>NW_022681468.1:12506935-14906935 GCF_009764315.1 Trachypithecus francoisi
ACTGTTAGTTCTTTTCTTAAACATTATTTCCAGTTTTAAGGATACTTTTTGTCTTAAATTATAGTTTACAGCAATTTGGTAAAGTATACATTTGTGAACAAAAGTGAAAACATTTATCTTTTCTTCCTGCCTGATCCCTCCAGACTTTGGAAACTATTCCTGAGTATTCTTATTTTTATGACAATATAATTATTTAGATAAGTCATTAAGAATCTGCTTTCCTTATAACAGAATACAATTGGAAACATTGATTACGTTACCAAGGTTTTGACTGGAATGTCATGTTTAAATTGTTATAGGTACTACCAACAATGTTTGTAGTCTACCTTGGTTTGGCTTCCTAGTCTCATGAAGTTTTTAAGTCTGAGATTGGTATGTGGACAAATCCCTACATTTGCAAGCAAAATTAAACTATATGTAAAGAAATTTGTCTTACTCCGACCGTCTTCAGTAAAAATCAGGATGACTATAGAGAGAAAAAGTGATGTTTCTAGAGACAAAATCCCTGTAATACACCTGTTATTAGACTGTAGCTCTGTGCCTTGTTTTCCTAATATTTTGAGTTCTTGTCATCTACCTATAAATTGGACCGGATCCTAACTCCCTAATTTCCTTCAATATTTGGCTATAATTATCCAACTAAGAAAAAGAATTGCTCTGTGCCTAAAGCCCTAGAACCTGAAAGCAGACAATTTAGTATAAATTTCTTTTTTTTTTTTTTTTTTTGAGGCGGAGTCTCGCTCTGTCTCCCGGGCTGGAGTGCAGTGGCCGGATCTCAGCTCACTGCAAGCTCCGCCTCCCGGGTTTACGCCATTCTCCCGCCTCAGCCTCCCGAGTAGCTGGGACTACAGGCGCCCGCCACCTCGCCCGGCTAGTTTTTTGTATTTTTTTAGTAGAGACGGGGTTTCACCGGGTTAGCCAGGATGGTCTCGATCTCCTGACCTCGTGATCCACCCGTCTCGGCCTCCCAAAGTGCTGGGATTACAGGCTTGAGCCACCGCGCCCGGCCTTTAGTATAAATTTCAAGGGACAAGTCTTGTGCCTGATGTATGGGCCACACAGAGAGTTCACCAAACTGCCTAACACCACACCAAGGACATTCAAACTGCAAACCAGGAAAAGAAGTTGATGGGCTCATGCTGTAGGCAACTTTCCCAAGACAAAGAAACAAGACTACCCGTCATAACGAAACTCTTGGCCCTTTAATTTTTCCTTTTTTATGCCTACCTTTTTTACTTTTGACAGAATAATGGTGTAATTGAAATTTCACAATCAGTAAGTAACTTCTGTTGGTAACTTGACAGAACCTGACCAAAGAGATCTTTTAGTACCTACTGGCTAAATGAGGAAATGTCTGTGCTATTGCTAATACTATATGCTGTACCTGAATAAACTCTTCTGGGAAGTTAAGACCTATATACAGAAAATGAAGAAAAACAGTTCACATGGTGAACTGGTCTCACCTAATTTCCCATGGTCATTTCATTTATTCAATTAGTTGCCTTTAAGCCTATGTTCATAGCTCAAGTCCATTATGCAAACTGGGGTTGCCATGTTAGTATTAATTTTATTTTGCATTTTCCTTTCTACACTTTGTACCTGTTAGTTTTCAAATTTCTGCAGAAGTACAATCCTAACATAATAACGTTCACTAAGGATGATTGCTTTAACCATTTCTATTTAGAACTGGAGTTTCGAACCAGGGCCCTTGGGCAAGAAGAAGAATAAAATGGTATCCACATGGGAAAGGAAGAAATAAATATATCTCTGTTCACTGACAACATAGTCTCATACGTAGAAAACGCTAAAGATTCACACACAAAAACTGTTAACCTGCATACAAATTCAGCAAAGTTGCAGGATACAAAATCAACACACAAAAATCAGCTGTGTTTCCACAGAAGAAAGAAAATAAGTTTAATTAGCTCATGGTTCCACAGGCTGTACAGGAAGCATGATGCTGGCATCTGCTCAGCTTCTGGGGAGGCCTCAGGAAACTTACAGTATGGCAGAAGGAGAATCTTCCATGTACCATATTTTCTTTATCCAGTCCACCATTGATGGGCACATACACTGAGTCCATGTCTGTGCTATTGTGAATAGTGCTGGAGTGAACATACATGTGCATGTGTCTTTTTGGTAGAACAACTTATTTTCCTTTGGGTATATACTCAGTAATGGTATTACTAGATTGAATGGTAGTTACGTTTTAAGTTGTTTGAGAAATCTCCAAACTGTGAAAGCAGGATCTTGATGAAGTATTTGTACACCCAGGTTCACAAAAACACTATTCACAATGGGTAAAAAGTCCAACAACCCAAATTCATCAACAGGTGAATAAATAAACAAAATACAGTATATACATACAATGAAATAGTATTCAGCATTGAAAAGGAAGGAAATTCTGACATATGCTACAAGACAGATGAACCTTGAGGACATTATGCTATGTGAAATCAATCAGTCAACAAAAGGCATATGATTCCACTTATATGAGGTACCTGGAACAGTCAAATTCATACAGACAGAAAGTAGAATGGTGATTGCCACGTACTGGGTGCAGGGGAGAATGATTAATTGTTTAATGGATATGAATTTTGAGTTTTGTAAGATGAAAATCGTTCTGGGATTGATTGCACAACAATGAATGTACTTAACACAATTAAACTATATACTTAAAAATAGTCAAGATGATAAATTTTATACTCAGTGTACTTTACTACGATTAAAAAAGTAAATACAAATTATCTTTAAATAACATAATAATAATTGTACAGCCAATATTTTCAAAATAAACCAAATTTCTGACATACTACTATTACTCATAATCCTTATGGTTTTAATGGTATTTTTACATCAATTTTTAGAAAAATAGATACTCAACTGCATATTTTTAAAATGCCGTAAAAAAGCTAAAGGATAAACTAAAAAATTGTATAACAGATATGACTAAGATAAACATTTTAGTTTTAAAGAACTCTTTTAAATCCATAGGGAAACAGTAAGCAATCCAGAAGAAAAATGGACAGAGGATTTAAGTAGGTAGTCTGTAAAAAAATACAAATTAACAATAGAAATATGCAAGAATTCTAAACCCCATTATCAATTTTTTAAATGCAAATCAACTTAACAGAGTGGCATTTTCCAGCTATCTGATTAGCAAAAGTGTACGAGGTTGGTAATATGCAGAGCTATGAGCATGTGAAGAAACAGACATTGTCATTTGTCATATGAGGGCATGTAAATTTGTGCTATTTCTGAAGACAAGCTGGTAACATTTATTAAAGTTAAAAGAACACAAACCCTACTACTTGACTCAGAAAGTCTATTAATGGGAACTTACCCCATGAAAATATTTTCAAACAAAACAAATGTAAAAAAGTCTTCTTTCTAATTGCAGCATTGTTTGCTGAGCAAAAAAAAAAAAATTCTATCAATAGGAAATTGATAACATAAATTTAGGTGCACCTCTATACTAGAGGTGCAGTCTTTAAAAATCATGAGGCAGGCTAGTTCTGTAGAGGCTCATAGGGAGAGATCTCTAAAAGCAAAAACTATAGTAAGAAGCCAAAACACAGAACAGTGTACACAGCCTGATTTCTTCCGTGAAGACACACATTCATTCAATAATTCTTTACTGAGTGTGTAGTAGGTACCAAGCACTGACTGTGCAGGTATGAACAAACAGACAAAATACCTCAGTGAGGGATGCAGAAAATAAACCAGGTAAGTCAATACCATGCATAGAATAGAGGAAGATGATGAGTCCTATAGTGAAAAAATAATGCAGGGAGAGGAATGAGGGTGCTGGAGTGTGGGGCACACTCAGATAGAATGGCCAAGGAAGACCTCAATGAGAAGGTGGCATTGGAGACCCAAGGTGGGTGAGAAAGCAAGCCATGTGAGTAGGAAAAGATCAGCTAGGCTAAGGAAACAGGAAGTGCAAAAGCCCTGGGGTAGGAATGTGTCTGGTATGATCAAGGGAAGCAGGAAGACCACGTGATTTGAGCAGTGGAGCGTATGAGAGAGAGAGGAGCTAAAAAAGAGACCCGGGAAATGACAGCAGTGCCTACTGTGGACGGGGGCTCTTCAATTGTGCACTTATAAAGACTTTCACTTTTTCTCTAAGTAACGTTAGGAGTACTTAGACCCTAAAGAGGATATCCAGCAGAGGCACAAAATGATTTTTTTACAGACTCTCATAAAGATACATACTATTATTTTTAATAATAAGTGGAGTATTTCTGGGTAGTAGAATCATGGACCATTTTATTTTCTTCTTTATAGTTTTCTGTTTTTAAAAAGTACCAAATATTAATTTAATAATCAAATATTAGTAATGGCAAAAATCACAATTACTTTTACACCAACCTAATAGAAGGGGGTACTGGGAGATGGGAGAGGGTGGGTGGGCAAGTGGGAGATCAGGAGGTTCCTCCGTCCTAGACAGAGAAGGCAGGGTGCTGTCCTAAAGGAAGATGGTCCCCCAAGACATTTCTCTCTGGGGTTTGTTTGCATTAGGGGAATAAAGTTTTCTTGGTCAAATGGGTTTGAAAAATTGGATAAATCTTTATTGCAGGACTTCACAGATCCTTTAAAATATTACAATTTAGGATATGAAAATATTTCCTCATGTGGGAGAAAGAGGATGCAGTTTCCCAAACTTATTAGACTATGGAGCCTATTTATTCACAAATTATCTGTACTGTTCCATGGGATAAACACTGCAAAATGCTGCTTGGGTGACGAGGCTCTTAAATGGGGTAGTGGTAAGGGCAGATTTGCATTTCGGTGACTCACTGTGGCAGCAGCGAAGGGAATCTCTTGGGAGACAAGATCAGTGCAAGAAGATCACAGAGCTTACTTTCCTGTCATGCACATCTGTTGCCTTCTCTGTGACAACACACCCTTGTGCCCAGAGACAGTGATGTGGTGCCTTCAGACGCCCCCAGGACTCAGCGGCATCCACTAAAAGGATGCTGATGTGGCTCCCTGGAGTTCAACATTCTTGGTTCAGAGAGACAACATATGCTGCTGTTCAGAGTCCCAGCCCACCTCTCTCCTTCCTGAGAATTATACCTGGGGTGCAGGAGGTGGGGTGAATGAACAGGACTGTCCACTTGGGGGGAGGTGGCCGGGCCTATGATTGCACAAGCCCACATCGCCTTGGGCCTGTTAATATTAACTCAATCTCCAGCCTGGGGAAGCACCGGCAACCCCAAGAGTCACTGACCTGATAAACATGATTTTGCTCATTTTGTTGGCTGGATCTTCAAGGCTTTTCTCATGGCCTGGGATGGTGATCCCAATGACAGTCACATACATATACAACTTTAACCTCTATCATTACATGCTGGGAAAGTTCCTCCCAGAATCTGGTGGAGGACTGAGTGGGAGCAGAAATCTAACAAGAGCAACATGAATTATCAATGCAAGGGTTTCAGAATAATTGTCATCTGAGTCATTTCAGTAATTGTGCCATCAAAGCTGTTTCTAAGAAGAGTATATTTCTTCCTGGTGGGCATTCCCTGTGTTTGGTGTCTGGACACACTTTTTTGATTGCTAGTCATTGTTCACACAAACTAGGCTTATGAAGAAATAGATTCAGTCAATCAATTTTTTTTTTTTTTTTTTTTTTTGAGACGGAGTCTCGCTCTGTCGCCCAGGCTGGAGTGCAGTGGCCGGATCTCAGCTCACTGCAAGCTCCGCCTCCCGGGTTTACGCCATTCTCCCGCCTCAGCCTCCCGAGTAGCTGGGACTACAGGCGCCCACCACCTCGCCCGGCTAGTTTTTTTTGTAATTTTTTGTAGAGACGGGGTTTCACCGTGTTAGCCAGGATGGTCTCGATCTCCTGACCTCGTGATCCGCCCGTCTCGGCCTCCCAAAGTGCTGGGATTACAGGCTTGAGCCACCGCGCCCAGCCTCAGTCAATCAATTATTCATTCATTCAACCATCTCATGCTGTGTGACTCATTCACTCACTTATTTATCCTATACTCTGTGCCCACCACATGCCAGTCCTAGGCTGGCTACACATCATGCTATGTGTGAATTCCATGTAAGTTCAGTGAACAGTTTTTGTTTTTGTTTTTGGTTTTTTTGAGACAATTTTTTTTTTTTTTTGAGGCAGAGTCTTGCTCTGTTGCCCAGGCTGGAGTGCAGTGGTGCGATCTCAGCTCACCGCAATCTCTACCTCCCGGATTCAAGCAATTCTCCCTGCCTCAGCCTCCCAAGTAGCTGGGATTACAGGTGCCCACCACCATGCCCAGGAAATTTTTTGTATTTTTAGTAGAGACGGGGCCATTTCATCCCAAAAAAGTGTGTCCAAAAATCTCTAGGTCAAATTATTAAACCAAGAATTTAAAAAAGCTGTTTGTTCATGTGTGTGGGGTGTGTGTGTGTGTGTTTGTGTGTTACAGATATCAGCTTCAAACCAGTGCTATATGAATTTCTTTCTTTTCAATACTCATAAGCCTAACCAAGCCTTCAAGACACCCTCTGGTTCTCTTCTTACCTTAGTAGCAACCTGAGAATGTGCTTATTCCCAAGAAGTCATGTTAGAATAGAAAGAATGCGGAACTGGGTGTCACATAGCTCAACATGCCAAGCCTGCCTTGGCTTCTATAAGCTGTTTGCTTTTGAACAACTGCCTCAAACTTTCTTGGAATCATCTGAAAAATAGGACTAATGCCTCGTCATAGGGTCATTTTAGCACATAGCAGATATTCTCCCACTTAGAAGACACTTAACAAATAAAAAGAATGGCTGCTATCCTTGAAGGTATTGTTAATATCATTATTAGTACTATTTCTATATTCATCTGTCAGTCCTTGAGCCACATCCTTGGGTTTTTGCATACAGAAATAAGATACTGTTCATGCCCAGAGAAATACAAAAAGGAGCAAAGGCAGATGAACAAACTGGAGGAATACAGCATGACCACAAGAGGCTCTGAGTCCACGTGGTTGCTTAGCCAGTGTTTTCTCTCCCCTATTTTCTGGCTGCTGAAATCCTGCCCATCCTTCAGGACCCAGCTCAAGGCCACATGCTCACAGGAACCACCACTGAGTCCTCAGACCTCAACCCTGCCTGGTGGAGGAGACTTGACCTCGTTCAGTTCTAGTTGAGTTCTGTTAGTTCAGCATAAACTTTGTCATCTCAGAGTTCTTTTAGTCAATTCAGTGTTTCCCAAGTTCAGAGATTTTTTTTCTACACCTACACCTCCCATCCCAGAAGTAGTGGGATTTGAACGTGGAGACAATATGCATCCAGGGTGTGATAGTTAATATTGAGTGTAACTTGACTGGATTGAAGGATGCAAAGTATTGTTCCTGGGTGTGTCTGTGAGGGTGTTGACAAAGGAGATTAACATTTGAGTCAGTGGACTGGGAGACGCAGACCTACCCTCAATCCATCCTCCTTCTGGTGGACACCATCTAATCAGCTGCCAGCAGGGCTAGAATAAAGCAGGAAGAAGACCATAGAAGGACTTTACTTGCTAAGTCTTCTGGCCTTCAGCTTTCTCCTGTGCTGGATGCTTTCTGCCCTTGAACATCAGACTCCAAGTTCTTCAGCTTTTAAACTCTTGGACTTAAGCCAGTGGTTTGCCAGGGGCTCTTGGCCACAGACTGAAGGCTGCACTGTCAGCTTCCCTACTTTTGAAATTTTGGGACTTGGATTGGCTTCCCTGCTCGTCAGCTTGTAGACAGCTTATTGTGGAATTGTGATCATGTGAGCCAATTCTCCTTAATAAACCCCCTCTCATATATACGTCTATCCTATTAGTTCTGTCCTTCTAGATAATCCTGACTAATATGCAGGGCATCAAGAGAGACATGCCTGTTGAGGGCAGTGATAAGATTGACTCTTCCCTAAATCCCTCTCAATGCCTACCCATGGTTAGACATACAGCAAGTGCTTCAGAAGTGGATGGGTGCATGGATGGGTGGACAGGGGAAAGGAAGGAAGGAAAAAGGGAGGAAGAGAGGGAGGAAGGAAATATTGGAAATCACTTGCCCTGCAGAAGGTAGCCTTCATTCTTCCCTTCTCAGCTTCTCTGTCAGTGAGGTGTGACCACATTCCAAGCTAGGTCAGCCCAGCAGGTTCTGTTCCTCCAGTTTCCCCAGGCACCATGAGCACCACACACTGTAGCACACAAAAGACATAAGTGCAGTGAACTGAGGGCTGGAACATTTGCCAAGGAAGGTACAAGCTGACCTTCTCATGTAACTCTATGTCCACCACCAGAATTGGCAAATGACATGTGCTACCCTCTGAACTCCTCAGCCCAGGGTGAGACTTGAGGGTGCTGTGGATGCATCAGACTCCTAGTACATAACCTGTAAGTAAAAATTACCTGTCCTCTTGCTTCACTGGGGGTCCCCATGGCTCCCAGTTTGCACCTGAGGAGACAGCTCTCTGCAGAGCTGTCAGCGATAAGAGGGGAGAAGAGCTCAGCCTTGCAGGCAGGGTTCACACGCAGAGGGATCTTGTTGTGGGTTACCTTATTCTGAAAAAGGCAGCCAGCGAAGGATCAAATAAAGAAGCCATCTTTGGAGGCAGCAGAACTGGCCTGGAATCCTGGGTCAGCCACTGGCAAGCTGTTGACCTCAAGTAAGCCACTTTACCTCCCTGGGACTCAGTTTTTTGCAGGGGTTGAGCATCAGGATTAAATAGAGTATTATTCAGAGTCCCTTCAAGGGTTCAAAGGAGAAGGCTTTAATGAAGAGACTATGTGGAGCGGTGTGGAAAGGGTTAAGGAAAAAAAATGCAAAGGTGAGAGGTTAGTAAAAGTGGGGAGCTGTTACCTGCTCAAAGCTGAAGGAGCCAGGGGAGGAAAGGGTGGGAGCTAGAGTCATGGAGAAGAGGAGTGCTTGGAGGGGGTGATCTGCAGTGACCAGGGGATGCAGCTACTCCAAAAGATGTGGAGCACAAGCAGGGAGGGAATGGGAAGTGTTGTGGGAAGTCAGGGACCCCAAACAGAGAGAACAGCTGAAGCCGCAGCAGCAGAACATAAATTGTGAAGATTTCATGGACATTTATTAGTTCCCAAAATTAATACTTTCATAATTTCTTATGCCTGTCTTTACTGCAATCTCTGAACATAAATTGTGAAGATTTCATGGACATTTATCACTTCCCAATCAATACTCTTATAATTTCCTATGCCTGTCTTTAATCTCTTAATCCCATCATCTTTGTAAGCTGAGGATGTATGTCACCTAAGGACCCTGTGATGATTGCGTTAACTGTACAAATTGTTTGTAAAACGTGTGTTTGAACAATATGAAATGAGTGCACCCTGAAAAAGAACAGAATAACAGTGATTTTCAGGGAACAAGGAAAGATAACCATAAAGTCTGACTGTCTGCGGTGTCTGGCAGAATAGGCCATTTTTCTTCTTGCAGGGAGCCTATAGACGGATGTGTGAGTAGGAGAAATATCTCTGAATTCTTTTCCCAGCAAGGAATATTAATAATTAATAACCCTGGGGAAGGAATGCATTCCCAGGGGTAGGTCTATAAACGGCCGCTCTGGGACTGTCTGTCTTATGTGGTTGAGATAAGGGATGAAATACACCCTGGTCTCCTACAGTGCCCTCAGGCTTACTAGGATTGGGAAATTCCAGCCTGGTAAATTCTAGTCAGACCAGTTGTCTGCTCTTGAACCCTGTTTCCTGTTAAGATGTTTATCAAGACAATGCATGCCCAGCGGGACATGGACCCTCATCAGTAATTCTAATTTCACCCTTGCCTTGTGATCTTGCTCTGCCCTATGTCTTGTGATGCTTTATTGCCCTTTGAAGCATGTGATCTCTGTGACCCACTCCCTATTCATACATCCCCTCCCCTTTCAAAATCCCTAATAAAAACTTGCTGGTTTTGCAGCTCGAGGTCACCATCACAGTCCTACCAATATGTAATGACACCCCTGGAGGCCCAGCTATAAAATTTATCTCTTTGTACTGTTTCTCTTTATTTCTCAGACTGGCCGACACTTAGTGGAAAATAGAAAGAACCTATGTTGAAATATTGGGGGCTGGTTCCCCCGATAGGGAAGGAACACCCTAGCCTCTCTCTTCTCCTGCCCAGGGCTCCCACTACCAAACACAAAAGGAAGCCAGTTGGCAGGAGAGCCCAGAAGCTCAGTCCAAAGGGGTCAGCCTCTCAGGGCACAAAACAGGGCAGAGAAAGGATCTGGTAGTGGGGGGTGGGGGGCGGGCAGGAACTGGCAAACAGAGAACAGCCTGCAGAAAAGGCATCACTGCTAGTAACAGTAATAGCCAGCTTTTGCTGAGCACTTACTGTGTGCCATGAGCACACACACTATGTCTCTTTTCTCAGCTCATTAAAGAGCTAAGCCCTGAGCACAGGGGCACTCACTACACTATAACTTGTATTATTGGCTGAGTGAAATTTCCCATGGAGCCAGAAGGTGAATTCAGATTTGGGGCATTTTTAAGAAATAAGGGATTTGTGACACCCCCACTCCCATTCCCACTTCCAGGTTTTCCTTGATGACTTGCTTTGAACGAAGGTTTTTGCCAAACCCTGGCGCACCATGCACAGGGGTCTCGGAGATGTGAAGAATGATGGCCACAGCAGAGGACAGTGGAAGGACGGCCTGCCAGCCCTGACAGATAGCAGGGAGCCTTAAGCCTCAGGGTTAGACCAGGAATACCTTGAAGAACCCAGGAGTCCTCACTCCATCTCTCATGGAGCATCTGCGTAACCCTTCTCCAGTCCCCTCTCTCTAGATAAGTTTCTCTCAACCAAATAATGGCAAATAGCAGCCGAGTGCAGTGGTTCATGCCTATAATCCTAGCACTTTGAGAGGCCGAGGCAGGCAGATCACTTGAGGTCAGGAGTTCAAAACCAGCCTGGCCTACATGGTGAAACCCCGTCTCTAGTAAAAATACAAAAAAAAAAAAATTAAGCTGGGCATGGTGGCATGTGCCTGTAATCCCAGTTACTCAGGAGCCTGAGGCAGGAGAATTGCCTCAACCCAGGAGGTGGAAGTGGCAGCAAGCCGAGGTCATGCCACTGCACTCCAGCCTGGACAACAGAGCAAGACTCCATCTCAAATAAATAAATAAAGATAAATAGCACTGTTCCTCTGCTTAACCCAAAGCTCACTGAGACCAGGCCCTTCTCAACGAGCAAGAATCTCATGATCCTGGTGCCCACAATGCAGTGGCTGGGCAGGTTCCTGCTCCTGTGTTTCTATCACCTGCACAGTTACGTCCTCCAGCTGCCATCCAGCTGCAATGGCACTGCAGTCTTCATTCTTTCTGACATGGGGAAAGTCAGAGAGACAGAAGGGGCACTGATGAAGGAAAATTTTGATACATGGACTCAACCTTTCCCAATAAGGTAAAACCTCAGCTATCCCTGCCCCCCTGCATGCAATGGAACCCTTTCGACATCCACCTCTGCAGTCTCTGCAGCTGGAGGCTGAAATCCCTCTGGTCTTCTGGACCATGACATGAGGGGGTGGGACTAGGTCACGCACTAATTATCAAACAGGATTCAGCCATTCATCCCTCCAAGAGATGGACACAAGTGTGCTGGCACAATAAAATCATTCTCATCATCATCACCACCACCATGTTTTCACATTACATCTTCCTCTGAGAGATTTGCAATTCACTTTAGCACTTCAAAGCACTGAGAAGTTGTACAGAATGGAACGATGTCTAACTTAACTTTACTCAGCATTTCCCAAACAGCACGTGAACATGGCAGGTATTTAAACAAGTTACAGTTCCATGGACTGTAGTTGGGTAGTGGCCAAGGAGCTATCTTTCCAGCTCATATACTGATGCAGTCAACATGACTGGTGATTAACTCAGAGGGAGCCGGGACCGGGCTGCTTTACTGGTCACTTCTCAGGGAAGCTTTACACAAAAGCCACTTTCCAGCTATCTGTACGTCTCTCCTCTCAGCCACACTCTGTGATCAAGTTCCTTGCTTTTCTCAAGTATTTGAGGTCTTTGCTACTCAATGTGTAGTCTGTGACCAACATCACTGGCTTCATGAGGAGTTGTAAGGATTAGAGGCTCTCAGATCCCACCCCACACCTATTGAAACAGAATCTTCATTTTCACAAGATCCCAGGAGATTCATGAGCACATTAAGGACTGGGGAGCTCTGACCTAAATCCCATTGCCTCCTGATAGATCTTCCAGATCCCTTGTCATTACAAATCACCAAGTGGTGACCCATGTGCTGTGCGCTGAAGTGCCTTCTCTACACCCATCATTCTGTCTTCAGACCTGGCCCTTTCTTCCAGCTCAGGGTTTCTCAGCCTCATCACATCATGGGCTGGAGAGTCCTGTGTAGTCGAGGGGCCTTCCTGAGCATTGTAGGATGCTTAGCAGCATCCCTGGATGTTCTACCTACTGGATGCCAGCAGCACACATGCACCCCTACAGTAGTGATGACCAAAAATGTCCCCAGTCATTCCCAAATGTTCCCTAGGGAGCAGAGTCACTCCTATTCTAGACTATGTCTGTGGACTGTGGGATCCTAGAAGGTGGGGACCATGGACTTTAATCAATCCTGAGTTTTCTTTCCCCACCAAAGGCCTGTCTGACAGATATGCAATGGGCTGCATTGATCTGAGGGTTGAGCTTATCCTGATGGGACTTTCTAACACTCCTCAAGTGCCCTTGCCCTGGAGAGGGCTGGCAGCCTGCAGCTTTCCCCTCCACACCCCACTTTGCTTGGTTTATCCATGCTGGAGCTGCTAGGGGGCTCCAGCCTCCTGCCATGAGGAAGCTACTAGGTGAGTCATGGTGGGAAGAGGGAATAAGGCACGCTTTCTTGTAGCCAAGGCAGTTGGGAAACTAAAGCTGGAAAGACAAATTCTCAATGGTGAGTCACCTCCCAGGCTGTGGACACAAGTCACAATCAGGTTGCCACACAGAAACTGTGCTGACAGATGGTTTGTCTTTGTTTTCTAATTTGTGCTTTTCATTTGTATCTGTTTCCAGCTTTCTTGAGGGAGAATTGACAAAAGAAAATGTTGTGTATGTTTAAGGTGTCCACCGTGCAGTTTCAATGTATGTATACATTGAACACAATTCCCATAATCAAACTAATTCACAGATCCATCACCTCACACGAGTACCATTTTTGTGTGTATGGTGAGAATGCTTAAGATCTAGCCTCTTAGTACATTTCAAGCACACAGCGCTGTATACATACCTCCAGGCACATGGTGCACAGTAGAAATGCGGAATGTGTTCATCTGAACTTTTACCCCTTGATCAACTTCTCTCCATTTCCCTCTCCCCAGCCCCTGGCCACCTCCTTTCTGCTCCTGCTTCTACGAGTTTGACTTTTTAGATTTCACTTCTAAGTGAGAGCATGTCCCCATCATGTGCCATTGATGTAAGACATAGAAAGGTGAACACAAAAAAAGGTAGCTCTCAATCCTCCCCTGGGACCTTCGAGGCCCTGAAGGCTGGACTTAGAGAGGGAAGAAAACAGGGCGAGGCTATGTGTTGGAACAAAAGTAAGCAGACGGACAGAGGGATGCTCCTATTCCACTGCACTCAGGAGCAGGCCACGTCCAGTCGGAGAAGCAGCAACACAGCTGGAGAAGGGGCTTCAGCACTGGGTTCACTCTGAGCTTTTTACGAACCATGTTCCTAACCACTGGGCAAATTTCTCAACCTCTTCAATCCTCCATTTTCTCGTTTTTAAGTGGATATTTGGGGTACTCAGTCCCTGGGATTACAGTGAGGATGAATTAAAATTTCCTTGTAAAGAACCTGGCACAGACCCGTGTATTGCAGGCACACCTGGGAAACACAGCTGACATTAATTTTATTCTGTTATTCTGCAGTGAGATTGCTGGCTGGGGTAGTTTATTAGATGACATTATTTCAGCTCTGTTTTCTCCTCTCACTCCCCTGAATAGAAGGAGGAGGCCATATTTTCCAAAATTCTCCCTACCTGGGAATATTCAACTGGACCAGCTCTTGCCCGAAATGGGCATCTCAGATACATTCAGTTACCATGCAGGCCTTAAGAATTTCTCCACAAACCACACCCATGAAGGCCTTCAAGGTAAGTTAAAATCCACCGGTGTCCAGTCATTTCTAAAAGTGCATACATTTTCTCATATATTCATCATGCACCAATGGAGTCACTGTGATGTTGCTCCACTGCTGGGGAAAGTCAAAGGTGGAAATGTTAAATTACAACACCCACTGGTGTCCTGAGGACAGCTGATCTGAGGAGCGGGCTGGGGCTGGAACGCAGGGGAAGGGTTTCCCAAGCTCGCTGCTAAGGCAAGCACTCACACTCCTGGTGGGGAGGGAAGGAACAGATGAAGAAACCGAGACTCCACCAGGGAACAAGATGCACCAGTTCATGCCTCTAATCAGGACAGAACCAGGACTCAAATCTGGACCTCCTGGACCAAGCTCAGACTGAGGTTCAGTGTGGCACCTCCTAGAGGAAGGGACAACTTCTGCTGGGATCAACACTGCAAACCATAGTCCCTCAAAGGCAGAGCACAGGGTGGACCTGACCGAGCAAGAGGAAGGAGCAGAAAAGGAAGATGTCACCGACCTCCAGTCCCTCCCTTGGCACTTTCTTCCCACCTTCCATTTCAACAGGCTCTTCCTACTATTAATTTTTGAGGAAGGCAGCCACAACTTCCCCTTCATGGAGAAAGTGATGAATCTGAAAGCAAAGTCACCATCAGGTGACAAGAGCTCATGCCTCCTTGTCCCCACCCCCAACCCTCCCAGTGCTGTGCAATGCTTGGGGCTCCCGAAGAAAAAGGAAAATAATGGCTGGAGTTCATTGGCACAGCACTCAACTTATGGCTCCATCCTCTGGTCTTTGCACAAAGCACCTGTGAGTGATTTTCCCATTTCACAGATCAACAAACCAAAGTCCACGGTTACACAGATCACCAGCCAAACTCATTCACTGCCTTAATGCCAACTTTCCCATGAGGATCTTAGACCTAAGTCACTGTTACGGACTTTCACCAGCTTCCTATGCTCTGCTGGCTTCTGTACTTTTCCCCGGCTGCCAGTTTTCTCAGGCCCTCGCCACCTGGATTGTAGCAGAACTGTTGTTCTCCTTTGAAAGATCGGCTTCCTAAAGCCGCAAATGACAACTCTGTGTGTGTGTGGCGGGGGTGGGTGTTCTGGTGATGCTGAACAGGTGGTCCCCCTGGCAGGACTTGGGGACTCTGTGGAGAGTGTCCTGGAAACAGGTTTGTGACATGGAGGGAGCAGGACCATCCTGTCATTGCTGCCTGCTGGTATCCACTGGGTCGAATGGGGTTTCAGGGCTCCTCCACAAGTGTCTGAGAAGGAAAGCATGCAGGGACTGCCTGAGTCTCTTTGAAAAGAGAGCTACTTAGTGTTCTGTTGCATTTGAAGGCCATTCACATGCCTCAGCTGTGTTCCTGCAAAGGATTCGGGGAAGCAAGAACAAAGGCTCCCTAAACTCCACCTGTAAAATTCTCTCCATGAGGGAATGCATGAGAGCAGACTGCAGAGCAGAGACTGACATCTTCATAAGAGTCTCCATTTAACATGCAATCCTATATGAGTCATTTGAGTAAGTATCCATTGAGTAGCAACTGTGTGCCAGACACAGTTCTAGGGCTGAAAGGACACAGAGATGGAGGTGATGGGTCCATCCTACAAGAACGCATCACACAGGTGTATACAACATGCTACTATCATGCAGCCACCCTGGGTGTGTGGGCAAATGTTCATCAGTGTGACATATTTTCCTGTTCTTTAAATAGAATCCATGTTCTTGCTGGGAGGTGTGCCAGATGGTTTTAAGCTGAGTGGGCAAGCAGCCCAGTAGTGACAGAGTCTGATTCATGCGCAAGAGGGAGAAGGGTGTAGCCTCACTTTGAGCTGGTGCCAAAGAACCGCTGCAAGTTGACAGGAACCCACCAGGACTTGGACTGCTCTTACTGTCTTTCCATAGACATTGCTGTTACAACAGCTAACCCCCACCATCTCAAGTATTCTACTCTCAGACCAACCACCACCTCCTTTCTTTCTAGCTCATTCCTTTTGGTACCCAACTCCAACAATCCTAGTCTCACTGGGATGCACATCCATTGATTCTACTTGTTGTCATTTATCTGTCTTCCCTCGGGTCCTCACTTCCATCTTGCCCAGCTTCAATGTCATAATCAGTCACAGCCTCTGCTCCTTTGTCCTCCTCTTGCTTTACCAGCGCTGACTGACAAGCCCTCCAACTTCCTGTTCCGTGCCAACGCTCAAGCTACTGAATACAGCCAGAGGAAACCACACTACACAGGCTGGCCCCATTTTAAATTCGTGATCACTAACCTCAAGAGAGTTTGGATCCTGGAGAGCAAGCATTCTCTACTCCTGGAACCCTTCCATATTCCCAGTGCCCTAAATGAATACTTTATGCCTTCATTCTCATACTTTCACCTCCCACACCCTCATCCCCAAATCACTCTGAGCTGATGACATCACTTCCATTTTCACTGGCAAAGTGTAGGCAATCATCTGCCCACTCACTTGCCGCTCTGGCCATGCCTCTGCCATCCCTCCTGCCACAATGGATGCCTGGCCATGCTCCTCGCTAGGGTCACCCATCCACTGATGCTGCCATTGTATTTTATCTCACTGTGATAAAATACAATAATGAAGACATTGCACCAGCTACCCTTCCCTCTTACTCCTAACTCAGAAATCTTCCCTATCTACTGCGCTTTTTCTATCAGGATGCAAACACGCTTTTTTGCCTCCATATTCAAATAGATAGATGGTAGGTACGTAGGTAGGTAGATGATGGATAGATATCACTTCTTCCTCCAGTTAACACACCATTGCTTGAAAAACTTAATTATTCCCCTGTCTTCAAATTGAGGTGACTAGCCACCCCAGTTTGCCTGGAAATGAAAAGGTTCCAGGACATGGCATCTTTCAGTTTTCAAACCAGAAGTCATAGGATGCAAACTTTCATGCTAAAACCAGGAAAGTTCCCAGACAAACCAGGACAAGTTGGTCATCCCACAAAACCATCTCTTTTCCTTCTCTCAGACATGCTTCATTCAAGCTCCCTCCCCATCCCCACCAATCCCATTACCATTGCACCCAACTACTCTTGGCTAGTCACCCATGATCAATTGCTAATTCCTCCAACAGTTGTTAGTCTGCATTTTTCCTGATTGCTTAGCATCAGTGGACAGAATGTATCACTTCTGGCTCTAGAAATATTCTCATCGCTTGACTTCCAGGACACAAACACTCTCCTGGTCATCTTGTGCTCTCCTGTGCCCAGCTGGCTGCTGTTTCTCAGCCTCCTATCCTAGCTCTGCCTCACCTCCCCAACTCTTTAACTTTTGAGTGTCCCAGGACTCAGTTCTTCAGCCATTTTTCTTTTCCGTCTACACTCACTCCCTAGGTGATCTCATCTGGTCTCATGGATCTTAAACACCATCTAAAAGCTGATGCTCCTAAATTTGTATCTCTAGCAGGAATGTCACCTCTGAACTCCAGACTCATACATCCAGTTGCATACTGGCCATCTGATAGCCATCTCAAACATAACATATTTACAACTGAGCTCCTGATCCCTACAGCCAAACTGGCTCCACTTGCAGTCTTCTCATTTTAGTTAATAGTTAACAGTAATGTCATCCTTCCAGTTGCTTGGGTTCATACCTTTGGAGTCATCCTTGACCTGTCATTTTTTTCTTACATCACACATTGCATCTGTCAGCAAATACTGTCAGCAAATACCATCAGCCCTACCTCTAAAATATATCTAAAATCCAACTACTTCTCACCATGTCCACTGCTACCCTCTTGTCCAAGCTACTGTTATGTTTCTCCTCAACTATTGCAACAGTGGCCTAAACTAACTCCCTAAATGTAGAGGTGGAAGGAGGGACAGAAAATATGGGAAATATACTGACCCAATAATGCCGTCTAAAGAACTAGAGGATGATTCAATGTAGGGTATACAACTATAAGAAAGAAACTCATATATTAATAATGCTCAATAATTTTTCAAAAAAGATCCCAAGAAAATTCAATGACACGGTCTTTTTGACACATTGGCCTAGAACAATTGGATATCTATATGCAAAAAAAAAAGAAAGAACATAAGCCCCACTTTCTTATCCTGTACACAAAAGTTAACTTAAAATGAACCAGACTTTGATGTAAAAGCTAAAACAATAAAACTTCTACAATAAACCATAGGAGAAACATTTTATATCCTCGGGTTAGGTAAGGCATTCTTATATATGACACCAAAAGTATGAACAATAAAACAAACAAAAAAACTGGTAAATTGGCCTTTACTAAAGTAAATGTTTATACTTCAAAAGATGCTACAAAGAAAATTAAAAGACCAGCCACAAGTTTCTTACAAACTGAAACACAGTCTTACCACAAGATGCAGCAATCATTATCTCAGATATTTACCCAACCATTTAGAAAGCCTTCTTCACACAGGAAACTGTCCCCAAGTGTTTATAGCAGTTGTATTCATAATCAGTAAAAACTGGGAGCAAGCCAGGCACGGTTGGCTCACATCTGTAATCCCAGCAATTTGGGAGGCCTAGGTGGGTGGATCACTTTAGGTCAGGAGTTTGAGACCAGACTGGCCAACATGGTGACATTCCTTCTCTATTAAAAATACAAAAAAAATAATTAGTCAGGCATGGTGGCACATGCCTATAATCCTAGCTACTAGGGAGGCTGAGGCAGGAGAATTGCTAGAACCTGGGAGGTAGAGGTTGGAGTGAGCCAAGATTGTACTACTGCACTCCAGCCTAGGCAACAGAGTGAGATTGTCTCAAAAAGATAAATAAATAAATGAAAAACTGTGAGCAACCAAGATGTCCTTCAATAGGTTAATAGATAAAGTTTGGTGGTATATGCAAACAATAAAATATAATTTCATGATAAAGCGATAAAGTAATAAAAATAAATGAGCTGTCAAATCTTAAAGAGACATGGAGGGACCTTAAGTGCATATTTCTAAGTGAAAGAAGTCAGTCTGCCTACTGAAAGAAGTCAGGCTACCTATTATGTGACTTCAATTTTATGATATCTGGAAAAAGAAAAACTATAGCAACAGTACAAAGACCAGTGGTTGCCAGGAGTTCAGGGGAAGGAGGGAAGGGTAAAATAGTTGAAACACAGGCTATTTTTTAGGGTGATGAAACTATTTTGTACGATGCTATAATGGCAGACTCATGACACTACACATTTGTCAAAGCCCATAGAACTTTACAACACAAAACATGAACCTGCAAATTAAAGAATACTCATTTAAGAGTTGGAGGATCTCAAGATAAAAAGTAGAATATGACCAAACAGGCCGGGCGCAGTGGCTCAAGCCTGTAATCCCAGCACTTTGGGAGGCCGAGACGGGCGGATCACGAGGTCAGGAGATCGAGACCATCCTGGCTAACATGGTGAAACCCCATCTCTACTAAAAAATACAAAAAAAAAAAAAAATGACCAAACAATCTTATTGTATTAAAAATATGTGAAACAACTTCACTGACAGGATGGGGGTTGCTGGCCTATGTAACTTTAGAAATGACTGAAGAAAGAGCAAAGGCAAAAGAAATTGCGTGTAAGCACTGTGCTCTAGTTAGAAAAGTTGTTTCCCGCAGGGGTACAAGTTAGCAATTCTGATACCAACATGCATGTGTACAGGAATTAAACAATTAGCCAAATGAAGTAAATGGAAGGCGGGTGGTGGGAGCCAGGTTGGGGTGGGAGGTGACAGATAAGTAAGGGGAAACCGAGATGGTCTATGGCTTACAGTTGGAGATATTAGTATGAACTCATGATTTGCTCTTTAATCTAGAGATAGTTGGTTACATGTATAAATGCTAAAAGATATGTGTACAGGCACTGGTTTGTGTATATACATATATTCCCTTGCACTGTGATATGGTTTGGCTGTGTCCCCACCTAAAATCTCATCTTAAATTGTAATCCCCACATGTCAAGGTGGAGATTATTGCATCATCAGGGCAATTTTCCCTCATGCTGTTCTCGTGATAGTGAGTGAGTCTCACGAGATCTGATGGTTTTATTAGTCTTTGGCATTTCCCCTGCTGGCACTCATTCTTTCTCCTGCCACCCTGTGAAGAGGTGCTTTCCAACATGATTGTAAGTTTCCTGAGGACTCCCCAGCCATGGGGAACTGTGAGTCAATTAAACCTCTTTTCTTTGTAAATTACCCAGACTTGGGTATTTATTCATAGCCATGTGAGAATAGAATAATACACTCTGTCAGCTGAGAGGGTCTAGAAGCAATGATACTTCAGCAGCAATGAGCACACAGAGCAACAGGATCTTGGTTTCTAACACCATTCTTCAATAGAAGTAACCAGGTCTCCTTGAAGAAATGACTGAGTCTAGGACTGGGGCAAGAAATATGCAAGGTGATGCTGGAGCATCTTGTATTGCCAGGAAATACGGAAATGTTTTAAAAACCATCACAGTGCTGGGAGTATGTCAGTGGAACACAGGAGTCAACCGAAAGAGCTCCCAATGACCCAAGTTGGATCAATTTGAAAAAAAAATAGGTGAAGTAGTAGTATAGATTATAATAGTGTATATATATAATAGGTTATAACTCAGAGTATAAAATAAATATTTATGAGTTCATACTGATATAAATAAATTATTGAATAAATTAATAAATTGGAAAGAAGAGATAAATCTGCCATGCAGAATAATTTCAAATATACTATGTAAATAGCCTCAAGGAGGTAGAGCTTAATTCCTTTTACCTTAAGTGTGGGCTACACATAGTGACTCCTTCCAAGAAGGACAGTGTAAAAAAGAGTAACTTTATGGTGAAGAAACTGGATAAACATGACAAACAGGTGATCAACATCAACATCGACAGTGATAAGTCATGTTGATAGTATGTACTCTTGATGTGATGTGATGAAAATGGCACTTTACAACTGTGATCTTCCTATGAAAAACCCGTCACCCCAATATAGTCATGAAGAACATCAGACAAATTCCGCTAGAGGGCATCCTACAAAATATTTGACCAGTATGTCTCAAAACTGGTGAGGTCATCAAAACCAAGGAAAGTCTGAGAAACTGTCACAACCAAAAGGAGCCTAAGGAAACACGATGACTAAGTGTTCCGTGGTATCCTGGATGCGATCCCAGAACAGAAAAGGACATTTGGTAAGAAAGATTCACATTGAAATATTAGTAAAGTATAGACTTTAGGTAACGATAATGTATCAATATTGGTTTATTAATTATAATGAACATATCATATAAATATAAGCTGTCAATAATGTGGAAAACTGAGTATGGGGTATATAGGACCTCTCTATAATATCTTTGCAATTTTTCTGTCAATCTAAAACTTCTAAAATAAAAAAAAAATTTAAGGCAAGCTACAGATAGGAAAAAAAAAGTTAGCAAATCATATCACTGATAAAGAACTTGTATCCAAAATATATAAAGAACTCTTATAACTCAATAATAAAACAAATGACTTAACCCAATTTAAAAAGGACAAAAGACTTGAATAGACATTCACCAAAGAAGACATATGGATGGCTAATAAGCACTTGAAAAGCCACTCTATTTGGTCAGTAGGAAAATGCAAATTAAAACTATAATGAGCCACAACCACACAACCACTAGTATGTCTAAAACAAAAAAAACAGACAATATCAAGTGTTTATTAAGATGGAGAACTTAGAACTCTCACACGTTGCTGGTGAGATTATAAAATGGTGTTGCCACTTTGTAAAACAATTTGGCACTTTCATAAAATGTCAAACATGAACATATCACACAACAAGTCTACAAAGAGAAATGAAAACGTAAGACTATACAAAAAGACACTTGCACATGAAAACAAGTCTATATGAATAAAATGAATTCCTAAATGGATAAATAAATATATGAATACAATACTATATGAATAATGTCGATTCATATATGAATAATAGCCTCAAACTGGAAACAATCTAAATATTTATCAACTGGTGAACTGATTAATAAAATTTTACACAATGGAATACTATTCAGCAATAAAAAGGAATGAGCTACTGATCTTACTATAGTTACATATATATAGTTATATATAAAACAGGTTTGACTTTGTTCCTCCTCTGCCACGCTCGAGATGGCAAGATCAACCCATCCTCTTCCTCCTCCTCCTCAGCCTACTCAACATGAACACAAGGAGGGTGAAAACATTTATGATTATCCATTTCCACTTAATCAATAGAAAATATATTTTCTCTTCCTTATGATTTTTTAAATAACATGCTATTTTCTCTAGCTTACCTTATTGTAAGCATATGCTATATAATGCTATAACAACAAAACGCATATTAATTGACTATTTACAAGTAAGGCTTCAGGTCAACAGTAGGCTATTAGTAGTTAAGTTTTGGGGAGTCAAAAGTTATTTGCAAATCTTCAACTGCACAGAAGATTGATTCCCCTAATCCCCATGTTGTTCAAGGGCCACATGTAGAATGTGACTGCATCTTGAAAATGTTGTGCTAAGTGAAAAAAGCTAGTTCCATAAGGTTATTTATGAGTCCACTTATGTAAATTATCCAGAAAAGGCAAATGTGTAGAGCCAGAAAGTGGATCAGTGGTGGCCTAGGGTTATAGTTGGTCCACTTTCTGGCTCTACACATTTGAGAAGGTCAATTGACAGCAAAAGGATTCCTGCAGATCTTTGTGGTGACAGACAGGTTCTAAACCTGGATTTTGGTAAAATTGGCACAACTCTATGAGTTAAGTAAAAATCATTGGATCAGACACCGACAGTGAGTGAGTTTTATGGTATATAAATTATATCACAATAAAGCTGTTAAAAATCTTTGGAGACACATTTAGCACTATGTTTACGAGGAAATTTCACCGCTTCTAAGGCATATATTTTTCTATAAAGGAAAAAATATCCATGAGGTAATCATCTCAAGAAATTAGAAAAAGAACCACAAATGAAACAAAACAATGTAGCAAAAAGGAAATAAGCAGAACAAAAATTAATGAAATAGCAAGCAAACATAAAATTAGATCAAGAACTCCAAAAGTCGGTTCTTTGAATATGCCATAACTTTAACGATTGATTAAAAAAAAAAGAAGAAGCAGCACAAATAAACTAGGCCAGGAATGAAAACTGAATCATTTACTATAGATCTGAAACATGCTAAAGAGGTCATTAGAAGATAATAGGAAAACTTTGTATAAGTAAGCTTTAGAAATTAGATTAAATGGGCAAATTTCAAAAAAAAAAAAACTTTAAAAAAAAAGAAAATCTGAATAGTTCTCTAACTATGAAAGAAATTAAATCCATAAATAAAAATATCCCCCAAAGAAGATTCTAAGCCCAAATGGTTTCTCTGGCAAATTCTACCAAATATCTAAGGAAAAACTGGTATCAAGCTTACACATTTTTCCAGGCCTTAGAATAACACGCCCCAACTGGTTTAATGAGGTCAGCATGACATTGACAACCAGAGCTGGCAAGAGCACAAGGAAAAAAGAAAATTACTGACCACTGTGTGTACTGAAAACATGACATCAACTATTTCCACTCATCACCGCAACACTCTTAGATGCGTAATATTCTTTGCTTCATTTAACGTATCAGAAAATTGGGGTTTGGGGAGCATAAGAAATTGGACAAAGTCACATAATTAGTAATTCATTATAGTAGTATAGAAAGCAAATGTGACCGACTATAAAGGTCTGCATAGGTTTTCTCTTTGGTTTTTCAATCTAACCTTCCTCCTCAGGGAAGCTACAAAGACAAGAAGCTGAGTGTCATATAGAAAAAGGAAGAAGCTAAATCATCTGTTTGCTGATGGCATCATGCTCTTTTATATAGAAAAGCCTGAACTCCACCAAAAAGCTTTTAGAGCTAATGAACAAAGTCAAGAGAATTGCAGGACATAAAATCAACATACAAAAATCAGTAGCATTTTTATACACGAACAACAAATTGTCAAAAAAAGAAATCAAGAAAACAATGACATTGACAATAGCTACAAAAGCATAAAATAAAATACTCAGGAACACATTTAACCAAGGAGGTGAAAGACCTGTACGTTGAAAACTATAAAACATTAATGAAAGAAATTGAAGAAGGCACAAATAAATGGAAAGATAATCTGTGTTCATGGATTGAAAGAAATAATATTGTTAAAATGACCATACTACTCAAAGCAATCTACAGAGTCAATGCATCCCTATCAAAATTCCAGCATTTTTCACAGAAAAAGAAAAAACAACCCTAAAATTCATATGGAACCACAAAAGATCTTGAATAGCCAAGGCAACTGAGCAAAAAGAACAAAGCTGGAGGTATCATCTTCTTGATTAAAAATATAGTACAAAGCTATAGTAATCAAAACAGCAGTACTGGCTAATAGAAACAGACTCATAGACCAACGGAAAAGAATAGAGGCCGGAAACTAACCCATGTGATTATGGTCAATTAATTTCAACAAAAGTATCGAGAGCACACACCAGGCAAAGAACAGTTTCTTCAACAAATAGTGCTGGGGAAACTGAATATCCACATGCAGAAGAATGAAATTAGATTTTTATTTCACACCATACCAAAAAAATGAATTCAAAATAGATTTAAGACTTAAATACAACACTTGAGACTGTAAAAGTACTAGGAAAAAAATAAAGGGAAAACTACATGACATTGGTCTGGGCAACAAATTTTTGGATTTGACCCTGAAAGCACAGGCTACAAAAGCAAAAATAGACTAATGAGATTGCATCAAATTAAAAATCTTCTGTACAGCAAAGGAAACAATGAACAGAGTGAAGAGACGGACTACAGATTGGAAGAAAATATTTAGAAGCCATACATCTGATAAGGGGTTAATATCCACATTATATAAGTAACTTAATAGCAAAAAAAAAAAAACTTTGATTTTAAAAAATGGACAAGTGATCTGAATAGGCATTTCTCACAAGACATAAAAATGGCCAATAGATATATGAATAAATGTTCAACATTCTAATGATTAGTGAAATGCTAATTAAAATTACAATAAGCTATCACCTCCCATCTGACAAAATGGCTATCATCAAAAAGCCAAAAGATAAGCATTGGTGAGGATGTGGGAAAAGGAAATCTTTGTACACTGTTGGTAGGATTGTAAATTAGTACAGCCACTATAGAAAACTGTGTGGAGGGTCCAAAAAAAAAAAAAAAAAAAAACTAACTAACAAATGAACAACAACCACAAAAAAAACACCATATGATCCAGCGATCCAGCGATCCCACTTCTGGGTACCTATCCAAAGGAAATGAAATCAATATGTCAAAGAGATACCTTCCCTTTCATGTTCATTGCAGCATTGTTCACAATACCCAAGATACAGAATCGACCTAATCATCCATCAACAAATGAATAAAGAAAATCTGACGTGTGTGTATGTTGTCTCTGTTTGCTGATGGCATGATCTTATATATTAAAAAGCCTAGATTCCATGAAAAAACTATTAGAAGTAATAAACAAATTTGGTTAAATTGCAGAATATAAAATCAACATACAAAAATCAGTAGCATTTCTATACACATACAACAACCACAATGGAGTAATATTCAGCCTTTAAAAAAAGAAAATTATATTATTTGGGACAACATGGATGAACATTATGCTAAGTGAAGTAAGTCAGACTCAGTCAGAAAGACAAATACTTCAGGATCTCACTTACATGTGGACTCTATAACAATTGAATTCATGGAAGAAGGGAGTAGAATGATAGTTACAAGAGGCAGGCAGGTTGGGGAGATGGGGAGGTGTTTGTCAAAGGGTACAAAGTATCAGTTAGCCAGGAGGAGTAAGTTTTTCAGATCTGTTGCACAACAAGGTGACTATAGTTAATAATGTACTGTATATTTCAAAATTGCTAAAAGAGCAAATTTCAAATGTTCTCTTCACCAAAAATAAGTGTGTGAGGTGAAGGATATGTTAATTCACTTGATTTGTTCATTCCACACTGTATACACGCACCATAACGTCACATTGCACCCCACCAAAATACACAATTATAATTTGTCAATTAAAAAAAGATTTTTAAAAAAGAATCTGAGCCTCAGAGAAGTCAAGCAACTTGTCCAAGGTCACAGAGCAAGTTGGTGAGAGAGCGGCAGGCAGGCAGAGCAGGAACTTGGCCCAGCTTCTCCTGAGGGAGCTGGTGCCTGCAGAGCTTGCCTGCCCTACCCCACGTTTCTGGGGCTTTTTAAGGCTACTAAACTCGTGGGCCACACCTGGACCAATGAGGAGCATTCACATCACACTTCACACCCCAACTCAACACGCCGATCTAGCCCCTAGGCCCCAGCGTCTGCCCTAAATAATTCCTCAGGACCCACCCTGGAATACTGTAACCACTACCCAGATGTGGGACTAGGCAGGGAAGGGCTGAACAAAGACAGAGGCAGAAAGCTCCATGGTAAGAGCACGGACTTCAGCTAAGACACCTAGGTTCAGATTCTGACTCCTGTACTTGGCAGTGTGACTTACGTCAGTCTTCTACCCCTCTCTGTTTCCCAACCTGCCACATGGGGACAGCAATCATCTATAGCACCTACTGTATGGCAGGCACAGCTCTGAGCTCTTGCCACATAGAACCCCACCAAATCTACACAACAGCCTGAAGAGACCTGGGCACCAGAATTTGCACCCCTCATATGATGCGGCTGAGCCATGTCACAGTTAACTAAGACATCTGAATTTGAACCCAGAGCCTATGCTGAAATGTCTGGATTTTAACCCAGAGCCCATGTTCTTGCTAGCTAAATTACCCTGGGTGATCCCAATCCTAACCCACAAGGTTCTTTTGAGGGTGGAATAGATCAGTCTACACTACACTCCAAGAGCTATCATCCAGTGAGGGTTCAATAAAATGCCAGCTACTCCCTGCACCAGGCTCCAGGCACTGGGCTCAGTGCTTACTTGCTGTGGAGAGACCAGAGTAGGGCAGGGGCTGGCAGGTGGGGAGGAGAAGAAGAGCAGAAGGGGGACCCAGACAGTGTAGGCAACTCATCAGTGAAGATGTAGCCCAAAGGAACTAAGGCCAAATGAATGGCACATCTAGGCTATGTTCCTGCCTGTCTGAGAGGATGAGGGCCAAGAGGGGTTTGGGGTCCTGCTTGGTCCAGGAATCGCTCAAAGGCTGTGGGTAGGACAAGTGGCCCCCAAAGTGCAGACTGGCAGGAGAGGGATCCAGGTAGTTTCCTTGGGCCACCACAACCAAAAGCCAAGTCCCAGGTCCAGCAACAGTCAGGTCCAGCTCAGAAGTCCACGACTTGGAAAAGGACTCAGAGGCCCTTGGAACACCCACAACCTACCCCTGCCACCCCCACACTGATCACTAGTACTGGGTGGCATCCTTCTTTGCCAACACAGCTCATGATTCCTCAGATAAACAGCCAGATGGGGCTTGGAAAGTCCAGCCAAGACTCATTCTAGAGGTTCTGGTCACCGTAGTCTCTGGCTTCACATAACCTGTCCCTTGCCAAGCAAGACTCATTCTAGAGGTTCTGGTCACCGTAGTCTCTGGCTTCACATGACCTGTCCCTTGCCAAGCAAGGCCTGGGCCCCTCCCTCCTACAGAAAAGATCCTAGAGAGGACTGAGGAAGTTCAGTTGCCCTGAGCAACCCTCCTGGCTCAGCTTCTGTGCTCAGCAGAATTGGGCAAGTTGAACCTAGAGCAGCACAGCTGTGATTTCAGAGAGGTAGCCATTCACAGTCAGTGTGATTTCAGAGAGGTGGCCGTTCATGGGCGGTGTGATTTCAGAGGGGTGGCCATTCACGGATGGTGTGATTTCAGAGGAGCGGCCATTCCTGGATGGTTTGATTTCAGAGGGATGGCCCTTCATGGATGGTGTGATTTCAGAGGGGTGACCATTCACGGATGGTAGGATTTCAGAGGGGTGGCCCTTCATGGAGGGCTTCAGCAAGATGCTCCCTCCAGTATTGGGGGTGACCCCGAGAGACCAGTAAGTCATTCTCAAATGAGACCCAGATGCAGCAGCATTTGACCTGGGAACCAGGCAAGGATGTCTGGAGCAGGTGCAGCCCTGCCTTTAAGAGAACAAGCCAGGCTCCTGGTCAGCAGGAAGCAGGTCTCATTCACCTGAAGTCACTAGCCAGGGCCTGGTGGGCACAGACCAGTGGTTCAGGGAATATGTGAGGAACAGCTCAATGTTGCTTATAAAAAGTGTTCTTTTATTTTAAAAATTGATTCCTCTTTATTAAAGGGCTAAGAGGTTGATGATGAAAGAAAAGGTCTTGGCTGACATTTCCCAAGCAGGATCCAGTACTTGGTGGGCACCAGTCACTGAAGAGATAAAATAACAATCTTAGCAGTGATTCTCATGCCTTAACATGTGCTTGAAACTGTGCTAGGCTCAAGCATCACCCAATCCTCACAACAACCCCGTGAAGCATGGAGTATCTGTAGCTCCACCAGAGGTGAGAGCATGCCCCAGAGAGGAAAGGTGCAAGATCACCTGCTGACAGTGGTGGAGCAAGAGTCAGAGCTCAACCTTTTCTCTTTTTCCTTAACTCTGCATTTGGAAGTAATTCCTAACCTACAGAAAAGCTGCAAGAATAAAAATAATACAAACAACACACACAATTTCTCTCCCCAAGACACACACACACACACACATGTATACATGCATATATGTGTCTGTATTAATTTTTTCAGAATATTTTGAGAATAAATTGTATATGTCATACCCCTTTACCCCTAAATACTTCAGTGTATATTTTCTAAGATTTTGAGATACTACTTTTCAGTAAACCTATCAACTTGAGGAAAATTAGCACTGATACCTTTATCTAACATACCATCTATATTCTAACTTCATCACTCTTGTCCCAATCAGGTCCTTAATACATAGCACATGTTTTCTCCGATTAAGGATCCAAGCTCTGCATTTAGTAAGTCATTAAGAACTTTCAGAAGGTCACCCGTATCCTGGGAGGGGCTTCTTGTCAATGCTTTCCAAGAGTGACCACCTCCTACTCTGAAATCACACCATTACTGATCTCATGTCTCTTTAGTATCCTCTGAGAGGTAACACATTTTATCTTTTATGACATGACATTTTTAAGCAACACAATCCTCATCATCACTAAATAGTATCATATATATGAAATAAGATAAATTTGACCTCTACCTCACACCATACACAAAAATCAAATCCAGATGTATAACGAACCTAAAAGTGAAAAATAAAGCAATAAAGCTTTTCAAAGAAAACATAAGAGAATGTTTCATAACATTTGGGTTGGCAAAGATTTATCACACAGAACATAAGCAGCATTAACTGTAAAAGAATAAACAGGCGATTTGAACCTCATTAAAATAATGAACGATGTTCATCAAAAGATTCCATTAAGAGAGTGAAAAGGTAAGTCACAAACTTATATTGCAATATATCGATCTGGCAAATGATTGTTAAACTTACCAATTGATAAGAAAAAGACAATATGACAGAAATAGGCACTTCTGTTCAATCTAACTTAAACAGTTACTTCTCAACAGATGATATCCAATGACAAAAAAAATTAAAAGGTAATCAGTTTCATTAGTCATCAGAGAAATGAGGTATAAAACTATTATGTGAAACCATTACACACCCCACCAGAATGAATAAAATGAAAAAGACGGACAACGTCAAAGATTTGCAAGGATGTGGAGCAATTGTGCCTCTCATACACCATTGTTTGGAAATATAAATTGGTTCAATCGCTTTGGAAAATTGTTTGACAGTCTCTACTAAAGCTAAATATATGACCCAGCCATTTCTTTTTAGTTATCTAAAAAGATATGCTATATAATAACTCTTCCAAAATTTAATGAATTAAAAGAACAATCTTGGCTAAGCAAGGTGGCTCACACCTATAAATCTCAGCACTTTGGAAGGCCAACATGTGAGGATCACTTGAGGCCAGTAGTTCAAGACCTGCCTGGGCAACATAGTGAGATGCCATCTCCACAAAGATAAGCAAAGAAAAGAACATAAACAACTCTATTATTACTCACAGTTTTTAGGTTAGAAATTCAGGCAGGGCATGCCTGAGTGATTTTTTCTGCTCCACACGGCATCAGCTGGGATCACTCAGAAGTATTCACTAGGTGGCTGGGATGGGCTGATCCAAGACGGCTGCACTCAGGTGTGGCACAACGGTGGGGATAGCTAGAAGGAAGGACTCAGCTGGTTCTTTATCTCTCCACATATTGTCTCAAGGTTTTTCCACATAGTCTCTCTAGCAGAGCGCTTGTACATCTTACAAGGTGACTCAGGGCTCCAAGAGCCCAAGGCAGAAGCTGCGAGATTACTTATGAACTAGCCTTGAAAATTCCAGAACATCACTTCTACATTCTATTCGTCAAGAAAGCCAGTAAGACAAGCCAAGATTCACAAGAAGGGAGGAATAGACTCTGTCTCTTGATGGTGGTGCAGCATGCTCACAAAGGGAGAGAGGGAAGGACGGCAGCCATGTCGGAGAAAAAACACTGCAGTCCACCATATGGGCTCAACACTTCATTTTCCCTCACACATGGAAAATACACCCACCTCCACTGTGACTCCCAAAGTCTCATCCAACTGCAACACCCCCTTAAAATCCAGATACCCTCATTTAAATCAGTCACGGTACAGTGGAGGATCCTTAAATGTCCTTCCTGAAGTGTGTAGCTTCTCTCAATCTGAAGACCTGTGAACGGAAGAGACAAGTTCTCTCCTCCCACTTCTCCACACACAATATAAAATGGTGAGACACACATGATTTCACACAATTGGCACTCCCAGTCTGCTCCTGGGAATAATTCACCATGGCCCCTTGCTGTGTCTTTTGAGATCTTGATTCTGCCTGGGTCACGCTTCCTTTTCCATAAAAATACCTCATATTTGAGGCTGAGCCTCTGTATCCTGTTTCCTGCCTGTAGAAGGTTGAAAGTTCAAAGGCCTTTCATCATTTTGCACTGTCTTGTCCCTTTGAGACAAAGCTAATCTAATTTTTTTAATTGTGAATTTTATATGAATTAATTTATAATCCACTCCACTATAATAAAGGCCATAACCACTAATCTTTCCAAGATAAGCTTTTCTATATTTTTGTCTATTTATAAACCTGGTATGGAACATTAACCTTAAAATCCTTAGCCTTAGAGGACCTTATATCTGATCCAATGGTCTGCTAAGGCAACACTTTAGAATTTTCTGAGGTATTTATAAAGACTTTTACAGTTACACTCTAGATATATGTTTGTTTTGAAATTCTTTCTTAATTGGATAATATTGGAAAGACTAAGAAGGAGACACTATATTATTTTTAACCCAATAAGCCCCGGCTCTTTTATATTTAACAAAAATGTTAAGCTTATCTATTTCCTCTCACACTTTACTGTAAGTATCGAGAAGTCAGACAAAACTTCAGAAACCTTCTTAGCTTCAGAGAAATATCATTAGAAAAGAAATATCATCAAAAAAGAAGGCACAGAGAGTTTGGAAATAAAAGGATGAAAAGTATCAGGTAAGAGTGAACCAAAAGAAAGGAAAGCAATCGTAACAATGGATAAAATTAAATTTAGGACAAAAGTATGCTATATGGAAAAAAGATACAAGAAAAATAAATACAACAAGAGGATATAATTATCAAAAGTATATATGCTTTAATATACAGTCTTGAAGTGAATCAAGCAACAACTGACAGAGAGAAATAAGTGAACAATTGCTATTGGTGATTTTAACATTCCCCACTGAGAAACTGAAAGCTTAAGTAAATAATCAACATACATATGAAGATTTAAATAAAATAAGCTCAAGTTATTACATATATACATATATGAATGTGTACATATACGTATCAAACAGATAATATCCATTATTTTTTAAAGAAAACATGAAATGTTTATTAAAATAGGCCATATATGAGCTGGGCACGGTGGTTCATGCCTGTAATCCCAGCACTTTGGGAGGCCAAGGTGGGCAGGTCACGAGGTCAGGAGATCGAGACCATCCTGGCTAACACAGTGAAACCCCGTCTCTACTAAAAATAAAAAAATTAGCCAGGCATGGTGGCACACGCCTGCAGTCCCACCTACTCGGGAGGCTGAAGCAGGGGACTCCCTTGAACACAGGAGGCAGAGGTTGCAGTGAGCCGAGATCGCGCCACTGCACTCTAGCCTGGGCGACAGAGGAAGACTCCATCTCAAAAAAACAAAAGGCCATATACGGTTATTACAAACCTCAAAACATTCCAGATGTTCAATATCATGATAGACAATATTCTTTGACCACAGTGAAATAAAATTGGAAGTTAATAACAAAAGAATAGCCTAAAATTCCAAATAAACTCAGTGACATATTACTAAACTACACGTGGGTTTTAAAGGAAACCAGAAAAGAAATTTTAAAATACTTAGGAAAAAAAAAGACAATGAAAATAGTAATTATCAAAAATTTGTGGGACATAGCTCAATCAGTATTTAGATGAAAACTTTTAACTTTAAATACATTTATGCGGAGACTGGAAATATTAAAAAGTAAGAAAGCTAAGCATTTATCTCAAGAAAATAGAAAAAAGTACAACAGATCGAATCCCAGAGAATTTAAAGGTGTGATTAAAAAAATAAAGATATAAACAGAAATCAATGAAATATCAATTTTTTTAAAATCAGTAACAAAACTAGAAGGTGGATCTTTGGAAAGATTAATTAGCTCACTAGATCTCTGTAACAGGACTTATCAAAGGGAGAAAAGACATAAATAAAATATAGAACAAAAAAAGAAAAAAGAATTACTGATATAAAATAATAATGTAAAAATAATAATGGAGAGGCCTAATGAATAACTCTGTAGTATTTAATTTGAAAATCTAGATGAAATAGATAAATACCTAGATATAAAGTTCAAAATTGGCTTATAGGATTGGAAACTTGAAAAGACCAATAAATATCAACAAAACTAAGGTGTCTCCAAAACTGCAGACCCAGTTGTAGGCCCTCCTTTCCTCTTTTCCCCTGGAAAGAGCTTCCCTCATCTCTGGATGGAATCAATGACGCTGTCAACCCAACGGAGAGCAAAGAACTCTAGTGAGGCATTCACAGCGCCTCATCCTTCTCCACACTGTGGTCCATCAGTCCAAAGGGGAGCAACCATGCTGTAGACTTTTGGGGGGACTGTTATGAAGGTTGAGAAAAATGAGAATTTCTCTACTTCTGATATCAACTAACCAGTTAGAACCAAATAACCTAGAGCTACAGTGGTCACCTTTGTCCCCAGTGCAGACAGAATAAAGTAGAAGAAGAAAGCAGAGCTAGGAATGAATCCAAAAAAGAGAGAGAGAGAGAGAGAGAGAGAGAGAGAGAGAAGGAGAGATCTGATGCCTGATTTGGAACTCCCTAGATCCAGCCGTGTCTCAAGTTCTTTCCACCGTTGGACCTCTCATGCATTCCTTTTTGCTTTAAAGCGGTTCAACTTGATGTCTGTCACCTGTAATCCAAAGAAAATTAATGAAAAATAAAATGTGGAGAAGAGGAAAGGTGCTAGACTTTAGAGTTGAATGGTCTTGGATTTGAATCTCAAGGGCGCTTCACTTAACTTCCATGCAGCTCAGCTTCCTATCTACAGAGGAGAGGTAACGGTACCCACTTCACAGAGTCATTGTGAAGATAATACAGAGGAAGCACTTGGAAGATATTATTCCATGTGTGTCTCTCCCACCAGACTAAGACCCCTGGAAGGCAGGACCTTGCCCAAGTCATCCCCAATTGGAGTTAAACACCTGTTTTTACTTTTTACAAGTATCTGCACCTTGGTGCTAATTACAGACACCTAAGACATCTCCGCCAACTGACACAGGGCAACCACATTGATGCAACTCCAGCCACATTTTGGTATAAAAAAAACTTCATAGAATTGAACGCAGAGCAAAGTTAATTTGCAGCATTACTGTGTTTACTCAACTTTCCTGACAAAGCCTCCCATTGGCTAATGGCTCGGGGGAGAGGACTACCAAGCGGCGAAGGCCACTGGCCCCTCTAACCATTAACCACCCGGAAAGCTGGCAAACAAAATTTAACAGGCAGCATCCCCCGCAGGCTTACTGTACACATGCTAAGGTCCAGGACAGCAGGACCAAGCCAGCAGAAACAGCCTGAGCCCACCGCAGACTGTGAGTAACAACTGAGAACCCTCTATCCCTCCCCCTGCCCGGCCTCCAGAGCAAAGCCAGGGCTGCAGCTTGCTTGCTTGTTTGGTTTGTTGAGATGTTTTGTTTTTTTTAACAGTACATTGAACATTAGGGCAGCCAGCAGTGTTATGAGGCAACCTTGTGGAGGATTTTCTAAATCCCAGAGTCTGTGAGTCATCCACAGTGGTTCTGATGTCCCCTGGGCTCCTGCCATGCAGGGACTTGACACAGAGGGCTGTAGCTAAGAACCATTCTCATCCACTGCCGTGACTGATGCTCCTAAGCCCAGCCAGACAGCCACAACACCCACAACAGCCACAGAGTCGCAGCCTGCGAGCTACGATGCATCTGCTCTAGTCGGCACCGCTGATGAAGGATGTTGGCCGCGGGTGGGGGCCAGGGAGGGCTCAGCTGGCCCAGAGCAGAGGTATTCTTCAGAGTCACGCAGATCTATCCACCACAGCTCCTCACTCAGTGACCTGGGGCGGAGATAATGCACGGAGAACAGAGCTGTCTGCACTGAACCGCATGTCCTGAGGTTTCAATACAGAAGGTCAGGAACTGTCCCTGGCTGGTAGGGCATTTGTGAAAACAGAACACAGTGAATATTTACTGAGTCTCTTCAGAGATGAGGAACAAAGAGGGCATACTTGACATGAAATGCATGAACAATATTGACACTCTGCATTTTTATATGGCTGGGTACTCTTTTTTTTTGGCAGAGTTTCGCTCTTGTTGCCCAAGCTGGAGTGCAATGGCGTGATCTCAGCTCTCTGCAACCTCTGCCTCCCAGGTTCAAGCTATTCTTCCGCCTCAGCCTCCCGAGGAGCTGGAATTTCAGGCACCCGCCACCACACCCTGCTAATTTTTTTGTTTTTAGTAGAAACGGGGTTTCACCATGTTAGCAAGGCTAGTCTCGAACTCCTGACCTCAGGTGATCCGCCCACCTCAGCTTCCCAAAGTGCTGGGATTACAGGTGTGAGCCACCACACCCAGCCATGGCTGGGTACTCTTAAGAGCTTTTTTACTCATCATTTTCCTTTCTGTAGAGACAGGCAGAATGGCATGGTACAAGCTCTGAAGTCAGACATCTAGGTTTAGAATTCCAGCTCAGGAGGAGTTACTCTGTCTCCCTGGATCTCAGTTTTCTCATCTATAAATTGGGCCCCACGATGCTCCATTAAATGAGGTCACATAAGCCAAGCACTGATAACAACCACGTCTGGTATTCACAATATTGTCAGGTGGGTGGAGTTTTCACCCTCATCTTAGAGAATTAACACAGGAGAAGGTGAGGCATACAATCTCCGCAGAGATGGCAGGAAAGGGATGGGAGCCCATCCTACCATTGGCATCATGCTGCACAGGGCCTGTGCCCAAGAGGAGATCCCAGACAGGTATGGCAGTGACCAGGGCTAAGCAAAGATTTCACTGCCTGTCATGGGGCAAGGCCATAGAGAAGCACAGATGCAAGGCTTCCTGGAGGCGGTGACCTGGGACCTGAGTCTCAAAGGACAAGATGGAGTGAGCCAGGTGAGGCAGGGAGACGAGCGACCTACAGACTGGAGCCACATGGGCAGGGCTGAGGCAGGTCCATCTTTCTTCCCTGCTCCCAGCCCAGAGCTGGCTCAGCAAACATGGAAAAATCGAAATGACCTGCCCTGGGGAACTGCAGTGACCTGTCTTGCTGTAACCTGCCCTGTAGTGATGTGACCTGCCCCGCCCTGCCCTGACCCACAGTGGGATAAAAGGCTGGTGGGTGCTGGAAGAACCCCTGACACCCAGTGTTGCTGTGGCTGAGACCTCAAAGGGCCAGATTTGAGGCTGGAGGCAGAACTGTCACCAGGGACTGGGTCACAAAGACCCCCTGGGCTACGTTAGTGAGAATCAGCCTCGTCGTGGGCAATGGGGAGCCCCTGAAAACTTCAAAGCAGAACTGACCAGCTTGAATTTTCAGGAATTTAGGAAGATGCAGGTGCAGATGGGTAAAAGGGCTGGAGGGAGTTAAACAGAAGGCAGGGGACAAGGTAGTGGTTACTGCTGAGTTCTGGGAGAGATGAGGAGGCTGTGCAGAGGCACTACTAGAGAAGAGACAAACACCAGAAAAATGGGTAAGGCTAGAGGTATTATTATCAGCTCTTTTTATACTGAGGAAACTGAGGCAGAGTTTAAATAGCCTGTCCTACATCACCTCATTTGTACATAGCAGCGCTGGGAGCCCAATCCAGACAGAGTCTCACTCTGTCACCCAGGCTGGAGTGCAGTGGTGCGATCTCAGCTCACTGCAAGCTGGGTGGATTTTTAAAATTCCATTTATGCAACTCTTCTTAAATCATTTATATTTAATGTTTTCCTTAAATTTGTATTGTGGGAAAATATAATACCTAACATTTTAACTACAAGTGTACAATTCAGTAGCATTAAAAGTACATTCACATTGTTGTGCCTCCATCACCACCTTCCATGTCCAGAACTTTTTCATCATCCCAAACTGAAATTCTACACCCACTCAACAATAATTCTTCAATCTCCCCTTGCCCCAGCCCCTGGTATCCACAATTTTACTTCTGTCTCTATGTATTTGACTACTCTAGGTGTAGAATTAGACTCTATTTGTCCTTTTGTGTCTGGTTCATTTCACATAACATAATGTCTTCCAGGTTCATCCATGTTGTAGGAAATGTCAGAATTTCATTCCTTTTTAAAGTTGAATAGTATTTCACTGTATGTTTATACCATACTTTGTTTATTCCTTCATCCATTGATAGACATTTGGGTTGTTTCCATCTTTTGGCTATGGTGAATAATGCTGCTGTGACTTTAGTCTACAATTATCTATTCAAGTTCCTTGACTATCTGCTTGCCGTTTTTTGGTGTATATACTCAAAGCAAAATTGTTGGGTCAAATGATGATTCTGTTTAATTTTTAAGGAACTGCCATATTGCTTTCTACACATTGTAGCACTTTATATTCTTACCAGCAAAGAATAAGGGTTCCAATTTCCCCATATGCATGCTAACATTTAAATTAAAAAAAAAAATTTTTTTTTGAAACGGAAAAAAAAAAAAATGTTGCTATGTTGCCTAGACTGGTCTCAAACTCCTGGCCTCAAGCATTCCTCCCACCTCAGCTTTTGGAGTAGCTGGGATTACAGGCACAGGCCATCATGCCTGGTGTGCCAACTTATTGTTTTCTGTTTTGTTTGTCTGTTTATATAGCCATCCCTATGGATATGAAGTGGTATCTCATTGTGGTTTTGATATTCCTAATGAATAGTGATGCTGAGCATCTTTATACGTGCTTATTGGCCATTTGTGTGTTGTCGCTGAAAAGATGTCCACTCAAGTCCTTTGCCCATTTCTAACTGGGTTTATTTGTTTTCTTGTTTTTGTTCTTGGGTTTTAGGAGTTCTTTATATATCCTGGATATCAATTCCTTATCAGATATGAAATTTGCAAATGTTTTCCCATTCTGTGAGTTGCATTTTTACTTTATTGATAGTATCCTTTGATGAACAAAGTTTTCAATTTTGATGAAGTCCAATTTGTCTATTTTTTCTTTTGTTGCCCATGGCTTTGGTGTGATATTCAAGAAATTATTGCCAAAGCCAATATCATGAAGTTTTTCCCCCAAGTTTTTTCCTAAGATTTTTATAATTTTAACTCATGTTTAGGTCACTGATCTATTTTGAGTTAATTTTTGTATATGGTGTTAGGTAAAGGTCCATCTTCATTCTTTTGCATGTAAATATCCAATTTTTCAGCACCACTTGTGGAAAAGGCTGTCTTTTCCCCATCGAATGGTTTGGCACCCTTGTTCAACTCATTTTACTATATATGCAAGGCTTATTTCTGGGTTCTGTATTCTATTCCATTGGTCTATATGTATGTCTTTATACCAGTACCACACTGTTTTGATTTTTATAGTTTTGTAGTAAATTGTGAAATCAGAAAGTGCAAGATGTTCAACTTTGTTCTTTTTCAGTATTGTTTTGGTTATCCAGGTCCCTTGAGATTTTTATACAAATTATAGGATGAATTTTTCTATTTCTGTGAAATACAGAACTGGAATTTTGATAGAAAATGCATTGAATCTATAGACTGCTTTGGATAGTATTATCATCTTAGCAATTTCTTCCAATCCACAAATGCAGGATGTCTTTCCATTTATTTATGTCCTCTTTAATTGCCTTCAGCACTGTTCTGTACTTTTCAGTGTATAAGTCTCTTACCTCCCTGATTAATCCCTATTTTATTCTTTTTCATACTATTGTAAATGGAATTGTTTTCTTAATTTCCTTTTCAAATTTTTTCTTTGTTAGTGTTGGGAAATGCAATTGATTTTATATCTTGCAACTTTGCTAAATTTGTTTGTTAGTTCTAACAGAATTTTTTGTAGAATTTTTAGGGTTTTGTACATATAAAACCATGTCATCTGTGAACACAGATAATTTTACTTCTTCCTTTCAAATATGGATACCTTTTTTTGTTCCTTGCCCAATTGCTCTGGCTAGAACTTCCAGTGCTATATTAGGTAAAAGTACTGAGAGCAAGCATCCTTGTTTTGTTCCTGATCTTCAGGGAAAAGCTTTCAGTCTTTCACTATTGAGTATAATAGGTTTTATAAATATATAGTCTTGATTATGTTGAGGTAGTTTTCTTCTGTTACTTCTATTACTAATTTTGTTGTAGGACTTTCTACTTAGTCTAGCTAAAAACGGGGTCCTTGTCACATGGCCATGAAAGATTAGGCTCGCAGACACTTTGAAGGATGAAAAAAATGGAATTTACTGGGTGAAAAGGAAAATAACTCAGCAAAGCGAGAGAGAGTCCTGTTAACAGACCCTCATCTCACCGATGGAATCCCCAGATCACCACACAGGATCAGGAGAGAGAGGCCAAGCTCCTCCCTGCTGCAAAGGGCACAAACTTCCCACGGCTCCACCCCATTCTCCCAGTGCGTGGACCAACTGAACGTTCTCCAGGCACCTCTTTACACTTGATTGTATCAATCTGTTGTGTGTTTTTACCATGCGAGGGTGTGTTGAATTATGTCAAATACTTTTTTCTGCACCAATTGAGATGATCACGTGATTTTTTCCTTTCTTTTATTAATATGATGTATGAGACTGATCAATTTTTGTACGTTGAAACATCTTTGCATTACAGAAATAAATCCACATTGGGTATGGTGTATAATCCTATTAGTAGCCTCTCAAAATTAATTTAATCCATTATATTAGTCAGGGTTCTCCAGAGAAACAGAATCTATAGGATATATAGACATATATGTAAGAGGAGGCATTATGGGAATTGCCTTATGTAATTATAGAAGCTGAGAAGTCCCACAGTCTGCCATCTGCAAGCTGGAGACCCAGGAAAGCCAGCCATGTAATTCAGTCTGAGTCTGAAGGCCTGACAACCAGAGGAGCCAATGGTGCAGCTCCACAGTAGGAAAAGGGCCTAGTAAGGCTGCTGGTTTAAGTCCCAGAGGTTAAAGGTCCAAGAACCAGGAGCCCCAGTGTTCAGGGGCAGGCAAACATGAATGTCCAGCTCAGGGACAGAAAAGAGAATTTGCCCTTCCCCCTACCTCTTTGTTCCATCCAGCCTTTAATGGATGAAAAATGCCCACCCATATTGGTAAAGGTGGCTGTCTTTACTCAATCTACTGATTCATATGCCAATTTCTTCCAGAAATACTGCCACAGGCCTCTTTTCTGTAGGCACTAATTCCTTTTATGAGGGTAGAGACCCCATGAATAGGTTTCCACATATGAATTTGTGGGGACACAAACATTCAGACCTTAGCAGCTGGTAAAACATTATTTTTGAGTGTGTCTGGGACAAAATAAATTGAGCAAAAAATGGACACAATTGGAGGGTGAAATGGTTCTACAGCAATTTAGACACTTCAATACCTCATTCTCAATAATGGATAGAATAACCAGACATAAAATAAGTAAGAAAAAAGAGAACTTGAACATCACAGTAAAAACTAGATGTATCAGACACATACAAAACACTCTACAACAACAGAATACACATTCTTCTCAAGTGCACACGGGACATTCTCCAGCATAGACCCTATGTTAGGCCACAGATCAAGAGCCAATAGATTTAAAAAGACAGATATCATACTAAGTATCTTCTTCAATCACAATGAGACGAAGCTAGAAATCATTAACAGAAGGAAAACTGGAAATTTTACAAAGTGTGGAAAAAACAACACACTCTTTATCAACCAGAGCATCAAAAAAGATACCACCAGGGGAATTAGAAAATACTTAAAGACAAATGAAAATGGAAACACAACATACCAAAACTTATGGAATGAGTGAAAGCAGTGGGATGATAGAAATGCATAGCTGTAAACACATTTGAAAAACAAAAAGATCTCAAATAAACAATGGCATATATTCAAATTCAGGTGTTAACTTTAGGATGTTAATGTAATCCCCATAATAACCATAAAGGGATGAGAATAGAATTATTAAAGTGTTTCAACACAAAAAAGCATTTCAGTACAAAAACTAAAAACAAAAAAGGACAGTAATATAGGAAACGAAGAACCAAAAATGTTGTATCTTCTTGCTGTACTGAAAACTTTATTAACATATCATCACCTTCTTTGTCTTTTGGAACATTGTTAATTCAAAATCTATTTTGTCTAATATTAGTGTAGCCACCCCTGCTCTCTTTTGGTTACTATTTGCATGGGGTAACTTTTCCATCCTTTCACTTTCAGTCAGTCTATTTGCATTTTTGGATCTAAAATGAGTCTCTTGTAGACAGCATATATTTGTATCGTATTTTAGAAGGCTAATGTGTAAAAGTAATTTTTAGTCTTTGTTTATAATTTAGGAACTAGTAAAAGAACAAACTAAACTGAAAAATAGCAGAAGGAAATAATAAAGATTAGAACAGAGATAAATAAAATCAATAGAAAAACAGTAGAGAAAATAAATTAAACCAAAATGCAATATGTATGCTCATAATACATTTAGTCCAGAATATATTTGATATAACCACCTTCACTTCAATAGTATACAAAAGCTCTGCTTCCTTGTAGCTCTGTTCCCACCTGTTTCCAGTTACTGCCAAAAATGTAACTTATAATTGCCCATGCATCTACCTTTACCAGAGGTCTTTTATTTCTTCATTCAGCTTAAAGTTACTGTCCAGTGTCCTTTCATTTCAATCTGAAATAAAATGCCTCTCATTTCTTACAGGGCAGGTATTGTGGGAAAAAGCTTACTCAGCTTTTGTTTTTCTGGGAATGCTTTAATTGTGTTTTGTTTTTCTTCAAGCATTTTGAACATATCTGTTGGGTGGGTTTTAACCTTTCTGAGCACCTATTTCTGCCTGCCTAAAATCAGGTTAACAATACTTACTTTAGGAATGTTTTGGTCATGGTTAGATGACTGAATATAGCCAGACTACCTAGATCATTGTTGGGTACCTGGTAGGCACTGGATAAATCATAACGGGTGTTATTCATATCTCCAAATGAGGAAACTGAAGTCTAGTGCCCTCTGTGATGTGCTCCAGGTAAGACAGCCAGTGTGGAGGAAAGAACTGGGGCTCGAATGGGGTCTTTTGCCTGCCTCCTGTTGCACTATGCCCCATTGACTCAGAGACTGCCACATCATCTAACAAGCTTTTCTGATTTGGCAGGGCCTGGCTATACTGGACAATGCCACTCCTCCCGTACACCTGTCTTCTCTGGCTGTCCACCAGTGGCCTCTGGACCGTTCAGGCCATGGATCCTAATGCTGCTTATAGGAACATGAGTAACCATCACCGGGACCTGGCTTCAGTCAACGCTGACTTTGCCCTCAGCCTGTATAAGCACTTAGTGGCCTTGAGTCCCAAGAAGAACATTTTCATCTCCCCTGTGAGCATCTCCATGGCCTTAGCTATGCTGTCCCTGGGCACCTGTGGCCATACACGGGCCCAGCTTCTCCAGGGCCTGGGTTTCAACCTCACTGAGAGGTCTGAGACTGAGATCCACCAGGGTTTCCAGCACCTCCACCAACTCTTTGCAGAGTCAGACACCAGTTTAGAAATGACCATGGGCAATGCCTTGTTTCTTGATGGCAGCCTGGAGTTGCTGGAGTCATTCTCAGCAGACATCAAGCACTACTATGAGTCAGAGGTCTTGGCTATGAATTTCCGGGACTGGGCAACAGCCAGCAGACAGATCAACAGCTATGTCAAGAGTAAGACACAGGGGAAAATTGCCGACTTGTTGTCAGGGCTGGATAGCCCAGCCGTCCTCGTCCTAGTCAACTATATCTTCTTCAAAGGTATTCCCACCCATCCCAGTCTGAAGGCCCATCCACTATGGCCAGGAATAATAACAGCCGTTAAAATCCAGGGCACACTCTTGGGCAAAGTCTTTGATTCTGTAAAGCACATATACATCTGGGACTCTCCATCTTCACCACAGTCCTGTTGGGTAGGTGGAATTATATTATTTTACAAAAGATCAAAATGCCACCCGGAAGGGTTGAGCAGTGTGCCCACATTCTGGCAGGTTGGTTTGAGGCCTACACCTGTAACCATGAACAGTCTGGCTGCTTCGTGCTCCACAAATGCTGACTGTCAAGTACTGGGCCAGGGACTGGAAAAATGGCCTAGAACCAGACAGAACCGTACCCACCCCTCGGGAACTCCCAGATGCCCCCAGAGCCATCCTGCATACATTGCTCTAACCAGGTCTTGCTTCAGTTTTTCACCTTCCTGTTCATAAAACCCTGGAATCTCTAGTGGAGAATGCACTTCCAGGTCTTTTCCAGCTTCTAGAAGCCACATGGCTTGTGGGCCTCTCTTATTTTCAAAGCCAGTAATTGCATCATTCCCACCTCTGCTTCCATCATCACATCTCTCTGATTCTGACTTTCCTGCCTTCCTCTTTGACTTACAAAAACCCTCAGGATTACACTGGATAATGGCCCACCTGGGTGATCCAGAATAACCTGCCCATCTCAAGGCCAGCAGATTAGCAATTGTGATTCCATCTACAACTTTAACTCCCCCTGGACATGAAAGCTAACATATTCTCAAGTTCTGGGGATTAGAATGTGGACATTTTGGAGGGCTATTATTCTGCCTACCACAAAGCCCAGGCCTCTTCTGTCTCATGAGCCCTCTTGCAACTTATCTGACTGCCTAAAACATCTTCCCTCACTTCAAATCTTAGCTCAAAAGTCACCTCCTCTGTGAAGCCTCCCCAGATTCACCCAGGAAAATCTTTGTCCTCATACACATGCTCCACAGTTTGCCCATGTCTCATTTGGGCAATCATCTCGTTTAGCACCTAAGTGGTTGAGTTTCAGTTAAGCAATCATATTCAAAGGAATGCAGGTAAAACAGCCAAAATAAGCAAACTAAGCCAGTATCACTATTGAACATGTGTCTCTCGACAAGATCATCAGATCAGTGGAGGCGTGATCCCCAGCCAGGACTCCTCATGCCCCCTTCCCCTTCTCCCCAGCTCTCTCTCAGGACCTCCCATCAGACTGCGCTCTCCTCCCCTCCCATCCCGCACCTCCTTACTGCCTGGACTAACTTAGCATCTGTAGGAGTCCTTCTTCTCCACCTGCCTCTGGGTCTTTCCTGCTCTCCAGCACAAGGCTGGGAACTCCCAGGAGAGGCTGCCCTCCTCACAGGATGGTGAGGCTGAGAGGCTGACTGGGCAAAGACAGCCTTCTTTTTTTTTTTTTTTTTTTTTGAGACAGAGTCTTGCTCTGTCGCCCAGGCTGGAGTGCAGTGGCCGGATCTCAGCTCACTGCAAGCTCCGCCTCCCGGATTCACGCCATTCTCCTGCCTCAGCCTCCCGAGTAGCTGGGACTACAGGCGCCTGCCACCTCACCCGGCTAGTTTTTTGTATTTTTTAGTAGAGACGGGGTTTCACCGTGTTAGCCAGGATGGTCTCGATCTCCTGACCTCATGATCCGCCCGCCTCGGCCTCCCAAAGTGCTGGGATTACAGGCTTGAGCCACCGCGCCCGGCCAGACAGCCTTCTTAACACCTGACTGTGGGAGGGCCAGGGAGGCTGGGAACGTTTGCCCAAAAACTCTTCTGTGTGCTCCCACAAATTCCATAGACCATCTCCCGGACGAGGCTGTGCGCTCTTGTGCAGGGTGTCTTTGTCTCTTTGGGAGATCCCAGTGCCCTTGTGTAATGTTTGGTGCATGGAAGGAGCTCAGCAGTGATTGTACAGAGGTTCAGGCAACACAACCTGGGGAAAAGGCACGGTAAACCCAGGTGCAGGGAGTGCCCTCCTGAGCCTAAGAGAGGCCTGAGCACGTGTGGGCATCTGGTGGAACAGGTGCTGGCATGGCATCATTCTGCACAAAGTTTCACAGTGTCCTCACGACCACAGTGAGGCTAAGTGGATAGGAGACCAACAGCTTTAGCTTACAAAATTAGAGAAACTTTGAACACTTGAATGCAGGACCAGACATTGATGGGGGTGAAATGCCTCATTGTACACAGATTTTCTATGGCACAGCAAAACAAATCTGCAAGTCTCTGGTTAAAGCCGCTGGGAAAATACTCTGCAATATTTCTAGCAAGCCAGGATAATAAACAGAAATCAAGATTAGTGTAGCTATTGTCACTAAATGTAGAATATGTAAAATGGTCCTGATGTGTGATTTATTTATTGGACTTTCTTGACAGTTCTTTTTAAATAACATTAAAAATATTGTTAAAAGATTTTCCAGAGGAGCCATCTTTGCTCTCTCGGATTTTCCCCAATAAATTCTTTCTCTACCACCAATTCTCCCAGGACTTTTTGAGAATAGATCCCTTAAAGTAGAGGCTGAACCCCATTTTGTATTTTGTTTTGTGTCAAACTATATACATTATGCTTGCTTCTAGCAAAGAAATACTCCATAAAAAGCAAGCAGCAAAATGTTAAGGATGAAAAAAACCTAACAATGAAAAATATTTTACCCACTTTTTTTTTTTTTTTTGCTGTAAGTTAGCCACAAAATACAACTACCCTCTAGTTCTGAGGATTTTAGACTTCCTTTGGAGTATGATTTGAGAACCCTCAAATGATCTTATTTGCCGTGAGACAGACGGATGGTGCGTTTACTACCTTTGGTCAGTGTATGCAGACACCGAGGTTAGTGAGGTCACTCAGAATGAACCGGCATAGCTCTGGGGTCTCTAGGCTCCGCAGCCACGGCTGATTTCTCTACATCCATCAGCCTCTCCCTGTTGTCTCCATCAGTAGCTATTACAAGAGGTTTGTGGCTGACTCAGAACCAAGAATTTTGGCCAAGCAATCCATGGATCCCACAGACAGTAGTATGGAGAAGGGGCTACCTGGAGTGATGTTCTGGCCGCCTTTAGGGAGCCTCAGCTGGGAAATGGTGGCCTGGCAAGGGCTTTAGGGCTTGTGGTCAATGGCAGCCAGGACACCCAGGACCTGCTGGACTCAAGGGCCTCAGTCATTAGTTTAAGACTGGGGAGACTTCACCTAGAGCAGAGACCCTGTGACACTCAGCCCAGGTGAGTTTCCGGTAGATGGACTCCGGTAGATGGACAATCAGGCAGGCTTCGGCTCAGTCTGAGGAGCAATTTTCTTCCCATCAGAGCTGACCAGTACTGCCAAGTCCCGTCTGTGAAGGTAGTGAGCTCCCCATCTCAAGGCAAAAAAAAAACCAAAGTGGATGGTGGCACCCTGGAACATGGTAGAGGGGACCTGAGGGCCTGCGGGGGTGGGAGTCTGTGACCCCAGAGGAGTCTTCTCACCCTGACTCTTCATTAGGACAATGTGACCTAAAGGAAGGACCATTCAGCAGCGTCAGGAGCCTCAGCTGGGCCGGCCAGGCTGGCAGGGGTGAAGATGGCCTCTTCACTTCCCACCAGGGACTCTGAGTTTGAGACTTGAGGTCCAGCACCACTTCCAAAGCCCTCAGAACTGGGACCCACTCTAGGCATGGGGAGCCGAGGCACAGTCTGAGCTAAGCGAATTTTACCCCCAAATCCAAGGACCAACACCCTCTTGGTCTCTCCCCACTGCCTTGTGTAGAAGCCAATCTCAGAAACCGAGCTCATCCTCAACCCATTGCAAGAAGTAGAGGAAGAAACAGGCTTTAAATTTCTGAGAATTTTTATATCTTACCTAAAAACCCTTGAGGTTTGAATGGGGACATTCCAAGCATGCAGAAGGCCACTGTGTCACTTGGATAGCAGGCCCGTGAGGTGACCCGGAACTGTGTTTTCCTCTCTGCCTCTCTGCCCTAAAGACCTGTCTCCTCCTCTTCCTAGGCACATGGACACAGCACTTTGACCTGGCAAGCACCGGGGAGAACTTCTATGTGGACGAGAAGACTGTGGTGAAGGTGCCCATGATGTTCCAGTCGAGTACCATCAGTTACCTTCATGACTTGGAGCTCCCCTGCCAGCTGGTACAGCTGAACTACGTGGGCAATGGGACTGTCTTCTTCATCCTTCCAGACAAGGGGAAGATGAACACAGTTATCGCTGCACTGAGCCGGGACACGATTAACAGGTGGTCCGCAGGCCTGACCAACAGGTAAGCCCTCCAGCCATCGTGTTGATTTCTGCAATGCACATGTCCCCAGAAAGTGGGGCAGGTGAAAAGGGGGTATGCCGGGGCATCCTTCCTTCCCTGGACTCAGCCTCCAGGGCTCATTGTTTTCCTGTCTGCTGGGTCTCCAATGGCTGTAAGGTTCTCTGATGTGGAGCTCACACTAATTTATTGATCTGTCCATCAATACTGAAATACTTTGGGACATTTCACCAAGTGAGGTCCCCTTTCCCTGTGAAGTTCATACACACCCTCTGCATTGTCATATTTTTGCAGCATTTTCTTAAACTAAGTTTGCCAACCACGCAGCTACACACTTACTCATTTTGTCATCTTGCTTACCTGAAACCAGGCCCTGCCTAAAGATTCCTGGGAGACCTCATAGGAATATAGTGAAAATGACCTCTGTATTCATCATGGAGCCAATGCAAAACCTATATGAATGGTTCTTAAGTTACTCAGGGCATCTAACTCTTCAATCAATCAATCAGGAAACAACTAAGAAAGCAAGGCTAAAGTAGGTAATAAGCAAGTAAGTAGGAAGAAAGCAAGGACTGCATATCCTGAAGAGGCAGTAATCAGGAGGAGAAGCAGCCAATGGATTCCATCTATCTCTGACCTCAGGTTCAAGCAAGGGGCTGGTGCAGGAGTGACACTCTGGCAAGGTCAGCTGAGGACGTGAGTCAGCAATGAATCAATGAATGAATGGATAGGTGAGTGAATGGATGGAAGAACAAATGAGTGAGTGAATTAATGAATGAATTAGTGAGTGAGTGCATAGAATGGTGAGTCAGTGAATGGAGAATGAGTTAATGAATGGATGAATTAATAAGTAAATGGGTGAATGAGTGAGTGGATGGATGGGTGGATGGTTGGATGGATGGATGGATGGATAAACAAATGAGATCTTCCCCTCCAAGTACCCCTGAGCTAGAGAGCAATTGAAATTATTGTCATGCGAGTGCCCAGCCCTGCTCCTCACCTTGAAGGAGGAAGGAGGTGTTCTTTAGAACATGGTCCTCACTCTCAGGGAGATTCAAGTTCTGTCTGTGCAGAAGAGTCAGAAAATGCCAACCAGCATGAAACCTGGTGGCAGGTGGGCTGATGCAGACTCAAAAGCAGAAGGGATGTTGAGGAGGGAGTGGGCATGTAGATCTGGAGTAGCTCAGGAAGGCTGGTGGATCAGGCAGCATTTCATTCACTCATTCATTCAATGCACATAAACGGAAGCACCTGCTATGTACCATGCACTAGCTAAGCACAAGGGTCGGAGTAGTGAATAGGACAAAATAGAGCCCTTAAAGACATGCACTCTAGAGCAGAAAACAGATTCTGTTGGAATTAATAGCGGTACAATGATGTGAGTTCAACAGTGTGAGTTCTGAGAGAGACCGAGAGAGATGTGTGACATGCACTGGCTGGGAGATGGGAATGCCTGACTCTGCCCGGGGGATGGGGAAGCGCTGCAGAGCAGGTTGTTTTCCCTTGAAACTGCCTTGAGCCTAAGTGGAAGTTCAGCCAGTGGGAAGTGGCCTTCAGACCCGGCATGAAGAGGGCATGGCACCAACCAAGTCAGGGGACCATGCCCAGAGTGCCAACAATGGAGGGCCAGCAGTAATGAAGGAGATAAATTTGGCTTGGACAAATTTTGTGATCTAAAAATTCTGCAGTAGATAATCTAGGAGGAAGCTCCTCTACTTTATTAATATGTAGGTTTTGTGATTTATGGTTTCAGATTGTTTTCATTTTGAATGATACCCTCTGAGAGCTGTTTGATGTTGGGTGCTTCTAGAGAAGATCATCCAGTTCTGTGAATGCACATGGAAGTGCCTGGGAATTTGACTTCTCTCCTGTAGGGAAGTCATGTGGTCAGCCCTATGCTTCTGTGCAATCCCCTATAGCTATGTGGAGGACACAGTTCTTAAACCATCCATACCTACGCTTGAGTGTGTGTGTATGTATGTACACATGTATACGCGTGGGTGTGAACCTGTATCTGGGCAATGCTAGGGATCCATTTGTCATCTCTTCCTCCTTTCAGCCCAAAGAAAACCTGTAATTTAGGCATAGTACCACAAGGGGTTGATAACGCACCATGATGCAAACAATGCATTCCAGATCATACTCCATTGAAAATGATGGGAAAGACTATCTGTCTATCTTTCTTTACACCAAAAATAATCTTTTCATGAAAATACTTCAATGTGAGCAACATTAATCAATAATATATACCTTAAAGCCCCATTACCTTGCTCTCAGAAAGCTTTCAACAATGCAGCAGGTGGCAGGTGGCAAAACTAGTCCTGGCCTTTTCAGTTCTGTTGCCTCCCAGTTGTGTGACTTTGGGGGAATTCTTCAGCCTCTCTAAGTGTTGATATCTCAACCTGGAAATTAAAGATGTTGATTCCGACTTCATAGGTGTGTATATGTGTGTGTGCACGCGTGTGTGGTGTGTGTGTGTGTGAGAGAGAGAGAGAGAGGAGACAAAAAAATTAAAGAACATAGACCAGGTGTTTGGGATAAGTTGGTCTCCCTTCCTTTCTTTCTGTTACTATTTCCACACCTAGAGAAGGTACACACCCATTCACCTCTGATTCTTCTCCCTCTCCTTCAGAAAAGGATGACTTCCACTTCACACGGGATGGTTGCCAGTCTCCAGGCCTCACCCAGGGCTGCTTTTGCTCAGTGAGGAGAAGGTCTTGTGCCTTTCCTCCCATCTGCCCAGAGAGCCAGTGAGAGTTCACTGACACCCCTCAGTTTCAGTATTTCAGACATCTGCTATCCTTCTGGGCAGAAGGCACATGAAGAATTTAAAAATAACACTAAGGCCTTGACATGTTATAAAGCATAGATGCCCGTGCTACGCCTAGCGTGACCCAACTTACCTTTCTAGAAACCCCACCTGCTTCATCTGGTAGAAACTGCCAGCTGAATCAGATTCTTGCAGAATCACAGAGCACCCACCAGCCCTGGGAGAGCCTGTGTTCAATACCTTTGTGTGCAGGTGAGGACATTAGCACAGAGAGGGGCTGGACTTGGCTAAGGCCACACAGCATTAGTGGCACAGCTGGAGCCAGGGATCACTGCTCCCAGCTGGGCACTCCCTCCAGTCCTCTGCTTCTAGCAGGGGTTCTCCTGGGACCAAAAATGCTTCTTTATGGACTATTGTCTTAAATGCTCCATGGTCTAGCTGCATCCCAGGTGGAATCAGCTTGAAGGAACTACAGAGAAGAAAAGAACGTGCAATTCAGAGACCCCATGGGAAAGCTGCCTTTGTCATGGAGGCAGAGACAGATCCTGCCTCCTGCTTTATCCCTTCTACCCACAAAGAGTAAGTTAGGCTCAGGGGCAGGAGCTGGAGGGAGCGCACAAGGAAATAAGAGTCTGTCCAGGAGAAGAGGTGCTGCTCTCCCCTCTGCCAGGCCCAGCCCTGGAATGTCTAACTCTGTCTGCTTACCCCGAGCAGCCAGGTGGACCTGTACATTCCGAAGGTCACCATCTCTGGAGTCTACGACCTCGGAGATGTGCTGGAGGAAATGGGCATTGCAGACTTGTTCACCAATCAGGCAAATTTCTCAGGCATCACCCAGGATGCCCAACTGAAGTCATCAAAGGTAAATGTCTTGGAAGCCCACCTTTTCTTTCCCCCTCCAAAATTCACAATATAAATATAATACTAGGAAGTGGCCCTGAGTTCATTCATGAGTGAGCCTCTGGGTCCCTGGCTGAGAACCCCAGGTCGAGTCCAAGCCCCTTGTCTCACATGAGGTAAATGGAGGCTCAGCAAGAAAATGTGACATCCCTGAGATCCCACAGGAAGCTATTGACACAGGAGGGCCATAGCCCAGGCACCTACCCATCCCACTGGACCCCACAGAGGGGCACTGTGAAAACCAAGTTGTCATGGCAGAACTGTGAGTTGCCCCTGGCAAAAAGAAACAGGAAAAGTGGTAAATGTCTAATTGGGATCACACTGTGCTTTCTAGCCAATCACATCCATTCAATTACGTAAATGCTTCGGCTTTATGTTCTGTTATTCATGCATTCAGAAAATTTTTACTGAACACCTACTATCTGTCCCAAACTGTGTAGGCCCTGTGTGTGCCCCCATTACTCAGATGTGTGGCCCCTGACCGCAAGACACAAGGACTTTGTGGCCACCGTGGTACCTGGCACATAATATGTGCTCAGTAAAATGCATGCCGTGTGAGTGGATTGAGTCAACACAGCTGCCTCCTCAGAAGGCGGGTATTATCTCAATTTCTCAGAGGAGGAATCTCCTGCTCAGGGAGGGTATGCAGCTTGCCCAAAGTCACAGAGCTAGTAAACAACAGTTTGATGTTTGATCTCAAGCCTGTTGACTCAAAACCTCATCTGCTCAAGACATACTTCAGGAGTTCCAATCCCAGCTCAGCTTCTTCCTAGCCATGGGTGCCACTCACAGAGCCACCAGAGCCTGAGTGTGCTTGCTGGAAAGAGTCACCGGGAGTTCACCCTCTAGGGTGTTGTGAGCTTACCAATATCACCTGTTACTTAATTAGCCAGGTTATGAGCCACCAGAGTCTTTTGATACGAGCTAGGCAGACGTTTTGCTGACTTTAGAACTCCTCCTAATTTTGATCACAACAAGGACATATCAACAGTCAAAGATTTACATTTTTAGATTCTGCTTCAGCTTTCCTAAACAGAACAGCCATAGACACTTTGCATAACTCGAACCCTAGTATTTACCCAGCAGAGTGGAAAGGGAACAAGATCTCCCTCCGCTACCCCAGGGCAGCAAGAAGCACCCAACATGGACATTGAAGCCCAGTTCAAGCCATGAGACCTCTGATCTCTGTGTGATGGGCCCAACCTACCCGTTTGATAGGAAGTGTAGGTGCAGCCTGGGTTCTGGAGGTGGACAGACTTGGGCTGTATCATCCTGGGGCTGCCACTTGGATAAGAATCCAGCAAGTGACCTTCTCTGAGCCTGGATCCACCTTCCTAAAACCAAGGACGTGAGGGGTCCCAGCAATGAGGCAGGAAAGTGAGAACGCACAGCAGGTCTCACGCCCATCTTTGTTCTGTACCTAACAGGTGGTCCACAAAGCTGTGCTGCAACTCAGTGAGGAGGGTGTGGACACAGCTGGCTCCACTGGAGTCAGCCTAAACCTGACGTCCAAGCCTATCATCCTGCGTTTCAACCAGCCCTTCATCATCATGATATTCGACCACTTCACCTGGAGCAGCCTTTTCCTGGCCAGAGTTGTGAATCCAGCGTAAGAGACCGCCCACCCAGAGCCTCAGCACTATCTGACTTTGGGCACCAGGGACACCACGGAAATGTTTGGGAGAGTGGGAGGTTTCCCCCAATCTCCTCCAAGTTCTCCTCCCTCCAACCAGAGTTGTGTCTACGTTTAGGCATCTTGTAATAAATGTCATTGCGACTCTGATGACGAGCGTGGTTAAAGGGAAGGGCAGGGGGGTTCTGGAGGTTACCGTGATAAAGTGATGTTTGCAAATCCCTTGGCCTGGCGTCTTCATCTGTGTGGGCTGCCATAGCAAAGTACCACGGGTTTATGAACAACAGAAATGCATTTCTCATAGTTCTGGAGGCCGGAAGTCTGAGATCAGAAGCCAGCCTGGTTGGGTTTTGGGGAAGGTTGGTTCCGGGTTCAGGGGCAGCACCTTCTGGCTGTGTCCTCACAAGGCAGAAAGAGCAGAGAAAGCTCTCTGGGGCCTCTTTTATAAGGGTCCTAATCCCATTCATGAGAGTTTTACCCAGGACCTAATCACCTCCCAGAAGCTCCAACTCTAACACCATCACCTTTGGGATTTGGTTCTACTGTATCAATTTGGGGAGACACAAACATCCAGGTCATAACACCTGGTACTGCCACAGGAGGAGCAGCTCCTCTGGCCAACAAACCCTCCCCTCTTCCCTGATACAAGACAAACTTCAGCTGAACTAAATCTAAAGTATAAACGAGCAATGAATGATTCACAAATCGGACAGCCTCATCAGCTGTGAGACTCCAGGGCAGCCACATGGTGGAAGAAGATTTATGGACAGAAAAAGGAAAGTGATGTACAGAAAACAGAAGTGAGGAACAGAAACAGCTGGATTGGTTATAGGTTTGTGTTTGTCTTATTTGGTTACATTTGATCAGCCAAAACTCGGTGACTGGCACAAGTGTAGGCCATGGTCTGTTCGTCCCTCCACTTGCTATAGTTCATGATGTACTGAGAAACCTTTAGGCCAAATTTAAAACATGTAAGGAGGCTGCATTAGGCTAAACTTGATTTAACAACCCTGACAAGTGCAGACAAACGTGGCGTCTTTAATTTGTCATGGGGTGTTAGGGGTCAGGGCAGTGCAGGAAGGTATGTGGGAAAGAGACAGGATCCCAGACAGGTCCATGAGAGGTAAGATACTGAAAGTCTTTTAAGGTTTCTGGTCTTTAAGGTTTCCTGGGGGCATTGAACATTTCTGGGCTCCCACCAGAGCAGCTGACACTGGAAGCCTGTTGTGGGTGAACAGCGGAGTCTTGCTCCAAAAAGATAGGAGGAAACATAGCAGATGTGTGTGATATGGCTTGGCTCTGTGCCCCCAACCAAATTTCATCTCAAATTATAATCCTCACGTGTGGAGGGAGAAGCCTGTAATCCCCACGAGTCCAGGGAGGGAGGTGATTGGATCATGGGAGTGGTTTCCCCCATGCTGTTCTCATGATAGTGAGTGAGTTCTCATGAGATCTGATGGTTTTATAATTGTTTGACATTTCCTCCTGTACACACTCTCTCTCTCTTGTCTGCTGCCAGTAAGACCTGTCTGCTTCTTCTTCCACCATAATTGTAAGTTTCCTGAGGCCTCCCCAGCCATGCGGAACCATAAGTCAATTAAACCTCCTTTGTTTATAAATTACTCAGTCTGAGGTAGTATCTTTACGGCAGTGTGAACACAGAGTAACACAGAATCAGTTCCTACATTCACTGGTTTTCCTTTCTTATTGCAAAAGCAACACGCACTGAAGCAAAACCCCAGGTAGAGGCTGGGGTTGGGCCATCTTATGGTAGTTGCCCTAACACTGAGCTAATATGATCCTAACCCCTACAGCACCAGGAACACTATTTCTGTTTGGTGAGTGATTGAATTCGTCTTATTCGTTTTTTTGTTTTTATTTTTGTTTTTAGTATGCTTTTTACATCGTTCACTTTTAAACCATTTTCATTTTTAAACCAAAAGTGGCATTTCAGGCCAGGCACAGTGGCTCACACCTGTAATCCCAGCACTTTGGGAGGCCAAGGCAGGTGGATCAGTTGAGGTCAGGACTTCGAGACCAGCCTGGCCAACATGGTGAAACCCTGTCTCTACTAAAAATACAAAAAATTAGCCAGGCAGGATGGCACGTGCCTGTAGCACCAGCTACTCAGGAGGCTGAGGCATGAGAATTGCTTGAACCCGGGAGGCAGAGCTTGAAATGAGCTGAGATCGTGCCATTGCACTCCAGCCTGGGCGCCAGAATGAGACTTTTCCAAAAAAAAAAAAAAAGTGGCATCTCAAATAAATGAGGCAAACAAATTGTGTTAAAACATTTATTTAAAATGCTTGGTTGGGGACAATCAGGTAGCCAGCTGAAAAACAGTGTAAATTAGAATCACTGTCATCCTTACACCAGGATCAATTCCTGATAGATCAAAGATTTAGACATAAATTGAAATCCTAAAATAAGAAGGATATAATGAATGTTTTAAAAATAATCTCATAATGAGAAAGACTTAATGCTAAAAATCTAGAAATGACTAAAGATAGATACATTCAACTACATAAACATTTTTAAAAGTATAATCAAATTTAAAAGGCAAATGACAAAGTACCAAAAATCTTGCCATTCACATCCTTAAATAGCTAATTTCTTCCATAAGTCATAAAATTCTGATTGACCCTAGGATAATGGTAGCTGCATGAATATTTCTTACACATCACCCCAACAAGCTATAAAATCAGCAGTAGGGCCGGGCGCGGTGGCTCACGCCTGTAATCCCAGCACTTTGGGCGGCCAAGGCGGGTGGATCATGAGGTCAGGTGATCGAGACCACAGGGAAACCCCGTCTCTACTAAAAATGCAAAAAATTAGCCGGGCGCGGTGGCGGGCGCCTGTAGTCCCAGGTACTCGGGAGGCTGAGGCAGGAGAATGGCGTGAACCCGGGAGGCGGAGCTTGCAGTGAGCCGAGATCGTGCCACTGCACTCCAGCCTGGGGGACAGAGCTAGACACGGTCTCAAAAAAAAAAAAAAAAAAAAAAAAAAAATCAGCAATAGTACACATGAAACTACACATGACCTAAGTCTTCACCATTATATTACCACCTGAAATTGGAATCCCAGGAAGGGGAAGTTCAGGGGACAGGAAAATATTTTAAGAAATAACGGTTAAATTATTTTCTAAACATGATGAAAACTATAAATTCACAGTTCCAAGAAATTCAACAAGCCCAAAGCAGGAGAAAGAACACCAGCCAAGGTGCTCTTTTAATAATCAATAATTAAAAATCAATTTTAATAATCAAATTCCTTAAAACTAAGGATAAAGAGAAAAATCTTAAAAGCAGCTTAAAAAAAAAAGGATATATTACATACAAGGCACAAAGATAAAAATAAGGATTGATTTCTCATCAGAAATTATGCCAGCCAGCTGAAACGACACACAAAGAAAGGCATATTACCTCTGCCATATTTGTGCCCAGCATCTACAACCTAAAGTTGACATGATAAAATATCAGAACATTCCGAATTGAAAGACATTCTACAAACGATCTAGCCAGTGTTCTTCAAAAGGTCATAGGTCAAGAAAGACAAAACCTGAGAAGCTGTGCCAGACTCAAGGAGAATGAAGCAGTGTGACAGCCCAGTGCAACATGGGTTCCCGGATTGGATCCTGTTCAAGAAAAAAGGATATTAGTAGGACAACTGAGAAAAGTTTGAATAATGACAATATACAGAATCACTGTAATTTCCTGGTTTTGACCATTATACTGTGTGATATGGTTTGGCTCTGTGTCCCCACCCAAATCTTATCTTAAATTGCACTCCCATAATTCCCACATGTTGTGGGAGGAACCTGGTTAGAGATCATTTGAATCACGGGGGCAGTTTCCTCCATACTGTTCCCACATAGTGAATAAGTCGCATGAGATCTGATGGATTTATCAGGGGTTTCCACTTTTGCATCTTCTTCATTTTCTCTTGCCACCACTATGTAAGAAGTGTCTTTCACCTCCCACCATGATTCTGAGGCCTCCCCAGTCATGTGGAACTGTAAGTCCAATTAAACCACTTTTTCTTCCCAGTCTTGGGTTTGTCTTTATCAGCAGCATGAAAACAGACTAAAGAAGTAAATTGGGGCCGGGCGCGGTGGCTCAAGCCTGTAATCCTAGCACTTTGGGAGGCCGAGACGGGCGGATCACAAGGTCAGGAGATCGAGACCACCCTGGCTAATACGGTGAAACCCCGTCTCTACTAAAGAATACAAAAAACTAGCCGGGCGACGAGGCGGGCGCCTGTAGTCCCAGCTACTTGGGAGGCGGAGGCAGGAGAATGGCCTAAACCTGGGAGGCGGAGCTTGCAGTGAGCTGAGATCCGGCCACCGCACTCCAGCCTGGGTGACAGAGCCAGACTCCATCTCAAAAAAAAAAAAAAAGAAGTAAATTGGTACCAGTAGAGTGGGGCATTACTGAACAGATGCCCAAAAATGTGGAAGCAACTTTGGAACTGGGTAACAGGCAGAGGTTGGAACAGTTTGGAGGGCTCAGAAGAAGACAGGAAAATGTGGGAAAGTCTGGAACTTCCTAGAGACTTGTTGAATGGCTTTGACCAAAAGCCTGAAAGCGATATGGACAATAAGGTCCAGGCTGAGGTGGTCTCAGATGGAGATGAGGAATTTGTTGGGAACTGGAGCAAAGCTGACTCTTGTTATGTTTTAGCAAAGAGATTGGTGGCACTCTTCCCCTGCCCTAGAGATTTCTGGAAATCCGAACTTGAAAGAGATGATTTAGGGTATCTGGCAGAAGAAATTTCTAAACAGCAAAGCACTCAAGATCCGACTTGGGTGCTGTTAAAGGCATTCAGTTTTATAAGGGAAGCAGAGCATAAAAGTTTGGAAAATTTGCAGCCTGATAATGTGATAGAAAAGAAAAACCCATTTTCTGAGGAGAAATTTATGCTGGCTGCAGAAATTTGCATACGTAATGAGGAGCAGAATGTTAATCCCCAAGACAATGGGGAAAATGTCTCCAGGGTATGTCAGAAGTCTTCACGGCAGCCCCTCCCATCACAGGCCCAGAAGTCTAGGAGAAAATGGTTTCATAGGCTGGGTTCGGGGTCCCCATACTGTGTGCAGCCTAGGGACTTGGTGCCCTGTGTTCTAGCCATTCCAGCCAGGGCTGAAAGAAACCAATGTAGAGTCAGGCCATGGCTTCAGAGGGTGCAAGCCCCAAGTCTTGGCAGCTTCCATGTGGTAGAACTTGCAAGTGCACAGAAGTCAAGAATTAGGGTTTGGGAACGTCTGCCTCAATTTCAGAACATGTGTGGAAACGCTTGGATGCCCAGACAGAAGTTTGCTACAGGGGAGGGATGCTCATGGAGAACCTCTGCTAGGGCAATGCAGAAGGAAAACGTGGGGTTGGAGCCCCCCCACACAGCATCTCTATGGGGGCACTGCGTAGTGGAGCTGTGAGAAGAGGGCCACTGTCCTCCAGATCCCGGAATGGGAGATCCACCGACAGCTTGCACCATTTATCTGGAGAATTCACAGACACTCAACACCAGCCCGTGAAAGCAGCGGGGAGGGAGGATGTGCCCTGCAGGGGGCACTGCGTAGTGGAGCTGTGAGAAGAGGGCCACTGTCCTCCAGATCCCGGAACGGGAGATCCACTGACAGCTTGCACCATTTATCTGGAGAATTCACAGACACTCAACACCAGCCCGTGAAAGCAGCGGGGAGGGAGGCTGTGCCCTGCAAAGCCACAGGGGCAGAGCCGCCCAAAACCAAGGGAACCTATCTTTTGCATCAGTGTGACCTGGATGTGAGACCTGGAGTCAAAGGAGATCATTTTGGAGCTTTAAAATTTGACTGACCTGCTGGATTTCAGACTTGCATGGGCCCTGTAACCACTTTATTTAGGCCAGTTTCTCCCATTTGGAACAGCTGTATTTACCCAATGCCTGTACCCCCATTGTATCTAGGCAGTAACTAGCTTGCTTTTGATTTTACAGACTCATAGGCAAAAGGGACTTGCCTTATCTCAGGTGAGACTTCGGATTGTGGACTTTGGGGTTAATGCTGAAATGAGTTAAGACTTTGGGGGACTGTTGAGAAGGCATGATTGGTTTTGAAATGTGAGGACATGAGATTTGGCAGGGCCAGAGGTAGAATGATATGGTTTGGTTCTGCATCCCCACCCAAATCTCATCTTGAATTGTACTCCCATAATTCCCATATGTTGTGGGAGGGACCCAGTGGGAGATCATTTGAATCATTGGGGTGGTTCCCCCATACTGTTCTTGTGATAGTGAATAAGTCTCACAAGATATGATGCCTTTATTGGGGGTTTCTGCTTTTGCATCTTCCTCATTTTCTCTTGCCGCCACCATGTAAGCAGTGCCTTGTAAGCATGCCTCCCACCATGATTCTGAGGCCTCCCCAGCCACGTGGAGCTGTAAGTGCATTTAAACCTCTTTTTCTTCCCAGTCTCGGGTATGTCTTTATCAGCGGCATGAAAATAGACTAATACACTGTGGTTATGTACTATAGTCCTATGATATGTTCATATTTGTGGAAGCTGGGTAAAGGGTAAATGGCAAAAACATGATTTTTGCAAATTTTTGTAAGTTTAAAGTTATTTCTAAATTAGAAGTTTAAAAAGAAGAAATCACATAAGCCATAACACAATGGGAAGATGTCTTTAAATTTCGAGGCAGAAGGGATGTCTGGAAATCAGCGAGAAATTTGCACGTGTGCATGCATGTGCATGTGCATGTGCGTGTGTATGTTGCAAGGACTTGGAAAGCCCTTTTTTTCTTACCTCTCTACTACTGTAGGGAAAGGCTAAACTTGACCTCTTCCCATCTTAGTTCTTTGTTGGGATGGACTCCTGTAACAAAAGACAGACAAGAGAAAAATCAGTTTATAACATGGGCCATGCACTTCACACAGGAGAAACCTGTATAAAAAGCAACTCAAAATGGTGCCTTAGAACTCCACTTATCTTTAATAAAGGGCAATAAATTAGTAGGAAAATCATGGGATGGGACAAGGGAAGTGGTTTTATGCTTCCAAGGGCAGGAAATCACGGAAGGTAAACATATGGGAGGAAACCTTGTTTACATAGTCCTCTGGTGCCATCTCTGGGTTGATAAGAGTCTAGAGTCACCTCCAGTAAAGGGGAATTTTTATCTGTCTAGGAAGAAAGGAGGAAAGATAGAGAAAACTTTTTCTCCATTTGCTGCTTAATTACCTTCAGTTCAAAAATAATTTTTATATCAGAAATGCATATTTAGGGTATATTGGTCCATTTTCACACTGCTAATAAAGACATACCCAAGACTGGGTAATTTATAAAGAAAAAGAGGTTTAATGGACTCACCATTCCACATGGTTGGAGAGGACTTACAATCATGGCAGAAGGCGAAAGGCAGGTCTTACGGTCTTACATGGCAGCAGGCAACAGGAAGAATGAGAGCCAAGCGAAAGGAGTTTCCCCTTATAAAATCATCAGATCTCATAAGACTTACTCACTACCACGGGAACAGTATGGGGGAAACACCTCCATGATTCAGTGATCTCCCACTGGGTCCCTCCTACAACACGTGGCAATTATGGAAGCTACAATTCAAGATGAGATTTGGGTGGAGACACAGCCAGATCATATCAGGGGGTAACATAGACTGGTTTCCTTTACTATCCACCTACCCAAGCACCTTCTTCATAGGATCCACACAAAGTAAACTCTTGCAGTTCTCTCGTTGTTTCCCGGATTCTGCTTTTGGTCTCACAGGACTGCCCTAACACTTGTTTTTCAGATGTTTACCCTTGTAGGTCTCTGGACAAATTTGCCTTAGAAGCCCCTCGATGTCACCCTGAAGAGTGGCTTTCAGAAGTTGTGCCTCCTGCCTGAGGGGAGTTCCAGGAAGGGTTCTGCATCACCTGTGAGTTTATCTGGGTCACCAGAGGCCTTCCCGTCAGAGCTTTCCCAATCGTTTTCGGCCAAGGAGTGTGAGAAGCTAAAGTTCATAACAACTAGAAGTCAGACAGCCTGCTTTAACTCTAACAGGAAAGGCATTCATGGTGGGGCCTGAATATCTTCCTTTGTAAAATCAAAGCCTGGAGACAGGGTTACTTACTTCTGAGGTTCAATCTGGCTCTAACATTATGCAACAAATGCCATTCCTGTAGCACTTCCTTCCTATCGGGCGAGGTACTAAACTCCACAAGCACCACTTCAGTTCATCCTTCCAGAAGTCCTAATGGCTCAGCCTGGGGAGCCCCATTTTATAGATTGGGAAACTGAGGCTAAGAGAGGTTAGGTAGCTTGCTCAGGGTCATGCTGCTGGTAAAAGAGCTCAGGCTACAGTGCTAGGCACTGAGTTTTCTCACTTTCCCATCTAACTGGAGGGCTAAAGGTCAAAGAGTGGTTGGCTCCCTTGCTGGGAGGTGTACAGGAATAACGTCATCGCTGAAGGAGGGGGACTTCTGAGCCACACCTTGGGGTCCAGGGCTCACAGCCTTAGGAGCAAGATCATCCACGTACTTCCTGGTTCCTTGGTGCTGATGAGATATTCATAGGACAGAGTCTGAGTTCTGGCCATTTAACAGAGGAAGAAAGGCCGATTTGGTGAGGTTAACTTACATCCCAGCAGCTAGGAATTGGGAGCGGAGGACCTCAGATTCACACCAGGGCAGGAGGCAATGGCCTGATTGAAGTCTTCACAATTTTTCCAGTATACTCTGCTGCCTTCCTTTGTAAGGATCCATTTCTGAAACCCTGTGCCCTGGCCGGACACGGTGGCTCATGCCTCTGTAATCCCAGCACTTTGGGAGGCAAAGGCAGGTGGATCACAAGGTCAGGAGATCGTGACCAGCCTGGCCAACATGGTGAAACCTCGTCTCTACTAAAAATACAAAAATTAGCTAGGCATAGTGGCGGGCACCTGTAAGCCCAGTTACTCGGGAGGCTGGGGCAGGAGAATCGTTTGAACCCAGGAGGTGGAGGTTACAGTGAGCCGAAATCATGCCATTGCATTCCAGACTGGGTGACAGGGCAAGACTCCATCTCAAAATAAATAAATAAATAAATAAATAAATAAATAAAAGAAGCCCTGTGCCCTAAGACCTGCCCACTCGCTAGCTCCGCTCAGACATTTAGCAAAGCAGACACCTTCCCAAGCCTGGAGGAAGCAGCCCCTGCTTTTTGTGAATCCACAATCCCTCAGCTGCAGAGCTCGACCTGGATGGGCAGGCCAAGGCTGGCTCATATGCATGGTGTGGGTCCAGCCTGGCCCCTCTACACCCTCACTTTCACCTCTTAAAGAACTGCCTATCAACAGAGCAGGTACTGCCCGAAAGGAACACTCTGGAAACTTGTTGGGATACTACTGCTCTTCACAAACATTTGTGGGGAGTACTACTAGCATTTAAGGATTGAGGGTGAGCAATGCCAGACATACCAGAACACGCAGGGCAGTCTCCCACGATGAAGAGGCCGCCAGGTCCCCCAGGATTCACATGTCCACCTCAAGTTCACGTGGCATTATCTGAGCCTAGACTCTCAGTCCTGGGGCTGCTATGTTTCATATAAAAATACAATATTTGGGCCGGGCGTGGTGGCTCAAGCCTGTAATCCCAGCACTTTGGGAGGCCGAGACGCGCGGATCACGAGGTCAGGAGATCAAGACCATCCTGGCTAATACGGTGAAACCCCGTCTCTACTAAAAAATACAAAAAACTAGCCGGGGGAGGTGGCGGGCGCCTGTAGTCCCAGCTACTCGGGAGGCTGAGGCAGGAGAATGGCGTAAACCCGGGAGGCGGAGCTTGCAGTGAGCTGAGATCCAGCCACTGCACTCCAGCCTGGGCGACAAAGCGAGACTCCGTCTCAAAAAAAAAAAAAAAAAAATACAATATTTATCCAAGGTTTTACTACACACTGCATTTTCTGTGAAGACAATGACCGTGTAAATCAGGGAAAGATCTGTATTTTATTTGTTTGAAATTTTACCAAGCATTATTTACCATTTTGAAAACTCTGTCCCTGGTAGTAACATTGGTTGTCGTGTTGACTGGCCAGCAGTGAGCATCTTACATGCGGCCTCCAGCGGGCTCCATATTGGATGGCCTCACTGACCTGCCCAGGCCCTTAGACCACAGCACTGCCATATTCAGGGACACATTATTCTCTTTTATTATGCCTCTACATTATCGTTACAGCATTATTTTTTTTAATTTTGTGGGTAGGTTATGTTAGCTATACATTTCACTTCAAGGGTAGTAGTAAGGGACACATAACAAAATATTTATTTACATATTTTAAAAAAGAGAGTCTGCGAAGTCTGAGAAGCTTTGCCATAAAGGGTCTCCACCAGCCTCAACTCTGAGTACCCGAGGATTCAGTCTCAAGTACAGAAACATTGCAAAGCAGGAAATTTACCTTGAAAGGAGCTATGTACTCTAAGTAGTGATTTACCTGTCTGCTTCCCACACTGGACTAACTTGGGGGCTGAGAGAGCAGGTCCTGAACATCTCTGCTGTGCCCCCAACCCACATTCCCACAGTGTCCAGTACTGGGTTGGGGACTCAGGAAGCATACATGGGATCCCCCAGTGCCTTCTTTCTTGAGATGTTCAGCACCTAGAACAGCTCAAGAGAAATCCCCAATGTGCCACCCAGAAGGAGCTGAATCTTACTGGGGCGAAGCCTTGAGTTGCAAGGCAGAAGCTCTCGTGATGGGATTTGGGTCATATTCTGGGTTACAGGAGGAGCTGGGGAGTATGGGAAGCCTCCCACTTGGTCTTTGGTTTTCTGGAAACTCCACCATCACAAGCAGGATGTTAATCAGTAACCGTCCCATAGGGAATCATACTTTGGAATAGCAAATATTTGCTGAAGGTTCTGGGCTGCAAAGCTGAAGCTTTGGTTTCTGCTATGAATGAAGGACATTTTCAGGACCCAAGGCCACACACTGGTAAGAGGCAGTGGGTTACAGGAGACCTTCAACGAATAACCAGGGAGGGACCAGGAGAGATGATATCATCTCTGGGTGGGCTCCAACGTGAGGGCTGCGTGGCTGAGCAGTGCAAAGGCCTCAATCCTGTACTCCATGGGGACTGCACATACAGACGGGGAGCTGGAGTGGAGTGAGTGGTGAATTATAGACACAGGGGGATCCTCTGCAGGAAGGAGGCCAAGGGAAAGAAGCTTGAAAGGCTTGATATTTCACCCACCGCAACTCACTGCCGGAGTAAGCAGGGCTCCCCTTCCCAGGGCTGAGGGGAGGAGGGGGTGTGTGCTCTCCCAGGGCTGAGAAGTGGCAGGTGAGCTGGTGGTTCTTTAACTGCCCGGGCTCTGTCTAGGAAGGTGCGTCCTCACCATGCTGGATGGTGTCCTAGTCCAGGAGCGCCCCCTGAACTCCTGGCCTAGACTCCGAAGGGTTGGGTAGATGAGCAAAGACCTTACAAAGACCTTAGCGGATACCCGTTCAGGAGCACCCAGGAATTACTGGGCTACCACTCTGCAGACTGTAGGACAAGCTTCAAGAACAGGAAGGTAAGACTCAGCATTTGGAAGCGGTGACATCTGGTTGGCGTGCTGGACTAATTTCCTGACTACGGTGACAGGGAGAACTAACCTTGAATTGAGGAGTATTCTGTGTAGTCTTTTTTTTTTTTTCTGAGACGGAGTCTCGCTCTGTCGCCCAAGCTGGAGTACAGTGGCCGAATCTCAGCTCACTGCAAGCTCCGCCTCCCAGGTTCACGCCATTCTCCTGCCTCAGCCTCCCGAGTAGCTGGGACTACAGGCGCCCGCCACCTCGCCCGGCTAGTTTTTGTATTTTTTAGTAGAGACGGGGTTTCACTGTGTTAGCCAGGATGATCTCGATCTCCTGACCTTGTGATCCGCCCGCCTCAGCCTCCCAAAGTGCTGGGATTACAGGCTTGAGCCACCGCGCCCGGCCTCTGTGTAGTCTTAATGTAGAAAGTAGCATTAAATGATGCCATGTAATCATCTTAGCTCAGGCTCCTCTAACAAAACACCACGGACTGGGTGGCTCCAACGGCCATTGATTTTTCACAGTTTTGGAGGCTGCAAGTCCGAGTCAGGGTGCCAGTGTGGCCGGATTCTGGAGGGCTGCCTTCTTGGCTTGCAGATGGCCATCTTCTCACCGTGTCCTCCCGTGGCAAGGAGGTGCGGAGGGGAAGTCTGGTCTCTCTTCTTCTTATAACAGCACTACTGCTATCACAGGAGCCTTGCCCTCATGACCTCATCCAAACCTAATCACCTCCCAAGGGCCTCAACTCTACTGCAATCACAACGGGGGTTAGGGCTTCAACTTATGAATTCTGGGGGGACACATTCAGCCCATAACAATAAAAGCATGAAACGGGACTGCGTCTACACTGAAAGAGCTATTTCCCCAACATTTACAATACTTGAGTGACCTATTGAACACGGGCTTGCCATTTAGAGTCAAAAAGAGTTTCCTCAACAGTGTCCTTTGGGAAACACAGTGGAAGTATTTCACTGCTTCTTTAAGGTAGAGGGCAGTGCCGTTCAGACTGCAGAGTGAGGCCCTGAATTCCAGGGTGCCATTCAGCCTAAGCAAGGAGCAACATGCTGGGCCCTGGCGCTGGAGGCGGTTTTGTCCCACGCATAGATAAGGACTCAGTCCCTGCATCAGGGAGAAGACGCCTGGGAGTTCCCCGCCTGTCACATTTTGCTGCAGGTGACCTTGGTCAAGAATAAGGGTCTCTGCGGATAGGAACTCTCATGAGGCCCGCAGCATCCACCCTGCGCTCACTGGGCTGGGTGGCCGACCCCACGCAGACCCTCCCAGGGCAGTGGGCCCAGAGAGAGGATGAGGGAGGGCAGGTGTCCTGGGGGTCCTGCCCAGTCAGCCTCTGGGATCAGGCCTGCAATGTGGCTGAACACCAGAACTGAGTTGGGACACAGCCAGGTGGCCCAGCCCAGCCCCAAGCCATGTATTTGGATGGAAATCATGCAAGTGTTCGGGAGCCAGGCTCTGTGTCCAAGGATGTGGAGGGAGCCTAAAAGGCAACAGAGAAGGGGACAGCTAATGGTGAGGAAGTGTGGCTCCCACGCTGTGCAGCCTGGGTCAGTGAGAGCCGGCACGCAGCCCAGGTGACTGTGAGGGCTCTATGAGGCCACAGTGGAGGGAGCCCAGCAGTGGGTTGCATGAATTGCGGGGCCTCCTGCTACCTGGGAGCCGCAGCTATAGGAAGGAAGGAAGACCTCCAAGGAACTGTGTGGCAGAGGTGCAGTGTGAAGAGAATTTTGATCAAAAATCCAGGGAAGCTCCAACACTTTCCCCCTTCCTTGCCTAACAGGCATGCAGGCACTCCAATCCCCAGCCAAACAGGGCATAGGCAAGGCCGGTCACCCATCTGGATGGGCAGCCTGATGGCCGGAGGGTCAGGGCAATGAACGAAGCAGATCAGGGAAAGGTGCATGAGGACCCCTGATTCCACCTGCTCAGACCCCCACCTTTTGTGCTGCCTCCTGCTCCCAGAGCGGGCTCTCTTGCCCTAGCCCTCAGGAAGGAGATGGGATGAATAAAAAAGGGGTCAGGACCGAGAGCTGCCTGACAGCCGGGCAGGGAATGGGAACTAGAGGAGGTTTTGCTCTGTGAAATAATGTCCCCTCATTGGGTGAGCAAATGTCACCCACACTTGCTTCAGGTCTCCCTGGGACAGGGCTAACCTACTTGAGCCACAGGAAGGAGGCAGGGTCCCTGAAGAAGCTTTTACTATCCACTAAGACACTTTAGGAGGCATTAAAACCATCTCTATCCTCTTCTCTCCACAGGAAGTCTTGCAGCTGAAGGGAGGCACTCCTTGGCCTCTGCCGCTGACCACATGAAGGTGGTGCCAAGCCTCCTGCTCTCCGTCCTCCTGGCACAGGTGTGGTTGGTACCCGGCTTGGCCCCCAGTCCTCAGTTGCCAGAGGCCCCAGCCCCTCAGAACCAGACCAGCGGGGTAGTGCAGGCTCCCGGGGAGGAAGAGGAGGATGAGGAGGAGGCCATCGAGAAGGCCGGTGAGGAGGAGAAAGCCTGGCTGATAGCTAGTGGGCAGCAGCTTGCCAAGGAGACTTCAAACTTCGGATTCAGCCTGCTGCGAAAGATCTCCATGAGGCATGATGGCAACATGGTCTTCTCTCCATTTGGTGTGTCCTTGGCCATGGCAGGCTTGATGCTGGGGGCCACAGGGCCGACCAAAGCCCAGATCAAGACAGGGCTCCACTTGCAGGCCCTGAACCCCACCAAGCCCGGGCTCCTGCCCTCCCTCTTTAAGGGACTCAGAGAGACCCTCTCCCACAACTTGGAACTGGGCCTCACACAGGGGAGTTTTGCCTTCATTCACAAGGATTTTGATGTCAAAGAGCTCTTCCTCAATTTATCCAAGAGGTATTTTGATACAGACTGTGTGCTTATGAATTTTCACAATGCCTCACAGGCCAAAAGGCTCATGAATCATTACATTAACAAAGAGACTCGGGGGAAAATTCCCAAACTGTTTGATGAGATTTATCCTGAAACCAAATTAATTCTTGTGGATTACATCTTTTTCAAAGGTACTTTGATAATATTCTGCTCTCCCAAGGCCACAGGGTCCTGCAACTGTCTCTCCCTTTCCTTCCGTTAGGTCAGCATATGGTTAACGCTAAATGATTTTCTATGAATGTGTTTTCAGGTTTCAAATACAGATTGATACACATATTGAACAATGCCAGACGCTGTCACTTGAGGCCCTGCCCTGGCATCCTATGTGCTTGTAGTCCTTATAATTTTCACAGCACTCTACACAGCTCCCCTCTGACATTTAGAAGCACAGGGTCATTCCAAAAAGAGGCGGTTGGGGGGATTATCTGGGGGATTTAGAAGTGAATCATTGCTCCTTCATTTTTACTTTTTTGACCAGCTCTCTGCCCTTAGCTTCTTATTATAGAAAATAGCGACACTCCACCTACTATAGAGTTAAAATGAGACAATGAATGTAAAGTGCCCAGATGGGCTTGGCACATAGCAGACACTGAGTATCTAGGGTTTACTTGTTCTTCCTGCCAATCAGCAGGTAGAGCAGGAGTTGTTGTCTCCTTTCTAAAGATGAAACCAGCTCAGAGAGGTTAGCCTGATCAAGGTCACACAATAAGCAGCAGAGGCAAAACCCAAACAAGAACCTCCTGACCTCCTGATCCTAGGTTCTGTCCAGCCCTGCCTCCCTAATGGGGTACTAGATATGGGCTGGATGCCACTTTCGCAGAGCTGGCACCAGACTTGCAAAGCCCTGGCAGGGGAAGCCACTTTACAACCAGCCAGGCCACACCCCCAGGGCAGACATTTGTGTAGAGTCATGTACCTGCCTGCTGGTGGCCTCTGCATTGTGGGGCCTTCTCTCAGAACCACATTAAACAGTGGGTAAGTGAGAAGTGTCACTCCTGCCACCTTGGACTCTGCATGTGCTTGTGCCTGGTGTGAATGAGACAAAATGGCAGTCAGAGGTGCCAGGCAAAGGCTTTTCTCTAAGCTGGAGCCAACTATGAGGGAACGACTGTGGATTCTGTTCGGGTCCAGGAAAATGAGGGAAGCCAGAGATTGTTAGGAGACATTTCCCTGCTTTCGTGTGCGATTCCCAATAGGGCCTGCAAGTGGAGCTGTATTTTGTTAGCTGGGCTAGAGGCCGGGGAAAAGCTATTTTGGAGAAATTTATTTTGCCTGCCTGAGCTGTGGAAAAGCAAACCCAATTAGGGAACGCCTTGGAACGAGAAGTGAGATAGAAGGTTCCCTCTTTATTATTTGAGCAAGAACAATGCTTTTCAAAGAGGGGGTTTCTGCAATGAGTTCTTCTCTCACTTGTTCAGGGAAATGGCTGACCCCATTTGACCCTGTCTTCACCGAAGCCGACATTTTCCACCTGGACAAGTACAAGACCATTAAGGTGCCCATGATGTATGGTGCAGGCAAGTTTGCCTCCACCTTTGACAAGAATTTTCGTTGTCATGTCCTCAAACTGCCCTACCAAGGAAATGCCACCATGCTGGTGGTCCTCATGGAGAAAATGGGTGACCACCTCGCCCTCGAAGACTACCTGACCACAGACTTGGTGGAGACATGGCTCAGAAACATGAAAACCAGGTACAACTCTTGCCCACATCCTATACGAACTCTACCTTTCCATACTTTCAAACACTCAGCAGAATTTCGTTGAATGCACCGTGGTTTAATGCCCATCTCCTCCAGTGAGCTATAAGCTTCCTGAGGGCAGGGCAGCATTTGTCTTTTTTTCCACTCTATCCCCAGCATCTGTCACAGAGTGCCTGGCTGATTCATTCATTGAGTCCACCAGTATTTCACGTTCTGCTACTGTGATAAAAGTATGATGCCAGGAATTCATCAGCAAACAAAACAGGCAAAATTAGTCTGTCCTCATGGAGCTTACATTCCATTGAAGGAAGACAAAGAGCAAATTAAAAATAGGTAATAATGCAGGGAAGGGGACAGGGAGCATCATCAGGATGCAGATGGAGGTTAGGGAAGGCCTCTCCAAGAAGGTAACAGTAAGCAAACATCTGAAGATGAAGGATAAACCATGGGGATATATTCGGGGAGAGAAATGTTATGTTACAGGCAGAATTGTACCTGGGAGTGTACCTGGTGGGTTTGAAGAAGAGCAAGGAGGCAAGTGTGGCTTCAGCAGTTGGAGATGAGATCACAGTGGAACCAGGGGCCCAGTCACCAGGATCTCACCTTACAGTCCCCAGAAAAGACTTGGGCTTTTCCTGGGAGAGGCAGCAAGCCACTGGATGGTTCTGAGTAGAGAAGCAACCTGATTTGACTTCTGTTTTTAAAGGATCACAGAAGCTCCCGTGTTGATAAAAGACACTAGGGGGTAAGGATGGATGGAAGCAAGGGAGACTGGTTAGAAGGTTACTAGCAATCCACGTAGAGCTGCTCCTACCTGGACTGCGGTGGTGATAATGGTAGTGGAAGTGATGAGAAGTTGCTGGATTCTAGATCTATCAGGAAGTGAGAGTTGGCAGGATCTGCTAATGGACTGCATGTGGGTGAGAGAGGTGTCAAAGGTGATTGCAAAGTTTTTGGCCTTAGCAACTGGAAGGACGGATTTGCTATTTACTGAAATGGGGAGGAACAGGTCTGGGGTAAGTGCAGAAGTTCAGTCTTAAACACTTAGATCAGAAATATCTATTAGACATCCGAGTTGAGATGTCAAGACGACAGGTGGATCTGGAGTCTAGGGTGAGGTCCAGGCCGGAGATATAAATTCAGTCATCAGCATAGAACTAGAATCTAGATGCATGACAGGGTTGGGGTCTGTACATAGAGAGGAGAGGAACAGAAAGCAGAGTGGGCACTCAAATGTCTGCCCAGTAAGTTAATACACCTATTGGAGTACAAGGAAAACGGCTGCAATATAAATTCCATGGCTATGGCTTCTGAATCCCATGACTCAGATTTTGGCAGAGACGAGTCCAGCTAAAGGTCCCTGGGGTTAGTTTTATCTTTATTATTCTTCTTTCATTTTTCTTCATATCTTTAGCACCTAACAAAGAACCCCAAACATCATAAGCCCTCAAGAAATGTTTGCTGAAGGAATAACTTTATAAATTAATCTTCAAGACACGTCATGTCCTCAATTTTTTTTTTTTTTTTTTTTTGAGCCACAGAACTCATCTTTCCAAGCAACATATTTTCAAAGGAGGACTCTAGTATACAAAATAGATGGTATCAGAGTTTCTCTGGCTAAAGATGGGGAGGGGTTTAAAGTTTTCTTTGCTCCCCTTCCCATCCATCCCCAGACTCCTTGGGTCTGTAGAATCCAGGAGCTGAAAACAGTCATCATCCAGGAGTCTGCAGGATTGCTGAAAGCAGCTGTTATCTCAGGTTGTTTTTAAAACATAGGCAAATGAACACATAAGTACTTTGCTAAAGAGAATGTGAGTCATTGGCTGAGGAATAAAACTCCTTCCCTGAAGCTGAAGTACTACTTGATAAGCTAGAAATAATTTCCCTGAGCTAGGCCATTGTAAGAGAATGGCATGAACTTCATAGTCAACTGAAAGACTCATTAATGGAAACAATCTTAAAGAACAAAAATTGTGACCTTTTTGGTGCCATAGACTATCGCTTTGCCTACATTTCACCATTATCTGTACTTGTATCACAGAAACATGGAAGTTTTCTTTCCAAAGTTCAAGCTAGATCAGAAGTATGAGATGCATGAGCTGCTTAAGCAGATGGGAATCAGAAGAATCTTCTCACCCTGGGCTGACCTTAGTGAACTCTCAGCTACTGGAAGAAATCTCCAAGTATCCCGGGTAAGTCAGGATCTTTCATCAGAGCCCAACCTCAGCATGAAATGTCACCAACACAAATGTTTTTACAAACCATTTAACTTTGATAAAATACCTAAGTGTAATGGAAAATTATATTTACATCCCAAATACTTGAAATAGCACCCAGGTTGGATGTTTTAAGAATTTCAAGCAACTTTATTAAAATACATTTTCAACTAATTTATTTTAAGCAGACCTCTCTCCTTCTGCTTAAGTGCTCAGGGAGAAATTTGCCCCTGAAGTAGAACTGGTTTACAGATACGTCATCATTTATGTTGAATACAACTTGAATAGTTCATGAAATTACACCACCTTTACAATGAAAGAAACCCCTAGACATCATCTAGCCCAACTTCTCCCTCCTTGTGGAAATCCCCTCCATAGCCCTATGAAATAGCCCTCCAACTTCTGTCTCTTCTTCTTCATGCTTCCAGTGATGGCAAACTCACCATTTCTTTGAAAAGCTGCCTAATCCACAACAGCTAAAATTGTTTATATATATATATGTGTGTGTGTGTGTATGTATATGTGTATATATACACACACATATATACGTAGATACACATATATACATACATATATATATATATAGAGAGAGAGAGAGAGAGAGAGAGAGACCTGTAACTTCTACCTCATACTTTTTGGTCCTAGTTCTATTTCTAAAACTAAGAACAAATTTAGTCACCATCCACATAGAATCCCTTCAGTTACTCAGTGTTTCTCAGTGGAAGGGTTCTTGGTTTTGAGGGGAACTGCTTGTTGTCCAGAGCAGTTGTGCATGTTGCAGGGAACTGGTTAGCATTGCTGACCCATGTTCACTAATGCCAGTAGGAAACTCCAGTCATCACTATAAAAATGCTCCCACACATTTCCAAATGGCAGCTACATCTCTCTACATTCTTCCTTAGCTGTGTGGTTTGGTTAATATTTTCTCTTACAATTGCAATTTTCAATTCCAAGAGAGACTAAAAATGGCATCCACTTAAGTAGGACACAGTAGGGTAACCGTGGCCTGGAATCAGGTTTTACCACCTCAAGAGAGATAAGACAAGTCATTAAAACAGTCCTGCAGACCAGCACCTGAAAGTGTTTCTGCTATGAACACATGAAAAACTGAAATGCACTGCTGATTTACAAAGGGTCATCATGAGATTTAAATTGTAAACCATGAAATAGTCTCCCTCTGTTTGCTCTGGGGAGTTAATTCTCCTCTAGGAAATCAGGGAATTTCCTGGAGTGAAAATCAGTGTATGTTTTTATTATCTATTATAACACAGTAATTATATAGGTACATCACTCATATCACATCCTGTTTCTGTAAAAAAGGGTCTCCCAAACATAGCAAGCAACCACAATATAGGCAGCCAGAATTCAGGAAGGCTCCAGGGACCCCTGGGCTTGGCCCAGAAAATGCCTCAGAGTAGTACCAGGTGCTGGGAAGCTGATACGGAAGACTAGCCATTCCCTGCCTCCACCTTGCCTGCCAAAAGGAAAGTCAGAGGACTCCAGGGATCCAGGCAGCTTGAAAACCTTTTAGGAGCACCAGCTCAGCTCAACAATTAGTAGCATAAAGCACACGCTCAATAAAGATTTGATGCATGAGTGCATCCTAAGTCCAGGCCCGGAATGTGTTTCACGTATTCCACAATACTTCACGTTGGGTTCCTGAGGTCTTCTGGTATTGTTGGAGACTCCTGTGCAGTCCCTGGTGAAACCCCAGACCACTGCTCTTAATGTAGATGGGCCTGCTCCACTAAATCCCAGTAGCATGACCCCATGGGTAGGACCACTGTGAAGAATTTCAAGGGGCTCATTTAATTCCTCCTTTGCACTGCCACACAAATGGTTTTTCACACTACTTCCTTTTCCAGGTTTTACAAAGAACAGTGATTGAAGTTGATGAAAGGGGCACTGAGGCAGTGGCAGGAACCTTGTCAGAAATTATTGCTTATTCCATGCCTCCTGTTGTCAAAGTGAACCAGCCATTTCATTTCATGATCTATGAAGAAACCTCTGGAATGCTTCTATTTCTGGGAAGGGTGGTGAATCCGACTCTCCTATAATTCAGGACATGCATAAGCACTTCGTGCTGCAGTAGATGCTGAATCTGAGGTATCAAATCCACACAGGATACCAGCAATGGATGGCAGGGGAGAGTGTTCCTTTTGTTCTTAACTAGTTTAGGGCGTTCTCAAATACAGTAGTCCCCACTTATCTGAGGGGGATACATTCAAAGACCCCCAGCAGATGCCTGAAACGGTGGACAGTGCTGAACCTTAGATATCTTGTTTCCTACACATACATACCTACGATAAAGTTTAATTTATAAATTAGGCACAGTAAGAGATTAACAACAATAATAACAACATTAAGTAAAATAAGTTACTTGAACGCAGGCACTGCAATACCCTAACAGTCAAACTGACTATAGAGAAGGCTACTAAGTGACTCACAGGCGAGGAGCACAGACAGTGTGGAGACATTGGGCAAGGGGAGAATTCACATCCTGGGTGGGACAGAGCAGGACGATGCAGGATTCCATCCCACCACTCAGAATGGCATGCCGCTTAAAACTTTTAGATTATTTCTGGAATTTTTCATTTAATGTTTTCAGACCATGGTTGACCATAGTTAACTGAGACTACAGAAAGCAAAACCACGGATAAGGGAGGACTACTACAAAAGCATTACATTGATAATTTTTTTTAAAAGATGTTTGTGCAATCTGTCTGGTATTTTAAGCCTGTTTCTAACAGCCTTAGTTATTTGGCTGAAGACTAGCTGGGTAGAATATCTTCCTCTGTTGCTCACATATTTGGATTTTTAAAAAGTTGTAGATGAGAACACTATGTCGAGATAAAGCCTTTGGGCTTTATCTCCTTGAGTCATGTGCTTCTCTCTCTTTACTTCTCTCTGGTGCAACATAAGTGTTTTATTTTAATCTATTATGGAGTCATTTATTGCTGACTGACATCAGAAGAAAAATAGCTCTAATCAGTCCTGATCACAGCATCTACTTCCATGGTGCATCAAATCGCTTGGCAGAGGCATTGGCTGAACCACAGATCATCTAGTTCAATACCTTCATTTTACAAAGGAAAGAAAGAGGGACCCAGAAACAGGTCCACATTCTTACTTTCATGGGCCCTAGGCACTTTCAACCTCATAGACTCCTTTCCTTCATGAAGATATATATGTTTTATGGCTGCATTGGTAGAAAGATGAATATATTCGTCTTTTGAAATTACGTATCTGGCTTCAAAGTTATTTGTCTAGCATATGGCGATAAACAAAACACCTTCATAGGCCCTTACAGTACTGTCGGCCTTAGGCACTGTGTCTTCTGTATCTAGTGGATAAGTCATACCTTACATACCAGTGGGAAGAAAACACTTGTCCAAGGTCTTCCAGTGTAGCAATGGCAGAGTCAGAGGCCTACCTTTCCTGAGTCTAGTCCCCAAGCCCTTTTTACTCTTCCTTCCTTCCATCTAAAACATCTGATGGGGACCAGGTAAACAGCCTGAACTATAGCTACCCATGGGGGTTAAACAGAATATAAGTACAAACTTTGTCCCAGGGTGAAAAGGGAAATTGTAAATATCCCTGATCTTCCTTAGGCAGTCATTTTCTGTCACAGAAACAGAAAAGACCATATTCAGAGAATCCTGAATAGAACTAACTTACAGTGTCAACTATGTTAATTAAATGCCTAATTGGATTTCTGTCTGCTATCTAATGTTTAAAAAAATCTAAAATTCATTTATTGACTATTTAATATAGTTCAAAGTAATGTGAATAGGTAATAATATTAATATGCAGCCTAAATACAGACTTTTCGTCATTCCAGGTTTTGGAATGATGAAAAGTCAGTACTTAGACTGCATATTAATAAAATAAAATTCATTCCTATATTAATTCCAACAGCACTAATTGACACTTATGAAGGGACAGGCAATTCTAGGCCCTAGAGGGCCAAAGACAGAGGACTAACTCTAACTGACATTCTTAAGTCACCCTGTTTGTGTTCAATTAGTCAGATTTGTTTGTGGAAAAATAGTAGAGGAATAAAGTAGAATCCAGTCAAATTTCCCACTTTTAAGAGATGAAATCTGGAAAATTAAGTCTGTGAGAGCACTATACTCACTGAAATCAATATGGCCAAACCCAGTTATAAAAAGGTACATTATTATTGAAGGATTCACATAGTATGCAGATAAAAAACTCCTGCCTTCTTCCCACCATATACACTGCAAAGCAACAACAGCATAATAATTGTATTTAACATACTACTCTTTAAGGTAGAAAATGGACCTATTCTATGTTTTAAATATACTTTTTAATGTTCCCCCATATTTGCTTTAAGAAGTTCCTAAGACACTCAGTTTCAGATTTCCCGAGTACACAGGCATGACAGAAAAATGCAGACGAATAAAAAATGTAATTTACCTCACACAAATACACACACACACACAAATTCGGGGTTTCCAACTGAGCGGGGAAAATCTTAACATTGTACAAGTCTTCACTATATGTAAGTGTTGAGTTTTTTTGTTTTGTTTTGTTTTTGAGACGGAGTCTCACTCTGTCGCCCAGGCTGGAGTGCAATGGCGTGATCTTGGCTCACTGCAACCTCTGCCTCCCAGGTTCATGCCATTCTCCTGCCTAAGCCTCCCAAGTAGCTGGGCCTATAGGCGTCCACCACCACATCCGGCTAATTTTTTGTATTTTAAGTAGAGACAGGGTTTCACCGTGTTAACCAGGATGGTCTTGATCTCCTGACCTCATGATCCACCCGCCTCAGCCTCCCAAAGCTGGGATTACAGGCGTGAGACACTACACCCGGCCAAGTGTCGAGTCTTAAAAATTGTTCCTACACAGACACACTCAACCACACATTCTCACACATACATGCTGTAACAACTGAGAACAGGTTACTGACTTAATCTAATTCATTTTATCCTCACTGTAAAACTTCTACTCCAGTTGAAGAGCCTGTTTCATTTCAATTCAAAGATTTCTCATATATCCACTAATTGTATGGCAAAACTGACTCATCTCCAGACTAAGATATTCAAGCTCAGGAAGTCAAATAATAGAAATGATTTTTTTTAACGTGTATGAGGTTATAAAGAAAAATTTCATGTGCTCCTTATTTAACCTCTATTGAGTAAAATCCTTTATAGACCTATCTCCATTTCTGCAGTAACAGTGAGCTCTACAGTTAGCTGTAAGGCTAACTAGTGAAATTCTTGGACTTATTCTTAAAATGCAAGTTTTAGTAATTAACAAAATGATGATGAAGATGTTCCTTTTCCCTACAGCTACAGATGGAGGGAGATTTTTCTTTGCCATACAACTAGTTTAAAGGATTAATTTGATAAGCTGTTAAACTGAGAACTTTCACAAAAGTATCCATCTTGTTTTTGATATAAATGGAGATACATGTAGATATTCATAACTGTCACTAATTTGCTTTTTATACTGTTTCTATATATCTGTCCATGGAAATATAATTTTAACAAATATTTCAAAGATTTTAGGAAATGTCATGTTCTGTTAAAAACTTCCAAAAGTAATTTTGATTAATGGTTTTGATAATTTAATACCTAGGAGTAAGATTGTAATTGACTGCTCTACATTCCTGAACTTTATAAGCAGTAGTTGTTTTTCTCTGTCAAATCAGTTTCCCTTCTCCCATTTGCATCATGGGAAAGTAAAAGCTTATAATTCTGCTAAATTTATTATAACAAATAAATTGAAATTCTCCATTTTATTAAATTAATAGAATGCTATGAATCAAAGCACCAAAAAAACTGATGCAATTTTGATGTCTCATTCTGTACCAAATTCTCCAGATCTTAATATATTCAGTTCCACATTATTGGTGCTAGTAGGAGACATGATGAAAACAGTTAAATGAAATCCACAGTGAGTGTACTGATTACTTTAACCAGTACTGTCAAATTTCTCATACCTACTGAATTCTAACTACTGACAAAACAAGTAGTAACAATTCTGTTTACCTGGTTGTCTGTTGGCAAAGGATATTACGAAGAATCACTAAAAATAGCCAAAAAAGAAGCCATATGGAAGGAAAAAGGAAAACAAATGGCATGAAAAGGTCTCACACTGAGTAACTATGCTCTTATAGTTGACACTGGTATATTTCTTTTATTCACTACCTAAAACTGAACTATCTTACCCTTTAATTATAGAATAAAAACTGCAGGAGAGTATTTAAAACTTTTTTCACAAACACAGGTATCTCATTAACCTATGTTTTATTTTGAGTAAATTCATTATTCATTATTTCACATTATAAAAAAGAACCACACACACATATGCATTCACAAATTAGATCATCTTTATCATACATCGATACATTTTAAAAAACAAATATTTTCTAATATCAATATAGTTATATGCTGATTGCATTTTGAAATAGAGAAGCTGACAATAGCTTCATACAGTATATCTCAAGAACTGACAGTTTAAAATTAAGAACTGTATATATTCCACAGGCAAATTTTGATGGAAATATTAGCATTAGTACAAATAAACGCTGTTGACATAGCTTAAGCATGATAGCTTGGAGTAACAGCTGATTCAGACTAGATTCATCATTTTAAATTAAATAAGGACAAATACAATCTAAAATGTAAACAAAGTATTTATAAAATAAATTCTCTAGGAAATAAAGAAAATCATCAATCTATTATTTTTAAGGTATTTATAGCTCAAAGTTATCAGAAATCTTTGTGGAATTTTCATTGCCAAATTTAAATTTGGAAATGTCCGGGTACAACATATTGACACCACAATCCGGAGGGCTGCCAAAATCGCAGACGGCTATTTGCACCCTTTCAGTGTGACTTTTCAAGTGGGCTTGGAGAGTCATGAGAAAATGCAGTATCTTTCTTACCTTCCAAGTCCCCCTCCAAGTGATTATGAAGCTAGGACGATTTCAGCTGATGTAGACTTTCATACGATTTTTAAATGCTAAAACTTTAGAACAATTAAATAGCTGGTTTCCTGCACAAATAAATGCAGATTTGTCTCTTTTACAGCAGTGGTTAAAGCACATACCTAGAGATGTTTTTCATTACACTTCACTATAACACTGGAATTCTGTAACCACATTATTACTCAAGAAATATATATTATACCTCCTAGGGAATCTAATTTGAAATATGGAAAGTTTAACATCAGCTGTCATTATGTCTCTTTCCACTCATTAACAACAACAAAAAAAACCCAAAACTTAAAAACAAAGCCCCAGCCATTGCTTAGCTTTTGTGCACCAATCACATTATCTTCTGCTGCCTTTGTTTTGCCTTCTTCATCAAGCAGTTGATTTAAGGATTGGATTTTCTGGATTTTCTTTGGGAAGAAAGAAATGAAGGAAGAGAGGGAGGGTGGGGAAGGAGGGAATAAGAAAGGGAAAAAAAGAAAAAGATATGAAAAATGTCATTATGTGTACAAGTACACATATAATGTGTACAAAGTAAATTAAAAATATATAGATACTTTACTTTGAATAAATCTAATACATGAGAAGTCTGATTAATGGAAAAAATGAATTACACATTAAAGATTACTTGGAATTATCTTTACTTACCAAAAATTCTGTGTATATATAACATAGCATTCAATTTAAATCATCTTTTCCTACATTTTAAATTTTGTATAACCATAATGGAAGTTACACAGGCATAAATATATGAACTGCCTTAAGAGACAAGATATAATACATACCTATGCTTCCTTTAAGACACTAGTATTCCTAAATACCAAATGTGTCATCTCAATGACACTGAAAAGCTGAGGAATGTATCGCATAGAATTTGAGAAGCAAAAATTGAGATAATTTATACTTTCCAAAATCACCTCACAGGCTTATTTTAAATGAAAGGAACATATTTTCATTTGGATATAGCCTGTTTTGAATAGTGGATACTATTTTACAGAAGAAAGACCAATGTGGATATCATCACCTATCCAGCCATGTGGCAGTGTGCACTCAAGAGAGATCCATGTAAGTGCCACATCAGATGGAAATATAATTACAAACTTGTATATCCAGTCACAAGTTAAAAAAGCAACTGTGGATATCAACATTCCTCCTTTAGAATCAGAAAAGACTAAATAAACCTGATGTGATTTGTTATCAAAATGTTTGTTTCTAGAAAAAATTCAGTCTATGAAAAGGAAAAGCATGCTCAACAATGAAAGAACAGATAAAGAGAGTAATCTGAAATAAAGGAGAACCGGCATACATATACTGGGTTTCAACGGTCTTTACTGTAAAAAATGCCTATGGCATTTAGAAAAATATAATAAGTGGACAAGAGAATACATTACTTTTGATGTTACTAAATATGCTCTTCAACAGAAGAATTTCAGGGCAATCTTTTCTGAGGAAGAGGGTTTAGGGTAATAAAGAGGATTTCAGGGTCGGGCATGGTGGCTCAAGCTTGTAATCCCAGCACTTTGGGAGGCCGAGACGGGAGGATCACGAGGTCAGGAAATCGAGACCATCCTGGCTAACAAGGTGAAACCCCGTCTCTACTAAAAAATACAAAAAACACTAGCCGGGCGAAGTGGCGGGCGCCTGTAGTCCCAGCTACTCGGGAGGCTGAGGCAGGAGAATGGCGTAAACCCAGGAGGCGGAGCTTGCAGTGAGCTGAGATCGCGCCACTGCACTCCAGCCTGGGCGATCTCAGCTCTGTCTCAAAAAGAAAAACAAAAAACAAAAGGATTTCAGGATGCCAGAGCTAGAAGGCACCTTAGAGAAGGAGGAACCATGAGGTGGCCCTGTCATGTGACAGATATGCACAGTGAGGGTCAGTGCACTGAGCTGAACTTTGCACAGCCACTTAGCTGATGCTGGGAACAAGACACACAAGGCTCTCTATACACCATTACCGTGTCCTGCCTCTGTTTTTATCACTTTTTTTTTTTTTTTTTTTTGAGACGGAGTTTCACTCTTGTTGCCCAGGCTGGAGTGCAGTGGCCCGATCTCAGCTCACCGCAACCTCTGCCTCCCGAGTTGAAGCGATTCTCCTGCCTCAGCCTCCTGAGTAGCTGGGATTACAGGAGCGCAACACCATGCTTAGCTAATTTTTGTGTTTTTTTTAGTATAGGCAGGGTTTCACCATGTTGGCCAGGCTGGTCTCAAACTCCTGACCTCCGATAATCCACCTGCCTTGGCCTCCCAAATTGTTGGGATTACAGGCATGAGTCACTGCACCTGGAGCTTTGATGACTTTTAAGTGGAACTTCCATAGTATAATCATGGGAGCAGTAACTGTATAGCTAAAGAGCATTCTCTGTAAATAAAAGTACACTCTGCATTGACACTAACCTGTAATATCAATGTTCATTTTTTTCTATTACTATTATGTTTTTGTAATAGTACATCGGTTCTCTTTCCCTGACGTCTAGTCAATAAATTTATTTCTAAATTTATTTCTAAATTTTGAATGAAGTTGGGCATATATCCAACGACCAATTAAAATTTGGAATACATATAGTTTGGATGTTTGTCCCTGCCCAAATCTCATGTTGAATTGTAATCCACAATGCTGGAGGTGGGGCCTGGTGGGAGATATTTGGATCATGGGGGCTGATCCCTCATGGCTTTGTGTTTTCTCTGTGATAGTGAGTTCTCGCAAGATCTGATCATTTAAAAGTGTGTGGCACCTCCCCCAACCCTACTCTCTCTCTCCTGCTCCTGCTTTTACCATGTGATGTGCCTGCTCCTGCTTTGCCATCTACCAGGATAATAAGCCTCCTGAAGCTTCCCCAGAAGCAGATGCCACTATGCTTCCTGTGAAGTCTGCAGAACTATGAGCCAATTGAACCTCTTCTCTTCATAAATTACCCAGGCCCAGGTATTTCTTTATAGCAATGCAAAACGGCCTAAATCAGATCCTAAAAGGGACTCCAGCACAGAGTTTTTGCAAAAGAATGCATTCAAGAAACTTTATTCAAAAATGCCCATGCATTCACTAAAATATGTTTAAAAGAAAATCTAAATACTGTTAAAAAGTCTGTTCCAACCAAAAGGTTCAGGTGTCCTATATGAAATAGCTAACTTGTAACTATGGTTTGGGTATCCTGGCTGAATCATTTATACCTTGATATAGTCTCTTATCAAGGTGATTTTTATGGTACCCCTTTCTTAAATATTTAAGCTAAAAGAAAGACTTCAACAAATCAAACAAGATACAAATAGCACATTAAAGGAATCATGGGGGAAAAGGAGAACGGAGGCCCTTTATAACTTCAGCTTCAAGACATAAGTATAGGCCGGGCGCGGTGGCTCAAGCCTGTAATCCCAGCACTTTGGGAGGCCGAGACGGGCGGATCACGAGGTCAGGAGATCGAGACCATCCTGGCTAACACGGTGAAACCCCGTCTCTACTAAAAAAAATACAAAAAAAAAAAACTAGCCGGGCGAGGTGGCGGGCGCCTGTAGTCCCAGCTACTCGGGAGGCTGAGGCAGGAGAATGGCGTGAACCCGGGAGGCGGAGCTTGCAGTGAGCTGAGATCTGGCCAGTGCACTCCAGCCTGGGCGACAGAGCGAGACTCCGTCTCAAAAAAAAAAAAAAAAAAAAGACATAAGTATAGTCTGTAAACCTCTCCAGTTTATTGAACTCACAATTCTGGGTTCCATGCTACCACTTATTTCTTAACGTGACATCAGCTGTACCCATCTTTCCGCACACTGGGTGATTAAATACCATATCCTTAAGCTAGGTGTTTAAAGGGATGCCTTCTTAGAGACAAATTCCCTAAATGTAAACATTTCATAGAAAAAAATTAGATTTCAGATATTAGTGGGAGCCATTTAAATGTTTCCTGTTGATTCACTAAGGTTACAATGCCTTTGCCAAATGTAAGCTATTCTATATAAACTAACATAACAGAGTCACATGTGACAGTAATACTCTTTAATTTATAATATTTTCTCATTATAGACATTTTCTATTCTTCGGAAAGTACTTAAGTGGGAAGGAAAGTGTGTTGAGAAAAAGAATGGGATAATACACTCAGTCTGACATCACTTGATTACTTACAAGGTAGCCTTCCGTGGTTGTGTATCTTTACTTCCACTGCTCTTGGGATCAACTGAGTTACCTGTCCCACGGGAAGTACTTGGTAAGGGAGTATTAGGGGAAAAGGAAGGTGGAACACTACTGGCATTACGAGTCCGGAATGAATCATCTGAAAGTAATACATATAAAGTCAGACATATCAAATACACTAAGAAAGAGGGTAACCAAAGAGAAGAAAAGGTTAATGATAGCTGATTTTTTCACTTTTTAAGTCAATTTTATGAGGGTAAAATTTACATACAACAAACCGCAAAAAGTTAAGGTTTTGACATATGTACACCCCCATGAAGTCATCACCACAATCAAGATGCGAACATGTCTATCACTATGAAACAGTCCCTCATACCTCATCACAATCCTCCTCCGCCCTCTCCAAACCACTCCTGTCAATTATAAAATAGTTTGTATTGTCTAGAATTTTACATAAATGAAAACATACAGTATATACTCTTTTCTGTCTGGCTTCTTTCATTCAGCATAATTTTGAAATTCATTCATGTTTCATTCAATACTTCATTCCTTTCTATTTCTGACTGGTATTGTGTGAATATGTCAAAATTCGTTTACCCATAATATCTGTTGATAGACATTTCTACTTTTTTCCAGTTTTTATATATTACAAATAAAGCTGCTATGAACACTGATGTACAAGTCTGTGTGTGGACACATGTTTTAGTTTCTTCTCAGTAAATGCGTAGGAGTGGAACTGCTGGGTCATATACTAAATACATATTTAACTTCACAAGAAACTGCCAAATTGATGTCCAGAATTTCTTTTCTTTCCTGACATTTCTGCCAGGAACATATGAGTATTCTGGAGAGTTACTCCACATCCTCACACACACTTGATATTGTGAGTCTTTCTAGTTTCAGACATTCTAGCAAGTGTGAAGTAGCACCTCCTTGGGTGCTTTTCTTACTGCTGTTAAATTTCCATTTCCCTAATGATTAGGATGTTAAGCACTCATGTACTTACTTGTGTATCTTTTGTGAAGTTCATGTTCAAACCTTTTTCCCATTTTAAAATTGGTTGCCTAATTTTTGTTAAGACATCTTTGTATATTCTGGATACAAATTCTTTGGTATATATTCTATGAATATTTCCTCCATATCTATGCCTTGCTTTTGATTTTTTAACGCTCTACTTCAAAGCCCAGATGCTTTAATTTTGATTAAGTCCAGTATGTTAATATTTTTGTTTTATGGTCAAGATAAATCTTTGTGTATTCCAAAATCACAAAGACTTTCTGCTATATTTTCTTTAGAAAATATAGACGCTTTTATGCTTAGGTTTACAATACATTTTGAGTATAGTATAATTTTGTGTATGGTGATAAGACTTGAGATTCACAGGAACGGAAAATCAGATACTGCATGTTTTCACTTATAAGTGGGAGCTAAGTAACGTGTACATGTGGTCACAGAATGTAGAATACTTGTCACTGGAGACTAGGAAGGGTGGGAGTGTCAGAAGGGGTGATGGATGAGAAATTGCTTAATGGGTAAAATGTACACTATTAGGTTACACTAAATGCCCAGACTTTACCACTATGTAATATATCCATGTATATCCATGTAATAAAACTGTACTTGTATGCCTTAAATTTATGCAAATTTAACAAACAATTAAGGTTTAGGGTTTTGGTTTTTGTTTCTTTAATATGGATATCCAGTGGTTCCAGTGCCACTTTTTAAGTAGACTTTATATTTTACAACAGTTTTAAGTTTACAGCACAATTGAGCAGAAGATACAGAGATCTCCCATATCTTCCCAGTCATACACAGCCTCCCAACTTCAATGTCTCCCACCAGTGGTACATTTGTTGCACTGATGAACCCACATTGACACGTCATTACCACCCAAAGCCCACAGTTCACATTAGGGTTCACTCTTAATGGCGTACACGCTATGAATTTGGACAATATATAAATGACACGTTTCTATCATTTTGGTATCATACAGAGTGTTTTCACTGCCCTAAAAATTATCTGTGCTCCATCTATTCAATTCTCCTTCCCCCGAACCCCTGACAACTACTTATCATTATACTGTCTCCATAGTTTTATCTTTTCCAGAATGTTACATAGTTGGAATGTTACCTTTTCAATTTGCTTCTTTCACTTAGTAGTATGTATTAAAAGTTCCTTCATGTCTTTTCATGGCCTGATAGCTCATTTCATTTTAGCACTGCATAATATTCCACTGTCTGGATGTACCACAGTTTGTTTATTCATCTACCTACTGAAGAACAACTTGTTTGCTTCCAAATTTTGGCAGTTATGAATAAAGCTGATATAAACATTCATGCTCAGATTTTTGTGCGGACATAAGTTTTCAACTCCTGTGGATAAACACCAAGGAGCATGACTGCTAGATCATATGGTAAGAATATGTTTGGTTTTGTAAGAAACTACCAAACTGATGTTCCATAGTGGCTGTACCATTTTGTATTGCCACCAGCAACGAATGAGAGTTCCCGTTGCTTCACATCCTCACCAGCATTTGTTGTCAGCGTTTTGGATTTTGACCATTCTAATAGGTGTGTCATGGGACTTCATTGTTTTAATTTGCACAAACCTGATGACATATGATGAACACCTTTGCATATGCTTATTTTCCATTGACATATCTTCTTCAGTGAGGTATCTGTTCAAGTCTTTGCCCATTTTCTAATCAGGTTGTTAGTTTTCCTACTGTTGAGTTTTACAAATTTTTTGTATATTTTGGATAAAAGTCCTTTATCAGATTATGTGTTTTGCAAACATTTTCTCCCAGTCGGTGGCTTGCCTTCTCATTCTCTTGACAGTATTTTTCAAATAGTAGTTCTAATTTTAATGAATTTCAGCTTATTCTTTATTTCATAGATTGTGCCTTTGACACGGTATCTAAAATGTCATTACTGTAAGCAAGGTCATCTATATTTTCTCCTATGTTATCTTCTAGGAATTTTATAGTTTTGCATTTTACATTTAGAACAGCGATTCATGTTTGAATAAATTTTTGTGAAGGGTGTAAAAGATCTTTTTTTTTTTTTTTTTGCATGTGGGTGTCCTATTGTTCCAGCTGCATTTGTTTGAAAAGACTATCTTTTCTCCATTGTATTGGCCTTGTTCCTTTGTTAATGATCATGTGACTACACTTACATGGATCTATTTCTGGGCTCCCTATTCTGTTCCTTCAATCTGTTTGACTATTCTTTTGCCAATACCACACTGTGATTGCTGTAGCTTTATAGTAAGTCCTGAAGTCAGGTGTTGTCAATCTTCTAGCTTTGTTCTTCTTAATTATTATGTTGGCTATTCTGGGACTTTTCTTCTCTAGGTAAACTTTGGAATCAATTTGTTGATATCTACCAGATAACTCGTTGGGATTTTGACTAAGACTGCATTTAGTTTATAGATCAAGTTGGGAAGAACTGACATCTTGACAATATTGAGTCTTTCTAGCAATAAACATGAGATATCTCCTTCTTTATTTAGTTCTTTGATTTCTCCTATCAGAGTTTTGTAGTTTTCCTTATATAGATCTTGTATGTATTTTGTTAGAATTATGCCTATTTCATTTTTCTGAGTGCTAATAGTAAATGGTATTTTGCTTTTAATTTTAAATTCCTAATTGTTCAATGCTGGAATACAGGACATATTGAACTTTGCACACTAACCTTACAGAATATTAACCTTATATTCTGCATCCTTACCATAATCACTTCTTAGTTCCAGAAGTGTTTTTGTCAATTCTTGTGGATTTTCTACATAGATAATCATGTTATCTGTGACCAAAGACAATCTGAGTTCTTCCTTCCAAAATCAGTATCTCTTTTCTTTCCTTTTCTAGAACTTCCAGTATGATGGTAAAAAGGAATGGTGACAGGAGGACATCATTGTCTTGTTCCTGATCTTAGGGGGAATGCTTCTAGTTCCTCACTACTGTGATGTTATCTGTAGGTTTTTTGTAGATTTTCCTTATCAAGTTGAGGAAGTTCTCTATTCCTAGATTACTCACGGTTTTTATCATGAAGAGGTGTTGGGTTTGGTAAAATGTCTTTTCTTCATGTATTACTATGATCACGTGATTTTTCTTCAGTGGCCTGTTAATGTGATGTATTACATTAAGTGTTCTTCAAATGGTGAATTAGTCTTCTACAACTGGTATAAATCCTACTCAGTTTTGGTGTATAATTCTTTTTATATACTGTTGGATTTGATTTGCTAATATTTTTTGACGATTTTTGCATTTGTGGTCATGAGAGATGTTGGTATGTATTATTCTTTTCTTGGAATGACTTTGTATGATTTTGGTAGTGGGGTAATGTTGACCTCACAGAATGAGTTAGGGTGTATTCCCATTGCTTCTATCTTGTGAAAGAGACTGTAGATAACTGGTATAATTTATTCCTTAAATATTTGATAGAATTTATCAGTGAACCCATCTGGGCTAGATGCTTTCTGTTTTGAAAGATTACTAATTACTGATTCAATTTCTTTAATAGATATAAGCCTATTCAGATTGTCTATTCTTTTTTTTTATTATTATGCTTTTAAGTTCTAGGGTACATGTGCACAACATGCAGGTTTGTTACATACGTACACATGTGCCATGTTGGTGTGTTGCACCCATTAATTCGTCATTTACATTAGGTATATCTCCTAATGCTATCCCTCCCCCCTCCCCACAATAGGCCCCGATGTGTGATGTTCCCCTTCCTGTGGTCTATTTCTTCTTCTGTGAGTTTTGAATTATGTCTCTCTCTCCTTTTTTTTTTTTGAGATGGAGTCTCGCTCTGTCTCCCAGGCTGGAGCGCACTGGCACGATCTTGGCTCACTGCAACCTCCGCCTCCCAGGTTCAAGCAATTCTCCTGTCTCAGCCTCCCAAGTAGCTGGGACTATAGGCACATGCCACCACACCCAGCTGATTTTTGTATTTTTAGTAGAGATGGGGTTTCGCCATGTTGGTCAGGCTGGTCTTGAACTCCTGACTTCAGGTGATCCACCCGTCTCTGCTTCCCAAATTGATGGGATTATAGGTGTGAGCCAATGTGCCTGGATGAATTGCGTCTTTCAAAGAATTGGTCCATCCAGCACCATTTTAAAAAATATTATTCTATCACTATTGATTTATCTTGAAGCCTTTGTTAAAATCAACTGACTATATATGACAACATAGAACACAATGTCTCGATTATCAGAATTTTATAGTAATTGTTCAAATCAAACTTACATTTAAGTTCTCCAGCTTTTTGTTTTTCAAAACTATTTTGGCTACATTGGGGTCCTTTTGCATTTCAATACAGATTTTTAGAATCAGTTTATAAATTTCTGCAAAAAGACTACTAGAATTTTAATTAGGATTTCACTGAATCTCTGGATCAATTCAGAAAAAAACTGACATTGGAACAATATTAAATTTTCCAATCCATAAACATGTTATATTTCTCCATTTACTTAGGTCTTTAGCTTCTTTTAGCAGTATTTTAAAGTTTTTTATGCATCTCTAGCACATTTTGTTAAATTTGTCCCTGAGCACTGTTTTTGAAGATACTGTAAATGTTATTTTTTTAAATAAACTGTGTTTTTCAGAACAGTTTTGATTTACAGAATAATTGACACAACAGAATAAATAATTCTCATATATCCCCTTCACCCAATTTCCTCTATTAATAGCTTACATAAGTATGCAATATTTATTATATTTAATGAACCAATGCTGATACATTATTAACTAAAATCCATAGTAGTTGTTATTTTATCTAATAACAACTTTTTCTGTATCAGGATCCCATCCAGGACACTATATCACATTTACTTGTTAGTTCTCCTTAGGCTCTCCTTGGCTGTGACAGTTTCTCAGACTTTTCCGAACAGTTTTGAGTAGTATAACTGAAAACAGGCAGAAGTCCCCACACAATGAACAGTGGATTCGCGTTAAGTAAAAAGTATCCAATCTGGCATTCCAAGTTCTGATTCTGACCTTTCCTTACAGTTTTTGTTTGTCTGTTTTTGGGGTTTTTTTTGTTTCGTTTTTTGTTTTTTCTGAGACGGACTCTCACTCTCTCGCCCGGGCTAGAGTGCAGTGGTGCAATCTCGGCTCTCTGCAAGCTCCGCCTCCCAGGTTCACGCCATTCTCCTGCCTCAGCCTCCCGAGAAGCTGGGACTACAGGCGTCTGCCACCATGCCCAGCTAAAGTTTTTTGTTGTTGTTGTTGTTATTTGTTTTTCTTTTTTTGTATTTTTAGTAGAGACGAGGTTTCATCATGTTAGCCAGGATGATCTTGATCTCCTGACCTCATGATCTGCCCACCTTGGCCTCCCAAAGTGCTGGGATTACAGGTGTGAGCCACTGCACCCGACCTCTTACAGTTTTATCTAACACCACTCCATTATACCCACTCCACACTTCAGCCAAACTAGTCAGCTGTTGCTCCCTGAAAATATCAATGATCATCTTTTATTTATGACTGGTACTGTGAATGGAATGTTATTCTATACACATCTCTGCCTGCCAAAATTCTAGCACACCTTAAGGTTCATCTCAAATGACATAATCATCTTGAAACCTGTTTTGAGTCCCACAAATAAGATCTCTTCTCTATGCAAACATCTGAAATATTTGTTAAAAGATGTTCTGCTTCCATTTTCTCTTTATAGATGTGTTATTATATGGTAAAATTTTTCAGTTTCTATTTTAAGTAATAAATAACAATAATAAGCACCTTTTTCTAACCAAGAACTCTAGGAGGTATTTAATTCAACCTACAGTTCTCCCTCAACTGAAAATAATATTGAGACATTAAGATAGAATATTTTTCAAATATTTTAATAAAATATTTACTCTCACAATATAGTTTGGCTTTGTGTCCCTACCCAAATCTCACCTTGAACTGTAATAATCCCCATGTGTTGTGGGAGGGACTCGGTGGGAGGTAACTGAATCATGGGAGTGGATTTTTCCCATGCTATTCTCATGATAGTGAATAAGTCTCACAAGATCTGGTGGTTTTATAAAGGGGCAGTTCCCCTATATAGACCCTGCTGCTTGCTGCCATGTAAGACACATCTTGCTGTCCCTTTGCCTTCTGCCATGATTGTGAGGCCTCCTCAGCCATGTGGAACTGTGAGTCAATTAAATCTCTTTCCTTTATAAATTACCCAGTCTTGGGTATGTCTTTATTAACAGCATGAGAAGAGACAAATACACCTCATAAAACACATAACTTAAGACTTTGGATGTAAGTTTTAGGATCTGTGGACCATATCTACTCTCTTGGTTCTTAAAGTCACTTAAAAACTAGCAAAGTTAAAACTAAATAAATTAATGCACTTAATTAAAACTTTTAAAAACCACTTCTGAATCAATATTCTTAATGATTTAGACAAATTTCTTGACAGAAAATGTTACAAGATCATGAATAAATATGTTCATTACAGCTAAGTGAAGAAGTACCAAGAGAACAGGTGAGATCCACACAAGTCTGAAGAACCCCTTATGAACATCTATAATCATCTGCACCATTAGCTCAAAGTTAATTCCAACCGGTTTTGTACACTTAAGTTTTTAAAGTCACTCCATATTTTAAATAAAGTTCTTAAACTCTGAATGTTCCTTAGTGCCTCCTAAAGAATTCACAGTTTTACTGAGCTGAAAGTAATCAATGGTTTTATTATTTATAGTCCAAGATATGGGGAAAATTTTAGTTCATCAACTTTCTGTTGTTATCAAATTATTTCTTGTGATAATCATAGTCGACCTTGCAGAACCATTCTATATACTGTACGTGAATTGCCAATGCTTTAATGCTAGAAAGATTTTCTCTTCCAGCAAATGAAACAGTTTACAGAACAGCCAATGAGTATATATACATTTCCCATAAGAATTAAAAAGAAGGCTGGGTGCGGTGGCTCACGCCTGTAATCCCAGCACTTTGGGAGGCTGAGGCGGGCAGATCACGAGGTCAGGAGATCGAGACCATCCTGGCTAACACGGTGAAACCCCATCTCTACTAAAAGTACAAAAAAAACTAGCCAGGCGTGGTGGCGGGTGCCTGTAGTCCCAGCTACTTGGGAGGCTGAGGCAGGACGATGGCATGAACGTGGGAGGTGGAGCTTGTGGTGAGCCGAGATCTCGCCACTGCACTCCAGCCTGGGTGACAGAGCGAGACTCTGTCTCAAAAAAAAAAAAAAAAAAAAAAGAATTAAAAAGAAAAAGAAGACAGAATACTCAAAATATAACCTAAAATGAAAATGTAATTAAGCTCTTAAAAATTTCAGATCTTTGAGCAGATTCACTATGTACACTAAAAAAAACTACCATAGATTAATAGTAAAATTTTCAACCAATATTTCCAAAGTATAAAGTTAAAAACACACATTTAGCCACTAGTAATTTTAACAATATAGTCTACATTATTTATAGTATAATTCTATGCTCTGTTATATAAACCAGAGGCCAGCAAATTACAGTCTGTGGGTCAAATCTTGCCCACTGCCTGTTTTTGTAGATAAAGTTTTATTGGAATACAGCCATATCTATTCATTATGTACTGTCTATGGCTGCTTTTACTCAGTAACAGCAGAGTTCAATAACTGTGACAGACCAATTTAGCCAACAAAGCCTGTATGTTTACCCTCTGGCCCTTCAGGGAAATGTGCTGACCCTGCCACAGACTTCCAAATACATAATATTGTAAATGTTTAGCTGTTCATCTAGATTTACAGTGAAGTCCTGTTGTTTCTAACTTCCTTAAAAATTACTGCGAAACCTTTTTGTCTGTGCCTCGGTAAGCCTTCCCAGTATGGTAAAACATACCCTATCACTTCTGTTCTTTTTCTATTTTAAAAGTATTAAACTCTGAGTCTTGAACAGTGAAGACAAAATAGTTTAGTCAAATATTTTCTCAATTGCTAGACAAAAATTTAATTTCTTAGGGATCTGATAAAGATATAAATTTAGGAAAACACTGTATCTAGTACTAAAGAAATAGGTCATTTAAGGAAAATAATACTTTGTTAAATTTAGCAAATTTTTGAAGAACTTAGATTGCTACTTACCAGTTAGTGAAAGCACAGAAGTCTTTCCTAACCCTGAGACAGGTGTATATCCTGTTGTAGAACTTTTACTAGAAAACAACATGATTTAGTTTAAAATACAAAAACACACTTCTTACAATCTCAGTCATCTAACACTTGTGCTGTTTTAATCTTCTTTCTAATGCTTTGCTCTACTTACAAAACATTTGTTGCTTTCATTTCTCATTTTTTTAATATTCATGCCTCACAACGCTTACTTTGTCCATAACTTAAAAGCATGTCCTTAAACTTTTGGTTCATCAGAATTACCATTTTTCTTTTGAGGTTCAAGCAAGGCAGCTAAGATGGGTAACATTTTCTTGGAAATAAAACTTATCTTTAGTTATAATCTCTTTTTTCTATCTTGAGATCTCTATTGGCCAGGTACTTTTGATAGATCTTTTGATAATGCCCCGAAACACAGCTGAAATTCTATAAGAAGCTATCTTTAAAAGAAAAATATTTTTTCCTGAAACATGTAATTTATCTTGATAGACAAAGGAATAGCTTTAAAGATATTTGTTTTCTTAAAATTATTTTGCTTGTCAATTGACATACAGCTGTTTGTACAGCACATATAAAAAATCATGGTAATTTAATTTATATTGACTCTCTCCTCATCTTAACTGCTTGTAATTTTGTCTCCTAGGCTAAAGGGGAAACCAGACATTCATCTATTGTCAGGATAACTCTGCTGTGATCACTTTATCATATGAACATGCCAATGGCTTCTTTATAGACAGAAACAATATTAGTAGCAAAGCGATGTCTATACACATTTAGCAAATGGAGCATACTCATACCTATTAAAAGTTAAGTGGAATATGTGATATACTACTACCTCCCTCATGAAATAATATATGGATTCTATGATATTATTAAATAGTATCATGTCAGTATTCTTCCTAGAATGCCAGAATACCTATTTTGTGAAAACTGTTGGTCTCTTATTTTTAAATATAACAATCCCAGTTTTCAGAAGAAAACTGACAAAATATCAGCCTATTAAAAAAACCTCAAAATTCATTCTGATTTTTATAAAATGTGAACTCATATATATGAAGATGTGAATAAAGATAAAAATTATGTTAAAAATCGAAGAGCTGACAGATCATACCTAGCACATTTCTCTAAGTTGCCATATTTTGCATGAAAAGCTTGATTATTAAAAGACTGGCTTCGAATCAATTTGGATTTCTTGATTTCTTTACCTAGAGTAATAAGCAGAAAAAAGGAAAATGTATTCAGTTCATCCTCAGCTGCTCCAACCCCCATTTCCTCCCCAACTACCATCATTTTCAGTAAAACACAGATGGCTTTAGCCCTTTTTTTCCTTAATTTGAGGTCACTAAAGTATCTCTTACCCTTACTAGCAATTAAAAACTACCAAAACAACTAATGATAGAAGGTGAAAAGTGCTTTAGAATGAGATATATTATCCTATTGTATCTCATCTAATAGAGTGACTTTGCCAGCAATTAATTTTTATAAAAGGAAGAAAAATTATAAAAAGATATAAAAAGAAGTTATTTCTTACTTGTCGATGGGGTGACAGAAGAGGGTCCAGGAACAGAAATGGGAATGTTCTTGGGCAGACTTTGCGTTGGTGTCTTAGTGTCTCTACCTAAAATAAATTCTGCTTTAAGTTCTATAATTTCCTCTAAGTACTTATTAATCTCCATAAACATACAAGACAATTCAGACAATATGAATCACTATCCCTAGCTAAACAGCTTTCTTTTCCAAATATTCTTATTTGGTAAGATTTACATATTTCAATCTTTGTTATTCAGTGGTCAGTTTCACAATTTTACAGCTGTTATTAAACTTGAAACTTTTCTTTTGAAGGATCTGAATGTCCACTCTGGTTCCTGCCTTTCATTTATGTATTCTTAACATCTGTACCACGTTAAGCAGCCAATTTTCAAAAATGACTTTTCAAAAATGAAAGACAGTAAAGCAATTTTCCATATCAAATAAAAAATTCAGCATGGTCTTTCAGAATACCAGGATGCAACATTAATTATGTAACTAAGTGGTGAAGACATAGAAGAATTACTTACGTTTCTTTTCAAACATTTTATCACTCATGGGCCTTCCATCATTCTGTTGCTTTTCTTTCTCTAATTGTTCCTGTTATTAAGACAGTATCTTGCATTAAAGGTACAACTGAAGTAGGTTTAGAAAATTCTTCTGAGAAATTAAGCATTAGAGATTCAAACAAAGTTCATAAAAATGCCTAAAAGAAGTAGTTTTTTCCAGTGTTAGTGTCTAAAGAATTCAGGGTTCTTTCAGATTTGTGTTCTTTTCATATCTACAGAATTCTGCCCTTGGGGGTCTGTCAAGCTAAAACAATGAGTTTGGTATCGTTGTAATAATGACCCTTCATTTTCTAGATGGTATTTCCTAAATCGCATTAGTAAAATACCCCTTACTTTGGTCACTTCAATTTCAGATTGGTAAATGGCTAAATAATATCTTTCTTTAAAAAGACTGAAAGAAAAGAAAATGGTCTTGGATATTTTTAAATGCTTTACTTAAGTATAATATACATAGAGAGGCCGGGCACCGTGGCTCAGGCCTGTAATCCCAGCACGGTGGGAGGCTGAGATAGGTGAGTTATCTGAGGTCAGGAGTTTGAGACCAGCCCGGCCAACATGAAGAAACACCATCTCTACTAAAAACACACAAAAAATTAGCCAGGCATGGTGGTGCATGCCTGTAATCCCAGCTACTCAAGAGGCTGAGGCAGGAAATCTGGGAGGTGGAGGTTGCAGTGAGCCGAGCTCATGCCACTGCACTCCAGCCTGGGTGACGGAGTGACACTCCATCTCAAAAATATATATATATATATATATATATATGTATAAAGAAAGTGCACAAATTATAGGTGTACAAATTCATAGCTCAATGAATTTTCCCAAAATAGACGCACTTGTATAACCAGCTCCAATATCATGAAACAAAACACTACCAAAACAAAGGAGGCCCTTATGCCAACAGAACAAATAGGCAAGAAAATCAACAAACACAGGAATTTCTGAACAAACTTGGTATAACTGACATGCTAGAATACTACAGTCAACAAGTGGAGAACAAACATTCTTTTAAAATGCACATGTAAACTAAGGAAAAATATGGAGAAAATAAGATAAAGAATTTCCACATAGAAGTGGACTATATTTAAAAATCAAATGGAAATTCTGAAACAGAAATAAAGCATAAAACTGAAAAATTTCATTGGGTGGGATTAACAGAGTTATCCATTTTCTACACGTTTGCCTCTAGAATCTTGATCATATTAATCACAGTTATCTCGAAGTCCTTGTCTACTAACTCCAGTATCAGGACTATCTGTGGTTCTCTTTCTATTGTCTGTTTTTGTCTTGGGCTAGGTCATTTGGTCCTAAAATTTTTTGAGAGTCTTCCCTACAGCTTCTCCCACTGGCAATCCTGAATTCTAATCTTGCTTTGAAAGACTGCTGAAATAATAAACTTTGCTTTTCAGAGGATTTCCACTTTAAGCACACAAATTATTGGCACTGAAATAGAAAATACAAAAAGAATCAAATGGAAATTTTAGAACTGAAAAATATAATATTGGAAATAAAAAATTCACTGGATAGGCTCAGCAGCTGAATGGAGATGACAGGGAAAGGGTTGGTAATGCTGAAGTTACATCAAGAGAAATTATTCACACTGCGTAGCACAGAGTATTTTTTAAAATTGAGAAAGAACAAAGACTCGTAGGCCTACGGACAATAATAATATGTACAACTGGTAACCCAGAAATAAGAGAGAGAAAAATTGGAACAGAATATATATTTAAATAAACAATGACCAAATCTTCCCAAATTTGGGGAATGATATACATTTATAGATTCAGTAAGATGACCAAATCCAAACTGGATAAATTTCAAGTAAATAATGCCTTGACACATCAAAAGCAAGCTGCTAAAAACAAAAGATAAAAGAAAAAAAATTTAAAGTGTCCAGAGAAAAATAATGCTTCATACAGAAGCACCAACAATTCAAATGAGAATAGCTATTGTATCAGATGTTATGGGGGCCAGAAGACAGATAGAAACACATTATTAGAATGTAGTAAGGAAAAAGTTGTCAACCCAGACTTCTATACCCAGTGAAAATATCCTTCAAGAATGAAGGTAAAAATAAGGCATTTTAGATAAAGAAAAAATAAGAGAAGTTGTCACCAGAAGACCTGCACTTCAAGATTTGCTAAAGAAAATTCTTTTACCTTAAGGAAAAAGATACCAGAGAGAAATGTAGATCTTAAGCAATGAATGAAGAGCACTGGAAATGGTAAACATCTGAGTAAACTATAAAAGTTTACACTAAGAGTGTATTCTTCAAGATACATATGACAACTTAAAGCAAGATTATAACACTGTCTAATGGGCTCTTCAATGCAGATATAATTCATATGACAACTGTACCATGAAGAATGGGTGTTGAGGGGGTAAAGAGATTTGTATTATTGTTAAGTGACATGATATAATAATAACAATATGTAGACTGTAAAAGGTTAGGTATGGATATTAAAATCTCTAGGGAAACAAGCAAAAAAAAAAAAAAATTCCAAAAGAAAGGAGATATGAAGAACACAAATCACCAACACAAGAATAAAATGGTTATCCCCATAGATTAATACCATAATTAAAAGGATAATAGGAGAATATTACAAATAACTTCATGCCAACAGATTTGTCAGTTTAAACAACATGTAAACTGGGGTGGAAGAGAAGTAATTTACCAAAATTGACAACAGAAGAAAGAGAAGATCTACATTATCTAATGTCTATTAAGGAAATAGAATCGATTATCAAAATACTTTCCAAAATGAAAACTCCAGGCTTAGATAACTTCACTAGTGAATTCTATAGAACAGTCAAGGCAAAAAGAAAATCAATTTATACAAAATTGGTCAGAAAACAGAGAAGGTGGGAATACTATTCATCTTGTTTTATGAGGCCAGAATAACATTAATACCAAATCTGATCCCCAAAATGACAAAAAGGGGAATTATAGGCCAATTTCGCTATGAATCTATGAATGCAGATGCAAAATCCCTTAACAAAAACATTAGCCAAGAATCCAATAGAGAAAAAGGATAATAAATCATTGCCAAACAGGGTTTTTCTCCAAAATACAACATTGGTTTACCATTTGAAAAATCAGGGTAGTTCAGTGTATTAGCAGAATGAAGGAGAAAAACCAAATATCATTTCTAGATATAACAAAATGCAACAACCATTCATAAAAACTCTTAGCAAACTAGGAGTAAGAGGTAACTTCCTCAATCTGATAAAGGGAATCTACATAAAACCTATTTCTATCATCATACCTGATGATGAAAGACTGAACTGTTTCCCACTAAGATCAGTAAAAAGACAAGGATGCCTACTTCTAACACTTTAATTTTACTGGAGGTCTTGGACCTTGCGATAAGACAAAACAAATAAACAAAAGGCATAAATATTGAATAGAAAGAAGTAATATTGCTGTATTTAAAGAAGATATGATGGCTTACATATAAAATTTTAGTTTTAGAAAATCTAAAAAACAATTTCTAGAATAAACAAATTTATAAAGTTTATAAGACACAAGGTTAATATTAAAAAAAACAGTATTCTTATACTCCAGGAACAAAAACACTGGAAAGTGAAATAAAAAATGTATACTTCCATTTATAATAATGCCAAAAACATAAAATACCTAGAAATAAATTCTGGACTTCATATCAAAATGCAAAGGCCCTCAAAGTAATTTTAAGAAGGAACAAAGATAGAAAACTTACCCTACCAAATTTAAAAAACACTATAAAGTTACAGTGATCAAGACAGTTTGGTATTACTTAAAAGATAAACTTATAAATAAGTGGAATACAATAATAGGAAGTCAAGAAATAGACATATACGTGTACAACTAATAATTTTTTTAAGGATGCTAAGACAAAAGAAGGCTTTTCCCCATTGTTGTTATTCCAACAAATGGTGCTAGAATAAATGAATACTCCCTATGGAAAAAAAATAAACATACATTATATAAAAATGTACTTGAAATGAATCATAAACCTAAATGTAAAACCTAAAACGAAAATTTTTAAAAGAAAATAGAGGAAAAAGTCTATGATCTTAGGATAGACAAAGGATTCCTGGAACAAAAAAGAATTGTCAAAAAAAAGAATTGATAAACTGGGCTTCATCAAAATCAAATATTTCTGTTTTTCAAAAGACACCATGAATAAATGAATAGATAAGCCTCAAACTCCAAGAAAACACTCATAATATGTATATCGGTCAAAGAAATTGTATTCAGAATGGATTAAAAGCTCTCACTTCTCAATAATAATAAACAACCCACTTAAAATTCTAAAAACAAACTTTATCAAATAAGGGATAAAGATAGCCAGTAAGCAAAGACAAGATGCTTGACATCTTTAGGCATCAGGAATAGAAAAAGAGATTTAAGAAAAACAACGAGATACCATTACATACCCAATAGTATGGCTGGTAACTACAGCATAGACAATGTGGATGTAAAATGGTACAACCACTTGAAAACAGGTTTTTTTTTTTTTTTTTTTTTTTTTAGACAATCTCGCTCTGTCACCAAGGCTGGAGTGCAGTGGCATGATCTTGGCTCACTGCAACCTCCGCCTCCTGGGTTCACGCCATTCTCCTGCCTCAGTCTCCCAAGTAGCTGGGACTACAGGCACCCGCCACCACGCCCAGCTAATTTTTTGTATTTTTTAGTAGAGACGGGGTTTCACCATGTTAGCCAGGATGGTCTTGATCTCCTGACCTCGTGATCCACCTGCCTCAGCCTCCCAAAGTGCTGGGATTACAGGTGTGAGCCACCACACCCAGCCTTCGTTTTGTTTTGTTTTGTTGCTTTTTTTTTTTCTTAAATTAAGCATGCCATACAATCCAGCCATTCTATTCCTAGGTATTTACCCAAGAGAAATGAAAACATGTCTAACCAAGGACTTTTTCACTAATGTTCAAAGCAACTATATTTGTAATATCCCCAAATAAGAAGTAAGCCAAATGTCTATAAAGAGGTGAATGGATAAGCAAATTGTGATATTCCATAATATAGACTACTACTCAGAAATAAAAAGGAATGACTTCTTGATGCATACAACAATATGGATGAATCTCAAAGTAATTATGCTGGTAGAAAGATGGAGAACCAAAAATAGTATTAATACCTAATATATGATTCCATTTATATAAATTACAGAAATGCAAGCTAATCTACAGTTCAGAAACTAGATCATTGGTTGTTGGGGACTAGAGTAGAATACATGGATTACAAAGGGGCAGAAATCTTTAAAGGGATAGAAATGTTTCATATTTTCATTGTGGTGATGGTTTCATCAATATGTCAAAACTCATTGAATAGTACACTTTAAATGTATGTAGTTGTCAGTTACACTTCAGCAAAGTAGTTTTTTTAAAAGGCTCTCAAATATAGTTTTCTTTCTAGTTCATAAAAAAACAGATTTCAAAAAACTGGAACTGTCATTTAAGAAGAAAAAAGAGTAATGTGAAATGGTGAGATGGAAAGAAATGATTAAGTTTAATAACAAAACACAGTTTTATTAATCAGAAAAGAGTACATGTGTGTGCATATGAAAGCAACATACCATTTCCAAAAGAAGTAGTTCTTCTCTTTCTTTCTCTTGATCCAACAAATCTTTCTCATAAAACTTTTTCTGAAACTGTTTAAAGTTTAAAATGAAATTGTGAAATATTAGTGATGAGTTTCTGCCAAGTTTAAAATATTCCTTTCAATAGAAGTGATATGGTTTGACTCTGTGTCCCCACCCAAATCTCATCTTTTAGCTCCCCTAATTCCCACATGTTGTGGCAGGGACTGGGTGGGAGAGACTGAATTATGGGGGTGGGTCTTTCCCATGCTGTTTCATGATAGTGAATGAGTCTCTCAAGATCTGACGGTGTTGTAAGGGGGAGTTTCCCTCCCTCTTTGCCTGCCGCCCAGATGTGACTTGCTCCTCCTTGTTGTCTGTCATGATTGTGAGGCCCCCCCAGTCATGTAGAACTGTGAGTCCAATTAAACCTCTTTCTTTTGTAAATTGCCCAGTCTTGGGTATGTCTTTTTCAGCAGCATGAAAATGGACCAACACAATAAGGTAAAGAGAGTATACTTACAGCATCCATAGACATTTCCATTCTGTCCAACTCTAACACAGTCTATAAGGAAAGTTTTTTAAATTATTCTAAAGTAATTAAATTAAAACAACCAATCATTTCCCAGCAAGTTACTTTGCAGAGGCAGGTTCAAATAGGAGATTTCTGCACCATGGGGTAGATTAAGTCAGAAAACTCTAAAGTTCTGCCCAATTCTACATTGTACTTATAATCAACCTTTATACAACAATGCCAGGGTCAATTTTAACTTTTGAAAGTTTTTAACCTCAAGAAGACCAAGTCTACAGGCATACTTCCAAATGCATATAATCTAATTTCTAGTAACTCCCAGTGCCAATTTTTTCTGAATTTTCAGAAACATAATGTAGCTTTTGAATTTTTAAAAAGTCTTTTAGCTATATGTGAATGAAACAAGCCATTATTTGGCTGGATAATCCTTAGTTCCCTCCTGTAGAAATTTTCTATCTGCTCTAAAAATATTCTCTCAATTTACTATTTGTCTTTTGGAATACACTAGTTTGAAACAAATTATTCCAATCAAAACAATGGTCAATCTAACCCAGGGTTCTGTCTCTGACAGAGGGCAGTACTTCTAAAACTTACTCTACACGAGTAACCCTAATGGCCAAAATAAAGTACATTTGGATATGCATATGCCCAAAACTATCCATGACAAACATAAAATTTAGTGAAAGTTTTTTCTGCTGAAATTTATGAAACATTCATAATGTATGCCATGAAATACTCTCTATTTAAATAAAGTTACTTTCCATATTGAAAAACTGATAAAACTATTCAATTTTTATCCAAAAGTTTTGTGTAGCTTTCTGGGAGTTTTCCATACTAATGTCTCATTATACTACAGAATTTCCATAGGACAGACTGGCTTCATTATATGCAGCATACTGAAAATAAGAGCTGTACTCCAGAATAATCCACTATAGACTAATAATCCATTAATTTAATTACATCATTGTTACACCTGTATAGGGTTAGCTTATATTGTCTCTTGAATTAATAAATTATTCTGGAAAAGTAATTAGCCCTCTCATGTCTATTATTTTGACAAGTTAACTCCATTGCCTAAACTTCTATACTTTATTTATTTATTTATTTATTATTTATTTATTTATCTATTTATTTATTTTTTGAGACGGAGTCTCGCTCTGTCGCCCAGGCTGGAGTGCAGTGGTGCGATCTCGGCTCACTGCAAGCTCCGCCTCCTGGGTTTACGCCATTCTCCTGCCTCAGCCTCCCGTGTAGCTGGGACTACAGGTGCCTGCCACCTCGCCTGGCTAGTTTTTTGTATTTTTTAGTAGAGACGGGGTGTTTCACCGTGTAGGCCAGGATAGGCTCGATCTCCTGACCTCGTGATCCACCCGCCTCGGCCTCCCAAAGTGCTGGGATTACAGGCTTGAGCCACGGCGCCTGGCCTATACTTCAATATTAAACAGTAAGAAAGGAACTGTCTGGTAGAAACAAATGTGTGTGTGTGTGTGTGTGCGCGCGCGTGTGTGTGGGTGTACTTTTAGATTTAAATGCACGTCTAACTCTAGGTATTTCTGGTTAAATCAGTTAATAAAAGAAGAATTCACATTTCATTAAAATTAAAACTATACTAATTAATACTAAGTCATCAAATCACTTAATTAAAAGATTCCTCATGTGACATCTGGCAATGATTTCTAGAAAAAAAGAGAAAAAAAAATAAGAATTCTCTTTTTTCTCGCCACGTATGCTAATTTATTTATGACATTAATAAGGAAATTTCCCTCACTACAAATAAATGCTCAAAAACAATGTGTCCTGAAGTTTATATTCAGATTCATAAAAGTAAATTCACTTGAACTTATAAAAGATTAGTTATATATTCAGCATAAACAATTTTTGAACAATAAAAATTATTCTAAGATGTGGCTCACTAACCCAAATTTTTACTGTTTAGTTTTTCCAACATTTCCAAAGAATCCATATACTACGATCTCATGCTAAAACAAACAAAAAACTCATAGGATACAATCTTACATTATTTACAAAGATGCACTCAGAAGTAGGTAAGAGGTCTCTATCCTAGTCCTCCCGATTCTGCTACTTACTAATATGATCTCAAGTAGACACAATATTTCTAGGCACAGAACTTCTATAAAGTCAAATAGATCCCTGAATTAACTCGAAGGGCCCTTCCAGGGATAAGTTTCTATAAAATGTGACTTTCCCAATTTTACCAACAAAAGTTTCACTGGATTATAATCACTTATAAAGAAAATCTGATGAATAAAACATTCATTATTAATTGAATAGTGTTTATTGAGCACCTAACATGTGTCAAACATGGGCTTATATTACTAGTAATAAAAGTTTAATGTCTAGGTGCCCTTCGAAACTTTCATATCCAGTTGTAGCACATATCAACCAAATCATTTACTAATTCTTACAACTTTAGCAAGGATAAAAATATTTTAATATATTGCTATCCTGCCAAGCTGAAATAGTGAAGTTATGATTCTTACTACCTTAATACAAAAAAAAAAATGCAACATTCTGGCAAGAGTGATACTTACTCTTTTTACAATAGCCAGAACATCTTTATCTTTTTCTTGACACAGGAGTTTTCTCACACACATTTCTAACTGCTGAAGTAGATGCTTATCAGCAGGAATCTTCAGAGTAGATTTCACTTTGGGCAACAGGTAGCAAAGTTTCATTCTATAATAAAATAGTATTTACTCTTGAATGGATTTAATAACTAAGAATAACAGTAACATGAAACAAAGAAAAATCAAGTTTTAGATAGCCTGAGACTTCATTTATTCATGCAAGATATATTCATGGAGTGTCTATGATGTGTCAAGCCTTCATCATGCTGGATGCTGAGATATAACAGTAAATAAAACCAACAAAATTCTCCGCTCTCCTGGAACTTACATTCTAGTATGGGAGCAGAGAAGAGAAAAGAAACAAGGAAAATCTGTCAGATAGTGTTAAATACTATGGAGAAAAATAAAGCAAGGAATAAAGGCAAGGGAGTACCAGGGGCAGGGGATTAATCGGTTTTAAAGCAGGTGGCCAGAGAGGGTTGTCATTGAAGGTTCCACTGAAAAGATGATATTTAAGCAAAGACCTAAAGAAAATTAGGGAATAAGCTATGTGAATATCTGGAAAAGAGCATCACAGCAAATATGGAGAGTTTGTCTCTACTGTTGGTCCAAATGAGCAAATTGGCCATTGTGCCAAAACAGAGTGAAGGTGAGACTAGCAGGAGAGCTCAGAGTGGTAAATAAGAGGCTTTGAGAGCCACTGTAAGGAAATTGCCTTTTATTTTGAGTATGACAAGAAGCCATTGGTAGATTTTGAGCAGAGGGGTGAAATGATCTGACAATGTTTTACAAGCATCATCTGCCTACTGTGTTGAAATTAGACTGTAGCTGGTCAAAAACAGAAAAAGAGAAACACTAGGAAAAGTTCTTAAAATAATTCAGGCAAGAGATGACAGTGCATTGATCCAGAGTGGTAGCAGGAAAAGGTGGTGAGAAGCAGTTGCATTCTGAATCTCTTTTTTTTTTTTTTTTTTTTTTTGGAGATGTAGTCTCGCTCTGTCACCCAGGCTGGAGTGCAGTGGCGTGATCTTGGCTCACTGAAAGCTCCGGCTCCCAGGTTCATGCCTTTCTCCTGCCTCAGCCTCCTGAGTAGCTGGGAATACAGGTGCTGGCCACCACACCCAGCTAATTTCTTTTTGTATTTTTAGTAGAGACGGGGTTTCACCGTGTTAGCCAAGATGGTCTCAATCTCCTGACTTTGTGATCCGCCTGCCTTGGCCAAAGTGCTGGGATTACAGCCATAAGCCACCACGCCTGGCCTGGATTCTGAATATCTTTTACAAGCAGCAGAATGTACTGAGGGATTGGAGTAGAATGACAGAGAGAAGGATTTATTTAAGGTTTTGATCTAAGTAGGTGGGATGGTTATTTCCTGAGATGGAGAAGAGCAAAAGCAGATAAGAAAGATGAAGACTGAATTCTAGACAGATTAAGTCTGAGATGTCTATCAGATATACAGTGGAAATGCTAAGTGGGCAACAGGCTCAATAAGTTGACTATCCATCTAGCCTATCCAGAGTAGATGTCAATGCTTCAGATAAAGCGAGGAATCTTCAGCAAGTAGGTGATATTTAAACCATGAAATGGGAGAGATCATCAAAGTAATGTGTACAGTTAGGGAAGAAAAGGATAAAAGGATCTAGTCTAAACCGGTCTAAGGCACTACCACAGTCTAGACTGGGTTGGAAAGGAAGAAACAAGGAGGTTGAAGAATGCCAGGAAGGTAAGAGTAAATCCCAAAACCTAAAAAAAAAAAAAAAAAAGCCTTTCTAGGAGGAGGTGTTTCAGAGGAAATACTCTGCTTTGCTAAGCTAAAAGTGTACTCTTTTTCCATGGCTGTTTTAGAGAGGGATGCTAGGTGGGTATCTATTTTATAGCTGCTATGTTCATTTATTCATCTGAATGCTCTCCAAATTATTATTTTTTATCTTTATTGCAACCCTTGAGACACCTGAATTCCATTTTTAGAGTTTCCAGAACACTTTTTCAGCTGAATCTTTACTTGAGGATTCTTCATATACAACAAAATTTGCTTTTTATTTAACCAAAAAGGGTAAAGAAGCTCCTCCTGTAGGATTTCCAGCACTATAAATAGCAACAATGGTCTCAATCTCATTCACAGTTCACCATGGATACAGCCTAACCTAGCAATGCTTTCTATAATTAAGGAATATCAACTCCCCAAAGAAATTATATCATTTCTGGCAGCTGTGGAAAAGGCTTCTCTGAATACCAAGAGTCTTTTTCCAGCTTGATATTGTCTAAACTTGGTGAATTTAAATTTTAAACATTAACTTAAGGAAAAGCAAAAACACTTAACAATCTATGCACACTCCATTCTTTATAACCCAAGACATGTCTAGAAAATAGATACTCAGCAGAAGCTACCAAATCCATTGCAGTGATTCATCTCTATGAGACTCCTGGGCCCCTGAGATGATCTAATTCTTGAGATTAGGGACCACAACTTTCAGATAATTTATGTATATTATCTCAGTTATTTGTGCCTCAGAATAATTTATAAATTAGGTACTAAGGAAATCAATGCACACAGAAGTTTTGTAACTTGGCTAAAGACACACATTTAATGTAGAGCTGGAATTTCAGCTCAGGGAGTGTGGCAACAGAAACTGTCCTCCTAACCAACATGATCCTACCACCCTTGCCTGTGATGGCTTTCATTCTATCTGCACATCTCTAAAGCACTGAGCAAGTGCTTTTATACCCAAAGCCAGTTAGCATACAGTGTTGTCGGATACATTTCTTGGCTGGCAGCTGGCCAGGCAAGAGAGTAGGAACCAAGACACACAGTTATACAATAATCTGCTGTCCTGCAAATCTCTGAAATTAACAGAGTAATAATTAATTATTCTTCATTTGGTTTTTTAAATTGGCAGATTTCTTTCTCATAGAGTCAATGTCATGCTCTTTGTTACACTGATCAAAGTAGAGATGATTTCATTTCCTTTCAAATTATTTTTGTCAACTGCTTGTTAAGTGACAATACACCACATTGAAAGTTGCTTTTATAGAATCACCATTGCAATTCACAAAATGTTCATAAAGCTGGACCCATTAGATTTTTAGGAAAAGCTAAAATCTAAAGAATTACCAAAGGTTCCTTTTTTTTTTTTTTTTGAGATGAAATCTTGCTCTGTCACCTAGGCTGAAGTGCAGTGGTGTGATCTCAGCTCACTGCAACCTCCACCTCCCAGGTTCATGTGATTCTCCTGCCTCAGCCTCCCAAGTAGCTGGGACTACAGGCGTGTACCACCATGCCTGGCTCATTTTTATATTTTTAGTAGAGACGGGGTTTCACCATGCTGGCCAGACTGGTCTCAAACTCCTGGCCTTAAGTGATCCCGTCTACCTCGGCCTCCCAAAGTGCTAGGATTATAGGCATGAGCCACGACGCCCAGCCGAAAAGGTTCTTTTCAATTCACTTTAAATGTCAGCAATACCCCACCTCTCATTTATAAAGCACAAGAAATATACACCAAAAATTAAAGTCAATGCAGTTGTGCTTTCTGTATTTTCTCACATTTAAAATACAAAACAAAAACTTCTAGATTTGTTCCCCTTAAAAAATGCTCATAAAATTCTTAGGTTGAACTTTTCAATATCTTTTGACAATTCATCTTCATATATATCTCAACACCAAGACTATTAATCTCAGTTAGCTTATTATCTCACCAACTCTTCCTATTAAAAAGTTTTGACGTTTTACGTATTGCCTAAAATTCACATCAGTTGTTTATAAAAGTGCTACATATGCATCTTTCAGATGCATAAAACTAAGTGCCCCTAATGTATAGAAATTCAGCAGGGAGTTCTAGAGTTTGTTCAGGAAAGCCTTTGGCCAACTGACTCTGATATCTCTCTTTCCTGCAGATCTGAGTTCAAGTTCAAAATAGAGACACAGGACTTAGAACACAGTAATCTAATGGCTGGGCTTAAATTTCTTTTAAACAGGAGAGTTTAAAATTATTTTCATTCCATTATCAAACGTACAAAAATAGCTCTTAAGTAATAACATGCATGTACTTTAATGCCACTGAACTACACACTTATAAATGGTTAAAACAGTAAATTTTATATTATATATATTTTACCACAATAAAAAAGGAAGTGTTGTGCTCATTTGGAGAGAAAAAGGACAAAATATATTTATTATTTTTTTCCATTTCCAGGCAAGCCATTTTCAGATCAGTTCCTTCCAACTTAACAGTTAATCAAATGAAATTAACATTTTACTGGATTTCAAAAATATAAGGCAGCTAAACAAAAAGACAAGATGAAGACTTTGAAGCAGTTCTACTTCTTTGAAAAAACGGGCCTCTAAAAACTAACAGATGCTCATCAAACAACTTTGAAGTGATAAGGCTACTGACCATCTTTTCTTTAGTTTTAATGGTAGATAAATTAATAATAGCTACTCGATCTTCTAATCGTTTCAATGTGTATATCCAAATGGCCGAAGAAGCTTACCAATCTGGCTTTGACTTACTGCTCTCAATCCAGTAAAGACAAAAGATCTGAGACAGTGTTGAAAGAGTATGCTTCCAAGTCTTACTGATACCCATCAATTATGAATACTAAGAATTTCAAAGCACATGTAAATTCTTGACTTAAGTTTTTAATTGGCTAAGGAAAAGATTTTGCATATGTTCACTATAGTAGATAAAAATAAATACATTTTCAAATATTTTCATTGATTGATAACATACCTCACGTTTGCTACTGGATCATGTGTCAGTTCAATAGCAGGTAGAAAGAAATATTTACAGAAAAATGATTTGGAAAATATCTCTATAATAAATTCACAGGTATCCAAAAATCGAAGTCTATTCCAGTAACTTTTTCCTTGGCCCAATTCTAGAAACAACAACAAAAATTATATTTTTCCTACACGAAATTAATGTGACAAAGTTAGACACACAAAACGCATAACAAGTTTCTTCATACCCACAATATGGCTAGCAAATACAAGAGATAAGAGGGAAAAAATCATTATTATATACCTCAGATTTGTAAATCCCCAAATTGACACCTCAAAAACCATAAAAACGTTTTGTCAAACATTTCATTCAATTTCATAAGCATGTATTAACTATGGAGTGACTGTATATACTACTTTTTATCACCCACTATGCTAAGTACTTTATACATATTATCTCATTTAGCCCTGAAAAGCAGCCCAAAGAGATGCACATACTTCTTCCTTCTAAAAAATAAGGATACTGAGATTCAGTGAGTTTAAAGTCACACAGCTGGTAGGTGCAGAGCTAGAATTCAAACACAAGTCTGTGTAACTTCAAAGTGTTTTAAAATCAAATTAACTGTTTTGTTCCCTTTGTTTCCTTAAAAATGCCTAAAGTAGATACAGTCACATATAAACAGCATTACTGACAATAATTCAGGTCAATATTAAAAGGCTAATTTTCTACTTTTTACATAAATGTTCAAAAATAAAACCAAACTGAATCTTCTTGCAAAATAAAATATTCTAAACATGAGCCCCTACCACTGAATAATGAAAACCGAATTAAAATAAGATTATAAAAAGAAAGATTAAAGTATACTGAGCATACTTTTTCTTAAATGGTATTTTATAAAAGTACTCTAATTTTTTGGAAAGTAGGGATACACACTTAAACTGGTAAACCCCAATAACTAGAAAATCCCATTACCTGCCTATGCTGGATAATATAGTTTAGTAAAAACATTAAGACATTACGGGCAAAGCAAATATACAATAATTAACAAATTGACTAAGTATATATAGGTGTGTACAAATATTTCTAAAATCAATACTATAAACCAAATGTTTTTGCCTTGATTTTAGCCTTTATCAAATTAAAATAAATTTGCATTTGTAAACTAACTTAGTTTCTTAAGACATTATAAACCAACTAGGCTCATCAAATTTATATTCAAATATACTATCAACTCTATTCAAGGAAAAATCCCAGATTCTGTTAAGTATGTGAATATTGAAATAGGACCATAAAATAAATGATTAGATTCATGGATTTTCTATTTATATTTTAGTTCCAAATGTTATTTCATCAGGGTAGAAACTGAGCTTTCAATATAGATAAACTTATTGTAATTTCTAAAGTGTAGACAATCACAAAAGAAAACAGAGTAATTATTACTTTCATTCATCACAGATCTAATCTTGCCATAAGGATTTCTAAAAAATAAAAATCAACTTATAAAACCCAATAGTAACCTAATTATTCACAGCAAAATGATACACAAGTCAGATATAACTAAAGCCAACTAGTTTGTTTACTTCCCTTTCTCAAAATAGTAGACAATGATTACTTACGTTCAATTAATTTTTGAATGACCTCATGTCTCTGTTCTTGTTTACGATTATAACGCAGAAAAATGCATAGAGTTCGTGAGGCTGCCTTTTGGACAGGTAAGACATTCTTGAAGAAATAAGACAGACAGACAGTTATACTAGGCTAATTCTAGTCTAGATAATTTGACCCCACCAAATCAATTTTAAGTCATTGACTAAAATAAGGTGTTCGCTGCCTCTCAACTCATTGAACTTATATCCTTATGGAAGTATCTTCATAATTTAATGTTAATCACTCAGGCAAATCAACCAATACTTATATTACAAAATTAATTTGGCATAGTCAAGTCCAAATCATCCAGATTTGACTCTTATTTCCTTGCCATCTCATCTTACATTATCATATACACCCCTGCCACTTATTCTTTTAGCTGTTCCCTGGACTTTGTCATTCATTCATCTGACAAACATTTGCTACAACATGCCATGTGTCGGGTACATCACCAAAAATATGTCACTACGAAAATATACATTTAGAGATCCCGTGATCAGGTATACTCTTCAATCCTTCTGGCTTAAGTCTAGCTCTTAATGATACAGATGACATTTAGAATCCAAACAGCACCATGTCAATCATTCTTACCAGTATTTCAAGTCCTCTGTCCTTTCAATTTCTGTCACACCACCAGGCAGAACCTTAATTCTAAATAAATATGGCCATTTACCTTTCCTGGGTTTGGGTTCAAACCATACATTAGAGAAAAATTTCTCAACCAGACATATTGTGTCCAGTATAAATTCATGTTCATTATCTTGACTTACATAAAAATATAATGTTGAATTACTAAAGATCCCAAATATTATAGTGGGGATCCTTGAAATTCAAATAGAATGAAACTTTACATTGCTGAGACAGTGTTGCCTGCTACCTCCTCTCATATTTTATATGAGCTATTCACATTATATCAGGTGTAATTTGAGTGGGGTTTTTAATCTGTTTAATCTGTTTAAAAAGAGGGTATTTCCTTTGATTTAGAAAAGAAAATTTAAAAAATATACATAAGCAAAAACATGACTGGACTTAAGGAAAATGAACTTTTGATAAATGGTGAATTAAATAAAAGCATGTTATTCTTTTCTTTCATTTTACACATACTGATAGAATTTCAAATACATATATAATAGTCATGAAAATATATATATTTTGTACCTCACATAAAACACATATTATAGTTTATGGTATAAGGTATTCTCCTGGGCCAGAAGTCAAAGATAAATATAATCAGGTCAAAAGCACTTAAGAACCAGCTTGAAGAAGTTGTAACAATTTGTGCACAAAAAAATAATAACTGCAATAACATTAGTTTATCTAAAAGAGAGTCAATGTTAAAAACAAAGTGCACTTGTCACCATTAAAAATAGCTACTACGCCACCTCCTAGCTCTGAAAACTGATAATTAGAGGAAAAAAATTAAGAATTCATCCTGTCTTTACCTTAGTAAATGTAGCTCAAGGCAATCAAATAACCAATGTGGACAAAGGAATGCACTTCTTCACACAATGCCACCATCAAAAACGCATAAGAAATGATGGAATTTTAAAATTATTTAGGAAGTTATAATGAAATCACCGATTCAAGTAAGGATCATCAATGGATTCTAAAACTAACAGGTAAAAGGCTGATAGGAAACTGGTATTCAGAGGGCTGAAATACCAGCTGAAGATTGTGCTGGCTATTCAAGCATAATTTTAGAATAATTTTTTTAATTCTATGAAAAATGACATTGGTAGTTTGACAGGAATGTGTTGAATCTGTAGAATGCTTTGGGCAATATGGCCATTTTAACAATATTAATTCTTCTAATCCATGAGCACGGAATGTTTTTCCATTTGTTTATGCCATCTATGATTTCTTTCAGCAGTGTTTCATAGTTCCCCTTGTAGAGCTCTTTCGTCTCCGTGATTAGATGTGTTACTGGATATTTTTTGTGGCTATTATAATTGGGATTGCATTCTTGATTTGGCTCTCAGCTTGAACGTTATTGATGTATAGAAATGCTACTGATTTTTGCACATTGGTTTTGTAACCTGAAACTTTACTGTAGTGGTTTATCAGGTCTAGGAGCCTTCTGACAACATCCTTAGGGTTTTCTAGGTATAGTATCATATCAGCAAAGAGAGATCATTTGACTTCCTCTTTTCTTATTTGGATGCCTTTAATTTCTTTCTTTTGCCTGATTGCTCTGCCTATGACTTCCAGTACTATGTTTAATAGGAGTGGTATGAGTGGACATCCTTGTCTTGTTCCAATTCTCAAGCGGATGGCTTCCAGCTTTTGCCCAATCAGTATGATGTTGGTGGTGGGTTTGTCATAGAGAGCTCTTATTACTTTGAGGTATGTTTCTTTGGTGCTTAGTTTGTTGAGGGTTTTTAACACAGAGACACTGGACTTTATCAAAAGCCTTTTCTGCGTCTATTGAGATGATCATGTAATTTTTGCTTTTAATCCTGTTTATGTGGCGAATAACATTTATTGATTTGCTTATGTTGAACTAACCTCACATTGCAGGAATGAAGCCCACTTGATTGGTGAATTAACTTTTTGATGTGCTACTGGATTTGGTTTGCTAGTATTCTCTTGAGGATTTTTATGTTGATGTTCATCAGGAACACTGACTTGTAGTTTTCTTTTTTTGTTGTGTCTTTGCCAGATTTTGGTATCAGGGTGATGGCAGCTTTGTAGAATGAGTTAAACAGGAACCCTTCCTCCTCAATTTTTTTGAATAGTTTCAGTAGGATTGATTCCAGCTCAGAGCAGGTTGCAAGGTATGTCTGCTGGTAGTCTGGCCGTGCAGTTTGTCAAGGGTGGAAATCCCTGGGCAGGGCAGTGGTACAACTGGTATACAACCAGGTAGGCACATGCACCCCAGGGTTTTCAGCCCAGCAGATGAGTGTGGGGCCCACCCAGCTTGCACTCCCCCAACTCAGCATCTGCCCCAGAGGTAGGCCTGACCAGTTGGATTTGTCCCAAGCCTTCTGTGCCCAGATCACAGAGCCATGGAATGTTTCTATATTTCAAAAAATTGCAATAGGATGTCATATTAAATGTAAGTTGAATTATGAGTTAAATAATCCCCTTGGAAATTTCTGTGAAAAAAGTAGATAACTTTGTGGGGAGGCTTGAGTGCCACCTTGTTTTGAGGGAGGAGTCTTTTTTTTTTCTTTTAACACTATTTATAAGGCTATCAATACTAGGGCATCCATGTATTTGTATAAGCTTTCTCTGTTCCATTGCCACACTATAAAATTAACCAAACTTATAGCAGGAAGCTTAAGGGGTGCCTTGGCAAAACAGCATAGCTGGGGTCAGACATAAAGGGTGTGGATGCATCAGAGGTGCACATCAGAACAGAAGGTCCTTTGCAGTCAAGGTCACTGAGTCCTGTCAACCTTCCTCTTAAGAAGAACTATTTCAAGTTTGAAGTGAGTCTACCCTGTTCTTGGCAGTATATAATCAAAGGATAGGTGAAAGTGCCACCTAGTCATTCCTCTCTCCAGCTAGAGAGAAGATTCGCAGAGGGAGACCTAGTGGGGAAGGAAAGGGAAACCTGAGTCCCCTCCTCTGGACCTAGGAGGCTGACATCCTCCTTGGGAGAATGGAATGAACTGAGTTTGTTCCACTATTTTGAAAATATGAAGAGTTTTGAAAATTCCAGAATCAACCATGAGTTCAAAAGAATAAGATGAAAGGTACTGAGCTCACATTTGTCATCATGATTGTGAACATTCTTTGTAAGAAACGGTAATAAATCTGATCACTTGATATGACATGTGGCAGGCAGGCATATTTCTGAAGTAGCTTCTCATGAATTCTCCATTTTAAAGACGCTGCAGCTCGCTGTTCAGCGGCTGTGAGTGCTGGAATCAAGTCAGGCAGAGAAGATAACTGAAAAATGAAATGCATCAAAAAAAAATCAATTATAAATAAATAAATAAATTGCAGCACTCAGTAAAAGTACTCAGTTTTGTAACACATTGGGGAGGGGAATACTCCTTCTCATTTCAGAGTTTAGGAGATATCTTAGTTGTCACAAGGAGATAATTATCTGACTAAATCAAACACTTTTAAAAGAAATCATTAAGTAAAATGTATGATTCCTGTGAACCAAATTTTGAAATAAAAACTGCAACTCATTCTTCTTCCTGTCAGATTATCATAGCAACTTTTCTAACTACAGTAAAATGTATTATATATTACTGTCAGCAAGCTTTGACCTCCTAAATTCCTATCCTTTTCTTAGGTTACACAGTGGCTTAAAATTAATAATAAAGAATAAATTTCTACCCTTTTGTCCTATTTGCTATTCTTGGAATAATCATTAATGCTAATGAAAAATGAAAATATGAACATAAAGTCCAAAGACAATAAACAACAATCATGGTAATTTAAAATTATTAACGTAAGAAAGATAGAGGAAATTCAAGCTGTTCATACTCTAACAGGCTTTTACTGACTACCTACTATGTGGCATACACTATTTTACATGCTTTCCAAACATTCTTTCATTGATGCCTCACAACACCCTGTAGAGTAGGATAATATTTACACAGCTCAGAATGTTTCTGAAAGATGAAGTTTACCTTATTTTCTTGAACACTGCTTTCTCCACCAGTAGACATAAGTTCCAAGATTTCTGGAAGATGATCTATAAGAGCATCTAGTACCTTTTAACAGAGATATTTATTACTGTTATAGTGATTACTATGTTTTTTTTCTAGATTAGTTAATTCTACATGTCAATTTCTATATAGTAATAGTGTTTTTTTTTTTTTTTCCTCAAACAACATTTTGGGTATTTCTATTTTCTCACTCTGCCATCTTCTTGCTGAAAAGTCTTAGAAACATGATCAACTGCCTTGGCCAACCTTCGAAAAGAGATTAGTGTACCTGCCTCTTGACCTTGTTCAAATAGCCTAAATTTGAGACAGCTACTTCTACAAAACTAACATGTTCAAAAACTGCCTCCAAACTTTTGACAGGTATTTTAAATCAGATAATATTCTCAGTGATATCAAAATACTCATGAGTTGCGCTTTGCAAACTAACATTTAGGTGAAAGAAATACCTAAATATAGCATCAAAATAAAGTATTTCAGCCGGGCGCGGTGGCTCACGCCTGTAATCCCAGCACTTTGGGAGGCTGAGGCGGGCAGATCACGAGGTCAGGAGATCGAGACCATCCTGGCTAACACTGTGAAACCCCGTCTCTACTAAAAATACAAAAAATCAGCCGGGCGAGGTGGCGGGCGCCTGTAGTCCCAGCTACTCGGGAGGCTGAGGCAGGAGAATGGCGTGAACCCGGGAGGCAGAGTTTGCAGTGAGCCGAGATCGTGCCACTGCACTCCAGCCTGGTCGACAGAGAGAGACTCCGTCTCAAAAAAAATAAATACATAAATAAAAATAAAGTATTTCAAAGTCTTTGTAAGTACATATTAAGTGGTAAAATACTACACAAACAGTGGCAAGAGAAAAAAGTTATAAAATGTGATATATGATTACAATTGAGTAAAATAAAAACCTTTATATAGAAAAGAACATTCATATAAAAAAAGAAAAAGAAAACAAATAGTAACAGTTATTGAAATTAAAGGCATTCTTTTGTCTGTTTTTTGGCACTTCCTAAATTTTTCTTAATAAACAAATATGCATATACTAAGTTTTAAAACTGAATATATTTTAAAATCTAATTTTTTAAACTATTTTCCCAATATCCAGTTTATGATACAGTAGTACAACAATTTGAAGCTTCTGGAGCTAGTCAGCTGAAAGAGTTCACACAATTCCAAGAAGTAGGGGAGAAAAGGCATTGGTATATTTGGACCAAACATAAAAGAATTAAAAATCAAAGAGTAAGAAAATATTACCTCCAGTGATTCATCTTGTAATAATGTTATTAGTTCTTTATGTATTAAATATACTCCAGAATTCAGAAGCTTAGACACCTAAAATATAGCAATAAAGTCTCTCAGATTTAAGACTACTAGACAGATACAGGTTACAACAATTTTTAAAAATACATCCTTGTTATATATTTCTTCTAAAAGCCATGTTATAACGCAAATATAAAATTAGATTCTATAAAAATTAGTGGCACAAATAACCAGCTTTCTAGTCTGCCTCATGACATGCTGAAGTGTGTGGACACACACAGGAGTGAGGAAATACAAAAGAATGGGATTTACCAGAGTCATAACTTTCACATCAACAGCAATAACAAGCCCACAGGGAACTCTAGTTCACATTTTAAAGTCTTAGAGCAGCCAACAGGGTCTTAAAGGATATCCTAGGTATGTAAGTATTCACATGAGTTCAGAACTTCCCAGAGGGTAACTTCTACTGAAGGCCTACAGTGATACCAGGGTAGTTATGACTCCTAAGAAAGCAAACCAACTTTCCTTTTCCCCATCAAAGACTTTAATCAGCATGAGAGGAGTTGGAAGAGTCTAGAATAATACAGTTCCCCTTGTAAACAGCAGTTTTTTGTCTCCTCCAGATAAACTCGGAGCCCACAATGGTGGATTTACCTGTTTCTACTTCATCTTATTCTTTTTAAAACACACTGGGCTTGACTAAAGTTTTATTTGAGAAAAAAAAAATGGTCCCTGGATAAAGAAAGTGTTTTAAAATTCTTTGCTCTAACACAGTTGTTTTTGACTTGTCAAAAATATTTCCAAAATATTATTATTATGAAAAATAAGAATAAAGAATACAATAAAGCAATTATCAGAAGCTAGCATTAACACTGTTAGAAAAATTTAAATCCACCAGTGGATTTTCATTACTTAAAAAAAAAAAAAAAAAACTTACACTAGCCCTTCATTTTATGGAGAGGCACATCATTCTTACCCTATCTACATGGTATGATTGTGGTAGAATATGAAAACTAGCCACCCAGCAAATACAGATCAATGATTATCAAACTCACTTCCACCAGTGAAAGCATATTTGTATACATATGTACATTTCCATATGTTTAATTATATGGTGCTATGTTATGTCCACTATAAAAGATAAATAAAATTATATATTAAAGTGATGAGAAAAAAACAGAAAGTCTAAAATTATATAAACACTGCATTCTCAGACTCCAATCTTGAATAACTGTCTCTGGAGACCACTGATCTAACAAGTACATGTGGACATGGTAACCAAGCCTAAATGACCATTTAATGCATCTTGGAGGTGAATATTCTGCTCAGCTGGACAGTGCTCTCTACCCTATCCCCACTCCTCCTAAAAAGCAGAGTTCTACAGGTGTGTTTTACAAAGATGATATAATTTTGCAGCATTGAAATTATTTTAACTAATTATACTTTAATTTAAAGGGAAGATGTCCAGGATTTTGTATAATGCATATATATTTCATTCATACCAGAAAAAGTGTTCTTTCAAAAAAGTAAAACTATCACCCAATAGCCAAAAAAGAATCTAAGCAACATTTATAATGATGCTATGGATGGATATCCTGCACACTTGCAGATAATCAAAGTGCTCTGACATAGGGACACATTGCAAGGAAGGGGGTGAAATATTCTCACTGAGAATAAGAACTTACACCACTTATCCAGAGGTTTTCTTTTTTTTTTTTGAGACGGAGTCTCGCTGTGTCTCCCAGACTGGAGTGCAGTGGGGAGATCTCGGCTCACTGCAAGCTCCGCCTCCTGGGTTCACACCATTCTCCTGCCTCAGCCTCCTGAGTAGCTGGGACTACAGGCGCCCACCACCACGCCCAGCTAATTTTTTGTATTTTTTGTAGAGACAGGGTTTCACCGTGTTAGCCAGGGTGGGCTCGATCTCCTGACCTCGTGATCCACCCACCTCGGCCTCCCAAAGTGCTGGGATTACAGGCGTGAGCTACCACGCCCGGCCTATCCAGAGGTTTTTATGTGTCAGTTTTGAAGTTGAAAGTTATAGCTTATCCGTATTTATTGCAACCACGGCATACGTGCACTTCTTGCTGTCATTCAAGAAACATGCCCCAAATTTCAACTTCAAGGGTTAAAAAGTTAAATTCATCATAAAAGTTTCAACTTACTTTTGCTCGTACTTTATAGAGAGTCATAATAGCAGAATCTAAAAGCCATGCTCATGAAACACCATCCATTTGTAGTAAAAATAATTAATGAGTTTCAATTTTCTATTGGTTCTCAAGTGCTTAAGTTTAGGTGCAAAGTTAACTGTAAATATTATAAAGCATATAAAAACTGATTTTGCCTTAAAATCTGCATCACCCATATCTACCACAATGTCTGGTTTAAAGTAAACACTTGGTACAGATATGCTGAATGAATGGGTTAATAAAAGAATTCACAAATATCATGTATTTATGGAAATGGATTCTGTAAACATACTAAGAAAGAAGAAAATTATGGAAGTTTTTAAACAAGATTTAAGACTAGAACATGAAAGAGATATCCAGTCTATATCTTATAATCTACAAGCACAAAATCATCTAGTATACATACGTAGAATTAACAACAAATGTAAAGTGATACTAAGTCTTCAGACTTACTTCATAAAAGCAAATAGCAATAGTGTATCTGACTGGTACTTCAGGGTCATGGCAAAGGCAGAAGAATGTAGAATAGAGTTCCATGTGGAAGTTTTTAGGATCAACAAAAACAGTCATGGCCTGGTGGAGGTGGAAGGGAGGAGATGAGTGGGAAGGAAAGAAAAACATGCATCAATACCTAATATTATAATCATCTCACTTAAATTGAAATCACATTCTCTGAATTGTAATTTAATTAGAAATCATATTTGGAAGATCCAAATATGTATATATCATTCTGATTTATACACAGAGATATAAATTTCTCAAATATTTACTCTGTGTGTACTGTGTACACTAGACATAATGCTAAGCAGCAAGTGTCAAAAATGGCAATATTTTGAATGCCATCTATGCACCTATTTTAAAGTTATAATAAAAATCCTCAGTAAATATAAATATATATTTATTACCGGAAAGTTATAAGCACAGTTCTTCCGTACTGAAATATATTTCTTCTCCTGCTCTAAGATTTGGGGTGGAATCTGATTTTCATTGTGTCCATTTTCTTGTTGCAAACCCAATGTACAAAGTTTCTTATAAAATTCCAAAAATCTCAAGTGCTGATCTGGAGTGAAAATTCCTAAAACAAATATAAAAACTTATGCTCAACATTTCAATCGAAAACAAAATTTAAAAAGGGAAAATCAAAGTACAATAAAAATATAACTGAAGCCAAATACTTAAATAAATGGTTGCAGATAGTTTACAAATAAAAGGAACATGAAAAGAGTAACTGTTAGGAATCTAACAGATCACATTATTTTACCTCATATTAATTCCAGTAATATTTTAATTTCAAAAGTATAACTTACATAATGCAGGAACTATGCCTGCATTAATTGCTGCAGCATGTATCATATTGTAGGCCACTAAAAAGTCGCTAATAATAACATTGTGGCTATTTATACATCTGCTATTTTCTTATAGTAAATGTTTTAAAATTGCTGGCAGAAAAGACACATGCATGTGTGTATGTGTCTCTGCAGGAAAGGAGCTTAAAAACGGAATCTGAAAGACAGCAAAGTAAATTCAAGATATTTTTAATCAATGGAATGGTTCCACATTCATTAAGTATCTTGAGGAGCTAGAAACTCATAATATATTGTTATGAGTTCATTATTAAACAGTCTATCTCACACTGATACAGTAAGCTAAGAACTATGTGTTCAAAATGCCAAGAGTTATGGTATTATTCCACATCCCAAGCTGAATTTCTCTAATGATATAATAAATTATTCAATAAATGGTTAATAAGTGTATACTTGCTACATACAAATAGTGAATAAGCCTAAGCATGTATTATCACATACCAAATAATACACAAGTATAAAATATTCAGAGATTTAAAGAGCTATGCTTACTTTATTCTGTCATTGTTCTTTCAAACAGGTTCTACTGGTGAAAAAGTCATTCCTAAATGTGCTCTAAATGATGATATCAAAATTCTAAGATCTCATAAGATTTTTATATACTTAAGGGCTAGGCTTTACAATTAACTGAAGAGCCAAAGTTTAACGACTAAGGTAGAATAAAAGGGAAAACAGTCTCAAAATTCTTAGGATATATCATACCATATAGTCCATGACAGAGTTTTCCTAAATGGAAAGATAAAGAAATAAGAATTGATTCATCTGCTTTGAAAGATTTTTCACAAAATGATTTCACTAAGGGAAGTATAGTTTGACTTCTGTCATCTGGAAAACAAAACAAAATAATACATACTTTAAATTCAGTCATCCACACTGCACATGTGGAAACTAATACACACAAATTCCAGAAAGAAAAATTACTACGTTAGCCTCATAGTAACAGAAAATACCTGAAAGCAATGATGATGGAGGTGGGTGGTGAAAAAGGGCTAAGAGGAGGCTTGAAATGATCAAAAACTTTAATGTCAGGTTAAGGGATTTGGACTTCAGATTGCAGGCCATTGGGAACAGAATATAAAGAGTGATTACGAATTAAAAAGCTAAGATGATTGAGGATTTGAGTCTGAATAACTAAAAGAACTCTAATACCATTAACATAAATAAATAGTAAGCAAAGGAAACTTTTCTTATTCGCTTTTACACACATCTCATACCATGCTGCGGCTTAAGCCCATTTTATCATTTCATTTTTTACTAAAATTACATTAGCTTATAATATGTTCTATGTATTGAATTTCATCACTTTTACTTCTTAGATGGCTCTTCTTTAAAAAAATTAATCGATTCTTTGAGTACATCTGCTTAGGTCACAAGTATCTGACATACTGAGGATATTTAACTCTCAATTCTAAATGCTCTCCAAATTTCTCACAGTTTTCTTAAATTTCAGAAATGAATCACTTCTTTATTGTCTGGAAATGTTAAGTAAAATGCTGTAACAGGCTTACAAGTATTATTATTACTATTATCATTACATTTCGGCGCGATATCTACTATTTTTGTTAAATGACATTCATTCAACACACTGTGTTTCTTACAGAACAAGCCTTGTAACTAAGTAGAAGTAGAAATATGAATAATAAATAGTCTCTTATTTTGAGAAATGCAAACCAGCAAAAAAGCCAAACACAAAAAATGTAAGACAATGTGATCACTGTCTTAATAGCTGGTATAAGGCAGGGATCTATAAACTTTTTTTGTAAATATTCTAGGCTTTGCAGGCTGTGTCCCAACTACTCGGCTCTGTTCTTATATCACAAAAACAGCCACAGACAATACCTGAACAAATAAGTGTGGTTCTGTTCCGATAAACTTCATTCACAAAAACAGGGGGTGAGCCAGATTTGCTCTAGGGGCCATAGTTTGCCACCGCCTGGTGTCAGGGATTTAGAAAGATGTCAGGGAGGAAACTGTATTTAAACTGGAAACGAAAGAAGCAGAAGGAGTTGGCTAGGAGAAAAACAGAGGGAAGGAACAACAGAGAAAGAAAAAGTATGAGAAAAGACTAGAGGTGTGAAACAAGGTATGCTAAGCAAGTGGGACTGGAGCATCAGACACAAGAGGAGTGGGAAAGAATGGTAGGAAATAAAGCCTCAAACACAGGTTAGACCCAGCTCTGTGATAAATGGGTGTGGGCAGTAAAAGGGAAAAGATCAAAGATGATGGCAAGGTTCTAGTTTGGAGCCTGGGGATGCCCCATTATTAGAGGAAAAAAGATTTATTCATTCACTTATCATGTATTGAGGTCTTACTCCTCTGGTTTGTCATATTGTCTAAATGACTGTTCTGGAAAATCCAAACACAATTATTGTCCATATTGCAATAATCTTTAAGAGGCTTCCTGGAGTTCAGATAAAATGTTGGTAATCCAACTAAATGTAATACTATAATTACACAATGAATTCTGTACTTAAGTACTTGACATTTACCCCTCCAAATTTCACTTTATCAAAATAGTTAACGTTTACTGATAACTAATGTCCAGCATTAGTCAAGAGTCTAGTCATACATTCAGTAGAGCAGTTAACTGTCTCTGTGACATGATTTATATAACACTAAGGAATATCTCTTTACCCTCTCCCACTCAAATACCCCATCCCAAATTTCTCCCCCAATGGCCATGAGATTTCTAGCATTAAAATATTATTAAAGAGAGGAAACTCATGTAGACAATGTCTTAGGATCTGTCTTAATGTCAATTAGGTGAAAAAGTTAAAGTAAATTCTTAGCCCTATACACACACAAGTCAGTTAAGTTTTGATAGGAGAAAAGAGAGATGGAATATGTAGCAGCAACACTGTACGCCATGTGGTACTGGTTTTAATATGGTTTGTCCCCATCAAAATGCCTGTCAAGGCTTGGCCCCAGTGCAGCAATAGCGGATGGTGAAATCTTTGAGAGGTGGGGTCGCATAGGTCCACCCACTGGCTCCACTCTCATGGGTTGACTGGTGAAGTTCCTGTGGTATTAAGTGAGATCTCCTTCACAAGGGACTGGGTTAGCTCTCGTGGGACTGGGTTAGTTCTCTGGAGAGCAGGTTGTTACAAAGTCAGTTTCTTTTGTTCCCTCTCCCTTTTGCAGGTCTGCTTCCCCTTCCACTTCTCTGCCACATCATGAGGCAGCATGAGGCCCTCATCAGAAACAGGTCAGATGGGGCTGCCTAATCTGGAACTTCCCAGCCTCTAGAAATATGAGCCAAAATAAATTCCTTCATAAATTACCTGGTCTCAGGTATTCTGTTATAGCAACACAAAATGGACTATGACACTATGAGGTAAAAGTGAAAGCCAAGAAGACACCAAAACAGAATGAATCATAAAAAGAGGGAGAGGAAGGGAGGCTTAACATAAGAAATTCTAAATCTCCTTTTATTCCTGATTGGTGACATAAAACATGTAGAAAAACACTATTTTCAGAAGCAAAGATGTATACACATGATTTACCTGTATCAAATATGTCAAGCAGATTAACCAAAGTTTCAAAAGCTGCAAGTCGTACACTGCTGCTTTCATCCCTAGAAAGTTCTATTAATTCAGGGAGCACCATGCTTTTTGTAAGTTCTGTCCTGCACAGTAAGCAATAGAAGAAAACAAATCAAATCAATAAATGTGTAGCAAGAACTTACTAAAAACCAGTGACTGGGCTAGTTGCTGCAGAAAATATGAAAAATCATAAAGATACTGTGTCTGCTCTCCAGAAGCTTTCAGTCTTATGGAGAAAGCATATCATACATATAAGAAACATTAATAGTAATTTCATAACGATTTAAATCAATCCCACTTCCCCCAGCATAATATTGTTACCTACAGAAATCTTAATAACTAAGAGTTTATATGAAACTTTATACATTATAATACAGTTTTCCATTTTAAGCAATTTCAGCAAATATCTGGACTAATTAGAAAAACTTATCAGTAGTAACTGCAGAAACCTAAATAATGTATTTTTATCTAGATTTCAGGGTATAAATTATTTTTCCATTCACCTAATACATAATATTATGGTAACTAATTTCTATATAGAAGATGATATATTACTCTAGGTGTCCTACCTAGAAGAATGAAATATAATATAAATGCTTTTAGGGAGTATATAATATTTATAAGACAGTTACAAATAGTTCTTATTCAACACTTTGTGTCTGCTTATTCCTCATGATAAGGTGTCACTGTAATGACAAACACTTTGATAAAGGAGAGGTTTATTATGTGGGTAGCTTTCTTGGGTACAAGATGGAAAATGGCATCAATTATAATTGAAATAAGATGTTGATATAGTCCAAGAAAGTTATTAAGAGCTGTAGAAAACTTTAAAAAATTCAGGGCAAATTTCAACAACTCTAAGACAATGCTGTCAAGTAGAACTTTCTCCAATGATGGAAATGTTTATCATTTGTATTCTTCAATAGGGTAGCCACATGTAGCTACTGAGCATTTTTTAAAATAAGTTCATTATGAATGAGGAACTAAAGCTTTAATTTTCTTTAATTTTCCTTATTTTAAACTAAAATTGCCACATGTGACTAGGGGCTACCATATTAGACAGCATAGGACAAAGACAAGGACTTCAGCAATTGAAGTGCCAAAAAAATAAAAATGTTTCCAAGAGATTGATCTCGGTCATAGAGATACAGATGTTAACATTACCAGTAGTTCACAAACATTAGGCAAATACAGGATGTAGACAGAGGAGGTAAAAGAGTAAAATGTGACAGAACATATCCAAAAGTCATAAAAATTTATTTCATACAAATTTTGCTCAGAATATATTTGTATACCTGAAATCCTTGAATTTATTAACAATGAAAGAAAATAGTTTAAGAAAAATAATTTCATCTCTATAGTAAAAGTTACTTCTATTCAATCTGTAAACAGAGTTTTTTTCAAAAACGTTATAGTGATGCAAATTCAACTTAATTATCTCTGAGCATTAAAAATGAAAATAATCATAACAAATAACTCTTTCATTAATTGTGTTAAACTTCCAACACAACACTTAAATATTATTTAGCAAGAGTGTACACAGGACAGAGTACACTACCATACCCTGTGTGACATTCTACTACACCCTGTGTGACATTCAAAAGCCTTTTCAGAGCCTTAAATATTGGCCCAGATTTTTAAAAAAATTAACAAAGGTACAAATGACCACAATCTGATTGCCTTAGCTTGTGAAACAAAGAACCAGATGAAATCAGTGCAACTTCTGCTAAAAATGAGAGGTTCCAATGATTTTTGCACCAATTTTGAATCTTGTTTTTAAAAGAAAAGCTTTCCCAAGACAGTTTTGAGGGAAGACTCCCTTTAATATCATACTTCTAAGACTGAAATGATATCAGTTCTTATGGATGAGGAGACTGGCTGCTATGTCCTTCCTGGAGCTCCAGGCACCCATAAAACAAGGAGAGCAACAAAGCAAATATTGGAAGCCTGAAGTTGCGCAGAAGCTATAGAAAGGCTTCCATTAGAGTGTAGTCAGCCCTCAACATCTGCAGGTTCTGCGTCTGTGAATTTAACTAACCATGAATAGAAAATATTAAGAAAAAAATTTCTTCTTTACTGAACATGTACAGACTTTTTTTCTTGTCATTATTTTCTGAACAATACAGCATAACTATTTACATAGCATTTATATTGTATTAGGTATTATTAGCATCTAGAGATTATTTTAAACATGTGGAAGGATATAAGCAAGCCATATGGAAATACTACACTCTTTTATATCAGAGACTTGAGCATCCTCAGATTTTGGTATCCAAAAGAGGTCCTGGAACCAAGTCCCCAAGGACATGGAGGGACAACTGCAATCCCACCTGAAATGACCCAATAATACAGTCAAAGAATAGCCAGTCAAACATATTCCAAGTATGGTTTATATTGGGATATCTTTCATTTCCTGAATCTGGGTGTCTGGAATAATAACTAAGCAACTAAGATGAGACTAAAAGAAATTAACATTAATCAAATACCTACCACCATGCTAAGCACATTCCTCTTTATCTCTTTTAATCCAGACATAGAGGAGGTACTTGTTATGATCATTTTTAAAGATCAAATATAGCCTTTCGATGGCATGCTTTCATGGAAATGGCATAAGGAATTCAAAGTATACCTACCCAATGCCCTGAGCTATATTTTCTAATTGCCGACACATACAAGATCGGACTTCATATTCTACATCCTGACAGAGTGATTTTACCAGAGGAAGTATTTCTCGCTTAATGCTGAAGTCGGGGAGAAAAGAAACATGCAAATGAATGAGTGTTTCAGAATAATATTCTCAAACAATTATCAATAAAATCTTAACTCACCTTAATAATAACAAATGTACTTTAATAGAAAAAATAATATTTTACAATGTATTTTACATATGTTATTAAATTTGGATGTTATTAGCTACTTATTAAATTTGGATGTTATTAGCTACTTGTAAATTATGTATACCACAGTCTTTTAAAAATAATGGTTAATTTTGGATTGGCAGTTGAAATGTCTATAGCTAAGATAAAAGGCTGTAGCAGTGGAATTATCTGAGTCTAGCAACCATCAACCAAAATATTCTTCAGCTTTACTCTTGTATCACAGTTACACAACATTCCATTCTTTTCATCTGGTATTTAATAAGTAGGCAAGAAGTAGCACATGAATTATAAACATGCTCCATAAAACCTCAAAATAAGTTATTCAAAATAACAAATTCATAACAATAGTGTATAAAAGCAGAAATTCTATCTTTATGCTGTTTGCCCATTTTGAAAGTCAAAAAGGTAATGCCATTTTATCCTCAAAACTACATTTGGTATGAGATAGGGAAGATTAAGATAAGAAGTAGGAAAATAATTTAGCTTATCAATTCTGAAAAGTTATGAGATTGAAAAGAAAGGCATCTGAATAAGTAAATTCTGTCATGAGAATTCTATAAAGTTAAAATAGTTAAGATAACTAAATTTGTATGCAGTATGAAATAATACAAATATATTATTATACAGTCATTACACATTTTAAATCAATGTAATAAAGTAGACCAAAAATTACACACAAATACTCACGTGTGGGCATCAAATTTGTTGGTCAATTTTCCTAAAATTTTACAACTAACTAAACGAGACTGGACTGTTTGGGAAAGTTGTGCCTTGGAAACAAGTGGATTCAAAATCTAAAGAGAAAATTTAGAGAAAAAAATTCACAAAATTTTATACATTCATGCCACTCATGTCAGCTATTTCCTTCAGAGTATTTTAATGTTCTAAATATTTTTAAAGAACCTGAATTACAATTTGAGGTTCATGACTCAATAACTTGGATTCTTTTGTCTTCTGAGTTATTAAGGTAAAGATAATTACAAATTATGCAATTAAAACAATTAGAAAAAAACTGAAGTGAAGTTTACGGTGATTTTACAATGCTCTGTATGCACAGATAAAAGCAGAAATTTGAAATACATATTTTAAAAAGAAAAAAGCAAATTAATGACTAAATACCTTGAAATGTATTTTTATTCCATATAGATTAATTTTTATATTTATCCTAATGGGATGAAAAACATTATAGCTTCAAATAAATCCTATTAAATAATTATGTCGTTTGAATACAATAAGCCAAGTCTGATAATGCATTATGTATATACTGGGCACTCAAATACTACAACAGCCTGACAGACTATAAAAATCTGTGAAGATCAGACCCTGATTCCAGTCCCAGTTCTTTAGTTTGTCCAAATGCTCTCGCTATTTCTCTATTTTTTTTTTTCTTTTTAAGACGGAGTCTCACTCTGTCGCCCAGGCTGGAGTGCAGTGGCCTGATCTGGGATTACTGCAAGCTCTGCCTCCCAGGTTCACACCATTCTCCTGCCTCAGCCTCCCGAGTAGCTGAGGCTACAGGTACCCGCCACCACGCCCGGCTAATTTTTTTTTTTTTTTGTATTTTTACTAGAGACGGGGTTTCACCGTGTTAGCCAGGATGGTCTCGATCGCCTGCCCTTGTGATCCGCCCGCCTCGGCCTCCCACAGTGCTGGGATTACAGGCGTGAGTCACCGCGCCCGGCCATAATCTCGCTATTTCTAATCTCCAGTTTCTCATCTATTTAAAATGGAAATTAGAATATGTCCCACTAAGATCTCTTTAATTTCTAAAATTCTATGACTCTTATAGTCAACTGGCTTGTTTCCTCTCAAAGTAGCTGGAATTACTGAATATGCATTGATAATTTAGAAGTGAAAAGTTTAGAATTACATATCTAAAATCTTTGAAACCACATGTTAAATAATATGGTATTCTAGAGTAAAAATTGCATTATACAGCATATTGCTTTTCAAAAAATATAAAAATCACATGTCTATATTACGTTCAACATTTAAATATGCATAATCATCTAGATGTTTGGCATCAGATAGTATGCAAACATCCTCATAACTAGAAAATCTTCCCATTTTCAAGCCAATATTTAAGCATTGTGATAGGACCATAAACTGTATGAAGACAAAGAAAGGACAAAGATACTTAATGAAGTCAGTAGAGGACATTTCATTGGCTGATGACTCTTTTTTTCAATCATGACATATTTGGAAAGAAATATATATAGAAATAATGTTCAAAGAATACAAAATCTTTTCATTAGTGGATACATTTCCTTTCCATTTTCTTCTTTTTCTCTCATTGTAATTTATTTAAAACCTTTAGAGAAAAGTATGCTGTTCAATGTTGAAAATTAACAGGCAAACAATATGTTGGGAATAATATTTGTAAGTATAACAAAAAATTGGCAACCATACTAGGTAAATAGCACATATAAATAGTGATTAAAGGATAGGATCAAACAATTGCAAAGGAATACAGAGAAACTGATATAAATGTGAGAAAATATTCAACAGCACAATAATTTTAAAATTCCAATTAAAATGTAATTCCATTTTTAGCCCATTAAATGTAATAGAAACACTCTTGCTGATAAAAGTCCAGGAAAAGAGCATCTTCACATATTGTTAGTCGAAAGTTTAAGAATATTAATGCCCTCTGATCCATTAATTCCTTTTTGAAAGCTGCAATTAAATAAATTATCTGAAAAACAGGAAGAGCTCTACAGAAATGTTCATTAATGTCCTATTCAATAGTAAAATATAAGCCTGAAAACAGGCTTAAATGTTTAACAAGTAAAATATTCTGCAGCTACTACCAAATAGTTTAAAATAATATAGGAAAGTAATGCTAAATGAAAAACAACCATATATAAATTCAGTATGATCACTGATATGGCAAGCAGCAACCACATATAGGAAAAAATCTGAAAGGAAATACATCAGGACCTTCAAAGTGGACAAGTACAGAACTATGAATTCTCTTTTCTTCCTTCTATATTTTATATTTCTCAAATTTTCTACAACGTGCACGTGTTACATTCAAAATGAAAAACAACTTTCTTTTTAAAAACCATTTTTGACAATAAACCTTTAAAAAAAAAAAAACCTTAGAGTGACTTACTCATTAGTATTTACCCCATGAAAGTATTACCTCATGCCGTAGGGTTTCTTTTGGCAATACTTCTATAACAGACAGAAGAGTTTCCAGCCATGCATTGCTGACACCTGGTTGACACAGATAAAGTGTACTAAATTAAAAGTCTCACTTCAAATTCTGTTTCAACTCATCCATTAATAGTTACAATAGCACTTAATGATAAAATGGAAATAATTATTTTCATTACTCTTCTAAAAAGTTTCTCTATTATTTTGTCTCAGTCGACATCTAGAAAATTTTTATATTTTTAAAAAATAGTATTGGTAAGATATCTTTAAAGCAAGGGTTGCTGTTTTATTGTACAAACTTAAACATGACTGCTAGAAAAGGAAAAAAACTAAGAAGAAAGTATAAATCATAAGATGAATTAATGAGTCTTCAGTTTCCAAGGATATTAAATTTTGTAGGTTTTATAAGAAGACAGCCATAGCTATTTTAAGTCATTCCACTGCTCAACTCCTAGGCACCATGGCCTTACTCAGTTATCCTCATCAGGCTAACAGTATTTATATAATATCATGGTCATACACAAAAAACAATAAACAAGTATATAATTAAGCATGCCGGCCCCTGACCTGTGTCCCTGTGCTCCAGATGCAGGAGAATGACTTGGAGGAACGAGTGGGTATATGAATGAATTGACACTGATTCATCCTGCAGAATGGTCAGAAATGACACCGCAGCCGTTAACTGCATTTCCACTCCTGCAACATGCAGGGCTTCCTGTATAATCAGAAAGAGTTTTCTATTTACATAGATGAGAGATCACAAATTGTAATTTTTAAAAATCCAAGGTTATAGAAACTAAACAGTCATATTCCACAAAATTAGATATATGACCTTTAAGGATATGTACTTATTACTTTATTGAAGAGCACTATATTAATCTGCTCCTGATCATTTAACTTATTAGACTACACAAAATTTAAGTGTCTTAGGATTTTGTAAGATAACGTAACTTTCCATCACTTTATTGAATAAGAAATATAAACAGTACATAAACCTTTAAGCAACAGAGTAGAAACTTTTGATAGATTTTAATTTCTGTTTTCCTGTTTGGATTGTGACAGTTTGTCATCCTACCTAGAACAATGTCAAAGCTCAGACAATCACATGTGTTTCCATTATTTGTATTTGTGTTTCAAAAAATAAACATCATACATTCTACTATTAAAAATACACTTGAGTATGCAAATATATTTCCCCTTTAAACAACTGAAGAGAACATAAATTACCATGAAGTAAACTGTTTTCAAAAGAAATTTTCTTAAGAATATGCTTTAAAAATTAATTATATTCATAGCCATCTCCATTTACCATTTAAAGAATTTTAAAATGTATATCCAAAATTAAAACCTACATTATAGTATGTTTTCAACACACCAAAAGGTCAAAAAAACTTTCTACATAAGCCTCAAAGATATTACCTATACCTCTCTATGAGAGAGAGAGCGTGAGTGTGTGTGTGTGTGTAATGTGAAGGCAACTAGAAGTATTACTTGTTTAATCAATTATGGCAATAATGAAAATTTCACTTTTATGCCTATTTTATAATATAATAAAGCCAGTAGAACCTGGAACTTAGTCATAAAATAAAGTTTCATATCAGTGATCTTAGGAATATTAATCCTTCTGCATTATTTCCTAATCTATAAACTGTGAACAATAGCAACATCTTCATGGAGATTTAAATCACTTAAATAGAACTTTTATGATTTATCAACTTGTGCAAAATGAACATTTAAATAATTACCATTGTATATCCATTACCTGTCTACATTACCCTTGGATATCTAGTTGGAATCTCATTTGCTCACACCTTTACTGATCTCTCCCTAAAACCTGCTCCTCCTGTAATATTCCTCATCCTGATAAATGGTAAATGACATCTGCTCTTCCAGCTGCTCAGCCCAAAAACTATGGGGTCATCCTTAACTCCTCTCAATCCCTCACTCCCCACAGTCAAAAGGCCAATAAATCCTGAAGGGTCTACCTTCAAAACAGATCCAGAATCTGAACACTAGTCACCTCTCCTGTTGCCACCCTAGTCCAAGTCACTATCTTCTCCAGCCTCAATTGCTCAAAAAATCTTTAATCAGTCCCTGATTTCATCACTGTCCCTCTACTATCCATTCTCTACACTGTAGCCTAAGGAATTATTTTAAGAAATCAGTCAAATAATGTCACTTTTCTGCTCAAAACTCTCCAGTGGGCCTCCATCTCACTCAAAGGAAAGGTCAAAGTCCTTTTAACGACTTACAGTATGTGTTCTCAGTTCCCCTTTTCCTGGATTTCCACATAGCTGGCTCCCCTACCTCTTTCAAGCCTCTACTCAAATACCACCTTTTCAATGAGGCCTTCCCTGATGACCCTACTTTGAGCTGAGGTCATCTCCTTACCCCAGCTCTCACTACCCGCCTTTACCAGTTTATTCATTACTATCATCCAATATATAACATGTTTATTTGTTTATGGCCTATCTTTCACAACTGGACCACAAGCGTCATGTATCCCCATCTCCTAGCACACAGCAGGCGTTCAGTAAGCAGCTGCTGGGTGACTAAATATCTCTTACCCTCTCACCTACTCTTTCTGTCTTGATGCTCTCTCCCTACACACACATTTTGCACATCTTCTAAAAAGTGGCTTCAAGAGATTTTGAGGTGAGTCCTAAAGATTAGGAACTGGCAGAATTAGACAGAAGGCAAAGCAAAAATGGATCACATAGAAATGTATTCTCAATCCTCTTTCTATCATGTCCACACTGCTGTCTTCCACCCTAACACCTCCATAAACACAATTTGGACCTATATATCCAGTCTTCTTGATTTAGCACAGTGGGACACTGCCAGTCATCACAATAGGAGATAACATAGAGATATCTATGGCAGAAGAAACAAAATAGTAAAGCACTTTGATAAAGGCCAGAGAGCTAATAACTGGCAACTCTAACAAACAATTGTCTACCAGATGCCAAAAACACTCCTAAGCACTGAATTCTTATTCACGGACTCTGCACTTCCAATTCATCATTTATTAAGGCATGACTTAAAACAATGCTAAGCCTTCATGCCATGGTGTGGAAGATCTGGCAGTGGCATTTCCTGTGGCAAATGTCTATGTGCTATGGTTAATTGCCAGAAAACCTACCACATATTAGAGTGGCTGGTTTTTTTTTTTTTTTTTTTTTGAGGCAGAGTCTCGCTCTGTCGCCCGGACTGGAGTGCAGTGGCCAGATCTCAGCTCACTGCAAGCTCCGCCTCCCAGGTTTACGCCATTCTCCTGCCTCAGCCTCCCGAGTAGCTGGGACTACAGGCGCCCGCCACCTCGCCGGGCTAGTTTTTGTATTTTTAGTAGAGACGGGGTTTCACCGTGTTAGCCAGGATGGTCTCGATCTCCTGACCTCGTGATCCGCCCGTCTCGGCCTCCCAAAGTGCTGGGATTACAGGCTTGAGCCACCGCACCCGGCCTAGAGTGGCTGTTTTTGTTTTACTCTAAACTTTTGTATCACACACAAAAACATTATTTTACACGTTTTTTCAACCAAAAGCCAATTACATATCATGAGAGGTCTTGGCTGAGAGAAAGAGGGTAAGAATGTTAGAGTATAAAGCAGAAGCAGTAATTGGTCTCTGAAATCAGTCCTCCCATACCCCTTTGTTTTAGTGTTCCCAAAATAAACATTTGTTCCACACTAACAATTTTGGGTTTGGAAAACACTTTTGAAAGATTTGATGTGGCCAGTATACATCACTTACAGGTTTCAGAAGGCACAGCTTTTATTTAGAAACAGAAAGGACTTTGCAAAGAAATATTAAAATCAATTGTGAGGGCCTCAATGTACATTCCAGTTCACATGAGTCTGTTAAATTCCAAGAGATGCAATTCTGCCCCCTCTTAAAGTCATTAAAGTCCTGGGTTTTGTATGTATGCAAACTTTATACAAAAGAAGAACATGAGAAGCTCTCCAACTTCATATCTTCTTACTGTATTACTTAGTCTTGACTCCCGCAGCAACATTTGCCCCAACTATTTTGCATTTAATTTTCGAAAAATCCTCAAGTCTTATCAGGATTTGGGTTTTTCTCTTGTTGTGCTGACTTCAACATCTGGGACTGTCCACTGTTAAGAAACCAGCACAGACTAAGAGATTTCATCACTGCTAAAAATCAACTGATTTTCTAAACATATTTTTCTGAAACAATACAATAAGAGTTCAATACTTACCAGTAAGTGTTCTCCTCCACAGAGTCACACCCTCTGGACAAACATACGTGAGATCCATACTCTCTGGATAAATAAGTGTGCATCCTCATGGACCTTGGAAGACACTGAAAAGTAAATTCCTCTATTGCTTAAGTGCATGCCTTAATGCCAGTTACCATTCCTCTTACATTACTATAGTATGGCTGGCATCCCAACTTGAATTCCTCAAAAATGAAATGAGACATTAAGAGTTAATGGTACATTTCCAAGTTTTAAAAACTGTACCCATTCAAGGAAGAAAAGCGTAGTAAACATGTCTGTGTTTAAATTCGCTCTTTAGTTAGCATGAGTGGTGCAAGAAAGCATTTTGTAAGACAACATAATACATTCCTTGCGGAGAGGGAAATAGCTCTGTCTCCAACAAGCCCGTATTATATCCATCAGGAAGATATTTCTCCTTACAATACACAACATAGAAAAGCATTAAATAAATCATTGGCTTACTCCAAAAGAGCAAGTGTTTAAGTTTCACAGATTCTGAAAAGAATCTTATTGAATAAAACTGAAAAATATATTTATCATGAATAGTGCTAGTAAAAAGTAAAGGAACTCTAAAATTACAAAATATATTAATTTTTAGAGATAGTATTGATTATTTTGAAATTGGATAATAGGGACTTCTATATTAAAATACTGAGTATCTGGGACATATAAAATATCTGGGGTATTAAAGATTATAAATGTGGGAGCTTTTAGTAATTAACATAATAGTGTAACAGCCCTCTTCATTATAAAATCATATTTATAAAAGACTTTCAAATAGGTTAAATATGAATAATTGAAATATGCCAGGTTCTAAGATACCTTTAATGATTAAACCTCGTTATTTTCCCTATCTCTGATTGCCACATTCCACCACTAAAATAAAGGGTGTAAAGGACTAGATGAGATCACTGAAAATCAAAATCTGAGAGGGAAAATGAAGTGAAGACAATAAACAGAAATAACAAAGGGAGATATGTTTTACCATTCCTAAGATTGTATTTCAGTGACTAGCAAGGTTCATGAGGAGGTACACATAAAAATATCCTTAAGAACTCTTTCCATAAAGGAAATACCAATAGTAAGTATCACGTAACTATTGTAAATATACAATAAAATATGCTGCCATGCAAAATCATAAGAACACCAAAACAAACAAATCAATTTAAAGACCATGGTTTTGCAACTGAGCCTTCAGGCTGCAGTACTCTGCTAAGTCATTTTTAAACGTAATAAATTAGAATCACAGGAATTTCATAATTTAGGCTTAAAATATGTAAATAAGCTGCAATTCAAAACTTTGCAAAGAAAGGATGTGCTTTTCAAAGAAATATCTTTTTAATGGATGTTACAGCTATAAAGAACCATTCCTTCCAAATGATTCACTGTAGTAATATTTAATTAATTCAATATTTTTTCTAAAAATTATACACAGTTCTCTTAGAAAAAAAAGCAGCCATGGAAAGCCTAGCAAATATCTATAAGCAAGAGGAAATAGGACTTTTTCCCCCCAAGTCAGTCATAATACCACCTTCTATCCTAATCTCTTTCAAAAGTAGCCCAAAGAAGACCTAATTCTGAAGATAATATCATTTTAATTTCATTCAAGTCCCAGCATCATACTATTTATTCTGGGAAATTGGAAAGAAGCCAAGGATAAGGATCTCTTCATTTGAGTGATTCCTGTTGACTACATACGCTCACTCAAATGCTCAGTTATGTTCAAGGCACTGTGCTGCTAGGTGCTAGAGACCTAGAGACCCAGCAATGAGCAGGACTAACAATGTACAGACACTTAACTGCACTAGCAGTAGAGTCTTACTTAACCTGATTTCAGGTACTAGATGATTTGAAGCTGGGCTGTCCTCCCCTGCAAAGGACAGTCTATTTAAGATTGCCCTTATTCCTACTGCAGAGGGGCTTACCAGGGACTCTGCAAGGCTGTCAGAGAAGTCACTTAGGCTCTCAGTCCCTCAAGACCCTCTTCTAGAATCAGCAAATACCCCCAGGCCCAAAGCAGGCCCCAAATTACATGCTCACTTTTCTGGGTATTTGTTGTCTCTTCGATCTTGGAAGGGTAATGTTTTACTACCTTGTTACTTTCCATGGGCCTGCATGCAGATGATTTTTATGTTTTGTTCAGCTTTAAAAATTATCCTTGCCAAGAGAGTTGATTAGAGTTACCTAGTCTGCCTTTATTGAAAGAGGAAGTTCCCTTTCCCTTTCCTGTTATTATTCCTTCTTGATTTAATCTTAAAATGAGATTAACCCCAACATTTCTATTTATATACCTGCATAGGTTCTCTGTGCACACATACCCCTCTACCATACCTTGTCACCATCTCCACATCCACATAGATCAACTGATTGTTTTTTAACGATATATTAGAAGTAATCAGGAACTTAAAATTAAATATTTTGCCAAAACCCTTGTGATACATGTCCTCAATTTACACTTCTAGTTCTTAAGCTTCCTTATTTTCTTGGTGTAAAATTATGTTTCCAATAGCAGTTCTCCACTTTTGGTCTTCATTTTCTCTGCAGACAATCTCTTCCACACAAATGACTTTAAATGTAATCTGTATAAATTTTACTTTTTTATTGGCAGACCTGTTCAGAGTATCAGATCTGTATATACAACTCTCTGCAATCTCTACTTCGGATGTCTCAAAGGTGTCTCAAAGGCAACAAGTTCAAAATTGAGCTCATGGTATTTCCTTGCACACCTGGGCCTCCTCCAGTCTCTTGTCCCAATGTGGGCTTTCTCTAGTCTCCTATCTTAGTGTGTGCCACTGTTACCCACCTGGTTTACAAACCAAGATTTCAGGAGTTATCCTTGATACTATTGGTTTTTTATTGCTCATATAGTCCTGGTTTTGTTATCTATTTCTTTAATCCACCCACCTCTCCAACCAGACTACTCCCACCCTAATCCAAGCTATTTTGAAGGTTTGCTCAGGTAAGGGTAACAGATTCCAAGTGATCCTCACCCACTACATCCCTTCCATTCCATCCTACATCACTCTTTTCTGATTCATTTTTGACTTTACAGTCAGCATGAGATTTCAAAGCATTTAAAACTATAATTTGAATATTCTCTTACATAATGCACCTAAGGATCTGCATAATTTGGGCTTTTTCACTATCTCAGCAACTCCTCTTGCTTTATGCTCTAGGCACACTGATTTTCTCTCAGGTCTTTGAATCTGCATTCAATCTGCATGCTTCTCTTTCCTTCTCAATGCTGGGAATGTCTGCTTTCATATCTCCCCTTATCTTGCCCTTCGTCTAATTATTTATCTTCACACATGTCAGCTGTCACTTCTCAGCAAAGCCTTCTCTAACACCCCAGAGGAGATTACCTGTTATTAGGTGTTCTTAGAGCATCTTGTACTTCTTGCTGTTAGCTGTTATTACAATTTTAGGTACAGAATTAACAGTGTAGTTAGAATGTAAGCTCCACCATCCTGCTACTGCTACTATAAACATAATGTCACACCAACAATTTGAAGCCCAGCTTCAAATCATCCAGTACCTGAAATCAGGTTAAGTAAGACTCTACTGCTAGTGCAGTTAGGTGTCTGCCAGAAGAAAACATATTCCTTTCATGAGAAAGATATCATCCTAGGCCTCAAACTATTTCTACAAAAGGTTTGTCAAATACAAGACCAAGCACATAATCAATAATTTCAACACACATGAGGAGATAATATAATAAGCAGAAACAATACAAAATATAAACATACCAAAAGAAGCTCCAGGTACTGGTGCTATATGATACATACATGGTTCAAGAGGATAAAAGATACAATTGAGAATTTCAACAGAGAATTCTCTAAGATATAAAAAACATGGCAGATTTTAAAGAACTAAATGGAAATTCTAGACTAGACAAATACAATAATCAAAATAAAAATCAGGTTAGATACAGATGAATTAGTGAGACAGAAGGTGTATTAGAATAAAACAACGATAAATCACAAACAGAAAAAAGGATGGAAATGAAAAAAAAAGACAAAGGACATGGAAATACTATAAAAATGTATAATATATATGAAATTGGAGTCTTAGAAGGAGGAGAGAGAGAAGATTAGGCAGAGGCACATTTAAAAAGATATCTGAGAATTTTCCAAAATTGGCCAAAGAAAATAAGCCACAGAGTCAAGAAGCCATAAATATGCCTCCATATTTCTAGAAATCTACAGATACACAGTGTAAACTCCTATGCTAATAAAAACCTCTATTTAAAATGCATGTGGAAGACATTTTCAAACAGACAAAAACAAAGATAATTTGTTACCAGCAGACTTGTACTGAATACTAAAAGGTGTTCTTCAGGCAGAAAAAAAAAAGAAAAGATTCCAAATGGAAATACTATAGGTAATAAAAAATGATAGGTATGTGGGTAAATCTAAATAGATATTGGTTAGATAAAACAACAATATCTAGGAGACCTGAAATAGATAAATAAAATAGCTAGCAACAATAACATGTAAGTCAGAAGAGGATTAAATAGAGAACTGTAAGGTTCTTCTTGTATTATTATCTAGGAAGACAGTAAAAACACCAGTGAAATTTGACTTTGATAATATGTCCTTTTTGTAACATCTAAGGTCACTAACACAAGAAAAGTCAAAGAGTCTGTAACTTCCAAGCTAACAGAAGAGGGGGAAAGTGGAATAATAGAACTACTTAATTAATTTAAATAAAATAAATATGAGAAATAGAAACATAGAGCAGTTGGCAAAACAAAAAAGCAAATTGTAAGATGACCTAAGCAATTACATTAAATGTAAATGGGAAAATATTCTAATTAAAATACAGTGTGAGATTGGATTAAAAAATAAAATCCAATCATGTTGTTTACAAAATAAAATCTAAAACATCAGGAGAAGCCACAGAGTGGAAGAAGAAATTTCAACACACAACCAGAATATGTAAAGAGCATTATATCACTGAATGGTTATACCACAATTGACTTACCCATCAATGGTTGACTGATATTTGGGTTGTTTCCAGTTTTAGCTATAGCAAGCAAAGCCGCAATGAACATTCATGTATAAGACTTTACATGAAAAGATGCTTCATTTTCTCTGAATCCTTAGGAGTTAAATAGCTGAGTAATATAGCAGATATATGTTTAAATTTTTGAGAACCTGTTTTCTAAAGTTGTTGTGCCATTTTACATTCCCACCAACAGTGTAAGGGAGTTTGAGTTGCTCCACGATCTTCCACAATACTTTGTATGGTCAATTGTTGTTTTTGGTTTTTTTGTTATTGTTAGTACAGATATTTTAACAAGTGTGTTGGAGACTTACTTGCATTTTCCTAATGACTAATGATGTTGAACATCTTTTCTTTTTTTTTTTTTTTTTTTTTTTTTTTTTTTTTTTTTTTTGAGACGGAGTCTCGCCCTGCTGCCCAGGCTGGAGTGCTGTGGCCGGATCTCAGCTCACTGCAAGCTCCGCCTCCCGGGTTCACGCCATTCTCCTGCCTCAGCCTCCCGAGTAGCTGGGACTACAGGCGCCCGCCACCTCGCCCGGCTAATTTTTTGTATTTTTTAGTAGAGACGGGGTTTCACGTGTTAGCCAGGATGGTCTCGATCTCCTGACCTCGTGATCCGCCCGTCTCGGCCTCCCAAAGTGCTGGGATTACAGGCTTGAGCCACCGCGCCCGGCCTGAACATCTTTTCTTATGTTTACTGGCCATCTGCAAATGTTCTTTGGTGAAGCATCTTAAAAATTTTTCCATATTTCTAAAAATTGGGTTGTTTTATTATTGTGTTTTGAGAAGTTCTTTATGTATGGTGAACACATGTCATCTATGTGATTTATAAATACTTTCTCCCATTCTGACTTTTCATTCACTTAGTAGTGTCTTCTGAAGAACAGATCTAATTTATCAAATTTTTCTTCTAAGGATCATGCTTCTAGAGTCATATGTAAGAAACTTTTACCTAACCCAGGGTCACAAAGATTTTCTCTTATTGTTTCCTCTAGAAGTGTTAATAATTTCAGTCTTTAACATTTAGGTCTATGATCTATTTTATCTTTTGCATATGGAGCAAGGCATGGATTTATTTTTCAAACTGTTTTAGCATCATTTTTTGAAAAGCCTATCCTCTCTATAATGAATTGCCTTTGCCCCTGTGTCAAAAACAAACTGACAATTTGTGAGGTAGGTGTGAGATTTTTTAAACTTTCTCTATGTCTCATTGATTACTTTATCTGTCTTTACACCAATCATACAGTATTAATTGCTGTGACTATATATTATGTCTTGAAATCAGGTAATATTAGTCCTCCAATTTTGTTCCTATTTTTCAAAGTTGTTTTGCTATTCTAGGTCCTTTACAGTCTCATATAATCTTAGAATTAGTCTGTCATTTCCTACAAAAATCTAACCTACTTGAATTTTTATTATTTTGCATTAAACATATGCATTGATCTGGGGGAAACTGATATCTTAACAATATTGAGTCTTCTGATCCATGAATATGATCTACATTTCAGTTCACTTAGTTCTCTCATTATTTCCTCTCAGAAATGTTCTATAGTTTTCAGTTTATAGATCTTATGTAACATTTACCAGATTTATCTCTAAGTATTACATATTTTAATGCTATTTTGATAGTTTAAGAAAAACTTCAATTTCCAATTGTTGGTTGCTGGTTTGTAGAAATGCAATTGATTTTTGTACATTGATCTGGAAGTTCCAGTATTTTTCTTTTGTAGGTTCCTACGTATGATAATGTTATCTGAGAAAAAAAGATAGCTTTACTTCTTTCTCTGCAATGTGAATGTTTTTTCTTTTTGTTGCCTTACTCTACTGGCTAGAATGTCCAGTATACTGTTAAACAAAAGTGGTAAGAGCAGACACATTTGGCCTTTTCCTGATCTTAGGAAAAAGTCTTTCACCTTTAAGTGAACCTGTAGGTTTCTCACAGAGGAAGCACCCATCTATTCCTAGTTTACTGAGTTGTGGGGTTATTTATTTACGTATTTATTTATGAGATGGAGTCTCGCTCTGTCACCCAGGCTGGAATGCAGTGGCACAATCTCGGGTCACTGCAACCTCCACCTCCCAGGTTCAAGCCATTCTCCTGCCTCAGCTTCCCAAGTAGCTGGGATTACAGATGCCCACCACCATGCCCAGCTAATTTCTCTATTTTTAGTAGAGACGGGGTTTCACCATGTTGGCCAGGCTGGTCTCGACTCCTTACCTCATGATCTACCTGCCTCGGCCTCCCAAAGTGCTGGGATTACAAGCAAGAGCCACCACAACAGGCCTGATTTTAAGACAGGGTCTCACTATCTTGCCTAGACTAGACTCAAACTGCTGGGCTCAAGAGATCCTCCTGCCTCAGCCTCCTAATAACTGGGATTACAAGTGTGCATCATCACACCAGGCTAAGATTTTTTTTTTCCAGAAATAGTTGTTGGATTTTGTCATATACTTTTTCTAAATCTACTGAGATTAGATGGTGGTGTTCCTTTTTTAGTTTTCTGATAAGATGATTTATACTGATTATTTTTAAATTTTGAAACAATCTTGAATTCCTGAGATAAACTCTGACTATCATATTGTATTATTATCCTTTTGATATATTGTTGGATTTGATTTCTCATTTTTTGGGTGTTTGCATCTACGCTCATGAGTATATATCCATCAGGGTAATGTTTGGCCTGAAAGTTTATCAGGAAGTTCTTACCTCCTCCTTTATTTTCTGAATGAATTTGCGTAGAATTGTTATTTCTTTTACATTTACCCTAATTTTTACCATTTCCAGTGCTCTTCATTTATTCATGTAAATCAATTTCCATCTGGTATCACATTACTCTCACCTAAAGAATTTCCTTTACAACCGAGTGCGGTAGCTCACACCTGTAATCCCAGCACTTTTGGGAGTGGATCACCTGAGGTCAGGAGTTCGAGACCAGCCTAGCCAACATGGTGAAACCCTGTTGCTACTAGAAATATAAAAATTAGCTGGGCATGGTAGCAGGTGCCTGCACCTGTTCCCAGCTACTTGGGAAGCTGACGCAGGAGAACTGCTTGAACCCGGAAGGCAGAGGTTACGGTGAGCCAAGATCATGCCATTGCACTCTAGCCTGGGCGGCAAGAGTAAAACTCCATCTTTTAAAAAAAAAAAAAAAAATTTTCTTTACCATTTCTTGCTTTATAGATTTGATATAATTAATTCTCTCAATTTCTGTTTATCTAAAAAAGCTACTTTGTCTTCATCCTGGAAAGATATTTTTAACTGGGTATATATTTCAGTTGACCTTTTAATTTTTGCTTTTCACTTTCAGTACTTTTAATATGATATTCTTTTGCCCTCTAGACTACATAGTTTCTGATCAGAAGTCTGTTCAATTGTCACCTTTGTCTCTGGCTACTTCCAAGATTATCCCTTTTTTATTTTCAGCAGTTTATGACGTGTCTAGGGGAGAGGGTGTGTGTGTGTGTGCGCGCATGCGCGCACACGTGTGCTCCCATGCATTTATTCTGCTTGGCGTCCTCTGGTCTTCTTAGATCTATGCTTTGTCCTGGCTAGTATTTCTTTAAATAATTCTTCCTTCTCGTTTCTCTTTTCTCATTCTGAGATGCCAATCGCACATATATTACATCTTTTCATGCTGTCCCAAAGCCATTGGATGTTCTTTTCTAATTTTTCACTCTTTTCTATCTCTCTGTTTCAGTTTGGATGATTTCTATTTTCAAGTTCACGGATTCTTTCACCAGACATGTTCAAACTGCTGATAAGTCCATTGAAGAAATGCTTAGATTTCATTTTTATTTCTAGCATTTTCTTGTTTCTTTCTTTCTTTTTTTTTTTTGAGACAGAGTTTTGCTCTTGTTGCCTAGGCTAGACTGCAATGGCGCGATCTCGGCTCACCGCAACCTCCACCTCCCGGGTTCAAGTGATTCTCCTGCCTCAGCCTCCTGAGTAGCTGGGATTACAGGGATGCACCACCACGCCCGGCTAATTCTGTATTTTCAGTAGAGACGGACTTTCTCCATGTTGGTCAGGCTGGTCTCGAACTCCTGACCTCAAGTGATCCGCCCGCCTCGGTCTCCCAAAGTGCTGGGATTACAGGCATGAGCTACCACACCTGCCTATTTCTAGCATTTTCATTTGATTATTTTATAGATCCTCTCTCTGTTGAAATGCCCAGGCATGTTGTTTTTTCAGTGGATATTTTACCATATAAATCACAGTTACTTTAAATTCCCTAATATTTCCAATATCTGGGTCTTCTCTGATACTAGACCTGTTGTTGTTTTATGTTTTGGTAAGTTTCCTTATTTTGTGTGCCCAGAAATTTTTGATTTTGAAACGTTGAAAGCTGGATATTCAGTGACAATAGAGGTAATAGTATTTACACTCAGAAATGAACATCCCTCCTCTGCTAAGCTGTTAGGTACAGGGGGTTGAATAATAAGTCTAGTTAGCAATGGAGCTGGGTTTGAGGATTTTTGTTGCTATGACAATCACAGCACCACAGGTTTCAAACCTCCAATAGTGGGCCACTATTACCTTTTGTTTAACGTGCAGCCTCAGATGCCAAAGGGTTTTCCTCAGTGTTCCTGCTCCACCCTCAGTTTTCAGCAGGGAGTCTCTCTCCACACTCTCGTCCCTTCTCTAGTAGGACAACTGTTGCTTGTTACTACACACTAGGTTAATGGTGGATGTAGAGGATTCTCAGATATCTTGGTCCAGCCTCATCTTGGGCAGGGTCTTTGAGCCTGGGCCTCAGGAATGTAACTTTTTCAGTGTTCCTGTCCTATAACTTTGTATCTTGGGGTGTGGGAGGGGAATCTTTGCCAGGGTGAAGTTTCTTGCCCTATCCCCATTGGTGGCAGACCTCTGCTTTTTATCAGTGCAGGGTCCTAGGTCTAACATCTCCTGCCTTCCACACCCAGCCCCTAGTGTCAAAAGGCTTATGCTCCCACATTTCTCCCAGAAGTAAGTGATCTTTGCATGGTTCTGGAGTGAGGGTTTTCTACCTGTCTTCCAGAGGCAAGTGGGTTTTGCTCCTACCACACCCACCGAAGCAACGGCACTTCACCTGGGCTGTAGAAGCAGGAAAGCTCACTGCTTCTCCCTCCGCAACTTAGACTTTTGCTTCATAAAGAAGGTTTTCAGAAAATGGGCAGAGTTGGTTCCCGTCCCTCAGCAGCAGCTCATCAGTCCCACACCTTTATCATCAAGGGAGATGCTCTCCAATCTCCTGCCTTGTCCCCTAGTCTATCTCACAGAGCAAACAGTGGAGACGTATGGAAAAGAGCTTGCAAATGGATGCAAAGCTCCTCTGTGTCTAACCTACAAGTTATCCTAAACACATAAACTGTGCTAGCCCACAGCCACCCTTTAAAAATTTGTTAAGATCTTAGCTGATACTGCTAACTACTTTATGTGGTGGGCACCTCTTCCTCCTATGCTTTACCAAGTCAGTGTTCCTCTGTCCCATCTCCTCCGAGGGGTTTGTTACTCTTGTGAATTCAGCTTACTTGGCTGCCTTGTGACCAGCTCTGATGTGCTCAAGAAGTTATGACTGTGTGGATTTTGGAGATAACCTACTGTTATTAGAATGAGAGTGATGTTCTCTTGCAGCTTTCTATATCCTAAATGGAAGTGAAACGGATTGCTTTGTTTTTGAGCCCTAGGATCATTCCTTACTCCCTAACAAGCTTAACTACACATTTAAAATAATTTCAGAAGCTTCTGTTCGTTTTTATTGCAGATAGGGTAAAAATAACAAATGACTGAATGACTAAGAAGCATATGTGAAAACACTGGTGTCCACTAAGAATTTACTGAAAGGCATTATTTTTAGGTTTATAAGGAATACCAGTTAATATAACTCTATAATACACAGAAAAACTATATACTCAGTAAATGTTTCATAGAACTTTAATTATCATTGTGAAGTAATTAGTAATGTCAATCTATTTTGTCCTTAAATACACATATATATGTAAAAAGAAAAAGCATAAAAGACATTATTCTCAAAATGCATAGCATTAAATGTACTTTTATGTTTTAAGCTGTAAACCATAGAAGAACAGTTTGTATCAATCTGTTCATCTCTAATTCCTCTCATTAATACTCTTTTTTCTGAGTGAAATAGAAAAATGTTATATAATTTTATGCTTCCTAAACCACAAGACCTCTTAATTCTGACCCTGATGATTATCTTCTGTCAACCTTACATTACAGGAATTATTTCACTTTCTTACTTACATTCCTTCCTATCAGTGTCCCTAAATGTTTAGCCTGTCTATAGAATATATATTGTGGGACTTTTATGATCTGTAAGGGTCTGGAACATCATGATCTGCTTATTATGCTTATCTCAGAACACATCATCTTTAGTGGGGAAGACAGATGCCTGTTTTCTTAGCTGCAAACCAAAGAAGAAAGCAATCTGGATCATTTGTTTATGCTCTTTAATTCCTTTAGTCAAGACTATTTCTTTTCCTTGGTGAACTGTAAGAATAAATTATATACTTTCATGCTTCCTAGAAATCTCCCAACTAAATATTCACAAACATTGAATTTTTTAAGCCGAGATTTTCCCAACTGTAAAATGAGTATAAATACATCACATGGAATTGTTAGGAGGATTTTTTTAAGGATATATCTAAAGCATTAAGCACAGCGCCTGGCCCACAGTAAGTGTTCCACACATTATTACAGCTTGAGTATCCCCTATCCCAAATGCTTGTAACCTGAAGTGTTTCAGATTTTGAATGTTTTGGGATTTTGGAATATCTGCATATTCATAATGAAATATCTTGGGGATAGGACCCAAGTCTAAACGTGAAATTCATTTGTTTCATATACATCTTATACACATAGGCTGAATGTAATTTTATACAACAATTTAAATAATTTCATGCATGAAACTAAGTTTTGACTGCATTTTGACTTGAACTGCACCTCATCACATGAGGTCAGATGGGGAGTTTTCTACTTGTAGCATCGTGTTTATGCTCAAAAAGCTTCAAATTTTGGAGCATTTTGATTTTGGATTTGGAGAATAGGAATGCTCAATCTAGGTTGTTTGTCCACTTAACTATGCTACTTGAAATAGGACTTTTAAAAAAGTAAAGCTTCCTATTTACAAATTTACTTACAAAGTGAATGCTTTCTGTAAAAACTCTAGATGTTTAAAAAAACTACCCATATACAGGACATATAAAATTATATAATAAATAATCAAATTAGGAGAAATTTATTATTTTTTCTATTATTTCTTTTTTTGTTGTTTTTTTGTTTTTGTTTGTTTGTTTGTTTTTTAGAGGCAAGGTCTTGCTATGCTGCCCTGGCTGGAGTGTAGTCAGTAACTATTCACTGCAGCCTCAAACTCCTGGGTCCCAGCCTCCTGAGTAGCTGAGACTAGGGGCATGCACCGAAATAAAAGGAAATCACATTTCACATTGATTATGTCCCTTTTATCCTTTATTATATATTTCCCAAATTCTCTTCAAACCCCCAAAAAGTCTCTCTAGGAACATAAATCAGCGTTATATACCATTCTACATGTATGTGTCAAATTTCCAAACAAATTCTCTTCCTACTTCTTATCCAAGAATGCCATCAGTGGATCAGGCCAATGTTCCCTTGGTTTTTCAGGTAGATACTTATATTGTCTCTAAATGTTAAGTTAAATGAACACTCATTTACAAAATTTTTTTGAATGCCTGTTATTTGCCAGGCACTATTCTGAATTCTTGGGGTACAGTGAGAAACTAGACTGACAAATATTCTCCTCTTATGAAAGAAAGGGAAAAGACTGGCAGATGATGAGGTCACAAAGGTAGATGGGGTGATTTAAGGACATGGTAGGGGGTTGTATCTTATTTGAAATAAACTTACTTTTATTAGTTTCCTGTGGCTGATGTAACAAATTGCCACAAACTGAGTAGCTTAAAACAATAGCTATTTCTTCTCTCACAGGTCTGGAGGACAGAATTTCAAAATCAGTATCACCTGGTCAAAATCAAAGTGTTGGCAAGGCCACACTCCACCTAGAGGCTCTGGGGTAGAATCTACTTTTTGCCTTTTTCAGCTTTTGGTGGTTGCTATCATTCCTTGGCTTGTGGCCACATCACTCCAGTCTCTACCTCCATCTTCACATTGCATTCTTCTACATGTATGTGTCAACTCTCCTCTGCCTTCTTATAAAGATACATGTGATGACATTTAGACCACCACCCCAATAATCCAGGATAATCTCCCAATCTCAAGATCCTTAACAATATGTGAAAAGACCCTTTTTCCAAATAAGGTAACATTTACAATTTCTAGGGATTAGGGCCCAATATCTTTTGGGAAGGGGCATGATTCTGCCTACCACACCACTTAAATAATTTTCATGCAAGAGGGAGACAAGATATGACTGATGCTTTTTAAAAGATCTCTCTAGTTGAGTTTCCTCTAGGAGGCAAAATGGAAGCAACAGATTCAGTGAGGAGGCCGCTGCAGTACAGACAGGAGATGACTAAGGCTTAAGACATTAAATTATACATTTTATATCTGTTACAGTTATGATTACCTAATGAGTAGTAAAAACTGAGGACTCAGACTTTCTGTTTAAACCTAATTATACCACTTGCAAGCTTTGTTACTTTGAGCAAGTTACTTAACTAAGTTGTTTCTTCCACTGTCAAGTGATCATTATAGAACTGCTAATGAGTATTCAGATTAAAATGTGTAGAATATCTGACAGAATACAGTGCCTGACACGTAGTAAGACCTCAATAAATATTTGCTACATTATTTTTATCTGTATTTTTATCTGTATTGCTTAATTTCTTTTTTTCTTTTTTTTTTTTTTTTGAGACGGAGTCTCGCTCTGTCGCCCAGGCTGGAGTGCAGTGGCCGGATCTCAGCTCACTGCAAGCTCCGCCTCCCGGGTTTACGCCATTCTCCTGCATCAGCCTCCGGAGTAGCTGGGACTACAGGCGCCAGGCACCTCGCCCGGCTAGCTTTTTGTATTTTTTAGTAGAGACGGGGTTTCACCGTGTTAGCCAGGATGGTCTCAAACTCCTGACCTCGTGATCCTCCCGTCTCAGTCTCCCAAAGTGCTGGGATTACAGGCTTGAGCCACCGCGCCCGGCCGCTTAATTTCTATTATATAATTTTATGGCATATATTATGGTTGCCAAAATGTAAGTGTAAAAACAACTAAATAAATTTAATAACTCAATAAGTAGAGTGTTTTTTGCATTGGATTGTAATGGAATCACCTTTGTTATGTGGTGTAATTATATCACTATTATTATGAATTTTATAAAAGTCCATGGTATAATATTTTGGATATTTATCTTGCCAATCAAATTATTTCACTTCTAGATAACGAGAAGTTCAAATCAAATATTGAGGTCTAACAAACATCTAAGATTTCAATTTAATATACTGTGGAAAAAAATTAAAACTTAATAAAACCACACAAAAACAATTCTTTAACAGATACCCTAGGATTAAATCATGTAACGTGAATATATGGTAATAACTATATTTTAAAATGTCTCCACATTTAAGAAATCTAAATTGGAGGTCAAACATTTACTTTCTAAATTCCTAGCTAAATTCAACCTTGAGATGAGTGGCCTAACTGCATTACCATTCATTGCCCACTTTGCACACAATTTAGAAAATAAACTGGGGAAATACTACAGATTGGCTTAATTCTATTTTTCTTACTTTCTATTTTTCTTCTTTTGTTAGTTATTCTAGACATCAACCTCAATCTGATGGATTGGCTCAATTGTAACACCAACTCTGTTTCTGACATTTTATTTTTAAACATTAAATTCCTTTATCTCTAAAACAGTGAAAATAGCAACCTATTTTTTAAATCACTTTTTAGTTAATCCATTATCATAAGAACAAAATGCAAATGCAATAAAACAAAAATATCACTGGTGAAAGTTTATAATACATAAGGCCAGCAAAATCTCCATTACTTTATCTGATGTTCTTAAAGGTAAAGACAAGGTAAAAAGTGAGCCTAAAAGCTGCACACACTACTGTTACAAACGTGGTAAACATCTTGGTATTAATTAACTTAATGCATAAAATATTTATTGTTCATTTCTTTAAATTATCTAAAAGTAAATTATTCATAAAAGACTAGTATTATCAAGTACACAAATTATTTTCCTTATGAATTCAACAGACTATCAACTATAACAGAAAACCAGCAGAACCATATGCATGGTCAAGCCAGAAATCTGGAAGTCATCTCCCACTTCACAAACCCAATCCGTTACAAAGTTCTGCTCATTCTACCTTAACCCATATTATCTCAGATATGTCCACTGCTCTCTACTGTCTTAATTAGTTGTCCTCATACTAGCTATGAGGCCCAGTACTGAAGCTTCCTAACTATCCCACTACAATCTATTCTCCATACAATAACCAAAATGATCACTGTGAAACAGAAACACAATTAAGTCACTGCCTGCTTTAAAGCCTTCAAGGACTTTTCACTGTCCTAAGAATGAAAACCAACGCTTGCATGCTCCGTCATCAACCATTTCTCTAACCTCTTCTCAATCACACCCCACCCCATTCACTGGGTCCAAAACACATCTATCTCTATCTCAGTCCCAACCAGCTCTTTCACCTTAGGGCTATTTACTGCTCTCTCCACCTGAACTACTTGATCCTGACTCTCAAATGGCACTTCTTTCCATCCCTTCAGTTTTCTGCCCCTCGAAAAGGCATCCCTTGCCATCCCAATGCACAGCGGGTGCCCTCGTTACTTTATCACTTTATCTCATCAACTCATGTTCTGTACACTCAGACTGCTTATCACAAATGACCATTATACCTTTCTTGGGTGGGGAGGGATTTGCTTGTCTAATGTCTGTTTCTCCATCTAGACTGTAGCCTCCTTGAGGGCAAGTTCCCTATCTTTTGTTCACTTCTGTTTTCCCAGTGCTTAGAACAGTGCCTGCCTTATAAAAGGACTCAGTAAATATTTATGAATGACAATGCCATTATTACTAAATGCTCAAGATCACTTTGAAAAAAAAAATTGAGAAATTATGGCCAAGCAAAAGTAAATAAAGCAGTTACCCAATATTCTGTCAGCGCTTCATCACTGGAAAGTAAACACAGAAGTGAGGTGGAATTGAGAGAGGTGCTAACCAGGAGTACCAATAAGTCACAACAAAATCTAAATACAATGAACTTAAAATAATATGCACAGAAACACAGATTTCATCATTTGAAGTGGGGGTGGTTAAATGTTTTGCTGTCTACATTATATAGTAAACTATCAATAAAAGTCATTATTATTGAAGTTACCCCCATAAAGCCCTTCTCATTTGCCTTATTCTTCAGCATTCTTACATCAAGTCAGAAGCACACAATACTCTACTATACTTGTTCTCTCATTGTTTCCCATGGTCACTAGACCTTCCTAATATACAATCTAATCTGGACTCTTCTACCTTTTTGGTATGTCTTCTAAACGGAGTACAGGGCAAGACAATGGTCCTAAATAAATGGTTGCATGTTGATTAGTAAAATAAATGAGTGAAATCATTCAGTTATAAATAAAGGTTTCCTTAGTATATATTCATTAGTATATACTACCTTTGTATCCATTTATTCAATTAATATACTCTGTATTATGGATTAATTTCCATTACTTTTAAAGCTTATTAAAAGCATATCTTCCATAACTCAGGCATACTGTATCGTTTCAGATGATACATTTGATTATTTGTATAAATATGCTATACATATGAGTATACAATATTATTTATAGGCCCCCATGAAATTAAGGTTTTGGCGGAGCTGTTACTTAATTTTCTTTATGGTGAACTCAACAAAAGGATTTTGCAAAGTAATTTAGAGACATCTAAAGTTCACTGCTCTCTTTCATCTTTTATTCTTGCATCATGAAACTTTGGACATCTAATATGCTCTCTGTGGACCAGATTTCACCTGCTCAATGCAGAGTGTGCAGCATGCAATATTCTTAGCTATAAATCTAATTTGCTTACTTACATTAACTCTGTAGCCAAGAGGACCTAAATACCTGTTCCTTTCTGCTATTGTTTAACTGGCACTTCCAGGTGTCCTGCTGACAAGTGTAGGTCAGTTAGTATCACAGAAATTGAATGTAAAAATAAACCTGGTCTGTGTGGACCTAATTCCTTTGAAATTATGGCATGATTCTGGGAAAAACAGATACAAAAAAGCTTGATTTATTTTTGAATCACATGCAATGCCAAAATAAATATCATCTTAATTCACCATTGTAATCGGTCAAAACGTTCATAGTGCCTGCATAGGTGGGCTTCTCATGAAAATAACATGGTATGTCCCTGATCTAAATCACAGTAACTAGAACCATAATACACATGCCTAAAAATAAAACTCAAGGACTCAATAATAACTTCAGTATTTTAAACACATAAATTAAAAATTATGAGAAGAGCTATATCCAAATAAAAAAAAAGCAAAATCTACCAACCTCTATTAGCAAACATAATCCTCAGTAGTACGTAACCTCACTGACCCCATTAGTAGGTAAACTCTTGGAAGACACACACACTGGTGTCTGTTTTGTTCATTCAAGTTCTTATAAAGAAAAGCACTTTGCATATAAGTACAAATAAATAATTATTAAATATTTAATAGTTGAAATTATTTAATTTTATATTAATAATAAATACTAAATAGAAGAAAGAATGTAATAGTAGATCAAACATTTTTGTTCATAGCAGAAAAACTAATTCTGAAGAAATTTATGAAGCAATAAATTACATACACATCTAAAATTGTGATGGCTATAATTCAATCTTTGATGATTCTTCAGAGGTCATCATAGGGTCAATTATTAGGAGTATCAGCTCAATTATATTATCAATGTTATACAAATACTATTAATATAGATTTAAGCCAACAGAACATTAAATACTTTTTTTTTAAGAATAATTAGGAGGTGTTTTTGAGCTACTAAAAACTACCTTTAGTAAAATGTCTCTACTGAGAAAATGACTAAAGAAATTTTACAACTTAAGATCTGGATTTCTCCATTTCCATCAGCTAATTTCCCTAAATATTTTCATTATAATTCAAAATGTATATATAACACTTCCTCCACTCAAGGTGCAAAAGATCAGCCATCAAAGCTCCAAAATCCTCTTTCAACAATGACAACATGCTACTGGGAAAAACGGGAAACTCCAATCTTATTTCACACCAACTTACTCTGACTTTTGGCAACACTCTCCGAAGCGTCTCAGTGGGATTCTGTCGCATCAAAAATGGGAGATTTGCAATCACACTTGTTCCTTGGACATCTTGACCAGCACTTACAAAGAGAACACAAATTTAAAATGTATAATTACAAGCTGAATTCCTCTGCACAGTTATAAAAAGTATGGACTAATTGGAAAAATGACTGCTTTGAATGATAAGCACTCAGACTTCTAAGTTTTAAGCCAGAAATACATCATTTAGATATAAAACTGAAACCAAAACTGAAATTTCATTAAGCAAATCTTATCACAAATACATGAAGATATTAATTATGCTTGTGCTGAAACAAGATTGTCTTATTGTTTTAATATGTCTTAAGCCTAAAAGTTTTGAGACTATTAATAAATACGTATTTTTTAATTCTACCTCATTTTTTCCTGTGACCTGTCAGTTTGCCATACTTTATAAAAATGTATAAACGGTAACATTTTATTACGGTAAACATTAACAATCATAACAACAGGGAAAGCAATAAAATCAACTACAGCAAAATCATACAACTTTCTCTTGGTACAGTGAAATCACTTGTAAAACTAGATTTGACTCCATGCCAGAAACTTCTTAAAGATACACTAAATACTCTTAAAGATCAGCAGGGTGTATTTACCTAATTCCTTTTTAAATTGACATTTATTAAGGAGTTATCAAAATAATCTCAGCAATACTCTAGTGGCCTAAATACCTTGAAAAAAATGTTCAGATTCTTCCAAAAAAATCATTTCCACAAACAGCAAAAAAACTGTTTTCAAATATAACCAAAGTGGCCTAAGTTCTGAAAATACTTGAAATATCCATATATATATGTGGATGGATAGATAGATATCAAAAAGATGCCAATAAACATACATAGTTTTTTTAAGTAATATATTTTTGCTTCAGAGTAAGTTCTATTAAAAAGAAACATATTCTGATTCTAAATGAAGCTGACCTGCCATGAAGAAAGGCTTTTTCTATTGCAATATGGTAAGCTATGAAATACAGGACATCGTAATCATTCCACTGTTCTCATCACTCTCTAGGAGAATCCTTTACTAGACAAAATTCAGAAGGAATAGCGAAGGGTGTGAAATAGAGAATCCATGCCAAATGGAGAGAGGGTCAAAAAAAGAGAAATTAAAGTTGTACAGAAAACTACTACTGGTAATGAACTGAATGGTGGCCCCCTAAAAGGTATGTCTACATCTTAATCCTAGAACCTGTGATTATTGTCTTAATTTTTAAAGGGCTCTTGAGATAAAGAGATTATCCTGGGTTATCCAAACTAGCTAGGCCCTAAATCCAATAGCAAGTGTCCTTAAAAGAGAAACTCACAGAATAAAACATAACAGATGGCCGTTTGACCACAGATGCAGAAATTTGAGCAATACAGCCACAAGACAGGGAATGGTGACAACCACCAAAAGTTGGAATGGGCAATAATGGATTCTCCTCTAGACCCCTGCTGACATCTTGACTTCAGACTTCTGTTCTCTAGAACTGTGACAGAATAAAATTCTGTTATTTTTAAGCCACCTGGTTTGTGGTAACTTGTTACAACAACCAGAGGAAATAAATATACTACACTACTAAAGAACTGAAAGAGAATAATCCGAAAGAAAAAGAAAATGACAATGCCTGGCCCAGGGTAGAGGTTCAATAAATATCTCTTGAAAGCATGAATGGATGGCTAACTAGATGAACAGATGTCAGGAATATTAAATATTGAATGTTCCATGAATTTTATTCACTAATTTGCAATTAAGGTAAAAAAAGGGTATAATCTCTAATACCTTACAGAGGTGAAAACAAAACTTTTCACAGGAAGGCAAGAAAAAGAAAACAGAAGCAAAAAAAGAACAAATAAAAAATAAAATGATACACTTTAGCCTTAAAATATCAACAATTACATTAAATATAAATGGTCTAAATACATCAGTTTAAGACAGGAATTGGCAGAGTGGCTTTTAAAAATGATTCGAGTATATATTGTCTACAAGAAACTCACTTCAAAAAACAGTATCAGTGGTTGAAAATAAAGAATGGAAAATAATATCATAGAAATGTGAATCAAAAGAAAGCAGGAGTGGCTATATGAATATCAAGTAAAGTAAATCTCAGAGAAGAGAAAATCACCAGAGACAGACAGGGACACTATAAAATGATAAAAGAGATGAATCCACCAAGCAATAGCAATCCTAAATGTGTATACAACAAACTGAGTTGCAAAATATGTGACGCAAAAACTGATAAGACTGAAAAGAAAAATAGACAAATACACAGGTGCAGCTGGAGATTTCAGAACCCACGTCTCAACAACTGATAGAACTACACAGAGAATCAGCAAAGATAGAGAAGAACTCAAGAATACCATCAACCAAGATTTAGTAGACATTTATAGAACACTGTATCCAACAATAGCAGAACACACATTCCATTCAAGTGCCCAAAGAATACATATCAAGACGGACCATAAAACAAACTTCAACAAATTTTTGAAAATTCAAATAATACAGAATTTTCTCTAACCACAATGGAATCAAACTAGAAATTGGTAAAAGAAAGGTAACAGAAAAATCTCCCAACTCTTGGAAACTAAACAAACTTCTATATATTCCCATGAATCAAAGAGAAAGATCTCACGGGAAATCAAAAAATACACTGAACTGAATGAAAATAAAAAATCAACATTTGTGGGATACAGCTAACATATTCAAAGACGGAAATGTAACCATTAGAAAAAAACGGAACATCTCAAATCAATAATCTAACTTTCCACTTCAAGAACCTAGAACAAAATAATCACAAAATACAAGCAGAAGAAACAGAGATAAAATCAATAATAAAAATTGAAAAAATAAAGAAAAAGAAGGAAACAAAGACCTAGTTGTTTTAAAGATCAATAAAAATCAACTAACCTCAGCAAGAATGACAAAAGAAGAGAAGACAAAAATTACTAACATCAGAATTGAAACAGTAGGTATCTCTACAGACTGCAGAAATCAAAAGGACAATAAGTGAATGCTGTGAATACTTCTATACATATAAATTTGAAAACTTAGACAAAATGGACCAATTTGTTGAAAAACATAAATAGTAACAACTTATCCAATATGAAAGATATAATCTGAATGTTCCTACAACTATTAGGGAAATTGAATTAATATTTTCGAAGTCCTAAAAAAATGTCCAGGCCCAGATGGTTTCAGTGGAGAATACTACCAAACATTTAATGAAAAATTAACACTATCCTATACAATCTCTTCCAGAAAAGAGGAGGTGGCACTTCCTAAATCACTTCATGAAGAAAAACTACAAAGCAGTATACATCATAAATATAGATGCAAAAATATTTAACAAAATTTTAGCAAGAATTATATACTATGATCAAATGAAGTTTATTGCAGGGATGCAAGGCTGGTTCAATATTAAAAATCAATGTACTCCATCATATTAACAGGCTAAAGAAGAAAAATATCACATGATCATATCAATTCAGAAAAAACATTTGACAAAAGTCAACACATGAACACTGAAATTACAAATTCAATATAATTTATAATCACTCCAAAAAACTAACAAAATATGTACAGAAGTTGTAGGCTGAAAATACACAATGCTGAAAGAAATCAAAGGATATCTAAGCAATTAGAGAGGCATACACTGGGAAATTCAGCATGGTAAATATGGCGATTCTCCCAAAGTGGTATACAGCTTTAACACAATTCCTATCGAAATACAAACAAGATTTTGGGAGACAGATTATATTTTTTCTAAATCTATATGAAAAACCAAAGGAATGAGCATAGCTGAAACGATTTTGAAAAAGAAGAATGAAGTAGGAGGAACTGTGTCCACCCACTGTTAAGACTTATTATAGTAAGCTATAGTAACCAAGACTACACAGTATTGGTGGAGGGAGAGAGACATAGATCGACAGAACCCAGAAATAGACCCCACACATATGCCCAACTGATTTTTGGCAACAGTGCAAAGACAATCCAGTAGACAAAAGATAGCCTTTTCATCAAATAGCACTGAAGCAACTAGATATCCACAGGTGTTTAAAATTAAAAAAAAAAAAAAAAACTGACATGACCTATGCCTCACACTAACTCAAAATGAATCATAGACTTACACCTAAAACATAAAACTAATCACTTCTCAGCCTTTTCACTAAGATCAAGTGTGAAACGTATAACAATAGAGCTGTCAGGAAAAACATGAGCAAATAGCTTCTAGATCTAGGGCTAGACAAAGAATTCTTAAACTTGGCAGTAAAAGCATGATCCACAAGAAAGAAAAGTTAGACTTCATCAAAATTTAAAACTTTTGTATTGTGAAAGACCCTGTAAAAGGATGAAAAGACAAGCCACAGACTGGGAGAAAATATTTGCAAATGAATGTTTGAAAAAGGACTAGTGTTGAGACCACATAAAGAACTCTCAAAACTCAATAGTAATAAAATACACAATCCAATTCAAAAATGGGTAAAAGACATGAGGGAACATTTTACTGAGGATGATATACAGATTGCAAATAAGCCCACTAAAAGATGCTTAATTCATTAACCATCAGGCAAACACAAAGTAAAAGGACAATGAAATATCACTACACATTTATCAGAATGGCTAAAATTTTTAAAACACCACCAAAAGCAAAAATACTGGATGATTAATTGCTGCTAGGAATGTAAGCCAGTATAGCCACTCTGGAAAACAGTTTGGAAGTTTCTTAAAATATTAAATATGCAACACCATACAAACCAGCAATTGTACTCTGGGTAATTTATCCCAAAGAAATAAAAATTTCTGTTCACATAAAAACTTGTGGATGAATGTTTATAGTACCTTTATTTGAACAACAAAAACAACAAAAAAAGACATGAAAACAATGATATGTCCTTCAGTGAAGAAATGGATAAACGAACTGTAGTACACCATACTGTGGAATGCTACTCAGCAATAACAAGGAAAAAAAACTATTGATATGTGTAACCACCTGGAAGAATCTCCAGAAATTATGCTAAGTGAAAAAAAATTCAATCCCAAAAGGTTACATAGTGTATGATTCCACTTATATAGCATTCTTGAAATGACGAAGTTATACAAATAGAGAACAGATTAGTGAATTCCAGGGGCTAAGGAGGGATACAGGAGCAGGAGGGAAATAGGTGTGACCCCACAAGTGTAATATGAGAGATCCATTGATGACGGAAATCTTATGCATCCTGATTTTATCAATGTCAACATCCTGGTTGTAATACTGTACTATAGTTTTTCAAGATGTTACTATAGGGGGAAACTGGGTAAAGAGAACATGGATATTTCTGTATTATTTCTTACAACTGTATGTGAATCTATAGTTTTCTCAAAATATAAAGGGTTTTTTTGTTTTTCGTTTTTTGTTTTTTTGTGGTTTTTTTTTTTGAGACAGAGTCTGGCCCTGTCATCAGGCTGGAGTGCAGTGGCGCGATCTTGGCTTACTGCAACCTCCAACTCCCTGGTTCAAGCTATTCTCCTACCTCAGCCTTCCGAGTAGCTGGGATTACAGGCACGCACCACCATGCCTGGCTAATTTTTGTATTTTTTTTTTTAGTAGAGATGGGGTTTCATCATGCTGGCCAGGATGGTCTCGATCTCTTGACCTCATGATCCACCCGCCTCGGCCTCCCAAAGTGCTGGGATTACAGGCATGAGCCACCACACTTGGCCAAAAAGGTCAATTTTTGAAATCAGTCAATGTAACAGAATTTTCAAAAAGCACCTGGATACCACCCTACATGTAGAAATCTGATAAATACAGTATCTACTCATGATTTAAAACTATCAGCAAACTACAAATAGAACGGAACTTCTTCAACCCAATAAGGAATATCTATGACAAACTTAGAGCCAGCATCATACTTAATAGTGAAAGAATGAATACTTTCCCCCAAGTCAGGAACAAGGCAGGGATGTTGACCATTACCACTTCCTTATTTTAATGCATAAACACAATATTTATCTTTGTTTATTTAGATCTTTGAATAGTTTATTCAGTTTTATGTAATTTTTAACATACAGATCTTACACACATTTTCTTAGATTCATATCTAAGCACTTTTTTATTTCTATAGGTTTTGGGGGAACATGTGGTGTTTGGTTACATAAGTTCTTCAGTGGTGATTTCTGAGATTTTGGCACACCCATCACCCAGCAGTGTACACTGTACCCAGTTTGTAGTCTTTTACTCCTCACACCCCTCCCACCCTTTCCTCAGAGTCCCCAAAGTCCACTGTATCATTCTTATGCCTTTGCGTCCTCACAGCTTAGCTCCCACTTATAAGTGAGAACATACGATGTTTGATTTTCCATTCCTCAGTTACTTCACTTAGAATAATAGTCTCCAGCTCCATCAAGGTTGCTGCAAATGCCAATATTTTGTTACTTTTTATGGTGAGTGAGATACACACACACACACACACATAAAAAATACACACACTTACACACCACATTTTCTTTATCTACTCATTGACTAATGGGCATTTGGGCTGGTTCCATATTTTAGCAACTGCAAATTGTGCTGCTACAAACATCCATGTGCAAGCATCTTTTTCATATAATGACTTCTTTTCCTCTGGGTAGATACCTAGTAGGTACAGAATCACAGAATGAGTAAGAATTCACCAACCAGCTGCTGTCTTCAAGAGAATCACCTAACACATAAGGACTCACATAAACTTAAGGTAAAGGGGTAGAAAAAGATATTCCAAATGGTCACCAAAAGTGAGCAGGAGTAACTATTCTTACATCAGAAAACAAACAAACTTTAAAGCAACAGCAGCTTAAAAAGACAAAGAGGGACATTATATAATTATAAAAGGACTTGTCCAACAGGAAAATATCACAATCCTAAATATATATACACCTAACACTGGAGCTCCCAAATTTATAAAACAACTACTGCTAGACCTAAGACAGCAACACAATAATAGTGGGGGACTTCAATGCTCCACTGACAGCACTAGAAAGGTCATCAAGAACAGAAAGTCAACACAGAAACAATGGACTTAAACTATACCCTAGAACAAATGAACTTAACAGATATCTACAGAACATTCTAACCAACAACTGAAGAATACACATTCTATTCATCAGCACCAGGAACATTCTCCAAGAAAGACCATATGATAGGCCACAAAACAAGTCTCAATAAATTTAAGAAAATCAAAATTATATCAAGTACTCTCTCAGACCACAGTGAAACAAAATTGGAAATCAACTCCAAAAGGAACACTCAAAACCATGCAAATACATGGAAAGTTAATAATCTGTTCCTGAATGATCATTGAGTCAACAATGAAATCAAGATGGAAATTAAAAAACTATTTCGACTGAATAATAGTGACAAAACTTATCAAAACCACTGGGTAGAACAAAAGCGGTGCTAACAGAAAAGTTCATAGCATTAAATGTCTACATCGAAAAGTCTGAAAGAGCACAAATAGACAAGCCAAGGTCACACCTCAAGGAACTAGAGAAACAACAAACCAAACCCAAATCCAGCAGAAGAAAAGAAGTAACAAAGATCAGAACAGGACTAAATGAAATGGAAACAAAAAAATACAAGAGAAAAATGAAACAAAAAGCTGGTTCTTTGAAAAGATAAACAAAACTGATAGACCACTACTGAGATTAACCAAGAAGGGAGAAGATGCAAATAAACTCAATTAGAAATGAAACGGGAGACATCATAATCAATACCACAGAAATACAAAAGATCATTCAAGGCTACTATGAACACCTTTATGCACACAAACTAGAAAACCTAGAGGAGATGGATACATTCCTGGAAGTATACAACCCTCCTAGATTAAACCAGGAAGAAATAGAAACACTGAACAGACCAAGAACAAGCAGCAAGATTGAAATTGTAATTTAAAAACTGCCAACAAAGAGAAATCCAGGATCAGACAGATTCACAGCTGAATTCTATCAGACATTCAAAGAACTGATACCAATCCTATTGAAACTAGACCATCATCACCATCCAACACCATGTTGGAGCTCTGAACCAGTGCAATAAGGCAAGAAAAAGAAACAAAGGACTTACAGATTAGAAAGGAAGACGTTTAATTGTTTTTATTCACAAACAACATAGTTGTCTATGGTGAAAATCCCAAATAATCTACAAAATGGCTAGTAGAATAAGTGAGTCTAGCGGTACGCAGAATACAAGGTCAATATACAAAAGTATCTCTACTTTTATATATTATATTTTCCATACAACATCAAAGATATAAATTATAATTTAAAAGGTAATCTAATTTACATTAACATAACAATATTGATATGGGAAGAGGTGCAGGGAAGGGCTGGCAAGAGAAGGGCGCGTTCCCTGTCTAGGGTACCACCCCCGGGCCTGTGCCCGCAGACCTAGGTGAGGACAGGAGCTCCTGCCTTCACGTCCAAATGCTGCCATTTCCCAAGACCACCCTGGCCCACCACACCCCCAACCTGTGCCTATAAAAACCCCAAGACCCTAGCAGGCAGAGACGCAAGTGGCTGGATGTGGAGAGGAACACACCAGCGGAGGAACACCCAAGTGGCTGGACGTTGAGAGGCCGTCAAGAAGAACGCATCCGCATAAGAGCACACCAACAGGCCCCGCAGGTCGGCAACCACCTTTCTACTCCTTCGCTCTTCTGGCTCCCCCGTCTGCTGAGGGCTACTTCCATTCAATACAATCTTGCACTCATTCTCCAAGTCCACGTGTGATCCGATTCTTCCAGTATACCAAGACAAGAAACTCTGAGATACAGAAAGCCCTCTGTCCTTGCGATAAGGCAAGGGTCTAAATGAGCTAACACAAGCCGCCTATGGACTGCAAAACCTAAAGAGCACCCTGTAACACATGCCTACTGGGGCTTCGGGAGCTCTAAACATTCACCTCCAGACACTGCCATGGGGTCAGAGTCCCACAACCTGCCCCTGGGCATGCTCCCCCTAGAGGTTTGAGCAGTGGGGCACCAAAAAAGCGAGCCACTCCCCTACTGCACGCCCTGCGAGGGGGGCTGGGGAACTTTTCCTGTTTCAATATGAAATATAATTGAAACACTTGACAAAAGATGTGCAAGACGTGTAGACCAAAAATTACAGAACATGCTGAGAGAAATAAAGAAGACCTAAATATATTCAAGGATCAAATACTCAATACTGTTAAGACGTCAATCTCACAAATTGAAGACAGATTCAATATGATCTCCTTCTAAATCCCAGTAGGCTTTCTGCAGAAATGAACAAGCTTATTCTAAAATCTGCACGGAAATGCAAAGGATATAGAATAGCTAAAACAAATATGACAAAAACAAAGTTGTAGGGCTAGTACTAGCAGGTTAGACTTTAAAACCTATCATAGAGCTACAATAGACAAGATAGTGCAATATTGGCATATAATCAATGGAAAAAAACAGTCCAGAAATAGACCCAAACATAAATGTGCAATTGTCTTTTTAAAAAGGTGAAACGACAACTCAATGAGGAGATGATAATCTTTTCGACAAGTGGTGGCGGAACAATTAAATAGCCATATGCAAACACAATGAGTCTCTCCTCATCCTGAAACAGTAAACAGAAGTTAACTCAAAGTGGATCACAGGCCTGAATATAAGAGCCAATAATGTAAAACTTCTAGAAGAAAAGAGCAGAAAATCTTAGTGGCCTTGGGTTTGACAAGATTTCTTGAAGAGAACACAAAAGGTAAAGTATAAAAAATTTAAAAATCAACCAAATAAACTTCATCACAATTAAAAATGTTTGTTTTTCAAAGGCACTGTTACAAAAATGAAAATGTAAGCCATAGACTGGCATAAAATATCTGCAAAACAAATATTTAGCAAATGACTTGTATCTAGAATATATAGAGAATTCTTAACTACAAGAGTAAGAACATCCAATAAAAAGCGGACAAAAGATTTGAACATCTCACCAAAGAAAATATAAAAATGGCAAATAAATACATCTTAAAATGCTCGACAAAATTTTAATCATTAGGTAAAATTACATTACAACCACAATGAGATATCACTACACATTCACTGAAATAAAATTATAAGGACTGAACATGCCAAATGTGGGCAAGGATGAGGAGTAATGGCACTTTCACATACTACTGATGGAATATAAATATAATACAATCATTTTGGAAAAGTTTGACAATTTCTTTAAAGGTTACACATACACCTACCAAACAACCCAGACATTCCATATTTAGACATTTATCCAAGGAAAATAAAAGCATATGTTCACATAAACACTTTAATGTAAATATTGATAACAGCTTCATTTGTAATAGATAAAAACAATCCAGATGTTCACTAACAAGTGAATAATCAAATTATGATATATCCATACAGTGATATATCCATACAGCAATAAAAAGAAATGAAGAAAATCATGGATAAACTTCAAAACAATTACACTGAATGAAAGAAGCCATACAAAAAAAATTAATACTACTGCATGTTTTCACTTATAGAAGATCACAGAAAATACAAACTGAACTATAGTGGCAGAAAGCAGCTTTTGCCTGGGAATAAGGAAAGGAGAATGAAAGCTGGATTACAAAGGGCCATGGGGAAATTTCTGGAGGTGGATATGCTTATTATCTTGATCATGGTGAGGGTTTCATGGGAATATACATATGTGAAAAGTCATCAAATTTCCCATAAATATATGTAGTTTACTATACATCAATACTTCAATAAACTAGTGCAAAATAAAGTATATAAACACAAAAAAACTGATGAAATTACCCCATAAAGATGGCAACAGTGAACACATTGTTTTTTTAAATTTCCTGAACCCCTCATAAAAAACAGAGCAACTAGGACAAAAATAATAAAATTAAACAAAATAAATATAATAAACCATGCATGACAGCTACACCATAACTACATGATAAGATTTCCCACACAAACCAAAAATGCATGCCATGTGTGAACAGCAGCTAAAACCGTAAATGGTTTTGTATCCTCCAACAGCTGATGAATTCAGCAAGTCCATAGTAACATCTGAGAGGGCCAAGCAGTCTTATCCCCATGAACTTTCAAAACTTCTAGAACAAAGACCCAAGTTGAAGAAAAATTCTGGGAAACAGAACCCATATTGAGCAGCAGAGAAACAACAGGAAAGGTCTACATAACAGTACAGGAGAGAAACAGAACAGAGAAACCTCAGAAAGTAAGGTATCCTAATTCGAACACTATACAAAACAACAAAAAAGGGAGCTCTAGAGTCCTGAAATTAGAAAAGCTATCCTGAACCACACCTCCTAAGGTTTATGAAAACTAATTTCACATAAAAATGAAAAATAAGGATCATTAAATTACACGGATAGTTATTTTTTAAAGAGAGAATAAGGAGCAGACTAATATTCCTAAAGACAATGAAAGACATACTCAAACAGGTAACTACAACCTACTATTTCTCCACAAGCAAAGAAATTTTTAATGTATAAGATATGAAAAAACACATGAATCGTAATTATGAAAACTCAGAAATGAAGTGATAGAACTCAGGAAAGAATTAGAAGAAAATAGTTCAAAAAAGACTAAACTAGAAAGAAGAAAAAGATGAATAAACACAATAATACTTCAAGAGAAATAAAAGGTGAAAAGAAGAAAAATTTTTAAATAAAAAAGATTTGAAGCCAGGTGCAGTGGCTCATGCCTGTAGTCCCAGCAGTGTGGGAGGCCAACGCAGGCAGATCACCTGAGGTCAGGAATTCAAGACCAGCCTGCCCAACATGGTAAAACCCTGTCTCTACTAAAAATACAAAAACTAGCTGGGTGTGGTGGTGGACACCTGTAATCCCAGCAATGTGGGAGGCTGAGGCGGGGAATCACTTGAACCCAGGAGGCAGAGGTTGCAGTGAGCCAAAATCGTGCCACTGCACTCCAGCCTGGACGACAGAATGAAACTCTGTCTCCAAAAAAAAAAAAAACTTTGAAACAAAGTAATATAAGCTTATAAGCTTGAGAGAAAGTAATATATGTAATATATAAGGTAGACAAAGAAGATCCAACAACTTTTAATAGGAGTTCCTGAAGAAGAAAACCAAAACCAAAGCAAGGGAAGGAATTTTTTTAAGTCAAAAAAAAAAAAGCCCTTTCCTGTAATTAAAAACAAAAAAAAAAGATTCAAAAGCACGTACCGCAAACCTGAGAAAGTCAATCCAATATAACCAATACTGAGATTTACTGTTGAATCTTAAAGAAAAATCCTTTGGGCATCCAAGCAAAATAATCAAGTTACTTAGGAACAAAAAGAAAAGCAAATTATCATTAGACTTTCACAGCAATAAGATACAAGGAAAGCAAATAACACTAGTCTATAGGGTGATATTGCTCACTATAAGCAGGACATGAAAAAATATAAAAATATAAATTTTGTAAAATTATAAAAAATTATAATCACCATAATCTTTAATTTCAATAATTAATTTATATCTGGCCGTTTTCCTACCCAGGGAGAAAAACTGATATATTATGGGTAGTACATTGGCTATTATGAGTTTGAAGGAAAAGAAACTGGATTAGCTAGTGGTTCTCAACCAGGAGTGATCTCCTCCTTCCCCTCCCCTCCACTCGTGGTCTAGGGACATTTTTTTGTTTTTTTTTTTTTTGTGAGATGGAGTCTAGCTCTGCAGCGCAGGCTGTAGTGCAGTGGCCGGATCTCAGCTCACTGCAAGCTCCGCCTCCCGGGTTTACGCCATTCTCCTGCCTCAGCCTCCCGAGTAGCTGGGACTACAGGCGCCTGCCACCTCGCCCGGCTAGTTTTTTTTTTTTTTTTTTTTGTATTTTTTTTAGTAGAGACGGGGTTTCACGGTGTTAGCCAGGATGGTCTCGATCTCCTGACCTCGTGATCCGCCCATCTCGGCCTCCCAAAGTACTGGGATTACAGGCTCGAGCCACCGCGCCTGGCCTAGGGACATTTTTTTAATCATCACTTAGGAAGTGTTACTGTAATCTAGTAAGTAGAAGCCAGAGATGCCACTAAACATCCTACAATGCACAAGACAGCTGCCTCCAACAAAGAATGTCAATATCTCAACAAAATATGTCTAAGAAATTCTGGTTTAGACAAAGCAAATATTAGTTGAGTCACATGAAACCACCAACATTAATTACTGGCCATAGTTCAACATATATGTTGAGCTTAGCATACATATATTAAGTCAGTGACATCAAGAAAATGTATACAGGTTGGCAACTACAACATGCTACAGCAGTTGTTCTCAAACTTCAGCATGTGTCGGAATCACCTTGCACAGGGCTTGTTAAACCTGGGTCCCACCACCAGAGATTCTGGTTCAGTTGGTCTTGCTTAGGCCTCGGAACTTGATTTCTAACAAGTTCCCAGGTGATATACTGAGGATCACACATTGAGAGCCACCATGGTAGAAGAACAGTCAAAAACAAAAAAAGAGGAAAAGGAGACTGCAGAATCTTAACATTTTTTAGATGTGAGTGAAATGAGCCAAGTGCACAGCAGCAGTTTGCCTAAATGAAGCGGAAGGTCCATCTGACAGTAGACTGCATATGTTCACAACTTCTGTTAGTCCTGGCTACAGGGCTCTTTGTAATGACTTTAAAAGTAATATGGCAAAAAAATAGCAGAGATGGAATAACATGTAAGTCTACTTAAATGTACATTAGAGAAAAATATAAGGAGTTTGTGAAAAAGCGTATCAGACAAAAGGGTCATTGAGTAGAGGCTTGCATTAAAATGGGAGTTCTTAACTTGCATGCCTGAGAATTTCTTGGAGCTGTGAACATGTTGCTTTGTTCTGCTGACTTTAGTCATAATCATTATAAGTAAACCAAGTATTCCCCGGTGCGGGTTACTGCACCTGTAGTCCCAGTTAGTCAAGCGACTAAGAGAGGAGGATCACTCCAACCCAGGCCCAGGCATTCAAGTCCAGCCTGGGCAGCACAGCCAGACTCTATCTCTTAAGAAAAAAAAAAAAAGTATGTGTGGATCTATGCTACCATCACTGACTAGAAGAAACCCAAAAAAAAAATTGGCATAGAGGATTCCACTTTATTGCTACTTTATATCACATATGTAATTTTTAAATATTTGATCAACATTATTCTTTTTGTTTCAAAGTAAGCTTCCCAGCTTCCCAGACTTTAAAATCTACAACGTTCTATTGAAAAGCCCGGCACAGGAAACAATCATCATGGTTACAACTTAAGCTGCTCCTTTTTGCCCCAATTGTGCTATTTGGGACATGCTCCTTTTCTAGGATACTTACTCAGAAACAAAATGAACACAAGCCCACTCAACAAACCATTCCTCTAAAACTAAAAAGAACTGGGTTAATCATCTCATCTGTACACTAGTGGCTAAAAAGGAAAGCCGAAAAAAACAAGACTAGTTAAATAAATGAATTTAGGACACCTATCTTTTAAACTCTAAATTAATGTTACTAATTATTTTATCCCTACTGGGAGATGCACCTATTTTAAAGAGCCATTTATAGTAATATCTTACGCCAATAAAAAACAAGTCAATCCACTGAAGTATTCTTTGCTACAATAAAAGTTTTCTAGTCTTTCTTGTTGTCCCAGCTTCTGCCATTGTCATGGTAAACTTCATCATTCAGGTGAGTGACCAATAGCTGGTTTCTGATTTCCTGTAATCCAAGGATGTTTTACCCAAATGTGACATTCCCCAATGCCTAGCAAAGCAGCACGGAGTAAGGGCTTCATAAATATTTGTTAAAATGAATTCATCTCCACTTCATATCAGCAACCCACAACTTTTGTCAAAGGCTGGATCTTATTATCTGGAAATACTCCATCTCTAGAATCTCAAACTGTGATCTCACTTATTGGCCATTAACTCTTATTTTTCTACTTTTCTATTGCTAAGCCTATGTTTCACCCTCATCACACTTCTAACCTATTAACCTTCTTATTCTCCAGTACCTAACATTCTTCCTAGTTTCACTTTTTTCTTTGCCAGCCTGAATCTCCCTATTATTTCAATTAGATTCTCACCAATAACCTTACTTTAATAACCTCCTTCTAATCTCAACAAAATAAAAATAATATCTAATATACTATAAGCCAGGCATTGTGCTAATAAATAAGCACCTTACTTGCATTCATCTTATTTAATTCTCATACTAATTTTATAAGGTAGGTAGATACTATTATTATCCCATGTTGTAGATGAGGAAATTAGAGTTTAGAAAAATTAAGGTACTTGCCTAAAGTTATGCAGCCTGTACTACTCCAAAACTCATACCAACCACTATGTTACACTGACTCCTGTCCAAACTGTGCATCCAGACAATACCAAACACATCTATCAGCTTTTCCTATCCCACTCCTGCTCCTAAGCTATGCAGCACTGCTAGAGAAAACTGTGTAACTATGCTGCTTAATGCTTTTAAAAAACATACGGTTAAAAAAAAAAAAAACTTGTCTTCAATGATCAATGATGCTAGACAAAAACACAAAATGACAACCAATTTGTTGCAATCAAGAAAAGAAACAGAAATTCTTAGTTTATGATATTGCCTAAAGCATTTTCAGAAACATCTTTGATCTCTGAAAATGAGGCTACCTGTGCTAGTTTATGAAATCCTTGCCCTTCTCCACAAAGAATAAGCCACGTTAGAATAAATCCAGGTACTAACAATATTATCTTCCTCTATTCTTGTACCTTGCTCCTACCTCTAAGAACTTAAAATCTAATAAGGAAGACAGATTCACACACTAAAAATTTTGACTACATAGCACAAAGTCCTCTTTTCCTAGCCTGGACACCCTCATAATTTGTTTAATCCTAAACCACTTGGACAAGAGAGAGGAGATGAGCAGATGCTATCCAAAAATGATGACGTGACATAATCAGTCAGTACTATATCTGAGAACTCCAGCTTTGCTACTGTTCAACTATGTGTAGGATATCAAATGTTTGTAGTTACAGAGAGCCAGTTATCCTACTCCTAGCAGCTCTCACTTAAAATCCAAAGTATAACTCATAAGCTGCTGATACTGTCCTTGAGTTTATAACAATAAAGCAGATGCCATAAAGGCCTTGCTTTGAGTTCACAATAAAAACTAAACTTTACATAGCTGATAGTTATTTCCTTACTCAAATTAAATTATTAAACAGTTTGTTTTAATGAATAGAACAAAATAAATTAAATGATTACCTTAGAGAATTAACCTTCCAAGAAAGACAAAACCTTCTTTGAAGGCAAAGATGACTGATAGAGGGACTCAAGAAACTAAGCAGAAGACACTGAATACCAATCCCTAACATCAGTAATTTTTCAAATATAGCATATTTCCATATGTCAGTCCTGTAAAATGAAATTCCTAATAATGTTAAATCTTTAAAACATTGCCTTAAAAGGTTTATGTAGAAAACCATTCAAACCTGATTATAGTCTTCATGCTTAAGACCATACAGAAACAAATAATATTTTTTAGTAGGACCAAAGAAAGAGTAAAAGAAAAATTAACATTTAAGGGCCTACTATGTGCTATACAAGGCACTTTACATACATAATCATATTAATCATCACAATATATGAGCAGTATATTTCTATCCTTACTGATGCTTAGAAAAAAAAAAAAATGGGATTCACCCAAAGTCATGTGACTAGTAAAGATTAGAGCCAGTATTCCAACCTATGATTTCTCAGTCCATAACCTACAGCCATCATACCACCTCAGATCATAGTCCCATCATAAGAACTCGCTTAAATGCCAGCCTAAAAGGATTTCTAAGTTGATAATTTTGTGAGAGTTATGTTCATGATTTATTTAATAATATTTATGTTACCAATAAATTATTTTACTAATAATGTCCACTATGTATCTTTTACTATCAATGCCATGTCAAAACAATATACACAAGTTTCATGTTCCTTGCGAAGAGATAAACTCCTCTTTGGATTAAACCTTTTTGGGAGGCCGAGACGGGCGGATCACGAGGTCAGGAGATCAAGACCATCCTGGCTAACATGGTGAAACCCCGTCTCCACTAAGAAATAACAAAAAACTAGCCGGGCAAGGTGGCGGGTGCCTGTAGTCCCAGCTACTCGGGAGGCTGAGGCAGGAGAATGGCGTAAACCCGGGAGGCGGAGCTTGCAGTGAGCTGAGATCCGGCTACTGCATTCCAACCTGGGCGACAGAGCGAGACTCCGTCTCAAAAAAAAAAAAAAAAAAAAACCTTTATCACCAATGATACAGAGAATATTGCCTTCTGAGTGGCTCTTTGACAACTTATATACAGCAAGACAGGAGGAATAAGTTCCCCTGTTCTGTACCACCGTAGGGTAAATATGATTAACAACTTAGTGTATATTTTCAAAAAGCTAGAAGAGATAATTTTGAATGTTCACAACACAAAAGAATGATAAATGTTCAAGGTGATGAATGCTAACTACTCTGATTTGATCATTACACACTGCATACATGTATTGAAATATGCTCTGCATCCCATAAATATATACAATTATTACATGTCAACTAAAAATAAAAATAAATAAAGGCCCAAAATTTGCCTGAAAAACACAAATGAGCTTATTTTCCCCTCCCTCTTTATACCAACAAGGGTACAAACAGCCTTCTGATTGCTCAGGATACAGTTCAGAATTATTTCAACCTTCCCTTTCTCCTCACACCCCACAGCACATTTCACAACAGTGTAACAAGATGTGTATGACTCCCAAATGTTCTGGATTGAAAAGAACTTACTAAGGTGCAAGTACACCTGTGGCATTAATAAATCGTCGGTTTTTTGTATTGTTTATCTTGGATTTTTTCCATATTATAGTGCAATATAAACATTATATTTGATATTAACTTTGATATGTTTTACTGTATGATATATAGAAGAATAGTTGTTAAATTTTAGTTTCAGTTCTATATATTAATACACATGCACACAAATGTGTGTATATGTGGGGTCACAATTTAAAATGTATTCCTTACATGATAAGGTCATAGCAAAAAAAAAGTTGGAAATCACAGCTCTACAGTATTTTGCATAGAGTAAAAGGGAATATTACCAAAGTCTGTCCTAAATATATGAGCTATAGCAGGAATATTGAAAGGTATGCAAAACGTTAGCTCAGGAATAACTATATAAACTTGGAAGAGTTCTGGAAACATTGTAAGCTCCCTCCTGTTAACTTTTTTAACCAGCCTTTCTATTTCCTCATTAACAAATAGCAGTAAAAATTCCTTTAAAATACTTTTTATTTTTTATTTTTATTTTTTGAGACAGTCTCCCTGCATCGCCCAGGCTTAAGTGCAATGGCGCAATCTTGGCTCACAGCAACCTCTGCCTCCCGGGCTCAAGCAATTCTCCTGCCTCAGCCTCCCAAGTAGCTGGGGCTACAGGCACACGCTACCACACCTGGCTAATTTTTTAGTAAAGGCAGGGTTTCACCATATTGGCCAGGCTGGTCTCGAATTCCTGACCCCAATGATCCGCCCACCTGAGCCTCCCAGAGTGCTGGGATTATAGGCGTGAGCCACCATGCCCAGCCTAAAATACTTTTTTAAAATATATAGATACATTAGGACATAGGAGGGGAAAAGGGCTAGCTAAGATAACATACTGCCAACCCAGCCAGTAAGACAAACTCAGAATAGTAACTGACAGCTATTAAAAATACACAAACAAACAAACCAGGTGTGGCGGCACGCTCCTGTAATCCCAGCTACTAGAGAGGCTAAGGCAGGAGGATTGCTTGAGGTCAGGAGTTTAAGAGCAGCCTATGCAATATATTAAGACGCTATCTCCAAAAAAAAAAAAAAAAGATAAAAGCAGGCCAAGTCCCTGGCACCTACAGGAAGAAGGTGTGACAAATAAGTATCACAGGAAGGAGAAGAGACCCAATTACCTAACCTAAACAGGTGAAGTGACATGTTCAATCATTCAGGAACTGCTGGGTGCCGGGCACTGGTTCTGGATTCTCCAACACAGTCTAATAACGCTTTACGCCTAGCACAGAATGTGTCAGACAATGAAGACTGTCAAGAGTACTGACAGAAAAAGAAAGAATACAAAATTACTCCCAGGTTTCCCTCCAGTATGATACCGAAAGATGGTCAGGCTTCAATAACAAGAGGAGGCATATTTAGGTAAGAAGTGATGAATGCAGTTTCGAGCACATTGAGTTTGAAAAGCCAGCAAGACATTCTGGTGCAGACACCCTGGTGGAGGTGCCCAGTAAACAGAAATGATCCAAAATTGAGAAGGAAAGGCCAAGGCTACAGTCACACATTTGGAAATCATGCCATGGAAATGATGACTGAAATCCAGAATGAATAATATGACCCAGAAAGAGAGTCCCAAATAATACACAGTGGCTCCTGTCTGTTCATTTGACTGATTATCACTGTAAGTGGGGCACTGAATCAGAAGAAATGTAATACAAACACATCAATTATAATATTTAAAAACTCATCAGTCAATCCAAAATCAATCTGTAAAAGCTACGTGAAATAATTCTTTTCTCTAATAATAAAGACAGGATAAGATAGAATAAAATGAAATGTTCAAATTAAAAGGGGGTCTTGGAAATATAACACATCTCGTTCACATTGTGACAACGAAGAAACCAACATCTACAGAGATTATGGAACTTAGGTCAACCAGCTAGTTACTATCAGGGTCAAAATGTCATCTCTACAAAGCAAGAGAGCTGATTTTTAAAAACCATTGATCCTATAATCTCTCTCATGGGTTCCTAAATAACTATTCATTTAAATAAATCTTACATATGTATATTTTCTTCTCTAAGAGAAAAAAACAAAGTCAATTTTCTCCCTGATTTCTCTTATGGTAACTGTTTTAGATATTCTTATCATTCAACAACAAACAAATTATCAGTCCTCTAATTATTCTAAAATAATTTTTTTCAGTTTTATTGAGGCATAACTGACAAAAATGCTGCATATTCAAGATATACGATGTGATGGGATTTTTTAACCCTTTTTAATTGTAAATTGAGAAAAAATAATCTATGTATTCACAGGCTACAAAGTGATTATGATATCTTACTATACGTATACATTATAAAATGATTACTACAGTAAAGCTAATCAACATGCCCATCACCTCACATAATGACTTTTTGTGATGAGAATACTTAAGATCTACTCTCTTAGCAAATTTCAACTACACAATTGTCTAAGGAAATATAATTATTAATTACAACAAATGTAATTCAACAGCAAATAATTTAGGTACTATATCAAGATACAAATGTTTCTCTATATGTGTGTGTGTATACACACATATATATATATTTTAGGCAAGATATATATATCCCTGTCAAGATTTCAATATGTTGTCCAAGGACTAGGTCCACATGCTATTTATGTAGTAATAATGAAGAAACTAAGCAGTGTAACAGAATAATAGGCATTTTGATTGTAGGGTCATCTTCATAAAATACAATCAAAATAAGACATTATAAGAAAACTGATGATTAATCCTCTTATTAACATAAATGACAAAATCCTCCACAAAATATTAGCAAAGAGTCCAGAAACATATAAAAAAAACTAATACATAATGAACAAGTAGGATTTATTCCAAGAATGAGAGGTTGGTTCATCATTCAAAAATTAATCAATGTACTTCACTGTATTAAAAGACAATAAGAAAAGCCATATACCATATCAATAGATACAGAAAAAAAAATTCTACAAGATTCAATACTCATTCGTGGTAAAACTTAGCAAATTAGGAATACAGGAAACTTAACCTAATGGTATCTATTTAAAAAGTACAACCACATTATACTTAATGGTAAGAGACCGAATGCTTTCTCCCTAAGATGACGAAAGCCTGGAAGTCATCTCTCGCCACTCCCACAGTGGAAAAATCTGACAGGTATTTCCTTAAGTGAATGGCCTAAATTAACATAACTGAGGATAAATCCATGGTGATAGCATGAACCCCGATATGATGAGATAAGGCATTTTGCCACTATGGTACTCTTCCTAAAAGCACTTAACCCCAATCTAATTATGAGAAATAACATCACACAAATCCAACTTGAGGGACAGTCTATGAAATACCTGACCAGTACTCTTCAAAACTATCAAGATCATGAAAAATAAGAAAAAGTTATGAAAGTGTCACAGCCAAGAGAAGACGAAGGAGACATAAATACAATGCGGTTTCCTGGAGTTGATCTTGAAACAGAAAAAAAAAAAAAAAAAAAGTGAAAAAACTAGTGAAATCCAAATAAAGTCTGAGGTTTAGTTTAGAGTGATGTATCAATGTTAATTTCTGAATGTTTGAAAGATGTACCATGATTATGTATTAATAACATGTTAGCATTAGGGGACACTGGTGGAAGGTATATAGGAACTTTCTAAACTAACTGCAATGTTTGTGAAAATTTAAAATTATTCTGAAATTTAAAAAATTAATTAAAAGGACAAAAAAAGATACACTTTTTAAACACCAGCCAAAAGAAGGTTGGAATGAATATGTGAATATTAGATAAAGTAGATTACAAAACAACGTATATTCTCTTTTTTTTTTTCTTTTTCTTTTTTTTCCGAGACAGAGTCTTGCTCTGTCGCCCAGGCTGGAGTGCAGTGGCGCAATCTCGTCTCACTGCAACCTCGGCTTCCCAGGCTCACGCCATTCTCCTGCCTCAGCCTCCCGAGTAGCTGGACTACAGGCGCCCGCCATCACGCCTGGCTAGGGTTTTTTTTTTTTTTGTATTTTTAGTAGAGATGGGGTTTCACCGTGTTAGCCAAGATGGTCTCGATCTCCTGACCTCATGATCCGCCGGCCTCGGCCTCCCCAAGTGCTGGGATTACAGGCGTGAGCCACCATGCCTGGCCAATTTTTGTATTTTTAGTAGAGACAGGGTTTCACCATTTTGGCCAGACTGGTCTCAAACTCTTGCCTTGTAAGCCACCCACCTCGGCCTCCCAAAGTGCTGGGATTACAGGTGTGAGCCACTGTGCCCAGCCTAACAAAGTATATTTCAAATAATAAACATTACTTAATGATAAAGGGGTCAATTCAAGAAAACATAATAATCCTAATTTTATGTGCATTTCACCACACAGTTTCAAAATACATAAACTACTAGTAAAAAATTATATATTTGAAAGGAAGAATAGACAAACCTGAAATTACAGTTGGAGACTTTAATACTCTCTCTCTGTAATCAATAGAACAAATTATAAACACAATGAAATAATACTACACACCACTAGAATGACTTAAAATTAAAAAGACTCATCATATCAAGTGTTATCAAGTATAAGGAGCAACTCCAACACTCATATACTGCTGGTGGAAATATAAAATGGTACCATCACCTTAGAAACAATTTAGCAGTTTCTTAAAGGTGTAAACATACATTTACTATATGGTCCTGCAATGCGATGTTTACCAGAGAGGAAGGAAAGCACATGTCTACATGAAGATTTATAAATGAATGTGTATAGTCACTGAGTTTGTAAAAGCCCAAAACTGAAAATTACCCAAAAGTCCATCAACTGATGAATGGATAAACAAGATGTGTTACACCCATTATTTGGAATCACTATCAATAATAAAAAGCAATAAACTAACAATATAAGCAACATCAAGGATGAACTACAAAATAATTAGATTAAAAGAAGCCAGACAAAAGAGTAGACTGTATGATCCATTTCTATAAAATTCTAGAAATTGGAAACTAATTTATAGTAATGGAAAGCAGATCAGTGGTTGCCTGGAATGGAAGGGGCTCACGGGAGGGAGAGAGAGAGAATCTAAGGACACAAGTAGCTTTTGGGAGTGATGGATATGTTCAATATCTGAATTGTGTATACATATGTCAAAGTTCATTAAATTATAGTTTAAATATGTGTGATTTATTAGATGTGAATTATACCTCAAAAAGCTTCAAAAAATGAAAAAATATATAGTCAGCATATGACCCAACAAACATTCTTAGGCATTTATCCAAGAGATATAAAAAAACTATGTCTAGATTCCACAACAGGCAAAATTATTCCACGGTGACAAAAGCAGATTAATGGTTGCTTAGGGTTAGGGTGTGGAGTTAACTGCAAAGACATACCAGTGGCTTTTGTGGGGGTGATGAAAATGTTCTATATTTTGTGCTAGTTATACAGGTGTACCCATTTGTCAAAACTCATCAAACTATAAACTTAAATTATACTTCAATAAATGTATTTTCCAAAAATGGAGGTGGGGGAATTTGGTGCCCCATCTAGAAAACTAATCTAGAGAGGAAACTTTGTAACACAAGAAGTTTCTAAATGGTATGTTTCCTGTATATCCAAAGTAAAATATGTTCCCAATCCCAAACAGATGATTTAAAAGGGCAGCAACAACTATCCTTTACTGAACAATACTCTGTACCAAGCACTGTGCCCTATACATACATTTCCTCTAATCGTCTCAACAATCCTGCAATGAAGGTATTATTATTCTCATTTTATTTTTTGTTTGTTTGTTTTGAGACAGGGTCTCACACTGTTGCCCAGGCTGGAGTTCAGTGGCACACTCATGGCTTACTGCAGCCTCAAACTCCTGAGCGCAAAAAAAAAAAAAAAAAAAACAGGCACAAGCCACCATTCCTGGATACTTTTTAAAATTTTTTTGTAGAGACAAGGTCTCGCTATATTGCCCAGACTAGTCTCGAATTCCTGGGTTCAATTGATCCTCCTGCCTTGACCTCTCAAATTGCTGGGATTACAGGCGTGAGAGCCACTGTGCCCAGCCTATTTATTCCCATTTTAGATTAGGAGACTTGGGCTCACAGAAGATAAGCAACTTACCCAAGGTCTCTCAGTAAGTAAATGAGCAAGCCTCAGCCTCCAAGAATAAATCTGGGTCTGCCTTAAACTATTTCCAATATAACATACTGACTCCCAGTACCTGTTAATTGAGGATAACCTCTATTCTACTGAATAAGAAAAACACATTTGCTTCCTTAAACTATCTCCTTGAATACAAGTATCTGCCAGTATAATGACCTTCATTCCCCAGGAGATGCCTAGCACATAAGTACTCAGATATGTTTTAACCTAAATTCATAAGATTTACTGTAAAGCAACTATTAGTTGCATTACAAATCTTTTCCATTATTAACATCTCTGATTGGAGGGAAAATTACATTCTAAGGGTATAATAGATTTTGCAATTATTACCAACATGATTACCATATACCAGTATTATACCAGTATCATCTAAGGATAAGCCAAAAGTGGCTTTTGGCTTATGAAGAACTAAGCCTAAACACTTTCTCTATGCTTTCCACATTTGATAGCCAACACAGTCAATGAAAGACACTATAATACCCAAAACATCAAACTGAAAGATGTACAGATTTAAAAGATCATTGGACCTTATTCAATGCTTTAATTCCCTTCATATAATCTTAATTTTAAGAAGACAGGCCTGGTGACTCATACCTATAATCCCAGCACCCTAGGGGCTGAGGTAGGTGAATCACTTGAGGCCAGGAGTTTGAGACAAGACTGGGCAATACAGCAAGACCCCCATCTCTACAAAAAAAATTTAATTAGCTAGGCATGGTGGCTAATGCCTGTAGTTTCAGCTACTCAGGAGGCTGAGGCAGGAGGAACACTTGAGCCCAGAAGTTCAACGTTACTGTGACCTATGATCATACCACTGCACTCCAGCCTGGGTGACACAGCAAGACCTTGTCTCAAAAAAAAAAAAAGAAAGCTATGAATTTTACCACTTGGTATGGTGAACATTTTAATTCTTAATGTCAACACTAAGAAACTACTGCACAATTCAACACTACAAGACTGGGAACCAAGCAATACAACTCCCACTTTTTACTGGGAACTAATTAGTTATAATTTATGATAGAATTCAACCTTCCTGTGTCCCTGTGTCTCACTTAGCTAATTCCCAAGAGGGAGCATTGGGATGAATTAATTGCTCATGAAAATAAACACATACACATGCGTGCATACACATTTACAATATACATATGTTATAATATGATTACATTGTAGTTACATAACTTAACACATTCTTTATTCAAATATGTATACTCATTTATTTTATATTGCTTTATATATTATATTTATTTTATAGATTAATTTAAATATATTTTATTATTCTATATTATGAAATTATTTTATATTACAGAATTTATAGGCATTTTTACATAAAACACTATGCTTACAAGATGAAAACTTTGCTCAATTCTCTCACATCACATTATGTTATTACGCTTTCAGAGGTCTTTTCAATGACATTATATGGGTCACTTTTACATTGATGAAAATATTTCACTTTTTAATTTTAAGCTATTCCTACAGATCCCATGAGAGCATTCTGCTTTCTACAGATGTCACAGAGAAACCTTTCTGAATCTTCGGTAAGTAGGAAAAAAGACACAGATGCCTCCCATGGTTGTTCTCATAACAAAAGAAAAGGAAACAGAGATGGGAAACAATCTCCAAACCTTTTATATTCAGAGACCTAGTACTTTTCCAAAACAGGGATTCAAGGTTTGCCAAAGACTTCAGTAATGTGACCTTAGCAATAATGGAAGGTATACAGCTGGAATCCATTATATACTGCTCTTAATATATTAAACAGTGATCCCTCTGTCCTAAAGAATACAAATGAAGATGCCTGCAATTTCCATGTAGAAAGGCAAGTCATTTATACATCATCTTCACAGAAGATGACAACGTGGGCAATTTTTTTTTAATGAGGACCTCAGAATCATTAAAAGCACAGGGACTGAGAATAGCACTCCCAGGAACAAGGAGACTCCAATATCCACTTTGTTTCTCTTTTTCTAAGAAAAACTAATCACACGACATGCCTCATCCCCTAAGAGACAATCCAATAACTGAGAGTCTTCTAACCAACAGTCTAGCCAAGTAAAACCTTATAGAACTCCTCTTCTTGTAGGGAAAGAAAAAAAGTTAGATGGTGTAAGTCATGCACAGAGAAACGAAACATCTAAAGGCTATTAACTAGGAAGCTCGTTATTGATATGCTAGAAATTATGTACTAAGAAGTTTGTCACTTTTGTTTGCTAAAAAAAATATAGGCTGGGACCACTCAAACACTGCTGGCAGAAGTACAAACTAGTCAAAGCACACTGGAAAACTGTTTAGCAATATCTTTTAAGCCGGACATAGGCATATGCTATGACCAACAATTCTACTTCTATAATGATGCCTAAAAGAAAAGCACACATGTATTCACCAAGAGACTTGTACATGAATGATTATAACAGCATTATTCATAAAAGCCCCAAACTGAAAACTAAGCCAAATGTCCATCAGCAGTGGAATGAATAAATTGTGATATATTCACATAATGGAATAGTGTACAGCAATGAGAATGAACAATCTGTTGCTCCATGCAACAATATGGATAAATCTCTTTTTTAAAATGTTGAGCAAAAGAAGCTATACACAAAAGGTACATAGAGTGCTTCCTACTATATAAAGTTCAAAATCAAATAAATGAATGTATAGTGTTAGAAGTCAGGAGAGTAGCTACCCTTTGCAGGAAGTACAAGGCACTGGGACAGGAATACAAAGGAAGCTACTAAGCTAACACGATAATGTTCTATGCTTTAATCTGGATACTGGGTACATGGGTGTGTTCACTTGTGAGAAATCAACAAGCTGTGTTACGATTTGTGCACATTTCTGCATATATTCAAAGCTCGTGTTAAAAAACAAAATATAAGCTTATTTATAAAAGTACTTTTTTAACTGATATTCCAAATTCATTACTTTTTTTAATGTATAAAGGCAAACGAAGAACAAACCAGATGATGGGAATGAATTCAACAGAGAGACAGGAGAGGAATATCAAGAATGAAGCAAGATCATCACAGAGCACACTTGGAAAGGAGATGGTATGTATCTCTCTCAAACAAAGGTGTTTGAGATGTGACAAGATGTGAAAAGACCTGATTAAGCAATACTCTCTCTACTCTCTTGCAACTGCAAGCTGAAAGCTTGTCGCTAATAGACTGCTCTCTGGAAAGCCCACAGAATTCCACTCTCACTAGTTGAGTTGTAATTAAGAGTCAGCTAAGTATGTTCCCAAACTAGTTTATCTCAAATTTCACTTGCTGTTGCAATTACATAATTACATAATTTAATTAAATATTACCTAAATATATGAAAACATATATTTGTTTCTATAAAAATTAAGTTAAAAGTTTTAGAAAAACTAAATTCAATAAACATAAGTTGTCAAAGAAAATTGCTATTAAAGTATTTCGGAAGAACAAAACTTTTAAAACACAAGTAGAAAATCATAAAAACCTAGAACCATGCTTTCAGACTGCTTCATAAGCAAATTTAAATTCTTGTTCAACTATAAAGAAAACTGAACTTGATATTGTAAATGCATTATGGGGTGATTTATGAAAGAAGGAGAATTTCAAACTTTAATCAGCAGACCCATATTCAAAGAAAAGACCATGACTCTACATCAAAAGATTGGCAAATGAAAATATATTTATAGTTTACATTAGAATGTACTGTTGAAAATATGTATCATTTATGATTTTATGATTCTAGTCAATTGTTTGTGTTAACGAACCAACTATCTATCTTAATTGTGAAGAATGCAAAAGTCCTCTCCTGTGTATCACTAGAGAAAACTGAGCAAGCAATACTGGTCACTCAAGACCACCTATATACACATACACACATGCACGCACAAACGCAAATGTGATCTCTTTCTCTCCCTCCCTCTCTCTCTCACACACACACACACACACACCGTGCCTCACTAAAACAATACTGAAAGGCAGCAAGCATCAAAAATAGAAATCAAGACAATAATGAAAGTAAATGTGGGACACAGGTCTTAAAAATGAGGGCATTCAAAGGAGTTTTCCACACAACTTTCCACTATGGGATAGCAAATAAGGTAGGTATGTTAAAAGATAAAACAACTAAAAGCCAGGTGGGTAGCAAAGCTTTAAACACTGGAGTTCTTCCTCATTGTCTCATTGCTACCCTATCCTAGTCTTGAACCCAGGAAGTACGCCAGAGTTCTCACATGGTACAACACTTGTTTATTTCCACTGATTTGACTGCAGAAATCTCACTCCTTCATATCACTAGGGGGAGCACTTACTCTTTAAAAAATAGTAAGAGAAAGTTTTTTTTAAAAAGTTCCAATTAAAGATGCACTTTATGATGGGGGCAGTGGCTGTGGAGGTGGTATGTGCCTTCTGTAGTCCCAGGTATTCAGAAAGCTGAAGTGGGAGGATCATTTTAACCCAGGAGTTAGAGCACCATGACTGTGCCTGTGAATAGCCACTGCACTCCAGCCTAGGAAACAGCGTGAGACCTTGTCTTTAAAAAAGAAAAAAAAAAAAAAAAAAAAAAGCAAAGCTCTTTATCTGACTGTCCCAGGAAAGCAAAGTGCAAAATGATTTAAAACTCACAGCACAAAGTGAAAATATTTTTAAAGTCACAAATGACTTTAAAAGTAAGCAACATAAAAGCTAGGCTCAGTACATTAACCAATCAACACAGTTAATGCATAACAGCAAATATTACTTAGGATCATTTGTTAAGAAAATATAAATCAACAGGCTGACCTTACTATTGCTCAGTTAAAAATGCTTAATTATGATTTGTGAAGATTCTAATTTCTGATAAATACTATTAGCAAATGAAGTTAATGGATATCTATCACAAACTTCAGTTGATATACTTTGTCTGTTTATTAAATTATTGGAAGGCAAAATTAATACCATTATCCTCTTTTAAAGTTTTAAATGTAACTTGAGCACCTAAGTAGCAAGGAAATAGGGAAAGGGAAAAGGAGACAGAAGGGAATTAACAGTAATGGGATGCCTATCATGTGCCAGGTGCTTCAACCACACTGGGAAAAGGGAATTATTATTTCCGCTTTACAAATGAAAAGCAGGGCTCGAAAACCATAACTAACTTGACCACTGTCACATAGATAATAAGTTATAGAAGAAGATATGACCCAGAATACCTAAAATTAAAAATATCAGAAGTTGCTTAATTCATCTTGCAGTATGGTCATCTTAAATACTCTTTATTCCATCAAGAGTTATATATTTATATCACAGCAAAGAACAAGAAAGAACAACAAGAAAGCTTGCCCTTGTCCTCTAAAAGCTTGTCCTCCAGGACCTTACAATCTACTGAAGAAAACATGTACACACAGTTAAGGAATATAAATCAATGATTAATGGCCAATTGAAGACAGCGCCACTAAGTGATAAGGGAGATCAAAGAAGCCTGGGATCCATGTGGTTTAAGCAGTTAGGGAAGACTTTATGAAAGATGTAAGATTACAGTTGGATCCTAGAGATGCTATATGTTGGACAGGGATATATTGAAAGAGTACTCCAGGATGAGCAAAAGCAAAAGTTAAGGATAAACACCATGAAACTGAGTAACAGTGAAAAGGCCAGCATGACTGAATCAAAAAGTGAAGAATTAAGTGGAAACAACTCAATATCCATCAACTGATGAATGGCTCAACAAAAGTGCTATATCCATACAGTAGAACACTACACTGCAACAAAAAGAAATAAACTAGTAATACCTGCTATAACATGGGTGAACCTTGAAAACATTATGCTAAGTGAAAGAAGTCAGTCACAAAAGGCCACATACTGTATGATCCCATGTTTAGGAATGTCCAGAATAGGCAAATCCATATATACAGGAAGCAGAATAGTGGTTCCCAAAGGCTGAGAGGGTTGGTATTGAGGAGTAACTGCTAATAGTACAAAGTTTCTTTTGCGGGTGACAAAAATGTTCTAAAATTGATTGCGGTCATGGTTGCACAATTCTGTGAATATACTAAAACCCGCTTAACTATGCAGTTTAAATGAGTGAACTACAGGGACTATGCATTATATCTCAATAAAGCCATTTTTAAAAGTGGAGGACTGGTGGGACATCACATTGCACAGCTAAGATAGAGTCACCTATGGAGTATTCTGAATGCCAGGCTTCAGGGTCTACACTTTATCTGGTAGGCAGTCAGAAATATACAAGTATAGATTTACCTAATGAAAGCACAGTATACATACTTAGGATTCTTCCATAATAAAATCATTCACATGTTTTAAGTACATTCCAAAAATATATGCAAAATCACAAAGAAGAGAAAGAACAGGAAAAAGATAGGATATGATTTTGACTAAGACACAAGCTGGGACTATTAGGAAAGTTGTTTTGCTTCAGTGCTAAATGCCACAGATGGGTATAGCAGCATCATATGTGTGCAAAACCACAAATTCATCTGTGTCAAATCTTTGAAGACTGTAATATTCTAAACTTAATTGTGAAAATGTCATTAATAAATGACTTGCCATATTTCAGGGTAAGATAATGAACAGTATAATTTGTTTTTCATTAATGATAGTACTCTATATATAATGCTTTTTTCAGATACTGGATTCAATCTAAGTGCTACCAGAAACTCCACTAATATAAAGCACTGCTTACTGATGCTTACATATCTGACTTTGAATTCTAATTTAACATAATACTCCAAAATAGTTTTAATATACAAAATAAAAGAACTAAACAAACCTGACACATAAAAGCCAAGAGAAAAAATATATATGTTACATATTATACATTTATATAATATTCAATGCAAGGAACAGGTAAAGTGCTCAAAAATAAACCTGAAAATCACTGACAGAGGGAAAAAAGGACTCAGCAAAGTACAAACTAAAAAAAGGAATACATTACATTTACAATAGCAGGCTCAATACATGAGAGAAGATGAGAAGGCCTAAACCGAGGCAAAGTTCGGAACATCTCTATGAAACAATCCCGTCCCCTCCCCTGAATCCCAGGGAAGAAAGACCCTTTCAGGCATTCTTGGCATCATCCCTCCCAAAGCTGGACTAAGGTGAAATCCCACATTCCCCCAGGAGGTGGTAAGATGTTAGGGATACAAAAGAAGAACTCAGCTGGAGAACCCATACACAACCAGACCAGTGTTCCCCTTCTGAGTCACCTTGCAAACCTCCTTCAAGGTAGGTGAGCCACAGGAAACTAAAGGAGATATTGAATCTCTTTCAAAATTCTCTTGTCTAAGAATAAGAGGGGCCATCTGTCTCTATAAGGGCTTTGTAAATTCCAGAACTGAGCGAAACTTATGTTGAGTCTGAGAAATAAAGACAACTCAGACAACCTGGTTTGCTAACAAACAATAAAAGCAAAATAGAAAACAAATAAGCTTTCCTTAAAAAAAAAGGCTTATCACTGATATCTAGAATACGGTGTCTTCTATCACAAGTAAATAGAGCAAGACTCTCCATTTCCTAATTCTAAGCCAGTGTTTGTACTAAAGAAAATTCAGTAGGAATAAACAGGAGTTTATTTCAAATCATTAACTGTTGTAGATTTAAACACATGTATCCACACTTTCATCAATTTTCTACCTACTTTGAGTAAAAGAACTGTGGGAATAGGCAAATGTTGACAACTATTGTTCACCATAATAAACATGTTAATTATTAAGGAATAAAGTATTCCAAATACAACACAATAAAATATGAAAACTGGTTAAAAGTTGGATTATTCTCTAAGTAAACACCCAAAACACATACCATTGAATTCATACATAAATAGAAGTTTTCTCTGAAGTAAATAGGTAGAAATGATGAGAGCATGCTACCACAGATATCACAAAGAGGGGGAAAATAACATCAACATTAAGTCTAAGATGCAGATATATTTCTAAATGATACAATTATCAGAGGGAATGGTCTACATAGTAAATATGCTGATATTCTGACTAAAGTTACAACAGAAACTCATGAGGCCACTTTTACTAGGCTAAAAAAGTAAGAAAATTGAAGACCTGGAGAGGGAGTTATTTTTTTGTTTTTGTTTTTTTTTTTTTTGTTACAGGATAATTCAATGAATAACATGGGACTGGAAACATGATCTGTAAACAAGAAAGGAGAACAAGAAACTTGCCAGTACCTGGAACTGGCACTGAGCTAAGGAAACAGGGATGACAAATATCCTAGGAGGTAAATTACATCAGTTTTCAAAATCTGATTCTGGAAAATAAGAGTAACTAATTTGCCAAAAGGGAAAAATATGTTGTGTAAGCTAATGAAAAATTTTAAATATACACAAACTGCTGTAGGAAAATTCTGTTTCTAAAGGATTTTAAACAATTAATTAAAACATCATTAATGTTCACTGTATTAGTTTTTAAGATGCTCAATCTACAAGACAATGTTTTAAATAGTTCAGAAAAATCTTGTAAATATTCGCAGTAACCATTTGCCTTAAGCAATTCTGTAGAGCCTGTGAAATGGTTTGAAGTTTAAACGACAGCAGGCTCAACTAAGTTTCCAAAACCCCTCAGACAAAATCATAAAGCTTGCATAGCAAAAGTACTACAAACAGGATATCCTGAACAGCAAAATGAACTACCATATTTGTGGATTTTTTTCCATGTAGTAGATCCCGTATAATGTGCCTACTCTACAATGAACTTAAAACTAATCACTGTATACTCAAGTCTCATCTAAACTTACTGAATCTTAAGTGAGAAAAACCAAAGCCAGAAAAGAAAAAAAGGATGAGGTTCAACTCAAACCATCTGCTCTTCCTCCTCCAAGCAACATTCTATAAATTAGGTGTTTTATTTAAATTCTCAAATTCATAAGTCCATAACCAAATCTAATTTATAATATAGTTAAGTACTATGCACACAAAAGTACTCTGTTCAAGTGGCTAAGTAAATCTGAACATAACGGCAACATACATTTTAGAAAGCATTCATCTCTGCTGCCACAGGGGGAAAAAAAGAGCAATTTCACAGAAAGACTAGGAAATACCTGAGCAGATAAACAGCCCTTTCAATATCACTGAGGTCTTCATCGACTGTCAATCTTTCTATTTCTTCTGGTGTCTGTCAAGGGTACAATACACATTTATGCACCACAAACATTGGGTCAGTCTTGCCTCCCAACCTCCCAGTGACCCTCTATGAGGATAAACGAAAGAAAAAGTTTCACAATTAAGCATTAACAACGAAAACTAATCGAGGAGCTGAGGATACCAGGCGACATCAATCAGGGAGGTCTCTAATTGGGTGGTCGAGTTTGGGGAGGGGACTGTTTTTTTTCTGTTTTTATCCTTCTAGCTTCCGGACTGCAGCTTGAAAATCACATCGTGGCTTCAGAACCTTGGCTGAAATCCATTTCATACGCATGTTATAAAACGAATAAATACACACACTTTTATCTCTAATACCTCACGGCTATTTCTCCAGCATTTTCCACCCCAAGAAATGCTAAAAGGGGGATGGATGAACACTGCAGCCGAGTAGGCATGAAAAGGACAAGATCTGGAGTGGGGGAGGGAAGGAAATAAACTCTGGGGCTGGAAGAAACCAGAGATTTGAGATATTGCGGCAGGTGGGAGTGAGAGGAGCTAAAGCAGCTAATTAAGCGATGGCCAGGGGAAAGGGGTCCTGTCCGTAAACTAGGTTTGCTGGTGCTAAAGGTTGGAGCCTCTGGGAGGAAGATGACTCTGCGGGGTGGGAGAGCCGGTGGGGGTGGGGGGAGCAAGCTGAAGGTTGACTCCCTCAAGGCGTTGGGGAGCAGGGTCCCAGCTAGAGTCCTGGAGGGGTTGGGAGGAAAGGATGCGCGGTGACTCAGGATGGCGGCAAAGGGTCGCGAGGGCTTGTAGAGGGGGACCAGGACCACACCGAGAAAGGGTGCTGGCTGGGAAGCGAGAGGAGGCCGGGCTGCCTCGAGGGCAGAGGAGGCAGAGGGACGCGAGCTTGATCTGACTTGGTGGGCTGGGGGTGAGGGGACGGGACGCCGGGTGGTGTCTCGAGGAGAGGTGGGGGGAGGAGTCGGGAATGCGTGGACCGAGGGGTGGGCCTGGGGCCAGAACCCGGGCGGCGTCAGCGGACCAGAGGTTGGGGAGCCCAGGAGAGGACCGGGGAGAAGTGGGCTGCGGCCTCGAGGGGCAGCTCCCGCGGGGTGGGGGGCGGGGGGGCGGAAGGAAAGGGGTCGGCGACTGAGGACGCTGGGGCTGCCCCGAGGGCTGGGGCTCGGCCGTTCCTCGGGGTGGGCCGGGGGGATTCGGACGCCTCAAAAGGGGCAAGGGCCGCGGGGCTGGCGCCGGGTCGGGGCTGGGGCAGGGACCCGTGCCTTGGGGATGGGGGTCCAGACTAGAGAGGACTGGGTCCGCGCTGAGGAGGGGTCCGGGAGGAGCTGGCTTAGGGCGACACGGCAACAGGGGCTGGAGGAGGACGGAGGGGCCGGTCCGACTGAGAGGGTCCCGGCGGCCCGAAGGAGGGGAGGGTGGTGGGGTGGGGCGGAGATCAGCGCGGGGCCGTGCGGGGCAGGCGGCCGGACGCCCTGAGGGCAGGTCCTCTCCCCGGGGCGCACCTTGAGGCTCCGGCGGACCGGCCTCTCGATGATGGTGAGCTCCTGCAGGTCCTCCATGTAGCCGAACAGGCTGTTCTGACTGAAATCCATCGCGGCGGTGGACGGCGGCGGATGCATGGACCGCCGGGCACCCTCGCCGCCCGGGCTGGAGCGGCCCCGGGATGCCGGACGCGCTAAGCCTCGCGGCCGCCCACCAGCAGGACTTTCTCCTGCTCTTGGCCGCCGGAGCCCAGCGTGAGGCTGGCGGGCGGCGGGAGCAAGAGCACGGCCCTGCGAGGGGGCGGGGCGGGCCCGGCGAGGGGGCGGGGCGAGGCGCGCGGGCGGGCTGTGGGGGCGGGGCCAGGGGCGGGGGCCTGCCACCTTGCCCGCCTCGGCCCCGCCCCCTCCCGGGTGCCGCGCGCACGAGGCCGGACGCAACTGCCGCGCAACGACGCGGCGGCCCCGCCACCCCTCTGCGCCCGCTCCTCGCTGTCCTCCTAAACCCCGTCCGCCCCCAGCCAAGGGCGCCCCACCTCACGGCGCCTGCGCAGAGCCTTTTGCCTCCCGCAGCCGGCTGAGGCGGGCTGGGGGCGGGGGTTGGGGGCGGGGGTTGGGGGCGGGGAGGCTGAGCCAATGAGAGCGGAAGCAGAGGAGAGTGAGCTGGCTGGGCTGCGGCTGCACCTGCTGACTTAACTGTCGGGTTATTCCCGGGACCGCCCACCCCAGCTGGCGGGTCGCGAACCCAGAGACCCCCCCCAGCACAACTCCAGCCCTAAGGGGAGCGCTGAGTGCCCAAAATAAGCAGTTAGGACGCGGGGTGCCGAGCTGACGGGGGAGGAGGCTGTGGGAATACAGCCCTGGAGGGGCTGGCTTTTGAGCAAGGGCAGCATTCAGAAAAGGCCTCCCGGAGAAGAGTCACTTAAACTGAATCTTAGCTTTCCCAAGAGAAATAATAAAAGCAAGCCCGTCTGGGGTTGAAGCCTGGGTGTGTTTTGTTGTGTTTGAGAAGTGCCGTCAAAGTAGAGCTCGAGGCTCCGGCACCGAGGGCTTGGCGAGGTGGGTGGAGGGAAGAGGACCTAGGTCGTTGGTGAAGAAAAGCCCTGCTCTGAACAGTCACGCTGAGTCCCTCGCACTTGGTTCTGTTAAGAATGGGACGAGATGGAAGGGGGATTGGGGCGATTTTTTCGGACCTTGGGAACAAGATGTGTTCGTACTACAGCTCATCAGTCAGTAAGGCCCTTTTCTTTTTCGTTTTTATTTTCCACTCGTTCCTTCTCCACACCCATTCTTCTACCCGCCATATACACCCTCTCCTCGATTAAGGTATGTCCCAGTTCATGCACCTTATACAGCCTCAAAAGACACATGGTTTGTGTCTGTTTTTAACATACGTGAACGGCATTGTGATAAGAACTCATTCTGTTCCTTGTTTTTCTCTCAGTGTCTTAGAGATCTATCCATGTGACACTATACAACCAGAGTTCATTAATTATGACTAATAATAGTATTTGATTTGTGTGTCTATCATATTCTACTTATCAGTTCCTCAAATAACGGACAATTAGGTCGCCAGCAGGTCCTTGCTACCACAGACGATGCTGGAATGGGTGTTAGACGTGTCCCTTACAGAACATAAGAAATCGAGTCGCTGGGTCATGAAGTCCACAGTGTTTGGTTTCACTCTGTCATGTTGCCCTCCAGATGGCTTTGCCATTCACACCCACCAATGGCACATGAAGGTAGGAAGGTACCCGTTTCCCATTTTATATAGTAACATTTGGTATTATCTGATGTCCTAATTTCTGTCAATCTGAAATCAGTAAAGTAGTATCTATCACATTGTAATTTCGATTTGTATTTCTTTGATTGGTGGTGTTAACCATTTTTCCATATACTTAAGAACCATCGAGATTGTTTTCCTTCTGTGAATTATCTGTTTACATCCTTTACCTATTTTCTGCTGGATCTTATTATTTTTTCTGAATGAATTTTAGCAGTTGAGTTTCTTGTTCTAAATATTAATTTTTTGTCAGTTTTAGAAAAACATTGCAAATATTTCTCTCAATCTTTCATGCATCCTGTTTGCTTGGTCTTTGCTATGGTACAATGAAGGAGAAATCCTTAATTTTCATTTAGCCTAATGCATCAAATTTTAGCCTTGTGGAGTGTGGTTTTGGGGTCTTGTTTAAGAATCTTTTCCCACCTATTAGTTGCAAAATATTCTCCTACATTTTCCCCTATTTGGCTTCATACTTTTACCTGTCACAGGTCTTAATCCATCTGATGTTCACCTCGCATATAGTGTGAGCAGGAATACAGTATAATTATTAACTCTATTTAGTAAGCCAGTCTTCCCAGCAGCAACCACCAAACAATCCATCTTTTCCCCTCCAATGCGTGATGGCATCTGTATCATATGCCAAGTCCCTAGAGACACACACGTCTGTCTCTGAGTTCTTGTTGCTATTCTATTGATCTAGATCTGTTCCTATGCTAGTGCTGTGCTGATTTTATTGCTATGGCTTAATTATACATCCTAAGATCTAGTAGAGTGAATTTCCCACTCTTGGCTCTTTTGTTTTTCAATTTTGCCTTTGAAGTTCAAAGCAAAATGGTCAGTAATGATGCCCACAGCTAAAATTCAGGTTTTCTAATCCCTACTTTACTAAGGAGAAGTGAAGGGAAGTAGAAGAGGACAGAAACCTGATGGGATGAGGATGGAGAAGAGGCAAACACATGAGGAAGTGGTTTTCCTAAGCAAATATCTTACAGCCTCCCCTTTCTGTCAATTTCTGAAATTCTCTGCCTTTTGATTTGTAAATGATACAAAATATTACCTGTCAACTTTACCCTATTCCAGCTAAGAAGTATTATCTCACGTTTGGATTTTGTAAAAGCATCATCTAAAACTGGAGGATGTTCTTAATGAACAGTTGATTGAATATACAAATATAGCTTTAATGTTGGTTGTTCCAGGGCAGGAGGTTGATGAAGGGAAAATGTTCAATTTGATGACTGGAATCTGTAACTTCTCTAATTACCACTCTGTGATGGAAGTAGCCTGCCCAGCCTGGCTGCCAGGAAACCTGAGTCCCAGTCCTGGCTCTGCCAGTGACATGTGGCAGAATGACTCTTGGATCTCTGTTTTCCTTATCTGAACTGCTTTCATGCATGTTGTCTCAACGTGCCCTCAAAGCATCCCCGTGGAATGCAGAAAAGCTGCATCACTATTCTAATTTTACAAATAATGAAATTGAGGCAGAGAATTTATGTGACTTAGTCATGAACACACAGCTAAGGGAAACTAGATTTATCCACTTTGTTTATTCATTTAAAAATAGCATGGTAGGCCGGGCGCAGTGTCTCACGCCTGTAATCTCAACACTTTAGAAGGCTGAGGCAAGTGGATTGCTTGAGCTCAGGAGTTCAAGAACAGCCTGAGCAATATAGTGAAACCCTGTCTCTACAAAAAATACAAAAATTAGCTGGGCATGGTAGCACACACCTGTAGTCACAGCTACTAGGGAGGCTGAGGTGGGAGGATCGCTTGAGCCCAGGGGCTCAAGACCAGCCCTGGCAACATAGCGTCTCTACAAAAAATAACAAAATTAGCTAGGTATAGTGGTGCACACCTGTAGTCACAGCTACTTGGGAGGCTAAGGCAGGAGGATCACTGGAGCCCAGGAGGTCAAGATTGCATCACTACACTCCTGCCTGAGCAACAAAATGAGACTCAAAAAATAAAATTTAAAAAAATAGCATGGTGCTAACTAAGCACATGGACTTGGAAGCTCAGGTACTTGGGGTTGAGTCAAACTCTGCTGCTTCCTATCTTCAGCAAAGTATTTAACCTCTCTGTTCCTCACTTTACACGTCTTTAAGCTAGGAATAATAGTAGTGCTTGGTACAAAGTGTTGTGAAAATTAAATGAGATACAATACATACAATGCTTAGATTCTCAGCATTACAATTCTCAGCACAAGTGTTTGTTGTTACTATTATTATTGTCACCAGACCAGTGTCCCTCTGAACCCAGGTTCAGAACTGAGTCAAGAAGTTGTGCTGAATCAATTGATTATAATAGGAGGCAAAATAATGTTTCCCCAAAAATGTCCACATCCTAATTCCCTGAACATATGGGCATGTTACCTTACGTGACCTAAAGGATTTTGATGCAACCAATTTAAGGATATTGAAGTAGGGAGATTATCCTGGTTTACCTCCGTGGGCTCAATGTAATCACAAGGGACCTTCTATGTGAAAAAGGGAAGCAGAAGTTCAGTGTCAGAGTGATGCCATGCAAAGATGATGCAACCAGGCACTTTTTTTTTTCTTTTTTTGGAGATAGAATCTCACTCCGCCCTTGACCTTCCAGGTTCAAGTGATCCTCCTGCCTCAGCCTCCTGAGTAACTAGGACTACAGCTGTGTGCCTGCTAATTTTTTTTTGCTGTTGTTTTTGGAACAAGATCTCACCATGTTGCCCAGGCTGGTCTGGAACTCCTGGACTCAGGGACAACCTCGGCCTCCCAAAGTGCTGGGATTACAGGCATGAGCCACCACGCCTGACTGACTGCTGGCTTTCAATATGAAATGGGGCCATAAGCCAGCACCCTGTAGAACTTGGAAACAAACAAACAAAAAAACTTGAAAATTCTCCCCTAGGAATGCAGCTCTGCTGGCATCTTGATTTTAGCCCAGTGAAAACTATTTCAGACTTCTAGCTTCCATAACTGTAAGATAATAAATTTATGTTGTTTTAAGCTGCTAGGTTGGTGGTAATTAGTTATGGCAGCCATAGGACACTAATACAATTATATCATATGCAAAAAAAATTTTAGGTGAATAAAAAGCTGAAATATGAAAGGCAAATCTTTCAAACTTTTGGAAGAAAATATAGGAGAATCATTTTATGACATCTGAATAGGGAAAATTTTCTCTTTTTTTTTTGAGACGGAGTCTCGCTCTGTCACCCGGGCTGGAGTGCAGTGGCCGGATCTCAGCTCACTGCAAGCTCCGTCTCCTCACCCGGGCTGGAGTGCAGTGGCCGGATCTCAGCTCACTGCAAGCTCCGTCTCCTGGGTTCCCGCCATTCTCCTGCCTCAGCCTCCCGAGTAGCCGGGACTACAGGCACCGCCACCTCGCCCGGCTAGTTTTTTTGTATTTTTTTAGTAGAGACGGGGTTTCACTGTGTTAGCTAGGATGGTCTCGAGTAGAGACGGGGTTTCACTGTGTTAGCTAGGATGGTCTCGATCTCCTGACCTCGTGATCCACCCATCTCGGCCTCCCAAAGTGCTGGGATTACAGGCTTGAGCCACCGCTCCCGGCCTGAAAATTTTCTCAAAACAAAAGAATAAGGCATAAAATAAAAGATTGATAAATCTAACTACTTTAACTCCGGCCTGGGTAACAGAGTCAGACCCTATCTCGAAAAAAGAAAAAAATCTAACTACTTTAAGAACTTGTATTTATCAAAAAATACCACAAAGACCATGACAAGACAAACTATAAACTGGGAAAACATATTTACAACCAATTAATCATAGAGGAATTACTGTCCAGATTCAAGAACTTCAAAAAAATCAGAAGACAACTAAATAGAAAAATGGGCAAAATATATAAACAGGCAGTCATTTTACAAAGAAGAATCACCAATATGAAAAGGAGCTCAATCTCAATAATCCTTAATTAAGAATAATTAACATAACCTTAATAATAATTAAGCTCAACCCTTGCTAATAGAAGTGAAAAGGCAAATTTACAGACCCATCAGACAGGCAAAATTTTAAACATCTGATCACATCAAATGTTTTGCAAATGTCAAGAGGCAGACTTACATACTGCTTGTGGAAGTGTAAACTGGTGCAACCACTTTGGAAAATAATTTGGCATTAACTTGTAAAACACTAGAGAAACTCTTGCACATTTGCACAAAGAGCTATGCACAAGAAGTTTCATAGCAGTACATGTTGCAATAGCAAAGGCCTGGAAACAACTCAAACATTTATGGACATTTAAATACTTAAACTAGTTGCATTTTACTCAATCAATGGAAAACTGTCAGTGAAAATCTATCACAACTACATAATTCGGTGAAGACAAATCTCAGAAATATGTTGAACAACAAATGCAAATTGCCAAAGTGTATCTACATGTGACACCATTTACACAATATTCTGAAACAATAATATATAATATCTATACGTGGTTAAAATGACCAAAAAAAGAAGAAGAATGGTAAACACAAAATGTAACCTATTGTTTAGCTCTAGGACTAAGACGTGCTCAGGGTGGGACACACGGAGGACAGAGATAATGTGTTATCTTTTGAATTGGTGATACATGAGTATTTATTTTATTGTTATGCTTAAAATATCCATATGTATTACATATAATTGTTTATGCAGGAAATATTTTATAATTTTTTAGATCAGGCCAATGAAATGTTTCCCAGTTATGGTTTAGCCACTTCATTTATCCATTCATTCATTCATTCAAAAATATTTCAAGGATTATTGCTATATTATAGGCTTTGTTCTAGGTGTAGGCCTTACTATCAGGTAACATACATCCTAGTGAGAACACCGAAAATCAATCTAATCCAATAAGCATTACAATTAAATATATCATTACAAACTATGATAATTGCTATGGAAAAAATACAGGTAGCTAGACTGATGGAGGAGCATCACCCCACCTACTTTTGCTTAAGTGAGAAAGAAACCTTCTTTGTGTTAAGCCACTGAGAGGTCATGCTTTCTGTTTCTGCAGCATTGGCTATATACCCTGACTAATAAAGATCGCAGGCCACAGAGTGACGACAGGGACCAGGTGGGAAATGATCATAGCTTGGACTAGAGTTATTACTGTAGAGGTAGAGAGTTGTGAACAGATTCAAGAGAAGTTTTACAGGTAAATGGGATGATTAGACGGGGGTGGTGGGGGCAGCGTGTGGAGGTCAGGGAGGCAGAGGCAGTAAAGATGACTTCCTAGTTTTTGGCTTGTGGAGCTGGATAGATGGAAATATCAGCCACCCAGTGCTCATTCTGTGCTTTCATTAATGTCTGAGTAGATGGCATTTGCTGACAACTGCCCCAGAGCTCCATGTGGATATCACAAAGTCTGCCTTCCAAGTCAGCAGCTGTTCTCTGCAATTCTCTTCAGCTTGGATCATAAGTGAACTAGACCAGGCTCCTAGTGGGTCATACTCATTGGAGTCTACCCAGCACCTGATACAATGGTTAGCACATAGTAAGGGCTCTGTTAATGTTTATTAAGAAAGTGAGAAGAGAAAGAGGGAGGAGGCAGGGAGCAATAAACCGGAATATTAGGAGGCCATCTACCACCCTGGTCCAAGCCACCATTATTTCTCACCTGGATCAAGGGTGCCTCTGCTTCTGCCTTTCGTCTTCTAAAGTTGTCCGCAACACAGCCAACATGAACCTATTAACACAAAAGTCAGACCTAGTCACCATGAGCTTGAAACCAGGGTTACTTAACCTTGACACCACAGACACTGTGGGCCCGCTAATTGCTGGGGAGGGGAGGAAAATGCTGTCCTGTGCATTGAAAGGTATCCTCTACCCACTTAGTGTCATACTGATCCTCCACCCTCTTTCCCACCACTGTGATGATGACAAATGTTTCTACAGATTGCCAAATGTCCCCTGGAGACAAAATTCCTCCTTCCTACCCCAAACCCTGCAATTCTCTCCATCTCATGTGGAGACTGTCCTTCCACATGCCCTCACCCTCTGATCTCATGTCCTCCCATTTCTCCCTCACCCATTCTGCTTCCTTCATGCACACTGGCTGCCTTGCTATTCTTCCGACACTTAAGGGATGATCCAGATCAGAGCCATTGAGCCTGCTAGTCCCTCTGCCTGGAATGCTTTTCCCTTGGATTTTCAAATAACTCATTCCATCACCCGCTTTAGGGTTTTACTCAAATGTCATCTTCTCGATGAGGCCAACTTGGGGTGCCTTTCAAGAAATTAAAATCCCAGTGTATTGGTTTGCTAGGGCTACCATAACAAAATACCACTTACTAGGTGGCTTAAACAACAGAAACGTATTTTCTCACAGTTCTGAAAGCTGGAAGTCCCAGACGAAGGCATCTGCAGGATGGCTCGCCTCCTGTGACTGCCCTCCTGCCAGGGCCTCACACGGCCTTTTCTCTGGGTATAGACCTCCCTGGTTTTGTGTCCAAATTTCTTGTGAAGGCACAGTCCTAATCGACTAGGGCCCATTTTAACATAATTACCTCTTTAAAGGCTCTATCTCCAATTATAGTCACAATCTGATGTACTAAGGGTTAGAGCCTCAACATATGAATTTTGAGAGGTACACAATTCAGCCCATGACACCCACCATCGCCACCACCAGTAATGATCACTCTACCATTCTGAATATTTTACTTACTCACCTTGTCTATGGTCTTTTTCTCCTCTGATAGAATGCTGTGTTCCATAAAGGCAGGGATTTTTTGTCCATTCACCACTGCATTGCCAGTGCCTAGAATCACGCCTGGCACATAACAGATGCTTGTTAACTATTTGTTACAGTAATGAATAGGCATAGCTCCTCCACTTAACTTCTCTGAGACTCAGCTTCCTCTGTCAAGTAAGGGAATTAGGCGAGATAAGACAGAGCAAGAATTCTGTTGTATTTAAATCTGACTGCCAACGCCGTAGCTGGGTTACCTAGAAAACAGTCTGCGGTGAAGCTGAGGTGTTCACGCTTCCTGGCGGTTGGGGAGGCAGGGGGAGAGTGGGGGTACAATCCCAGGGCAGCTAGAGTGAGGGAGAGTGCAGCGAGATGGGGCAGGAAGGGAAGCAAATACAAGGCACTGTGCTGCCCACCAGGCCTCAGTTTGCCAGTAGGCACTGCCAGATGCCCGGCCACACAGGACATCTCGAGGCAGGCCTGGGAAATGCCCATGAGAAGGAGGCCTGTCAGGCTTCCTGCCACCTCCCGTTGGTCAGAGTTGGCTTCTCAGTGATTAACTCCCTTGCACTGGAATTGTCTCACCTGGCTCAGCAGCCTCTGGGGCTCAACCCCTCAGGAGGAGGGCTGCCTCCAGCCAGGAAGTAGACGGAGGAGCCTGAAGGGGTCCGCCTCAGGCTGCAGGGACCGGAGGAAGGAGGGTCATGAAGACAGCAGCCCTGATCCCTGTAGTCTGGGCAAATGACTCTGAGCTAGGAGACAGGGGGAACCCAGAGACTCTGAGATGCCAGGATGTGTCCAAGACAGGTGAGATGGGGGAAAGGAGTCAGTGAGGGGAACAGCAGAGGCATCTGGAACAGAGGCCATGATAAAGCTGGTCAGAAGCACAGGTGGGCTCCAGCAGCTGAGGAGGGAGCTCAGGTGAGCGCAGTATAGTGGGCGGGCACTTGGGTAGGCACCCTGGACCCAAGGAGCTGGCTTTGTTTGTTTGAAGTCCTGACAGAGGATCCATGTCCCCGGCAGCCTGGTCTCATGAAACTGCTCTAGCAGGGACCTTGAAGAGGGAGCCCAGCTTCATTTCCTGCCGAGTGGGACTCCAGGTGTCTGCAGCCAGGGAAGAGGCTCTGATCTCGCTTGGCAGCCTGAGCTACTTCATTAGCAACAGGCTGTGGCCGCCCAGCTTCCCCGACTCCCAACCGCCGCCCCGCCCCGCTCCGCTAGCCTCCCCATCAGCAGCCTCCGCCGCTCATGTGCTCCTCACTTTGCAAACTTCCTAAACTCAGCCGCCCCCTCAGCTGTCTCTGGAGGGGGAGAGGGCGTTCGCTGCCACCACTCCCCTTCTCCGGGAAGGGGTGTTTTATTCTCATGTGTGGGCTATGTGTGTTGGGCTGCGCCTCGACTGGAGGGCAGATTCCTCCCTCCAGAGGTGATGATACGCGCCAAGAGCAGATTGCACATTTGTCTCCTGGGAGGCAGTGGGCGAGGGAAGCAGAATGCGCTGTGTGAGCGTGGGGAGGGGGTGCCTGTAGAACCATGATGGGGTGATGGGCTTGGAGGGCAGGGAGTGTGTGTGACTGTCGCTGCTGGCTGCCTGCAGAGGCAGCGGGAGACTGATTATAGGGCTGGGTCCCGTGGCCCTGGATGTGGGTGCGAGAAGCTGCATTTGCACTTGCCTGTCAAGGTGGGGGTGATGGTTGCCCTGGTGACTAGGCTGGGAAGTGGGTTGGTCTTGCTGACAAATGCTGGAAGGAAAATATGACAAGCACAGTTTAGGGATTTTCTCTTTTCTTTTTCTTGATTGGAGCACCAATTCGGTAGAGCCCTGGGATCATAAATGAAGGACAACTTTCAGTGGTTGGACCCACCATATCCTGTTCTGGTTCCCTAAGAAAACCCCACAGCACCTGCTCTGAGCCCACTGAGCTGGCATAGAAGGCCTGGATCCTAATCCTAACTGGTTAGCCCTGGAACCTGGGACAAGTGGCTCCCGCCCTCTAGTCCTCACTTGGACCAGGAACCCTCCAGGACCTCTTTGTGTTCTGATTCCTGGACCTCACTCCCAGACATTGTGATTAGTAGGTCCACAGCTGGGCTTAAGCATCTGCATTTTAGCCATTCCCCCCGCTGCACCTCCTACATACACTGGACCTGCGTTTCAGAGCCACTGTAATCTGCCATTAAAAGTGCTGGGTTTGGGATCTGACAGGACCATCTATCTGTAGCCCATCTAGGTCTCAGTTTCCTCATCTGTATAGTGGAGGAAAAAGGACGCCCAACCATGCAGTTACTGTGAGGATCAGATGAGATAAGGCCACAAACATAGCACAGGGTCTGGCACCTCGGGGCAGGGGAGTCCAGTGAATGTCAGACTTTCAGCTTAGTATTCTATCTGAACCTGTAGTGTCTCTACTACCCTCTCCCCTTCCCAGCAGCCCCTTGCCAGGCACATCCCACATCCAGGAAAATGGTTTCTGCAGTAAGCAAGAATCAGTCAGGTTAGAACTTAGGCAGAGGAGGAGGAGGCAGTGCTCACAGCTGGGGCACTCACACCGGAGTTCCAGCTCCGTTTAATCTGTTGCCATGACAACTGCAGCTTCACCAACCTCTGTAGGGTAAAATGATTTCCTCCAACATCCAAATGCTCTGGATGTCTGTGGTCATTTTACCAAAGGCACTAGGAGATGGCAGGGATACACACCTCTCTCATCCCGACCCAATCATCATTTCAGTTCTCATCTCCGGATATACTGAGGGCTTCTGGAGGACAAGGACTTGGTTGAATTTTGCTTCAAAGCCCCAGCACCTAACGCAATGCCTGGCATACAGTAGGCAGATGACAAATGCTGGTTGAATGAATAAATGCAGTGCAAATCTGATTTTCTTAATTAACAATGCACTTCATTTAGTAGAGAGATGAAATAGAATTAGGACTCCAGGCATCTGTTACTTGATTTCTTCCCCACTTACCTTTTTTGAGAGAACTGCATTTCAGCCCCTGTAAATGGCATTCAGTCCCCTTGGCATTAGTACTAGATCCCCTTAGGAAAGCCCAGGGCATGCAGATACAACCCACCAGACCCTCAAACTTTTGAAGTACTGTTTCCTCAGCATATTTGTTCATACAAGCTCTTCTGAACCTTTACTGGTTATTGATATATCAAATTTCATATGCAAGAAGAATCAATATTCCCCTTGCAGGGCTCTGCTTCCTCTGAACATGAATTCTTCATGCCTCATCACTTCCCATCTCCTTCTCTCTAGCAAAAAACGGAATTGATGAAACTCAAATCTACTCAGAATTGCAGCTGATTAACCAATCTCATATAAGAAAAGAAGATTAGGCCAGGCTCAATGGCTCACACCTGTTATCCCAGCACTTTAGAAGGCTGAGGCAGGTGGATCACTTGAAGTCAGGAGTTTGAGACCACCCTGCCCAACATAGTGAAGCCCTGTCTCTACTAAGAATACAAAAATTAGCCGGATGTGGTGGTGTGCACCTGTAATCGCAGCTACTGGGGAGGCTGAGGCACTAGAATCACTTGAACCCAAGAGGTGGAGGTTGCAGCCAGCCGAGATCAAGCCATTGCTCTCCAGCCTGAGCAACAGAGTGAAACTATGTCTCAAAAAAAAAAAAAAAGATAAGAAAAGATTAAAACTCTTGACTCAGGAGCTTTTTTAGACAAAATTATCTGAGGGATTAATATATCTGTGTTGTCTACAATTAGTAGATTGAGCTTTGGTTAATGAGGCCTGTGCTTAAGACGTAACATTTGTTTATTCATTAAGCAAGTATTTATTGAGTGCTTCCTATGGCCAGGCAGGGCCAGCTGCACAGGTAAATGACCTGGGCATGTACAGGGTCCAGAGCTCAGAGGGGCCCTGAACTTGATTTCCTGTTGTGGCCATCTTGAAATTCTCAACAATTTTATCTTTGAACTGTTTTGCAAGTGAAGCGCTATGGGACGCTGAAGCATGTCTGTGAGCAGAGGAGGGAAGTACAAGGCGTGTCCACCTTTCCTCACTGCCAGTTACACAGAGTGTTCACCATCCTCCATGAACGTGGAGTTCTGGGGACCCACAGGCATGGGAGTTCAGAGAGGCTCAAAGTGAGTCCAAGGTAAGTGTGTTCTGCCCAGAGCCTGAAATTTCTATTCAAACTGGGAGACTTGCTTCAAACACAGAAAGAAGGCAATGGTATTCTAACCCACACCATGGCAAAATGCCCCATCACATCCTTCCTTACTGGTGCTGCTTCCCTGCATTGGCCAACCACACCCACTGAAGATGATGCTTAGAAGGAAAGGGGAGAGAAGGGTCCCAGAGCTCGTGTTCCTTTCAGTCCTCCCTACTCCCCTCAAGAGGAAGGCAAAGAGTGCTGATGAAATGTGCACATATCAAGAAGTGAAAGGAAAACAGATTAGCTTGTTTTTGGCAGCATTTCAAACAGTGTCCTGGTAAGAATAAAATGCATAGGCACATACAAACTACAAAATTCCGTGGTTGCATAAACAAGTTTAATGCACTCATGTTTACATTTTAAAATGGCATTGTATAACATAAAGATGAATGCTGAAATTCATGTTAGTAAGTTTTTAATTTTTCTTTACTTACAACATTAAATAATATATAAAATATACAAGATAAACTGAGAGAGAAAGACACCAGGGAAGAAAGGAAAATGCTTTCTATTTTAGTATCTCTAGTGATATATATACACATATATATATACATATATATATACACACACACATATTTTTGCTTTTTGAGCAAGGAACCTCACATTTTTATCTTGCACTGGGCCCCAGAAATTATGTAGCCAACGCTGGGGTCACAAGTTGGAAACAAAGTGCTTATCTCCAAAAAGCTAATTTCTTCCTTCTTTCATTATTCTGGAAAATGTTTCAATCCTCACAGAGCAAGCAAATAAACAGTTTTAAAGGAAATGAAAAGGAGTAAATAACTGACTTTCATAGAGTTGATGAGGATCAAATGAGTTAGTACAAGTCAAATGTTGAGGACAGCATTCGCAGCATAGAAAGTGTTATCCTAAGGATGTCTTGGTCCATCTGTGTTGCTATAAAGGAATACCTGAGGCTGGAAAGAGGTCTATTTGGCTCACAGTTCTGAAGGCTGTACAAGAAGCATGGCACGTGCATCTGCTTTTGGTGAGGGCCTCAGGCTGTTCCCACTCATGGCAGAAGGAAAAAGGGAGCCCATGTGTGCAGAGATCACATGAGAGGAAGCGAGAGAGAGAGGAAAGATGCCAGGCTCTTTTGAACGACCAGCTTTGACAGGAACCAATACAGTAAGAACTCGTTACCACATGCATGGCACCAAGCCATTTGTGAGTGACCCACCCCCTGATCAAATACCTCATCGCAAGCTCCGCCTCCCGGGTTTATGCCATTCTCCTGCCTCAGCCTCCCAAGTAGCTGAGACTACAGGCGCCCACCTCGCCCGGCTAGTTTTTTTGTATTTTTTAGTAGAGACGGGGTTTCACCATGTTAGCCAGGATGGTCTCGATCTCCTGACCTCGTGATCCGCCCGTCTCGGCCTCCCAAAGTGCTGGGATTACAGGCTTGAGCCACCGCACCCGGCCTGTGGATCAAATTTCAACTTGAGTTTCCTAGGGGACGAACAGCCAAACTATAGCAAAGGGTTTGCTAATATTATTGTTCATTCCAAGGAAGAGAAAACTTCCCTCATCCATTGGTTTCTGAGGATGGGGTTCTGGGTTTCTTAGGCCAGTACAATATTTTGTTTTGTTTTGGAATTTGAATTTCAAAACTATGAAGGGGAATAGCGCTGCCAGTTGCCTCCGGCCTTACTACTCCTGGTTGGGGTATAACCTGGCCATGCCACCCACTTGTTTATTGTAGCTTCATTCATCAGTTTCTTCAACAAGCAGAGTGGAAGGCTGTTTTTAGTTCCTGTCCTGCATGCTCTGCTCTGTTGCATAAAGGAAATGACCCCTTTATTCAACCCCAATGCAAACCCTGTTTCGATCTAGCAAAAATATTTCTAAAATTTTGCTCTACTCACTTAGCACCATGCTTGGAACTAAGAGAGAACAAAAGGCATCTAAATGAGGTACAGCCCTTGCCTAGATGAGCTTATAATCTAAGACAAGAAACAACACACACAAACTGTTAAGTATAGCTGCATATAATGCAAATATATGTGGCTTAAAACCAAAACTGATTGTAGTTACTCAGAAATTACTTCTAAGGGTCAGGGCGGGAGTGGGAGGGGAGGAGAAATTGTGTGATATAACTTAAATCCACGGATAAATTAAATCTTAATACCATTAACTCCTTTCCCTTATAAAAAAACAGGAAGGGTAGGGAATCGCACCTAAGGTAACTGTTTGCTGTTCAAGGAGGTTGCATGAATGAATCTTTGGCCATGAAGATATTCCCTGAATCATCAGGAGGCAGAGAGAAAAGTCTTTCCCTGTGAGGGAAAGAAGATGCCCAAAACACAAGGAAGGCATCAGAGTGGAAAGAATTAAGGATGGTGGCGGGGTGCAGTGGCTCACATCTGTAATCCCAGCACTTTAGAAGGCCAAGGCAGGCAGATCACTTGAAGTCAAGAGTTCGAGACCAGCCTGGCCAACATGGTGAACCCTATTTCTACTAAAAATACAAAAAATAATCCCATCGAAAAGTGGGCTAAGAACATAAATAGACAATTCCCAAAAGAAGATTTACAAATGGCCAAGAAACATATAAAAAAAGCTCAACATCACTAATGATCAGGGAAATGCAAATCAAAACCAAAATGTGATATCACCTTACTCCTGCAAGAATGGCCATAATCACAAAATCAAAAAACAGTAGATGTTGGCATGGACGCGGTGAGCAGGGAACACTTCTACACTGCTGGTGAGAATGTAAACTAGTATAGCCACTATGGAAAACAGTGTGAAGATTCCTTAAAGAACTAAAAGTAGAACTACCATTTGATCCAGCAATCCCAGTACTGGGTATCCACCCAGAGGAAAAGAAATCACTATATGAAAAAGATACTTGCACACGCATGTTTGTAGCAGCAATTGCAAAATCGTGGAACCAACCCAAATGCCCATCAATTGATGAGTGGATAAAGAAACTGTAGTATATATATATACAATGGAATACTACTCAGCCATAAAAAGGAATGAATTAATGGCATTCGTAGCAACCTGGATGAAATTGGAGACTGTTATTCTAAGTGAAGTGACTCAGGAATGGAAAACCAAGCATCATATGTTCTCACTGATATGTAGGAGCTAAGCTAGGAGTATGTGAAGGCATAAGAATGGTACAATGGACTTTGGAAACTTGGGAGGAGGAGTGTGAGGGGTGCAAGGGATAAAAGATTACAAAAAAGGTTCAGTGTATACTGCTCAGGTGATAGGTACACCAAAATCTCACAAATCATCACTAAAGAACTTATGTAACTAAACACCACCTGTACCCCCATAACCTATGGGGAAAAATTTTTTTTAAATGAATAAATATTTTTAGATGTCAAAAATGTAAGTAAAAATAAATTAGCCAGGCATAGTGATGCACACCTGCAGTCCTAGCTATTCAGGAAGCTGGAGAATCTCTTAAACCCAAGAGGCAGAGTTTGCAGTGAGCCGAGATTGTGCCATGGCAGTCTAGCTTGGGTGACAGAGCAAGACTCTGTCTCAAAAAAAAAAAAAAGAGAGATAGACTTAAGGATGGTGATGTCCAATATTCAGTATGAATTTATTTGCATTGCTGAGTGGTAAAGACCCCTCTTTTGCCAGTAAATCTTCAAGACAATTGGCCCTAGAGACAAAGACACTGTGTCCCATGAGTGGGGCTTCTTCACTGTGAAGAATCACTTCTCATTTTTACTTCTCCCAGAGTGTCTGGCATTGGCAAGAAATTGATGACTATTTATTATAAGAGAGATTTTTAAAAAGGAGAAATATTTAATGAATAGATGATTAGAGAGTGAATGATGGTCAACTAGCACAAATTTCTCTAACCTCACATCTGGGTACAACTGGAAAGACAGGATGCACACGAGGAGGGCGCTGCCCCAGGATGTGGCTTGGAGCAAGAGGTGGCACAGGGCTTCTGTTCCTTTATATTTGGAGACCAGCTTATAAATAGATGCCGTGGCCCCAGAAACTCAAAATGCCTCAGAAGTCAGCCTATGGCAGAACAGCTCACCTTCAGGATGAAACTGAGTGAGCCAATGTACAAATGCTTCTACACAATTTCTCAGCAAGACTATGCAGAGATCGTTAAAGCCATGCCCTGGGATAGTGTTTGTCTTGGCAAACAGAGCTATCGGCAGTCCGCTGCCACCTGTTTCACCACAATATTCACTGATGCTCCTTCCTGACTCACACTGGCTCAGTTTCATAAGAGGGGGCAGCTCTGTTTCTCTCCCTGTGTCACCACAATAATTATTGAGAACAATAATTTGAACAATGAGAACTTATAATTCTCTAGTAACATGCAAAAGTAGTGTCATTTACAGGAAAAAAAAAATCTCCTGAATATTGAGTAACAGAAACCACATGTTCTGCTTCAGTTTTCATGGCAAGCTTAAACCTTGGTGGTGAATGGCATTAGAGCCATTCATTCATACATTCATTCATTCATTCAGCACATACTAATAAGGCACCAGTGACACAGCGGGCAGAGTGCACAGTGGAGACTAGTCTAGCTTTATTCCCTCCTACATCTTGATCCAGAGAGAAAGCCTGCCAGAACAGTGACCATTTGATGCTGAAGTCTGGGAGAGTGATAACATACATCACAGACACCCAAGAACACCCTTGCTACCATCTTTTAGGAGTCACACTCTGATGGTTTAAGTCTCAAACCAGAAACCTCCTACAAATACCATAGACATGACAGAGTGGGTGGATTTCAGGCTTAATCCTAGCCCTGCCCCTCACTAGCTGTGTGACCTTGGACATGTTCTTCTCCTCTCTGAGCCTCTACTGCAGGAGATAAAATGGAAATAGAGCATGTTCACTAAGATCACTGAAGCAACAGAAAATAGGAGGGATTGATGAATTTAGAAACTAAGACAGATCTTAAGAATAGCTATTCTAGGCCGGGCACGGTGGCTCAAGCCTGTAATCCCAGCACTTTGGGAGGCCGAGACGGGCGGATCACGAGGTCAGGAGATCGAGACCATCCTGGCTAACACGGTGAAACCCCGTCTCTCCAAAAAATAGAAAAAACTAGCCGGGCGAGGTGGCGGGCGCCTGTAGTCCCAGCTACTCCGGAGGCTGAGGCAGGAGAATGGCGTAAACCTGGGAGGCGGAGCTTGCAGTGAGCTGAGATCCGGCCACTGCACTCCAGCCCGGGCGACAGAGCAAGACTCCGTCTCAAAAAAAAAAAAAAAAAAAAAAAAAAAAAGAATAGCTATTCTATGCTACTCCAGGAAAATTGTTCTAACTCAAAGAATATATTAATGATAAGTATAAGCAGATAATATTAGTTCCTCTTAAAATTAACTCTAGAACCATGAAACAGTTTCAGGAATACTATAGCCTTTCAAAGTCTTTGTTAGATAACTACATTGCAATAGACCCTGGAGAACTCAATGCATGCACAAAATGTCCATGCACATTCAACAATAACTGCAGCTCTTTATAACACATCAACCTGGACACAAACAAGACCTACTTAACACAGTTTCCAGTTTGTTGCTAAGTAACCACTACTGCCTGGTATTAGTGTGTGAGTGCTCTGTTTCTTGTGTCAACTCATTATGCCAACATAATAGGGTGAACTTAACACTGGAGAATGGAATGTGAGATTTCATTTTTCATCACCTATACAGTTAGTCTATTATTGCTCAGTCATCTAGAGAGTGTTTTCTAGAACAAGGTGAAAGAACAGAGAGGGCAAAGAAGAACTGAGAGCATATAGAAGGGAGGAGGTAAATATGATTCTTCACGTGGCAATACACAGAGGTCCACCAATGACCACACTTAAACCAGGTGGCAATCTATCATCTTTGTCTTTTTCCTTGTCAAATACTGTGTTGTCACCTGGTCAAGTATGAGCCACTAAGACTTGGTGCCATAATATACATTGACCAGTAGAGTGAGGGGCAATATTTACACAGTGGCTGTCACAGTCATCCTAAGCCACTCCCCACTCCCAGCCCAAGGAGCACCAAGGCCATTGGGATTATGGTGGCATTCTCCTCCCTGAGGAGTGAGAAGGTAAAAGGTGATTGGCATTTCCTCCTAGTAGCTCTGACCCACTGTCCAGCTGGTCCAGACAGCTGGGCATCCATGCACCTGTTGCTGGCTGTAGTTTCCCAGAGTCCTGCAACTACCCTGGAGTCCGGAAGCACTCTAGGTGGCTTCTTTCTGAGCTGCTGAAGAATGTTTTGTGAATCACTTCTCTTAGGAAAGCAAATGGTCCCGAGGTAACTCCAAATTATTTTCCTCCAACTTTATTGAGATATAACTGACAAATAAAAATTGTATGGACCATGTGATTTTTGATAAATATATATACATTATGAAATGAAATGATTACACAATGAAGCTAATTAAGGTATCTATAAGATCAACTCCTATATGGTAGCAGCATGGAGAAGTGCAGAGCAAAGGGGAGTGGGGAAAAGCCCCTTATAAGATCTCATGAGAATGCACTATAATGAGAACAGCATGAAGGTAACCAGCCCCATGATTCAATTACCTTTCACCAGGTTCCTCCCACAACATATGGGGATTATGAGTACTACAAGTTGAGATTTGGGTGGTGACACAGCCAAACCATGTCAAATTACTCCAGCCCCTCCCAAATCTCATGCTTTCACATTTTTAAACACAATCATGCCTTCCCAACAGTCCCCCAAAGTCTATAGGGCAGATTAGAGAAAAAAGAATGAAAAGGAATGAACAAAGCCTCCAAGAAATATGGTACTATGTGAAAAGACCAAACCTATGTTTGATTATTGTACCCGAAAGTGATAGGGAGAATGGAACCAAGTTGGAAAACACTCTTCAGGATATTACCCAGGAGAACTTCCTCAACCTAGCAAGACAGGCCAACATTCAAATTCAGGAAATACAGAGAACACAAAGATACTCCTTGAGAAGAGCAACCCCAAAACACATAATTGTCAGATTCGTCAAGGTTGAAATGAAGGAAAAAATGTTAAGGGCAGTCGGAGAGAAAGGTTGGGTTACCCGCAGAGAGAAGCCCATCAGACTAATGGCAGATCTCTTGGCAGAAACCCTACAAGCCAGAAGAGAGTGGGGGCCAATATTCAACATTCTTAAAGGAAAGAATTTTCAACCCAGAATTTCATATCCAGCCAAAATAACCTTCATAAGCAAAGGAGAAATAAAATCCTTTACAGACAAGCAAATGCTAAGGCCACCAGGCCTGCCTTAGAAGAGCTCCTGAAAGAAGCACTAAATATGGAAAGGAAAAACCGGTACCAGCCACTGCAAAAACATACCAAATTGTAAAGACCATCGACACTATGAAGAAACTGCATCAACAGGCAAATTAACCAGCTAGCATCATAATGACAGGATCCAATTCACACATAACAATATTAACCTTAAATTTAAATGGGCTAAATGCCTCAAAAGACACAGACTGGCAAATTGAATAAAGTGTCAAGACCCATTGGTGTGCTGTATTCAGGAGACCCATCTCATGTGCAAAGACACACATAGGCTCAAAATAAAGGGATAGAGGAATATTTACCAAGCAAATGGAAAGAAAAAAAAAGCAGGGTTTGCAATCCTAATTTCTGATAAAACAGACTTTAAACGAACAAAGATCAAAAAAAGACAAAGAAGGGCATTCATTACATGATGGTAAAGGGGTCAATGCAACAAGAAGAGCTAACTATCCCACATACATATGCACCCAAAACAGGAGCACCCAGATTCATAAAGCAAGTTCTTAGAGACCTACAAAGAGACTTAGGCTCCCACACAATAATAGTGGGAGACTTCAACACCCCCACTGTCAATATTAGACAGATCAATGAGACAGAAAATTAACAAGGATATTCAGGACTTGAACTCAGCTCTGGACCAAGTGGACCTAATAGACATCTGCAGAACTCTCTACCCCAAATCAACAGAATATACATTCTTCTCAGCACCACATCACACTTATTCTAAAATTGACCACATCATTGGAAGTAAAACACTCCTTAACAAATGCAAAAGAATGGAAATTATAACGAAGAGTCTCTCAGACCACAGTGCAATCAAATTAGAACTCAGGATTAGGAAACTCACTCAAAACCACACAACTATATGGAAACTGAACAACCTGCTCCTGAATGACTGCTAGGTACGTATCAAAATTAAGGCAGAAATAAGTAAGTTATTTGAAACCAATGAGAATAAAGACACAATGTACCAGAATCTCTGGGACACAGCTACAGCAGTGTTTAGAGATAAATTTATAGCACTAAATGCCCACAGGAAAAACCCTTCAAAAAAATCAATGAATCTGGGAGCTGGTTTTTTGAAAAGATTAACAAAATGGATAGACCACTAGCCAGACTAACAAAAAAGAAAAGGGAGAAGAATCAAATAGACACAATAAAAATGATAAAGGAGATATAAGCATTGATCCCACAGAAATACAAACTATCATCAGAGAATACTATAAACACCTCTACACAAATAAACTAGAAAATCTAGAAGAAATGGATAAATTCCTGGACATGTACACCTTCCCAAGACTAAACCAGGAGGAAGTTGAATCCCTGAAAAGACCAATAACAAGTTCTGAAATTGAGGCAGTAATTAATAGCCTACCAACCAAAAAAAAAAAAAAAAACAGCCCAGGACCAGACAGAGTCACAGCCAAATTCTACCAAAGGTACAAATAGGAGCTGATACCATTCCTTCTGAAACTATTCCAAACAATAGCAAAAGAGAGACTCCTTGCTAACTCACTTTATGAGGCCAGCATCATCCTGATACCAAAACCTGGCAGAGACACAACAAAAAATTAAAATTTCAGGCTGATATCTCTGATGAACATCAATGCGAAAATCTTCAATAAAATACAGGTAAACCTAATCCAGCAGCACATCAAAAAGCTTATCCACCACAATCAAGTCCCCTTCATCCCTGGTATGCAAGGCTGGTTCAACATACGCAAGGCAATAAACATAATCTATCACATAAACAGAACCAATAACAAAACCACATGATTATCTCAATAGATGCAGAAAAGGCCTTCAATAAAATTCAACACCCCTTTATGCTAAAAACTCTCAATAAACTAGGTATTAACGGAACATATCTCAAAATAATAAGAGCTATTCATGACAAACCCACAGTCAATATAATACTGAATGGGCAAAAGCTGGAAGCATTCCCTTTGAAAACCAGCACAAGACAAGGATGCCCTCTCTCATCACTCCTGTTCAACACGGTACTGGAAATTCTGGCCAGGGCAATCAGGCAAGAGAAAGAAATAAGGATATTCAAATAGGAAGAGAGGAAGTCAAGTTGTCTCTGTTTGCAGATGACATGATTGTATATTTAGAAAATCCCATCGTCTCAGCCCCAAATCTCCTTAAGCTGATCAGCAACTTCAACAAAGTCTCAGGATACAAAATCAATGTGCAAAAATCACAAGCATTCTTATACACCAGTAACAGACAAACAGAGAGCCAAATCATGAGAGAACTCCCATTCACAATTGCTACAAACAGAATTAAATACCCAGGAACACAACTTAGAAGGAATGTGAAAGACCTCTTCAAGGAGAACTACAAACCACTGCTCAAGGAAATAAGAGAGGACACAAACAAATGGAAAAACATTCCATGCTCATGGAAAGGAAGAATCAGTATTGTGAAAATGGCCATACTGACCAAAGTAATTTATAGATTCAGTGTTATCCCCATCGAGCTACCATTGACTTTCTTCACAGAATTAGAAAAAAAAACTACTTTAAATTTCATATGGAACCAAAAAAGAGCCCGTATAGCCAAGACAATCCTAAGCAAAAAGAACAAAGCTGGAGTCATCAATCTACCTGAATTCAAACTATGCTACAAGGCTACAGTAACGAAATCAGCGTGGTACTGGTACCAAAACAGATATATAGACCAATGGAACAGAACAGAGTCCTCAGAAATAATGTCACACATCTATAACCATCTGATTTTTGACAAACCTGACAAAAACAATGGGGAAAGGATTCCCCATTTAATAAATGATGTCAGGAAAACTGACTAGCCATATGCAGAAAACTGAAACTGTACCCCTTCCTTACACCTTATACAAATATTAACTCAAGATGGACTAAAGATTAAATGTAAGACCTAAAACCATAAAAACCTTAGAAGAAAATCTAGGCAATACCATTCAGGACATAGGCGTGGGCGAAGACTTCATGACTAAAACACCAAAAGCAGTGGTCACGAAAGCCAAAATTGACAAATGGGATCTAATTAAACTAAAGAGCTTCTGCACAGCAAAAGAAACTTTCATCAGAGCGAACAGGGCAACCTACAGAATGGGAGAAAATGTTTGCAATCTATACATCTGACAAAAGGCTAATATCCAGAATCTACAAGGAACTGAAACAAATTTACAAGAAAAAAAAAAACCCCATCAAAAAGTGGGCAAAGGATATCAACAGACACTTCTCAAAAGAAGACATTTATGCAGGAAACAAACATATGAAGAAAAGCTCATCATCACTGGTCATTAGAGAAATACAAATCAAAGCCCCAATGAGATACCACCTCATGCCAGTTAGAATGGCAATCATTAAAAAGTCAGGAAACAACAGATGCTGGAGAGGATGTGGAGAAATAGGAACACTTTTACACTGTTGATGGGAGTGTAAATTAGTTCAACCATTGTGGAAGACAGTGTGGCGATTCCCCAAGGATCTAGAACTAGAAATACCATTTGACCCAGCAATCCCATTACTGGACATATACCCAAAGGATTATAAATCATTCTACTCTAAAGACACATGCACACATATGTTTACTGCATCACTAATCACCATAGCAAAGACTTGGAACCAACCCAAATGCCCATCAATGATAGACTGGCTAAAGAAAATGTGGCACATATACACCATGGAATACTATGCAGCCATAAAAAGGATAAGTTCATGTCCTTTGCAGGCACATGGATGAAGCTGGAAACCATCATTCTCAGCAAAGTAATACAGGAACAGGAAACCAAACACCACGTGTTCTCACTCATAAGTTGGAGTTGGACAATGAGAACACATTGACACAGGGAGGGGAACATCACACACTGGAGACTGTTGGGGGGTGAGGGGCCAAGGGAGGGATAGCATTAGGAGAAATACCTAAGGTAGGTAACAGGTTGATGGGTACAGCAAACCACCATGGCACATGTATACCTATGTAACAAACCTGCACATTCTGCACACATATCCCAGAACTTAAAGTATAATTTAAAAAAAAAAAAAAATCAGATCTCATGAGAACTCACTTGCTATCATGAGAACAGCATAGAGGAAACCACCCCCATGATCCAATCACCTCCCACCAGGTCCCTCCGTCAACACTTGGGGATTGTGGGATTACAACTCAAGATGAGATCTGGGTGGAGACAGCCAAACCATATCACCCATCTTTCTGCACACGGTCTGTTCCAGTCTTCTACACTTTTCTGTGTTTTGTGTCTCCTTTTTAAATGTGGAGGGGAATATAGTATAATAGAAAGCTTACTGCATTTGGAATTGAGTCCCAGCTTTGCCAACTATTAGCTGTGTGACCTTGGACAAGTTACTTAATATCTCTGGGCCTCAGTTTCCTCATCTATAAAAAAGAGACAATAACGCCTTCCTTGCAAAATTACGATGATTATTAGAGGTAATGGGCATAAATGCAGTGGCACACAGGGAGCTTAATAGTGATGGCCACCCTTGGTGTTAATGAGCAATAAGTCCTCTTCTGCTGGCCTGGCCTTCTCTAAGGTCGTAATTACAGACAGCCGGCTGGCTGCAGCAGTTGCAGAATGGCACTGACTTGCTTCTTACCCCAATCCTGTCTGAACATGCAAACCCCTCCTACCTACCTCGCACAGTTGCTCCATTCTAGCACACGCAAAATGCTACCTACTTGCCATTGTTGGTTCATGAGATGAATGGTCATTTTAATCCAGGGATATTGTTTGCTGGGCCTTTCAAGTAAGTGTTTCCTCTTCAAGCCATGCCCTCCACGGGGCCCAGTTCAAAACCATCTCCCCTCGGGAAGCCCTTCCTCATCTTTCCAATCAGAAGTTCTCTGGGCCAGGCGTGGCACATCGTACCTGTGATGCCAGCACCTGGGGAGTCTGAGGCAGGAGGATCACTTGAGCCCAGGAGTTCAAGACCAGCCTGGGCAACATAGTGAGACACTGTCTTTAAAAACAAAAAATAGAAAAGATTAGCCGGGCATGGTGGTATGCACCTGTAGTCCCAGCGACTCAGGAGACTGAGGTGTGAGGATCACTTGAGCCCAGGAGCTTGAGGCTGTAGTGAGCTGTGATTGCACCACTGGACTTTAGCCTGGGTCACAGTGAAACCCTAGCTCATAAAAAAAGGTTCCCTGGAATGCTTCCGAATCCACCTCACTCTATGTGTCCTTTGCTTGTGGCCCTGAGAGAATTAGATGAGTTATCCTATGAAAAAGCCTTAGAATAATTCCTGGCACAGAGCCAGCCCTGTGGACATGTTGGCCATTATTATCCTCTATCCTTGTCCTCCCTTGCCCACTGTGTTGGATGCCACCACAGGTCCCTCCCACTCCACTCTGTGCCATCTCTGTCCACAGGGGTTGACCTCCAGGAACTGCATCAGGAGGCCCCCTGGCCTCTAACTTCCCGTTGGCTTCAGCTAAGGAGGAAGGAGGAACGCTGAGAGCAGATGGATGGGAGGAGGGAGGAGCATGTTGTCAGGGCACTGTGTTTTTCCAGTGCCTTCTCTGTGGGCTTCTGAGGGCCTGAAGCTCCCTCCTCACAGCGCTCTCCCTCTCCAAATCCTGATGTGACTAGCTCCACCCCCTCCCTCCCCCAGGCTCCCTGATATTGCCAGCCTCAAAGTATTCACTGCCTTTGTGGTTGCCCCACACCTGTCCTCGCCTGTGTAAATGTTCCCTTCATTAAATTCTCCTGAAATGTCCCAGATTGACTCTGCCATCTGTTTCTTGCCAAGACCCTAATTGAGACACCTACTTTCTAAATATTAAACCTAACCATGTTTCGGGCTTTTTTTGGTCAAATGTCATAGGTTGTTCAGGTTCCTTGAGGCTCCTCTGGATGTATTTTTTACAAGATTATTTTAAATATATATCTATCTATATATATATACACATACACACTTTGTGTGTGTGTGTGTGTGTGTGTGACAAAGCCTCACTCTGTCACCCAGGCTGGAGTGCAGTGGCGCAGTCTTGGCTCATTGCAACCTTCGCCTCCCGGATTCAAGTGAGTCTCCTGCCTCAGCCTTCTGAGTAGCTGGGATTATAGGTGTCTGCCACCATGCCCAGCTAACTTTTGTATTTTTGGTAAAGACGGGGTTTCACCATGTTGGTCAGGCTGGTCTCAAACTCCTGACCTTGTGATCTGCCCACCTCAGCCTCCCAAAGTGCTGGGATTACAGGCATAAGCCACCGTGCCCGGCCATAAATATGTATTTTTAAGATTATTATTAAGTGTGAATTTTCCCAAGATTTGGTGTGTTCTTCAAGAGTGATAAATTAGCCTTATTGCCATGCAGTGCCCTACAGCCCTGGGCTCTGGATGAGAGGTAGCTGGGAAGATGCTGTGGAGGCCATACTATGAAGGCAAGAGCCTTCACAGAAGAAGCATATGCGCCTATGGCTGAGCCTTCAGGGAGGGGCACCTTCTGTCCCTCCTCAGAGCCACAGTGCTCCTCAGAGAATGAAGGCTCTGCCCTTGTTAGTGGCACTGAGCAACAGAGTGCATGGGACCAGTTGGTCCCCATGTTGTTCTGGACAGAGTGGGGTGTGTTGGAGAAAGTCCTATGATGACTGACAGCCAGTTCCAAACCTTGACAATGACAGCTCCAAGCCATATCTAATTTGATTTTAAAAATAAAGAAATGTGACATTTCTTTAACTTCATTGTTGCAGGGCAGACTGATAATTGTTGCCCCTTCCTATTTGAAGGAGGAGGCTAGAGACAGACAATGGCTGTCCAGAATAAAGACCCAATTTCCCAGCATCCTTTGCAGTTTGATGGGAGCAGAATTTCCAGGGCCTACCCTCTTCTTCCTGTCCCCACTGGAATGCAGGCGTAAGTGCAGAGCCAACTCAAACCTGCAGGTGGAGGCAATACGCTGGGAGTAGAAGGTATATGTGCCCCCAAAATGGCACAGAGAAGGTCCAAGTAAGAATAAACTACTGTGTTTTTTAAGCTACTGTTATTTAGGGTCCCCTGAGAGAGATAGCTATGAGGCAAATATTACATGTGAAAAATATGAAGTATTTTTATATATGTAGAAAGTCACAAAAAACCTCAGAAAACCAACCAACATTCCCCAAACTAATAAATAAGTTTTACAAGGTCATAGCATGCAAGGTCAATACATAAAAATCCATTGTATTTCTATACACTAGCAATATACAGATGGAAACAAAAATTTAAAATAATACTATTCACAATAGCTTCAAAAACTGAAATACTTAGGTATAAATCTAAAAAAAAAAAGTAACAGATCTCTAAGCTGAAAACCACAAAATGCTAATTAAAGAAATCAAAGATTTAAGTAAATACAGGGACATACCATTTTCATAGATTAGAAGACTCAACACAGTAAAGACTCCAATTTTCTCTAAATTAATCCATAGATTTAATATAGTACCAATCAAAGTCCTAGCAGGATTCTTTCTGAGATATAGACAAACTATTTATAAAGTGTGTATGGAAGAGCAAAGTAATGAGAAGAGCTAATAACATTTTGAAAAAAAAATAAAGTTGTAGGAACCACACGGTAATTTTACGACTTACTGTAAAGCTATAGTAATGAAGTCAGTATGGTATCAGCAAAGGGATAGACACACAGATCTATGGAAAAGAATGCAGATACAGAAATAGACCCACACAGATGAGCTTATTAGTTTTTTACAAAGTTGCAAAAGCAATTAAATGGAAAAAACATAGTCTTTACACCCAGTTGTGTACATGCAGCAGATCCTCAAATAACGTCGTTTCCTTTAACATTGCTTTGTTATAACATTGATAGAAAAAAAAATGGACTTCAGCTGGGGCCACTGTAGAGTTTGCACATTCTCCTCATGTCTGCTTGGGTTTTCTCCGGGTACTCAATTCCTCCCACATCCCAAAGATATGCACATTAGGTGAATTGGTGTGTCTATATCGTCCCCACGCCAGTGTGTGTGTGTGTGTGTGTGTGTGTGTCTGTGTGTGAGTGCACCCCACGACAGAATGGCATCCTGTCCAAGGTGGGTCCCTGCTTAGCACCCTGAGTGGCTGGGATAGGCTCCAGTCAACCACCACCCTGCATTAAAATAATTCTGCTTATTTTTATTAATCGTTCTTAAAGGTACATGTAACTCACATTTACTTCCATGTTTAACGTTAGAAGTGTTTTGGTCTTTATTTAGAAGCTTGATGATGTTTTTATGATGAGATGTATGCCATAGGAATTTAATTCTTCTTCATATCAATTAGCTTATGGTAAAATTGGTTTCATTATACGTTGTTTTGCTATTTCACGTAAAGCCGCAGTTTCCAAGAACCTATCAACAGTATTGAGGATTTACTATACAGTCGAACATTCATAGGCAACCTAAAAGGGAACCTCAACCTCATTCCTTACACAAAACTCAAAGTCTATCTAAATGTATCATGTACAATTATATAACAGTTAGAAGAAAAGGCCAGAGAACATCTACATGACCTTGAATTTAGCAATAAGTTCTCAGACATGGCACCAAAAGCACTATCCATAAAATTTAAAAAATGATAAATTGGATTTTATCAAAATTAAGAACTTTTGCTCATGAAAGACACTGTTAAGAGAAGGTTAAGGGCCAGGCACGGTGGCTCACATCTGTAATCCCACCACTTTGGGAGACCTAGGCAAAAGGAAAGCTTGAGGCCAGGAGTTTGAGACCAACCTGGGCAACATAGTCAGACCCTGTCTCTACAAATAAAAAATAATAAAAATCATCCAGGTATGTTGGTGTGCACCTGTAGTCCCAACTTCTTGGGAGACTGAAGCAGGAGGATTCCTTGAGCCCAGGAGTTTCAGGCTGCAGTGAGTTATTATCATGCCACTGCAGCCTGAGCGAGGATGGTGGGCCAGCTTTAGACTGGGAAGAAGTATCTGAAATATTTGAAATATATGCATCTGGCCAGGCGCAGTGGCTCACGCCTGTAACCCCAGCACTTTGGGAGGCCAAGGAGGGTGGATCACCTGAGGTCAGGGGTTCGAGACCAGCCTGGCCAACATGGTAAAACCCTGTCTCTACTAAAAATACAAAAATTAGTTGGGCATGGTGGTGCACGCCTACAGTCGCAGCTACTCAGGAGGCTGAGCCAGGAGAATCGCTTCAACTCGGGAGGCAGAGGTTGCACTGAGCCAAGACCACATCATTGCGCTCCAGCCTGGGCAACAGGGGGAGACTCCAACTAAAAAAAAAAAAGAGAGAGAAAGAAAAGAAAATCATGCACCTGACAAAAGATTTATATTTAAAAAGTTCAACAATAAGAAAATGAATATTCCAATTTAAAGATAGCCAATGCCTGGCACAGGACCTGACTTGTGGAGAGAGGCATCAAATCAGTTTTGTCAACAGAGAAAATGAGAACCCAGGAGAGAATGACCTGTGAACATAGCTCATCCTCCTCATTTGATTGACAAGTGTTTATTGACAGGTGGAGACAAATAGTGCAAGGCAGATTGACATGCAGATTGCAATGCTCTTTCCTTGGGTCAAATTGAATACTGACCCAAGGAAAGAGCCCTGCACAGGGTGACAACCTGTAGGAATGTATCTTTTCTGATGTCTTTCCATGTACACCCCCTGAATGAGCCTTTCTCTCCAAGACTCTCCAGTGTGCTGCCCTTCTGCCATCTGTTTCAAATCCAGAGCCCCTCTGACCTGCTTAAGAAAAGTCAGACAAGAGCTGGTCCAGGAGAAGGCTCAGAGGTGAAGCCAGGTGATGAACTTGAGACTACAATTCAGAAGCCCACACCCTGGCCCCGACACTGCCCATAATAAATGCGTGGCCTCAGTCAGATGTCCCGGTCTATGGGCCTCTGCTTCCCTAGTTGTTCAGCAAAGGAGAGGGATGTTCAGACTCTCAGCTGCACCCCTCCACCCTGGACATTCCCAGATTCACCAGAGCGAACACTGTCGCTCATTAACTGGACCCCATTTCATTCTTCTTTTCGTACCCAAGACCTCAATCCCCGAGCACGTTAGTCCTTTGTCAAATGCCAGCAAGCTTAAACACAGATGAAAGCACGTGTCCTTACTGACTGGAAACCTAGAGGTTGAACGCTTGGCCTCAATATCACTGCTATCTTGAATTCTCCAGGTGCCCTTGGCACAGCCCACAGTTCACTGACAAGTTCATCATCATCTCCAACTTTGTAGACCTTCTGGCAGATTGCAGCAGCCTCTATTATTTCAATGTATAATTTATATGGCCCATTTTCACTGCCAAGGACAGCCCACAAAGCACACTTGATCCTGCACAAGAAAACAGCGAGCTTTGCCCTCTGGGATGTGTGTGCCTCCCACCAACGGACACACGCAACTTTTCCAAAGTCTTTTGCTTTACTGGGGCACCTCATTAGGGCAGGAACAATGGGACCTCAGAATAATAGGACAGTCACCACAATTTCAACGGTGCTCTGAGGCAGGTATGTGGGTGACATTCAACACATACGGTGGTTTCCAGCCACCGGAAGGCCATGCTGGCAGGCTGGAGGCCCTTTGCATCTTTGCAGGAGAGCAGCATGATGCCCCAGGCAAGAGGTTCCAATCTGAAGCGGGGGCTCCATTTCCCTGATGCTGCCTGCTACCCAGGGAAACGCACATATGTCATGGCAACTTTCTGGACTTCAGTCTCCTCTCCCCTCCACCCAGGGCATTAGCTCCTGCCCTGACAGCCTTGCTGGATTATGGCAAGGATCAAGACAAATAAAAAATATATGAGGGTTTTATTTGTTTGTTTGTTTGTTTGTTTTGGAAAACGCTATGCGCTTGCTACATAAAGTTTGGCCCATGGACCAGCAGTCAGCATCACTTGAGAGCTTGCTGGCAATGCAGAATCTCAGGCCCCACCCCAGACCTACTGGATCCGAATCTACATTTTAACAAGACCCCACGTGATTTCCATGAGAAGTACTGCAATACGCTAACAGAAATGTGGTATGGGGGAAGAATGTGTTGTCTGGATCCTGGAGCTCTGAGTTCAAATTCACCTCAGCCACAAAGTCCTTCCTGACCTTGGGAGGTGGCCGGGGCCTCCGTTCCCTCAGTAGTAGAAGTGTCACCCTGCTGTGGTAGGAGAATGTGGGATGGAGAGGAGAAGGGGCAGAGGGCAAAGGGCTGAGCGGCAGGGAGCCCCTTCCCAGTGCTGTGAAGGGAATGGGTAAGATAAGACAATAGAGAAGATCAGGGAGAGATCAGCACCTCCCCCTGCCAGCCCTGCTCATCCCCACCCCAACCCTTCCTCACTCACCAAAGCTTGGCATGGACCCTCAAGTCAGCTGTGGGCCAAAGGCAGCTGAGAAGTGGACAGTCCTGCCTGGTTGTGAGATATCCAAAGTGGCACCAGGAGGCCTGGAGGGTCTTCAGCCTGCCCCAGGCTGCAGAGTATCCACTGTAGACCCAGCACTGAGATCAGTAGGTGGATGGGGAACCCTGGAGTAGCCCCATCCTCCAGGTTGCAAAGGGAGCAGCTGAGGGGATCCTGTAGACTGTCTCGGAGGCATCGTCTGCATTTAACAAGTGGTATTCTCATTACGCTGGCTTTCCTATTAAGCAAGCTTCTTGATATAACTCAAAGGTGAGGGCACTTGACCTGTGTTTCAAAATTTCCCTGCAATGCTGGGAAATGGACTGCATCACACTCGACAAGACTCTATTCAAGTAATTACCCAGAGAGAGGTATGGTAATTGCAAGGAGGTAAGTGCTCCATTTTGTGGGTTTAAAAATACCAACTTTATGGGGCTGTGGTGAGCATTAAATGTGATATCGTGTGGCCCGCTCTTAGCACAGGTTTGCAATTAGCCTTTTCCCCACAGTCTTGCAGATGAATCGAAAGCTCTGCTCTGGCCCAGAAGCCCCTTCCTTAGCCTCCACCAGCAGCTGAACTCTAATGGCTCTGCTAATCGATGTTTCAAGTCCACAGTGATGGAGCTGTGAGCCCTGATCCTAAAAGTCGGACTCAGGGCTGGGGGTGTTCTTTTCAGAAATATCTCTTCTATTGTTTTCTTTTTTTTTCTTTTTTTTTTTTTTTTTACTCTTTTAGTTATTTTATTTTTTACAGGCATACAATTTGTAATAATCACATCAGGGTAAATGGGGTATCCATCACCTCAAGCATTTACCATTTTGTTATGTTACAAACAATTCAATTATACTCTTTTAGCTATTTTATTTTATTTTTCACAGGCATACAATGTGTAATAACCACATCAGGGTAAATGGGATATCCATCACCTCAAGCATTTATCCTTAATGTTGCAAATGATCCAATTATACTTTTTAAGTTATTTTATTATGTACAATAAATTATTATTGAATATAATCACCCTGTTTTGCAACCAAAACTCTTATTTGTTCTAACTATGTTTTTTTATACATTAACCATCTCCATTTCCACCGCCCAAACCCCACTACCCTTCTCAGCATCTGGTGACCATTATTCTACTCTATATCTCCATGAGTTCAATTGTTTTGATTTTTAGCTCCCACAAATAAGTGGCAACAGCGATGTTTGTCTTTCTGTGCCTGGCTTATTTCACTTAACATAATGACCTCTAGTTCCATCCATGTTATTGCAAATGACAGGATCTCATTCTTTTTTATGGTTGAATAGTACTCCATTGTGTATATGTACCACATTTTCTTTATCCATTCATCTGTTGATGGACACTTACGTTGCCTTCAACTCTTAGCTATTGTAAACAGTGCTGCAACAAACACAGGAGTGTAGATACCTCTTTGATACACTGATTGCCTTTCTTTTGGGTATATACTCAGCAGTGGGATTGCTGGATTACATGGTAGCTCTATTTTTAGTATTCTGAGGAACCTCAACTTGGCCCTATGTGCTCTCCTAGCTGAACCCAATCCCTTGAGGAAATCAAGTTAAAGTAGTCCTTTCTGACGGTAGTTTTAAATGCTCCCATGTGTGCATTCAAAACCTAGAGAATAGGCTGGGCGCAGTGGCTCATGCCTGTAATCCCAGCACTTTGGGAGGCTGAGGCGGGCAGATCATGAGGTCAGGAGATCGAGACCAGCCTGCTCAACATAGTGAAACCCCGTCTCTACTAAAAAAAAAAATACAAAAATTAGCTGGGCGTGGTGACGCATGCCTGTAATCCCAGCTACTTGGGAGGCTGAGGCAGGAGAATTGCTTGAACACGGGAGGCAGAAGTTGCAGTGAGCTGAGATCGCACCACTGCAATCCAGCCCAGGTGACAGTGTGAGACTCCGAAAACAACAAAAACAAAAAAAAAAAAAAACTACAGAATATACAAATCAACATGTGAAATAAACTGCAGGAGGACTTACTGAGTGAAGACTGAGAGGAGGATCCCCCCAAAAATATATCCCTTGGGAAAGAGTCCCTTCCTACTTGTGCACTTACAAGTATTTCGTTCTCTGGGGTGGCCTCTCATGTTTTTGGTAACAGAGGACTGTGAGACTCCCTCAATCCGTGCTGGTTTCAGATGCACGTTGGGGTCACCTGGCAGAACTGGTAGGAGGGAGTTTCATCGTTATTCCTGGGAGTGTAGCTTCACTGTACAAGGGCTGGACAGCAGGGAACAAGACTTGATGACTTTTAAAGCATCAGGATGAGGGCTTACGCAGCGAGATCATAAACACTCGAACAGGAGCTATTCTAATGTTGCATAAATAAGGCCTTGGGGCTTGGGATTAATTTTCCAGTGACAGCATCTTTTATAGATTCCAAAAGTGGAAAAATGAAAATGGGGCATCATGGAATATTCTGGATCACCTTATACCTAGCATCTACGCTATTTCACACAATTCTCATGGAAAAGCTCCTGGTGCAGTCTTCAGTAACTCAGCTTTGGGTCTCAACAGTGATTGATGTGTAGAAAATGTAAATAAGTATTTGCATTTTGAACAAATGAATGAACTTCATTTTGATGCAGGCTCTATGAACCCCACTGTGGGGCCCTGAGATGATATCCCACAGACCACTGGGTGCTCTACCTTACTGTCAGGGATGGCAGGGAACAGGCCAAGGGAAACAGTGCAAAGGAGAGGAACGTGGGTCATTTGGGGGGACACAGGCCTGGCACCTGTGGCCATCAAAATGAAAGATGGATGCTGGGTTGGGAGGACAGCCCTTCTTTCCGAGGACTGGAGCCCAGTTCTGGGGGCCTGCGGGCTGGACCTCTCCGAGGCTGGGTTAGCCATGGTGCCGTTATTGTGGTGGATGTTGATGTTGTCTTCATGTAAGACTGTCCAGAGACTTCTCTTTAAAACCAGAAGATCTGTGCCTATGGGGCCCCCATCCCACGGCACCTCAGATCCCTCCCTTCCTTTACACAGGACAGGAAGTTTGTAACTCCCTGGGTTGCCCGAGACCTCCTTAGTCTCTGCTGCTTTGTCCTGGCATTTGGACTGTAGCTTTTCTTACAGTAAAATACTATTAATACTCATGTCCGTATCAAAAGTGAGACAATGAAATGGGAAAGAGGATTTATACTGTGAACTTGAGGAAGGGTCCTGGTTGTTTAATACATAGACACTGGGGCAGGTTCCTGAGCTGTATTTTGCTACCTGGACGTGAGCCCCAGGCCTCAGCCCACTGCAGGCCTCCCCTCCCTAACCACCCCACACTTCTCCCTGGGGGTCTCTCCTTCCAAGTAAGAGCAGAGCAGGCTGGACCCATCTTTTAGTTCTCAGTCTCAGGGGAGAAGAAAGGTGGAAACTCCCAAAAGAGAACTCAAATGGTCAAATACCTGGAGAGATCAAGTGGCTGGTTCCCCAGCCCAGCCTGTTTTGTGGTGGGGCCCCATTCTTCCTACAAATACATGCCAACTCCTGCCAAGAACCCAGACCTGCACACCCCAGAGCGGGTTACCCACCAGCTCTGTGGACTTTCTTCAGTTTTAGAGTCTCAAATGGATCTACCCAGGCTCTCAAAATGAACACGAATGTTTGATTATCTTTAAAAAATTTAGTAGGATCGTATCGCTAACTTAAAACCATCTGTTTGTTTTCCACCTCAATTTGAGCAAAAGCCCAAGTTCTTTTGAATGCCCACCCGCCCTGCATCCCCGCCTTCCCCCCCACACAGCCTGCCTCCCTGAAGCTCCCTCCACCCCTCTGGCCCCATCTGTAGCCCTCACTCACTCCTCTGGTTGCACACTCTTCCTCAGTGCTCTGCAAACACTTCCTGCCCCAGGGCCTTTGCACTGCCTGTTCCGTCTGTCCAGTGCTCTTCCCCACATTGCCACTTGGCTCCTGTGCTTCCTTAGTTCCTTCAGGTCCCAGGTGCCACCTTAGCAGGGACACCCTTCTTGACCATGCTACTTAAAGTGGCAGCCCTGGCTCCAACATTCACTGTCCTTCTTCCTCCACTTCACTCCATAGTCTTCACAGCACCTAACATGGTATGTACTTAACTGTTTGTTTAAGGTTCATCTCCCTTCCATGAGAGTAAAGATTTCATTTTTCTCACTGCTCTTTCCCCGGGTTCTTTAGCAGCATTTGGCGTGTAGAAAATGTGAATAAATAGTTGGTGGGTGAATAAATGAAGGAGTGAATGAATGAGTAACATTAGAAGCAGCCACCAAAAATGGATTCCTTAAGACTCTGGGTAACTTCAGGTATAATAAGGCATAAGGAGCACCTCAGGACCCAAAAGTTGGAGGCAGCCAGACCTCAGGAGGATCTAGAAATGAGAACACAGAAAGGATTCTCTCTGTCTCTCACTCTGGCTTCTTCCTGGAAACGTGGTCCATTTCTGTTTCTCAGCAGATCAGCTTGTTCTCTTACTCAGCCCATGGGCAGGACAGAAGACGGCTGCTCCATGATTACTCTGTTCTTTCTTATAAATCCAGCTATCCAGTTAGTGCCTCGATATCCCCGTCTCTTTCCAAATGTGCCGAGCATCTTTGGTCCTATCCACGTGGCCAGGAAAGTGAGGTCATGTTCACAAACATGGTTTCCAAGGAGCCCGCCAGGCAAGAGCTGGAGAGACATCTAAACACACTGCAAAATCTCTTCCAATGGGACATTTCCCGGTACAAACGTTTGCTCCAAGATAGGGAGCTGCCCTTCCAGCCCTTTCGGTCTGAGGTTCAGGACAAGCCTGCTCCAGTCCTGAAAACAAAGCTCCATCCCAGCCAACCCGGGCGCTGTGGGCCCATTAGCCAGCCCACTAGCAACTGAGCTTGCAGTTTGAGATATTGCCACGAGAGGGCACTCCAAAAGCAAGAAGCGCATTCTCTCAAACTCCAGTCCTCAGAACGCAACTCAATTACAGTGGGCCCAGCTAGGTTGGCTGTAGAAGTCTGCAAGGCTGGCAGAGATAGAGAGAACAGGGACCCACGATCCCAGAACTCTTGGCCTGCTGCCCAGGCCTTGCCATATCTCATGAAGGATGGCACATCCCAGGCAAACCCAGTCACTGTATTTTAAGCTGGAAAGTTGGCTGAGAACGCCAGTGGAATTTTCCGAGGGGTATAGGGAGACTTGGCTAGAGGCCAGCCTAAGGACTACATTAAATGCAGTCAAAATGGGGAGAAACTCTAAAAGCTCTGTACCATAAACATTAATAGGGTTAGTGTTAGGAAACCAGGGGCTTTGATTTTTTTAACTTTGCATATTGATGTTTTCTAAATAGTCTAATGAACATGTATTGTGTGTATAATTCCCTTGTTAATGTACCTTTTTGGTTATTTTCAGTTAAGGGCTTTTATGAACAAAGCTGTTTTGAACATTGTGTACAAGTCTTTGTGTGGACATGTTTTCATTGCTCTTGTGTAAATGCCAAGCAGAGGAATTAATGGATAGGAATATCTTTAACTTTGTAAGAATAGCCAACCTTTTTCCAAAGTGGTAGCACCATTTTAAACTCCCAACAGGAATATGTGATTTTCTCCATATCCTTGCCAACACTGGTGTAGTGAGTCTTTTAATTTTAGCCATTCTAGAGGGTGTGAAGTGGTGCTCCATGGTGGCATCATTTTACATTTCCCAAATGACAAAAGACATTAAGTCTTTTTTGTGTGCTTACTGTCTACTCATATATTTTGCTTTGTGAAGCATTTGCTCAAACCTTTTGCCCCTTGTTAAATTGGGTCAGTTTGTCTTTTTCATATTGTGCTATAGGTGTTCTTTACAAATCCTTTATCAAATATATGCATGGTATGAAGTAAAGGTGGAGGTTCATTGTTGTCCATTTGGATTATATAATTTCCTGTGTGTACTATAACAAATTACCATAAACTTGGTAGTTTAAAACAACAGAAATCTATTATCTCACAGTTCCAGAGACCAGAAGTCTGAAATCAGTATCACTGGACCACATTTAAGGTGTCGGCAGGATTGTGCTGTCTCTGGAGCTCTAGAGAAGAATCTGTTTCTTACCTCTTCTAGCATCTGGTAGCTGCCAGCAATCCCTGGCTTGTGGCTGCATCACTACAATCTCAGCCCATGTGGTCACATCATCTTCTTCTCCTCTATGTGTCAAATATTCCTCTGCTTCTTTCTTATAATGATACTTGTGACTGAATTTAGGTTCCATACAGATAATCCAGGATATCTCACAGTCTCAAGATCCTTAACTTAATCACATCCGCAAAGACTCTTTTGCATAAAAGGTAATAATATGGTTTGGCTGTGTCCCCACCCAAATCTCATCTTGAATAGTAGCTCCCATGACCCCCACATGTCACGGGAGGGACCCAGCAGGAGGTAATTGAATCATGGGGAGGATGTTTTCCCATGCTATTTTCATGATGGTGAGTAAGTCTCATGAGATCTGATGGTTTTATAAAGAGCAGTTCCCCTGCACACGCGCTCTTGACTGCTGGCATGTAAGACATGCTTTTGCTCCCTCCTTCACCTTCTGCCATGATTGTGAGGCCTCCCCAGCCATGTGGAACTGTGAGTCCATTAAACCTCTTTTTCTTTATAAATTACCCAGTCTCAGGTATGACTTTATTTGCATGGTAAGAACAGACTAATACAAGTAACATTTACAGGTTCCAGGGATTAGGACCTGATATCTTTGGGCTAATTATTTAGCCTGCCACATGATCTTCAGTAATTCCAGGATCAACTGAAACAATTACCATCTCTACTGAATTACCTTAGTACCTTTGTTGAAACTCAGTTGACCATATATGTTTAGGTTTACTTATGGGATTTCTATTCTGTCCCACCTATCTCTCTGCCTATCCTCACACCAACATCACACTGTCTTTATTATGTAGCTTTATACTGTCTTAAAATTAAGTACTCCAGTGTTAATCTTCTAACTTTATCTTTTCATTTAAAAAAAAACAGAAAATATGATATTCTATGTCCTTTGCATTTCCATATGTATTTTAGAAACATCATGTCAATTTCACACAAAAAATTAAATTAAAGCCTGCTGGAATTTCTATTGGGATTGCTTTGAATCTATAGACCAGTTTGTGATGTATTAACAACTTAATACATCTTAAAATTCAGTCTCTCAATCCATGAATGTAATTTATCTTTTTTGGGGGGGTTCACTTGAATTTCTCTCAGCAATATTTTGTAGTTTCGATCTATATGTCCTGCATGTGTTTTCATAATTTATTCCTAAATATTTCAGTTTGGATGCTATTGTGTCATTTGAAAACAGTTGGATGCTATTGATGTTTTATTTTAACTTGTGTGGCTGATATTTATAAATGCAATTGACATTTGCAGTGTTGTTAAATTCACTTAGGTCTAGCAGTTGTTTGTAGATTTCTTAGTACTTTCTACATAAACAACAATGTTGTACATGAATAAAGAAAGTTTTACATCTTTCTGCTTCCAATCTAAAGTAGAATGCATTCAATACAGCAGCACTAAGCATGATATTTGTTGTTTTTTTTGATAGAAAACTTTAGAAGGTTGAGGAAGTTCCCTTTACTCCTAAATTGCTCAGAATTTTTTATCAAAGTATGTATTGATGTGCACATACAATATTTTTTCCTTATTCTGTACATGTGGTAAATTAATTGACATGAGGTCATGACATAAGTCTCCTTTATATATTTGTAGATTTGATTTGCTAGTATTTTGTTCAGGATATTTGCATGTGTGTCTGCAAGGGATATTTTTCTGTAGTTCTTTTTTAATGCCTTTGTCAGGTTTTGGTATCAAGGTGACACTGATATATTTTGAATATCAATTCTTTGTCAGTTACGTGTATGGTAAGTATTTTCTCCCACTATGTGGCATGACTTTTTATTCTTGTCATCGTGCCTTTGCTTGAGGCTTACAGTCTTTATTTGCATATTCCAGGAAGTCAGAAGAGGTCCAGTTGGTGTAGGGTGTGTTAGAAGGCAGCTAGTGGCTGGGCACAGTGGCTCACGCCTGTAATCCCAACATTTTGGGAAGCTGAGGCGGGCGGATCACTTGAGGTTAGGAGTTTGAGACCAGCCTGGCCAACATGGTAAAACCTCGTCTCTAGTAAAAATATAAAAATTAGCTGAGCATGGTGGCGCACACCTATAATCCCAGCTACTCAGGAAGCTGAGGCAGGGAATCACTTGAAGCCGGGAGGCAGAGGTTGCAGTGAGCCAAGATAGTGCCACTGCACTCCATTCTGGACAACAGAGTGAGACTCTGTCTCAAAAAAAAAGGCAGCTGGTACACACTCGAATTTTGGGTTATCCTTGAAAGCAGCTTTGATAAACACTAAAGATTATTTGGGTTTTTAGATTAATATTCAATTTACTGAAATAAACTAAAAATCTAGTAATCCTTAAGTTCTTAGCTTTAATTAAAATCCTAATATTCTATTTATAAATCTAAGGGAACTTTTACAATTTAGTTGGCCAAATTCTCCGAAATATTTTAGGTTACATGTATATTAACATAATCTAGTTTCCTTTTGTGTGTGCATGTGTGTGTGGGTGTGTGTGTACAAATATAGGAACATTGTCAATTTCCTTTTTAAACACTGCATATGTTTCTAACAAGCAAAGACTTCCCATGAACACAGATGAATTTTACAAATTTAATAAAATAAACATATGATTTTGAGTGTTGTTTTCTTAAACATTATTTGTTAACAAAATTGTTTTTAAAGTAGAATACCTTTCAACTTTATAATCATAAGATTAAGTCTCTTATGGAAGCACATCATTAAAATTGGAATTATAAGTAATCTGTCCCATACGCCAAGTTCTTATGCACACGTTAAATATTCAATATGCACAAATTAGTCCTAAAATACTCAATATGCACAAATTAGTCCTAAAACTAATGCCAAAATGTTAATGCCATTGGTTTTGTTTATTTTGTTCTATTTTCTCCATAAGTAATTATAAACACTTGTACATTTTTAACCAAGGCAGTAGTTTTTAGCAGGCAGTAGTTTTTAACTATTAATACTAAGGCAGTAGGTTAAGGCAGTAGTTTTTAACAGGATGGTACTGCCCCCTAGGGGGCATTTTGGAAATCTGATGGTGTGCTTTTATTAGTCAGCAATTGGCGAGGGGATGCTTGTATTTAGCTCTTGGGTGGGGACAGGGGCCTGACAACTGAAATAGATAAGACAATTCTGCACAGCTAAAAGTTACCCTGTATAAATTTCAAAGATCTCATCATACAAGCAAAAAGCTCATAATTATTTAGGCCTAGAACTTAACCATGTTTTATGTAGTTTTGGCATAGTTTTAATATAGATTGAATTTTTAGGAATTTTGTTATCTTGTAAATCAGGGAGAAATCATACTTTGATTTGTTCTGAATTTTACCAAGAGTTATTCACCATTTCAGAAAATCGTGTCACCGGTAGCAATGTACTGCAGCCTGTAGTTGCAGCTCCCTCATTCATAGTGATTAAATGTAGATATATGTATATAAATATATAGATATGTTTCTTAGATCCTTGTTTTGAAACATCAAATATAAAAAAATAAGCATTGGCCGGGTGCAGTGGCTCACACCTGTAATCCCAGCACTTTGGGAGGCTGAGGCGGGCAGATGATGAGGTCAGGAGTTTGAAACCAGCCTGGCCAACATGATGAAACTACATCTCTACTAAAAATACAAAATGGTGATGTGCTCCTATAATCCTAGCTACTTGGGAGGCTGAGGCAGGAGAATTGCTTGAATCTGGGAGGCAGAGGTTACAGTGAGCTGAGATCCTGCCACTGCACTCCAGCCTGGGCGACAGAGCAAGACTCCATCACAAGAAAAAAAAAAAAAAATTAAGAATTTACCATTGAATATTGTATCATCTTAAATCCCAACTTATATGGGTGCAAACAACTCATTCTTTCATTATACCTTTGGTATAATAGTGCTTCAGCATGTACATATTGAAATATACATTATTTTATTACAAATAATTTTCTTTTATTTCTCTTTTGTTTGGGCAATACCTTGTGTGTAACTATAATAGAGGATGTTATCTATGAATTTCATTTCAGGATAGTAGAGAGCATTACAAAGTATTTTTTAATCTTCACAAAAAATGTGTAGCCCTGGATTAACAATTCTGATACTGCTGTGCAGTCAGATTTTAAATCAGATAATAAATTTATAAGATTAAAACAGTGAGATATTGTTGCCAGAAGAGATAGCTTTTTGGAACAGAACAGAAAATATCCAAACAGATATACTGGTATATATACCAGCTAATGAATTTTGAATATAAAGATGAAATACCAAATTGAAGATTAAATTTAAGATGATTTAATCATGGTAGTGGAGCAACTGGCTAAGACATATATGGGTACATAAAGCACTGTATGTACCAATCTAAATTCCAGATGGATTAAAGGAAATCTTAAATAGCAAACCCCAGAAGAATCTAAAGAAAATAGCCAGGCGCGGTGGCTCAAGCCTGTAATCCCAGCACTTTAGGAGGCCGAGGCGGGCGGATCACAAGGTCAGGAGATCGAGACCATCCTGGCTAACACGGTGAAACCCCGTCTCTACTAAAAAGTACAAAAAACTAGCCGGCGAGGTGGCGGGCGCCTGTAGTCCCAGCTACTCGGGAGGCTGAGGCAGGAGAATGGCGTGAACCCGGGAGGCGGAGCTTGCAGTGAGCTGAGATCCGCCACTGCACTCCAGCCTGGGCGACAGAGCGAGACTCCGTCTCAAAAAAAAAAAAAAAAAAAAAAGAAAAGAAAAGAAAAGAAAATACAAGTGACAGTGTATTGAATAGCTAGTAGAAATGGCCTTTTCTAAGGACAAAAATAATAAAGTAAAATATTGGTAAGTTTGCATAAATATTAAACACTTTTCTATTTTTAAAAAAAAACACCAAAAAGGCAGAAATGAAGCATAAATAAAAATTTACAACATCTATGAGAATGGATGAAGGTAATTAATATATCATTAATTCCTATATATCAGTAAGGAAAAAAATACTTCAGTAGAATAAGGACTCAAGAATATGACAAGATAACTCACAAAATAAGGAGTACATGAAGCTAATAAACTGAAAAATAGTTTAGTCTCACTAGTGGTGAAGAGGAATGTATATTAAAATAAGTCACCTATTAAATCAACAGAGGGGTTTTTTGTTATTATTTCTTAACGACAAAGCTAATTGTTAGTGAGGAGGAGAAAAAAAATAGATCCTCCCACATAATTCTGGGAGAATGTAAACTGATGACAGTATTTTTGAATGCCAACATTACAACGTAGGTATCAGGTGCTATAAAAAATGCATAGTTCCGGCCGGGCGCGGTGGCTCAAGCCTGTAATCCCAGCACTTTGGGAGGCCGAGACGGGCAGATCACGAGATCAGGAGATCGAGACCATCCTGGCTAACACGGTGAAACCCCGTCTCTACTAAAAATACAAAAAATTAGCCGGGCGAGGTGGCGGGCGCCTGTAGTCCCAGCTACTCGGGAGGCTGAGGCAGGAGAATGGCCTAAACTCGGGAGGCGGAGCTTGCAGTGAGCTGAGATCCGGCCACAGCACTCCAGCCTGGGCGACAGAGCGAGACTCCGTCTCAAAAAAAAAAAAAATGCATAGTTTCTGGCCCAGCAGTTCCACCTCCAGGAATATACAGAAAATACTTGGGCCCCATAATGTTTTCGCTTCATGCTAAAATAACTTATCAGAGCGAAAATTAGACTTTGAACCTTTAAAAGGGTGGGGGGGGGAGCTGATACGTTGAACTCACGGGGATGGAATAGTTAATGACCGTTAAATATCATATTGAAGTTCTGGAAAAGGTAATGGGCGGGGCTGGTTGCCAGGAGCAGGGCGTGGGTGACTCCGAAAGCGCATGAGAGAATTTGATGGAGGAGGGGGCGGGGCATGTAAAAAAAAATGGTCTGAATCAGAGCTGTCAAAGTGGCTCAGACTCATGGAAGTGTACACTAAAAGGGTGAATTTTACTTTGTGTAAATTACATACACCTTAATAAAGTTGACTTTTTAAAAATCTTGTTGAAGAATATTAAACAGCCTGGGGAAATCTAAAGGGTTGATTAACGGAAGTGAGTAATTTGCAAGACAGAGTGTGATGGGAACTTGGCCGGTGGTGGAGGGGGTGTTTACACATTCAGGGGAGACATAGGCTGGAAGGAAAAGTGCCAGAATGTATGTATATTAGTGTCTCTCTGGAAGTTAAACATCGTTTATTAAATTAAACATCGTTTTTCTCCGTGCATTTTGTTTGTTATTGTGTTGCTTTTGGTTTTGGTTTTGGCTTTTGCAGCAAACGGCTCTTCTGTTATTGGCGGGGTTGGAGTGGGGGCCGGTGCTACAGCAATTTGGAAGCATGGCTCACTTGCTATGGCTTCCAGGTTGTTTCCAGCTCTTTTCTCTTCGGTAGATCCTTCGTCAAGCCGGGGCAGGCGAGCCGGGGAGTTGGGACGGCCCCTGGGCGAGCGGGGGGGGGCGGGGGGGCGGAGTCTGCGTCTCTCTGGGGCTGGCAGAGTGGGCGCGTCCCTACTGGATGGAGGGGGAAGTAACACCCCAAGAACGCTGTCATTTCCTGGGCCGAGTTGTGACCTGGACGGCCTCAGCATGATGAGTGAGTCTTGCTTCCCCAGGGGGCGGGCGGGCTGGGCTTGGGGCAGGCCTCCCCCTCCCCAGCCCAGGAAGGGATCGAGAATAGCTTCCTTCCGCGACTTCATCAACCAGCTGACCGACTGATTCCCTCTCCCTCCCTTCCTCCCTCCCCTTTCCTTCCTCCCTCACCCTCCTTTTCTACCTCCTTTCCCTTCCCCTCCCTTTGTGCCTCTCTCTCTCCCCTTTCTCCCCTTTCCCCTCTCCCTCTGCCTTCCCCTCTTCCCCTGGCACTCTCTCTCTAGAACAGGCAGCTGCTGCTGCAGTGGGAGGAGGTAAGTTGCCCAGATCTCCTGTCTCCAGGCCCTCACCTAGCCTGGTCCTGGGGGTGCTGGGAGACCGCAGAGATGAGGCGCAGGGCCTCTCACCCTCCACTTCGGAAGCTGCCTGAGTTGCCTGGGTGAGCCATGGGGGCCGGGAGCAGCATCAAAATACTCCAGGGAAAAGTTCACTCCCATTCCAGCCCCAGCTTGTCCTCTAGTCCTTATGTAGAATAAGCATAGGAGGAAGATTTCGTTTGAAAGAGGGTTTGCAGGTAAACTCCACATGGCTTGTTTCACATTTATGCATGGACACACACACACACACACACACACAAACTTGAGACCCAATAAAGGGTATTGACTTCCCCAGCATCACACAGCAAGTTAGAGACAAACCAGGGCTATGCCTCGTCCTTCTATGACATCTTTGCCTCACCTGGCTCCACACCCCACCTTTTCTTCACCACGAGCCCCCTAAGCTGCCATGTCTCTATTGCTCAAGCTGACAGTCGCCCGAAACTGTCAAGGAATTTATAAGCGAGGGGGGGCGTGGGGGTCCCTTCTCCTGAGCCCACCTCTGCACTCAGCTTCTCTCTCCCCACAGCTCTGGCAGTGGGGGCTGTTCCCGTGGTGCTCAGTGCCTTGGGCTTCACTGGGGCAGGAATCGTCGCATCCTCCATAGCAGCCAAGATGATGTCCGCAGCGGCCATCGCCAACGGCGGTGGGATTTCTGCGGGGAGCCTGGTGGCTGTTCTGCAGTCTGCGGGTAAGTGTGCTGGACAGGACCACCAGAGCTGGAAGAAGATCCAGCACTGAGGCTGAGCCCGAGGGAGGCCCTCTCCTTGCCCTGCAGTTCCATGACCCTCAGCTTCCTGGGTCTTCAGTCTCTCCCTCACTGTCCCTTCTTCTGGCTCCTTCTGAGTGAGGTTTGGGGTGGGAGTGCCTAGGGTGATGGGGCGCTGGATAGGGAGAAGAGGAAAGGAACCCAGGCCAAGAGCCATGCCTGGGCTCTGACACCTGGGTGACCTGGGCAAGGTCCCCAGCCCTCTCTGGGCCTCAGTGGCCTCCCGTGTAAAGTAAGGGGCCCTGTATCTCTTAGGGTCTGTCTGTGGATGACTCTCCCTCTATCTCTCAGTTTCCATGAATTCACCCCTGAGCTGTCTTTTAGCTGCCTCTAGCAGCTTCTACCCAAAGCAGAGCCCTGGGATTTTCAGGACCTGGAGGAGGGATCTGGGTGGGATTTCTGGGCCACCGCCAGACCCCTGTGCTCATTGTCTCCTCCACAGGGACAGCCGGACTCTCCACATCATCCAACATCCTCCTGGCCTCTGTTGGGTCAGTGTTGGGGGCCTGCTTGGGGAATTCACCTTCTCTCCCAGCTGAACCCGAGGCTAAAGGAAATGAGGCAACAGAAAATGTACCCCAAGGTGAACCTCCAAAACCTCCACTCAAGTCAGAGAAACATGAGGAATAAAAGTCACATGCAGATGCATCTCCCTGTCTTTGCTTCTTGCAACTCTGGTTGGAGTTCTGAGCTAGAGGTTTCCAGTTCTCCCCCTCTCCCAGCCTACCTTGTCATGGAGGGGCAGAGGGAGGTGGTTGGCCATGCAGAGAATTGGCTTTGGTTGGTCTCAGCCTTACAGGGATGGGCTGTATGACCCAGGGCCATTCGTGGGCCTTTTCTGGGCCTCAGTTTCCCCCTTATTCAATGGTGGCATTGTCACAGGCTCCTGTTGGGAGGCAGGGGTGAGGGGTGGCCAGGGCACTTCAGGAACCACTGACGGTCGAGCCCTCTGCTCCTCTTCATTAATAGCACTAGATACCCAGAATGAGCAAGAACACCATCCTTCCCTTGCTCAACCTCACCGTCTTGTCAGAAGGCTGATAAGCAAGCCAGCAGGAAAAGACAGTGTGTCAAGTGTTACACTGGGGCTCTGGGCACTTTGAGGGGAGGAGGCTGAATCAGGTTTGGTCACCAAACTGTGTCTGGAAAATTGAAGGAGAGGCTGAGTTCATGCACGAAGACCTGGAACTCTGACCACACCCTCACTGTGTTAGTCTGTTTTGGGTAGCAATAAAGGAATACCTGAAGCTGGAAAAGAGGTCTGTTGGGCCCACAGTTCTGCAGACTGTACAAGAAGCATAGTGCCAGCATTTACTTCTGGTGAGGGCCTCCGGAAGCTTACCATGGCAGAAGGGGAAGGAGGAGCAGGTATGTCATGTGGCAAGAGAGGGAGCAAGAGAGATGCCAGGCTCTTTTAAGTAGCCAGCTGTCTTGTGAACGAATAGAGTGAAAACACTCGTTACTGTGGGGAGGGCACTGAGTCAGTCATGAGGGATCCACCCCCGTGACCGAAACACCTGCCACTAGGCCGCACTTCCAACACTGGGGAATCACATTTTAACATGAGATTGGGAGGGTACAAACATCCAAACTCTATCAGTCCCTAAAGACTCCAGTCTTTGTTCATGTGATGGATGCCACAGTGGATGGGAGGGGTCCACACGGACCCCCAGGAGACTAGGATGTCAGGAGAAACTGGGCACTTACCCAAACAAAAGTGACACAGAGCATTATGTTCAGTGCAGTGATGGACCCCAGCCACGAGCAGGGAGCACAGAGGAGCCAGGGATCTGTTCTCATACCTGGGGAGGCTTCCTGGAAGAGGAGGCAAAAGGCTTGGGCCTTGAAAGGCGAGTGGAAGTCTGACAGAGGAGGAGGGAGGCAAAGGGAAAGGTGTCCCAGGAGGAAGTAAGTCCCAGCTGCTCAGTGAGAGAACTGGAGAGGGATATGTAATTGGGCATGTCCATGGCAGCGTGGGTGAAAGGCAATACCTCTGAGAAGCCAGCGAGAGGAGGGGGACCTTTAGGTAGCCCTGGAGAGCCTCAGAGGCAGTAGGGAACTCCCAAGCATGGAGATTTTACAAGGAGACGGGTCTGGTCTGGATGACGCGCAGCTGTCCTTCTGCCCCGATACATTTTCTATGCTGAGGCACATGCGTGTCTGCTGCTCCTGAAACTCCCGTGTATTTTGTGGGACAGAGACCTAGGCTCTGAGCTCCCCAGAGGACAAAGGCGGCCCAGGCCCCACAAGGGGAGCATCCTGGTCCCCATCTTCCTCCCAAGGACTGCCAGCAAAGAGAGGCCAAGTGTCCAGGAACAAAAGCTGGGGCCTTTTCCCCAAGGGCTCAGGTATGAAGGGGTGACTGAGAAGGGCTGCCTCTCCTCCCCTCCAAGGGATCAGCATCCACTACCCAGAGAACAGAGCAGAAGGGGCATCTGTCTGCTTCTGTCTCGTCTGGAGGTCTCAGCATCTTGCCCCTTCCTGCCATGTTCCTGGCCCCTCAGAAGCCGTCACCGCTGAGGGCTCCTGCCCATGACACATGGGACAGCTCCAGCCTCCCCCTCTGGAGCCCCAGATATGGCAGGGAGGGAACTTTTCCCTTCATTCTCCTAACCTTTGGCTCCCACCACCATCAGGCCAGGCTGTGTGATGAATGTCATCAGGTGAGAACAACAGAGGCCCTCCTTAGATGGGATAGTCAAAGAAGGCCTCTCTGAAACAGAGATGCCTTGCATAAGACCTTAAGGACAAGAGAGAATTGCAGGGGCCATTGAAAATAATATGCTAAGAATAGATAAGGCTCAAGGACAGTATCTCTAGCTAGTTGCACTTTCAATGAACTCCAGTAGTCAAGGACAGTATCTCTAGTTGAACTTTTAATGAACTCTAGTAGGCGCCAAGAAGGCAGACAAAATAAGAAAGAACTTAGAGACAAGGAACTAAGCAGAGGTTATATCTGGGTGCAGAAAGTTTGTTTTGCATTGTGTTATTTTTGCTGATGTGGGGTTTATGGAGTATAAATAAAGTGAGGCGGAGGCTCTAGGCGCGGCCGCCATGTTCTCTGTTTGTCTTTGTCTTTTGTGTCTGTTCATTCTCCACCACCCCCGGCACGGTCCCCAATAAGCGGCGCAGCGAGCAGGGGGCACAGGGTGAGTAGTGGGGAACAAGAAGGGGAACCCCCTAGGAGCGGGTAAAACCCGGGGATTGTTAAGGGGAACCTTCTTAAGCTTTCATTATGGGGAATTCCAGTTCCTTGGCCTCAGAATATTTAAGATTATTACAAGGGCTTTTACTTTCGATTGGGGTTGATGCAAAAGAGAGAACTTTGCGGAATTGTTTGCTCATGTGGAACAACATTGCTCTTGGTTTCAATATCAAACTGAAGTACAATTAAATAAGCGAGAGTGGCAACAGGTTGTTAAGACCCTTCGTCAAGCACATCAGTGCGGCGATGTAATGTCAGCACCTTTGTGGGCCCTTTGTGCCTCTATTACTCAGGCTTTGGAGCTCTTAGAGACAGACTCTGAAAAGGGAGAAGGCGGGGATGAGGAGTCTTTGAAGTCTCCGATAGCCATTTCCCCTCCTTTAGATAATTCTGTAACTGAAGGAGAAGGTCCTTTGTGTGATAATGTGTCTCATGAAAAGGAATCAGAAATTCAAAAGGAGCTTCAGCCGCTTGTTCAATTGTTACAACAAATTTTACAATTGCAGTTATCTCCCCCTCAACCTTCTCCTCCACCCACTCTTGTTTTTACTTTTCCCGTGGTTTATCCACCCCCATCAGTACCTAAGGCGGAGGAGGAGGATAGTTTTCCACCACCACCACCGCCGGTGGAAATGCTGCCTCGTTCAGGCACGGTTTTTGCTGTTCCCGTTTCTACTGCTAAAGCTGTAATTAAGGTATTGGATTCTCAAGAGGATGAGGATCCTCTACAATTGTCCCCCATTATTAGGCAACCTTTTGGTCCTAATGACCAATTTCCTCAAGGGGGTATAAATGTGCAGTTTAATGTTCTTCAATTTAAATTTCTTAAAGAAATGAAGGCAGCTGTTGCTAATTATGGCCCTCAATCTCCTTTTGTCAGGGGGCTTCTAGATTCTTTCTCCTCTGATAATTTGTTTTTGCCTCTTGATTGGGAGACTTTGGGGAAGGCTGTTTTGGACCGCTCTCAGTGGCTTCAGCTACGCAGTTGGTGGCTGGAAGATGCCAAAGAGCAGGCCCGCCGCAATGCCGCTAGAAATCCTCCAGGACCAACAGAGGAGCAATTAACAGGCACTGGTCAGTTTGCTACCGTAGCAGCTCAATCTGGACTTGAGGATGTGGCATTATCACAAGTTAAAGCACTTTTTTTAAAGGCTTGGTGTAAAGTAGAACCATCAGGAAAAACTGCCTTGTCTTTTGTTAAGATTTTGCAGGGCGCAAACGAACCTTATCCTGACTTTGTGGCTCGGCTCCAAGATGCTGTAATAAAGACTGTGGGTAGTGGGGCTGCAGGCCAAATCCTGGTAACCACACTAGCTTTTGAGAATGCTAATCAGGAATGTCAGAGGTTGTTGCGTCCTCTAAAGGCTGCTGGAAACTTACAAATAGAAGATTTTATTAGAGCCTGTGCAGGAGTGGGAGGGGCTGCCTACAACGCTCAGTTGTTTGCTGGAGCTTTATCTAAGGCATTCATGGGAAAAAGGGAGTTTGCTTCCAATGTGGAAAGACCGGTCATTTTAAAAAGGAGTGCCGTAAGTTATCTAATAGGATGACTCCTCCAAAGTAGAATTTAAAAAGTTTCCTACTGAGCCCTGTCGTCGTTGCGGCAAAGGGCGACACTGGACTAATGGATGTCACTCTAAAGTGGACAAAAACGGTAATTCTCTCACCTCCAGATCGGCAGACTTGCAGAGGGGCCCTTCAGCTTGGGGCCCCAACAACAATACAAGCCCTCTTCATTTGCAATTTCCAGTCAGCTCAGGGGTCCAGCATCAGCAGGCCAGTCAGCCAATGTTAACCCCCAATTTTCATTAGCTCAGCTTTTCTCTGCTACTTCCGGTAGTGCCGCTGCTGATGTGGCCATTTTACAGGCTGTTGAACTCACCCCAGAAATGGGAGTTGTTAAATTGGCTACAGGTGTTTTTGGGCCATTACCTCCACATACTGTTGGATTGCTTATAGGACGCAGTAGTAGCATTTTACAGGGTTTACAAGTTCATTTGGGTGTTATAGATTCTGATTATAAAGGGGAAATTCAAATTATGGCTCAGGCTCATAAACCTATATCCCTGAAAGAGGGGCAGCGAATTGCACAACTCCTTGTACTACCCTATTTTCAGTTTCCTTCACGGAGGCAAGAAAGAACCGGAGGTTTTGGAAGCACGGGTAAACATATTTTTTGGGAAACTTTAGTAACTCAACAAAAACCCTTGTTTCCCCTCGAAGTAGAGGGACAAATTTTTCAAGGCTTGGTCGACACTGGAGCTGACGTTTCCATTATTGCCTCTGATCAATGGCCTTTGCAGTGGCCTAAACAGCCTGTTGCTGTTTCTCTTACAGGATTAGGTTCCGCCTCTGAGGTGTATCAAAGTTCTCAATCCTTAAATTGTTGAGGGCCGGATGGTCAAATGGCCCAAGTTCAGTTTTATATTGTTCCTATTGCCCTAAATTTATGGGGGCAAAATTTATTGCAACAATTTGGAGCTTTTGTTTCTATTCCTCATGTCTCTAATTCTGCCAAGAATATGATGTTCCGCATGGGCTACAATCCCCTTGAAAAATCTTTAAACATGTAGCCACTGTTCAGCAGCCTCAAGCCCTTCCCTTGACATGGAAAACTAATATTCCTGTATGGGTTGAACAGTGGCCTTTAACACGTGAGAAGCTTGAGGCCTTGGAAAACTTAGTTCAGGAACAATTATCCCTAGGTCATATAGAACCTAGTACTTCTCCATGGAAATCCCCTGTCTTTGTGATTAAGAAAAAAAACGGTAAATGGAGACTATTGACAGATCTTTGTGCTATTAATGCATGTATTCAACCCATGGGATCCTTACAACCTGGCCTTCCTAACCCTTCTATGATTCCTCAAGATTGGTTACTTATGGTTATTGATTTAAAAGATTGTTTTTTTTCTATTCCTTTGGATCAAAAGGATTGTGAGCATTTTGCCTTCTCTGTCCCTGATTTTAATAATTCTCAGCCACTTTCTTGATATCAGTGGAAGGTTTTACCTCAAGGTATGTTAAATAGCCCTACCTTGTGTCAAGAATTTGTCCATCGAGCTCTGAATCCTGTTCGAAAATGTCATCCTTCTGTTCTTTTATATCATTATATGGATGACATTCTTCTTGCCGCACCCACCAAAAAAGAGCAGCAAGATGCTTTTACATCCTTACAAACGCAGCTCTCTTTATACTCACTTAATATTGCCCCAGAAAAAATTCAAATAGATTTTCCTATTCAATATTTAGGTTATACCTTGGGAGCGCGAAATATTCGACCCCAAAAGATTCAAATTGGACGCGATCATTTAAAAACATTAAATGACTTTCAAAAGCTTTTAGGAGATATTAATTGGATGCGTCCTGTTTTAGGAATACCAACGTATCAGTTACAACATCTTTTTTCTATTCTAGAAGGAGACAGTCACTTGGACAGCTCACGTCATTTAACTCCTTTGGCTTTACAGGAACTCAGCTTGTAGAAGAACAACTTCAAAAGGCCCATCTACATTATATCCTTCCCGACGTTCCCCTTTCCTTTTGTTTATTTCATACTTTACATTCTCCTACAGGTATGATTCATCAAACAAACCGGCCGTTAGAATGGATTTTTTTATCCAACAAAACATCTAAACGCTTGACTACTTATATTGATCTTTTAGCTGAATTGATCATCAAAGGACGGCATCGCTGTCGACAACTCTGGGGAGGAGATCCTTCCTTCATTATCTCTCAATTCACTCATAGTCAGATTACTTATCTTCTTGCCACTTCTGATTCTTGGCAAGTTGCTTGTACCTCATTTGTCGGACAATTTTCTACCCAATATCCTAAGTCTCCGATCTTTTCATTTTTTAGACAGCATTCTGTGTTGCCTTTCTCACCAATATCTTTATTTCCTGTTCAAGCCCTACCTTTTTTACTGATGCTAGTAGCAATGGTAAAGCTGGATATTGGAGTGTTCATCAATCTCGAGTTACAGTTTATCCTTATCCCTTGGTGCAACAGGGAGAACTGTTTGCTATTCTCATGGTCTTATTTGATTTCCCTTCCACCAGTTGTAACATTGTTAGTGATTCTCAATACGCCGTGTATGTTACTTCTTATATTTCTCAAGCCACTCTACCTCTTTGTGTTACTTCTTCTCTTCAAAAACTCTTTTCTTTGTTGTCCTCTACTCTGAGCCAACGTCGAGCTCCTTTATTCATCACTTATCTTCGTTCTCATTCTCAACTTCCTGGACCGTTAGTTCATGGTAATGCTCAGATTGATTCGCTTTCAATCGGCCACCTACAGGCTGCAGAACAAGAACATGCTCTACATCACACTAATAGTTCTGGCCTTCAACGACGATTTCATTTAACTCATAAACAAGCTCGTTCTCTTATTCGAGCTTGTCCTTCTTGTGCTCCTTTGAGCATTCCATCTTTCCATCCTGGGGTTAATCCGCGAGGTACTCAAGTTAATCAGATTTGGCAAATGGACGTCACACACGTCCCTTCTTTTGGACGATTAAAGTATGTTCATCATACCATTGATACTTTCTCTCATTTTCAATGGGCAACTCCTTTGCCATCTGAAAAAGCTGATTCTGTTATTACTCATCTCTTAGCTTGTTTTGCCATCATGGGCATTTCTCTAATACTTAAAACTGATAATGCCCCTGCCTATGTTTCTTGTAAGTTACAAGTTTTCTTACAGCAATACAATATTCAACATCTCACCGGTATCCCGGGCAATAGTCAAGGTCAAGCCATCATTGAGCGCGCAAATTTAACCTTAAAAACTCAACTGCTAAAACAAAAAGGGGAAAATGAGTCCCCCAGAAATCAGATTTTAAAGGTTTTGTTTACCTTAAATTTTTTGAATCAATGGAGACAATTGCAGGACTCCGCTGCCGTAACTCATCTTTCCTCACCTCCCTCGGCGATAGTCCCCGCCGACAATTTAAAAGTTTGGTATCCTAATGAAGAAGGTAAGTATGCTCAGGGGCAAGTTCTAAAACAGGGACGGGGCTATGCTCTTGTCCTTACAGGGAGCGGACCTGAGTGGTTTCCTACAAGGCGATTGAAACCCTGTTGAAAAGAAAACTGTACTCAGCATGCATCTCTTCCTTTGTTGGATGTGCCTCAGCTGGGGACTTATTTCCCTTACTGAGGCTTTGTATGACTATTGGACTTACATTCCCTTTCCACCCTTGTATCAGGGAGTCGCCTGGGGGGAGGCGGAAGTTAAGGTTTTCACCAATGACACTACTTGGATGCCGTCCCCCTATATGGACAAGGACAACATAGAACGGGAAACGGGAGTAATAAACAGCACATACCAATTTGGAGTGGAAGGACTTCCGATTTGCATGGGAAATAGTCCTCATTGTCTCCAGAAATCACATGAAGCTTGGGCTGTTCGCTATAATCATAGCCATGTGGCTGCCAATACTGTTATTATTGTAACTAGAAGTTTTCATTATAATCATACTGTATATATTAATGAGACTATTCCTAGTTCCTTACCTTTTTGTCCTATTCCAGAGGTTTCCCCTAATATTGAGGTATTGGAGTGGCAACATTGCCGGGGAACTAAGCCCCGGATTTTATTAGAATATAATGGGCTGCAAGTAATTGATTGGAGTGTACACGGTGATTTCCAAACAGAATTTAGTCACATACCTTTGAAATGGCACCAGGTAAATAAAAGTATTGCTGCTGACGGTAATGAAACTTTGGTATGGCACGTGAAGGAGGCTTGTGGCCACCTATGCCTCATCTTAGATACTCTTTACAAGTACAAAGTCATCTTTGGAAGTTATTAGCTGCAGGTGATGCCATTAGTACTTTTGTGGGGAATGTGTCCCTTAATCTTTCTAACCCGAATAACCCCTTTCATATTCAATTACATCAGAATATCTCCCGATATATTATTGCTTGTGTCCGAAAGCCTTACCTATTGTTAGCGGGGAATTTAACAAGGGATAATGATACGGGAATTGTTAATTGTACAGATACGTGTACATTTTTGTCTTGCCTCAATCATTCCTGGTGGCACAACTTTACTGGGGATATTTATATCCTCAGGGCTCGTAAGGAAATTTGGCTACCTGTCAACCTTACGCGACCGTGGGGGGCATCACCTCTTGAAACTTATATTTGGACTTCCCTCCAGCAGACCCGTCATGCCCTTGGACTTATAGTCACCTCGGTAATGGGCCTTGTCGCCATCGCCTCCACTGCAGCCGTGGCAGGACTCGCTCTACATCAAAGCATACAAAATGCTAAATTTGTGCAGCAATGGCATGAGCAATCTCATCGGTTGTGGCTTCAACAATGGAACATTGACTCTCAACTCGCTGAAAGATTGGATAACGTGGAGCAAGACTTAACGTGGCTTGGAGATCAGCTCACTGTCCTCAGTACTTGAATAACATTGCAATGTGATTGGAACTCCACTCAATTTTGCATAACACCTGTGCCTTTTAATGTTTCTCAGAATTGGACTGAAATCCGAAGATTATTAATAGGCCATAAAAATATTAGTTTGGACATCCAAGAACTCACTCAAAACATTTCCGAAGCATTTCGACAACAATTCCATGTATTGTCCGGGGCCGCTACCTTGCAGGAGCTGGGTCAAAGGTTTGCTGCCCTTAACCCATGGACCCAGACGAAAACATGGATTTCTACCATCTCTGGAAGTATCTTGCTTTGGGCGCTAGGATTGGGTTTACTTTTCATGGTGATCCGATGCTCCCTCTGTCGCATCCAAAAACAAAGGAAAACACAGGAACAAGTATGGGCTACCTTTCTAGGATTGAGGCAAAACAAAAAGGGGGAAATGCAGGGGCCCTTGAAAATAATATGCTAAGAATAGATAAGGCTCAAGGACAGTATCTCTAGCTAGTTGCACTTTCAATGAACTCCAGTAGTCAAGGACAGTATCTCTAGTTGAACTTTTAATGAACTCTAGTAGGCGCCAAGAAGGCAGACAAAATAAGAAAGAACTTAGAGACAAGGAACTAAGCAGAAGGTTATATCTGGGTGCAGAAAGTTTGTTTTGCATTGTGCTATTTTTGCTGACGTGGGATTTATGGAGTATAAATAAAGTGAGGCGGAGGCTCTAGGCGCGGCCGCCATGTTCTCTGTTTGTCTTTGTCTCTTGTGTCTGTTCATTCTCCACCACCCCCGGCACGGGCCCCAATAAGAATTTCTCAGCTTCAGCCTTTGGAAAACTGAAAAATAATAAATAATTTTAAAATAAAATAAAATATTTTTTTTTTAAAAAACAGAGAAATAACATAGGATGAGAGATGACTACATTTATAAGTAAGTTAGACTTTTTTGGATTCCCTTGTTCCCCAAGGAGGAACTTCGTGGTTATTCACAGCTCCTACCCTGGTGACAGGCATTCTTGGGTGTCCCCTGATGCTCCATTCACTGTCAGGGTGAAGTCTCACTTCCTGCCAGAGAAACCTCATTCTCTGGAGGTGTTTTAAAGAATGAGGTATAAGTAGAAATACAAGTTCTAAAATTTCTGCCCACACTCTAACAGATGGTCTTAAGGCAGCCTTCTGGGTGCATACAAGGCATCTTATAGACCACTTGGCAACCTATCAAGAAGGAAGAGCTGGCCATGCACAGTGACTCATACCTGTAATCCCAGAACTTTAGGAGGCCAAGGAGGGTGGATCACTTAAGTCCAGGAGTTCCAGCCTGGGCAACATGGCAAAATTCCATCCATACAATATATACAGAACTTAGCCAGGTGTATTGGCACATGCCTGGATCCCAACTACTTAGGAGGCTGAGATGGGAGGATCTCTTGAGCCAGGGAGGTGGAGGTTGCCATGAGTCAAGATTGCACCACTGCACTCCAGCTTGGGCAACAGAGCAAGACCCTTTCTCAAAAAAAAAAAAAAAGGCCAGTCTACGAAATCATTGCTTTCCTTGAACCCCTAGGACAGCTGAGGTTGCAGGGCACCAAATGGCCTGAACTCTCAGGACAGTAAGGTGCTTCCAAGGAGAGACAGGACTCTGGATCACTGAGCCCCCTGGGGTCCGCCGCGCAAGTGAGTAAGGAATCAGCTAAAAGTCTTAAGTGATTGCTAAAGGCCAACTAAGACTCACGTGAGTGCATAGAACCTTTGGAAGCTGCAGACACAGCATGGGTCCCACCAACCTGCAGACCCTTTTCCCTGTGGGCTGGGTCCCTGCAGGGTCCTGGAGAAAGCATCCCTGGGAGGGGCAAGACTGGAGGAAGGGAGCAGGAAAGGCATCAAATACCCCCACCTTCCTTCTCTTCTAGAGGAAGGGCACAAAAACCTTAAGCCATGGGGGAAAGATAGCCAACCCTGTAGCTTCCAAGGCTCATGCAAAGACAATTGCAGAAGGAGAAGAAATAGTAAAACCCTCCGCCCTTGGGGAAGAGCAAGAAACCATCCTGAGCCCAGACCTGGAGACCTGCTATGCTTAGGAGAGGGGCAGGGATCTTGAGAAAATGCCACCCCTAAGCCCCAAATACACAGGGCCTGACTAGACTGAAGCTGGATGAGGAACATAGAGAATCCCACTTCTCCCATCCAACCAGGCTAGCAAGTAACAAGCAAACAGATGTCTACCACTGGGGATGGGGCAGAGACCATATCCAAGGCTCAGGCACAGTGCAGAAGCTTAAAGACACTGAGCAAACTCCTCTGCAAGTCAACCTCCACCCTAAGCACGGGATAACACTGATCTGAAGCCAGTGGCACACTCACAGCAACCACAGTGTCTTAGTCTGTTCGTGCCGCTGTAACAGAAAACCACAGACTGGTTAATTTATAACTAATAGAAATGTATTGGCTCACAGTTCTGGAAGCTGGGGTGTCCAATATCAAGTTACCAGTATGTTTGAGAGCCTTCTTGCTGCATCATCACATGATGGAAAGTGGGAAGATGAGAAAGAGAAAGAGAGGGCCAAACTCACCCTTTTATAATGGCATTAATTTCACTCATGCGGGTGGAGCCCTTGTGGCTTACCTCTTGAAGGTCCTCTTTCTTAATACTGTTACAATGGCAATTACATTTCAGCATGAGTTGGGACAAACATTCAGACCATAGCATAGGGCAACTACAAAACCCAAGTCCAGCTGGACTCCTGCTTGGATTGACTCAACCCCCAGAGAAAGGCCTAGCCAGAAAAAAGACATACACATTTCCCAGCATGAATATCATTTGTCCTGTCTGTACTGTTGCCCCTACCCGCTACACTCTCTCTTCCAGTCCCTGCCTACTACTCCCTACATCCAGCACCTTTGACCCTCCCTCCCAGTGTCACCCCCGTGAGGCCCATAAGACAGGCTGAAAGTGTCCATGCACTGATCCAGAATAGACCTCAGCCAATGATGGATGGGAGTGAGGGGATTAACACCCTACAGGTGGGACAACTCTTGCCTGTTCCACATTATCTCCAGTGGTCCCCAGCAGGACTGAGCCTCCGTGGCCCACATTGCAAAATCACTCATCAATCGACACTTTTCGGGCTGCCTTCCCTTCCATTGCTCACCTCCCCATTCCTCTGTTGGTGTTTCCTGGGATCACCTCCCACATAAGCCACTTGCACTCAAATCCTTGTGTATTAGTCTGTTCTCACGCTGCTAATAAAGACATACCCAAGACTGAGTAATTTATAAAGAAAAAGGGACTTAATGGATGCACAGTTGCACATGACTGGGGAGGCCTCACAATCATGGTGGAAGGCTAAGGAGGAGCAAAGGCACATCTTACATGGCAGCAGGCATGAGAGCATGTGCAGGGGAACTGCCTTTTTTAAAACCATCCAATCTAGTGAGACTTATTCACTATCATGAGAGCAGCACAGCACAGCCCCTGTGATTCAGTTACCTCCCACTGGGTCCCTCCTACAACACATGAGGATTATGGGAGCTACAATTCAAGATGAGATTTGGGTGAGGATACAGCCAAAACATAACATCTCATTTTGGGGTCTCAGCCTAAGGCTTCTTCCCACTCTCTTTTCTGTCCCCACTCAGGAGCCCATAGGTTTGAGCCTAAGATAGCCACAGCACTCTATCGTGTTGCTCTTGAAATCTAGCTGTGTTCAGGTCTTATCCATCTCCTTCCCTTGGGATAAAGCTCAGACAGGTGGCTTTGCCATCTCTGTGCAATGATCCACCTGCTCAGCACCCCAGGTAGCCCCTGACCTGTCAGAATCTTAGAGGATACAGGTCAGCTTTGGAGCTGATCCCCAGCTGGGCAGTGCCATGTGCCAAGGCATGGGGCAGTGGGGTAAATCACTCAAACCAGTGATTGATCCCTAGGTCTTTGCAATTTGTCAAGGGAAATCTTGGCTCAATTCTCAGTTATCTTTTCCACTAGTAAATCCCTGTTACCAAAGACACTCAAAAGAGTTTGGCTGAGGCTGGTCCCAAAATGGTTAAAATTATTGAACTACTCTGCCCCTACTCCCATCCCAGACCTCTTCATCAATCTGAAATTGTTTGAGTCATTGTAAAAGTAAATTTACCTCCCTGAGTGCAGGCTGGTTGCTCAAGGAGGCAGCTGGAGAGAGCTAGTGGGCAGACAACCAGATTCAGGCTGCAGATCTACTGGAAATAACCTGCAAAGTTTATCCTTTTCAGCCATGGAAAGATGCCCATCTTTAATAGCAGCAGGAGTTGGGTACTCTGGATCAACTTCTTTTTTTTTTTTTTTTTTTTTTTTGAGGCGGAGTCTCGCTCTGTCGCCGGACTGGAGTGCAGTGGCCAGATCTCAGCTCACTGCAAGCTCTGCCTCCCGGGTTCCCGCCATTCTCCTGCCTCAGCCTCCCGAGTAGCTGGGACTACAGGCGCCCGCCACCTCGCCGGCTAGTTTTTGTATTTTTAGTAGAGACGGGGTTTCACCGTATTAGCCAGGATGGTCTCGATCTCCTGACCTCGTGATCCGCCCGTCTCGGCCTCCCAAAGTGCTGGGATTACAGGCTTGAGCCACCGCGCCCGGCCTGGATCAACTTCTTACAAGTTCTTCTAACAATGTCTATAAAATAAGACCACGAGCGTCACCCTTCTTGGAATGGCGTGAGGATTTTATGTAATGAGACCTGGGCAGTGACTTGACCACAGTGTGTGTATATAGGTGTTATATTTTTTGACTTTCTTGTTGATCTTCTTGTTTCAGCAGTTTTAGGACTGCCCTGTGGCTATTTAGGGTGTCCCACAGGTGACCCAGACGTGGTATGGGGACTCAGGAGAACAGAGGGCAGAATGATAGAACATAGAAGCTCTTTTCCTCCCTTCTCCAGTCCAGGTGCTTTGGAAGTCACAGCACTCCAGTCATCTCCCACTTGGGGTCATTGCAGTCGTTGCAGCTCATAACTCCTTTCTGTGCCCACTGTTTTCCACAAACTCAGAGCAGCCACTCCAGTCCCCCTTGGGTCCCTTGAGTCTCCTGGTGGGTGGGGAAGCCAGTGTTGAAGGTTCACAGCTGTCAGAGGGTGAGTGCTCCTGGATGGGCTGCAGCTGGGGGTGATAGGAGGGAGAGGATCAGAGACATGAGGGGCTCACACCTGCTTCCCCGTCATATCTGAGCCTTTGTAGCTATCCAATGGCAGGCTTGGCCACAGGGGCTGTTCTCATCAACCCGGGGACTGTACCATGATCTGACCCAGCCTTTCAATGGCCAGCTTCTTCCCAGAGTGTCAGAACGTGAGCATTTCTTTTCCTGGGCTGGTAAAATGCCTGGGAAGAATCTCCCCCTAAACCCACACACACATTTTTTGCGTTTTTCCCCCCCTTTCATTTGGCCTCTCATTCTCTTTCATTCTCTCCGGAGAGTGGCTATAAACTCTAGCCCTGTGCTGATGGGGCTCTAGAAATTTGGTCTTGGATGTTTACAATGTAAAAGCACAGGAAACTTCTTTATTCTTTATCCTGGAGGACAGCCTAAGGCCTAAATGTCCAACCCATGGCCAGGCAGGCTCGTCACAGGAAACTTGTTTATCCTGGCACATGCTCTTGTGGCTCTTTCTGACTTGTGTCCAGTTTATTTCTACCAAGATAGTCACACTCTAGGAGAGGAGTCAGGTTGATGTGTATTGGTCAGATAAGACTCAGAGGAGACAACTCAACAAAATACATGAAATAACAGAAACAATGTGTTGCTTACAGGTCCCAGAGAGAAGAGGGCAGTGTGCCACCCAGGGCCAATGGGAACAGGGCACCCTCCAGGACACATGTGCTCAAACAGCAAGTGAGAGCAAGAGAGAGGGGGCGAGGGACATGTGGGCTTTTATGAGGGTCCAGGGCGTTACCCAAGCCGGTTTCCCTTGGGGGGTTCTAATTGGTGGGTTTAGAGCATGCGGGCATGACTTCTGTGGAGTCACACTGACTGAGAGGTGAGTCAAGTAGGTTGTATCTAGGTGTCCCACAAGGAGGTGGTCACCAAAAGGCAGTTTATAAGGCAGATATATGGATCGGCCATCTTGAGAGACTGGAAGACAGCGAAGAATTGGAAACTGTGTCAAGGGTGACCAAACCCTACTTCTGGTACGAGAAAGTCCAAGTTAGATTCAGAATGGAGGCCAAGACAACATAAAAGTGTAAGAATTCACTGCACTGCCATCCTGAATGTCATAGCCTGCCTGCTAGTGTTCTAGGTGTCCACTGATAAAGAAGATTGAGAGACTTAACACTTAGTACGGAAACTTTCATTTTTAGTGTGAAGCTCCTGCTCTTAGTCATGTTGGCGCCCCCTAGTCCACAGACTCAACCTCTCCAAGGATAACTCTCCAGTGATCTATTGAAGGGGGACTCCTGGGGTTTTCCTGCTTCTTAAGCAGACTTCCAGCCAGCCCTCCTACTGTCAGTCTAGCTTCATGCCCACCTCCAAAGCCCATGCTGCTCCAGTGGCTGAGCCTTCAGGGTCCTGCAGGGCAAAGCTGACTCTTTCTGCTCTCTTTACTGACAACTTAATATCCAGCTTTCCTGGGGCTGCTAAGTGGAACCATTTGTCCATGTCATTTATGGCTGTGGGCCTTTACGGGGGTCCAGGGCATTACCCAAACAGGTTTTCCTTGCGGGGCTCGGGCTCTAATTGGTGGGTTTAGAGAAAGAAGGAGTGACTTCTGTGGAGTCATCTCCTTTTTTCTTCTCTTTGTCCTTGTGGGCTTATGCTTTTCTTTAATCCTTGACTGTTATTTTAGTGGTGTTTTGAGATGGAACAGAGATGGAAGCAACTCTCTTTATTGGGTTAATTCTTCCATTGCTTGCAATCAAAAGATTTCCTACTGTGTTCAATAGAAAGTACATTCATTTGCCGTAAGAGACCATCTTGGCTTACACAAGAGAAGTTTCTTTCTCTTTCATCTAAAAGTATCAGCCAGGGTGGTGGCTCTGCTCTGGGAGACCCAGGCTCCTGCAGTCTTGTTGCTCTGCCTTCTGTAAGGTGTTGTTCTCAACTATGGGTGTAAGACGCTCACTCTCCCACCTGCAGCAGAGCCCAGGGGAAAGGACAAAGGAGTAAAGGTGGGCCCATCCAATCCCTTTAACTGCATACCCAGATGAGTGCACCTAACTGCAAGAGGGTTTGGGAATGCAGTTCTTCCCTGGGGATTGTGTGCCTAGCCAAAGCCGGGGCTCTCTTCCTATCATCTAGAAGGAAAGAACAGGCATTGGGTGCCTACTGGCAGCCCTTGCCTCTCTGGTGAAGACACCAGTCTCAACAGGAACCTAGTCTAGATCCCTGCGATGAGAATTCTCTGCATCCCTGTTCAGCCTGCTGAACCACTGTGTGCCACAGCACAGTTAGCTGTGGATGTGCCTGACTTCCCTAGCACTGCAGGCCTGAGGACAGGCAGATTCTTCTGGAATCCCATAGGAGTAGAACCTGGTGTCCCAGGGGCCATCTGGGGCCAGGAGTGTCAGGAATCCTGGAGCTGCCAGAGTCAGTTCAGCCAGCTCCTGAGTGAACAAGCCTCAGCCCAGTGAAGGGAGACAGGGTATTCAGGCTGTATACATTTTCTACTACTGTGTAACAAATTACCACAAACTTAGTTGACTTTAAATGAAACCCATTACTATCTTATAGTTCCAGAGGTCAGAAGTTCTGAGTTCTCTGCTTATGGCCCCGCAAGACAGAAATGAAAGGTTTCAACCAGCCTGGGCTCTCATCTGGAGGCTCTAGTAAGAATTGGCTTCCAAGCCCCTTCAGATTATCCACAGAATTCAGTTATTTGCCATTGTAGGACTAAGGTCCCCATTTTCTTGCAGGCTGGCAGCTGGGACAGCTTTTAGCACTTCATAGCCACCTGCATTCCCTGGCTCATGGCATCCCTATCCACAAAGCCAGAAGCAGATATCAAATCTCCTGCACGCTTCAAATCTCTAACTTCCTTTACTGCTGTGAGCAGAGAAAACCTCTCTGCTTTCAAACGGTTCATGTAATTGGATCAGAGTCACCTGTATACTTTCTTTTCTTTCTTTTCTTTCTTTCTTTTTTTTTTTAAGACAGTGTTGCACTCTGTTTTCCCAGGCTGGAGTGCAGTGGCACAATCATGGCTCACTGCAGCCTCAACCTCCTGGGCTCAGGTGATCCTCCCACGTCTGCCTCCTGCGTAGTTGGGTATGCACCGCCATGCCTGTCTAAATTTTTGTGTTTGTTTGTAGAGATGGAGTTTCATCATGTTGCCCAGGCTGGTCTCAAACTCCTGGGTTCAAGGAATCCCTCTGGTCTCCCAAAGTGCTGAGACTGCAGGCATGAGCCACCTTGCCAGGCCAATATCCTTTTTGCCATTAACATAACAAAATCACAGGAGTGATAGCTCAACATGCTCAGAAGCTCCACCAACACCCAGAGAGGAGGGGATTATACCAGGTAGGTTATTGGGCACCATTCTCAGAATTCTGCCTGCTACAAAGTTCGAAGCTGAGGGTTTAGAGATAAAGAACCAGGTGAGAGCCACAGAACCAAGGTGGGGGTGAGGGACTCGCTGCCAGAATGGAAAGAGATCCTCTGGGAACCGGGAGGCCTCACCTTCATGAGGGGATGAGGGAGGAGGTCAGGACCCACACCTAGAATAATGGGTGCTCCAGGGTGACCTGCCTTGCAGGACTGTTTACTAGGCTTCAGCTGGGATGCAGGCTCATCCATCCTCCCAGACCCAGGCCAGACCCAAGTGCTTTCCTTTCAGAAGGGCTTGGATTTCTAGTTAACGCAGGGGGTTTTACCTTTCATTCCAATGAGGGTCTTCCGCTGTCCTAACGAATGCCCTGACATTGAGGGTATTATTTGGGGAATGCGTGACTTTTGTGGGGAGAAGTTTCACAGCTTCTTTCAGATTACCCAAGGCATCAAAGAAAGGGGAAGGTGGGGGAAAAGAATCACATATTGAAAGAATACCCTGAGAAGCTTAATTTCCATGGCTGGGTACAAACCATGCTTCACTGACCCAATTAAGAGACGTGGATGAGTTGTTCACGTTTTTGAAATGTCTGCAGACTAGACTCACAGTTTTGCTTCTCTTTGCTTCTCTGCTTTCAAAGGGCTCATGTAATTGGATCAGAGCCACCCAGATAATTTCCTTTTTTTTTTTAACTTTTTGAGACGGGGACTCACTCTGTTTGCAGTGATCACAGACGCTACAGCCAAACACAAACCTGAGCCACACATACTGAGCCAAACACAAAGGCTGGCTGGGATCTTGAAGGCCATTTAGTTCAACTCCTCATTTAGAGAAGGGCAAACAGGTTCAGAGAGAAGGTAACCTGCCCAGGGTTATACGGAGTCGTAGCAGGGGAGGGGCCAGCTTGTCTTCAAATTTAGATTCATTTCGGTTCATCACATCCCAAGATTTTGTGATGACAGCGTGGGGAAAGAGAATTGAGCCTAACGTGACCCCTCCCCAGGACGGGGTGTGCAGGATTGTAGTGTCCGCGGTCACTGCCGTGTTGAAAACCCTTTAGTGCCTGTCCGAAGTCCTCAGGATAAAATCCACACTCCCCTTCCTCAACATGCCTCTGGCCCTCAGAGCCATGGGCTGGCCTCTGGCATAGCACTTATCAGAGGTTAGTGCCCATGGCCATCTGCCTGTGGGTCCATCCCTTCAGCAGATGTGAGTGTCGCTGGCTGTGGGGATTGAGGGGACCGAGGGCACCGAGCTGTGTCCCCTCTGTTCCCTGGGGCCCAGCCCAGTGCCTGGACCACAGCATGTGCTCATAGAGGGTGTGGAAAGAAGAAACAAAACAACATATGAACGCATTTCCTGATACTCCTGAGCCTAGCATGCCCCCTGCCCACCCCAAGTATGCTGGGCCTGCCCCACAGCCAGCGAGAAAAAAAGGTTCTGGGAAGAGTTGCAACAATTCGTCTTTATTTCTCATTTTCCTCTGGGCGTGCGGAATCTGGTATATTTCACCCCAGGTACATTCGGGATAGTTGGCTCTTCGCTGGGTCAGGACGGCTGGGTGCCTTCTCCCCTGGCATGGTTCTCTTCTCTGCAGGGCGAGGGGCAGGGAGCTAGTAGAACCTCGCAATGCCAGCCGCAATGGCAGACCCAGTGGAGCCCAGGATGAATTTGGTCAACCCGGAGAGTCCAGTTGCTCCTGGGAAGAAGCAGAGGGTGAACAGTGTGGGACATGCCTGTTGCAGAAGCTCTGTGGGCAGGACTGTGGGGTCAGAGACTCCAGTGACCCTCAGGAGGGGCTGAGGCTTAGAGACCCCACCCAGTTGCCCTCTCTGTTTCCCAGTACCCTCGAGGTCTTTGTTTGGGGAGAGGCTGCTGCAGGCATGAACTCCCATGGTAAACTCCAGAGCTGTAAGCAGCCTTACTCTTCAGGGAAGGAGGCTGCACCCCAGAGGGGAGGAGACGCCCCAGGTAACCCAGCAAATCTGCTTCAGGCTGAGTCTTCCTGAGCCCACTGTTCCTGGCTTGGGCTCCTTCCCTCCCTCCTCCATCTCCCTCAGAGAAATTCTGAGAGAATGTGTAGAGAGAGACAGAGGAACAGAGAGATTGAGGCCCATAGGATTGAGATTGGGACTGGGTGCTTGGAGGCTCTTGCCCTCCTCATCGCCCTCCCCAGCCAGCCCTGCCAGGATACTTACCCAGTGACTGCAGAGTGGCCACAAGGCTGCCCGGGGCAACTCCACCCCCATTGGCAATGGCCGCTGCGGACATCATCTTGGCTGCTATGGAGGACGAGGCGATTCCCGTCGCAGTGAAGCCCAAGGCACTGAGCACCACGGGCACAGCCTCCACGGCCACAACTGCAGGGAAGAGGAGCCGGGTCAGTGCGTGGGCTCGGAAGGGACCCCCCAGATACACGGAGTCAGGCTTGGGGACCTCAGGGAATCTGGAGAGAGGTGAACTCTGAGCTTGGGAGAGACTATGGGCACAGCCAATAGGCACAAATCAGGGGGAGCACAGCCAGGCGGGGAAAGTAGAGGGAGAAGCTAGCAGGGTCACTGGGCACAGGGCTCTGGGCCAAGCTCTGCTAGGCAGCAGGACCTTCCTTGGGAAAGCCACTTGTCCTCGGGGCCTCAGTGTCTGCCTTGGCCAAATGCTGGACCAGGGGAGTGCTTTCCAGTTTCTTATGTTTGCTGGGGAGCAAATCTCATTAGGGGAGCAGATCTTGCCCAGGAGATTATGTAAGAGGCACATTCAGAGTGGCTCAAAGAGACAGCTCTAGGGCTCCATGGTGTTGCCACAGAGCCCATTGGAAGCAACTAAACCAAGGGGAGCCCCTGGCATCTCTTTCATGTCTACTGTGTTCAATTTCTATTGTTTCACCCTATGCAATCCTGACCATAACCCTGAAAGGGCACTGCTAGCCCTTTCTCTGGAGAGGAAACAGGAGCTCAGAGGAGTTCGAAGACATGCTCAGGGTCACACAGTGAACGTTCTGCAAAGGGGAAATGGCCTCTGTCTGGCTGCTGCCACACCCTGCCCACACACGCTCCAGCTCCCAGTCTCCAAGCCCCTGCTTCCAGCTTCCACTGCGGTACTTCTAGCTCCTTGTTTCATACTTAGCCCCTCATCCCACCTCCTCCCCTGACCACCCACGTGAGGGAAACCTTGGCATGGACAAGGCCAGCTGCTCCCCAAGTCCACCTCCCTAGGGGCAGGTGGTTACTTAAGCCCCTTCCCCACAGACTCACCTCCTCCAATCACAACTGTAGCAATCCTCGCTGGAAACCAAAAGAACATTCTGTGAGTAGATCCACACTGGCCTCCCCTCCACTTTCTGAGCTAATTGCCCATCCAGTGGGAGGGGCTGCCCCAGGTTGGGAGCCACAGGAAGGGATGACCCCTGTCTACCGCTCTTTGTTTCATTTTGGGAAGTGGAATTTCCGAAGGAGGGTGAGGAGCACCGGAGGGTTTGACCCCAGTGCTTGTCCTGAATGAATTTACGTGGCCCTGACCTAGTTGGTTGGTTGGTTGATTGGGGGAAATCAGACGTTATCTTTTCTTTTCTGCCTCCCAAGCCAGGTTTAGTTCAAACGAAAAGCAGGACAAAAATGAACAAAATCTTACAGATGTGGCTAGGAAGGCAAGCTACTGTGATGTCAGTTCCCAGTAAATACAGGATACTTGGCAATGAAATCTAGGGCTTGGTGGTTTGACCGGGGCAGGGAGAAGTGAACAGGATGGGTGTCGTGCTCTCTGAGCAGGGCTGTTAGCTCATTTGAAGCAGGGTCAGTGTTTATTAGTGAGGGATACCATGACTTTCTCCTATAGTCCAGAAAAAGCTCTTCAGATAGTAATAAGTCCTCATGGCAGAGAAAGATGAGCTTCATTTTGCACTGTGTGCCTGAGTCATGGCAAGCACTGTAGAATGCTTGAATGCCACGTGACAGCAATGCTTGAATGGAATGAATTGAAAGCTTCTGACTCTTCAAGGTCCATGCCATTGCTCCCTCCTCCAGGAAGCCTTCCCAGATTCTTCCAGGCAGAACTCATCCTTGCTCCTCCATGACTGGAGCCACTCAGCACTGGGTATACATGGTTTGCTCCCCCACACGGTGAGCCCCTGGGGAGCGGGCAGAGGTTCTCTTCCCCAGCAGCCAGAGGGGCCAGAACTGCAATTTGGGACCAGGAGTTCTAAAGATAGCCAGATGTGCAGGAGTGAGCTCAGCCAGCTCCCAGGGAGAGGCCTTAGAGTGATGATGGAGGAAGTAAAGAGGCATCCCTGAGTGACCAGAAAGGCCACCTGGAGGGGTTATGAGCCCAGGGACTCAGGAATCGATAACCTGGTTAGAAGGTTCAATTTTATTGGCAGGCAGGAGAGGTGATGTCAAGATGGCTGGCAGCCCAGCAGACCTGGACTCTGATACACAAAAGCCCTCAGGAACTGGCTGCTGTGTATAGGGGGGCCTGCCTGTTAGGCTCAGCTGATGGGCATTCATAGGGCAGAGTAGCCTGGCCATTATTTTGCACCATTCAGAACCTGCCCTACCCTGAGACCTCCCTCCAATTTCTATTCTCCCACTTCTATTAATATTTCTTTCTTTTTTTTTTTTTTTTTTTGAGACAGAGTCTTGTTCCGTCACCCAGCTTGGAGTGCAGTGGCACCATCTCAGCTCACTGCAACCTCTGCCTCCTGGATTCAAGCAATTCTCCTGCCTCAGCCTCCCAAGTAGCTGGGATTACAGGCATGCACCTCCATGCCTGGCTAATATTTGTATTTTTGGTAGAGACGGGGTTTCACCATGTTGGCCAGGCTGGTCTCAAACTCCTGACCTCGAGTGATCTGCCCTTCTTGGCCTCCCAAAGTGCTGGGATTACAGGTGTGAGCCACCGCGCCTGGCCTATTAATACTTCTTATCATTGTTCATTGTTCTGCCTCCTGTTCCAAGCTTGGAAGCAGCACCCCCACACCCTTCTGTGCTGCCTAGAGCACTTGGACAACAGTAAATTGTCCCAGTTGGTAAATAAGGGACAATATTATCTTCTTATCTTCCTCTGGGGTTGTTACGAGAATTAAACAAATTGACAAACCTCAAGTCCTAGGGTAAGTGAGGAGAACATAAAAGCGCTCGCTTAAGTTGAGCTGTTATTATTTTAATTTTATGAATTGCTTGATCTTAAGCTGAGGAGTCATCTGCATTTCTGACAAAGAGAAAGGACTGCTGGGTGTGGCCCAGACCCTCACTTGCTCATCACACTTCTCTGTACCGAGTTGGGAGCCCAAAGAGTGGTGTGTTGCTGAGGGCCAGTTATCTGCAAGTTGCAAAACAGGGTGCCAGTGAGGGACCCCAGCATGAAGGAGCTAACCTCCAGTGCCCCCAGCAAGGGTCTGAGGATAGAGATGGTGGGGCTCAGGGCAGCTGAGGATGACAGGGTTGGCAAAGGGTGAGTGTAGGTTCAAATAGAGGTTAGAGGTTGGGGCAGGGGTCAGAAGTCAGGGTAGGAGTCGGGGGCCCTGTGCCCCCATTCAAGCCTATGCCATTTGTGCTGGCGGAGTTGGGGGAACCCCTGGATGTCCACCCAGGGAGACAGAAAGGTAAAGGGCAGTGGATAGACGCAGAAGAGCACTTGTCAGCAGGTAGAGGCCAGGATTAGATGCTCACCAAATGACACTGATGGATCTCAAGAATAGGGTTCTCAGTGTGGAAAAAAGCAATAGAATGGGATCTACAGCACGCCATCCTGCATGTCAGTTAAAACGCATGCAAACAAAACACAATACTCGTTCTGCAAAAATACATATGAAAAACAGACACACATTAAATATATTAGAAAGGTTGACTTTCAGGGAGGGGAATTGAGGGTGAAAAGGAAGAAGAATGAGAATAAATAAGACTAGAAAGAGATCTCCCAGAAACCAGTGAAAAAAGTGAGCTGAAGGAGCTTGTTAAAATCGATACTCTGGATGTGAGATCCCGCAGGACACAGGGGCCCTGTTGACAAGGTAAACTCCTAAAGGAGATGAATTCTGATGGTAAATCTGGGGGAAGGGAGAGCTGAAGAGAGTGGGACTCAGTGGTAGATAGACCCTTTCCAGTTAGGCAGGAGGCCCAGGTCCAGAGGGGAGGGGACCTGGGGGACACCCAGGGCTGGGCACCCGGCCAGTCTGCCTGCCCCGGGCCCCCTCCCAAATTGAAAGTCACGGTGGACACCTGTTGTGAGAGGACAGGGCAGGGCAGCAAGGCTGTGAATGTCCCCCCATTTTCTCTCCCACGGGTCCCTGGACAGGACCCCTGCCCTCCCCAGCTGCCTCCTCGCCCCCAGCACCAGCCCTTCCCAGGAACACTCACCCAGGGGCAAGACACAGGTGGCACAGCCAGAGGCCACCCTGGCCACTTTGGCCACACCGGTCACTGCTGATGAGGTGAAAGCGGAGGCCACCATGCCCGCTCGGGTTAATTCCGTGGCCTAGAGAGTAAGAGATCCTTAACTTCAGCCAGACCTGCCGAAGGGATGGAGCTCTGAGGACGGATAGGCACACAACCTGGCTTGCCTCCCACTGTCCTGAAAAATGTGAGGAGCTCCAGGGGGCTAGGGAGGCTGCTCTGAGTTTGCGGGGTAGCAGGCCTGGAAAGGATCCTGGGGTGAGGGAGGGAGGCATGTTGAGGAGTTGGGGCTACCAAAGGACCTGTGTTAGATCAGGGCCCTGAGGAACTTGATTTCCCCAGGGGGGCTGCTTTCTTTCTTCTGAAAGTCCCAGCACCAACGTCTTAGACACTTCTGGGACTCCCGTATCTCTCCACGGAGCAATTGAAAAGGCACCAAAATTAGGAAATCAGAACCAACCACGTTTTTAAGGCATATATGGCAGGCGAGGTGCCTGCTCTGATGTAATCTCCTCACTAATGTGAAAAAGATGGGACCCTCCCCCTCTGCATGTTACAGATGAGGGAACGTGATCTGGCTCAGTGATTTGCTCCAGGTCAGAGGCTTCCCATAGGGAAGCAACACCCCAACCAGGCGTGGCCTTGCAATGGCTTCGCCTTGGTTCCTCCTAACACTTATCTCTTCCCCCGCCCACTTTACCCCAAGCCGCCCTCAAGGCCTGAGGAAAACCTGAGCAAGGACAAAGCTAATTGTCTTTAAATTCCAGAGTCCAGGGACAGATGGGGCTCAGGTCCCTTCCCTCCCAAGGCTCCCTGATGAGCGCAAAAAGACTGGGCAGAGAGTGGATGCTCAAGGCCTCCCCTCCGCTCCCTGAGCCCACAGCCCACCCAAGGTTCAGGGCCACGGGAAGGGTAGCTCCTGCCTGCCCTCCCAGTCTTACCCAGAGAAGGAGAGTTCCTGAGAATGTGAAGCTGACCCCACCGTCTTAAGCTTGGATGTGTTCACAAAGGGTCTGATCCCAGGCCTTTTAAGCAGCTCCACCCTGACTGAAGCCCAGCCCCTTGACGTAGGCAACAAATGAGATAGGTTTCATTTTCCAGGAAACCGAAACTGCAGATATCTTTCTCCCCTCACGCCCAGTCAAGAGGAAAATTCAGTTATTTACAGAAGTAGGATTTGCCCATGGCATCAGTTGTTGTCAGTTAATATAAAATGTTTTGTCATTTAATTCAGGGATGGGAGTGTGCTGTATGCATAATGAAGTCATGAGAAGTAAAATCAAAGTTCTATAATAAAATGATACTATTACTTTCTAATGAAGAAGGTGATTTTCAGAATAATATTAGTCTTTGCAATAGGCAGATGTTCCGTTTTTCAAAAAAAGACTCGACTGAAGGCCCACTGTCCTGGATACTGACTAGGCATTGGGATAGGACTGTAAACAAAACAGACCAAAATATCCGTCCTCACAGAGTTTACCAGCAATGGGGACAAATTAAACATGATAAATAACTACACGTATAGAATGTTATTTGATGAAGCACTAACGCAAAAGGAGGTGACGCAGCAAGCCCGGCAGAATTATGGGGGGCAGTCATCCCAGGTGGAGTCCACAGCAGTGGCAGAGCCCGTGCGGCAGGAGCAGCAAGGGGGCCAGTGTGGCCTCAGCAGGTGGGCCAGGGAGAGAGGCCCTGTGGGACCACAAAAGCACTGCAAGGACTTGATCTTGTGTCCTGAAGCCATTGCAGGGGATTATTGTCTATACCTTTTGGGGGATAGGGGGATGAAGCCTAGAAATGACATGATCAGGCTCACTCTGCAGCTGCTCTGAGAACAGGTGGAAGAGAAAGCACCAGGTGCTGAAATGTACATTTAAATCTTCCACAGGAGTAGTGTGCAGGTTGTAAGATTCAAATTGGAGTCACTTGGGTCAAACCTCAGCAGACAGAGCCAGCAAGGCTATAAGGGAGGGCTGTCACTCAAGATGAGGCTCTCCCGTTTGCCTGCTAATAGGAACTATCACAAGAAATGTTTCCAAACTGCAGCTTATTACATGGGCCACGCAAGGACAGCTTGAAGCACAAGGAGAGCGAGCCAGTTATGCAAAAACATTTGCCTGGCACAGTGTCTCACACACCCAGTCCAAAACTGCAGGAACCCGACCATAACTCCAAGATTCCCAGTCCTACCTAACAACTACTGACACTTGCCAGTCAGAACTCACCAGGACTTGTAAGATGCTGCCAGCACCCATAAACTTCCTTTCTTTCTTTCTGTTTCTTTCTATTCTTTTCTTTTCTTTTCTTTCTTTTTTGAGATGGAGTTTTGCTCTTGTTGCCCAGGCTGGAGGGCAATGGTGCAATCTTGGCTCACTGCAACCTCCACCTCCCGGTTCAAGTGATTCTCCTGCCTCAGCCTCCCAAGTAGCTGGGATTAAAGGCACCTGCCACCATGCCCGTCTGATTTTTTGTATTTTTAGTAGAGACGGGGTTTCACCATGTTGGCCAGGCTGGTCTCAAACTTCTGATGTCAGGCAATCCTCCTGCCTCAGCCTCCCAAAGTGCTGGGATTACAGGCGTATGCTTTTGGCCGTGGGATCACAGCCATTAAACTTTCTTTCAAAACAACTTGCATAACTTTCATAAAACAAATGGCATTGAACTTTCTTTCAAAACAACTTGCATAACAGCCTCTTTCTCTAAAACATTCCCAACTTTTTCCTTTGTTCTCCAAAACAAAAAGACCACCCTGGTCCATATTTATGTTGTGGGGTTGCAATCCTACTTCTTGTGTATTATTCCCAAGTAAAACTATTTTACTTAAAGATTTGTCTCTCTCTCTCTCTTTTTATGTTGACACAAGTGTGACAATCAACAGGTTGCTTCAACTAGTTTAAGCCACACTGATGGTGACCTATCCTGCTATTCAGGGGTCCAGCAGGTGTCCACTCTGACTTTATCTGTGGGAAGGGCCCCCCGGGAGACTGTATATTCAGAAATCTACACGTCCCTGTGCAGCTACTACATCAGTACCAGAGACTTTGCAAATTAGCATAATGAATGTATGTATGTGATGTCATCAGGCTCCATGTCCTAACCAAAGGCTGGGTAGGGGTCACCCTAATGCTGAGGCTCAAATCACTTCTGGATGGAACAATACACGACCAGCATATGGACACAGTTTTCGTCCAGCAGTTCTACACAATTTCAATAGTAAATTCAACTTCTTTCTTCGAAAGGCATCTATGACCATCTCCTCTCTGCTCACCCTCAGATGGTGGTTTCTTATGTCATCAAGAAGTCTTCTGAACATCAAATCCACCAACCTCCAGCATCTATATACATATCTACATCCATATACTCTGCCTTCTCTCCGTTTCTGTGGATGAACTAGCCCAGTTCCTAAAGATGGTATCCCCTCTTGCCTACTCAAAGACTTAATCTCGCAACTATCCTCTCCCTCTCCCAAATTCCCAAGAATATAGACCTGGGCTTGGCTGTGTTCTTAGAGGAGCTGACTGCAGATGCTTTAAGCAGCTTCACCCCAACAGAAGCACAAGCCCAAGCAATGCAGGCAGCAAATGAGAGAGGATTTGTTTTCCCAGGAAACCTTAACTGCAGACATTTTTCTCCTTTCTTCTCCAGTAAAGAGGAAAATCTAATTATTATAGAGCTCAATTTCCGATCACTTTCTTGACCCTAAGATCTCACTATTTTTCTGCTGCCATTATGACAAATTGTTGAGAGAGACATTTACACTGGCTCTTTTTCAGCTCACAGACACTCTTAAAGAGATGCACTGTATAGAATATAAAGTGTTTTCAGGCATCCAAAAAGGTATAGATGATAATATAATGCTTATGCATCCACCACTCAGCTCAAGAACTCAAACATTACAGAAACAACGAAAACAACCTGCGAATCCCTTCCTAGTCTCCTTTCTCTGCCTCCCTCTCCAGAACTGACAGCTGGCTCTTCTCATGCATGTCTTTATACTTTTACCACACGTGAATGTCAAATGCAGAACTTCCTTGGCAGTTGTTGGATGCTTGAGGGCATTTCAGGCCAGGGTCAAAGACAGGAAGCAGTAATGAAATAGGGCCAGGAACGTCCAGTCCCTAACCTTTCCTGGGAGGATGTGCTAAGAACTGTAAAACCAGCTCTAAAAGAAGTAGAGGAATTAGAGAGTAGAGATTGCAGAGAAAGGAAAAGAGAGAGAGAGAATGAGGGAGAATTGGTGGGCTGTGCCTTTCCCTGAGCCCCATGATGAGAGGAGGGGAGGGCTCTGCCCACCCAGAGCTAAATGGTACCCATGTGGAAAGCATGACTTCAATCCCTTGGAATTTTTTTCTTTTTCTTTTTCTTTTCTTTTCTTTTTTTCTTTCTTTCCTTTTTTTTTTTTTTTTTTCTTTTCTTTTTTTTTTTTTTCTTTCTTTTGTTTTTTGTTTTTTTTGAGATGGAGCCTCCCTCTGTCACCAAGGCTGGAGTGCAGTGGCACGGTCTCAGCTCACTGCAACCTCTGCCTCCCAGGTTCCAGTAATTCTCCTGCCTCAGCCTCCTGAGTAACCGGGATTACAGGCACCTGCCACCACACTTGGCTGATTTTTTTCTGCATTTTTAGTAGAGACAGGGTTTCACCATGTTGGCCAGGCTGGTCTCCAACACCTGACCTCAAGTGATCTGCCCACCTTGGCCTCCCAAAGTGCTGGGATTACAGGTGGGAGCCACTGTGCCTGGCCTTGAATCCCTTGGAATTTGAGGGCAACAAGCACAGTTGTCTGAGTTGGATCTATATAGTCTAAGGGTAGAAGGCTGTGGTTAGAAGGCTGCCCTGGGCAGGAGGGCAGGAAGCCTACTCTGGGGGTAAGCTGCCCCTTTAGAGTCTGGCACTGTGTTTTCCCTGAGCCAGACGTGGCACCAACCCAATGCAGCTGAGAAAGATGTGGCCAAGATCACCACCCAGAAGGTCGAGAGGAGCCGAGAGTGGTGGACTGTTCGAAAGCTGCAGTCCAGTACAGGATTGGAGCTGTCCAGCCAGATGTGGCAAATCCTTGTCAAGGACGCTGTGATGAGGGTCCCTGCTGATGGAAGAACTGACAGAGAGAATTAGCAGTGGGAATCTTCCCCACCAGTGGGCATCAGAGACAGAGCACAGCAGTGTCCCTGCAGGTGCATTCTTGTACCCAACAAGCCCTGTGCTGAGGGCTTCGCCTGTGTTAAGTACTTGAATCCTCACAACAACCCCATGAAGAGGTACCGCCATTCCCATTTCACAGATGAGCTCATGAGTCCTGAGGAGGGTCCTTCATCAGTTCCCCATGGGGCCTTCCCACATCCATTGCCTTTTTCTGCTGGGTACTCCACACTGAGGCAGGTACCCTCTTGGCTGAGCTTGGTTGGGTCCTGCCAAGATAACTCAAGCCCATTACCTTTCCAAGACCTTCATGCAACCCTCAGCAATGCAGGCTTCCTCTCCCTGCCAAGCACAGATAGTTCCAGCCTATGTTCACCTGCAGATGGGTGGTCCTAGCCAGTCTCTGACTGGCAAGTGGCAGATGCAGGACTAACTATCTCACACACACCCTACCCCCTGGGGCTCCAAGAGAGGAACCAAGAAAAGCCAAAGCACCTTCAAGCCCTGTGGGGAAAACTCCATGACAACAGGGGCTCTGTAGTATTAACAATGTATTACAGCACTTAGAGCATACAAGGGTGCTCAACAAATATATGAATGAATTCCTCTTAAAGCACTTTTTCCAATGAATCCTAAGCTCTCCCTCATACAGGCTACATGTGAGTGTAAGAGCTGACAGTCATAGATTTGTTATGCTTTCTTATAATAAATCCCAAAGAGGCATGTCCAGCAGCTCTCTTTGAAACTGGGGGTCCTTATTTTCCAATGTTCTCAGCTTTGAGGTTTATGTTGAAATTTCTCAGAGGAAGAGTACAAGGTAGCTGAATAGGAACAGCTCCAGTCTACAGCTCCCAGCGAAATCGACATAGAAGATGGATGATTTCTACATTTCCAACTGCAGTACCTGGTTCATCTCACTGGGACTGGTTGGACAGTGAGTGCAGCCCACAGAGGGTGAGCCGAAGTAGGGTGGGGCATCACCTCACCCAGGAAGCACAAGGGGTTAGGGGATTTCCCTTTCTTAGCCAAGTGAAGCCGTGAGTGACTGTACCTGGAGGAATGGTACACTATCGCCCAAATACTGCACTTTTCCCATGGTCTTTGCAACTGGCAGACCAGGAGATTCCCTCCCATGCCTGGCTTGGCAGGTCCCATACCCACAGAGAGCAGCAGTCTGAGATCAACCTAGGGTGCTGAAGTGTGGTGAGGGGAGGGGCGTCCACCATTGCTGAGGCTTGAGTAGGCGGTTCTATGCTCACAGTGTAACCAAAGCAGCAGGGAAGCTCGAACTGGGTGGAGCCCACTGCAGCTCAGCAAGGCCTACTGCCTCTCGAGATTCCACCTCTGGGGGCAGGGCATGGCTAAACAAAAGGCAGCAGACAGCTTCTCCAGACTTAAACGTCCCTGCCTGACAGCCCTGAAGAGAGCAGTGGTTCTCTCAGCACAGTGTTTGAGCTCCAATAATGGACAGACTGCCTCTTCAAGTGTAGCCTGGCTGTAACACATGTAGCCTGACTGGGAGACACCTCCCAGTAGGGACCAACAGACACCTCATACAGGCAGGTGCCCCTCTGGGACAAAGTTTCCTGAGGAAGGATCAGGCAGCAATAATTGCTATTCTGCAGCCTCTGCTAGTGATACCCAGGCAAACAGGGTCTGGAGTGGACCTCCAGCAATCTCCAACAGACCTGCAGCTGAGGGGCCTGTCTGTTAGAAGGAAAACCAACAAACAGAAAGGAATAGCATCAACATCAACAAAAAGGACGTCCACACCAAAACCCCATCCGTAGGTCACCAACATCAAAGACCAAAGGTAGATAAAACCACAAAGATGGGGAGAAACCAGAACAGAAAGCCTGAAAATTCCAAAAACCAGAACACCTATTCTCCTCCAAAGGAACACAATTCCTCCCCAGCAAGGGAACAAAACTGGATGGAGAATGAGATTGACAAGTTGACAGAAATAGGCTTCAAAGGGCGGTATGAACGAAATTCTCTAAGCTAAAGGAGCATGTTCTAACCCATTGCAAGGAAGCTGAAAACCTTGAAAAAAGGTTAGACGAATGGCTAACTAGAAATATCAGTGTAGAGAAGAGGTTAAATGACCTAATGGAGCTGAAAAACCACAGTATGAGAACTTTGTGAAGCATACACAAGCTTCAAGAGCCAATCTGATCAAGTGGAAGAAAGGATATCAGTGGTTGAAGATAAAATTAATGAAATAAAATGAGAAGACAAGATTAGAGAAAAAAGAGTGAAAAGAAACAAACAAAGGCTCCAAGAAATATGGGACTATGTGAAAAGACCAAATCTACACTGGATTGGTGTACCTGAAAGTGATGGGGAGAATGGAACCAAGTTAGAAAACACTCTTCAGGATATTACCCAGGAGAACTTCCCCAACCTGGCAAGGCAGGCCAACATTCAAATTCAGGAAATACAGAGAACACCACAAAGATACTCTCCTTGAGAAGAGAAACCGCAAGACACATAATTGTCATATTCACCAAGGTTGAAGTAAAGGAAAAAATGTGAAGGGCAGTCAGAGAGAAAGGTTGGGTTAACCACAAAGGGAAGTCCATAAGACTAACAGTGGATCTCTCAGCAGAAACCCTGCAAGCCAGAAGAGAGTGGGGGCCAATATTCAACATTCTTAAAGAAAAGAATTTTCAACCCAGAATTTCATATCCAGCCAAACTAAGCTTCATAAATGAAGGAAAAATAAAATCCTTTACTGACAAGCAAATGCTGAGAGATTTTGTCACCACCAGGCCTGCCTTACAAGAGCTCCTGAAGGAAGCACTAAACATGGAAAGGAACAACCAGTACCAGCCATTGCAAAAACATGCCAAACTGTAAAGACCATCGATGCTATGAAGAAACTGCATCAATTAACAGGCAAAATAACCAGCTAGCATCATAATGACAGGATCAAATTTACACATAACAATATTAACCTTAAATTTAAATGGGCTAAATACCCCAATTAAAAGAAACAGACTGGCAAATTGGATGAAGAGTCAAGACCTATCAGTGTGCTGTATTTAGGAGACCCATCTCATGTGCAAAGACACACATAGACTCAAAATAAAGGGATGGAGGAAGATCAACCAAGCAAATGGAAACCAAAAAAAAAGCAGGGGTTGCAATCCTAGTCTCTGACAAAACAGACTTTAAACTGTCAAAGATCAAAAGAGACAAAGAAGTCCATTACACAATGGTAAAAGGATCAATTCAACAAGAAGAGCTAACTATCCTAAATATATATGTACACAATACAGAAGCACCCAGATTCATAAAGCAAGTTCTTAGAGACCTACAAAGAGACTTAGACACCCACATGATAATAATGGGAGACTTTAACACCCCACTGTCAATACTAGACAGATCAACGAGACAGAAAATTCACAAGGATATCCAGGACTTGAACTCAGCTCTGCACCAAGTGGACCTAATAGACATCTACAGAACTCTCCATCTCAAATCAACATAATATAAATTCTTCTCAGAACCACATCACACTTATTCTAACATTGACCACATAATTGGAAGTAAAACACTCCTTAGTAAATGTAAAAGAACTGAAATCACAACAAACTGTCTCTCAGACCACAGGGCAATCAAATTAGAACTCAGGATTAAGAAATTCATTCAAAAACCACACAACTACATGGAAACTGAACAATCTGCTCCTGAATGACTACTGGGTAAATAATGAAATGAAGGCAGAAAAAAAGATGTTCTTTGAAACCTATCAGAACAAAGACACAATGTACCAAAATCTCTGGGACACATTTAAAGCAATGTGTAGAGAAATTTACAGCATGAAATGCCCACAAAAGAAAGCAGGAAATATCTAAAATAGACACCCTAACATCACAATGAAAAGAACTAGAGAAGCAAGAGTAAACAAATTCAAAAGCTAGCAGAAGACAAGAAATAACTAAGATCAGAACAGTACTGAAGGAAATAGGGATGCAAAAAAAAAACCTTCAAAAAATCAGTGAATCCAGGAGCAGGTTTTTTTTGAAAAGATCAACAAAACTGACAGACAGCTAGCAAAACTAATAAAGAAGAAAACAGAAAAGAATCAAAAAGACACAATAAAAAATGATAAAGGGGATATCACCACTGATCTCATAGAAATACAAACTACCATCAGAGAATACTATAAACACCTCTACACAAATAAACTAGAAAATCTAAAAGAAATTGATACATTTCTGGACACATACACCCTCCCAAGACTAAACCAGGAAGAAGCTGAATCTCTGAATAGACCAATAACAAGTTCTGAAATTGAGGCAGTAATAAATTGACCACCAACCAAAAAAGTCCAGGACCAAACAGATTCACAGTCGAATTCTACTGGAGGTACAAAGAGGAGCTGGTACCATTGCTTCTGAAACTATTCCAAAAAACAGAAAAAGAGGGAATCCTCCCTAACTCATTTTATGAGGCCAGCATCATCCTGATAACAAAGCCTGGAAGAGACACAACACCAAAGAGAATTTTAGGCCAATATCTCTGATAAACATCGATGCGAAAATCCTCAATAAAATACTGGCAAACTGAATCCAGCAGCACATCAAAAAGCTTATCCACCACGATCAAGTCAGCTTCATCCCTAGGATGCAAGGCTGGTTCAACATACGCAAATCAATAAACGTAATCCATCACATAAACAGAACCAATGACAAAAACCACATGATGATCCCAACAGATGCAGAAAAGGTCTTAGACAAAATTCAACAGTCTTTCATGCTAAAAACTCTCAATAAACTAGGTATTGATGGAACATATCTCAAAATACTAAGGGAGAGCTATTTATGACAAACCCACAGTCAATATCACACTGAATGGGCAAAAACTGGAAGCATTCCCTTTGAAAACTGGCACAAGACAAGGATGGCCTCTCTCACCACTCCTATTCAACATAGTATTGGAAGTTCTGGCCAGGGCACTCAGGCAAGAGAAAGAAATAAAGGGTATTCAATTAGGAAAAGAGGAAGTCAAATTGTCTCTGTTTGCAGAGGACACGATTGTATATTTACAAACCCCATCATCTCAGCCCAAAATCTCCTCCAGCAAAGTCTCAGGATACAAAAATCAACGTGCAAAAATCACAAGCATTCCTGTACAAGAACAGACAAACAGAGAACCAAATCATGAGTGAATTCCCATTCACAATTACTACAAAGAGAATAAAATACTTAGGAATCCAACTTACAAGGGATGTCAAGGAGAGCTACAAACCACTGCTCAATGAAATAAAAGAGGACACAAAGAAATGGAAGAACATTTCATGCTCATGGATAGGAAGAATCGATACCATGAAAATGGCCATACTGCCCAAGGTAATTTATAGATTCAATGCCATCCCCATCAAGCTACCAATGACTTTCTTCACAGAATTGGAAAAAAACTACTTTAAAGTTCATATGGAACCAAAAAAGAGCCCGCATTGCCATGAAAATCCTAAGCAAAAAGAACAAAGCTGGAGGCATCACGCTACCTGACTTCAGCTATACTACAAGGCTACAGAAACCGAAACAGCATGGTACTGGTACCAAAACAGATATATAGACCAGTGGAACAGAACAGAGGCCTCAGAAATAACACCACACATCTACAATCATCTGATCTTTGACAAACCTGACAAAAACAAGCAATAGGGAAAGGATTCCCTATTTAATAAATGGTGCTGGGAAAACTGGCTAGCCACATGCAGAAAGCTGAAACTGGATCCCTTCCTTACACCTTATGCAAAAACTAACTTAAGATGAATTAAAGACTTAAATGTAAGACCTAAAACCATAAAAACCCTAGAAGAAATCCTAGGCAATACCATTCAGGACATAGGCATGGACAAAGACTTCGTGACTAAAACATCAAAAGCAATGGCCACAAAAGCCAAAATAGACAAATCGGATCTAATGAAACTAAAGGGCCTCTGCACAGCAAAAGAAACTATCATCAGAGTGAACAGGCAACCTACAGAATGGGAGAAAATTTTTGCAATCTATCCATCTGACAAAGGGCTAATATCCAGAATCTACAAAGAGCTTCCATCAATTTATAAGAAAAAAACAATAATCCCATCAAAAAGTGGGCAAAGGATATGAACAGACACCTCTCAAAAGAAGACATTTATGCAGCCAACAGACATATGAAAAAACGCTCATCATCACTAGCCATCAGAGAAATGCAAATCAAAACCACAATGAGATACCATCTCACACCAGTTAGAATGGCAATCATTAAAAAGTGAGGAAACAATAGATGCTGGAGAGGATGTGGAGAAATAGGAACGCTTTTACACCGTTGGTGGGAGTGTAAATTAGTTAACCATTGTGGAAGACAATGTGGTGATTCCTCAAGGATCTAGAACTAGAAATACCATTTGACCCAGCAATCCCATTACTGGGTATATACCCAAAGGATTATAAAATCATATTACTATAAAAACACATGCACACATATGTTTATTGCGGCACTATTCACAATAGTAAAGACTTGGAACCAACCCAAGTGCCCATCAATGATAGACTGGATAAAGAAAATGTGGCTCATATACACCATGGAATACTATGCAGCCATAAAAAAGGATGAGTTCATGTCCTTTGCAGAGACATGGATGAAGCTGGAAACCATCATTCTCAGCAAAATATCACAAGTACAGAAAATCGAACACCACATGTTCTCACTCATAAGTGGGAATTGAATAATGAGAACACATGGACACAGGGAGGGGAACATCACACACTGGGCCTGTTGTGGGCAGGGGGCTGAGTGAGGGAGAGCATTAGGAGAAATACCTAATGTAAATGACGAGTTGATAGGTGCAGCAAACCAACATGGTACATGTATACCTATGTAACAAACCTGCATGTTGTGCACATGTACCCTAGAACTTCAAAGTATAATAATAAGAAGAAAAGTAATTCCTCCAAAGTAGGAAATGTTCCTTTAGCAACCAGCTACACGAGTACCATTAAAAGGGAAAAGACAAAATAAAATGTGGTGGATCATTACCATAGAATACTAAGCAGCAATTAAAAATAATTTTAAAAGACTTACAAAATATAAAAAAGCCAACATAAGAACAGTATGTATTAGGTTAAACAAAATCGTAGCAATAAAAATGCATATAACAGAACTACATAAAAATATTTTCTATGGAGATACCTATGAATCTCTTCTATCAACTATTCACAGAAATAACTTTAAAAGGGCATGGAGAACTAATTGCCCAAATGTGAGCCATAAAACTATGAAACTCCTAGAAGAAAACATAGGGGAAACTATTCATGACATTGGACTTGGCAATGAAGAGTGAGTATTCAGAGTATACAAAAAAACACTACAACTCAACAACAAAAAATCAAATAACCCAATTTTAAAACGAGCAAAAGCAGGAGTGGTGGCTCACGCCTGTAATCTCACCACTTTGGGAAGCTGAGGCAGGCGGATCACCTGAGGTCAGGAATTCAAGACTAGCCTGACCAACATGGTGAAACTCTGTCTCTACTAAAACTATAAAAAATTAGCAAGGCATGGTGGTGTGTGCCTGTAATCCCAGCTACTTGGGAAGCTGGAGCAGGAGAATCGCTTGAAGCTGGGAGGCAGAGGTTGAAGTGAACCGAGATTGCGCCATTGCATTCAGCCTGGGCAAGAAGAGTGAAACTCCATCTGAAATAATAACAATAATAAGTAATATATCAATAAAACGGGCAAAAGACTTAAATGGGCATTTCTCCAAAGATGATCTATGCTATAGTTTAAATATTTGTCCCTTCCAAATCTCATGTTAAAATGTAACCTCCAGTGTTTGAGATGAGGCCTAGTCGTGGGTGTTAGGGTCATGGCGATGCTTGGCGCTGTTCTCACAGTAATGAGTTAGCTCTCACTCTATTAGTTACTGCAAGATCTGACCGCAGAAAAGACCCTGGCACCTCCTGCCTTCCTCTTGCTCTCGCACCGTGTGATGTCAGCTCCCCTTGCCTTCCATTGTGAGTACAAGTTTCCTGAGGCCACTCCAGAAGCCGAGCAGATATCAGTGCCATGCTCCCTGCAGAACCATGAGCCAAACACACCGCTTTTCTTTATAAGTACTCAGTCTCCAGTCTCAGGTATGCCTTTACAGCAGTGCAAAATGAACTGATATGATATACAAATGTCCAAAAAGTACACGAAAAGTTAAGATCACTAATCATTAGGGAAATGCAGATCAAAGCCACAATGAGATACCACCTCACAACCATTAGGATGGCTGCTATCAAAAAACCAGAAAATAAAGTGTTGGCCCTTATATAATTGGAACCGTTGTACATTGTTGGTGGGATTGTAAGATGGAGTAGCTGCTATGGAAAACAGTATGGAAGTTCCTTTAAAAATTAAGAGAACTACTATATGATCCGGGAACCCCACCTCTGGGTATATACCCCAAAGAATTGAAAGCAGGGTGCTATGGTCTGAATGCTATGCCCCCGCCAAATTTGTTAAAATCATAACCCCAAAGGTGATGGTATTGGGAGATGAAACTTTTGGGAGGTGACTAAATCAGGAGAGCAGAGCCCTAATGAATGGGATTAGTGCCTTTATAGAAGAGGCCCCAGAGAGCTGCCTTAGCCCACTACCATGATGAGGACACAGAGAAAGCACCATTTACAAACCAGGAAAGCACCATTTACAAACCAGGAAAGCAACATTTACAAACCAGGGAAGGGATCTGACCAGACAGCAAAGGGGCTGACGCCTCTTAATCTTGGACTTCCCAGTTTCTAGAACTGTGGGAAATAAATTTCTGTTTTATAAGCTACCTAGTCTATGGTATTTTGTTACAGCAGTGCAAACGGCCTAAGACACTGGATCTTAAGGAGATATTTGCATACCCACATACATAGCAGCACTATGCACAACAGTCAAGAGGTGGAAGCAGCCCAAGTGTCCACTGATGGGTGAATGGATCAACAAAATGTGATCTATACATCCGATGGAATGTCATTCAGCCTTAAAGAGGAAGGATATTCTGTCACATGCTGCATCATGGATGAGAACATTATACTAAGTGAAATAAGCCCATCACAAAAAGGCTAACACTATATAGTTTTGGCCAGGCATGGTGGCTCGCACCTGCAATCCCAGTGCTTTGGGAGCCCAAGCTGAGCCCAGGAATTTGAGATCAGTTTGGGCAACATGGAGAAAAAAAGCCATCTCTACACACACATACACACACACATGGCAAATACTATATAATTCCACCAATAAGTGGTACCTAGAGTAGTCAAATTCACAAAGACAGAAAGTAGAATGGTGGTTACCAGGGGCGGGGGGGAGGGGTAGAGTGGAGCCGTTGAATGGGAACAGAGTTTCAGTTTTGCAAGATGAAAAAATTCTGGAGATGTTTCACAACAACGTGAATATATACCTAACATTGCTGAACTGTACTTAAAAAAATGGTCAAGATGGTAAATTTTATGAATTTTTATCACAGTATAAAAGGGGGGTCCCTGGAAAGGAACGTAAGACATTGCAGCAGTGCTTTACTTCTGAGAGTGGGAGCAGGGGCTATAACGAGAGCCAAGGATGCTTATCAGAGCCAAGGCGGCTTTAGCCTTACCTAGTGGAATTCAGATTTTTAAGAGTCGAAGCTACTTCAAGATCTCTTAAGTAATTAAAATGTAATAAAATGCTGGTTTTCATTAGAAAATAATATAATCCCGGCCGGGCGCGGTGGCTCAAGCCTGTAATCCTAGCACTTTGGGAGGCCGAGACGGGCGGATCACAAGGTCAGGAGATCGAGACCACCCTGGCTGATACGGTGAAACCCCGTCTCTACTAAAGAATACAAAAAACTAGCCGGGCGACGAGGCAGGCGCCTGTAGTCCCAGCTACTTGGGAGGCTGAGGCAGGAGAATGGCGTAAACCTGGGAGGTGGAGCTTGCAGTGAGCTGAGATCCGGCCACCGCACTCCAGCCTGGGCGACAGAGCCAGACTCCGTCTCAAAAAAAAAAAAAAAAAAAAAAAAGAAAATAATATAATCCCATACTGTAAAGTTAAAAATAAAAAGACAGTAACCTACTGTCCACTTGCCTTCGGGTCTGGTGTGCTCTTCCTTAATGGCTGCAGTGGTGAGGATAACAAGACAGAGAAAGCAGTGAACCTGGTGGGAGCCCACTTTGGTTTCCCCCAAGGATCCTTGAGGCGCTGTCTTCCCTGAGAACAATGCCCACGCTGTCTGTACAGGACACTGTGTGTGGGCACTCAGTGTCTCTTACCCCCCTCTCTTCTTTGAAACAGAAACCTCCTCTTTCAGGTATAGGAGCCCCTGCCCTGACCTATGAGTGTATCAGAGGCATGGGCTCTCCTTGCACTGTCTAAAGGTGAGCCCAGGTGGACTTAAACCAGTCATCACACCCCACCCATCCTTTGGGCCTAACTAAAGGGTTTTAGGAATGAGTAAATGACTCCATTTAAGATTGCAGCATGAACATTTACTAGAGGTATTTGGGAAAGATGTTTCTTTGCTTTTCAGGAAAAAGTACATGAAAAAATGTTCTTTCTGGGATATATGAATAAAGAAGGTAGCTTCCAGAACTTGCTAACAGCTGTCTTGTAACCACAAGAGCTGGCAGCCACAGGATGAAGCCGATGCCTCAGAAACGAAGAATAGAAAAGACAGGTCTTTGGCATCCGTGTTGCTGAATCAAACCCTGCCTGAAGCATACTTTACCTTTGGACCTTTCCATTTCGTAAAGCAATGAAGTCCCTTGAACTCTGAGCAAGTTGCGATCAAGTTTCTGGTACTTACAACTCCATAATCCTTAGGTAAAACAGCACTTACTCCAGGAAGTCTTCCCAGGTTGCTACAATTAGAATCAATCGCTTCCTTCTCCGTCCTACAAGCCATATAGCCTGATCCTCTTCAGTGATTATACACATTGTCTCATGTTGTCAATCACCTATGGCTGGATAAAAAGTGACCACACAATTTAGTGGCTTAAAAAAGTTATGTAGCTCATGATTCTGTGGGTCAGCAATCTAGGCAGGTGGTTCTTCTGGTCTCAGCTGGGCCCCTCACCCATCTGCAGTCAGCTGCAGGTCGGCTTTGCAGAACTTGGCTGGGCGTGCTGCCATGTCTGGGGTCTTGTCTGGAATGAATGAACTTTGTGTGCTTGCCCAGCCTGGCTTGTTCTCATGGCAGTGACGGGGTCCAGGAGGTACAGCAGAAGGCTGCAAGGTTTCTTAGGGACTAGGCTCAAGATTAGCACGCCATCACTTCCAGCGTGTTCTATCTGCCAGGCCAGAGCAACTCCCCAGGCCAGAAGAGATTCAAAGGGAGGGAAAAGAAATCCCTACCTCTTGATGGGAGGAGCTGTACAGCCATGCTGAAAGGGCAGAGAATGTGGTCATTTCTGTAATTTACCCCAAGTCCCTTAACATCACTGGTTAAGGACTGGCTTCCCCAACATTGTGCACCCTGGGCAGAGGTGGACCTCTGTGATCCTCTGTAGCCAGGGCGATCACGTGGGATGGAGCCTTGAGGCCCGTTGGGAGCTGTGGGAGTCAGCTCAGCCAGCATCCCAGGGAGAGTCCTGTGGGAATGCAGCTGTAAAGGAAAAATAAGTGTGAAGGTCAAATAGCCCAGAGTGGGACTGACATTGAGGCCAGAGGCTGAGTCTAAACAGGCCTTCCAGAAGTCAAGTGTGGTTTACTTATCCTCACGGCCAGGCAGGTGCCGGGTGGTAGATGCCAGGTCAGTGTGCCTAGGACAGCTGGCACCTGATCTGGGGCCAGGCACATAGTAGGTCTCTGGAAATGGATGTTCTGCATTGGCCTGCTTCTCAGGAGCCCCAGCCCGTTGTCCATCCTCACAGGCTCTGCTCAGTCCACCTGGGGACTGAGGAGCTTGGACTCTGTGCTGAGAGGGACAGAGCTTCCTGAAGGAATGAAACTTCTCTACCTGCATGGAGAAGGCTCACAGGCCAGGCAAATGCAGTGTTGCTGAACTTCAGAGTAATCATACAGCAACACGCTGAGTCCTAGGTGGGAAAGGAAGGGATCAGTCATGCGTGAGGACGAAGGGCTTCATAATTGAGGGTCAATGGCTCAAGCAATGACCCAAGAGCCACACCATCCTATAATGCTGACTCTGCCTGACTCTCCCATCTGAAGAGCAGCAAACTGAGGCTCAAAGGGCAGACATGACCTGCTCAGGACCACAGAGTGAGTGGAAAGCCTGGGGCCAGACCTGGCTCTGGTCACGGACATCCCACGCTCCTTCATCTTGAGTCCCTCCCTGTTCAGCACTCCTGCAGCAGAGATGTACCCTATCCTGACCACAAGAACAGAGAACTGACACTAGGAGATCACCAGCATCTTTATTTTTCATGCTTCCTTGAAGAATTTTGGGAGTAGGGGACTTGTCCTTTGGAAAACTGTCATCCAGAGGCCCAGGAGAGTCATCTCCACCAAAAAAAGCCACCTCCCTGCCTCAGTGCGGTGTTCAGCTGGGGGTGTGGAAGGGGGTGAACCCAGCCAGGCCCCAAGAGCTGTCCCAGCAGAGCCCAGGATAACTTTGGATGTCACGGAGAGTCCAGCTGCCTCTGCGGGAGAAGAGAGGGTGAGCACAGGGCACAGGGAGGGGTAGCAGCTCCTAACAGGGGGTTGGAGGCCAGAGACCCTGGGTCCCTCCAGAGGCCTGAGGCCCAGGCAGCCCAACCCTGTTCCCCACCTCTGCTTCCTAAAACCCTAGGATTTCTGCTTTGGGAGGGGCTGCTGCAGGCCAGTGGCCAGAGAGGAGGCAATAACTCATGGGGAATCCCAGCAACAGGGTAGACCCTCTGAGAAATGGCAGGCTCCTTATCTTCCAAAGGCCCAGAGAGGGGAGGGACATGCCTGGGTTTTGTAGGGTTCACCAGGAACACAGATCTCCGAGGCTGCACCCCTGGTCCCACCTCCAACCAGAAGAGGGGACAGTGAGAGAAAGACAAAGGGCCCAGGAGGCAGAGGATCACAGACCTACAGGGAGAGAAGAGGCCTCCCTGGGGTTCAGCCTCAGGGCTGGATCATCTCCTGGCTCTGGTCATCCTGTCCAGAACACTCACCCACTGACTGCAGAGTAGCCACCAGACTGCCCGCGGCAACTCCGCCCCCGTTGGCAGTGGCCGCTGTAGATGTCATTTTGGCTGCTATGGAGGATGCAGCGATTGCTACTGAGGTGAAGCCCAGGGCACCGAGGTCCACGGGCACAGTCCCCACAGCCACAACTGCGGGAAGTGGAGATTTGGGGTTGGCCCCATGGGACAGAGTCCCCCAGACCTCCCTGACATCTTCCTGTGGCGATGATGAGGAGGAGGGGTCTGCTGTGCTCTCTGGAAAGACTCAGAGCAGGTATGGGATCCCAAAACAAGGGCAGTCAACGTGGAAAGCGGCCAGTGGACCGGCTCCCAGGAGAACCTGAATCCCAGGCTTGTTTATGCCTGTTTCACAGACACCATCGAGAGCTCACTGGCCCTCCCTGCGTCTCTGTTCCCCTAATGTAAAATAGATCCATTGAAGCAAACAGCAGTCTTCACACTTTCCCTTTTGGCAAGGAAAATATAATCTCTCCAAGCACAGAGTCGACAGAAGACAAATCAGAGCTGCTTTTCCAGAGAGATGAGGGGGATGGAGGCCCTGAGGGCCCTGCAGCAGCATGCGGGGGTCCTCTAGGGCTCCCCAAAATCTCCACAGCAGTGCCATCTGCAATCATAGCCACACTTGTTTTCTGTACTGTCTACTAGGGTAGCCACGTTTAGCACTTGAAATGTGGTGCAGGTGACAGAGAAACATTACGATTTTCTTTAGTTTTGGCCATTGCATTGGAGGACATTGCTTTATAGTAGCTCAAAAGCTTCTGACTCAGTGGATGGGCTACCAGCGTTTGTCAAATAATTTTGAGGAATGAGACACAGCTCAGCTGACATACTCCCTGCAAAAGTCCCCAAGGATACCATGGGCCCCGCTTTAGACGGGGAGGAATCCCAGGCTCTGACTCTGCTCAAATGACTCATCTGGGGTTGCATGGTTTGTACTTGGTGGAAGCTGAGAGCAGCTCACCTCAGAAGGACCAACAGCCCTCAGAATTATGTGCAATATCCACCTGAGCCCCATCCACTCTCCGTTCCCATGGTTGGCCCCTTCGCCTCGGTGAGTCTCCACTCAGATTCTTGGACTTCCACCTGTTGATTGAGTTTTGACTTTATTCAGGATCTGGTTTGGACAAGGCTGCATTAATAAAGGACTCTGCATCCCTCCTGGGACTATAAAAACATTAAAAATAGAATTATCATATAATCCCATCAACTCACTTTTGGGTAAATACCCTAAGTATTGAGGGTATTTCTTTCTTTCTTTTTTTTTTTTTTTTTTTGAGACAGAGTCTCGGTCTGTCGCCCAGGCTGGAGTACAGTGGTGCGATCTCTGCTTACTGCAACCTCTGCCTCCCAGGTTCAAGCGATTCTCCTGCCTCAGCCTCCTGAGTAGCTGGGATTACAGACATGTGTGACCACGCCCAGCTAATTTTTGTGTTTTTAGTAGAGATGAGGTTTCACCATGTTGGTCAAGCTGGTCTCAAACCCCTGACCTCATGATCCACCCACCTTGGCCTCCCAAAGTACTGGGATTACAGGTGTGAGCCACCATGCCCGGCTGAAAGCATAGTCTTGAAGAGATATTTATACACCCTTGTTCGTAGCAGCATTATTCACAATAGCTAAGAGATGGAAGCAACCCAAGCATCAGGAATATAAAACACTGAATGGAGACGTATCTATTGGCTGCTGTGGTACAGGGAAAAGTCATGGTGTTGACCTATCCATCTGCTTAAAACCCCTCAACAGCCTTGTATGGCCCATAGGATAAACAAGTCCTCCATGAACTGGCTTCTGCCTCTCCCTAAACTTATTGCTGCCAATATCCAGCTATGCTTCTCTCCTGGGGGACAAATAGAAGTCATTCCCTGCTCTTTTAGGCCTCTGATCCTTTGCATGCCAGATCCAGGAAAATTTTCAGGACCTCACCAGCTTATATATTCTCCAGGAAGACTTCCCTGATCACACATTCCCAGTCTCGCCTGACCAACTACACCCCCACCTATGCTCTCAAATGTGAGTCCACTATATTCCTTCTGCCACAGAATTTCCCACAATGCAATATTGTTCTCTGTCTCCTCTGCTGGATTCAGAGCTCTCTAAAGTCAAGGACTGCTATAGTTTGGATGTTTGTCCCCTCCAAATCCCCTTCAATCTCATGTTGAAATGTGATCTTCAATGGTGGTGGTGGAGCCTGGTGGGAGGTGCTTGGGTCATGGGGGAAAATCCCTCATTGTGGTTTGGTGCCCTCCCCATGGTAATGAATGAATTCTCACTCTGTGTGTTCATGCAAGAGCTGGTTGACTCCTGCTCCCTCTCTTGCCATATGACACACTTGCTCCCCCTTCAATTTCTGCCATGAATAAAAGCTTCCTGAGGCCTTACCAGAAGCTGAGCAGATGTTGGTGCAATGCTTGTAAAACCTACAGAACCATGCCCAATAAACCTCTTTTCTTTATGAATTACCCGGCTTCAGGTATTCCTTTATAGAAATGTAAAACTGACTAACATGAGTCAGGAGTCATTCATTGCTGCCTCCCTTAATGCTAGGCCCAAACCGGAGATCAAGTAGACACTGAGTATTTCATAAAAAGATGTATGGATAAAGAGTATGCCTAAGGCTCAGAATGGTGGCTGGCACCTGTAATCCCAGTTACTTGGGAGGCTAAGACAAGACGATCACTTGAGGTCAGGAGTTCCAGACCAGCCTGGGCAACATAGCAAGACCCTCATCTCTAAAAAACTCGCTAAAAATCAGCCAAGTGCTGTCACATATACCTGCAGTCCCAGCTACTTGTGACGCTGAAACTGGAGTATTGCTTGAGCCTAGGAATCTAGGCTGCAGTGAGCTATGATCATGACACTGCACTCCAGCCTGGGCAACAGAGTGAGATCTTGTCTCTAAATTTTTTTTAAGTGTGCCTTTGTGCATCAAAGGACACCATCAACAGAGTGAAAAGGCAACCTGCAAAATGGGAGAAAATATCTATAAATCATTTACCTGATAAGAAGTTAATATCCAGAACTACAACTCAACAACAACAACAAAACTCAATTAAAAATGGGCAAAAACACTCAAATAGATATTTCTCAAAGAAGATATACAAACAGCCAACAAGCATATGAAAAGATGGTTAACATCATTCATCATTAGAGAAATGAAAATCAAAATCAACTTACATACATTAGGATGGCTACAACCAAAAAATCTGAAAGCAACACGTGTTGGGAAGGATGTAGAGAAATTGCAACCCTTGTGCACTGTTGGTGGAAATGTAAAATGGTACAGCTGCTATGAAAAAAAATATGACAGTTTGTCAAAAAATTAAAAATAGAATTCTATAATCCCATACACCCACTTCTGGATAAATGCCCGAAGTAATGGAAAGCACAGTCTTGAAGAGATATTTATACACTCATGTTCATAGCAGCATTATTCACAATAGCTAAGAGATGGAAGCAACTCAAGCATCCATCAATAGAAAAATGAATAAACAAAATATATACAATTATTCAGCCTTTGCAAGAAAGGAAATTCTGACATATTCCATAGCAAGGATACACCTGGAAGACATTCTGCTAAGTGAAATACGTTTGTCACAAAAAGACAAATGCTGTATGATCCCAATGATATAAGGTACCTGGAACAGATATAGCCATGGAGACAGAAAGTAGAATGATGGTTGCCAGGGGCTGGGGAGAGTATGGAATGGGGAGTTGTTGTTTAAGGGGTACAGAGTATCAATTTTACAAGATTAAGAGTTCTGGAAATGGATGGCAGTGATGGTTGCACAATGTATACGTACATAATTTTACTGAATTGTACCATTAAAAATTATCAAGATGGTAAATTTTATGTGTATTTTATCCAAATTAAAAACAACAAAAAAGGATTGTCTCTGCTGTCCTGCCCCAGCTGGCCCCGCTGTAGAGGTGGGAAGGCCCAGCAAGGGTGTGTTGGGGAGAAGGACATTATTGATTGGGCCCTGGGACAGCAAGGGAGGAGCACCCGGAGAAATGAAACTTAACTCAGGCTGTGAGAGCTCTGGGGCCAACAGGCAGTGGACTCTGGAAATAGGCGGGCCTGAGCCTGTACCTGCTGGAGCCAGGAGCCTGAGCCAGGAGACCTCAGTGAAGAGCATGAGGCCAGCATGAAACTGTGCCACCCAGTCAGATATAACCTAGCGCTGGGGACCCCCAAGAGTGACCTAATCCTACTGCTGCATTTTGAAACAAACCAACTGAGGCCCAGATACCAGAAGTGCAGTCCCTTATCTCCTATCGTACACTGTGCCCCTTTTCGGACAATGTGGGTACAGTACAGACTCCATCAGGGACATGTGCCTTCATACTGACAATTTAGAAGGTTGAGCCAAGCGGTGTGGTGGGGGTGGGATGAAGCTGGTGGACTGAGATTCCTACAGGAGGGCATCTGTGGCAACTCCTTCCCCATTTCCTATGACTCTAGCTGACATCTCAGTGGCAACGTGGAGGCACTAGGTGCACAGACCTATGGCCATCACTATCCTTCCCAGAAACAGAGCATGTAAAACCAAAAGTGCTGTGCCTGATAGGTGACACATGGTAGTTCAGAGCCCTGCCTTCTGTCCTATAGCGGTTTACGGGCTACTTTCAGAATGCCCCCAAATCTGCACGGACCACAGCTTTTAAAGTTAATGACCTTGTGTGGGTCTCTAATCTCCATGGTTCTGTTCTCCTGTAACATTCTATCTCTGTCCCATGCCTACTGTGCCCCTACCCAGCCCAGGTCTTAGGCCTCGAGGGAAGCAAAGGTTGGGACCAAGCCGGTTGCTCTCAAAGGCTCAGGGTAAGGATGGGCTTGAGCCCCTTCCCAAGCGGACACTCACCACTGATCACGGTGAAAGCGGCCCTGGATGGAGGCAAAGAAAAATGCTGTGTATGGAGTTCCTGTTGCTCCCTCCTCTCCTCCACTTCCCAGGCCCCTGCCCACCTTAGGGCAGTAGTTGCTTGAGAGCACAGAGCAGTCTCCGCAGTCCCGAGTGTGGTGAGGTTGTTGAGGAGTCCGATTCCAGACAAGTAACCCCACCACTGGATATCCAACTCCAAATGTCAAATGGAGCCAGTGAGTCAGTCTTATACTCTGAAAGATAAATTAACCAAGGCTTGGTGCTAATTAAATCTGACCCTTGCCTGCTAATAATGTAAGGATGGGCTGGCCCTCTTCAGGAAGATCTAATTCCAACACATCCCAGTACCAGAAGCATTACTTTTCCCCTCAAAATGCCCTTCTTGGGTATGTGAGGAATTCAAAATCCTCCTTTTCATAAAAATTTCTGACTGCATTTCCTTTTTTTTTTTTTTTTTTTTTTGAGACGGAGTCTCGCTCTGTTGCCCGGGCTGGAGTGCAGTGGCCGGATCTCAGCTCACTGCAAGCTCTGCCTCCCGGGTTTATGCCATTCTCCTGCCTCAGCCTCCCGAGTAGCTGGGACTACAGGCGCCCGCCACCTTGCCCGGCTAGTTTTTTTGTATTTTTTAGTAGAGACGGGGTTTCACCATGTTAGCCAGGATGGTCTCAATCTCCTGACCTCGTGATCCGCCCATCTCAGCCTCCCAAAGTGCTGGGATTACAGGCTTCTGACTGCATTTCTTTTCTTTTCTTTTTTTTTTTTTGAGACTGAGTCTCACTCTGTCACCCAGGCTGGAGTGCAGTGGCATGATCTCAGCTCACTGCCAGGTTCACGCCATTCTCCTGCCCCAACCTCCAAAGTAGCGGGGACTACAGGTGCCTGCCACCACGGCTGGATAATTTTTTTTGTTTTGTATTTTTAGTAGAAACAGGGTTTCACTGTGTTAGCCAGGATGGTCTGGATCTCCTGACCTCGTGATCCACCCACCTTGGCCTCCCAAAGTGATGGGATTACAGGGGTGAAACATCGCGCCTGGCCCTGACTGCATTTCTTATGAACTTCATTTTGTAGGGAGAACATCTCTCCACCCCACACAGAAAATTTACAGTATGAAACATTCTATGCTAGCTGAAAAATGGCATGGAGTCCTACTCCTATATTTGTGGTAAGCAGGAAGTGAGCATAGATTGGTGGCCAAAACAGCATGATCTCTGACCAGTGGCCCTGGTTGAAATCCTTAGAGCTGTGTCCTTGGGGCAAGTTAATTAACCTTGATGTGCCTTAGTTTGGTGACAAACAGGGATTTAGTAGATATGTACTATTGTTTTTTTGCAATTGCTTGTTTCTGTCCTTTTCCCCTCCTGGAATAAATTTCATGAAACGAGGATGTGTCTATCTTTTTCTCTTGGGTCAGTGCTCAGGAGCTTGGTAAATGTGTTTTGAATGAAAGAATGAATGAATGAAGAGAAAAAAGAGGGAAGTGAGAGTCTCAGTGTGAAGTCTGCAGAGAGAGGAATACAGAAAATTAAAGAAGTGGCAGAATCGGGGTGGGAAAGGCCCTCTGCATGGGCTACCCTCTAATGTCCTGGAAATAAGGCTGTGTCCCTTGTGCAAGACAAGGAAAGGAGAGAAAATATGCCCCGCACCCCAGTCCCAGTCCTGTTTAGTTTTGGAAAAACACTCCCAAATAATTCAGCAAAAGACCTGATGTGAAGAAGCCAGCCCAAATCCACCCAAACCTAGATGGTGACGGAAGTGATCTCCATTACTCTAGGAATTGCCCACCCCTTTCCCAGAACACTCATGAATAAGCCACCCCTTGTTTAGCATATAATCAATATATAACTATAAATATTATCAGTCGAGCAGCCCAAGCTGCTGCTTTGCTCTCACTTCACTCTGGATTTGGCTTGAAGTCTTCCTTGTGCGAGGTCCAAGCACCCTCTCTTGGAGTCTGATTGGGACCCCTTTCCAGTTATATACTCCTGGTGAACCACGAAAGGACGGTATTGAGGAGACCCCTGACCCAAAGGAAATAGACTGCAACACCAATTGGCTGACTTTGGGTAAGTGGTGGGGTACATTTTACCTGGGTAAAGGATGAGATTGGGTTAGAAGCCCAACTTAAGGGAGTTAGAGTCTCTCCTAAGACAGAGAGGGTTAAAGATCCCTCTTAATAAAAGACAAGAATGCTTGACCAAACTTGGGTTTGAGGCCCAATTTAGGAAGGTTAGAATCCTTCCTAAGATTGAGGGAGTCAGAGATCCCTCTCAGTCAAGTCTCTCTTGGTTAAAAATGGATTTGGCACTATGAGGTATTAACTGCTATTCTCTTTGGGTTAGTTTGCTTTGCACTCTTTGCTGATGGCTGTGGGTGGCAGGATTAAGCATGTAGAGGATCATGGGACATGGGGAGCTTTTTTCTCCCTAAAGGGGGAAACTTGAGAGCTGATCCCTTCAGGATGACAAGGGGCTGCCTGAATTTTTGGGTCAGTGTTGCTGCAATGGGTGGGTCTTTCTCTGGCCTCCCTGAGCTCTTCATCTTCTCCACCCTGCCGCAGGCAATGCTTTTTTTCTTTTTCTTTCCTTTCCCTTTCCTGTATTTTCCAGGGCGATCATCTTGTCCAGAGATCACATGTTGAAACTGTCTCACGCATCCATGTGAAGAGACCACCAAACGGGCTTTGTGTGAGCAACATGGCTGTTTATTTCACCTAGGTGCAGGCGGGCTGAGTCCAAAAACAGACTCAGCAAAGGGTGGTGGGATTATCATTAGTTCTTATAGGTTTTGGGATAGGCGGTGGAGTTAAGAGCAATGTTTTGGGGGTAGGCGGTGGATCTCACAAAGTATATTCTCGAGGAGAATTATAAAGAAACTTCTTAAGGGTAGGGGAGATTACAAAGTACTTTGATCAGTTAGGGTGGGGCAGAAACAAATCACAATGGTGGAAGGTCATCAGTTAAGGCTCTTTTCGCTTCTGTGGATCTTCAGTTGCTTCAGGCCATCTGGATGTCTACGTGCAGGTCACTGGGGATATGATGGCTTAGCTTGGGCTCAGAGGCCTAATATTAACTCCTGGTGGGAGGTCCCTGAAACAAACAAACAAAAAAACTTGATGAGGTTTCCCTCTCATTTTGTTTTATGTCCTTGGGAGCGCAACCTTGTAATCACGTGGCAGTACTTTCTCTTAGTTTCTGCCATCGAGGGGACAGGACCCAGAAGCCCATAATCCAATTAAGAAACTGGCAATAAAAAATCTTACAACTACTGGATCTTCTTCTGTCTGTCTGTGTATTTATATGTGTTGCATGTGTAATGTTTATATGAAAAAGCTCTGGTTAATTGACTTAAATAAAATATGTTGTCAGAAAAGTAAAAATGTAAGGCCTCTCAGTTCACGTGACTTAAGTAATCTTTGGGAAATAAAGATAGTTTTAAAGATTATTGGTAAAATAAGAATGTCTACAAAATAGACATTTGGTCTAAATTAGGCAGGTCAGATATTAGGTTTGCTAAACACTTTAAGGTCATAAACAGCTTCTTTGATTTTTGGAAAAGTTTCACTTACCTACTTTGGAGCCTTTGATTCTAGGTAAGGCCTTGGGACATTTGGTGGAGTTAGCCATGTCCCCTGGTTATGCTGAAGTCAGATCCTATATGCACTTCTGTCTAGTGTCCTAGGCTCCATACCTAGTACATAATTAAAACTGCTTACTGTTGGAAGTAAAGCTCGGGGTCACAAAGAAAACAAGCACTTGAACAAAAGATTTCTCAGCAAAGCAAAGTTACTTTTGCAGAAGGGGTGCTGCTCGCAGGTCTGGTAGCCATGAGAGGACACGGAACAAAGGAGGGAAGGGGGTTTTTATTCCTAACACAGCTTGTCCCTGCTACTGTGTCCTGCCTCTACTGGCTGGAGAGTTGGACCGCACAACCTAAGCTGAACCCGATTAGCTAGCTTGAAAGGTGCAGGAATGTAGTTACACTGGCAGGAAGGGCAGTTTTAGTGGGAAGAGCCATTGCAATGGGAGGGGTAATTTACAGAGTGGGTATCAGATGTGGGCTTTGTAGATAAGGACCGGTGGGTAAGTTGTTTACTGGAACCAAGACAGGGAGGCATGAAGGATAAGGAAGTTAGTCTGGCCTTGGAGGTAGGGAACAAAGAACAAGGATGCTGAACAAGCCAAACCTTTGAAGAGGAACTTTTTTGTATCTGACCCTTACTTACCAGGTTTTTCACCAAAAATTAAAAAGTTCCTAAGAGTTAACAGTATAACATGTACTTGAGACTACTGGAAAAACAGTTTTACATGCAAGGTATGTAAGGAAAGTAAAATGTGTTTTTGATAAAAGGTTATAAGAAGGCATGGGAATGTGGATTTTTTTTTTTTTTTTGCCTAAATTAAAGAATTAAAGGATTGTTTTAAGTTATATAGGAAAAAGCTGAAAGTTTGAGCAAATTGTGAAAGGTCTGTGGAAGATTAATCTTGTAAAAAATATTCTGTGTGAACATATTGGCTAAAGTGAACGGGGTATCATTTTAGTCCATTTTCATGCTGCTGATAAAGACATACCCAAGACTGGGTAATTTATAAAGAAAAAGAGGGCCGGGTGTGGTGGCTCACACCTGTAATCGCAGCACTTTGGGAGGCTGAGGCAGGAGGATCATAAGATCAAGAGATCAAGACCATCCTGGCCAACATGGTGAAACCCCATCTCTACTAAAAACACAAAAGTTAGCTGGGTATGCTGGTGTGTGCCTATAGTCCCAGCTACTTGGGAGGCTGGGGCAGGAGAACTGCTTGAACCCAGGAGGCGGAGGTTACAGTGAGCCAAGACTGCACCACTGCACTCCAGCCTGGCGAGAGAGCAAGACTCTGTTTCAAAAAAAAAAAAAAAAGGAAAAAGAGGTTTAATGGACTCAGAGTTCCATGTGACTCGGGACGTCTCACAATGATGGTGGAAGGCAAAAGGTACATCTTACATGGTGGCAGGCAAAGAGCAAATGAAAAGTCAAGTGGAAAGGGAAACCCCTCATGAAACCATCAGATCTTGTGAGACTTATTCCATGAGAACAGTATGGGGGAAATCACTCCCATGATTCAACTATCTCCCACTGGGTCCTTCCCACAACACATGGGAATTATGGGAGCTACAATTCAAGATGAGATTTGGGTGGGGACACAGCTAAACCATATCAGACATTCTTCAGTTTTTCTGTAAATTGAACATTGGAATAAAAGCACAACAAGGTGTTTCTTAGAGCACTGATCTTCTCTTTAGCAAAAATTTTTAAAGGGTTATAAAAGGTTTATGAGAATCTTGCCTTATAGTCAAACTGATTGATTGGTCTATAAGGTTTTGTTTGTTTGTTTGTTTGTTTTTGTTTTGTTTTGTTTGAGACGGAGTCTCGCTCTATCACCCAGGCTGGAGTGCAGTGGTGCAATCTCGGCTCACTGTAACCTCTGCCTCCTGGGTTCAAGCAATTCTCCTGCCATAGCCTCCTGAGTAGCTGGGATTATAAGCGTGCGCCACCGCCCCTGGCTAATTTTTGTATTTTTAGTAGAGATGAGGTTTCACCATGTTGATCAGGCTGATCTCGAACTCCTGACCTCATGATCCGCCTGCCTCAGCCTCCCAAAGTGCTGGGATTACAGACGTGAGCCACTACGCCCAGCAGGTTTTATTAAGAATTGAGTTTGACATCAATAGTACACTAATGCAAAGGGTGAAATCTGGCTTTCTCTCTTAAACAAGATTTTCTTTCTTTCTTTTTTTTTTTTTTTTGAGACACAGTCTCACTCTGTTACCCAGGCTGGAGTGCAGTGGTGCAATCTCGGCTCACTGCAACCTCTTCTGCCCGGGTTCGAGTGATTCTCCTGCCTCAGCCTCCTGAGTAGCTGGGATTACAGGCACTCGCCATCACGCCTGGCTAATTTTTTTGTATTGTTAGTAGAGACGGGGTTTCACTATGTTGGTCAGGCTGGTCTCAAACTTCTGACCTGAGGAGATCCACTTGCCTCAGCCTCCCAAAGTGCTGGGATTACATGTGTGAGCCACCGTACCCAGCTGATTTTCATGTTATATTAAAAAAAAAAAAAAGATTTTGTTTGCCTTTTGAATAAACTGTAGACAAAAGAAGGGAAAGGAAAGAGACAGATTGTCTGGAAAGCTAAATCTTCCCTCTATTAATGAGTAAAGGTTTTGTCTTTTACAAAATTTTGAGTTACTGTTTTGGCTAATGACTTAGGTGACCTGGGATTTGATTTTATAATATCAAATGTTTTAAATCTTTGATCTTTCACAAAATTCCCAAAATCAAATTATAAATTATGTCTTCTTCTGACCTCCTAATTAATCTTTTAGGTATTCAGTCTCCTGAAGTCCAAAAATGACTTATTTGGCTTATTTGGTATAAAAACCATATAGGAAGCATGGTTAAATATGAAATGGCTGAGTGGCTTTCCTTGGGCTGTATTGGTATAACTAAGTTATTGGTATATGTTCTAAAATTATGGGAAACTCCTATAATCATGATATGACTTAGTGTATGCTATTAATAGTTATAATTGTTATGCAAAATTGTTGTATGCCATAGAAGTAACCACAATTCCTAGCCAATTGTGGCTATAATAGCGGCTGTCCCAAAACTTTTTGTCATCCACAGGCAATTGTTATATTGTTTTGATCCTCTTTAAAAGGTGACCCTTAATCAGCTATAGGACTTTGACAGATGCTCTTGAATGCAGGTTTCTGATAACTTTGGACATTGTGACATTAGAATAGAGAAAATCTTTCAGGACTCTCCTAGAGAGCTGAAATGTTCATAAGCATCAAACAGAGCAGGAATTAACTGCATGAACTAAACTAATAGAAGTCTGAACCAATCTTTTAGACTTTTTGCTGTTCTTTTACAGAGCCAAAAAAACCTTTTATTTTGAGCTATTTACAACTTTTGATAATTGAGTAAAGCATACCCCTGTGAACAAAATTTGGAGTATATTTGCTTCTCTCTACCTGATTTCTCCAGAATTTGGAAACTGCATATTCTTAATTTATGGCAATATAGTTATCTGCATGGACACAATTGGAGACACTGGTTATTTTACCAAGGCTTTGACTGTAATGAGATGCTTTCCTTTAAGGAATCAAACTTGACTTATAGAGACAATAAAAGCCCCTTGGGAAAACTAGCCTCATACCTTGCCTACACAGTCACTGTACAGGATTCCTGACCAAAGAAGGTCACTTTCTGACAGGCCCAACAGCCCCAAGTTATCTTGAAATCTCTTAAGGAGAGGAATTTTCCCAAACTCATAGGTATCTGCTACCAACCCATGGCTGGCCTCAGCTTTAAAAATGTCTTATCTGAGATTCTTTTTATGGAGCCAAGTTCCACCAAAGCCAATTTAAAAAGTCTATGTGAAAAATAATCATTCTTGCTGCACTTTATGCAAATAATCAGGCCAGGTATAATAAACCAAATCTGTCATAATTATGATTTGTTTTAAATTAAAATGAGGACTGGAGACAGAAAAATTACGTTTCAAAAACGATGGTACACCTGTTATTAAATTCTAGTCTCGTTAGTTGTTTTTGAGTTTTTTTCTGCAATTTAGACTGATGCTGCTTATTCCTGTGAACCAATCAGTGATCTCTGGCTGCAGCTCAGAAGAAATAAGAGGGATGGGTAATGTAAAAATCTGGATCAATATTCTAATTCTGGGCACATATTGGAATCGGCTAGAGACCCCCATATCAGCTTGGTTCCAACAACTGCCCAGTTCCTGGAAAGCCTTCTTATTTAGTTTACTTAGGATAATTTTGCTTATTTTACTTTACTGTTGTGGAATATGTTGCTGGTATACTCTTTGTATAGAAATGTAGCATAAGCTTACTCAATGTTTTCTTACATTGAACACTTACTAATCTTCCAGATATCACCTTTTGTCAGAACTCAAGAGTTATGAATGGTCCTTGCCATACTGACACTTTCTGACTGAGCTGTACTCTACCCTGAATACAAGAGATCCTAATAGTTAGGCAGGAATATCATCGCCCCATTCAGTCTGAAGAAGTTGCAGAAGATGGATCTACATACTTCTACAACCCTTAGGATTAAGGGTTCCCTTATAAAAAGGAGGGTGGTAATATGTCAGAAGCATTTGAACCAGAGTAACTCCATCTTGAATAAGAGCTGGGTAAAATAAGGCTCAGACCTACTAGGCTGCATTCCCAGGAGGTTATGCATTCTTAGTCACAGGATGAGCTAGGAGATAGGCACAAGATACAGTTCACAAAGACCTTGCTGATAAAATAGCATGCAGTAAAGAAGACAGCCCAAACCCACAAAAACCAAGATGTTGATGAGACTGACCTCTGGTCGTCCTCACTGCTCATTATATACTAATTATAATGTATTAGCATGCTAAAAGACACTCCCAGCAGCACCATGACCATTTATAAATGCCACGGCAACATCAGGAAGTTACCCTATATGGTCTGAAAGGGGGAGGAACTCTCAGTTCCAGGAACTGCCCACCCCTTTCCTCAAAAACTCATGAATAATCCACCACTTGTTTAGCATGTAATCAAGAAATAACTATAAGTATTATCATTCAAGCAGCTCAAGCTGCTACGAAATAGCCATTCTTTTATTCTGTTACTTTGTTAATAAACTTGCTCTTGCTTTATGGATTCACCTCAAATTCTTTCTTGAGTGATATCCAAGAACCTTCTCTTGGGATATGGATCTATCCTGTAACAGCTGCAGTGAGCCATGACCCAACCACTGCACTCCAGCCTAGCCAACAGAGGAAAACCCTGTCTCTAAAAATAAAAATAACAAAATCACCAAAACAAACAAAAAAACACCATGAACAAAGTCTCTCTTGGGACTTCATGATAAATGGATTTATCATGAAGTTTAAGAGACAAGTGACCTACTGAGGGGAAAACAAACAAAACAAAATAATACCTTTGCACGATTAGTATCCCCAACTCAAAGAGAGTTTTTCTTATGAATCAATTTTGAAAAGGAACTGCCTTTAACAAGGAGCTCCAAATAATAGAAAAGACAGTTCCCCAAGACTGAATTACACATGACTAATAGACACTTAAAAAGATGGTCAATCTTACTAATAGAAAAAGATTTATTTAAAGGAGGTGACATTTTGTATGTGTGTCACATGCATCTATTAGTCAGAGTTCAGCTGCAGATAACAGAAGTCACTCCGGCCAACTTAAGCAGAGTGGGTTTTGACACAGGGAATTAGGTGACTATAAGATTGTTCCAGGATTGGAGGAGAAGGGTCTAGGCTGATGTTCCAGGAATGGCCCCACGCTAGAAGTGGGCCACCAAGAATGCTTCAGCCAGTGCCATGATCATGAAACTGGGATATCGGGAAGTCACTGCCACACCTGTTGGCTCTGGGGCATCTATGCCAGTAAAATGATACCTCACCTTCTGCATCTCACATAGTAAGGTAAGAAATGGATCCTGGGACTCTGCTTCTGCTACTGCAGAAAACCAAGTCCCTACTACAATGCTTGGCAGTAGAAGCAGAAGCACAGCCCCAGTGTCCCTTCCACCTTCACATCCTAGCCCAGGGGAGTCAGCTTGGCACAATTCAGGTCATTTGCAGAACTGGTGTATGGGGAAGCCAGGGGAGTAGAGTCATCAGCTTTCTGTCCTTGAGGGTTCACAGCAGAGCATGAAACAGAGCTGAGTGACTGCATCCTTATGATCTGCCTCAGGAAGCAAATAGCTGGAACACGCGGTATTTGCATGAGGCAAGGAATAGTGATCCTCATTCACTGCTTGGTATGGCGTGTTCTAACCCATACTTTCTGGTCAGCAATTTGACAGCATGTAGTGAAAGCTTATTTGGTTTAGAAATTTTACTTCTTGGAATTCATCACAAGAAAAGAATCAGAGATGTGCACAAATATCTGCACATGAATGATGATCACAGTGTTTTTGACGACAGCTATAAAAGCAGTCGGAGTCAAAATGGAGTTGCTTGTGTTTTAAAAAAAAGACACCCAAACTCTGACAAATAGAGCTAGGGAAATCCATGAAGAGAGGGTTTTCACGCTTTTGTATGCCTGAGAACAAAACGATCATCTGCAAAAATTGCAATCGTGCACAAAGGGCATCACAACTTTATACAAAAAATACTTCAGTGAGCACATCTGCCCAGAAACTACCTGCCCAACCTCAGACTGTTGTCACCCTTGCTATTAATTCTTATAGCCAAACATGTTGTTATTATTATTTGTAAAAGTAAGTTCTTCTAAGAGTAAATGATTCAGGCTGTTGTCTTTTAATAGCTTTCCAATCTGGCTTCAAAACAATTACATAATTGTCATTTTTCCTTTAAAAACTTTTGTCTTCCTTTACATCCTTGAATATGTACATAGTTTACTATGGGATGAATTTTCCCACTGCAATGCCGTATTCTCAAATAAATGTCAGGGCTTTTCTCTGTTTGTTACTTAGGTTGACACAGCAAAAGTGTGAAGTAACAAAAATTGAAGAAATAAAATTTTATACCCCTATGTAAATAATTTTATGTAGCCACTGATGATAGAAGCAGAAATGGGTTTACCTCAAAGCAAAAGAAGCCTGAGTTCAGGGACCCTACCTTACACTGGCTCCTTCCAAAACCCTAGAGCTAGCAGCTCTAGCCATTGGTCACATTTTTGTTGTTGTTATTATTATTACTTGCAAAAGTAAGTTCTTCTGAGAGTAATTGATTAGGGCTGTTGTCTTGTAATTGCTTTCCAATCTGGCTTCCCTCTGCCATACTTCCCCTGGTTTGGGGTGACATAGTAGTGTTACTGGTATTTTCTATTATAACTCTCTTTTTTTCAGCTGTCTGCTTGACCAATTATGTAAATTTCAGGTTCCTAAATAGCCTGGATCCGTCCCTGGTTATAGATTTATATTTTTTGGCCATGGGGAATGGTTCATTAGGTATTGTTGAGTGAAAGAGGCAACTTACAAAACAGTGGTAAAGGAAGACCTCATTATATTAGGCCATTCTTGTATTGCTATAAAGAAATATCTGAGACTGGGTAATTTATTTAAAAAAGAGGTTTAATTGGCTCACAGTTCTGCAGGCTTTATAAGAAGCATGGTGCTGGCATCTGCTCAGCTTCTAGGTAGGCCTCAGGAAGCTTACAATCATGGCAGAAGGTGGGAGGCGGGCAGGCACATGAGATGGTGAAAGCAAGAGTCAGAGTGAGTTGCGGGGAGGCGCCACACACTTTTAAACCACCAGATCTCACATGAACTCAGAGTGAGAGCTCACTTATTACGAAGGGGATGGCCCAAGCCATTCATGAGGTATCTGTCCCCATGATCCAAACACCTCCCACCAGGCCCCAACTCCAGCATTGGGGATTACAATTCAACTATGAGATTTGGGTGGGGAAAAATATCCAAACTATATCGCCCATGTAGAATGCTTATACATATGTATGTTTTTTGGTGCTAGATGAATTATAATGCCTCAGGCATAAGTCACTTTTACAATAAATGAAAATACCAAAATGGTTCCCATTTAAGAAATAGTTGCCAATTAATTTTTAAATTAAAATATAATCGTGTTTTGGGCAGGGATAAAAACTAACTGGAAATGGGGATGAAGGAATTTCCTGGGGTGATGGAAATGTTCTTTATCTTGTTTTGTGCATTACTTATATGATGAAATGGAAATATTAAAGTTGATTGAACTGAAAAGCTGCACTCCGCGTTTTATTGTACATTAATTATACCTCCATACAATATATATAATTAAAATAATCATATTAAAATTGAAATATTGAAAAGAAAAAATTACACTCAATTCTATCACCTTAAAACAACTACTTAACACTGTGGGACATTTTGCCGAAATGTGTTTTCCCCCAACTTGTCACCTTTTCATATTTATACTATATGAAAGGTATGTGTATGTTTAGAAGGAAATGTGTCATGACAAAACAAATTGCTAAAGTCAACTGAGCTCACCACGCGCCAGGCAAGAACCACAGAAGGGAACAGAGATCCCTCCTCGCTATATTCCAATCTACCCCCCTTTACCAAGGCTAACTGCCCCTAAGGAGTTAAGTTCAAAGAGATACAGGCTCCCAGACTCACCCGAGAAGGAGAAATCAGAGCTCCGGGAAGTTAAACTGAAAGGCTGGAAAAGTCAGGCAGGCCGTCTCAGGTCTAGCCATGCCCAAGTTATGCTTATGCCTCGTAAGAGGATAAGAGGACCCCCACTAGGACCCAGATGATGCAGTCCAGCTTCTGCACCTACAAAAGTGCTGAGAAGCACTTCTACAAAGGCTAAAGGATGGTAAAAGAAAAAGGCAACCAATATAAAAAAATCTCAGAGGTGCTCCAGGGTGCAGAAAAAAGCACCAATGAGTTTTAAGAAAGACTTCATGAGGCATTTTGGTTGTACACTCGGTTTAATCCTAAGGCTGCTGAAAATCAGTGCATGGTGGATACAGCATTTATAAGACAGGCCCAAGGAAATATCAGGCATCAACTGCAGAAGTTAGAAGTTCCATAGGCATGAATGCTACTCAGCTTATTTAAAGTGGCTACCAAGGTGTACATTAACTGAGATCAGGAGGTATAGGGTCCAGCCCCACAGGGTTGGTGGGTTTTCTCCCTGGGTGCAGAGACGAAAGATTGTACGAATAAAGACACAAGACAAAGAGATAAAAGAAAAGACAGCTGGGTCCCGGGGACCACTACCACCAAGACACAGAGACCGGTAGTGGCCCCGAATGCCAGGCTGCACTGATATTTATTGGATACAAGGAAAAGGTGCAGGGTAAGGAGTGTGAGTTATTTCCAGTGATTGACAAGGTCACATGAGTCACGTATCCACTGGACAGGGGGCCTTTCCCTATTTGGCAGCAGAGGCAGAGAGACAGAGACAGAGAGAGAGAGAGAGAGGACACAGCCTACGCCATTATTTCTGCATATCAGAGACTTTTAGTACTTTCATTAATTTGCTACTGTTATCGAAAAGGCAGAGCCAGGTGTACAGGATGGAACACAAAGGCAGACTAGGAGCGTGACCACTGAAGCACAGCATCACAGGGAGACAGGCCTCTGGACAACTGCGCCCAGGCCACAGGAGGTGGAGGAGTAGAGCCTTCTCTGAACTCCTCCAGGGAAAGGGAGACTCCCTTTCCCAGTCTGCTAAGTAGTGGGTGTTTTTCCTTGATACTGACGCTACTGCTAGACCACAGTCAGCTTGGCAACAGACATCTTCCCAGACGCTGGCGTTACCACTAGACCAAGGAGCCCTCTGGTGGCCCTGCCCGGGCATAACAGAAGGCTCGCACTCCTGTCTTCTGATCACTTCTCACTATGTCCCCTCAGCTCCTATCTTTGTATGGCCTGGTTTTTCCTAGGTTATTTGTAGAGCAAGGATTATTATAATATTGGAATAAAGAGTAATTGCTACAAACTAATGATTAATGATATTCATATATAATCATATCTATTATCTATACCTAGTATAACTATTCTTATTTTATATATTTTATTATACTGGAACAGCTCATGCCCTCAATCTCTTGCCTCGGCGCCTGGGTGGTTTGCAGCCCACAAGGAGGCAAAGAAGAAAGCTGATCGGAGGCTTAAGAAAGGACAATTTGGCATATACAGAAACTCATGTTGCACTTCTTGTCCCCCAATGACACATCTCCTGGATTTGCAAAAAGGTCTCTTTTCTTTGGTCCCTGTAGCCCACACAGTTCTTTGTGTGTATGGGGGGGGCACTAACTGGGTGCGTTACCACAGAGAAATTTACTAGCAGCAGCCCTTATAGGAAGAGAAGCTGGCTTTGCAAGGGGGCATGGACGCAGGCGTGAACACAGTCGTGGAAAAGGCTAGTCTGGACAGGAGTTTGAAAGCTGGCTGAGGCTAGAGAGAGACTAATGTGCACAGTGCAAAAGGAAAGGACACTAGAAGGATAAATGTCACAAGAATAAGGAGAATGGTCAATGGTTTAACAACCAAGTGCAGTGTTCAGTTGCTAGTTGTGGTGCTTCAAAGGCAGACCCTGATCTGAGCGGCTTACCGGGGCGCGAGAATTTGGAGAACTGAGACAGACAGGGATCCATCCTTTTAGGCCCTGGGGAGCCTATAGTCTCTATGGAAGTAGGGGGCCGATTCATGGATGTTTTGGTCGATACTGGTGCTGATTTCTCTGTGGTAACTCACCCAATTAGCGCCCCCACCCCGCACACACACCAAGAACTGTGCTACTATCATATGGGCTACAGGGGCCAAAGAAAAGAGACCTTTTTGCAAATCCAGGAGATGTGTTATTGGGGGACAAGACGTGCAGCATGAGTTTCTATATATGCCAAATTGTCCAGTGCCTTTGTTAGGGAGAGACGTACTCCAGAAACTGCACAAATTTCCTTTACACCTAAAGGGAATATGACACTGTAGTTTGGAAGGTCTAAGGCAATGGTATTGACTCAGCCTCAAGAACTGAGGAATGGCAGCTCTATGAACTGTGTACCAGGAGGCTGCCAGAGCCGGACCTACACAATATGTGGGGAATGCTTTTCAAGGTACCAGGTGCATGGGCTGAGGACAACCCTCCTAGATTTGCTGCAAACAGACCCTGGTGGTAGTAGAGCTTAACCCTCATGCTGCCCCAGTACAAGTCCATCAATACCCCCCTACCCGGAGAGGCAACTGATGGCATAACAAAACATTTCAATCGACTCTATGAACATAGGATTATAGTGAAATGCAAGTCCTCCTGGAATACTCCCCTGATCCCTAAGTGCAAGCCAAACGGTGAATACAGGCCAGCGCAGGCTTGGAAGTGCACGCAAGGAGGCTGCATGTGCACTGCCCACCCCAGTTACAAGGCGGCACGTCAGGGAATTTCTAAGTGCAGCAGGATTCGGCCGAATCTGGATTCTATCAAATCTGGATTCCAAACTTCTTTTTTTTTTTTTTTTTGAGGCGGAGTCTCGCTCTGTCGCCCGGACTGGAGTACAGTGGCCGGATCTCAGCTCACTGCAAGCTCCGCCTCCTGGGTTTACGCCATTCTCCTGCCTCAGCCTCCCGAGTAGCTGGGACTACAGGCGCCCGCCACCTCGCCCGGCTAGTTTTTTGTATTTTTTAGTAGAGACGGGGTTTCACCGTGTTAGCCAGGATGGTCTCAATCTCCTGACCTCGTGATCCACCCGTCTCGGCCTCCCAAAGTGCTGGGATTACAGGCTTGAGCCACCGCGTCCGGCCCCAAACTTCTTTCTTATAGCAAGGCCCTTATATGAGGCTTCCAAAGGAAAAGAAAGACAGCCCCTCCTAAGGGAAAAGGAACAGGAAAAGGCCTTCAAAGATATAAAGGAAGCTCTCATCCAAGTCCCGGTGCTAAGGTTGCCAGATGTAAAAAGCCCTTCTTTTTGTATGTGGATAAATGAAAGGGAATGTCAGTCAAAGTCTTAACTCGGTTGTTGGGGTGTTGGTACTGGCTGGTAGCATACTTATTCAAAAGACTGGACTTGGTGGCCTTAGGTTGGCCCCACTGCCTCAGGGCGTTGGCAGCTACTGCTATCCTTAGAGAAGATGCCAACAAGCTAGCCCTAGGTCAGAAGTTAATAGTTTGGGTGCCACATGCTGTAGTCACCTTAATGGAGCAAAGAGGACATCGACCGCTGTCCAACTCTAGAATGCTAAAGTATCAAGGGCTTCTGTGTGAAAATCCCCAGATAACGCTGGAGACTGTAAATAACTTGGACTCAACCACCCTGCTGCCTGTGGAAGAACCCGATTGGAAGGACGGTAGGTTGCCTCACTGCTGACAGCACCTTCCCCATTGTTGCATAAATACGGCGGACGAAGTGTTCTCGAGCCGCGAAGATCTCAGAGACAACCCCTTGGAGAGCCCAAATGTTGAATACTGATGGTAGCAGTTTCATAACAGATGGGGTGTGATAGGCAGGGTATGCAGTAGTGACCCAACACTCGATAGTCGAGGCTCAAGCCTACCTTCTGGGACTTCCACTCAAAAGGCTGAATTAATAGCATTAACCAAAGCACTGTTATTGGCCAAGAGGAAGAAAGTAAACATACATACTGATTCAAGATATGCTTTTGCAACCCTGCACACTCTTGGGGCAATATACAAAGAGAGAGGACTTTTCAATACTAAAGGAAAAAAAAAAGAGAGAGAGGAAATTTTGCAATTATTAGAAGCCACATGGGCTCCAGAGAAGGTGGCTATCACTCATTGCAAAGGACACCAAATTGGGAAAAGCTATGAGGCATAGAGCAACAAAAAGGCAGACCAAGAGGCTTGGCAGGCAGTAATGTGCAAGGCTTTATCCGAAGAAAGAATTCTAGCAATGCCGCTCCTTATAGAGCCTCCTTTCTCAGAGGTACCCAATTACTCTTCAAGCGAAAAAGCTTGGTTTGGTCAGGAAACAGAAAAATATATTAAAGATGGATGGTGGTTGTTCTCTGACGGGAGGCTAGCTGTCCCAGAAACAACAGCCCCAAGGTTTGTGCAGCAGATCCATCAAGGAACACACATTGGGAGGACGGCCCTAGAAACTTTGATAGGCTGGCATTTCTATGTGCCACGGCTCTCTGCTATCACCCGTGCTGTTTGTGAACAATGTCTATCCTGTGCCTGGAATAATCCAAAGACCTACTTGACCCCCAGGAATACAGGAAGTAGGAGCTGTGCCTTGTGAAAACCTGCTTGTAGACTTTACTGAGTTGCCTCGAGCAGGAGGTTACTGGTATATGCTAGTGTTTGTTTGCACCTACTCGGGGTGGGTTGAGGCCTTCCCCACCAGAACTGAAAAGGCACGAGAGGTGACAAAGGTGCTACTAAAAGATATCATACCAAGATTTGGGGCATTTGTGGCAGAAGTTGTACCACAGCTGACTCAACTTTTAAAGATCAAATGGAAACTGCACACAGCCTACAGACCACAGAGTTCAGGGAAGGTGGAACGGAGGAACTGGACACTCAAACAGCTACTAAAAAATTGTGTCAAGAAACTCATCAAAGGTAGGATCGGGTCTTGCCCATGGTCCTCCTCTGAATCAGGTGCACCTCCACCAAACAAACTGGGTATTCGCCCTGTGAGATTTTATTCGACCGGCCACCTTCCCCCATCATAAGACAGATTAAAGGTAATCTCTGTAAACTAGAGGAACTAACTTTAAGAAGGCAAATGCAGATTTTAAGTATGGCTATGTAAAAATGCATGGCTAGGTATAGAAAAATACCTATAAGTCTAATAGACCCAGTACACCCTTTCAAACCTAAGGATTTTGTTTAAGCTAAAAAATGGAATCCAACCACTCTAGGACCCACATACGATAGGACTCATATTGTAATCATGTCTACTTCCACTGCTGTTAAAGTTGCAGGTGTCACACCTTAGATTCACCATAGCCAGCTGAAACCAGTGGCAGCAGTGATTCCCGACGATAACCAGTGGATTAACCAACAAGACCCAGGTCACTCCATCTGAATAGTCCTACGGCAAAACCCAACTACCGGTAAGAAGGACAACTGCCCTGCTCTGACCACACCGCAGGCTGGTCAGTCTACGCATGGCTGAAGCTTGAGGACCCTGCAAGCTCTGCTCTAGTCACATCCTGGAAGCTGACTAGTCAACGCACAGCCGAAGCTAAGGGGACCATCTCCGAATAAGTAAATGTGAATACAATTTATAAGCCTAGTTATAATTCTGTCAATACTGATCGTTCTGCTGTTATGTTATCATTGCAAATGCTGCAAATGTCTATGCCCAGAGGGAGGTTTGCACGCCCATGTGTAGTATAAGCATGTTTCTACTACATACACTGATGTTGTTACCATTTCTGCCTATGCTAGAAAGTGAGAATTCTTTAGAAAGATGTCCACCCTGTGTACATACTACCTGGGTAAGGAATACTGTAGTCAAAACTCTACTGTGCCGTACTTACTATAAATGTACAGGAACCAAGTTAAAAACCTACACATACAACCAGAAACAGTCTGCAATAGTTTAACACAAGACAAGTTTAGCAGGGGCAGCCCTAAACATCTGTACGGAGAACCACAAATCGGATGCCCAGACTAACATTCAGTGGTCAATGCTAACATAGCTCCAATATTTATATTCAGGAAGGACTGCTCTGCAAAGTAGTATGCCAACCAAACCAAACTGTAAGACAAGAACATGAAATCCTTTAAATTTTACTATCTTAAAGCCAGAGCTACCTTTTAGGTGTACAGGACAGACATCACTACTATGAGTTGATAGACAAGAAGCAGGCATTGGAGTTCCACTACTAATTGTCAAAAAGACCAGAAGGAATCAACTGTGTCCAACCCCACAATTCCGAGTCCATAAGTCATTCTACAAGCATTTTGATCAGTCAGCGCCTGAGCTTTCCCATCAACCAAAAACTTATTTGCTCAACTAGCTGAAAACCTAGCTGGCAGCTTAGAAATTTCCTCATGCTATGTTTATGGAAGAACTAATATAGAGGACCAGTGACCATGGGAGGCTAAGAAATTAATGCCACAAGATAACTTCACTTCGCCTAACCCTGCCAGTAAACCAACAGCCTCAGCCAGTGTTTGGTTGTTAAAAATCTCCATAATTGGAAAATACTGTATCACCCATTGGGGAAAGGCTTTCACAGAGGCAGCAGGACAAACAGCCTGCCTAGGGCAACAGTATTATGATGAGACTAAAACAAAACTCCATGGAGAAACACCCAGAAGACTCCTACTTAGCAGATCCAAACCCTTTCTCTCGATTCTCTACTCTAAGCCACTCTTGGTATCAGCTAGAGGCTCCAAATGCTTGGAAAGCGCCCTCTGGCCTATCCTGAATCTGTGGAGCATGGGCATATCGGCAACTGCCGGCTAAATGGACAAGGGCATGTGTGTTAGAAACAATCAAGCCATTCCTCTTTTTAATTCCTCTGAAGCAAGGGGAACTCTTAGGATATCCAGTTTATTAAAAAAATAAAAGAAGCATAATCACACCTAGAAAGCGCAAGTTGGCCCATGTTCCAGTTCAGACTGGGTCCGGATGGTCTCCGGATTCCTTGTTGAGAAGATGGTTCTCAACCTTTGGAGGATTCAAAATCCTCATTGGTAGGTTTATTCTTGACATCTGCCTCATCCTCCCTTGCTTTTTACCCGTTTATTAGGAGTATTCACTCCACTACAGATGCAGTAGTAATGCGCCACACTACCACAAATTTCATGGCATTAACCAAATATTAGCCGCTACCAGGAGAAGCAGCAGCTCAGCTCCGTGAAGAGGTGGCAAATAGTAGTGCTTTCTATTAACACCTTTGTTATAAAAAACACCAAAGGGGGGAAATGGAACAGGAATTAAAAGAAATTAAAAACTGTGTAAGCAAAAACTCAGTTGTATGTAAGAAAACCCAATTCCCCCTGAGGAAGAGAAAGGGCTGGAGTCCTTTAAAATTAACTGCCTGTTTTTCTTTCTGAGGCTAGTGAGTCTTATCTCTCCCTTTCCCAGGCATTGTGAAGACTCTGTTTCTCTAGCTGTGCAGCTGCAAGGTCACTAAACAGATAATCTCAAGTCGTAAAACATGTTGTTCCTTGAGAAGTAAAAAATAATGTAATGCAGGTCTCAACTGAATAGCTGTCTTTGTTTCTCGCTTCTGTAATATGCTTTCGCCTGCACAAATCTCCCCCCGCCCCACGAAATGCTTAAAAGGTTGCTTGACTCTTTGTTCAGGGCTCAGTCCTTTGGATGTTAATCTGACTGGGTTAGTGCCTCTAAATAATTAAATAATTCCTCCTCAACCCCTCGGTCTCTCTGATTCCTTAATTACCCCACAGCAGCATGAACATGGCTCACTGCAGCCTCAACCTGGGGTCAAGCTATCCTCCCACTTCAGTTCTCTAAGTAGCTGGGACTAAGGGTGTATGCCACCAAGCTCAGTTAATTTTTGTATTTTTTGTAGAGACGGGGTTTCACCATGTCACCTCGGCTGATCTTGAACTCCTGAGCTCAAGCGATCTACCCGCTTGGGCCTCCCAAAGTGCTGGAATTACAGGTGTGAGCCACCACACCTTGTTAACATTATGGAGCTCCAAGTCAGGTCTGAGCTGTGTAACATTAGCTGTATGACTCTGGCAAATTAATCGTCCTGCGTCTGTTTTCTCATCTGTAAAAGAAGAATAACATTAAAATAGTTTAACTATTTTTAAAATTAGAATATTGAGAAGAAGGAAAAAAATACCTATGTTCCCACTACTATAAAGGAACCTTTGCCACCATTTCGCTCTTGGTTGGCATCTCCCCCTCCCCCATTTTTAAAAATGAAAATGGACTCTATTTCTTTCCTTCTTTCTTTTTCTTTTTTTAAAGATGATGTCTTGCTATGTTGCCCTTGCTGGACTCATACTCCAGAGCCCAAGCGATCCTCCCTCTTCAGCCTCCTAGATAGCTGGGACTACAGGGATGTGCCGCCATACCTGGTTTAAACCAATTTCTTTTTTAATTCATAATTTTAAATCAAAACAATTTACTCAACTCTTTATTCTGAAAAGTTTTAAACCTCAAAACAGTTGAAAGAATAGTACGATGAACACTCACGTACCCTTACTCTAGCACCAAGAATTCACCAATTATTAACATTTTGACTGTGTCCCCCTCTGCCATAATATACTTTTCTTTTTTTCTGAAATCAGCTGATTGATTAGGGTGGTGGTTGCTGAAAGGGGAGGCGCTGTGGCAATTTCTTAAAATAACACAACAATGAAGTCTGCTGCATGGATTGAGGCTTCCTTTCATGAAAGATTTCTCAGCAGCATGTGATGCTGTTTGATAGCATTTTACCCACAGTAGAATGTACCAAATTGTAGTCAGTCCTCTCAAACTCTGCCACTGCTTTATCAACTAAGTTTATGAAATATTCTAAATCCTTCATTGTCATTTCAACAGTGTTCCCAACATCTTTACCAGGAATAGATTCTATCTCAAGAAACCATTTTCTTTGGTCATACATTAGAAGGAACTGCTCATCATTCAAGTTTCTCATGAGATTGCCACAATTCAGTCATATCTTCAGGCTCTACTTGTAATTTTAGTTTTCTTGCTATTTCCAACCACATCTGCAGTTACCTCCTTCACTGAAGTCTTGAACCTCTCAAAGTCATCAATGAGAACTGGAATCAACTTCTTCCAAACTCCTGTTAATTTTGATATTTTGACCTCTTCCCATGAATCACAAATGTTCTTAATGATATCTAGAATAGTTAATCCTTTCCAGAAGGTTTTCAATTTACTTTGCCCAGATCCATCAGAGAAATAACTATCTATGGCAGCCATAGCCTTACAAAATGTATCTTAAATAATAAAACTTGAAAGGCAAAATTACTTCTTGATCCATGGGCTGAAGAATGGATCTTGGTTCGCAGACATGAAAACAACATTCATCTCCATATACATCTCCATTAGAGCTCTTGGGTGACTATGCACATTTTGAATGAGCAATAATACTTTGAGAGAAATCTTTTTTCTGAGCAGTAGGCCTCAACAGTAGGCTTAAAATATTCAGTAAACCATGCTATGAACAGATGAGCTGTCATCCAGGCTTTGTTGTTCCACTTACAGAGCAAGGCAGATTATACTTAGTGTAATTCTTAAGAGACCTAAGATTTTTAGATGGTAAACAAGCACTGGCTTCAATTTAAAGTCACTAGCTGCATTAGCCTCTAACAAAAGAGTGAGCTTGGCCTTTGAAGCCAGACATTGACCTCTCTAGCTATGAACGTCCTTGATGGCATCTTATTCCAATAGAAGGCTGTTCTGTCTACACTGAATACCTGTTGTTCAGTGGCCACCTTCATCAATGATCTTACCTAGATCTTGGGGATAACTTGCTGCAGCTTCTCCATCAGCACTTGCTGCCTCATCTTACATTTTTGTTTCTGGAGACGGCGTCTTTCCTTAAACCTCATGAAATAATCTCTTCTAGCTTCAAACTTCTATAGTTTCCTCACCTCTCTCAGGCATCACAGAACAGAAGAGAATCAGGGCCTTGCTTTGGATTCGGTTTTGGTTTTAGGGGATGTTGTCGCCGGTTTTATTTTCTATCCAAACTACTAAAATTTTCTCCAAATCGGCAATAAATAGTTTCACTTTCTTATCATTCATGTGTTCATTAGAGTAAAATGTTTAATTTCCTTCAGTAACTTTTCCTTTGCATTCACAAACTGGCTAACTTTTTTGGTGCAAACTTTCAGCCTAGCTTTCAGCCTATCCTGCCTTTTGACATGCCTTCCTCACTAAGCTTAACCATTTCTAGCTTTTGAGTTAAAGTGAGAGATGTGCGACTCTTTCTTTCACCTGAACAGTTAGAGGCCCATTGTAGGATTATTAATTGACCTAATTTCAATACTGTTGTGTCTCAGGGAATAGAGTCCCAAGGAAAGGGAGAGAGAAAGGAGAACGGCCTGTCAGTAGATTAGTCTGAACACACACAACATTTATCAGTTAAGTTTGTCGTCTTATATGGGCACAGTTCATGGCGGCCCCAAACAATTACAATACAAGGAACACTCATCACAGGTCACCTTTGTAGCAGAGTACATCTCCCTATGACGGACGCGAACGTCCTCTTACTTTCGGGAACGTCCTACTCCGTCTACGAAGTAGCCGCACTTTCACTACTTCACTTAATAAACTTGCTTTTGCTTTGCTATGCAGACTCGCCCTGAATTCTTTCTTGCGCAAGATCCAAGAACCCTCTGTTGGGGTCTGGATCGGGACCCCTTTCTGGTAACAAAACTACACCAAAAATAAAAGAAAACTTACGTTACTGTGCGGGAGCTGACAAAGTCTCCAGTAGGAGGGAGCACTCAGAATTTCACCTTCTGTGGCCCTTCCCTAAGCGAGGAGGAGCAAAGTTTGGAAGAGGAGGGTCCAGCGCCCCAAGCCAGCTCTCCCATCGGCACAGCATTGGTCCGCGAGGCAGCCAATCAGGTAGCTGAGTTTGTCATAGGGGCGGGACTTCCTCCGCAGCGCGCAAGAGTACTTGAGTGGAGGTCCCGCCCCGGAACTGCGGTGGCTTCTGCAGCTGAGGTACTGCGGCGGTTTCTGAGGCTCCTGACCCGCGACCAACGGAGCTGCCGTGGCGTCTCCACACTGTGAGTACCGAAACGAGCGGGGCTGGAGCCGACTCTGGAGAGGGGCTGAGGCCAGGAACCCGGGTTCCTATCGCAGGTCTCTCTGGGCCGTTGGGTTCCCGGGTCCAGAGAGGGCGGCCGCCGGCCCAAGCCGTCCGGCCGAGCTGCGTGCCATGGTCCCCGCGCCTTGGGCTCCTTGTCCGGGCATCAGGGCCTGACGGCCTCGGCTTCTCGGTTTCGTGCGCGCGTTCGTGCCTGAGACAAAGCGAGAGCACCGCGCGAGACCGGCGTCACGAGGAAACAGTGGCCCTTCTACTCTGCCTGACGCTCCTCGTGTCCTCGCCGGTTCGCGTGGCACTCACCGCCCTCTCCTCGTTGAACCCCGCGTGTTTTTTTGCCGTGGCGCGGCGGGTCCGGCGGGCACTGTGTGCGAACGTGCTCTCCTCGCCGGGCGCCATGCTCAGCGGTTTTTGAAGTGCGTCACTTTTTCGTAGTGGCGTATAACGATTCTGTGGGACAAATGTCCTCGTTATTCCCATTGTGCAGACGGGGAAATAGAGACTCAGAGATGGATACGTCCACCGCAGAGCCACAGCTGACGAGTGGTGGATCCGGATTTGAACCAAGGTTTTACCTTGGTCTTTTTCACGGAATCTGTTGTCTTCCTTGGGCTTTCTGAAAAGGAAAAACCTGGATCGAGTTCCACCCCAACGAGTTGGGCCTAAATGGCCATTAAGCCACTTAGAATATGATGAAAAAGCTGGATGGGTTTTAAGACGCTTGGCAAAGGAAGGGTTGGTGGAGCAGGCATTTGCTCTCTCAGGCAAGGCTTGAGAAGGAAGCAAGCGCAATACGCTTTTAATAAAGCTCACTCCTCCTGCCCCTACAAGACAAACCCCTCAGATTCTTACTCTGCCTTCAGAACGGCTTATGTGTGGCAGGCTTCATTCTCCGTGCTTTACATAATTTCCTTTATTTACATAAAATATACAACTTAGATATTGTTAGGTACTCTTCACCCTTTTTATAGATGAGAGCACTGAAGTTCAGAGAGGAGTGGGTGGCACTATCCAAGGTCACACACGCAGTAAGTGTTGGATTTGGAATTCAAACCAGGTCTAGCTCATACGTGTTTGTTCGATCACATGCGTACCCTGTGTTCCAGGCAAAGCTGTCTGTTCTGTGGTATTTCCTTCTTTGTTCTTCTCTAGGTGGGAGCAACTGTGTGATAGCCATCTTTGTATCCTCAGTTCTTTGTAGGGCCTGGTTGCTTAGAAAATATTTGTTGCATCAGAACCCTCTGCTTCTCAGACACCAACCTAATAGAACATGTATCTCCTTTTCAGCAACCATGAAGTTGAAGGACACAAAATCAAGGCCAAAGTCATCAAACTATGGCAAATTTCAGACAAAGGGAATCAAAGTTGTGGGAAAATGGAAGGAAGTGAAGATTGACCCAAATATGTTTGCAGATGGACAGATGGATGATTTGGTATGCTTTGAGGAATTGACAGATTACCAGTTGGTCTCTCCTGCCAAGAATCCCTCCAGTCTCTTCTCAAAGGAGGCACCCAAGAGAAAGGCACAAGCTGTTTCAGAAGAAGAGGAGGAGGGAGAGTCTAGCTCACCAAAGAAAAAGATCAAGTTGAAGAAAAGTAAAAGTGTAGCAACTGAAGGAACCAGTACCCAGAAAGAGGTTGAAGTCAAAGATTCTGAGCTGGAGGCCCAGGGAGATGGCATGGTTTGTGATGATCCAGAGGCTGGAGAGAAGACATCAGAAAACCTGGTCCAAACTGCTCCAAAAAAGAAGAAAAGTAAAGGGAAAAAAGGGTTGGAGCCTTCTCAGAGCTCTGCTGTTAAGGTGCCCAAAAAAGTGAAGACATGGATTCCTGAAGTTCATGATCAGAAGGCAGATGTGTCAGCTTGGAAGGACCTGTTTGTTCCCAGGCCGGTTCTCCGAGCACTCAGCTTTCTAGGCTTCTCTGCACCCACACCGATCCAAGCCCTGACCTTGGCACCTGCCATCCGTGACAGACTGGACATCCTTGGGGCTGCTGAGACAGGTAAGGGCAACTCCGGCCAAGGCAGGATTGCTTCTGGATTGAGCCCATAGCTACTAATAAGCCAGATAATTGGGAGAGAGAAGAATGTTGAGAACATAACCACAAAAGCAACGCTGAATAAAGGTGTTTAGAAGTCAGCCCCCTCTGGTTTGAAATATGCTCTTCCTGAATGGTACCCTAGCCATCACTTTTATCTCTCTCAGTTCTGTAGACCCCATTATCAACCAAATGGAGATAACAGTTTCTACCTCTTGCATTGCTGTGAGGGTTAAATGCTACAGTAAGCTAAAGCTTACACTGTACATTGGAAGTGGTCTGCAAATGGTAGTTTCTCCTGTTCTTGAGCCTTTTCAGAATGACTCATGGGGTAAGGTCAGGCTAAGATCAGCCCTCTGGAGAGGTAGATCTTCATAAGTATAAGGAAGAACTGTATAATTCTCAGGAGTTGTGCAAAGGTGAAAAGGGTTGCTGCTTGGGAGTTGATGAGTTTCTTGTCATTGTAAGGATTTGAGTGTGGATTTTGGGATCATTGGGTGGATTTTGTAAACAGATTCAGCTATGAAGTGATTGTTAGGACTAGGCTGTGTGAGGTTCCTGCAAGACTTTTGGAAGCAATGACAGGTTGGCTTCGCTGGATAACTAGACTACTGACTTGGGGAAGGAACTAGTACTGCCTGGAACTATTGGTCTGTTTAGACCAGCAGTGTCCGTTAGAAATACATATAGTCATCTCTTGATATCCATGGAGGATTGGTTCCAGGACCTCCTTTGGATACCAAAATCCAGGGATGCTCAAGTCTCTGATATAAAATGGTATAGTGTTTGCATATAAGCTATGCACATCCTCCTGTATATTTTAAATCATCTCTAAATTACTTACAATACCTCATACAATGTAGGTCTTATGTAAATTGTTACACCGTATTGTTTAGGGAATAATAACAAGAAAAGTCTGTACAGTGTTTAGTACAGATACAGTTTTTTTTTACCCCTGAATATTGTCGATCCCCAAGATGCAGAACCCACGGTTACAGAACAGTGATTGTATAATGTAAAACACATGTGTAATTTAAAATTTACTAGGAACCACATTTTTTAAAAGTTAAAAAAAACTAGTGAGATATTTTACATTTTCTTACTAAATTTTTAAGTAATAAATTACTTAAATTTTTAATTTAAACAATTTTAAAATTTTAATTAATTTTTAGTAATAAACCACTAAACTTGCAGCACATGTCAGTTTAGAGTAACTACGTTTTAAGTGTTCAGTAGACACGTTGTGCTTTGGGTTTCTGGAACAGTGATCAGGAAACTTGATGAGGTTCTGTGACAGTCATATAGGTGGAAGAGTGAGGAACTCACAGGAAAGGGTAATGGAGATTATAACTTAGAACATTTACTGAGCATTTAAGATGTGTCATGCACTGTGTTAAGTGCTGTATGTTGATGAGGTCGGTTGTCACAACCACCCTGAGGTAAGTACCATTATTCCCATGTTACAGATGAGAAAACTCAATCTCACAGAGCATAGACAGCTTCCCTAAAATTACACGACTGAAATGGTAGTGTCGGGATTCCAGGCTAGTTCTGTGTGTTGTTAAGCATTCTGCTACACTGCTTTGATGTATATACGTGCAGCAGAGTCCTGAAAGTCCCTGGAAGGCAGAAACAAGGTTTATGTGAGCCATTGTGGCCAGAGATTGACATTTGGATTTATACCACAATTCCTGTCAGGTTGTGAATCTACAAGTCCAGAATTCAAAACGTCTTGGGTAAGTCATCCATTTGGGGCTGTGAACAGACCATTGCCCATGCAATAACGAATAGACCCTTAAACAATGTGGGGATTAGGGGCACCAGTCCCCCATGCAGTCAAAAATCCATGTATAATTTTGAACTCCTCCCAAACTTAAAATAGCCTATTTTTGGCTGGATGCCTTACAGATAACATAAGCAGTCTATTAGCACATATTTTGTATTATATACTTTATTTTTACAGTAACATAAACTAGAGAAAAACTGTTACTAAAATCGTAAGGAACAGAAAATATATTTGCTATTCATTAAATGGAAGTGGATCATCATAAATGTGTTCATCTTCATCTTTACTGTGAGTAGGCCGAGTAGAAAGAAGAGGGCTTGGTCTTGCTGTCTCAGGGGTGGCTGAGGTGGAAGAAATTATGTGTATAAGTGGACCCCCATATTCAAATTTGTGTTCAAGGGTCAACTGTATATCCATTACCCCCAGAAAGATGCCCTGGTTTTTTTTTGTAATCCCTCCCTCCCTCAGTTCTTGTTCCTCCTCAGGCAACCACTGATAGGCTTTCTTAGGCTTTCTATCACTATAAATTAATTTGCATTTTTTTCTTTCTCTCTCTCACTCTCACACACACACACACACACACACACTCACTCACACTCTCTCTGTCTTCTCTCTCTCCTTTTTTTGTTTCTTGGAGATGGAGGCTCACTCTGTCACCCAGGCTGGAGTGCAGTGGTGCAATCTCGGCTCACCGCCTCCCGAGTAGCTGTGCCCACCACCATGCCCGGCTAATTTTTTTTCATATTTTTTGTAGAGATGAGGTTTCACCATGTTGGCCAGGCTGGTGGTGAACTCCTGACCTCGTGATCCGCCCACCTCAGCCTCCCAAAGTGCTGAGATTACAGGCGTGAGCCGCCACGCCTGGCCCTATACTCGATCTTTAATTTTATTTTAGACTTTTAAAATTTTAGTATTATTTCCTTGTCATTTGAATTTGCATTTCCCTAGTGACTTGCAATGTTGAGTATATTAGCATATGCTTATTTGTCTATTCAATTATTTTACCCATTTTAAAATTGGGATGTTCTGTTGTAGAGTTTTGGGGTTCATTGTGTATTCTAGATACATGTCCTTTATCAAATGTGAGATTTGCAAATTTTTCTCCCAGTTTGTGGCTCACCTTTTCATTCTCTTAACAGTGTTTTTCAAAGAGCAGAAGGTTTTATTTTTATGAAATCCAAATTAGCCTTGTCTTTTATGAATTTATGCTTTTGGTGCCTTTGGTGTTTTATCTAAGAACCCTTTGCCTAACTCAAGATCACAAAGATTTCTTCTGTGTTTTGTTCTAGAAGTGTTAATAGACTTAGGTTTTATGTTTTGGTCTCCAATCCTTATTGAGTTAACTTTTATTTAGAGTGAGAAGTATGGATCAAAGTTTGTGGGTTTTTCTGCATATGGCTGTCTAATTATTTCAGCACTATTAGTTGAAAAACTATTATTTCTCCACTGAGTTGACTTTGCGTCTTTGTTGAAAGTCTGTGACCATATAGTTGTGGGTCTTGCTCTGGAGTCTTTGTTTTCCGTTGATCTGCTTGTCTAGTCTTTATGTCAGTTTCTTACTCTCTTGGTTATACTAGCTTTATAATAAGTCTTAAAATTAGGTGGTATAAGTCCTGTTTGTTCTTTTTAAAAGTTATTTTGACTGTTGTAGGCATTTGCCCTCCCATATGGATTTTAGAATCTGTTTAATCAATTTCTACAAAAAAAGGAAGCTGATATTTGGATTGGGATTCTGTTGATTACAGAGCAAATTGAGGATAGATGACATCTTAACAATATTGAACTTTCCAGTCTATGAATATGGTATCTCTCCATTTCTTTAGGTCTTTAACTTTTCTCAGCAATGTTTTATAATTTTCAGTATATAGATTTTTCACATCTTATGTTAGATTTATCCTTAAGCATTTTGTATTTTTGATTCTATTGTAAATGGTAATTTAAAATTTTTTATTTCCAGTTGTTTGTTGCTAATAAGTAGAAATATGATGGATTTTTGTATATTGATCCTGTGTCCTGCAACTTAGTACCACCAAGTAGTTTTCTGAGGATTCCACAGTATTTTCTGCAAAGATGATCATTATTCTGTCTTGGATGCCTTTTGTTTTTCTTGTTGTATTGCAGTGGCTAACACCTTTAGCAGAATTTTAAATTGTAGTGGTAAAGTGGGCATTATTGCTTTGTTTTTGATCTTTTGGGGAAAACATTTAGTCTTTCACCATTAAGTCTGATCTTAGCTGTAGGTTTTTTGTAGATGCTTTTTATCACGTTGAGGAAGTTTGCTTTGATTTCTCATTTGCTGAAAGGTTTTATCAGGGATGGATGTTGGATATTTTTCAAATGGTTTTTTTACTGCATATATTGAAATACGTGGTTTTTCATTTTTAGTCTGTCAGTATGGTGAATGACATTTTCAAATATGATATTAGACTGACATTCCTGGGATAAACTGAACTTGGTCACAGTATACCATTGTATTTATATATTGTTGGATTTGATTTGCTAAAATTTTGTTGAGAATTTTTGAATTTAGGTTCATGGGATATTTGTAGTTTTCTTGTAATGTTTTTGGTGTTGGAATCAGTAATATAGTGTCAGAATGATTTCTGAAGTATTCTGTTCAGTTTTCTGAAATAATTTATATAGGATTGACATTTTGTCCCCAACTTAAATGTTTGGTAGAATTCATCTGGGCCAGCACTTCTCTTTGTAGGAAGATTTTTGGCTACAGATTTACTTTGTTTAATAGATAAGAGATATTTGTGTTACTTCTTTTTTTTTCTTTTTCTTTTTTTTTTTTTTTTGAGATGGAGTCTTGCTCTGTTGCCCAGGCTGGAGTGCAGTGGCACGATCTTGGCTCATTGCAGGCTCTGCCTACCGATTTCACGCCATTCTCTTGCCCCAGCCTCCCAAGTAGCTGGGACTACAGGCACCCGCCACCATGCCTGGCTAATTTTTTGTATTTTTAGTAGAGACGGAGTGTCACTGTGTTAGCCAGGATGGTCTGGATTACCTGACCTCGTGATCCGCCTGCCTCAGCCTCCCAAAGTGCTGGGATTACAGGTATGAGCCACCACGCATGGCCACTTCTTTTTTTCTTGAGTGACAATTTTCTACTTGCAGTTCTATTAGTTTTTGTTTCATGTATTCTGACGATCAGTTTATGTGAATAAATGTTTTATGGATTAAAACATTAGATTGTTGTTATATCCTCTAAATGAATTGGCTTCTTAGCATTATGAAATGGCCCTCTTTCTCCTTGGTAATATTTTTTGTTCTAAAATGTACTTTGATATTGATGCAGCCAGTCCAGCTTTATTGATTAATGTTAGCATGGTGTGTGTTTTTCCATAGTATTACTTTCCCTTATTTATATCTTTATATTTAATGTGAATTTCTTATAGGCAGCATATAAATGGGTCTTGCTGTTGAATCAGACAATTTCTGTCTTTCAGTTGAATTATTGAACCCAGGCATGGTCGCTCACATCTGTAATCCCAGCACTTTGGGAGGCCAAGGCAGATGGATCACTTGAGGCCAGGAATTCGAGACCAGCCTGGCCAACATGGCGAAACTGTCTCTACTAAAAATACAAAACAAATAGCCGGGCGTGGTGGCATGTGCCTGTAGTCCCAGCTACTTGGGGGGCTGAGCCACAAGAATTGCTTGAACCCAGGGAGTAGAGGTTGCAGCGAGCTGAGATCGTGCCACTGTACTCCATCCTTGGTGATGGAGTGAGACTCTATCTAAAAAAAAAAAAAAAAAAAAAAATTGAATTGTTGAAATTATGTATGTTTAATGATTATTTGTAATGGCTGGGTTTACGTATTTATTTTTTGACTGATAGCATACCTGATTTATTTTTTTCACATTTCTGTTTTTTAAAATTTTCCTTTTCTGTGTTTAGATGTTTATTTTTAAAATTTATTTTTCCATAAGTTATTGGGGTACAGGTGGTATTTGGTTACATGAGCAAGTTTTTTTGTTTTTTTTTGAGACGGAGTCTTGCTGTGTCACCCTGGCTGGAGTACAACAGTGCAATCTCAGATCACTGCGACCTCCATCTTCCGGGATCAAGCCGTCTTCCTTCCTCAGCCTCCCAAGTAGCTGAACTACAGGCATGTGCCACCATACCAGGCTAATTTTTGTATTTTTAGTAGAGACAGGGTTTCACCATGTTGGCCAGGCTGGTCTTGAACTCCTGAACTCAAGTGATCTGCCCACCTCGGCCTCCCAAAGTTTAGGATTACAGACATGAGCCACCATGCCAGTTTAGTGGTGATTTGTGAGATTTTGGTGCACTTACCACCCTTGCAATATACACTGCACCATATTTGTAGTCTTTCATCCCTTGCCCCCCTTTCATTCTTCCCCCCAAGTACCCGGAGTCTGTTGTGTCATTCTTATGCTTTTGTGTCCTCATAACTTAGTCCTGCATATCAGTGATAACTAGGATGTTTGGTTTTTCCATTCCTGAGTTAACCTCGCTTAGAATAATAGTCTCCAGTCTCATCCAGGTCACTGCAAATGCTGTTAATCCGTTCCTTTTTATGGCTGCGTAGTATTCCATCCTAAATATACCACAGTTTCTTTATCTACTCGTTGATTGATGGGCATTTGGGTTGGTTCCATGGTTTTGCAATTGTGAATTGTGCTGTTATAAACATAATGTGTGCAAGTATCTTTTTTGTATAATGACTCCTTTTCCTCTGGTTAGATACCCAGTAGTGGGATTGCTGGATGAAATGGTAGCTCTCCTTTTAATTCTTTAAGGAATCTCCACACTGTTTTCCATAATGGCTATACTAGTTTACTTTCCCACCAGGACGTAAAAGTGTTCCTTGTTCACCACATCCATGCCAACATCTGTTTTTTTTTTTGTTTTTTTTTTTGAGTCAGAGTTTCGCTCTTGTTGCCCAGGCTGGAGTGCAGTGATGTAATCTCGGCTCACTGCAACCTCTGCCTCCTGGGTTCAAGTGGTTCTCCTGCCTCAGCCTCCCGAGTAGCTGAGATTACAGGCGTGCGCCACCATGCCCGGCTAATTTTGTGTTTTTAGTAGAGACGTGGTTTCTCCATGTTGGTCAGGCTGGTCTCAAACTCCCGACCTCATGTTATCTGCCCGTCTCAGCCTCCCAAAGTGCTGGGATTACAGGCATGAGCCACTGCGCCTGGCATTCGTTCATTCATTCATTCATTCATTCATCGAAGTCAAAAGCTCACTCTGTTGCCTTGCCTCACTTGTTGCCCAGGCTGGAGTGCAGTGGCACGATCTTGGCTCACTGCCACCTCCACCTCCTGGGTTCAAGCGATTCTCCCGCTTCAGCCTCCTTAGTGGCTGGGATTACAGGTGCCTGTCACCATGCCCGACTAATTTTTGTATTTTTAGTAGAGATGGGGTTTCATCATGTTGGCCAGGCTGGTCTCGAACTCCTGACCTCAGGTGATCTGCTCACCTCAACCTCCCGAAGTGCTGGGATTACAGGCGTGAGCCACCGTGCCTGGCTGCCAACATCTACTGTTTTTTGATTTTTTGATTATGGCCATTCTTGCAAGAGTAAGGTGGTATCGCATTGTGGTTTTGCTTTGCATTTCCCTGATCATTAGTGATGTTGAGCATTTTTTCATATGTTTGTTGGCCATTTGTATATCTTCTTTTGAGAATTGTCTATTTATGTCCTTAGCCCACTTTTTGATGGGATTGTTTTTTTCTTACTGATTTGTTTGAGTTTGCTGTAGATTCTGGATATTAGTCCTTTGTCAAATGTATAGATTGTGAAGATTTTCTTGCACTCTGTGGGTTGTCTGTTTAGTTTGCTGACTGTTCCTTTTGCTGTACAAAAGCTCTTTAGTTTAATTAGGTCCCAGATATTTATCTTTGTTTTTATTGCATTTGTATTTGGGTTCTTGGTCAGGAAATCCTTGCCTAAGCCAATGTCCAGAAGGGTTTGTCCAGTGTTATTTTCTGGAATTTATATAGTTTCAGGTCTTAGGTTTAAGTTCTTAATCCATCTTGAGTGGATTTTTGTATAAGGTGAGAGATGAGGATCCAGTTTCATTCTCCTATAGGTGGCTAACTAGTTATCCCAGCACCATTTGTTGAAAAGGGTGTCTTTCCCCCACTTTATGTTTTTGTTTGCTTTATCGAAGATCAGTTGCCTGTAAGTATTTGGGTTTATTTTTGGGTTCTGTATTCTGTTCCATTGGTCTTTGTGCCTATTTTTATACCAGTATCACTCTGTTTTGGTGACTGTGGCCTTATAGTATAGTTTGAAATCAGGTAGTGTGATGCCTCCAGATTTGTTCTTTTTGCTTAGTCTTGTTTTGGCTATGCAAGCTCTTTTTTAGTTCCATATGACTTTTAGATTTGTTTTTTCTAATTCTGTGAAGAATGATGGTGGTATTTTGATGGTATTGCATTGAATTTATAGATTGCTTTTGGCAATAGGGTCATTTTCACAATACTGATTTTACCCATCCATGAGCATGGGATGTGTTTCCATTCGTTTCTGTCATCTATGATTTCTTTCAGCAGTGTTTTGTAGTTTTCCTTGTGGAGGTCTTTTGACTCCTTTGTTACATTCCTAAGCATTTTTTTTTTTTTGCAACTATTTTAAAAGGGATCAAGTTCTTGATTTGATTCTCCGCTTGGTTGCTGTTGATGTATAGAAGAGCTACTGATTTGTGTACATTAATCTTGTATCCGGAAACTTTGCAGAATTATCAGTTCTAGGAGCTTTCTGGAGGAGTCCTTAGGATTTTCAAGGTAAATGATCATATCGTCAGCAAACAGTGCCAGTTTGACTTCCTCTTTACTGATTTGGATGCCCTTTATTTTTTTCTCTTGTCCGATTGCTCTGGCTAGGACTTCTAGGATAGTGTTGAAGAGGAGTGATGAGAGTGGGCATCCTTGTCTTGTTCCGGTTCTCAGAGGGAATACTTTCAACTTTTTCCCATTCAGTATTATGTTGGCTGTGGGTTTGTCATAGAAGGCTTTTATTACGTTAAGGTGTGTCCCTTGTATGCCGATTTTGCTGAGAGTTTTAATTGTAAAGGGATGCTGGATTTTGTCTGATGCTTTTTCTGCATCCATTGGGATCATGTGATTTTGGCTTTTAACTCCGCTTACGTGGTATAACACATTTATTGACTTGCATATGTTAAACCATCCCCGCATCCCTGGCGTGAAACCCACTTGATCATGGTGGATTAACTTTTTGATATGTTACTGAATTTGGTTAGCTAGTATTTTGTTAAGGATTTTAGGATATATGTTCAGGGATATCGGTCTGTAGTTTTCTTTTTTGGTTATGTCCTTTCCTGGTTTAGGTATTAGGGTGATGCTGGCTTCGTAGAATGAATTAGGGAGGGTTCTTTCTTTCTCTATCTCGTAGAATAGTGTCAAAAGGATTGGGAACAGTTCTTCTTTGAATGTCTGGTAGAATTATACTGCAAAACCTTCTGGTGCTGGACTTTTTTTTGTTGGTAATTTTTTAATTACCATTTCAGTCTTGCTGGTTGTTATTGGTCTGTTCAGGGTATTTGATTCTTCCTGACTTAAGCTGGGAGGGTTGTTTTTTTCCCAGGAATTTATCCATCTTTTCTAGGTTTTCTAGTTTATCTGTGTGAAGGTGTTCATAGTAGCCTTGAATGATCTTTTGTAATTTCAGTGGTGTCAGTTGTAATATCTCCTGCTTCGTTTTTTAGTGAGATTATTTTGATTTTCTCTCTTCTTTCTTGGTTAATCTTGCTAATGGTCTATCAATTTTATTTATCTTTTCAAAGAACCAACTTTTTGTTTCATTTATCTTTTGTTTGTTTGTTTGTTTCAATTTCATTTAGTTCTGCTCTGATCTTGGTTATTTCCTTTGTTCTACTGGGTTTAGGTTTGGTTTGTTCTTGTTTCTCTAGCTCCTTGAGGTGTGACCTTAGATTGCCTGTTTGTGCTCTTTCAGACTTACTGATGTAGCCATTTAGGGCTATGAACTTTCCTCTTAGTGCCACCTTTGCTGTATCCTAGAGGTTTTGATATGTTGTGTCGTTATTGTCATTCAGTTTGAAGAATTTTTAAATTTCCATCTTGATTTTGTTTTTGACCCAGTGCTCATTCAGGAGCAGGTTATTTAATTTTCGTGTATTTGCATGGTTTTGAAGATTCCTTTTAGAGTTGATTTCCAGTTTTATTCCACTGTGGTCTGAGAGAGTGCTTGATGTCATTTCACTTTTCTTAAATTTATTGAGGCTTGTTTTATGGCCTGTCATACGGTCTGTCTTGGAGAAAGTTCCATGCACTGTTGAATAGAAGCGTATTCTGCGGTTGTTGGATGAAATGTTCTGTATATATCTGTTAAATCCATTTGTTCCAAGGTGTAGTTTAAATCCATTGTTTCTTTGTTGACTTTCTGTCTTGATGACCTGTCTAGTGCTGTCAGTGGAGTATTGAAGTCCCCGACTATTATTGTGTTGCTGTCTGTCTCCTTTCTTAGGTCTGTTAGTAATTGTTTTGTAAATTTGTGAGCTCCAGTGTTAGGTGCATATATGTTTAGGATTGTGATATTTTCCTGTTAGACAAGGCCTTTTGCCATTATGTAATATCCCTCTTTGTCTGTTTAAGCACTGTTGCTTTACAGTTTATTTTGTCTAATATAAGAATAGCTGCTCCTGCTTGCTTTTGGTGTCCATTTGCATGAAATGCCTTTTTCCACCCCTTTACTTTAAGTTTATGTGAGTCCTTATGTGTTAGATGAGTCTCCTGAAGGCAGCAGATGGTTGATGAGTTCTTATCCATTCTGCAGTTCTTTATCTTTTAAGTGGAGCATGTAGGCCATTTCCATTCAGTGTTAGTATGAAATGTGAGGTACCCTTGCGTTCATCATGCTCTTTGTTGCCTGTGTACTTTCGTTTTGTTTTTTCTTTTTGCTTTTTAACTTGTATTTCTGCGTCCTGTGTGATTTTTACTTTATACTTTAAAGAGGTTGTTCTGATTTGATACATTTCCAGGGTTTGTTTCAAGATTTAGAGCTCCTTTTAGCAGTTCTTATTACAGTGGTGGCTTGGTAATGGCAAATTCTCTCAGCATTTGTTTATCTGAAAGCGGTTGTTTATTTTGTGTATCTTTCCTTCATATATGATGCTTAGTTTTGCTGGATACAAAATTCTTGGTTGAAGATTGTTTTGTTTGAGGAGGTTGAAGATAGGGCCCCAGTCCCTTCTAGCTTGTAGGGCTTCTCCTGAGATGTCTGCTGTTAATCTGATAGGTTTTCCTTTATAGGTTATCTGGTGCTTCTGTGTCACAGCTCTTAAAATTCTTTCCTTCATCGTAACTTTGTATAACCTGATGACAGTGTGCCTAGGCGAAGATCTTTTTGCAGTGAATTTCCCAGGTGTTCTTTGTGCTTCTTGTATTTGGATATCTAGGTTTCTAGCAAGGCTGGAGAATTTTTCCTCAATTTTTCCCCCAAATATGTTTTCCAAGCTTTTAGCATTCTCTTCTTCCTCAGGTATACCAATTATTCTTAGGTTTGGTCATTTCACATAATCCCAGACTTCTTAGGGCCTTTGTTCACTTTTTCTTATTCTTTTTTATTTGTCTTTCTTGGATTGGGTTAATTTGAAGACCTTGTCTTTGAGCTCTGAATTTCTTCTACTTGTTCAGTTCTATTGCTGAGACTTTCTGCAGCATTTCACATTTCTAAAAGTATGTCCAGAGTTTCCTTTTTATTGTTTTCTCTTTATGTATTTCCTTGAATATTTCTCCCTCCACTTCTTTATCATTTTTTGGATTTCCTTGCATTGAGGCTTTACCTTTCTCTGGTCCCTCCCTGATTAGCTTAATAACTAACATCCTGAATTCTTTTTCAGGTAAGTCAGGGATTTCTTCTTGGTTTGGATCCATTGCTGGTGAACTAGTGTTGATTTTTTTTTTTTTGGTGGGGGGTGGTGTTGAAGAGCCCCGTTTTGTCATATTACCAGGGTTGGTTTTCTGGTTCCTTCTTATTTGGTAGGCTCTTTCAGAGGGAAGGTCTAGGGCTGAAGGCTGTTACTCAGGTTCTTTTGTCCCATGGGGTGTTCCCTTGATGTAGTACTCTCCCCCATTTCCTATGGATGTGGCTTCCTGTGAGCCAAACTGCTGTGATTGTTGTCTGTCTTCTGGGTCTAGCCACCCAGCAAGTCTACCCGGCTCTGGGCTAGTACTGGGGGTTGTCTGCACAGAGTCCTGTGATGTTAACCGTCTATGGGGATCTCAGCCATGGATACCAGCGCCTGCTCCGGTGGAGATGCGGAGGGTGCATTGGACTCTGTGAGGATCCTTAGCTTTGGTAGCTCTATTTTTGTGTTGATTGGCCTCCTGCCAGGAGGTGGCACTTTCCAGAAAGCATCAGCTATAGTGTGGAGAGGGACCAGCGGTGGGTGGGGCCCTAGAACTTCCAAGATTATATGCCCTTTGTCTTCCGCTACCAAGGTGGATAGGGAAGGACCGTCAGGTGGGGGCAGGTCTATGCCTGCTCAGACTTTCCTTGGGTGGATCTTGCTGTGGCTATTGTGGGGATGGGGGTAAGATTCCCAGGTCACTGGAGCTGTGTACCTAGGAGGATTATGGCTGCTTCTGGTGAGTTATGCAGGTTGTCAGGGAAGTGGGGGAAAACCAGCAGTCACAGGCCTCACCCAGCTCCCAGCTCCCAGCTCCCTCACAAACTGAAGGGCAGGTCTCATTCCCACCATATCTTCCCCAACAGCCCCTGTCTGTTTCTAGGGGGAGGGCTTGAAAACTTGCCCAAAGCTATCCGCTTTCCAGCTGTGAAAGAAAAGGGCTTTAGTTCTTCCCCTGCCTGTGAAGTCTGGATTCCTGCCCTCCCCTCAAGTTCTGGCCAGGAGGCTTCTGGTCCTCTTCAGATTGTTACATCAAATTGTTACAGAGTTTGGCTACAGAATGCTTTCCTTCTGTGGAGTTTTACCCCCTGCTCCTCTGGCCACCCGCTCAATGGATCCCTGTGGTGCCAGGCAGGAATGGGCTGCTTGGGGACCCAGCGATCTCCCGGGGCCTTTCTGCTGCTTCCTCTACCCTGTATTTCGCTCAGCTCTCTAACCTGACTCAAGTTCAGGTAAAGTCAGAAACTTCTCCCGCAAACGGACCTTCAGCTTCTCCAGTGGGGGTGTGCGTTTGGGAGAGGAGGGTCTCCCTCCTCTCCGCATTTGGGGCACTCACAGTATTTGGGGGTCTCCTGGGTCCTACAGGAGCAGTCCGCTTCCTTCAGAGGGTCTCTGGGTCTTCTTGGGATTACTGGTTTGTTCTTGCAGTCAATCTGGAGCTAAAACTCACAGTGCAAGCCTCCACTTACTGCTCTTTCAGGAGCTACAATCTAGTCCTGCCTCCCATCTGCAATGATCCTGGGAGCCGCATCAATAGTTGGGTTTAAATCTGTTACTTTTCTGTTAGTCCCAGCTCTTCTTCCTTTCCTTCTTTGGCACAGAATTGTGTATGTGTGTATGTGTGTGTGAATTCTGTTCAATTCAGACACTATCTACCTAGAGTTAGTGTCATTCCTTACAGGTTAAGGGCTCAGCCCACAAGGTTGCCCCCATTAGTGATGCTCATCACAAATACTGGTACTTCTGGTCAGCTTGGCTACAAATTGGGTATTCCCACAACACCTTCCTCAGGTTCAACACTTTGCTATGCCTGACAGAACTCAGGGAAACAGTTTACTTGCATTTAACAATTTATTATAAAAGATGTAACTGAGAAACAGCCAGATGGATGAGATGACTAGGGAAGGGTATGGGGCGGGGTTGGAAGTCAGGAGAGAGAGGGCATGGAGTTTCCATCGTCCCTGGGTAGACCACCCAGGAATTTCTCTGAACTCCATTGTTTAGAGATTTTGTGGAGTTTCTATTGCATAGGCATGATTGATAATTGATTAAATCATTGGTTGTTAGTGACTGAGCTCAGTCTCCAGTCCCCTCTTCTCTCCCTGAAGGTTATTGGGGAGAGGCAGCTGAAAGTCTCACAAGGTTTTACAGCAACTGAGGACTAAGACCAAGTATTTCAACAAAAGATGCTCCTATCACTCAGAAAGTTACAAGGCTCTTAGAAGCACTGTGTCAAGAACTAGGAACAGAGACTATAATATATACATATGTATATGCATAGATATCATTTTATCTTTTTTGTTGTCTTGTTAGCTATAATTCTTACATCTTTTTAGTGATTGTTTTGGGATTCATAGTATATATCTTTAATTTTATTACAGTTTACCTTCAGGTAATTTACTGCTTCACATACAACATAAGAATCTTACAAGAATATATTTCTGTTTCTCTCCTCCTTTGTGCTTTTTGTTGTATACTTCATATGTTTTAGAGATTCCAGAATACATTTTTATTATCTTTGCTTTAAACAATTGTTTTTAAAGATGTTTAAATAAGAAAAATAAGGGGTTTTGTTTTTTTGTTTGCTTTTAGAGACAGTGTCTCCCTCTGTCACCCATGCTAGAGTGCAGTGAGTGGCATGATCATGACTCACTGCAGCCTCAACCTCCCGTGCTCAAAGCAATCCTCCTGCCTCAGCCTCCCAAGTTATGAAGACTACAGGAGTGTACCACCATGTCTGGCAATTTTTTTTAAAGATGGGAGTCTCACTATGTTGCCCAGACTGGTCTTGATCCTCCCACCTAGATCTTCCAAAGTGTTGGGATTACAGGCATGAGCCACCATGCCTGGCCATAAAAAGAAGTTTTTAAATATTTACCTACGTAGTTACTGTTTCGGTTGCTCATTATTTCTTTGGGTACATCCAGATTTTCATTTTATGTTATCTTTTTAATTGCATGAAAGACTAACATTTCTGATAGCTCACATTTGCTGCTGGTGAATTATTTCAGGTTTTATATGCCTAAAGTCTTTATTTCACATTTTGTTTTGAGAGAGAGTTTTGCTGGGTGTAGAGTTACAGACTGTCAGGTTTTTTTTTTGTTTTTTTTTGTCTTTAGGCATTCAAATAAAAAATATTGCTACACTGTCTTCTGGCTTTTAGTTTCTGATAAAAAGTCTGCTGTTCTTATTGAAAGTTTTATGGGTTTTTGCTCTCTTTTTTCCTTATAGTATCTTATTTTTGTGTGTGTGGTAATTTTTTACTGAGAGCTGCTTATTTCCTTTGCAAATTGTGAAAATTTTTAGAGATCTATAATAATGGTTTCTCCCTTGAGAAAGCATTTATTGGCTTCTGCCTAGGGCATTATCACTTTGGAACTTCTTTAAATTCTCAGCCTGAGATGTTTTGTTTTAACCACCCAGATGATTTGGACTCTGTGTACATTAAAAGACCAGTTTGAAAATGTTCAGACATAGACAGAAGGTTTGTATTTACGTTTTCTGAAAACTTGAGAAAATTTTCTTTTACTCCCTCCTTTCTCACCAAAGAAAAGTCTTGGGAAAGTATTGTATAGATTACTGCTTCCCAGTCCTCACAAAAACAACACATACACCCAAAACTTGCCCTTTATCTCTTTATTTTTTCATTTCTTGGACATTTGTAATTCATTACTGGTGACCTAACCTCAGTGCTAGCCTGCCATACTTTTCCTCAGTTTCTAATATACTTGTGCCTTCTGGTTCCATCTGGGGAAATCTGTGTAGAGTGGAGGAGCTTTGGGTCAGTCAGGGTGGCACTTGGCTACCTTATTCTGTGTAAAAGAATGAACTCCAGACTAAAGTATGTTCATCTGTTGATTCACACTTTTTATTTTGTTTTGTTTTTTACTTTTAAGGAAGTGGGAAAACTCTTGCCTTTGCCATCCCAATGATTCATGCAGTGTTGCAGTGGCAGAAGAGGAATGCTGCCCATCCTCCAAGTAACACTGATGCATCACCTGGAGAGACCAGAACTGAGGCCGGAGCTGAGACTGGATCACCAGGCAAGGCTGAAGCTGAGTCTGGAGCATTGCCTGATGATACTATAATTGAGAGTGAAGCACTGCCCAGTGATACTGCAGCCGAGGCCAGAGCCAAGACTGGAGGCACTGTCTCAGACCAGGCGTTGGTCTTTGGTGATGATGATGCTGGTGAAGGGCCTTCTTCCCTGATGAGGGAGAAGCCTGTTCCCAAACAGAATGAGAATGAGGAGGAAAATCTTGATAAAGAGCAGACTGGAAATCTAAAACAAGAGTTGGATGACAAAAGCGCCACCTGTAAGGCATATCCAAAGCGTCCTCTGCTTGGACTGGTTCTGACTCCCACTCGAGAGCTGGCTGTCCAGGTCAAACAGCACGTTGATGCTGTGGCCAGGTTTACAGGTGAGGTTTAGTTCCATTTAATAAATCCTTTCTAGGCAAATCCCAAATGCTTGTTGGTAAAGATGAATGAGCTGTGGCTCCTGCCCTCTAGGGTAAGCCATTCTCATCTGTGAGCCAGTCAATTAAGTCCTAGAGAAAATTGTTTGAGTGACATTTTTTCAGTTCCCTCAAGGATAATACATAGTTGGTGCCATTGTAGATGCATAGGAAATTTATTGGATACAATAGATGCTCAGGGCAGGGATTAGCAAACTGTCTGGTTTTGTAAATAAAGTTTTACTGGAATACACCCACACCCATTTGGTTTTATATTGTCTATGGTTAGTTTTGTACTACAAAGGTGAAGTTGAATAGAGTTAATAGTTGTGACAGGGACCATCTGGCCTATGTGGCCAGTAATGTTTACTAGTGACCCTTTCAGAAAAAGTTGGCTGATCCCTGCTATAAGCAGTTAGGATTTAATTCTCTCAGGGAATTCACTCTGGGAAGTTCTTCACTCTGGGAATTTTAATTTTATAATAAAAGCAGTTAATTACCAAATTGTTGCTATTGCTAAGCCCTTTACCTGCATGATACTATGAGAACTTCTCCACCAGAGAAGAAAACAACAGGGCATTAGAGGACCTTTCAGAATAATTCTAATTGAGGGAAATAGGAGAGGTGTAGCACAGCTGCAGGTCATATTCCCCCCAGCATTATGGTGCACCAGTGCTCAGAGCTTTGGAGGTAAGCATACCTGGGTTCAAATTCATCCCCTTTGGTGTGGTTGGAGGGGAGGGAGCAGGAAAGAAATGAGGTTGAAGAAGTAGGGCCCAGATCACAGAAGACTTAGTAAGCCCTGTAGGAGTGGCACCAACAGTCGGGCCAGGCCTGTTCTTTTGGCAATGCTCTAGAGCATTACACTGTGCTGATGACTGTCTCTGGTGATCTGGGGTGCCTGTGTCAGCCATGTAAGAAAATGATCACCCAGATTGAATGTTTTCTGTCCCATAGGAATTAAAACTGCTATTTTGGTTGGTGGAATGTCCACGCAGAAACAGCAGAGGATGCTGAGCCGTCGTCCTGAGATTGTGGTTGCCACTCCAGGCCGGCTGTGGGAATTAATTAAAGAAAAGCATTATCATTTGAGGAACCTTCGGCACCTCAGGTAATAGATGGTACTTCTCTTTTCCCCCTCACTGCCTTTTCTGAAATGAGCCTCAGGTGACATGGTGTGGGCAATGCCTTCTTCTCATTGCAGAATGCCATGGTGTGGTATCATCCAGACCCTGGCCTTTAGAAAGCCAAGAGTGCATGAGGGAGATTAGTTGAGGCCCTGATGTGGTGGTGGTAGTGGTGTGTGTGTGTGTGTGTGTGTGTGTGTGTGTGTGTGTAGGATGAGAGTAGGGTGTGCTGTAGATGATTCCTCTTAACCTGCTACTGACTGATGATATGGGTCTCTCTGGATCTGCAGGTGCCTGGTGGTGGATGAGGCTGACAGGATGGTTGAGAAAGGTCATTTTGCTGAGCTCTCACAGCTGCTAGAGATGCTCAGTGACTCCCAATACAACCCAAAGAGACAAACGCTGGTTTTTTCTGCCACGCTAACCCTGGTGCATCAGGCTCCTGCTCGAATCCTTCATAAGAAGCACACCAAGAAAATGGATAAAACAGCCAAACTTGACCTTCTTATGCAGAAAATTGGCATGAGGGGCAAGCCCAAGGTCATTGACCTCACAAGGAATGAGGCCACGGTGGAGACGCTAACAGAGACCAAGATCCATTGTGAGACTGATGAGAAAGACTTCTACTTGTACTACTTCCTGATGCAGTATCCAGGCCGCAGCTTAGTGTTTGCCAACAGCATCTCCTGCATCAAACGCCTCTCTGGGCTCCTCAAAGTCCTTGATATCATGCCCTTGACCCTACATGCCTGTATGCACCAGAAGCAGAGGCTCAGAAACCTGGAGCAGTTTGCCCGTCTGGAAGAGTAAGTTAGGACTGTCCCCAGAGGCTTAACCTCTAGTTAGTTACTGGGGTAAAAGGGGTCAGGATGGTGGGGAAATGGTAGAAAAGCCACCTTCTGTCATAGGGGCCTTATCTCAGTAGTAGGTAGCCTTTTTTTTTTTTTTTTTTTTTGCACAGCATTTGGCAAGGTTACTCTTTTAGTGGATTTGGTTGCTGTTAAATGCCATACAGAAGCTTCAGTACTAATGAATATGGGTGACAATACATAATATTGAATATATAGACAATAGATTAGGTCCTATGCTGGCACTTTAGGTTCAGAATCACATTCAGTTACTTTCCTAACATCCTTGAGAGGAAGCAGAATAGATTCATGGTTAAGAGCACAGATCCTGGAACCAGAATGCCTGAAATCAAATCCTAGCTGTGTCACTCCTTAGGTGGTCAAATTATTTAACTTCTCTGTACTTTAATTTTCTCATTTTTGGGATAATAATAGAACCCATTATAGGGTTGTTATGAGGATTAAGTGATTGTAAATTCATGTGTGTAAAGTATTTAGAACAGTCTCTAGCACATAGTATACGTATATTGCTAAATGTTGGCTTTAATAATTTCTTCTTCTATTACTACTTATTACCATTATCACTATTCTCATTTATAGATGAAGAAATGAGGTCTAGAAAAGCCGATCAGTCTGCCCAAGGTTTCTCTGCCTGGAAGTGGTAGAACTGGGCCTCAGACAAGCCTGTTGGACCTCAGAGCCCATGCTGTGTCTTATTCCGATGTCTTTGTCCATCTGCCTTTGGACCAGACTGATGCTCAGGGAATGGGGTCCAGATAGTCAAGATGAGGGCCTGGGAAGTTGAGGCAGACTATAAAGTGTCCTTTGCTAGTGTTTTGTCAGGTCACAGGGTAATTAGTTTTTAGAACAAGTGTTTGATTTACTTGTTTTAAAAAATTGGTAAGTAGTATCAGTGGTTTACTGAGATTAGCTTAGAACAAGGCTTGGCAAACTATAGCCCTCGTGCCAAATCTTCCTTGCTGCCTTTTTTTTTTTTCTTTTTTGAGATGGGGTCTTGCTGTGTTGCCCAGGTTAGACTTGAACTCACGGGCTCAAACAATCCCACCTTAGCGTCCTAAGTAGCTAGGACTACCAATGCATGCCATCACACCTGGCTGCTGCCTGTTTTTTTACTAGATGTTTTACTGGAACACAGAAAGACCCATTTATATATTGTCAGTATCTGCTTTTGCGCCAGAGTTGAATAGTTGCCATAGAGACTATGTTGTTCACAAAGCTGGAAATGCTCTCTGGTTCTTTACAGAAAAAGTTTGCTGATCTTGACCCAGAGCAGTAGTTTAATGTTCCCGGCCTCAGCTCAGAAATGCAGGGAGTGAGGATCCTGAAGGGCCAGAATCTTATGTTTTGAAGCACCTCAAGTACTTTTGACTTTCCATGAACCATACATTGAGAAACATCATCCAACACATTTATCAAGTGATTACCACGAACCAGATGTTGTTTCTATGTGGTGGTTATACAGCAGTGAGTAATGCAAAGTCCTTGCTCTCATGGAGCTTACATTCTAGTAGAGGGAGATAATAAATTGCAAAGTAAGTCCACAGTGTACCAAGTGATCCTAAGAAGTAAGTCGAGCAAGGGTTGGAGAAAAGAGATTGGGTATGTGTGGTCAGGGAGGCTTCTCTGATGAAGTGAAAATTGAGCAGAAAGCTGAAGAAAGTAATAAAGTGAGTCATATGGATATCTGAGGCAAGACCCTTTAAGGCCTAAGGAGTAGCAAGTACACAGGCTTGGAGGTGAGAGCATGCTTGGTTTGTTTGGGGAAGAACAAGGAAGTCTGTGCCACTGGGAGGAAGTGAGAGGGTGATAGGATAGGAGGTCACTGACCCAGAATATGTATGGCCTCATTTAACTCACTGGAGGGAGTTTTTATCATTGCAGAGTATGGCATGTTAGTTGGGGTCAGTGAGTCCCAAATTTGGATCCAGACTCCACAACTGAATAGCCGTGTACATACCTTGGGAAGTTAATCTCGGAGCCTCAGTTTTTTTGCAAAATGGTATAGAAGTGATATCTTACAGAGTATTGCTAAGGACTGTAATGTTTAGGATGCTCAGCAGTTGGTACGAATTTGATTAAAGATAGCTGTTAGTTATTATTAATAAGCTTTCTCTCTCTACCCCAGCTGTGTTCTCTTGGCAACAGATGTGGCAGCTCGGGGTCTGGATATTCCTAAAGTCCAGCATGTCATCCATTACCAGGTAGGGGCATCTGAAAATGTATAGGCATCTGCCTTCATTGAATCGGGAAATTTTAAGGCAAAGGTTGGGGGAGGGAGGAGGAATTGTTGGTTCCAAGGCTCTTGCATCAGTGAATACCGCTGGCATCGAGTGCCCACTACTCCCACTTTTGGAACACTGCTGAGATTTGGTCTCCAGAAAACCTTGCTTTGTCTGATGTCAAGCAACCCTTCTCTCCAAGCTACTTGATATTGTCAAGTTAGAGTCTTAGTTTTTTCTGTGAAATGGGCATAAGTTAAGCTTGTAATTGGTTACCCTGATGTAGAGAAGTATGAATAGAAGAGTGTGGTAGTTTAGATCTCTCTGGGCTCAAATCCCAGCTGTGTAACCTTGAACAAGTCATGTAATCTCTCTGTATCTCAGTTTTCTCATGTGTTAAATGGCAGTGAGTACCTGCTTCTTAGGGTTCTTATTGAGGTAAAATAAGTTACTAAGTATAAAGAGCTTAAGAAGCCACCTGGCACATTGTAAGCACTTACTCGTTAACTGCCGTTGATAGTAGCAGTAATATTAGTTTGTGCATCTAGTGAATATCAGCATAAAGCTGTGGTTAGGAGTATGGGCACCGGAACCAGACTGCCAGGCTTTGAATCCCCAGTCTGCTGCTTCATAGTTGGTTAGCATTAGGCAAGTTATTTAGTACCTCTGGTTTCAGTGTCATTGTTTGTAAACTGGAAGTAACAATGCTAGCTACACCATAGGGTTATCCTGATAATTAAATTGAGCTGATGCTCATGAAGCCAGTAGCACAGTGTAAGTACTCAATAAATGGTAGCTGTTATGGCATTATTATTTTTTCTCTTTAATTCCTCTTTGTGCTTTTAAAAATCTTTTAGGCTGCTGTTTCAGTGAAACAACAAACTCAAAGTGCTTTTTCCCATTCTCTCACTTCACAACAACAATCAACACAGAAGACTTCTGTCACCAAACGTGTGGGCATTTTTCACCACATATCAACCAGCAGCCTCCAGCTGGGTGTCCTTATTTAGTTTCATTTTCTGATGCTGTCTTCCTGGAGATGGCCTCAGATCCCACAAGATGTCCCTCCTCCCCGTGACCAATCTATAAGTCGGGGCCTCTGGAACTTCTGACCAACCAGCTTCAAGTTGGGGTTCCCTTGACCCCCTTCTTTGGGTTCAATTAATTTGCTACAGCAGCTCTCAGAACTAAAACACATTACCAGTTTATTATAGAGGATATTACAAAGAATATAGATGGGGAGATGTATAGGCTGAGGTATAGGGGAAGGAGCATGGAGTTGCCATGCCCCTCCTGGGTATACCACCCTCCAGGAGTGTCCACATATTCAGCTTATTCAAAAGTTCTCCAAACTCTGTCCTTTTGGGATATTTATGGAGACTTCATTGGGTAAGATGATTAATTAAACCATTGGCCTTTGGGAAATAGCACTGAAAGTCCCAACCTTCTAATCCTGCCTTGGCCTTTCTGGTGACCAGCCCCCATCCTGAAACTACCTAGGGGGCTATCAGCCATCAGTCAATAGTTTGTCATTAGCTTACAAAAAGACATTACTTTTGAGATTCCTTTGCCAGGAAACAGGATGAAGAGCAAAAACATATTTCACTGTATCACAGGTGCTAATTTTGGTTTAACAAATCTCTATAGTCTTCCCTTTTTTGGGGAAGTTGTTGGGTCAACCTTTGTGGAGTCAAGATGAATCAAATACAGTCCCAGCCCCTAAGAAGTATTGGATCCAGCAGAGGAGGTGAGATGACCACAGCCATAATTTAAGGCAGAAGGTATTAGAAAATTACCAAATACAATGGAAGAGAGAGGTAACTTCTAGTTTGGGAGGTTGGAAAGTACTTTTTAAAAAGATGCCTGGCATTTAAGGGTGGAGAGGATTTGGACATGTAGAGGCATTAAAGGAAGGAGCAAAGAAATGGGCAGTGTTCAGGGGCACTTGGCTCAGAGTGAAAAGAGGGGATGTGTTGGGAAAGGAATAGTTGCTGAGGCTGGAGGGGTAAGTTGGAGGCAAGTCACTAAAGGCCCTGAGTGTCAGGTTGAAGAGCTAGGCCTTTATCCTATAAGTAAAGAATGGCAAATCCCATTTCTAGAGCTCTTATGAACAGTTCATAGTGGCTGCTTAAAGTACTATATTGAAAAGGATACCTAGTTGTTATCTGGGTCCAGTGGAGAAGACTGTTGTGCTTGATTAATGGTGTGTGCCAGGGGCTCAGTGGGTGTGTCAGCAACCATGTCACATTATCTATGGATAATATATATATAGGAGTAGAGACCGTGTCATGGTCTGTGGAGCTGGGCTGCTTAAATCCTTGGATAAGAAGTGACTGCTGTGGTCTGGCTACATGGTCTTGAGGACCTGAACCAGGTTGAGGGGCATGGGAGGGGAGAGCCTACACAGTGAATGGGCTAAACCTGGGAACATTTTGAATGTGGGACTAAGAGAGGAGGGCTAGATTGCTCTACAATGCTGCAGAAGTTTCTGCCTGCCTGGCTGGAAGGTAGGAGTGTCCGGTTTGGGGATGTGGCCCTGAGGAGAGGACCAGTGTTTGGCAGTGGCCATGTATTGATCTCCTGGTTCTTCCTGTGGCAGGTCCCACGTACCTCGGAGATTTATGTCCACCGAAGTGGTCGAACTGCTCGAGCTGCCAATGAAGGCCTCAGCCTGATGCTCATTGGGCCTGAGGATGTGATCAACTTCAAGAAGATTTACAAAACCCTCAAGAAAGATGAGGACATCCCGCTATTCCCCGTGCAGACAAAATACATGGATGTGGTCAAGGTAGAAAGCAAAGTTAAAACCCCAGTGTTAATGAAGGGATTGGGCTGCTCTCTTGCAGAGCATCTTGCTGTGGGACTCTGGCAGCAAAACCCTTGAAAACTAAGGAATGGTTCTGCCAACAGCTGAACAAGGAGACTTGTAGAAAGGATTGAGAGCAACATACCTGGGAAAAGAGAGAAAAGGGGAGTGACTGAAGGTGTGAGGCATTTTCTCCCTGAACTATTTCTTCCTTGTCTGGCCCTGAAGTCCCCCCTGCTCACCGGACAGTGCAGTGGTCATGGCTGCCTGGATATCCTGTCAGAGGGTTGTCGACAGTGTGGTTAGCATTTCTTGCTTAGACAGATGCTACAGGTTTGGCACATCCCTGGAGCAGGTGCCAGTAAATTCTGTCTTTTGGGTTTTAACTCAGCAGACATTCCCCAAGTAGGTGCTGCTTACCGTGGGACACTGTATTAGTGACCAAAGTGGGGTGGGTTCTCCTTCCCAGAGGTTTGTCAGCTGTGAATAAAGTTCAGGTACAATGGAGCAGTGTGGAATTACTGGGAATATGGTTACATTGGAAGGAGAAGAGGTTCTGTCTCCCAGCTTCCTGCTGGCAAAGATGTGGAAGGGTACAGAGGAGGTGGAATTCCAGGAATTGAGGGAGCAAAAGCATGGCACAGTTCAAGGAATGTTGGCTTCTCCGGCTCAAAAGCAATATTAGCTATTTGGGGAAATAGGGTGGAGATAAGGCTGGAAAAGTGGAAATCATAGAGAATTCCCATTAGTAAGGAGGAATAGGAGCCACCCACCCAGGCTTCCCGTGGTTCCTTTGACCACATCACAAGATCCTTCTCATTTTGCCTCTGCAGTGTAGCCCCAAAACCCCCTAGAGGGAGAGTTGAAATGTTTTATCTTGCTCGGCTGTGGAAGCGACCTGTGGCATCTGTGTAAAGAGTTCACTTGGATTACCTATAGGTTGGCAGTCGAACCAGTAAGGGTTTTCAAAGGATGTGGCTGTTGAGGTTGATTGTTGGGAAAGCTGGCGGTTGTGTTTAGATGTGTACACACAGACGGGTAATGGCTGCCCACTAGGCTTTTATCAGGAAACAAACCAAATGCGTTTCAATAGGAACTGAACTGCATCTCACCACTGATCTCAAGAGCTTTTTATTTATTTATGTGTTTATTTATTATTATTATTATTATTATTATTATTATTAGAGACAGAGCTTCACTCATGTTGCCCAGGCTGGAGTGCAATGGCACAATCTCAGTTTACCACAACCTTCGCCTCCTGGGTTCAAGCGATTCTCCTGCCTCAGCCTCCCGAGTAGCTGGGATTACAGGCATGTGCCACCATGCCAAGCTAGTTTTGTATTTTTAGTAGAGACGGGGTTTCTCCATGTTGGTCAGGCTGGTCTCAAACTCCTGACCTCAGGTGATCTGCCGGCCTTGGCCTCCCAAAGTGCTGGGATTACAGGTGTGAGCCACCGTGCCTGGCTCAAGAGCTTTTTAAAAACACTACTTGCTGGGCATGGTGGCTCACGCCTGTAATCCCAGCACTTCGGGAGGCTGAAGTGGAAAGATCGCTTGAGCCCAGGAGTTCAAGACCAGCCTAGACAACACAGTGAGACCCTGTCTTTACAAAAAATAAAAATAAAAAAATTAAAAGAAAATAGCTAGGCATGGTGGTGCCTCCCAGCTGCTTGGGAGGCTAAGGTGGGAGGATCGCTTGATCCAAGGAGGTTGAGGCTGCAGTGAGCCTCGATCATGCCACTGCTCTCCAGCCTGGGCAGCAGAGTGATACCTGCCTTAAACACACAAACACAACTCAAGTGAGACTTTGCTTCCCAGAGGCCTATTTCAGATGAGTATTTTCTGTTACTTCCCCCCCAGGAGCGAATCCGTTTAGCACGACAGATTGAGAAATCTGAGTATCGGAACTTCCAGGCTTGCCTGCACAACTCTTGGATTGAGCAGGCAGCAGCTGCCCTGGAGATTGAGCTGGAAGAAGACATGTACAAGGGTAAGCCCTTGGGCGGGATGGGAATTGAGGAAGTTGAAATCTCTCTTTAACTTTTGCCTTGTTGGAACCATATCTACTACTGTGGATCTTGTCAAAATCAGCAAGATGTCATTCCCCCTCTTTGCTAACAGGCCCTAGTCCCAGATGAGCCTACTGCCCTTGGTCAGTCTTTGTTTCCTCTGTCTCTGTCTTGTGCCCTCATGGACAGGCAGTGGAGTACAGTGAGGAAGGGAGCAGGCTCTCTGGCCAGGCTGCCTGTGTTAGAATGCCGGCTCATTGCCTTAACTATGTTACTGAGTCAAGTTATTTAACCTCTGTTGTGTCTCAGCTTTCTCCACCATAAAATGGAAGTAGTCAACTACCTACTTCATGGGATTATTGTGAAGACTGATTGAGTTAAAAGATGTTAAGTGCTTGCAGCATTGCCTGGCAAATAGAAAGTGTTACATTTTAAGTTATTTGTCATTATGGTTCCTACTACACCTGCCTTCCAAGCTGACAAAGCACTTCCATGCCATTATCTCATTTGATCTTCTCCACTCTCATGAGATGAACACAGCAGGAAGTACTCGCCTTTTACATATGGGAACTAGATACTCACAGCAGAGGCACTTTGTGCAGGGCAACAGCTCTGTCACAAGGCATTTCCTGAGCTGCTACTCTGTATGTGACCAGAGGCTGAGGCTTCAGGGATGAGTCTGCTCAGTCTCTGCTCGAGAAAGCTCCTGAGTCTTAAGAAGTGGTAGAACCAAATCTAGAACTCCATGCTCCTTCCACACCACCAAGTATGAGGCTCAGCAGAGATGTTGACACCTCGGTGCCCAAGTCAGCAAATTCAGAGACAGACTTACTGCTGTCTGCTCAGCATGGAAGCCAGGAGCCAAACCAGTGGGCTTGATGACAGTGAGCTGGTCCTCCTGGTGGCTCAGGGTTGGGGCTTGGGCCCGGCTTCCCTTCCTGAAGACAGGCTGAGGTGGAACCCTTTGGCTTTGCCAGCCTCTCCATGTGCAGTCACAGCACTGGTGGCAAGGCACAGGACAGCTGGGCTACAAAGAAGCATTCAGTGTCTCCTGAGGGGGGCAGTGGTTGTAGTTGTGAAGTCACCAAACCCCAGGTGGGCAGTAAGTGGGTGGGTCATAGTAAGACAAGTGATCTTCAGTCAGGAGACTTGGGTTCTGGGCTCTGTCTGATGGCTGGCTCTGTGATGTGAGCCAGGTGACTTCTCTAAGCCTGAATTGCCTCATCTATAAACATAATTTCAGCCTTGGAGGATTTTTATGAAGTAAAAGGACAGAGCGGTCCTGCGTATCCCCCCAAATGGTTAGATGTTATCCATTTACAGCCCCTGCCAAGCCACCACTGACTTCTTCAGAGAACTTTTGAACCCTGCCTCCCTAAAGTAGTTCTAAAACATTTTTCATTGTGTTATCCATCAAGGGAAACAAAATGTTTCTACAAACCATAGTAAATAGGATCTCTTTTTTGTTTTGTGTTTCAAGGCGGAAAAGCTGACCAGCAAGAAGAGCGTCGGAGACAAAAGCAGATGAAAGTTCTGAAGAAGGAGCTGCGCCACCTGCTCTCCCAGCCGCTGTTTAAGGAGAGCCAGAAAACCAAGTATCCCACTCAGTCTGGCAAGCCGCCCCTGCTTGTGTCTGCCCCAAGTAAGAGCAAGTCTGCTTTAAGCTGTCTCTCCAAGCAGCAGCAGCAGAAGACAAAGAAGCCAAAGGAGCCGCAGCCGGAACAGCCACAGCCAAGTACAAGTGCAAATTAACTGCCCTGGTCAAGTGTGTTAGTGACTGCACATTGCTCTCTGTTCTCTGGCTATTTGCAAAACTTCTCCCACCCTTGTGTTTCACTCCACCATCAACCCCAGGTAAAAACGTCTCCCTCTCTTCTACTCACACCCATAGCGGGAGAGACCTCATGCAGATTTGCATTGTTTTGGAGTAAGAATTCTATGCAGCAGCTTAATTTTTCTGTATTGCAGTGTTTATAGGCTTCTTGTGTGTTCAACTTGATTTCATAAATTAAAAACAATGGTCAGAGCCATTGTGTCATCCTGAATTTTTTTTTTTTCTTTAGCTAGAAGATGGTTGGGGGCGTGGTGTCGTTTGTTTCATTATTAACTTAGTGAGTCTCCTGGGCCAGCACAGTGCTAAGCCCTTGAAAAGACAGGAATAGTGTCAGGCCTCTGGCTGCCGCCAAGATTGGACAGTGTGGATGGAGCAAGAGGCTGGAATGTTCAAGAGGCACATGTTCCTGCTTTACCCAGAGCAGCACCCTAATAGCTCCTTAGCTCTCTCCCACACTCTTGGCTATTGTCTGAGCCACTGTGGGAGGTAGGCAGGGATGAGGTTGCTGTCTTCAGGCTTCTCTCACATCACAGAGTCAACAGTAACAGTCACAGGTCTGATGTGTGAAGCCCTCAGGATCTAGCCCCAGCCTTGTCTCCACTCCCCTCTGTGACAGAGCAGGCTCCTGCCCATGGTTCCATGCACCCCTTCTATTGTCCTGAGCCTTTGTGCAGAATAGGCTTTTAAAACATCGGTCTGGGTTGCCTTTTGGTCTTCTCCATCCCAGAGCACTGCTATGGGTCCTCTAGTCCTGAGCCTCTAAGTGGGGGCAGTGCTTCTCCTGGGGCTCCCTTAGTGTCCCATGCTTACCCTTTTCGTAGCACTTGCCATGCTGTGTTCCCTTAGCTGAGCTCCTTGGGAGAAGAGGAACTTAAGGCTCGGTCAGCCTGGTATAAATGTGTGCCCAGAGAACTAGGGACTTCCTGGTGCTGCCCCAGCTTTGTCTGCATCAGTGTAGGTGAGTATCCACAACTTCCACAACCATGAGAGAAGCACAGATTTCTGCATTACTGTCTGGCTTCCAAACAGGTGGGCACAATACAATACAGCTGTTCAGTTCAAGGGGTGCTAGGGAATTGAAGAGGATACACAAATGGACCAAGATACCCCAAGATCTAAGTAGCTCGCCTCTCTCGCCTCATGGTTGGCACTTTTATCTAATTAGCATTTAGTCTTGAAGGTCCTGAGAAACAATTTTTTTTTTTTTTTTTTGAGGCAGGGTCTTGCTCTGTTGCCCAGGTTGGAGTGCAGTGGCATAGTCATAGCTCACTGCAACCTCACACTCCTGGGCCCAGCCAATCCTCCTACCTCAGCCTCCCAAGTAGCTGGGACTACAGGCACACACCACCACACCTGGCTGAGATGGGGTCTCACTATGTTGCTTAGGCTGGTCTCAAAACTCCTGCCCTCAAGTGATCCTCCTGCCTCAGCCTCCCAGAGTGCTAGGATTACAGGTGTGAGCTACTGTGCCCATCTATAAGTCTTAATAGTGTTTTTTGTACTTGAGCATATAGACACCCAGTGATTGAGACTTGCCCAGTGCCACACAGCAGCCAAATGGCAGAGGTGGGATTAGTATCTTCCTTCTGGGCCCAGGACAAGTTCAGAAAACTACTTCAGTCTCAGAAGTGTTGCCAAGGAATGACCTCCCATCCCCCAGTGTTGCCAGTGACCTGGATAGGAGGGGAAAGTGCCCCTGTCTGTGTGGTCAGCTCCTGACTGACAGCTGTCAGAGAATGACAGGGAGACTCCATTTTCCAAATGATGCAGTGGAGGTCAGTGGGGTTAGGAAGCAGGCTCAATATCCCCCAATAGTACCTGAGCCGTGGGAGTGAAGCCACTTGTCACAAGCCAAACATAGATCCCCTGATGACTGTCGGTATCCTGCCCTAGCCTTCTAACAGCAAATTATTTTCCTTTTTTTGGTGGACGAGCTAATAAGTAGACAGGCTTTAAAAGACAGGAGCAGCCTTCCAAGCAGTGCTACTCTTGCCTGGTAAGGTGAAGTCAATGGGCAGAGCTTCCTGAGTGTCCTGGATCTGCCATTAAACAAGGAATATCCCTCCCCAGCTAATCTACTCAACACACAAGCACCACGGAAAAGCAGAGTTCTTGGCTGCATGCCAGGAACCCAGTATTAAGCCAGGACAAAAGTAGTTATGGAAACCATTTTCATGCTAGGAGAATGTTTTTACTTACTGCCCCGGGAAGCTGTAGGGCTTGGCCTACATCCCGCAGGGCCTGGGGTCCCTGAAAGTCACTCACTGAGTCACAGCCCCCTCCCCACTCCCGTGTCTGCTCAGGGTGGCGATGCATTTGGCTCCTAGACTCTGTCTAATGGTTCCCCTGACACTCTTGCTTGGGAAGCCACAGTCACTGCCAGGGTGACATGCTTCCCCATCTGCAGTGCCCTGTGCTTCCTGTCGGGAAGGACAGGTTGGGGAACATCCCTTTGCAGAGCCCATACGATGAGTGTCAGGCATAATAGCTCTTTTCACACAAGGAATCTCATTCCATTTTAGCCAGTAATCCAGTGATACATAGGTATTGTTGCCATTTCACAAACTTTGGAATTGGGGTTCAGGGAGGTGAAGTTACTTGGCCAAGATCATACAGCTAGTAAGTGGCAATGCTGAGGTTTGAACCCTGGCATTCTGGCTTCAGAGATCTCATTTGTGCTTAAAATAGAAACCCAGTCAAAAGCAGGGACTGTGCTCTTTCTGTTGCTAATTGTTCCCATTGATTTATAAAGTTTCCTTTGGAGAGAAAGTATTATAATAAACGTGCAGTTGTAAAAACAAGCTCTCAAAACAACTGTCCTTCCAGCTTTTGGTCTGGAGAGAGATGGCTCTGTCGGGTGAGGGTAGAGAATTATCCAGAAAGTGTGACTGCCAGGGTGACTGGCTGCAAGGTAACATCAACAGATGACTAGATTTTAATAAGCTGACAAAGCCTGCCACACTTTTTCATCCACTGTGTTTTCCCTTTGAGACAAAGATCTGAGAGGGAATGTGGGGGGAACAAGGGCAATGGTTCGGATTTGGCTGATGGTTTTTTGCAAAAAGGGGAAAAGCAGAGGGTAAGACCATGAAAGTAACTTGGCCTGCCTCTGCCAGAGCTTGAGTGTCCTGATTCTGAAGTGATAGAATAGATTCTTTCCTGGGAAGGGGGCCCCTGTGAGTTTCTGGGGGGCTCTGTGACATGGAAGCACAGCACAGGCAAGTCTCCCAGAGGGAATTTCTCCAGCCAGTCTGCCAAACAGCTCTGCTTCTGAGGTTACCACACAAGCCACAGATACAGAGACATAGCAGCCAGTGAGGCTTCTGCTGTGCTTGAGAGCCGGCCCAGAGCCCACCTGACAGCCCCTCAGAACAGCCAAGGTGTCATCCAGGCCATGTGTGTGTCCATTCACACCTTTCCGTTGGGAAACAGGGATCCTCTGGAGACTTGTCTGGCAAAGATGATGCTATTTACAAATCACATCATGTGTTCCCCCCACACTTCCAGTGTACTTCTCATAGACCAATGGTGGGGTACTGAACAAATTCAGAGGTGATGGTCAAATCTACATTCCTGTGAAAAAGTGACATAATGACTTAGCCAGAGCCTTTGGATCCAAACTCCAACTGCGGGCAGCATGGAAACCAGGGGCCCTGCTTGGCACTAAAATCCCCTGACATCTGAGAGTGCCATTGGCTTTTCACGAAGGCAGAATAATGACACAAATCGGACATTTGTGTCAAGAGGACTCTGAGGAGTCTGCTACCCAGTCCTTGTGTAGTCAGGTTGTCAGCAGACTCACGCAGCAGCACCAATAGATTCCAATAAATCCCTGCAGAATGAAACCTGTGAGAAGGTGGCCTTCAATTAAGGAAGGACCCCAAAGGGCAATTCCACACCCTGCATTTTCCATTTCCTCCTACAGAGAAAGAGAGGTTGCTAGCAGCACCTCCGCCTAGCCAGGGTGTGGGGCCCCACTGGTGCCGTCTCGCCGGCCAGCCCACGGATGGAATCTTGAAGGTCCTGAGGCAGCAAGGTGAGGGGCTTATTTAAGGGGTTTAGCCAGGTGGCCGAATGAGGACGCTGCTGGCCAGAATTCCCAGGCAGTTTCCACAGTGGAAATCTCCCCACTGCCAACTTACATGGCTTGTCTGTTCTTTCCCACCTACCCTCTGACCAGTCCATAAAGAGAGCAGAAGCAGGAAAGGGAGAAAGCAGCCAGGGGCAGCTTGCAAAGCATCTGCTCTGCTCAGCTGGGTCCATGGCTGTGCATGCCGACACCTCTATCCGTGAAGTACCCAGACTCCACTTCTAGGATTTGCTGGGGATGATGGAACAGCTGCAGCTTCCTGGTCCCAGACAGAAATACACAGATCTTGCTTCAAACCCTAGTCTTGTAAGCCTCTGTCCAGGTGGGGCTGACAGCAGAACCCTGAAGGGCTCGTCCACCAAAAATCAGGCAGTTCTGGCCCTGAGAGAGGTAGAGGGGCCCCAACAATTTAAGCTCCTGCTAAAGGCTAAAGGCCCTTTTCTGGACTTTGGCAAAAAAAGAAAGTCTTTTTTTTCTCCGTAAGTTAGGGGTAGGAAAATACATCCATCATGAATGTTTGAAACAGCCCTCACATTCAAATTGACATCAACAGGCCATCTGCCAGAGCCCAGTCCAACAAATGACTGGACTGGACTCTGTAGGCCTGGTAAGTCACTTGCATTAAGACAGCTAACCTTGAGCTTTTCCTCCCCCGCAGAGAGGCACTGCCCCTGGTAAAGAGAAACCAGAGGCCCCATTTTTCTACAATGCAATGTCAACATAGGCAGGAGGACCCTCCTCCAGTTGAAGAAACAATTCCAGAGAGGGCAGGTGACCCACCCAGGCCTCACAGGGAACTGTCAGGGGCCCAGTTAGAAAGCATTTGATCCTCCATTAAAATAAATACTAAAAATATCACCAAGTTACCACAGTCCATAATGGGTAGGCCTCGTTCCAGGGGCTTTGCCCAAAAGGCTGCACATTTTCTTGCTACAGTCTAAATTGCTTAAAAAATTGAAGAGCCGGAACGTTCCATTCAGAATGCAGTCCCATTAGGTGACAGGTTCCACTGCATGGCCTAAAATTAATCAATGTTTATCGGCTGCATAAAGGATGTTGTAGTGGGATGTTTTATAGAGCAGGTAAACGGAAGGGGTGGCAGCCTCAGGGAACACGTGGTGGTTCAGGGCGGTATCCATCTCGTCCACGTACTCCACCTGCAGGGCGATGCTCAGCGCCTGGGACAATGCCGTGATCTGGATGTGGTCACACTCCGTGGCCATGGGCTCTACTTCCTGCAGGGAGCCAAAATGAAAAGAAGCCAGCTTAGGAGGGAGGCCTGGCAGAGGACAAGTGAGTTCAACTCTGGCTCTCAGGGTCATGGTCACAGCCTCTGTGCTGGGACATCATCTTCACAACATCCTATGAGTTGGGTATGGACATTCTAATGTCACACAGGAAACAGCCTCACTGAGAGGCAGCACAGCTAGAAATCGCTACAATGGCAAGAATCGAACCTGGATCTTTTCCATTCTAGACCTTATTGTTACACCTGAGAGCAGGCTACTACTTTAGACGGATCTGGAAAGGGGGCAGAAATTTTTCAGGTTGGGCATCAAAGAATCTTAGAGATAAAAGGCACCCTGACATCCAGGGGTGCCTTTCAAGCTTAAGTGTTTACAGAGGCCAGGCTGGTGAGTGAGGGTGCCAGTCAGGATGCCGCAGAGACGATGGAAGAGGCAGAGGCGGTGGCAAGCAGGCGTGTGTCCCACATAGAGAGGGCAGCTGCTGCTTAGTGCCTGCCGATACTGTCCTGCACGAGCAAGGGCCTGGGGGCTGGATCTTCTGATTTTCCAACAGAAATCCAAATATTCCTATGAAAAGTGCCTAATTTTCAAATATTGGCAATTCTTTCTGGTAAATACCACGCATCATAAACACGTCAAGCAAATGTAACTCTTGGACTATGACTGCGGTTTTGTAAACAGGCCAGTCCAAATCCCTTATTTTTCAGATGGGAAATCTCCAGGGAGGGAAGTGCCTTGCTTCAGGCCACACAGCTCAGGCAGCTCAGGTGAGACCTGTTTGCAGCTTGCTGACCTAGCTCTGTTTGAATTGCAAGGGCAGTCGTGACACCCAAGTCCCTTGGCTAGAGATGGGTGCTGAAGTCTGTGGCAGAGGGCCACAGGAGCAGAACCCGGGGCTGGCGCTGAGACCCCAAGCACCTACATGAGTGCAGAAGTCTTTGATGTCCATCTCCTCATCAATGAAGTGCCGGAAGAAGTCTGCTCGGTTTCTGATGAAGGCCGATGTGAGCAGGCGCAGGAACTGCACAATGTGGTCTGAGGCACTCTGGTCGTTGAACACCTTCAGCAGGCTGGACACTGAGCCGTCTTTCTCTACCAGTTCCACCACACTGTAAAACTGCGCCCGCGCGGCCCTCAGCTAGGGAGGCCAAGCAAGCCCCAGCCCTCCCTCTGCATTCTCCCTCCGCTCCCTCCCTTTGCGTGAAGCCCTCACGTGCATTTTCATTTGTAGATTCTCAGGTTGAGGTAGAAAATCAGTCTGAGATTCTGCCTAAGCTAAGTAACCCAGGGTTAGCAAGACTTTGTAGTTTGTACACTAGGCCAGAGGCACGTCTAGGGAGCGGCAGTTGGGTCTCCCTGCCTTGACTACCTGGGTTTGCATTCTCACATGCACACTCAGAGTGGCAAGCGTCAGAGTCCCCGATCCCGCCTCTTCACTAACTGGATAGGGAGGCACAAGGTGGAGATGGAATAGGGTGAAGGACGTGCCTCCTCCCAAAGGGAGGGCAGGGCCCTGGGCTCCCTGTGCCCACACACCCCCACAGACAGGAAGCAATCCTGTCCTTCCCCAGCCAGGAGAAGCAGAGCTGTGGGCTGTGCGGGGGCTCCAACCAGTGCCTGCTCCTGTCTGCTCTGCCAGTGTGGAAGGAGGGACTAGGTGAACTCACAGCATTGAAGAAGTTTCTGAACTTGTGCTCCTGAAAGCCAGCAGCCAGAAGGTCATTTGGGGTCTGCAGTACGCGTTCTTTGAACCTACAGGGGGGTAGACTGAGTGTTTACAGGGAAACACAGCGAGTGTGCCGTGATTGTCAACTGTGCATCCCCCTCTCAACCCACTGCGCCCACCAACCTCATCTCTAGTCCCCGGGCCCTGGTAACTGAGCGGCATTGTGTGTGTGTGCATGGTGGAAAGACGGTATGACAAGGGCATGTGTGATTTTGCATCTTTTCCAACTCCCTGCTCAGTGACCTCATGAGGGCAGCTTGACTCAATCATGGTAATATTGAATACTGACACCACAGCAATCGACTGACAACACACACCAGGCCTCCCGCATGCCCAAAGCCGGCTGTTAAGCATCTGCCAGCACCAGGTCACCCTTGGGGACCTGCTCCACAGGCCCTTGCTCTGTGCATGCTGGGTGGTTCCTCTCTGCATCCACTGCAGGCCCCCTGATGGCACAGCCCCTTTCTGGGACCTGTCCTGGTACCCTCAGGGGGCATGGCAAGAAACCCAGGCCTGGGCCTGGGCCTGGCCCTGGCTCCAGGACACTCCAAGTTTAGTGGCAGCAATGAGGTATGGAGGAAGGGCTGCCTCCCACAAGGACCAGGTGACCGGCCCTGGGTGACTAGCTGGCAGGCGCAGAACACTAAGGCCACACCTAGTTCTCCAGCCCCTTACTTTCCCTAGGAACGGAGACGAGGCTCTGACAGGACCTGGGAGGCAGAAGGTTTCACAAGGGAATACAGAGGCCTGGACCACCTAAGAAGTTGCTGTGCTCCGGAAAAGCCTAGTGCCTTGTAGGAGGACAGGGGCGGTGAGGAGGGAGAAGGTGGTGGGTGTGGACGGGAAGCCAGTCTCCTAACTCAGAAGTAGGAGTGTTTGCCTAGACCCCGCTTGCCCCTGGCTGGTCCTGGCATATCTAAGAGTCCTGCCTGGGCCAGGACTAGATTGTCCTGATTGCAGAGTGAGGTGCCTGGATTGGAGGGATGGATCCTGTGCTGACTTCTGGCCGCAGTCCCCTCCAGCCCTGTCAAGTCTCCCTGTGGCTTTTGGCCTTAGGCTCCCCTTTGGCACAAGTGTGGATGGTGATGACGCCTTGACTGCAGGGGTGCTGAGGGCGAACAGAGGGCTGCCCGGGAGGATGAGGCCTCCACTGCGGTGGTACCTGCTACCTAGGTTTCCCCTCCGGGCCACGGCAAGGATCTGATGATGGTCAGTGCTGACTAATGCCTGCCGCTCAGGAGCCACCCTCATCAGCACCCCCTGTTCTGTCTTCAGCTGTGGCCTAGGTGGCCCATGGCCAGAGTACTAGAAGCAGCTCCAGGAAGCAGCTGCAGTCCTCCAGGGCCACTCCAAGGGCCCGCACCCTTTTCGGACCACTCTGTCCCTGCATGGCCATGAAGTGCACTGCTCTGCTCCCAGCTCTCCTGCCCCTACTCCCACCCCTAAACCTCTGCCTCATTCCACATTCATTCCTTGCCAGTGACTTATGGGCCCCTCTGTGCCAGGCACTGGGGACACAGAGATAAGCAGCACACGGTCACAGGCCCTGTTAGAAGGCCAGGACATGTACCCCCGAGAGGCAAGCCAGGGATGTGGGGAAGGATGGCACTGGGGCTCGGCAGGGGGGGCAAGTTCAGACAGCTGGGGCTGTACACAAGCCTGTGTGGGACCTCTGGCAAGTCATTTGACCTCTATGAGGCTCTGTTTGCTCATCTGTAAGATGGGGTAGTAACAGTGGCTGCCCTCAAAGGAAGCGCGTGTTCTCCAAGCCTCTGGCACACAGAAGTACTTTGCATACTTCTAGAGCAAGTATGCAAGATCCAGGGCTGGAACAAGCATACTGCTGCAACACACTTGCTCCAGCCCTGCAGCAGCACTGAGCAGAGAACAAGTGTCTGCCTGGGTGGCTCTGGGCTCACTGCACACAGGGAGACAGCAGGTTGTGGAGGATGCATGACGCGGACGATAAGAGCTAGCACAGAACATCCCAGTCAGTGTTCCAAGTACTCACGAGTCAATCACTTAATGTCCATGACAGGGCTATGGCCACTGCTCAGCTGGGGAAAGGAGCTGTAGGGGAGTGAGTGAAGCAGCCTACCTGGAGCCCGAGGAGCCCACAGCCAGGTCAGAGGCAGGGCTACCTAGGCCAAGGCAGCGTCAGGTGGCATGTCATGCCTGCAAGCTCTGGTGTGTGTAGGATAAGTGGGTCCTTGTGCCTAGACCTCAGGGTGGGCAGGCAATGGGGTAGGAGGGGCAGGGGCCTGGTGTGGAGGGCCTTGGTGTCAGGGGTTTCCACTGCTCCTAGAGGTCAGGGGCATATTTCAAGCCTGTGAGTGACATGGTCTCGGTTTTTGTGTAAGAAGATGAAGGCTGAGGAGGGAGGACTGCCTGAGCCCAAGAGTTCAAGGCCAGCCTAGGCAACATAGCAAGACCCATCTCTCAAGAAAAAATAAAGAGAGAAAGAAAATTTTTTAAAAAAGAAAGAGAAAATGCTGGTGGTCTCATGCAGCCTTGTGGTTTGACTTACCACCTGTGTGCCCCAGCTTGCCTGCTGAACGCCAGCCTCATACCTCCAGTGCCCACCAGACACCCCCACTCTATGACTCCTGGACATTTCAGACAGCATCGCACACCACAGCTCCTGATCTTCCTCAGCCCTCCCTTGCAGCAAATGGCTTCTCCATCCTGCTAATTCTCAGGCCAAATCCCTGGGAGCCATCCTTGACTCTGCCATGTCCAACATGTGAGTCAGGCACAAATCCTGTCTTTGCCACCTCCACAGGTGTCTAGACCTGCCCACTTCTTGCCATGCCCACTGCATCCACCTGCTCACACCACGGCCATCTCCTCTCTGGATCTCTCGCCAACCACATCTCCCTGGCTGTGTCTCCGCCCCCATCTATCCTGCACACAGCAGCCAGCAGGGCAAGTCCCCGTGCTGCGCAATCCTTTGGTGGCTCCCGTGTCCTTCAGGCTGAAAGCCAAGGTCCTTAGAAAGGCCTGAGGTGCTATGTGCCCTGCCACCCTTACCTCTCCAACCCTACTTGAAACAGACAACACCAGACCTTGCACTCCTCAGCCTCCTTCCTGCTTGATTTTTCCCACAATACTTATCAACATCTGACACCTCAAACGTGATACTCATGTACTGTCCATCTTCTCCCATTAGGACGCAAGCCCCACAAGGCAGGGATTTTTGTCTCTCTTGTTCACTGCAGTATCCCCACAGCCTAGAGCAGGGTCTGAGCATGGCACGCGTGTGTGCTGACGAGTAGGGAGACAGGACAGAGGAAAGGTGAACAGAGCACGTGGGCTGGTGCAGAGAGAGATGCAGGCATTGGGCTTGGCCAGCATCACCCACTGAGTCCTCACAGTAGCATCCTGAAGTGTGTTATAATGTCCACCTTCCACAGGCATGAAAACTGAGGACCAGAGAGGTCAGGTCACTTGCCCAAGGTTGCACAGCAAGTAAGCAAGAGAGTGAGGTCTGACCTGAGAGCCCAGGGCTGCTGCGTGGCACAACTCCAGGGCACATGGGTCATGGGGAATTGAAGTTGGGGTCATGATCCCTGCACTGTGCTGCGCTGGTTCCCACAGGGCTCTGAGAAAGTTGGGGAGGGGAATGGCTTAGGATAGCTGGCTCTGCATCCAAGGGGCTCTGCCGGAACAGATGGCCCAGCTTCTGCCCTCTTTGGGATCATCTGTATTTTGAACAGGAGATGATGGCCTTAACCTAGTAGTTCTCAACCAGAGAGGGTCGACTTTTTTTCCGCCGAAAGGAGATTCTTGGCAGTGTCTGGAGGCAGTTTTGATTGTCATGACTTGGGGAAGGGGTTACTACTAGTATCTCGTGGGTAGGGGCCAGGGATGCTGCTAATAAGCCTACAGTGCATAAGACAGCCCTCACCATGAGCATGATCTGGCCCACAACATCAGTCATGCCGCTGGTGAGAAGCCTGCCTTAGCCAAAGACCCACTGCCCCCCGTACTGTTTCCAGAGGGCATTTGGGTGCGGGTCTCAGATGAGGAGGGCCCATGGCCCTCACCAAAGCCTCTAAGGGCTCTGAGACCCCCAAAGGTTAAGAGCCAGGTGGGTCTCTTAGCTCCTTGCTCCTCAAAGCGTGGTCTGAGGCCCAGCGGCATCAGCATCTCCTGGGAGGCAGTGACAAAAGCAGTCCCAGCTCTGCCCTGCTCCCACTGAACAGGAATTTGGGTCCTAGCCAGGTCTCAGGGGTTTGTTTGTCTTTGCTTTTTTTTTTCTTGCTATGGACTAGAGAACCAGGGGCCTTGTCCAAATGTTCAGGTATGAGAAGCCCTGAACTAGCCGAGATGATAGGGGCAGCTCTGGACACAGACCTTCTCCAGCATGACCTCAGGGCCAGGCCCAGACAGCTGAATGTCTGGGTCACACACACTCCAAACCAAGGTCAACAGGAATTATACCGAACACCGGGGCAAAGCTGCTTTTTGTTTGTGTTTTCTTTTTTCAGACTGGGTCACGAAGTACCTGCTCCACGTGACTTACCTGGGCTGACCCAGGCCTGTGGTGGAAGCAGAGGCTGGAAAGCATCTGGGAGGCATCTTGGCTGCCCCCAACTGCACCACAGCAGGTGGCTGCACTCCCCCAACATCAAACACCTCTGCCAGGCAGCCCTCCAGCTCACTCTCTGGGTTAACCAGCCCGAGTGTAACAAAAACCTCCGAGAGACTTGGGGCTGACCTAGCACAGAGAACATAGCCTTGAGAGCCCAGGGGACCCCGGCACTCACTTGAAGATCTCCCTGCTCTTCCCCAGCAGGGACTCCAGGTAGGAATAGCCCAAGGCCCTGTAGAAGCAGTTCCCATCCCCTTTGGTCTTGCGGATGGCGGTGAACCTTTTGCTGAGTTCCTGCGGGGGACAGAAAGAAATGTGGGCATTTGCACCAATAATGGCTCTGTGTGGTCTGGGTGCTGGGACTAGCCAGGTGCCCCCCATCTCTCCCAGGAAACGTCTGCTCCCTCCCTTCAGGCTGCTATCCCCTCAGCCTCCCACACTCGTTCATCCCCCTGATATAAAAATACACTGTATTGTCCTGTGTGTCCGTCCCTGCCCCCAGGCAGCCTACAGTCCGGGAGGGAAGATGGATAGTTAGACAGTGGCACTGTGAGGACAGAAGGAGTGCCCGGCTGGGTGCCACAGGGCAGTGGCATTGCACTGGCTTTTGGAAGTTGGGGAAGCCTTCCTGGGGGAGCAGCACAGAGAATCGGGAGCTGGCAGAAGTAGGGGGTGGGGGGTTGCATGTGTGAGCAGGGGCAGGAGGGGTAGGCTCCAGCTCCACTCCTAGCAATAAGTAGGTGTCCCTCTGAACTGGCCTGGAATCCCCTTTCCTGCCTCATGGGACTATAAGCAGCATTTTGACAGCAGAGGATGGTTTTCAAGGGGTCTGGGAGTTCCTTTTCCCCCCATAGCCATGAGAAGGCTCAGAGCTGACTTGGGCCCACCTGAGGCCAGCTGGCAGTGGGGAGGCCACTCTCTGGAGCCCCAGGCTCTTCTCCCAGGAGGGCTCCGGGGGACACGAAAGTCAGCAGGCTGCAGAGCCCAGCTCCTGTCCTGGAAGTGCCCCTGCAGCGGCGTTCGGATCACATGATGCCCACACCACTACCCCTGGCTGCTGATGGACATCTGACCCAAGCTGGACCCATCAGAGTCTCTGACGATAAGTGACGGGGTCCAGCAATGGTGCTGCGTGTCTGAGAGGAACTCAAAGGCAAGGGCCTGTGGGGCCAGTACCAGAACAAGCCTGTCCTGCAGCGAGAGGAAGTCCTGCAGAGTGCAGAGAGCAGCCGGGGCCTGCTGCCAGAGGGACAGAGTGGGTACCCAGCTCCTCCGGCCACCCATGGGTGACTGCTCCATGAGCGATCCCTGCAGCCTTCCCACAAATCCCTTTAGCCTCACTGGAGTACACTTTCCCTCCAAGAGGTCTCCCGGCACAGCAGTTACGAATGTGGCTTGAGACTCGGCTGCCTGGCTTTAAATCCCAGCTTGGCCACTCATGAGCTAAATGGCCACAATTTAATTGCCTCAGTTTCCTCAGCTGTAAAATAGGCGTAATAAAAGTACCTCACAGAATTGTAATGAAGTCTCAGTGAGTAAATAAAACATTAGGATAGTGCTAAACTTTTAAACAAAAAATCCTTTTTTTTTTGGAATGAAAGGATGTATTGCTAAGGCAAATGTCCAACATCGAAATATCCTAGGAATCCTTTCATTTGCCCAGAAACCTGGCCCAAACTATTGGCCTTCAAAGAGGCCCATTCAAAGAGGCTATAATCCCAACTCCAGCCTGTTTATCTTAGGATGCTTTTCTCCCTGCCCTCTGCCTCACCTCGATTTTCCTCCGGTAAATCCTGTTTTCAGGATGGTCCCGAAGAATGGATAGAATGTCACATTTTTCTGATATTAGGTTGAAAGATGTTTCACTCTGGAAGATAGGGAAGGAAGAAATGCTGTGACAATTTCAAAAGCAACGGATGGGACTCCGCGAGCTGGTGGCCTCTGAACTGCCGGTTACAGACAACAATGAATGGGATCTTCCTACCTTCTCATGCTGGGAGTATGTTACCAGCATCCTAGATGCCTGTTGGGATCGCCACATTTCCAGGACAGGGATCGGCAGGGTCAGGGCCATCGTGAAGAGATAGCCCTGGTTATAAGGAAACTCATCTTGTTATTGAAGCCTGATTCATTTCCCAGAATGTGTACCTCGAACCTAATGAGCCTTCATGCTTGAGAATAAGGCCCTTTGTCTCCTTCCGTCCCTCCTCTCTCATTCGTGCATTCATTCATTCATTCTTTTATTCATCCAACAATTCCTGAACATCCGCACTGTGTCACAAGCGGGAAATACAGAAGGAGGGACGTCTAGCACTCCCCCACCCACAAGGCTCACAGTCTACAGAGAAAAACAATCAAGATAGGGGGTGATAAGGTCACCAGAAGAGGCCGCACTGTGTGGCACTGGTACATGGAGATGCCAGGAAAGGTGTCAAGAGATTGAGCTCAGGGAGCACAGGGCGGGAGGGCATCTTCATGCACCACCTAGCGGAGAAAGTTTATACTACAACCCAGCTCTAGGGTCTAGGTCAATTCCAACCCAGAAAGACAAGCCTCCTACAGGCAGGGTCTCTCCAGGCCTGAGAAGAAATTGGCGGGCAGGGAGGAGGCAACTACAAAAGGAAGCTTCTGGGTGAAGGAAACTGCAGGAGACACCTCGTTCTAGCAGCCAACTCCCCGTGGGCCTGGTCTCCGCCTTGTGCTATCTTGTCAGCAGGGCTCAAACAAGCGAGAGATGCATCTCTAGCCTCCAACCCACCCAAAGCCGCTTTGATTGTAGCATGAACATACTGCGAGAGAAATGGTGTTAAAGCCACTTAGTTTATAGCTTAAAATAAGTGAGGCTGGCTGCTACACACAACCAGAGGAGACCATTTTTATGCAATAGAGTACTGTGGATGGTCACTGTTCATTGGGATTTTTGTAAATAGAAATCTAGTTTTCCATCCATTTATCACCATCATTGTTGATATGCAGTTGTAACTGGCCTTTTTCATGTCACATTGGCCACAGTGGCCTTCCCTGGTAGCCTCTCAGCCTCATCACTGACTAGATAATGATCTCAACCCAATACCATCCTGCTCAGAGAGGAGCCCTCTGATGCTACAAACCCCTTTCTTCACCTGAAGAAATATATCTGGATTTTTGATGATTAGCTTTTTCCAAAGCTCAGCACACAGAAGCAGAAAGCTGGACCATGAGATTAGATAATGAGGCCTAAATGACTTTTGTTGCTCCTGTCTCCACATGGGACAGACTGCAAACTTCCATCTGGCCCCGATCCTGCATCCAGTATCAGGTCAGGGGAGAAGCTGGGACTGGGCAGGGGTGTTTTTAGGGGGCCTGGGTGACAGCTTGTCATACTGTCTGCCATCTTCCATTCACCAAGGGCCTGGCACAGAGAAGGGGATGAGATACTTTTCAAACAAATGAATAAAAGCTACCTCCTCCATGAAGCCTCCCTGATCTCCTCACCTCATCTGAGTCAGTCCTGGGCTCTCCCTTGAACTTACACTTTATTCCGTTTCTCCCTTTCTGGTGGCACCAAACATGATCTCCCCCAAACATGGGATTCAGGGCAACTTCCCAGAAGAAAGCTTAAAAATAGAGGATGAATTCATTGTCCTAAAGAACTGGATGGGCCGGGCGCGGTGGCTCATGCCTGTAATCCCAGCACTTTGGGAGGCCGAGGTGGGTGGGTCACGAGATCAGGAGTTCAAGACCAGCTTGGCTAAGATGGCAAAACCTCATGTCTACTAAAAATACAAAGAAAATTAGCTAGGCATGGTGGCACGTGCCTGTAATCCCAGCTATTCAGGAGGCTGAGGTAGAGAATTTCTGAAACCTGGGAGGCAGAGGTTGCAGTGAGGCAAGATTGCACTACTGCACTCCAGCCTGGGTGACAGAGCAAGACTCTGTCTTAAAAAAAAAAAAAAAAAAGAACTGGATGAAGAACGCTTCCAAAAGTGGAAACAGGGCATGCAAACACTTGGGGGGTGGGAAAAAGGGATTCTGGATTTTGCTTCTAGAAGCTTCCATGTTGTACCCACCCTTCTTTGCTAAATTAATCCAGCCCCGGATTCCTTCCTTCCTTCTGCCCTGACATCACAGTGCGAGCTGGCAAAGCAACAGGAAAACTATCAGAAGGAATCAGATGACACTTGGGAGCAGGTGCCGAGGGCCTCTGTCTTATCAGCCGTGACCCGTTTCCTCCCCACTAATGGAATCCCACAACACGATGAAAAGTGACTGGGTAAGTCACAACAATCCTACCTCTTTCCCATTTTCCTAGCCTCCCTTGCAGCTATGGGCACTCAGGTAGCTGGGGTTGGCCAGCTGGACCCATGGAAAGTCTGCTGGGGACTTCTGGGGAAGTTTTTGGTTTTGGATAAAAGGAACAGAGATGGGAGTGTTTTACTTCTTCCTGCCGTTAGTGCAGATGCAATGTCTACAGCAGCCACCCTGCGAGTGTGAGGCTGAAAGTCAACCCATGGAAGATGATCTGGCGATCTGCTACCCTAGGCCCAAGAGGTATGAGGTGATAACAGGTGCCATTATTGTGCACATACTATGTGCTAGGCTTGGGGGGAGAGGCTGACATGTCCCCATTATCTCACTGAATCCTCACAACTACCTCCTGAGATGGGTATTATGCCCATTCTACTGACAAGGTCAGGTGCCCTGTGCTAAGAAGCAATTTTAGGCAGATCTATCTGACCCTGAAGCCCATGGAAATTCTACCATGCCAAACTGCTAGGTAGGCAGAACGCAGAGGTCTTGAGGGATCAAGGCTGCTAAACACAAAGGGACATTCCACGCAGGGCAGCCCAGGGCCTTCTTATCAACAGGCCAGGTCCTGACCTCCTGCCCCTGAGGCCTCCCCCAGGAAAGTTCTACATCCAGCTCCTGATCCTGGGGACTCAGTGTCCACAACAGCGTTTTCAAGCCCAAAAGATGCTCATCACAGGTAGAACAGGACACGATTTACAGGCAATATCCAGACACGGCGGTAAAATACATCGGTGATATCTGGAAGGAAAGTGATTTGCCTTTCCACTTCCTTCAAGCCTTCTAATCGCATCAAGGAGAAAGACAGCCTCTAGCATACCTTGAACTCCTTTCTACTTTGCTAGTCTCTCTTCTTAAGATTGGGCAGGCTTCTGACTCGGAGTTTAAAATCATTCCATTTTCATTTGTGTTTTTTCTTTTAACTTAAACCAAGCCAGATTTATTGACTTCAAAGGCAAATTTGTAAAAAGTTAACATGTTTTGGTCTATTCTAAATCATGAAAGATTGACATTACTAGCATAATAACAATTGCTAGTTGTACAATTAATTTGGCACTCATACTGCATGCTAATACAGCAAATATAGGATTCTGTATGTTTCAGAATGAAAGCCCTCTCTCTGCTGCCTTGCGTGGATGGTAGGAGGACAAACAGGTAATACTGAAAAGCAAGCGCACCTGCTCTGCAGTCACGCACACTCTGACTTCATTCCAAAGTCCCATTATTTATCTAACAATTTGTTTATACTATATAAAAGTCTTGTTGTTTTTACAGACAGCTGACTTAAAATGATGGCTTGGGTCTTTTTAAATCATAGATCAAACAGTAGAACTATATTTAATACTGCTGGTGCTTGGACTGCCCAAAACCAAAACCAAAATGGCAGAAGGAGGACACAAAATCAGCTACATTTCCTCTGCAGTGTCTGAGAAGGTAATCAACAGAGGAGTGGAATGGATTTAAGGAATTAATCTTCAACATGCAGAGATAAGTACTTCAATGCAGAAAATTGCCATCAACAGTTAAAATGAGGAGGCCTGGCGCGGTAGCTCACAGCTGTAATCCCAGCACTTTGGGAGGCCAAGGCAGACAGGTCACGAGGTCAGGAGATCGAGACCATCCTGGCTAACACGGTGAAACCCCATCTCTACTAAAAATACAAAAAATTAGCCAGGCATGGTGGTGGGTGCCTGTAGTCCCAGCTACTTGGGAGGCTAAGGCAGGAGAATGGCGTGAACCCAGGAGGTGGAGCTTGCAGTGAGCCGAGATCATGCCACTGCACTCCAGGCTGGGTGACACAGCGATACTCCATTTCAAAACAAACAAACAAACAAAAAAGCAGTTAAAATGAGGAATATTTAAAGGTGGATGAGGAACGAGGGTGGCACCTATGCCAGGAAAGTCAAGTTAGGTTTCCACTTGCTCTATTAACATAAACTTTGCATTTTTGACAAATCTACTTAAGCTCTTTAAAAGAGCCAAGTTAAGGGAAAATATTACATAGGGCCGGGTGCCGTGGCTCACGTCTGTAATCCCAGCACTTTGGGTGGTCGAGGCAGGCGGATCACAAGGTCAGCAGTTCAAGATCATCCTGGCCAAAATGGTGAAACCCCGTTTCTACTAAAAATACAAAAATGAGCCAGGCGTGGTGGTGGGCACCTGTAGTCCCAGCTACTTGGGAGGCTGAGGTAGGAAAATCACTTGAACCCAGACGGCAGAGGTTGCAGTGAACCGTGACCGGACCACTGCACTCCAGCCTGGGCGACAGACTTCATCTCAAAAAAAAAAAAGAAAAGAAAATACTACATAGCAGTTCGGAGCTCTCTCAGCTCCTAAGAGCTGAGCTCACCGTACCTTCAGGACATGCTGTGGAAAGCAGCCTCAGGAAGGTATTTGTTCAGGTTTTGGTCCCCTTCATCCCCGATCCCTATTTCCATTCCTCCATGCCCCCATGCCTCTATAGGTAGATTCTATGGGATGTCTTTCTAGATATATTTGGTTTTTATTATGATTATGGTAAAACATACATACCCTAAACTTTATTATTTTTATCCATTTTTAAGTACACAGTTCACTGGCATTAAGTACATTCACACAAGAGTGCAACCATCACCACCATCCATCCCCAGAACTTTCAATCTTCTCAAACTGAAACTCCCATACCCATTTTTTTTCTTCCAGGTACTTAGAATGAATCTCTACTCATTAAACACTAACTCCTCATCCCCTTGCCCCCAGTCTCTGGCGACCACCTTTCTACTTTTCTGTCTCTAATGAATTTGACTACTCTAGGTACCTCGTATAAATGAAATGCATCTGCCTTTTAAAAAATACAGACTTGTAAGTATGCGTGCATTTTAAGTTTGCATAATATTAGTCTATAGATATTCTGGAGATTTTTTTCCCTTTACTCCACACTATTTAAGAGCTACCCCTGCTTACAAATGTCTCACGGGTGGGCTACCTCCATCTGCAGGTGCAGGTGATGGAACCTTGGGCTAGCTCCAGGGCCCCAGGGGTCCCAGATGTGCTTATTGGGGGACCTGGGGACAAGTGGATTCTCACTTTGGCCCTTTGAGTCCCCACCTGGCACCTCCAGAATGACCCAACTCCGCCCAAGTTGGTCCCCTGCCACTCCACACTGGCAGGGCCCTGGCCACACCCCTGGCAAGACCAGAGACTCAAGCTCCTGGGAGAACCCCAGGCACACCCTCGATTTACTAGCCCATAAATCAGGCATGAGGCTTGACCTGGCTGGCTCTCATTTGTAATTGCTTTTTAAACCATGGCTGAAAATTTCCAGGATGTTATGGAGAAAGGACAGGCCACATCTTGACAATGTCCTGTCAGACCTAATTAGGCCACCTAAAAGGACTTTAGCCCTTTAATTGCTGGTTTGCGAGTAGATGCTAATTAATTAAGTCAGATAGCACTGCGGCTTGGAAACAGATTTAGCAGCTTGCGTGGAGGAATATATTTCAAAGTGAGACAAGGATGTTTTTTAATCACTGCTTTTCCCCAGTAACCCTGGGAACTAGCAGAAAGCGCTAGGATGTGGGCTTGGTGTTCAGACTGGCTTTGAGTCTTTGGTGGGAGACAGCACTACATCTGTCTGCTGGTCCTTCCTCCGACATCCCTGGAACACTGGCTGAGATGAAAGAGCCAGGTTATAAACTCCCACCAGGATGCTGGAGAGCTTGCCCTTGATACCCCATCCCTAATCCATGGACCAAGCCCTACCTCCAAATTTAGGGAAAGTACAAGTCCCCACTTTCCTCTGGTTTTCCCTCCCAAGCCTCTGTATATACCTGAAACCTGCCCACATAACCCAAAGACTCCTCAAGCAGCCCGCAGCCATGGGCCCAGCACTGTGGACTGCTCCAGGGGCTGGAGGAAATGTCCCTTCAGAGGTGTACTCAGGGGTATGATATATGACATATATATGCATGCAGTGCTCAATGTTGTTGTTTTTTGTTTTTGAGATGGGATCTCACTGTGTTGCCCAGGCTGGTCTCAAACTCCTGGGCTCAAGCAATCCTCCCACCTTGGCCTCCCAAAATGCTGGGATTACAGGCATGAGCACCTGGCCTCAGAGGTTTTATATTGATGAGGTGAGCGATGACAAATGTTTGGAAGCCATGGATTTGGGGGCAGCCAAATGCCCTGAGTTTCCTGTGGCTGCTGTAACAAACGAGCACAAATGTAGTGTCTCAAAACAACACAAATTTATGATCTGACAGTGCTGGAGGTCACGAATCCGAAAGGAGTGTTGCTGGCCTAAAGCAAGATAGCGACAGAGCTGCGTTCCTTCTATGGGCTCTAGGGGAGAATCTGTTTTCTTCAGTTTCTAGAGGCTCCCAGGTTTCCTGACTACGCACCCGCCCCCCTCCCCCCACATTACTCTGCCTTGCTCTCATAAGGACACTAGTGATTACGTCATTGCACCTACCTGGATAACTCAGGATCCTTAACTGAGCCCCATCTGCCAAGCCCCTCTCGCCACGGTAACATAGTCATAGGTGTGGGGATTAGGACGTGGACATCATTGGGGCCATTGCTCAGCCTTCTACATCTCCCTTCTCTGTTGCTCCACTAAGAAAACTGACAAGACCCTGCAATGAGGCTTCACCCCCTGGGTCAGTTCTCGGTTGGCTTTGCAGAGACTCTGACCTGGGCCCTGGCCTTCCCTCTTAGAATATGCCTGAACTCATGCAGCATCCTCCCAACAGACCCTCACAGCTTCCTCTCTGGTCCTGACCTCTCCCCAGAGCTCTGACTCCACAGCCACTCGCCACTCAGAAGTCTGAGAACGTTACTGAATTAGCATGTCCCTGCCTGCTCTCCTGCCCACCTCACCCCCACCCCCACAGGCTTCTCCAGCTCCCCAGAATGCCCCTCCATCCAGGCAGAGCTCACGCTGAGACCCGGAAGTGCTTCTCCACTCCTCTCTCCTCGACTTCCCCATTGGTCCAAGGTGCAAAATCTCCCCCCAGGGAGGCTGCACCAACATCTGCCCAAGGACCTCCTGGCTTCCACTCCTGCCCCCATCCCAGCCCATTCTCCACAAGCAGCCAATACAAGCTGCTTAGCCAGCAAGGTCATGCCCTTCCTCCACGCCCTCCAATGGACTCCCTCACTTAGGCCAAGACTCAATCTTTTGACAACGACCTCCCAGATCTGACCCCATGTGGCCCTCTCTGTGTTCCTTCACAAGACACACTCATTCTTACCTCAGGGCCTTTGCACGGCCGCTCCTTCGACCTGGATTCTTCCTCTGCCTTTCCCAAGATGCAGGTGGAGTCACCTCCTCAGAAAGGCCTTCCCATGCCCCTCCCCATCCCTCTCACCTTTATTTCTTCAGGGCATGATCTAATAGGCTCGCCTGTTTACCCGCGTGCTGCATGGCTGCCTCCACTGGAATGCCAATTCCATGAGCACAGGGATTTTTTCTGCCTGTCAATGCTGGCTTCTCAGTGCCTGGCACACAGCCATGTTCCAGAAATGTATACTGAGTGTTATGGGTTGAACTGTGTCCCCCCACCAAAATTCATATGTTGAATTCCTAATCCTTGGTACCTTAGAATGGGATCTTATTTGGAAATAGGGTCATTGCCGATGTCATTAGCTGAGATGAGGTCATGCTGGAGTAGGGTGGGCCTCTAATCCAATACAACTGGTATCCTTATAAAAAGAGGCAATTAGGACACAGACCCGCATACAGGAAGCACACCACATGAAGATCAGAGTTCTGCAACCACAAGCCAAGGAGCTACCAGAAGCTTGGAGGGAGGCCTGGAACAGAGCCTTCCCTAGCGCCTTCAGAGGGAGCATGGCCCTGCTGACACCTTGATCTTCAGCTTCCAGCCTCCAGCACTGTAAGAATCCATTTCTGTTGCTCTACACCACAGTTTGTGGTACTTTGTAATGGCAGCCCGGGAAGCTCACACACTGCATGAATGAATAGACAGATGCATGCATGGGACTAGCCAGGCTCTGACTCCAGCCTGGCTACCTCCAACCCTGTATCCACTTCATTGTCAGAGAGATCGTCCAAGTCAACCATCTCTTACTTGTCAAAAATACGTTATGGTTTCCCCCTTATTGGTGGAATAAAACCCAAACCCCACAGCACAGCAAGTGAGGCCCTGCACAGAACATCCTGACCCCACCGAATTTTCCACTCAATTTCCCTGCCTCCCTCAATCTCCTTGCATCTTCAGAGGCTGTTTACCTTTCCCCATTCTTGACCATGCTTCAAAGCCTGATAGCCCACTGTCCCCTCACACCCGCCAAAAGGAATGTACCCTTCCCAAATCCTTCTTGAACACTCATATACATCCTTCAACTCAGCTCAAAAGACCTCCTCTGCAGAACCTTCCAACACCCCCACTCCCTCAGAGCATATTGACCTCTCACTGTGTTCCCAAAGTCCTTAGGCCTCTTAGGCCATGACCTGTAGCTCAGACACTGCTTGTGTCCAGCTGTCTTGGCCAGCAGGCAATGAGGTCCTAGAGCGGGCGGGCACCTTGTCTTTCTCATTAGTGTCACAGTGCCCAGCACAGGCCTGACAAAGGCGCCCAGTGGGGACCTGTTTGACAAATAACAGAACAAAGCACAATAGGACCCTGTGGTTTTCCTGCTTATGTCTGACTCATTCATTCGCCAAACATGAAATGCACCTTGAGTGCACGAGACCCCTCGCTATTTGCAGTCCCTGCCAGAGGCCTGGTCCTTGTCTCACCCCTACCTTCCCAAGGGGCTTTGTGTCTTCCACGGGGGGCCCTTCCTCAAGCTTAGCCCAGTGATGTAGAAACAGGAAAGCAAAGAAGATGCTGTATTTTCCAAGGATATTCCTTCTGTCACACACACACACTCACCACCATCCACACAATGCAGATTCAACATAAAAACCTACCATGCAGTATAGGGCCCAGTATGGTCCCCACACGCAGTAGGTGCTCAATAAATGCCACGTGAAGGGAAGGGAACAGACAGACCCTGCACTGCCTCCACCCCTGTGATTCCCAGACAGACATCCTATTTTAGTGGGTTAACCACTTCATCCATCGCCAAGGTACTCAAGCCTCCGGTGAGGGGTGAGGGCTTTGGACCCCACCTGCCCTCCAACTTCCAGTCTCCTGAGTTAGGGCAGATAGGGGGCAGAGTGAGCGGCCTCACTGCATGGCACAAAGAGCAGCTACCGCCTCTGCTGTGCTCTCAGCTGCCGAGTGGTGGCCAGGGGGCATGCCAGCCTCCAGCTCCCGGGTGGCTAAGCCCATCATTACCCCAGCTCCATCACTCCCTGGTGGGTGATGCAGAAACACCTAGGCTGCCTTTCAGGAGCAGCTCAACCAGGTAAACCCTTGGGCACCAAGTGGAAGCAGGAAGCTGGTGCTTCCAGATGCCCCAGAGGCCCCCAGCTACGCCCCAAGCTGGCTTGGCAAGGACAGTCCCAACTCACGTGCCCTGGCTGCCTATGCCACACCCAGATCATGCCAGGCCATGACCAGGCTTTGACCCATGCCCCAGCCTGGCAGCATCCTGCTGCAGTGACCCATTTTCCTGCCCAGTCATAGGAGAGAATAAGCTTGAAGAACCAGGCATCTGTGCACACCCATTTCCAGGACTCTGCTGTCACAGGAAAAGCTCCAGCTAATCATCTCACTTGGTTCTCATAGCAGCCCATTACACAGATGTGCAAAACGGTGCTGAGGGGGAGAGTGGAACAACCAAAGCCTCTTTGCTTTCCAAGAGGTGGAAGTGAGACTTCAACCTGGGGCTGTGTGGCCCCGACTCAAGCCACTCAGCCCTCACTCCACAGGCTCCCCCTTGCTCAGGGTTGAAGGGTCTTAGGCAGCCATCCCACCCAGTCCCCTGCAGGATGCCTGACCCCACGGCAACTTGGAAGGTGAGCTGATGTAACACAAAGAGCACTGAACTGAGAGTCCAGAGGCCTGGGTTCAAGTACCAGGACCACCACTATCAGTACCAGCCCTTCCCTGTCTGGCCTCAGTTTCCCCACCTGCCCAAGCCCAGGGTTAGCCTGGCTCAGAGGGTCTCTGGGCCCCGTTCTGCGCAGACAGGACTCTCCATCAGGGATTCCTGAGTATTTTCTTTTCCCCGACCCCTAACTCATGTGCCTCACAACTTGAGGCAGCCTCTCCACATGGGTCCTGACTCCAAAAATGAAGACGGACTAGTTGCCCGCAGGGACAGACGACCTGGTCCCCCGTGCAACTCCTAGATCCCCTCGTGGGGTTGGGGCAGGGGCCAGGAGTGGGGTGGTCTTTGACGGCTGAGCCCTCGGGTGGGTGGGGCCGTGGACTGCTGACTGGGGGGCTACTTAACAAAGAGGAGGCGACCCGTAGCGCTGCAGCCTCCCTGTCCCTGCTTCCGTCGAGGGCGCCCACCCAGCGCCGTCGAGGTGGCGCCCGGGGCCAACCGGGGCGGACATGCTGGGGGCGAGGACTCGGGGCCGAGCTGGACCTCCTCAGCTGCACGTCCACGGGGGACAGCGGAGCGCGACCTGGCCCCCAGTATCCGTCCGGACTCCGTATTTCAGGGGTTCGGAACGCGGCGGGGGCGGTCTGGGGGCTGAGCCTCCCGTCCGACCCCCGTCCCGCGGGTGCACCCGCTCCGACAGCGACCCCGCCCACCGCGCCCCCTGCCCGCTCCCCCTTCGCGATCCCCCACGATCACTGACCATAGTGACCGGAGCCGCCAGGCCAGGTCCCGCCCCAGCGAGGAGCGATCCGGTGCGGGAGTGCCGCGGGAGGCGCGGGCGGGCTCCGCCGCTGGTTGGGTGGCGGGGACCTCGAGGGCGTGGGGGCGGCGGAGAATACACCCGACCGCTCCGCAAACCAAAGGTTAGACTTCCACTGTGTCCCAGGAAGACACACGCCCCGCGATTGACGTCTCAGCCGGGCAATCAGGAGCCGGGATGCAGGACGTCATAGAAAGTGGGTGGGACTTTACGCGCCTTCAGCCTATGCTTTAGGGGCCATTTGACAGGATGCCTCCCCCTTTTAAAGACACAGAAAGCTTTTTAACTAGCAGAGGAGTTAGCGCAACCCAGAAAGACAGGTCCTCCTTTGCAAAGGCTGAAGGGCTTTTGCGCAAACCTAAAATTGGAGTCTTCTGAAGGATTAGCTGGCCCTCATTAATTTATAAACAAGGTCACATAAGTATAGTTTGCACAAGATCAGAGGATAGGCGCTTAGGGAACACGTGTCCAATAACATTAACTATGGCTTCTATATAATATTTTACCCTCTTCTAACTCATGAATCAGTAGGTTGCCACGCACCCAGTTAATGTTTGTTGAATGAATGAACGTCCAGGATCGTTGACTCTGTGGCTCTGCAATTGTATGGATATCCGTGAACCATGTCTAGATGACTCATCTTGCCTACAAGCTCATTATTAATGGACATCAAAATAGGAATATTTATCATTCAAAGATTCATTCACCAGCCCTTGAGTCCTGGAGGAGCTGCTTTGGGTGTGGTAGGGAGAGTTTGTAGGGGAGGGGGGGCTCAGTGCATTGCATACATCCACTTCACAATATTAATATTTCCAGGAGCGTGTATTGAGCAATTCCCCTTCCTGCTACTGCCCCGCCCCTCCCCCCTGCCACCACTCTTACTCCGTAAGTCCCAGGCACGGGGCTAGGCTCTGGGCATACAGACATCTGAGTCTTCCAAGCATGTATCATGTCCTTGGTAGGGAGTGTGGGGTCAATGGAGGCTCAAGGAGCAGTAACAATAGCATCTAACTTTTTACAGTTATTTATACAGTTATGCAGAACACCTACTATGTATCAGGTGCTATCCTGAACTCTCCACATATACAGAAGTATCTTGCTTAATTTCCTCACAACTGGTTTATGGGGGTAGGTCCTGTTATTATTATCCCTATTTCACAGATGAGGAAACATTACAGAGAGTTTAAGTTCCTTGCCTAAGTCACATAGCACTCAAGTGGGATTCAGTCCCAGGCAGTGTGACTCCACAGCTGGTTTCAAATTCACTCTGCACATGACTACAGGGGCTGTGTTACCTGCCCCCACCCCTGACCCCCGTTTGTTTTCAGGGGGTTTCTCCTCTTTGTTTTTTACAGCTAAGAAAGCCTGAGAGGTGACAGAAGCAGCCCAGTGCTGCTGAGCTAAGAAGTGGCCTGGCTGGGCTGGATCCCCGGACTTCTGACTCCCCAACCAGTGCTCATTCCAAGACACGTTAGCTTCCCTCTGCGGAGGAATGACTGAGCCAGGTTCCATGGTATCTGGGTGAGGCACATGGGTGAAGAGTCTCTTCAGCCAAGGTTTTGATGAGCCCTCAAGTTGGGCTGCACTGGGCCCACTCTCCGCCCTTCCTCCGGCCCCAGCAGTTCCAAACCAAGCCAGCATGGAAGTGTGGAAGGAGCACTGGGCTGGAGTCTATGAGGAAGTCTGGGCCCCTGGGCTCTGCCACTCACTGCTGTGTGACCCCAGGCAACGCCCAGACCTTCTCTGGTCTTCTGGTTCCTCACTCAGTGTGAGGGTTGAACAATCTGGGTGGTTAAAAATGTTTTGTTTTGTTTTAAATATTTGTAGTAATGAAGGCTTTAAACACACACATACACACACACACACAATCTTACAAGAATTACAAGAATCTCCATGTATGTGTAACAAAGTATTTCCTCAAATTTAGCTCAATTAGCAGGGAAAATGTAATTTCCTTAGTCTAACTAATCAGGATTCTTTGTAAGCTCTCTAAATCCTGGTAAGAAGAGTAAAAAGTTGCAGAAGGTTTCAGTGGGTTTTCAAGCTGGGTCCGCATTGAAAATGTGGACGGCATCTTTAGGGGCTGCCCATGGCAAGGGATCCATGTGTTCTGTCTGGAATGAATTTGCTCCCTTCTTGCTGCACCCCGTCTCCCTGTTGTCCAGGTGTCTGGGTTGAGGGATTGGGGAATGGCAGCTGTGGCTTCACAAGTCCAGAGAAGCGGGAGGCTTTGGGTGTCCTGTCTTCCCGCAAAGGACCTGCATACCTGAGTGCTGGATGCTCCAGATTTGGGGGCTGGGTTCTGCTGCCCATGCCACTCACCATCTGGCCCTTCTCAGCCTGGTCAGACCCAGAGAGCTCTCCCAGGTTGACATCATCCCATTCTCTGTAATATGGCCCTAGCCCACCTTTCTCACCTTCTTTCCCTGACTCCCCCACTTGTCCAATAATACATGAGTTTACAGGGTTGGCTTTGAGGGCCGGGAAACTTCCTCGTGCTTTTGTACCTCTACACACCTTTGCTCCTCCTGGAATGTCCACTTGTCAAATATCACCTGTCCTTCAAATCCTGGGTCCTGGTCCATGAAGCCTTCCCGGATTGCCCAGATGGTCATGAATCCCTTTGAATCTCTCCAGCATGTCTGTCCTCCTTTAGTGCTGATCCTTTGCTATTGGGATTTGGAGGGAGCGGTAGGCCATAGTAATTATGAGTGTGGGCAGCGGAGTCAAGTATGCTTATGTCACCCTTCCCATGACATTACTCCTTGAGCAAGTCACACCCCTCTGGGCCTTGGTTTCCTCAACTGTAAAGTGGGAGTGTTCACTCCTATCTCAAAGATTACATGAGATGATCGTGAAAATCACTAACATTGTACTTGACATTCAGTAAGTGCCTAATAAATGTGGGCTTTGCCTGGTGGCTATTCCGGCCTGAGTCTCCTTCCTCCTGGTGTGACTAAGCCTACAGGGGACTAGGTCACCATGAGGCCTGGGACTTGCGGCTTCTGTTAGCTGGTATAGATTGCGTGTGACAGGGAGGAGCCCCACCAAGGATGGTGTCTGGGTGCCTGAAAAGGGGGTTGTCTACCATTCTCCTAGATCAATGGAATGGAGCTATGACAGAGGGATTTCAGGCAGCCACACTAGGCTGGCAAGAGCGGCCATTTTCCTGATGCTGGTTACAATGTGCTATTTTATTCACTTGACAATGCCTTCCCCACCCCGCCAGCTGCGGGCAGGGTACTTGGTAGGAAGACCAGGCTCCCAGGATGTAAAGCGCTTCACCACCAAGCAGAGTGCAGGCTTGACTCAGACTTTGAGTTTCCTCTGCTGGGTGTGTCAACATTCTCCTCCTGCAACCTTGAGCTGGAAAACTTGTTGAGATACAAATTCAGGTGTTGTTTCACTGCTGGGAAAGATCAGAAAGAAGAAGAGTTAGAACTAGCCCTCCGCTCACTCCTCCCGTGCCCCAGTCCCAGGGAGCAGAGCTGGGGGCTGGCCCTAGAGCCAATGGCTGTCCTGGCTCCCACCCCCAAGGGCAAAGGTGAGAAAGAGGCTTTTGTTTTTGAGAAAAGAGGATCATTCTAGGAAGAACAGTGGATTGGGGAGATTAGAGAATGGGGAGGTGGATCCAGCTGAGTAGGGAGAAGTTTCTGGAACCCAGGAAGGGTAGAAGCAGGTGTTCTAGGACAGAGGAGACTCGTAGTGCAGTACGGTGACTCCTCACTCACAAGCCACTTGTTGGATCCTGAGAGGACAAGCCTGTATTGAGTAAGGGAACTCAGGCCCCTGACCTGGCGGAGACTCCTTTGTCCCTCCCTTAGAAGCACGTTTTGGGTAAGGGGTGTAGCAACAAGGCAAAAGGCATTCATTCAACATTCCACAAAGAGTTACTGGACATCAACTATGTGCCAGGCACCCACTGCACATCACTGCATGAAACTGACGGAAGTCCCTGCTGTCACTCAGCTTACACCCTCCTGGGGAAATAACCCCCAATTGTTCTGCACTAAGTTGCCCCAGACCATGCCACCCCAATGGGGTTGGGGGTGAAGATGGGGAGGGAGTTCCCCCAAATAACTGAGAGTTAATTTTCCACTAGCCCAGGGATACAGGATATACAGTGAGTTCGTTTTTGAGAGGAGAAACAGAAGAACTGTGGGATTTCTTGAACTCACAGAGAGGGCCCCAGAGGAGGCATGAATGGCTTTTCAAGTGTGAGGCAAGAAAATCGGGAGGAGAAGTCATTTTATAAGGCCAGGTTAGGACCATGGCATAACCCCCTCTTCAGTTTACACACAGCCCCAGGAGGGTAATAGATGGGCCCGTTTTCCAGCCAATCACCCCTTCGTGGGTTTCCCCAGGACCTGGGTTTTGAAAACTAGCATTTTTCAGCTCACATGGCAAATGCTTGTAACCCATCCAGCCTCCTGGGCTGGGCGGGAAACCATCTCTAGTTTCTATGGGAGAAGGTGCATTTGCTGTGGTTTTCAGAAAGGCCAAGGCCAGTAGTAGGAGGTCCCCAGACTTGGAGAAAGCTGCCTGTTCCTGCCCTGTCGTCGCTCCCTGTGGTAGGCACAGAAAGCCCAGCTCCCAAAGGCAGCTGGAACACATTCTAGCAACGAGCCCTTGGGAAGGTTATGGACTTCTGTGGTCAGTAGCCTCTAAATGGTTCCCAGTGACTACCCGCCCCCTCTATTTCCTGTGTTCAAGCCCTTGGGTAATCTCTTCCTTTGAGAGTGGGCTGGACCTGGTGGCTTGCTTCTAACCAACACAGCACAGCAAAGTGATGGGCTGCCATTTCTGAGATTAGGACTCCCAAAGCCTGTGGCTTCCAGCTTGCTGGCTCACCCTCACTCCCTCAATTGCTATGTTAGGAGCTGCTCCATGGAAAGATCCACAGGGCCAGGAGCCCAGGAGACCCCCCACCAACAGTTGGCAAAGAACTGAGGCCTTCAAACAGCCAGGGAGGAACCTCATCTGCCAATGGCTGTGTGAGTGAGCTTGGGAGCTGATTCTCCCTGGTTGAGCCTTCAGGTGAGACTGCAGCCCTGGCTAACAGTTTGAGCAAAGCCTCTGGAAAGACCCAGAGCCAAAGGACCCTTCTCAGCCATGACCAGATCCCTGGCCCATAGGAATAAGATAATAAATGGTCATTGTTCTGCTAAGCTTTGGGATAATTTGTTAGGCCACATTAGATGACTAACACAGCCTCTTTTATTCCCAGACTCAGTCTGTTCCTCTATGGCACGGGTTAATGATACATCTCTAGGTGACTGTGTGGATGAACACAGCCTTGGGGACACCTCCCCAAGCTCCCACTGGAGGCGGAGTAGATATTCTACAGCACGTTCCTCCGCACTGCTCTAGGTGCACAAATCAATGTCTAATTGCAAATTATGGCAAGTGCTGGGGAAGAAGAGAGCAGGGAGCTGGAGAGCAGATGAGCAAGGGCCTGGCCTGTCTAGCGGGGAGGGGAGGCTTCTCAGAGGAGGTGAGTTTTGAGCTGAGGTCTAAGGATGAGTTGGAAGAGGCTTCATTTGTCCTCTTCCCTGTCCCCACCCTGATAGTCTCTTCCTTAGCACTTTGCTATTTCCCATCCTAGCATTTCTCACAGTTCATGATTATTCCCGTGCATCTGTCCACCTGTTAGATAATAAGCTCCAAGAGGGCAAGAACTAGGTCACCACAGTACACTGGGTACCTAGCACAGTGCCACGCACATAGCAGGCACTCAGGAAAAAATGCCCTGAATAAATGCGTGGGAGTAGGCAAGGGCTAAAGGGACAACACTACAGTTAGTTAGGACAGCATCAGTGAACCTCCTGAAAAGGAACCTGGTGAATTCTAGCAACTGGGAGGGGCCAGCCTGGCTGGAGCACAGGAATAAGGGGGGAAAGTGAGTGCTTCATATCAGGCTGGAGAGGTGGCCAGGGCAATGCAGGCTTTGTAGGCATTGGAAAATGGGTTGACATGTGGGCAATAGGGAGCCATGGAAGGGGCAGGAGGGAGGGTGGGCATGACCAAATTTGTTTCTTTGAGGGATTGCTGGGGTTGCTGTGAGGAGACTGGGTTTGAGAGGGCAAGAGTGGAAGCAGAAAACCAGGAAGGAGGGTGCTGTAGTGGTCCAGGCCAGAGATGGGCGTGGCCAGGTCCAGGTAGGGCACAGAGATGGGGAAAAGTGGAAAAGCGTCCAAGAGCAGGAGGGGACATGGACAGGGCTTGGTGGTGGGCTGGATGTGGAGCTGCAGGAGAGAGGGGGCCGGCCTGGCTGGCTGGATGGGGCAACCGGACACCAGTGCAGCTCAGCCTCTATTAGACGGAGCAGAGCGCAGTGCCTGAGGGAATTCCCCAAATAACATCTCCCAGAACATAAAAAATGGAGAAGTTCGAGGCTTTGTGATTTCTAGAAATGCTCCAGGCCCCTGGAGAGCAAAGCTCAGAAAAACCTGGGGTTGGAGTGGGTGGTAAAAACTTACAGGATCCTGTGTTTACAGATAGTGGAGGCTTGTGTGGGGTGAGGGCAGCTACTCCACAGAGGTCCCAGGTCTCCGAGCTCTGCCAGGTGGGACTTGAAGTGCAGCTTCCTGGGTAATTTATTTTACTGTGAGATTGTTACAGGGACAACATGAAACTGCAAAGAAATCCTGTGCTTCCCCTCCGGCCTCTGCGCCAGTGCCCTGCAGGTCCAAGTTCGCTCTCCTTTGCCCTTAGGGATGTTGGGGGTAAGTTTGAGAAGCTTTGATCAGGAAAAGCATCCCAGCCTTAAGGTCAGCCAGACTTGGGTTCTGCTGGCTGTTTGCTGTGTGACCTTGAACTAATTAGTGTCTCCCTCTGAGCCCGGGCATCGGTGATGGTTGCCCTTGAAAACACCTGCCTTTCCTCTCAAACTGGATTTTTGACTCTCACAATTCTTACCTTTATAGCATTTACTGGAAGAAAATTAAAGTTTGTTCATCTTCTAGGTAGCAGCATCTTGCCTAAAATAATTTCTTATGGGTGCTCACAGGAAATAGAAAAATTAAAATCAATCACGCAGAAACAAATAATTATGGAGGACTCCCCAAACCATATCCAGTGCAGGATGTGACAGTAAAATTTAAATTGTTAGAGGTCTTATATCAACTTTTTGAAATTTTTATTTTTTATTTTTGAGACGGAGTATCGCTCTGTTGCCCAGGCTGGAGCGTGGTGGCATGATCTCGCCTCACTGCAAGCTCTGCCTCCCAGATTCACGCCATTCTCCTGCCTCAGCCTCCCAAGTAGTTGGGACGACAGGCGCCCGCCACCACGCCCAGCTAATTTTTTGTATTTTTTTAAAGTAGAGATGGGGTTTCACCATGTTAGCCAGGATGGTCTCGATCTCCTGACCTTGTGACCCGCCTGCCTCGGCCTCCCAAAGTGCTGGGATTACAGGCATGAGCCACTGTGCCCAGCCTTGAAATCCTTTCAATGATGTGCTACACTGCTCTATGTGAAAGAAGAGAAAGTTAGAGAGCTCTCGACCTCACCCCCTCATCAGCCAGTTTTATAGCTACCATGAGACCTTATTTTTAGTCAAAGCTTCCCAAATCCATTCTCTAGAGTTGGTTATAATCTATCCAGCCACTGTGAATAATCTAGGAACAGACAGTAATTTAAATACACGCACACACGCACACACACACCGCCCCAGGGCGCCCATCCTAGTTTTCTAGCCCTTCCCATCCCAATTCCATGTTAAAGGTCAGTAGGGCCATGGGGTCTGAGGGCCCCATGGGCCTGTTTGGCTGCACTCAGCCCAGGATGAGTCCTGCTGGCTCCCAGGAGACAGATGCCATCCTTGGCTTGGCTCGTGAGTCTTCTCCCTCCATATTCCTTGGCAGCAGCCCAGGGTGACCGGTGACAGAAATCCTGTGATTGATGATGCTGTGGAGGCTGGGCGAGGGAACTCTTCCCCCAATAACTCCCCTGGAAAACTCATGGGCACTTGGCTGGCTTTGCAGGGCTCCTCCGAGGGGTGCTAGAGAGGCAGCTTATCCCGGGAGGTGGGGTGGTGCCCTGTGCACAGGACACAGTTGATCCCGAAGACCAAGGTGTAGCTAATATTCTTCTGCCCCCCTTAAATATCCCTCACTTTTGACTTCTACACCTTCCTTAAAATGTTCACTTAGAGATTCACTCCTATGCTTGAGAATTTCATTCGTTCATCATTTGTTCTGAGGACATAAGGATGTCCAACACAGATTTACCGAGGGCCTGTTCTGGACTGGGCTTCACACTGGGTTCTGGGTATGTGGTTAAGACAAAGCTTTTCCTCTTGAGAACTTCTCCTTCCAGTAGGGGAGAGAAGAGTATAAACAACTAAGTGATGACTGTAACAAGGCAGGTGCTCTCAGGAGCCTGTGGGAGAGGCTGGAAGCCAAGGGAGAGCTCTGCTTTCTGCCTGGGGCAGGGGCAACTGGCAAGGCTTCATGGAGGAGGTGAGACAGGAAGTGGCCAGGGAAGAGAGGGATGGGAAAATGACCATCAGGGCAGAAGGAACCTCCCCAAAAGCACACTCAGGACTGGGGCTTATCCTGCCATGTGTCCTTCGGCTTGAGTGTGTGTCCACGCCAGTGCAAGCTGAGGGTTGAAATTTGGCTGGCCAGGGGCCTCATGTCTCGTAGGTCACAGCCCCTGCAGCAGAAGCCCTGGATGATGCCAGCTGTCCACAAGAGTCACTTTCTCCCTGAAGGGCAATGCTAGACTCAGACCCACCTCAGAGCAAATCAGAGCAGTGCTTGCAACCCTTACTGCGCACACGGATCGCCCGGGGACCTCGCTTGAATGCAGATTTGGCCTTTCTCGCAAGCTCTCAGGGGATGCCCACGGTGCGGGTCCTCAGACCACACCTGGGCAGGCATACGCAATAAAACACTCCTCCGTGGATTCAGTCTGTGAGCTGTCTTCCATCTGTGCTTGAGTCATCCAAACTGCCTCTAGATCATGATTCACTATCATGCTCACACACATGGTGGTTGTGTGACCTTGGGAAAGCCTTAACCTGTCTGAGCCTCATCTGTACAATGGGATAAACACTCCGGCAGGGTTGTTACGAAAGCTGCCTGAGCTACAACGAGCTTAGCATCCAGCAAGCGTCCCACAGGGTAGCTCTTGTTCTTACAGTTCCTTTACTACTGAACTGTCCTGTGACAGTGACAGTGGTTCAATTTGGAGCCCAATGCACTTGAATTCATGTCCAGGCTCAACCACTGTCTGTACAACCTCAGACAAGGCACATTTTCACAATGAGCTGCAGTTTCCTCCTATAAAAGGGGGTTAGGGAAAACTTTCTGGCTCACAGAATGCGGGGACAACTCAGGGATGCACGGTGACTAGTAAGCAGCATTCTGGTACCCTGTGAGGAACCTAACTCCCTTGTTCATGCACACACGCACCTGTTCCTTCAACACCAAACACCACCTGCTTTGTGCCAGCCCCCCGCTAGGCACAGGGAGTTGGAGACAAAGGACACATGGCTACTGCCCTCAGCGTGTGCACTGTTCATGGTGCTGGAGAGCAGGTGAGGACCTGAGGCTCCTTCCCTTGGAATTCAGCGTCCCATGCATGACTGAGTCCTACAGAAAGTGCACCAGCTGCCAGCGAGGAGTGAGCAAGTTTTGGCAGCAAAGGGCACGGCAACAGTACCAGCCTCTCCTGGAGACTCCAGTCAAGGGAAATGGGGGAACCCATGGGTTTGAAGATGTTTGAGACGTTCCAGTGGAGTGCCTTTGGCCAGACTGGCACTGACAACCTTGGAGCACAGGCCTCCCAAGTGGCCTGGCTGCTCCTGAGCCAAGAGCAGGGCTGGGCCAGGCATCTGGCCCCCAGTGAAGGGGGTGGGAGTGGGGCTGGAATGCCCAGCACCTTTTCAGCTGAAGCCATGGCAGGGAAGCCTCTCCAAGATACTTCCTGTAATCCCTGTCTGGCCAGACTCCTTACCTGGAGAATAGGACTCAGGTTGGGACACCAAGATTTAAGGTTAGAGACCAAAGGGGACCCCTTGAGAGAGCAGGAGCCAGTGGTGGCAGTGTCAGGTGTAGGTGCTCATACAAGAACCAGAGTTAATGAACTTTGAGAAAACCCAATACGTGGAGGGCCAAATACCTTTCTCCAGAGACTTGAAGACAGTTATGTGGGTGAAGGATTTGACAGTTCCTCTTGTTTTTGGGGACACCAAGGGTGAGGATTGGTGAGGTGCCAAGAAGAGTTGGTTTCTAATTTTTTAATACAGTATTTCTTTCTGGTTATAAAAAAACATGTTAATCACAGAAACTTTGGAAAATACACAAAAGTATAAAGAAGAAAATAAAAAAATCCTACAATCTGGAGATAACCACTATTAACATGGCAGAGCTCTTCTCCACTTTTATGCATCCCAGCATTCCTGAGACACAGGATCCATGCCCTTGGATGGCCTGGTTTCCCACAAGGGGGTGATGCTTAGGTTGGAGAAGACACAGAATTTGAACAAGTGTGCAGGTGTATGAGGCAGCTATTGCCATCATGCTGTGTAACAAGCAATCTCAAACTTGCCCTGGCTTACGGGTAAAAGAAGCATTTGTCTCTCACTCATGAATCTGTGGGTTGGCTGAGGACTGACTGATTTAGGTGCATCCCAGCTGCAGGTTGGGTCCATGTCTGCTCCACATGACTCTCATCCTCCTGGAACGAGGGGGGCTCCCTGAGGCAGGTTCTCTTTATTGGCGAGCTCACGGGTGGTAAGTGTACTGCACAATTATGTTTTAAGCCTCTGTGTCATAATCCACTGATATTTTATTGGCCAAAGCACACAGCCAACCCAAGTCAAGAGATGGGGATGACTATTCTGTCCACCAGGAGGTCCTGGCAAGAGTGTGGATGTATACTACTGGGGCTGAGCATTTTGTCTACTACACTAGGTGGGTCTAATATTTGCTGCTATCCCCAAGGGCCTTGATCTTCCTGCTTAGAACATTGTTTTAGTAGATTTCCTTCTACTCTTATATTTGTATAATTTTTACGAAATTGAGTTTCTATGCCACCTTTTTAAAACTCCTACTTGGTTTTTGTTTTCACTTAGCTTTATACCTTTATACCAAGATTTAAGGTTAGAGACCAAAGGGGACCCCTTGAGAGAGCAGGAGCCAGTGGTGGCAGTGTCAGGTGTAGGTGCTCATACAAGAACCAGAGTTAATGAACTTTGAGAAAACCCAATACGTGGAGGGCCAAATACCTTTCTAACATTTTTCTAACATTAAATAGTTTTGAAAATATGTTAATGACTGCAGAATCATAACATGTTTTGGCATAATTCATTAATCTCTTCTTCTAGGATACTTAGGGTTTTCCAGTTGGGGCTACTGTAAATAACAATGTGATGAACATCTTTGTGCAGAAACTTTGTTGGCACCTGTCATGGGCATTTCTTGCTTCTGTTTGCCCAGTACCAAGTCCAACCTCCCTCTGAATCAGTGAGTCAGTGCCCTGATTTCCCTTTGGGGGAACCATCCCTCACCTACTTTGAGTCTGTGTAGTTCATGTGGCATCCATCACTGACTCCTGGGGAATGGCCTCTAGCCACAAAAGACATTCCATCTCACTAAAGCTCAACAATTGGACCCAGGCCGGGCCATCCAGAATATGGAATCCCCCTCATTACAGAGATTAGTTCAGAAATGACACAGTGCCTAGTCTTGGCTAATTAATGGTTGTCTAAAAAGAGGCGCATGACCCAAGGTGATCCAATCAGAGTGAATCCTGAGACTGGCCGAGGAGTAGCTCAGAAGAGGCATTCTCTCTTCTCTGACTTCAGCTTCAGAGGGTGCTGGCAATCCTGAGGTTGCTGGCAGCATCTTGTTTACACTGAGCTTGAGAATAAAGCCAAGACCTGGGCGATCAAACCCAGAAACAAAGCGACTAGATCCTGCTGACATTGTGCTCCTGATTAACATGCCTCCAGCAAGAATCCCTGCGCTTTCCAGTTTCAGAGGCCAATGCATTTCATTCGTCTCCTAAACTGAGTTGTGCTTTCTATCACTTTCAACCAAATAATAGCCCGGTGTTACTGACGGAAGTTCCTTAGCTGGAATTTCAGAGGTCCCTCAGTGTCTGTGGGGGATTGGTTTCAGGACTCCCCCAACACATATCAAAATCCTCAGATACTCAAGTCCCTGATGTAAAATGGTGTAGAATTGTATGCACATCCCCTCATATACTTTAAATCATCTCTAGATTACTTTTAATACCTAATACTATGATGCTCTATAGTTGTTGTGCTATATTTTTGAAATTTTGTGCTATTTTTAATTGTTGTATTTTTAATTTTTAATGTTTTTATTTTTTCCTGAATTTTTTTTTTTTAGACAAAATCTTGCTCTGTTGTCCAGGCTGGAGTGGAGTGGCACAATCTCGGCTCACTGCAACCTCCACCTCCTGGGTTCAAGCAATTCTTCTGTCTCAGCCTCCCGAGTAGCTGGGATTACAGGTGTGCACCTCCATGCCCAGCTAATTTTTGCATCTTTTAGTAGAGACAGCGTTTTGCCATAGTTGACCAGGCTGGTCTCGAACTCCTGGCCTCAGATGATTTGTCCTCCTAGGCCTCCCAAAGTGCTGGGATTATAGGCGTGAGCCATTGCGCCCGGCTTTTTTTTTTTTTTTTTTTTTGAGATAGAGTTTCACCCTTGTTGCCCACTATCTCGGCTCACTGCAACCTCCTTCTTCCAAGTTAAAGTGATTCTCCTGCCTCAGCCTCCCAAGTAGCTGGGACTACAGGCGCACGTCACCATGCTCAGATAAATTTTTGTATATTTTTAGTAGAGATGGGATTTTTTTCTGAATATTTTTGATCTGGGGCTGGTTGAATCTGGAGTATTTTTGGTCTGCGGTTGGTTAAATCCAAAGGTATGGAATCCGTGTATACAGAGGGCCGACCATACTGAGCCAAAGGACAAACATTTTTTAAGCCTCTCAAGACCTCTTAGCAAATTGCTTTCCAGAGAGGTTATACAAACAATTCTATAGTGAGTCTATCTTAAAAGCATTTGTCTATTAGCTTTAAATTATTTTGACAGGCAGTAACTGTATGGTTGAAATATTTCTATGTTTATAGGCCATTTTATTTCATGATTTGCTGAATATGAGCAACTGGTATCTTTTTTAAAATACTTTTTAAGAACTCTTTAAATATCAAAAACATTGATCCTTTCCCAAATTCCTCACCATTTACCCCCAACTTACTGACTTTTGATATTTTGATGTGCTCTGAAGTAGATGTATTTGTAACTTTTTTTTTTTTTTTGAGATAGAGTCTCACTTTGTCACCTAGGCTAGAGTGCAGTGGTGCAATCTCAGCTCACTGCAACCTCCACTTCCTGGGTTCAAGTGATTCTCCTGCCTCAACCTTCTAAGTAGCTGGGATTACAGGTGCCTGCCACCACACCTGACTAAATTTTTTGTATTTTTAGTAGAGACAAGGTTTCACCATGTTGGCCTGGCTGGTCTCGATCTCCTGACCTCAGGTGATCCACCTGCCTCGGCCTCCCAAAGTGCTGGGATTACAGGTGTGAGCTGCTGCGCTGGGCGTATTTGTAACTTTTATGTGGCCAGATTGTTTTTGGGTGTTACTCCTGTCATTTCCATGCTTTCAAAGTCCTTCCCTATTGAAGACCACGTGAATATGGACCAAGTTTTCTTCTTTTTGACATTCAGGACTGGGCGCAGCGGCTCACACCTGTAATAGCAGCACTTTGGGAGGCCGAGGCGGGCAGATCACTTGAGGTCAGGAGTTCAAGACCAGCCTGACCAACATGGTGGAACCCTGTCTCTACTAAAAACACAATAATTAGCCAGGCATGGTAGCAGGTGCTTATAATCCCAGCTACTCAGGAGGCTGAGGCAAGAGACTCGCTTGAACCCAGGAAAAGGAGGTTGCAGTGAGCTGAGATTGCACCACTGCACTCCAGCCTGGGCTACAGAGTGAGATTCTGTAGAAAGAAAGAAAGAGAGAGAGAAAGAGAGAAAGAAAGAGAGAGAGAGGGGAAGGGAGGGAGGAAGGAAGGAAGGTAGGAAGGAAGGAAGGAAGGAAGGAAGGAAGGAAGGGGAAGGAAGGGGAAGGAAAGAAGGGGAAGGAAGAGGAAGGAAGGAAAAGGAAAGAAAAGGAAGGAAAAGGAAGAAAAAGGAAGAAAGACATTCAGATACCCAGGGTTTCTCTGCCTGTGATTTGAGAGCTGTCTGTGTTGGAATCACCTGGGGAGATTGCTTAAAATCCAGATTTCTGGGCCTCACGCTAGAAAGAGTCTCTGAGAGGAAGCTGCAGTTCTCTCCGTTTTTAGCAAGTCTCACATGTGGTTTCAGTGAAACACTAAAGTTTGAAAACCACTGCTCAAAAGAATGACAGGACACAATTTGAAAAAGAACACAATCTGATTCCCCCCTCCCACGAGCCAATTTCCCCAGCAGCAGCCATTTGGCAATAATCCAGTTCTTCCAGGATGGTCTGTGGGAAGAATTTTCTCATGCTTGAAGTTCTTAAAGCTGGGATTCATTGGCAGGTAACGAGCTCTTAGTCTCAAACTGTCCAAGCTCAGGACTGTTGGTGTCTTAGGATCCCATGGTCCAGCTGGAAGGTCGGATGAAATGACATTTCGTAAGGTACCTGAACTAGTGCTTTTTATTTTTTCTCCAAATGCCCTTGAAGGTTGTTCTCCAGCTAATATAGAACCTATGAGAAAAGTGCTTTGAAGGTGCAGGGTCAGGATGGAGTGAGCTTTCTGTATGATAAAAAGCCAAGAAAGGAGAAACAGCATTCTGGTACTTACCAGCAGCCTGAGGTAGCCATGCTGTTAAGCGCAATGCCCTGTGTCCAGTTGATGGCCCCAGCCCTGCCCAGGGGAGGCTGGGAGCTCCCAAGATACCCAGATGCTGTCTGCAAATGTTGATTGGTGGCCAGGTCATTGCCACGTCAAGCAACTGTTCCAATCACCCTCCTCCCTGAGGAGTGTGACAAAATGTCTGAGCTAGATCAAGCACGACAGGTGCACAGCAGGCAGGTGACGGGGGACGGAAAAACACAGAGCCCTCGAAGACACAGCCAACAAGCCAGAGAACTGCACCCTGGGCGTAGAAGGCAGTGCTGTCTCCAGCTCCTCCCAGGAGGTGAGACAGGGTTAGGGCAGCCCTCCTGCAATGCGTGGTCCAGCCCCATCGTGCAGAAGGAATTCCGAAGTCCAGGCAGGGGGAGTTGGTTGTCACGGTGGAGCAGCGCCCAGCTTCAGCACTTAGGATTTGCCATTACGCTAAAGCAGCGGTTCTCAAAATGTAACCCCAGGACCAGCAGTATCTGCCGTATCCAGGGACTTGTTAAAACTGCAGCTTTTAGGACCTGGAAGCTCTGGAGGTGGGCCCACACTCTGCATTGATACAGGCCCTCCTGACATGTGTTCAAACCTAAGAACCACCCACTTAATCCTCTGCACTGAGGAAGATTAATGGAATACTTTAGCTTGCTTCGGAAAGAGTGGGAAAGACAGAGAACAGAGAGGCATGAGTGTGTGAGGCTCCCCGTGCACCTCCCTTGATGGAATCTAAACCTCATGGCCTGGCGTTTGGGGCCCCACGTGGTCCCCCAGCCCACCTTCTCAGACCGCTCGGGAGTTCCGCCTGCTCCAGCCGAACTGCAAGTCCCTACTCCAGCATTTCTATCGTTCTTCTGTAGTGCAGCCTCTTCCTTCTGAAATCCCACTCAAGCCCTACCTGAGGTGCCCTCTTTCCTCTGAAGGTCTATGAGATAAGAAACTTGAAACAGCGGCTCCCTCCTGGTTCTCCTTTTAAAATACACTACTCACCGGGTACGGTGGCTCACACCTATAATCCTAGCAATTTGGGAGGCCAAGGCGGGTGGATCACCTGAGGTCAGGAGTTCGAGACCAGCCTGTCCAACATGGTGAAACCCCGTCTCTACTAAAAATATAAAAATTAGCCAGGCATGGTGGCACACGCCTGTAATCCCAAATTGGGAGGCTGAGGCAGGAGAATCACTTGAACCCGGGAGGTGGAGGTTGCAGTAAGCAGAGATTGCACCACTACATTCTACCCTGGGTTACAGAGCAAGACTCAGTCTCAAAAACAACAACAACAGAAAACACCCCAAAATATAACCACACTACTCTTAAAAACCTGGCCACAATCAGCCTTCCTTCTTCCGTGTATCTTTCCTGTTTAACTCCCTGGCCAAGCCTGACTCATCCCCCACCCTCTCCCGGCAGCACCTGGAGTCAAGTGGGCTCTCGGGGTTCTCGGCTGACAGTCAGCATCTTTTCTTTTCTAAAACTCCCTTTTGAAAGTCCATGTGCTGACTCACCACTGTTTACAGTTCAGCAGCTGCTCTTAACTTTCTGCCTTTACCTAGATAAATTAACAGCAGCTGACCTCTAGAGCTGAATTATTTTTGGGACTGGTGGTTGCTAGAATGATTTTACCCCACTGGCACAATGAAAGCAAGTAAGTGCCTTCTGTGCAGACCTGGCTCTTCCAAACTTGACTTAGAATGTCAGACTGGAGTGGGGGGCTTAGACTTCCTCACCACCGCCCCCTTTTTTTAAAGACAGGGTCTCGCTGTGTCACCCACACTGGAGTGCAGTGGCACAATCATGGCTCACTGCAGCCTTGACCTCCCAGGCTCAAGTGATCCTTCCACCTCAGCCTCCTAAGTAGCTGGAACCACAGGTGTATGCCACCATGCCTGGCTAATTGTTTTATTTTTTATAGACAGGATCTTCCTATGTTGCCCAAGCTGGTCTCGAACTCCTGGGCTCAAGTGATCCCCTGCCTCTGACTCCCAAGGTGCTTGGGATTCCAGGTGTGAGCCACCATGTCCGGCACTCTCTCCCAATTTTACAGGTAGAAAAACCAGCCCAGAGAGGCGCCTTGCCTTGCCAAGGTCTCCCTGAGAGTACCATCCATTCCAGGTAGCTCAGACACCTGCAGGATGGGCAGAAGGTACCAACCTGGTACTCAACTTCTGGCAGCCAGTGATGAGATGCCCCTACACATTCAGCACCCCCATTAGCTCTGCAGACTGTTGTGGGCAAGGTGAACTCCCATGCATCCCACGGTCCTGGTGGCTGTTTACAGTGTCCTGTGACTGGGACATTCCCAATAGCCAGGCGTTCGTCCAAAGCTCCTCAGTCTCAGGAACCCACCATGAAAGTGAAAGACACAACCCCAGATCCCAGGTGGGGAGTGTTCAGCCCAGGGTCTTCCAGCCTGGCTGCTGCCCCCAACTCAGGAACCTGCCTCTCTCTCCCCGATCCCACGCAGGACTTACCTGGATCCCTGCCAATCTCCCAGGATGGGGACCAGCACCCCCAACCCCAGCTGAGCCCAGGACCCTGCCCATCCCCTCAATGCCCCCAGACTCTCTCCCACTGGCTTGGAGGTGTTGGTGGTGAGAAAAGGAGGCAGGCAGGTAAGGAGACGTGGTGATGCTGCAAGGCGTAGGCCGGTCAGTACAGGCTGGAGCACTCTGAAGCATGGGGTCTGGGAAAGAGGGTCCTGGGTGTGGAAACCCAGCTCCTTGGATATTTCCTGAAGGGTTTGGGGTGTCTTCTGAGCCCCTGCTCCCTGAGGCTGTTCCAAGACCAGCACACTCTGGGTTCCGTGAGCAGTGTGATCAGTCTTACAGTCTCCATTTTGTCCAACATGAACTCCTGGGAGAGAAAATAAATCTCTCACCCGACAGTGTTTTGGCCTCTGGACGCTACTTCCTAGGGACCAAAGCATCGTCAAAGGCTGACCTACTTCTTTAACTCTCACAAGGGCCCTGCAAAAGACGTGGTATCAATGCCACTGGGCAAATGAGCAAACAGAGGCTCAGAGAAGTTAAGTGACTTGTCTGATGTGGCACAGCCAGGAGTGACAGAGCTGGATGACTAGGAGTCCAGAGCCTGGTGTAATTTCCTGAATGTGGTTGCCTGCCTTTTCTCACTGCTCCTCCAAGATGCCCACTCTGACTGCCCCCAGCCTCCCTCTCTGAAGGGCATTCATTTCTTAAGGCCCAGATGAGCTTCCATCTCCTGTTGCCTGGCAGAATGTGGAGCATATTCAGGTGGCTCAATTCATGTTGGCTGAGTGACTGACAGATGTCAATCCAGAGGCCCAAATTGATTGTTGTTTGGGACCCAGTGACATCACCACATAATTTCTTCCTTTTTCTTGGGAAGAAGATGAAATTAATACACTGTGACTATTTAGACAAATGTGTCCTTACTCAGAAATCTCATTTCTTTGCGATATGAATAAGTTACAAGCTGTATATAACTAGGGATGCCAATTACACACACTTCAACTGAATGGTGCCCACTGAGTTGTGCCATACAGCGGCCTCGATACTGCCTGTGAGGTTCCTGGAGACCTTCTTAACTGAACCACAGGCTTGCTCACTGCTGACTGTTGCACTGGACACTAGGGAAGAGACCTGCCCCTCAGTGCTCCTGGGGAGCTAAGTATCCTGTGTTTGGACATCTGCACTGAACCTGCCTCAAATGAGGTAAGCACGTTCTGACTCAGGATGAAGTCAATGCCAAAGGTGGCAGACAGGAGAGTATGGAAAGGATGGGTCTTTGGTGATGCCACTGAGCCTAGGATCACACCATGCCTGAAACCCACCCAGGCACCAAACTTCCACTCATGACACAAGATATGCCCTGGTAGAGGAGCCAAATGACCTCAGAAAAGAACAAAGTGGGAAGACTCACGCTTCTCAATTTTAATATTTACTACAAAGCCACAGTAATCAAGACAGTATGGTACTGGCATAAAAACAGTCATAGAGATGAATGGAATAGAATCGAGAATCCAGAAATAAACTTTCATATTACAGTCAACTGATTTTTGACAAGGGTACTGAGAAAATTCAAAGGGGAAAAATATAACTTTTTAAACAAATGGTGTCAGGACAACTGAATATCCTTATGCAAAATAATGAAATTGGACCCCTACCTTACATTATATTAAAAAATCAACTGAAAATGAATCACAGACCTAAACAGTGGAGCAAAAACTATAAACTTCTCACAAGAAACAGGTGTAAATCTTCATGATCCTGGATTAGGCAATGGCTTTTTAGATATGACACCTAAAGGACAAGTACATACACATACCCAAAGTAAAACTATTGGATTTTTGGCTGGATGCGGTGGCTCATACCTGTAATCTTAGCACTTTGGGAGACTGAGGTGGGTGGATTGCTTGAGGTCAGGAGTTCAAGACCAGCCTGGCCAACATGGTGAAACCCTGTCTCTACCAAAAAATACAAAAATTAGCCAGGTGGGGTGGCAGCGCATGCCTGTAGTCCCAGCTACTGGGGAGGCTGAGTCAGGAGAATCGCTTGAACTCAGGAGGCAGAGGCTGCAGTGAACCAAGATGGCGCCACTGCACTCCAGCCTGGGTGACAGACTGAGACCCTGTCTCAAACAAACAAACAAAAACAAACAAATTGGATTCCATCAAATTTCAAAACTTCTGGGCTTCAAGGGACACCATCAAGATAGTAAAAAGATAACATGCAAGATAGGAAATATTTGCAATCGTATATTTGATAAGGGACCTGTATCCAGAACTCAAAAAGAATTCTTACAACTCAACTGAAAAAAGACAAATAGGCCGGGCTCAGTGGCTCATGCCTGTAATCTCAGCACTTTGGGAGGCCGAGGCAGGTGGATCACTTGAGGTCAGGAGTTCGCGACCAGTTTGGCCAACATGGTGAAACCCCATCTCTAATAAAAATATAAAACTTCGCCGGGTGTGGTGGTGCACACCTGTAGTCCTAGCTACTCGGGAGGCTGAGGCAGGAGAATCGCTTGAACCTGGGAGGTAGAGGTTGCAGTGAGCCAAGATGTGCCACTGCATTTCAGCCTGGGCAACACAGTGAGACCCCATCTCAAAAAAAAAAAATCAAAATTTTTAATGGTCAAAGAATTTAAATAGATATTTCTCCAAAGGAGAGATACACATGGCCAATAAGTGCATGAAAAGATACTTAACATCATTAGTCATCAGATAAGTGCAAATCAAAACCACAATGAGATGCCACTTCACACCATTAGGAGGGCTAAATTAGAAAAGGTTGACAATAGCAAATGTTAGCAAGGATGTGGAGAAATTGGAACCATCGTACATTGATCATGGGGATGGTAAATGGTGCAGCCATTTTGGAAAAAAGTTTGGCAGTTATTAAAATATTAAACATAGAGTTAACAGATGACCCAGAAATTGCACTCCTAGGTATGTGCCAAAGAGAAGTGAAAACATCTCTGCATAAAAATTTGTACACAAATGTTCATAGCAGCAATATTCATAATACCTAAGGAATGTAAACAGCCCAGATGTCCATCAACTGATGAATGGATAAACAAAAGTTCTATCCATACAAATAGGCCCATACCATGGAATATTCAGCCATAAAAATAAAGCATTGATTCGTGCTAGGGCATGGGTGAACCTTGAAAACATTATGCTAAATGAAAGCAGCCAGATGCAGTGTATCTTTTTGGGAGTGATGAAATGTTCTGGAATTAGGGGTAATGGCTGTGCAATTTGGACTATACTGAAAACACCAAAGTGCATAACTGTAAGGGATACATTTTATGGTATGTGAATTATATCTCAATAAAGTTATGATTTTAAAAAGACAGGCTTTGTTGTCAATCAAAGCCAATCTGATCACGTTTTCTGTTACTGCAATAACAGTATCCTGACTGATGGGGGCGATGAGGAGAGAAGCCCAGTGGACTTACAGTGTGAAGTTTAAGATGAGGACCCTTAAGAGGCTCCCTCAGTCACTGAAATGCCCACTGCCAGCATACTCATATGTGTAAGTGTGATCATACCTATTTGCATCTTTGTGCGTGCAAGTTGATGTTTGTGTGCTTGTTTGCAGGTGTGTCTGTGTGTGTCTCGTGTGTTGGTGTGCAGAAAGCACATGTGGATGTTGATGGGTGTATAGTGTGTGTGTGTGTGTGTGTGTGTGTGTGTGTGTGATGTGTCAGAGTGGAGCTACATATAAAGACCAGGTGGGAAGTTCCTCTATGCACCCTCTACGCTGACCCTTCACCCAGTGGGTGCTCAAGTTTGTTGGGAGACTAACAGAGACCTTAGGACCTTACTGCACCAGGCACCCATGTAGCTATGGAAAGAAGAGCTGATGGGGGGCTAAACACAAATGCAGCCTGAGCTAAGGAGCAGGACTTGCTCAAGTTGGAGCCTTGCCTGGGACAGTCAGGAGCCCCGTAGCCATCTGTCTATCTTTACCTTAATCAGACTGAGCTTGGAGAAGAGATCCATGCTTTTGGGCATGCTGTAGGCAGAGGGGCAGCACTGCCGGGCCATGTTGGTGATGGTCATTTGCATGTAGCTGAGCAGCTGATCCTGCAGGAAAGAGAAGGAAGAGGCGGCTCAGGCTCTCTCCCAGCATCCCCTGCCCCTGCCCCTGCCCCAGTTCACTCTGGCCAGCAAAGTGTTGTGGACAGAGCTGGGACACTGGGAGTGTCCTTCTCATTGTGGTCTGTATTCGTCTCCTGCGGGGCTTGGTTGAGTTCCTCCCCACCCCAGAGCCTGAGCATCCTCCCCTGCAAAGAGGGAGGTTGGACTAACTCCTTTCAGAAGGGTTTCCTGGCTGGAGCATCAGGGTCCACACCTCGTTAGAATCTGAGGACTGGGAAGGGACATGGAGTGGGGTCCTGGACTTCAGACCTCCAGGATCCTGGTCTGCTGCAGCAGCTTAGAGAGAAAGAACTCAAAGGGGCTCTGTAGACTGTGACCTCCCGCCCCCAGCTCCCTTCCTAAGCCCCTTGCCTCGGAAGCCTCGTCTTCAAACTCAGAAACCCCCAGGCCTAGTCAGTCTGGACCTGAGCAGGTCTCACACTCACTCCATGACCTCATCCTGTGCAGAGAAGGTGTGCCCAGTGCAGCCCTGTGCCCAAGCCATCATCCCAAGTGTCCTCCCGCAGTCCCTGAGGCCAGAAGAACATAGACTGTTGCCTCCGTTTATGGTGAGGAACCGGGGTCCAGGGGTGACCAGATCACATTCCCAAGGCCAGCAAGGGGCAGTGCAAGAGCTGAATTCTGGAATCCCTGGAATTCATGGCCATGGACTTTGGCCATGACTTGTTCTTTCTGAGCCTCATTTTTCTCATTTGTAAAATGCGTGTGGGTAAAATTGACCAATATTCAAGAACACCTACTCCAGGTCAGACTCTGTGCTAAGCACTGCCTGGAATGATCAGAGAGACACCAGGGTTGCTGAAGACAGTGCATAATAACCACTCACTTAAATGCCATTATTTTATTATTAACCACAAACATTATACAAGGACTAAGTGCTCAGCACCACACGAAGCCCTGGGACTGAGCCGGTGGATCCCGGCTCCAGTTCTTGGCAGAGCTCGGTCCTGAAATATCTGTGGCCTCAGTTTTCCCATCTGTAAAGTAACACTTGATCCCTCTAAGAGAGGTCCTTCGAAAGTAAACTGTCACCAAGGAGAAGTAAGTGGTGCGGGTATGTCTGTGTGTGTGTCTGTATGTATATCTCTGTCTGTGTCTGTGTGTCTGTACATGTGTTTGTGTGTGTCTGTGTGTGTGTCTGACTGTGTCTGTGTTTCTGTATGTCTGTGTGTGTCTGGCTGTGTCTGTCTCTGTGCATTTGTGTGTATGTGTCTGGTTGTGTGTGTTTGTCTGTCTATATGTCTGGTTGTGTCTGGCTGTGTCTGTGTGTCTGTGTGTCTCTGTGTCTGGCTCTGTGTGTGTGTGTCTGTGTGTGTGTGTGTCTGTGTGTGTGTCTCTGTGTCTGGCTCTGTGTGTGTGTGTCTGTGTGTGCGTGTGTCTGTGTGTGTGTGTGTCTGTGTGTGTCGGGAGTGATGATGGAGGCATCAGCTTCCCCCTCCCCACCCTTAGCCCCACCCCCAGGCTGAAAGACTGGACTCACATTATAGCTGCTGCTGGTGTGTGAGTTTGCATCGAAGTCAATGTCCTTCTGGTAAGTGATGCTGTGCTCCAGCTGCCACCACTGCTCCTGCTTGCGGTGACACTTCTTCTGCAGCTGATAGAGCCGGATCTTGAGGCTCTGAGGCAGAGGGAATGGGTCATCTTGGTACAACAAACCCTCCAGGGCATGTGCCCTGGTCTGAGTCCCCAGGGTAGTATGTGCAATGACAGGATAGGAGGAAGGAACACTTCTGGGTGGCTGGGGCCATTCAAGGCACCAGAGACGCAGAAAAGGACATGTCCAGGCTGATGGAGTTTACTCGAGCCCCAGTTCCTGATGATTTTATAAAGGGGAGTTCCCCTACACAAGTTATCTTGCGGGCCACCAGGTAAGACATTCCTTTGCTCCCCCTTCAACTTCCACCGTGATTGTCAGGCCGCCCCAGCCATGTGGGAGTGTGAATCCATTAAACCTCTTTTTCTTTATAATTTATTTATTTATTTTTTTGAGACAGAGTCTCACTCTTTTTGCCCAGGCTGGAGTGCAGTGGTGCAATCTTGGCCACTGCGACCTCCACCTCCTGGGTTCAAGTGATTCTCCTGCTTCAACCTCCCAATTAGCTGGGGTTATAGGCACACACCACCATGCCTGGCTCATTTTTGTATTTTTAGTAGAGATGGGGTTTCACCATGTTGGCCAGGGTGGTCTTGAACTCCTGACCTCAAGTGATCTGCCTGCCTCGGCCTCCCAAAGTGCCAAGATCACAGGCGTGAGCCACCGTGCCTGGCCCTCTTTTTCTTATAAATTACCCAGTCTCAGATATTTCTTTATTAGCAGCATGAGAAGGAACTAACACATGCCCCCAGCCAGGCCCTGTGGGATAGGAATTTGAAAGATACAGAACAGGCCGGGTGTGGTGGCATACGCCTGTAATCCCACCTACGCAGGAGGCAGAGGCAGGAGAATCGCTTGAGGCTGGGAGGCGGAGGCTGCAGTGTACTTAAATCACGCCACTGCACTCCAGCCTGGGCGACAGAGTGAGACCCTGTCTCCCAAAAAAGGGAAAGAAAGAAGGAAAGGAAGAGAGAGAGAAAGAGAGAAAGAAAGAGAGAGAAAAAAAAAGAAGGAAGGAGGAAAGGAAGGAAGGAAGGAAGGAAAGAAAGAAGGAAAGGAAAGGAAAGGAAGGAAGGAAGGAAGGAAGGAAGGAAGGAAGGAAGGAAGGAAGGAAGGAAGGAAGGAAGGAAAGAAAAAAAGAAAGAGATGCAGGTCATACCCCTGTGGCCCCACTTCTCTGAGGCATACTTTTCTCCGAAAATGGGAAGAATAGCATGGCTGGACTTGCCTTATCTCTAGTCCCAGCCTTTGGAATAGCAGCACCTACTTAGAGGTGCTGGCGTGAGATTTAAGTGAGATAAAGCACGTAAAGTGCTTCACGCAGTGCCCAGCCCATCAATGAATCACATTCTCCAAATGGTACAAAGTGGTGCAGGCTTGCAGCGCTGCCACTAGGGGGCAGATGCTCTCTCCAAACACCACGCAGCAGCCCTTTGCAGTGAACCAACCAGCCCGTCATCATTCCTCTGGGATCCCGAAGTCCCCGGTCCCCGTGGCTGCACGAATCTTCATGATGCCACGCCTTTGTTAGGGCAGACTCTTCCACCTGGAGTGCCCATCCCTCCCAGCGGAAGTCCTAATTATTATGAGATAACCACAAAGGAAGGGGAGGGAAATGATGTCTCTGGCATTGACTTTGAGGCAGTTTGTGTTTGGTGCCTCGCAAGGACCCTAGCAGCTAGAATGTGTTGCCCCCATTTGACAGACGCAGAAACTAAGGCTCAGAGAGGGTACGAACTAGTCATACAGCTAGTGGGTGGCTGAATTGGGAGCTGAGACCCAGTCCCTCTGCATCCAGGACACATGGCTTTTTGACCACGCAGAACAACTTTTAGGCACGAGCTGAGCCTCAGGCAGCAGAGGGGAGAGGAACGGGATACAGAAGGCGGCTCAGGAGCAACAGCCCCACCCAGGGTCCTCCAGCATTACGCCGCGGCACCCTCCAGGTGCGCAGGAAAGGGGGCCCCACGACCCCAGCTCCCTGGGCCACCGGGAATGGAACAGACTTCAGGCAGCTGTTACCGCCATGAGAGCCCTGTGACCCTCCTCTAGAGACTCCAGGCTCCGGTGGACGGCCTGGCTCATCTGGGAGAATGCCTTGAGGCGCTTCTGCGTGTCCTGGCTGGCTGTGAAGAGCTTCCCGTAGTGCTTCACCATGGCCTCCACCAGCGCCTCCTCCGGCTCCTCCCATCCCGTGCAGCCTATGGAGACAGCGCCATGGTGGGATGGGTGGGTGCCCCTGCAATGGGCCATGCCAACAAGGTGGTCAGGAATTCCGTCTGGGGCCACAAAGTTGAGAGGTGCAGGACAGTCCATGCCAGGCTGACCCCAAGACAGTAGGATGGTCCCGCAGCTCTCCAGGCTTGCCATCCATGTGCGCACCCCCACTCCCCGTCCCCCCCCCCCCCCCCCACCGCCCCCTCCACTTCAAAGGAAGCCTCAACCTTGGAAAGTTCAGCCAGAGACTGAGACAGGGATTCTGGATCGAGACTACCGTGTGAGGCCGGAGACTGCCCTCAAGGAGATATTGCTGCTTGGGGGAGCCTGAGAAGGGGATAGGAATTGTTCCTGTCCTGGGTGAGCAAGTACCAAGTCCTGATGGTTATGCATTTTGGATGGGTTGAACAGGCAGAACTGCTGAATTAGGAAGGTCCCAAACCACGAGCAGCACTGGGTGCTGGGTCTGCCGCAAGCCCCCTGCTTGACCTGCAGCCCTGACTCCTCCTTGGCTCACTGCTCAGTATATATCCGCAGCCTCCCAGCCACATCTCCCAGCAGCCCGGCTCACCACCCCCAAACCCACCTGGCAGCCCTGTGACTCCTGCCTAAGTTTGTGTTCCTCCCTCTGCCTGCAGGGTCATTCTCCCTTGCTACACCCATTTGAGTCCCATGAAAGGTCACCTCCTCCATGAAGCCTTCCCTGACCTCCAAGGCAGAGGTTTTGGAGTTTCCATAACTCCTCTCATTCTAGCACTTAGTACAGTGGCTATGAAGTCAGATGGACCAGAGCCTGAGCCCAGCGCCACCACTTCCTGACTGGGCGACCCTGGGCAAGTTCATTACCCTCTCTGGGCCTGAGTAACACAGTACTGCAAAGCTCATAGGAGGGGTATAAAAAGATTTACTAAAAAGCTTAGCACAGGGCACATATTTAATAAATGGTAATAATTATGTATTATTGATGGTGTTGAAATAATAATGATGACAGTAAATATGTGTGACTCCCCTTCCCTTTTCTAATGAGTTTCCAGTACTCATAAAACAACACACAAAACCTCATCTCAGATGTCCTTATACTCTTAGTTAATAATAGCAAAACAAAAACACAAATCCAAAGACAAACAAATAATACTAATAATGGCCAATGTTTACCAGGTACTAGCTAAATGCGGGGCCCTGTGCTATACTTATAAAGGATGACTTCATCTAGTCCACATAACTATTGCTCTTCCCATTGTACAGATAAGAAAATCAAGGCCTTGAGAACTTGCCAGAGGCCACACTGTTAGTGACAGTGAAGCCAGGGTTGGGACCAAGCAGTCAGACTCGGCTGCCTGCGCCCTTCCCCGCCACTGTGGGGTTGGCCTTTGTGGGTTCCCATTCTGTAGATGAGCAGCTCGTAGCTTCATGAGGCCACACACCATGTGGCAGTCCTGCAGCCAGGAGGCGGCAGCGGAGAGAAAGGGCTTTCCGAGGAAGCTGAGTACATACCCTCAGGGATTTTCTCAAGGACCTTAATCAGATAGTCTTCAAAAAGCTTGTGCTTCTCGACTTCTCTCTTGAGCTTCTTCTGCCTGTAGAGCCAGATGCAAGAACATGGCCTGGAGGCTCCCAGGTCATAGGATCCCCTATGAACAAACCTGGGCCACCCTCTGTGATCTCCTGCTTGGACCTGCACTGGGCCGGCCACGTACCACTTTATCAGTTGGCCATAGACTTAGGAGTCTCTCCACCTTCATTTCACTGCTGAGCAAACTGAGCCCCAAGCAGGTCAAATAAATGCCCATAGCAACATCTCCTAGGCAGCGAAGAAGGTGCCTAGACTTGAAGGCCAAGTCTTTCTGGCCAGAGTCTACGATGCCTCCTCTGGAGGCTGTGCAGGTGCCTCCCATCTCGGGAGACAGGCCAGCACCTACTAGCTGGTGATGTGGGGCCAAGTGCTTCACCTCTTTGTGCCTGGGTAGCCCATCTACAGCAGGGGTGATGTGAGCTGCTGACCAGGGTCATGCGTGGGGCACCAAGTGCATTGGGAGCGTTCCATCAGAGGTGGGTTCCCCACCAATCCCCGGAGGGGAGAGGGCCACGTGCTATTGCCTGGCCATACTTGACTCTTCGGGGAATCCCTAAGCAAGTCTCCAACAGGTCACCTGTTCTGGACCCAGCCAAGGTCAGCAGTCAGGGGCAGAGACCAGAGCAGGGCGTGGCCTGGCCAGCTGGCTGAGTTCCCAACCCATTCTCTGGCTATGCAACAGAGGCTGTGCTGGGGGTCTCTGAGTGGCCCAGGGCAAGCCACTCTGCCTCTCTGGGCCCCCCTCTCTCATCCATATGGTTCTGAAAAATGCAGAACAATATCATCCTTCCCACAGATACCACGTGGGGCCCTGTGAGCCATGACGGTGCTAAACCTTACTGGAATCAGGAAGCCCTCAAAATCTGTTGGAATGGTTGGCCCTTCATAAAACTTTGCAGAGACATGTCCTTTTGCATCTAATTCAGGTTTTTGTGTGTAGTCTGAAATTTCATCTCCCCAACCTCTCATCCTCATGGGGTGAGGACCCAGGGTCCCCACTAAGAATCAAGGTGGCAACCTTGTAGACTGGCCTTAGAGTGGCCAAATGGACAGGTGCAGACGGATGGTCACCCACAGTCCTCCTTCCTGATGTAGAGGCTCAGCCAGCAGAGGGCCCAGGACTGGCCCAAGATCTGAGGCCAAAGGGCAATACCCACACCTCTTCTTTCTCCCATCACAGCTGTTGCCCAGCCCTGCCTCGCCCATTTGCTTCCAGACCACACTGCCCTCTTCATCAACCCCCTGTCCTGGCCTCCTGAGGGGCATGTTTGCTCAGTCTAGCCATTTAGCCCACCAGGGAGGCATTGGGGCTGGGGCTGGGGTAGGGCTGGCACAATGCATACTTAGCCTGGAGCTGGTAGAGTTCCTGCCACAGCCCTTGAAGATCCTCTTCCTTGTCACCAGGATTGCTTGGGCCAGCTCTGTGGCCTGTGTCCATGGCTGCCATCACCCCACTGCCACAAGCTACGCAGGAGGACAGGAGCCACGTGAGCCAGGCAGGATGAAGACAGACCAAAAAGGAACAGTCACAACTGCAGCTTCTTCTTCGGATCCTCGGAAGCCAGGGTTAGCATCCCCACCTCACAGAAAAGGAGACAGAGGTTCAGAGAGGGGCTGTGACCAGTTCAAGGTCATCTGGCAGGACTGGATGAGGACCCAGGGCTCATTAAATCCCAAGTCCAAGGTCTTCGGGCTGCACCCCCAGCTCTGGAGAGGTTGAGGGTGCCATTCTGTAGGGGCCTTGTTTCCCTTGCAGCCCTATAACTGGTACAGCCCCATCACCCCCAAGTCTTCAGTTCCCACCACCAAGATGCCTGGGAACTTTCAATAAGTGCTGGCTTCCAACAAATTCTGGAAGGAGTCATAGGGTCAGAGCTGGGGCTGGTTCAGAAAACAGCCTGCTTAGAGAGGAGGCAGCTTCATTATCATCTCTGCCCACCCACCCCCATCCATGCATTTATTCACTTAACCAACATTACATGCTCTTAGCTCGTACAGTGCTTGCAGAACTACAGTGGAGACTAAGCAGAGATGCTTCGAACAAGCTCATGGTCAAGCTGGGAAGATGGTCTAGTTACAAGTAGCTTCAACACAACCTTGCAAACAGTTCCTGGGCCACTCGCCCAAGGCTGGTACGCAAGCAGGACCTTCATTGGTCAACTGCTGAACCAGCCCAGTGCGTTGAGGAGAGAAGGTGAGGGGCTACAAGGTCAACCTTTCTAGCCCCAAGCATCAAACACAGGTAGACAGGCACTGTAGGAGGAAGGGGCCTAGCTGACTCACCTACAGCTCCAGGAGCACAAAGCCACAGCCAGGCTGTGACATCACAATGCTGGCTTCTGTCCTCATGATGTGTCCATTGCAGGATCCACCTGTGGAGGGCCAGATTCTCCATGGTCCTAAAACCTCCCACCCCCACCTCCCAGTCCCGTTCCCAAGAAGATGGGGAGAAAGGGCATTGGCAACCCCATGGGAAACTTGGGCTATTTTTGTGCTTTCTATCCAGGCTGGTCTGCTTTATGGGCTGCCCAATTCCCATTGGCCTGTCCTGGGACTCTCCCTCGACCCCATCCCACCTGAGTTTGGTGGTTGCAGCTCAGGCATTTCCCCATCAGTCCCCCAAGGCTCAGCCCCACCCATGGCTCAGGACCAGGGCTGGCTCTGTGCAGGGGGTGGGAGCAAGCTGAAGGACCCACGTCTGGGAACTGCCCCTGCCTATGGCTTGGCCCTGAACCTCCTGTTGGAGCTACTGGACCTGTGCCACCAGGGACAGTGGGGTGGGGACGGCTGGGCCTCATGCCCACCCTGACATCCCACCCCCACCACACTCGCCACCATGCTGGCTGGCCTGGCCTTCCCCCTCAAAGGCTTCCATTGGCTCAGAGCTGGGTCACCTCCGATGACTCCTGGGAAGTCACAGCTCAGTGGGGGCTCCACTTGGGAGGAACGCTGTGGGTGGGAAAGGTCCCCAGAGAGGGTGAAGGAGGTAGGATCCAGGGCAGGGCCTGAGCTGGAGAAGGGGCCAGGAATGAGGGAGGGGCTGGGGTCCATTCGGGGGCAGAGCAAGGGCTGGGGTTTCAGGTCTGTGGTTGGAGTAGGGCAAGGCTGGGGCAAGATCTGGATCAAAGGCTGGGACTGGGGCCAGGGTCGGGGCTGAGCTGGGGGCTGGGGGCAGGGTGCAGGGTTGGGGCTGGGCTGGGGGCAGGGGCAGGGATTTGGACTCATCCCCCTCATGACCCCTCACCAGCAGGCAGTGAGATCAGCCCCTGCCAGCTCAGGAGTCCCTGACAGGTGCCCGGGGCTACCTCCCCATGGTCCTAGAGCCCCTCGCTTATGTGCTGAGCACCGACTGAGAATGAAGGTGAAGGGTCCTGGCTCTGGCCTTGGGTTCAGACTCAGAAGGGAGGTGGATGCAGGTGTGGGCAGCATGGATGCAGAGGGAGAGGAGCTCAGGGGCTGGGGTTGCCCAGAGAAGGAGTTGGTCCAGTTCGAGGAGGGGTGGGAGAGTCCCCCAGAATCGGCAGTGTCCGAGGTGTTTCACGAAGATAAGAATGGGAGGAGAAGGTGGGAAGGGCATTCTGGCAGAAGGAATGGCAGGGACAAAGGTTCGGAGACACAGCTTGTGCGAACCGTAGGCAGAGCCTTCAAAGCAGAAGGGGGCTATCAGGGTGGGAGTGGTTTGGACTGTGGCTGGTGAAGGTGTTGGCAGGAGCCAAAGGGTATCAGCCAGCAGCAGAGACTGCCCGGGTTACTCTGGGCAAGGAGGGATGCATGGGAGGCTGTAGGGAGGCACAGAATCAGAAGAAACGCTGAAAATCCAGCTGCAAATCCAGAGAGGACAGGGGCCCAGGGCAGCCCTGGAGATCCACGCAGCAGGAACTCAGGGAGGCACCCCCAGAGTGAATCCTTCCCAACCCCTTTTCATCATCTTCTCCATTCTCAAGAATCAAGAGAGGGTGCCCAATTGGCTGAGCCTGGGCCATGTGCCCACCCCTTGACTTGACTGACAGTCATATCCTAAGAGCCTGCAGTGGGGCCTGGAAGTTTCCCAGTGCAAACCCTGGCACTGTTCCCAGGGAATCAGGACAGCTGAGCAACAGAACCCACAGGTGCTCCTCCGTGGAGGCTCAGAGATAACAGGCTGAGGAGGCTCAGGGACAACTGGGCTGCATCCCCAGCTCTGGAGAGGTTGAGGGTACCACTCTGTAGGGGCCTTGTTTTGCTTGCAGCCCTATAACTGGTACAGCCCCATCACCCCCAAGTCTTCAGTTCCCGCCACCAAGATGCCTGGGAACTTTCAACAAGTGCTGGCTTCCAATAAATTCTGGAAAGAGTCACGGGGTCAGAGCCGGAGCTGGTTCAGAAAGCAGCCTGCTTAAAGAGGAGGCAATTTCATCATCATCTCTGCCCACTCAGAAATGTTCAGAGCATTTCTGAGCATGCTGTCTGGCTCAGAGTGGGGGTGAGGCCGGCAGCGTGGCAGCGGGAGTGAGTCATGTTTGTGTGGCACAGGTCTAAGCACTTCCATGTAGGGGTTCGTTCATCTTCATGACACACTGAGGTCAAAGCTATTATTTCACGGAAGGCAAAACTGAGGCCCAGAGAGGCTAAGTAACTTGCCCAAAATCTCACTGTTAGAAAATAGTTCCGATATTAATCCAGAAAGTCAAGATCCAGAACCATCTGGGAGGTTGAGTTGTTAGGACCTTGAAGCTGATTGATAGGGGATCCTACAGTGGGAGGCTGTTCTTGGGAAAGAATCCATTAGCACCTCTGGGTATGGGACCTTCACTGGGGACAGGCAGACCACTGACCCTCCTCTGGCCAGAAGCAGATGCTGGAGAAGGCGCACCAGACCCTTGTCCCTTCCCACGCTCAAACATTCCAGGACTTTACTTCCCAGAAGTTAAAGTCTGTAAACCACTTGACCCCATACAGCCACAGGTGGGGAAGGGAAGGTAGGTTTGGAGTGGGGATGGTGGCACTATTTGCTTTCCAGTGACAATTTCATTTTTGGCCTGAAGTGTTCCATAGGTGCTGAGAGAGCACAATAGACAAGGCTGGCAGAGGCTGCGGCTCCTTGGGAGACGTTTCTCCCACTCAGGCCCCTAAAGAGTGACCGTCACAAGCACCAGGGATTGAGTCCTGTCACGGATTTGCCACTGCCTGACTCTTTACTGGGAGTCTCTCGTTTCATTCTTGGAACAGTCCTCTAGGGTGGTGGTAGCACTGCTCCATTTTGCAGACAAGAAAACTGAGTCTATGAGGCGAAGTAACTTGCACAAGGGTACATAGTTAATACAAGGTAACAGGGCTGGCTACACAGTTTGTGGGGCTCAGTAAAAAATGAAAACGCTGGGCTCTTTGTGCAAAAATTATTAAGAATTTCAAGATGCAATAGCAGAAGAGAAAGCCAAATGTGGACTCTTGTGAGTACAGATCCTGCGAAACTACATACGTCCCTCACTGGGATTTGGACCCAGGTCCAGGGATTCCAGACCTAGTTATTCTCCATCCTGCTCCTTAAAACCACCAGCCTGCCTCAGACCCCTGGTCACCACCCTAGTTCTTCCTCTTCTTCCTCGCCCTTCCCCAGCCTCACCCAACCAGCAGACCCCACTCTTCCCTAATTAGGGGAAGACTCAAGCACTTACATGGAGGTGAAAGGAACTTAAGAAAAGAAATGATCAAGGCAGAGAGACAGGAGCTGCCACGGTTACACAGCAGTGAGGGGCACAGGTCTCCCAACTCTCAGACGAGCCTCTACCCACTGGGCCTTGGGCAAGAGAAATCCAAGGCAAGTCTGTCTGTTACAGACAGCTGGGAATCTTGGGAGCTGGGAGCCTGCTTCAAGGACAAGCTGCAATTAAATGGCAATAGAACCCCTTTTCTTTCTTTTTTTTTTTTTGAGACAGAGTCTCGCTCTGTCGCCCAGGCTGGAGTGCAGTGGCCGGATCTCAGCTCACTGCAAGCTCCGCCTCCCGGGTTTATGCCATTCTCCTGCTTCAGCTTCCCAGAGTAGCTGGGACTACAGGCATCCACCACCTCGCCCGGCTAGTTTTTTGTATTTTTAGTAGAGACGGGGTTTCACCGTGTTAGCCAGGATGGTCTCGATCTCCTGACCTCGTCATCCACCCGTCTCGACCTCCCAAAGTGCTGGGATTACAGGCTTGAGCCACCGCGCCTGGCCAGAACCCCTTTTCAAAAACCTTAACGAGGACTCCTGGGGCTGGAATCTGCCACCAAGCTTGGGTCACCAGGCACAGCAGAAGGAAGGGCCTGATCAGGCCTTCTGCAGAATTCACCCCATCTGGTCTACAACCCCAAACGCCCCCAGACAGGGCCAAGGCCAGCCCTTCCTCAGCCATTGACGCTCAGGATGCAGAGTGGGGCTGCGGGTTGAGGCAGGGCTACCAGCTGTGTGGCCTCAGGAAAAGCACTGACCTCTCTGAGCTTCAGTTAACAGCCTTGCCGGGCCAACCCCAACCAAGAGGTTCATAGCAGGAGGTGACAAGGTGGCAGGGAGGGGCATGACTTGAACCCAGGCCTGCAGGATCTGTAAACTCATTCTGTGCCCACACCTCAGTGATTCTTCCTAGGAAGGTGGCGGTTCTGGGATGAGAGAAAACAGCTGATGGTTGCCTCTCAGCCCTGGCTCCCTCTGGTCAGAGCAGCCCCTTCCCCCACAAAGCAAAGTGTGGGTAATAGCACCTAGGGATTAAATGAGACAATCCACATAGAACACTTAGCATCTTCTCGTTTTTTGTGGAATTAACCCATGTGTGCATAGGAGAAAGTCTAGAAAGATATAAATGAGCATTTTGTGTCTTAGGGGCAGGGAAAAGGGGCAACTTTTAAACTAGCACAACTCTTTAAGAGAGTGTCTGTTCTGACCCTTTAGGAAAGCAAGCAGCCCAGAGCTGACCTGTCGTAGGGATTCGATGGGCGTTAGTTTTGTTTCCTGCCCATCTCTTCTCTCTCCGTCCAGAGGATCACAATGGCCTGATCCCCTAACACAACAGCACAGGAGCATCGACAGAGGTTGCTGGGGTTGGCTGGCAAAGGTGGCTCTGGTGGGAAGGGGTGAGAGGGTGCAAGGAAGACAAACTTGGCCTGTTGATTAGGCCAGAATTTTACTAAGACCTGGCACGATGTAGCTCCTCCCCCATTGAGACAGAATCTCAGCAGTCTACCTCTGTCCCCTCCTTCCATTTCTGGCACAAGAGGTAAACCCAGGGCATCCTGGGCCCAGGAAGCTGTGCTGAGGCCCCGCCTCCTCTGAGGCCCCCAGCCTGGCCCAGCACCCACTTCCCTGTGCTGCTAACCTCATCTCTGCTCTGCACCAGGAAAAGCTCCAGGTCCCAGAGCTGGGGAATCACCAAGCAGGTCCTAAGACACTGTGTGGCTGTCTCCAGCTCAGTACTCCCAAGACAGGGCCTTCCCGTGGGGGAGGACGGAGGCTCTGGTCATGGTCCCAGGGGCCACAGTGGAGATCTGGGCCTTCCGGTGTCTATGATACTGACATCCTGCCACCCGTCACCTCCATGGAATAGCTCAGAGGAGACGCCCTCCCAAGAGGCGGTGTGGGAAGGGGCTGCTCTGACCAGAGGGAGCCAGGGCTGAGAGGCAACCATCAGCTGTTTTCTCTCGTCCCAGAACCGCCACCTTCACTAGGAAGAATCACTGAGGTGTGGCCACAGAATGAGTTTACGGACCCTGCAGGCCTGGGTTCAAGTCATGCCCCTCCCTGCCACCTTGTCACCTCCTGCTATGAACCACTTGGTTGGGGTTGGCCTGGCAAGGCTGTTAACTCTGCCACCAAAATCTTTGGAATCTCTTCACTTCTCTTCACTGGCCCATGCTTGTTCCACCTGGAGCAAGCACTGGCCTTCCCTGCTGTTCTCTCTGCTCCTGTCCCCTGCAGGCTACTCTCCACCTGGCAGCCAGAGAGAGCTCGTCTTAAAGCGAAAACCAGATCTCCCCATTTCCCTGCCAAAACCAGTGATGTTCAGGTCAACAGTGAGCGGAAGAAAAGCCAAGATTTATGGCATCCATCAATTTCTATAGTGTCAATCCTCCCGCCATGGCCGATTTCAAGCTACTAACAATTTAACAACTGGTTTGCAAAATGCCTGAAGACTTAACAGTGGCTCCTATGAGCTGGTCTGAGCTGGCTGCAGCACACCACCACTTTAAAAAGTGACAGATGAAGTTCGCATCCTGGCTGACGAGGCTCCAAATGCTCTGGCTCCCCCTTGCCCATTCTTCTCACAGTGGCCTGTTCTTCCTGGCGGAGGGCCGTTGCACCTGTGCTTCCCTCGGCCTGGAGCACAAGTCTCTAAACTCTTTATAGTACTCTCTCCCTCTGGTCTTCCAGATCCCAGCTCAGAACCCACCTCCTCAGAGTGGCCTTCCCTGACCATCTCAGGTCCCCCGACCCAGCTTACTCATGGTGACCTCACCCCTGTGTGGCTCTATTTTAGCACTCCTTACTGTGGATTTTCTCCCTCCTCACTGGAATGTGATCTCCATGAGGTCAAGGACTGGGACCGAATTGTCCCTGCTTGAGTCTCAGTGTCTAGAAGAATAGTACTGGACACACAGCAGGCGCTCAATAGATGTATGCATACAAACAGAGCTTTGGAGATGCACGGCTTTGGGTTTGAGTCGTGACTTTCCCACCAACCACCTATGTAACCATCAGGAATCACTCAATCTCTTTGAGCCTCTGTTTCCTCATCTGTATGTGGGGGACAACAACAGTGCCTGTGTGATGGAGCTGTGAGGGCCTGATGATGACACAGGTAAGGCACTCAGCACAGTGTCTGTCCTACCAGGACCTCAGTCAATGAGAACGGCCTCTTCACTTCATATATTCAGTGATGGGCAGCTCATCCCCTCCCAAGGGAGCCTCCTTATCCACCTCTGGGTCACTGTGACCACTAGAACATCTGCCCTTTCTTGTGTTGAACCCAAATAAGTCTCTTCCAGTGTCCCCTGCCTCAGTCCTAGTTTAACAACTTCCCACACGGCAAGTCTCTTGCTACTAAAACCACTTTCTTAATGTTGGCATGAAGGTTGATAGAATCGTGCTTCAGGATGAAAGGAACACTAAAGGCAGGTCAGGCATCCCTTGGCAGCTCTCATCAGTCATGAACTATCTGGCCTTGGGCAAGTCCCTCACCCTCACCCAGCCTCAGTTTCTTCCTCCATGAAATGAGATTCGCAATAGTACCTACCTCCTGAGGCTGCTGTGGAGATGAAATTAGTTGGTATACATAAAGCACTCAGCATCTAGCTCAAAGAAAGTGCTCAAAAGATGTCACTATGGTCACTATTATCATGCCTGGTGCAGGCCCACACCCAGATCTAGTGTCTGTGGCCTTTTTCTGCCCCAAAGGCCAGGCCTCTCCTGAATGCTCTCCAGACAAGCTGGAGAAAGAGCCAGTTCTGGCTCACCCACCTCAATCTGCACCCCGATCTGTCAGAGTTGTCCCCTCACAGTCCACAAGAGGGTGACTCAGAGCTTCCAAAATCTCCCATGGGACTACCTGACCCTGGGGAGTCATTCCATCTACTGGGCTTGGAAGGAGATGTCCCCAGCTCCTGGAAAATAAGCTGGCCTGGCGTGGGAACTAAGAGTGGCTCAGTCCACTCCGTGCTGGGGTGGCTTCTGCCAGCTCCGTGGGTGGCCTAGACCAGGCCTCTTTCTTATCTTTTTTCAATGGATTCCTGATGTTCTTAAAAATGCTGATGGTGGCCGGGCGCGGTGGCTCAAGCCTGTAATCCCAGCACTTTGGGAGGCCGAGATGGGCGGATCACGAGGTCAAGAGATCGAGACCATCCTGGCTAACACGGTGAAACCCTGTCTCTACTAAAAAAATACAAAAAACTAGCCAGGCGAGGTGGCGGACGCCTGTAGTCCCAGCTACTCGGGAGGCTGAAGCAGGAGAATGGTGTAAACCCGGGGGGCGGAGCTTGCAGTGAGCTGAGATCCGGCCACTGCGCTCCAGCCTGGGCGACAGAGCGAGACTCTGCCTCAAAAAAAAAGAAAAAAGAAATGCTGATGGTGGTAGGAGAACACGGCTGAGGAGATCATGTAGGAGCTGAAGTGAGGAAGGAGGAGGACCAGGAGAGTGGTATTCCGAAAGCCAAGAAGGAAACAGACCCGAGAATGTCTCGGAAAGAAACAGATCTAAGATGCCGCCAGGATTCCCCTGAGTCCCTGGGGCTGTGAATGTGGTGAGAAGTCACATCTATGATCGTGTCACCTTTCATGGCAATGGGGATTTGGTAGATGTTGTTTACCAATCAATTGACTTTGAACTAGGAAGATTACCTATGGGTCTAACCGATTACACAAGCCCTTTAAAAGCAGAGTATTTTCTCTGTGGCTGGTAGAAGAGGAAGTCAGAGATTGGATGGGTGAGAGGGATTCAATGGGAACAGAGAACAGAGGTTCTCATTGCTGAGATGGCAGGGGTCATAGGGCAAAGACTGGAGAAGCCACTAGGAGCTAAGAACAGGTCCCCACCAGCAGTCAGAAAGGAAACAGGGACCTCAGGCCCATTCCCATTCCCTCCTCCCATCCCGTCTCCCACACTCTCTCCCATCCCCTCCTCCTACCCCCTCTCCATCCCCTCCTCCCACCCCCTCTCCATCCCCTCCTCCCATCCCCTCTTCCCATTCCCTCCTCCCATCCCCTCCTCCCATCCTCTCCTCCCATCTCCTCCTCCCATCTACTCTTCTCATCCCCTCCTCCCATCTCCTCCTCCCTTTCCCTCCTTCCATCCTTTCCTCCCATTCCCTCCTACTATCCCCTCTTCTCATTCTCTCCTCCCATCTGCTCCTCCATCCTTTCCTCCCATCCCCTCCTCCCATTCCCTCCTCTCTGGCCCCATCCCTCCTCCAACTCCTCCTTCTAGACTCCCCCACCACTCACTTTTTTTCTCCCTGATCTTCACCCCTCCTTTCACCCCTTCCCTCCCATTCCCTCCTCTCCTCTCTGGCCCCACCCCTCCTCTCACTCCTCCTTCCAGATGCCCCACCCCCCTACTGTTTCTCCCTGGCCCCTCCCCTCCCCCACTCCCTCCTTTCCACCTCCCTCCCACTCTGTCCTCCCTGAGGCTGTACCTCCTGTGGGTAGGAAGTGTATATTCCAGGAGCTGACACTGCTTCTGGCACTTAGCAGGGTTCGTGGCATTTAATTTGTGCCTTGAAGATAAAAATAATAATAGTTCCACTTATTGGGCACTCGCCTCCTGCAGCCCCTGTCATGGACTTGCTGGAGTGTTACCTCTTTGAAGCCTCACTCCTGCCTGTGAGGAAGCTGCTGCTGTCCTGACTCCTGCGTCACAGGTGAGGACCTGGGGCTGCCCGCCTCCAGAGAGTGGAGGGAAGAGGGAGGGAGCCAGGCTGCTGGACCAGCGCCCACACCAACCCCATGCCAGCCGCTCCCAGGGCCCACACGGCCCAAGGGAAAGGGCATTCCAAGCCCAAAAGGGTTCAACAGGCCAGACACGGATGAACAGACGGTGGGGCAGAGGCAGAGCCATGAGGAAGAGGAGGCTGTGCAAGTCGTCTGGGGCTGACCACAGAGACCGCAGAGGCCCTACCAAGATCTGGCAAATTGCAGTCACCTGTAGCCTGCTTTCATTCTCTCCAGGCCAGCCTTTCCCAAAAGGCGATGTAGCAGCCCTCGGGTTGGACAGGCACCTGGGTCAGAAACCAGACCTCTGAGCACTGCAGCCTGGAGATCCTCTGAAGGCCTCTGCAGTCCTTTCCTGGGACATGTGGCACAGCAGACATTTGATCCCACTGGGCCAGGCAATGTTGTTAAATATAAAGCCAGAGCCCCTGAGGGCAGGGCAAAGACAGAGAGGCCAGCTGGACCGCCAGGAGGGCCATGGGCAGGCCATGCACCAGCATCCAGTCAGCACTTGTTCCAGGAGCCCGGGGCTGGCAAGTGCCCTGTAGGCTGCGGGGTATCCACCCTCGGGGCACAGCCCTGGCTGTCGATGTGACTGCCCAGGTCACACGCTCTCCAGGAGCCAGGCCAAGAGCTATGACAGTGCAGTTTGCAGGGGATGTGGCCGGCTTCAGTGGCACCAGGAAAAGTGGGAAGTAAGGGAGAAAGGGCAAGGAAAGAGAAAAATCTGGACCCTGCATTAACGGCCTGAACCTAGAAGCAGGTTTTGAAGTCTCTGTGCTGTCTCCTTAGCTGTGAAGTGGAGATGGCCACTTTGGACCATGAGAAATACCAATAGCAAATGCCCTTTCTTCTCATGCCCTCACCTTCTTCACCCAGTGTCAGCTCATACCAGGGGCCCTGAGCTTCCTGGAAGGTCACCTTACCAGGTGTGTACAAGACCATGTGCGTGCACGAGTGTGTATGAGAGTACCTGTGTGCACAAAGATTGGCAGCAAACATGTATGTTAATTTAATTCTTTTTTTTTTTTTCGAGACAGGGTCTCGCTCTGTTGCCCAGGCTGGAGTGCAGTGGTGCAATTTTAGCTCACTGCAACCTCCACCTCCTGGGCTCAAGTGATCCTCCCACCTCAGCCTCCTGAGTAGCTGGGACTACAGGTGCACGCCACCATGCCTAGCTAATTTTTGTATTTTCTGTAGAGACAGAGTTTCACCAGGTTGCTCAGGCTGATCTCAAACTCTGTCAAACTACACTTGATTTAAATTCCAACTGACTTATGATTAGAATTTTTATTCTCAGAGAAAAAAGATTGGTAGATGTAGCAACTTCCAGTTGCTCATCTGGTGTCAGAGGCTCTCAGAGGGTGGAAGGGCCTGTATTCCTACGAGCTCCACAGTGCACTCCCTTCCTTCCTCCATTTCTCAGGGATCTGCAGAGGGGAAAGGTTTGCATAGGGTCAGAACTTTCCAGAAGCCTGAAGAGCAGCACACTGGTGGTTAGGCTCAAGTTCTTTCCAATGTGTGAGGTGCCTCACATGCCTGCAGAGTTGTTAGTTTACACGTCTCACATGTGCTCATATGTGCACACACTGGGGCATCTACACACGCACCTGCACACATGTGCACCAAGAAAGAGATGGAGTGCTGTATTTGTAGAAAACAGGAGACTTCAACAGGTACTTAACATTTTTATAAGACTAGTTTGGCTGGGTGCGGAGGCTTACATCTGTAATCTCAGCACTTTGGGAGGCTGAGGCGGGCAGATTACCTGAGGTCAAGTGTTTGAGACCAACCTGGCCAAGATGGTGAAATCCTGTCTCTACTAAAAATACAAAATTTAGCTGCGTGTGGTGGCAGATGTCTGTAATCCCAGATACTCAGGAGGCCGAGGCAGGAGAATCGCTTGAACCCGGGAGGCAGAGGTTGCACTGAGCCAAGATTGCACCACTGCACTTCAGCCTGGGCAACAGAGCAAGACTCTGTCTCAAAAAAAGACTACTTCATTTGTCCACTGTTGTACTAACTGGTGGGTTAAATCCACCTCTTCACTTACATAATGTAAACTATGTGTGTGTGATATCCTGTCAGCTAAGCACCATCTGTGTGTGTGTGTCTGTGTGTGTGTGTGTGTGTGTGTGTGTGTGTCTGAATGCACCAGCTACAAGCAGGGCTGAGACCTGCCTAGGGCTCCCCTTTCCTGCTTGAAGGAGGACCCCTACCTGCACGTGGTCACTATGGCTGTTCTTTCTGTGCTGCTCAAACCACAACCACGTGTTCCCCTGCTGGTGGCCTTCAGAGCTGGTTTACGAGCCCCATTCAGTGAATCATCTCATTATGTAACAGTCACAAGGCGCTGGAAATCCGCTCAGTTCTCCTGGTGGCAGCTATTCCCGAAATCCAAAGCTACCCCTTTGTCAGCTTGGCCCAGGCCCCGTTCCACTCCCTAAGAGCCACTTCCCACTGCCCCTGCTCTTCAGCCAGGCTTCCTCCCCATGGCACTGTGGACATTTGGGCCCTAATTCTATGGGGTGGTGGGGGGCAGGCATGGGTCCTGCCTGGTGCATTGCAGGATGTTTAGCAGCATCCCTGGCCTCTGCCTACTAGATGCCAAGAGCATCCTCCCCTTTCCCCCAAGTTGTGGCAACCCAAAATGTCTTCAGGAATTGTCCCCAGTTAAGAACCACTGTCTCCAGCTGACCACCATGCCCTCTGTCTCTGTCAGCAAGTTTAAGCTAATAACAACCTCTAACATTTATAAGTCTTTATTCTAAGGGATATATACATATACGAATATGAACATACATATATGGATATATACATATATGAATACTATATATAAATTATATATAACTCGTATTGTATACTATGCATATATTATATTAATATATACACATATATATGAGTGTATACGTATACAATACACATACACATATATACACAGAATGTTTGGGGGTACTATGTCATATAATTTAATCTTTGCAAACTTCCTATGAGCTATGGATATTATTCTCCTCCTCCCTGCAATGTGTATCAGGAAACCAAGGCAGAGAAGTTAAGTAGGCTTTCCAAGGTCACACAGCTAGCAAGTGGTTGAGCTGGCAGATGACTCCAGAGTCTAGGCTCTTAGCCACTTGGTTCTGAAGAGGGATCTGGGGCAGTCACATTACCAGCGAGTCTGTGCTGGGAGTGGCCCTCAGTCTGATCTCCTGTGGTTGGGAACAATGAGGCACAATGACATTGACACCCGAGTTGCCTGGGCTTGAAGCCCCTGGCTCCTTCCTGAGGTTTGTGATCCGTTGCAAACCACAACCTCCTCACCCCTAGGCATTTCTGGGAGTCTCCAGGAGGTAGCAGGCATCTTGAATGTGCCCATGAGGAAGTCCAGCCTGCCATCTGGGCTCAACCTTCTCCAGTGTGGTGAGGTTCCTGCCAATGTGCCCCACAACCTGAATTTAAGGTCTATGGCATGATGAGATTACCATGGGAGGAAGCTATGGAAAAGCACTCCGTGGGTTTCTGGAAGTCATGGCTCCTACAAAGGCTTGACAAGCCCCTCTTGTTCTCCAGACTCGCTTCCCCTTTCTTCAGGAAAACGATGTTGGAACATGAACTGCAAGGAGCTCCCGGATCTGACATTCCTGGCTGTTCTGATCTTTCGGTCCTCTGCAGGATGGAGGCTGCGTGGCTGGAGATCCCACCGTCACTGAGTTCAGGCAAGTCCCATGAGGGCCTCAGCTCCTCATCCATAACATCAGGATGATAAAGCCTCCCTCGCAGGATGGCTGTGCAAGTGCCCAGATCCCAGGAGAGGGCTGGTAAATGGGCGTTCCCTGCCCCATCCCTTCCTACCTGCAGGGAAAAGGAGAAGTGGCCCAGCCACAGGTCATCAGGACCCTTGACCCAACCCTGCATCCCAGCCCTACCTCACAGCCAGAATGCCGGCCTTCCTCACCAAGGGTCTGGCTGACACCTCTGCGATGCTCACCACTGGTCACTTGGGATTCCCCAGTGATATGGTTTGGCTGTGTCCCCACCCAACTCTCATCTTGAATTGTAGTTCCCATAATCCCCAGGTGTCTTGGGGAGGGACGGGGTGGAGATAATTGACTCATGGAGCAGTTTGCTCTGTCCTGTTCTCGTGATAGTGAGTTAGTTCTCACGAGATTTGGTTGTTTTATAAAGGGCTTCTTTCTTCACTGGGCACTCATTCTCTCTCCTGACATCATGTGAAGAGGGTCTTTGCTTCTCCTTCACCTTCCATCATGATTGTAAGATTCCTGAGGTCTCCCCAGCCATGCAGAATTGTGAGTCAATTAAACCTCTTTCCTTTATAAATTACCCAGTCAGGTATTCCTTCACAGAAGCGTGAGAATACACTAGTACACCTGGGGAGCAAGTCCAAGGGTGAAAGGCGAAGCTGAGAGCAGTTACCCTCCAGCTGGAGGCACCCCCCACCCCCCACATAGGTGCCAAATGGGTAACAGCTGCCTGTCTGGAGCAGGTGAATCGTTTTGCTCCCTGCGAGCTCAGGCTCCAGAATGGCTGAGCCAGGGACTATGTCCACGAGGCACCCTCCTTCCCATCTGCCAATCAGAGTTAGTGCTGGAGGAGACCGGTCTGACCTCAGCTCTGCCCACATGGCCCGGAGCTGTTGTATCCAGCAGGATGTGCAGGGTCCGACCCAGCCACAGAGCATCCCGGCAGAGGAGCCTGGGCTGCTGCCCTCTAGCCTCCTGTGGGAGAGGCCTTTCCCCCCAGCCAAAGGGCAGCAGAGAGCTCCAGCTCATGGAAAACCTGTTCTCAGCAGCTAACTTGGGCCTGTGGGCCACTCAGGGTTTAATTTTGTCCCTGAGTTCCCAAGGGTGATTCAGGCAGGATGAGATTGAGCCCTGGAGGGGACCAAGTGACTTGGCTAGACAATAGAGCCAGTGACCTCCAGGAAAGTGCAGCTCAAGTCCTGAAGACGGCAGGTGGGGAGGAAGAGGTGTGATTAGTGGATATCTACTACTGAGTCCTGGGATCTCATTTAATCCCCCTAACAACCATGGGAGAGAGTCATCACTCCCCCATTTTCAGAAGAGGAAGCTGAATCCAGAGAGTTGCAGGGCTGCAGCTGGGGACCCACAGCATTCAAGGAACAGACTGGGATCATCTGACTCCATTGCCCGGGCTGGAAACTGGATGGGGTGGTGCTAATTCGGATTGCACATGGGTGGTGTCTTCAATAAGGAAGACAGCATCTGCACGGGGTTCGAGAAGCACACCCCCAAGCGGGAAGCCCAGGACCAGGTAGGCACTCCCACCAGGGGCAAGGTATTCATGAGAGACAGTCCTGGGCTTCACAGGCCAGGGCTTCTGCTGTGGAGGGGTCCTTACCAAGGGCTGAAATGGGCAGAGATAGTGGCTAAATCAGACAACTTACCAGTCGAGGATGGCTGGAGATTTGTACGAGGGGCTGGGTTTACAACAGAGGCTTGCAAGGAAGGCTGAGGTCATAGCTCTGCCCATTCTTTCTGTCCCACTCTTCTGTCTTGGCTACTCTTGCCTGAAGGAAACCCCCAGCCAGCTGCAAACAGCCCAGTGTCCTGCAATGGACTTTGCTCCTCAGATCTGCTAACTTGGGTGACACCCTTATGAAATCCTGCTGGTGCCCCCCTCTACATGCATGTGGGTGTTGGAGGGAACAGGGCTAGGGTTAGGCCTGGTGGGGTCTGGACACAGCAGGAGACACAGGAGGGGAGGCCTCCAATGCCACCCTGAGCCAAATGCAGGCAGCCCTTTGCCGGTCCCTAGGGGACATCGCTGGATAATGGAGCCTCACCCTAGTGGGTGTCCCCCTACATGTAGAGTGCCATAGCCTGGGAGGCTGCCCTGCCCCTTCTCTCCCATCAGAGGCATATGGGTTCTTCCCTCACTCTGCTCTCGATAAATGGGGAACACTATCCTCTCTCCCTGGGACCTGGCTTGGCCCCTCTGAACTGGGAGGTAAGCTGGGGGCTGGTTCCTGATTGCTCCAGAGCAAAGGCCCATTTTGAAGAAGGAAGAGAGGACGTCTCACTCTTTCCCTGGATCCTCTCCTCCCCTTCCATGGACACTCCTTTCTCCCTCCCAGGACCTGGGGCCTTTGTCTGGCTTCCCCCATGCCTTGCTGTCTGCCACTGCCCATCCCCCTTCAGAACACTGCCCAGGGTGAGGATCAGACTCTTGTCTGTCCATCTTCATCTTGGTTATTTGAAACCCAAATAAACCGATAGCAAGAGGCAGCCAGGGCTGGGAGCCAGGATGCCAGGACCGCAGGGGTGCTTATTTTAGCGGATGATGTTCCATTGCTGGGTTGGAGTCCGCCCAGGACTTGGCACTGACTCACAGCTCAGCTCCAGGGGGCTCTTGGCTGGCTCTTCCTCCACCACTCTCTCCTTCCCTCCTTCTGGAAGAGGTGTCACTGTCATAGAAACATGTGCTGGTCTTGGTTCCCCCTAGACCCGACTGGGTATGGGGCCCTGCAAATGGCCTCTCCAGTACATACACGCACTCCTTTATTCCTGGGCATTCAGGCTGAAATAAACAGAGAAGGATGTCTGGAAGGGAGAGACATAAAGTGTGTGTGTGTGTGTGTCTTTGTAGCCACCAGCCAGGCTCGGGCTGGCAGGCAGAACCAAGGCCCTTCCCAGTTCTGCCCCAGGGGCCATGGCCTTGAGTGAGCACACATGTCCAACAGTTAAGGGAATGACCATCTCTTATGTGCCAGGCACTGCTATAGGCACCGACACACAGCAGTGAACAGAAGGACCAAGTATTCTAGATGGGAGAAACAGGCAACACACATATGGGAGATAAACATAGAATAGGTCAGCAGGGAGGATAATGCTGGGTGAGGGGGTAGAGTAAGGGAGGGCAGGTTCTATTTAGGCTTGGGAGAGTGAAACCCACATTGGTGCCAGGTGTGAGTCCTGGGGCTTTCCTGTGGTGGCCACATTCTTCTTCCCACTCCCTTGCAGGTTGATCAGTTGCATAGTTTCTGCCTCTGCATTTTTATTCCTCTTCTATTCCCTTTGTTTCCCCACAAAAACCCTCCCTGGAGGGCTGTTCCCAGGGTGGCCTGTGAGCCTTGTGCAAAGTTAGGGACCCCGGAAAGGCTCCAGAGATCACTGAGGCCAGGGCTGCTCAAATGCTCACCGTAATTTGTCATCAGGGGCGTGCAGATTAAAACTGCAACAAGATGCCACGGACGCCCATCAGAATAGATAATATGAAAAAAGATGGAGGTTGGGTGTGGTGGCTCATGCCTGTAATCCCAGCACTTTGGGAGGCTGAAGTGTGCAGATCACCTGAGATCAGGAGTTCGAGACCAGCCTGGCCAACATGGTGAAACCCTGTCTCTAATAAAAATACAAAAAAATTAGCCAGGTGTGGTGGTGGGCACCTGTAATCCTAGCTACTTGGGAAGCCGAGGCAAGAGAATCGCTTGAACCCAGAAGGCAGAGGTTGCAGTGAGCCAAGATCTCACCACTGCACTTCAGCCTGGGCCACAGAGCAGGACTCCATCTGAAAAAAAAAAAAGGAATCTACCAATTGTTGGTAAGGATATGGAGTGACCAGAACTCTTATGCATGGCTGATGGGAGTGCAAACTGACACAACAACTTTGGAAAGCCATGTGACAGTTTCACTCAAGTTGAACAAAGGCCTAAACTCTGACCCAGTGATCCCCATCCTAAGTGTATACCCAAGAGAAAGGAGTATGAATATTTACCAAAAGACATGTACTAGAATATTCATAGCTACACTCTTCATCATCGCCCAAAACTGGGAACCACACAGATGTCCATCAACGGTAGAATGAATAAACTGTGATATATTCAGCATGGAGTACTACACAGCAATTAAAATAACAATCTACAGTTCCATGAAACAATATGGGCAGGTCTCCCAATGTGTTGTTAAATGAAAGGAGACAATGATTTCATTCACATGAAGTTCAAAGGAACCTGTCCTGCTAGCAGTCAGGAGAGTGGTCACCCCTGGCAGGAGGTGGTGGGTGGTAGGGTAGAGGCTGGGGCTTGTGGGGAAGGGGAGCTCTTGGGGTGCTTGCAATATTCTACTTTTGATTCAGATGTTGGGTGTGTCCAGTCTGTGAAAATGTACTGGGCTATACATTTGTGAAAGTTGTACTTTTTTGTGGGTATATTGAACTTCAATAAAAAGTTTTTAAAAATTAGTCCTGTTTGGGCCTCGACACAGATGATTTAAATCAAAATCTCTGGGGTGGGGCAGGCATAGGTAAGTGTAATATGATTCTAATGAGCAGCTAGGGCCAGATCCCAGCACAGATCTCTTTCCGCTGGGTCACACTGCCTGCCCTCCACAGGCTCCAGTCAGGTGCTTGAACGCTGTCCCCACCTTTGTCAGGAGAGGGTCTCTGCTTTAGCACATCAACGTCTGATCCCATGGGGCATGGTTCCCACTGGCATGGTTTTCAATGTGTGAATTATTCTGCTCCCAAATTGCTGGGTGATGTCAGAGAAGTCACAGAACCTCTTGGGGCCTGAACTAGTGAATGAGGGCTCTGAACATCAGGATAGCCAAGAGTCCCTCCAGTTAGAGGGATCACAATACCCCCGTAAGACAGAATTTCAGCCAAAAGAAGCTTCTGGTCTGATAAACCCAAGAACTGGGAAATGACTTGGGAATATATTCTTTTGTAAAGAGTGAGGTGAAAAAAAAAAATCAATTTGAATCTGTTTTTCTTTTTGTAAATGGAAACAAAGACAAGTGGAAAGTCAGAAAAAAGCTCATGGATCGCACACGAGAGCTGAGGAGCATGCAGCTGAGACCACAGTGAATATTTGGTGACTGTCTGGGTTGACTATTACTACATATCAAACTACCTCAATCCCCAGTGGCACGAAACAACCGTTTTATCATCGCTTGTGGTTTGTGGGTCAGGAAGTTGTGGGTGGTTTGTCTCTGCTCCACGTGGCATTAGCTGTGGCAGCTTCAGATGGAGGATCCACCTCCAAGAGGGCATCTTCACCCTCTGTCTGGTGCCAGATGCTCCAGGGGCCCTGGGTGTTGCTTGCTTGGGCTTCCTCACAGCATGGCAGCTACAAAGCATCTCATGACCTAGCCTTGGAAGTCTCAGGACATCATTTCCACTGCATTCTATTGTTAAATCAATCACTAGACCACCCAATATTCAAGGGGAGGGAAGGAATACAGTCACCTCTTGGGTGGAGTTTGGGGTGTGCATGCGTGTGTGTGTGTGTGTGCATGTGTGTGTGCCCACGCACAGGCACGCATGCATGCCTACATGTGAAGGGAAGGAATGGATGGCAGCCACTGTGGAGATAAGCTATTATGTTGGTGCACCAACCCAATACCAATGTAAGTTGATGAATATCTTTCTTTCCCCTGGTCTTCAACTCATCCCGGTCTTAGGAAGCTTGCTGCTGCCAGTAAGCGTCCACAAAACTCAAGACAAAGACAGGATTGGCCTGTCTGTTGACAGTCACAGAGGGAATTATTGAAATAGACTCTAGGAGGACACCCTTGTGAACGATGGTCCATCTTGGTAAGAGCTGGGCCCTACTGCCCAACTAGAAACTCAAATCCAATCAATTACCTAAATAATATTGCCATTTTTTTCCACACTGTAATTGCTGGAAATTTTGAAAACACAGAGGTGGTTTATTAACAGGAAGCATTTCCTTCTAGATATTTTTCTATGCACACTTGCACAAAAGAGGGAAGCTTTGTCTTTTCCACTTAACATATTGTGACTGTTTCCCTGTATATTTCATTTTAATTTGATAAACACTCTGCTGTTTCCCCACAGATTTTGTTCCAACTTCATCACTTTGGGAAAGCCACATGTACTTTTGGATACAGTTCGGATTTACCAGGGACTTGGAGGGGCAGTAAACGTGGGGAAAGGCTTGGTCGTGATTGAGTAAGACAATAAACCCTATTCTCCCATTTAAGAGTGGACATTGGGGTCCTCAATTGTGGTCAATTTTCTGATACCTCTCAGTGGCCTGTGGTTTGGCCCCTTCTGTGGAAAGGCTCGGATGGGAATGTGACCCAGTGAAGGAGGCGGGGCCTTGGCTCATCCCCTGTGGCATACTTGGTCTCCTTATCTGGACACTGGGGATAACACACCCAGCCTGTCCACCTGACAGCTGTCCTACGGCTCAGATGAGGAAAAGAATGTGAATGGGCTAGGCGAGGTTTTCATCCCTACGTGATGCACCCCGGCAAAGGTCCTTCATGCTTGAATTGACAGCCCTGGCTGAAACCCCACTGCTGAATTATGAGCATGGGAGGAGCCCAGAGGAGAAGAGGACACAGTGATGCTGGATTCCTTGGTATGGGGACAGGGGAGAGAAGTCCTCATCCCGAGGACATGTCTGCTGGTCTACAGGACAGTATGTATCCAGGGCACTCTTCTAGCAGCTTCTTCCCAAAGGAACCACTATCAGCAACCTAGACCTTCGGGAATTTTTCCATCCTCCTTGTGGGGTTCCTTGTTCTGCCCCAACATTTGGATCGTAGGAGATATAGCTATGGCTAAAAGCAGTGGTCTTTGTGTCAGACATAACTGGGTCAGATAAGCTAAGCCATCATTTACAAATTGTGGCACCATAGACAAACCATCCAACCTCTCTGAGCCTCGGTTTCCTCATCTGTCATATGTGGTGATGCTTGGAAGGTTGTTGTGAGTGCGGCAAGATGATGCCTTCATGTTGCAATCAAAGTGTGTCCAGCAAGCCCCCATCTTCTGCTATCCACCCCCACCCCATGGGCATTTTCTGTGCTCTGTGACTCTTATCGACAACTTGGGTCTTGATTTTCTAAAGCTGAGTCCAAGTATAAGACTCGGGATCTGGAGTCTGAGTTTCTCTAGCTCTGTTGACCACAAGAGCTTTGTCTGGAATGAGCGGGTAAGGCAGAGGGCAACCTAGTAAGGGCCTTGTGTGACTATGGCCCACCTTCCAGGTTGGAATGGGGAGGGGCAGGTGGTGGGCAGGAAGCAGAGGAACCTGTGTTTTGCCTCCAGCAAGGAGCCCAGGAAAGCAGCCCGGCCTCGGGGAGCTGTCTCACAGAGGCCACTGGAACATCGTACCAGGGAGGAAACACCCCCAAAAGTAAAAAAAATCTGACAGCCCCTTCTCTGCCCTTCTCCTGCACTCCCTCTATAGCACATGGGTCTGGAAGGGACTGAACCTGAGCTAACTCTGAGGGGCCACCCAACCACAGTGGTCTGGGAAGACTGTCCCAGCTGGGGTGATGAGCAACTTGACAGGTACCAGGGAAGCTGGGGGACTGCCTGGGGACCACTAGTGTCCCTCCTGTCTTTAGCACCAGTCATACCTCCAGAACCTTGACCCAACCCCATGGCACCTTGTATATTGAGATGTATTTCCTTGTGGAATATTCAAAGTGCATGTAAAGGCATCCTGAGGTTTCCTGAGTTTTAATTGCTGAGAAATCATGCTGTGGCTGTCATAAATCCCACATCCTCCAAGGGGAATGGGCCACTGAAATGAAAATGATTCTCCACATAGAGGAACAGACCAAGTCATGTTTCTGGACCCCCAACCCTGAGACATGAGATGTGAACACACAGGTGGGAGCATAGGTGCCTGGCTGAGTCCCATCACATCCCGGACGCTCAGTGCGTGTGGCTGTGTGTGTGTTGTCTTTGACATTCGACCTATTCCAGAAATGGGACATTCTTCCCTAGACCAGGAGGAAGGGCTCCCTTCTGCTGTGTATCTCTGCCCAGGGCTTGCCCGTATGCCTCTCTGTTTGTTGGCTCATTTGTACCTTGGCCCTTTGTATCCCCAGCCCCACCCCACAGTATCCAGCAGCCAGACACCTGGTATCCCCAAATGCTGCCACAGGTTCAGCACCGAACCTTGATTTCTCCAAAGCCCTTTTACATCAACTCCTTCATCTCCTCTCTCCCCCACTTCCCTCCTCTTTCACTCCATCCTCTTCCTTCCTGCTGTCTTGCCTTCCCTCCTTTGTTGCCTTTTCTTCTCCTCTTCCCCTTTCTTCCTCCTCCCCTGCTCCTCACTTTTTGTCTCCCAACTCTGCGTCTCCTCATCCTCTTTCCCTGCCTCTGTCTCTGACCCACTGCATCTCTCTCCTGTTTGGCTCCCTCCTGGGTAGTTCCAGAAACATACCCATATATGGCCTCCATGTCAAGGATCACAAATGATGACATCACGTAAGGGCCAAAGCTCCGGGATCCTCTCTGAAGTGAGAGTCTGTATTCGATGCACCCAGAGGAACGGAAGGCAGGATCGCAGCTTCCTCGGTGCAACCTCCAAACAGGAAATCTGAGATGCATAACATCTTATAGTTTGGCTTGTCAACGTTGGTCATGCGGTGGCCCCAAAATAAACTCCCTGCTTCAAAGGAGAGCGTTTCAGAACTGCCTGGCAGAGCAGCCAGAAGCTTGGGGCCAGGGCAGAAGGAAAACTCGGGGAGCATGTTCTGAATTCAGACACTCTCAAGAAAATCCTTTGTATTACCCCTGAATTGTACCCTTGTTTCAGAGCCTAACAGGTAATGCATGCTTTCAACTTTCTTATATAGATCTTGCAAAAGATTGTTTGGCTGGCTGGGATTTTCAGCTGCAGTACTTACTGGAAACCTCTTGTAGTCAAACTGCGATGTTGCTTTTCCCTCTCTCTCGTATTTTCTTGAGTTATACAGCATGCTGATGACTTTCGTTTTGGATGCAATGAACAGAGACTCAGCAATTTGCACGTACTTATCCATTCTTCTGGGGGACTCTTGCTCAGAATATCACTCTGCTGTGCACTTCTAAAAATGGAAATGCAAAAGGAGTTATCAATGATGCTATTGTTGGGTCTGTACGTAGGTCTTGGGCAATATCTGTCAGACAAATGACTTTCAGAAATGCTTTCAGGTCAGGCGCACAGATAGAGGTTTTCATGAGTGGGAGTTAATTTAATGTAACTGTTGTAGAGTGCCTAGGCATGCATGGTATTGTGGGAGACCATAGCAACCAAGGTGCCATGGGCTCTGCTTTCAACTGTTTGGGGTTAGGAGAGGAAATGGAGGAATGTTATTTATGTGAGATCTAACAAAGCTGTGGAATGCAGGGACGCAAGAATACCATGCGTGTGTGTGCACATGCATATGCATGACGCATTTAAGGAGGCCATGGCCTTTGAAAGGATAGGTGGGATGCCTCAGGGTGGAACCAGAGACCTCTAGTTGGAGGAGCAGCTTGGGCAAAGGCAGGGAAGTCAAGGGACCTGGGGTGATGGTAGAAAGTGAAATGTGGCTCTGGCAAAGGGTCCTGCACGTCAAAAATGGGGGTGAGGCTGGAAGGGGAGGCCAGAGGGAGAGGCAGATGCTTCCAGGCCAAGCAAGAAGTTGGAACACTTCCTGAGAGTTTTTGAGCAGAGGACAGCACACACATAGCCACACGCATTGAGTATCCATGATATGACGGGACACAGCCAGTCACCTACACTGCCACCCGTGTGTTCACATCTCAGGCCCCAGAATTGGAGGCCCAGAAATATTACTTGGTTTCTGGTACCTGTAGGTGGAGAATAATTTTCATTTCAGTGGCCCATTTCCCTTGGAGGATGTGAGATTTGACTTCGGTGGCTCTTTGGGAAGCCAGGGGTATGAACTGGAATGAGGAGGCAAGGAGGCTGGTGACTCCAAGGGAGGGCAGGTAAATGAGGAGGGCCTGAAGCAGGGCAGAAGCTGAGCTCCTGCACAGGACAGGAGTGCTCTTCTAAAGATAAGCTTGTTTCGTGAGGTGAGGGCTTGAGGGGGCTCCGAGGGGCACAGACAGATCCAGCTGGGGCCAGCACCCCCGCCACAGCCCTGAACTCTGCCTGGGCAGAAGCACCATGAGGCAGCCAGTGGCAGATGCTGGAGGCGCTTCCAAAACAGTTGGACAGGTCCTGACAGCTGATGGCAGGCCCATGTGCTGCACAGTGTCCCCAGAAGAAGCTGGCAGCGGCTCCACTGGGCGCCATGGTAGTCTGCGTCATCTGTTCTTGCACAAACAGGCCGGGTCATGAGTGCCTTGTGGTAGTAGGGGTGGGGGACGCTGTATAATCCACCCACAGTGACCTTACAGTGACAACACAGGCCATACCAGCAAGCATTCGTTGAACACTAACCCAAGCATGTGTGCAGGTTTCTCTCATTGACCTCTGTCAAGGCAGCCATGAGTTACAGGTGATTGTTACTCCCATTTTCAGGTCTGGAAACAGGTTGTGAGAGCTTAAATGTCTTGGTTAAAGCTGGACGGCCGTAAGTGTTGGAGTCAGGAATCTGACCTCTTGGTCTGCAAGGTCCACATTCAAAGCCACAGTGTCCTGTGGCCTCTCGAGGTGCTGTGGCAGTGGTAAACAGGACCATCATGCACCCAGGGGAAATGTCTCTGGCACAGTCAAGACATCATAAGGTGCCCGTATGTTGTGGACAGGCTAGATCCAAAGAGTCTTCCCCAAGGAGGCACAAAAATATCTCTGGGTCCGCCCAGTGTCCTTCCATTTCTTCGCTGCAGAGGGTCAGTCTGCCCACAGGAGGCGGCTGTCGCAGGAGTGGCTTGTATCTGTGGTTCTCTTTCCTTAGCACCATCTTTTGGAATAATTAATGCCCAGGAATATAAATGAAGTTATTAAGAGCTTTGTGGTTGAGAGGAATGTTTTGGGGAGGTGGTGCTGAAATAAAAGTAAATTGATTCCTAAACTGCCTGTTTTTTAAAAGAGTGGGACATAGAGGAGTAAAAAAGGAGAGAGGAAAGCAGAGACAAAAGAAGAGAAAGATTTAAATAAAGGCGGAGTCAGGGGAACTTAGAGGAGAGAGGATAAAAAAAGGAAAAAGCACCTCGCCGATTTGGGTGAGATCTAGCTTAAAAGATTTCCAGCCAGCCCTGCAGGTGAGGGGGGCTATGGAGGATTCCCCCTGCCCTGCCTGAGCCTTCCCGCTCTGCTGCCTGGAGTTAGAGCTTCCAGAACCCCCATGTATTGTGCCACTAAGGAACCAAGGTGAGGGTTCACCGTCTTTGGGTGCCCAAAGGACAGAACAGGGCTAGGTGGGCTGCACTAGGACAGGGGTGCTGGGGAGGCTCAGAGGTGGACTAACCAGCCCCGTCCACCCCGTCACCCCCACCTCCGGTCACTGGCACAGATGACAGAGCCTGGCATTTGTAGAGCCCAGGCAGAATATGGGTCAGGGACCTGGAGTCCTGTGTCCTGAGCTGTGAGTGTCTGAGCCACACAGATGCGGGCAGGGGCCAGCCTCTGGCAGGGCTAGGAGGCAGCAGAAGGGCCCTTCACTCAGGAGGTAGAGAAGAAGGTGACTCATGGGCCTGGAGACTCAATAGCTCAGGGACCCAAAGAAGTAAACTGGAAGCTTGGCCTTTGCGGGTGCTTTTCTCAGCTGGTGGTGTTGGCACTGCCGCAGGTAGTGGGCATTTGGGCCTGTGCAGAGTGGATGCTCATTGTTGCAACAGGGCACTTTCCACATAAAAACGGGAGGTTTCTCTTCAGTTTTTCCTTCTTCCCTCTCTTCCTCTCACCATCATTCTTGCTTTCTTTTTGTAGTGGCATCGTCAATGTACATCAATAAGTAAATAAACTACCAAGACTTTTCGTTAGGGTCTTAGACTATTGGGGAGAGATTCACCCAGATTTGGGTCAGCAAGAGGCGCTCCATTTCAGATGGAGCCTCAGTCTCCTCCTCTATACAATGGGCACAGAGAGTCTCCTGGCATGGGAGCAGAGCCAGCTTTGGACAGGTTCAAATCCCTGGTTGTCACCTCCTAGAGGGTGATGTAGGGGCAGTCAAACCCCCACTCCATTCAGAGGGGAGAAGAGCCCTGTCTTGTGGAGTCAGCTGGGCCTGCAGCCCTGAGCGCACCTCTGGAGTTCCCTCCAGCAGCTCCAGCCCAGCCTTGGAAGCCACAAGGCCCTGACTTGAAAGCCTGGAGCTTGAAATCAGCATGAAAAGGTCTGAGATGACAGAGCCAGTGGTGGTGGTGGCCAGGGGTAAACTTGGCCTTCGTGGGTGTTTTCCTTAGCTGATGGTGTGGGTCCGAGCAAAGGCTCAAACTCCTAGCAGCTGTGAGGCCCTAGACACCAGGCACCAGGGCAGCCGGAGGCTTGAGGGCACTGCCCCCACAGCCAAAGACCCACCCTGGCTATGACTTGGCCACTCATGGGGGTCAAGGGCAAGGTGGCTGGGATTCCATTCCCCCTTCCTTACCAAGGTCAGACCATTTCTTAGCCAGAACAGAGAGGAAACCTCCACAGGGATGAGGTTTAGGGTCACAGAGGAACTGACTCCTTGCCATGGCTCTTAATGTTGTGTCAGAGGGCCTGATGAAGACGGGGCAGGCTGACGTGGTCTCAACCTCTGTACCACATACATTCCAGGCCTTAGTCTCCTCATCTGCACCGTGGGAAGACCACTCTTCTCCTTGGTACTGAAAAAGTAAAATGAGGCAACCTGTGAAAGTGGCTTGGATGGAAACGGGACGAGGACCCACAGGCACCAGCTTAATTTTTATTGATTAGGTTTTAAAACAATAGGACCCGGGAAGGGGAAAGAACAATGTCCTACACTCCCGAGGCCCCCAGCTGGAAGCATTTCCTTGGGATTCCTAGGACCACTCTGGATCCTGGGGGAAAGGCAGATCAGAAAGACAAGTTTTGGCAGAAGGAGAGAGCGTTGCAAGGAAGGAGGTCGAGTGCCCGGGGTGCCAAGTAACAGCCCGGTTAATTCCCAACTCCTCATGTGTCCCCAGGCTAGCCCAAGCAGCCAAGTTTTAGGATTGCCTCAGCTAAGGGTCATGTGATACTTGGGAGACCTTGAAGCTTTTGGAGTACATTTATAGAGAGTGTGTATATTATATGTATTATAATATATAATATATGATCATATTAATTATACATTATATGGTTATATATAATAATTATGTATAATTATATATAATTATATCACATATATTATAATATATAATATATGAGTATTTTAAATATATTATAATATGATTATATTAAATCTATATTATATGATTATATATTAATATATACTTATATATAATATATTAGATGTTATATATATTATATATAATTATATATTATATATTATATTAATATATACTAAATTATTATGTGTATATTATAATATATATAATAAATGTAGTGTGTATGTAGTCTTTTTGAATATGAATACACACACACACACACACACACACACAGTCTTCAGTTTGATTCTGGACTTCGCTCAAATCTTGAAAAACATCCAGAGGCTGCTATTCGTTGTGTGGGATGAAAACTTGGTGTAAAATCAGATGTAGCCTCTAGTCTCTTCCTTGTCACTTTCTCCCTCAGCGTGCCTCAGTTTCCTCATCCATCGAATAGGAACAAGAATACCCTTATCATAGATTTATTATGTGGTTCAAACTAAAAACAAAGCCGAGAGAGAAATTCACTGCAAGGGAAGGCGTTGTGGTTCCGATTCTCCCCATACCTGCTGCAGTTGGACGTAGTGACCTGCGGTTGACATGTGGATCTGAACTGCAGGCTTTGCATAAGAGCTAAACCTAAAAGGTACAAGTGAACCCTAACCAAAATACTCATGCAGCACTTGCTCTGTGCCCAGCACTGTTAAATGAATTAAGTGCTCACGAAATGGCCACTCTTGTCATTTGTCGGCAGTCACCTCGTGCAGAAATTCAAGCTTCCAAAGTCTAGGGCAGCAGATGATGTGAGCAGAGAGGGCAGGGGGACAGGAGGGTTCCTGGAGAGTAGGGAATTTGAAAGGAGTGGGCAGAATCCATCCACCACAGGCTGGCTTCGAGGCAGGGCGTGGAGCTCCCCTTCCTCCCCAAGCTCCAGCCCCATGATTGACCCTTGGGGCCACTCAGCAGGCTCTGCGCACAGCCTGGGGAGCTGACAGTCACAGCGGCAGCTTTTGACCACAGCTGTCACGTGAAGGCTGGGCTGGAGACTCATTTTCACTTTCACTCTCGGTCTTGTTAAATGGAAGAGAGCTTGTGGGAATCCCAATCCCTTGGATGGAGCCTCCTAGAGAACCGCCAGCTGAGCACGAGTTTCAGGTAGCATCCTCGCAGCAGGAACAGGTTTAGGCTGTCTCACTCACTTTCTGGGGTCATGGCAGAGAATCGCAGCCTCTTGGGACCTGTGGAATAACACGAGCAGATTTTTAGGGGCCACCGACTGCGTGCCTGCCAGGTGCTCCGCATTTGTCCTCGTTACCTCATTTTGCCTGACTACACCTCCATAGGCCGATATGCCATTATTATCTTCCTTTTATAGATGAGTAAAGTGAGGCACCGAGTAACCTGCTCCCCATCACATGGCCAGGAGGTGGCAGAGCTAGGGCTGAGTATAGACAGTGGGGCACTGGGGCCGTGCTACCGTCTACCACTGTGCAGTAAACTTCTCCATGACAGCTGTGCTTCCGAGGGTTTGAAACACTGTCATGATCCTATGGTTCATTCACCTGTCTGTCCAGCATTTATTCAATACCTATTGTGCACCTGGCTTTGGGTTAGTTCCTGGGGTTACAACATGAGTGCAACAGAGTCCTGCTCCTCAGAAGTTTCTGGACTTTCTAGAGAGACAGGCCCATAGCAGGCAGTCCAAGCAGTAGAATGTGAAGGGGGCCCTTGGAGGCAGCAGAGGACTCTCAGCCATCAGGGAGGCTTCCTGGTAGAGGAGATGCTGGAGGTGTTTCTGGAAGGGCACCTTCAGGGCAGGGTGGGCTGACGAGTAGTTCCATCCACAAACACAGCCAAGGATGTCAAGTGGCTTGTGCAGCCTCACACGCCTGACCCAAGCCCCTGGCATGACCCAAGCCTCTGGTGGAGCTTGGTGTGGTGGAGGATGGCTGCCAGCCTCCTTCTTGGCCCCGCCCTCCCAGCTGTGCCTCCTCTAGCCCCCAGTTTTCTGCTAAGACATCTGGAGAGTGACCACCTTCCACCCCAGCCCCTCAAACAACCACATAGACCTACCCCATTCACTGCCAGTTCCTGGGCAGACCCATGGCTGCCTGCAAACCTGGGTTGGTAGAGAGGGGAAGGAACTAGGAAGAAAAGGACCACTTTTCTTTTTTTTTTTTTTTTTTTTTTTTTTGAGACGGAGTCTCGCTCTGTCGCCCGGGCTGGAGTGCAGTGGCCGGATCTCAGCTCACTGCAAGCTCCGCCTCCCGGGTTCACGCCATTCTCCTGCCTCAGCCTCCCAAGTAGCTGGGACTACAGGCGCCCGCCACCTCGCCCGGCTAGCTTTTTGTATTTTTTTAGTAGAGACGGGGTTTCACCGTGTTCGCCAGGATGGTCTCGATCTCCTGACCTCGTGATCCGCCCGCCTCGGCCTCCCAAAGTACTGGGATTACAGGCTTGAGCCACCGCGCCCGGCCGGACCACTTTTCAAATGCGATTTGGATCCTCACTATAGCCCTGCCATGGTCCGTGCCTCTTTTCCCATTTCACAGATGTGGAGACTAAGGCCTCACTTAAAAGAGCACCAGCTCTGAATGAACCAGGCACTGCTCTGAGTGGATTTACCCAAGTAATTTACGTGGATTAACCTAAGTAACCCTCTCACAGCCACTTTACAGATGTCACCTGGGGAAAGGTGGGGCTCCTCAAGAACCAATGTTTGGGGTGCTGCAAAGAGGGCAGAAGAGGCACTCTTGAAGGCCCTGGGGGGGCCAGGCCTCCCCTACTCCTCACTGGCCTTGGACTAGCCCCTCCCTCTGCAGGCCCCTGGCTTGGCTGGGCAAGGCCTATTAGACTCCTGCTTTCCTTGGGAAAGGGCTATTTTTGATTCCAATCAGCCTCCCAGAGTGTCCCTTGAGGCTGCTGGCCTCCCTCCAAGACTTAGGCCCAGAAGGCCGCCCAACCCCCAGGCAGAGGGCTCAGAAATCAAGCTGGGCAGCATCTTCATGACAAGGGGAAACTGAGGTCCAAAGAGGGGCAAGGCATCACCCGAATCATTGCCGTCTCCCAAGAAATAGGTGCTCTGACCATGTCCATTTTACAGATGGAGAAACTACTATTCTGGGGGCTCTCCCGGCTAACAACCAGTAAAGCTGGGGTGTGAACTGAGTCAAGCTGGCTCCACACACTGCTTCATAACCTCCCCCTCACACTAGGGCTGAGCAGCACCACCTGTCCCCCAGCAGATGCCGCCATAGCATCCCTGGCAGTTGTCACCAGCCTACGATTGCATCAGTTCAGGGATGGGGAGTTTCCTGTCCTGAAGCAGCCCGTGCATTGCACACTTACTAACAGCCAGACCCATTGCACACTTACAGCCAGACCCACAGCTGAGCCTGTACACACGTGAGCCCTTTTGACTCTACCACCAACCCCATAATAACACTTGCTAACATCTCCACTTTATGCGTGAGACAACTAAAGATGGGTAACTTACCCAAGAACCCTTGAAGGCTGGGGACCTCCGTGGGAAAAGCAAGAGATATGTGTGGGTCCACGGTGGGGTGGGAGATCTGCCTCCTCAAAGGCAGAGGCCCTCTCTCTCTCAAGTAAACTCCATAACAGCTGTGCTTCCAAGGGTTTGAGCACTGTTGTGGTCCTGTCATTCATTCACCTGTCCATCTAGCATTTATTAAATATCTATTGTGTACCCAGCCTTGGGTTAGGTCCTGGGGTTACGAGTGTGACATAGTCCTGCTCCTCAGAAGTTTCTGGAGTTTCTAGGGAGACAGGCCCATAGCAGGTAGTCCAAGGAGTAGACCTGTTCAAGGTCCTGTCAAGGTTAAGCCCTTCTCCTCCTTCTGCATGTACCTTCCATGCAGCAGGCAAAGAGGCTGGTGTGGTGCCTAGGGCACAGATATAGGCCGGGGGTGCTGGGCAGCTGGGAGGATAGCTGGCTGCAGCTGGATGAGGGTGGGTCTGCCCCAAACCCATGTGTGTGCCAGTTGCTTTGGTCAGTGTTCCTAGAATTGCCAGAAGGAGCATTGGATTTGAGGTTGGAAGCTTTGAATCCCAGCTTTCTAACTGTCTGTCCTCCTATAAACCCCTCACCTCCCCCTCTAAACTTTACCTGCCTCATCTGTAAAATGGGACCAATAACGTAGGAGCATCAAGGCCCTTTTGGAAGGAGAGGGGCTGTAGAGGAATTAATTCAGTGAAAAAGCTTCATACTTTCCGGGACTGTGTGAGGGTAATGACATGGATAATTGGCCAATGTAAAGTCTCTGAGTGGTGTCAACCCATGGGAGAAGCTTGGGAAGGGCCTGGTGAGTCTGGAATTAGCTGCGAGATTGGTGATTCTGGGTGACCATTACCTGGCTGCCTTCGCCTCCAGGAAGCCACGTGGTCAGGGAAGGGCCTTCCCTGATGTGGTCAGGGAAGGGCCACTGCAGCTGCGTGCTGTCTATGAGTCTCTGGCCCACACCAGGCTGCAGGGCCAGCAGCTGCCTGGAGATGATGAGGGGTCCTCATTAAAAAATCATGTTACCCCTTACAAGCTGCCTACACATCGTAGCTCACATATGCTTCTATAGCATAGCGAAGAAGCTTGTCTCTTTCCCATTTTTATTGATAAAGGAACTGAGGCCCAGAAAAGGGGAAATGACTTGCCTCAGGTCATATAGCTAGTAGGTTGCAGAACTGAAAGTAGACTTAGAGGTCCTGACCTCCAGATTCGAGATCCCTCCACTCTCCCCGGTTTTCTGTTCCCCCTTGGCCAATGCTAAGGTGTTTTCGTCGACATGGCCATAGGGGATCCCCAGGGACAGAGAGTTTAAGGTTTAATAGCACAGAGCCAAACCAAACGTCTCGCTGAGTTGCAGCCGCTTCAGAACCGAAAAATCTGCGGAAATCTTCCAGCCCCAAAGCCTCCTTTTGCAATGAGAAAACTGAGGCCCAGAGTGGGACAGGGACTTAGCCGAGGTCACAAAGCACTTTGGCATTAGCATGGCGATTATAGCTCAGCCTGTGACTCTTAGTGCAGTGCTCTTCCCCCTTGTGCCCTGGCTTTGAGCTGACACCTTTAGATGGTGGCACCAGGATGCCAGGCCAGGTCCTGGGCACCAGCACTTCCTGCTAGTTTAGCACCATGTGCACTGAGCCCCTACCTTGCACCAGGCGGTGGGGTATGTCAAGCCAAACCAGCTCTAGAGAAGAGGAGGGTGTCATACCTCACTGGGCAAAGCCCATTCCCCGCCCCTCTGAAGGCAGACCTAGGCCAACTCAGACCTGGCAGGGACCCCAGCCACACGGATGCAGTGAAGGGGTGGGAAGACAGACGTGGGTCAGCTGGAGATGGGGCTCCACCCAGCTGCACAGGTACCTCCTGCCAGTACCAGAGTGCCAGAGGACAGGCTCTACTCTACCCTGCCATTTAACAGATGGAAAAAATGAGGATGCAAGAGAGGAAGAGAGGTGCTCACGGCTGACTTGGGACAGAAACCCAAGTCCCTCAGTTCCCTGTCCTGGGCTCCTTTGACAATAAGTAAAACTGCTGCTGCTGCTGTAAATAACAGTACTCCAAATATCAGGCATAAAATGATTGTGAGGTCATGACCCTTTCCCTCCCTTAGTGTGGACCACAGAGTGGCCACCTGACATATTAATCTCATTGAGCAGTGGTTCTCAACCCTGGCCACACACTAATATCACCGGAGAAGCCTCTAGCATTGCAGTGCCTGGGTCCCAGCCCTGAGGCTTTGAGTTCATTGATATGGGGCTGAACCAGGGCCTTGATATGTTTTCAAGACTCTCAGCCAGGCCTGAGAGCCATCTGTTAAGACGATTTTAACTGTCTATAAGAGAAAACCCAACTAACATTGGCTAAACCACAAGGATCTTCAGTACCTAACAAGGAGGCTAGGGTGGGCAGAACCAGCATTGGTTCAGCAGTTCTGCAACGTAATGAGGGATCCAGAAAAACTATTACTCATTATGCCAAACTCATCGTATCAACCTGTCATTCACTGTCCCCCTCATGGTCACGAGATGGCTGCTGCCACTCCAAGCATCAAGTCCTCCAAGCACAAAGCAGAGGTTGGGGCAAGGAGTCATTTTGTTCACTACTCTCTCTTTTATTAGAAAGGAAAGTCTTCTGTAGGAGCACCCCAGCAGACTTTCTGTTATAACTCTTTGGATAAAACTAGGCTGTATTCCCACCCCTGGACTACTCACTGGCTGAGGCGGTGAGATTGTCCCACCTGGCTTGAAGCAGTCATGACTCATCCATGGGACAGGGCACCCTGTTGCCTAGACAAAGTCAGGTTCTGCTATCAGGGAAGATGGGGGAAATGGCCGTTGGGGAGGACCATCTGCAGGATCTGCCACACCCTATGAAAATGGAGCTGTTTGGCCAGCCATGCAGTGAACTTTGACCTCCTCACATAAGGTGCTGGCCTTGGAAAGAGGATGCAGGGTCAAGTCCACCCATGAACTACTGATCACAGCTCAGGAGAAGTTCCTCTTCCCAGAAGGATTTGGGTAGGCTTCCCAGAAGAGGGCACTTTCCCTGGGCCTTGAAGAAGGAGAAGGCTCCTCTGAGAAGGTTGGGCTCAGGTGCCCGGGTGGGTTCTCTCTGGGGCCGAGGCTGAGGGGCAGCAAGCTCCAGTGGGAAGCTCTTCTCTTGGTGATGGCAGAGGAGCTAGAGCAAACCCCAGTGCCCACATTTGTCATGTGTCTCCTTGACGCATGTCCATCAGCACTCATAGGCCAGGGCAAATCATGCAGACTTGAGGTCCATATCAATAGGGAAGGGTGGGGAAAGATCTGCCTCTAGGGAAAGGGAGTGAATATTTGCTGAACAAATCAAAGTAATGCACTGGTATTCAGGGTATTTTTTAGAGGGCCATGTGATTCAACGTTCAGCCAGGACCAAGAACCATTGACCCATACAGTGTGAGTCAGCCAGCCAGAACAAAAATCAAGCTTAGTTGATTCCACTTCATTTTCTTAAAGCAGTTGGCACCCAACTGGAGTCCATTACTCTCTGAGGCATTTTTAAGAAAAGAGTCACTGGAATTAACATGGAACATTATTTTAATGACTGATTTTAACTAGATTGTGTGATTTCAAGTAATGGGTCTGTGTCTGATTCATCTCTGGTATTCTCAGGCTGGCCACAGTGAAAAGAAATGGAGATGTGCCAGAATCTATGCTCTTGGTAACTGGTATGCAATCCTGCGTAAGCTCCATGAGGGCAAGGATTTTTGTCTGTTGGAATCATCGTTGTATCCTCAGTGCTTAGAAGAGTGCCTGATACAGAGTGGATGCTCGACAAGTGACCTTTTAGTTAATGTATGCATAAATACATAGATAGATAGGTTATCTGGAATGGAAAAATAAACAATGGATGAGTGGATGATTGGCTGGATGAATGTATGGTGGGTGGATGTGATGATGCATGAATAAATGGATGGCTGGGTGGATAGACAGGATAATGGAAGGATGGGAGGACAGTTGGATGGATGGCTGGATGGATAGAAAGATGAATGGATGGATGAATGATGAGTAGTGATGATGACAGAATGACAGATAAATGGTCAGATGAGTAGAGAGATGGATGGATAGGAGGATAGATGGAGGGCAGTTGAATGGGTGGTGGATAGTTGAATATATGGATAGAGGGGTGGATGGATGGGAAGGTAGATAATATATACGTCGGTGGGTAGATGGATGTATGGGAGGATGAATAAATGGATGGATGGTGAGATGGGCTGGTGGGTAAATGAAGAGATGAGTGGATGGATGGATATATAGATGGATAAGTGGTTGGGTGGGTCATGTGACCAAATGGATGAATTTTAAAATGAATGTGTTATTGTCAATGAAATGCACACCCTTCCCTGTGGGTAAACATAGCTATCCTGCAAAACTGTTCATGACCAGGATGGTTTTGGTTTCCTCACAGGGTTTTCTGATTTGCTGTTCCTTCCTCCCCACTGGGTGTCTGTTCTGGAGGCCAGGGTGAGAGGTGGAGGAGGATGGCCACGCAGATCAGCACTCGGGGCAGCCAGTGTACCATTGGGCAGGAGGAGTACAGCCTGTACAGCAGCCTGAGCGAGGAGGAACTGGTGCAGATGGCCATCGAGCAGAGCCTAGCGGACAAGACAAGGGGCCCAACCACTGCTGAGGCCACCGTGTCTGCATGTGCCAACCGCCAACCTGCCCATTTCTACCCATGGACCAGGTGAGCAAGGCGAGGCTGATGAGGGGAGTGGGGCCATCTAGGACATCCACAGACTGCAGATCCCGAATGCTGTTAATCCAAAACCAAGGTATCTTGGTCTCTAGGTTGCCTTTTCCACCTTTCTGATTTACATTTGTTATCTGAACTTACTGAGCTCTGGCTGTGCCAGGTACTGCAGTGGGTGCTATACACACTCTGCCTCCTTTCACCCGCTTAAGGACCCTCTCAGCGGGCTCTGGGTTATAGACCCATTTAGAAGAGGAAACTGAAGCTTAGGGCTGAAAAACAGGCCCAAGATCACATAGCCAGTAGATAATGCTGCAGAGATCGGGGCTGCCTGGCTCCCTATCTTGCAATGCAGCCTCCCTTGAAAAACATGTCTGGTGAGCAAGGGATGTCTGCCCACAGGGCCATCCTGTCTCCTTCTTCTGGCTCCCCCTCTCAGCACCACTTCATCCTCTCAGTCACAGGACTTTCTAAAGCAGTGCCATGCAAATATGACACCAGCCACAACTGCAATGCATGGATGCAATTTTAAAGGTTCCAATAGTCACAGTTAAAAAGTAAAGAGAAACAGGTGAAATTAATTTTCATTGATATTTCACATCTGAAATATCACCATTTCCAGCAATATATTTGTATTTCCATCAATATAAAATTATGAATGAGATTGTTACCACTTCTTTTTGTCCAACAAGTCTTTGAAATCCAGTGTGTATTTTACACTCTCAGCGCATCTTGAATCAGACCCGCCACATTTCAAGCGCTCCCCAGCCACATGTGGCCAGTGACTACGTTATCAGACGGTGCAGATCTAGAAGACACCTTCTTTGTAGGAGGTGGGAGCTAGAGAGATGATGAAGCAGAGTGGTGACTGATCTTAAAGTGCATTTGGAAAAGACCTATATAAGCCATAAAATTGCTTTTGCTCCCCACCACCCCCAGCCAAGGTCAAGTGTGTTTGGGCATGAATGGCAGGGCATGGGAATTGCTGTGACAATTGTGTTGATGCGCCACAAATCTCATTGTGTACAACAGCCAGCTGGCTCCCTGTGTGACCTCAGGCAAGTCACTTAACCTCTCAAAACCTCAGCTTCCTTCTCAAATAACAACAACAATAAACAGACTTTTTCCGATGCGCAGTCACAGTTTACAGGGGATGAAGGTGGGTGATGGTGCATCTCAGCCCTGTCCCCTAAGTGACTTTGCCCTTGCCAAGGCTGGACCATCTCTGTCAGGCTGGCTGGGCAGGGGCCCAGAGCTGAGGAGCCCCTTTTAAAAGGGAAGGTGGGCAGCTGGAAAGAGTACGAAATCTCCAGGTTACTAAGCCGCCCCCGAGGGCGTTCCATTCTGAAACCCAATCTGAAAAACAGAAACCTGAAGCCAAGAACTGGGTTCATCTTGGCTCGTGCTCAAGGTAGCCCTGGTTCCTGTTCTGGCTGGTTCAGCCAAAGACAGACCACAAGTTCCTCTTTCTCAGAAGGGGGTCAGATAAAGATAGAGCATGCTGCATGAAGCCAGCACGTCCCCCCAGGTGTCTGCAGCCTTCTCCCCAGCATAACAGCCCTCTCAGTAGTCCCGGGGATGCTTGGAAACGTTAGAACAAAGTGGGCCCTCGGCCTCCAGACCCCGACTCTGCCTTCATCTGGTGGGTAAGGAAATGGAGGCCCACAGTGGACCATGAACATTTATTCAACTTCCTGCGGAAAAAGCTCCCCCGGAGAACTGAGACCATTTCTCCCAGATCAAGCAGCCCTCATCTGAGGTCCAGCCCCACAAGCAATATAGCAGAGGAGGGTCAACCTGCATTTTCTTACTCTAAGAGTGACCTGAAACCTCCTAGGTTCAGTTCTGCACCTTCGCTTCTGGAAGGAGGCTGGGCTTGGGTCCTGCTGGGAAGAAAAAGCCCTTAGATAGAATGTTTAATGCAATTCTCCTCCCCCCAAATGCACATTGAGCACCTCCCATGTGCCTGCCACACATTCATTCAGTTAATGTTTACAAAAGCCACCCAAAGTGGATGCTTCTGTGTTCATTTTACAGACGACAAAACATGCCCACAGCAGGGCCAGGCATGGAACCAAAATCTGTCCCACTCTGAAGTTCAGACACTTCGCCAGGCTCTGCTGATGCTGTGAAGGCCTCTGTTTCCTTCCCCTACCCCACCTTGAGGTGAGGTTTTGACCTCATTACGTCCGTCTCCTACTCACAGAGGCCCAGGGTCCCCAAATTCACACGACACACACGCACTTGTGCCATCACACCCAGACACGCATTACAGTGGGTGCAGGACCCGAGACAGTCCTTGTTCACTTTTATCTGTCCAAATAAATCCACAGCAAGTTTAGCAACAGGATGTCACCCTTGTCCCCAGGCAATCCACATGGCAGCTTCTTCTCATCTTTGCGTCTGAGATTAAGCGTCACCTCCTCAGCCAGTCCTGCCCTGACCACTGTCCCAGGCCAACTGGTTTTTCACCTCTTACGCGCTCTCGTGGTTGTTTCCTTGTGCCTTGACCTTGACTTACAATTCTTATTTATTTGTCTGCTTCTGCCATTAACCTATGCTTCCAGTGAAGTGCTGTGTCCGACCTGTGGCAGGCACCACATGGCTATCTGTGAACGAGTGAATGGGTGAGTAAAGGAATAGATGAAAAGGCAGCAGAGTGGAAAGAGAACTAGGTCTAGAGATTCAAATTCTTCCTCTATCACTGGCTGTGCAACCTTAGGTGAGTTGCTAGCCCTATCTGAGCCCCATCTCAGATAGGGCTAATGGCCTCATCTCTAAAATAGCAACAGCGAAAATGTGCTGTGCTCCCCTTGCAGTATTCCTGTGAAAAGCAAATACGATGAGGTGGGTGTTGGAGCCTTCCCACATCTTGCAGCTGGTATTGACCTCCCTGGCCCTGTCGGAGTGCTCCAGCACCAACCTCATGACTGCCTCTGCTTCACAGACAAGTTTCTCGGGTCTTCCTGGGACGCCCTCCTGAGAGTGTTCCCAACTAGACTGTGACTTCCTGGGGGACAGACAGCTGAGCTGATATTGTTTATTTATTTGTTTATTTTTTAATCTCCAGAGCCCAGCTTAGAGCCTGGATCATTGTGGCTACCTAATAAATGTTTTTAAACAAATAAATACCTTTGAAACCAATAAAATGCTCTGGCAATGTAATTGGTCATTATTATATTGTGACCAAAATGGAATCCACTGAGTCTTTGGGATCTTAGAAATGAAAGTCAGATCAGTATCCCAAATAAAACAGAATTCTGTTGAAAACCATTTCCCAATTTGCTTCTGTCCCACTTCAATGTAAGGGACAGAATTTGATGATAATCAAATGAGGGTCATTTGCCAAGCTTTGGTCCCCTAAGGGAGCCTGAAGAGACAGACCTAGCTTCCTATTCCATGGAGAAGTGGGATCCTTGAACCCATGAAGTGCAGAGCCCAAGGTTTCCATGAATGGACCAGTCAGAGTGAGTCCAGGAAGCTGGGTCTTCATAATCTTTAAACTTCTGCATTTTATTTAAGATGCATTTCTGAGAAGACAAATGAGGAAAACATGAAGCAGGAACTGGCTGAGGCTGATGTGTGCACAGCTTCAAACAATTCACATCAAGCCACCCACACTTACTGTGCACTTATGATATGCCAAGTTGCGAATCAGGGCTGGGCCCTGCTCTTCCTAAGATCACAGCCTAATGAGGGTGAAGGCCCAGAACTACCTGATGACACAGCAGGGAGAGCACAGCTTGCTGAGTTACAGAGGGACACTACAAAATGTCAATTCACTTAGTCAAGGAAGTAGGCTTTGCAGGATGAGTAGGAGTTCGTCAAGCAGACTAGAGGAAGCAAGCCTCTTTGAGCCTCAGTTCCCTCATTTGCAAAGGAAGCCAATTACATCTCCTTCACCAAGTGGACTGGGGAATTAAATGAGATGCTTGGTGCAATGTGTCTGTTACAACAAGTGCTCAATGAATCACAGCTATGGATAGGAAGGCAGAGTCACAGCAGCTTGGAATTCATATTCTCCTCCACATGTGATTCTTCTCTGGTCAGCCCAGAAAGGATGGACTGGCTGGTGGGTGAGGGAAAAACAGAAACCTCATGGGTGGGAGGCCGATTCCAGAGACCGTGCAGGAACCAGGGTGGGGGTTAGTTACATGCTATGGGCTCTTTTGTCTACCTAAGAGGGCAGGGGACTGGCTCTCCAGGAGTATGAGATCTTAGTCCACAAACACACAATACCAAGATTGCCATATGGGGTTTTAATCCTTCAAAGACTTTTGTTTTGTTTTATTTACTTAAATGTATCCAGTGCCTGTGTGCTAGGCATCATACTCTTGATATCTGGGCTTGATGTGGGTTGCCGTGAGGCTCTGGTGAGAACAGAGGGCCTGGCACAGTGGCAGGCATGGGGTGGACTCTCATGGCACAGTGGCGGGCGTGGGGTGGACTTGTGACATGGGGTGGGCGTGGGGTAGACTCATGGCACAGTGGTGGGTGTGGGGTGGACTCGTGGCCTGGTGGCGGGTGTGGAGTGGAATCTCGATTTTGTTAGCTTCCTCCTCTATTAAGGTGCCTACTTGCCCCTGCATTCAGCCAGGCCCAGCCCAATCGCTGCCTCCCTGGGACTGACCTGGGCTTCTTACTAACTCAGACAGAGCAGCCATCCGTTGACTCACCTGGCAACTAGGAGCACTGTCCTCCCAGTCCATTCTCTGCTCTCACTGAGCCTGACTGTGCCTGAATTCGTGACAAGCTGGACTCCAGGGTCAGGTGATGGTGACACACTCTCCCCAGAACCTGCCCAGTGACACACAAAGGACGGAGGCCCTACCTGGGGCTCTTCCAGGGCATGACCTGTACCCACATCCTGCCGAGGCCAGGCTCATCTCGCCTCTGATGACTCAGCCCAGGAGGTTTGCTCTGTTGGTAATTCCCCTGCTTGGAGCCCAAGGCAAAATGGGGCCTCCAGCCTTGATTGGCAAGCGCATGAAACCCAGCCAGGGGCCCTGGCTCCCCATCCAGCCCTGAGACTCACAGCTCAGTAACTCTGAGCAGTCGCCTTGCCCAGTCGCCAGCCCCAAAGCCAGTGGACGCACCCCCATCTCAGTGCTCCCAGAATGAGCCCTTCTGCCTCAATCTCACCCTGTCCTCCATGACTCTATGGCTGTGTGTAGCCGGTCTCCCTCCCTGCTGGCTTCCAAACATCCTCAGGATCCACAGAAAGATATATCTTAAGGAGCTGCATGGCTACGCAGAGCTGGGCTCTGGGACTGAGCCAGAGCTGGGAAATCTTTGTTGAATGCAACTCAGTTTGTCTGTTTCCTCATCTGCAAAATGGGAACAGTACACCCACTGCTTCCATCAATGATGGCAGGAGGATGGAAATGAGGAGAGGCTCAGTATGCCTTCGTGAACATTTGCCCTGCACAGTTGTCAGAAATTGTCATCATCACCATCTCCCTCCATGTCCATCAGCCTCAACATCCCGGCCACCACTGCTGCTGCTATTACTATGCAGAGACAGGTCTTTGTTTAGGATGGTGCAGTGGGCTTTTTCCCAGTGCTTTATTATCCTGCTAAAAACATTCTAACAATGGCAAGTAATCAGAGGCCATGCGTGCACTAAGCATGAGGGTGGCCACGACCCAAGGATCCTGGGAGGTAGAAGCCCAGGGCCTCATCAAGAGGATAGGGCTGGAGATAACCGAGGTGAGCCTGGCCCCAGGCTGCCTCCATCTGCCCGGCTCTCTCTCCTTCTCAGGACCAGGCACTAATGCAGAGGACACTGAACCCAGCAGCTGTTAGGGCTAAGGAGGGGCCCTGGCTCTGTAATCTGTTGGACACTGAGTCTCTCCACAGCTACAGAAGTAGTGAGGACATCCCCAGTCTGGTCCTGGTCCCACTTCTCCATTTTGCAAATAAGGAAACTGAGGCACAGAGAGGGGATGGGGCTTGTTCAAAGTCGCAGGGCCAGTCAATGTGGAGGTCGGAGAGCTAGAGAAAGGATGAAAAGGCAGGAAGAGGCCAGGCCTTCAGAGGACAGAGTGTCATCAGGAGCTGGGCAGACAGTGGTGGTCTGAACCTCTGCTCCACCTGCTGCCCCGCTGCAGGTGACCCTGCGCAGTTACATCCCCTCTCACAGCCTCCGTGTCCTCATCTGTAAAAGGCACCCCCATCTACGGTCGATGGATGTGGATAAATGAGGGCATGTGCCCCAATGTGGGTCAGTAGAAGGCCAGGAGCAGGGGATGGGAGAAGGAAGGCGGGAGGGAGTGACAGCAGTGAGGATGAGGAAGGCAGCCAGGCCTGCAGCCAGCCCTGAGAGCGTGAAGCAGAGGGGTGAGCAGGTTCCCCTCCTCCCGCTACCCTTGCTCCTCTCTACCAGACCCTGGCCTTGCCGGGGTACCCACAGAATCTGTAGGCTCTGGCCCGGCCAGAAAGAGTGTGGGTGCTTCTCAGGGTCATAATTACCCCATGCCCCGCAGGCTGTGAGTCACTAGTAGCAAAGTCCCCCCCCCAGTCCCCTCCAGAAGAGTGTGGTGAAAGGCCAGGGCCACTAGGGTGTCGAGAGCGCCAGGCCTGACCTACTGGGGGTGGGGTCAGTAGGGGCCACATACCCTGTTTTCACGACAACCTCAGGCCAACTCAGATTTGTGGAGTGGCCATCCCACCTCCTTCCGGCTCTTCCACTCTCACAGAGCCTGGTGGGGTGGGAAAACTGAGGCCATAGAGGCAAAATGATGATAAAATGAGGAGTTAGCACGTGTGGAACACCCTCTGTGCCTTATACTCCACTAAGCTCCTAACACAATTCACTTTCTCAGGCCTCACCGGCCATCGAGCACAGGCTCTTTTCATGCCACCTTGCAGATGGGGTGACTAAGGCACAGAGAAGGTCAACCTGTCCCATGTCACATGACCAAGGAGTGCCAGAGCCTGGATGTGAACCTGTGTCTGCCTGACTACAGCCCTGGTTCTGACACCCTTCCTCGTGCATCCTATAGTAACGCTACAGAGGTTACTATAGTGTCTGCTCCCACCCCTGGGACAAGATCCCCTAATGAGGGGCCGGCAGGTGGGCGTGGGGGGCACAGGCACAGCTTGGTTTCTCAGCTTTGCTCCCCTATCCTCTGCTTCCCCATGAATCTCTCATCCAGCCCTGCAGGGATCTGCCTGGCCAGCGGTGAGCCTGAGCCCCTTTCATCCGGGGACCTGCTGACCTGCCATCTATGGCTCACATCCTTCTGGGTGAAGAATGTCACCTTGCTTCCTATCTGCCTCTCTCGTGGTTGGCTGGGGAGGGGGACCAGGGGGTGGAGTGAGGTTAACCTCATTGTTGTCTTATATGGTCATTTAAATCTCCCAGGGCTTCCTCCAAGGGCCAAAAATAATCCAGAGACACAGCAGCTGTGTCCAGCACACAGAGAGGACCCGGCCATCTGCTTTGGTTCAGAGCCCTGTGTCTGTCTGTCAGTCAGTCTCTCCCCGGCTCTCCCTCCATCCTCGTTCCTGCCTGAAGCCATGACCCGCTTCTCCTATACAGAGTACTTTTCCCTCTTTCACTCCTGCTCTGCACCCTCCAGGTCCACTGCACCTCCTGAGAGCTCGCCAGCCCGGGCCTCGATGGGCTTGTTCCAAGGGGTCATGCAGAAATACAGCAGCAGCTTGTTCCAGACCTCCCAGCTGGCGTAAGTGACTCCTGTCTGGCCCCAGGACCATCCAAGTTCACTCCCCTAATTGGGATGGCAGGGAGGGTGGGAAGCAGGCCCACGGCCCCCAGGAAGGCAGAGGGCACTATGGAGGCACCTGCCATGCAAGCCCCTTCTAGGGGCGTCCCCTTGGGGCCCAGCTGCTCCTGCTGAGCTGGGCTTGGTGGCCACAGACTTTGGTCCTCAAGGAACTGCCAGCCAGGCATGCTGGTGATCCTCCCTCAGATGCCCCCAGCATGGGACCTGAGTGCTGGAGGAGCCCCATGGGGCTCTGAAACTGGGGACCCAGCACGAGGGAAATTGGGAAGATGGCCTTAGCACCCCAGAGGCCCAGAAGAGCTTGGAGTTGAACTTCATGAGTTGGCTGCACCCTTCTGTTTGTCCCAGTCTCACTTTCCTCCATGCCATCAGTCTGGGTCCATCCAAAATGCCCACAATCACAGCCTTTGTTTTGTTTTGTTGTCCTTGTTTGTGAAGTGCCAGGTGCTAAAATCCAGAAATAATCTAAGCTGCAGGGGTTCTGTTTGCCTGGCACCAGGGGGCAGGGCTAATGGGTTCCTTAGAAAATAATTCTGCCTCCCTCCCCTCTTTGTACCGCTGGAATAGTGACCCCAGAAGCAGCCAAAAGCAAAAGAGGGGCCCCATCCCTGGAACCGCGTTTCCTCACTCAGTTACGTTGTAGAGAAGGGAGGAGGCAATTGGTCAGTATTTTCTTTCTCCTTCCCAGCCTTTTTCAAATCCTGCCGCCCTCCACTTCCTTGGTGTGGGGGGTGTGTGGAGTGGTTGACAATCTGGAAAAGGGAAACCCAGTGCCGGTCTCAGCTACTGCCACCTCCCGCGTGACTGCCTGAGAGACGCTGGCAACTCTGAGTCTCCCTTCTCTGTAGGACACGGCAACGTGACCTCTAGGGTCCCGTCCAGCTTATTACTTTCTGATGGCCTGACAACCCCAGCACCCTCCCCCACCCACAGGGCAGAGACTTTGTCTGAGGTCACAGAGAAGCTGTGAATGTGTGGGCTAAGAGCTCCAGGGTTCTTGCATCACAGTTGGAGAGACCTAAGCTGGGCCGCAGGTCCTGAAAGTGTTCTCACGACACTGCACCGCACCCTGCTTGCCAAGGCCACGAGAAAAGCCAGCCCTCCTCCCTTCCACTTCAGCTGGGGTCCCATTGGAGACCCTCCAGGAAAAGGGGGGCACATACCCGCACTGGGCTTTTCCTGATACTGACAGGGGCTGCTCTGGCTGCTCCTAAGTGGACCTCGTCAAGGTGACAGTGACGGCGTTGATGGGGACTTCAGGACTTATCTGATCAGTTTCCCATCGTCCTTGCTGGGTCTGTTGCTTCACCGGCATCTGTGCTCTGATGCTATTAATAACCAGAGAGCCTGAGAGCAGGAAGAAGTGCTGCTCACGCTGGAGGAAGTGGCTGGGAGGGTGCAGGGGCTGGTGGCAGAGACTCCCAGAGCCCATCCTAGCCCAACATGGTGTGGGGGTCCTGGGAATGAGGCTTGCCTCCAGCCTCACCTTCTCCATCTGGGAAATGGGACTATTGATGCAGAACCCTCCCCAAAAGTGGCTCTGAGTGCCATAGCCATCGTGGTTCTCATGGACTCTCCAAGGATGGGGCAGGGAGCTCAGTGAATGAATGAATGAAGGAAGGAAGTAATGAATGAACAAAGGGACTTTAACAAGCCAAGCAAGGAACAGCTTCACTTTAGCCCTGAAGTCTTTTTGACATTCAAAAGTTTTAAACTGTGAAGGCTTCGAATTTATTAATCCTTCCAGTAAATTTTTTTTCTGCAGCTGGATATACTGGGAGTGGGAATAAGTGATGGGGCAAGGAGAGGAGTTGGAAGACCCCAGAGAGATGCTCAGGGTTAAGAGGGGCCCCCGAGGTGGGCATGCCTGGTCAACGTTAGAGTGCTATACTCAGGGAAAGCATTTAATTATCACAAGTGCCTGGCATGTGGGTGGTTAGCCACCCCTTAGGAGGCTGGCACTGTGTGCCTGAATCCTCTTGGTAAAAATGATCTTGGTATGACATTCACTGCAGCCATGGAAAGCCACAGGGATTAAGGGGTCCCCCAGTCCTCTTGCAACCACTGGGCTGCATGGGGCTGAGTGCTCATCCTAGAACCAGCGGGGACCAGGACCGAGTGACCCCACTGCCAGCACTCCCTGGGAGAGAGGACCTTTGGTCTGGCCTCGGCCTGACCTTGAGGACTGACCCACTCCTTGCTCTCGCAGGCCTGTGGATCCCTTGATAAAGGCCATCAAGAACGGCGATGAAGAGGCCCTGAAGACCATGATCAAGGAAGGGAAGAATCTCGCAGAGCCCAACAAGGAGGGCTGGCTACCGCTGCACGAGGCCGCATACTATGGCCAGCTAGGCTGTCTGAAGGTTCTGCAGCGAGGTGAGGGTTGGGCTCTGGATGTGGCAAGAGGTGGGAAAGGGACTAGGGGAAGGGATGCTGCTCCTGGGGCTTCATGTTCTTTGCCCACAACCACCTTGATGAGAAGGGCAGGCAAGGGTGTCACCTTCATTTGTCAGTTAGTCACAGAGTTAGGAGAGGGGAAATGAGTTGTCTCCACCCCCCAACAGACACCCCCTGCTGCCACCTCTCCAGGCCTCTGAGGACAGGAGAGCCTAATTCCTAGAAAAGGAATGAGGGAGGGCTGACTTTTAGGAGAGCTGCTGCCAACTTGTTCCAGAATGTCCCAGGGGCTGATTTGGTGTGAAAAATACTGCAGCTGTGCCTGTACCCGGCCAAGGCTATCCCCCACCTGCTGTGGGGCCCTGGGCCAGCCATGCCTCCTCTCTGAGCCCTGTCTTCCTGCTGAGCCAGGCTCAGAAGGACAACTCCTGCAGGCAGGTGTCACCTCTGCCCTGAAGCAGCACAGACCCCAAACGGTCCCCCACACTCCAAGAAACCACAGCATGTAACAGCGGGTTTCCAGCAATGACTGGTGTGAGTTCGAGGGAAGGAAAGGAGTATTCGAAGAGGGAGGGGCTCAATTAGGGAAGGCTTCTCAGAGGACATGGCATCTGAGCATGGACTTGTACAACCAGGAAGCTAAAATGGCCCTGTGAAAGGGCCAGATGAATGCAGTCTGTAGTTGGTAAATTTCAGAGGATGTCACACATTGTTCTTGAAATTGGGAGGCAATCTGGAAAGCCTCTGTGTTGCGGGGCCTAGTATCTTCTTCCTACATGAATTTCCCGGTGGGCCCTCCCTAGCGTACCCAGGGACCATCGACCAGCGCACCCTGCAGGAGGAAACAGCTGTTTACTTGGCAACGTGCAGGGGCCACCTGGACTGTCTCCTGTCACTTCTCCAGGCAGGGGCAGAGCCGGACATCTCTAACAAATCCCGAGAGACACCGCTCTACAAAGGTGAGGTCCCCATCCCGGAGTGGGCTTTCCTGAGGAAGAATCCAGAAGGTGGGTGGGCAACAGGGAATGTTGCTCTCATAAGTGCATAACCCCCAATGTGGCCCTGGTCAAATTCACAATTTATGTAACTGAATCATTCATTCCTGCATGTATTTTACCAACATTTTCCAACTGCCTCCCATGGGCCAGGATGCTGAGGGACACTAAGGGCTCAGAGCTGAAAAACTATAGTCCAACCCGTGCACCCTCCCAGCCCTGTAAACACCCACACACAGACAGCAGTGAAGAGCTTGGCAGGGGGTATTGTGGGAGCATGGGGGAGGGGCACCCAGAGGAGGGGTGCCTGAGCTGAACCTCAGAGGAGGAATTACCCGCTGGCCAAGCAGGGGGAACCGCACAGGCAAAGGCATGAAGGTATGCAAGAGCATGTACCTCTGGGACATTTGTTTAAGAAAAGCAAGGCCTCCTGGCTTACTCAGTACATCATCCACGGACACTGGTTGGCTGCCCTAGCAGTACCAGAGTCAAAATCTAAATAATCACAACAGCTAGCATTGATCGAGTGTTTAGTATATGCCAGGCACTGTTCTCTTACAGAACCCTCATGTCCATCTACACAAGAGGTAGGCATTGCCAGTATCCCCTTTCACAGATGAGGACCTAAGGCACCGAGACGTGAAATGGGTTGCCCAGGATCACGCAGCTAGCAAGGGGTACCCCAGTGGTTTAAACTCAGGGAGGTGGATGTCACACTGCACTCAACCACTTCATTCTAAAGCATCCTGTCCATGCCCACATGCTGAAGCAATCAGCTGGGGTCTTGCAAAAATGACCAGGCCTTTCTTTGTACTTGGAAAAATTACAGATATCCTTGATTTCCCATGTGTCTGCTATCCAGTGCTTGGAACAGCTTGGGCAGCAGGAACTGTGTAGTAGGTCTTTGGATCCACTGCAGACCCACTGTGGAAGTGTCTTCCCTGGAATCCGTGCCTGCCAGGGCACCATGGCTATCACCTGGAACCTCAGCTGTCCAGAGGGAGCGCCCAGGAAGCTGGGCAGCCCACAGCCAGAGCTTGGTCTTGGTCTAGCAAGCACACCTACTATGTGTCAAGCACCATGCTCATGCCTTACACACAGTCTCACTCCCATAGCATCCACTCGAGAAGGTTTTATTCTCTCCATTTTACAGGTGAGAAAATCAAGGCTTAGAGAGACAGAAGGCTTGGGCTATGGTCCTGTTTGAAACAGTACACATGCAGCCTCCTCCTGCTGCTGCCAGTCTCCCTGACCCATTCCTCACTCCTCCTCCCACTGACACACAGAGAAGCTTCCAGGGCTGGTTAATTTGGACAAGTGCCCAGGTGACTCCAATACCACCTGCAGCTCCTGGTGAGAACTCTGGGGCCAGAGCCAAGGGCACGTTTGGGGTCTAGAGAGAGATAAGGCTTATAAAGGAGGTTAGAGCGGGTCAGGAAAGACTTGCAGAGCTGTACTCACAACCTGCATTTTACCCTGAACTAAATTAGTAGCCTTTGCTGGAGCAGGGGGAAGTTCAGTAGGATGATGACACTGTCCACTCCTCATCTAGAAAGAGTCTCCCAGCGTTGGTAATGTGGAAGACTGAAGCAGGTACCATTGGAAGGGGAAACGATGGGGACATCCTGGGACATCCCAGGGGACAGAGACCTTCAGCCTGACTACCTGGGTTTGAATTCCAGTTCTGCCACTTAGTATCTGTGTGACTTTGGGCAAGTCACTTACCCTGTCTGTGCCTCACCTTCCTTATCTGTGAAAGGAGATAACATCACTACATCCTTTAAGGGAATTTGGGAGGATTACATTAGTTAATCCTGTAAAATGTGCTTAGAACAGAGAGCCTGGCATAGAACCAGTACTATATATATGAATCAACAAGTATTCTTGCTAATATTAGTATCAGTGTTACTTTTAGTTGTCTATCCCAGGTTCAATGCACAGATTGGAACTTAATACACATGCAGTGGAAAACTGAATGAGTGGATGAGTGAATGGACAGGTGAATGAAAGCAGTCTCTGCTGGCCAGTTCCTGCCAGGCCCTGCTGACCATCCCTGCTTCCCCCTGAGCACAGCCTGTGAGCGCAAGAATGCGGAGGCGGTGAAGATTCTGGTGCAGCACAATGCAGACACCAACCACCGCTGCAACCGCGGCTGGACCGCTCTGCATGAGTCTGTGTCTCGCAATGACCTGGAGGTCATGGAGATCCTGGTGAACGGAGGAGCCAAGGTGGAATCCAAGAATGCCTACGGCATCACCCCCTTGTTCGTGGCCGCCCAGAGTGGGCAGCTGGAGGCCCTGAGGTTCTTAGCCAAGTACGGTGAGTGGCCAAGGGTCCCTAGGTCATAGAGTCCCCAGAGGGCACACGGGAAGGATGTTAGAGGTCAGCTTTAAGGGAAGGCGAGTTAGGGGTCATCTTGTGGGCACACTGATGGAGTGAGTTTCCTTCTAGAGTACTGTGTTGAGAAACATCCTGAGGCTGTGTCCAGGCTCAGTGGGAAGAGCGTCGGGATCCACTAGTGACATCTGCCATTAGCACAAATATGGGGGTGTGGCCCACGAACCACCTATTTGCCATTTATAATCTAGTCCAACATTTTCATTTTACAAACGAGGAGTCTGAGGCACAGAGAGAGGAAGTGACTCATCTACAGTCCTATAGCAAATTAGTTGTAGAACTAGCTAGACTCTTTGTCTCCTGACACCCCAACCGCTTCTCTTTCCACCACATCACACTTCAGGGCCAGAAGGAACCTCAGGCAACATTTAGATCACCTCCTCCTTTTATGGGTGATGAACTCAAGGACCAGGATGGGAAAGTGATTTGTCCAAGGTCACACAGCAAATTAGTGGCAGAGCTGGGACGTGAACCCAGGTCTTTGCCCTCTTTGCCTGTGAAATATCTCAATGGGAGAAAATAACACAATATGGCCTGCATTATGATGGCCCAGTAGCAGAAGACCCCGAGACATGGCAGACTTGCTTTTGGTTTCAGAATATTATATCCTCATCTTCCCCAAGAACGCCTTTGATTTCTTTTCTCTCTCCATGGGAAGTAACCTTCTCTCTCTAGCAACAGAGAAGCCAGAGGTAATTCAGACACTGAGGCTGAACTGTAGTAATCTGTTGAGGACTTGCTAAGTGTGAACCCAGTCTAGGTCTATGGAGCTTTCCCTATAGCCTCATATGGTAGGTAGTGTGCTCGTCCCATTTTATAGATGAAGAGACTGAGGTTCAGAGAGGTTAACTAATTGGTCACAGTCTGAGCCTGGATGCTGGCCCACTGCCATCTGACTCCAAACTGCACACGCTTTGTGCTCTACCAGCCACCTTAGCCTGTGAGAGTCAGCAGCGTGGGACTCTGCCCAGGTAAGCATCCATGCACTCAGCACATGCCCAAGCAGTGGGGAACATAGAGGCAGGCCCTTCCCTGCAGCCAGGAACAAATCTGGGCTGCCCAGCGTAAGAACAAAGGGGCACAGGCAGGGTCCTGGGAGCCCAGGCCGGGAGTCCTGGTGAAGGACAGCATGCTCAGCGGGCAAGGGTGACCTCACTAACTCCAAACATCTGTCCGGGTCTCCCGCCGACACTCTGAGTCAGGGTCTGTTCACTTTGTGGGCTGAGTCTATTTTCCAACCCAAATATTTGTCTTGTGTGAGCACGCGGCTTTGCTGGTGGGGTCCAGGCTCTCCAGGGCACCTGCCTCTGAGAGCCCGGCAGAGGGTGACGTCGGCTCACTGGCTCTCCCTCAGGCCAGAGGCAGAACGAAGCCCTCTGCCCAGCTCCTTCTATTCTGAGCAACTGGCATTTGCTGAGCAGCTTCCCTGTGGCAGGCACAGAGCTGAGAAATGTGCTTACATTATTTTGTTTACGCCCTGCAGTAATCCCGAGGGGTAGGTACTATTATTCCTGGTCAACAGATGAGAAAACTGAGGCTCCTTAAGGCTTTCTGAGACTGCAGAGCTTGTGAGCCATGAAACAGATGCCTCAAGTGATTCTCATCTGATGCCAAAGCCTGTGCTCTCTCCACTAGACCAGAAACTGATTGCACCATCATGAAAAATAAGAAATTGCCAGAAAGCCTGAGATCAGCACCATGCTTAGAGAGATGACCTGCAGTTAGCAGACGCTTTTGATTTTAGCCCAACTGACATCTTCCACCATCTTAGTTCCATGTCCTTCCAGAACAAGGAAGGACTGCTGAACTCTCTTTGTGCAGAGAAAGCTGTGTGCACATCGGTTCTCTCCCTCACCCCCCCAGGAAATGAAGCAAGTGTAGAAGATTAAGCTGAAGGCAGATTGTCACCAGACCTGATTCCTCCTCCTAGCAGCATGGATTAATGTTTTCTGGGTTTTGTTTGTTTTTGTTTTTGTTTTGGGGACAGGGTCTCACTTTGTTGCCCAGGCTGGAGTGCAGTGGTGTGATCTCGGCTCACTGCAGCCTAGATCAACCTTCAAGGCTCAAGTAATCCTCTCCTCACACATCAGCCTTCCAAGTAGCTGGAACTACAGGCATGCGCCACCATGCCTGGTCAGGGGCTACTCAGTAGGTGTAGAGAACAAACAGAGTCTCATTAGGTTACCCAGGCTAGTCTTGAACTCCTGGGCTCAAGTGATCCTCCCGCCTTGGCCTCCCAAAGTGCTGGGATTACAAGTGTGAGCCACTGCACCTGGTCTAGTATTTTCTTGGGAGGAGACAGAAAGTAATTCTCTTATTCCTTGAAGTGAAAGGCAGAGAATTAGCAGTTAGCAAGCATGCAGGGAATACTTCACACAAAGAGCACTAATGATAAGAGCTAGAAGTTATTGATAGCAATAATGATCAATATTAATAGCATGGCAATATTAGCAATAATAATAGCAATATTAATAGCAAATTGCAATTAATAATGTTTTTGGGATTTTCCTTTCTTAGGGGTTCTGTGCTGTCCTAGACCTGTGAGGCCTCTCTCAGGGCAGAGCCCAGGCCCTCTCACGTGGAGTGAGGGTTAAGAGCATGGCCTCTACCATCAGAACATCCACCATGGCCTCTGCCATCAGACCATCTGGGTTCAAGTTTGGCTCCATCTTTATGAGCTGGGAGGTCTGAAGCAACTGGTCTAGGTGTTCTGTGCTTCACTGCCCTCGTCTGTAATCTGGAGATAAGAGCAGTACTGACCTCACAGGGTGACCACCCACTGTGAATTCAGATATAGCCTGTGGAAAGCACAATGCTCAGCATGGAGTAGGTGCTCAGGAAACACCAGCATCATCGTGGCTGCTTGTATCCTCTCGGAGGCCTCTGTTCGGGCTGGCAGGCCCCTGGGTTTTTGTTTTTTTTGTGTGTGTGTGTGTTTTTTTTCCAGATGGAGTTTCACTCTTGTTGCCCAGGCTGGAGTGCAATGGCGCAGTCTCGGCTCACTGCAGCCTCCACCTCCCGGGTTCAAGAGATTCTCCTGCCTCAGCCTCCTGAGTAGCTGGGATTACAGATGCCCACTACCATACCCAGCTAATTTTTATATTTTTAATAAAGACAGGGTTTTACCACATTGGCCAGGCTGGTCTTGAACTCCTGACTTCAGGTGATCTGCCTGCCTCGGTGTCCCAAAGTGCTGGGATTACAGGCATGAGCCAGTGCGCCTGTCCAGGCCCCTGGGTCTTGATGTTGTTGAAAGAAGCTGGGGGTGGCCCTGGGTAGACTCCTCCTTCCTAAGGGTCGTTGTTAAAGATCCGAAGAACTACCGTGGTTAGCACTGCAGGCCCACCACGCGGTGGCGCCACATGGAGTACAGCAACTTCCTGGTCACTTGGTCACTTGGTGATCTGCTTCTTCTTCCCCAGGTGCTGACATCAACACACAGGCCAGCGACAGCGCGTCTGCCCTTTACGAGGCCTGCAAGAACGAGCATGAGGACGTGGTGGAGTTTCTGCTGTTACAGGGTGCCGACGCCAACAAGACCAACAAGGACGGCTTGCTCCCACTGCACATCGCCTCCAAGAAGGGCAACTACAGGTCAGCCCAGGATCTGCCAGCACCCAGGCAGCTCTCCGGAGACCCACACTGGGAGCAGTGGATGGGAGGGGTGGGCCTGCCCTGAATGTCCCACCCAAATAGCTGCAGAGGTCAGAATGGACATCACCTTTCTCATGGAAAAGAGGGAAACCCCTTAGCAAGTTAGCAAGCATGGAGTGAATGCCTATAACAGCAGCAGCAATAATAATAGCAAACCCTTATGCAGCACTTACCAGAACTTCACATCAGAAACTTATTTAATCTGCTTAACAGCTCATGGAGGTGGATATTATTATCTCTGTCATTTAGATGAGGAAGTAAGACACAGAGAGGTTGAGTGACTTGCCCAAGGTCACACAGCTCATAGATGGGAAGTACTCATCTGCTCCAAAGGTCACATCTACAGGAATTCTATCCGGGGGGCAGATATGAGTCTGAACTAATGAATATTTCTGGGGGTACAGGAATGCAAAGATAACCTCCCAGGCAATTAGCAAGCATGCAAGGAAAACCTACAATAACACAAACAGCACCAATGATAAGAACTAGCAGTTAGTGAGCAATTACTATGTGCTAGATACTCTGAGCGAGATGAGAGAGGCTTGAGTTCCCAAGGAGCAATCTGGAGGAAGGGAAGAAGCACAGATACGTGAATTAGTGACATCATGCAAGAGTATGCTGAAGAGCTGCATGGCTCCTGTGGAGAGAGATGAGCTGGGGCTAGAGGCAGAGGTGTGCTGGAGCCAGCTCGTGCCAGTTCTCATGAACCTACTGCATACCTCTTCCCAACTCTGTGTTTGTTGACCTCACATTGGTAGCTTAAATTTGGCCATGGGGGAATATTTACAGCATGGAAATTGGCAAATGCTACAAACCAAAGCCCTTTCCCCCTTCTCTGCCCCTGCTTGAGTCAGTTTTTAAACATTCCCAGCAACAGTGCTACATGGGGAAGCCTGGGCCACAGACGTGGAGCTCCAGCTGCCCTTGAAGGATGGACAGGGCTTGGTCATTTCCAGAGTGTGACTCATCTGCCTCTCATGTGGGCCTCACGCTGTGCTGTGTATGTGGGTCAACCCGGATTTTCATTTTACAGGGCAGGAAGCTAAGACTCTGGTAGTCAAGAGACTTGCCCCTTGAAAGCCCCGTCCCCAGGGCTAGGACTTAAATCCCAGCACCTGGCCCTTTTTGCTGGCCAGTGCTTCCCAAACCTTGTCCATTCACAGATTTTCTTCTTGATTTTAAATATCTATACTCTCATTGTTTAGTATTTTTTTCCTTTAAATAATGTTTTTACTTACAATGAATTTATTTTGAAGAGGAAATATTTATCACACTAGTATGTTATCCATTTACGATCAATTTTTAAAAACATTTCACTTAAAATCCCATCTCATGTACCCTGATGACACTTGGGAAAATACACCCCAGTCTTCCAGACAGGGAGGAGAGTGAGAAGCACAGATTGTGTGTGTTGGGGCGTGTTTGTTGTCTTCACTAAGCTAGAGGGAAATGGGGTAAAAGAGACATTCCAAAGACTGAAATGAAGACTCAAGCCTTCAGAGCGGACCCTTAAAGCTCCGGCACCTTCTGGTGCAGGCTCCAGCACCAGACCAACCAAAGATGCTGTCCCCACTCCCCACCCTCAAGTACATACACAGAGGAGAGCCGGCCTTTTCTGGACAGCACAGCTGTCTGCAAGGCTAATAGATCTGGGTGTGAATCCCTGCTGAGGCCACTGGGAAAGTTGTTCAACTTTGCTGAGCCTCATTTTCCTCATTTATAAAATCGGAAATGGTTACAGCTGGCTCATGGGGTTGTCAGAGGACCAGTAAAATGGATATAATGAATATGGGCGGATATAGAATGGAAGTAAAGCACCTAGCAGAGCACCTGCACCCAGTGTGTGCTCAGGCATTCTACGCTCACCCACTCTTACTTAGGGAGAGTGTATTCCATGGTTGTGCAGTTACAGCTCAAGCCAGGCAGTGGGCATGGGCAAGATGGCTCCTTTCTCTTCAGTTCCACAAATCATCGGGCATCAGCCAGAGTTGGGCAAACACAGTTTACCTTGAGCCTGACCCCAGAGAGATCCAGAGTGAACACGCGGGAAATGTGTGCACTTTGGAAATCTCCTGGGCCACTGCTCCCCAATTCTAGCCTGCACATCCATGTCCCTCTGGGCTATTTTTAAAATGCCATATCAGATCCAGTGAATCAGAATCTCCAGGAGAGAAGGAGCCCCACTGTCTCTTTGAAAAGCTCCCAGAGAAAATCAGATACAGCCTGTCCATAGCTGCAGGGGCCATTGATCTAACTCAGGCCCTGGTTTTACAGAGAAGGAAGCCAAGGCCAGATATGGAAGTGATTTTCGAGATAGCAGCAGGGCTGGGAACTTCATCTGGGCTGCCTTCAAGTGAACTCAGAGGTGTTGGCAGTCTGGTCCCAGCGGGAGGAGAAGCTGAATGGGCCCTAGGCAGCCTTGGGGATGATCAGAGCGCAAGGCGCGTCCTGCCTGAAACACTGTATACATGGTTGATGTTCCCCTAAACTCACCTACCTTGGATTCATGCAGATTCCCAGGGTGAATTCCCCGGTTATTCAACCTCCACTCTCGGGCCCCATTTCCCTCTGTCCCCCAAAGCTCAGAGGGCCTGGGCCACTTTTTAGGGCTACCCAACAAAGGGTTAAAGCCTGGTTCCCAGCAGCCTCTGCCACACGGCAGGGCCCATGGCCAGCAAGCCCCGAGCTCATCACTCCCTCCCTGGGCATACAGCATTAAAGGCCCTCTGCCCGCGGATTTGATGTGACATTCCATAGGCATTCTGCATTCTGCCACCTGTCAACACAGCCTGGCCGTCCCAGGCATAGAAGGCAGCACCAGGAGCCGAGGGCTGTTTGCCAGATGGTGTCTTCTCGTCAGCACACTTAACCACAGGGGGTGACATGTGGGTGTGCTAAGAAAGGAGCCCTAAAGCCCGATGTCCCAGTCACCTCCAAGACACACATTTTCCTGTTGTTCATTTCCAGTTTAGCAAAGCCACTGTATGAAATAAAAGATCAACACCAAAGATAGATTTATTCAGAAACTGTATGAGTTAGCCCAGAGCAGATGGCCCAAGAATAGCTCCCAAAACAGTAGTTTCCAACCTTGGCTGCACTAGGAACCCTGATGCCTGGGCCCCACCTGACAAGATGGTGCTACCACTGGTCTGGGCTGTGCCTGAGGCTTCAGGGTGTCTAAGAGCTGCCCAGGAGATTTTACTGTGCAGCCTGAGTAGAGAATCAGGATCTCAGAGCCTCTTCTGTGGCCAAGAGAAAACACAGATTTGTGTTCTGGGCCTTACTTCTGACTCCTTCGTTTTTAAATATTCCTTCTCTTTTAACTCCAATATATAATACTTTTGCTGTATTTTATCAATCTTTGCAAGCCAGTTGAAATTCTTTCTGGAATAAGGCAAAATAGAGAACACTTAATACATTAAATTAAAAGGCAGTTTATAAAGTACATTGACAAGCAAGTTAATATCCCCATTAGTTAAAAGAGAAACTGAGGCTCGGAGCTCAAGACTTCATAGAAAACAAATCAGAGTGGCACAGTGAAGCTCAGAAGTGTTGGCAATGGAGTCATCTGTGGGCAACCGGTTCCCATGTCAATCCTCCAGCCAGTTTGTTGTTGTTGTTGTTGTTTGTTTGTCTTTGAGACCAAGTCTCTCTCTTCACCCAGGCTGGAGTGCAGTGGCACAATCTTGGCTCACTTCAACCTCTTCCTCCTGGGTTCAAGTGATTCTCCTTCCATAGCCTCCCAAGTAGCTGGGATTACAGGTGTCCACCACCACACCTGGCTAATTTTTGTATTTTAGTAGAGACAGGGTTTCATCATGTTGTCCAGGCTGGTCTCGAACTCCTGAGCTCAAGTGATCCACCCGCCTCAGCCTCCCAAAGTGCTGGGATTACAGGCGTGAGCCACTGCACCCGGCCCTCCATCCAAATTTACACTGAACACTGACAAAGGTCACACCACAGTGACCTGGTGACTCAGAATGCCTCTGTGTTTAGGGTCGCAGGGGCAGTAGGTTGCAGTCATTGTGGTGGTCAAGACACCAAGAGCACTGTTTATTCACTGCCAACCACAGGCCACTCAGATTCATGCGTAAGATCTCATTTTATACTCAAAAGCAGCCTTGGTGAAATGTTACTACATTGTGCTTTGTAACCTGGACCTGGGATTGTAAGCAGTCCTACCTTGCTGGCCTGTTATGAGTAAATGAGTAAATGAGATTAAATTCTTAGCTCTGAGGGTCATGCTAGGATTAAATTAAGTAAACAAATGTGAGCACCCCTTTAAATGGTACCTGGCACATAGTAAGCACTCAGCAATATTAGCACAATTATGACTTAGGAAGGTAAGGGGTAAAGTGCTCACAGCAACCCACTGGAGCTCAATAAAGGGTAGCTATAGGGCCGGGCGTGGTGGCTCAAGCCTGTAATCCCAGCACTTTGGGAGGCCGAGACGGGCGGATCACGAGGTCAGGAGATCGAGACCATCCTGGCTAACACGGTGAAACCCCGTCTCTACTAAAAAATACAAAAAACTAGCCGGGCGAGGTGGCGGGCGCCTGTAGTCCCAGCTACTCGGGAGGCTGAAGCAGGAGAATGGCGTAAACCCGAGAGGCGGAGCTTGCCGTGAGCTGAGATCCGGCCACTGCACTCCAGCCTGGGCGACAGAGAGAGACTCCGTCTCCAAAAAAAAAAAAAAAGGGTAGCTATAGCTATCATCATCATCATCATCATCATCACTATTATTACAATTAATTACCCCTCTGCTTTAGGTGTGGTTCAGAGAGGTTAAGTGACATGCCTGTGCTGGCCCAGTGCTGAAAAGCAGAGCTGGTGTATAACCCATGTACCCCTGACTCTGAGCCTCCTGGTTTCCCCACTGCCCATGCTGGGCCCCTCTCTAGCTAAGGACAGCTTGCGTTGGCTCAAAGCTCTCTGCCCATTCCCCTGCTGTTGGGCTAGATTCAGGAAGGGCATCAGAGCCAGGGCCAGGTGGCATGGCAAGGCTGCTGCTTTGAGGAAACTAGAATCCTGGAGTGGGAACCCGGGCCTGGGGCAAGGATGTCAGGCTTCAGATACTGGTGAGTCCCGGGAACAAGACAGGAGCCCAGTGATTCGGAATGTGGTCCAAGGTCAGAGACAGCTCAGCACCTGCCACACTGCTGCACTGGGCCTTTCTTGAATGACCCTGAGCTGGATCTGCTCTGGTCTCAGGGCCTAGACAGCCAAAGCTAAGCTGGTAGGTGTGGCCTCTGCATTGGGGAGGGGACAAGGAAGGGGTAGGGAGCCATCCTTCCGACACCTACGGCTCTATCAGGCAATGGTCACCTTTGCTCCTCTTCATAAGGTGCCGCTTGAGCAATTGTACTCTGAGATCCCAAAACATGCCTGTGGGAGAAATGGGGAGTCAGACTGTTTGGTGGGGTCACCCCCTTGTCCTCCTGTCCTCTGCCCCACAAAATGGGCTGGGGAGAGGAGTGATGATGTGCAGTGGGGCTACCAACATGGCCGCTCCCATGGTTGGGAGGAGTGGGGCATCGTAGAAGGCCTGACCCTGGGCATCCAGAGACCTGCATTTTGCTCTTGTGCACCACCCACCTTCTGTCCAACCTCACTCTGTTCCTCACCCCAAGCCTGGGCTTCAGTTTTACCCTCTGTAAAATGGGAGAGCTGGACACACTGGTCTCCAGAGCCTGTCTGGCATTACACATTTACTTTCTGAATGACAGGGTCCTGCCACAATAATATGATTCACTGCATTACTGAGACAATGCTCAAGTTCCCACATTTCTGCCACTTTCCCTTGGTTCGTGAATTGCCAGAGACCAGCTGTGACCTGCCAGAGATATCAGCCCCATCTGGCCAGCGGCCCCGGGGCAGCCCCTCTCACTGTTCTTTTCCGTGCTTGGGCACGTTACAGCTGTTAGCTGAGCATTTGTTGGCTGTGGCCGCCATGCAGGGTGAGGCCCAGGCCTGCCTTTGACCAGCACCTCTGCAGAGCAAAGTCAGGCCTCCTGTGCCTACACAAATAGAAATTAGGAGGCAATTAGCCCCCCTGGGTGTGTGAATTTCCTTTTGAGGTTTTAGAGTCAGATTTTAGCCAAACACAGCATCACTAACAATAATAATAGTTTCCACTGACATCCCAGCAGGAGGTCGCTGGCATCAGATTTCCAGGAAGCTGGCGTGCCAGGAGGGGAGAGGCGTGGGAATGGGCCTGGTGGCACCTGCTTCTCTCCCCTTCACCCCCCCCACCCCCTGTAATGGCCACCTCCTTGGAGCCCCACTGGAGGCTGTGAGGTCACCTGTCACACGCCCTGGTTCCTCTCTTCTGACTGTGTGGCTGGGCAAGCCCCTTAGTCTCTCAAAGCCCTGAATCTTCTCATCTGCAAAATGGGAATGATGAGCCTTGCTTTAGGAGTTATTGTAAAGACTGAACCCAATAACACTTGTAAAGCCTTTAGGAGCCTTCTGGCACATAATGGGCTCTGGGATCTGGCTGTCCCTGTCCGTCCTCCCCCAGAGAGAGCAGGGTCTGGTTCCAAACTTCGCCACATTGGATTTGGGGGCCTTCCAGTCAATTCCTCCAGATAACTGAGCTGGCAACGGGCAAGAGCGGTTAGCCTGAAATAAATCAGTGGGAGCTTCTTGAAACCCTGGTGCAGTACGACAGGTTTTTAAGAACTCAGACTTCGGAGGCCAAGGGTTCTGGGTCTGAAGCCCAGCTCTGCCCCTTACTGGCTATGTGACTTTGGGAGGGTGGCTGAAGCTCTCTGAGCCTCCGTTTCCTTATCTGTAAAGCGAGGACGGCAGCTGACCCACCTTCCCCAATAGGGTGAGAATGGTTGACTCGCGGCGCCCCCTGCCGGTGGGACCCGCGCCGCAGCCAGCGGTAAGGGCGAGAAGCCAGGCCTGGCTCCCGAGCGCTCCCTGCTGGCGGGGCCTGCCCCACCCCGCCCCTCCCCTCACCCGCGACCGCCCCTCCCCTCACCCGCGCCCGCTCCTCAACCTGGCAGGATCGTGCAGATGCTGCTGCCAGTGACCAGCCGCACGCGCGTACGCCGTAGCGGCGTCAGTCCCCTGCACCTGGCGGCCGAGCGCAACAACGACGCGGTGCTGGAGGCGCTGCTGAGCGCGCGCTTCGACGTGAACGCGCCGCTGGCGCCCGAGCGCGCGCGCCTCTACGAGGACCGGCGCAGCTCCGCGCTGTACTTCGCGGTGGTCAACAACAACGTGTACGCCACCGAGCTGCTGCTGGAACACGGCGCCGACCCCAACCGCGACGTCATCAGCCCCCTGCTCGTGGCCATCCGCCACGGCTGCCTGCGCACCATGCAGCTGCTGCTAGACCACGGCGCGAACATCGACGCCTATATCGCCACGCATCCCACCGCCTTCCCCGCCACCATCATGTTCGCCATGAAGTGCCTGTCGCTGCTCAAGTTCCTCATGGACCTGGGCTGCGACGGCGAGCCCTGCTTCTCATGCCTCTACGGCAATGGCCCGCACCCGCCGGCGCCGCAGCCCTCCAGCAGGTTCAACGACGTGCCCGCGTCTGACAAGGAGCCCAGCGTGGTGCAGGTGGGCGGCGCGCGCTGCCAGTGGGGAGCGCGGCTTCTGGATGTGGCCCGGGGACGCGCGCGCATGGGCGGCGGGCCGGGTGGTTAGCGCTCCTCGGGGTCAGCGTGGACTAGTGATTAACACCCTTGGGGGGAAGTGTGGACAGCTTTGGAGGCAGCAGAGCACGGTGGTTAACCCGCGTCCTGGGTAGCGTGGGTTAGCGGTTAGGGCGCTTTGGCGGGAGCTTTGGAGGGAACTAGAAGTTAGCACACTTTAGAGGCCGCAGAACTTAGTGGTGCATTGGAATAGTGAAATCCTTATTGTGGTCCACTGCGTTGGGGAATTTAAGGAACCAATAGCGGAGCGGAGAACTCTTCCAAACTAAGAGGCTTGTCACCTCCAGCAAACCTACACCTGGAATGCGATGTGAAATAAGCACGATCCGGAAATGGATGTCAAGAGCAGGCTGGTGTAGGGTCAGGTCAGAGCAGAAACCAGCGACCCAGAGGCAGGACATGTCCATGTTGTTACTTGAAAAGTCAGAATTGGGCCTGGCGCGGTGGCTCACGCCTGTAACCCCAACACTTTCGGAGGCCCAGGCGGGCGGATCATGAGGTCAGGAGATCGAGACCATCCTGGCTAACACGGTGAAACCCCGTCTCTACTAAAAAGATAAAAAAAATTAGCCGGGCGAGGTGGCGGGCGCCTGTAGTCCCAGCTACTCTGGAGACTGAGGCAGGAGAATGGCGTGAACCCAGGAGGCGGAGCTTGCAGTGAGCCGAGATTGGGCCACTGCACTTCAGCCTGGGCAACAGAGCAAGACTCCATCTCAAAAAAAAGAACAAGCAAAAAAAAGAGTCAGAACTTAAAAGGAAGTTAGACACACTCCTCTCCTGGAGATCATTATTTTAGTGGTTAATGGGGATCATTCATGAGCTGCCTACTGTGTGCAAAGTTTATGCTCATGTTACCTAATTCTCATGTTAAATCCCCTTGGAATTGGTTTCATATACCTGTTTTATAGACAGGGAAATTGAGGCTCAGAGGTGATGTGACTTGCTCAAGTTGCCCATCTTCCACTTGGGGCAGCAGAAGCCTGTGTTGAGGTGACATGGTTCAGGGGATCCTAGCCTGGGTCTGCACGGTGTCTGTGCTTGAACACATCCCCTGTCCTTCCTGGCTGTAGGCTCCTGCTGATGGAATGAATTCACTTCTTGGTCCTGGCGTGTTCTCTTTCAGTTCTGTGAGTTCGTATCTGCCCCGGAGGTGAGCCGCTGGGCAGGGCCCATCATCGATGTCCTCCTGGACTACGTGGGAAATGTGCAGCTCTGCTCGCGGCTGAAGGAGCACATCGACAGCTTTGAGGACTGGGCCGTCATCAAGGAGAAGGCAGGTAGGAACTTGCTGCTGCCGCCGAGGCTGGCAGATCTCCCTGCCTGACTCAGAGTCCCAGGCCTCAGGGAATGCTACTGTTCCTAACCCTGTGACCACCTGCTCCGTGCCAGGCTCTGTAACTCCTTGGATGAAACATGAGGAATCTGCCCCTCACAGAGTTGTGCCACCTGGGCCAAAGTCACAGTTACTGGCAGAGCTGGGATTAAAACCCAGGTTTGACCAACCCCAGAGTCTCTCCACTACATCTTTCCATGATGTTTTAAACAGCTACAGCTTCCTGAGGGGTACTGGGACCTTCAGAGTAGGTTGTGAACGATTTGGGGCCACCAAGAGGCATTGTAGGAGGGGAGAGGGGAGGATGGTGGTCTAGGGTGTCTGAGACTAAAGTGCACATGAAGCACCTGGGTGTCCTGTTAAAAATGCAGCTTCGGATTCCACAGGTCTGGGGCGGGGCCGGGGAGTCTGCATTTCAACAGGCTCCCAGGTGACGCCAAGGCTGTTGGTACACAGAACACCCTGGGGTGGGAGACAGGCCCCTGAACCCTGGAGCCAGCCTTGCCAGGGCCTTGCTGGGTGAGGCCTCCCCCCACCTGAACAGACGTGCCTGGGCAGGATCATTGTCCAGCCCCTTTCAGCTCTACCCGCCTGAACTGTGCCAGGCACAGTGAAGTGGGGTTCGGCCTCTGTCCCTCTGATGTGTGCAGAGTAGATGGGGCTGCCTGGCTAAGTCAGGCTGAGGAAGCCAGAATCCCTCTTAGGTATTTCTGGAGCTCACCTGGGCAAACAGGATTTCTGCCACCGGTGACAGAAATGGGTATCTGTGCAGTGGCATTCCAGCTACCCTAGGGCTTTCTCTGGCTCTGAGGGCACAGTCCTGCCCTGGCCAAGTGTTTGTCAAAGGAGGCTGACCTGCAGCAGGTCATTGTCATTCTACCACTACTGCTCCTGTCCCCAGGTGAGACTGTGCAGCCTCAGGGGCCCACCCCTGTGCCCTAACTCTGACTCACCACATTCCTCCTTGATCCCCACACCCCTGTGATCCCAAATGGGCTATAGGATTTTTCACTGGCACAGGTGCCTGGAAGGCACTTGAACTGAAGCCTTTGATAAAGTTTCTGGGGCAGTGACCGGGAGGGAGGCGTCAACTTGCCCATTCACTCAGGGCCTAACTCTAGATGCATGATAAACCTTCAGGGAATGAATGAATAATTGGTTGCTGTCACCACGATCCTTGGCCACTAGAGGGTGGAGCAGTCTATGCCTAGATATCAGTCCCACCCATTCTGTTACTTTCTCCTGCCTTCCTTAGAGAAGGGTGATCCCTCACAACTAAACCATGCCCCAGGGAAATCCCTGCAGAGACCTTAGTGTGCAGTACACGTTTGTTAGCCAGTAAAACAAATCGTTCTTAAGCAATACCTATTTGGGTTACTTTAAAGCCCACTTTCCACCTGCAAGACGGTCCCCGCGAGCTTGTTTGTTTAATGCTACAACATCGACATCCTTATTCTGGGAAGGAACCACCCAGAGCCCATGGATTGGCCAGCCCAGCCCTCATGCTTCCATGTCCTCTGCTCACCAACAGCCTGTGCTGAGTTTCCCAGAGGGGAGGTTATGTTCTAAGCTTGTTACCTAAGGGTTTTCCCCGTCTATTTTCTGGACTGTTAAAAAAGTGTCCTAACTGGCCTCAATGCCTATAATTAATTATTCCAATTCAGCCATTAAATGAATATATATTCAAGACCTTCTATGTACAAGGTAACCATGTTATTTTTTATCCAGACCACAGCATTTAAGAGATAGAAATTGGAACTAGCCAGACAAGATGCCTGGACAACAGGAATGATGCTTCCCTGCTCTTTGGGGTACTATGTAATAGAAAAATCGGAGCTCAGAAGGCAGTGAACTCAGAGGGCAGCTCAGAGGGCAGTGGAAGTGTCAGAAACACAGTGATGGGTGTGTGGATGCTTCACTAGGCAACGCTGCAGCTGCCTGGCCCTCCGCCTTTGCTCCACATCCCACCTGCCCCTCCAGCCCCAGTCTTGCATGACTTCCTTGCCTTGCCACTTGCTGTTTTCCCTGCTTAGAATGTCCCTGTCTCCTTTCCTTCCTGGAAATTTCCTGGAAATTCCTGCCCTCACCCCTCAGGACCCCACTCAAAGGGCACCGTCTCTTGTGGAAGCCTCCCCTGGAGCCTCTGGGCAGGCACCTCTGCATATCTGGCCCAAGCACAGAGTCAGGTGCAGCAGAGGGGCTCAGCATGTGCCTGGTGAATGAATGAATGAATGAATGAATGAGTGAGTGAATGAATGAATGACATTCTGTGATTCTACAAGCCCTTTCTTTGTGTCTGACCCTTTGCTCAGGATTGAAATAAATTACTCCATTACTGGATGCATTTTCATCCCCTGCTCTTACCTCTACCCACTCCCCAGCTCAGAAAACTTCACTACATGGCTCCTGGGGGAGGCAGCCAGGTGGGATTCTGGGGCCTGAGGGGAGCTGCCAGTCTCTGCCCCCTTACCCTGGCCTCTCAGCACCACCGGGAGCTCCAAGTTGAATTCCACATGTGGGAGCACTTAAGAGGTCAAACCCTCTGGCCCCATTGCTAAGGCTGTGTTTGGGGGCCCAGCTTGTATGTGAAGAGCAAGAGGCTCAAGAGGAGGGAGACATCACCACTAGTCCCAGGAGGGATCCTGGGCAAGGCTCAGAACCTTGCCAAGCCTCGGTTTCCTCACCTGTGAAATGGGTGTGCTAACCATGCGGTCAACTGCTTGAGCTGTGCAGATCAATGAGGGGTGAACAGTGGGGAGGTGCCTTGCTGGGTCTCTTTAGTTGGCAGGGACTGGGGTGACCAGCAGCGGGCACCCCCTCTCTTACCCATCCACATCAGCTGGGCTCCTCCCATAGGCTGGGGTCACGGATGCAATCCCTTTGCTTATTGCAAATGATAAATCAGCCTCTACCTTTCCCTCCTTTTTTCAGAACCTCCAAGACCTCTGGCTCACCTTTGCCGGCTGCGGGTTCGAAAGGCCATTGGGAAATACCGTATAAAACTCCTAGACACCTTGCCGCTCCCAGGCAGGCTGATTAGATACCTGAAATACGAGAACACCCAGTAACTGGGGCCACGGGGAGAGAGGAGTAGCCCCTCAGACTCTTCTTACTAAGTTTCAGGACGTCATTGTCCCCAACTCCAAGGGGGACCTGGTGACAGATGAGGCTGCAGGCTGCCGCCCTCTCGTCCTGGACAGCTACCAGGATCTCACTGGGTCTCAGGGCCAGAGCTTTGGCCAGAGCAGAGAACAGAATGTGTCAAGGAGGAGAAGAATCATTTGTTTACAAACTGACGAGCAGATCCCAGACCTCCTCTGCCTTCGGGAATGGCAGAAACCTCCATTCCTGGGGCCAGGGCAGAGCTTGAGGTCTTCTGGGGAAGGCGGGCTCAGAGCCTTCCCTATGCCCCTCCACTCGCTCTGGAAAACTCACCACTTGACTGCAGAGCTTTCTCCCCAAAGACTAAGATGAAGACATGGCCCAAGGTAGGGGGTAGGGGGAGCCTGGGTCTTGGAGGGCTTTGTTAAGTATTAATACAATAAATGTTACACACGTGACACCTGCCCAGTGAAGTCCCTCTCATCAGATTTCCTGACGCCTGAGGTCCTCAGCCTTGCTCCTGGCAGTAGTGGGAGCGGGGCAGGTGTGGGGATGGGGCACAAGGACCCCTGAATGTGTCACCTTTGTTTGGGCTCCTGAAAGACCCAAGAGGCTGTGTTCTTCACTCCCCAGGCGAGACCCGATGATGGCCCAATGGGTTTTCCTCTCCTCATTCAATCACCATGGAAACAGGCACACCATCACAAACAGTCTCAGGGCCCACATGTCTCCCGACACCTGGGGTTGTCTTACACGTGTTTCCTGGCACTCTGTGTTCACACCCTGCTCACCCCTGTTTTGCTGGCTGTTGAGAAACTAGGGAAAAACATTAAATACTGGCCACCGTGAGCAGCAGTGCTAGAGTGATGGCCATGGTCAGCCCTTGCAAAGGCACCAAGCCTGAGAGTGCATGGAGCTCTGGCCCCTGCGTGACTCCCTCTGTCCTCATGTGGCTCTGTGGGATGAGCAGAACAGGAATTGTCATCCTGTTTTCAGGCGGTGCAGGGCAGAGCTAAGGCTTGCCACCATGTGGCACACTCTGGAGGTCTCTCCAGGCCCCGAGGGCTGAGATGTAGCAGGCCCTATTTCCATGGAAGCTGCAGTAACTCATTGGCGCTCCCTTTACAAGTGTGAGTGAAGCCACCGAGTCCAGGCTACTCTGCAGCAACACCGGAGCAGGCCACCTGGCCCAGAGTCTGTACCAGGCCGGTCCCAGGATCTAGTAGAGTCTCAAGCAAGGTCAAAGGTAGTTTCTGGCCTTTGGAAATTAAGCAGCTAGATTGATGGAGGGGAGCACTGGTTCCAGGCTCAGCCTGCCATTGGCTTGCATCTCTGGGGCCTCAGTTTCCTCGTCTATGGTAAATCATGATGGCCCCTTGCTGGCTCTGACGCACTGGGTTTCTTTTCCTTTTTTTTTTTTTTTTTTTTTTTGAGGCAGAGTCTCACTTTGCTGCCCAGGCTGTCGTGCAGTGGCATGATCTCGGCTCATTGCAACCTCCGCCTTCTGGGCTTAGGTGATCCTCCCGCCTCAGCCTCCCAAGTAGCTGGGACTATAGGGGCATGCCATCATGCCTGGCTAAAGACACACTGGGCTTCTATGGAATCAGTAACTCCCAGAGAAAACGTCTTCCAAGCAGCACTTTCTGGCCACAGGTCAAAGGGGGCTCAACCTGGTCTTGCCCACTCCTTCATGATACAAACGAGAAACTGGCCCAGAGAGGGGAAGGGACTTGCCTGGGCACACACAGCAAGTACCTGGGGTTCCAGCTGAGCAGTGCTTGGCCACAGTCCCATGCGGCCTTGCTGTTCACGAGGCAGAACCTGCAGGGATCCTGAAGAAGCCCCAAAGGAAACCCGCATGCTCCCCCACTGGGGATGCTCAACCCCGAGAGCCCAGGGTAAGTTGTCAAGGAGGGTTCAGCTCCCAGGGGAGAATCTGATGGAAGAACTCCTTTGCTGACCCGGAAGCCGAAGAGAGGGCATTTGCATCTCGGGTGACTGCTGGTCAAACTGACCCAAGGGGTGGCAGGTGGTGATGGGATGAGGCATGCAGGGCCAGTGTGTGAGTTGTTTGGTGTGTGTGGACTGAGATGGGTGTTGGGCAGACTCTTAACCTACAGCATCTCATGAACCACATTATGTCCTAGAGAGTCCTAAGGCAGCAGCCACAAATCTCCCAGCCCAGAGACCCAGGCACTGGGCAGGGCAGTGTGCCAGTCTGAGGGAGGTGCCACCCTGGAGGAGATGAGGCGGAAGGGGTGAGTGGGAGGTATAGGGGAGGGGTTCGGCCACTGTTTTCTCTATAGTCGCCATTTGCAGGATGTGGCACCTCCTGGCCTGGGACGCACCGGTGCTACATTTGGTTTCTTAGAATATTAATGTACAAGCGTCCATGCCACTTTGTCAAACACTGCTCAGGACCCCTCCCTGCAAGCGCCATGCCTCCTTAGGTCCCTGCCCCCACCTCCCCACAACCCAGCAACTAAGGGGTTCATTCCTGGCCTGGGACTGCTCTGGTGGGTTGGTTCCAGTTGGTCAGTGCTCACATTGTGCCATTCGTTATACATTTTGACCATCACTCCTGTGTGGAGCACTTTACAGCCACCTCCCTCTGCAGAAGCGGGCCCCTCCTGCAGCTGCACCTACCCAACCCCAGGAGGTTTGCAGCCTCAGGGACGTCTCACAGCATTGCAGACACAGCCCTGAAAGTCTGGCAGAGATTCCCCTTCGTGAACTTGACCCAGTGGTGGGTGTCAGGGATGATGAAGGGGTGCGGGGGGTGGGTGCCTGGACTTTGAACCAGTGCCATTCACTTTGTGATTAGGGGAGTATCTGCTGTTGTTACTACAGCAGCATTTAAAACTGATTTTTAATACCAAAGCTTTCCTAAATGCATGCTTTCTGCCTACCTCGCTTCCACGTGGAGGCATCGTGTTGCCAGGGGCTTCTGTCAGGCCATGTCTTGGTAGAGGTTTCTGCTTCCCAACTTTTGAATGAATGAATCATCAGGTACCCCCTGGGACTGTGAGCAGGGACAGGCCAGTCTTATCAGAGAGACCAGAGCTTTCTCCCCAAAGACTAAGATATCTTAGTCTAAGACTGGCGCTCAGGTCCTCCTCTAGCGGGTGTGGTTGGTTGTGTGGTCCAGGCACATCATCCCCTGGGCAGCACAGCCCATAAACGGTATTAAAATGTCAGTGTGACAGGACCTACAGACACCACCAGATAACTACAAGAGGTGACTTGTGGTTGGTGGAGCTTTTGAGCATCTGGGTAGCACAGTGGGCTAGGCACTCACATTGGCCTCACAACAACCTATACGACAGGTCTGTTATCAATCACATTCTTCAAATGAGGAAATTTCAGTATGGAGAGGTTAAGTAACTTGCCCAACATTGCACAGCTGATAGATGGCAGGCTAGGATGCAGGCATTTAAACCCCTCCTATGCAGTTTGCAGGGAGCTGAGGCTCATCGACATGGATCCAGAGGGCCTGTGTGATGCCACACAGAGGGCAGAGGAGGGTACCCCACCCCCCAGCCCCTTGCTGCTCTTAAAGACCAGAACAGTCAGAGGCTGAGGGTCCAGGTTGAGGACTGTCCCCATCCCATGGGCCAGATAATGACTCTGAACAGCTCTGCCCAGGCCATTCCTGTTTCTGTGGCTCTGAAGTCTTCAGAGGCCATTGGACAGAAATCACTGGCTGGCTTCCTGGTGAGGGGGCTGCCCCTCCAGGGGACTCCCCACGCCAGGGGAATCCTGGAGTAAAACAAGGCAAGTAGGAAGGGCCCTTGGTGACCACCGATCCTGCAGCCTGTATTAGTGAGGAAGAATCAGAGGCCATATCCGGGCTCCAAAGGAGGGAGCCTGTGACCAGCCAACACTTCCCTGGGGTGCAGAAGAGGTAAATGCACCTGTTTCCTAGTCCTCCGTTGTACAGATGAGGAGACTGAGGTACAGAGTGAGGATTAACTTGTCCAACATCACGCTGCTGATGAGAACACCATGTTCCCCAGCCAGGACTGGCCCGCCGCACCCTTCTTAGTTGTGAAAACTGTGTTCTCATAAAATAAGCAGCTCGGCAGGCCGGCAGGCCCACCCTCTCTCAGCCATGGAGCCACGTCCACAGCAGCAGAGAAAACCTGGGCCTGTGTGTAGGTGGAGGCCTCTCAGGTAGCTTTGCTAGTAGGACACTAACAGCAAGATCCAGGGCCACTTCCTGCTACCGGTACTCCCCTCTGCACTGTCACAGGCAAAAGGCCTCAGCATTCCATTGATGGGGCACCTGGTATGTGACAGGCGCAGGGAGAGACCCATCGGCAGGTAACCCGGAATCTGAATTAGCTAGAGAGGATCCTTTTGTATGTGCCAGAGAGAACGAGGTTTAGGGGAATTCGCTATTATTTTTAAAATTGATTTATTTTGCCCGTGGACATAGGCTCCAAGACCATGATTTGGAGAAACAATTTGGTCAAACCACCTGTTTTGTCCACAAGGGACCAAACTCCTGTTTGGCCTGATTTTCCCTCTGACCAGAGTTGGGCACAATCACCTTGGCACAGAGGCTGCCCTGAGGCTGTGCACAGAGCAGAAGGCACTGCAAAGAGACTCATTCTCCTCTCATTGTCCTGCAGGTGGGGCAAGGAGACTCCCAGAGGAAGTGTCCGGCCCCACAGCACAGGGCGGCGCTGGACTGCAGCCCCACCTCCCCTGGTTCCAGCGCCTATTCTCCGGAGCACGTTGGATGCCCTGGGGGGTCCACACCAGCATGTCTTTCCCTAGTGGCTCCTCTCCTCCCCTCCTCACCTTCCTTTCATTGAACCAAGCTCTTGGCCCCCAGCGCCCATTCCCAGATCTCTCAGAGGTTTCAACCACTCCTGGCCTCACTGAAACCAGCCAGCTCTGCCAGCAGCCCTCAGCCTGGGGCTCATTCAGCTTCGTGATACCCAAGATATGGAAACTCCAAAAGAAATGTCTTTATTCTTTTAACTTTCTCAATATTTACAAAGAACAAGAAGAACAACAACTGAGATTGGCTTGCAGAGTGGGTGGCAGGTGGACAAATGTGTCACTCTGGCTTCTGGGGTGTCTGCAAGCAAGGACAACATCCTAGCACCTATGGTCTGCACAGGGACAGCGGGACAAGCTGCTAGGCCCTGGCCTGCTTGGGGAGGGGCCAACCAGCCCCCCAGCTTCCCAGGCTGCAAGACTGCAGGGTGACTGCTTGAGGAACCCTGCCCCAATCCTGCCCTCCACTCCCATACACACACAAATGGAAGAGGCCACACTGTGGCCCAGCCACCTCCTCACAGGAGAGCACCTCGGGGACCTTGACACTCCTGCAGGCCAGAGGTGGGGGCTGAGGCCCTCTCGGCCCGGCTAGAGGTAGCCAAAGACATTGAAGATGGGTGGGGGCACAGCTGGCTTGGTCGGAATGGGTTTCAGCACCACGGGCCTGCACACCTTCTGCCCCAGGCCGTCCGCATCCTTGCAGAGGTGTGCCAGCTCCCCAGGAAAGGCTGGACTCTTCTTCCACAGGCCCAGGCTGGGGACAGGACTCTGAGGCAGGGCCCCCAGAGGGCCCGGGTAGATGGGCTGTCCATGGTACTGGAAGGGGCAGCAACTCCAGGCATTGACACGGCCCACCAGGGAGACCCCAGGCATCTTGAGTGGCTCCTTTTCAGCCAGGGCCCTCGGAGACATGGGCACTGGGACAATCTCAGGCCCCAGGGGCTCCAAGCCCTTGCAATTTTTCTTACCCTCGTAGGGAGGTCCCTCCCTGGGGCCCAGTCCCCCCTCCAGCCCCACATGGTAGCTGTGGGTGGGCCTCGGCTCTTCCCAGAAGGAAGCAGGCAGCTGTCTTTTCCTCATGGGCACCTGGCCAGGCTGGGCAGCTTCTGGATGCTGCCCCTGTGGGAGCTGCTCCTTAGCAAGACATTCCTCCCTGTAGGGGTTCCTCAGCGCCTTCTCCTTGCAGCCCCCACCCCCGCCGGGGCTGGAATCAGGGCCCAAATCGAGAAGCAGCCTCCCGGGCCGGTCCTCAGACCCCCTTTTCAGGTAGGGCTCAGCGGCTCTGCCCGGAAGTCCCCGCGGGAGGCGGGAATACTTCTGGGAGAAGCGCTTGAGCTGCTTCTGCAGGTACTTGCGATGGTCCACGGAGCGGCGGCAGGGCGCGGACTTGTCCAGGGCTGCTTTGATGTCGCTAGACGCCAGGTTCACGAAGTTCAGCAGCATCTTCACATCACTGTCGGATGCCATCACCAGGGGGCCACTGCACGAGGCTTTCCATGAAGAGGGTGGGCTCTGCTGGTGGCCGGCAGCTCCAAGGAAGGGCACCAAGCTGACCTGGGGGGCAAAACAGGCCACTGGAGTCTCTCCGAGCAACCACACCCAACCCTGCCAAAAGACCACAGCACCCGTCTGCAAACGGCGTCCCCACCCCAGCACCCCTCAGCCTTAAACAGAGTCCTGGGTAGAGGGATGTGGGTGCAAGTGGCTGAGCACTTCCTGCACACCTGGGATGCAGCAGGCGCCACCAAAGCTCACCCAGCCTGCTTGGGTCTGGTGCTCTCTTCTTGCAGCCAGGGCTCAGAAAGGTCAAGCAACTTGCCCAAGGTGACCCAGCTACAGGTGGCATTGCTGGGGCTGGCACACACTCCCAGCCTGCCCCGTCTGCCACACACCACACTGCCAACTTGCCAGCGAGGTGTTTATTCTCTGAGCTGAGGCAACTGCTCCACTTTAAAGCAAGGCCAAGCCCCCTTCCTCCCTGGTGGTAGCCTCCCCCTCCCACCACTCCCGCCCCCGGCATGAGGAGCACCAGCCCCCCTCCTCAGTCCCCACGCTCCACCCCCAGCTCTCACGCAGGACCAGGCAGGACCCCTGTCTGGCACTTAATCGAGACCTGCCTTGCAGGCTGATCTCAGGCTGTGGGCAGCAGGGACTCCCCCGAAGAAGCATCTGCAGCAATTTCATGCCTCCTCGGCCGCCACCCACGGCACCTCACCCCTCCCCCAGGCCCCAGCCTGCTCCACACCCGCCACCCAGTCGGGCCAGAGCCACTGGGCCTCCACACTGACCGAAGGTGCGGCCAGGACCCAGCCAACGTGGCCCGGCAGGTTCCCCACTGCAGACCTGGGACAGGCCCCGGCGCAGCCGGCCGAGCTCCGTCCGGCTGGAAGCAGTTGTGCAACCCTTGAGTGGGCTGAATGGAGGACAACTCCCCGGAGCTGGGGGGCCCCTCAGGCCAATCAGGAGCGCCTCTCCAGATACAAAGCATCCCAATCAGGCGGCGGCGCCCCGTTCCCACATTCTTTGCCGTCACAAATTGTCACCATGGGGACCATCACAAAAAAGACAGCTCCCAAATGCAATCATTTCCCGGTAAATTTCTACCCTTCAGCCCCACTCTCCTGGGCCTCCACGCTCCTCCTCCCCTTGACCTCGGTTCCCTGGTTTCTCAAGGGGGTAGTGTGTGTGTGTGTGTGTGTGTGTGTTTAAAATGTCCAGGATCGAGAAGGGGCTGGGCCTAGTAGAGACAGGCCTCCTTTGCAAACCTCCCCCAAAGACTCCAGGCCTACAGCTGCCATGCTCCAGTGCAGACAGACAATCGGACGGGGTAAGCTGGGGCGGGCTGCTTTTCCCTCTGTCCTTGAGTGTTGAGTGGCTCTCTCTCTCTCTCACTCTCTCTTCTCCTCTCTCTCTGACTCTCCGTCTCTGTCTCTCTTTCTCTCTCTCTCTCTCTCTCTCCCCCCGCTACCCCCACCACCCTCCCTGCCAGGATCCCCAGGGATCGGGGATGGAGGGCCTTCGAGGTCAGGAGGTGCGCTGATGCCTGTCGGAAAAGGTGGCCGAGGAAGGACTCTCTAGCGAGGTGCTGGGATATCCATGGGAAGGGAGCTGGAGCTCTCAGGAATCTTGTCTTTATGTTTGCTTCCTCAATTGAGCTGCACAAAGCCTGAATTGCCCATTCAGTGCAGCCGGACAAAAGGTTGGCGTTGCACGGTCCCCTTGCATTTGTAGTCAAACAGTTAGGGACTTAAATCGAGTCGTCATGATGGAGAAAGAGGTGGACAAAGCCCATAGAATTGCCATCAGCAAACATTTTCCTGTGTCATATTAGCCAGTTTCCATGGCTCCCCCTGGCCTGCGGACAATGGCACAAGTTTGCACACTTGGCTACTGTCACCGTGCCAACGCCGGCGGGGCTGCAAGCAGGGCCGCTCTGAGCAAGCAAGGGAGCCCAGAGCCGGCGTTGGCCCTGCCCACCAACTGGCCAGAGGGAAGGTGAGGCTGAAGGCGAGGGCGGCTGCCTGGGAAATGCTAATGGTCATGCCTCCATGCCAGCCCAACTCACGGGCCCCTTTCAAGCCTCATCGTTTTTCTGTCCAGGCTCAGCCTCCTCTTCCCTCCTCCTCTCCTTTCCCTTCCTTTCCTCTTCCCCTTCTACTGCCTTCTCCTCCTGTCTCCCTCATCAGCCAGATGGCTGATGGTCTATGCGCCAACCCACGCCTCTGTACTGCAACCTAAGATTTGGCATCTTAGGTTGCAGGACTCCTCTCTGGAGTCTCCCTACCCAGACTGGGGGCATTGGCAGGGCAGGGCCAGGGCCTCCATCCAGGAAGGATGGCCCCAACTCCTTCCCACTGGCCAATAGACAGCTGCTGTGGTCTGCCTCCAAGCCATCTCCCCTACCCCCAGCCCGAGGGTCCCTACAGGCAAAATGAAGGGTTTGGAGGAGATGGCCCATGCTGACAAGCTGTAACTCAATTTAGGCCTTGAAAGCCAGCACTGTATTCTCCATGCTCCTACCCTGCTGCGGCGTCGGGGAAGTGTGGACCGAGACAGAAGCGCCGCTGGACTGATGCATCCTAGATTGTTGGCCACTACGTGCCCTGGAGAGTTGCTCCTGCCTGTGGCAACCTTTGCACGGGTGACAGCCAAACCATCACCATTTTAAGTGCCAGAGATTGGAGGGCTATGTGTTTCTGCAGTAACTCCCAGCCCACCCTGACTGGTACAGGCAGGAAATATCCTTTCTGCTCCAAAACACCTGGCACACGTGGCTGAAGAGAGCGCCCTGAGGGCCTGTGGCCACCAGGGCCCGCTCCCTACTTCCTACTACATGAAGCCGGTGTGCACAGCCAAGAGTTCGAACCTCTCTGGCAGCCAGCACCTGACCATATAACCGCCTGCTTTGCTGTGCCCTGCCTTTTTCTCCCCGGGCCTTCTGTGCTTTCTGTAGGCTACATCATTCCTCTCTCCAGAAGATCTTTTCTCTTCTAAGGGCGTCAAGACATTTTAAAGCCACTCAGCTCAGCTCCCAGCTTCCACGGCACCTGCAGCCCTGCCGGCCCATTCTGCACTGCCAGATCATGAGGATGTCTCTCATTTCTTAGCTAGTAGTGAGTCCCCACCAGGCCCGTGGACTCCATGGGAGGTGAGTCGGTGTCTTATGAAAGTCTTTCCAAAGCTCTTAATGTGGGCTGTTCTTCCACCAAACACTTTTTGAGGAAAGAGAGAAGGAAGAAAAGAGGGAAGAGAGAAAGGAAGGGGAGAGAAAAGTGGAAGAAAATGGATTTTTTGCGGACACTCAGCATGTGCCAAGAGCCATATTCGAGAACCACATGAAGACCTCACCTGACCCTCGGGGCAGCTCCGTGAGGATAGTGTTTCGGTTGCCCTGACAAGTGAATTGAGGTTGAGTTACTTTCCCAAGGCCTCACAACTGTTAACCAGCACAGCTTGAACTTGAAGCCAGGCCTGTCTGTGTCCAAAGGCTGAGGTGGATCTGCCTGGCCACATTGCCTCCTGGAGCTCCCATGAGCACCAGACACTGCCTAAACGCTGCTGGCCAAGACTAGATTTTCTCCATGCGTCCTGGGTTCCACTCTTCTAGCCCAACGCTGGACCTTCCTGACTCAGGAATACGGGAGCTGCAGCTTTGGGAAGTGAGGAGCGGGGAGAGGAGGCAGCTATGGCTTGAGGCCAGGCCTCTGGGTGCCTGTGACCCACACAAGGGAAGGCTCCTCTGTGTTTTTGTGATTGGCCATATAGGCAGGTGGAAAGACAGCAGTCATCATACGAGTCTGAAGGCTCTCTCAGTGTTCTCTCATTATTGTCCTGTGTCTGGGCAGAGGGGATTATTTTTCCCATTTACAGTTACACACTCACAGAAGCCTCAAACCTGATTCTTGGGCCCAACTCAGCCAACCCTGTCCTCTCAGCCATTCTTCAAGGCCCAGCTCAAGCATCCCCTCCTCCAGGATGCCTCCTGCCAACTCCTAGCATTGTTAATAATGCCCTCTCACATTCTTGTGTTCCTAGAGTCAAAGATGAAGTCTAACCTCCTTAGCTAAACGCAGAAGACCCTTTGTAATCTGACTCCTACTAGAGCCTGGCACAGAGTAGCTTCTTACTAAATGTGTTATGAATTAAATACTTTGCCCATTCCACTGAGCAGGATTTTACCTGTGGACCGTAAACAGCTGCTTCCTGTTTGTTTGTTTGTTTTTTAATTTTGTCTGTTTATTGTTTGCCCCACCCAGGTGAGCTGAGCCCACCCAGATGAGTTCCAGGAGGGAAGGGAGGTCATCCACAGGTTTCTCTCTGTACCTCCTGTGACTCGAATGGACTCAGCACACAGCAGGCCTGAGTGAAGGATGCTTGTGGTTGCTATAGCTTACGTGACAAGGAATTGTCTGTGATCCTACAGGACTATGGCGCATGAAGCTGGAAGCGCTTCTTCCCAACTGCATCGCCCAGCACAAGAGCCTGGGTTCTGTAAAGCTCTGTTAAAGGTACATGAGCTGTGCTGGCTTCAACTGCCGTGAACTCGGATAAGCTGGGCCGCTGATGGCCCCTTTTCAACCAGTTGTTGCTGCCTTGGTTTTCCGACAATCCACTGTGCTGACCCTGCTGCAGGGACTCCCAGCTTTGCATCAACTCCATTCAACACCTACTGTGTGCGGGGAACAGAGGGTGTGGAGGTGGCATTCCCTGCTTTATCTTAATAAGTAAACAGCTGTCTCCCACCCACTCATCAGTGAAGCAGAACAACTCCCCAGCAGTATCCTGGGAGCCACTCCTCCAGAACCTCTGATGTCAACAGACATCATCTACTTCTAGGATTCAGCCAGCACATGTGTAGACTGCAGCTGCAAGTGAGAAGAGGCACCTGGCAGGGCATGCACAGGCCAAGCCCGAGGGAGCCAAGGAACTCATCTGGGGCAGTAGGTTTTCAAATTGCTTTGAAGCAGAGATGCCCACTTAAAAATATGTGGAGATTCAGCCAGGCACAGTGGCTCAGGCCTGTAATCCCAGCACTTTGAGAGGCCAAGGTGGGCCGATCACCTGAGGTCAGGAGTTCGAGACCAGTCTGGCCAACATGGTGAAACCTCATCTCTACTAAAAATACAAAAATTAGCTGGGAGTGGTGGCGGGCGCCTCTAATCCCAGCTACTCAGGAGGCTAAGGCAGGAGAATCGCTTGAACCTGGGAGGCGGAGGTTGCAGTCAGCTGAGATTGTGCCATTGCACTCCAGCCTGGGGGAGAGAGGGAGACTCCATCTCAAAAAAAAAAAAAATGTGGAGATTCAATGTGGAAAACCATGACAGCCATGGGCTATGAGTACAAATTTATTTTACATGCTCAAATGCATACCTTCTACTTATTTACAAACAATGCATTAGAACAAGGAGTCTGTTCTGATGACATAAAACTTTGAAATCAGGAGATATGGATTACGGTCTCACATCAGCCATACTTTGTTTTGGTTGCAGAATATTCACAAAATCTCGGTTTATAGAGAGAAGCAGTTGAGATGTCAATTTTTTTAAAAGTTTACCTTTTAATTCATTTATTTTTTGAGATGGAGTCTCGCTTTGTCACCCAGGCTGTAGTGCAGTGACGCGATCTCGGCTCACTGCAACCTCTGCCTCCCGGGTTCAAGTGATTCTCCTGCCTCAGCCTCCTGAGTAGCTGGCATTGCAGATACATGCCACCACCCCTGGATAATTTTTGTATTTTTATTAGAGACGGGGTTTCCCCATGTTGGCCAGGCTGGTCTCAAACTCCTGATCTCAGGTGATCCGGCTGCCTCAGCCTCCCAAAGTGCTGGGATTACAGCTGTCAGCCACCACGCCCGGCCTAAAAAAGCTTCTCTTATGATCTTAGCATGGTCATCAAATGAGAGGCGTCCCTGGAGAAACTACTACCTGGTCCCCAGAGGAGTTAACCTGACTGCCCAAGTTCTCCAGTCGGCAACCTAGTGTGTCACCTTGTGGGTTAAAATGCATTTGAATGTATTTGTTTGTTGGTACGTGTTTGGTAACGTTTTAAATTGCCAAAAATACATGTTAAAGGAGATTGTACATTTTCACGCCTCTACAGAAAATTCAGTCCCAAAAGATGGGCCGACTTCTCATTTTAGAGATGAAGACAGAGAGGCCCAGAGAGGGGCAGTGATTCATCCAAGGCAGAGCCAGGCAGAGCCAGGTAGGAGAAGCGCCCGGGAGGGAGCTCTGCTCTGCCTGCCACCCTGTGCTCTTTCTCACACCTGATCATATGAGTGTAAAGTCCTACTTGATGGAAGTATGTGACATAGATTGTCATTTGTTCTTCCCAGGTGCCATGATTACTCTCTTTAATGGGTGAGGAAGTTGAGGCACTAACTGGGCTAGGAAACTTGCTGAAGGTCCCATGGGCAGTAAATCACAAAGCTGGGGTGGGACTGATCCTAGGATGCTGCTCCTACCAACAATTGTGAACCAATGTGAGGGCCCCGTCTCCCTCCCAGGGGCCTTGCTAGCCCAGGGCTGCAGACTCTTCCCAGCCACCCCTGCCCTGGAGAGTTAGGCCCGACCGACCATGCCAGCTCGGGAAATACACAAAGACCACACGGAGGACAGAGTGGCCTGGCAGCGCCTCTGTGGACGTGCGACGCAGACATCACAAGATGATTTATGTAACTTCTTACATAATGGCAGTATTTCTATCAAAGACCAGCCTGCGGCAGGCTGTCAGCTGTAATCAGAGCGGACGTGCTTCTTGCTTCCTGGAACAGGAGGCATCAGGTCAAAGCCAACCCCTTTGGCTGCCAGGCCGAGGGCTTCCTGCACTGGTGAAGTTGCCTGGCATGGCTGTGCCCTCAGAGGAGGCAGAGACCTTGTAATGCCCCAGAGTAGTCACAGCTTGGCTCAGCCAGCCCCAGCTCCCCTGGCTGCAGTCCACCTCCAGTGACAGAGACCACTGTCAGTGAGATCAAGTCCCACATTGAAAGTGGTTTCAACCATATTATTGTACCATGAAAGGGAGATTGGCTTTGGAGATGAGATCTTTGAACTTTGCCCCTACCTGGCTGTGTGATCTTGAGGTAGTCACTCACCTTCTCTGGGCCTCAGTTTCCTGGTTGAATTACATCATCAATTCTTGACCTCTATGCTGCATACATGGATATTGACATGGTGCTATCATGTGATATGGTGCTATATGATAGGGTGCCACAAGTCAGTGCTACTTATCTTTGGCAAATGATTTGCTTTTTCCTTATATAAATCAGAGCAGATTCAACATCATAAAATCAGGTAAGCCCACTTGCACTCCCCTGTGCATTCCTGAAAGGAATATGAATGAGTGGGGTTAGAGCTGGTGAGTCTGAGGACTCAAGCCCCAGGAAAAGAGGAGAGCTCAGCCCACCTTCACCATGTGGAGTCTCGAGAGGGGTGGGGTTCAGAGTTCTGTGTTGAAGAAGAGTGGTGCAAGCAGACCTCTGTGTCTTGTTCCTGATTTTAGGGGAAAAGCTTTTGGTCTTTCACCATGGGATATGATGTAGCTGTGGGAATTTTGTAGATCCTCTTTATCAAGTTGAGGATACTTTCTTCTATTCCTAATTTTCTGGGAGTTCTTGTCATGAATGGATGTTAAATTTTGTTAAATGAATTTTTGGATCAATTTATATGATCATGTGTTTTTTTCTTTAGCCTATTTATAATTTTTATTATGCTAAGATATAGCATCATAACATTTACTATTTTGCCCTGCCTTTCTGTCTTTTCCTCCCTCCCTCCCTCCCTTCCTTCCCTCCTTCCTTCCTTCCTTCCTTTCTCTCTCTCTCTTTCTTTCTTTCTTCTTTTTTTGAGACAAGGTCTTGCTTTGTCACTGCAGTGCAGTGGCACTACTGTGGCACACTGCAGTGTCTTGACCTCCTGGACTCAAGCAATCCTCCCACCTCAGCGTCCCGAGTAGCTGAGACTACAGGTTCATGCCAACACACCCAGCTAATTTTTAAAAATTTTTTTGTAGAGAGGAGGTCTCACTATTTTTCCCAGGCTGGTCTCAAACCCCTGAGCTCAAGCTATCCTCCTGTCTCAGCCTCCCACTGTGCTGGGATTACAGGCGTGAGCCACCACACCTGGCTGCATTTCACTTCTGATATCCTAATCTATGTCTTCTCTCTTTTGGTCAGTCTTGTTAGAATCTTGTTAATTTGATTCATCTGTTTAAAGAACCAGCTCTTTTTTATTTTATTTTTTTTCTATTTCTTTTTCTGTTTTTAATGTCATTGACTTCTGCTTTTATCTTTATTATTTCCTTTCTTCTTCTTGCTTAGGGCTTATTTCACTTTTCTTTTCCTGAGGGCATGGCTTTGATCATTGATTGAGATCTTTCTTGTTTTCTAACGTAGGCCTCTTAGTGCTATAAAATTTCCTCTCAGCACTGCTTTTGCTGCATCTCACAAATTTTGATATGTTGTGCTTGCATTTTTGTTTAGCTCAGTATATTTTCGTTATTTTCTTTGAGATGTCCTCTTTGGCAACAAGAAGACCTATGTGGGACTTTTCTGGGGAGTTGATAATGCTCAACAAGTGGGTCCAAAGCATTTAATGAATACCTACTATGTACAGGATATTCTCTGAGATGCTGGGGATAGCAAAATGAATATGAAATCCATGCTAACAGCCTTGAAAATAGTTTACTGACCTCTTATTAAATGCTAATAATGTTTCAAAAACTTCCTCTGTATTAACTCCTTCATAATGAGGTGGATATTGCTATTATGCCTACTCTACAAATGAGGACACTGAGGCACAGGTTGACTAAGTGACTTGCCCAAGACCCCACAGCCGAAAGAGGTGAAGCTGGAGTGTAACCCAAGCCAATTTCTGTGATTAATTTTGTGATTAATCATCATGATCAGTAAGCTCTGAGCCTCCTATTCCTCACCCTTGAAGTGGAGCTAAGACCAATTCCCTGGCAGGGTTGATAATGAGGATTAAGACATCAGCCATGAAAACTCAACAAACACATCACCTGGTTCATAATCGGTGCCCTTCCCTTGCCTTCACCTCTCCCCTGAGCTGGATATAATGGCTGCCCAGGTGAAGCCATAAGGAAGGGCTAGTGGGACAAAAGTGACATGATAGTGGCATCTGTGCCCTGTGGGGCATCCCCAATGGACCACCGCCCCCACATTCACACCCCTGCTCTGCACGTTCCCCCACCCCCACACGTCCATCACCTTGACTGTGCCCTCCAGCACTGGTAGGTCTCGTCACTCATCCAGGTACCAACTAGGAATGAAAAGTCTGTTTGATCTCAACCGTCATCTCGGGTTTGATTAGTGATGACTGGCAGGTGCCCTGTGGAGAGATTCCGAGGGCTCAGCAGATAGAACATTCTGATCAACTAGTGATGTCTTCCTCTAGGGAGGATGGAGATGAAGCTGGCTGTGTGCCAAGTGTCCCTGGATCCAGTTCAGAATCACAGGATGGGAAGCCAGGGATGTCAATACTTGGCATTCTGGTGATCCAACCCTGCAATTTTAATCAAGGGATTGGAGCCCCTTGAGAAAAGCGGTGACTTATTCAAGCACATATTCCTGTGACCAAGATTCAAGTTTCCCACCTCCCAAGCCAGAATTCATCAGGTCCTTTCAACAGACATTTGCTACTAAGTTTCAACTCCAGGCTGGGCACTGACTTAGCCATAATAGATATCTTACATGTCTCATAGTATTTATTCTCACAACAGCCTTCTGTGATAGATCCTAATGTCATTCCCATCTGGCAGATGTGGAAACTGGGGCTCATGTAGACTAAATAACTTAACAGCTAGTGAGAGGTAGAGCCAAGATTCGGACGCTTACCTCCTGACTCTGAACCTGGGATCTTTCAGACATGCTACTTTGTTTCATGGATGAGAGGCAGCAGTGATGGCAACAGCCATAGCTTGAGTCAAGGCACTGAGGCGGAGAGTGTTAGGCATTTTGGAGAGCGGAGACAGTGAGAAGCTCAGTGCAGTGGGGAGGAGAGGTCACTGCAGGGAGTGAGGTGAGATAAGGTTAAGTAGAAAGGTTGAATCCCCCATGTATCTTTGCATGCAGCAGGCACGTAACACATGCTTAATGACTGACTGACTGAATGCATGAATGAATGAAGGAATGAATGAATAAACAAACCAGAACATAGACTAAAATGGTTGGTTGGCTCCTGAGCCATTTTAGGAGCTCCAATAGCCAGTTGTAAAACAATCTGTAATCAGCAAGTGCATATCAGTGCCTGACTCCCACCCCTCCTGCCACACTGTCCCTCAGGTATGTGGCACAAACAGCACACCCTCATCGTCAGAGAGGATCCCTTGCCTCCTGAGATGGGGGTTTCCAAGGGAAAAATGAAGGGGGCAGGGGTCTAACTCGCATTGAATACTGCAGTGCCCCATGAGTTCGATATTTGCCATCTCATTTAATCCTCACTAAACAAATAAATCAATGAGTCAATAAAACCCGAGATGGGCATTGTTCTTCCCATTTGACAGATTCAGAAATGAGGATCAGGGAGATAGAACTCTCCCCTAGTCACTGAGATAGGTGGCAGAGGAGGTGGGGTCGGGGGGGGCATTGTGTTTTCTTGCCTTACAAATCCCCAGCCACCTGGAGCACCTGTCCTACTTGAGTAATAGAGACTCTTCATCGGCATTTATCATTTAGTTCCTGGCCTCTGATCACAACTCTGTCTGTAGCCCAAATCTAGCCCATAACAAACTTTTCCAAAATTCTCTGAGTTTGCCGTCATCTCTCAGGAAAGGGGCATTTGCATCATCAGCAAAAGGGCCATTTTCACCTGCCTCAGCATTGCTTTCCTGCACTCTCTGACTCGCTCCTTGTGGGGCGTGCTGGGACTATGAAGAGTTACTGCTGTGAACGCTGTGGCCCCCTTACCTCCACCCTAGCACCAAGGTGAGCTCTCCTAGACCAACGTTGGCTCCTTGGATGGCATTCCAATACCTGGCACATGGCAAGCCCCTTGGAGCATGTTAATCACCCACAGAGATCACTCACACACCTTAGGAGTCAGACAATTGCATTCTGTTCCTGCCTCACTCATCTGGGCAGTGATTTCATCTGTGTGGGCCTCACACTTCTCATCGGATAAGCTTGTTGGAAACAGTGCCCAGCTCCTGGCCTGGGGTCCCTTCCAGCAGGCTAAAGGATGAGTAGGGGTTGTTTGAGCTCTGCTGGTCTGGGGTGGAGGGGAGACTGGGAAGAAGAGCGTGAGGCAGGAGAATACTGTCTGGAGGCAGGGACCCTAAGGCAATTCACACTGACTTCCTAGAACTGAATCAAAAGGAAAACACCATCTTTCCACACCCAAGTAATAAGGATTAGAGGCTGCTTCCTTTGCAAAGCCTACCCCTTTTCCCACTGTGTTGCAGATGCAGCTGGAAACCATCATTCTCAGCAAACTATCGCAAGAACAGAAAACCAAACACTGCATGTTCTCACTCATAGGTGGGAATTGAACAATGACATCACTTGGACACAGGAAGGGGAACATCACACACCGGGGCCTGTTGTGGAGTGGGGGGAGGGGGGAGGGATAGGGTTAGGAGATATACCTAATGTAAATAACGAGTTAATGGGTACAGCACACCAACATGGCACATGTATACACATGTAACAAACCTGCATGTTGTGCACATGTACCCTAGAACATAAAGTATAATACAAAATAAATAAATAAAAACATAAGAAAAAAATGTAAAGTACCTCTGATCAGTCACCTCCTGCCACCAATCAGACTGGTCGTGGGCCAAGGCTTCATTTATATAGGGTGTAACTCTATACAACCAATGGGAAACCTCTAGAGGGTACTTAAACCCTAGAAGATTTGCAATCAGTGCTCTTGAGCCACTTGTTCAAGCCCGCTCCCACTCTGTGGAGAGTACTTTCATTTCAGTAAATCATTGCTTCATTCTTTCGTTGCTTTGTTTGTGCATTTTGTCCAATTCTTAGTTCAAAATGCCAAGAACCTAGATGACTTGTAGTCAAGACCCTCCACTGGTAACAAGCATGTAGATAAAGGAGAAGATGCGGAAGACTTGGGCTGGAGGGCTGCAGTCCACTCCCAGGGTGAGAACTCTTGTTGCTGTTTCAACAGACCTCAGCCAATCCTTCCCAGGGCAAGAAGCATGGCAGTGGATGTGAGTTCAGGTGTGTTCAGTGGAGTTTAGAGTTGGGTCTGTAGCCACATCCCCAGGGTAAGTGTCCCTGGACAAGCCCTGAACAGGGCCAAGTCAAACAAGAGCCTCTTCTGTCCTCCTTCCCTGTTCCATTGCCAGTTATTTCTCTAACCTTATCCACTGGTCATCCTTCACCAGTCACATCCTTTTTCTTGCTGTTCCTCAGGCACCAGGCTCACTCCCACTCAAGGACTTTTGCACTTGCTGTTCCCTCTTCCTGGAATTCTTTTCCCTTAGCTCAGTGGTTGCACACACAGGCTTGCCACCTGTTTGTGTAAATAAAGTTTTATTGGAACACAGCCAGGCCACCCATTGACATATTGTCTATGCTGCTTTTGCCCTATGACAGTGGAATTGAGGGTTGTGACCGACCCCAGAGTATACACAAAACCCCGAGTATTTATAGTCTGGTCCTTTATGGAAAAATGTTGTCAGCTCCTACCTTGGATACTTGCATGGCTCACCCTCCCCCTCTTTTCTGTCTTTACTCAACTGACTCGCTAGTGCGGGCTTCCCACTCTCCATCCTCACCTCTTTCTCTGCTTTCTTCCTCTCCCTGGCGCTGGGCACATGAGATCTCTGGGTACTGACTGCACTTCATTGCCTGTCTGCCCACCACAGCACAGGTCCCACAGGGTCAGGGAATTGGGTTCTTGCTTCTTGCTGTATCCCTATGCCTAGAACAGGGCCTCATACACAGACCTGCACAGGAAATACGCTGTCAATGGATGAGAACCTCCTACACTCCTGGGCACTGGCCCAGCCCATGCCTCTGGGCCCCTGTCTCAGTTTCTCTTGTCATGGAGCCAGGGTCTTGGCAGGTCCCTTGCCAGGTCCCCTCCCAAGGAGGTTGAGTCCTATCGTGAATGGTCACAGTCCCCAGAAGCACCCAGCCTGGGTTCAGGAGAGCCCTGTACCACATCCGTTTTCTGAGGCTCTCATTATATTTAAAAAAAAAATGTTTGAGGTGATGCATATCCCAAGTACCCAATCTGATCATTACACATCATATACGTGTAGCCAAATAACGCATGTTCTCCCAAAATATGTACAACTATTATATGTCAATAAGAAATGTTTAAAGACATGCTAAACCAGGGGTGCAGAAACGATGGTATTTTCAGTGTTGACATGGAACAGAATTAACACTTTTAATGCACAAATTCACTGCTACATTTCACTGTTACAGCTCATGAGATAGTTACAGAGTGTATTTTCAATATTAATTAAATTTTGTTAACAATATTAAAGTTTACTGGAATATTAAGACAATTAATTTTAAAATAATTAAAATCTATGTTAATTTCAATATTAATTAACAGTGACCAGAGAGACACAAAGTAGGAGCTGGAGAGTCACTGTCTTTCTTTTTCTCAATCCTGTCACATGGTGATCTCATTTGAAAGGAATATATGGAGCATGATCTCCTCAAAAAAGTCTAAAAGCTCCACGCTGGGATCCCGGCTTCTGACTCCCGCACAGAGCTCCCTGGCACAGTGCAGGAGAGCATTCTGCTCAGGACCTCTGACCTCGCCTGAATCTCCCCTTCCCGCGTAGCCCTGCCCTGGGGCCTGTGACCCTCCCACTGAACACTGGCCCATCCTAAGCTGATGCTCTGAGACTTTTAAGCCCCAGTAAGAGCTTTGATAACATTCATTTCACGGAGGCAACAGGGCCTCAGTCTCACACACAGAGTCCTCCAACAGGCTATCGGGTCCTTCTTGGTAACCCCGCTGTACAGAGGAGGAAGCTGAGGCACAGAGTGACCCGCTCAAGTTCATGCAGCTAGAAGTTGGCAGACCTGAGATCAGAATCCACCCCCATCTGAGCTCAGGGAGCTCCTTGACACTTCCCATCTGTCTCTTCCTAGGGGCCAGCCCTACACAGATGCGTCAGCCCACGGAGCCGCTGGGAGTGTTATTTATGAACCTCCTAGGTTTGACTGAATCACCCGTCAAGGGCCCCATCACCTCAGGCAGTGCATCTGAAGTGCAGATGTCCCAGGTAAACTGAGGCAGTGGAGAAGAGATGGGTTCTGGGGTCAGCAGGATCTGCTTTACAGCCATGGCCCCACTGCTCTCGGTTGTGTGCCCCTGTCACTGTTGCTGTAGCAATCTCCCTGAACTCAGTGGCACTCATGGGTCAGGAATTCAGAAAGGGCAGTGGGAGCCACTTATCTCCATCTGCAATGTCTGGGGCTGGAAAGACTTAAGGACTGGGGGTGACTTGACAGCCAGGACCAGAGCCATCTCAAAGTCCTCCTCACTCATGTCTGGGCCTTGATGCTGGCTGTTGGCTGTGGCCTGAGCTGGACTGTTGCAGGCACAGCTCCAGTAGCCTCTCCTTGTGGCGTCCTGGCTTCCTCACAGCATGGCGGCTGGGTTCCAAATGTAAACATCTCAAGACACAGGAAGTGGAGCCTGCTAGTTTCTTATAAGTGGGGCCTAGAAACCAAAACCAGCACCACATCACTTCCATAGTATTCTCTTAGTCAAGCAGTCACAGAGCCCAGATTCAAGAGGAAGGGATGTAGACCTCACCTCTCAATGGGAAGAGGGTCAAAGAACTTTGGGGCCATGTTTTTTTTTCTTTTGTTTTTTTTTTTAATTCTTTTCCTTTGTTTCTTTTAAAAATGTTTTTGGAGGGGCCATGTTTTAAGACTGCCACATTCTGTGACCTTGGGCAAGTGGCTTGATCTCTTGAGGTCCCAGTTTCCTTGTCTGTAAAATGGGGATAGTGGTGTCCACCTCAGAGGGCTTTTGTATACAGTGAACTGAACTCTCAGTTAATAGCAAAGTCAGGCCTTGCACCTGGGTCCTCAGGCCCCATAGCCAGTGCTCCTGATACCACCTGCCCTTCAAGTTGGGGCACACTTATGGCTTCTTCCAGGCCTGGGGCAGCTGGGAGGACAGTTTGCCTACAAAACCCAGTTAGGATGTGGGCAAACTTTTCCACACATTCATTCAAAATTACGCCTTGAGCACCTACTATGTGCCAGCACTTTCTGGGCTTACAGCTTTGATCAAAGTAAGATCTCTGCTTGGGGATGTTAGTTGTACATTCGAACCCTTTATTTGGAGGGTGATGAAGCCCCCGCACAGAGCAGCCCCTGGGCCCTTGGTTCTGACAGCAGCAGCTCTGTCTCATCTCGGTCCATTCCCTGCTCCTAGCTGACCCTGGTCCTGTCCAGCTAGGCAAGACTGTGGGACAGTATCCTTGCAACTCCAAGTCTTGCCCCCTCCCTTCCTGTCTATGTTCTCTCTCTCTCTCTCTCTCTATATATATACACATATATATATCTTATAAATAAGATAGTAATATTTGCTAATACTCATTGAGTACCTACTATGTGCCAGCCATTATTCTAAGCATGTGGTGTATTAATCAGGGTTCTCCAGAGAAACAGAACCAACAGTTCACACACACACAAGGAGGTTTATTAGAACATATATAGAGAATATATATAGAATATGTATATAGAGAGAGTATGTATATAGAGAGAATATATAGAAAGAATATATATAGAATATGTATGTATAATCTATTCATCCATCCATCCATCCATCCATCCAGTCCCTGTATCTATCTACTTACCTACCTATCAGGTTTCTGTTGTTTTCATGGCTTATTTCCCACCAACCACTTTATAAGATGAATATCCTAGGAACTCCAGAGGCCTTGGGAGGACACAGAATAGATCTATCTGTTCCCGGGGTATTTCCATGTTGCTCAGACCCCACGGGATGTTAACACAGGGCCGGGCTTCTGAACCAGCTTCCTTTGGTCACCAACTCTTTGTGGCAATAATAGATGTGATGTGTGTATGCTGGGAGGTGAAGGTACTTATCAAGTCTTTTTTGTTGATTGTTTAAGTTATAACTCTAATTATAAATGGTTGATCCGTGTCCATGTAGCCATGAATGATGACAGCCCCAAGCCCTCCCTGTTAGCCCAACTTTGCCCAGTGAGCCTGCTCCAACACCAGGGAGCCATGCTAACTCAAGCCCAGCAACGGGAGTCCGTCTTGGCCACACCCAGCATGAAACCTGCTTGGAAGTCTGCCTCCCCTCAAGTAGCCTCTGGCAGTAGAAAGTACGTGTGTGCTGGAAATCTCCCAGCTGGGTGTAATTCCCAAGTCTATGCCCTGACCTTTACTTTGCCTCTCTGAGCCTCATCTGCCAATGAGGATAATAGCATCCTCTTTGCAGGACTCTCATGAGAGCTGAATATCCGGGTGCTCACTCACACTCGGCTCTGGGCAAATCTTCAATAAATGCCCCTCTTTCCCCTCTGAGAAGCACATAGCCACACCTTTGCTTCAGCTGTTTCCTCCACCTGGAATGCCTTCTTTCCTTTCACTCCCTCATTCTCTGTCAGAATCAAACTCGTATGTCAAGGTCACGTTTAATATGAGCCCTATTTCCAAGGCTGTTCAAAAAAAAAAAAAAGAAAAAGAAAAAAGGAAGCAAAATTTTCTTTTAAGCAACTGTCTCACTGAAGACCAAAATGTGAGATGAGTTGGAGGGATCAGCTGTGGTTGTGACTTGGGTGGGCTGGGGCAGCAGGCCCCCACTTAAACCCCTGAAGCCCATCTGCAGAAAGATCCAGGCTCTGCAGAATATCTTAAAAATAGGGACTGGGCCTGGCTTATTTCTGGGGCTCTGACAGTCCAACTGGCTCGGGTAGGAGCTCAGAAGTGCTTTGGGAATTAACTGAATTAAACTGAGTCATGTAGAGTTGGGAGGCAGACCCTACTAGACAAGCAGACATACTTTTTTCCTTGATCCCAGCCTCATCCCCAAAACTGGTATGCACCCAGAGCTTCCCACACCTCCTGGCCAGCAGGGGCCTAGAGGAGGCTGCAGGTGGCAGCCATCAGAGGGATCCTGGCATACTCAGCACTAAGAGGCCAGTTCTCTCAGCATCCCACAGGCCTGGCCTTGGAGTCCCTGGTGCAACTGAGCTCATAGACACCAGATGAGACCAGAGAGGCCCCCTGGAGAAACATGCAAGGATTGCTTTTGGTGGCCCTGTCACTTCCAAGGTGAGACACAAAGGAACACCTTTTCAGTGGGAGGGTATTTATGGAACCAGGTAAGATAGTAATATTTGCTAATACTCATTGAGTACCTACTATGTGCCAACCACTATTCTAAGCATGTGGTGTGTTAATCAGAGTTCTCTAGAGAAACAGAGCCAACAGTGCACACACACACAGGAGATTTATTAGAAGGAATTGGCTCACGTGATTGTGAAGCTAGAGAAGTCCCACAGTGCACCTTCCGCAAGCTGGAGACCCAGTAAAGCCCACTGTGTAGATTCCAGTTCAGATCTGAAGATCTGAGAGCCAGAAGCACTGAGGGTAGAAGATCGATGTCCCAGCTCAAGCAGTCACAGGCAGACAGCAAACTCACTCTCCCTCCACCTTTCTGTTCTATGCAGGCCCTGAACAGAATGGATGATGCCCACCCACACTGGGAAGGGCCATCTGTCATACAACATGTGAGTAGATACCATCAGCAGCCCATCTTAAGATGAGGAAGCTAAGGCACAGAATGACGAAGTGACTTGTTGAAGGTCACAGCTAGTAAACGGCAGAGCCAGATACAAACCCCAGCAGCCCACCTACAGGGCTACTGCCTGCATCCGCATGTGACTTTAATTCCATGCAGAATAGACCTGGATCATCGGGCTGTTTGGTGTATTTATTCACCAAGCCCCCACCCCTCTATCTCCTTCAAGCAGAGCTAGGCTAAAGAGTCCTCTGCTCACCGACCTCTGTGTGGGCTGCTGGGTTTGACAGAACCTGGGGGACAGGCTGATGGGGCAGAGGCTGGAACAGAGGAAGGGAGGGTAGGTTGGGCTTCAGGAACAGAGGAAGGGAGGGTAGGCTGGGCTTCATCCTGCTGGATGGTGGGGAAGGGACGCTGTGAGGATGAGAGATGAGCTTAACAAGGCAGGATCGGGCACCAGAGGCCTCACAACTTGTTCATGTCAGTGCCAGGATTTTAGCCCAGGTTGCTGGGCCTCAGCCTCTGGGCATGACTATTGCATGACAGTGGCAGGGGAGGGACAAGAAGGATGGGTTCCTGTGCCCATTAGGAAACAGACTTTATAGGGTCAGATATGAGGGCACAAAGGAGAAGAAAATTTCAGGGAGACTTGCAGGCTTGGGCAAGCAGGCAGGTGGTGGAATCACACCCTAGGAGGGGCCACCTGGGACGAGGGGCCCTGCCATGCCCTTCAGGGAGAGGGTGACCGTCAGATGAGATGGGGACACTAGGAGGTCTGTGCTGTCATAACGATGACATCACAGTTGAAGAGCACTTACAGGTTTTTCCTCATCTCCGTTTCCACGTCAAAATTTACCAGTCCTGTGTCCCGTTTCCTCTTGACCATTGCTAATCTGATAAAAAGGCTTCCCTATGGAGGTGGCATTGGAAAAAGGCTGGGTTCCCGTCTAACCTTCCCCTCTCTTTTTGCCAGGGGCCTTCCTGAGGCAAATCCTCAGTCACTGTTGCACAGGGGAAGAGGGAAGGGCAGGGTCAGCCTGGGGAGGATGTCGTGGGATGGGTGTTCAGGGGCTGAGCATGCCGCACCTGTACTAGCCTTCTTGGAAGCCACCTCATGTGCTAGACCAGATGGGTCACACCCCGTTTCCACTGAGAGTAAACTTGTTGTCTCCAGAGGCAATCAAGCAAGAATAAGACTGCCAGTTGGGGAGAAGATAGTAATGCAGATTTAAGCATCGGTGTGTGCACTGGGGAAGTCGCCTGAGGTGACCTGTAGCCTTCAAGGTCCAGAGTCAAAGATGCTGGGATGCTGTGGGTTGCTGAGAATTGGAAACTCCTGGGAGTGCTCACAGGAAGGAGGGTCCATTCGAGGCATCTCCCTGTCTTTCATCTCTAGTTTGTCCACAAGGCCTCACCTCTGGCATGGCAGCCCGTCAGACAGGCCAGTCCTTTTTCCATCCAGTACATCTCCATCTCTGGACACCTCATTTCCAGGTGAAGAAGCCAGATCCTCGGAATGTGAGGGCTGCGCAGGACCTCAGAGCTCAGCCAACCAACCTTTGATTTTCAGAGGAGCACCCCAAATGGACAAACAGACAATGGCCTGCCTGTGTAGGAAAAGAGAACCCTGGCCCACAATCTCTGCAGCAAGCAGCACAGGAAGCCAAACCAAACCTCTGTGGCAATGTGCCCAGAATGGTCAGGGCTCGGTCAATCCTGGTCAGCTTCCCTATTGTTGACTACTGCTTCCAACTCAACACCAATGAGAGAAAGCCAAATATGTTCCTAATGAAATCACAGGATGCCCGGCTTCCAGCTAGCCACCTCCCGCTTTGCCATGCCAACAACCTCTAATCAGGGCACACCTGAGGCCTCTCCCTTTCCACTATGATGCTTCCCCTCACCCTGCCTGCCTGGGAGTCTCTGTCAAATGCAAGTGACAGTGGCCAATTCCCTTGCCATACCAAGCACGCAATGAATGGCCTCTGTTTGATCTCCTTTGGGTGGTCCCAATTTATTTCCACAACACAGAGACCCAGAAAGGGATGGTGGGTTATTTCAGGGCACATTCCAGGTCTAGGATAGAACTTAGCTCTTTCATTATCGCTTCGTTAGAGCTTTACTTCTCTGACTCCCTCTATATTCTAGGTAGAACTGACCACGTTCTCCCTCTTGCCTCTCAGTATCCTTCACACTCTATCTCAGCACCTTCCACACATGCAGTGGTTTTAAAGTATGTTCAAACCTCTGTGTTACTCATCCCTTTAACAAGTGGAGCCTAATACTCCTCCCCTTAGTGTGGTCTGGATTTAGTGACTCTCCTAGTGGAGAGATTGATATGAAGTGACCATCTGTGACTTTAGAGATGAGGTCACAAGAGGCTCAGCAGCTTCCTCCTTGCTCTCTCTTGGATCAGCTCTAGGGGAAGCCAGCTGCCATGTTGTGGGGATGCTCAAGCAGCCCCGAGGAGAGGCCCATGTAATGAGGAGCTGAGAGGACTTGAACCAAAAGCCAGTAGAGAATTGAGGTCTCCTGTCAGTAGCCAGGTAAGCGAGCTATTCTGGAAGCACATCCTCCATTCCCGGTCAACATCTTAAGTTCAACCTCATGAGAGACCTTGAGCCTAGCTCAGCCACTCCCAGACTCCTGACCCACAGATACTGTGTGAGGTAATCCACACTTGTTGTTTCAAGCTGCTAAGCAATCTGTTGCAATAGATAATTAATGCAACACATTTCTGTGCTTTTTTGGCCTACATGTCTGAGACACATAATATCTAATTAGCAGCTCTTGAGAATAAGGCACCAGTAGCTCAGGGCTCAGCAATGTTTGATAAACAGACAGATGGATGAATGGATGGGTAGATGAGGGTGCACAAAGTAAGCGAGGAGGCACCCTTGCTTACTTTGGCTTTAGGGTTGGATGGATGGGTAAATGGATGGATGGATGGATGGATGGATAGATGGGAAGATGGGTGGGTGGATGGATGGATGGGGAAGTGGATGACTGGATGGACAGGTTGGATGGATAAGTAGATAAGTAGCAATTGAATGGATGGGTGGATGGATGGAGGCATGGGGAGATGGGTGGGCAGATAGATGGATGTGTGGATGGATGGATGGATGGATGGATGGATGGATGGTTGGACAGATGGATAAATGGATGGATGTTCAAGAACTTCCAGTCTGCTCAGAGGCAGCAAGCTTAGTGTGGACAGTTTCAAAGTTTATTTAACAAGTCTGATATTTTAGTTCAATGTGTTTTCAGACAGTGGTGCCCTTTCTCATGCTCCTTAGTGGCCCAGAAAACAGTTTTGATGGCTAATTGAGTGGTGGTCACAATTTCTTCTCCTGTAAAGACCGTGCTTTTTGGTTGTGAGGTTGCTCTAGGCCTGACTGTCCTGTCAACTGTCTCTTTGGTTTTTATCTTATCTACGTGCCAAGACAATACTCTCTCCTGTGAATCTCTTTTCTTCATCAGACACCTTGAATCACAGATAGTTGGAGATGAAAAGGACCTTAGAAACCATGAGAAACACCATGGGTGAGGAAAGTGAGGAGCTCTGGAGCCATAAACCTAGCTTCAGGTCCCGTTCTGCCACTCACCAGCTGGGTGACCAAGGGTAAGTCACGTAACCTCTCTGACCCCCAGCCTCTTCCTCTGTGTGTGGCACCTGCCTGCCATCACATGTGGAGTGCTCAGCTCAGAGCTGGCCTGTGCTATGGAGCTAAGCACAGGAACAACCCATCAATGTCATTGTCATCCCAAAGCCAAAGTCCTGCCATGTCATTGGGAGAGGCTAAAGTAACACGTGCAGAATGTTTATCCCAGCACTCCCATTTGTGAGAGTCATTCATCTCATCCAACCCTCTTAGTTTGTTGTTTCTAGACAGTGTCTTGCTCTGTCACCCAGGTTGGAGTGCTGTAGCATGATCATGGCTCACTGTAACCTCGAACTCATGGGCTCAGGCAATTCTCCCACCTCAGTCTCCTGAGTAGCTGGGATTACAGCTGCGCCCCACCATGCTGGCTAATTCTAAATTTTTTTTTTTTGGAGATGGAGTCTCACTCTGTTGCCCAGGCTGGAGTGCAGTGGCGTGATCCTGGCTCACTGCAACCTCCGCCTCCTGGGTTCAAGTGATTCTTATGCCTCAGCTTCCTAAGTAGCACTACAGGCATGTGCCGCCATACCCAGCTAATTTTTGTTGTTGTTGTTGTATTTTTTAGTAGAGATGGGGTTTCATCATAATGGCCAGGCTGGTCTCAAAGTTTGCCTGACCTCGTGATCCACCCACCTTGGCCTCCCAAAGTGCTGGGATTATGTAAACAGGTATTTTTTATTTTTTATTTTGTAGAGACAGGATCTTGATATGTTGCCCTGGCTGATCTCAACCTCCTGGCCTCAAGTCATCCTTCTGCTTTGGCCTCAAAATCTTTGGGACTACAGGCGTGAACCATGGTGCCAGGCAGACCACTTCATTAACCAGATGAGGAAACCGAGGCTGAGAGGTGGAGTGGTTTGCCCAAAGCAAGCTGGTGAATTAGTGGCATGGTCAGGACACAAGTCCTGACTCCAAGACCAGTGCTCCTCCTCTCTCTTCTGAACCCATTTTCTGCACCCTTGGCTAAGAGGAAAATGCAAGATTCACCTCTGAACACTCCGCTTTGGCCTCAAATGGCCACAAGAGGGAGCCCTTGGAATTGCTCGGGGCCTCCGTGCTTCCGATGTAAGGAGCCCTTCTATCCGTTCTGGAAGTCGCCTAGGCCGGTAGCCCCTGCCCTGCCCTGCCCTGCCCCTTCCCTCCCTGTGGCAGCACCTCTGAGGCATTCCAGACCCCGGTTCCTTTTCCTTCTCCACCTCCACCTTCCTCCTGGATCCCAGGATTGTCTTTCTCCTTTTCCTGAGTAGAACTGGGATCCTCAGAACCCCATGGTGGTTTTGCCAGGCAGGTGGTGCACATTTGAGGCACCCTGGCTTACTTTGGGTTCAGGGTTGCAGTGACATTGTCCAGTTGTCCCTTAGCGTCTACTGACACTCCCATCCAGCTATTCCACAAACTTCTGCTCAGCCACACTGGGTGGGAGAGGCCAGGCCAAGGGAGGTGGAGGAGGTGGGAGAGGAGTTTACCTACTGTGTAGCCAGAAGATGACAGAGTTACAGCACACAATGACAGGACATGGTGCAGAGTGTCAGTTGGACACAAGCAGAAGGGCTGATAGTAGGGGCCTTGGGGACAGCTCTGGAGGCTGATGTGAGCCCTGAAGAATGCAAAATAGTTGGCCAGGCAAATAAGGCCCACAAGTTCCTAAGAAACTGAGAGGAGGACCCTTGCTTCTGGGTCAGGGGTGCTACCTGGGAGGACTCCCCTTCTCTGGGCATCTGTAAATACGAATAATAAAACCTACTCCGCCTTCGTCATCGGAGGAAAGAATGTCTGAGTGCATAGAAATGGAAGCAGGTTGGAAATTAAATACCATGCCCATTTTGGGGATGTCTTTTAGCACCAGTGTTTTTCTCTTTCCCAGGGTGTTCTCCAGTAAGCGTCCATTCTGTGTCCCCCAGCACCCACTTTCCTTGTGCTGACTTTCCTGCGGATGCGTTTTTGAGACCACTCAGGTTCCTGGGTCACCGATGAACGTCCCTGTGGACCTCCCACTGTCTTCCACTTGGTGGCTGACTCCAGAGCCCTCTTCCCTAGCTTGGCTTTTCCCATGAGTCATTTTAAAGTCTTTGTATAAGGCCTATTAGGATAAAAACAGGAAGGCAGGCAAGCCAGCAAGCCCTGGAGGCCATCCCTGGGCTCTTAGGAGATTAAAGTCTGCAGACACAATCCCAGGTGTCTGTGGACCCGCCTTGTGCTGACCAGAAGGACCTCGGAATCTGGGATGAATGGATGCTGTTTGAATGTTGGAAATGCCCCGTGGTACCTTTCTCTAGATCTTTTTAGGCAACACAAATGGCAAGCTCTTTCCAAGTGTCATTCTCCAAATAGATTCCTTCTAGTCTAGGGTTAGGGGGGAGGGAGTGGAATAAGAGGTGAGCACCCCCTGATGCTCCAGCAGCCCCCTCTGTGGGCCCAGCAGGCCACTCTTAACACCTCCAAAACCTGTGGTTCTTGCAGGACATACACTTTGTTTCATACTCTCCTGGTCTCACTGTGCATAACTGAGTTTGTAATTCTCCAGTTCTCCCAAAGGCATATCCTCCCTTGCAGGCAGCATTTTTCAGCGAACAGGAGGGAGCTGCTTCCTTAAGTATTGCCTGGGATCACATTCAAACTGGAGATGTTGCCAGAAGCAAATCCACCTAGGTGGAGATTCTGGTTGACGCAGGACACCCTCTGCTCCTGAGAGAACTGCTGAGGGGCTTGGGCTGTGACTCCAGGACCAAGGGTTTTGGGAGGGACTTTCCTTCCCTGGAAAAGGAAAAGGAAGTGGAGCTACCAGCTGCTGTTCTGGGAGGCTAGAGGCTCATCTCTCTACCATGCACCCTTTCCAAAGCTCTGTTTTCTAAGGGCTTCTCGAAATACCCACTTTAATCAGAGTTAAGCTGGATTTGAAGGTTGAGATGATTAGATGTGTCAAAAAACTTTTAAAGTCTAATAACACCCAGTGCTGTCAAGAATGTGGAAAGAAAGAGACATGTATGGATTGTTGATGTGAGTGTCAGTTGGGATCCATTTTTTGAAGGGAGTTTGCTAGTATCATTAGAATGTGAAATATGCTCTCAGACTCAACATTTCCACTTCTAAGAGTCAGTTCTAGAGAAATATGTGCACATGGACACAAAGAGTCGAGCAGGAAGATGGTTGCAGAAATGTTGTTTGTAACTGCAAAAAAAATAAAATAAAATAAAAAGCCAACAAATCAAAAAACTAAACACCTGGCATTCGTCCCCATTTTTACCAAGGTATAATTGACAAGCCTCGGGTTTAGACACTGTGGAGGAACTGGGGTACTGTATGCTTTGCAGCCACTAAAAAGAATGACATAAACCTACAGTTGCTGACTTAGAAGGACCTCAAGATGGATCTTTTCATGAAAAAAAAGAGATACAATTATATATACTGTGTTACCCCATTTATGTTAAAAACAAAAAAGAAGAAAGTTAAAATAAAGTCAAAGGGAATGCTTGGGAAGGTTTGGGATGAACACACCCTACGTTGAGAATAGCAGTGATTTATGAAAAGTTGTAGGCTGGGAAACAATTGAAAAGGGTTTCATTTTTTAGTTTGTAAACATATCTGTTGTTTGAAATATTTCTTAATGAGCACACATTTATGTATATTGTTTTTGTTCCCCAATATGTATATTGGATTTTGCTCCAGGGCACCCACCTCAGAACAGTCCTGCTCAGAACCTCTGAAGTTAGTTGACTTCATTCAGCAAACATTTTCCGTGTGAGCCTCTGCCTTGCACAGGTCTGCGTTGGGTGCTGAGGACATCAGGGCCATTGTCCCCAGCCCCAGGGAGTGCAGTCGTCTGCAAGGAGAGGCAGATGGACAGATGAGGACTGCGCAGTGTGGCAGAAGCTGTGAGGGGTGTCCTCGTGAGGACGGCAAGCGCAGAAGGCAGGTGAGGCCAGTTCCTCTGGATGAAGTCAGGGGAGGCTTCTTGGAGGAAGTGACACTAACTTGAGTCTTAAAGATGATGGGGGTGTGGATGGGGTATATTGGGTATGGATGAACCAGTGGAAGAAGAGATTTGAAGATTTGAAGAGGTGGGTTCCAGGAGGGGAGACGTGCATTTGGGGGAACACAGGGTGGGCGATGGGTGGGATTGAGGAGGATGAGAAGAGTTAGGGGCAAGGGCTGAGCTTGGCTTCTCATCTCTCAAGTCCTGATTGTTGCTCTGGGGTGCAGGGAGCCAGCCAGTGGCCAGCAGAGGGCACTTCTGCCTCTTCCAACTGCAGAGTCTGGAGCCCCGGGAGGAGCTGGTCAATGGTTTCATGTTGACAGGGGTGGGGAAGCTGGGCTCTCAGGACCTCAGGGAGGATGCACCCCAAGGGCAAGTGAGACCCAGACACAGATGATTACCATGCTGCATGAGGGGGCGGGGCCAAGGACTTGAGCCAGTCCACACATGCAGAGAGGTCATCGGCAGTGCTGCTTTCAGCGATAGTGAAGAGAGGGGCTTCAATCAGAATGTGAGTACATGGTGGCACAGGAGGCTTGTGGCCACGGTGAAAGCAAAGGCTGGAGTCGAAGACAGCATTCCAAGAGGGTGCCCTGAGGGCTGCAGCAGCATCAGCCCAGGGGTCTGGCACGTGGCCTCTCCCGCCAGTCCCCTCCACCGCCCACCCTCATTCTCTCTCCCTGAGCTCTTTACCCTGCTCCTCCAAAGCAGTGTCCCCTTCCCAGTCCTGAGCACTCCTGGGCCCTCCACCTGCTCCCCAGCAAACCCACCTGGAGCAGCTGCTCAGTGCCGGGTCTTCTCCTGGAGGCAGGGACGTGGCAGGACCCCAGGAAGGCCCTAGATCCAGAGCTGCCAGCAGCGATGGACCCCATGCAGAGGATTCAACAGGGCCACGGACAGGTCGGGGGAGGCTCCTGGGGACACTGTAGCTGAGACCTGAATGTCAAGCTGGAGCCTGGCATGAGGGCGAGGACCTTACAGGTAGAGCTCCTTGGACAAAGGTGAGCGTGAGGCGTTCAAGAGAGGGAGAAATCAAAGGTAACCCCTTGATTTTGATCCGAGCCACTGGGTAAACAAGAGGGCTGTTTTCTAAGGGAAGGGGGACTGTGGGAGAAGCCAGCTTTGAGGAGGGAATCCAAAGTTCCGTTCTGGTCACCAGAAATCAGAGGTGCTGATTAGCAGTGCACGTGCAGTGTCACGTAGGCAGTTAGAAATCTGAGTGTGGGCCAGGCGCTGCGGCTCACACCTGTCATCCCAGCACTTTGGGAGGCCGAAGTGGGAGGATAGCTCAAGCTCAGGAGTTCGAGACCAGCCTGGGCAAAACTCTGTCTCTACAAAATATACAAAAATTAGGTGGGCGTGATGGTGCATGCCTATAATCCCAGCTACTTGGGAGGCTGAGGTGGGAGGATTGCTTGAACCCGGGAGGCAGAGGTTGCAGTGAGCCAAGTTCGCACCACTGCACTCCAGCCTGGGCGGCAGAGCAAAACTCCATCTCAAATAAATAAATAAACAGAAAAGAAAATGAAATTTGAGTTTGGATCCTCAGAGAGAGGTCAGGTGTGGGAGTCCACAGTGGGGAGGCATCTAAGGCCAGGATGAGAGTCTAGCTGAATCCAAGCTCACACCAGTCATCGCTCAACAGCCAGTAAGTCTAGTAAGTTGAGAGGCAAGGTGTTGGGCTAAGGAAAGCAACTTCATTCGGAGAGCCAGCAAACCAAGAAGGTGGTGGACTCGTGTCCTAAAGAACCTCCTTAAGTTAGTAGCAGTTTCAGGCTCCCTTTAATGTCAAGGGAAGAGGGAAGAGGAGAGGGCTGAGGTCAAGAAGCGACCGATGACCACAGCCATGTGGGTGTGAGCAAGGGTCTGAGGAGGTTGTGAAATATCTTTGTTCTTGGTCTGTTGACTTTGGTTCAGATGAAGTAGGTCAGGCCACGGTGTTCCTATAAATCTTTAATGAAATACTATTCCTCATGTGTACAAGTCCTTAGCTCCTCAGGAGTTAGTTTTGAGAAAGGGGCTGTTATCATTCTTAAAGTTGAACTGCAAGTAATTAGCCACATGCAAAGCTAAGCAGAAGCTTTTTTTTTTTTTTTTTTTTGAGGCGGAGTCTCGCTCTGTCGCCCAGGCTGGAGTGCAGTGGCCGGATGGATCTCCACTCACTGTAAGCTCCGCCTCCTGTGTTCACGCTGTTCTCCTGCCTCAGCCTCCCGAGTAGCTGGGACTACAGGCGCCTGCCACCACACATGGCTAATTTTTTTGTATTTTTTTTTAGTAGAAATGGGGTTTCACCATGTTAGCCAGGATGGTCTCAATCTCTTGACCTGGTGATCTGCCTGCCTCGGCCTCCCCAAGTGCTGAGATTACAGGCGGGAGCCACCACTCCCTGCCAGCAGAAGCTTTTAACCTAAAGCAGGGGTGTCCACAATCTTTTGGCTTCCCTGAGCCCATTGGAAGTAGAAGAATTGTCTTAGGCCACACATAAAATACACGAACACAAATGATAGCTGATGGTCTTTAAAAAGATCACAAAAAAAATCTAATAGTGTTTTAAGAAAGTGTATGAATTTGTGTTGGGCTGTGTTCAAAGCTTCCTAGGCCGCATGGGGCCCACGGGCCATGGATTTCATAAGTTTTACCTGAAAGGTGTTACTATGAGGGCAGAGGCAAAATGGAGTCAGTTAGGCGAAGCCTCCCTCCACTGTTAGGAGATTGCCTCAGGGATGAGGGACAAGAAGGGGCTGGACCTCATTCCTACTGCAGACAACATTTGGATGTGCTTGGATGGAGGAAGTAAAGGAGAACAAGGAGTGAAACCAGGAGTGATCCCTGTGTTCAGCAATCAAGTGGAGAAGCAGCCTCATGAGCAGTGCGGGATCAAGCTTGGCTGATGCTGCTGTGGGGTCAGGTGCAGCCACAGCCTGGGATCCGGCATCACGGAGGTCCTAGGTGCCCTTGACTTGAACTGTCCCTGTCTCCTGGAGGGAGCATCACGGTCTGGTCCCATCTGCCTCCCCTCCTGCCTGTGAGTGCGTCCATCACATCCTGAAGGTGGTCTTGCCTCCTTGAGGGGCTCTTCACAAGTGAAGGACGCCACGAGGAAGGTCGTCCAGGGCCATGTGGAGGGTGGGGTTTGGCTGAAGCTGTGAACCAGTGCAGGGTTGCTGCAGGAATCTGGTGAGATGGGGCAGAGCCTGGAAGTGAGGCAGCAGAAGGAGATGGTGTTAGGGGAGGGGGTGGCGGCTCCTTCATTATGGCAGACAGATTCCTGAGCAAGGTGACCTTTGGGCCTCAGGCCTAGTATGGGGCTGGTCTGCAGCTGGGGGCAGGTGGCCAACCCTGGGAAGAGAAGAAAGACAGTGCTCCTGCCACCTCCAGCCTCACCTCCCTCCACCACCCCCACTCCCAGCCCATATGCCAGTTTTCTGAAGTTGTCCGGAGAGCAGGGACAGACATACATGGCCAGACAGTTCACTTTAGGTCCCGGGAGTCCCCATGCTGTCCTTTATTTTTCCACCTTTGTAAGTGTCCTGCCCTCCACCTACAGCTACATCCCTACTTCTTTTCTGGCAAACTCCTACTCATCCTTTGAGACCCAGTCTAAGTACTGCTCACTCCAGAAAACACTCTAGACCACCCCCTGCCCCATCCAAGATTGATGAACCCCTCAGGGCTTCCACAGCCCCAAGGCCTTCCCTCTGGGTTTTCACCTTTCTGTAGTAGCCCCTCCTCCCTCTCCCTCCCCAGAAGCTGGGGATGCCTCTTCCTACAGTGGCCCTAAGATCACAATCCCTGCCCTGATGTCATCACCACCCTCGGACCCCCTTGAGAAGCAAGCTAAGCAAACAGCAAGTTAAGCTGACCCAGCTTCGCCTTGGGACGGCAATGTGTTTGTACATATTTCAGGCAGACAGAGGTTGTTGCCATTTCAGGAGAGGAGCTTGGCAATCAGAGACAGCAAGCACCCAAATTCTCGTGGACTCAGGGTGGAGAGCCTTTCCCTAGCAAACGCTCAGGTGTGGGGCAGGTCAGTACCGCAGCGGCAGCTAAAGAATGCCTTTTCATGACTGTGCATCTTAGGACAATCTTCCTGACATCTTAGGATAATCTTCCTGACACATTGTTTTCCACATGGGGGACTGTGGTGCAGAGATGGAGGCCTGGTCCAGGGTCACCCAGCCAGTGGGGCGGAGTCCTTCCTCCTGGGTACTTTGCGGGACTTGGGCTTGGCTCAAGGCTCAGAGGTCAGCTCACTGTGGCACACGCGGAAGGCCACACCATGGTTCTGGCCTCAGTAAGCGCTCAGTTGATGTCAGCCAGTAGTTTATTAACAGTAGCTCAAACTGAGCACCTACTGTGTGCCCTGGTACTTAATGTGGCGGGAGTGGAAGGTGGGCAGTGGAGTGTCAGCTAGTCACTCCTGATGTCAGCTGGTCCAGTCCCACCTGACATCCTGTTGGGGTGCGCCTGGGGAAGCTGCCTCTCCTGCCAAAGGAACAGACAGGGATGGGGGGCTAGTCCCAGGGAGTGAGGATGGCGATGGCTTTTCATGTTCAAGCCTGCAGAGGATTTTGAGTTCGAGGGCAGACAAATGTATGGGTCATCCTTGAAAGAGACTTCGTTAGTCTCTTCCACACCCTGGGTGGAGAAGCGAGGCCCGGCCCAGTGAGGGGGACTGAATTGGTGTGCTCTGAGGTGGGGCAAGCAGCAGTTCCGGGTGGAAGAGGACCCTTTGGAGATTGAAGGAAATGCCTGTGGGGGACACAGCCCCCAGGGACCCTCAGATGGGAGAGGAGCTGAGGCAGGCAGGAAGGCCCCACCCTCTCTCCTTGTGAACCCTGCTTCTGCACAAGGCCTGGCCTGGACATTGGCCTTTTTTTGTGGCCCTGTTATGGTCTGTAAGGAACCCAGCATTCACCTGCCAGTCTATGCTCCTCGCCGCCACCACTTCCAAAGAGCCAGGCCTCCTGTTCTCAAAGGGCTGAGCCTCAGCACCAGAGCTTGTCTCACATGTGGACTGAACGGGGCACACAGCAGCTCAGCCTCTGTCTCCAGAAGATGCAGGAAACTGAGAGGCCATGGGCAGCTGCCTCCCCTGCGGAGGACGGAGGCACCTCTTCTACGACAGCATCCGAGCAGGAGCTCCCGCCTGGAGGACGGCCCTGCCCAGGGCAGCCCCGAGATGAAGACACAGGACAGCCTGTCCTCTGGCTCTGCCCCCTGTCGCTCCTCAGCCTCCTGAACGGGGGCCACATCCCAGAGGCCCTGCTGGGGCCGCAGGACATGTCCATCATGTGTGATGTGTCATAGCAACTATTTTCAGCTTCTTGATCAAGGACATTTTGGTCTTTCTGGGTCGCGTCTGACTTAGTGAGAAGCCCTGGCCTCTCTGACCCCAGCAGTGTGACTTGTCCATGAGCTGAGATGCCTGAGAGGTGGCCCGCGCTGGTTCATTTCTGGGCGATCATTCATGGTCATGGGTTACACACAAGTCTCGGATCCCAAAACCTGGGCTTCCTCTTGCCACTAGGGCCTCCATCTGCCCCCGTGGCCGGGGAGAGTTACAACATGCATTTACCCCAGCTGCATTCTGTCAAGATGCAAAAGCATATATAGCAAAAAGAGTCTCACTCCCTCCCCGGCCCCAGCCTCCAGGGACCCTCCTGGAAGCAGCCGCTGTTTCCAGTTCCTGGTGTCTCCTTCCAAAGATGGGTAGCTCCAAGCAGTGGTATAGACATTCCCTGACGCTTCCCGTCTTAAGGACGCTTGTTTGTACACAAATGGGAGCACACACCACCATCTGACCACAGCTCCACCCTTGCTTTTCCCCCTTCATTTGTTTTAGCCATTAGCCCACATTAGGCTGTGAATGAGCTTGTCACTTTTATCAGCTGCATGGGGAGTGGGGTTGGGGGAGGAGGGATAGCATTAGGAGATATACCTAATGTAAATGACCACTGAATGGGTGCAGCACACCAACATGGCACATGTACACATATGTAACAAACCCGCACGTTGTACACATGTACCCTAGAACTTAAAGTATAATAAAAAAGAAAAAAAAAGACAGACTCTTAAGTGGTATCTCCTACTGTCATCTCCTGCTCCTGAAGTCAGTATTGTGGTTCCAGAGCAGCTGTGACAAGCACACCCTGTGAATTTCTATTTATTAGGAGATGTGTCTCATCTTATCTCATTCATTGTATGAATAAGTGCTAGCACTTAAAACACCAAAGTCTGTGAATGATGTATTCCTTTTCTGAATGAATGACAGCAGATTTAAAGTTATTGCTCTCATAATACCAAACTAGGTTAGGAATATTGTTGTTTGAACGTAACAAACAGTTTCAAACTGTCTTAAGTAAAAGAGAAGTCAGTGGCTCTTGTAAGCTAAGACGGTAGGGTCAGCTGCAGGTACAGCTGGCTCCAGGGTTCAAACAATGTCATCGGAATCAGGTTGCTGTCTAATTCTGCCACAAGCCTTCCCTCAGCAGGCTTATGTCCCAGGATTCGCTTGTAGCAGGATGGGGAACCAGTTTTGGGCCTGCTTGGTTTCAGGGTGTACATGTAGGTGGCAAAAATAATCTCTTTCCCAGAAGTCTAAGTGAAAATCTCACCTTGTCTCTGTACGAGTTAGGCAAGGCTAAGTTGCAATGACAAATAGACCTCAAATTCTGTTGTAACAGCTCGGACTATAACACTGCATTTCACTGTCATGTAATATCTGTGGTGGGCCTTTCTGGTCATTTCTCCATGTGGTTGCTCAAGGACCTGACTCATTCTGTCTTGTGGTTCACCGTCCCCTAGGGCAGGAGTCTGCAGATTTTTCCTGGAAAGGGCCAGAGAGTCAACACTTTAGGCTTTGAGGGTCTCTCTTTCTTTCTCTTTCTCTCTTTCTTTCTTCTTTCTTTTCTTCCTTTCTCTTTTTTCTTTCTTTTTTCTCTTTCTTTCTTTCTCTCTCTCTTTTTTCTTCCTTTCACTTTTTTTCTCTCCTTTCTTTCTCTTTCTTTCTTTCCTTCCTTCTTTCTTTCTTTTTCTTTCTCTTTCTTTCCCTCCCTCCCTCCCTCCCTCCCTTCCTTCCTTCCTTCCTTCCTTCCTTCCTTTTTCTATCTTCCTCTCTTTCTCTCTTTCCTTCCTTCTTCTATCACAATACTTTAAAAGTGTAAAAACCATTCTTGGCCAGGTATGGTGGCTCACGCTGTAATCCTAGCACTTTGGAAGGCCGAGGTGGGTGGATCACTCAAGGTTAGGAGTTCGAGACCAGCCTGGCCAACATGGTGAAACTCTGTCTCTACTAAAAATACAAAAATTAGCTGGACATGGTGGTGGGCACCTGTAATCCCAGCTACTCGGGAGGCTGAGGCAGGAGAATTGCTTGAACCCGGGGGGTGGAGGTTGCAGTGAGCCAAGATCTGGCCACTTCACTCGAGCCTGGGCAAAAGAGTGAAACTACGCTTCAGAAAACAAACAGACAAAATGAAATAACTCAGTTCTTAACTTGTGGGTTGGGTAAAAACAGGACCACAGGCCACACTCGTCCTGCAGGCCTCAATTTGCTGCTCATGGCCCTGCAGACCATGGCACATGCATCCAGCCTGTGGAAGGGAAAAGAAAAACAGACAGGTGACTTGCCCACTTCTTCCCAGCTGCTGCCCCTCCACCTCCTACGGGATTAAGTTGGCCCCAGTCACATGGCCATGCTGAGCTTGGCCATCTGCTTAGGAAGAAGAGGAAGTGGCTTTTGGGGCTGGCTGTCCTGCACAGTCTCATTGGCCCTGGTCAGGTAGCATGTAACCCATCAGTGGCTGCATCAGTTTTTGCGGCATAACAAGCTGAATTCGTTTCCTAGGTCCGCCATAACCAGGTATGACAAATTTATCCTTTCCCAGTTTTGGAAGCCAGAAGACCAAAATCAAGGTGTGAGCAGGGCCGAGCTCTCTCTGGAGGCTCTAGAGGAAAATTTTTCCTTGCCTCTCTCCTAGCTTCTGGTGGTTGCCAGCAATTCTCTGCCCTCCTTGGCTTAGAGCTGCAGTGACTCCACTCTCTGCCTGCATAGAGGCATAGTCTGTGTCTTTGTATCCAAATCTCTTTCCTTTCTCTTGTAAAGAATGTAAGGCCCACCCAAATCCTTTATGACCTCACCTTAACTTCACTGCATTTATTTTCAAGTAAAGTCACGTTCACAGTACTGGCTTAGGACTTCAGCTTATCTTTCTGGGGCACACAAGTCAACCCCTACACAAGTCTCACTCCAGTATGAGCACCACTGGGCTAGGCGCCAAGAACAGAGAGGCAAAGAACAGATACTTGCTTCATAATATGATAGCAGAAGCAGATAAGCACCAAAGGAGAACACAGGCCGAGGCGGAGCAGCTGGGAGGCGGAGCAGCTCGGAGGTGGGCCTCGGTGGCAGCAGGCATGTTCTCCACCCAGGGCCATGAGGGAAGGACAGGAGAGGAGGGAGCCTCGATGAGGAGGGGAGGGAGAAGGGAGGAGAGTGGGAGAATTCAGTATGTAGGGAGCAATGAAAACAGAGTTCAGAACAGATTAAGAGGACAAAGCAAGCTGAAAATGATAGGGACAGCACGATAGAAACAAAGCACAAAATGACGCCGCGTGTTTTCTCTGGAATCATAACTGTGTGTAAAGGTGCCTTCGATGGGCTCCAAGGGCAGCCACAGGCTGAGAGCCGTGGTTTCCTCGGGCTCAGGGGAATAAAGTGGGTGGACAAAGGAGCTTCTAACTGTCTTGTAGAATTCTAATTTTTTAAAGAGAATAGACGTATATGCTATTTGTCTCATTTCTTTAATTTGCACATAGCAAAATGACTACCAGCAAAGACACCAAAATAGCAGCGGCAAATTCTGGGTGACAGTGGTTGGTTCCCTTTACTTTCCTGATCATTTGACTTTCTTAAAATGTGCACGTGTCCTGTTTAATAACAAAGAGGAGAGTGGTTTTTCCTTAAAAAATGTCTAGAAGCGAAAATGCCACATCTGAGTGCATATTAATGTCTCATGTTAACGGTGGTTAATTTAGAGCAGTGGAGATATGGGGTGTTGTCATTTTCCTTTTAGGATTTTTCTGTATTTGTTGAATTTTCCAAAAAGAAAAGGAGGCAAAGGACGGGCTGGAGCCCAGAGGACCCCAGCATCTGGGAGAGGGCGGAGCCCAGAGCAGCTCCACAGTCTTTGCTTTTCTGGTCTAGATGGTGCCACTGTCCAGTGGGTTTTTGGTAAAAAGGAAGGGAAGGGAGAGGAGGGGATGATTGAGGAGAAGGAAGGGGATAAGAGAGCGTTTCCTTGAGAGTGAGGAGAGAAACAGGAGAGAGAGAAAGGGGCGCCTCCCCGAGGTGAGCTCCAGGTCTCCTGTCTCCCAGCCTGGGAGGGGAAAGGACTGGTTTCTGGGTCTTGCTGATGGGAGGGGAAGGGCTGGTCTCCGGGACTTTACTGAGCACTGGCCATCTCTTGCCCCAGGATACAGCCCTGCACATCTTTTTCCTGCTCAAGAGTTTCAGAAAGAAGAAGAAAACGTCCATTTGCCCCCATATGTTTACCTCACTCCAGGGAATTCTCTGGAATGGAGAAAGAGGCATTTGTTTGCAGTGAAACACAGAAGAAGAAGAAAAGCCCTGTTGGCTGCAAAGCGTGGGAGCCACAGTGAAGGGCTCCCTCCCCGCGGCCGCCCCGCACCCATTTTTAACACAGAGGTAATAACATTAGGGGACCTAATTAAGTCAGCGGCCCTGAGCCTGCCACTCCTTCTCCCGGAGTTACAGCCTCATTTTTCAATTATGCTTTCATTTGAACATCTTTGAAAAACGCCTGGCGAGCACGAGAGTCCAGGAGGAGAACTGGGCTCATTTCAGCCCATCTTTTTTCTTTCCCCAGGAAGTGGGGGAAGCACATTTCCAAGCTGGAGGTGTGCAGGATCCCTCCCCAAATCCTGAAACTCAGACTTGAACAAGAATTTCCTGTGTGAATTGTCATCAGTTGTCCCTACTCATGCCATGGAAGACTTTCAGAGCCAAGCAGGCTCCCCAGAGATTTAATCCAACCTCTTCACCAGCAGACGGGAAACAGGTCCAGAAGAGCCCCAACTTGCCTGGAGCCCAGCCAGGCCTGACTCAGAGCCTTTAGATTTCTAAACCTGAATCAAAAGGAGCCAGCTCCTCAAATGGGCACTGGTGCCTCTGTGCAGCTGTTCAGTCATCATAAGTAGACGGGTCTTTGCCTCCCGTGCAGATCGGCGGTCTGTTGTGGCCTCCTGGGTACCTGCCTGCAGTTCCCAGAGCAGCCACCAGGTGGCCCAGGCGTTGCCTTCTCTGGCTTCATAATCCAAACAGCCCGGCTCCACTTGGGGCTGCAACACAATGGAGAGAACTCAAAGTGGGCCCTGCACCTCCCGCCCCTGCTCCCCATTGTAAATGTAGTCCGTGCAATAGTGAACATTCAGGTCTTCAAATTTCAGGGGTGCAGGCGCAGAAACGCAGGGGTACTGGGAGGAGAGGCTTGGATGTGTCTTTTCAGATGCCACATATCCTAACTGTGTTGCCTCTAGCAAGAGCCTCATCTCCGAGCCTCCCTTATCTGTGAACAGGTGTATCCATAGCCACCTGCCCTGCCGCAGAGTTATGCCATGATGGATGTGAAGCCCTGTGGGAATGGCGACTCAAAAGTTCCCAAATGCCAGAATGCCGGATCCCAACTCCCCTGGAATTTTTTTTTTTTTTTTGAGGGAGAGTCTCGCTCTGTCGCCCAGACTGGAGTGCAGTGGCCAGATCTCAGCTCACTGCAAGCTCTGCCTCCCGGGTTTACGCCATTCTCCTGCCTCAGCCTCCGAGTAGCTGGGACTACAGGCGCCTGCCACCTCGCCCGGCTAGTTTTTGTATTTTTAGTAGAGACGGGGTTTCACCGTGTTAGCCAGGATGGTCTCGATCTCCTGACCTCGTGATCCGCCCGTCTCGGCCTCCCAAAGTGCTGGGATTACAGGCTTGAGCCACCGCGCCCGGCCTTTTTTTTTTTTTTTTTTTTAAGACAGGGTCTTACTCTGTGGCTCAGGCTGAAGTACAGTAGTGCAACGCAATCATGGCTCACTGCAGCCTGGACCTCTGGGGTTCAAGTGATCCTCCCATCTCAGCCTCCCGAGTAGCTGGGATCACAGGCACATGCCACCACACCCGGCTGGTTTTTACATTTTTTGTAGAGACGGGATCTCCCTATGTTGTCCAGTCTTGTCTTGAACTCCTAGATTCAAGCACTCCTCCTGCCCTGGACTCCCAAGGTGCTGAGATTACAGGGGTGAGCCACCATGCCCAGCCCCCCTGTGAGCTTGTTAACAAGCACAGCCCTGGGCCCATCCCTGCAGAGTCAGAGAAGTGAGTGGGTCCCTGAGCGGGCCTCTCCCTCCCTCTGCCATCCCAAGGGGAGAAGCCATGGGGAGCCCTTGGCCCTAGCCCAGTGTGATCCCCACCCCACCACAGCTGCCTGCACCAAAAGAGCAGAAGGAACCTCACCAAGACACCTCACACACTGGGGCTAACAGCCCAGCAGGAGGCCGACATGCAATCAGTTACAACCCTGCCTGGAAAGTGGTGGCAGAACAGTGGGGCATGGCACCCCTGAGGGCTGCAATCCACCGTGAGGCTCCCAGCAAAGCAGGTGTGCCTGGGCACTGCTCAAAGACTGACGTCCATGATTCACTCTACAAATCAAGTGAATGTCAGGTTATTCCTATACATACATCAGTCTCACTTACACAACAGGCTTCCTAGAATGTTCTAGGTGAGGAGTTAGAGCAACCATACCAAAAACCGGGCCCAGCCCATGGACGTGTGTCCTCTTGTGACTGCCTTGAGACAGTGGAAAAGGTTGAGTCTTGGAGCTTCAGGTATTACAATTGCCCGGGGTGTTTTGGGAATGCCTTTTGGAGAAGGGGGCATTTGAACCGGGTATTTCGGGGTAAAGAGCAGGTGAAGGAGAGGAGAGGGGGCTCTGGGAAATGTGAGCAGAGTGTGGAAAGGACAGAGCCTGCAGAAGCTTGATAAGAATGACACACGTGGCCGGGCGCGGTGGCTCAAGCCTGTAATCCCAGCACTTTGGGAGGCCGAGACGGGCGGATCACGAGGTCAGGAGATCGAGACCATCCTGGCTAATACGCTGAAACCCCGTCTCTACTAAAAATACAAAAAAAACTAGCCGGGCGAGGTGGCAGGCGCCTGTAGTCCCAGCTACTCGGGAGGCTGAGGCAGGAGAATGGCGTAAACCCAGGAGGCAGAGCTTGCAGTGAGCTGAGATCTGGCCACTGCACTCCAGTCCGGGCGACAGAGCGAGACTCCGTCTCAAAAAAAAAAAAAAAAAAAAAAGAATGACACACGTTTGGATACAGCTGGAGAGAAGGGAGCAGCGACAGGCAACAGGGTGGCAGAGTTCAGCAGAGCCTGGCCCTAGACCTGAACAAGCCTCTTAAGCCACGCAGAGGTTTGGATTTCACACAGAAACCCACGAGGGTCTTTGAAGGCTTTCCAACTCCACAAGGGCAGAGACTGGGGACACAGAGGCCAGACAGTGACCATTGCTATCCCCTGGGTGAAGCCCAGGGGCCGGGGCAGAGGAAGAGGGAGTAGAAGTGGAAGGCAATGCCTGGTGACTATGGTATTCAGGATTCAGGATCTGTGGGACACAGGTTCACATCAGGAGTAGATGGGCCATAGGTCTTATGGCAACCAGGCTGGCTGGAAGGGCTGGGGTACCAGGAGGAATGGGGGAGAGGGAAGCCTACAGGACAGCAAAGACGTCAGGGTGCGAGAGGCTCTGACGGCTTGTGCAGGGGTGACTGGAGCTTCCAGACAGCCCTTAGAAGAGGAATCTGGAGCAACAGGAAGGAGAATGGACTGGCAAGAGGAGCCGGAGAAATGTTAGGATGTTGGTATTTGGGGAAAGTTTCCTCAGCAAGGCCATGCAGAAAGGATGGAAGAGGAGGGGTGCAGATGTGGACGGGCGGCCAGGAGTGTGGGGTGAAAAGTGGCCCCAGTGTGAGTGAGACCACAGCCAGCTCATGGAAACGTCCAGAGTCATAGTGGAGTCCTCAGCAGAGCTAGTAAAGAGAAGGTGGGACTAATTCAATGTGTGATTGTGGATAAGTCCCTGCTCTTTTCTCAGCCCTAGTTTTCTTATTTATGTTGTAAAAACAGTCCAGATGAGGAGTCCTCCAAAGGCCCTTCCGCTATGGACTTTCTGAAGTTGACTAACTGGGGAGTATCCCCATTCCTTAAGGAAAACGCCAGCTAACAAGGACTAGGGACATCTCTACTGCATGTGGGTCACGTCTGGATATGCCCTTGACACTGTCGGCAGCATCTCTTTTATGTGGATTCCAACTAGGGCTACTGCCTACAGTTGCACAGGCTACATACTGCATTGTTTGAGGCACAGCCAGCCCTTTAGACTAGATGGAGCCTTGCAGAGCAGCCTCTGTGCTGAGAACATCCTCCCTGCTCCACGACAGCATCTGGAGTGCCTACTTCCTGGAACCTGGGCCCTCTGCCCGGAATGTGACTGGGGAGAACAGGAGGACCTGAGTTCTAGGCTGGCCTGCGGTGTTACATGGCCAGCCCCTCCGCTCACTGGGCCTCTGTCTCTTTCTCCATAAAGCGGCCAGGATGAGCCATTCTGAGGCCTTGTCCACCTTCTGAGTTCTTATTGCCAGAGTCACTTGTCTCTGGAAATTGCAGCAGCACCGAGAGGGCCATGTGGCCTCTCTGGGCTCCTCCCAGATCAACCCCGGGAGCTGGGAATGTTCCCTGTGCCTCTGTGCTGCAGAGCAGAGATGCTGCTGGGCTCATCCAATCCCCATCCTCCCCGAAGCCCCAGGGCCTCATTCCTACAGGAGCTGATTCTCTCCACCGTGGTGGAGATCCAGGGCTTCATGACCACCTTAGCCGCCAGACTGACATTAAGTGTCCAGGGTGGGTCGGCTGCACACCACAGCACCTGACAGCTGGGTGGTTCTTGCTCAAACCATCATTATCTCCTTTAAATCCCATGAGTAGAAAGTCTGGATTTGTCACCAAGGAAAGCTGACAGGACATTCTTCATCAAGGAGGCCCTCTGGCCCGTGGACAGCGTTGGTGGGATTCATTGCTTTGACGGGACCCAGCCCTGTCACAGAGCACTAATTAACATAACCAGTAGCATGTCCTCCACACGTGACAGTCCATGAAGCCCTTCACACTAATGAAGTCACTCAACAAACACTGAGGGCATACTCTGGGCTAGCTCACTGTGGTCATGGACATGAACCAGCTCCAGGTACTGCCCAAAGTTGCTCACTGCCCCTCTGGCTCATAGCTGATTTGATTCTCACAACCACCCTGTGAAGCAGGTATTATTATCACCCACATTTTGCAGACCAGGAAACTGAGGACAAGATTTAGGTCCTTTGCCTAAGGATCTAAGGCCAAGCTGAGCCCTGAACACAGGCAACAGACCACAGCCCCCAAGGTTTTCGTTCTCCCTCATGTGCTATGACCTGGGGCCAGCACCTTCCCTTTCTCAGTCTGTAAGTTCTGGTCGGAGGGCTAGAACGGTGACCTAGCTCTGCTGTGCACAGATCCTGTGAGCCCAGACCTGCTGCAGACTTGGCAAACCCAAGAGTTAGCTTCAGAAATCAAATGGGCAGATCCAGAGCTCTAAATCAGAAGAGATGCCGCCCAACAAGTGGATTGGGCAAGTAGGTGTCAGGGCCAAGTTCGAAATAGGCACAACTCACCCTTGTAAGCTGTAAACACGCCGCACCACGAGGTCCCACTGTCCATCATCAGGTGTGTGAGTTGATGTCTGCTTTCCTGGAGCCAAGTTTTGGCTGTAGCAGACATTTCATTTCTCCCCACACAGGGTTCCACATTGTAAATCAGGTGCTAAGGGGACGGGGGAGAGGTGGGGACAGCTGCCAAAGGCTCGACCTGGCCACGTGAGTGGGATTAGGGCACATGAGTCCACTGATTGTGGAGAACTAGTGGCTTTCTCAAATAGGCCTGGAGCTCAGGACACCCTGTCCACCTGGTCAGCTGCCTTTCCCTGGGGGCCTGAGTGCACAGTACTGTGGTTAGGTGCACAGAAGCAGCACACCAGGATCCCAGCTCCGTGCTCCCAGGCAGTTTCCATCTTCCGCCAGACCCACCCCGACCCTCCACGCTGTTCTCTGGTCTCTGCAGACACCATTCAAGGACTCCTTGACCACTGGCTCCCGGTGAGTTCCCACAACAGTAGATGTAGGCACAAGATCAGAGGGTACCTTGAGACTGAGGTTGGGTATTTATTCCCCTAGACCTTTTCCTACCAAACATTGCAGCTCCTGACAGCCTACCCTCTCCTGCAGCCTCTCTCCAGTTTTGGTAACCCCTCTCTCTCCTTGCCCTTCAAGATGTCACCAGCCCTGTGACACTGCGCCATCCCTTGTTGGCTTCTCTTAACCAACTCACACCTCTGTAAATATTCCCCTTTTAAACTCATGACCTATTTCATGTATGCCATGGGATTTCTCCCAGGAGGCTGACTGACGCAGCTGTTTACTGTACGTCAATTTCAAGATGCACAGTTATTTTAAGCCTCACTAAGAAAGAATAAACAGGCCAGATGCAGTGGCTCACACCTGTAATCCCAGCACTTGGGAAGGCCGATGTGGGAGGATCGCTTGAGCCCAGGGGTTTGAGACCAGCCTGGACAATGAAGTGAGACCCCCATCTCTACAAAAACAAAAAAAACAAAAAAATCAAAAAATTAGCCAGACATCGCAGCATGGGCCTGTGGTCCCAGCTACACAGGAGGCTGAGGCAGGAGGATCAGAAGATCACTTGAGCCCAGGAGGTTGAGGCTGCCATGAGCCGTGTTCACGACACCACTGCACTCCAGCCTGGGTGACACAGCAAGATTCTGGAAAGAAAAGAAAGATAGGAAGAAAGGAAGGGAGAGAGGGAGGGACTGAGGGAGGGAGGGAAGCAGGGAGGAAGAGAGAGAGAATAAACCACTGCCTTAAGTGATGACACAAACTAGACCTGTAAACCATGACACAGGGCTTCCTATCACTTTGCATTTTTATTTTATATTTAGCAAAAGAGCTGTTTTTAGACTTGTTTCAATTTAGGATTTTGAGGGTTTTTAAAAATCCTCTATCACTTTTGTGCATACACAAAGAGGGAGATACCAGCTAATAAATCAGCTCAGTTGCTCCCAGAACTCCATACTCAAGAGTCCTTCTCTTGTGTGCTATTTAGCTTCCATGGCATCAGTGTCCACATCTGCCCACATGGAACTGGCTCTGGACCATCAAGAGCATGGGTGGTGTACCATTTCTTAAAGGGCTGCCCCACTTTTGTCTCTGGGATTTTCTTTCCAAAGCCACTGCCCACATTCTGCAAATTTTAATATGCATATATGGCATTGACAACTTTGTTATGACTGTCACCTGTCCGCATCAACTATACGATGTAGTTCCAATTTAGAGGCCATAAAATGTGTGTGTTAGCATCAAGGAAATATGGGTGTTAATTATGCTGACCTTAGGCAAGTCGATTTGCCTCTCTGAGTCTTAATATTCTCATTTGTAAAAAGATACATTTACCCAACTTGATATATAGATTCAACGCAATCCCAGTAGAAATCTCAGTAAGTTATTTTCTGGATATCAACAAACTGAATCTAAGGTTTATAGGGAAAGACCCAGAATAGTCAACACAATATTGAAGAAGAACAAAGTCAGAGGACTGACACTACCTGACTTTAAGACTTACTATAAAGCTACAATTATCAAGACAGTGTAGTATTGGTTGAAAGAATAGACAGATCAGTGGAATGAATACAGAGCCCAGTAGTAGACCCATGTAAATATAGTCAACTGATCTTTGACAGAGGAGAAGGCAATTCAATGAAGAAAGAATTATCTTTTCAACAAATGGTGCTGAAACAACTGGACATCCACATGCAAAAACAATTTAATCTAGACACTGACTTCTCACCTTTCATAAAAATTAACTCTGACCTTACACCTCTCATAAAAAGTTACTCAAAATGGGCTGGGTGCAATGGTTCATACCTGTAACCCCAGCACTTTGGGAGGCCAAGGCGGACAGATCATCAGGAGTTCAAGACCAGCCTGGCCAATGTGGTAAAATCCCATCTCTACTAAAAATTTAAAAAAAAAAAAATTAGCTGGATGTGGCGGCACACACCTGTGGTCCCAGCTACTCAGGAGGCTGAGGCAGGAGAATTGCTTGAACCTGGGAGGCAGAGGTTGCAGTGAGCCGAGATCGTACCACTGTACTCCAGCCTGGGCAACAAAGCGAGACTCTGTCTCAAAAAAAAAAAAAAAAAAAAAAAAAAAAAAAAAAAAAAAGACTAACTCAAAATGGAGTGTGCAAGTAATGTAAAACACAAAACAATGAAACTTCTAGACAATAACATAGGAGACATTGGGTTTGATGATGAGTTTTTAGATACAATACCAAAAGCATAATCCATCAAAAGAAAAAAATGATAAGTTGAACTTCATTAAAATTTTCCTATTTGCAAAAAACAGTATTAAGAGAATGAAAAGACAAGCTACAGATTGGGAGAAAACATTTGTAAAACACATATCAGATAAAGGACTTATATGCAAAATATACAAAGACCTCTTAAAAGTCAACAATAAGAAAACAACTCAATTAAAAGATGGACAAAAGATCTGAACAGACACCTCACCAAAGAAGATACACCAATTGCAAATAAGTGTATGTCATCAGGAAACTGAAAATTAAACCAATAAGGAAATGACACTACTATTAGAATGGCCAAAATCTGGAACATTGACATAACCAAATGCTGGCAAGAAAATAGAGCAACAGAAACTCTCATTCATTTCTGCTAGAAATGCAAAATGGTACAGTCACAGAAGACAATTTCGTTGGTTGTCTCTCTTGCAAAACTAAACATCGTCTTTGTTTATGTTTAGCTGAAACACATGATCCAGCAATTTTATTCCTACGTATTTACCCAAATAAGGTAAAAACATGTCCATGCAAAACCTGGCACATAAATATTTATAGCAGTTTTATACATAATTTCCCAAAACTAGAGGCAATCAAGATAGCTTTCAAAAGGTGAATGAATAAACTGTGGTACATCCATACAATGGAATATTATTCAGCAATAAAAAAAAAGCTATCAAGCCAAGAAAAGACATGGAGGGATCTTAAATGCATATTACATGGTGCATAAGCCAGTCTGAAAAGGCTACATACTGTGCGATTCCAACTATATGACAAAACTATAAAGATATTGTCAAGGCTAGTGGTTGCCAGGAGTTTGGGGGTGACAGAAGGGACGAAGGACGATTGGTGGAATGCAGGATTTTCAGGGCAATGAAACTATTCTGTACACCACTGTGATGCAGATACATGACATTAAGCATTCATCAAAGCCCCCAGCATCTGTTCCCTGACATAAACTATGGATTTTAGTTAATAATAATGCATCAAGATGATTTCATCAATCTTAACAAATGGACCCCACTAATGCAAGATGTTAATAATAGGGAAAACTGACAGTGGGAGGGACGGGGCCTATAGGAACTCTATCTACTCTCTCCTCAATTTTCTGTAAGTCTAAAACTTTTCTGAAAAATAGAAGTCTGTCTTTAAAAAATAAAAAATAAATAAAAATAAATAAAGCATGCATATATATCTGTCTACCTCCTGGGCCTTCTGGAAGGCTATGTGAGATAATATGTGACAAGCACTTGGTGCAGGACCTGGCTTATAAAAGGTGATCAACAAACACCCGCTGCTATGGGTGTTGCAGTGGTTATTGGAGCTGTTGTAGTTATGATTGTGGTTGTTGTTAAAATTGTGTCAGGTTGCTGTGGTCTGTGATTGTTTGGGGAGCTGTAGCTGTGGTTGTTGGAGTTGATGTGGTTACTGGGTTTGTTGTGATAATCACTGGTGTTGTGATCACTGCTGTGGTTGTAGAGTTGGGGTTGTATTTGCAGCTGTGGGGATGAGTTGGCTGTTGTGGGTTTTGTTACAGTTGCTGGATTGTGTTTCTCGTGGTGGTGGCAGTGCTTGACCTGTGTTGGTGGAATCATTGTGGAAGTTGGCATGGTGGTGGCTTGAGCTTCAACAGCCTGCAGGGGGCTGAGTCCGGATTTTCTTTCCCAGGTAAAGGCCTTGGTTAAACACTTTGGGGTTCGCAGAGTCTTCATAGAAGCTGAATTTCAAAGAGCTTCAGTTCTGTAAGATGATAAGATCTTGGGCAAAAATTAAGTGAGACAAAGACAGATGTGAATGGAAGAAGCAGGAAATGAGGGAATGTGTCAGGAGTGAGGGTGGCTCCAGTGAGCCCTGGCCTGTGAGCCACCTCCACTGATCGATCACTCAGCATTCATGGAAGTGGCACTCCAGAGTGTGACTCACCATTCGTAGAATTCTCTAGAAATGGATTCTTTTTTTTTATAAGAAAGAACATATATATTTTTTAATTAAGTGGAGAGAAGAACCAGCCATCCATGCCTCTGGAATGAGCTGGCCTCTGGAGAATCGTTATCGCCTTCAGGGAACGGCGCTGGAGTTCTTTGCGACACATTTGCAGGAGAATCGCTTGAACCTGGGAGGCGGAAGTTGCAGTGAGCCAAGATCGCACCATTGCACTCCAGCCTGGGCAACAAGAGCAAAACTCTGTTTCAAAAAAAAAAAAAAGAGAGACATTTTCTTTCTTTCATATTTGTCTATGCCTAGGGATTTTCATTGCATGGTTATGATTTTATACAATTGGGTACCTGCTATTCACTTAATTTTATATTCTAAGTGTGCTTTCATGTAGGTACTTTTTTTTGTAATCATCATTTTCATAATAATTTAATGGTTAAAACCAGGAGTTGGCAAATCATGGCTTTTTGGGCAATAAATAAAACTTTATAAATAAAGCTTTCTTGGAACATAACTACACTCATTCTTGGAATGAGACTACACTTGGAACATAACTACACATTGCCTATGACTGTTTCTTGCCACAACAGCAGATTGAGTACATATTGCACATAGGCAGTATGGTTCAATAAGCTGAACGTATTTATTGTCTGGCCCTTTTCAGAAAACATTTGCCAACCCCTGTTTTAAATATGTTTGTGCCAAATAGCTTTCCAAAAGCATTGTATTGGCCAGGGTGTGATGGCTGGTGCCTGTAATCCCAGCACTTCAGGAGGCCAAGACAGGAGGATCACTTGAAACCAGGAGTTCAAGACCAGCCCGGGCAACATAGCAAGGCCACGTTTCCACAAAAAAAAAAAAAAAAAAAAGAATTGCATTAATTTACGTTACTATCAATATTATGAAAGGGTATCAATTGTTCTGCATCCAGGCCAGCATTCGGTGTTTGTTTTAATCTTTGCATATCATTTTTAAAATGAGAAAAATAGTATTTTTTCTCAATTTGAATTTATTGGATTATTGGTGAGTAATTTTTTTCCATTTATTATTTACTTCTTGAATGACTCCTTTTCTGAATTTTCTGTTCATATTCCTTACTCATTAATTACAGAGAGATTGCTTTGTATTTTTTTATTGTTTTATCTAGCAATTTATGTAAGTTCTTTGTACAATTATTAATCCATTTTTATCATATTTACCATAAATTCCAGAAAAGTCTTGCCATATTTATTAATACAGTGACTTTGGGCAGATCCCTCAACCTCACTTTCCTTCAGTTTACTCAACTACAGGACAGAAGTAGAATTATTTTTTGTGATATTATGTTGAAAATTTGATGAAAGCTTTTCATCAAATCTTTTACTAAACAAATGAAAGTTTTAATTATTATGATCATTATCATTATTATTACCTGTGAAAACAAGCTAGCAGAAACAAAAGCATCAACTGCATTCTGCCCAACTTTTGGATGATATATGGCAGTGACTTTCAAACCATGTTCTATGTATCTTAGTGTCACAGTAAGTATTCTTTCAGTTAGAAGTGAGAGAGAGCCCAGCTCAAACAGGCTTAAGCAAAGTAGGCACAACTTTTGGCTCAGGTCACTGTAAAGTTCAGGATTTGGGATACGGCCAGATCCAGGGGTCCTGGCAATGTCACCAGGACTGCCTGCCTTCTCTCCATCTCTTGAGTCAGCCATGCTTAGTTTTGGCTGTGCTCTCAGGATGCTGCAGATCCTGGCTATGATGGCTTGAAACTTTGTCCCTCCCAAAACTCACATAGAAGTTTAATCTCCAATGTGACAATATTGAGAAGTGGGGCCTTTTAGAGGTGATTGGGTCCTGAGGTCTCTGCCCTGATGAATGGATTAATCTATTCATGGATTAATGGATTACTGGATTATTGAGGGAGTGGAACTGGCAGCTCTGTAAAGAAATGAGGAGAGGCCTGAGTTAGCATGTGCAGCCCCCTCATCATGTGATGCCCTGCCCCACCTTGGGACTCTGCAAAGATTCCCCCACCCACCCACCAACAAGAAAGTCTTCACCAGATGTGGCCCCTCCACCTGGGACTCCTCAGCCTCCATAATTGTAAGAAATAAATTCCTTGATGTGGTTTCACTGTGTCCCCACCTAAATCTCATCTTGAATTGTAGCTCCCACCCATGTGTTGTGGGAGGGACCTGGAAGGAGGTAATTGAATCATGGGGTGGGTCTTTCCCACGTTATTCTCAGGATAGTGAATAAGTCTCACGAGATCTGATGGTTTTATAAATGGGAGTTCCCCTGCACAAACTCTCCCTTTGCTGGCAGCCATGTAAGATGTCCCTTTGCTCTTCTTCATCTTCGACCGTGATTGTGAGGCCTCCCCAGCCATGTGGAACCGTGAGTCCATTAAACCTCTTTCCTTTATAAATTACCCAGTCTTGGGTATGTCTTTATCAGCAGGTGTGAAAATGGACTAATACATTCCTTTTTAAAAATAAATTACCCAGTTTCAAGTATTCTGTTACAAGGCACAAAAAACAAAGACACTGGCTTAAGCCCAATCAGCCTGGCAAGCTTCTGCTTCAGTGCATCCAGGACAGTTTCCAAGGCCAGACTCTGGACCATCCTGCGTCCCAGGCCCTTCCTGAATCAATCATTATGGCCAGGATGTGGCACTGGCAGACTGGTTGGGCCTGGCGGATGAAGTCCCCATCTGAGAATGGGTGAGGGTGAGTCCCCAGAGGAAAATCAGGCACTGTCTCTAGACAAAGGGGCCGTGAGCTAGGCAGGCAGGAAACAGACATCTCTGCAGGTGCCTCAGGGACTACACTGAGAGCCAGGGGGCTGAGGGGTCAGGAGACCTTTCTTTCCTTCCCCTCATTCAGTCACATCACCTTCAGCTGTTTTATATATTGGTCCTCTGGGTAAGAATTTGCTTAAGAAACAGCTTCTGCTGCTAAGTGAGTTTGCACATGCTTGATGTGGACTAAGGGGAAGTGTCCAGAGAGAAAGCCATGAATGAGAGACAGGAACCTAAATTTTGCAGAGAATCATGGCAAGGAGACTCTGAGAGGTAGGCATCACACTCCTAGAAAGTGAATTTATTGTTCCTGGGATTACAGCAGGAAGCAAGGCTGACACCGTTTGGGTCTGTGTCCCCACTCAAATCTCATGTCAAATTGTAATTCCTAATGTTGGAGGTGGGGCCTGGTGGGAGGTGATTGGATTATGGGGGTGGATTTCCCCCTTTGGTGCTGTTTTCATGATAGAGTTTTTGAGAGATCTGGTTGTTTAAAAGTGTGTAGGACCTCCCCTCTCTCTTCCTCCAGCTCCCAGCCATGTTTCCTGAGGCCTCCTCAGAAACCAAGCAGATGCCAACATCATGCTTCCTGTACAGCCTGCAGAACCATGAGTCAATTAAACCTCTTTTCTTTATAAATTACACAGTCTCAGGTATTTCTTCACAGCAATGTGAAAACAGACTAATCCAAAGAAAAAGACCCATCTTCAAGGCACTTACATTCTAATTATCCAGACAGCAGCACGTAAGTCAGTAAATATTATATTGTGTTGTATTAGAATCAAATAGTGTCACAGGCTCTGAAGGAACATAAGGCACTGTGATCAAGAGGGATGAGGTTGGGGGGCCCTTTACCTAGGAGGGCCAGGGAGGGCCTCTGTAAGGAAGTGACATTTGAGCTGGGATCCTCGAGAAGGAACTCTGGAGAAGGAGCATCCTGCCAGAGGCCCCAGAGGAAACCCTGCTAGGTATACCTGAGGGACACAACAGCCAATGGGTTGGAGCATGGTAAGTAAAGGTGTGAGCAGCGGAGGACGCAGAAGGGCCAGGGCCAGGAGATGGAGGACGTTGCAAGCTTTGGCAAAGGAGATGGAAGTCCTGGTCCGATACACAGAGTGTGGCAGAGAGAAGAGAGAACAAGTGTATTCTGCTGGACCAGCGCAAGGTGTGGCTCTTGATGCAGCAAGGAAAGCTACAGGAAAAGAGTTCCAATTCTAGCTCACTCAGAAGGAAGCCATTTCTGGCAGTCCCTGGTGCTTCCAACCACAGAATGGGCAGCCTGGAGGAGGTGAGCGCTCTGTCCACAGAGGTATGCAAACAGGGTAAAATGGCAGGACATGCTAGAGTCTCAGGAGTTGGTGATTCAGTGAAATCAGCGGGGAAAAAAAAAAAAACAAAAAACCCAAACTCGATAATAATCCTTAACAAAGTTTACAGTGGCAAAGGACCCACTTAAAACATTTTAGCAGCAGCCTGCTGCGATCAGAGCAATCTCTGGAAATGATTTATTTACATATAAAAATGAGACATTTCCCAACAACCTCGAGACAGCCCCTGGGGTGAGGCTCTCATTGGACGGAGCCTCCCTTGGGGCCAGGAGGCTCTGCCCCTCCTTGGCTCCTGCCTCGGTTGGGGGCTGATTGCCTCTCCCAAGGGAGGCGGAGGCGCGCGCCCTGCCAGCATTCCAGAGAGTTGCTTCTCCAAAATAAACCTTGCATAAGCATTTAAATGTGCGGCTGGGCATGAAGTACAGTCAACATTTTTATTCCAAGAATGCAAATGAGCCCCTGAGGGGCCTGGAAGAGGCAAAAATGCCCTGGCCCAGAAGTACATTTTTGAAAGGCTTGAATTGGGCACAGCTAGTTTCACTTTCTCAAACCAGTCTTGGGGAAATTGAGGCCCAGAGGTCGACTCAGGGTCACAGGGAGTGGAAAGGGCAGAGCAGCTGGAGACTTTCTATCCTGCTGCACTCTCCCCCAATCAGAGCTTTATTTGTTTGCATTGAGCAAGTTCCCAGATGCAGCCAAGTAGTGGGCGGACAGGTAACTGGATCATTTCACGGAAGGGGACCTCCCGGCAAGTGTCCGCTGAGTCTGCGCTGGGCACCAGTGATTCCTGAGGCTTGGGAATCTGGACCCTGACTTTGAAGGGCAAGAAGAAGCCTGTCCTTATCCTGAAGGTACTTCCAGCCCCCATCCCAGGCAGCATTAGGGCCCCTCCCTCCTCTGGGCTCCATCCACAGCACCTGAGGTTCTTGTCACCTCAAGCCTTGTCCACTCCAAGGGTCTAGCATATATCAGGTGCCCAAAACCTGTTGCCACAACCTGAGCCAAGTGGCCTTCCCATAGAGGACCTTCCTCACCACAGAAAGAGGGACAAGCAACTAGATTGGCTATATCCTGGGCAGGGGCCACAGAAGCCCTGGGGACTATCCTGGGCTTTCCCTGAGACTTTGGACCTCAAGTACGGGCCAGACCCTGGGAATAGATGTTTCTAAGTCTCCCAGAGATACCCAGAAGTTTCAGGGGCCATGAGAGGGAGCTCTGGGCTTTAAGATCTCAGAGGCCTCCTTCAGTGTAGATCCCCCACATTTGTCCTGGCCTGGCGGGGTCGCCTAGCAGGGCAGACTCATCTGGAGTCGAGCACCCACCCTGACCAGGTGCTGCTCGACTCTCCTTCTGCTAACCCAGGCGGCTCAGGGACTTGCTCTCAGCATCCCATGAGCAGAAGGGTCCTGGTCTATTGGCCCCTGCAGCGTCATGCAGGCTCCTGAGGGTGGGTGGAGGGCCCAGGCCAGGCATGAGTACAAATGAGGTCCCCCAGGCAAGGCTGGTCCCACCAAGGAAGCCCTTCTGTTCAAAGACGGATCTTGAGTTTAGTTTAATTCTTTGGAGAAAAGACTGTTTCCCATTCTTAGGAAGGATCACGCCTCCCCTCACTACCCCCACATCCATATTGTGCTGCAAAGTGGTTAACCTTTTCCCATCACGCCTCATGCCCAAACGCATTTTCAAAATTGCACTAGCTTCTAGGATCCTCCTTCTTTACTGCTGGGGAGAGAAGGGCACCTCTAGACGGAATTCTGTTCATCTCTGATCATTTTCTGATAGAACTGGAGCGGAGGGGGCTGGTCCATGTGTCCCCCTCACAGCTCCAAGAGTAGAGGTTCCTGTTTTTCTCTAGGGACCCAGCACTGTGCCAGGCTCCCAGCAGCAACTCCTGGACCCCCAGGGTCCTGTCCACCTCCCTCATAGGTATTGATTAGCTGATGGACACCAATTAGGCAGGGGTGTTCAGCTGGCCCGGCTCCACCAACCCATGTGCCTGTTTCCCTGCTAGAGTGAAGTGCCTGGTTTCTCATCCCCGGAGAATTACAACTCACTTTAAACAAGAAGGCGGATGACTTCGTGCCTGCCTCCCCCAAGCCTAGCAGCTTAGCACCATCTGAATTCCAATTAGCATCATCAAGTTTTCTCAGGGAGGAAAAAGTTTCCCCTGACACCCACCTCCTTCCAGCTGCAAGAAGTTTGCTCAAGGCTAAGACACATCTGCAGAGTCATGAGTCCATCCGCTGAATATGCCTTTATCACCACCTACTTGGAGCCCCAGTTCCCGACAACAGTCATAGTTACTGCTGATAGCCTGTGATCTGTATGCCAGGCACCTCATCTCGGCCCTCACAGTGCCTAGGAAGTGGGCACTTATGTTGCCCCACCAAAGATGAGGAGACTCAGGCTCTGTGACCAGTGCAAGGCCACCTGCCCTTGCCCATCCACCTGGAGATGAGGCTTACCCAGGACTCTTATTTCAAAGCCTGGGATCTGAAAGGTGCACAATATCTCCACATCTGCAAAAGGGACAGAGCTCGGGGCATTAAAGATGATCTTTGGAGAGCAGCTGGTCAAGTGCCACATAGAAGCTCAACAAAGGTCCACTCCAATAAAGAATTGGAGGTACAGCTGGAGGAGCTGAATCACACAGATAACCTCCCTCCAGAATTGGCTTAGAGACCTGTAGGGAGGCAATGCCATGCAGGCTGGAGTTCAAGCCTTAAGAGGCACAAATGGCCTGCCCTAGGAACTGGAAGAAGGGTGGGTCTTGCCAGCAGGGAACCTGGGAATGCTGCATGGGGGAATGTCAACAAGCAACAAATGGTCTGGTTTGCCTGTGTGCAAGGGAAAGCCCAACACTGAAGCACTGGATTTAGATCTTGCAATGAGGTGATGCTGGGAGGAATGATATGACTGGATCCTACCATGGGGTGACATGAGGGCTTGATGTCACTGGATCCTGGATCCTGCCATATGGTGTCCACTGCTTAATTCAGTCCTATTCCTTGGCCTGAGCCCTTAGCTTCCACCCTTGGTTCATCTGGACATTCTCAGGCCATGTGACCTTCAACCTGGGGGTCCACAGCAATTTTAAAACAACTCACTGTTTCATTACACAAAGTTGAACCAGATTGAGCTGGTGCCATTATAGGAGGAGGCATTGGCGGACTTTGAGGGATGGGGAAGATTTCAGTGGAGACGGCTCCCACCTAAAAGCCTAATGAGGAAAGGAAGCATTCTGGGCTGTAGTTCTGCCTTCCACCTGAATGTCCCTGAGATAGACTGGGCCCAAGTCTGTGTACCTGCTGTGCCAGCCATTGTCATCTATGGACGTTCCTGCTTCTTTCCCAGAAAGTACCAATGCCCTTCAGGGGCCAGGCCCTGGCTCTGTGGGCCTGAGGACACCCAGGTTCCTGCCTTTCCCCTGGGGGCCTTAGTTTCTTCTCTCCTTTCTGTCTCCTCACACTCTCTGCCTGTGACTGAGCCTCTTGAGGGCAAGGATACGTTTTGTCCAGCAGGCAGGCCCCGGCCCTGGCACTTGTCCCAGCACTGAGCAAAAGAGCCTGGTAGGCATTTGTGTTACTGGTAGAGGGTCTTGACTGCAAGTTGTCCAGGTTCTTGGCGTTTTGAACAAAGAATTGGACAAAAGGCACAGAAAAGCAAGGAAAGAATGAAGCAACAAAAGCAGAGACGTACTGAAAGTGGAAGTACACTCCACAGTGAGGGAGGGGGCCAAGCAGAGGCTCAAGAGACCCAGATACAGAATCTTCTTGGGTCCACATACCCCCAGAGGTCTCCCACTGGCCCCTTGGTGTTCACCTTAGGTAAATGCAACGGTGGCCCACAATCAGTGAAGTTACGCAGGTCATACTCCCATGCAAACATCTGATTGGTTGCGGAAAGCCACCAATCAGAGGCTAAAGTGAAGTTACAAAGTTGCACTTCTATGTAAATGAAGACTTGGCCTGCAATCTTTCTGTCTGCAACTAATTAGAGGCTGAAGTGAAGTTACAAAGTTACACTTCTTTGCAAACATATGATTGGTTACAAAAAGCAACCAATCAGAGGTACTTTCAATTTTCCATCTGCCACACAGAAAAGGTGGGCGTTTGCAAAGGGAGTAGCCTCTGGTCCTTTTGTTACTTAGGAGTGGAAAGTTAGGGTTTTCCTTTCAATTTAGTTCTAGGAAGTCAGTGTGAAATGACCTTGGGTTCCCTGTCTCCAGACCCTATTCTCCTGCCTCATTTGTAGGTTAGAACATGATAGAACAGAGTGGTACCCCATCATTACTCCCCCTTTCTCCATCACTACCCACAAGGATGCCATGTGAACTGAATCCAAGCCAACGGGCTTGGACTCCACCTCTGGGTCTAAAGCTGGAGGAAGTCACACTGCAGTTCCGAGTCTCAGTTTCCTCATCTATAAAATAGGGATAACTAAGCCCTCCAGGGCTCTTGGAGGTGATGGGTGAGATAACTTATGTAGGAGCCCTTTTGAAAAATTAAGCAGCTCTCTAATTCTCTCTCTTTACATAGAACATATTTTTAAAATGAGTTTTAAAATATTAGAATCCTTTGCTCATTTTTTTTTTTTTTTTTTGCCTGTCAAAAGTTTCATTTTGCCAAACTCTTTAGAAAATGAACTTGCTGAAAAACAAAAATTACTTTTATAGAGATAGGGTTTCGTTATGTTGCCCAGGCTGGTCTGGAACTCCTGGCCTCAAGCACTTCTCCCACTTCAGCCTCCCAAAGTGCTGGGATTACAGGCATGAGCCATCATGCTTGGCCTTGAAGCATGAACTCTTGAATTAGCTTTTGAATATGTAGAAACCTTTGTGAGTCACCAAGGGCCTTTGTATTGTAATCTCCATGGACTGTCCCAATAGGACAGTGGTTCACATTACCTGGCAAGTACACATGAGAAGGCTAAGGGACCTCCCAAAGGTCACATGGCAGAAGATGGCTTAAACCAAGTCTCCCTATCTCCGTTGTTGGGTGAGCTCTGTGCCCTGCTGAGCTCTGAGCAGAGTCCCAGCTACTCCCTCAGATCACTAAAGGCTCCTACCCTCTACCCTCACCATAAAAACAATTCAACTTTGCCAAGTCCCCAAGCCTGACCTCAGGAAGAAAAGTCTCAGTGGATGCTCACTCTCATGGGGCAGGGACTGGCAGCTGTGGCTGGTCTCTGAGGCTCAGGCCACCCCAGGCTCTGCACCTCACTGGCCAGGGAGGGCAGCCCTGCTGGCTGCTACAATCCCCCTGGGAGTGAGGGGCGGGACCAACTCACTCACTCAACCCACCTGAATTAAGCATCATCTGCTAGTGTTGGGGCCCCGCCCCTGGGCCACTATCGCTTACAACAGCTCTGCTTCCCTGACCAAATTCAGACTGACTCAAGCTTCAAATGTCACCATGGAGTGCTCTTGCTTGGCCAGACATCTGCCAAAAGCTGCCCTCGCCCAGTCTCAGTCAAGAGGCAATGACAGCCTACCGGGAGTTGCTGGCAGATCAGCGAGCTCTTCACTCACAGAGACAATCATAGTGACAGGTGGATAAATTTTCATCTATCAGCTGTTACAGTGACCCTTGATCATGAGAGAGAGAGAGAGCCCTTTTGCTAGAAAGACCTCATCACTCGCCCAACAGAAGCAGGTGCTGCATCCTAAAACACAACTGCCTGCTATTTACAAATCCACGAGGGAGTGAAAAGTCTTTTCTAGTGTCAACTGAAAAATCACAAAGTTATCAATTTAGAAAGGAACCTTCCTTCCTTCCTTCCTTCCTTCCTTCCTTCCTTCCTTCCTTAAGCTTCCTTCCTCTCTCTCTCTCTCTTTCTTCTTCCTGTCTTTCATCATTCTTTCTTTTTGAGAGGGGTCTTAACTCTGTCACACAGGCTGGAGTGCAATGGCACAAACATAACTCACTGCAGCCTTGACCTTTTGGGCTCAAGTGACCCTCCTGCCTCAGCCTTCCTTGTAGCTGGGACCACAGGCATGCAACACCATGCCTGGCTAAGTTTTTGATTTTTTGTAGAGACAAGGTCTCGCTTTGTTGCCCAAGCTGATCTCAAACTCCTGGGCTTAAGTGATCCTCCCACCTCAGCCTCCTAAACTGCAGGGATTACAGGTATTAGCCACCGCACCTGGCCAGGGAGTTTATTTCCTATAAAGGGTTATATCCTGCAGGCTGGTCATCTTGGAGACTGGGAAGTGCAGCATCCAGTAGAGCCCCAAAGGTAGGCATTTCAAAGGAGAAAAGGATGAGACAGGGATTTATGCTGAATGTGTTGTCCAAATATACATATTCAACAGGTTATAGGAGGAGCTATGAATATTCACAAAGGGGCTTCTGATGCATGTGTACTGAACAAGCATGCATATTACATGCATCTTAAGTTTACTTTGGGATGAACACAACATTTAAATGCATTGAAATTAGGCACTGTGTGTTAAAAGATAAAGCAGGGACACGAAGGCACTTGGTGCACAGCCTCTGTAAACTTACCAGAATGAGTCCGTGGTTGGTCCATTTGTCGCTTATTAGGACAAATCAGTCTCTTGTCTAATCAAAGCTGCAGTTCTGTCTGGTGGAACTGGGTGCTCAGTCAGTGTCTGCTGTTTGGTGAGCTGCAGTTACTTCCATATTGCTTATTTCAAGCCAGTGCTTGTTTAGCTGCTGAAGATAAAAACGGGGAATTCTTGTGACAATTGGAATATAGTTTATTCTGTGACCGTAGGGGTTCATGACTTAACCCTCACCTGGTATGGGCTTAGGTCTGGTTTATAATTTGTTATCTTATCGCCACAACGAGTCCATTCTGTCAGTCTTTTGGTCTCTTTGTTAACATTCATGCTGGTCAGTTGTTGTGTCTAAGCCACAAAAGGGATGGGGGAGAATGAGGCATGTCAGGACTAGGAACTCAGTTTTCAGGGTTTCTCTGAGGTCCTTTTGAGGTAGAAGGTGGGACTCAACTCAGGAGGCAGGACTCGACTATGGAGGCGGGACTTGGACATTGGACCAAATTGAGGACTAGTTAAAACAGGGATATGTCAGAAGCAGCTTTCCATAAGCCTTGCTCACTCATGTGCCATGTCAGTTTACCATTGCCATTTTAACATCTGGAAGTTACTGCTCCTTTCCATGGTAACAACCTGATGACCCAGAAGTTATCCTATTTCTAGAAATTTTTGTATAATCTGGCCCCTAATTTGTATATAATTGAAAGCAAGTTTAAATATGACTGGGGAACTGCCTCTTAGCTGCTGTTCTGGGTACACTGCCCAGGGGGTAGCCCTGCTGTGCAAGGAGCAATACCTCTGCTGTTGCTGTGCACTGCCTCTTCAATAAAAGTTGTTGTCTAACACCCACTGGCTCTCCCTGAATTCTTTCCTAGGTGAAGCCAGGAACCCTTCTGCGCTAAGCCCCAATTTTGGGGCTTGCTAGTGCTGTATCACTTTTGGTCAAGAGGGTGTCCGTTCAGTTGGTTGCTGGGCTTAGGATTTTTAGTTCTCACCAGGAATGTGCATGGCAAGCTGGTGCCTCTGGGAACCAGCCACAGATGACATGTAGATTCGGGGGGGGGTGGGGGGGCGGGGGTGTGAGCAGTGAGCTCCCATCAGATCCTAAGCACACATTACCACTTACCCCAAGCAGTGGTTCTGGAAGAACATTCCCAAGAACCAAGCCATTGTGTAAGTCTCCCAGATGAACAAGTGTGAGTGCTTAAGTTTCAGCAGTTACCTTGCAGGGCTGGAAACCAAGGTAAGCGCAGTGAATTCAACACAAAGCCCACAGTGGATCCTCAGACTCGGAAAGCACCCATTCTTGCCCTTGACCCCCCTTCTACCACTGCAGAGGACACTTCCTTCCACCTGATGGAAGGCAGGTTACCTCCTGCACCCAAGAACCAAGCATTGTGTTCTCTCTCCTGCCACTATCCAGTCATGGGCTAAGCTTGGTACACATATTAGCTCACTTTTTATAACAGTGCCAAGGGGCAAATATTACTATCCCTAATTTCTATAAAAGAAACTGAGTCCCAGATAAGCTAAATGATACACCTGACTTCGTAGAGGGAGTAGGTAGGTGGTGAAGTTGGGGATGAGATTCTACTTTCAATATTAGAGCAGTGGTTTTCAAGATTTAGCAAATGGTAGCTTATGCTTAGGATTCAGAGTCCTAGGTCCTTCCCTCAGTGCTTTGATTCGGTGGGTCTGGCTGGGGCTTGGGAACAATGAGTCTGTTGCAGCCTGTCCACAGCCCACACCTAGGAAGGAGTATATCAAATGTTCCTCTCCACAAGGAAGTTATTTCTCCATGTGTTCACCTTCTCCATGCAGTTTGCCTATAGGAACCTCCCTCTGCACATTACTATGACATTCTGACTGAGGCCTGTTTTGTTGAACTTAGGTAATGTCAGGGTTCAAATCCCAACTCCTCCACATACTAGCTCTGTGACATTGGGTAAGATACCAACCTGTCCTTGTCCTGATTTTCTCATCTGTAAAACTGGGTAAATAATAGGTGCTGTCTCAAAATTGTTATGAACGTGAAATTGGTGCATCTATGTAAAATATTTGTAACAATACCTGACATATAATAAGCTCTCAATAAACATTAGCTGCCATTATTATTATAGCTATTCTTGTGGTTATCGTTACTGTTGAGCTATTTCAAGTGTATGTGTCTCATCTGCACAATAAGATTCTAATCTCCCAAAGAGCACAGAGCTTAGCACAAGACAGCATATACAGTAGATTCTCAACAAATATCCATTGAGTGTCTAAATTAATTTTTAAATTCATAAGCAATCAAATCCCACAGTTAGCATATGAGGGAATTAATAATACTATAATACCATAAGTAATGAATAATATTATAATACTATAAGTACCAATGTTATTGATCACTTGTGGAGCACCTAATACATGTGAGGATTAGGGTTAAACACTTTACATGAATTATTCCATTTAATTATGATAACAATTACTCATGAGTTGAGTATTACTTGCCATAAGAAAACTGAGGCACAGGGGCGGAGCAAGATGGCCGAATAGGAACAGCTCCAGTCTCCAACTCCCAGCGCGAGCGACACAGAAGACCGGTGATTTCTGCATTTTCAACTGAGGTACTGGGGTCATCTCTCTAGGGAGTGCTGGACAATCGGTGCGGGTCAGCTGCTGCAGCCTGACCAGCGTGAGCTGAAGCAGGGCGAGGCATCGCCTCACCTGGAAGCGCAAGGGGGAAGGAAATCCCTTTTCCTAGCCAGGGGAACTGAGACACACACCACCTGGAAAATCGGGTAACTCCCACCCCAATACTGCGCTTTAAGGAAACAGGCACACCAGGAGAATATATCCCACACCTGGCCGGGAGGGTCCCACGCCCACGGAGCCTCCCTCACTGCTAACACAGCCGTCTGCAGCGATCTATCCGCAAGGCAGCAGCGAGGCTGGGGAAGGGGCGCCCGCCATTGCTGAGGCTTAAGTAGGTAAACAAAGCCGCTGGGAAGCTCGAACTGGGTGGAGCTCACAGCAGCTCAAGGAAGCCTGCCTGTCTCTGTAGACTCTACCGCTGCGGACAGCGCACAGCTGCAGTCCATTAGGGGAAAGAGCGGGGCCGCTGCAGACCCGAACGACTCTGTCTGACAGCTTTGGGGAGAGCCGTGGATCTCCTAACGCGGAGGTTGAGATCTGAGAACGGACAGACTGCCTGCTCAGGTGGGTCCCTGACCCCTGAGTAGCCTAGCTGGGAGACATCCCCCACTAGGGGCAGTCTGATACCCCACACCTCACAGGGTGGCGTCACCCCTGAGAGGAAACTTCCAAAGAAAGAATCAGACAGGTACACTCACTGTTCAGCAATATTCTATCTTCAGCAACCTCTGCTGCTGATACCCAGGCAAACAGGGTCTGGTGTGGACCTCAAGCAATCTCTAACAGACCAACAGACAGTCCTTCTGACTGTCAGACGGAAAACTATCAAACAGGAAGGACACCTATACCAAAACCCCATCAGTACGTCACCATCATCAAAGTCCAGAGACAGATAAAACCACAAAGATGGGGAAGAAGCAGGGCAGAAAAGCTGGAAATTCAAAAAATAAGAGCGCATCTCCCCCTGCAAAGGAGCGCAGCCCATCGCCAGCAACGGATCAAAGCTGGTCAGAGAATGACTTTGACGAGATGAGAGAAGAAGGCTTCAGTCCATCAAACCTCTCAGAGCTAAAGGAGGAATTACGTACCCAGCGCAAAGAAACTAAAAATCTTGAAAAAAAAGTGGAAGAATTGACAGCTAGACTAATTAATGCAGAGACGATCATAAACGAAATGACAGAGATGAAAACCATGACACGAGAAATACGTGACAAATGCACAAGCTTCGGTAACCGACTCGATCAACTGGAGGAAGAGTATCAGCGATTGAGGATCAAATGAATGAAATGAAGCGAGAAGAGAAACCAAAAGAAAAAAGAAGAAAAAGAAATGAACAAAGCCTGCAAGAAGTATGGGATTATGTAAAAAGACCAAATCTACGTCTGATTGGGGTGCCTGAAAGTGAGGGGGAAAATGGAACCAAGTTGGAAAACACTCTTCAGGATATCATCCAGGAGAACTTCCCCAACCTAGTAGGGCAGGCCAACATTCAAATTCAGGAAATACAGAGAACGCCACAAAGATACTCCTCCAGAAGAGCAACTACAAGACACATAATTGCCAGATTCACCAAAGTTGAAATGAAGGAAAAAATCTTAAGGGCAGCCAGAGAGAAAGGTCGGGTTACCCACAAAGGGAAGCCCATCAGAATAACAGCAGACCTCTCGGCAGAAACTCTACAAGCCAGAAGAGAGTGGGGGCCAATATTCAACGTTCTTAAAGAAAAGAATTTTCAACCCAGAATTTCATATCCAGCCAAACTAAGCTTCATCAGTGAAGGAGAAATAAAATCCTTTACAGATAAGCAAATGCTTAGAGATTTTGTCACCACCAGGCCTGCCTTACAAGAGACCCTGAAGGAAGCCCTAAACATGGAAAGGAACAACCGGTACCAGCCATTGCAAAAACATGCCAAAATGTAAAGACCATCGAGGCTAGGAAGAAACTGCATCAACTAACGAGCAAAATAACCAGTTAATATCATAATGACAGGATCAAGTTCACACATAACAATATTAACCTTAATGTCAATGGACTAAATGCTCCAATTAAAAGACACAGACTGGCAAACTGGATCAAGAGTCAAGACCCATCAGTCTGCTGTATTCAGGAGACCCATCTCACATGCAGAGACATACATAGGCTCAAAATAAAGGGATGGAGGAAGATCTACCAAGCAAATGGAGAACAAAAAAAAGCAGGGGTTGCAATCCTAGTCTCTGATAAAACAGACTTTAAACCATCAAAGATCAAAAGAGACAAAGAAGGCCATTACATCATGGTAAAGGGATCAATTCAACAGGAAGAGCTAACTCTCCTAAATATATATGCACCCAATACAGGAGCACCCAGATTCATAAAGCAAGTCCTTAGAGACCTACAAAGAGACTTAGACTCCCATACAATAATAATGGGAGACTTCAACACTCCACTGTCAACATTAGACAGATCAACGAGACAGAAAGTTAACAAGGATATCCAGGAATTGAACTCATCTCTGCACCAAGCGGACCTAATAGACATCTATAGAACTCTCCACCCCAAATCAACAGAATATACATTCTTCTCAGCACCACATTGCACTTATTCCAAAATTGACCACATAATTGGAAGTAAAGCACTCCTCAGCAAATGTACAAGAACTGAAATTATAACAAACTGTCTCTCAGACCACAGTGCAATCAAACTAGAACTCAGGACTAAGAAACTCAATCAAAACCGCTCAACTACATGGAAACTGAACAACCTGCTCCTGAATGACTACTGGGTACATAACGAAATGAAAGCAGAAATAAAGATGTTCTTTGAAACCAATGAGAACAAAGATACAACATACCAGAATCTCTGGGACACATTTAAAGCAGTGTGTAGAGGGAAATTTATAGCACTAAATGCCCACAAGAGAAAGCAGGAGAGATCTAAAATTGACACTCTAACATCACAATTAAAAGAACTAGAGAGGCAAGAGCAAACACATTCAAAAGCTAGCAGAAGGCAAGAAATAACTAAGATCAGAGCAGAACTGAAGGAGATAGAGACACAAAAAACCCTCCAAAAAATCAATGAATCCAGGAGTTGGTTTTTTGAAAAGATCAACAAAATTGACAGACCGCTAGCTAGACTAATAAAGAAGAAAAGAGAGAAGAATCAAATAGACGCAATAAAAAATGATAAAGGGGATATCACCACCGACCCCACAGAAATACAAACAACCATCAGAGAATACTATAAATGCCTCTACGCAAATCAACTAGAAAATCTAGAAGAAATGGATAATTTCCTGGACACTTACACTCTCCCAAGACTAAACCAGGAAGAAGTTGAATCCCTGAATAGACCAATAGCAGGCTCTGAAATTGAGGCAACAATTAATAGCCTACCCACCAAAAAAAGTCCAGGACCAGATGGATTCACAGCTGAATTCTACCAGAGGTACAAGGAGGAGCTGGTACCATTCCTTCTGAAACTATTCCAATCAATAGAAAAAGAGGGAATCCTCCCTAACTCTTTTATGAGGCCAACATCATCCTGATACCAAAGCCTGGCAGAGACACAACAAAAAAGAGAATTTTAGACCAATATCCCTGATGAACATCGATGCAAAAATCCTCAATAAAATACTGGCAAACCGGATTCAGCAGCACATCAAAAAGCTTATCCACCATGATCAAGTGGGCTTCATCCCTGGGATGCAAGGCTGGTTCAACATTCGCAAATCAATAAACGTAATCCAGCATATAAACAGAACCAAAGACAAGAACCACATAATTATCTCAATAGATGCAGAAAAGGCTTTTGACAAAATTCAACAGCCCTTTATGCTAAAAACGCTCAATAAATTTGGTATTAATGGAACGTACCTCAAAATAATAAGAGCTATTTATGACAAACCCACAGCTAATATCATACTGAATGGGCAAAAACTGGAAAAATTCCCTTTGAAAACTGGCACAAGACAGGGATGCCCTCTCTCACCACTCCTATTCAACATAGTGTTGGAAGTTCTGGCTAGGGCAATCAGGCAAGAGAAGAAATCAAGGGTATCCAGTTAGGAAAAGAAGAAGTCAATTGTCCCTGTTTGCAGATGACATGATTGTATATTTAGAAAACCCCATCGTCTCAGCCCAAAATCTCCTTAAGCTGATAAGCAACTTCAGCAAAGTCTCAGGATACAAAATTAATGTGCAAAAATCACAAGCATTCTTATACACCAGTAACAGACAAGCAGAGAGCCAAATCAGGAATGAACTTCCATTCACAATTGCTTCAAAGAGAATAAAATACCTAGGAATCCAGCTTACAAGGGATGTAAAGGACCTCTTCAAGGAGAACTACAAACCACTGCTCAGTGAAATCAAAGAGGACACAAACAAATGGAAGAACATACCATGCTCATGGATAGGAAGAATCAATATCGTGAAAATGGCCATACTGCCCAAGGTGATTTATAGATTCAATGCCATCCCCATCAAGCTACCAATGACTTTCTTCACAGAATTGGAAAAAACTGCTTTAAAGTTCATATGGAACCAAAAAAGAGCCCGCATTGCCAAGACAATCCTAAGTCAAAAGGACAAAGCTGGAGGCGTCACGCTACCTGACTTCAAACTATACTACAAGGCTACAGTAACCAAAACAGCATGGTACTGGTACCACAACAGAGATATAGACCAATGGAACAGAACAGAGTCCTCAGAAATAATACCACACATCTACAGCCATCTGATCTTTGACAAACCTGAGAGAAACAAGAAATGGGGAAAGGATTCCCTATTTAATAAATGGTGCTGGGAAAATTGGCTAGCCATAAGTAGAAAGCTGAAACTGGATCCTTTCCTTACCCTTATACGAAAATTAATTCAAGATGGATTAGAGACTTAAATGTTAGACCTAATACCATAAAAACCCTAGAAGAAAATCTAGGTAGTACCATTCAGGACATAGGCATGGGCAAGGACTTCATGTCTAAAACACCAAAAGCAACGGCAGCAAAAGCAAAAATTGACACATGGGATCTAATTAAACTAAAGAGCTTTTGCACAGCTAAAGAAACTACCATCAGAGTGAACAGGCAACCTACAGAATGGGAAAAAATTTTTGCAACCTACTCATCTGACAAAGGGCTAATATCCAGAATCTACAAAGAACTCAAACAAATATACAAGAAAAAAACAAACAACCCCATCAAAAAGTGGGGAAAGGATATGAACAGACATTTCTCAAAAGAAGACATCCATACAGCCAACAGACACATGAAAAAATGCTCATCATCACTCACCATCAGAGAAATGCAAATCAAAACTACAATGAGATACCATCTCACACCAGTCAGAATGGCAATCATTAAGAAGTCAGGAAACAACAGGTGTTGGAGAGGATGTGGAGAAATAGGAACACTTTTACACTGTTGGTGGGATTGTAAACTAGTTCAACCATTATGGAAAACAGTATGGCGATTCCTCAAGGATCTAGAACTAGATGTACCATATGACCCAGCCATCCCACTACTGGGTATATACCCAAAGGATTATAAATTACTCTACTACAAAGACACATGCACACGTATGTTTATTGCGGCACTATTCACAATAGCAAAGACTTGGAATCAACCCAAATGTCCATCTGTGACAGACTGGATTAAGAAAATGTGGCACATATACACCATGGAATACTATGCAGCCATAAAAAGGATGAGTTTGCATCCTTTGTAGGGACATGGATGCAGCTGGAAACCATCATTCTTAGCAAACTATCACAAGAAGAGAAACCAAACACCGCATGTTCTCACTCATAGGTGGGAACTGAACAATGAGATCACTTGGACTCGGGAAGGGGAACATCACACACTGGGGCCTATCATGGGGAGGGGGGAGGAGGGAGGGATTGCATTGGGGAGTTATACATGATATAAAAGTCATGCACATGTACCCTAGAACTTAAAGTATAATAAAAAAATAAAAATAAATAAAAAAATAAAAAAAATAAAAAAAATAAAAAAAAAAAAAAAATAAAAAATAAAAAATAAAAAAAATAAAAAAAATAAAACTGAGGCACAAAGAAGTTAAACAATTTTTCCATGTCCTTGAACTGCTAAGTAGTAGAGCTGGTATTTTATCCCAGGTTTTTCTAATGCAAGAGCTCATACTCTTAACCACACACTGTGTGCCAATTTTTCCCTTATTAGACTGGAAGCTTCTCCAGGGGAGTGATTGAGTCTCATTTATTAGTTTCCTTTGTCCCAGGCAGAGGACTTTACATAAAGTAGGCTCTCAAAGAAATGTTCACTGGGTATGTTTGCCTGAATGAATGGATGGATGCATGGCTGGATGGATGATGGATAGAGGGATGGAAGGGTTCAGGAGTGAATGAGTGGATGGGTGGAAGGATGGGAAGAGAGATGCATGGATGGATGCATGGATAGGTGGATGAATGGACAGATGGATGGATGGATTGATGGATGGATGAGTAGATAAAGAGATGGATGGATGGTGAGTAGTTTGATGGGTGAAGACATGATTGGGGGAATGTGTCTTTTTTTTTTTTTCTTTTTTTTTTTTGAGACAGAGTCTTACTCTGTTATCAGGCTGGAGTGCTGTGGCGCGATCTTGGCTCACTGCAATCTCTGCCTCCCAGGTTCAATGGATTCTCCTGCCTCAGCCTCCTGAGTAGCTGGGATTACAGGTGCAGACCACCACACCCAGGTAATTTTTGTATTTTTAGTACAGATTGGGTTTCACCATATTAGGCAGGATGGTCTCGATCTCCTGACCTCGTGATCCTCCCTCCTTGGCCTCCCAAAGTGCTGGGATTACAAGCAAGAGCCACTACGCCCGGCTGTGAATGTGTCTTTGGCAGAGCAAGTGGGTAAATGAAAGAGTATTCAGAAGGAAGGGTGAGTGGGTGGACAGGAGAATGAGTAAGTGGATGAAAAGTGAAAGAATACCCTCCTCAAGTTATTCTGCAGAGTAACACTCAAAGAATCCTGAGACAGGGAAATGTTGGAAACAGATGTACTAACATTTGGAGATAAAAGAAGCTGAAAAATGGCAGTGCTGTTCCTGGAAGGGAGATGGAGGCGGGAAAGACACATCTGGGTTACAGGAAAAGGCATCCTCTCATTCAGCATCTTCTAGTCTGAAAGAGCCCAGGGCTCCACAGTGGAGGCACTAATTGGATTTCATTAAAGTGAAATAGATTTTCTAGCTTTGGAAGTGCTAGTTCATTAATACATACTCTACTCATGGAAGGCATGGGGAGGGGAAGCTCCACCTAAGATAGGAGCTAAGAGACCCACAGTCTGATGCAACACTCAGGTTCTGAGCACGTGCTCTATGCCAGTGCCTGGGCAGAGTGTCAGGTATGCAGTAATACATACCCAACACTCTATCTCCAGAAACTTATAGGGTTGGGGAGAGGGTGACAGACATGCAACAAGGCAGGGCACTGAACAAGGGTAAGAAACACAGATTATCCACCGCAGGTCCTTAGTAGTTCTAGGGGTGGGGTAGAACTAAGTAGTAGAGAAGGGTGAAGTTGGCACAGCTGGTGTAAGGTTCATAGGGCCATTTTTCACAGAAGGAAGGTTGCTTGCCCAAAGTGGTAATTGTGCAAAACCAAGGGAGGAGAAAAGCGAGAGGGCCAAGGTTCACCCAATTGTTCAAAAACATTTGCTGAACACCTATGTGCCAGGCATTTTCTAAGTATGGGACAGTCATTACAGGAGATTGACAAGTTCCCGGAGCCAAGAAGAGTGATTAGGCTGGAGTTTTTAATTGGTGAGTTTTGAACATACAAGAGGTTTTTAATGCAGGACTGGATGAGGTCACCTGAGGAGAGTGTAGGAAGAATGGCTCCTTTTGGTTCATTCTCCCTCCTAGAGCAAGAATTCCTTCCACAGCATCACTGGCAGGTGGCCACTCAGCCACCTTGCATGTTCCAATGACAGGAAGCTCACTACCAGGCAAAGCAACCTGCCTATCTTTAGAAGTTCTAGTTGTTAGTAAGTTCTTTTCTACGTGGGCCAAAACCTCCCTCCTGGTTGTATTCCTTTGTGATAGTCCTGTCTCATTCCGTCAGCTCCCTCTTTGCCATGACCAGCTAGAACCAGCAGAGGTGGTTCAACACAGGCCCCTTGACTTTTTAAAAAATAATGGGGCCCTAGGTCTCTTTTGAGGGTACCCTGCATTCCTCAGTGCCATTTCACATCTCGGTAATGACAAAGTCTTATTTTAATTTCTGAGTTATGGCCTTAGAGACAAGAAGAAAAGAGGAGACACTTAAACATAGAAGAGGAGACTTTCATTCTTGTCCTTTTGTGAAACGCTTCTGGTTCCTTCAGCCACTCTTAGTTGACTGATGATCTACTCCAGCTTGCTTTGTCTCTGGGCTGGAGCCCCACCCTGGCAACCAGCTCTCCATGCCAGGGGCCACGGATGGCCACCGTACTGTGCTGCTTAGCCCCCATCTGGTTGCCCCTCATCTTACACAACCTCTTTGTGCAACATTTGACCAACTGAACCTTCTCTCCATGAATGGATGAGCTGTGGCCTTCCCAGTTGCTTTTTCTGCTCCTAGTCTTCTCTCAGTTTCATATTGTCCAGGTTCTGGGTAAGTAACCTTCTCCTGTCAGACATGACACTGTGGACATCATACTAGGTTGGCTGGTTACTCTCCTGCCCCCTCTTCCCACCCAGTTTTACCTCAGTTGCAAATAAATCAGGCTTCTTATGAGTTCTCTAGAGTTTTGCTGTGCAGTAAAGGGTTGGCTCAACAGACCTGGGTAGTCCACACCCTATGCATTCCAAGGAGATGTCTGTCCCCGGACCAGCTCCTAGGAGATAACCTCTAAGCCTTTAGAATATCTTGCCTGATCATAGTGTCTTTGGACCTGTGATGGTTAATACTGAGTATCAATTTGATTGGATCGAAGGATGCAAAATATTGATCCTGGGTGTGTCTGTGAGGGTGTTGCCAAAGGAGATTAATGTTTGAGTCGGTGGGCTGGGAAAGGCAGACCCACCCTTAATCTGAGTGGGCACAATCTAATCAGCTGCCAGCTTGACTAGACTATAAAGTGGGCAGAAAAAAAGTGAAAAGACTAAACCAGCCTCACCTCCCAGCCTATGTCTTTCTCCCACGCTGGATGCTGGGGAAGTGATAAGTGTCCATGAAATCTTCACAATTTATGTTCAGAGATTGCAGTAAAGACAGTAAGGAATTATAAAAGTATTAATTTGGGGAACTAATAAATGTCCATGAAATCTTCACAATTTATCTTCTTGTGCTGTGGCTTCAGCCGGTCCCTCCATTCAGGGTCCCTGACTTCCCTCAACAGTCAGCCATGCCTACACGACCAGCCCTCAGTAAAAACTCAGGACACAGAGGCTCAAGAGCTTCTGTGGTTGGTAGCTCTCCATGGGTAGTGTCACATTGTTGCTAGATGAATTAAGCATTGTTTGAAAAACTTCCCTGGAGGAGGGCAACTGGAAGATTATCCTTGCTCTCTCCTGGCCTCCACCCTATGCAACCTATCCCTTTTCTGACTTTTAATCTATGTCCTTCCACTGTGATAAAGCATAACCATGAATATAGCAACTTTTCTCAGTTGTGTGAGTCCTTCTAGCAAATCCTCAAACATGAGGGTGGTCTTGGGGACCCTTGAACACATCTACTATTACAACATCCATCCTGTTTTGTTACAGGTCTGTATCCCTGCCCCACACCCTCAGACCTTGAGCTAGGGCCCCAGGCATTTGGATCTTTGTCCCAGTTTCCTACCATCCACACTGCTCCCTGGTAACTTGAGCTGGATACAACTGCCCAGGTTTTAGCTTACGATAGATTTTTCCTCAACTGCCTTCCAATTTTTTCTTGACAAACTACAAACCTGAGTTTCTTAGGCTAACATTGTATATGAAGGGCAGGCACACTCAAGCTTGACAGTCCCACTCAGACTACTGCGGGTTGCTCTCTGCGATAACATCATTGTTTATAGGTTTTAGGGACCACTCCTTAGACTCTGGAAATGAAAATTCATAATGAGCTAAGTTGGACAAGCTCAGCAGTCTTAGAATGTCATACCATCATTCCTACTAAATACCACTCCTGTCTGCTCCATGCTGGTCAACTCTCCTCCCTTCACCTGATGGTCTGATCCTTGGTAAAGGCCCCTGGGGCCCTGAGTGGAATTCCTGCTTGCATCCCAGGGTATGGTGGGCCAGAGGGGATGACGACCATGTAAGCACTGGGGGCCCCTGAGAGAAAGATCCAGACCCATCTCTGCAGGATGGAAGTAGTGCATCCTGCAGAGATGCACTCTGGCATTTTTTTTTTTTTTTTAAAGGAAAACAGCCAAATCTGAGAGCAAAGAAAATCCTATTTGGTGACTTCATAGCTGGGTCTGAGCCTGGCCTGACCCCACACACAGGCGAGCTGGAAAGAACTGTCCTCGTGACCCATGGCTGTGATGAAGCCATCTCCTCCTTATTTCATCCCCCCCCTCTTTCTCCTGCACCCCTCACCTCTGTAGAAGGAGAGAGACCAAGAAGGTTTTGCCTGCCCCTAGTTAATGGAGGCCTGGGGATATGAGAGGGAAAGTTCAGATCCTCTTCTTTAATTTTTCTGTTTAGGCAACTGACTCAGCTTCTAGAAGCAGGACTGCAATGTAAATAATATTTGTTTGGTGCTTCTTGGTTTATGAAACACTTTTTTAGGCATTATCCCACTTGATCTTCATGATAATCCTGGAGACTTAGCAGGGCGGGAATTAACCCCCTCCCGACTCTGCCAGATGGGAAACAGGATCAGAGAGATTACATGGCAGAGGAAACAGAGTCAGACTAGAATCTGGGTGTCTTCACAGGTCCCAAGGTGGACGTTGTCACCCAGATGTCAGCTCCAGGAGGAAGGAGAACTGGACAGGAGGCCTGGCCATGCCCACTGGAGGCAGCTCTGGACTTGCTGCCAGGCAGCAGCAGCTCTTGCTGCTCCATCTGCCAGGACTTGTTCCCCATCTCCAAGTCAGGCTGCTACTCATCTGTCTCATCCATCAGTTCTGCTATAACAAGACGCCTGAGACTGGGTCCTTTATAAAAAACAGAAGTTAATTGTCTTCCAGTTGTGGAGACTGGGAAGTCCAAGATAAGGCACCAGCAGGTTGGTGTCTGGTGAGGGCTGCTTTGTGCTTCCAGAGGGTCTGCAGCCTCTGGAGAGGAGGAACACTGTGTTCTCACATGGTGGAGGGAATGAAAGGAGTGAAAGGGGGGCAAACTCCCTCTGTCAAGCCCTTTTATAAGGGCACCTAATCACATTTATGAGGCTAAAGCCTCATGACTCAATCATCTCCCAAAGGTCACAGCTCTCCATACTGTTACACTGGGAATTGACTTTCTAACACATGAATTTGGGGACACACATCATCCCTCAGATCCCCACTCAAATGTCACCTTTGAGACATAGACTCCAGAATTCTTACAGGCCAGTTAAATTATATGATTCCCTGGGCTGTCACAGCTCCTAGGATATTCACTCTAGGTTTGCCGTTTACCTTCCTCACTGGATTCTAAGCTGTCTGGGATCAGAGTCTCCATCTTTCATTTCTGTAGTTCCAGCCCCTAGCATAAGGCCTGCTCCAGAGGACACTCTCTCTGTAACATTTATTGACTCAGTCCATCAATTAATCAGATCGAGTCACCACTCCATGTATTCATGATCCACAAAGCAGATTTGCACTTTCTTTTCATTTACTTATGCATTTATTTTTAATTACCTAAGGAGGACATAATGTATTTTTGCTGTAAGCAATTCAAACACTATAAATCAATCAAAGGAACTCCTTTCCCACACCCTCCACTATCACCCTATGCTGAGGCTCCCACTTTGTTCCTGGCCTTGCCCTGGAGGACACCCCTTTGTCAGTTTGGGGTGTCTCCTTCCAGACCTCTTGCTATGCATTGCCATGCATGTATAACTACATGTGGAAATAGAAGGCTTTGTGTTTTGTGTGTATCTCTTCACATAAATGATATCCCGTTGCACATCTTATTCAGCTTGCTTTTTATCACAAAATAATGTTTCTTGGACTTTTCTCCCTGTCAGTCTCAGAGAGATCCCTAGGGCTTTGAGTTGCTGAGCTATTGTTTTTTTATCTAGACATTTCTTGATGGGCATTGAGGCTTTTCTTGATCTTCCCTGACAAACAACCTTTCAAGACTATGTACTAGTCATTCAATTTCCTTTCTCAGGTGGCACCTTCTGACCCTTGTTGACTTTTGTCTCCCCACAGTCAGTGACACAGCAGAGCCTGGGCACTGGCCATGCTGGTGGTCTGAGAGTGGTCAGAGTCTTCAAGACCTTGAGACCAGAGTCACGATTACCATTCATACAGCACCCAGCAAGTACTCACTGAGCCCCCGTAACAGAAAACCATCACCTCCCAAGGCAGGGCTGCTTCGTGGTAAGGGTTGGCATCAGACACTCCCGGTTTGGGGGCTTTCTGGATATGGGATCCGAACTTCAGATTCCTCTTCTATAGCGTGGGAACAGCAGACTTCCCTCCCAGGGCAGCTGTGAGGATTAAGTGAGATTATATGTTCTCTGTCCCTGGCTCAGTGCCAGTTCTTGCCAGAGCCTCACAGCCATTAACTATTGGAACCCACTGGCCCAGCCCACTGTGAACCCTTCCTCCGGTCCCATTCTGCTCCACACACTGGTCCTCATTTTGCCCCAACTGATGGCAGATGACGGCTGAGGAATGGTTTTCTGGTATGTTGGGAAATATGAACTTCTCATTTCCTTACGTAAGACAGGACTGGAAATTCATCTGCCGCCAAAGTCGCTGACCGTCAGTGTTTCAGGATCCAAAAAGATTTGTATTGGGGCCAGTTCTTTCGCTCCAGCTCCTCCTGGCGTAACCAAGCCAAGGTTGGAGAAAAAGAAGACAGATCAGCAAAGGACCTGCCAGGGCCCAGGTGTGAGCTCCCCATCTCCGCCAGTCACTGCTCTGATGCAGCACAAGGATTCGGGAAGCCGGAACCAAGTGAGCCCAAGAAACCCGAGGTGCTCTGGTGTCCGCTGAGGAGGAGTCCTGGCCAGAAGTCACATCGGCACCCACCTGAACAGGGAGGAAGGACCATAAAGTGGCACATCAGTAATAAAGGCCATGCCCTGGAGGAGTTCACGGGCACCACAGGGCAGCCCAAGGGAGGACTGGCATTGGCTGACCTGAGCTTTGTTTATTCCTATGTGATATTGACAAGTCCCTTAACCTCCCTCTGGGTCTTGGTTTTCTCAAATCTGTGAAATGGGAGCAGGACTGCTCACTCACTGTGTGGCCACAGCAGTGTGTATAAAGGTTCTTGGTGTGCCATCTAAAGCATCAGACAAATGCCAGGCCTGAATGTGAAAACACAGTAGAAGTTAGCCTCTTGCTCAGAAGATCAGGGAAGGAAAGTAGGGCGCCTCAGGCAGAAGATAAGGAGAGGAGTTGATAGAGCAAAGAAGTGAGAGAGGAGAAGGAAAAATACAGACAGGAAGATCGAATAACAGAATACTTTCAAAGCCTCTTTCATGCCTCTCTATTTAATTTATGTTCATAGCAGTCCTCAGCTGATGTGGCCCCGGCTGATCCCTGGCAGTGGCTGTGGAAGTCAGCAGGGTTCAGGCACTTCCCCCGTCCTGCGGCCAGGCTGGCCACGTCCCTCCAGTCGCACCTCCCACCCGGGCCTTGGAAGAACACTCCGTGGGTGCAACACCGTCCTCTGGTTCACTTACTCTCCTGGTGGAAAAGTTCCCTCCACTCCGGCCTCGCTCCAACCCACACAGCTCAGCACCTCGCCTCCCAGCGCCTGGACCCTTGGAATGCCGGAGAACCCCTGTGCTACCCTGGCCTCAGGAGAAATGAGAGAGAGAAAGAGAAAGAGGGATAGGGAAGCAAGAATGAGGGAGACCACGCAGAGAGGCAGAAAGAGAGAGACAGATGGAGAAGAAAAACAGAGACAGAGAAAGACCCAAGAAGGAAAGAGACAGAGATACAGAGAAGCAGGAAGAAAAAGAAAGACTAGACAGACAGAAATGGGGAGCAGAGCCCATGCACAGGGCAGAATCCCCGTCAGCCAATGCTGCTAAGGATGATTCCACAGGATGCCAGTAAAGTGATTTTGGGGGGAAAATAATTCTGTGGCCAAGCAAATAAGATGGAAAGCACAGAGTTAAACAAGAACATAAAAGGTTGTTTTCCACAGGACATCAGTGCTTCTGACAGGCAACTGCACGTGTGGTGAACTTCCAAGAGGGGCCTCCAGGGTTTCCCAATTAATGTGCCCACCAGCAGCAGCAAAAACTCAGCACTGTGAGATGTGCTGACAGCAAGATTCAGAGGAAAGCAGTGACCAGGGCTTAGAAATAAGAGAGAGGCAGGCAGACAGAAGGACATAGAGAGACAGACCCAGAAAGAGCTGGGAAGCACAGACACACACCGACACACACACACACACACACATACACACACACACACACACAGAGAGAGAGAGAGAGAGAGAGAGAGACAGAGAGAGAGAGAGAGAGAAAGAGAGAATCCAGTGCAAAGAGAGAGGCAGAGTAAAGACCAGCATAAAGACAGACACAGACAGAGAGGGATAGAACTACAGAGACAGAGGAATAATAAATTAGAGACAGAGACCCAAAGAGAGGTACCCCTGCCTCTGTAAAGCTGAGCAAGTCATTGCCTTGTTTGAAAACCTCAGTGGCTGATGAAATCAGTGTCCCTGAACTTGACCGGCACCACCCTTCATGATCCCCCCAAGACTCATCACTTCCACACTGTATTCTCATGCTGGTTCTCTGCCGTACCAGGCCCTTTTTCAAACCTTCAGGTCATGCACAAGCTGTCCCCTCTGCCTGGGATGCCCTCCAGCCCCCACCCTTGCTTCTCTGTGTCTCTGTCTCTTTCCTTCTCGGGTCTCTCTCTGTCTCTCTGTTTTTCCCTATTGGCAGTGTCCCCCCATCTGAAACCCAGAGAAGCTCGGGCTTATTACGAAACGAGGAGCCCAGCAGATTCCAAAGCTCCTCCTGAAGTTGGCCCAAACACACCTCCTCTCTCAGCAGGCAGAGGCGTCTGCCAGAGCCAGAGGACAAACTCCCTGGGGAAAGACACTTAATCTGCAGCACAAACACATTCAGTCGCCCCTATGAGGACGACCTGAGAAACATATCGACCATGCAGTGGAGCAGAGACCACGGGAGCAATGTGCCTGCACCGCTCCCTGCTTCTGGAAAGCTGAGCCCATGCATCAGTGGTCACTACCACAGCTACAGCTTGGCTTCCAGAGAACAAGGCTGACATAAAGCTCTGAGAGCTCCTGAGCTGTTTTTAGACGATTTGCCATTAATTTTCTGGTTTTGTAAGAGCTTTCAAGATGAAAGATCAACTGAGTGACTTCAAAGGCTGTATTTCACTGGCATTAATGCTGACTCAACCCACAATCCACCACCTCCTTTTAATCCCTTGGATTCACGCCTGTTCCAACAAAGAGCAGTCCCAATGGGACTTCTTAGGAAACAGTCAAGTCCCCTCCACAGCAGATCTATTTGTGTCTGTGTTCCTTGCAGCTCAACCTGTCTCAAGTTTGGCTCCAGGCAAGATGTACCAGAAGGTTCATAGTGGTCAAACATCTGTTCCCTTCTCCTCGGGACCAGACCAGCTCAATTCACCTCCCATGTGTCACTATCCATGGAGATCTTTCCAAAGCACAGGTATGACTGGCCTTCCCGCTGTTCAAATACCTTCCATGGCCCCATCTGCTGCACTGTCCCGCTGGTCTTCCTTGGGGATGCAGCTAAGCAGGATTCTTCACAGCACTGTCTGTGCTCTCTTACATACTCATGAGGCCATTGTCTCCCATGTTCCCAGTAAACTTGGGACGTTTCTTCGGCACCGGCATGACATTCTGCTTGGCCCGCTCTGACCATAACTCACAGCTGAGCTGTGCTCTGCTTTACGTGTCACCACATGTGCCGCTCACACTCAGCATTCTACACAGTGGACGCTTGGCGTAACTATCTGCAGTCCCGCCCACATGCTGGTCAGGACTGAGGGGCACATCCAGGAAGGGGCCCATGGCAACTTGCTGCCCCTCCTTCCTCTCCTCCAGTAAATGAGACTCAAACGCAGGGACGATTCCTGAATCTCCAGTCCCAGGGAGGCTGCTCCCAACCCAACATAGCCACACAGCATACTACAGGGACTTGCATAAAGCCAAATGCGTTATCTCCTTCCCTTCCCCACTCGGTCCCCATGTCCCGAGCCTGGATTACTGGTGTGAACAGCCTCCAGTTTCCAATTCAGAGAGCTGGGGAGTCTCCCTGGTTCCCCCCATGACCTAGAGGTCATGAATTCCATCACTGGGCAAGACCGAAGTTCTGGTCTCATCATCTCCTGCCTGACCTGTTCCAAAACTCCTAGCTAGTGTTCCTCTCTCCAGTCTTCCCCCTCTCCAATCTGTACCCCGCCTTCGTAAAGCTGTGTGTCATTGCCTTGTTTGAGAACCTCAGTGGCTGATGAAATCTGTGCCCCTGAACTTAACTGGCACCACCCTTCATGATCCCCCCCAGAATCACCACTTCCACACTATTCTCACACGGTTTCTCTGCCATACCAGGCCCTTTCTCAGCTGCAGGTCATGTACACGCTGTCTCCTCTACCTGGGGTGCCCTCCAGCCCCACCCTTGCTTCTGCCTCACTCAGTTCATGCTTCTCTAAGCACAATATTCGACTGTAATTTATTTGTGTGTTTCTCTTCCATCAGCCTGGAACCCACAGAATCATGCTCTATAAACATTTGTTGAGTGAATGCATGCATGGATGGATGGACAGATGGAGGGATGGATGGATGGATACACAAGTAATTATCAATCCCAGGCCGTATGGTGAGGCATGCCAAGTGACTGCTTCTGCCAGTCACCAGCCCTGCAGCGCCAAGAGGTGCAAGGAGATGCTGCTGGCTGCAAAGTCCAGCTCCTGGCTCCAAGGCTGGCTCAGCTTCTTCTGGCTCACAGTTCACTGAACAGGGGTTCTGAACCTGGACCCCTGAGGGGTCTGCAGATAGAATTCAGAGGTGTCTATGAACTTGGATAGGGAAAGCTATCTCATAGGCAGCAAAGCACAGTAATATCAGTAGTACTCTGAACCCAAGAACTCTGAACCCAAGAAAAATCACAAATATTTTTAGATCCCATTATAGTTGTCACAGATAGAATATTATTTATGCTCATCCTTACTTTGATATTACAATTGTATTAGCTACTGTTAGACATGGACTCCTGCTGCCTTCTCTTGTTGACCTGAAAAACAAGCACATATATTACTGTATTACAAATATGTTTAAATACAACATTTTTACATACCTATTCCAATAAAATTGGGTTTTTTTGTAAGTTTCTGTATTTTATTTTATGCTCTTACCTTTTGTAAGTCCTGTATTTTATTTTATTTTATTTTATTTTTTGAGACAGAATCTCACTCTGTCACCTAGGCTGGTGTGCAATGGTGTAATCTCAGCTCACTGCAACCTCCACCTCCCAGTTTCCAGCGATTCTCCTGCCTCAGCCTCCTGAGTGGCTGGGACTGCAGGTGCGTACCACCACATGGCTAATTTTTGTATTTTTGGTAGAGACGGGGTTTCACCATGTTGGCCAGGCTGATCTCAAACTCCTGATCTGGGGTGATCTGCCCACCTCAATCTCCCAAGGTGCTGGGATTATAGGGGTGAGCTGCCACACTCGGCAAGTTCTGTATTTTATTTTATTAACTTATTACTCTGAGAAGGAATCCATAGGCTTTAACGCATAATGTTCAGGGGCCCATGGCACAGCAATAGTTAAGAATGCCCTCAAATGGAAGTCAATGGCAGAGCCCAGAGTGTCTGGGATGCCCAAGAAGAGAGCGAAAGCCTCTGCCTAGACTGCTCTGGCGGTCAGACAGCTTGTTGCCCACTCCTTTCCTGAGCCCAGTGCATAGAAGACCAGTCTCCCTGAGGGGGAATGTGGAATGAGGGTTGTACTCATCACTCAGCACCCCCTGAGCAGGGCTAATCTTCCTGGAGATGTTACACTCCCTCATTACCCTCACTACCCACACTGTGCTCCAGACAGCAGGAATCCTTTCGGCAGAAACTTAGAGGGATCTGATTTTCAAAAGAGAGACTCATCCTAGCCCACCCCACCTCACCTCAAAATTCCAAGGTATCTACATGCAAGTCTCTTGGAGCTATTGGCCAAAGGTTGGCACAGGTGTGCAGAGAAGAACAAAAAGAAAATTACAGGTCAGCTAGGGCCATCAGACCTGGAATTGGTGTGGCTACGATGGTGTCTGGAGGCTTTGCTATGCCACGCAGAGTCCCCCACAGGGCACAGGAACTCATACTCGCAGCTGCTGGGACTTTTGACTGCTAGCAGATCACCACGGGGCCCCTCCCCAGGAGCTGCCCTCAGTGGAAGGAGCTACATCTGCTTCTATGGTCTGTCACTGTGGAGGGCCAAAAGTCCAATCCCCTACCTCAATGTCGAGCATCCATCTGGCAATCCCAGATCCAGAGCCATAGTGGGATCAGCTGACCTCTCGGTGGCAGCTGCATCAGAGTTCAACTTCGCTTTCTGCCCAATCTTGCTGCAAGACAATGGAGGTGGAATTATGAAGGCGTCTCTAAGTGGAGTTCTGGCACTGAATTAAAGATAGTGTGAGTGATGCTCAAGCACTTGGCCTGCCAATGGCCCAGGAAGGATACAACACACCACAGATTCCTGACCATAACCTGGTGAAGCCTATGGACCTCTTAGAAGGTTTGTAAATATATACAATGAAATGTAGAGAATTACAATTCTGATTTAGGTAAGCAGCCAATAGGTACACATTGGAGCTTCCACATCATAAGTGTTGGGGACCTACCAGACTGGGAAGGTGGAAGCGATGTGCTAGTTCAGGTTCACAAGTAAGAATCTGTGGAAGACAGATGCCGTCCCCATTATCCCTTCTTCCCTTCTCTTTCTTTAGTTTTAGTTGGGAACATGGCTGCCCAGGTATAGCTTGTATTAGTTTGCTCAGGCTGCCATAACAAAGTACCCCAGACTGAGTGGTTTAAACAACAAAGATTTATTTTATCACAGTTCTGGAGGCTGGAAGTCCAAGAATAAGGTGTTGGCAGGGCTGGTTTCTTCTAAGGCCTCTCTCTTTGGCTTGTGGGTGGCTGCCTTCTCCCTGTGTCTTCATATGGTCTTCTCTATGTGCATGTCTGTGTCTTAATCTCCTCTTCTTATAAGGACAGCAGTCATTGGATTAGGGCCCAACCTAATGGTCTCATTTTACCTTAATCACCTCTTTAAGGATCTGTCTCCAAATACATTCCGAGGTGCTGGGGGTCAGGACTTCAACATATGAATCTGGAGGGGGACATAATTCAGCCCAGAACAAGCCTGTATTTCCCAACCTCCCTTGCAGCTAGATGTGGCTGTGTAATGAACTTCAGTCCTATGAGATACGTGCAGAAGTGCTGTCAGTTTCCGTAAGTCAATTCACTTGCCCCATATTTGTTTGGTTTTCCCCTTCCCAGTGGCTGGAACCACTGCCTTAGACAGATGGGAGCTCTGTGTTAGGCTGGTGGGGTGGATGCTAACCTGGGTCCATGGACGACTTCATGGAGCACAACCACCTGCCCATCATGGATTGTCCCCGTCATAACAACAAAATCTCCATGGCACAAAACAGGAAACATTCATTCCACTGTGTCTGCAGGCTAGCTGGGAGTCTGCTCTTCTGGCTGGGTTCAGCTGGGTGGCTGGAGCTACAGCTCTGGTCTGTATCTGCTCCACTTTCTCTCACCTTCCTTGAACCAGCAGGCTGGCTGGGGTCGATGCTTCTTATGATGAAAAGCAGGAGAACAGGAGGGGCAACAGCAACCTGCAAGGCCTCTTTCAGCCTGGTTTTCCTGGAGCATTGTCACTTCTACCCACATGCTGTTGACTACAGCAAGTCATTCAAGATAAGCCAATAGTTTGCCAGGCCTGCCTGCCTTACAGACTTAAGTGAGAAAGGAAGAAACCTCCATCTTACGTAAGCCACTGTATCTGGGGATCCTTTGTTACAGTGGTTCAGCCTGTACCTTAATATGAAACCTAGTCTATCCCCCACCAGAGCCTCTAGCATCAGGGAGAGCTAAAACCTGAGCCTGCAGTTCAGAGGCAGAAAGCCGCATTTCACCCCCATGTCCAAGAGGCAAGCTGGGGGCCAGAAATGGGGCCAGGTCAAGAGGGTTGAAAACCAAGGAATAGGGTAAGGATCCAGTCAACTTGGCTTGGCTGTCCTGAGTAACAGCTGAGTGTGTGTGTGCATCAGGAGGTGTACTAGTCCATTCTCACGCTACTATAAAGAAACACCTGAAGCTGGATAATTTATAAAGAAGAGAGGCTTAATTGGTTTATGGTGCTGCAGGCTGTATAGACTCCTGCTTCTGGGAAGGCCTCAGGAAATTTACAATCATGGTGGAAGGAGAAGGGGAAGCAGACATATCTTTACATGGCCGGAGAAGGAAAAGGGGGGCAGAGGTAGGTTCTACACACTTTTAGACAAGCAGATCTCAGCAGAACTCTGTCACAACACAGCACCAGGGAGATGGTGCTAAGCCATTAGAAAATGTCCCCATGATCCAATCACTTCCCACCAGGCACCTCCTGCAACACTGGGGATGACAATTCAACATGAGATTTGGGCAGGTTCACAAATCCACACCATATCAGAAGAGGTCTTGTAGTGGGGGCAGTCAGCCTCATTATGGGATCATCAGTGGAGAGAAGAGATGGGGAGGGAGCACCATTAATCTATGCATTCAACAAATATCTGTGGAGCACCAACTGTGTGTCCAGCTCTGTGCTAGGGGCTAGGGAGATAGAGGACACAGTCCCCACCACTAAGGAACCAACAGAGCCACGTGGGTAAGATGGCACTTTGCCTTCAAGAGGACGTCTTGCACATCTTGCAGAGAAGTGGTGGGCAGGCTGTCCCCAGCCACAGCTGAGTCTAAAGCATTCATGCGAGGAACTGACATCTCAGCCTGGAGGGACACACAGGACACAAGAGTTCTTTTTTTTTATGAGACTCCTGAAGTTCATGAGGATATTCCCTCTGCTTATGTTTGTCTTGAAAATATTATCTACAAGGATATTCTATTTGTTAAAACAGTGTCCATTCTTAAAGACATTTTGGCCCCAGGAAGTGACTTCCTCCCCTATGTAGACTACACTGCATGTGACAGTGGGGTGGGGTGCTAAGAATGTGGACTTTCAAGCCAAGCTGTCTGGCTTCCAATCCTGGTGTGACCTCTTCCTAACTGTGCCACTTGATGCAAGTTAGTTGCCTCTTTTGTTCTTTTGTGTCCCCATTTTCCCACAGGAGTGAGTAGGGATTCAGTGAGCAAATAGATGTGATGTACTTAGAACAATGTTGAGCACATATTACAAGCCACTGTTTTATGCCATTCAGCCTCTAAGCCTTTGTCCAGGCTGTACCCCAAAAAAACAAAGTGAACATAGAGGGAAGCACAAGCAGCAAATATTTGGAATCTGAAAAGTTGATGGAGGAGGGCTAACTGATTTAGCAGATCCAAGAAAGTGGAATCCTTCGTCAGCAGTAGAGAAAGCCAAGAAACAACCCAATTTATTCTAATGACCTTCCCAAAGACTGAAACATTGGCAGCCACAGATACTTTAGAAAGTGGGATAAAGACAGCATTTATAAAAGAGGAGGAGGGATCCACCTTCCCCACCTTTACAGAAGGCTGGAGGTTTATTCTCCAAAGAGGATGAAATAGAAGGTCGTAGGACTGAAGACACCAGGGAGAACACGAAGACAAATTCGGTAAAATTTGCATAGTGAAGGTAGAGATCCCTGGATTTTATGCTTACCTGGCTCCAAGCATCCTGGCCACTAGCATTAACCTTTTCCAGGTAAGGGATAAGGAATCTGAGAAGCTGGAAAAATAAATATCTGTAGGTACAGATATCAGGGTTCCTGGATGAAATACTTGGCCAATCAAAGCAAAGCCTGCCTTGGATAAGACCTACTCCTGAACACTAAGCACCAAGCAGCTTGTCAGTCTCCACTCTTAGGTGTGAGTGGCCAGAGACTGGTCACCAGATATTTAACAGAGGCCAAAACAAACAGATAAAGTAAATTGGAGAAAACAAGGACTATACGGGAGGGGGGAGAAAGACTATATAAGAACTGTGTAAAAGAAGGACTATATAAGGAAACAAAAACAAAAAAAATTAATATTCTCACAGTGGTAAGAAGATGATAATAATAATAATTGCCAACATATAGTACTTCATTTAATTTTTACAAAAACCCCTTGTGGTAGATGTACTGGCCAGAATTGTGTTCCCCAAAAGATATATTCAAGCCCTAATACCCAATACCTTTGCATGTGACCTTATTTAGAAGTAGGGTCTTTGCAGAGGTAATCAGGTTAAGATCATACTGGACTACAGTAGGGCCTAATTCAACAATTGGTGTCCATATAAGAAAAGAAACTTAAACATAGATGCAGAAGAAACAGTGAAGAGCTCCTTGTGAAGACGGAGGAGTGGTGCATCTCCAAGCAAAGGAGTGCCAGGGATTGGCAGCAGCCACCGCAGGCTAGGACAGAGGCATGGAACTGAGTCTTCCTCAAAGACTCCAGGAGGAACAAACCCTGCTGACACCTTGATTTTGGACTTCTGGCCTCAAGAACAGTGAGAAAATTAATTCCTGTTGTTTTAAGCCACCCAGTTTCTCGTACTCTGTTATGGTGGGCCTAGGAAATGAATTCAGCTTGTGATGCAGCAAAAACTAACTCTGGAAGAAGCCAGCTGCCATGTTGTGAGGCCACCCAAGCAGCCTCGAAGAAAGGTTGCTGTAATGAGAAACTGAGAGAACTTCTACCAACAGTCAGCAAATAATGAAGATCTCCCATCAACAGCCATATGAGTGACCATCTTGGAAACGTGTCCTCAGCCCCACATTAAGCCTTCTGCTGACTGCAGCTCTGGCTGGCAGCTCTACTGCAACCTCACGAGAGGCTCTGATCCAGAACCTAAAGTGCAGAAACTGCTTGAGATTACACAGATTTGTTGTTTTAAGCCACTACATTTCAGGGTAATTTGTCAGGCGGTAGTAGATGACTATCATACCGCCTATGTATCCCTCCTCAGGAAACTATGTTCCACCAAAGCAACAGAGTAAGCAAGAAAGAGTAAGAGGTGAGATCCAGGGAGCTAGCATCCCAATACAGCAGAGAGGGTGAAGGAACTGCTCAGGATGCTGGTGAAAGGAGACCCAGGAGGATGGCTGCCCAGTAGGCCTGGACAGCAACTGGTGCAGGTGGGAGCAACACAAAAGGCTCCAGAAGCTTCAGGAGGAAGGTTAAACTGATGTAATATCCAATGTATTCAAACATATTAAAAGAAGCTTAGGGACACATTACTGATTAAGTACAGAGAAGCACTCTGAAATTAAAACAAAATCAAAACCTATTAATTTTAGGGAAAATAAAATGTCATGCAGTAAAAGAAAATAGTTATAGCATTCTATTTCATTCAATAGTCTATTTATTTCTACACTATTCTATATTCAGCTGTAAATAGACAAACATAGTCATAATAATGTAGACCCTAAATGATGATCTAACCACAAAAATCACAGAATTCTGTCAAGAGACTGAGAAGAATGAGAAGCAATAGGTCGGGTGGGGTGGCTGACGTACGTGAGAACAATCATAAGAGAGAGAGCCTCATATTCCTGGTGGAGAAGTCAATAGATAACATCTAAAATGGAAAATTTAGGAATTAGCAACATACACATGTAATTAATGATATGGACAACAGATATCAACCCATGGATGGAAAATCAGCCAGAACAGTTCAAAGAGCTTTTCTCTGGGAACTTGGAAGTGGTGATGAGAGGTGTCAGGGCACTGCCATTTCCTTAACAAGCTTTTTCAGAACCACTTCATTTCACAGGTTCTAAAACACCTGTTTTTCAGACACATGTTAACATCTCTGAAACTAATTTGTTTAACCATCAGCAGCAACTTACAACTGGTAGCATTTTTTCTTTCCTGCTTGTATATAAAATTATAATGCATCTTACAATTAATATCATCTTAGTTTCAATGAAATGTAACATTCAACTCTGTAAACTATGGGCAATGACTAAATTTTGGTTAGAAAAATAAAAACTAGCCGGGCGCGGTGGCCTGTATTCCCAGCACTTTGGGAGGCTGAGGAGGGCAGATCACCTGAGGTCAGGAGTTCAAGACCAGCCTGGCCAACATGACAAAACCCCAGCCCAACTAAAAATACAAAAATTATCCAGGCGTGGTGGCACACGTCTGTAGTCCCAGATACTCAGGAGGTTGGGGCAGGAGAATTGCTTAAATTTGGGAGGCAGAGGTTGCAGTGAGCCGAGATGGCACCACTGCACTCCAGCCTGAGTGATGAGAGCCAGACTCCGTCTCAAAAAAAAAAAAAAACTAAGAAAGAAGGAAGAAACAAAAGAAATGCAACAATGAAGTCTCATTTGTCAGACAGTGGCTTCTCCGGCATTTGCACAGGCCAGTCCAGCCCAGGGTTGGGTGAAAGCTCGCAGAAGGACGTTAAAAGAATCGCTGCCTTTTTTTTGCCACTGGACTTGGTCCATGCTTCTCTCATTGTTAAAGTGACCATATAACTAACAACCAAACCAGGACACTTTTGAGAGGAAAAAAATATTACTATTAATGATAAACTCCACAATAGCTATAAAACAAGGCTGTCCTATAGGACCACACTACTCTTCATGCATTTCACACCCTTCCAGGATTATCTGCTCACAGATCTGTCTTTTCACTATAAGGGCTATTTGAAAGCAAGAACTGTGCTTTTATCTTTGTAATCCCAGCAACTAGCATGGTAGCTAGTATACAGCTGGTACTCTGTAAATACTCATGGAATGAATGTATAAATAAATGTGCTAATGAACTCTGGTTAAGAAATTCATGGTGGGCTACAGAATCATATTTTAGTTATTACTTTGCATCAGTTATGACTTTGTAATTTGCTACATCATATTCACGCACAGGAGGGCTCTTTCTCAAAGCATGTATAAATATGGATACATTTAATTCTTACAGCAGTTCAGTTTTTCTCAATGAATTATAGGTTGTTGTTGTTGTCTGAAAAGTCTCCAATTAAAGCAGTTGCTCCATACTGACAAAGCCAGATACCTAGGGGCAGCACTTACAGTGGAAACATCATCTTTAGATGCCAACACACCTGCACTCTGCACCAGCTCTGCCACGTAGCAGCTGTGTGTCCCTGAATAACATAGAAGCTCTCTGAGCCTCAGTCTTCCCTTCTGTAAAATGGTCAGAGAACACTGTTGGAGCAGGTCATAAAGTAGAGGTGGCTGGGGTTTGGTGAGGAGCCTCATGCTGCATGTCCCCTGTTCCTGGGCAAGGAAGCTCCTCAGGCACATGGCTCCTGTGGGCCCCAGATACCCACAATGCCTGGGGTGATGGCTGCTGGCTGTCTAGCACCTTCCTCCGGGAAATATCAAGGTGGCCCAGTGGGAAGAACTGGGACAAGCCCCAAGTACTCTCCTGGCTGAAACAGAGCAGGGATCCCTCGAGAGTCCTGCCCCACCCTAAGCATTGAAATAAACGAAAATCTTGAGTTCCTTCAAGGAAAATTCCAGGCACCTGACTAACCCTGAGAAGTGAATGAGCAACTGATAAGCAAGAAGGTAATAATAGTTTAAAACAATAGCCAAGAAAGTCAAAACCACAAAATATTTGGTGGTTTCCTATGGAAACCAAATATAGTTTCCTATGGACACTAAAGAAACCTTTTTTTTTTTCTTTTTTTTTTTAGACAGAGTCTCTCTCTGTCATCCGGGCTGGAGTACAGTGGTGTGATCTCAGCTCACTGCAACCTCCGCCTCCCAGGTTCAAGCAATTCTCTAACCTCAGCTCCCCAAGTAGCTGGGATTATAGGCATGTGGCATCATCCGCAGTTGATTTTTGTATTTTTAGTAGAGACAGGGTTTCGCCATGTGGCCCAGGCTGATCTCGAACTCCTGAGCTCAAGCGATCTGCCTGCCTTGGCCTCCCAAAGTGCTGAGATTACAGGTGTGAGCCACCGCATCTGGCCAAGATAACATCTTAACTTATGCCCTGAGTTGTTTTTCAGAAACCCAGACCCCCACCGAATGGAAACTGCTGTCTGATAACACATAGACCCAGATAAGGGGGAACTGAGGACTGAACCCTGACTGCTGTTCTTTGTTCTAAATTTCTTCCTTAGGGACCTGGAGGAGTCACACCCACAGGCCAGGGCTCAACATGTCTTTATGCTGACCCCAAGTTTTTAGACAAAGTTTCTCCCCCTTAACCAATTGCAAATCAGAAAATCTTTGAGTCCACCTATGATCTGTGGGTCCCTGCTTTAGGATGTCCCACCTTTTCAGGGGAAACCAGTATATGGCCTCCAGGTACTGATTTATGACTTTGCCAGTAGCCGCTGCCTCCCCACCTTTAAAACTCCTTCCAGGTAAGCCATAGGAGAGTTCAGGTCTTGAGCTTTAGCTGCCTGATTCTCCTTGCTTGGCATCCTGCAATGCCTCCCTTTCTCTCTCTGCGAATCCTCATGTCAGTATTTGGCTTTGCTGCACTGGGAAGGTGGACCCAAGTTAGCTTTATAACACAGTTGACCCAGATAATTTCAGGGGCCAGGGCCTGTCTTTGCCTTGATTTACCCATAGAATCACAACAACTTAATTTTGCAAGTATAGGCACTGTATTAGTCAGGGTTCCTCAGAAAAACAGCATCAGGCCAGGCATGGTGGCTTACGCCTGTAATCCTAACACTTTGGGAAGCCAAGACAGGAGAATAGCTTGAGGCCAGGAGTTCGAGACCAGCCTGGGCAACATGACCAGACTTTTGTCTCTACAAAAAATTCTTAAAAATTAGTTGGGCAAGGTGGCACACATCTGTGGTCCCAGCTACTCAGGAGGCTTAGGCGGGAGAATAGCTTGAGCCCAGGAGTTTGAGGCTGCTGTGAGCCATTATCACAACACTGCATTCTAGCTTGGATGACCGCACCATACCCTGTCTCGAAAAGAAGAAGGAGAAGAGACTCAATAGGATGTATATATAAATTGGTCTATTTTAAGGAATTAGCTCTTCCCCAAAATCTGCAGGGTGGACTGGCAGGCTGGAGACCCAAGAAAAGCCAAGGCTGTAGTCTAAGTCCAAAGGCTGTCAACTGCTGGATTCCCTCTTGCTTAGGGGACGTCAGTCTTTTGTGCTACTCAGGCCTTTGGCTGATTGAATGCCACCCCCAGCCCCACATTCCCCAAAATACGCACATTAGGGAGGGCAATCTGCTTTATTCAAAGTCCACCCATTTAAATGTAAATCTCACCCAAAACACCCTCTCAGAAATATCCAGAACAATGTTTGGCCAACCATCTGGGCACCATGACCCAGCCAAGTTGACACATAAAATTAACCATCATAGGCCAGGCACGGTGGCTCACGCCTGTAATCCCAGCACTTTGGGAGGCCAAGGCGGGTGGATCACAAGGTCAGGAGATTGAGACCAGCCTGGCTAACACAGTGAAACCCTGTCTCTACTAAAAATCTAAAAAAATTAGCCGGGCGAGGTGGCGGCGCCTGTAGTCCCAGCTACTCGGGAGGCTGAGGCAGGAGAATGGCGTGAACCCAGGAGGAAGAGCTTGCAGTGAGCCAAGCTCACGCCACTGCACTCCAACCTGGGCAACAGAGTGAGACTCCATCTCAAAAAAAAAAAACATCATATGCCCTGTGTCAACCCCACAGGCTTCACAAAGAGGAAATCCCAGAGACTATTTTTTTTTTTTTTGAGACAAAGTCTCAGAGCGAGACAAAGTCTCACCCTGTCGCCCAGGCTGGAGTGCAGTGGCACGATCTCAGCTTACTGTAACCTTCACCTCCCAGGTTCAAGCAGTTCTCCTGCCTCAGCCTCGAGAGAAGATGACATTACAGGCACCCGCCACCACACCCAGTTAAATTTTGTGAGACAGGATTTCACCATTTTGGCAAAGCTTGTCTTGAACTCCTGACCTCAAGTGATCTGCCCGCCTTGGCCTCCCAAAGTGCCAGAGATTCTTCGAGTGATCATCTGGCCACACCTGTGTGAGAAGTCACTTTTCTGCCTCCCCACACTGCCCGGGTGCTCTTCACTCCTAGGGGTGGTATCTGCTTGTCTCCTTTCAATGGCTCTCAAGCTGCACTGCTGCTCTGTTTGTAAGCAAAAGCACCCTTTCTTTAGTCTCACACAGACTGCTGATATAAACAAGAATATGAAGTCTAGGGAAAAGGAGAAGAGTAGACCCTCTTTCTGTTTAAGCCCCCTGAGGCCATCTTAACAGAGTTTGAAAGTCTCTTACATCAGCGAATGGATCAAATGCATTTGGCTGCAAGTAATAACCCAAGTCCTCCATTGGATTAGCTAAGCTGTGACCTGCCAACCAAAATAAAATTGTAAGACCACCAAATGACTGAATGGACCCTTCCTCTTGGACAAGGGCATTCCAAAATAAACCTGAAAAACTAGTTAGGCCATGATGGGAAGTGGGGGTCAGACATACCTCATTATACCCCTCCACCTTTTGGAATTCAGGCACAACTGACCAGAATTAACATTCAAACAGAGATCTGAAGGCTGCCAAAACAGACTCCTTGTACCAAAAAGATACCAAATTCCAACCTGGCTCTAGTACGGCATCACATGACTAACAGCAGCCCCTGAAAAAAATCAAAGTATTTTACCCCAAAAGGTATTTCTTTGACATATTTTAAAATAGTTTTACAAAGCTGTCTCTTATGAGGAATATCTACATTCTTTAGAGAATCTCCTTCCCTTTCCAGGTCTTTTCGTGATCTGGGAGAGATTTAACTAAGAGTCTGACACATTTTAAAGTCTGATAAGAGACATTTACCATCTATTTCTCTCTCAACCCGGCTGCCTGGAGGCTTCATCTACATAATAAAAACCTTTTCTCCACAACCCCTTATATCAACCCATACACTCCTTTCTATTTACTCCAGGTCTTTAAATAACAACTTCTTCAACCAACTGCCAATCAGGAAATCTTTGAATCCACCTGGAATCCACCTGGAAGCCCACCATCTCTGCCCACTCTGCTTCAAGTTGTCCTGCCTTTCTGAACTGAACCAATGTACACCTTACATGCATTGATTGATATCTGCCTATAATTTGTGTACCCCTAAAATGTATAAAATCAAGCTATAACCCAACCACCTTGGGTACATGTTGTCAGGACCTCTTAACTCTGTGTCTTGGGCCCCGGTCACTCATATTTGGCTCAGAATAAACCTAACATTTTACAGATTTTGACTCTTTTCATTGGAGAACACATTTGCACCTTGCAACAGGAAGTCCAAGGCAGGTGGTCCCAGGGTCAGTAAGCTCAGCAGACCAACAACATTAGTGAGAATCCCGATCTTCCACATCCCTTCCCAGGGCTGCCCTCAAGGCACAGCTCTGGTCCTTGAACTGCTCTCTAGACATGATGGGGAAAGGCAGGGAAAGGGCCTGCGGATAAACAGGCAAATCACTGGCTTTGGTTATTTTCCACACTTCATAGAAGCAGAAATAGCAGCACAGAGAGTATAAGTAGCATGCTCAAGTCACACAGCAGAGCCAGAGCATTCTTTTGAAGTCCCCTTTCTACAAATCGTGCAGCATCCATCTTCTACCTGCCCTTTCTCCAATCATAGACCCATCACTCAACCCCATGCCCCAGGAAGGAGCAATGTCAGCAAGACAAACCTCTCAGAGATTTGGGAAGTACCACACCCTTCATGGTTTATTGCTGGATGTTTATGACAATGAGGTGAGCCCAAATAAGGCTCCAGTAGAAATTTGACTATGGACTCAGTACCAGACCATATTAGGGACTTACAATTAATTTTGTTGATGTGATAATAGCATTGAGGATAAATAAGAAAATATCCACACACTCTCCTCTTTTTGAGATGCACACGGAAGTATTTATGAGTGCAATGACATGAAGTTTGCAATATGCTTTAAAATGCTCTAGGGGAAACTGGGGGTAGGGTAGGGATAAAGCTGGCATGGCAAAGTTTTGATGGTTGTCGAAGCTGCGTGCTGGACTCAGGGCCACTCACTCTTCTCTCTACTTTTGTATGTTTGAAAATCTTATAAAAATAAAACATAAATGTAAAATAAATTATAAATAAATAACAAAATAGTGTCCCTGGGAAGCTGCCTAAGGTCCTGTGGAGTTAGTCAGTGGAAACAGAGGGTGCTAAAAATAACCAAGAGATTTATATGGTTTCTCCGATGACATCTTTGATAATTTATCATGGATACTCATACCTACTCAGTTTGCTCTCCAGATGTCCTGGATGGAGCTTGGTCTCAAGGAGAGAAAGGAATGCTGCCACTCTTATTTGAACAAGTTCTCTTTCAACTTCTGATCGTGGCAAAGGGAAGGAAGTACCTTTCCCTGACCCCTCTCTGTGGGGCTCAGTTTCTCCATAGGACATTAAGTATAACAAGAACTGCTAAGTCCCTCATAAGGTCCTTGCAAGAATCAGAGAAAATGCTAAGACTAAAAGCACTTTATTAAAAAGCCATATTCAAAAATGAGCTGTGCTCGATGTACAAAATTTAGAAACAAAGATAATCAAAAGAAAGAAAATAGAAATCACTCACAATACTTTCCTCCTGCCCATGTAACTATTGTTATTTTAGGTGTAACCTTTCAGGTTTGTTGCTGTTGTTGTTCACCATGTGGGCTCAAATTGTGTAAAGTCTTATTTTTTACCATAACACAGCATGAACATTGTTTGATATTATCATACATTTTTCCCCAATATTGTTTTATATTTTCATCATTGCTATGTTCTCCAATGTGTGACTATATAATAATTTAGTTAACCCATCTCATTGTATCTGTTCTCTAGTGCTGCCATAACAAAATATTGCAAACTAGATGGCTTACAACAGAAAAAAAAAATGCATTTTCTTGCAGTTCTGGAGGCCAGCAGTTCAAAATCAAGTATTGGTTCTTCCTTGGGGGCTCAAAAGGAGAATCTGTTCCAAGCATGTCACTCCCCTAGCTTCTGGGGTTGCTGGCCAACCTTGGCTCATGGCAGCATAATTTCAGTCTCTGCCTCAATCATCCTGTGACTGCCTCTCTGTGTGTCTCTGTGTTTATTCTCCAATTCTTTTTTTTTTTCTTTTTTGGGGGAATGAGGGGGAGGGGAGACAGGGTCTCAGTCTGTCACTCAGTCTGGAGTGCAGTAGCCCTATCATGGCTCACTGCAGCCTCAACCTCCTAGGCTTAGGTGATCCTCCCATCTCAGCCTCCTGAGTAGCTGGGATTACAGGCACACGCCACAATGCCTGGCTGATTTTTGTATTTTTGTCGAGATGGGGTTTTGCTATGTTGCCCAGGCTGGTCTGAAGCTCCTGGTCTCAAGCAATCCTCCTGCCTTGACCTCCCAAAGTGCTGGGATTTCAGGCAGGAGCCACTGTGCCTGGCCTCCTTCAATTCTTATAAGGACACCAGTCATATTGGATTAAGGTTCTACACTACTCTAGTACAACCTCATCTTAAGTAATTACATCTGCAGTGACTCTAATTCCAAGTAAGTTCACATTCTGAAGCTTAAGAGGTTAGAACTTCAATATATCCTTTTGGGGGACACAAATAAACCCAAAACTTACTCACATTGTCAGGCTTTTAGGGTTTTTTGGTTGTTTGACATTTTTGCTATTAAGAAATTAGGTCACAATTTTTTTTAACACATGTATGATCGTTTTCTTAAAACAAGTTCCTAGAAGTAGAATTTCTAGATACAGACTGTAGCAACAGCCAGAATTTGGCCAGGAAAAGGAAAATCAGAGGTCTTTTCAAAGAGAGAGGATTTAATATACGGAATTGACTATGCAGGTGTTGAGAGGATGCAAATTAGGCTGGGTGTGGTGGCTCATACTTGTAATCTCAGAACTCTGGGAAGCCAAAGCAGGCGAATTGCTTGAGTCCAGGAGTTTGAGACCAGCCTGGGCAACATGGCGAAACCTCGTCTCTACTAAAAATAATAATGATAAAAAAAAAAATTAGCCAGGTGTGGTGGCACGTGCCTGTAGTCCCAGCTACTCAGCAGCTGAGGTGAGAGGATCACCTGAGCCTGGGAGACCGAGGCTGCAGTGAGCCGAGATCATATCACTACAGTCCAGCCTGGGTGAGAGAGTGAGAGAGAGAAACAGAGATAAGATAGAAAGCAAACGATGGAGAAGCAAGCCGGAGATTAATAATTGCAAGAAGCAGCCACCATTCCCAGGTTTGGGGGAAAAAAGAAAAAAAGACATGGCGTGTCCAGAACTTAGGCATGTGAAGGGGGAGGCTCCCTAAGGCTGGTGCTCAGACCTCCAAGGCAGGACACTGCAGATCTGTGCTTGGAACTCTCAGAGGGCACCTGCAGCCGCACTCAGATGTCTGAGAGGAGGGCACTGACCTCTGAGGCAGCACCACATGCCTGGTGCTTGGGGTGCATGGCACAGCTGCTGCTGGAGGGATGCAGACCTAAGTCAGAAATCAAAAGAGAGTCCCTCCCTTCCGTCCTCTCACCATTCAATCTCCACCATTGCCTCCCATTAGCCAACTGGAAGCCAGTAAGGTATCTGGAAAATGAAGTTTGCAGACTTCCAGCCTCCGCATTACAGAATAGAAACGGTGCGGGCAGGAGGTATGAAGATGAGAGGCAACAAATAAACAACTGTCCTGAAGGCTTTTGATATGCATTCTTCCATTGTCTTCCAGAAAGGCTCAATCAACTTACGCTGACACCAGCAGGACATGGAAATGCTGGTTCCTAAATCTCAATAACATTGAAGGTTATGATTTCAAACTCTGTTCTCAGTTTGACAGGAAAAAATTATACTTTGACTTGCTTTGCATTTCTTTGATTTTTAGTGATGTCAGATATATTTCTTATGTTTTTGGCCACTATATTTATTACTTGTTTTGTGAATTGTTGAAATACAAAACTAAAATAATTAAAATGTCAGATTGTATGTCCTTTGACCATTTTTATTACACTATGTGCCTTTTTCTTCTCAATTCATAACACTATGCATTAAGGATATTAATCCTTGTTCTCCAATACATGCTGCAAATAATCTTTTCTCATAGTGGTTTGACATTTAGTTTTATTTATAGTGTTTCTGATGTCAGGTGGCTTAATTTATGTGTGGTCAAATCGATTCATCTTTTCTTCTACGCATTTGCCTTTGGTTTTATACTTAGAAAGCTCTTCCCCTGGCCAAGATTATGTAAATATTTGTATGTTCTTTATTCTTTATGTTTTTTACATTTTTAACACAAAGGGATTTTTTTTAACATCGTAATCTTTAGGTGAAATTTATTGGGGGATATAGTATAAAGTTAGAAATAATGGAATAATCCATTTTTCATCTATAATTTGTGTTCATTTATGTATTTATTGAGATGGCATTTCTCTCTTGTTGTCCAGGCTAGAGTGCAATGACGCGTTCTCGGCTCACTGCAACCTCCACCTTCCAGGTTCAAGTGATTCTCCTGTCCCAGCTTCCCAAGTAGCTGGGATTACAGGCATGCACCACCACGCCCAGCTAATTTTGTATTTTAGTAGAGACGGGGTTTTGCCATGTTGGTCAGGCAATCCACCCTCAGGTGACCTCAGGTGATCCACCGGCCTCGGCCTCCCAAAGTGCTGAGATTACAGGTGTGAGCCACTACATCCAGCTTCCATCTATAGATGAAATAGATAGATGGATAGATGAATAGATAGACAGATGGATAGATATAGAGATAGATATAGATATATGTGTGTGTGTGTGTCTATTTCTGCAGTATCTCTTTTATTCCATTAGTCTGCATGATCATTGCATTTTATTACATTCTTACAAAAATGTAAACTCCTTGAAAGTTGCCTCAGTTCTACTAGTGCCTAGAATGGTGTCCAGCACATAGCAAGTACTTGAGAAATACACATTATTGCTTGAGTGGACTATTCCTGTACCAGATCATTTCTGGTTTTGTTTTGTTAAAATTCACTTTTATCAAGGTATAATTTACACACAGCAAAACTCTCCTGTCTTAGTGGCCAGGTCAAATTTGAGAAACACATACAGTTGGAAATCCACCATAACCAAGATATAGAATAGTTTCATCACCACAAAAACACTCTGTCATGTCTTTCTTTTCAATTAATTTTTTTATTTTAAACTGTGATTTTTAAAAAACATACCATTAAATTTGCCACCTTTTTGATTTTCAAGCATACAGTTCAGTAGTGTTAAGAATATTCACATTGTTGTACAACAGATCTTCAGAACCTTCTCATCTTGCAGACCTAAAATTCTATCTCATTAAACCACTCCCTTTTCCCCCCTCACCCCAGCTCCCTGGAAACTATCATTTTACTTTCTGTTGCTATGAAGTTGACTACTTTAGATACCTCATGTAAATGAGATCATTCACAATTTATCTTTTGTGACTGTCTAATTTCCCTTAGCATAATGTCCTCAAGGCTCATGCATGTTGTCACATGTGGTGGAATTCCCTTCCTTTTACAGCTGAATAATATTCCACTGTGTCTATTAAGTTCTTTGGTAGTTGACTCCTACCCCACCCCTAGATCCTGATGTTTTTTCTGTCTTTATAGTTTTACTTTTCCAAAATGTTATATAAATGGAATCCTCCCATATGTTTATGGTATATAGGCTTTTGAGTCAAGCTTGTTTTACTCAGCATAATGCATCTGAGGTTCACCCATTCTGTTCTGAGTACCACTACTTCATACTTTTTTATCATTGAGTAATATTTCATTATATGACTCAATCACAGTTTGTTTTCAGTTCTCAGCTGAAAATAAATTTGAGTTGCTCTCAATTTTAATTATTGCAGCTTCATAATGCTTTTTTTTTAAAATTTTTTTGAGACTGAATCTCTCTCTGTCACCCAGGCTAGAGTACATCGGTGCCATCTTGGCCCATTCCAACCTCTGCCTCCCGGGTTCAAGTGATTCTCCTGCCTCAGTCTCCCACGTAGCTGGGATTACAGGCACACGCCACCACACCCAGCTAATTTTTATATTTTTCATAGAAACGGGGTTTCATCATGTTGGCCAGGCTGGTCTTGAACTCCTGACCTCAAGTGATCCACCCGCCTCGGTCTCCCAAAGTGCTGGGATTACAGGCGTGAGCCACTGTGCCTAGCCCTATAATGCATTTTTATAGTGAAACCATCTAATCTAGTAAGCTGCCCAACGTATACCAGTTGTAGCCATCACCAGAGGTGAGTATCCCTAGAATATGGAGGTACGATTTCCTTCTGGGAGTAAGAATGGGAGGAACCAACTTCTAACAGATTCAGGAGCTTGAGTGATGTTGGAGGACTTGTGGGAAACAACCAGGTTCTGCCAATAAAACCAGACACAGCAGACTCACAGGCAGTGTGGTGGGGCAGGGCACAGGGCATTAAGAGTATAGGCTCTGGAGATGAGGAGCTCTGGATATTGCTCTTCCCTCTGACATTTCCTTGCTGAGTAATTGGGGCAATCTATTGACCAGCTGGAAGCCTTGGCTTCCCGCCTGTAAAATGGGGAGCATGCGCATATGCAATTGTCTGAATGTTTGTATCCCCCAGAAACTCCTACGTTGAAATCTTCACCCTATAACATGATGGTATTAGGAGGTGGGATCTTTGGGAGGTAATTAAGTCATAGAGGTGGAGACCTCATGAGTGATATCTGTGCCCTTATGAAAGGGATCCTGGAGAACTGTCTTGCTCCTGCTGCCATGTGAGGACACCATGAGAAGGCACTGTCCATGAACCCAAAAGTGGGACCCTCACCCAACATCAGATCTGCTGGCACCTTAATCTTGGACTTCTCAGCCTTCAGAACTGTGAGAACCAAGCTTTTGTTGTTTATAAGCCACCCAGTTTAAGGTATTTTGTTATAGGAGCTTGAATGGACTAAGACATAGCACATTCCTCATGTGAAGTAGTTAGTGCAGTCGCTAGGCCAAAGTAACTGTCTGATAATTGATACTTTTTAATTAACTATCATCTTGGGACAGGTAGGCTGGGTCTTGAAAACAAAATTCACATAAGAACAAGTCCAGCTGTGTTTCTTCTGAAGAACGTGTGCAAATGATGTAGATAATTGCAGAGGTTTTGAAACATGGCTGCAAATTCCTTGACATTCTTCCCTTCAAGAGATGGGCCTGATATGGTTTGGCTGTGTCTGCACCCAAAACCTCATCTTGAATTGTAATCCAAATTGTAATCCCCACGTATTGTAGGGGGGACCATATGCGAGGTGATTAGATGATGAGGCAGTTCCCCCATGCTGTTCTAATGATAGTGAGTGAGCTCTTAGGAGATCTGATGGTTTTATAAGGGGCTTTTCCCCACTTCACTCTTTCACTCTGCACTTCTCTCTCCTGCCACCATGTGAAGAAGGACATGTTTGCTTCCCCTTCTGCCATGATTTTAAGTTCCCTGAGGCCTCCCCAGCCATGCAGAACTGTGAGTCAATTAAACTTCTTTTCTTTATAAATTACCCAGTCTCAGGTATTTCGTCATAGCAGTATAAGAACAGACTAATACAGGGCCCATGTTCTCTCACCTGGAATCTCAGTGGACTTGCAATGGCTTTAATCCCATCCAGTAGGGCAGAATTGACTCCATGTGATTTTGGAGGCTGGCTCAGAGAAGGCCATATGTCTTTCACTGTGTTTGCTCCAGGACCCCTGAGCCATCATTAATTGCCAAAATACCTTGAAGCCCAAAGTCGCAGTGCTGGTGAGACCATGTGGTGATACCACATGGAGGCCCTGAGACCTATAGAAAGAGACAGAGATCCAAATAGGTGTCCCAGCCCAGGCACCAGATGCATGGGTGAAGAAACTTTCAGATGATTCTAGATCACAGCCATTTGGGTCACCCCATCCTTTGCGTCTTCCTACATGAGGCCCCAGACATCATGGAGACAAACCATCTCCTCTGTGCCCTACCCAAATTCCTGATCCACAGAATTTGTGCATGCAACAATGATGGGTATTTTGCGTCACTAAGTTTTGGGTTATTTTGTTATATAGCAACTGATAACCAGGGTGAAGTTCTAGAAGGAATCTATAGAAGAAGAAAAAAATGAAGCCAAAGTAGTAAGATTTATCAGTGTTCCTTCAGCAACTGGCAAAAGCCACCCACCCACCCACTACAGGGCCCTCAGGCACACAACCTCATGCATGAGAATTGGGAGAATTCACCAGGCTTTTTTGCAGCCTCAGTGAAATAATTCCCAAGAATGTGTAACTTTGCTCCCTCTGTTTTTGTGCCTACTGAAAACTAGTGGATGACTTAAACATGATGGCCAGGAATATTCTAGGTCCTGGAGAAAGTAGGTCAGTTCCATAAACCAGTAACCCCACTTTCCGGTTTGTATATCAGTCTCTTGGGACTTTGATATGTGTGAATTAGCCCCAAGCTTCTGGACCACCTTACCAGTACAGCGGAAGGATCATGGACTGAATCTCAGCTCAGGGTCTAAATCCCAGCACTGCTGTTTAATAACTATGTGACGTTGGGCAAGGTGCTTGACCTCCGTCTCAGTTTCCTGGTCTATAAAACGAAGTCAGGAAAGTCTTCTTCATACAATCGTTAAGGAGGTGAAATGAGATGCCATCTGGAAAGGGCTAGCACAGTGTGTGACTCATCATAAACTCACTGCTGATGTGATCCTTCATTTCTCTCCCCACCTCCAGAAAAGCTGCAGAGTAGTTTCTGGACCACAGTGACACCCCCTCCCACGTCTTCCCAACACTCTCTCTCCCCTACTCCAGGCATTAACCCTCAGAGAGCCTGGTTGTGGGAGCCCAGTGTATTTCTCTGGGATCTGCCACCTCTGGCCACAGTAATGCTGGCACACACAGAGGTTTTTGGCATGGTCGGCACCAGACTGGCTTCCTCTATGGACCTGCTCCTGCCCCTGCAGGCTCTGACTAGAGAGGTTGAGAGGAAATCAACCGGGAGCTGACTGGGGATGCATGACCGGGATGACAGCATGCAGTCCCTGAAGGCAAATAGCCCTGTCCCATCAATTTGCAGGAGTGGAGAGAAGACAGGAGCTTGGGAAATTACAGTCCCATCAGGCCACCATCATCTCCTACAGCTCATGAAAGTGATCAACAGCCCTTCGGCTCTCATTTTAAAGATTAAACAGGAGGAAGGATGACTCCATCGGATTGCAGCCCGAGCCGCTGGCTCTGAATGCCAGAAAACGAGATGGATTGAGTGCCCACGACACAGAAAGAAAAGATGAATCTCCATATTTCACTGGAAGAAGCCAGACTCACGCTCAAGGAGGCACGTGGTCCCTTTGTCTCCCAGCCTCAGGTTGGATCCCTGTGCTCCCTTGCGGGGTCCAAGTCCAGGCTCTGGATCAGTTTCAGGACAGCAGGGACCAAATGTGTTTTGTTCAGCACATATCAGGCACTCAGTAAATATGAATGAATTAATTAATTAATCCTTGTTCTGTCTTTCTAGCTACATGATTTTGGGCAAGTCACCTTAGACAAGTCAAATGGCCTGTCTGAGCCTCAGTTTCCCCATCTATTAAATGGGACTAGGGATATCTACCACCTTACGGTTATTGCGAAGATAAAATGACGTCGTATGAGGAAAGCACAGTAGCTGGTGTATATTACAAGGTGCCCGGGTAAGGAAGAGGCCAGGTGGGAGATTCAGTCATAAGTCCAAAGCCAGAGGGGTAGGACAAGAAACAGAAGTCCAGGCAGGGCAGGGGGCTGGCTGCATGACACAGAGTCCTGAGGTGTTTGGGACAAAGATGTCTCTACTGTGGCTCACCGTTTTCACTCTCTGTGCCCCATCTCTTGTCCGCATCCCATCTGCCTCGTAGGGAATGTGCAGAAGACTGGCGTGTGCTTAGTGCATTCTTCATCTCAGTGGCATAGGAATGGTATTCAAGAAGGAAATCGCTTTGTCAGGAATGGTTCTGAAACTGTCACGGAAGAAGGGGCGTTTGTACAGATCTGTGACGGACAGACAGGGCATGGCTGGTGGGACAGGAAGCCAGGCATGTGTGTGGGAATGGGATACATTACCTGGAGGCTCCAAAAGACCAGGCTGAGGACTTCACAATCACCAGGGCAATGGGGAGTTATGGCAGCCTCCAGGGTAGAAGAGCGATCCCTGGAAAGAATTCCTTAGCTTTGTTCAATAATTGGCATTTCAATTCCTCCACAAAAAGGGATCAGCAGTTCCACGCTGGTTCCTGGAGCAGAAAGGAGGAAAACAGCAGGGACGGGACCGGAAGAACCCTGCTCCCGAGTCACCCCCAGCTCTCTAAGGGCACCAGACGCCCCAGGAGAGTCACTTAACTGTTTCGAGCCTCAGCCTCCTTGTCTGCTTCCTGAGATAGCTGTGGAAAGATCCAATGTGGCAACACCAGGAGGGCCCCGCACAGGCCCCCATGGCAGCAGAAGCAAGCATGTCTGCGTCTGGGTTAAAACAGAGGCATGGGCAACCTGGTGGGATAAGTTATTTCGAAAGATGGAAGAAAGGGGCTGGCAAGGCCTGGAAGTTCAGGCTGCTGGATAGGGAGGTCACCAGCAGGCTTTGGGAAGCTTTCTGGGAGTGATGTCTCCTGAAAGTCACTGACCGTGGGCAAGATATTATATAGATATTATATTATCCTTTGCCCCAGGATTCTTCTCTTGTCCTTTCCTAAGTTCCTACAAAGTCCCAAGGGAGCTGTTGGCTGAAAGACAGTGGAGGAGTGCTTCTTCTTTCAGCTGGGGATGAACTGGTGGTTGGTTTGGACGTCCCCTGGGCAAAAGCTGTTCAATTACAGATCCCATCTAGGCATGGGGTTCCTGAAGATGTCCCCCTCCTCATGGCCAAAATGTCATCAGGACCATAAAGTCATCCTGTTTCCTCAGAGACAACAGAGAGATGAGTGTGGGGTCCAAGCCTTAGCAGCACGACTGGGGTTTGTGTTGAAATGAAATCCAGATCCCCAAGGCACACACTGCAGCCCGGCAGTCCCTGGCCTTGGCGGGTGTCCAGTATCCCCAGAGCTCCTGGCACTCACTGCCTTTCTGCTGAAACAGACTGGATCTTTGCAGAACAAGGAAGGGGTATGAGCCCAGCATCCACCTGTCAAACCTCAACTCAGGAGTTATTACGCCAATGGGTCCTGTGGGAGCCAGGCAAGATTTGCTTAAAAAAAAAAGAGAAAAAAAATCGAACTTTTCACTCACGGCTTTTCACTTAAACCCCCTGCAACAGCTCCCCAGCTGCTGTTTCCTCCTCCTCCAGGCTGGCTCCTGCCCACTCTCTTCTTGATGCCAGATGGGTCTTTCCAAACTGCAGCTCTGGTCAAGTCATTCCTCAGTTCAAAAAGTCTGCTGTGGCTCCCCAGTACCTAAAGCAGTACCTGCATACTCCCCACCCATGCATTCCAGGCCTCCCTTCCTCCCTCAAGACCAGTCTAAAATGCTGCCTCCTCCAGAAAGCCTCTCCTGGTTTTCTTGGAGTCGTTTGGGACTACTTCCGTTCCCAACCCCTATCAGTCTTCACTTGTTCCACAGCCCAACCCAAGGCCTAGGGTGTGAGGGCCACCTGGAGCAGGGCACAGAGCCAAGGAAGACACAAGGAAAAGGAAGTCCCTCCCCATGAAGAGCTGATGGCTTCCCCAGGAACCTGCCCAGCCCTCACACCCACAGAGATACACACTGACATCTGGCAAATAAAGAATACAGTCATGGTGACAATTACCTCACCAAACCCGAGAGGCCAGGGCCACCAAATACTGGGCAGCTGGTGTCTGTGCATGGAGATGGCGGGGGTGACAGGAGGGATGATGGGCATAGCAAGGGGTTAGAGATATCCCAGGATGGCAAATTTCAATCAAACTATAGATTTTTTGGTTTTTTTTTTTTTTTTTTTGGAAATGGAGTGTTGCTCTGTCGCCCAGGCTGGAGTGCAGTGGTGCAATCTTGGCTCACTGCAACCTCTGCCTCCAGGATTCAGGCAGGATTCTCCTGCCTCAGCCTCGCGTGTAGCTGGGATTACAGGCACGCACCACCATGCCTGGCTAATTTTTGTACTTTTAGTAGAGACAGAGTTTCACCATGTTGGCCAATCTGATCTTGAACTCCTGACCTCAGGTGATCCACCCGCCTCAGCCTCCCAAAGGGCTGTGATTATAGGTGTGAGCCACCGTGCCTGGTCAAAACTACAGAATATTAAAACTGAAGGAGATCTTGGACCATCCAGTCAAATCATATATACACAAAAAAAGTGAGGCTCAGAGAGGGGCGTCAAACATAGATTTCCAGTTAGAGGGCAAAGGAGTCTTCATTTAATTCATTCTGTCATTTGGTCATTTCTTCTTTCAACCATTCCGCCACTTTACTAAGCCCCCGTTAGATCCTGGTGCTCATGCCAGACTCTAGGCACATAGAGTTGAAGAAGAAACAGTCCTGACACCCACGGGGCTGAATGGATGAGGGTGACAGTGACAGGCTGGAGGTCAGTCTGCAATGGATGGAAGCAGAGAAGGGAGTAATGCTGGGGGTGGCTACGTGGGTGGACAAGAAGTGAGCCTGGAAGACTTCCCAGTGGAGGTGATGGTTGTAAGGAATCTGTAGGAGTTTCTGCAGGATCAAAGCAAAATTAGCAGTGGAACCTGTGCGTATGAACTTGTCCCTCCTCTGCACTACAGGATTTTTACATCTCAATGCTGCCTGAAGGCAGTTGGAAGAAAGGGTCCCTGTCACCCTGGCCTGGTTCATCCCTGTAGAGTCACAAGCCTGAGGCCATATAAAGCATTGTATTGATTACGGGATTAGAAAGGCCCATTGTGAATTGGAGAAAGGCTCTCTTGCCAGTCACAGTGAGACTGACTGGCAACCCTGGGGCAGATCTTGAATTTACTAACCAGCTTCATACTGTAAGGCTTGACTGCAAGTGGAAATGACTTTAGGGCTCACTGAGTCATTTTACAGATGAGGAAACTCCAGCCCATGCAGGGAGAGCCCCTTGCCCAAGGCCACACAGCAGGTCAGTGGCAGAGTTGGAACTTAAAACAGGTTTCTCAACTCTTAGGCCAAGTGCAGGGGGGTGGGGAATATTGTAGTTAAAGAAAATGGTCAAGTCTATTCTCTACAGAAGTCTCAAGGGAATCAACGTCATAATAAAACACAGAGAAACAACAATAAAGAGCAAGAACATGATTTAAAAATATAGAATCAAGAATGGATATAGATGTTAAGTGCTGAGTCAAGACAATTTGTGAAGCTTCAATCTGTAAACCCCTGCATGAGTTTCAATAGATTCCCTTTCCTCCAGGAAGCCTTCTCTGATGCCCCTCCAGCTGGATCAGTGTCTCCAATGAGCAACCCTGGTACCACGTATCATGTGTCCTCCTCTATAATTAAATTTGGTAGGGTGTACTGTAATTGTCTATCTCTTTGAACCTCTTTTCCACGAGACTGTAATAAGCTCCTTGAAGGCAGGAATAGTGTCTCATTTATTGCTATGCTCCTATTTACCCAGCATATAGGAGATGCTCAACAAACATTTGTTAAGTTAATGTCTGCACACTTAAAAAAGTGATGTTTCTTCCTGAAGACCAGGACAAAGAAAAACAGAACTCTTCCATGAATTGAATCTCCATCTATCCATCCTTTCCTCCCCGCCTTCCTCCATCTATCCACCCATCATCTTTCTCTCCTTCCTTTTGTCCTTCCTTTCCTCCCTCACTCCCCACCTCCCTCTTTCCATCCATCCATCCATCCATCCATCCAGCCAGCCAGCCAGCCACCTATCCATCTGTCCTTCCATCCATCCATTCATCCATCCGTCCACTCATCATCCTTCATCATCCATCCATCCATCCATCCACCATCCATCAATCTATCCATCTATCCATCCACCATCCATCCATCTATCTATCCATCCATCCATTCATCCATCTATCCAACCATCCATCCATCCATCCATTCATCCATCTATCCAACCATCCATCATCCATCCATTCATCCATCTATCCAACCATCCATCCATCCATCCATCCATCCATCCATCCATCATGCATCCAACATTTCTTGAGCAACACGAGAGGCTGACCCCTGAGTTAAAAAGGGGAATGAAGCCCGTTCTCTGAGGTGGAAAGCTCTCTGTTTGCAGGAGTCTGCCCATAAAAACCATCATCAATGTTTTGTAGAAGGCAGCAGAGGAATTTAGAGATGTGACGTAATCAATATTTTATGGTTCCTGAAATCCATCTTTGTTAAATGAACAACGAAAGACTATGACCAGGGAAGTCCACTGACAGGCCAAGGGGAGAAATTCGGGGGGACATTGATGCGGAATAAACCCACCTGCTGGGCGGGGCTATGGGACCACCAGGAACCTTTCTGTTATTACTGATTATTGCACTGACAATGAAGGCAGCGTCCCTCATTCCCAAAGCTGCACGCAAGAATGACAGGGCTCAGGTAATGGCATGACAAATCTTCCCTGTAGGAGGCATTGATATGGGCTCAACCCTGACCTGCCTGCCACATGGACCACCCCTGCTGATGACCCCCGATCCCCTGGAAAACTTGACTGAGGTGGCAGTAATGTTAATAGCCAGCTATTCTTTGCAGCAGCACATGCATTCACAGCCTTTTCTCCTTTGAGCCCTTTGAGGATCCCCAGAAGGAGTTATTATTCTTCCCTTTTCCCAGATCAGCAAACAGAGGTTCAGGAAGGTGAGCTGACTTGACCAAAGCGATAAAGTTTGCAACCGTCTGAAGGAAGGCAAATCACAGTTCCTGACTGATCAACCACCTAACCAGGACTTTTGGGGCTGTGACTCAGAATCAGGATATACTAAAATCCAAAATGGCATCTTCCAGTTTAGATCCAGAGTGAACCCAGCTCCGTGTTGGGCCAGAAGTTAGGAGCGATGTCAAGACTTAGAACTGAGCCCTAGCCTGGGGTTTCAGCACGCAAGCTGGGAATGGGGGTGTGGATGCCCTCTGAGCCAGGACCTGTCTTGCTCATGTGCGTACACCAAGGCTAACAAGGTCCTTCTTAGTCACAGCCCTGGATCATCCATTTCAAATCAAAAATGAATTCGCGAGGGCTGCCAGCTGTCGTTTTTGTAATGACATTTGCTTTCAAAGCCCAAGGCCATGCTAATGACAAAGTAAAGCAAACTCAGAAAGGGTAGGAAGGGTAGGCTTAGGTGAGTGGGCAGGGAATTGCCACAAAACCTCATGTGGGGCTGAGCACCATCATTGTGACTGAGATGCCTACACATATGCACACATACGATGCACATGTATGCACGTGCACACACACACACTCAGACAACCTGACAGCAGGGAAAGGGATTCCAGTGCTCAGTTTAAGAGACCTGGAATCTGATTCCAGCTCTTCCCCGGATGCATTGAGTGCCCTAACATCTCCATGTCTCAGTTTCCTCATCTTTAAACAGGATGGTAATAGCACTTATCTTTTGGGTTGTTAGACCAGTGTCTGGCCACATCGAGTGCCATATGAGTGTAAATTAATTATATAAATTAATTTTATTTAATTTATTTATATTAATAAATTTAATAAAAATTAATAAAATTAAGACATTAAAATTTTATTTTAATTTTAAAAAATAAAAATAATAAAATTAATTACTTTATTAATAAATTAATAAAATAATTAATCCCTTGAGTGGCTTTAGTGGGTAACTACTGGCCTGTTGCGATGGTTAATACTGGGTGTCAACTTGATGGAAGGAGGCAAAGCATTGATCGTGGGTGTGTCTGTGAGGGTGTTACCAAAGGAGATTAATACTTGAGTCAGTGGGCTGGCAAAGGCAGACCCACCCTTAATCTGGGTGGGCACAATCTAATCAGCTGTCAGCTCAGCTAGAATATAAAGCAGGCAGAAAAACGTGAAAAGACTAGACTGGCCTAGACTCCCAGGCTACATCTTTCTCCCACGCTGGATGCTTCCTGCCCTCGAACATTAGACACCAAGTCCTTCAGTTCTGGGACTCAGATTGGCTCTCCTTGCCCCTCAGCTTGCAGACAGCCTATTGTGGGACCTTGCAATCATGTGAGTTAATGCTTAATAAACTCCCCTTTATATATATATATATCCTATTAGATCTGTCCCTCTAGAGAACCCTGACTAATGCACCTGTCTTCCTGGCCCCCTTTTTTCTGGAAACTTCCTCCTTACTCCCTTCTGTGTGGTTGCAATGGACTGCAGCCATTGAAGCAGTCCACGTTGACAGCTAAGAGCGTGAGCTCTGAAGTCAGGCTGCTCAGCCTCAAATTCCCATCTTCTAGCTTTACATCTCTGGATTAGTAACTTAACCTGCCCAAGCCTCAGTTTCCTCATCTGTAAAATGGGGAGAAGAATCTTACCTGTTTCACAGGCCTGTTGGGAGGATGCAATTGACAAAATACCTGTGCTTAGCACATAATAAGAGTTTGATGATGAATGTATCTGCTAAAATTATATTTTCATTCCAAGTAACTTATTGCCTCTGGCCATGGTTGACTGGGCCTGGGGGGCACTTGAATGAAATTGAGCCAGTCAGCTTCTTCCTTAGGAATTTGTAGTTGATACTGAAATGGAGTTATTTTGACTCTCGTTGGTGGCTAGCCCTGTGAAATGTGAGCACGGTCCTGTGGCTGCCAGCTTCCTACCATGTATAAGGAGCCTAATAAGCTGGTCTGCAAGGGAGGTGCAGAGAAAGGACTTCAGTTCCTACTCTCAAACACCTGGGCTCAAGTGGTCTGCCTGCCTCAGCCTCCTGAGTACCTGGGATTACAGACCTCAGCCTCATGAGTACCTGGGATTACAGGCAGGTGATACAGCACCTGGTTTTGTGTCATTTTCTTCTCCACACTTCTGAAGAGTGTGGAGTCCCCACCCCTTCCCCAGTCAAGTGCGGTTGCCCTGACTCCGACCTCTTCCATCTCCTCTCCATCCATCATGTTGTCAAGCTGTCCTGGTGCCCTGAGACAGCACTGTGTCCTTAGAGTGACTGGCTCCTTCTTACTTCAGCTGACTTAAGTGAGCTTCAGTGCCTGGCCCCAACTTGGCCTCTGTTTCCTCAGCTGTAAAATAAGCAAGCTGGGGCTGAGACAGCCGAGGAGTCTTGCAGCTCTGACCTCCTGGGTTCACACTGGAAAGCTGCAGAACAAATTGATGGATTCTGTGTGTAGCCCCAGGTTATACATAGAATCAGATCCATTTCAGGGCTGTAGACATCTCTGAAATTAACACCTCTTTCTTTAAGTTCTCTAGATCTTTTCTTTTCTTTTTTTCTTTTGAAACGGAGTCTCGCTCTGTTGCCCAGGCTGGAGTGCAGTGGCACGATCTCGGCTCACTGCAAGCTCTGCCTCCCAGGTTCATGCCCTTCTCCTGCCTCAGCCTCCTGAGTAGCTGGGACTACAGGCGCCCACCACCACGCCTGGCTAATTTTTTTCTATTTTTAGTAGAGACGGGGTTTCACCATGTTAGCCAGGATGGTCTCGATCTCCTGACCTCATGATCCACCCACCTCAGCCTCCCAAAGTGCTGGGATTACAAGCCTGAGCCACTGCGCCCGGCCTAGATCCTTTCTTTATTGTTCCCTGGTTAGTGCTCCATTAGACGTTCATGCCACATTTTGTGGTCACGGTGGGGAACATTACAGACCAGGTCACTTCCTCACAGATGCCTTGAGATCAAGGACCTGGCCATGTTTCTCTAGATCGGTCATCCTGCTTCTAGACTATGCTTCTGGACTCTGTTGGTTTACACTTTAGATATTGTCTTTCCATTTTTGATGTCAATTTTCCCTTCTAGACAGTGAACAGGGTCTGTGTCATTTTCCTCTTTTGGGGGGATACAGAGGATGAGGTCTTGCTCTATTGCCCAGGCTGGTCTCAAACTCTTGGGCTCGAGTGATTCCCCACCCTGCTCAGCCTCCAAAGTAGCTGGGATTGCAGGCATCCACAGAGCCTGGCTTGGTATCATTTTCTTCTTGGTGGCACTAGTGCATGTCAGGTATTCACATACGTTTGTGGGATGAATACATGAACAAATGAATGAATGAATGACACGAACAAAATGAGTCTTTCCAGAGGAGGAAAACAGGAAAATGGAAGCTCCAGAACCCAAGCATATTGAGGGGAGGTACTTAACCTGGGGAGTAGATTTAGGGGGCACTGGAGAACTGTAAATACTGTAAGGGATTGTTATGTGGGAAAGAAATTAGAATCAATGTGAACAAGTCACTATTTCTTGAGCACCTACTGTGTGCCAAACTCTGCACTAGGAGTTTTTCATCTTCTCACTCACTCCTTATGACGAACACAAGGAGGAGTCCTTCTCATCCCCATTTTGTAAGTGACAAGGTGGAGGCTGAGAGACACCAGAACCCATGGATGGGGTCCATCAGAGTGCTGTTAAGGAAGAAAGCCAGAATTTGAAGGCAGGTCTGTCTCCATAGTAGGATTTCACCTTCCTACAGTGAAATAATAATAATAATAATAATAATAGGCCAGTGGCTCCCAAGGGCAGAACTAAACCTGAGAGAAGTCATAGAGAGGAAGTCTCTGACTTTACCCAAGAAAGAACTTCTAAATTCCAGGGCTGGCCCCAAGCAGAACAGATGGTGATACTCCTGTTCTAGGAGGTATGCAAGACGCAATAGAAACTGCTCCCTGAAGATGACCAGAGGATCAGATGGTTCCTGTCTCTGAAGCGAGAAGAACTGCTTTTCAGATTCCAGAGGGTGCACCCCCCACCCTGACCCTGCAAGCTCCCTCGCCCCTACGTGGTGTTAGCACTGCGGGCTCCCAGGCAGAGGCCTCACCCACGTCCCCCCTCCACCATCCCCCAGGAGCGGCTACGTGACAGCCCCACCCCCGCGGGCATCCCCCTCCTGGAGTCGAGAGGCCCCCTGGGGAGTTCCCAGGCAGCCCGGGGGTGTTGGCGGCGCAGGGCTGAGTCAGGAGCTGCCTGGATCCACAGGGTCCTGCAGCAGCAGCCTGCAGGTGACAGCGAACAGCGGAGCCTGGAGGAGTGGTCCCTGCGCTGCCCACCGCCTCCGAGCATCCTGGAGCCTCTGCAGGCACCTGGCCTGGTTGGGAGACGCAGTTCGCTAGGGCGGACACCCGGGAGGCTCCTTTCCGCCCCCAACCCCATTTCCTTCTGAGCGCCTGCTGTGTTTACCAGGGCAGCGGGTCAAGAAGCCAGCCATGGAGTCCAGCAGCACATTGCATCTCCGAGACCGCGGGCGGGTTCCATATCCTCTCCACGCCTCAGTTTCCCCACCAACAAGACTGAGTAATCAGCCCTGGACCCCGCGGGGTGGCAGGAGGGCCTGACAAGCAGATGGAAGCGAGAGCACAGAGGGGCCAGCGTCACCCCCACTTCATCCTCCCAGCAGCACTGTGAGAGGATAAACGCGGCAAAAGCACGTGCCCTGCGATCACCCGGCTGGCACGTGGCAGAGGCTGGATTGGAATCCAGGCAAGTCTGAGGCCAAGCCCCAGCTCCCTCTCCCCTGCTGGGGCTCTCTGGGAGCAGCCTCAGCTCAGCCCCAAAGCCTGAGGACCCCTTAACCACACACAGCACTGCACCCACACTCCCAGTTGTAGGGTCACAGCTCTCCACAGCCAGGAGGGAGACGGTCCCTGGGGTCGCTACTGCCCCCACATCTCCCTGGAGGCAGATCCCTCAAAGAAAAGTCAGGGCGCAAGGTTTAGGCCAGATGGCAGCCCATCAGAGCAGTGGTCGGGTCCCAGCAGGGAGGGTCCCTGGGCTGGGGTGGCCACAGAGAGCAGAGGCCTTTCTGGGAGCGAGGAAGGCAGAAAGAGAGTCACGGAACCTGAGGGCCAGGACTGGGGACTGAGGGCCCCCTGCCTTCAGGGTGTGCCTGTGGCTGCTGGCTTCCTGGGTACACAGCTCAGGGTTCTGATGAAAACTCAGAGCTGCAGGAACAAGGGGAGGTGATGAGGGAGACGGGCTCCAGGGAAAGCAATGCTGTCCAGGGGAGGTAGGAAACCTGTGTGGGTTCAAATCTCCACCATGGCACTTACTGTGGAACCCTGGGAAATCTACCCACTCCCTGAGCCCACTTTCCCACATGGGAGATGGGGAGCACGATCTCACCTCGTTCATTCTCTGGAGGATAGAAGCAGACAGTGGGCAGGAAGCAGCTGGGAAAGTGCCAGGGCCCTGAGCATAGTGGGTGTACCCAGCACAATGGGTGCTCCCTACAGTTATTCTTATTAAGGTTCCCCAGGCCCCAGGCTCTTAAAACCCCCAGATCTGTGAGGCTCCCTCAAGGGGACAAGTATCCCAGTGGCCTGCTGTGTATAAGGAGGTCTCCCAACCTGAGTGGGATGGTTTACCACTGGTTCAAAGCCCACCCGAAGGCCTTGCCCGCTCTACATGGGTGCCACTGCCCCTCCACCTTAATGGGTTTCCTTCCCAAACCACCCCAGAGAAGCCACTGAGGTGGAGGATGGGTCACCCTGGCCTAAGCCTGTGTGCTGATCTCCCCTGTCCACTGCCCCAGCCCCAGCAGCTCAGCCCCACCAGGAACATCAATCATGAAAGCCAAGGGCTGTGTGGTTGCACTTGACATCCCAAATGGCAGGAGTCTGACCACACCAGGACAGAGCTGGCTTTCCACGGGAGTCTGACCACACTAGGACAGAGCTGGCTTTCCACGGGAGTCTGACCACGCTAGGACAGAGCTGGCTTTCCAACAGGGCTTTCTCGAGAGATGGGCTAGGGGTGGTGGGAGAAAGCTCTGGGATCCTGGAGGGTCTGGGTTGGAATCTGCCCTTTCTCAGCTGTGTGACCTCGGGCAAGTCCCTCCCTTTTCCAAGTTCATTTCTCTTGCTCTGTAAGGTGGGTTAATGACATCTACCGCACCATTGTTGAGAGACTAAATGAGATGGTGAATAAAACTTCATGTGGGCCAGGTGTGGTGGCTCATGCCTATAATCCCAGCACTTTGGGAATCTTAGGAGGACAGATTGCTTGAGCTCAAGAGTTCCAGACCAGCCTGGGCAACATGGCAAAACCCTATCTCTAATAAACATTTTTTAAAAATTATTTTGAGATGGAGTTTTGCTCTGTCGCCCAGTCTGGAGTGCAGTGGTGCAATCTTGGCTCACTGCAACCTCCACCTCCCAGGTTCAAGAGATTCTCCTGCCTCAGCCTCCTGAGTAGCTGAGATTACAGGCACCTGCCACCAAGCCCGGCTAATTTTTGTATCTTTAGTAAAGACAGGGTTTCAACATGTTGGCCAGGCTTGTCTCGAAGTCCTGACCTCATGATCCTCCCGCCTTGGTCCCTCAAAGTGCTGAGATCACAGATTTGAGCCACCGTGCCTGGTCACAAATATTTAAAATTTTTTATAAAAAAAATAATGAAACATCATTTTACAAGTTTGTGAGGATGTGGAGAAATGGAAACCCTGGTGCATTGCTGGTGGGAATGTGAAATGGTACAGGTTCCTCAAAAAGTCAATCATATTAAGGAATTCCACATGACCCAGCAATTCAATTCTTAGGTGTATACACAAAATAATTGAAAATAGAGGCTCAGACGAATACGGGTATGCACACATTCATAGCAGTCTTATTCATAGTAGCCAGAAGGTGGAAGCAACACGAGTATTCATCGACAGATTCATGGATAAACAATATGTGGTGTAGCCACACAAGGTAATATTATTCACCCATAAAAAGGAATGAAGGGCTCATATATGCTACAATGTGTATGAAACTAGAAAGTGAACTGAAGGAGTCCACACATAAAAGGTCATTATTTTGTGATTCCATTTATATGAAATGTTCAGAATAGGTAAATTCATAGAGGTAGAAAGCAATTTGGGTTACTAACAGCTGGGGCTAGGAGAGAATGCATACAAGGTTTCATTCTGGAGTAATGAAAATATTTTGGAACTAGATAGAGGTGGCAGTTACACACATTGTAAATATACTAAATACCACCACATTGTAAATATACTAAATACCACCAAATTGTTACTTTAAAATGGTTAATGTTATGTTGTGTGAACTGCACCTCATTGAAAACAAAAAGTCATTTGCACACACAGTGCCTAACATGATGGAGTAAGACAGTTGATTTCAGGTCCTGGTTCTTCCAGTTACTCACTGGTGACTTGGGACAAGTCATTCTGCCGGTCAGAGCCATAGTTTCTGTGTTAGACTGCTCTCTCACGCAGCTAATAAAGACATACCCAAGACAGGGTAATTTATAAAGGAAAGAGGTTTAATGGACTCACAGTTCCATATGGCTGAGGAGGCCTCATGATCATGGCAAAAGGCAAATGAGGAACAAAGTCACATGTTACATGGTGGCAGGCAAGAGAACTTGTATAGGGGAACTCCCCTTTATAAAACCATCAAATCTCAAGAGACTTATTCACCATCACGAGAATAGCATGGGAAAGACCCTTCCCCATAATTCAATTACCTCCCACTGAGTCCCTCCCATGACCTCTGGGGATTATGGGAGCTAAATCCAAGATGAGATTTGGGTGGGGACACAACAAATCCATATCAGCTTCCTCACCATAAAATGAAAAAAGAATACTTGCCAGGTGTTGGGAGGATAAAACAAAATGATGTATAGAAAGTGCCTAGCACAGGGGCTGTTGTGTTAGCACAAACGATGCTCTGTAACAGAGTTGGAATTACGGGCAGAACAGGCATAGCTCATCAGGTGATCAAAGACACCATCTCTTCACCTCTGTTCAATGGGGTGATGTTGCCCTACCCCTAGGCAGATCTGTGTCCTCTCTGCTCCCCACAGGTAATTCTAGTATTTGTTGAGCACCTACTATGTGCAAAGTTTTCACCAGCTGTGGTGCTGCAGTGTTGAGGCTATGGAAGTGAATAAGGTGGATTCCCAGCCTCAAGAAGTATCTGGGGAGCTCAGATATGTACATAAATAGCTCCAGTACAGTGTGTGCACAGCCGTGACAGAGAAGCAGATGCAGGGCAATGAGCACTCCCAGGAAACAAGAGCAGCTCCAGCTGCAGGAGGTGGAGCGGGGAGGTGGGGCAGGGAGATGGGAATCAGGGAAGAGCTCTAGCAGCTGAGCTTTGGGAACAGGATTTCTTTCATGAGATGGGCAGGGAGCTTTCAACGTAGCAAGCATAGCCTGAGCCAAGGTGCAGAGGCTGGGAAGGCTGACGGAACTCCAGGAGGGCAGAGGCTTGAGCCGGGAGTCTCGTCCTTCTAAGGCCAGGCTGCAAGTTCCCTGAGCGTGGCACTGGATCTGCGCTGCCCTTAGTCATACCCAGGGCCTGGCATGCCTTGAGCACCTGACAGAGATTTGTGGAATGAATGAAGACATGAATGAATGTCCAATTCATTTGAGTCTCTTTGAGCTATTTTCTATAACATGCAGCTGTTATATTTTCTATAACATAAGCTAATTTATGGATTTAGTTTCTGAAAACTACTCTGGTTAAAGCAACTCGCTATCTGGATGCCTGGAAAAGTTACCTCAATTCACCATTAAGAGAGAAAGCTAACATTTATGGAGCCCTATTATGTGACAGGTACCGTGCTAAGCGGGGTCTGAATTATGTCTTTCAGTCATGAGAACAATCCTTTAAAGCAAGGGCTACTGTTTGGTTTAAGTCACACATGAAGAGACTGGCCCACCAGTGATGACGTTTTGTTTTATCCTCCCAACACCTGGCAAGTATTCTTTTTTCATTTTATGGTGAGGAAGCTGATATGGATTTGTTGTGTCCCCACCCAAATCTCATCTTGGATTTAGCTCCCATAATCCCCAGAGGTCATGGGAGGGACTCAGTGGGAGGTAATTGAATTATGGGGAAGGGTCTTTCCCATGCTATTCTCATGAAGAAACTAAGTAGCTTATCCAAAGGTCTCACAGCTGGTAAGGGCAGAAGAGGGACTTGATTGTAACCATAGGGCTTATGCTCTCGGCCATGATTTGATGTTGCTCTGGATTTAAGTTGGTCTACTTTTGTATCAAATATTATCCTGGAAAGAAAACGTGTGCTCAGAGAAATTTTCACCAGTGATGACTTTTAATTGCCTTTTTAAGCTGTTTATAATATAGAAACATTACATGTAATATATGTAAATATATCGTTATATATGTTAAATAATGTAGAATAATAATTTCCAAAGAGGAACTAAATTACACTCGCAAAAGAACAGGCCAGCGTTGTTCTGTATACAGCAGCAAACAAAGCAGACAAAGATCTCATAAAGTTTATGTTAAAAAATAAAATGGTACGTGGATGATGGAGAGATTGAGAGAAAGAGAAAAATAAGGAAAATATCAGACCCAGCACAGTGGTTCATGCCTGTAATCCCAGCACTTTGGGAGGCTGAGACAGGAAGATCACTTGAGCCCAGGAGTTCAATACCAGCCTGGGCAATATGGCAAAACCCCATCTCTTAAAAAAAATGCGCAGTGGTGCGCGCCCCTAGTTCTAGCTACTCAGGAGACTGAGGTGGGAAGATCACCTAAGCCTGGGAGGTAGAGGCTACGGTGGCCATAACTGCACCACTGCACTGTAGCCTGGGAGACAGAGTGAGACCCTGTCTCGAAAAGAGAAGAAAAGAAAAGAAAAGAAAAGGAAAATATTAGAGAGGCATACATCTGAAATTCAGTACTGCAAAGTATTAAAAAGTAACAAAAATAGGGTGAAGTGATCAACAGTGACTTGGTGTTTACTTCGAGTGGGGTGGTCAGATCAGGAAAGGCCTCTTGGGGAGGGGAAAGTTAAGCTGGGAAGTGATAAGCAGAAGGAGGCAGCTGTCTGACCATTCCAGAGCAAGGGAAAGGCCAGTGCGAAGGTCCTGAAGTGGGGACCTACTTGGCAGGTTCCTGTAACAGCGAGAGCATCTGTGTGCTGAGTTCACCGGGGTGGGCGGGGGGCGTCATAGGAGCTTCCTGTGCTGGTCAAGGGGACTGGATTCTGGTCCAAGTGCCGGGGAGGTGTTGGAGAGAGTTACTGGATTTGACTTCCGCTGTTTAAAGATCACACTGGCTACCATATAAGGAGGATTTGATTGTAGAGGACAGGAGGCCCAGGCGGAAGTTTGTGGCCGTGGTCCACGCCAAGGATAAGGACCAGAGTGGTGCTGGCAGAGAGGGGACAGCAGCCACCCCAGGCACACACTGCATGCTGGAGGGGAGGTCCGTGGCTCCTCCTGTTGGGGGAGACAGAGAACAAGGGAGTAGGGATACGGGCGAGAGGAATCTAGAGTAATTTGTAGTGCTTTGTGTAAGCAACTGGGCGGACTGTGCCATTATCACAGACACAATTAGATCCAGGGAGAGGATGGTAATCAAAAAGGCTCCTTCTGCCATGGGAACTTTGAGACGCTCAATATCCATTCTACTAGGTACACTGGGCAGTTGGGGGAATAACCAGGCCTGGAGCTGGGGTTGAGAGGCGATGTCCATCTGGGTGTCACTGGCATAGGGATGGTGCCTAAGGTTATGAGCCTGGGTGGGGGTCACCTCAGGAGGGATGGAGTTAGACGAGGTAGAGCCCAGGCATGCAGATCAAGGAGAATCCTGGGACCGAGATGCCATGCAGAGGCTATGCAGAGGAAGAGCAGCATCAGGAGACTGGGAGGAGAGGAGAGACGAGTAGGAAGGGCCAAGAGGAGAAGGCACTTCAAGAAGGAGGAAACAACCAGCTGTGGTCACCTGTAGCTCAGCAAAATGCTAGGTGCAACACTTGGTTGCAGAGAGGTGGTCGCAGTGGGAGAAGGCATTGAATTGAAGTACCAAAGGCAGTGCATCTAGACTTAAAGAAAGCTCGGTTGAGCATTCAGAATTTTTGGCCCTGAAGAATAGCAAAGAAATGGAGTGCTCCTCAGAGGGGGATACAAGGTCAGGGGAGGAAGTTTTAAAGTTTGGAGATGCTAGAACATTTCTGTGTCCTCCTGGGAATGATCCAGGAGAAAGGGAGGGAGCAAAGAGTTAGGAGAGTGGAGATAATTGCAAAGTCCTTGATAGCTGAGACGAGGGACAGGCACCCAGTACACAACAGGGACCCTTTCCTTGCTGTAATAGGAAGGAAGGCAAAAAGTTTAGGCACAGAGGGGGTTGGCTGGTTGCTTTGAGGCCGAGACAACAAGTGAATTTCCATCCACTTGGTATTTGACTCTGGCAGAGTTACCAGCAGAGAGAGGGAAGCAGGGAAAACACGTGGAAGTTCAGAGACAGAAGGAAGAGTGAAACTGTCAACGTAGAGAACAAAGTGAAGTGTGGGAGGATTTGAGGGCAGCAGAGGCACCCATGTGGTCAGGCTGTGGATCCCAGGCCTCAGTGTAGTCAAGCTGTCCCTCCTGTAAACAATGCTGAACATCTTTGCACATCAAGCCTTCTTATATTGAGCTTTATATTGAGTAAAAATATTTGCTGTTTTTTCAGAATCAAGTCCTGGAAGCAGGTGTAGATTCAGAGATATGAACATTTGAAAGACTACTGACAGTGGTGGCAGGCACCTGTAGTCCCAGCTACTCGGGAGGCTGAGGCAGGAGAATGGCGTGAACCCAGGAGGCGGAGCTTGCAGTGAGCCGAGATCACGCCACTGCACTCCAGCCTGGGCGACAGAGCGAGACTCTGTCTCAAAAAAAAAGAAAGGAAAGACTAGTGACAGATATTGAAAGCATATTGCTAAGTCATGTCCCAAAAACAGTAGTTCCAACCTATGCCGCCCCAGCTACCCATGAGAGAGGGTTTTCATCTGGAAGCACCATCACCAGAAGGCTGCCATGTTAGTATTTTTTAAACATCCATCCTAATTTGAAAGCAAAGGGTAGAATCTCCTTGTTGTGCTTACAACTTTTCCATTGCTTTGACTCATTGGAGTGAACCGTTTTTATAGTATATTAGCTATCTGTCTTTTCTCTTATTATAGATTTGTCTTTGGTGGCACATTTAAAGAGTCTCTGGGATAAATCTCAGTGGTATCATGGGCACAAAGCTCATCAGGAACAAAGTGGGGAATGGGCTTGCAGAGAGGAATTTTGTGGCTCTTTGTTTTCCTGACAGTGGCAAGAGCGTGAAGAAACAAAAAGCCAAGAAACTGAGTCAGGGCCAGGAGCAGCGTATTTTAAAGCTAATTTAAATAGAAGGCTTCGTTTAAGCTGTCACCTCTGCCTCTCTATTTCTTACGTATGTACACACACACATATGCATATGTGGGTGGCAGTGAGTGATTATGCAGAGCTATATCTCAGCCCAGTCTTTTGTGATGACTTTTATTAATTATTGAATAATTTGATAAATAATTCATTATTTTCCTGCTGGTGAAGGCATCATCAAAAATTCGTTGAGTAGAAGTCAAGCAAGCCCACAGTCTTTCTGAAGCTGGAAGAAATCCTGGCTATATTTCCCTCATTCGAGGGTATGAACATGTGTGTGTGTGTGTGTGTGTGTGTGTGTGTGTGTGTGTGTAGGCACGTCCCCAGGTGTTTGCCAAATGTAGAGGCCTGTGTGTAACAAGCATGCAAGAGATTGTGTCTATGAGCATATGTTGAGCATTTTGTGCAAGGCATGTGTGTGAGAATTTGAGTGGAGATGTAGCTCCTGGCTAACTGTAAGCTGAAAAGAAATTTCTCTTGGGACTTTATATTCCGCATTTTGTTATAATTTCTTTGGTCTCTGTTGATGGGAGCAGTAGTTATTTCTTTGTTTTGTATATAGGTCCTGCTAAATAAAAATGCCCAGATTTTGAACAGAGAAAATTGAAATTAAGAATATATGTGCACCAGGGAGCAGCAAGGAGCAGGACAGTGAGATGGCAGGGAATGAACAAGAACATCTCTTCCACCAGGAGGACCCCAAGCTGGGCTTCTTAGTGCCTAGCACATAATGGTTTCTGGGTCAAGTCATTGAGGAATAAAAAAGATAAAGACAAAAAGAAGTTCTTTTGAAAAGGAAGATGAGCCAAGGCATCAGCACGGTTTCTAGTCTGACCACTTTGGTTGTTAGTTTCTTAATGTTTCTGGGTTTCTGCCTACAAAATTTTATTAATAAATCCCTGCCCTACGACCATTGGAGGCTATTGTAAGAGCTTTGAAGAGAAGTGAATGCTATATCGCCCAGGGCATCAGGGGCAGTTGAAAGAACACAAAACAAAGATTTTGGTTCCTGTCTCGTCTCTGTCACCCCTACCCCCGGCTGTGCAACAGGGGCAAATTGCCTTGTTTCTCTTAGGCTCAGTTTCCTCAAGTGGAATAGGGACACTATTAACTCTGAGGCAAGACCAAATGAAATAACACAGGATCATAGTAAGAATGCTTACTGAGGCCGGGCACGGTGGCTCATGCCTGTAATACCAGCACTTTGGGAGGCCGAGGCGGGTGGATCATGAGGTCAGGAGTTCAAGACCAGCCTGGCCACAATAGTGAAACCCCGTCTCTATTAAAAATACAAAAAAATTAGCCGGGCATGGTGGCACGTACCTGTAATCCCAGCTACTCCAGAGGCTGAGGCAGAGAATTGCTTAAACCTGGAGGGGCGGAGGTTGCAGTGAGCCAAGATCGCGCCACTGCACTCCAGCCTGGGTGACAGAGCAAGACTTCGTCTCAAAAATAAATAAATAAATATATTTTTTAAAAAAAGAATGCTTACCGATAGGTTAATTTCGCACAGTGTTTGCCACAAACATGGGTCATGATAATAGTTTATTCATTCATGTTCATTCCAAGAGGCAGCATCTGGGCACTCCCCAGGTTACCCAGTGCCACAGATCAAAGTCTTTTTGTAATAGCAGTTACTAAGAAACAAGCATTAAAATCTCCAACTCTGATTGTGAATGTGTCTGCTTCTCTTTCAGTTCTGTCCATTTTTGCTTCATGCACTTCGAAGTCTGTTATTGTACGCCAACACATTTATTATTGTTATGACTTTCTCTTTATCTTTTGAAATGTCCCTCTTTTGTCCTGATAGGCTTTGCTCTGAAGTCTATTTTGTTCAATATTAATACAGTCACATTTCAGCTTTCCTTTGTTTAGTATTTGCATACTTTATATCTTAGTTAAAAGTAAGCGAGTAGGTATCTTTACAGTTTTTTTTTTTTGAGACGGAGTCTGGCTCTGTTGCCCAGGCTGGAGTGCGGTGGCCGGATCTCCGCTCACTGCAAGCTCCGCCTCCTGGGTTTACACCATTCTCCTGCCTCAGCCTCCCGAGTAGCTGGGACTACAGGCGCCCGCCACCTCGCCCGGCTAGTTTTTTGTATTTTTTAGTAGAGACGGGGTTTCACCGTGTTAGCCAGGATGGTCTTGATCTCCTGATCTAGTGATCCGCCCGTCTCGGCCTCCCAAAGTGCTGGGATTACAGGCTTGAGCCGCCACACCCAGCCATCTTTACAGTTAAATGGCACCTTTTATAGACAGCATATAGTTGGCTCTTGTTGTTTTATCCAGTCTGACAATCTCTGCTTTTTAATTGATGTGTTTAATCCATTTACATTTAGTATAATTATTGTTATGGTTGGGTTTCAGCCTACAGTCTTGCTTTTTTTTTCCTGTTTGTCTCATATTTTTGTTTGTTTTTCTATTTCTCTTGTCCTGCTTTCCTTTACATTAATTGACTTTTTAGTATTCTGTTTACATTCCTCTATTGCATTTTTGAGCTATACTTCTTTTATTATTTTTACTGGTTATCCTAGGGATTCTAATATACACCCTTAACTCATTACAGTCCACTTAGAATTAATTTTGTACTACTGTATATCTCATTCTTCACGCTTCTCATTAGTTTTACTATGATGTTTTTAGGTACAATTTTCTAGAGTTTGGTGAGATTGTTGGATCCATTGACAAATGTTTTTCATAAAATTTGGGAAATTTTAAACCATTATTTCTTCAAATATTTTTCTGTCCTATTTTCTTTCTCCATTCTTTCTGAGACTCTAAGTGTAGCTGCTATGGTTTGAATGTATCCCCCAAAGTTCATGTGTTGGAGACTTAATCCCCAATACAATTGTATTGAGAGGTAAGACCTTTAAGAAGTTCTTCCCTCATGAATAAATTAATGTCATTACTGAGGGAGTGGGTTCATTATCCTGAGAATGGATTTGTTTTATAAAAGCATTCCTCTTGCTCTCTCTTTCTCCTTTGCTCTCTCACATGTGTACACACTCTTGAAGCTCCCTTTGCAAAAATTATAACAATGAGAAAATTATGACAGTGAAAGAGATCTGACCTAATGTCTTACCTTTAGCCTCCAAACTCTCCTTAGGTCCTGGGTGTGAGTCAAGGTAACTTTAGGAGAAATTTAGTTTATAGTTTTAATAGTTTTATAATAGTTTAATAGTTTTAATAACAGCATTTTCCTAAAAACTAAACTGCCTTTGTGAAACTAATGAAAGGCCACCAGGTTAGGAGGATGAGAGGGGCCTGAATTCATAGTTATGTTTAATAATAATCCAGACACTGTTCTGGAGGTCACAAGATTTGTAACTTCCCCAATTACTCCTGTAAATAACATCACTATTGTAGAACCTAAGATCGGCCTTTTGAGATGTCAGGCTTTTTGCATTTCTGACAACCAGACAGCCCCACCTAGACCCACGGTTCTTGACCTGGAAGTGGACTCAGCTCATAAGGACCATTTTCCACACCCTTATGATTGCATCTTCAACCAATCAGCAGCACCCATTCCCTAGCCCCTTGCCCACCAAACTACTTTTGAAAAACCCTAGTCTCTAAATTTTCAGAAAGGCTGATTTGAGTAATAATAAATCCCCAGTCTCCCATTTAGCCAGTTCTGTGTGGATTAAACTCTTTATCTATTGCAATTCTTCTGTCTTTATAAATTGGCTCTATCTTGGCAGCAGGGAAGATGAACCAACTGGGCAGTTACATTATCTTACCCTTCCACCTTCTGTCATGGAATAACACAGCAAAAAGCCCCTCACCAGAAGCCAACCCCTCATTCTTGTACTTCCAAGACTCCAGAGCCATGAGAAATAAATGATAAACTACCCATTTTTATGTATTCTGCAATAGCAGCAAAAATGAACTAAGACAACAGGTATATTACACTACTTGATATTGGATCAGAATTCACTCAGATACTGCTCTTTTTAAAATGTTTTTTTCCTTTCTTCACATAGGATAATTTCTGAAGATCTGTTTGCAAGTTCATTGACCTTCAAACTGATCTTAAGCCCATCCAGTGAATGTATCTCATTTCTTGGATTTTTCGGTTCTAAAATATTCATATGAGAAAGTAAAAAACACACAAACTGTTTTTCCTCTGCTCTCACACAACACAGAATACTTCTGTGACCAAATGTTGGAGGATGTTTCCCCACCTACCAAATAAGCAATGAATTCTGAAGGAAACACCAGCTGGGTGTTTTCTAGTTTAATTCCAACACTATCTACCTGGAGATAGCATCAGATCCCATAGGTTGAGTGCTCAAGTCTCCAAGACTGCTTCACCCCTTCACACTTCCAATGACAATCACAAGCCCCAGGTTATTTTTGCCAGTGCTTCTGACTGACCAGGTATAAATCTGGATTCTCATAACCCCCTCTTTGGGTTCAATTAATTTGCTACAGTTCACATAACTCAGGGAAATACATACTTATGTTTACCATAAGTTAAATATCCTTTAAAAAGGATATTTTTAAATATACAAACAAACAGCCAATATACAAGTAAACAGCCAGAAGAGAAAATACACAGGGTGAAGTCTGGACTGATCCTGAGTGCAGAAGCTTCTGTCACCATGGAGTTGGGGTGCACCACCCTCCTGGCACATGAATGTGTAAGCCCCCATGCGTTTGGCTATTCCCAACCTCTCCAGTCCCTGTCCTTTTGGATTTTTATGGATTCTTCATTACATAGGCATGATTGATTGAATCACTGACCACCGGTGATCAACTTAATTTTCAGCCCCCTCTTTCCTCCCCAGAGGTTGGGTGATGGAAATAAAAATTACATCCCTCTGGGTCCATGGCCATTTCTCTTGCAACCAGTTCCCCCATCTTGTGGTTTCTAGGGGTTTTCCAAAAATCATGTCATTAACATAAGCTCAGGTGTTTTTGAAAAAAAAAATAGAAAATAACAAAAGATTCTCTTTCACCTTTATCATTCAGGAGGTACTTCAGGAACCAAGGACAAATACCAAATATCTTAACAAAGATATTTTTACTGCTGTAGTCACTTAGGAAATAACAAGGCTTACAAGATCTTAGAGCCAAGAATCACGGATGAAAACCAAAATATATCTATCATCCATCACAACATGATTTTTTGTTTCCATTTCTCTGTTGAGATTCCTCATCTGTTTACTCCATACGACCATCTTTTCCTTTAAGTCCTTGAAAATATATGTAATAGTTTCTTCATGTTCTTGTCTGCCTACTTTAACATGTGGGTCATTTCTGGGTCTGTTCTTTTTGACTCTTTGGAGCACACAGAGGTTCAAATCTCAGCTTCTCTGCCCTTTACTTGTGTGACCTTAGGCAAATTAACATCTTTGGATCATTTCCCCTCATATATTACAGGGACAATGGCAACTACTTTGCAGGATTGTTATAGACACCAAACAAGATGATGCACATGAAGAGCCTGTTCATAGTAAGTGCTTACTGAAAGGTAGCTGCTATTGGCTTTTGAGATTAGTTAGGCTCATGAAACATGTCTCCCACAAGAAGCTCTTTCTGATAACTCCACCTAGAGTTAGTTGCCCCTTCTCTGTGACCCTCCACACCTTGGGCTTCCCTCTCAACCCTACATTATTGTGCTATCTTACTCCTACTCTTCCCTGCTAGACTATGTATCCTACAAAGCTGGGACATGTTATATTCAGCTCTGTGTCTCTGGCCCATAGTAGGTCCCCAGTGCAAATTTACTGCATACAGCCGAAGCTACCCTTCTCTAAATCGCACAGACAGTGTGATTTATTACAGTCTGTAACCTGGTAGAGTTTCACCAGCAAACCTGGAGTCCCCTGTGCCTCTAGCCCTGTAAAACCATAATTAAAGCTTATGCTGCATTAAGCATTGCTTGTATTAGGCCTTGTGCGAATGCAGTGGTACTTCGCTCCTAATGAGTGACTGACATTTGATTTTCATGGCATCAATGTCCATTATTAGTCACCACTCCTGCCGTGAGACTATGCATACCCTATGTGGCCATTAGACTTCTCTCCTCATCCAGTGCTGTCATATCTGAAATTGTTCTCAATCCTCTCACTCCCCTGTAACTCAGGTATTCAAATCCTAGTTTACCATTCTTTCCAGTGAACTTCTGAGGCAGATATTGGTGATGGTGAGAATGATGAGGATCATTCTGATAAAGGCAAAAACTAGGGTATTGAAGGATTATGACATTCCAGGCATTAATCATGCTATCCCATTCAATCCTCATCAACCTTGAAAGACAGGTATTGTCATTCTCTTTTGACAAGGGGGAAAGGGAGGCTAGGGGAGCTGATGGACTTACCCACAGTCACAAGAATGATAGGAAAATGCCTAGTCTTGCTGACTCTTTGCTCAGTACCCTTTTTGGCTGACTGTTCATGGCACTCAGCTCTGCTCTTTGTCTCAGGACGGGTGTCCTGACCCCATCTGTCACACCAAAGAGCTCATGGCTCCTTTAAATAGGACATGACTATATGTGATAGAGTGACCTGAACAGGTGCTGGATGGGTAAGGGGGTGGGGTGATCAAGGAGATCTGGGAGGTGGGTCCACACCACAGTTGTAATGACAGAAGTCACTTGTTGAGGGCCAGATGGAGCCAGACCACACATCGGCCACTGACATACATTATCTCCTTTCAGTCCTCAAAACAATGCTGTGGGGTGAATATTAGTGCTGGTTCACAGATAAAGGTCCTGAGCCCCTGATAGGGTCAGTAACCTGCAGCTTCTAAATGGACCTGCTGTCCCTTATGCCCAGACCTGTGTCCATTATCTGCCTTCTTCTCTGCTTGGTTCGCTCCTGGTTACCATTTGGTTGAGGTGAGATATCATCTTCCTGGCCTGCTGCACCCCCTTGAGCTGACTCGGGTGGCCTCCTGAGCCCCACAGCTCCCTTGCCTTTAACCCCAGGTCTTAGTTCTTTTTGTGTTGCTGTAACAGAATATCTGGGACTGGGTGATTAATAAGAACAGAAACTTTTTTTTTTCCGCAGTTCTGAAGGGTGGGAAGTCCAAGATCAAGGCGTCAGCATCTCGTGTCTAAAGAGTGTATACTCTCTGCTTCCAAGATGACCCCCTGAATGCCACATCCTCCAGAGGGGAGGACACAGTGTCTTCATATGGCAGAAGAGTAGAAGAGAAAAATAACTCACTCCCACAAGCCCTTTTTATAGTGGCATTAATCCTTTCGTGAGGACAGAGCCCTCATGATCTAAACACCTCCCATGAGACCCCACCTCCCCACATTGTTGCATTTGGGATTTAGTTTCTACCATGTGAATTTTAGGGAGTACATTCATACCACAGGTCCCACCCTGAAGCTGTGCACACTGCATTGTGCTTGCCTGTTTTCTGCCCTGACCTTCCAGCTACACTGTGAGCAACCCATGTCTTGCTTAGCTCCATAAGTTTAAATGAGTTAGTAAATGTAAAACGCATGGCACAATTTTGGTGCGTAAGGACTCAATAAATGCTGTTGCTTTTATTATTCCATTGCTCACCACAAAGTCAGACACTCAGCAGGCCAAGAAACATTTGTGTAATTAGGGAATGAATGCTATCATATGAGCTATGCATTTATAGAGCCAGGATACCAGTCTCACTGTCTCCAAAACCATGCATTGCCTCTGCTGCCTTGGCTGGACCTGTGGGATGCTCCCCACCCACTTTGTTGCTGACATGCCTTCACTTCCAGAGTGCCACCCCACCATCAGCTGAGGCAGTGTGCCGATTGGGAGCAGCTCCCAGTGGAAGAACCCACAAAGGCCTCAGGTCATGCAGCCACCTGGAACCCTAGCCTTGGCACCACTGCCCCTGGGAAAGCAAAATAAAACACCTTGGGAAAGGAGAGCTCAAGATCTGTTCTCTTCAGAGCTGGAGAAGTGTTAGAGAATCCTCTGAAACTTTTCCTGGAATTCTCCATGATAAAATGCTGACTCTCAGCTGGTTGGGTATGTTGATCTGGAATATTCAAGATAAGTCCAGCTACAATCAATTTGACAGGGATCAGGCTCCCGTCATGCTAAGTCATAGCGCCCCAGCTGGAAGCGGTGGCTCACACCTGTAATCCCAATGCTTTTGGAGGTTGAGGTGGAAGGATCATTTGAGCTCAGAAGTTCGAGACCAGCCTGGGCAACATGGCAAAACTTCATCTCTACAAAAAGTACAAAAATTTGCCAGGCATGGTGGTGTGCTACTTAGGGGACTGAGGCAGGAGGATGTCTTGAATCTGAGAGACAGATCAATGTTCATGCCACTGCATTCCAGGCTGGGTGACAGACTATGACTCTGTTAACAACAACAAAAAAAAAAGTAAAAAAAAAAAAAAAAGACATTGACTTTCTTCCTCTCAAAAGAGCAGGGATTTAAGACCAGACTTGTCATTTGAACTTCACTGGTCATCTAAGCCCTCTCTCTCCTCTCACTCTCCTCCCCTAGGAAAATCTCATTTTGATCCAGGCCTTACTCTCTGTCCATCCTCCACCCTCATGGTCTGTTTCATCCTGAGTCAGCCCTTCCTTGGATGCAAATTCTGGGCTACTTTTTCCCTTGTCCCATCCATTCTCATAATGCATGAGAGTGGGAGTCCCAGCTTCCAGCTCTCCCTACTCCAACACTCACCTTCCCAGGAAAGGGGGCTGCACCCCAGATGCTCAGCCAGTCCTAGCCAAGGCAGACCCACTGATAGGTGGGAGCTATGACTGCACTTCTTGCCCAGGCCGGAAATGGTGTGCTCTGGAGCATGCCACCCGGGAGCTGCATGGGCCTTCTTCCCCAGCCTCATTGCATTGACCAGGTCTCCCCAACTTCCTCCTTTTCCTTCTCTTCCTCCTCCTCCTCCTTCTCATCACCATCATTGCTAACCCTTATTAAGAGCTCACCATGTCTCAGGCTCTGTTTGGGGCATTTTTCATAGGTATATGTTATTTTGTATGGCTAGATCCCTACACTAGTTTGGGGAATTAAGATCCAGTCCTAGAAAACCAGTCCACTGGTAGAGACTGTGAGCCCTCACTTGGGCAACTGAATACTGTATCCCTCATGGACGGAACCTAGAACTGCCTCCAGCCTGCCTTCCAGAGCTGAGGCTGCTGGTCACCAGGTCCACCTACCAAGCTAGATTCTCTTGGGCACTGACACTGCCCACACCAGCTCCAGGTTCATTCTAAAAATACCTGGCTGCCTGGTGTGGACTGTGGGACCTGCCCGTTGGGGGCCAGCCCAACAGGCCAGTGCAGCTTGGGTTTCCTCGCCTTCCTCAAGTCCATGACTGAGTTCCCAGTCAGCCTCATGACCAAGCCCGCATAGGATAGAACATGAATTCTCTATGTGACCACTCGCAGTGATGAACTCCACTCAATAACTGATCAATTATTTACTTTAATTGACTTGGTGACTGCCAGCATCTTGAGCTGCTTCCCCAGTTCACCTCTTCACACTGTCCTCTGAGCCTTTATAAAAGGGGGCTCACATGGAAACATCATGGTTGTGTCTCTTGCTGCAGTTGGGAAGGTCCATGTTGAGTCATGGTAACTTGCTAAAGCCACCTAAGAAAAGCCATATTCCTTCTGTAGAGAGAAGCTGAGGTCCTCCAAGAAGCATAGGGTGTTCTAGTTACTATGGCTGCAAATCAGCATACAGTAGCATGAAACAGCCATTTGTTATGCCACGGATTCTGTGGGTCAGGAATCAGGGAAGGGCTCAGTGGAGCAGTTCTTGCTTGGAGTCTCTCATGAAGGTGCAGGCAGATGTCTACTGGGGCTGCCATCTAAGGCAGGCCACTCACATGGTTGGCAAGTCAGCACTGGTTGTTGGCCTGGGGGGCCTTGAGTTTCCTCCACAGAGACTTCTCCACAGAGCTGCCTGTGTGCTGTCATGGCATGGCAGCTGGCTTCCCCTAGAAGTGCCTTAGAAGTCAGACACTGTTACTTCTGCCATATTCTGTTGGCGACTCAGTGTAGGAGGAGACTATACAAGTGCATGAATACCAGGAAGCAAAAATCACTGGGGCCATCTCGGAGGCTGGTCCCCATAGGCAACATTCCCAAGGTGGAAGTGGAATTGGCGGCCAAAGAGAAGAGGCCACATCCATCTCTAAGCTCCAGATTTAGAGGCATCCAGAGGTCCAACCATACTCTCCTAAACTGGGGGGACCCCACAAAAGTGCCTACCACATGAAGTAAGACTGAGGTTGACACAAAAGGCACCTGGAGTGGAACCCAAACTGGAAATGACTAAATGTCACTGGCACTTTTAGGGCCTGCCTGACATCCCCTCAGCCACCTCTGAGGTCAGCTGCAGTTGTGGCAGACAACTCCCAAGCCTGTGGGCAGAGTCCCACCTCCAGGACAGCCACATCTTGGCTTCCCTGCCTGCTGTAGGTTTGGCCCACACGTAGGGCAGCCCAGAGTGCAGAGGGGTCAACAGCCCCTAGCAATGGGATGGCAGTCAGTGAATCCATGCCTTAGGCTCCCCTCCCAGAGTTCCTTGCGGGGGTCCCAGAGTAACTGAACCCAGCTGCCCACAGCAATAACCAGCTCAAGAAAGCACTCGTCCTCCCTTTTTTTGCCTTGCCTGTCTCTCTCCCTGTTCTCTCACCTTCAGAAAAAACTCCCTTCACCCAATGTCTTGCCTCAGGTTCTACTTTCAGGAGGACCCAAACTAAGACAGTGAGCTTCAGCCACCTTGCTCATAGGCCTCATTTTTTAGATTCATGCCATGCTCTGCTGTTTCTTTTATTCAACACTTTTGAGTGCTTCATATGCAGCAGACACTGGGAAGCAAAGGTAAACCAGACATGATCTCAGCCCTCAAAGACCTTGAGCCTCCCTCCTGGTGGTCCCAGACAAAGGCATCGGCAATTAGGGATCATTGATGAGGGTAAGAGCACAGTGTCCCAGGATGGAACAGGACAGCAGCCCAGAAGAGGGAACTCTAAATGAGACAGGGGTCCAGGAGTTCTTCTCAGATAATTGATGCTTGGGCTGAGAGATGCAAAGGAGGAAAACTCATTAATGAGAAGAAACAAGGGGTAAGGTTGGTTTGGCCAAGGGAAGTGCTTGAAAGAAATAAAATGAAACAATGCTGCTAAGGCACTACAGCTACAGCTTTTTGTTGTTGTTTTCTTTTTCATTTTTTTTCTTCTTTTTTTTTTTTTTTTTTTTTTTTTGAGACAGGGTCTCACTGTTTCCCAGGCTGGAGTGCAGTGGCAAGATCCAGGCTCACTGCAGCCATGATCTTCCCACCTTAGCCTCCCAAGTAGTTGAGATTACAAGTGCACACTCCCATGCCCAGCTAACTTTCTGGATTTGGTGTTTATTTGTTTGTTTGTTTGTTTTTTGCTTTTTTAACATTTTTAGGTCAGATGCAATCATTCATGCCTGTAATCCCAGTACTTTGGGAGGCCAAGACAGGAGGATCCCTTGGGCCCAAGAGTTCCAGAGCAGCCTAGGCAACACAGTGAGACCCTGTCTCTAAAAAATAAAAATAAATAACATTTCTGAAGAGTTTTTCCAAACGCCCAGACCTCACATGGATCATTTCATATAATCCTCATACCAGCCTTTTGGGGCAGAGATAACTAACCCCATTCTGCAGATAAGAAAATGGAGGCAAGAGGTTCAATTGTTTGCCTGTGGTTGCCCAGCTAACAAATGGCAGGACCATGATTCAAACTTAGGTCTGATTCCAAATCCAGGAGGAAAGCATCTCCTTCTATGGTGGGTTAGGGTTGCATGTGGACAGCTGGGGAGTGGGAACACAGCTGTAAGAGCAGGCAGGGGGTTAGATCACAGACTGCAACAAACCAGGAGAGTTTAAATGAGGGAACGACACGCTCAGATTTGGTACTTGCCAAAGCTAATTCTGAGCACTGTGAATTCTGCATTAATAGAGTCTAAGAGAAAGCGCCTTGGTCCAACCTGGGGCCAGAGGAGTCTGGAGCAAGCAGCGCCCCCATGAGGCTGGAGTGGGGCCAGCAGTGATTAACTCCACTTTCTCCTAGAAGGCGCTCAGAGATAACTTCCCCGTTAAGAAATTGCCCTCCAATACTCACCTTCCAGGGTCTGAGATTTCATTAAACAAAGTGACACTTTTCTTTTAGGCTTTTCCCCCTTGGAAAGTCTAATAAACATCGCTTAATGAGCAAGGAGGAGCTTTAGGGTGCAATAATATACACTATGACTATTTTTGACTCACCCTGCTTTTTTCCAGAACAATCTTAATTAAGAAGAAGGTGCCGGTAGCTCTAGAAGAATTTACCAACTGCCTCTCAAACTAACTCTGATTAATAGCAGAGGCACAAAAGTGTCGCCATAGCCAGGTCACATGACATAATACAAATGACTGTCTATTGCTATTTTTAAGTAATGTTTATTAGAATCCCTTGGCGCGTAATAAATTTAATTTACAGCTGCCTGCAGCCGGACTTACACATGGCCTCCTGCAGCTCAGCTCATTAACACACTCAGGGAAGAGATGAGTTTTCTCTTTAATTCTCCCATTCCATTTCTCCTTTCTAATGAGGCCAGATTGTGAAACTCTTCAGGAGAGAATTTCTCCATCGTCTCCAATACAAATCATCTTAAATGCTGAGATTTTTTAATTATCGCAGAGGCACACGGCACAGATTCATGTGAGATGGCTTGGGGCAGAGCTGGAGAAAGACACGGTGAATCAACCATGCTCACGAGTGAGAGCTCTTGGAAGGGAGAAAAGAGGAGGAGGCCTTTGGATCCAAGAACCCTCCAGTTGGAGATTTGGAGGCCTTTAGACAGATCCAGCTGTTATCAGACTCTCTAGGGAGCAACAGAAGAGCTGGAGGCCAAGGGACCAATGGCCTGGGGTCAAATTCTGCTACTGAGTTTGGTTTAGAAGACCTCTGAGGGCCTTTCCAGCTCCCACCAGTCTGATTCCTTCCATTTCTTGGCTTGAGGACAAAATTCAAAGATGAAATGTCTCCATCAAAAAGAGCAGGAGTCAGCATACTTGTTCTGCAGAGGACCAGAGAGTAAGTATTTTAGGCTGTGCAGGCCAAGAGGCAGAATCAAGGATATTACATAGATGCTTACATAACAAGACAGAATAAATTTCCATAAATTATTATTGATGAAATTTAAAACATAATAACTAAGTACAATATTTTATTATATAGGTCTACTAACGAGAAGAATGAAATTCTTTTTTATGGGATAGCATTTTGCCTAATTGTGGTTTAAAGATAATGTTCTCCATCATCAAACTGAAGAATATTCATCTGTCATAACCCTTCTTAGCTATGGGCTATATAAAAACTGGTGGTAAGCTAGATTTGGCCTGTAGGTCATAGGTCGCCAACTCCTAACACAGAATAGTGTCTAACAGTGTGGGCTGAGATCATGGAGTACCAACGATTAGCTGGAAGATTATGTCATCTCTTGCATCTATGATCTACTGCTTCAACCATGCTGCAAAACTGCAGTGGTGTATGAAGAGACATTTACTTAGCTCACAAGTCGGTGGGATCCCCTTGGTCTAGGCAGGCTCTGCTGGTCCAGGTGGGATGCCCTTGGTCTAGGCAGGCTCTGCTGGTCTGGTGGGATCCCCTTGGTCTAGGCAGGCTCTGCTGGTCTGGTGGGATCCCCTTGGTCTAGGCAGGCTCTGCTGGTCCAGGTGGGCTTGCTCGTGCACCTACAGGGGGTTGCAAGTTGGCTCAGCAGCTCTGTTGATCTTGGCTGGGCTCGCCCACAGGCCTGAGGTTCTGCTGGTGCTTGGCCGAGCTAGGGTGGCCTCAGCTGGGATGACCTGAGCAACTCCACCCCATTACATGTGTCTTTCACCTCTGCAGGGCTGGTTGGGGCACATTCTTCACAATGGCCATGAACAGAGAAGCAAAAGCAAGCAAACCCAGCTCCCAAGCACTCCCCAGCTCTGTGTGCATCACACCCACCAACATGCCATTGGTCCAACACAGGGTCCAGGGGCCCAGAATCGAGGCACAGGAGGGGGCAGTGTCAAGTCACATGGCAAAGGGGTGGATGCAACAAGGGGGCAAACACTGGGCCTGCCATGCCGCCTCAACTCCCTTGGCCTGTTTCCTCATCTATAAAATGGTAGCAATCATCATAGTTTCCTTCTAAAGTTGCCATAAATATTTAAGGAGTTGATATTGTTATATCTTTAGAATAGAACCTGGTGCTTAGTAAGCAGCCAATAAATATTAGTCATTATTATCAGCTGATTTACTTACTCTGGGTATCAGCATCTTAATTCTATCTCCTGGTAGGACCTATGCATTCTAAGAACCTGGAAATAAATACATAGATGGAATTATTTACTCTGGGGCACTTTAAAAACATTCTCTATGCTCCAGGTATGGACCATGGGTGCAGGGGAGGTCTAAGGGTGTCTGGTCCCAGCCTTCTGTTCCATCCACAAAGGATATGCAGAGAGGCTGACAGAAAGGCTCTGGTCTTCCAGGAAGACATCCCTGTGTGGCCCGAGTCGTCTGGTCCCACACCGTCTGCATGGGATGGCTGCTTCTTGATTAGAGGTTTCTTCCCCCATCTCTCAGAGCTCAGTGTCCTCATCAGAAGGCTGGTACAAAGCCTTTGCTTCTCTCCCAGTGTTCCACCCTGGCCAACTGCTGCTGTGGGGCCGTCAGGCCCCCGCCTTTCTGACCTAAGTTCCACTAGGCTGCTCTCTGTCTTTGCTCATCATGATTTTGTCAATGGGGGAGGGGGGCTTTTTAAAGTCCCCCCAAGGAGGCAAGTGTCTCTGTTTGGAGTATGACTGAAGCTCCACAGTGCAAATCATTAAAAGATGCAACAGAAATTGCTAGGTGTCTGGTTGTCCCCAGCATCCATCTCTCTCTAATTCATTAGGAATGGGACCTCTGATTTTAAGCTGGACACATGGTTGCCCTCAATAAGAAATGTGTTTCATAGCCTCCCTTTTAGCTTGGTGTCATCATGTGATTATGCTCAGGCCAATAGGATGTGAACAAAAGTGTCATTTCAGACTTGCAGAAAGTGCTCTTAAAGGAAGGCATGGACCTTCCTTTCTCTCTTCTTTTTTTCTGCCAGCTGGAATGTGGATATGATGGCTGGAGTTTGAGCAGCTATGTTGGACCATGAAGTGTAAAGAACCCTATGTGTTGAGGATGGCAGATCGACAAGCTAGAAAGAGCCTGACCCCTGTTCTGTGGAGCACCCCACTAGTCCTAGACTTCCTTTTACCAGAGAGAGAAATAAACTTCTATCATGTTTAAGCCTCTTTTCTAGGCATTATGGATCATGTCTGGTATTTACATGGTATTTTAAAGTTTACAAAACCCATTCCCATTTATGTTCTCTTGTGATCTTCCTAGGCAAAGCAAGTAACATTATTATTCCCATCTTACAAATGAAGAAACTGAGGCTCAGGGGATTTAAGTGGATTGCCCAAGATCATATGGCTAGACAGAAGCTATCATTCAAACCTAGACCTCAAAGTCCAGTCTCTCAGCCAGCACTCAGCACACCTGCCTTCTATGTACCACACCCGCTTCACCCTACCCCTCCTCCTCCACACTGCCAGCATGGTCTTCATAAAACACAAATACTCAACGCCACTCTCTTGCTTAAAACTGTTCAGTGCTTCTCCACTGCCCCCAGAAATCATTCCAAATGTCTTCTGAGGATGGTTCACATGGTCCACCACAGTGAAGTCTTTCCCTTCTGCAGCCTTGTCTCTTGTATGTCCCTGCTCTGTCCTCCGGGTGTGCCCAAGAACACAGCCAGGAAATATCAGTACTAGGAGAAACTCAGATCCAGCTCTGTTTGACGCCAGAGTCAACAAATTTTTCTCTTAAATCATCAGCTTCTGAATTCCTCATTGATTTCATAATCACACAGGAGGCTGAGAAGTGCCGCTGTACAAGTGCCTAGACACAGACTGCTCACAGAGCAGAGGAGACGGGGTTGGCTTGGTGTGATGTTGGGCTAGGGGAGGGAGTGCTTCCTGGGCAGTGTGATGTGAGCTGGATTTGAAGGATGACTAGGACTTTGCCATGAAGGCAGAGGGCAAAGTCTTCCCAGCAGAGGAAACTGCATGTGCAAAGGCAGGAGGTGGCAACTGCAAAATGTGTGGTTTGGTCAACCTCAAGCAGGAAGTACAATCGCGCCAGGACACTGAAAGCACTGGGCTCTTCCGGTGTGCTTGCAACCTGCGCTCACTTCTGTCCCACACCATACATATTATAAGTAGCTCTTTCCTTCTCTGTCTTCCCCACCGGACCGGACCTAGTGAAAAGAGGGCAGGGCCCCTGTTTCAGGCAATTCTGATCCCCAGTACCCACAGCCTGCCACAGAATCTGCATTCTCTCCATGTTTGTTGGGTGCCTAAATAAGCAATGTTATTGCAACCATAAATCAGGGACTGTCCAGCCAAGTGAATCCTTCTACATCAGGCACTGAGAAAGGTGTGCTCCTGGAAAAGTTACAAAGAACAGCTGTGTGCTGGGCTGCTCAGTGCTGGTGTGAGCAGCAGATCTTCAAGCTCCTGGACGCTTCTGACATTTCTGACTAAAGTAAATGGCAAAACCCTCATTCCCTGAAATATCTACAAAGCTCAGAGCCAGACAGGTTTCCAGGCAGAGGCCATTCCATGAAAATCCTATTGTAAACAAAAAGACACAGAGTTCGACAAGGTCTCCCTATGATGAAAAAGCCACTCAAACATGTAATCATAAGTCTAGACACAAAATGTAGAACTTTGTAAATTACCCTATTTCCATTCATTCCTTCAACAAATATGTACCAGGCGGTCACTGTAGGTCAGGCGCTGCCCTAGGCTTCTGGAGTATGGTGGTTGGTCTTTTTGTTTGGGTTCTCCCAACAGCAGAGCATGAGACAAGGGCTTTGGTGTAGGTGATTTGTTTGGGAGGTGAGCCCAGAAGCAGGAAGAAAGGAGAAGAAGCAAGGGCAGGGGAGGCCAGGTCAGTTTGTGTTAAGGAGCCAGTTACTGCTGTGGGTGATGGGACCTCAGTCCCCTTTGGGGGACCCCCAAAGAACTGTGTAGAGTGAGGTGTAGAACTGCCCCTCAGAACCGCCCTATTGTTCAGACCACTCTGGAGGTGTCACCTCCTACATTTCTGCTTTTGCCTGCTAAGTGGGTTTCTTCAGCTCTCAGGCAGAAGAGCGGAGAGAAGCCACGGCAGGAGGTTGGAGTGGGGGCCTCCAGAGGAACTGCCCATCATGGCTGCCACCAAAACCAGAGGTGGGTGGAGGCCATGTGTTGAGGAATGCAAAGCACCTGCTCTAGGCAATGAACAAAGGGGCCTGAAGCCCCTGCCCTCATGGAGCTTACATTCTAGTGAGGGGAGCCACACAATAGCCAAATGAAATGAGTAAAATTAAGTGTGTAATTGGGAAGGAATAAGTACTAAAGAGAAAAATAAAATAAAGGAAGGAGAATGGGACCAGTGGCATGGGCTGAGATTTCAAATAGAATGGTCAGTGTGGGTCCTGTTGAAAAAGTAACGTGTGAGGCAAGGCTTGAAAGAGGGAGGGAGGGAGGGGGCCCTGCTGATCTGTGGGGAAAGCGTTCGAGGAGGAGGGAACACCCAGGCTGAGGCCCCAAGGCAGACTCAGGCTTGAGGGTTTCAGAAATAGCAAGGAGTCTAGAGGAAGAGTAATAGCAGATACTGAGCAGGCGGGGTTCCAGAGGTGAAGGAGACCCCTCCCTAGAGGTGTGGTACCACTGGGCTTATTCATTTAATGACACTTTAGCAGTCACTCACAATTCTTTATGGAGCTCCTACTACATGTTGGGTGCTGCCAGATGTCTGAACTCAAAGAGAAATTTGAAAAGCCCCTACCCCAGACAGAAGTGCAATTAGATAAAGTGGACGTGATTGCCCCGACCTGCTGGGCTCAAAGCTTGACGTGCATTACTTCTAATATTCCCCACTACACAGCCTAGCAAGGCACATATCAGCATCCTCATTTTATAGTTAGGGACACTGAGTCTCAGAAAGGTTAAGGAAACATCCCAGATTGGACCCAGATTCAAGCAACATCTAAATCGGATTTTTTTCTACTAACACCACAGCTTGCCACCTCCCTGCCAACAATATGTTATGCTATCATAACAGAGTCCAGTGTGATAAGGTGCCATGATGGAGGGGTGAGGAGGATCCAGAGAAGGGAGTCTGGGATGGCTGTGTGGCAATTAGCCAAGATGACAAGAGGGGAAGGGGTTCTAGGGAGAGGAGCAAGGGCAGGGAGGTGGGAAACAGCAAGGTGCCAGCGGGGAACAGCAGGTCAAGGTAGACAGGGCAATGGGTGGAGTGTCAGGGTTGGGTGCTGATGTGCTGTGTTACAACGTCTTCCAGGAAGATTTTTTTTAATTAAATTTAATTTTTTTGAGACAGGATCTCATTCTGTCACCCAGGCTGGAGTACAGGCATGACTGTAACTCACTGCAGCCTTGAACTCCCAGGCTCAAGCTATCCTCCTGCTTCAGCCTCCCAAGCACACATCACTGCACCTGGCTAATTTTTTATTTTTATTTTTTGTAGAGACGAGGTCTTGCCGTGTTGCCCAGGTTGGGACGTCTGGGGAGTTTTCAGCAAGAAAGGGAAATGGTCCTATTTGCAGTTTCTGGGTTAGCTCTGTTTCTCCTTCCTCCATTAGAAGGTGAGGTCTTGGGGAGCTGGACCATCTCCTTCCTCCCACAGCTTCTGCGTGACCCGGCGTGTGTTGGTGTTCAGCGGAATCGAAGAGACCGAGCTGGCTCTCCCAGCTGGGCTGGCATTTGGACTTGACTGTTCTGGCCAAAGGAGCGGCTAGCCAAGCAGTTCCACCAAATGTTCTCTTGGATCAGATCTGTCTGGATTTTCTTGTGACGTAGGAAAATGGCAAGGAGCCAGGCTGTGGCCACGAAGCAAGCTCAGACTTGACAAGTTTTTTCGAAATGTTGGTCCTTCTTTTAGGGTTTCAGGAAGGATCACAAGACAGAGGAGACACGGATCGTTTTAAAGGGAAGTTAAAAATCTGGGCTTCTTTCTGACTCCCCCTGCCCCCCACCTCTCTGTCCAAATATCTAGCTTCAGAGATTTGGACCAAAGTATTCTTGGGGAAAGAACTGACTCACAGTTTGGGGCAAGGCAGATCTGTCCACACAACTCCGGATAGTGAATCCTGCTCAGCTCTTAGAATACTGATGGAGGTGAGGGACAAATTTCAGAAGGACAAGTGACGTCTTGGATGAATCCCAGAAGAGACTTGGGGTTCCCCTCCCCTACACCTAATCAATCAGGAAAATATCCTCTCTGGACAGATTCACAGCTGACCTACAAAACACGGAACTAACAAGTAACTTTAATTCAAGTTCTGGTAATGAACAAATTGGATAATACCAATGTATTTTAAAATAACTCTATGTTTATTTGCAGCATTTTTTTTAAAAATCAGCCTTCATAATTTTAAGGTTTAGTAATAACTGTTCCTTTACTGGTCATTTTCTTCATTTTCTTTGTGTTTTGCTCATCAAGATCCTTGATGCCAATTAGTATTCTTGCAAAAGAGAGGCATCTTTGCCCCTCTATTCTTCAAGATATTCAGAGATAGACTTCTTTTTTCCTGTGAACAGTTATATTGTGCCAGTTATATTGTGCCAGCTCGGTCTCTTCGATTCCGCTGAACACCAACACACGCCGGGTCACGCAGAAGCTGTGGGAGGAAGGAGATGGTCCAGCTCCCCAAGACCTCACCTTCTAATGGAGGAAGGAGAAACAGAGCTAACCCAGAAACTGCAAATAGGACCATTTCCCTTTCTTGTGTGTTTATATGAAATATCTCAGCTAATCCTTCCAGGAACTCTGTGATCTAATTATATCTAATAAATGCTATTCTAATCCCTGATAGAAAAGGGAAAAGAGTCAGGCCTCAAAGTTTAGAAAATTCCCCGAAGATTGTATAGTTAGTGAGAACCAGACAGTCTGACTCGAGTCCATGCTCCCAACCAGCATGAAACTCTCCCCACCTAGAACCTGCCTATATTCACCAAGAAGTGGAGGCCAAGGAAAATCATCTGGATTCTTAAGGAGTCTCCCCTTTCAATTATCCACAGTTATACAGATGTTTCGGGCATAAAATATCCTGGTTGCCATGGTGTTCCACTTCATTTTATGCACGTGGCCATAGCCTCTGGAGCCCAGGAAACCTCTAAGAACCTGTCTAAGCCTGGGTTCCCTAGAAAAGGAGGCCTGAAGCACAGTTCATGTAGCAGCATATTTTACGGGGTGCAATCCCAGGTTAGAAAGAGCAGGGAAAATTGGGAAAGAAGGCAAGGAAGGAAGGAAAGCACATCACGTGTGGTGCTGAAGTGGCCACAGTTTTGCCAGGGATCACAGCCAGTTGTTTGGTCACACAAGACATATGTCAGTAAGCCATACGGATGGAGAAAGGGAGATAAATAATCCACCAGATCTTTTCAGACCCTGTCTGTCATTGATCAAAGCTCATCCCTCAGGAAGCTAACCCTCCTCCATGTTCAGGTCATGGCGCTTGGTCCCCACCGACAGCTACTGGGCAAGCCGGACCCCCTCCCCCTGGGGTGAGGAGTATACTCAATCCTCTGAGTATAGGATTGGTGTTAGGTCCTAGGTCAGGACCCTGTGACACTCAGGTCACAGTCATAGCTTCCAGTATAGTGGAATCCTTACTGTGTTCATTAGTGTAAGTTGTACTCTCTACAAGCCAGGACCTCTGACTCTTCTGAGTCTAACGTTGCAGGGATAAGCACAGATTCTGCAGGTTCTCCATGACTCCAGTCATCTGGGCCTGGCCCCCGCTGCCTCGTGGCCCTTTTCACAGTGTACATGATGGAGGCCGGGTTGAAGGTCAGCTCTCACCTGGGGGAGGCTGTGACAGACAGTGGTGTTAGGAGATGGGACAGTGGTGGTGGCTGCCCCCTGCATTGAGCAGAAGAGGAGGCAGGTAAGGCCAGGTAAATCCAGGAAGCGTATAGATGGGACCCAGTACAGTCCACCCCTTGTGCTATTCAGAGTCCTCCACCCCATCTTCCTGTGATATTTGGATCTAACTTGAGAACAAAATGCCCTCAATTTGAGAGTGAGGGTGCAAGTCCAATTTTTTAAGTGATCAATTGAAACTTCCTAAAAAGACATAAAAAGATTAGCAAAGGAAGCTAGAGTCCCGCTGCTGTGGCTGGTCCTAGGGCCATAATTGACAATCATCATCTTCCACCCACTTTGACCTTCCATTCTAGATTTCTAGGGTCAACTCTTCAGTGGGTCTGGGGTTCTCACCTGGAGGATCTGTGGATGTTGTAATTGCTTGTTCATGGCTATCTCTGAACAGAGTATACCCCATGAATCCCATACAACCAGATGTATTTGTCAGCTCAGGCTGTTGTAACAAAATACCCCAAGCTAAGTGGCTTAACCAACAGAAATTAATTTTCTCACAGTTCTGGAGGCTGGGCATTCTAGATCAAGGTTCAGCAGGGCCAGTTTCTGGTAAGGATTCTTCTGCGGGCTTGTGGATGGCCGTTTTGTCCTCGCACGGCTTTTCCTCTGAGTACCCAGAGACAGAGAGATAGCTCTGTTCTCTCTTCCTCTTCTTAGAGGGACAACAATCCTAGTGGATAGGGCACCACGCTTATGACCTCATTTAACCTTAATTACCCCCTAAAGACTCCCTCTCTAAACATACTTAATATCTCTAAATAACCCCTAACATTGGGGTAGGACTTCAACAGATGAATTTTGGGGGACACGCTTCAGTCCAGAGCACAAGACATACTCTTCCCTTCACCCACTATGTAACACCAGCCCTTGCTCCTCATGGTAATGAAGTATTATCGTGCATCAGTATAGCAAATCCTTCTTTCTCTGCTGCTCCACTGGCAAAAGCCCAAGGCGCCCAGGTCACAGTCACAGCTTCCAATTTAGTGGAACCCTTATTGTGTTTATTAGTGGAAGTTTTACCCTCTATAAGCCAGGGCCTCTGACTCTTCTAAGTCTAAATTTGCAGGAACAAGAAGCACAGATTCTGCAGGTTTCTTGCTGGCAGTCAGAGAGAGGAGTCAATCCTACTTCCACTCCTTGTTCCTAGACTTGTATATTCTATCAGAGACACATCTATTGACTCACACTATGTCCAGGAGAGCAGTACTCCAACCCCACCAGCTGTTGTGTCTAAGCTGATGTCACAGTTGAGCCTTCAGTAGAACATCTCATCACTACAGGAAGCCCTGGGATAGCCAAAGAGGGGCTGGGTCATCCTGTCTGGCTGACTATAGGAGCCTCCTTGGCAACAGATGCTCTCTGGAGAGACAAACACGAGGCAGAAAGCCCCATACCCTTTGTGCTCACTCTCATGAATTCATCATTTACTGTTTACTTGACCTCCATGCCCCTGGCTTTTCATTTTTGTTCTTTCCATGTCCCAAAATGATTAGCCCAGCCATTTACTCCCACACAGGAGACCGTGTGTGTCTGCACTTCGGGCCACCTCTCCTACCCTTGAATGGGAGGTAACACAGCAGTCATCTATTCCCAACTAGCACCAATACACCACGTCGAGCTGTGTGTAAATGAGGCCCTGGTGCTTTCCTCCTCCATCAGACTATCACATGGAACTCCCATTTGGGGCTAAACATGTAAGTTGAGGAAGAGCTTCAACAGAGGTGGGTGACATGAGAATCTGGACCAGCTGTTTAGGCAATTTACCTGTTCCTTCTAGACCTGCTCGAGTCTGGTCCTGTACATAGCACTTCTATCACATGCTGGGTTGCCACTGTTCATGGCTGACTTAACGCCTCAGAAATCCAGCCTCCCCTTTAATCACAGGCTCTGGGCTCTGAACAGTCTTAGATAATTTCCATGGCAGTAGATGTCATCTTTCTGTTCTTACACTCTAGATTTTAAAAGTGTGTATATTTATACAAGTCAAGCAACACCCCTGTTAGCTCCCCATTTGTCTCCCCTCCATTACATCATGATCTGTCAGCCATTAACATAGATTCCTATGGCTCCAGGCACCCTGGTTGCCACTCTGGCCTTCCTTTCCATTATGTAATTATGCCCACTTTGTCTGGCATGACATTATGCCACCTGGCCTTTGCCATTACATTGATTGCTGTTGATCCAAGAGAGTCCATTTTCCCACCATCTCCCATCATCGAACCCAGCCTTCAGAAGACAGCCACCACTGAATTTCTCAAAGGTGCTGATGGGCTCATTAGGACTTCTTTTTTCTGTTTCAATGAAGGGAAGATTCTCTGGGCCATCCCAGGGAACATAGGCCAGTGGTGGATTCTCAGGTCTTATGATTCTAATATTCACACCTCTGAGCCTTCTGGTCCTTTTCTTCTTATTGTGCCGAAAAAAAGTTCTGGCATCTCACGTATTTACCGTAGGCTGTTGTCATTAAAGCAAGTACCATCTTGCAAGGTTCCTGCTTCAATGAGGTCATTGTTATCCCCAGGCCAAGAAGAGCTGTTTTGTTCTAAAAAGTGGAAGAGTTGCTTCTACCTGACAGAGGATTCAAGGAGATCAGGGTCCAGAGTTTCAGGTTTGTTAACTCAAAAGTCTCCATTCCGGGTCACCAGCTCCAATCCTTGCCTTCTTAGAGCTCTGACTTGGACATAAGACATCTACATGGCTGCACATCTAGTCTCCTTTTCAGTTCTGCCACCTTATAATCAGCCCTCAAGCTTAATTTTCAGTGCAGTCTGTCTTGCAGATGTCAGGAGTGTCCTTAAAGTCTTTATTTCAAAGCATGCCTTACACTGGTAGATACCTTTCCTGAGTCTATCATTTTCTCTTTGCAGTACCTCCGCTACCATCAGAAAAAGCCACTTAACCCCAAATGCAATGGCCATTTGATCTCATAAAGCCTTATTTTCTACCTGCATCTCATTCCAATTAGCAGCAGGTGCAGCTTTAGAAATTGTAATATCATTGCATGCCAGCTATGGCCCAGCAGTGGGGCCCCTATTATAGATAGAAGAGAACTCCAGCTCCAACATCCCATCCTGAAGGTCTACTTTTTAGGACCATTTGTGGTAGCAATTGTGCCTGTTCCTTCGGAGACAGAATATTAAGCAATCATGCTGCCTGCTAATGCTTTATTGAGGGATACAATCCTAGGGCAACAGACACAAGAGAAAAAGGAAATGAAGCAGGGAAGCACAGAAGCTGAGAGAAAGTTATGCATTTTTGTGAGACAGGGTCTCAGGATGTTGCCCAGGCTGTTCTTGAATTCCCGGGCTCAAGGGCCCCTCCTGCCTCAGCCTCCCAAGTAGCTAGGACTATAGAAGTGTGCCACCAAGTTGTACATTATTGAGCTGGTCACAGCCTTAGAAGCAAACACAGCCAGTTGCTCAATTGCACCTACTGGACATTTCCCGACAAGCCAAATGGAACCACTGCACTCCATATGCTGGGTCCCTTCCATCTCCTGCCCTTCTCTGGTCAAAATGTGCCCCAAGCTTTAACTCCCCTGTATTTCTGAGTAGATGTATCTGGCCCCTGTAGGCAGACCTCATGTGGCCGTGGTGTGGGTTACCACCTGAATGAAAAGGGTGAGAGGATCCACGTCCTCCCTAGGCCACTCATGGCGTGAGAGGCCTGTGACAGAGCCTGGTCTTCACTCTAAGGGAGCTGACAGGAAGGTCAGCAAGATGTGGGGCCAGATTGCAGGGAGTCGAAGGCCCATAGGATGTGACCAACTCAGCATTCCGCTGGAGGCTATATGATCAAACAGCAAACTGTTTATCATGAACGCAGGATATGGGCAAACTCACACTGCCCTGCCACCAAAAGGATTGCTGAGGGACATCGCGCCCTGGCGCAGGGCTCTTTGAAGTTATCTACTGGAAAATCTAGCACCTATTGTTCAAAGGATGCAGTCTCACAAGCCTGCTGTGAACCAAGCAGCCAACTGACAATTACTGGACAATCACACCCCCTCCCCTTTCTCGCTATCTCTTTGGCCTAATAAATACGGATGGCTGCGTAAAGCTCAGGGCCCTTTTCCACTACAGGTAAGGTGCCCCCTGAGCCCTTCTTCCAAATATACTCTTTTGTCTCTTGTCTTTTATTCCCACATTTGCACCCCTTTGTTCAGTTCCCCTAGGACCGTGCAGGCTACAAATGGCACCCCGAACAGCGACAGAATCCGGTGATCTACACCAGGTGACCCTCAAGAGGTGCATAGATTAGGTCCACTACAGCAATATGGAAGACCAGATTGGCCAATGCAGGTTTTCCAATGCACAAATCTTACCTAAGTTCTCCCAACGTCATGAGCTTCTAGTTGGGGGTTAGTATTTCTGACTCCCCAGTGAGCCACTGTGTGATTCTGGCTCAGGCACAAAGGTCTCTGAACTGTTCACACAGGGCAATTACACTTACATCACAGAGTTGTGAGACCTGAATTAAAATGTGGTGTAAATAACATCTGTAAGTGGCAAAAAACTCCGGATGTAAACATCAGGGGCTGTTGTCAAACGTAAAGATTGTGCTGAGCAAAATACCACGACTTGTTTCAGCTGGACAGGCATTAAAATATCCAGTGTTATTTTGACCTCAGCTGACCAATAGCGGCTCCATTTCTCCAAACTGTTGATGAGTCACCTAGGAAGTCCCTACCCCATCATCTTCTTCCCATCCTCCCTCCATCCTATCCCATCCCCAGTGAGATATCCTCTTGTCCTCTTTTCTACCCAGCATCAAGTGTTCTGTCTGGTCCCTAGCAGGTACCCATGGAGGCCACATATGGAATGAAGGATTGAACAAATGTCTCCATTTCTTTTATTTTCTTTCTTTTTTTTTTTTTTTTTTTTTTGTGAAGGAGTCTTGCTCTTTGGCCCAGGCTGCAGTGCAGTGGCACGATCTCGGCTCACTGTAAGCTCTGCCTCCCGGGTTCATGCCATTCTCCTGCCTCAGTCTCCCGAGCAGCTGGGTCTACAGGTGCCCAACACTGCCACCGCGCCCGGCTAATTTTTTGTACTTTTAGTAGAGACGAGGTTTCACCGTGTTAGCCAGGAAGGTCTCGATCTCCTGACCTCGTGATCCACCCGCCTCGGCCTCCCAAAGTACTAGGATTACAGGCGTGAGCCACCGCGCCCAGCCCCACAAATGTCTCCATTTCTTTGCACAAAGGGTTACCAATGCTTGAGACGTTGCCCTACTCCCAGCAAGTCACCCTCTCCTAGGAGCCTTTACTCAATCCGCCCTCCATTCCTCAGTCTTTCCCTTTCTCAGGGCGGCTGACAGGGACATGCCAGTGCACAGTGCAGTGGTTGGTTTTATCCATCTCCCTGACAGACCCCTGAATTCTTGGGGGGGGGGAAGGAACAAGGTCTCATTCACATTAGTCCCTGCATCTTGCTGGTTGAGGTGCAATCTGCAGCACTTATGTGGCAAAGAGCTTGGGGCAGCGCTCTGCCATGAAGGAGGCCGCTAAGACATTGTTTTGAAAGCTGGCTCGCAAGGCAGTTTATACTCTGCAAACCAGCAGTTTATAGTGTGTGTTTACGTGAGTGGCTCAAGGGTGTCCAAATACTGAGAAAAGGTGCGCTCAGTAAATGTTTCTTCCATGCATGCGCCGCAGTATCTGACCCTCAGCTCTGTGTCTTAAGCCCCTGGTTCTCTCATCCAACCTAAAAATAGGATTGTCCAGGCCTTGAGGGCCTTCTGGAAGGCGCCCCCCATCAGTCAAAGCGCTTGCAAAGTGCTTCCACCACAAGAGCAGAGTGGCCGCACCATGCCTGTGATGCTGCTAGGCACAGCTTGTTTGAAAGAGAGGTAACCAGGCTACTTCCCGAAGAACCGAATAAACTGACTTGTTGATAATCTTGCCTCAAACAGAGGAGTTGGCAGACGGTTGAGGAAAAGCAGTGGTAGAAATGTTCTCCCCAGGGCCGTCACAGCTCCTTCCCAGCCGCAGCCTAGTGTTGCAAGAGAGTTTCTGCTGCTGGGACTACAAAGGAGAGGACAAGGCCCGTGGCCGGGAGAGGGGCGGCCTGCACCTTTCAGCCCCGGGGCCCGGGAGAGCCTGCGGGGAGTGCGGCGGGGAGAGTCCTCAAGGAAGGAGCGCAAAAAAGGATCTCAAGTCAGTCCTCGCCACCTTTCCTCAGCCTTGGGAGAGGCTTGGGGGAAGCGCAGGCAAAGGCCAAAACCTCCTGGAACTGGGAATCCTCGGCTTCCAGGGTGAATAAATAATTAAGCGCCCAATACACAATAGCCTCGCTAGATGGAGACGAGGAATCACTGCAGCGGCGCTGGCGGCAGCGGCAGCGGCGGCGGCGGCGGCGGTGGGGGGAGCGCGGGCGGGAGTGCAGCCCCGGGCGGGAGGCGGGAGAGGCTCTGGCTCGGCTCACGTCTGTTTTCCTTTTTCGTGCATTATTTATTTCGCCTCCGCCCGCGGCTTTGCTGCCCCAGCGGGCGCTCCCTGCCGGCGCCTCTCGCCGCTGCCTCTCGCGGGCCGGCGTGAAGGTAGCAGAGAGCTCGGGCACCCCAGTGCCCCGGGCAGCCGCTCGGCGCCACCAGGAAGGGCGGGGAGCCAACGCGAGCCTGTGGAGGGCTCGCGCGGCCGGCTCCAGGCGGCTTAGAGGAGACTTTCCCCGCCCTCTGCCTCCGCCTAGGCGGCCAGCCCCGGCCCTGGGCGCGGGGTGCCGCCCCTCCCGCCCCGCGCGCGGCCAGGCGCAGCCGGGAGCCACCGCACCCTGCGCCCGGTGCGAGGACGCCACTCCTGGTCCTCCGCTCAGCGCCCCGGGAGGCCCAACCGGCGCGCAAACTTTTGCTCCAGCGCCGGGAGCTCCTCCCCGGCATGTGAAGCCCCCGGGCGCCCGCGCAGCCGCCAAGGTGAGGACCGAGGCCCCGCCTAGAGGGCGGGGGACTGGGGAGGCGGCTGGCTTTAAATGGGGGCTGTCCGGCGGCTGGGAAACAGAGCTGCCGCGGGGGGGACGCGGACTTCTCTTCCGCGAGCTGAGGATCGGCTGGGGCCGCCGCCAGGCAAGGTGGCGTGAGGCGTTAGAAGGGTGCGGGCGGAGATGGAGGCGTGGGGGGAACCCACGCCCGGGAGCGGGAGATCGGGGCTGGGCAGGAGCGTGCAAAGGGGCAGCGCACGGAGGTGCCTATGTTGCAGTGTGCGCAATGAGACCGGCAGGGCAGTGAGGGTGCACGCAGCGTGAGATTTCTTGGTGCCGTGCATGCAGGGTCAGCGAGGGTGCAGGCAGGAGTCAGGGGGTGTGCACGGTTGTTTCTGTGGGTGTGCGCACAGGGTGAGTAGTGCCCGCCGGGTTTGAAGTGTACTCATAGTGAGAGTGAGTTGTACGTGGCTGCTTCTAGGGGTTAATGGGGCGCAGTAAGTGTTTGCTTGGCTGTTTCTGGAGGTGTGCAGGGGGCCAAGGTATGCACGCATATTCTGGAGCTGTGCGCGGAGCTAAAGTGTACGTGCGGGGTTCTGGGGATGTGCCTAAGAAAAGAGTGTGAATTCTGGGATTTACGAAGAGTCAGTGGAGGTGTAAGCTGGAGTGTCACTGCAGGCTTGGTTTACTAGGGTGCCCCTGGGTGCGGGGCGTGCCCGACCGATCCGGGATGGGAGGTATGTTGGTGCGCGGCGGCTAAAGTGCCCGCGCGATGTCCGCCTGACCCGAGCCTTGCTCTCCTGACAGTTCGCCCCAGGAGCGGGCGTCGCTGGCCGAGATGCTCCTCCGGGACTTGGTGCTGGGCCGTGGCTGCTGCTGGTCCTCGCTGCTGCTGCACTGCGCGCTCCACCCGCTCTGGGGCTTCGTGCAGGTGAGACGCACCGGCTGCGCACTGGCTGGGAGGACCTCCTGGGTGAGGGGAGAGCTGCCCCTTCCCTCCTGAGACCCTGGCTTCCTGCAGCCGCCCCACTGATTGGTTCTCGGAAAAGCTGGGGAAAAGAAAAGCTGCTACCGTACCCCATACCCTACCCCTGAAAAGACAAGAAACTCCAAAGAGAGGCTTCAATTGTGGCCTAAAGCCTGCAGGACCGGGCCGGCCTTGGAATGGAAAGGGGCTCAGAGAATACATTCCGATGATAGCATTCTAGGGTAGAAATTCAGGAAAGAAACAAACTTACAAGGAAAAGTCATCCCAAGGATATATATTATTTCTTTCCCGCCAGAACCACTGATGAACTTCAAATTACCTTTCTTAAACTGGTTTTCAACATAGAAGGCAACCGTGTTTCTTGTAGGTATCAGAGTTGAGGCTGTGGACAGATAATGCGTGGTGGCCCATCTGTCAGGACTGCCCAGGGTTGAATCTCTCACCCTGTGCCTCTTAAATCGCAGGGCAGAGGTCAGGCAGCCACTAACCGGAGTTACCTCTTAGCATCAGAGACAGGGTTCAATGATATATTCCCTAGTCCCCCCCAGAATGTGCATGGTTACTGGTACAGTGGAGAGGTGACAAGGTGGACTTCGATGTCAGCTCCGGAATTTGAGCTTCAGCTCTGTCCCTCACCAGCTGGGAGGCTTTAGGCAACCCCTCTCTGAGAGTTAGTTTCTTCTTCCTGACTGTACTATTCTAAGTACTGGATGAGATATGTAAGGATTACTTGGCGCAGTGCCAGGACCATGATGCACACTAACCTGTAGTGGTTGCTGCCATTGCTGATAGGAGTAATAGTAATGCCGTTCTTCTGCCTGGCTGACCAGGTACTCTGTTGATCACTGCGTGGTCTGACATTTTTTCTGCAGGCTCTGGAGGACATTTTCATTGTTTTGGGCACTGAGGATCCACTCTCGGGTATTTGTAGCCTCATGTTCTCCTGGTGGCATTTTGGGGTTTGGGGACCATTCACATGGCTGCTCTGAGTAGGGGTGACAGACCAAGAAAAAAGGAGAAGGGGACAAGACCTCTTGCCAGTCTGTCGAGGTCCCTGAGCTGCCCCAAATGATGGGCCCTGCCGGGAGCTTGCTCAGTTAGTCCTGCCTGGATGATGGCCTGGGTGACTGCCCATCGAGAGCCGGGGTCCGACGCTGCTCAGCATCCCCACTCCCAGGCCCTGTCTTCTGCTCTCTTCTCTGGCTTGCCTCCATCTCACTCACAATTGTTTTCCTTTTGGAATTGACAGCTTTGTCTAATGTGTGAAACAGCAGTTATTAAACTCAGCTGTGTCTCCTCAGGAAACACGATTTTGTCACTTCTAAACACTTCAGTGGCTTGGGACCAGCTTCTCTTGTTCAACTTTTAGCTGAACCTCAGATATTGAATTCACTTAGTTTTTAGATTCATTTGTTTACAGTTTTCTCTCTTCCATAAGACTTCTTCAGCTGGGGTGGGAAGCAACATAATGAGGTTGTCAGTCTCCAAGACTAGAATTCTACTGTGTGAGCTAGTAGGATCTAAACAGAAGACCCACAAGCACCCCGCACTCCTCCCAGAAGAAATAATTTTGTGAAAGCAGTTCAGTTTTTTACGTGTCCTTTAGCCAGGCAGTACTTATACAATCAGGTGTGTGTGTGTGTGTGTGTGGGCAGGGGTGTGTATGTGTATGTGTGTGTGTGTATTTCAGATGCTCTTACTCAATACAAATCAATTTTCATACAAATCAATTTCAAAAGGAACCCTCCAGACAAGTAGAATGGGTAAAACCTTGGCTTAAGGCTCTGGAAAAATTAATTTACAAATGATAGGGACAGAGAAATCAAGGGAAAGGGGTTTTGGAATGAATGGATCTGGCTTTAAGCAAAAGAGCTAAATCCGGGGGAACATAGGAGAGAAGAGGAAAAATGGAAATGCACGAAGCCATGTGTTTCTCTTTAAGTGGGGAAAATAAAATCTGTCACGTCATAGGAGTTTCTCTAATCTGGAGAACAAACTCAGAGCTATCTGCCTTTCCATGAGCATTTTGCCAGAAGAACATTTGGAAGGACAAGGCCAACATAACAAAGTCCTGTGATTAATGGGATCCTCAATGAGGCAAGAGACCTGGGGTCCCCCAAAGCACCAGGTTCTTACCTTGCAATCAGCTCTAAGCCTCTGGCTGCTGCTAGTTGATAAGAAGCTTAATTATTAAAGTCAGACGACATTTAAATTGCCAGAAGGGTTGGTGGGAGCATTCCTTAGCCTTTCCCCCCTGTTCTTTCATGTGTCTGGAATTGAGATTTTGAGCTTTTGTGATTTAGTGTGATTTAGGGTTCTTCTAAGTTCACTTCCAGATTATTCTTTTTTTTTTTTTTTTTTTTGTTGCAAGGAAAGAGGATGAAAGGCTAGCAAATTTATTAGGTGTGACAGGAGTGTGTCTCATCAAGTTACCGTGGTGCTGGCCTGTCTCCATGAAAGATGCCAGAAGCCATCATCTTTGTGGCTGCCTTCCTAAAGCAATAGTTAGAGAGACAGCCCCTTATCTGGCCTTATGGGTCTCTGTGTGCTGATGAGGAGCCACCCCAGACCCAAGGGATGTTGAACCCCTTCTATAGTCAGTCTCTGCAGCTTTGATGAGTCATTTGGCAGCATTTATTGGGCGCCTACTATATGCCAGGCCCTTTGTTAAGTGCAAGGGGCTTAGTGGCCTCTTCCCTTGTGGCACTGATAGTTTGGCAATGTAGAGCTAATTAAACAAGTAATTATCATCAAGAGAGCTCAGCAAGAAGAAATAGCTTGGACTAGGGGCAAGAGTCTTAGAAGCCTGAAGGGTGTGGTGCTTCAGCTGAGACATGAAGGATGAGAAGTTAGGATGCAAATGAGGGTGAGGTGTCCCGGCAGAGGGAACAGCCCAAGGCCAGAGAAGAGAGGGACTTTGGAAGACCCAGGGGAAAGAAGCACCAGGTAAGGCCACTGTTGTAAGCCACTAACATAGTGTCCTGCAGTTTGGACTTGATCCTGAGGGCTATGTATGTCATTTTAAGTAAAGGGTTTTAAGTAAGAGATGACACAATCTCAGGTTGGTATTTTAGAAATCTCAGTCCAGGCTGGTTGCAGTGGCTCACACCTGTAATCCCAACACTTTGGGAGGCCAAGGCAGGAGGATTGCTTGAGCCCAGGAATTCGAGGCCAGCCTGGACAACATAGTGAAACCATGTCTCAAAAAAAAAGAGAGAAAGAGAAATCTCAGTCCAGTTCCTGCATGAAGGATGGATGCAGAGAGGAGGCAAGGCAGGGGCAAAGAGGTAGGTAAGGGGAGGGTGGCCAGATTTAGCAAATAAAATACAGGACATCCAGTTAACTTTGAATTTCAAATAAACTACAAATTGTTTTCCTAGCATGTCTCCCATATAATAACTCTCCCAATTAAAATTATTTGTTGTTTATCTGAAATTCAAATGTAATAGGGTGTCTTATATTTTATCTGGCAACCCTAGATGAGTGGCAGGTACTGCCCACTGGAGACCTGATGGTGGCCTCGTTCAGGTGGCAGCAAAGGAAACAGAGGAGTAGATGGATTCAAGGACGATTTAGGAGGCAACGTCTGCTGGACCCAGAACTGCACTGATTGGCCAGGAGTAGGATGGTGGTAGGACACTGATTGGCCAGGAAGAGGATGGTGGTTGGAGAAGAGGGAACTGATGCTGGGAACACTGTGTCCCTCAGACCCCTGCTACAGGTACCAAATCCAGGAGACTCCAGGACATTACCTGTGCCTCAGCCTACTCTCAAGCCTACAGCATTTACAGGATTCTGGCTGCAGGAGAACCCTGCAGAACAGGGCCTGGAAGGCAGATGATGGTGAAACTGGAATAAGAAGTGGTCCCAGGAAGTACCAATACCAGCCTGTGTTCTGTGGGCTTTAGGCAAGTCACTGACCTTTCTGGGCCTCTGCTCCTTCTTAACGAAGTCCAGCTAAGAGCAGGTTACTTTAGGGGCAAGTTCCTTCTCCTTTTGAAATTCCCCAAGATAGAAACCAAATGCCAGGTGTTGAGACAAGCTCTGGACACCCGAGGCTTCCTCTCTATTGGTCTAAATACAACACTGCCAATCAAGTGGAACCAGCACTGGGGAATGGGACAGATCCTGTGTTTCTCCACTGGTGAGCATTGCACCTTTTCACTGAATGCCAACTGAATGCTGGGCCTTGGGCAACTTTGGTACATCACTTAGCTTCACTGAGCCTGCGGGCCACCTGTTAAGAGTGGATGATATCACCTATCTCTCCCAGTTATGCCCAGGGCGAAGTGGGAGCATGAACCTATGATGGACACATAGTAAGGCTCAGAAAATCATGGTTGTTCAGGATTAATAAAGTACTCATCTACCTGCCTGCCCTAAGACACTCACAACTTAGTGGAGAGAGACACACATTACAAACTAGCACGGAAATGCCCCAGACAGAAGTGTTTGCAGAATAAAGCAGCAGCACTGAGCAAGGGAGTCTAATTTGGGGTGGAGGAGGGTTTAGGATGGCTTTGCCCAAGAAGGAGGATTGCTTAAGCCCAGGAATTTGAGACTAGTCTCGTCAATATAGCGAAACCCTGTCTCAAAAAAAGGAGAGAGAGAAGTCTCAGTCCTTTTTTGCATGAACACCCAATAAGGCTATTCAAGAGATGGATTTGAAGGATGGAGAGAAGCTAGCAAGTGGATATGGGGTCTGAGTAACCCAGAGTCGAGGCAGGCTCAGATACCATAGGCTTGGACTAGACCAAACTCTCAGGACACAGCAGTGGAGGCCCAGCTGTCAGGCATAAGGACAGACCAGACTTGTTCCTTTCGTGAGAACAGTTGGCTAAGCAATTGTGCCTGCTTACATTTCAGAGAGGCCCTTATATAAGAGACTGAGAACCACTGTTTTTTTTTTTTTTTTGAAACAGGGTCTTGCTCTGTTGCCCAGGCTGGAATGCGGTACGCTGCAATAGCTCACTGCAGCCTCAACCTCCTGGGCTCAAGCAATCCTCCAATCCTCCCGCCTCAGCCTCTGGAGTAGCTGGGTCTATAGGCGTGTGCCACCATGCCCAGCTGAAAAAAAAAAAAAACAAAAGTTGTAGAGATGAGGTCTCACTCTATTGCCCAGGCTGATGTTGAACCCCTGGGCTCAAATGATCCGCCTGCCTCTGTCTCCCAAAGTGTTGGGATTACAGGTGTCAGCCGCCACACCTGGCCAGAGCCATCAATTTTATTAATGTATTTATTTATTTATTATTTTTTGAGACTGGAGTTTTGCTCTGTCGCCCAGGCTGGAGTGCAGTGGCATGACCTTGGCTGTCTGCAGCCTTGACCTCCAGGTTCAAGTCATTCTCCTGCCTCAGCATCCTGAGTAGATGGGACTACAGGCGTGCACCACCCTGGCTAATTTTTGTATTTTTTTGTAGGGACAGGGTTTCACCATATTGGCCAGGCTGGTCTCGAACGCCTGACCTCAGGTGATCCACCCGCCTCGGCCTCCCAAAGTGCTGGGATTACAGGCAAGAACTATCAGTGTTTTAAATGTCGTGTGCTCCTTCACTTCTTCCTCCTGCAGCCTTGAAATTTGGCCCTGATTTTTCTGCCTAGAACTTCATCACATTAAATATCCTTATACATCCGTGCCTTCATATCCTCTCACAAAAATAGGTCATTGTGTCGGGCCAAACGTGCTCCTCTTGAACTCTCTCTCATAAATTGCACCTGAGACTGAGAAAATAATTGCACTGGCAATGGTCTTGCTTGAAGTTCACACACTTGGTAGAGTGCATTGAAGAAGTGGGCTCAGAGGCCAGCTGTTAGGAGAATGAAGCTTTCTAGCAAACCCCAGGGTCTTGGAAGGTCAGAATCTGGAGGGGCACAGGCTCAATGATGGGACATCTAACAATGGCACCGGTCTAGAAGCCGGTGGATTTCCCACTGACATGTAAGGAGTTAATCATTTCTGTAAAATAATTGAGCAGAGGCCACCATCTGATGGTATGCTCTTCCCAGTGGGAGAGAAGATTGCCTTCCAGGGTTTGAAATGCAGTCAATGGCCCTTTAAAAACATTAAAAGGTGATGAGCAGGAGCCTCTTAGCCTCGTAGATATTAAGCCAGGGCTGTAAATCAGCTCACTTCCTGCTGCCACCCCAGTGGAGGTTACCCACATTACTTCTTCACATCTTTCAGGTGTGATGGGAGCCGCCCAGCCCCAGGGGATCTCTCTGCCACGTGGCAGAGGGGCTGGATCAGCATTCAAAGGCAGACCACACAGGGCTAGTTGCAGGGAAAGTGGAGTTCTGGTTTCTAGTGGCTCAGAGATGACAGAGAAATTAACCGTGGCCATTGAGGAGGTGGAGGGTGACTGGCAACTCTTTGTGCTTTTAAACCAGCTTGTTCCCCGGGACAGGCATGAAACACCAGACTCTTGGATTTATGGCACTCTGTATAGCGAGGGACGCCGGCAGTCAGTCTAATCCATCCACCCAGTCCCCATGCTGGCTCTGCATAAGAAGTTTAACATGGGAAGCTTAAGCAAAATCCCCAGGCCCAGCTTCACCTGCAAAATTCTGATTTAATCGATGTGGCTCAGGCATGGGTATTTTTTAAAACCACCAGGGAGATTCCAATGTACAGCCAGGGCTGGGAACTGCTGGTGGAGCCCAGCTCACTCCGGCTACCCTTCCTCGTTGACAGATGAGGAAGCTGAGATTGGTGCTGGAAAAACACCATGTCAGGATTCAAGAGGCATGGATTGTGGCCCAGTTTTTCATATTCATTCATTCATTCACCAAAGATATATCAAATGGTGGGCATTCCCTTAAGTGGTGATTTATGGTAGTGAGAGAGAAGGAACAAAGCCTGCCCTGCCCTCAGCGAGCTCACAGTGCCATGGTGAAGATAAGTATGAACCAGGTAACATCCAAATGTAGATTTCTGCCCCTAGAGGGGAACCTGGTGCCAGGAGAGCCCATACAAAAGGATCTGGCTGGATAAAGAGGTCAGAGACACGTCTGTGAGGTCATGGCCAAGTTGAGTCAGGGGCGCAGCAGGGGTAGGGATGGGAGAACATTACCACCACTGGAGCAGCAATTGCAGAGGCCAGGGGCCTGAAACTGAAAGGAGAGAATGAGGGCAGAGAAACAGGGAGAGAGCATGGCGGGGAGAGAGCATGGGATGAGGCAGGGCCAAAGAGGTTGTCAGGGATTGCCCCTTGCAGACCTTGTAGGCCACATGATCCCACGAGGGATGGGATGGCATCTGGGGCTTGCTGGGGGGATGGAGGTGGTGCCCTTCCCACAAGACCACCAGGACACCAAGTGGAGAGCATCAAGCAGGTTGTTCTGCTCCCTTCGGTCACGTGGGGACACAGGAGCAGAGGCCTCACTGGATGAGGTTTCTCCCCAAGAGAGGGGGGCCTTGCCCCAGAGTAGACACAAAAAGGCCATGAGGAGTGAGGGCTGGAGAGAAGGCCAGGGCTTGGCCTTGGGCCGTAGCAAGGAAGACAGGAGAAGTGGCTGGGCTTAGATTACAGAGGAAATAAAGGATCTCACTCTCCAAGTGTGAGGCCCTCAGGCAGCTGCTTCTGCCTGGGCCTCAGTTCACCCATTTGTACAATGGGGAAATTCTACCAGTTAACCTTCAAATTCTTGTCGACTTCTCATTCATATCCAGGTCACTTGCCCAGGGTCTCTGGCAAAGCTAGGAAGAAAATCTTGGTCTCCAGCCAGCCAGGCCAGCCGCCAACAACATTGTCCCCTTTAAATCAATCTGACTTTGATTCTTCCTGCCTTGGTCTTGGAGAGGAATCCCAAGTCCCAGCCTGGCAGGGGACAGGGTGGCCTGGGCTCGTTTCAGCTTCTAGTTGCCTTATGGTCTTCTCCCTCTGTTGGGTACGTGTGCCCATGTTTACAGGTGACGCACGGTGAGCCCCAGAAGTCCTGCTCCAAAGTGACTGACAGCTGCCGACACGTCTGCCAGTGCCGGCCTCCTCCCCCACTGCCCCCACCGCCCCCGCCCCCACCGCCTCCCAGACTTCTCTCCGCCCCAGGTAGGTAATGGCTCACTCCATTTTCAGGTTTCTTTTTGTGTTTTCCTGGGCCCATGAAGATCCAGTGAGCGTGGCCGAGGGCAGCCCTGCCTTCTTGGTAATTTTCCACTGTCCAAGCAGGAGGGAAGCCAAGGCCCAACTTTCCCCTGCAGTCTGCAAAACGCCTTTCCCACAGCACGCTCCTGCGAGATGGAGAAGGATGTTTCTCCATCAGTTAATCAGATAAAAGTCAATCTCCATTTGATGAGTGACTTGGCCGGGATTGTTCCGAAGGCCAGATCTTTAAAGGGGGCAGCTGCTGGGGACTGGTCTTAAATAGCCCCCCTCCCCCAACACACGGTTCTATTTCTCTATTATAATTTACATTTAAGGAGGCAGTTAGGGTAGAACCAAAGTCAATGCTCTGGGAGCAAAGTTACAAGATGCCTTTCAGCTATGTGCACCGAATTCTGCTAAAACCTCTCTGTGACTTGTTTGCCTTGGACAATTTCATCTCTGAACAATTTGATTGCGCCGTCATTCAAACAAAGGAGCGTTTCTTTAGCCAGAAATGGCCTCAGCCCTGACCTCTACATGGTAAAGTTCCCTGTTTACAATTGCTACTTGATAAGGTCTCTCCAAAGGAGGTTCTGTATTTCACATGGTTCCTTCAAGTTCCCACCTATAGGATGCCTGTGATCATGTCCATATCTACCTCATTAAACACATCTCCATGGAATTATTTGGGATGTATTTTCCATAACCTTGGCACACAGCTTGTTGTCTGGTAGGCTGTTTTTCCAGTCTCTTGGTCCCCAGTCAGTGATGCAATGTTCTGGAGGATCTTTGCAATTTGTGTGAATTCCTGCATTTTGACTGTGAGGCCTCTGTATATCTCCATCCTTCCCTGACACCCTGTGGCCCATTGCTTCTCAAAGCCTGGCCTTCAAATGACCTGCTTCAGCATAACCCAAAGCATTTGTTTTAAAATGCATCTTCATGGGCTCACTTCAAACCCACTGAGCCAGAGTTTTTGGGGTGGGACTTGGGAAGTGTCACAATAACAAGTACTGAAGTGATTCAAATGCAAGTTACAGTTGAGAACCTAGGCCTGCCAGGCCCTCTGCTCCGGGCCTCTGCCGGATCCTTCTATCCCGGGATGCTCACTGGCCTCCTCTCTCCTGAAAGAATCCCTGGGCCTGCACCTACCCTCAGGCCATCTTGTGCTCACTGAGCATCTGTGTCAGACAGAGGAGAAGGACCGTCCTGGCCTTCTGGAATCTCAGCCCTCCAAGGGAAGGCCATCCTGTCAGCAACCCACAAAGAGTGGCCTGAGAGAACACAGAAATGGTTTGCCAGGTGCACTGGAAATACCTGAATAGTTAAGCAAAACAGTAGCCCCAGTAAATAGTAAGAGGGGTCTTTAAGAATAAATGGGATTGGCCGGACACGGTGGCTCATGCCTGTAATCCCAGCACTTTGGGAGGCCAAGGTGGGTGGATCACGAGGTCAGGAGATCGAGACCAGCCTGGCCAACATGGTAAAACCCCGTCTCCACTAAAAATACAAAAATTAGCCAGGCATGGTGGCGGGCACCTGTAATCCCTGCTACTCCAGAGGCTAAGGCAGGAGAATCACTTGAACTTGGGAGGCGGAGGTTACTGTGAGCTGAGATTGCGCCACGGCACTCTAGCCTGGCCACAAAGTGAGACTCCGTCTCAAAAAAAAAAAAAAAAAAAGAATGAATGGGATTGTTCCAGGTTGCTAAGCAGGTGGGGGAAAAGGGCATCCAAGCAGAAGGAAGAGGGTGGACTAAGGCTTAGAAGTGTGGCTCTGTGAGACTCCTCTTGAGAGTCACAAGCCCTTCAGTGGTTTGAAAGGGTGGCCAAGGAGGAGGACCTAGAAGGGCCTGTGTGCCTGGCTGAACAGATCGCATTTCATCCTATAGGTCATTGTTTGCAAACAATGACCTACATTCATGCATATCCAAGTACCGTCTCTTATTTGCTTTATTTTTTATTTAAATAAACTCACTTTTGTGTGTCTACAAATTAATTTCTTTATCTTTACAAAACTACTGTAAATGAGAAACCAGTACCACTTGCATAAATGGAAGGTGACCATAATAATAAATGCAATGGAAGCAAACCAAGGTTTTAAAATTCCAGCCTTCTCTGGAAGATTCTGAGCTTGAGGCTTCCTCTCTATTTGTTAAAAAAGGGAGAGAAGTAAATGGTAGAGAGATGTCAAAGTCATAGTAGCATAGTGCTGAGATCTTCTCTATAAAGTAATTGGAAAGTTTGTAAGAGAATCAAAAGGAGCCAAGTTTCTTATTACAGGTCTCAGTGTGTTTGAGTGCTGGGTCTATGTACCATCTAAAATCAGCTCCATAACTGCAAGGACATGGACCCAAAGGTTTAGGAAACTGCTCTGGGCAGTGATGAGCCTACAAAGGTGTTAAGCGGGGAAGTGACATGAGCCTATATTGTCTGTTTCAAAAGATCAGCTGTTTTGACAATGTGGGTTGGATTGGAGTAGATTGGGGTTGAGCTGGCAGACTGGAGTCAGGTGGGGGTCTCTTAAGATCATTCAGACCCCAGACCATCAAAGAGGGCCTGAAACCAGGCTGGGGGCTACGGAGATGGGAGGAGGCTAGAGGAGAGTGCTTGGTTGGGTAGAGAGGAGAGAACTCATGTTGAATTTTGGGACTGAAGGTGCTTCTTGGGAGAGGAGAGTGAGAGAGGAGAGCTCTGTATGGCAGGACTTTTTCAGTTTCAAGTAGCAAAAACACATCTTGAAGTGGTTTAAGCAATACAAAAACTAGGGAGAAAGATGTTAGCTTGTGGGCTCATGTATCAGGATATACAGTCAGCAGGTCTGCTGAATCCATGGTCTCAAATGATGACGGTATTGGATTTCTGTCTCTGTCTCTATCGCTCTCTCCTGATTTCTCCTGGGTTGCCTTTTCTCTCAGGCTGGCTCAGTTCCTGTAGCTCCAGGCTCCAGCATTCCATCATCCTTATAGTCAGTAATCTCCCTAGGAAGAGACCTTCTGTTTCCCAATAGTCCAAGGGAAGCCCTGAGGCCGACTTTCACCGGACTAGCTTGGGTCATGTGCCCACCAGTGGACCAATCATGGTGGCTTATGGGATAGAATATGCTGGTTGGTCAGGACCAGGCCATGTGACCACCCCTGGAGTTGGGATGTGTGGATACAGGCTCAGGGAGAGGTGGTTTCCCAAAGGAAAATCCGAATAGAAGGGCTATAACCCAAAAATAAGAACATGGCTACCAGGCCAGGAGGGCAGGGGATGTCTACCATAGCCATGGAGTGCCTCAGGCATGTAAGGTGGATTAGACCAGTGGTGGAGAATGTGATTTATTCATTCTCTTGGTCCTCCTTGAGCTCAGCCCAGAGCCCTGCACACAAGTAGTGCCCAATAAATGTCAGAGCTACGGCCACATCTACAACTTCTGCCAAAATCATAAAATAGGGAGGTAGAGGTTGCAGTGAGCCGAGATCGCGCCATTGCACTCCAACCTGGGCAATAAGAACATAACTCCGCCTCAAAACAAAAAACAAACGAACAACAACAACAGCAAGAAACAAGTGCCTGCTATATAACCCTGAAGGAATTCGTGTCTCCCAGAGGGCACAGGGCTTCAATGCTGTAGAGCCTCAGCTGTCACTCAACAGGTGTGCACTGAGCTCCAAGTGTGGGGCATGCAGTGGGCAGCAGACAGCTCCTGCCCTCATGGAGTTCATGGTCCAGTGGACTGTCATTTGCAGAAGGTGTTCACAGGCGTGTCCCTTCCTGCCATCTCCCTGGATTCACTGCTCAAGGCATGCACCAGTCCTTGTCCCATTTGCTCCTCTGATGTCCTTTGCATTCTTGCCACTCACAAGGGCCTCTCATTTATCTGGCGAGCATTTGCCAGGCACCTGTTCTATGTCCAACCCTGGGCTGGGCACCCTGAGGGTTACAGAGTCACACAGGGACTTGTCCACATCAGCAGGGCCCAGGTCATGAAAGACCAAGGGCTTGGCATAAGAGGCCGATTCCACAAGCCTTTCTTGAGCCTATGTTGGCATGCTAGCCCTGCTCTTTCCTCCTCATGATTTTAAGAGAGCTGGTTAACCAAAGCCTCAGTTTCTTCCTTTGTAAAATAGGTTCATAGGCTACACCCACCCCATGGGGTTGACTTGAAGGTTCCTGAAAGTGAGAAGTACTTTTGAAAACTAGACAGGTATCCATTGCTGTAAACATCCTGTGGACGCATTCTGATGAAGAGCAGCCTGTGAGTGCCAGCCAGACCTGGGGGATAAAGAGGTGCTGTTGGGAAGGGGATACATAATTCCAAAAGGGGCAGGGAGGGCGGATTTAGGAAGACATGAGAGAATTCCCAGGTAGAATTCCCAGGTGGGAGCAGAGGGAGGCTGGACAGGCCACGAAGAAGAAGGAGTGGCCAAAGCAGAGGCCCAGAATTAGCAGCCCAAGGATCAGGCAGGAAGCTCCCTGCTGAAGTGATATTGATCCACAAATGTGTTGAGCTTTGGTGTGTGTGTCTGGGATAAAGGGAGAAAGAGGGGAGAGAGAAACACCTTCGTGCAGGCCTGTGAAGTCCCCCCTAGAAGTAATGACCAGGAACATTTGCAGGGCATCCTTCACTCGGCCAGGCAGGCCTTGCTCTTCATCCAGACAGCACTTGCTGCTGCCCTGCCCCTCAGGGCAACCCGCTTGTCCTGGCTGGCCCAGGCCTCTGTAGGTTTTAGCCCCAAGGGTCCTGTGCTCCAGGAAACCCCTCAGTCCTGGATAAACTGGAACAGCAGGTCACCCTACTGCTGGGCCACCCTTCTGCTGGCAAAGGCAACAGTGGTTTTCCAAGTTGTTTTTTGTTATGTTTATTTTGGGGGTGTCTGTTTTGTTCTAATTTGCCACGAATTTTTTTTTCTTTTTTTGAAAAGGAGTCTCTCTGTCACCCAGGCTGGAGTGCAGTGGCACAATCTCAGCTTACTGCAACCTCTGCCTCCCAGGTTCAAGTGATTATCTTGCCTCAGCCTCCCTAGTAGCTGGGATTACAGACGTGAGCCACCATGCCCGGCCAATTTTTATATTTTTAGTAGAGACAGGATTTCACCATGTTGGTCAGGCTGTTCTCAACCTCCTGACCTCAGATGATCCTCCCACCTTGGCCTCCTGAAGTTCTGGGATTACAGACGTGAGCCACCGTGCCTGGCCACCATGAATCTTTTGAGAGTCCTGACTTCCCTCCCCCACTTCATTGCTGGAGGGGGCAGTGTGGCCTTCTATTCCTCTGTGGTGGGCCCAGCTGTGTGCCCTACTCCCAGCAGCCCTACCCTGTGCCCCACCTGCCTTGGAGAAAGAGCACGGAAAGGGATCTAGTGAAGGAAGGTTCTTGAGCAGCATCTCCACTTTCTGCCCTTGGGTTTTTCAGGCTCTGCCCACAACCCTCACTTTGAGTCTGGGCACTCGACCAGGGGTTCTCCAGCTTGAGCTTGTATCAGAAGCACCTGGAGAGCTCGTTTAGTCACAGATCACTGGAGCTCATCCCCAGAATTCCTGACTTGGTAGGTCTGGGGTGGGGCCCGAGGACCTCCATTTCAATTCCATTCTCAGATGATGCTGACACTGTTGGTCATAGGAGCACACTTTGAGAAACTGTGCCCTAGAGAATGACAGTCCCAGCAAGGGGCTCTGGGGCCAGCCCCAGGCCTTTCACTGCTAACTCAGACCCTGGCCATGTCACATCGTCTCAGAGCCTCAGTTTTCTCATATGATTCCTACCTGCAGAGGCATTGTCATGAAGAATAGAAATTACGCAGGCCGTCCTGGGCAGACACTTTGTGCTCAAAAGGTGATGTTATAGAGCGGTGGCTCAGAACCTGGCTTCCTCCCTCTAGACCTGGGGTCCAACCCTTGTTCATTAGCGATTAGTGATTTGGGCAAGGAATCCTTAACTGCTTGGAGCCCCAATTTCCAAATGTGTGGAATGGAGTTAACAACCCCACCTGCTGCACATGGGTGGTTGGAAGGATTTGATGCCCTAAAACTAACACAGCACAGAGCCTGGAACCTAGTTAACACGTGATAAATGGCAGCTCATAAATAATTCTAATGCAAGCAGTAGAAATGAGAACAGGTCACTAACCTTCAGACTGGGAGTTGCTTCTGCAGGGTTCCAGCATCTCTGCTGAGATGGGAGCATCAAATTAGTAACTCTGAGGATGAGATGGGCTCTCAAAGGAGGTGTAGACCCCCCTGGATCTTCAACAGGAAAGAAAAGGTTTTCAGAGAGTCCCACCTGTGTCTCTTCCGGGCAGCCCTTGCCAGGCATGTGATCCTCAGTGTCAACTGGAGTGCCCCTGGTGAAGGTATTTCTGGAAGGCACGGGTGGGCATGAACCCTGGCAGAGCCAGAGGCCTGCTTGTGGCCTGAACAAAAAGCCTTTAGCAGCCGCCAGAGCCCAGGACCTGGGCTTGCTTTGTAAATGTCAGCCGTGGCCCGCCCATCCCCGCCTGTGACTCAGATGGTGGAGGCCATGGAAGGAGATGTGTACCAGCCCTCAAGCAAAGCACATACACCCCCTCCGTGAGACCTGCTTCCAAGGCTGATGGGGCCAAAAATAGCTGTGGCAGAACAGAGGCGTGAGCCTGCATTTCCATAGTGCCTGTCTTGAAGGAGTTCAAAGCACTGATAGAGATTTTATTGGGGCATTAATTTTGTTCTTGGAAAAATTGGAAGGAGGTTAAGTGACTCCTCCAAGGTCACACAACATTGGTGGGGCCAGGAATAGGGTCACCTGGTTCTTCTCCTGTGTGCCAAAGGCCAAGTTTCAACAGAGAAAGAGACAAATGGGACTGTGGAAGTTCTAAGATGCTTCCTTTTTCTCACCCAGGACACTAGAAAGAAACCAATACTTAGTTCCCGGTGCTGTTGGAGAGAAGCTCTGCTCGCCTCATCTCACTTAATCCTCAAACCCTTCTTTGTAATCAGTGGTATTTTTGCCAATTTTTATGAGGAGCTGAGAGGTTCAGAGAGGGTGAGTTACTTATTCTAGGCTGCCCAGCTGGAGAGGAAGGGAGGTTATTCAAGGCTATCTGATTACTTCCTGCTGTGGCCCCTGCCTAAATCTTCCCTCCACTGCTGAGAGGCAGCTTCAGGGACCCCCGTTTCCTTTCCTTCCCTGGGCCTCACTCCTTCCTGTCTTGGAGCCTTTGCATATATAGTCCTTCTGTCCACCAGCCTCCCCCTCGAAGTAGAACCTTAACTCATGCTGATATCAGCTCAGATTCCCTTTCTTTCTTCCGGAAGACCTTCCTTGACTTCCACAAATGTCACACCAGTCCCTGTTCTGGTCATTTACAGCTGCAGAACGAACTATTCCAAAAGCTACAACACCAATGTATTTTCTTTCTCTTGCTGGTGCAGGAGTTGACTGGCTCCACCTGGAGATCCCTGCTTGGGGTCTTTCATGGAACTGTAGTCTGTTAGTCAGGTCTGGGGCCACCATGAAGGCTTCCTCTCCCATGTCTGGTGGTGGATGCTGGCTGTAGATTGGGTCCTCAGCTGGAGCTGTTCACTCGAACACTTCCACGTGATGCCGCCTTGTGAACTGGGCTTCCTTACAACATGGCGGCTAAATTTGAAGGTTGAGAGGCTGATGGGAGCTGTATCCCTTTTGATGATGCAGTTGAGGAAGTCACCCAGCATCACTTCCACTGCATTCTGTTTTTTAGAATCAAGCGAGCAGGGCTGCCTCATATTCAAACAGTGGGGAATTACACACCATCCGATGGAGGAGTGTCAGAGAAGTTGCTTACATTTGGAAACCATACCACCCTGCATCCACATGCACACACACACATACATGCACACACTCTTTGAATTTTTCATTTTCCTTTGTAGCAGTTATTCCACCTTTGAATATGTAACTAATGACTTGACCAATGCTTGATCCTTTGTTAGACATACACAATTGTCCAGTGTCTACTGGGTCCTCAGTGATGGCCCCAGATCTTTAGCACATGCCTGGCACATCGTGAGTCCTCGGTAGCTACTAGTTCACTTATCTTACAGATATTGTTGAATATCTGGTATATGCCAGGCACTAGGTACTAGGTGCTGGGAATATAGTGGTGGACAGAACAGAAGGGCCCTGCAGTCACAGAGTTGGTAGGTTGATTGTTCTGTGTGTGCACTGGAGGGGGCATAGGATGGTGGTATAGGAAAGAAGCAAACCAAAACTATTACAGGAAAAATGGAAGATAACGTGCTACAAACATAGAGAAAATCATACGATTTGATAGGGGTAACTGGGTGGCTGCCTGAGTGATGTGGACCGGAGATGGCATTTAAGCCGAGAGCTGACCGAAAGGGAGTGGCTGGAGGAAGATCTGGGGGAAGAGCTTTCTCATCAGAGGGAACAGCATATGCAAGGTCCTTGTGTAGAGAAGCACTCGGGGTGTGTGAAGGGCCAGCATGGCTGCTGCCTGCTACAAGGGAAGACTGCAGGAGGTGAGTCCACAGGGAGGCAGTGCCCGGACCGCACAGGGCTGTGGAGGCTAGAGAAGGAGTTTGGATTTTAGCTGAAGTGCAGCCAGAAGCCAGCAGATTTTGAGTAGGGGGTGTGGCATGCCCTCACGTGCACTTTACAGAGACTGACTCCAGAGAATGGAAGGAAGGGGAAGAGTGGGGGCTGGGAGGCCAGTGAGGAGGCTGTTGCCATGGGCCAGGCAAGTGATGGTGCAGGGAGAGATGGTGGTGGTGGGCCGGACCCAGGGTAAAGGCAGGAGGAGGTGTTACACCCTGGTCCGAGTTAAGATCATTCTGCAGCAGGGACTCACTCAGTGATGGCTGTGATCGTAGGGGGAAAGTGGAAGCAAGAATGCTGCTAGGTTTTGAGGAATGACTGTGGAAGAAGCCACCAGATGTCACTCGGCGCTCCGTCTCCTTGTCCTACTGACGTCTGTGATCCCATGAATGGGATGATGAAGCAGACTCAGGTGGTGCAGGGAAGGCGGTGGCTCAATTCTCCCACCCCCACCACCAGGGTGTTTTAGCTGCTGCCAGCAGAAGGACCTTGGCTCTGGGACATTCGCATGAATCCAAGGCTAGGCTTCATCACCGTAAAATGAAGTCCCTGCTGCTGGTGCAAACTAGAGTTGTGATGAGTTTCCGACTAACAAAAGAGGAGGTCCAGGCCTTGTGGTCCACAGAGCTGAGCGACAGGCACAGCAGGCGAAGCCAGTTCCCGTGACCCGCCTTCCCTGCAGGCGACAGGCTCCTTATGAAACCTCATGAATGCCACTGCCCTAGCCCTTAGCTGGACGCAGTGTGAGCCTGTGATAAGGGACTGTGGGCATCAAACACGGGCCATGTCACTTTGAATGTCTACTGCTTCAAGGGCTGTGTTCATGCCCAGCTCACTGTTGCCATTGATTCGGGCCTCTGGGTGTTGGATGCTCGTCTTTTGCTGGATCAGGATTTGTGCCCTGTGATCCGCTTGCATGGTCTGCAAGCAGAAAGGCCTGGAGGCCAGGCCAGGCTCTCGCTCTTTCCAGATGTGTGCTGGTCACGCAGCCTCTCTGAGCTTCAGTTTTCCCATTCTCCAAAGGGGGTTGTGCAAATTACACATGCGAGGGCCTGGCCCAGCCCTGGAACATTGTCCACTCACAGTAAGTGAGATCTCTTGTCACTATATAACCCTTGCTTGAGCAAAGTTCTTATCCAAACTGGCCTCAGCTCCCTCATTCATAAAATGGGCTGACTCTGCCTTGCATTCCCTTCTGTACAAAGCACAATGCAGATATGAACATGACTCCTGTCTCCAGACGAATCTGAGATCCATAAGAGCCTCTAGAATTGCTAGCCTTTTAAAAATGTGATCTTTAGCCGGTTGTGGTGGTGCACACCTGTAATCTCAGCTACTCAGGAGTCTGAGGCAGGAGAATCGCTTTGAACCCCAGAGGTGGAGGTCGCAGTGAGCCAAGATCGCACCACTGCACTCCAGCCTGGACGACAGAGTGAGACTCCATCTCAAAAAAAAAAAAAAGTGATCATATCTTTTTTAAGTACTGAATTTTCCTTTCCCAATGCAGTAAAAGGAAATGTTTCAGTCTTCTGTTTAAAGTATTTGTGTCCAGCAAATAATCAAAGCTTGCAAGTTTGAATATATTTTAATTTACTCGACAAACCTTTGCTTATTGATTTATTGAACATTTACCAACCTGCCATGGCAGGTTCTGGGACTACAAAGGTGAATTCAACACAACCCTGCCCTTGGACCCCTGCCTCTAGTTGGACACTTGAGCCCCGGCTGCATGTTGACAACACCTGGGGGCTTTAAAGATACCTGATTCCCAGGCCCGCCCTAGAGGGGAGTTTCAAGCTGCCCCAGGTGATGCTTGCGTGAATCAAGGTTGAGACTTTTGGCTGAAACCAGTGGCACAAAGTGACCTGTATCAAAATAGGAACAGGTGAGGTGTAATGGAACTTAGACCCAAAAGGCTGGGGGAGTTGCAGGCAAAGAGGTGGGGAGGACACTGCACCTTCTCCGTGGCCACCTGCTGCCACCACTGCCACTAGGATGTTTGCAGGGGTTAGGCCCAACTCAATCCTGCCCTCCAGGAATTCCGTGTCTTATGTGGAGTCTGGACTGAAGACCGAGGTGGAAAAGGGAAACATGTCTCTTCAGGAGGCCGCATCCAGGCCCGGCATATACTTCCTGGGTGCTTTTTTTTTTAAAAAAAGTTTTTTTGTTGAGGTAAAATTCATACAATGTAGAATTCACCATTTTGACCATTTAAAAACATACAATGTAGGCCAGGGGCAGTGGCTCATGCCTGTAATCCCAGCACTTTGGGAGGCCAAGGTGGGCTGATCACAAGGTCAGGAGATCCAGACCACGGTGAAACCCCGTCTCTATTAAAAATACAGAAAATCAGCCAGCCGCGGTGGCGGGCGCCTGTAGTCCCAGCTACTCGGAGAGGCTGAGGCAGGAGAATGGTGTGAACCTGAGAGGTGGAGGTTGCAGTGAGCCAAGATCGCGCCACTGCACTCCAGCCTGGGCGACAGAGCAAGACTCTGTCTCAAAAAAACAAACAAACAGAAAAACATACAATGTAAAGGGTCTTTAGTATATTCACAATGTTTGCAACCATCACCACCATGTCATTCCAGATCATGTTCATCACCCCTAAAAGAAACCCCTACCTACCATCCCCTGCAACCACTGACCTTCTGCTGCCTCCACGGATTTGCCTGTTCTGCATGTTTCACATGAACCTGAGTGTTCAGAGGTGGGTGAGCACAGCAGTCCAAGCCTCAGTTTCCTGATCTGCTAGTGGGGATGATGGCTCCTTCCTCGCTGTTTCCAGGCAGAATGGAGGGGGGTGTGTAGGGTCAGCCCACTGCCTAGTGTGAGGCAGGTCCTCGGAGGGTGTGGCCTCATAACGGCAGGAGATTCTGCAGGATGGGGAGTGTGATCCTGGCTGAAAGTCCCCACCTTTAGGCTCTAGTGCTAGCTCCGGCACCCCTGAAACTCTGGCCTCAGGATGGCATTGTTCTGTGATTCCCAGCATGGGCTGTGACGCAGGAACAGTGAGTTGACATTTACCTTGGCACAAGTTTGCTGAAGGGTCAGCCAACCCTTTGCTCCTGACCAGGACCCCACCCCCTGGTTCTGGGCTCTGGGACCTGATAGTGCAGGGTATTCTCTAACTTCCCATCCCTTTCCCTGTTCTTTCTCTCTCCAGCAGCAGGGTCCACAGTGAGACTCCCCTAGTTAGAACCTTGTGACCTTGGGAAAGCCTCTTAACGTGGCTAACCCTCAACTTCCTGATCTGTAAAATGGGACTCAGCCCACCACTTACTCAGTTGGGTTGTTTTGAATATTCAGTGAGATAGACATATTAATTAGTTAGCCCAGGGCTTGGCATACATTGTTCTTAATAAATGTAGCTGTTGTGATGTTTGCTGTTTCTGATCAGTATCACCTTCTTGGTCTGCCTACCCCCTTCAGGGCCTTCCTCTCTGTTTGGCACAACTTTCTCTGCCCTGACGATCTTGTCAATTATTACAGATGTTGGTCATGGCGACATGAGGTTGGTTCAAGTCTTGTAGGCCACTCTGCCCATCAGTGGGCTCCAGGACCTGATGCCCTGTTATTTGTTCATTTGTTCATTCCTTCATTGAATCTCTCCGCTGTGTCCCAGGCACTGGGTAGAGATGAAAATAAAGAAGATATGGTCCTTATCAGTTAATCAGTTTGTATCTTATTTTCCTTCTTCATTTCTTTTTCTTGAGTTGCAAAACGACTTGGCCTTGCACACTGAGGACATGAAACCCAGTCACTGGTTTTGATTGTTTTGGTTTTGCTCTTCATGGGAAAATAGTAAAGTGAATGTCTGCAAGGGATCTTTGCTGGGTATGGGGATATAAGTGGACTCATTCACCTTCAGGGCTGAGGAGCGTCTGCAATTTGTTTATCAAAGGTTCGTTGAATTCTCTGTGTCATGCTGCGTGTGAGGCTGCAGGATGCAGTGATGACTAGAGTGAGGCTCCTGCCATTGCTGCACCCAGCTCTGTCCCGTGGTTGAAATCACCGATGTGTCTGTAGCGGGCAGTGACAAACTCACTTGGGTGGGAGAGATGCTGGCCTTGAAGGCAGCCAGTAATTCCTTGGGTATCACCTGATGCTGCCTTCTGGAGGCTAGAGGCTGGCTTCTTGTCATCCAATCATCCATCTCTCCCAGCACATCTGACCCTGAGGTGACTCACACTCAGAAGGGCCAAATGACTTTCTCAAGACCCCCACCAAGGGAAGGCTCTGGGACCCAGACCCAGGTCTTTGGAATCTGGGTCTTGTTTTCTTTGCCTCTGCTGTTACCCAAGCACAATAGATGCCCTGAGCCATGTCTCAGGCAAGGGTGCTTTGAGGACATGTTCATTTCATTGACCATAAGGAGGCATTGGTTTACTGCCTTAGTGTCAAGAGTAGATGAGCATCTTCTGAAAAACTGGTCTTTAAAAAATCTACAGTCACTGTGCCTTGTGCAAGTGGCCTGGCTCCCTCTTTGGATGCTACCTGGAAAGGTGAAGAAAAATGTGTGGCCCTGGGTGCAAAGGACTTTTGGCTTCTCCTTTTCTTAGCAGCTTCATGTTGGGTTCAGTTTTAGGTCACTACCCTCATTTTATATCTTATCGATCAAGGCAAATTAGAAAATCATCAAGTAAAATAAATTACGTAGAAAGCGTAATTTCTGGGGAAGAGAACTTTCAGCTGGTCTTTGGGGGACTGCAGGGATGGAGCGTGAGGGTCCTGAGAACTGGGTATGCTAGGATTGGAGGTCTTCAGTGTTGACTTGGTTTCCCCAAAGTGACTGATCATTAAGAGGGAGAGGAAAAATACCTAAGGGACATTAATTTGAAGCAAGGATACTTTCATTTGCAAGCTTATTCCCATGGTACTGATTCAGCAGTTACACCTGCACTTTCTTTCCCTAAATTCGAGTGATTTGGAACCCAGGTACCATGCTGTAGCTGTGTGGCTTCAGAAAGAAGCTTTGCCCTCGTGTAGACCTCCTTTTCCTCCTCGGGCTGATGACAGGGTCAAAATAATATGTTCAGTGTTTACAATAGTGTCCAGTACAGGGTGGCCACTCTGCCAAGGTTCGTTAGCTCATCTTGTTATGAAATTCATCTAGGATGTCCCTTTTGTTTCCAGGACAAAGCAACCAGTCTGACCTATTAAGTGTCTGATCCGATCCCTGAGGACAGGGACTGTTTATGCCTCTGTGTCCTCCGAGGCAGCACAGGGCTGGACACATGGAAAGTACGTGCTGAGTGTTTGCGTAAATGAATGCATGCCTGGCTGGATGACAACGATGAAAGATCAACTCTGGAAGAGAAAGGAGGTAGGGAGGGGGCTTACATTTTGTAAGAGCCTGCCATTTGCCTGGGAGCATTTGGGGCCATGTCTTGGTTTTGGTTTCTCCAGGAACAGATGCTGAGACAAGGATTTAAGTACTAGTGGCTATTTGAGAGGTGATTCCAGAAAACACCAGTAGGGCGTGTGGGGGGGACTCAATGGGAGAGGGACAGTGACCAGTAAAGGGTGCTATGTCAAACCAATAACCCCAGCTCAGTTCCCCAAGGAGCTCTGGGAAACGGTGCATACATACCTGAGAGTTAGCCCAGGGCATATATGCACCGCCTCCCACCAGGCACAGTTAAGAGCTGGTCCAGGAAACGCGGGAGTGTCACTTCCCTGGGCAGAGATATGTGGCCAGAAGGCACCAGCAGCATCTGCTAAAGGCAGTCATCTTTTTCCGCTGCGACTGCCATGGGTGACCTGACACCTGCTCGCACTGGATGGCTCTCTCCCCTCTGCGGCTCTAGCTAGGAGTCCACACTTCTCTCTCCTACTCAGAAAAGTGCACCAGCATTTCAGCAAGTGTTCTCCTGTCATGGGGAGACCTAAATTATATATTTAAAGAGCAGTAAATCACTCACAAACATTTATTCATTCAACAAATATTTATAGAGCACTGAGTGTGCCAAGCACTACACTGTGGTCACAGACTGAGGATGACGCAGTGGAGAAGACATGGTGAACCCATAGGGAAAGTTCACAGGGGAAGATCAGGGTTCTGTTTTTTCTCATGTGGAGTTTGAGATGCTTGTGGACAGCTTTGGGGGAGGGGGAGCAGAACATGCAGGAATTGCAGGCTAAACAATCCCCAGGGAGGGGTTGGCTGAGAGGAGAGGTGTCCGACCAGGGCAGGGGTCCTGGAGGAGGTGCTGGCTGGGCTGGGATGGGAGACGATTCTCCAGCTGAAGGTGGGGGTGGGGGAAGGGAAGAAGGGCAGTGCTTCCACAGAGGGACCTGCAGGTTACAGGCCAGAGAGCCTGGTCTGTCCTCTGAGAGATGAGCCAGAGGGGTGAGGATGGGCCGAGCCTGGCAGCCTGCAGATTCTGGACTTAGTCTCCAAGCAGGGAACGGTGGCTTGGGTCAGGCAGTGGCTTGGGGTTAGAAGGGTGGGAGTTTGAGAACCTTCAGGACTCAGTGACCGACCAGATGTGGGATGAGGGAGAGGACCACTAGGTGCCAATGTCTGATTGGATGCCTCTCTCGGAGGAAGAGTGTGACACATGGAGATCACTAGTCCCAGGTTTTGTCACAAGGCATTGGAGATGCCATGAGACAGCAGAGGAGGCATTGGCTGGTGCCTCTGGAGTTGAAGGCAGAGGCCCAGGCTGGCCCCAGGGATGTGGGGTAGAGGCACCAGTGCTATGTCTCCAAAGCCATCAGAGATCGCTGGGGAGAGTGTGGAGTGGGAGAAGAGATAGTGGGGACTGAGCCAGCAGAGGATCAGAGGGAAGGAGAAGAGCCAACAACTGTCCTGGGACCTTGTGAGCCAAGAGAAGGAGCTGAGGACTGGAACTGCTCACCGATTAGCAGATGGGGCATGTATCCACCCCACACCCACCCTCACTGCCCCTTTACCGGCTCCTCCCTCAACCTTCCTCAAGGCCTGGTGCCTGCAAGCTGCAGAGTGGACTGGAAGGAAGGAGGAGGGAGCAGCCAGTTCTGAAACAAATGGCCTCTTCGGCTGGGGGCCATGGAAGACAATCTGTGTCATGAGCTTCAATAGTCCAGGGAGGCTTCAGGGAGGAGGCGGAGCTCACTGCAGGTCTGGAAGGTGGGGAGAGATGAGCTCAGCCTCAGAAGGGTGAGCTGGCCTCCCAGGGTGGGCAATGGCATGAGCAAAGGTCAGGGAGCAGCATGGGTGTGGCCAGAGATGACCAGGGACCCCCAGTGCTGTCACAGGTATGTGCACTGGTGGAGGGTTTAGAGGTGGAGTCCCCAGGGTGCTGGGAGCTGAGGCTAGGGAGGCAGGGGGCAGTGCTGGGGCAGCAGACTTTTATTCAGTCAAACATTTCTTGAGCATTTCTGTATCTTAGGAGCCTGTAATACACTATGAAACAAAATAGATGCTGAGTTCATATGCTGGCAGGGGACAGAGGGACCAGAAAGCCATGGATATGCTAGCCCCACGAACTATTCAGTGTCTTGGAGGCAGCAAGTACAGCAGAACAAGCTGGGGATGGGCCAGGTGGCAATCTGAAGAGAGGGTGGCATTTGAGTGGAGGTTGGTGGAGGTGAGGACCAGTGCAGGCTGGCACCTGGGGAGACTGTCCCAGCAGAGAGGACAGCCAGGTCTGAGGCCTGGGGTGGAGGAGCAGCAAGAGGCCTGTGTGGCTGGAGTGGAGTTGGGGTCAGGGACAGGAGACAGGATGGGACAAGCAGATGGAGCGGGGCCTACACGCCGATGGAGGGTGTTTCTTTCTTTCTTTTTTTTTTTTTTGAGACGGAGTCTCGCTCTGTCCCCCTGGCTAGAGTGCAGTGGCGCGATCTTGGCTCACTGCAAGCTCTGCCTCCCGGGTTCACACCATTCTCCTGCCTCAGCCTCCCGAGTAGCTGGGACTACAGGCGCTCGCCACCACGCCCAGCTAATTTTTTATATTTTTAGTAGAGACGGGGTTTCACCGTGGTCTTGATCTCCTGACCTTGTGATCCGCCCGCCTCGGCCTCCCAAAGTGCTGGGATTACAGGCGTGAGCCACCGCACCCAGCCCGGAGGGTGTTTCTTGACTCGGTGTGAAGTGGGGAGCCTGTGTAGGGTAGGGCTGAGGATGGGAACGATCTGACTCGTTCCTCATCGGACACTCTGGCTGCTGTGCTGAGATGAGACTGGCCGGGGGGGGTTCAGGGCAGGAGCAGGGAGACCAATTACAAGCCTGCCACAGTGACTTGGGGGACAGGTGACAGCCACCGGGACCAGGTGGCACCAGGGGGAGGTGAGAATAGTTGGGTTCCGGATGGGAGCCTACTGTACTTCTGAGTTAGCCTGGTTCTGATGGGTGGTGTCCCGGGGGACCAGGACAGGACACAGAGAAGATAGCTGGATGCTTTTCCCTGGAGTGGCCCTGGAATTGGGGGGGTGGGGGCTGTGCTGGAGCCAGGATGAGGCCATCTGATTTCATCTCCCAGCCAGCCCACCGAGCAACAGCTCCAATCCCAGCAGGGATTTGATGAGGCCGCCTGTAAATGACTGGCTACTGGTGCAATTAAAAGGGGGAAGGGAACGGTTTATGCATCTGCTGGGTGGGAGATGAACACTGTCACATCAGGGCTTCTTGGTGCGAAGGCGAGAGTGCTTTGTCACTGTCAGGAAGTGCTGGATTGGGCTGGGAAGCCTGGGCCAGCCCCACCTGCATCCCACAGGGTCCCAGGACTGGCATGTCCCCAAGCTGCCTCTTGGGTTTCCACACTACCACCTAGGCCCTGGCCCAGGGCAAGGCCCCTCTGACCATCGAGGGAGGTTGTTTCTGTGGATACAGAACAACAGTCAGAGTCTGTAAGCAATACCGTGAGAGGACTCTCCTAAGGAAATCAGTGCTGACAAATGAAACAGAAAATCAGAAGGACGTGAAATATGCTGGGAGGCAAGAGACACTCTTGGTTTCTGCTAAAAAAGTGCACAGCCCAAAACTCTTCTAATTTTCATAGTTAAGAACCAAGAAATGGAATCTGGATGTCCAGCGGGAGATCACTGCAGGTGGTCGTGAGGTCCGTTCAATCATTCATTCACTCAGTGAACATCCGTTGAACACCGACTATGGGCCAGATGCTGTGGGAGGGCGTGGGGAGCTGGGGATATAGGGATGGTCATGGGGTAGGAATAGAGACCACAGAGAGGGCCCTACCTTCCATAGGGAAGGCATGCCCGGGGAGGTCTCTCTTTGAGCTGACGGATATTGGAAGGAGGAGAAGGAATTAGCCCCATGAAGACGAGGAAGCGCATTCCAGGCAGAGGGAACAGCACATACAAAGGCCCTGTGGTGCAACCATCAGGGTTTGAGAAGCCCAGAGAAGGTCACACAGCTGGCACAGTGACTGCGAGGGACAGTGGTATAAATGAGACTGGGAGGGTAGTCCCAAAATCGTGCAGGGCTTTATAAACCATAGCTTACATAGGACAGAGGTGGGTTTTTGTTTTTGTTTTTGAGACAGTGTCTCGCTCTGTTGCCCAAGCTGGAGTGCAGTGGTGCAATCTTGGCTCACTGCAACTTCTGCCTCCTTGGTTCAATCAATTCTCATGCCTCAGCCTCCTGAATAGCTGAGATTGCAGGTGCATGCCACCATGCCCAGCTAATTTTTTTTCATATTTTTAGTAGAGACAGCCTACTGTACTTCTGAGTCAGCCTGGTTTCACCATGTTGGCCAGACTGATGTCGAACTCCTGGTTTCAAATGATCCACCCACCTCAGCCTCCCAAAGTGCTGGGATTATAGGCATGAGCCACTGTGCCCAGCCAGAGGTGGATTTTTTTTTTTCAAGTGCTATGGAAAACTATTGAAGAGATTCTCACCATAGGGATGACACTTACAGATTTGCTTCTTAAGACAATCATTGGCATTTGAGTGGAGAATAGATTGGGGTGGGGGTTAGTAACAGGGCTGGGAGCACACCAGTCAGGAAGCTATAGATGTTGCCAAGGTGATAGAAGTGGTGGCCTGGACTAGGGCAGCAATGGAGGGAAAGAGAGGTGATAGGTGCCAGATGTAGTGTGAAGGAAGATGAGAAATTGATGCCAACAAGTGTTTGCTAAGAGTTTGGTGGCCCTGGGGCCATCTGCCAGCAAGACCATTGATTGACCCAGCTAGTGTGTACTGAGCGCCTCGCCTCCTATGTACCAGGTGCTGGGTGGGGCAGCCGAGGGATGAGTGAGAGCTGCTCCCTGCTCTGGTGGAACTCACCAGCTAGGGGAGAGGGGATAGGAAGCTGTCAGCCAGCAGGGAGTTCAGTGGGCATCAAGTGCTATAGATGGTCCCTGAGCCATCAGAGATGGCTGCCTGGAGGAGGTGACACTAAACTCTGCCTCAGAGAACAGTTAGGACCCTGAAGAACAGAGTAGGGAGGGGTGGAAGGGTGGGTGGAGGAGGTGCTCCAGGTAGAAGAAATGGCATTCACAAAGGTGGGTGGTATGGGAGGTATTTGGGGAACCTGAGTACAGCCCCACGTGGAGGAGGTAACAGGAGTGGGAACTGTCTCAGGGTGGATGGGCAGAGGAGTCTGGCAGTGATTCTGGAAGATCTAAAGGTTTCTGAGCAGCTGAAGTTAGTCAAGGCAGGACGATGAGTCTCACAGAGATGGGAAGGAGGCCGAGTTTCCTGCTCATGTGTGTGTCTGTGTTCAGTTCCTCACTGTGGCAACCACTGATTTCAAAGATTGTGCCAAGACATTGCCTTGTTTTGTTCCCCCTGGCAGCCCAGGCTGTGGGGCTTGATTTATGCTACCTCTCCGTCTGCTTCTGTCTAAATATGGTCAGGCAGCCCTCGGGGACAGCGACTGTTGCCCTGTAGCAAGGGCCTTCCTGCAGCTTGTCAGCACCGGCTGTGACCTGGCTGTGGCATCCGTGCTGACCTTCGGCCTCTGGAGGAGGAGCCCAGTAAAGATTCAAGTGTCTCGGGTCAGCCTGTCTGGGAAGCTTCCAGACTGTGATGTCCAGTCCGGGGCCTCTGCCAAGGCCCAGAGCAGGGTGGTGAACACCACGTCCTTCCTAGAAGCTCCTCTGCCAGGGATGCTGCCTCCTCCCCACTGGTTGCTCTCGCTGGTCTGTGGGGCTCCCGGGGGCAGAGCTGCCACTTGCCTTCTCATTCCACCAGAAGAATGGCTGGGCTGAGGGATTTCTAAGCCCTGTCTGTGCTGGAAATGCGAAGCGTCCTGGAACACTCAGGGAGGCTTCTCATTACTGCCCACGGGGGTTTTCTCCCCTCCCTCCCCTCCCTCTCTAACCCTCTCCCTCATGCTCCCTTTTTTGCAAGTTGACGTGAATCCTCCCATGTGCGCACACACACACACGCACACGCATATGCACACACGCACATGTACATGCGCACACACACAAATGCACACACATGCATGCACACGTGCACACACACATATGCACAGGCACGCACACACGCACATATGCATGGACTGTCCCCTACCCTCCTCTGCTCTCCTTCCGTTTCTCACCTTGAGCTGATTTTATCCCACCAGTGGTTCTCAATCAGGGGTAGAAACACCCCCTAGGATGCACTTGGAAATGGGGGTGTCTAGGTTTTGATCGCCACAGTGACTGGGGAGTAAGCACTACTGGCATTTACCGGGGAGGGGCCAGGGATGAGAAATGTCATGCAACTGCAGGGACAGTTTCACACAACAGAGAACTGTCCCTCCCCATAAGCCAACAGAGACCCGCTGAGAAACTGCTTAGCCCTCAAGCCTCCTTTCCAAGCAGCCAGACTTCAAGTCCTAACCTCATGCCCTGCGGAGAGTTGATTCTTTCCATTTTTGGAAAATTCAGCGACCCCCGCTGCTATCACGGAAGGCGACAGCTGTCTGTTTTGATGGTTCTGTTTCACTGCTCTATGATAGTTTTGGGCTATTCCAGATCCATTTGTGAACCACTTACTAGACACCTACTACTTGCCAACAACAGAGAGATGCAAAATATTCAAAACCGAGGCCAAGCCCACAGCGAGCGGTCGGGTAGCATTGCTCATTGTCTTTGGTGGTCTTTGATGACCCCACCAACATGCAGGCCCCTGGAGGGCGAACAGTGGGCCCTCGTCATCCCTGAACCCACCCACAGAGTCCGTTGCACAATGCCTTGCTCATGGTACACTTAGGAAATTGGTGGCACATTGAATTGATCCAGGGACTCCACATGGGTGGCTACTGACATTCTAAGTGGCTAGAAGACAAGACTGCCTGTGTCGTTCATCAGGACTTTTATTCTACTCTTTGCTTTTGAATGTCAATATTTCTTTCTCTTTTTTTGGAGATTCTTGCTCTGTTGCCCAAGTTGGAATGCAGTGGTGCGATCTTGGCTCACTGCAGCCTCCACATCCCAGGTTCAAGCAATTTTCCTGCCTCAGCCTCAAAAGAAGATGGAATTACAGGTGCGCGCCACCATGCCCCACTAATTTTTGTATTTTTAGTAGAGTTGGGGTTTTGCCATGTTGGCCAGGCTGGTCTTGAACTCCTGACCTCAAGTGATCTGTTCGCCTTGGCCTCCCAAAGTCCCGGGATTACAGGCCTGAGCCCCCACACCCGGCCAAAGGTCAATATTTCACTGGAACTTTTTTGTAATCTTATGTGGTCAGCTGCTCATATTTAGGCTGTGTCTTTAAAGACTTGATGTTTGTCAAGACTTCATTGGCCATCCTGTCTTTGGTTGGATCCCTAGCGGCAGAGCCGAGTAAGTTGAGCTGAGACAGGGGTGTACCCTGGAGGAAGCTGTAAGGAAGCGAGGGAGGTGGGACAGGAAAGTGAAGGAGCGAGCTAGGGCGTGGTTTCAGCTGGAATTTTCCATGGGAGCCCACAGGAGCTCTGGAGTGAGTAGCCTCACACAGGAAGTTCTGCCTTGAGGCCAAGAGCAGCCTCCTAGGCCCCCCTATCAAAGCATCATCGGCTCCCAGCGAAGGGAACCTGTGGGTGGACACCAACAGTGTCCATCACGTGTTCCTCTTAGAAGTGAGGAGAAGCTCCCTCCTTCACACACAAGGTTCTCTTCAAGTTCTTGGCCTAAACACAGCAGAATAGAATGGCATTAAGAGCTACCAGGTTTATCTTCCTGCTTTTGAGATTTTAAAATATTTGCCTCCATTTCCTCCTCCTTCATTCCTTTTTTCCCCCATTTCCACTAAACTTATGTTCCCACCAAGACAAAGCCCACCGCTCAGCCCACTGCACAGACTCAGAGAGCTTGAACGACTCCATGCAAGGAAGAGGCCAGGTGTTACTAAGCAGCCTTTAACCACAGACCAATTGCTGGGCGAAACCCCCTCCCTCCAGCCCCTACCCCAGGCTGGAACCCTGGACTCCTTCACAGTCAGAAATACATGAAGGATTTTCTTCTCATCTCTGAGAACATTCTGGGCCTTATAAGCAAAGCAGTTTATCTTTTTATTCAACTAATCTGAGATGCTTTCTGCAGCCACTTAAACCCTGTGGGATTAGCCGGCTCTGATGTGTCCATAGAGCCACTCATCCCTCTGAAGGGAACAGATCGGTGGGAGTGTGAGCTCGAGCTGGTGGCGGTAGCTGATGGTTCTCAAGTGTGGCCGTGTCAGAGGAGCAGCCATTAAGTAAGAGGACTCCTTCCTTCCTTCCTTCCTTCCTTCCTTCCTTCCTTCCTTCCTCCCTCCCTCCCTCCCTCCCTTCCTTCCTTCCAACCCATGTCTCACAATTTCTCCATCCCTACTTGGAACACTTGGAACACTTGGAAGTGTTCCCACTGTGTGCTGGCTCTGACAGTTCTGTCACTGCTTGGAAACTTTCTAGATTCTTCCCTACAAGGGTTTAGACTTGAGTGACCCAAATGGGAGAAATATTTCGCAAAAGCCATGATAAAAAGGTTGGGTTTTCTTCTACCTCTGGTAAGAAGCCTTTGAAGGACACTGAGTGGGAATGTAATAGGATCTCACTTACACTTTACAAAGAACCCCCTGGGTACCGTGGGGGGCAGGCAGAGAGACTGGCACGGAGGCTGCTGTGGAGGACACGTTTGAAGGGACTAAGGAGGGGACTTGCTGCTGGATTGAACAGAGGGAGGGCTAAGGGAAGGCTCGTCCGAAAGACCCGGGTTCCTGAACTGAGCAGCTGGGTGAATGGAGGATTCGGGGAGGAGAGGGGCAGGGGAAAGATGAAGTCTGGTTTTGGACAGGGAACCCAGAGCCAGCCTGTGGACCACCCCAGTGGAGACGCTGAGTCGCAGCTGGATGTGGAACTCGGGGCAAGGGGATGTGCTGGGGCCGATGCTGTACACGAGAGTAGTTGGCATCTGGCTGGGACTTGAAGGCATGGGACTGATCGATTTGTGGGGAAAGAGCATAGATAGGACTGGGGCAGGGGTGGGGTCCAGGACCGGGAGCTGCAGGACCTTTCCTCCTGCCCACCCTCGGGTAAGATGCCTGGGCAAGCTGGGGAGAGGCAGAGGATAGCCCCAGGACCTAAGAATGCTGCGTTTACTTTTTTATTTTCCATTTTTTAGGATAACGGCTTCATTTCCCTCCTTTATTCCCAGAGAGATAGATTAAAACCAATCCATGTCTGAGGCCATGGCCTGGGTCACTGCCCCTCAGAAGTACCGCAGTGGCAGCCATTAGATACTGCGCTAATGAACTACGCCCACTGTTTAAAAGAGAAATGAAATGGTATTTAACATCAAAGATACTTCTTATTTTAGGCCAGGCAAGGTGGCTCACACCTGGAATCTCAATGTTTTGGGTGGCCGAGGCTGGAGGATCGCTTGAGGCCAGGAGTTGACCAGCCTGGCCAACATAGCAAGACCCAGACTTAAAAAAAAAAAATCCAGATTTCTCTATTCTCTTTTAAAAATTGGCATCTCACAGGGCTTTCAAGCTGGATTTCAGACAGCACGGGGCTAGGGAGGGAGAGAAGGAGAGAAGAGGTGGCTGCGTGTGGGAAAAGAGCTTCGGGTGGGGAAGAGTAGCGCCAGGGAAGCACTGGAGGAACCTCTGCTGTCTGGAGTGCATGGCAAGCTCTTCCTCACCTCACCAGGCACTCGTGGGTACAATGCTGGGTTCTCATTACCCTTGTGGGTTGGCTCTGGGGGGTGGGAGGGATGCTGAATCGTCTCCACAGTGGATTTGGGCCAAGGTCCAAGGCCACAGGAACCCATCATGTCTGGTTTTCCACATCTCCAGCTACCAGAAGTACTGGAAAAGGTCTGTACATGCCTTGTCTGCATGGGTTCTGGAAATCGGAATATTTCAAATTTTAGCAAAGTGGTACCATGTATAGACCATAGATGAAGTAACACCTCCAGGCAGTCCAGTGCCCAGTGATACTTCTCTAGTGAAATGTGTGGCCATTCACACTAAGTGAGATGAACCAGGACCACAAAGAACCCCATTCCTGCTTGGCTCTGCTTTTCCTACTCAGTTAATTTGGGTACCAAACTGCCTTTTTGGTTTGAAATTACTAATAAAGGGTTGGAGTCCTACATCTGAAAAACAGCCTCTCCTGAACTGGTGAGATGAATTGTGGTACATCCATTCAGCTCTTAAAAAAAAGAAAGGTGGGCCCCATCACACCGATGTGAAAGTGTTGCCACATGTAACAAGTGGAATGTGCACTGCATCTCACAGTCATAGCATGCTGGTGTGTGCAGGGTGCTCACACTCGGGATACATATATATACACACACACACATCATCTTGAAAGATACATGGGAATCGGTTACCTCTTCCAGTGGTTGCCTCTGGGGAGGGAGTACCTAAGCTAACCCTTAGGCCTCAGGTTTTTTTCCCACTGACCAGCTTCTGGATGTTTCTAGAACCTTCCAGGTTATTGGTTATATTTTACAGTTCAGGAAAGTCCAGAATGGGGAACATCAGTTCCCAGAGAGCTTTCAAGACCCCACCTCACTTCCTGGTGAGGAGCCAAGCCAGCCGTGCCTTCCCAAAGGCCTCAGCTGCTGTGGCGCTTGCTTCTGGTAACTTTGGTTTTCTAAAGCAGGTGGACATGGCTGGTTTCTGAAGCGTCACCCTGTCTGTATGAGGCAGCCCTCACCTCTGAGAGCCCATTCATGTCCCTGTCAAAGGAAGGTGATAGAACAGTCAATTATGGTGACCTGTGTGGCCGGCTGTCATGAAAAATAAAGAGTGGGTGGCAGTGACTGGATTCTTGAGGGGCTCGATATCCACTGGATTTTGAAATAAGGTGCTCAGGGAGCTCGTGACTGTAAGGAATTAAAAGGGAAGAACTCATCCTGAAAATGATATACATTTCTCCCTTGCTGAGAAGTTTGGTTCCCTTTTCCCTCCCTCCTATGATCCAAGGTGTGAGTGCGGCCAACTTTGCCCTCTCTGGTCTTGCTCACCTATCACAGTCTCTTCAGTTGAGTTTAGTCTTGCCGTCTGCCCTTGGAAGGGGTGGATAGAGGGCTGGAGAAGGCAGGGACCAGAGGACAGACGTCAAGACCCCCATGGCCCCCCCCAGGCAATGTTAAAATCTATTCTCGTTTTGGACCAAGGCGTTACTGCTAAAAATCTAGTAGCAGTGGTCTCTGCCTGGTTTGCAGTGAGACGTGATAGAAAGAAGATGGACTTTGGGGTCAGATTATCCCAGAATCCCAACTCCACAACTGACTTCTCTTCACTGAGCTTGTTCTCACTTCAGTAAATGGGGACAGTGACACCCACATCTCCTGATGGATCAGGAGACTTAAATCAGATGTCACCTGGGCAAGGTGCATGACAAGTGCTTAGCAACTCTTAGCGTTACATTTTTATTAAGCAATTGAACATTCTTTAATATAAATATTTTCCCCCATAAAATTTTCTGAAATCTTAAGCATTTGCTCATTTGCCGCAGATGGCAAGTAACAAACCAACCCTAGCGAAGGCTCAGAGAAAGCCCAGCAGGCCCAGCCCAGAGGGGTGGCCTTTTGCATGAACATAAGCAATGGTGCCCGTGGCTTTGTGTAAATCACCATCATAGCATCTTGTTAGGAAGGGAAAGGCTGTTCCTGGTTCACATTGTGGGATTTCATGTTTCCTGGGGTTTGGCAACGCGCACTTTAACTGGAAGCTGTTCTGCCTGGAATAGGTCAAAGTTGCCCTGCTCACCTACACCTTCCTTCCATATCAAAGTCCTCCGCACAAAGTGGGCAGCATTATGTCTCCACTTAGGCAAGGGTGAGTCTCCAGTGGCCTTCAGGAAAGCTCTATTGTCGGGCCTTCTGCCTGGGAAAGATGGCAAGGTTCTGCTAGCTGGGTCAGTGAGCAGCATCCATTGGTTTTTGCTCCCTGCTTCCACCAGAGAAAAATAAGGCCATAGGAGCAGCGCCTGTTCCCCACTCCCAAGTTTCTGTGTCATCCTTGCCAGCAATCAGAGAAGGCCAGAGGCCACCGTTTCCTGGAAGAGATGTTGGCCTACCCCCTATCCCTGTACCATCTGCCCCTCCCAAGAGTGAATGGGTTCCTTGTTCTCAGATTTAGAATGAACTGGACCGTGGGTGGCAAAGGCCCATTGTCTCTGGACTTGGCAGAGAGAATTATGGATGCCTTGGAAATAATGCCTTGGCTTCTTCTTGGACCCTGTTACAGACAGTTCCACTGCACAGCCTCTGAGTAGCCAGGGGTCATCCTGAAGGCAGTTGGCTTGTAATCTCAGAATGTCCCAGCTGGAAGGCCATCCAGTTTAACTCCTTCAATTGGCTGGGGTTGGTGCAGTGCACTTGGGAGGCCAAGTCAGGCACTGTTGGCTGTGCCTGTGTTGTGCAGCAGTCTCCACCAAGTGCAGAAACCAGGAAAGAGCCCTGGCCATCTTCCAGCCCTGTGGCTCTCTCAATTTCCCAGGGGACATCTGGTCATCACAGCTGGGGGAGGGGTGCTACTGGCATGTAGCGGGTAGAAGCCAGGGATGCTGCGAGGCATTCTACGGCGCACAGGACAGCCCCCACCACAAAGAACTATGCAGTCCAAATTGTCCACGATGTCAAGGTTGAGGACCCCTGCCCTAGCCCAAGGTCACCACTCCCATTGGGCAGATGGGCATTTGATGTCCAGAGAGGTGAAGTGACTTGCAGACATCCAAAGGGCTTCGATGACAGTGTCATAACCCAGGTTGCATGCCCCGGATCTTCAGACTGGGCTGCTTGTCCAGACAGAGAACTCAATTTCCAGGCAGGAGCTGGCTGCCAAACCTGCCCAAGTCTCGGTGTGCCCCATCCTTGGACAAGCCAGTGTCACAGAAATTGTCTTTGGGTATTGCACTGGCGGAGTTCTCGTGGGCCTGGGGCCTGGCCCCGTTTCACCACAGTGGCACAACTGCCCATCGAGGAGGCTGGAGCCGGCACAGCCCTCCGCTTTGTTATTTTCAGGAAGACATAGTGAGTACTTTTTAGATACAGGTGTTCCACTCACCAAGCCACGTGACTGCTGAAAGAGAGAGGGAGTGAGGGGCCCCCCCATGGGATTAGAATATGCCCTGGCATGTTTCCAGCTCAGCAGAGCATTGGCTTCCCGGGGGAGGGGGGGTCTCCCTCCTGCAGTCTCCCAAGCCCTGACTCTGTCACTTTACTCGCAGCTCTGTGATTTTGCTTCTTTGACCTTCGGAACCCTCAGTTTCCTTATCTATAAATAGTTCTAATGATCCCTGCCTTGCCTGTTTCAGGGGGAGAGGATCTGAGAATCAAATAAAAGAATCTAAGAAAAACGTGCTTTGAACCTAGATAACCCTGGCAGATCCGGGTGGCTGTCTCCATTTGCTTTCAGTAGGGTAAGAAAGCGGCTCCTCGTTCCTTTCTGGAAAGAGAAGCAGAACATCCCACCTCCCAATACTCTGGACGGTCCAATACACTTTCTGCGATGCTGGAAATGATCTAGGTCTGTGCTGTGCAAAACAGTAGCCATTAACCACATGTAGATATTGGCACTTAAAATATGGCCAGTGTAACAGAGGAACTGAATTCTTGATGTATCAGATTTTAAGGAATTCAAATTTAAGTAGCCACATGTGGCTAGTGGCTACTGTATTAGATAATACAGCTCTGGACTGTCAACATGGATATTGTTTTCTTCAATACTACGTATGGTTTTGTCCCAGAGCCACAGACATTTCAGGTTTATTCCTTTTTTAACAAAGACCAACTGAGCAGCAGTGATTCTTCTCAGCCGTGTCATCATCCCTTTTGGTCCCAATTTGGACTCAGATCATTCTTAGCTTAACCCTACAGGATCCTTTTAAACAGGACTTAGGCTCTGCCCAGAGAACTAGCAAAGGGTGGTTCTGGGAAGGAGTCATCTAGAATGTGGAAAGTTCACATGCATCTCATTGGGATATAATTTCATCTCTTGTTTGATGCTTTAGAAGGAGGCCAGGAGCTTTCAGCATCTTGGTAACCTCATGTCTGGGGTTCCTGATGTGGAACCTGTCCTCAGATCCTAACACAACAATTTTTAAATGAAGTGCTACCCAGGAGAGACCAAGGAGGCAACAGAAGTGGCAGGGTGGGGCAAGGGGGAAGCTGAGTGAAAGCACTATCTCAGGCCAAGTCCTGCAAAGGCAATCTCAGCCTATAGTTGTCCCCAGCCAGGCTGTCACATTTGGCACCTGTCAGTCACTGGTGGAGGATGCTCTGCAGGGCATGGGACATCACTTCCTGGGCTCCCCACCTTGTGCATAGCCCGACCCGGCAGCCCTAGTGGCAGACCCTGAAGAAGGGCTGCAGGTGCCCAGAAGGTAGCTTCAGGTGACACTTTTCTGCCTCCAGAGCAGAGTTCCTGCGTCCCGGCCAGCAGGTAGAAAGCAGCTCCCCACAGCCTTCCAGGGAGTGTTGTCACCCTTTGATGATGAGAAACTGAGGCTTGTAAAATGTAAGTGCTTTGTCTGGGGGTCACTTCGTGGGTATGATGTGGCCACGTCAGGATCCAAATTTGTGCCTGTCTCTCTGCTGTGCTTTGCGTTCTCACCACATTGTCTTGCCATGAAAACTCCCAGGCAAGATGGAGCCCTGTGCCCCATGCCCAGAGACTCCCACCCGGGCCTTGGTGTGACCTTTAGGGTAAAGGGCCTTCTAAAAATAATATGGAAGGAGTGGATTGTTTACTTGCAAAATACAAATTTGTGGTATAATTTCAGGGCACTTTCAGACCACTCTTCCAAGCTTGTCTAAGAATCTCAGGTTAAGACTTCTCTAAATTAGGGGTAAAAAACCTTTCTGTAAAAGGTGAGATAGCATATCTTAGACTCTGCAGGCCATACAGACTTCCATGGACAAAGTGTAAACAAATAAGTGTGTCTGTTTCAATAAAACTTTATTTATAAAACAGGTGGTGGGCCAGATTTGGCCTTCAGATCAGTGTCAACCACTGGTCTAAGTTGACCCTGAACCCCTCTGCAAAGTGATTACGACTGATTAGACAGAGCACATTCTACCAGATGGAGCATTCATGAGGGCCCCATCATGTTTGTTCTGAGACAGGGTCTTGCTCTGTCACCCAGGCTAGAATGCAGTGGCATCATCATAGCTCACTGGAACCTCAAACTCCTGGGCTCAAGCCATCCTCTTCCTTCAGCCTCCCAGTGCAAGTCCCAAGTGGCTGGGACTACAGGTGTGCAGCACCATGCCCAGATAACTTTAACATTTTTTGTCACACTATTTTTTGTCTCACTATCCCAGCTAATTTTTTATTTTATTTATTTATTTTTTTTTTAGACAGAGTCTCGCTCTGTCACCCAGACTAGAGTGCAGTGGCATGATCTCGGCACACTGCAACCTCTGCCTCCTGCCTCTGGGGCTCAGGCGATTCTGATTCTCCTGCCTCAGCCTCCCAAGTAGTAGGGACTACAGGCATGTGCCACCATCCCTGGCTACTTTTTTGTATTTTTAGTAGAGATGGGGTTTCACCATATTAGCTAGGCTGGTCTCCAACTCCTGACCTCAGGTGATCTGCCCGTGTAGGCCTCCCAAAGTGCTGGGATTACAGGCATGAGCCACTGCACTCAGCCTACTTATCCCAGCTAATTTTTTAACTTTTTGTCTTGCTATGTTGCCCAGGCTAGTCACAGACTCCTGGGCTCGAGCGATCCTCCTGTCTTGGCCTCCCAAAGTGCTAGGATTACATGTGTGAGCCACTGCACCGTCTCATCACCTGTCAATTAAGTGCCCCCTTGAGAGAAAGCAATCTATTGAGCATCAAATAGGTGTCAGGGCTCTGCTGGGCATTTAATGTCTATCATTGGGAGCATTCTCCCTTCCCAAGGTCACGAGCTCTCACAAGCAAAGATGAGCCTATTACATTCAGTCAACTCACACTGGCTTTCCATGTCAAGTCATTCTCATTTTTGTTTCTCAGCTTCCTGTTGTTACCAAAGTCACATGCAGTTAAGTGTCCCGGTGAGCTGGGAATCAGTCTGCATTTACTTGGTGATGATTTAATGAATGTCCAATTTCCAGTAGATTATAAGCATCATGAGGACAGGGTCCATCCTGTCCCCAGTACCTAGCATGGTGCATGGCACACGGCAGGCTCTTAACAGATGTGTGTTGAGTGAATCAGTGAGTGGATTAGCAACTGAATGAGGAATCGTCATCAAGGCAACGAGGGTGGGTGGGTGCAAGTTCTGAATGTGGCCCCCTCTCGTCACTTCTCAAAGGTGCTGGGCTGTTCTAAAGCTGGCAAGTATGTGGACCTTCTGCACAGCCGGGCATCTTCAGCCCTGGTGGGAACAGAAGGCCTGGCAGATCTGGGGAGGGGACCAAGGGCCAGGACAGAAAAGGGGTGGAATGCAGCTACTAAAAGAGAGTAGATGCTGTTGAGTAACAAGGCCTTGCCTTAAGAAGTCTAACAAAGAGGGCTATTTGGGCAAAAACAAGGGGGACGTGTTCTCCAGTCGCTACCAGAAGCATAATTAATTCTACCAGGCAGCGACCTGCTGTTCTCGGCTCCTGCCCCAGCCTCCACCCAGACTCTCCCTCACACGGGGAAAAGCTGAGGCTGCCCTCACCAAGAGACATATGCCCGATTCATAATTTTCCTTTCCTAATTAGGCACAGGAATGATGGAGACCATTATTAATAATGTATTGGGTTTTTTTAATGCCCCGTCAGGAGCGGAGCCTGGGAACAGTGCCCTTGATGAGAAGCAGCCAATCTGCCACCACACTGGGCTCCGCGCACAGAGCACTGTGCAGAAATAAATCAGCCGGGGGAGCAAGTGGCCCACAGAGCACAGGCTACAGATGAGGAGCCGTAGATGGAAGGCCACAGAGCCCCTCACCCAGGGTTCAGGGGGCAGAGAGGCTCCCGGTGCCGCTGCCTGTGTCCCCCGTTCCTTCCCTTGCTGGCACCTTGTCATAGGGCTACCCCCACACCCTGTCTTGAACGTCGCCTCCTCAGAGAGGCTTTCCTGATGCCCAGGGTGGCCCCATCGCCCCTTTCCACACACCGCATTGCTCCCTCCAGTCTCCCGGTCTCCCCAGAAAGGGTCTCTCCTGGCCGTTTGTCATATGCGGTGACTTGCCTGCTTTGTGTCTATGCAGCCGTCACAGGTTGGCCCTGGAGCCAGACTGTCTGGGTTCAATCCCAGCTCCAGCACCCGCCTGAATGAAGTTGGACAACCTTGCTGTGTGCCTCAGTTTCCTCATCTGGCCAAGCATTGTCCTTGCTCCCTGTGGGCCCCTCACCCCTCTCTCCCTGCTCTCACTTTATACACACTCACACACATACATATTCACACTCTCACATACACACACTTACACACACACACAGTCACACTCTTACACACTCAGTCCCCACTCACACACTTATACACACTCATACACTCACACACACAATCACAATCCCATTCAGTCCCCCTTACACGCTCACTCATACACACACTCTCCCACACACCCACACCCCACTCACACACTCATACACTCACACACTCATACACTCACACTCACTCCCACAATCACACTCCCATTCAGTCCCCCTTACACACTCACACACTCATACACACACTCCCACACTCACACACGGCCCTCACACTCATACACACACACTCCCACAATCACACTCCCATTCAGTCCCCCTTACACTCTCACACACTCATACACTCACACTCACTCCCCACTCACACTCATACACTCCCACACTCACACACCCCACTCACACACTCATACACACACTCCCACAATCACACTCCCATTCAGTCCCCCTTAGACTCTCACACACTCATACACACACTCTCCCACACACCCACACCCCACTCACACTCATACACACACTCATACACTCACACTCCCACAATCACACTCCCATTCAGTCCCCCTTACACTCTCACTCATACACACACTCTCCCACACTCACTCTCCACTCACACACTCATACACACACTCATACACTCACACTCACTCCCACAATCACACTCCCATTCAGTCCCCCTTACACTCTCACTCATACACACACTCTCCCACACTCACACACCCCACTCACACACTCATACACACACTCTCCCACACACCCACACCCCACTCACACACTCATACACTCCCACACTCACTCCCCACTCACACTCATACACACACGCATACACTCACACACACTCATGCACTCCCACGTACTGTGTCACACACTCACTCATACACATACTCCCACGCAATACTCCCCCACACTCACCCACACACACACCCCCTCCTGCCTTAAAATCCTTCCCATGACTTCTCCCACCAGAATCCGCTCCACGGCGCCGCTCCCTTTCGCAGTGTAACTCCAAGTGCGAGTTGTGCAGACCCACGGTTTCCATTTCCTCTCTCTCATTCTCTCTTTGCCTCCCCGAATCGGGCTTCCTCCCTCCACTCCCGCCAAACCGCTTTTCAGGGGCCAGCAGCCAACTGCCACGTGGCTCCATCCCGTGGCCGGCTCCCAGCCTGGCTGTACTTGACCGTCAGCTGCGGTGGACACAGGTGACCTCCCCTCGTCCTGGACGTCCCTTCCCGACGTGGCCGCAGGACCGGGTGGCCTGGGCCGCCTTCCCTGCTGGCCTCCCCCCTCACCCTCCTCTGCACCTCCTCATGTTGAGGTGCCCCAGGGCCAGGCCTTGGTCCTCTTCTCCCCTCTGTCTACCCTCCCCCACCTGACGACCCCCTGCGGCCGCAGGGCTGGGTGCTGACCACTCCCAAATGGCCGCCTCCAGCCCTCGATTCTGAAGGCAGAGTCCCGCCCCGGCTGCTTTCTCACCGGCTGCCATGGTGTGTGACAATTTCCAACTTCACACCTGACCTCCACACCGTCCCGAAGCTGCACAGAGCCAGGAGCCCTCCCCATCAGTGGGTGACAGCTTCCTCCTCCCACAAGCGCAGCCCGAAACCCTCAGCGTCATCCTTGCTCCTCTCTGTGTCTGCCGCCCACATCCACATTTCCATGAAATCTACCTTGAAAGCATTTCCAGGCTCTGACCTTTTCTCACCACCTCTGCTGAGAACGCCCCGAGTTGAGCCCCGCCATCTCGCTGCTAGGTTACAGCAGTCTCCCCACAGCCTCCCGCCCTTCCCCACCACACACCCAGTCTCAACACAGAGGGACCGTGCTCACCTGCAGGTCAGACCTCACCACCCTCCCTGGAGTCCTCCCCACGGCCTCCTGATGGCATCCCCAAGGCCCCATGTGGTCCCATCTCCTTCTAGTCTCCCCTCGCCACTCCCTCTCAGCCACACTGGCCTCCTTCCTGCTCCCCAGAACTGCCACGCCCACACTCACCTCAGACCCCGCGCTCGCCTCAGGGCCCGCGCTCACCTCAGACCCCACGCTCACCTCAGGGCCCGCGCTCACCTCAGACCCCGCGCTCACCTCAGGGCCCGCGCTCACCTCAGACCCCGCGCTCGCCTCAGGGCCCGCGCTCACCTCAGACCCCGCGCTCGCCTCAGGGCCCGCGCTCACCTCAGGGCCCGCGCTCACCTCAGGGCCCGCGCTCACCTCAGGGCCCACACTCACCTCAGACCCCGCGCTCGCCTCAGGGCCCGCGCTCACCTCAGACCCCACGCTCACCTCAGGGCCCGCGCTCACCTCAGACCCTGCGCTCGCCTCAGACCCCGCGCTCACCTCAGGGCCCACACTCACCTCAGACCCCGCGCTCGCCTCAGGGCCCGCGCTCACCTCAGACCCCGCGCTCGCCTCAGACCCCGCGCTCACCTCAGGGCCCACACTCACCTCAGACCCCGCGCTCGCCCCAGGGCCCGCGCTCACCTCAGACCCCGCGCTCGCCTCAGGGCCTGCGCTCTCCTCAGGGCCTGCACTCTGGCCATTCCTTCCCCCAGACACCTGCATGATGAAACCCCTGCCGAAGTCCAGTCTTTGCTCCAATGTCTTCTCTGGAGACTGACCCTGACCACCCTACATGACACTGAGACCCCCCCTCAACCCTGCACCCTCAATCCCCATAAGCTGCTCAGCTTTGGAGTAAAGCACGCAGCAGTGTGCAGGAGAAGCCACCACCTCTGCATCTCCCTTAAGAGCCGGGAAACCATTCCCAGGACCCCCCAGCAGACTTTTCCTCTCCTGTCCTTGCCGGAACCTATGACCCCTAAACCAATTAGGGGCATAAGTACTGGAACAACCAGGCCTGGCTGCAACCCCTGAAAACCCACCTCCTAGACTGAGCCTGCCTCTCCCAAAGCCTAGGGCCTCTGGGGGGCGAAGGATACAGGAGGGGAGTCGGAGTTCTGCAGGGAGAAGGGGAAGGACCTGGGCAGGTGGCGGAGGGGTGTCTGCTGCTGGCTCTCTGATCCTGTCTCTCATGAGGAGGTGGTTCTGTTGCCTTCCCCCGACTTATAATGGAAGAAACTGAGATTAAATCTAACAGAGTCGATGACTTGCCCAAAGTCAGGATCCAGATTTTAACTCCTGGTCCTTCTGATTCAAAGCCAGTGTGGATAACCACTGTGCTGAACTGGGCAGCTGACATGATACCCCAGGAAGGAAGGGCTGGTGGGGGGATGGGACAACCGAGATAACCCAGCAAGACCCAGCACAGGGCTGGAGTCAGGGAGAAGGTGGAGAGGGGCTCGGAGGGAGCAGCCGCAGGATGTGGCCACTCAGAGGGCAGAGGGAATGCCCACATGGGGGCCTGAGCCAGGAGGAAGGCACTGCCCCAGCGGTATTGAGGAGCACGGGGCAAGGAGGCCCCACTCCCTGTTGGATGCCTCCAGCACAGGGGGCCCACCAGGCTGGGGCTGGGGGCCTGAAAGGTGCTGCACACACAAAGCAGTTGCTGAGAAAAGGCTGAGGGCAGAGAGAATGTTTTCGGGACCATTCGTACAGCGGTGAGGGTGGGACCCAGGGCTCTGACAACTCTCCCCATGAAGCTCACTCAGTGAAGAGTCCAGTCTGGCCCACCCTTGTGGCTTGGGCTGCTCTGGAGCCCTGAGACCGTCCTGGTGGCACTTTGAGGTCTGACTTCCTGCCACACCACCCACCACAGGCTGACCAAGGTGTTATGCATATCCACAGGCCCACTGTTCCCATCTGTGGTGGGTGAGAGGGGGGCGCGCTCCATGCTGCCAGCCACCAAAGCCCAGCTTCCTGGGGCAGGAAGGGGCATGGTTGGCATGCAGGAGGCAGACTGCCCCAAAACAGGCCAAGCCAGCATCACTTCCCTGGGATACTCCCCTCCCGCTCCTGCCCAGGGCTACAGGTTGCAGGGCAGGAGCCCCATTTAGGCTACAGCGCCCACAAACTGCTTCCCTCCTGCACAGTAGAGAAGGGTGTGCCCCTTAGTTTTGGGAAAAGCAGACCACTGAGGCACCCCCAGGAGCTCTGTGCCCCAGGGAGGCTAGATGCACCTCCCTGGCTTTCTGTTAAGCATGGGCTGGGCACGGGTGCCTCTCACCTGTGGTTATGGGCAGCCAGGAGCTTCCTGCTGTAGGAACCCATGACTGGAGGGAGGAATTGGAGAGACTTATGAAACAGGGCATCTCCATGCTAAACCCAGAAGCCTGAGCCAAATTCCCACTGACAGAGAAGGAGTGGGGGCCCCTGAATTGTAGGTGCACAAGGGCACTGTGTTCATCCAGGCACACCCCAAAGGAGATTTCTCATTTATCTGTAGAAATAGGGGCTTGTTGCAGAGGTTGGGTAAGGCATCGAGGTCTGATTTTGTATTTGTGGTTTTCAAGTGCAGCCCACGTGCTCTGATGCCTTTGGGGTGAGGAGTGAGTGAGCAGCCCCGCACCCAGGCTGGCTCTCCAGACCTCCCCCAGCCGCCATAGGAGGTGGACGCCCTGGCACAGGCCTCCCCAAGGGCACCCTGTGCCCAGGAATGGAGAGCAGCGGCCTGAGAGGCGGCCCCTTGTGTCCCTGAGACAATGGGACCCTGTGTGGGGTCAGGCCCACAGAAGAGTGGCTGGCCCCACTCCCATGCCTCTCCTTCCTCGGTGGCCTTGGGGCTGGGGGCCCTAAGGCAGGGAAAGGGTGGTCAGCCCAGAAGAGACTTCAGAGAAACCGCATCCTTTGTGGTGCTTTGGGGGCAGTTCATAAATAAAGCTGAGACCGAAGGACCTGGGTCGGGTCCCCGTGTGGCCTCGGGCGGGCTCCTCCCCTTTTCTGAGCCTCAGTTTCCCCCGTCCAAAGGGTCTACAAAACAGATTCTGCATCACACAAATCTTTAGCAAAGCTCCAGCCCTCACACTGTCTTTGTGAGCCAGACAAAACCAGTGGGGGCTTCAGGAAGCTGGCTGAGGCAGGGCCGAGGAGGACGCACGTTCCTAAGTGCTTTTCAGCAGCCCACCCCCTTTCAGGGCGCGGCAAGTCCTGTGCATTTGCACTTTTCGCTGACATGCTGGATCGTTTCCTCAAGACCCTTTGGTGGGTGGGAGGGAGCGGTGCCGAAGGGGACCCCTGCACACACTGAGGACCAGCGGTGCCATGAGACTGTCCCTGGAGCAGGGCTGTGACTCCTTTCACCTCTGCTCCCCATGGCCGAGTCACCAGGCCCACACTCGTTTTAAGGCAGAGAAACAACTCCCAGCCCAGGTGCTTCTTTCTTTGGTTTCCCACAACAAAGGCTCAACTGTTCTCGGAGGCTTGGGAAGCACCTTCACTGACACTGGTTCCTTGAGGGAGACGGAGGCTGATCTCGACGGCGCAGGGGGCCCTAGACAAGTGGCACTAGACTGCACTGTCAGCAGTTGTGACCCGCCTGATGGGCCTGGAGCTGGGCTGCTCAGGAAGCCAGAAGCAGAGAGAGCAACTGCAGTGACAGCTCCCACCTGACTGCAATCAAGGCCAGTTAAGCGCCAGGCCCTTTCAGCGCCTGAGAAACAGTCAGGAAGCCGCTCAGGCAGCCCAGGGCTTGAGTCCCCAAAGACTTGGAAAGTTAGGAGAGCCATCTAACGATGCCTCTGAGGCCCAGAGGCCCCAGCATGCCCATGGTGTCACCAGCAATGCCTGGCACTGAGGCTGTGCTCCAGAACCAGGGAGCCATGTGGGCTGCCTGGGCTGCCCACTCACAGGGTCAAGAGGCCCAGCCGTAGATAAAGCCTCCATCTCACAATGGAGAAACAATTTTAAAACCAAGAACATGGCTCTCACTCCACTCTTCTAGACCCAGACTGCATTCCTAGTTAAAGATATCTTGCAAAACTGAGATTGTTTCCAACCTACTCGCTGTTTGATTCATTCATCCCTGGATCTGTTCCCTCCTGTCAATCCAGCACCTCCTGTGTGCAGCTTCTCTCCAACAGCTGGCTCTGACAGGGACAGCTGTTTGCCCGGGTCATACATTAGTATGTATTGAGGTAGCCGTGAGTACTGTTGCAAGGCCCCTGACTGTGTGGCCTCAGTTTCTCCACTTCTGAAAGGGGAATATAACTGAGCTATGCACCATTGTGCCTAGTAGGACCTTGAAGTCTTTGCTATTCCTGGTATCCACCAAAATGCTGTCTCCATCATCTCCTTTGATAGTCACAAAAACCCTATGAGGACGATAGAGGAGGCATTTGCCACCAAGAGTACCTGGAGGGCTTGTCTGACCTCACACACTTCTTTCATGCATTGAACCTTGGGTGGATCCACAAGTCCACCTCCCCCACCCTGCCCAAGGGAATTTTCTGGTCTCCTTGGACTCCTTAGCCTCCCTGGACCCCATACAGGTGGGCACATCCAAAGCTGCCCACCCCACCTGCTTCTTCTGCAAACATTCATGGGACCTATCTTTTCTATTTATTTCACAGCACTTGCCACAATGTGCCATTATATATTCATTGGTGTATTTGCTTACCACTGGCTTCTTCTACTCTTCTCAGAGTTCCCTTGGGGAGAGACCTCATTTGTCTTGTTCATTCTCTGGACTCTCAGCTGAATCTCTCCAGCTTATGGAGCTGGCCAGGCCCTGCGGATTCTCCCTTCCTGCACTACTGTTTTGGAAACTCTCTCAAGGCAGTGAGCTGGGCCTGTGGTAGGACTCACCTCATAGGAATCATTGTCTTTGGTTGCCTCTTTTAAAAACCACTGTTTCACATCTTTGGTATGGTTTTGGATGTTTCAGACAGGAGGGCAGATCTGGCCCCTGTTACTCCATCTTGGCTGGAAGCAGAGTCCGAAGCTTTTAACGATGCATCTCATAATGAAAAGACAGCTGCTCCTCTGAGGAAGCAACACTGAGCCTGGGCAGCTCGCAATTGCTCTCTCTGGTTGCCAGCTTCATCATCTTTACAGGCGCCAGGAGTGTTTAATGAATACAGCAGACAAAGCCTCACTGAGCCTCGGGGAAGACAGTGTTGCGACCCCTGAGATGTCAGGACAGCTCCTGCCTTTCTGTTGTGTTTGCAGAATCTTGGCTGGGAGGTAGAGGGGGTGACAGAGGAGGCAGAGAGCCCAGGTAGCCTCAGTCCTGGAACTTAGCACTCTCTGATTGTCTCAGCCTCCCTGTCTGACCACCTGTCTCTCATAAGGCATCATCCGCACCCCTGAAATAACCTTCACCTGCTGTATGAGCAATTCATGCTTGCCTCTTCCCCCAGAGACTCCTGAGCAAGATGATCAGGTCTTAGCTTTGTAATTAACAATCCATGGGGCAGCTGGCGCCAGCCCTGGTAAAGGCGCAGTTTACGTCTGATTTATCTTTGTACTCCCAGATCCTAGCACAGTGCCAGGCACTGAGGGTGCTCAGTTTGCTGGGGCAGCTGGCGCCAGCCCTGGTAAAGGCGCAGTTTGCGTCTGATTTATCTTTGTACTCCCAGATCCTAGCACAGTGCCAGGCACTGAGGGTGCTCAGTTTGCTGGATGAACAAATGACTGAAAGAGCACCTTCATGATGCTATCTTCTCGAACATGAACCATCAATCTGCGCACATGTAAGCTGTCTTAGCACCTCCAGAAAGAGGTGCTGGCCACACCCCATGGGAGGGAAGTTCAGGCAGGGATGGACCCAGCCTGTAGCCCAAAGATCAGGGTCCCAACCCTGGCCCATGGGAAAGTTGCTTATTGATCCTGAGACTCCATATTGTATTCTCTTTTTTGAGATAACACCTCCTAGACTTCCTCCAGCTCCAACATTCTCTAATTGACTCAAGCAAGGATAAATAAGGATGCATTCTTTGAACACAACAGCTGGTTTTCTGAGCAAAATCCAAGATGTATGCCTTGACTAGGTTTCACAAAATGCCTCCCTCATTTCATAGCTGTTAGCGTTTTTGCCTTGGGTAGTTTCCTCACACATGTGCGGTGGTGAGTGTGCTTGCAGAATATTAGAGGGGAACCTGTGCAGGATGCTGCGAGCCATGGGCTTACTGCTTTCAGTATCAATTACGTTTGAAAAGGAATAGCAAAAGAAAATTCCCACCCAACTAACAGAGAATGTAAAGAAGAGAGGCACTGTGAAATTCAGTGCCAAATTCCCTATGAGGTGTATAATCAATCAAGTTGATGAAATTTCTCAACAGGGGCCCTGTTGACATTTTTCAAGGGACAATTCTACCTTGTGTGAGAATATCCAGTTCATTGTCATTAACATCCATAGCTGCTGGGATCACACATTGCGACAGCCAAAGACAGCACCCACCCCAATATTTCTAAGTGCTTACAGGAGGGGGTACGGCAGCCCCTGGCTGAGACCACACACCGGTAGTTCTGTCCGCAGCCACAGGAGTGTCCTGAGCAAGATGATCAGGTCTTAGCTTTGTAATTAACAATCCATGGGGCAGCTGGCGCCAGCCCTGGTAAAGGCGTGTGACCGTCTATGGTCCTGGACCACTGGTGGCAGGCATGGCCCTGGGGTCTCTCCCAGAGGAGTCACAGCCTGAAGTAGAGCCATGGAAACCAAAATTGCTTCCCTTTGTGGTGAAAATGAGGAGGTAAACCTTTGGGGCTTGGGGGTGCAGTGTAGACAGAACAGCCTTGGATGATCTGGCTATATTTCTGACTCTCCAGCAGTGACTTCTGACTTCCCAGAGTGTAGGGAAGGTGAGGACATCACCCCAGGAAGACACAGCCAAGTCAGGGATACCCCAAAGTGAGGAATTGGAGAGAAGGATTTTTTGTTTGATATTTCACCAAGAAACCACTGAACAAGTTCATCATGGGGAAAATGAGAAACCCCGTGGCTCTCCTTTTTCGTATTTTAGAGTTCATTCCTATTTTCAATGCTATATTGTGTATCTTTTCAGTGTTGAGGTTTCTAAAGGCCTGGTCCTGCCCTAGTTGAGAAGCTCAGTGGCATCCTCCTATCAGCCATCTCTCAGGAAGCATTTCTTTCTTTTTATTTTATTTATTGATTTTTTTTTTTTTTTAGATGGAATCTCTGTCACCCAGGCTGGAGTGCAATGGCACAATCTCAGCTCACTGCAACCTCTACCTCCTGGGTTCAAGCGATTCTCCTACCTCAGCCTCCCGAGTAGCTGGGATTACAGGTGCCCGCCACCATGCCCAGATAATTTTTGTATTTTTAGTAGAGACAGGGTTTCACCATGTTGGTCAGGCTGGTCTTAAACTCCTGACCTCAGGTGATCCACCTTCCTCGGCCTCCCAAAGTGCTGGAATTACAGGCGTGAACCACCATTAGGAAGCATTTCTGATTCTACTTGGTCTCTGTGACATCTGAGGCTCACTCTTGGGGACCTTGCATTTGTTAGTGGGGTTTTGGTTCACTGGGAAACACATAGTGGCTCCCTGGATCTCCTAATCCAGCTGCAACAAATCAGTAACCGCTCCCTTCTTCCCATCTTCTTTCTTCTTTCCACCTTTCTTCATGCTGCACAGAATGTACAAAGGTACAAGCATTCAGGAAAAACAGCTTGGCATGTCCTTCTAAAGTTTATCATACACATATCACACAACCCAGCAATTCCACTCCTAGATATTTATCCAAGAGAAATAGGAAAATGTGTCTGTACAAAGATTTGTACACAAATGTTTATAGCAGTTCTATTCACAATAGTCAGAACTGGAAACAACCTAGGTGTTGGTCATCAAGTGAATGGATGAACAAATCGTGACCGGGCACGGTGGCTCATGCCTGTAAACCCAGAACTTTGGGAGACCGAGGTGGGTGGATCCCCTGAGGCTGGGAGTTCGAGACCAGCCTGACCAACATGGAGAAACCCTGTCCCTACTAAAAATACAAAATTAGTTGGGCGTGGTGACGCATGCCTGTAATCCCAGCTACTTGGGAGGCTGAGGCAGGAGAATCGCTTGCACCTGGGAGGCAGAGGTTGCGGTGAGCCATTGCACTCCAGCCTGGGCAACAAGAGCGAAACTTCGTCTCAAAAAAAAATATTGTGATATGTTCATATAAATACTATTCAGCAATGAAGGAAGGAGCTGCTGAAATACACAGTAACATGGATGAATCTCAAAAACACTATGCTAAATAAAGGAACAAAAAAAATACATACTGCGTGATCCCATGTATGTGAATGTCAAAACCAAGCAAATGTAATTGATGATTTTAGAAATCAGAATAGCAGTTGCCCCCAGGGTGGGATTGATTAGAAAGAGGCACAGGGACACTTTCTGGGCTGTTGAAAATATTCTGTGTCATGCAGGAGGTGTGGCTTCCACTGGTGCATGCATTTGTCAAAGTTCAGAGGATGGTACTTTTAAGATGGGGGTGCATTTCACTAGATGTAAATTACACTTTGATAAAAATTGTAATAATGAAGCCATCCATATTACCCTTTGGGAAGTCATCCCCTGGTTCCTCACTTACTATTGCACCCCTCAAAGTATCTATTATAGAGTGGACACCAAGTCTGGGGTATATTACTGATTCTTTTGCATATATTCACATCTTGGAGACCTGTCCAAAGTTAATACTGTCTCTCTGTCTATCCATCCATCCATCCCTTCCTTCCTCCCTCATTATCCCCCTTTCTCTTTTTTTTCCTCTTTTCCCTCTCATTTCCTTCCTTCCTCCCTCCCATTCCTTTTGCAATTCTGGGCACTCCCTTCCAGTTGTGTCTGAGTCTTCCCAGAAGTCCCGGGATGAGACTGTGTGATGTCTTTGCTTTTCTCAGAGGAAAGTGAACCGGCCTCACTGACACAAAGTCCTTCAGGTCCACCCCAACACGGCCTGTGCCAAGGGAGGGAGGACAGGTTCACCCCAAGGACTCCATGGATTGAGTAACTAAAAGAGGGCCCTGTAGCACCAGTGTCCGGTGCCTTGTCAATGACACTTTTCCAAATTTTGGCCACCCCCGTGCAAACTGACATAGCGGCAAATACCCACCCCACGGACTGAATCCAAGAAGGGAGAAAGTCTGTGTCTTGCAAGAAATTAGCTTAAGAAATGGACATTGGCAGTCCTCCCTTTCTTTCCTTCCTCCCTCAGCATCCCCTGTGAGCCCTGCTCCCCACCCCCGCCTGCAGAGGAACCAGATTTAGTGCCTCAGCTGAGAGAATGAGACGCTCTGTTATTTTTCATGGGAAATTAGACCTGACCCTGCTGTCAGTTAGCTCATGCCAAGGGAGGATGGATGGCCTGGGGCGCGGCGCTTAGCCCCTGCTCTGAGCACACCAGGACGGGGATGGAGGCGCTCGGAGGCCAGCCTGGCTGGGGGCCAGCCATGATGTCACCTGCCGCAGGGTGGGGGTAGGGATGGCAGGAAAGGTCAGGGAGCCTTCATCCAGGTGATGGATGCCAGTGGCCTCCCCATGCCTTTGTTGGTGTCACCCATGATGGTCCTGCCAGTGACCTCCCCACGCCTCTGTTGGTGTCACCCATGATGGTCCCACCTCTGTCACTGGCCATGACCAGCTCATCCAGGGGACACTCAGGCTGCTCCTGTCTCTTTCAGCTCCCAACTCTACCTCTTGCCCCACTGAGGAAAGCTGGTGGTCGGGGCTGGTGATCATCATTGCCGTATGCTGTGCCTCCCTGGTGTTTCTGACTGTGCTTGTCATCATTTGCTACAAAGCCATAAAAAGGTGAGTGCTCACCCACTGCACCCAGCTCCAAGCCGAAGGGAACCCCAGCTGGGCTTGGGGCTCCTACACACATCCCGTATCATTATTTTAAATTATAAAAGTTGTTAAGCGTATAAGAAGCAGAAAGAACATACAGTGACCTTCCATCTACCCTCAGCCCGATTCAACAGTTCATCAGGATTTTGCTATATTTGCTGTATCTATTTTATTTTTCCTTTGATCTTTTTCATTGCCGAAATGTTTAAAGTTGATCTCAGAAATAATGTCTCTGTCACTTTAGGGAGTTTGATTCCACAAGCAATTGATTAGCACCAATTATATGTCAGGCCCAGTGCAAGGTGAAAAATACGAAAATGTTGCAAAGCACCAAAGAGTAATAGGAGTTGTTAACAATATAATTATTTCTAAGGAAGTTTTTAAAACATTTCCTGACTCCCAAAATTAGAGGCCCCACATTAAGAACATTCCTAACACCTAAAATATTTAAGTTTACTCTTTAAATTGGTTGTTCTATGTGATGTCACTTTAGTAATTCAAAAGCAGAAAGTAAAATATCAAGGTAAAAGTCTTAAAACAAGTGCACGATCAGGCACACAGGGTGGGGGCGTGGAAAGCCAATAGACCAGGAGCATCCTGGTAACGGGGCACAGGAGGGAGGATACCTGGGGGCAGGGCCCGGGCATGGCGGCTCTACGCTGGACAGGCCATGCCCTGGGCATCTGCCACCCGCCGAGAACCCAAACTCAGAGCCCCCTCTGCCCAAAATGCACATGCTGTGGGGCAGTCTCCAAAAACACTGATAAATAACACAGGCATAACTGTAATCAGCAATACCTCAGCCGGGCACTGGGTTCCTCTCCTCACCAATGTTCTCTTAGTTCATGTCCACCTACATTTTCCCAATCAACTCCATTTTGCAGAGGAGCTTGAGGTTCTAAGGAGTTAGAGAGCTGCCCGGGGTGCATGGCTGGCAAGTAATGGAGTCAGAAATTGAACCAGGACAAAGAGACTCTGAAGCCCAGCCCTGACTATAGCACCGTGTTTCAAGGTTATGGATGAGTTAGACTCCAGTGTTGGGCTAAGAAGAGACCTCGGTATTCCTGCCTGCCCTTCCTCAGGGATGCGGGAGAGGGGACACTTGGGGTTTGGTGAGATCTGTCTGTGCTTCTCTGAGGCCAGAAGGACATACAGACAGAAAGGCCCAGTGCTTCAAGACCCTGTAACTCTGGGTAGGGGCCTAGTCTTGAAAACCAAGGTGGGGCCAAGCACAGTGGCTCACGCCTGTAATCCCAGCATTTTGGGAGGCCAAGGTGGGTGGATCACCTGAGATCAGGAATTTGAGACCAGCTTGACCAACATGGTAAAACCCCGTCTCTACTAAAAATACAAAACTTAGCAGGTCATGGTGGCGGATGCCTGTAATCCCAGCTACTCGGGAGGCTGAGGCAGGAGAATCGCTTGAACCGGGGAGGCGGAGGTTGCAGTGAGCTGAGATTGCACCACTGCACTCCAGGCTACTGGGCGACAGAGCAAGACTCCATCTCAAAAAAAAAAGGAAGAAAGAAAACCAAGGTGGATGGTTGGAGTCTCCCAGGGGACATAGCTAATCCAATTCCCACATGTTTTGTAGGCACCTCCTTTGTGCCAGGCTTGGTGGGCCTGCAAACAGGTAAGACCCAGGCTGTGCCCACAGGCTGCTCCATGAGGCTGTGGGAGGTTTGCTGGCAGCCTGCTGTGGCTGCCTGGAGGAGTCACGGTGCATTCTGATCTGGACTATAAAGCATTTGAGCTGAGGGCCTGCTGGAATGGGAGGAGGGTTTTAAGTAACAGAGCAGGGGAGGCATTCTAGGTCAAAGCACCTGTGAGGGGAAGCAGCTGGGCACCACGAAGCCCCTGCAACGCAGATGAGGCTGGAGGAAGCAGTGAGCCTGACTGGGGAGGCCTTTGTCACTAGGCTGAGTGGTGACTTTGCTTGTGACTCTAGACACTAGGAAGTACTGAAGATTAGCTTCGGTAGCTACTTTTTTGGGGGAAGAGTGTGCACCACCAGGCCACGGCTGCCAGTCTCCTTGCAGACACGCTCCACTTCCCCTGGGAGAGGCTCAACATGAATAATCTGTTTAATATAAGCTCGTGTTCTTACAAAAGACACCTGAGCCACTTCTGCCTCCCTCCCTGCCCCAAACCTCCCCTGAAGAAATGTGCTACCTGCTTCTACGGGAGGAGGGAAAGAGAACAAAGTCACAGGAGTAGCTCACTATGGCAGTGCCGACCAGCGTAGCCTGCTGGGCTTTGTTTCAGCTGGGCTGGGGGGCTCCCAGGAAGGGTGTGAGGGGCGTCATCTCAGAGCAGCTAGAGGGGCCTCCTGTCTGTCCCTTTCCACTCTCTCTGAGCTCTTAGCTCCTGCCGTCTGTTAGCACCCTGGAAAAAACAACTCATCCCAGATGGCTCAGTGGACCGACTTCAGATAATAGGCTCCTTCCGGGGACATGGGCGGGGCTCCACCAGGGCGTGGGCGGGGCTTCTTCCAGGGGTGTGGGTGGGGCTTCTTCCAGTGTTGTGGGTGGGGCTCCTGTGGGGCATGGGCTGGGCTTCCTCCAGCGATTGGCGAGGATTATTCCAGCGCTTTGGGCAGGCCCAGAGAGCAGATGAGGCAGGTGAGGCACTCAGTGACTTGCAGAGTGGGAGCGATTAGCACCTCTAGGAAGACAGACGAGCGGGAAACTAGTGCTGTGGGAACCTTGTGAGAGACTCGCACTTAGGAGAAGGGCCGCCTAGCAGGAGCTGAGGTTAAAACTGTCAGAGAAGCAGCCCCAAAACAGAGAGGAAGGGGGAAGAAATGCTCCCAGCGGCTCTCCACGCTTAGGGTTACAGTGGGTGCCTCCTACGGGCCCAACCCAGGAAGCAGGGGAATCAGGACACACAGTCAGTAAGGTCAGCCTCCCGGGAGCACAGGGCAGAAAGCCGGTGAAGCAGGCAGGTGGGGTGTAAGCGGACGCTCTGCTGCCACAGTCCCTTTGCTGCCCGCACCAGGCTCTGCATCCATCTCTGGACCAAGACCTGGGGACACCGAGGAATAGGACCCAGACCTTTGACCTCGAGGTCTTCATAATCCAGAGAGAGCATCCCTGGTGCAGCAGATATTTAATGACAAAAGGGGACTGTGCTCACTGCAGGTGAAGGCAGAAATAGAGCCCAATGCTGCCAGAACCCACCTAGAAGGAGGCTAGGGAGGAGGCCTAACCCCTTGGTGGAGAGAAAGAGGCAGCAGAAGCTGCAACCCTGCCTACAGAACAGAGTGCTCCCCACTGCCCCCCAGGCGCTGACCTCAGCTAGGGCTGTAAGAGATAGCATCCTCACTCAGGCCAGCTGCCTGTCCACATTTCTCTCCAGCCAAGTGGAAGATTTCTTGCTCACGGCCAATTGTTTTTGGTCAATAATTCATCTGAAACATGCCTTTTCTCTCAGGAAACAAAAGTATCTCATGTCACTGCAAAACCATTAAAAGGAAAATTTAGTGATAAACCCTACTCTTTTTTTTTTTTTTTTTTTAAATAACTCTCATACCCTCGAGTCCTAGGGATTTCCAAGAGATCTTTGTAAATGGCCCCAACACAGCCTTTCAGAGCCAGGTTGCCAAGAGGATGTTTCTAGAATCGGGTAGGTCAGGGAGGAGGTGACTCTGGAGATGCCTTGGCACCTGGGGTTGTCAGCTGCTGGGACACAGGCCTTGGCAGGGACAGGTGGACACCAAGGGCTGAGTTGCAGTTGTAGAAGGCGCACCCTGCAGGGCCCTTACATCTGTGTCCAAGGCCTGGCTGAGAGGGGGCTGGACCTTGGCAGGAGGAGGTCTCACTAGCACTTGCTAGACGCAGATGAGGTGAATTAACGCTTCCTCCTGTGACTCAGCAAACCTTCACCAAGTCCCACCTGTGCACTGGGTAGACCGTACTCAGGGAGCCTTCAGGCTGGGAGTTCAGAGGAGGGACATCTTGCCCAGACCTGGTAGCCAGTGGGCGGTGGGGAGGGGTTTCTTAAAGAGGTGCATTAGCCAGGCCAGGGGACTGGGCAGGGAGGGTGTTTACTTGAATTTGCATGAGCATGAGCAGCAGCCCCCAACTCCGCTGTTGATGACCCCAGACTCCAGAGGGGGTTCCCAGACATGGGGAGCCCATGCAACATGCACGTTGGTGGCTTCATGGCCCTGGGCTTGTTGTGAACAAGCTCTTTATCTACAGCCGCATGGAGAGCAGACCCCAGAGCCCTTGGGTGCTGTGTACCCCTGTGCCTGGCACCTGGGCACCCTCCCACCCCTAGGCCTGACGGGCACATTTCTGACAGCAGGACAGCCTGATTTGTTAAAAGAGCCTAGAACTGGGAGTCAAGCCCCCAGGCCTGTTCCCGTTCCCACCCTCAGCCCAGCCGGGCTTACCCGGGCTCAGCAGGTATCACTTCCCTCTGTGGCCTCCGTTTTCCCTCTCTGAAATGACAATCTCCGAGAAGCCTTTTGTGTCCCTGTCCTGGATTGCAGGGGGACCATCACCACTCGGGCATTCAGCCACTTGGATGTATCAATGCTGATCACTATGCCCACCAGAGCTGGACCAGGTGCCAGGCACTGGGCTACAGGAGTGGGCAGCACCGGCACAGTCCCTGCCCACACTGCACATACCTTTTTGGGGGAAGAAGTAGGCATTAATCAGACCAGACTGCCCCCAAAGAACTGTGGATCACAATCAGAGGAGAGGCAGAAGAGCAGAGACAACACGAGTGTCCATCCAGGGCAGGAGACAAACTTAAAACAAGCGATAACCACAGAGAGTAATCAAGATAAAGCTCCAAGGGGCAAGGCACCCACTGCCCAAGTAGACCTCAGATTCCAGCTGGGGGAGCCCCACAGGCCTGTGCACTTGCAGGAATGAGGCTATTTTCCTGGGGTGGTATTTACAGCTTCTCTGACAGCCACACCCTTCACTCAGAGAAGAGCTGCTGTGTTGAGGGGAGATGATGCTCACCCACTCCACGGAGACACGCCCACACCGGCACAGGAAAAGCACCTTGCCTCCATTGGCCATCCATGGCGTGGGCCTGTTCTCAATTGCCATGAAGCCATTGGACAGACATTTCCCTCTCACAGGTATAATTGGCGGAAAGACCAATACAAGGCTGCAGTACAATTTGGCTGACCCTGCAGACGTTCACTGCTAACCTTAAATAAGCGTGCTGCCTCCTGGACATGGGCTTGAGTGTGCGTTAATGTGCCTAAGCATCACTTCTTGCCGGGCTTTGGCCCTCATCAGCTGTTTGTGGTTGAGCCACTTTCAGTAGAACGAGCACTTTTGAATGCTCAAGTCTTTTTGATGGTGCCTTAGAAAACCCATTGACTGGCACAGGACTGTTTAGTGTTGATCCATTTATTGAGCACCTACTGTGTGCTAGGAACTAAGCACAAAGGATGCAGAAGAAACAAGACAGTCCCTGTTCTCCTGCTGGAGGAGACAGATTAAGCACACACACCAGCAAATTAATAAATGAGGTGATCTTAAAGACTATGAAGAGGAAAAAAGACAGGGTAATGGGGAAGAGAAAGAGAAAGGAACGAAAGTTGCATCCTCTCCAAAGAGTTAGGCATGTTGTGCATGCTTTTTGAGACAGCTTAATGACTAAAAAGTATGGCTAGGGCATTGCACATTTATTCCCTCTTTTTAATTTAGTTTTAATTTTTATCAAAGGAATACATATACATACTATGGTTTAAAATGTCAAATGTGCTCCCAAGGCTCTTAAGAAAGACAGCAGCCCCCTGTCCCTTCCCCCAAGTCTCATTCTTGAGAGGCAACCACTTTCAACAGTTAGCTGTTTCTTCTGATATTTCTCTCCATATGCTAAGTGATGTGTATACTGCTATTTAAATTTTCTTTCCATTTTAAGCACTGTCTATTACTTTCTGCTATGGAAGATACCAAAGCCAGCACCCTTGCAGTACAGACATACAACATACTTCCCCTCTTCTCATTCTCCACCTAGAATGGGGTTCAGTATGGGATTCTGTGCCTATTCAGTGCTTACCTTAGTGTAACAAAGAACATATTGTGCATAGCTGAGCCACATAGTGTACTATGCTGTTTCCTTTCCTGGGGTTAACAATGCCTCCTCTCAACACAGTGCATTTTTGTCCTGGGGGCTCTGTACTCCTCTCTGGGTGGACTGTGGGTCTCTGAGCCTGTTGCACAGTTGTCATCCTACAATAGTTCTCTCCAGCACCCTTCCAAGCTGGATGATCCCAACACGGCTCCTCCCTGGGAACCTGCTACCCTCAGTTCTCTCCCTCTCCAACCCCAGTCCCTCATCTCCTTAGCTTGATTCTTCCATGGATATTTTCCCCAAGATCTTTCTTGGATCATAGACTCGATAGAAAGTTAATCAGTGAAATTAGTTTTCTTTTCAGAATTTACACTCTTTTTGGAGCATTGGGATAGCCCAGAGAAAGGTTAGTTCTTACTGAATGTGTGGCGTATAAAGAAGATCTGGTTACCTGGGGCACCTGGAATGCCAGGGAGGGGTGGAAATGAGTTTCCTATGGAGTCTGAGCCAGAATGAACCTTCATGGTCAAGGGCCAATCTCTTGTTTTACTGATGTGGGAACTGAGGCCTTGATGGGGAGAGAAGTGGTTCAGGTTCCAGAGGTTTCCTGCCCTCCTCCTAGCTCATTGAGCACTCCTGGAGCACTCTCTGGTCAGTGTCCTTCCCCTCACTTCTTCCAGTTGAGTCCTTGCTGTTCCTCCCTGGAGTCCCAACTCAAATGCCACCTCCTCTGAGATGTCATCCTGGACGAGTATAGAGCTCTCTCTTCCCTGTCCAACTGCTAGAGTCATAGCTCTCCTTGAATTTACAATTCTGCTTTCTGCTGTAGGTAGGTGTATGTCAGTTTTTGTGTGCCCACACACTTGCATATGAGTGGTTGTGCGCACACACAGTAGATGGGGATTGGTCATCTCGTCTTACTCATCTCTCTCCCGATGGTGCCTGGCACGATGCCTGGCACATAATAACTATTCAGTGGTGGTTTCTGTGGTGTGAATGGAGGCTTGTTCCCACAGACTTGCCAGAGTCCACCTTTTAAACTGACAAACTCTATTTAGAATTGCAGTAAACTCACTTTTTTTCTCTATCTGGATGAGTGAAATAGTCTGCTTTTGGTGTAAATAGCATGCACCCAATTTTAAGTGTTGGGCCTCACCCCTTCACCAGTTTCAGTTTTCCCAGCCCCCTGCCATTCCTGCCCCCGCCCTCCCAGCCCCATTTCTTCAGTATGCCTCCTCCAGTTCTCTCCCTTCTCCACACTCTAGCTCAAGTGCAAGTACCCTGACTCAGTGGTCCCCTCTCCAAGCTTCGGAGTGACACAGCCTCTCTCCTACCTGTGCATGACACACTCCCAGGCTGTGAACGCTGTGGAGCAGCCCCGCCATCTACCTCTTCTTCCTCCCCGCAGGACACACCTACTGTGCCAGGTGCCAACCCAGCCCTCTCTCCCTTGTTGCCTGCTCTGGCCTTCAGCTGATCTGCAGAGTCAGGGCCAAAGGAGGGGGAAGGGGAAGAAAAGGTGGGCCAGGCCCAGAGGCCAGCAGTGAGGACCAGGAATCAGGACAGGAGTGGAAGCGCTTCATCCACCCTCAACTCACCACAAACTTCCAGGAGCAAGAAATTCACCTTGAATGCATCTTGGTGCATTCCTGGGGCCCTGAGACTGGGGCTATCTCATGGGCCTTTTGACCAGGTGGGATCTCAATGCGGTTCCCATCTTTCACCTTTCCCTGCTGTTCATATGCATATGTGTAGCAACACTTCCTTCTCACCACTGCACCAAACCCAACCCAGAATCACCATGCCTGGTTGTACTATGAGTCAGGTCAAAGTTAGTATACTCCAAGGAAGGGCCTCTTTAGAGCAAGTGCTGAGCATTGATGCATGGCCTTGGCTGCTCAGAGACCATCCAGCATCCTTTAGAACCTGGGCTGGATTCAAGGAGCTGGCACCTGTGCTTAGTCCAGAATCAAGACTCAATCTTTTGACTCCTTGGCCAGTGTGCCTTCCCCTGGGCCTGAATGCCACCTTCTACGCTGTCTTGGGCTTGGCTCTTTGGAGTCCCAGAAGTTGCAGTGTCCTCACCATCACACCCACATCCTCCATCCAGGAAGAGATCAGGCCAGCATGGGGCAGGAGCACGAGGTCCTGATCTACCCTGGGCCTAGAGGCTTCTTAGGACTTATTTGTGCCCCCATAAAGACTGATCTTCCATGACGGGTGATAAAATCCCATCCTGCTGTGTGAGGCAGGCAGCAGGGAGGAGCCTGCTTCATCTGCTGGCATCCTTGGTGTGGGGGACATGGAGCCCAGGCCTCCGTGCACTGTGGACGGTCATGGACAGAAGGCTCAGCAGATTGAGGGTGTGCCCAGGGCCAGCTGATGGGAGACCCAGACGGATCCCTGCTTCTTAGGGCCTTTTTCTTTTGTCATCAAGAAATTCATGCCTCTCTGGACTCATCTCTCCAGACATGCTGGGTCAAGGTCATGGGGCAGGGTGAGGGTAAATGGGAACCCCCATTTAAGAAGTCCTCAGGTGACACCCATGCAGTCAAGATAAGACCCAGACACCTTAGACACCTTGCACCTGCCAGCTGCACCCTGCAGGGGCTGGCTCCTGCCCCACCTCTCCTCCTGGTGTTTTTCTCCTCCTCTCTGCCCTCGCTCTGGACTCTCCAGCTGCACGGCCTCCATCCTGGCTCTGTCCTGCTCCTTTCATGGCAGGGTCCTTCTCACCCCTTGGACCTTGGTGACCTGTCAGCCTACCAGGCCTCGTGCTATTCTCTCCCTCAACACCTGGTTCTTTGCTGTCTTAGTTCCTTTCCTAATTTGCTGCAATCTGTTCATTTGTGTACTGCTGGTCAGATGACTGCCAACCTGGTACCAGGTCGAGGCCAGCGTCCTTGGGCCATATGAGTCCGTTTTGTGCACTCAAATGAGCCAAACCCATAGGACCCTGGAGGTGGAGCCACCTGTGGAGGAATCTTGCCCATGAAGAGAGGTACCCTGTGCCTGAGGTTGGGGAGTCCGGGGAGGGGGATGGACCGCTGAGGTAGACACCCTCTCAACCTCCTTGGTTTGCTTCAGGAGCCCCTGTGCTGGGCATTTCTGTAGTGCCCATGGTGACCAGGCTGGGCTGGGCTGGCTCAGGACAGCTGAGAAGCTTAGGATGCAGGGGAGCCCTGGTGGGGCATGACCGCCCAGGAGATCAGGGCAGGTCTCTCCTGGAAACCCAGCCTCTAGGAGGAACAGATGGCTTTGAGTATTCCCATTACCAGTGAAGGCCTTTTGTGACATCAAGACAAGGTGAAGGGAGGTTTTATGACAGCAAGACAAGGTGAAGGAGGTTTTGTGACCTGGGGCTGGTGTCCAAAGGCATGCCCATATGTGTCTGCCTGTGCCCACCTGTTCTGTATAAAACCCCCACCAGACCTCAGCCGAAGGCCCCTCTACCCAGAGGTGTTCCCCAGCCCCCTCATCCCCAGCACAGAGGCGGGTGGCAGGGAGGCATTGTCGCTGGAGTTTGAGGGAGGCGGATGCCCAGACCCCCAGTGAGACAGACACCGTCTGGGCCGCTTCTGCCCACAGAATCCCCAGCAGGGATCTCCATCCCCCAGCATGATTCTGGCATCTCGGCAGCTTGAAGGACAGTCACCGAGGTCTGAGCTACCTTGGAGGTCCCCTGTCCAGGGCTCTGTGCGTTACCCTGCAATCCTTTCTTCAGCATCGGGGCTGGGAAGGGCTCTGCCCTAGAACAAATCATAGGCTGCAGAGCGGTGCTCAAGGGGAGAGAGAGTCACACCTGTGAGAAGGCCCTCCCCCTGCGGAGCTCTCTCTGCTCCCCTCAGCCCACAGCTCCGAGGGGAGGATGCAAGCATGAGAAATGCACTGGCGCCAGTTCCGCCACAGTTCAGCAGAGGCGGCCAGACAGGTGATCCCAGGGGATGGCCCAGACAGTGGGTCCCACTGGCTGTGAGGACGCTCGTCTGCCGCATGCCTGTCTCCCACCGCCTGGACGATGGAGGCTGGACGTGGGGCTGCTGCTTCTCATGGTGACAGCAGGCGTTTTTCAGCTTCTTGACCCAGGTTCGGGGAAGTCTGAGGTCTACAGAGGAGTCTTATCATGGAACGCTGAGTGTGTGTGTATATGAATGTGGGGATATATGTATATAGGCATGTGCATGCATATGTGTATTCATATGTATGTGTGTACGCATATGCACGTGTGTGTGCATATGTGTGTAGGGACATGTGTGTATGTGTATATATTGTGTGTGTGGATTTGTGCATATGTACATGTGTCTGCATGTATGTGTATATTGTTTGTGTGTGTGGATTTGTACGTTTGTTTATGTGGATGTGCCTGTGTGTGTGTAGGTACATGTTTGTATGGGTTTGTGCATATGTACATGTGTCTGTGTACGTGTATACTGTTTGTGTGTGTGTGGATTTGTGCATATGTACATGTGTCTATGTGTATATTGCATATGTGTGTGTTTGCGTACGTGTGTGTGTCTATTGTGTGTGTGTGTGGATTTGTGCATGTGTACATGTGTCTATGCGTATGTGCCTGTGTGTGTGTGCATACATGTGTGTGTAGGTACATGTTTGTATGGGTTTGTGCATATGTACATGTGTCTGTGTATATTGTACATGTGTGTGTTTGCATACGTGTGTATGTGTGGATTCGTGCATGTGTACATGTGTCTATGTATATGTGCCTGTGTGTGTTATGCAGGTTCATGTATATGTATGGGTGTGGGGGGTGTTAAGCATGGGCAGTTGGGGGGGATGAATGCCTTCATAAGAGGTGAGTCCGGAACCTTTAACTTTTACTTCTCCCAGGGGCACATGAGGCAGGAAGAGAGCCTCCCTTCTCAGACTCCCAGAGCTGTTCTTTGCCTCCATCTCTTCCATCCCCACAGAGCAGCAGGCTGAGGGAGAGGCTGTCACATCATGGTCAGCGGGGCCTAAGAGGGATACCTGGGTCCCGGCCCTCCTTGCCCAGGCCAGAGATGCTGGTGGAGGCATGGTTTCTGCAGGGGCCCCTCGTGGCTGCTGGCATGTGCAACTGGAGCTGTCCGCATGGCACTCTGAGCAGGGAATGTGGGGACCTGCTGCCCTCCAAGCCCAGGGCAGGGGACGAGAAGTCCCGAGGTGACAGAGCCCATCCTCCTACAGGCAAGAATCCTGGGTGCCGCCAGGGAAAGTCTCACTAACCTCTCTCTTGGTTTCTAGGAACCATGCCATTTAGGGAGCCCTCTGTGGCCATCTCTGCCTGGACCAGGGTGGAAATGCCTCTTCTTGGTTTAGTGAGACCAGCCTCAGCTGACTCACAGAGCTGCAGAGTCAGGCTGGGTCCTAACAACTCTCTCTAGCATTTCTGGAACCCCACGGGGCACGCGTTAGGTAGGAAGTCTGTGCAGACTAGAGAACTTTGGCTGTTGCCAGTCAGTGGGGCCAGCTACCTGCTGACACCTTTTCCCCAGCAGTACTGAGAGCTAACAAACATTTATGGAGCACTTACGGTATGCCAGACGCTTGTCTAAGTGCTTGACATGGACTAACGCATTTAATCCTCCCAACAAACCTATGAAATGGACACCACTATTGTGCTCATTTCAAAGACGGGAAACTGAGGCATAGAGAGGCTATGTAGCTTGCTTAAGGTCACACGGCCAGAAAGTGGTGGGATAAGGGTTTACTGAGCCTTGGCATCTGCCTCTTAGCACTTCCGCAGTGTCACCCTGAAGTGCCGTGCTTGGAGGAAGGGTGGAGTTGGGGAGGTGCAGAGCTGGAGCCATCTTCTGCTTTAGGGAACACCCAACTTCCTTGGGGCTCCAGTGAATCCCAGAAAGGCTTTGGGAGCAACAGTCCAGACATCAGAGTGGTTGGGGACTCATTTCTGGTGGCAAGAGGGGAACAGATCATGGCCACTTCTCAGGAGAGCCCTCGGCTGCCACCTTCTCCCATCACCATACACAGGCTCCCGAATGCTCCTGTCTGGGGCCCGTACCTGCCACAGGTGCCTTCTTTGCCAGAAACAGCCCCTGCCAAGCCCGCCTGCCTGTTTCCTATCTGGGAAACTGGCTGAGCAGCTGAGAAGGCCCTGGGCCCCCTTCTCACCCTGCTTCCAGGATCCTCCCCCCAGACTCGCTTCCTGCTTAGCTCTTCCAAGCCACCTCTTCCCCGGGGCCTGCGAGTACGAAGGGGCCTCACAGACGACAGGATGACTGTAGAACTCTCTCCTTGCCTCCTGCCAGTAGAAATCCTGCTGACCTCCTCCCCTTCCCCTAAAAAGGGTGGAAACCTTGAGCCCTCCAAGTTTAGTCATTTCTAAGGGAGCTCCAAGCCGCCGCCTTCATTTCTTCATTATCCACCCTAGAAGACCCTTAAGCCATATCTCCCATGATCTGGACCTGTTGCAATTGTTTTTATTTTAGCCCTAAGCCCAATATGTAGTATCTATTAAGGAGAATGCAGCGTGGGCTTGGGTCCAGACTCTTTTTTGCCTGTTAATATTTTCTGGAATCCTGATGCTGATGTCCTTTCTTCCCCTCATATATTCATGATACATTTATCCCACTTGAGTCCATCAGCGGCCTCACTGGAGGAGCACAGGATCTCACTGTAAGAAAATGCCACTGCCACAAATTGTCCAGGACATGCGGATTTCATGGAGTCAGAAGTCAGGCACACCTGGCAACATCAGAGCTGCTTAAGGCTCCCTGGAAAGGGGTGGGTAGGACAGGAATGGGGATGAAGGGGACAGAGGGAGCAAAAGGCCCAGGGCAGAGCTTGGCTACAGAGTCCATCATTTCCCATGGATCCCGACATAAACAAGGTAGCACAGCTGAGGCCTGTAAACAGAGAGTATCTGTTAGCATCTACGTAAATGGGGTTCTCAGATTCATATGTGGGATATGCTGAGTTAAAGCAAAAGGAGACAGGCTTCTTGGAGGACTCTGCGGAATCTCTAAGAGGAGAGTGGAAGAAGACTTTCCCAAGTTGATGAGATCCCAGAGCTCATAGGGGAATACCTGCTGGGAATGCTGATTAAATGGGAAGATGCTGGCACTTTGAGAGGCCGAGACAGGAGGATCACTTGAGGCCAGGAGTTCAAGAACAGCCTGGGCAACATAGCAAGACCCTGTGTCTACAAAAAAATTAAAAATTAGCTAGGCTTGGTGGCACACGCCTGTAGTCCCAGCTACTCAGGAGGCTAAAGCTGGAGGATCGCTTGAGCTCAGGAGTTCAAGGTTGCAGTGAGCTGTGGTGATGCCACTGCACTGCAGCCTAGGCAACAGAGCAAGACCCCATCTCCAAAATAATAATAATAATAATAATAATGGGAAGATAAATGTCTGGCCAAGACACAGTGTTAGTGAGTGGTGGTCCTGGCCCCACCACAAACCAGATGAGCATCCTTGGGCATATTAAGCCCTCCCTAAGCCTCAGTTTCCCCATGAAATGAATCTCTTACTCCAGGCCTAGCTTCTTCAGGTGACCACTGAGAGAAGGGACAAGGAAATCTCTGTGACTGACAGTGCTTTGCACAAAGCATGATGCACTGTGGGAGGAATTGTGGGTTTGCCTCTTGCATTCCTAGAAGAAGCTGCAGTGGCTGGGCTTGACCACCTGGAGTGAGTGCACTTGACTTGCTTAGCAGATGTTTTGAGCTACTTCTGCTGCAGGAGAAAAGGGAACAGTTCACTACCAGACTGAGCTCGGCGTGTAGTCTCTGAGTAGGCCTGATCATTCTTCCCGTGAACTGCTAATGATCCCCTCACAGACCCTGCCTTCCCTGAACTCACTCAGTTATGGCTTTGTCCTGGAGACATCGAGCTGATCACCAGGCACCAGCTCTTCTGACTATGGCTCTGGGGAGGCTCTGGGGACATTTGAAAAGGCAGAAGCAATCAACTCCTGGGCCTATGACAATGACCATAAATGTCCATTCTGGACAACTCCCAGCAAGGGCAGATCCAGGCTCAACCTTGGCACCCCTGGGAACCCTGGAGGGGGCTGGGCTACTGCCCCATGGGGATGAGATAGCAGAATTGTGGCATGGAATTGGGCTACAGAGAGCATGTGGCTTAGACCAGGAGGATACAGATACTCAGGCTGGGGGCCAGAGCTCTGCTGAACTTGAGGGAGGGAGGAAGTGAGACTTGAGCCAGGCCCAAAAGTACACCATAATTTCAAAACCCCAGCAAATGAGCAAGAGCCTTCTCAGAGCCTCACTCCCAGCCTTCCTGATGCCTTATATGAATAGGAAAAACCGCTTTTGGGGTTAAGGGCCCTCTGCAATGAGCTTCAAATGGCTCAATTTAAAGTGTTCAAGAACCACTGGTGTGTACTAATTTAGTGTAGACATTCACCACCATCATCACTACCACCATTGCCATTACCATCACTGTCATTACCACCCCCATCATCATTACCACTATCACCATCACCACCACCAATACCACCTCCATCATCATAACCACTATCACTATCACCACCACCAATATGACCTTCACTACCATCATCACCTCCATCACCACTACTGTCAACCCAACCATCACCACCACCATTACCCAAACCATCAGTATCATCATCGTTACCATCATCTTCACCCCATCATCATTACCACTATCATCATCACCACCACCACTGCCATCACCACCATCAATACCACCTCCACCACCATCATAACCATGATCACAATCACCACCACCATTATGACCTTCTCTACCATCATCACCTCCATCACCAGTATCACCATCATCACCACTGTCAACCCAACCATCACCACCACCATTACCCTAACCATCACTATCATCACCACCATTATTAGCATCATCACTGCTGCCACCATTACCATTACTACCTCCACCAGCACCAAAACCATCATCACCACTACCACCACCACCCGATTACCACCAGCATCACCACTACCACCGCCACCATTACCACCAGCATCACCACTACCATTAACACCAGCATCACCACTACCATCAGCACCATTACCACCATCACCACTACCATCACCACCCGATTACCACCAGCATCACTACTACCACCACCACCATTACCACCAGCATCACCACTACCATTAACACCAGCATCACCACTACCATCAGCACCATTACCACCAACATCACCACTACCATCACCACCCGATTACCACCAGCATCACTACTACCATTACCACCACCACCATTACCACCAGCATCACCACCACCACCACCATTACCAGCAGCATCACCAGCATGACCACTAGCACCACCACTATTACCATCAGCATCACCACTACCATCACCACCATTACCACTAGCATCACCACTACCACCACCACCACCACCACCATTACCACCAGCATCACCACTACCACCATCTGCTTCATCACATTTTGCATTTGCCTTTGCCCACACTGAGGAAGATTGCAGAACTCACCCCCTAGCACTTCTGTTAACTTTGCCCTGATCAAAGAGATCGGTCAAAGCTTGACCGTGCTAGACTGAACACACTTTCTTGTTTGTCCAAAACAGCCCTGACTCATACCTGTTGTCCCTGTTTCATCATTAATAGCTCCCCTCTTTCCCTCTCAACTGTGCCCCGGTTTTCATGACACCTGAGTTGAGAGCACGTCCAGCTGCTGATTAACCCCTCAAGGACTAAAAGCCCAAGGATGCTAACCAAGAACAGAGCTGTGGGCTTCCTTCTGACACTCTCACGGAGCAGGGATGCTAGCTGGAGGTTACACCCCACCATCATTGATAACTAATGATGTCCCTGCCTCCCCGTCCCTTGCCTTCCCTGTCCCCTCCCCGCACTTCCAGGAAACCACTGAGAAAAGACGAAAATGGCACCAGCGTTGCTGAGTATCCCATGAGTACTTCGCAGAGCAACAAAGGAGTAGATGTGAACAACACAGTGGTGTGAGTCTGCAGGCCCTGGACCCGCTGGCCAGAGGGACACCTTGGTGGCACTGGTGGACATGGGAAAGCAGGTGGACATGAGCTAACTCTGAGCCTGTCCAGGACTTCATTGCCTCACAGGCCCCGAGCCTCCCGAAGGAGAAACCATTCTCTTCCCAGGCTTGCCCCTGGTCAGCCTGCGGGCCAAGGCAGCTCGGACACCAGGCTGAGCCCGGCTCATGCTGCATGCAGCACCTGGGCAGTCCCCACCCCAGGCCCTCCACATCCTTCTCCCTGTCTGGTGTCTGGTCTGTCGACTGCCCCCAGCTGCTGTCTAAAGCGTGCGCACTGGCGAAGCCAGGGGGATCTGTCTTTCTGCTGTGGCAGGGAGGCATCCCCCTTTAGCCAAAAGAAAGATGGTCCAGGGCCCACTCCCTGCCGGAAAACCTCTCCTCCTCCCAGGAAGCCTGCCTGCTCCTCTCTTCACATTCTCAACAGAAGCCATCGGCACAGCCAGGAGACAGACGTCCCCTTTCAAAGGTGCTTCCCACACATCTGTTCATCACCCCATCTGCAATTGTTGTCAATCTTCAGGGCCTGCCTTCTCCCTCCTATCCCCACTGACACCCCACACCCTAGGCTCCTGACTGCCTACCACGGAGGGCTGTGAGCCCAGCCTGCAAAATCCCCTCCTGAGCAGACATAGGAGTGCGTTTACACTCGGGGGCAGTGTCTGGCCTTCCAGGGGCAAAACGACTCACTGAACCCGCGGCCCAGGGCCACTGGGCAAGGGCAGAGGCCACTGCACCTGTCCTCAGACTCATCCCCACACTTGACCCCATAGGAACTGATGCATCTATGTGAGCCAGGCCCTGCCTTAGTCGGCAGAGGCCACTACTTGTGCCAAATCCACTGTGGGCATGCTGTACCAGGCTGACGCTGGCCAGGCGCTGGATATCCCCACAGTCCCCTGAGGCCTGACTGTTGTACTCAGGCCCTCTTCCAGAGTCCTCCATCCTCTCCCCACTTTACCCTCCCCGAGCCCCAGTCACCAAGAAGGAGGTATTGTTCTTCCAGTGTCTTCCTATCAATGTCTAAACAGATCTCATGCTATAGAAGCACTGAGCCCTCCAGTGTGGTTGGAGGATCAAGGGATGAAATGGGACAGGAGGAGAGGAGTCCTCCAGGTTGGTAACCCCTGCCTGGTTGGCCTATCTCCCAAGTGGCTGCCTTCCCTGTGGGCCACATCAGGAAGCCCATGGAGACAGGATGATTTTGCATCTCCTGGAAAATGAGTGGGCAACTCCTGGCCCTGTGGCTCTCCCCACTGCCCCTACATATGTGCTCAGAAGGAACCCAATGCATTGAATGGTTCCACTGTCGAGCCCTGTAAGACCTAATTTGCCTCCTAAACCTCCAGTGTACTCCTCTGGTAGGTGTTTAAGCTACCGGTGAGACTTTGAAGTCCGGGGAAGATAGACACACCTGAAAACTGGTCCCCATTTGGGCCAAACCTTAAAATGCCCATTGTCCCAGAGTCCTAGTGCTCACGGAGCTGTCTGTGTGTCATTGTCCTGCCCAGGTCAGCAGGTGCAGGTTGAGGACAGGCCCAGGGCATACCCTCCCATAACGGATTTTTCTTCTTTCCTCATTTCCTTCTATTTGAGGACTTGTTTGGGGTTTGGATTTGAATTTTGCTTCCCCTGGACACCTGGGCATCAGCATAGTGCCGGCCCCTGCCCCTGGCCTGGCTGGTACTTCACAGTGCTCTTGAGGTGCGGAGCCAGGTGACAAACAGGCCAGAGGATGTGGGCCAGCAGCAGGTCAAAGGGGGAAACCCAGCAGACCCCACCCCAGGGCACTGTCCCCCACTGCCTTCAGCCTCCTGGTGCCTGCTGAACCCCCAAGCTGTGCCCTAAGCAGACACCTGGGCAGGACCTTAGCCCTAAATACACACCACCCTGTGCTGCAACCATGAGAAAGTGCCCGTGCCTTGGGCTGTCCAAGAAGCTCAGGAGTGATCAGAGGGCACCTTCTGCAAGAGGAGAGGTTCTTGGCTAAGGGATCATGAAGTGCTGGGCAGCCTGAAGGGGCTGGGCATAGCCCAGCTTTGCACATTCACCTGGTCCCATCCTTCCCTACCTTGGCTTAAACCTAGGAAGCCTGGATTTTGCAGTTAGCCTAATCTTCCAGCCCCAGGCAAGGCTTCCTGGCAAGGAATCAGCTGAGCCATCACCACGCTTTGGGGCCTGTCTCTTCCCTGAGCCACTGACGCATCCAGGGCTCTGGTCTGCACATAAATTCCCTCTCAGTTGGACTTGTAAAATCCCTTCTCACTCCAGCTAGCAAAAACCAAGGGAAGAGCCTAGTTTTTCAAAATATTCACTTAATGCCCACACCCCACCCCAAACCCAAGACCGGCCATTCAAAAAATACATCTCATGGCACAGCAAGGGAGACGCACTAGATTTTGAGCTTACGAGACATAAGCGTACTTAAAACCATGCCGGCCTAGTATTTGAGCTTAGAACTTGTATCTAAAATGAGCCGGCAGTCTCTAGACACACACCGATTCTCAGGCTAGTCCAAGCCCTGATGTCAAGAATGAAATACGCTTCCCTTCGCATGTTCTCAAATAGATCTTTTCCAGCCATCTCGCGGCTGACCACAACTTTGCAACTCAGATCACAGGATCTCCCAGAGGTTTCAGGTGTTCCTAAGAAGTTTCTAAAGGAAGTTTTGGAAGAAAGACTAATAGGTGTAAAAATATAAACATATATATTATATATAGCTATATATATTTAAGAGATCTCTACATATATATATATATATAAATACAGCTACTGTACTCTGCATCTGTACAAAGTATGAGCTAAACTGCCCAGGTAGTGTGAGATACGTTATGCATGAATGAATATCCTGAAATCTGCCTTAGCAATGTGCCGCGTGTACTGGGGAGAGGACAGTTGCTCCTGGGAGTTCTCTCAATGGGCAAATGTACAAGTTGATGCCGTCTTATCCACCAACAAGCCATTAAGGTAGATTTCCTGCTAAGACTTTTGTACCGGAAGCAAGACCGGCAGCACTGGGGGTGTCCATATGCCACTTACGAGGCAGAAAGCACCATGACTTTTTTATTTTCAATAAAAATATAGAGATGCCTGTCAGTTGTCGTTTGTGGGGTGGGGGAAAGGAGAATGCGGGCCTGAGGAACGGGGAGATCCTTCACTGGGGTCCTGCTCTACTCCAGGGCTGGGCTGGGGACCTGCTGTGGGATATTTCTGTATGTTTCATCCCAATGGTCCTAGGTCGGTATTTATGGGGATTTCAAAAGCCAATTCTGTCCCTCATCTTGCCACCCACCACCTTGACCTTTGACTTAATTGAGAATAGGGCAACCAACCTTCCCAGTTTCCCTGGGAGTGAGAGATTTTCCTGAACCCGGGACTTTCAGGGCTAAAACCGGGGGTATCTGGGGAAAATGGGACAAGAAGGTCACCCTAAGTTGACAAGTGCTCACAGGAATCACAGGGAGCAGGAGTCAGCCAGCCACACCAGCACGGTGACGGTGGCCAGGGTCAGCCTCCTGGATGTCTACCCCATGTGTAGACCTCAACACCCACAGGCTGCTCTGCAGAGCCCCCTTACCTGGCCAGTTGCATGGATAAGGGAGGCTTGCCCTGCACCCCTATGCAGAGGGCTGCAAAGGGCACAAGGCCCCCAGGCTTGAGCTCCCACCACCACCCCGCTACTTTGTTTTCTCGCCCCAGGCTCACCCTCAGGCAAGCCTCACAGGAAGCAGCCATGGGGAAGAGCTGCCCATCTGATGGGCCAGGAAGGATGTAGGAAAAGAGAAAAAGTAGCCCCTGCAGCAACCTCATCCTTATCTTTGGAGTGAGGAGACAGGTCAGAGATGGAGCACAATGGTCAAGGTCAAGCACATACCAGGAAACAGGGATGGGGCTGGGGGTTGAACCCAACCTGGTGCCTACAAGGCCCGGCCACTGGGCACAAGCAAGGGGCCACAACCCACACTCTCTGCACTGATGAGGCGCTGCTGGGCCCCACCCACGCCCACCTGGGTTCCCTGGGGCTTCCGAGTTAGCTCAGTGAGAAACAGCTAAGAGCCCTGTGGGCCCAGAGCTGTCAGGCAGGTTTATCCCCCAACTGGGCTCACAGCCCAGGGAACAGGAGCTCAGTGCAGGAACTGAGGGAGGGGCCTGTGTCCCAGGCATCAGGGGCATGGAGGGAACATGGAAGTTCTTAAAGGCACTCCTGTTATAAGCACCCCTCACGCCTGGGATTCTGTGAGCTGCCATTGGCCTGCATACAGTAAACAGGCAGTAGAAGACAGCCATCGTTACAATGACTGTCACTGTTGTCCTTAATCAAACAGCTTGTGTGATAGTGAGGGCTCCTCTGTCCACTGCCCCCTCCTGGGGCCTGCCTGAAAGCTGGTGAGGGTTCAGTGGGACATCTCAGGACTCACACCCACTCCTGTGCACGCCCAGTCCAGGTGCAAGCCCGGAGGCCAGCAGGGAGTGGCAGGCGTATGTGCTGTGCTCTGCCTGCCTGTGCAGGGGCCTGGGAACGGGGACCCAGGGCCAGCCTGGGAGAGGGAGGTGGTGATCAGCTGAGCATACAGGTGCCAAGAGCCATCAACACACAGCTGCAGTGTCAGAGCCCTCCTAGGGGCCAGCCCAGTGTCTCCACCTCACATCTCTGGGGACTTTGGCCACTGGTGACAGCTCCTATGACCAACATGACAAACTATGCTCTGGCCGGCTTACAGCTCCATGTCCTGCTCTGGGGTCCTGCTGCTGCCTGTGAGGTGGGAGATGCAGCAGGACCCATAGGACATCGCTGCCCAGCACCTGGCAGGGTGGCAGAATTACTGTCTTGGATGCATGGGAGTGAGTGATGGCAGGAAGACTCTTCTTCCTGCCTTCCCTGCACATGATACTATGGTGTGACATCACAGAAGACAGTCCTGCCAGCCTGAGTGAGCTGCTGTGCTGGCTTTGGGTGGAACCTGGCTCAGTAACGTGGCCGAGCTGTGGCCTCACCTTTGGGCAGACTCACCCACATCACCACGCTCATGACAGCCCCCACTGAGTCACTCGTTTCCTGTTCCTCTACCATCCTTCCACTTAGGAAGTAGCAGACCAGTCATGTGACACATAGAGGATGCCCTGTCTCCATGTCTGGCACAAGTGGTGTCCACAGCCTGCGCTCCAGGCGCCTATGGCAGCCTTTGTCTGGGAGATCCAGCTCTGTGAGCGCCTGCTTGTGGGGTCAGGTGGAGCCGCACTCCCAGCCTGTCCTCCTCTCCTCTCCGTGCTCTCCTCTGGGGCTCCTTCTGCTCTCCATCATACGTTCATCCAGTCAGTCAGTCCCCAGATCCTTAAGAGGCTCTGCTACAAGCCAGGTGCCACACTGAACACGGAGTTCAGCTTCCCCCACCGGAAGCCCCAGCTGGAAACCTCAGAGGTCCCCAGCTCCTTCAACCTGGTGGGTCCCACCTGGGCCCTCCCATCTGCTCTCCAACCCACCTCCACTTACCCAGCCTCTCCCCATACCATCCCCTACTTCCACTCCCTCTCTCCACCTGCCTCAGGCTTCTCCTCACTTCACGCAACCACTGCCTGCCCAGCTGAGCACTCAAGCCCACCCTGCTGGCTGTTGTGGACCCATCTTTAGCTGCCCCGGGCCCCGAGGCTTCCTCAGCCCCACTCCTCACTGCTCACCCCACCCCACGCCCCACCATCCAGCAAACCACACTCACTGCCAGCCTCGTGTTCCCACGCCCACCCCTTGGCTGGGCGTCGCTGTCCTTACCCAGCTCACCTCTCCCTCCAGGTTCTGCCTGGCCACCACTCATCTGCTATCCAGGTCCCCTTCAGAGGCAGCCTCCTCGCTGAACACACATGGAACATGAACCCACTCATGCACAGAGCCGGAGGAATGCCTCCTCTCCTGGGCGGCACAGACAGCCCTGCATGCAGAGCTCCCACTCTCTACCATCTCTGGTGGATATTCCCAGTCGGTTATCCTCTGCTGCCTGAGCCTGGCTGTCCCTAGACAGAGGCTGTTCACTCATATCCTAGTGTTGACTGGAGACCGGGGGTGTGTCCTGGGGATACAGAGGGAAGCAAGACAAGACCTCTGCCCTCCAGGGGTAGGTTGGTGGTGGCAACGGCCCCACAATGTGCACAGCGACAATGACACCAGTGTGGAGATAAAGAGACACTCAGGGCCAGCTTCCCAGGGCTTCATGTACTTTGTCTCTTTAATAGTCCCTGCAAGCCCAGGAGGCAGGAAGATTACCCCCACTGTACAGATGAGTAAACTGAGGTTCAGTGGCTTACCAAGGGGGGAAAAAAGGAAAAAAGCAGTTAAGGCACAGAGTTGCAATTCAGACCTAGCTCTGTGTGGCTACAAGTTAGTTCTAGGCTCTTCCAACCCAGACAGGTCCTTTTGGATTTTAAATGGTCCATTCCAGCTGGATTTATAGCCAAGCATCTCCCCGGCCGTGGGAAGCACACAGGAGCTGCAATGAGGGACCCGCGGGTCTAACAAAATCACTTCATAGGTGACTTCTGCAAGGCTCTTTCCCTCTGAGCCTCGGATTTCTCATCTGTGAAGTTGGGGGAGATAAACTCCAGTGGCTCTTTTTCTGATTACCACCTGTGCCTGTCTTTGAGCACGTCTCATCATTCTCTATTCTATCACCTGAGTTTATTTTCAATACAGCACTTCTCACCCCCTAAGAACAATTGCCCATCTGTGTACCTGCCTTTCTCCTCCCATTACAATGTAAGATGGTGGGAGCAGGGGGCCTTATTCATCATCAAATATCCAGCCCTCCAAACAGCCAAACGTGCTGGGCATGGGAAATATTCGTTAATTAACAGTGGGTTATACATTTTACACAGTACACACAGGCATAAAGGAAAACATAGCATTTTATTTCATATAACTGTCCAGAGTTCCTACCTCATTGGGTGTGAGGGGGGAGAGGAATAAAAACCCTGAATTTGCAAATTGATGGCATTGCAGCCTCTTCTGGTTTGACCAGAGTCTTTTGGGTGACTCTGTGTCTTGTAGATAGACCCTTAGTCATTGAGGCATCTTCCTGGGCCTGCTCCCTGTAAGAAGCACCCTCAGGTTACCCCTGAGCAGATGTCTGTAGCCTGGTTCAGGGGAGCTGGGCTCAGGCCACACGGCATCTTCTGGCTTCTCACAGGTCTCTGCTGCAGAGGGGCTGGCCTGGGCTGCTTCCTGGACAGGTGACTGTGGGGCTGTGCCTGGACCTTTCTAGGCGAAGGGTGACCGCTGCCCCCACCACTCCAGTTGCACATGTCCAGGCTTAAAGCAGCCTTCTCCTCCTGACTGCGGCCTCTGCACGTGTTCCTGAACACCCATGGGGACATCTGAACTCTGCACATTCACCTGGTTCAGGGAGGGCTGTGGATGCTGCGCTTCGAGGTTTATGTGCCACCATCTTCCGGGGCTCCCTGGGGCTTTTTCAACGAGGCATCTCTATAACACCCTCACCCGTAAGAGGAAAGGTAAAGACACGCCCACCTGGCCTCCCAGTGCCCCCCTGAATTTGTCTCCCCGTTTCTTTTGCCGACAATCCCCTGCGGTCCTGAAGAGATGATCTGTCTGACTCCTCATCCTGTCTGCCAGAATTTCCCCTACACCCCAACCTCCTCCTGCCCCAGGAAATCCATGCAACTAGATGGGCACATGGTTTCCTGGAGAAGAATAAAGAACATATCCATTTATTATTTTCAAAATAGTATCCCCATTCCAAACCCCATCATGCGCTCACACCGAAATGCTGGTGTGAAATCCAAATGCTGGCAGAACGTGCCATATGGAGGAGGATTTCCCGGTTGCTTATTCAAACACAGAGACGTGGGGAGCCGTGAGTCACCACTTGAAGCCAGCAGTGTGGGAGCACCACGCTCAGAAGAATGGGAGCCAAATGCCCATTGCAAGCTGTGATTTCATTTCAGCAAAACACCAGCTGCCACATGGCATTACAATGTGAAGAATAAGTGGCTGCGTGACTGGGTGACTGCAAGGCATTTAACACAGAGCCAGGCACGCACCAAGTAGGGTGTGCCTCATCAAGGTTAGCTCCCATTCTTGTTTGGGATTCCCATTCTGTGCCGGGTACATGACAGACATCATTCCCTTCACTCCTCACAGGAGAGAGGAATTACCATCTCCATTCTGCAGTTGATGAAATTGAGGCTTAGTGAGATTCAATGACTTGCCTGTGGTCAGAGAGCAAGTTAGCAAGAAAGTCCAGACTCCAACCCTGAGAACCAACCTGGCTGCAAAGCCCTGTCTGGGTTCCCCTCTACCTGCCTCCCCCACCCTAGCCCAGCATGGGAGTCCAGCTTCTGCACTGCAAGCTGGAGGCCCTGGGCACACCCCGCTGTCCGCAGAGCCCCCCATGCCCTGAACCCCGCTGGGCAGAGTGATTGTCCTCACCTGGAGAGTGTTTCTGTCCTTCGTGCTTGATTGCTTGCTGGTTCCCTTCTTCTCCAAGTGGGCACTTCAAGGAGCGGAAATCAGGGCGTCTGCCAGGCAGCCCTGGGAAGCTCCCTTCTCCACCCACCTGCGGGGAGCCTGTCTGGGCTGCATAATTAAAAAGCCAGCTCTTTGTTCCTAAAACAGCCAAATCTGTGACTTCCACAAAGGTCCTGCACACCCTGCAGGGAAGAGGTGGTGCCAGGGGGTCACCTTGCCCCACCCACCTGACCTCAGCTTCTCTGAGTGAGAGGAATCCAGGACGGTTGTGGGCTGGAGAGAACAGCCGTGGCCTGAAACAGGGTCAGGGCTGATGGTTGGCATATGGAGGGGCAGGTGGGGGCAGAGGAGTGATGCCAGGGAAAGGAAGGGCTGCATGGGGGCAGAGAGCACGGCTGAGTGGTGCTGGGTACATCCCACCCGTCTTGACCCATAATACGGGAGAGCCAATCTAAAGTGGAGAGCAAAACCACTGCCCTGCAGGGCCAGGCAGGTGAATCAATGAGTACACCAGGCCTTGTAAATCAGCCCAGAGGTGGCAGGATTTTTGCCTATTGGCTCGTGGGTTGTTCTTCTTGCTTTGGAGGCTGAGGTCAGTGGCAGGAACTGAGCAAAGCTGGAGCCTGCATATTACACCGGAAGTATCCAGACCAAAAGAAGAAATTAGAAATTCAAGCTCAGCAAAGAAAATACACTCTGGGGCCGGGCGAGGTGGCGGGTGCCTGTAGTCCCAGCTACTCGGGAGGCTGAGGCAGGAGAATGGCGTAAACCCGGGAGGCGGAGCTTGCAGTGAGCCGAGATTGTGCCACTGAACTCCAGCCTGGGCGACAGAGCGAGACTCTGTCTCAAAAAAAAAACAAACAAGAAAATATGCTCTGGGCCAGGGCCAACCAGCAGGCTGCCAGTTAGTAACTTGTGAACTAAATGACTCTAGGTTGCCTTGGAGGTCACAGGAGTAACAAGGGACTCCTTATCATTTAACTATTGGTAATATGTCATAGCTCAGACCTGGGCTTTGGAGGTAAAAATACTCAGATTCAAATTTTGCTCTATCTCTTACTGAATGATTCCTGCAATTTTTAAATCTCTCCATGCCTCCCTTTTCCCATTTCTAATATGGGGTTAATAATAGAAGTGTCTGCTCACACCATTGTTGCGAAGATTAACAGGTTACTATATCAAAATTGCTATATATGACAGGCTCTCCTATTGGTCGCTATGATTACAAGTAATTAGGGGCAAGTTTCCTCAGGGCTGGGTAAACTCTCAATAGGCCAAATCTAACAGAGTTTATCATCACAATCTTTATTTATTTATTTTTTGAGACAGAGTCTTGCTCTGTCGTCCAGGCTGGAGTGCAGTGGTGAGATCTCAGTTGGCTCACTGCAACCTCTGCCTCCTGGGTTCAAGCGATTCTTGTGCCTCAGCCTCCCGAGTAGCTGGGACTATAGGCATGCACCACCAAGCCTGGTTAATTTTTGTATTTTTAGCAGAGACGGGGTTTCACCATATTGGCCAGGCTGGTCTCGAACTCCTGACCTCAGGTGACCTGCCCGTCTCGGCCTCCCAAAGTGCTGGGATTACAGGCATGAGCCACTGTGCCCGGCCCTATCATCACAACCTTCTACTCATAATTATTCTTTCTCCTGAAATTACTATATTCAGTGGGAAACTAAATGTGATTTAATTCGTAATCCAAAATTTTTTTTCCATGTACATGAATTCCCAAAGCAAGGGGAAAACACCTGTGTCAGATGGAGTGATAAACAGAGATGCCAATAGCATTGAGCCACCTCAAAGAAAAAAACCCTCAGATTTCCCTACCCCATGCTTCTGGCACATTTTAGCCAAAGGAGCCTAGACCCCAAAAACAGGGAAAAGAAATGAACATGTATTGAGTGAGGCCCTGTGTTGGAGGCAGACGGCCTTCAGTCCTAATGCTACTCCCGCCAGCTGCATGATCTTGGATAAGGCACTTAACCGCTGGGCCTCAGTTGCCTAACCTGTAAAGTGGGGATAATAATAAGGCTTATCTCATCCAGGGGGGAAGGGGCTAAGGAATAAAAATCATGTATGTAGAGTGCTTTGTATCTAGTAGATGCTCAATAAATGCTGGCTATTATTGTTTCTCTTGGATCCCCTTTACCTGAGGCTCACCACTCGTTCCTGTCAGTGAAGGTCTGGCCAGCCTTTTACTAACAACACATCAGCCATCTCCCAAAGCATTCAAACTCCATAAAAACACGGTTTGGTACTATTCCATTGGGTTCCAACCACTCCCTTCATTCTTCTCAAGAACCTACCATTACTGTCAAAACACCAATTTTCCCAATATACATATTTGCCAATCAGTTCTATTAAAGACGTATAATAAATGATCTGCATTGTCCAATTAATGCCAGAGGCCCAGCTCATGAAAGAGATGGGAGGACCCATCTTCTCTGATCCAATCCAGTCTTATTTGGCCTGTTGTCGCTTGGAAACAGAAATGAATCTGCTGCAACCACTTGGCCTCTGATGAGACTCTTCGGGAAGAGATTTCCTGGAAACATCCCGGTATCAGGCTGAATGACATGCTTGCTAAGAGATGGCACACAGTGGAGACTGGATGCTCTTGGCTACTGCCATGTTCGGGCTCTCCTGGGTATGGTAGGTCTTAATCCTGAGGCACTGCCTGAAGAAAAATACCAAATGAGCCTGCAGCGGTGAGCTGTCCCTCTGTGTGCTCTTCAGGAGGCAGCCAGTCTTCTCAGGCGTCCACAGATTCCAGCGCAGTTTCCCAAGTACCATCACAGTTCTCCACCCATTTGAGCTTTCCATCACCCCAGGAAGACGGGTAGACAGCTCCATTTTACAGCGAAGGAAAAACAGAGGTCCAGAGAGGTTTAGTAACTTGTCCAAGGTCACCCAATTCATAAGAGGCACGCCCATGGTGAAAAATCATTAGGAACAGAATCTACACATTTGGAGATTTGGGCCGATTCCACCCTTGGGAATCTCAGTGTGTTCTGCTCACACACTGAAACCAGTAAGGTGCTATGTGGAAAGGAAACCAGTCTGTATTGTGGCTGTTCTCCATGCCAATAATTAGTGCTGGTCAAATCTGGATCAGGTAAATGTTGCTGAGATCTCCCTGCCCTCCGTTCTGCATTTGTGGCCGTCACCTGGGATGACGTGTGCTGTGGCAGAAGTTCATATGGGCAGCGGCTGGGAGCACAGTCCTTGGGGGTCGGATAGCCTGGGTCAAGTCCTGGCTCTGCCCCTTACTAGCTGCATGACCTTGGGCAAGGAGCTCTACTTCTCCAGGCTTAAACATAAGAATAAAAGGAATAATCAGTAACTTTTAACAAGTGCTTACCATGTGCTAGGTGTTGCCCTAAGCCCTTTTCTTGCATTCTTTCATCATCTCAACAATCCTCTGAGGTAGAATGTGTGTCATGACCCCCATTTGACAGATGAGGAAACACTAATATGGAAATCCCAGTGCCCCTGAGGCGGTAAGGAAAATACTTCCACAGAAGGGCTGGCTCCAGCTCAGTGCCTTTCAGGGGCCTTTACATAGGTCAGAGGTCAGCACACTTTTTCTGTAAAGGGCCAGATGGTCAATATTTTAGGCGTTCTGAGCCATACAGTCTCTGTCGCAACCCTGCCTACCATTGTAGCACAAACTCAGCCCTACACAATATGCAAATGGCGAGTGTGACTGTTTCTACTAAAACTTTGCAGAAACAGGCCGTGGGCTCTATCAGACCTGTGAACTGAGGGTGCTGACTCCTGCCTTAGGTGGATGGGTTCTCCGCCTACTTATTAGTGCCAATCTTGCTAAACTTCCATAAGTCCCCTCTCTTCCTTTTTTCTTCTAAGTGCCTGAGCCCAACTTGTTGGGAGCTTTTTGTCCCCTCTCTCCCTTTTTTCCTTCGAAGTGCCTGAGCCCGACTCATTGGAGGGTGGACATAAGGTTGCAGAAGAAGATGAGGACACTGACAATGGTGGGTGCAGCATAGGCTGGGGAAGCTCACTAGTTTCCATCAGCCAGTGAAGTGGCAGGGCGCCAGTAGGGACAGCATTTGGGTCAGTTTGGCAGGGAAAGGGGTCCTGGTTCTCAAGAGCAAGGAGAGAGATTTGCCTGGGAGTGACCAAGACTCTAGGTCAAGGAAACAGGTCCAGACAGTCGGAAGCATTAAATGGGGGCCCCAATCAAGAGTGCCAGGTTAAGGGTTCGTCTGCAGCTTGGGGAAGATGCAAATACAAAGAAAAGTTCAGGCAGAAGTCCATTCAAAGAGCCGGGCAAAGAAGAGGGAGTGGGAGAAGAAGATGTGGGTAACTTTGGACCTTGTCTACTGGTAGGATGGGACCACCAAGATCCTGGCTGCCTGGGGCAGGGTGGGCTCAGGACTAGCCAAGAGCCAGGCCTGCAGCTGAGCCCAGATGAGGATGTCAGTAGAAACCCTCACAGGGGAAGCAGCCAGAAGCTCCTTCTCCTCCAGGAACCAATGCAAAAAAGGAGAATGTCACATGCAAAGCTCATGGTGCCTGTGGGGAGCTCAAGAAAGGCCTCTTACTTAACTGAATCCATTCATTGGATAGACATTAATTAAACATGTACTGTGTGCCAACCATGGGGAGACAGAGATAGCGCATATGCTCAAAGCTGTCACCGTTTACAAGCGAGATAAAGAAATGCACAACTTGACTATAAGACAAAATGTTCACGGAAGCTCAGCCAAGCACGACTGTGCCAGAGAAGAGTTCTGACCAGGGAGAGGCCTTTCAGAAGAGTCTGTCAGGCAGATACGAAGAATGGTCACTTCTGTACTCTCCACACAGAGCCTGAATGGTCCCCTGCAATTTGTATAAGGATGAAGATTTGAAGATCGCTCTTTCTAGAACTCATATGAACAGTTGAACAGTTAAACATCTGAGGGCTTGTTTTCCTCTGAGAAGCATTAAGATCTCAGAGCTCCCAGAAGAAAAAGGAAGCCTCTTAATAACGAACACTAAAAAATTAAAAAAAAAAAAAGGTCTTTTGCCCTCAGAGTCCTTCCTAGAGGTGGACTTCAAACAAACCGCGTATTCCTCTCATCAAATGGCCTGAAAGAAAGCCTTTTCTTCTTCATCATTTCAGTTTCAAGAGAAGTTAGAAGCTGTAGAACTTTAGAAGGAATGGTTGTCAGGAACTAAACTCTAGCTCTATAAACTGGTTTTAAAAAACCCCAGGCTCACAAAGATAATAAAAAATGCATTTAATAGCATGTCAATATACAGCTTAAATGTGTAGTAAGTCTTCTGTTAGTCAGTGCATTACAGGGATAAAGAGGAGAAATTTCATTTGGAATGCACAGTCCGAAGCTAGGTATAGGTGCGGAGTAATCTTGGTGCTCTTAAACTATTAAAATTCCGTTTTATGAAACATCACTCCAGGTGCAGGGCGCTGTGCCAGTGAGGGACTCACCTGGTCCGGTGTGCAAGCTACAGTTTTCAATTAAATTGTATACAAGTATTAACAAAAGAATAAAATTTATTATTCACAAAACTAAAGTGGTTATCATAAAGCTTACAAGAGAAGACAGCCTAGAACTAATGAGTTGAAAAACTAGTTTCAAAAATAATAAAACTTACTGGACAGTTTTGGAAAATGATATTATAAAACAACGAAAACAACTGGCACAGTTTAACCACCTAATTTCTAAGTGCACTTTGTAATGTTCCTTGCAAGCTGCCACTTTTCCCAGGATAATGACAAAAAGCTTCAGTCAGGTGTCACTGGCTTATGGTGACGGTTTTTTTATTGCATTGCCAAGAGTGGATTTTAAGAAAAAACACTACAAAGGTTTCAAAAACCCTATTTATTCTCTATCATCAAAAATAGCAACAGGGGGACTTGTACAACTTTTCTGTGAGTACCCACCAGTCTATTTTTTTTCTTAAAAAAAATAGAAGTTAGTTAAAGAAAAATGATTTGGTTTTTAAAAAATAATGTAAGGAAACACTTAATCAGATAGCCCAAGGAGTCATCAGAAATATGTGTAGCAAGAAAGCTTCATTTTCGGCCCTCTCTGGCCTTTGCACATCTTTTACTAAACTAGAAAGAGAATGTACAGTACCAATATGTTCCCCAACCTGCTTGGATCAAATTGTTTGTTTTTAAACCCATTATTGCTAAACCAGAGTGTTGACACTGAGCGCCGAGGAGTCCACTCATAGAGGATAAAATTGAGAGGCTGCTTCCGAGGACTGGATCTCCACCTGGGCCATTTTGAACTGAGTGCACTGCAGCCACTTGCGGAGGGCTGCCAGGCCAGCACTGCTCTGGCCCGAGCCCGGCAGCGTCCTTAGGCTGTGGTGGTTCACGTGGTTCTGAATAGCCTGGAGGCGAAGCTGGAGTCCCGCAGATAAGTGCTGTCAAGAAAGGGCAAGAGGTTTTAGTTTATTTCTTTCTAGTGTTTCTGGGCAACCCAGGGAGCGTCAACCCAGGCGGCTTCTTGCAGGCAGAACTTGGGCTTGGCTCAAGGGTTGTCTGGCCTGAAGAAGGCAAACTCTCAACTCTGGCAGTGCCCAGAGCAGGGTATCGCACCGTGTTTTCTAGAGTCATCCTGGCCCAACCCATCAGAATAATGACATGCCCATCTTGACGGACTCACTGCAATGAAAACAGAAAGCTGCCACACCAGTGCTGGGCTAACACATAAACTTGGCCCCAAGGAACTGTTTACGACAGGGACCTGGGTGTGGGTGGAGAAGTGCCCGGGTTCTGCTGCCAGGCTCCCCGTGTTCAAAGCCTGGTTCCTCTACAGGCGACTTTGGGAACAAGATTTATTGGTCTGTGTTTGGGTTTTCTCATGGGAAAAGCGGGGAGAGTAACACTTACTCAGGGGGTTTGTGTAGGACAGATGGGTTAAAAGAGTGCTCAGAACAGAACTTGGCACATGAAGAAGCTAGGATGATAGCTTCTCTTCTTTCTCCAAGCTTCTTAGGGAGTTCTGTCGGCCTCCTCCTGGCCATCTGGGCAATGTAAAATCACCACAGATTGCCATAAAGCCGGGAAAGGGGTAAGGGAGGCAATTTAAAATGCTTCAAGCTCAGAGTGCAAGAAACTCTTTTCACAGAAAAAAACTAGTACCAAGAGGCAGTTTTCAGCAGAGTCCATGCCACCGATGGCTGCCACAAATAGCACCAATGCCATAATCAGGACTCAAAGGCTGTGGTCCTTGTTGACAGCCGCATTTTTCTCTTATGGTGTCTGGGCACTCTGAGTTCATACCGCTTTCCTTCCACTAGCATGCCTCCTCAACTCAGAGAAGAAAGCCACAAAAAACTTTCCAGCTTTTCCTCCCGTCCCCGCAACACTCTTAGTGCGGCAGACAGGACCCGGTTTGGATGGAGCAGGCGGCAGGTTTTGTCATCTTAAGTCAAGCCCAGTAACTCTGTTTGCTAGTCATAGAGTATGTTTGCCCCTACAATGACAAAGTGCCACTCAAGGAGAAGCCTGGGGCTGGGAAATATATTCGGTCAGAATCTCCTCTTCCAGGCTGTGGGGTCCTGACCAGGTCACTCTTCTTACTTTCGGTCCTAAATTTCTTCATATATAAAATGAGGCAGTAGGTTCCTTGTAGCTCAATCCTATCATTTATTCAATGTCATCCTTTCATAACAGAATTCTTTCCATGATAGAAAATCAATTTCAGCAACCAGGACATATCACTGAATGTGTCTGGGTATCCTCCAAGGGATGAGTATTCTATTCTTTTTTTTTTTTTTTTGTGAGAGACAGGGTCTTGCTCTGTCTATATATACATGATCTTGTTATCTGCAAATAGTGACAGTTTATTTTTTCGTTTCCAATTTACATTTCTTTGATTTCTTTTTTTAAAATAAAGACAGGGTCTCACTCTGTTGCCTAAGCTAGAGTGCAGTGGCAGGATCATAGCTCACTGCAGCCTCGAACTCCGGGGCTTCCAAGTGATCCTCCCACCTCAGCCTCCTAAGTAACTAGAAGCACAGGTGCATGCCACCATACCCAGTTAAATTTTTATTCTTTGGTAGAGATGGGGTCTCACTATGTTGCCCAGGCTGGTCTCCAACTCCTGGCCTCAAGCAATCCTCCCCGCTTGGCCTCTCAAAGCGCTGGGATTACAGACGGAAGCCATTGCACCCAGCCTTGGCCTGTACTCTCATCAGTGGATTGAGGCTCGCTCAGACACTGGGATGCTCCCCTCCACCTGCATGCTCACCAACCTCACGCAGTAGGACAATGGCTCCTGCCACCACCCCCTGCCTGCAGAGCCCTTACCTGGCCCACAGGTCTCCTGCACTATCAGCCCTCTAAGGCCAGGAACAGGTTGAATTCATCCTTCTCCAGAGTAAAGGGAGCATCAACAATCCCTAGGAATGTTATGCGTTCTCTGCAGGAAACCAAGCTTCCAGTCAGCCCAGGGGTGACTTACCTTGATATTTGACTGAATCATTGGCAACCACATAGGTATCAGCTGTATGGAGAAAGACAAAAGCTTCATTATTAGTGTTCTCTATTCTCCCACAAAGCTTCGCTTATTGCAAGGGAAAACAGGCCACACTGAATCCCTTTCACATCGCGCATGGATGTGGGCCCTGCTGCAGAGCTACCCGTTATCAGCAAAATGTCTTTCTGAGGCCAAACCCTGCTGAGCCAGTGGCATTTGGAGGTTAATAAGCGCCCCATGAGTGCCTGAGATACACACTTTAGAGTAAATGACTGATTGTCTCTCGAAAGCTACCAAGCACAGGAAATTAAGTGTGTACTTATTTAATTAAATCCTCACTTTCTTGAAATAGAATTTCCTCCACAGGATCTTTAGAACTGAGTGTCTGAGTGGAATGGCGACTCTATTTGCCTGTAGTCATTAAGAAAATATCTCTGGTCAGTGTTGGAACACTTCAGTGAGCAAGAAAGACCACTCCGAGACGCCTGGCTGCGATCTGGAAGGTGGAATACAGCGAGACGGAGCTGGGTGTCTGCAGAGTGTGGGAGCACACACAGCCAAGCAGCAAGTCCCTGCTGGGGAGTCCCGGCCCTCTGCTGCTTCTCTGACGGACCCTCAACCCCTCTGATGTGGTCCTTTCTGGGAGGAGGACGCAGGGTGCCCTGGCCTGAGGACTTCCAGAAGCTGCTCCTTCTCTCTGCTTTGGTCCCTCCACCATGTTTCAGTCCTTTAGAATCTAAGTAAATATTCATGGCCTTGTACATCCAGAAGTAGGAGACAGAATATGGCATTTCTCAAAGCATGTTCCATGGAACTCTAATTTGGAGAACTTTTAAATGGTGGAGGGGGATTCCAATCCAATAGGTTTGGAAATGTTAGTTTCTTTATTTCAGTACTTCTCAGATCTTAATACACCAATATGCATCATATCATTTCCAGCCATACACCTTCCAACTCTCCACTCAAATAAAGGAGTAGTGTTGTCATGGATTGAATTGTGTCCCACTAAAATCTATACTGAGGTCCTAATCTGCACTGCATCAGAATGTGACCTTATTTGGAAGTGGGATTGTTGAATATGTAAATTAGTTAAGATGAGGTCATACTGGAGTAGGGTAAGCCCCTAATCCAATATGACTGGTGTCCTTATAAAAAGGGGAGTTCAGACACATACACAGAAACACACAGAAAGCATGCTATGTGAAGATGAAGACGGGGACCTACAAGCCAAGGAATCCCAAAGACCCAGCAAACCACCAGAAGCTAGGAGAGAGATCTGGAACAAATTGTCTCTCCAATCCCTTAAAAGAAACCAACCTTGCCGACACCTTGATCTCAGTCTTCTGGTCTCCAGAACTTCCAGGGAATACATTTCTGTTGGTTGAACCACCCAGACTATAATACCTTGGTAGTCCTGGGAAGCCAGTACAAGGGCATTCCAGGAAGCAGAGAGAAGGCATGGGCAAAGCTCATTGGTGGGAGTGTGCAGAGAGTCGGGGATGGGAGACAGTCACGTGACGCTGACATGTGAGGCTCTTAGAAAAGGGCCATGAAAAACAAGTTTAGAAAAGCACAGGCCAGGCCTTCACACCCTTAGCCCACCAGATGGCCCTAAATGCCAAATTAGGGGATCTGAATTTTATTCCAAATGCATTACAGCTTCTGAAGAGGGAATGCTCTATTCACCATGAGCAGGACAGTGCTCCAGAAAGATCACTGTGGCAGCAGCCTGCAGATTAGGGTGAAGAAGGAGGCAGGGAATGGAGGCAAACGCCATTGTGGAGGTTGCCTCAATGGTCCAGAGAAGACCAGCGACAGTTTCTGGGGATGGGGAAGGATTGCGCCTGCAGAGACAAATCTTGAGGATCTGAGGATGAGTCTGCTCTTTGCTCTTTCAAGTGATGAAAAGGTCAAAGAAGAGGTAGAGGTTTCTAACCTGGGCAAACTAGGGGACAGTGATGTAATGAAAAAAACAAAAGAAGAAAGAGAGCTTTTTGGGATGGGGTACAGTATGTAACTGACCTCAGAGTTCAAAGTTAGTCGTAGCCATAAGCTGCTGGTTTCATTGAATTCATCACATTTTCTTTAAAATGAACTTGGTGAAGTGATAAGCTGCATTTCTCTCCCTGTTTTTGTTCCCAGGGCTAAATCTGGCTGTTGACTTTTAACATTCTGTTGGTGTATACAATTCGCTGATTTGACTTCTACTGTCATTTACTCCTAAACATTCCTAAACGTAGTGTTTCTGTTGCAGCTAGCTAATACTTGGTCTCTAACATGAACACTGTGTTTAGAAATGGAGTATGGTGTGTATCAGAAAATGTAATGAGACTAAAGCTGAAAATATCAGAAAATGCCACCCTCGTCATGCCTCCCCCTGTCCCCTAACCCTCATAACAAAACTGTGGGATTACAAAGGTTGGTACCAGATAAAGCTGTGCCCTCTCACCCTTACGAGGACTGGCTCCTCGAGGCATTCTGAATGGAAAAAAAATATTTATCTAGTCTAACTGTCTCCCGCTATAATTTCTGCACAGCAAAAAGCAAGCCCTGGAGGGTCCTGATGTTACAGACTTTGTTGACCTTTGACTATTTCATATGGAAGTGGGCCCATACGCCTCTTGATATTTGGGAAATACCCAAACTAACCTCCTGTTAAGAATCGTGAGGGACTTGGGAAGAGTAGGGTCAGGGAGTACTGAGGACCCTGTCCCTGGGTAGATACCTTTCCCAGTGCTGCCACTGGGGTTAAGGGTCCGTGCGAAGCAAGCAAGAGGAACAGTGATGTTGGTCTAAAAGGGATTTTATTATTTCCCCATTGATGTAATCTACGACCATGTGGTTCTAAAATACACCTGCAAGGGACCTTCGGGTTTGTGATTTGCAAATCACGTGACTAAAGGCATCCAGTTAAAGCTCATCATTATTGATGACATTGTATAACCCAGCCATCATCCTATTTCAGGAATGTTAATTTGACTTACTGAATAACTTTCATTTTCATTCTCTTTTGCTAGTGGCTACTACAAGTCTGTCAGTAAGAATTAGATGTAATTTATTTTGGGCTCTGCAATGTTATAATGGAGTAAAGTTGGTTGGGTTCCCCCCACCCCCCGCTTCAGAAACAATATCCGGAAAACTGAAGGACATTTAAAAAATAGGTTTTCACAAAAATAAAAGTGATACCCTTCCTCTTATCTTGGTTCATGCTACAGAACAAATGGAAGACTTCCTGCCTGGTTGGACTGTACTCATTTCAATCCTGCTTATTCCAGCCCTCAAAATTAAAATTGGTGATGAAACTTTCTCTTTCAGCCAAGATGGAGTAACAAAGACCAGATTTACCCTCCTGCCTGGAACAACTAAAAATCCAGACAAACTATAAAAAAACAATGTTTTTCAGGTATTAAGCATCAAGAAATGCAGGACAGATCACTGAGGGAAAGTAAACAAACCAGGTGAGCCCTGCAGGTATTCCAGCTCACTGCCTAGAGTGAGTTTTCAGGCAGTAGCACTAGGAGCAGGAATGCAGGTGAAGCCTGGTAGCCTTCCTGAGTGAGGGGATGTAGCCAAGAGCCCTGAGAGGTCAGAGTGACTACAGTTTGCAAGGTAGAGTACTGGACAGGAGAGATCTACAGAGAGAGAGAGACAACTCCAAAGATCTGCAAGGGGATCCCCTGAGTCTTCAGCTGAGTGTTGGTCAGTACATGCAAGTTATAAAAATTATCCAACACTGGAGAAAAAACAACCCGAAAGTATTAGAAGGAAAAAATCCCCTGGTGATTACATAGGGCCAAGAATATTTTGTGTTCCTACTAGTCAGAGTGGAAAAATCTTGCAACTCATAGAACGTCATGAGAGTACTGATGAGTATAATGGTACACAGCAGCAGCGGTGAAGAACTACGTGCCCTACAAAAATTGCTGCTCTGATCAACACCTAACAAAGCTTAAACGTTAGCTTCTGAAGGACAAAAATATTTGTAAGGTATGTAACTATGTCACAGAATAGAGCTTAAGAATTTTTATATGAATACAAAAATACCCATCACCCAAGAAAGTCAAATTCACAATGTCAATAATACAATAAAAAATTACCAGGCATGCTAAGAAACAACAACAAAAATCACGATACATGAATGAGGAGAAAAATCTGTCAACAGAAAATAAAACAAAAATGACACAGATAACAGAACTAGTAGACAAGGACATTAAAACAGTTATGATAACTATACTCAGTATGGTCAAGAAGGTAGAAGAAAGATTGAACATGTTGAGTAGAGGCACTGAACAAAATATTTGAAGAAACAATGGTTGACACTTTTCCAAATCTAATGAAAACTATAAATTCAAAGATCCAAGAAGCTCACCAAACCCAAGCACCAGAAATATGAAGAAAACTCTACCAAGGCATAGCATCATCAAATTGCTTAAACATAGTGGCAAAGACAGAATCTTCAAAGCAGCCAGAGAAAAAAAAGACCTATCACATACAGACAAAAAAAAAAAAAAAAAAAAATGACAGATTTCTTGTTGGAAACAATATAAGCAGAAAGACCACAGAAGAGCAATATCTTTAAAGTATTACAAAAAAAAAAAAAAACAACTCTGAAACTGTCCATCTAGAATTCAATACCCAGTGAAATTTTATTTCAGAAATGAAAGCAAAATAAAGCTTCTGAGACATACAAAACCTAAAACAATTAATCACCAGTTGACCTGCACAGAAGACTTTACAGAAAATCCTTTGGGCAGAAGGAAAGATGAAAGATGAAAGATGAATGTTTAGATCTATGGTATGAAGTGAAGAGCACTAAAATGGCAAATATAAATATGGCAATAATAGCAAATATAAATGAATATAAAACTTGTTTAAAATCTCCTTAAGAGATAATCAACTGTTTAAAGCAAAAATATTAATGTATGATTTGCTTTACAAAATATATAGAAGTAAAATGTGGCCGGGCGCGGTGGCTCAAGCCTGTAATCCCAGCACTTTGGGAGGCCGAGACGGGCGGATCACGAGGTCAGGAGATCGAGACCATCCTGGCTAACACGGTGAAACCCCGTCTCTACTAAAAAAATACAAAAAAATTAGCCGGGCGAGATGGCGGGCGCCTGTAGTCCCAGCTACTCGGGAGGCTGAGGCGAGAGAATGGCGTAAACCCGGGAGGCGGAGCTTGCAGTGAGCTGAGATCCGGCCACTGCACTCCAGCCTGGGCGACAGAGCGAGACTCCGTCTCAAAAAAAAAAAAAAAAAAAAAAAAGAAGTAAAATGTATGACAATAATAGCATGAAGTCAGGAGGTGGGAAATGGAGGTACGTTATTGTACAGTTCCTATACAATACATGAGATGGTATAATATTCCTTGAAGGCATACTGTGATTAGTTAAAAATATATACTATAAACTCTAGATCAACCACTAACACAACAACAAAGACATATAGCTAATAAGATAATTAAAAAACACACTTCCAAATAACTATGGGTCAAAAAAGAAGCCAAACTGGAAATTAACAGTTTGATCTGAATGGAAATGAGAATCTATCAAAATCTGGGGAAAGCAGCTAAAACAGTATTGAAAGGAAATTTAGAGCACTGAATGCTGATGTTTGAAAAGAAGAAAGTTCTTAAGTTAATTATCTTAGTTACCATCTCAGTTTATCTTAATTATACAAAAAAAAAGGAAATTATATCCAAAATTTAATCATAAAAACCTTAATCCAAAAGAAGGCACAAAAGAGAGGACAGGAGACAAAGAACAGATGTGAAATATAGAAAACAAGCAGTAAGATAATAGATTTAAACCCAACAATATCACGAAACACATTAAATGAAAATGATCTAAAAATCTCAATCAAAAGGAAGAGACTGTCAGATGGGATTTTTTTTAAAGCAACATTCAACTTTATGCTGCTTATAAGAAATGCAGTTTAAACACAAAGACATAGATAGGATAAAAGTAAAAGGATGAAAAGAATATGTACCATCCTACCATTAGTCAAAAGAAAGCTGGACTGTTTTATTAATAAATATTACCAAAGAAAGATGGGTAATATTTATTAATTTGATATAGCAAAAATCAACACTGTTCAAGTGCAGTGGTACAATAATGCACATATGGTAAATGGTACATATTTAAAACGCCCAGTTTGATAAGTCTTGACTTACATTATGCCATGCACCACAATCAAGATATTGAACATATCCATCACCTCCAAGTTTTTTCAGCCTGGGCACGGTGGCTCATGTCTGTCATCCCAGCACTTTGGGAGGCCGAGGTGGGCAGATCCCTTGAGGTCAGGAGTTCAAGACCAGCCTGGCCAACATGGTGAAACCCCGTCTCTACTAAAAATACAAAAATTAGCTGGGCATGGCAACAGGTGCCTGTGGTCCCAGCTACTCAGGAGACTAAAGCACGAGAATTGCTTGAACCTGGGAGGTGTAGGTTGTGGCGAGCCAAGATTGCACCACTGCACTCCAGCCTGGGCGATAAAGCGAGACTACATCTCACACACACACACACACAAACACTAAACTAAACTAAAAATATTACCAAAGATGAAGAGAGATATTTTATAATTTCAATTCATTAGGAAAATATAGCAATCCTAAACATTTATAAGCCTAATCACAGAGCTTCATAATACATTAAGCAAAAATAAATCCACATTGAGAGATATTTCAATAACCCTTTCTCAACAATTGATAGAGTAAGTTAACAGACATAACAAGAAGGACACAGAAGACTTGAGCAATACAATCAACAAGTTTGAACTAACTGACTTAGGAAACTCCAAGCACCAACAGCAGAAGACACATTCTTTTCTAGTGCACACAGAGCATTTACTAAGATACACAATATTCTGGGCCATAAAGCAAGTCTCAATAATTTAAAATGAATCAAATTATATAAAGCATATTCTCTGATACATTAGAATTACAAATCCATAACAGAAAATTCTCTGGAAATTTTTAAATATTTGGAAGTAAAACAATATGGTTCTAAATAATCAATGCCAGAAAGAAAGCAAAAGAGAAGTTAGAAAGTATTTTGAATTGAATAAAAATGAGAACACAACATGCCAAATTGTAGGATGTAGCTAAACCAGTGCTTAGAGGAAAATTTATAGCACTAATCACTTATATTAGAAAAGAAAAGTCTCAAATCATTATGCTCCACCCCAGCCTCCCAAATAGCTAGAACTATAGGCATGTGCTGCCATATTCAGCTAATTAAAAAAAATTTTTTTTGCAGGGTAGAGACAGGGTCTCAATATGCTGCCAGGCTGTCCAGGCTTGTCTTGAACTCCTGGTCCCAAGCAATTCTCCCTCCTTGGCCTTCCAAAGCACTGAGATTATAGGCATGAGCCACTGTGTCCAGCCCCTAACAATCTTTTTGTAGAAATTGACAAACCAATTTTAAAATTTATCTTGAACTACAAAGGACCTAGAATAGCCAAACAACTTTGAAAAAGACAAATGAATTTAGAAGGCTGACACTACCTGATTTCAAGGAATATTATAAAGCTGTAGTAATGCAGACAGTGTATTATAAAAATAGACAGAGATCTGGCTGGGCATGGTGGCTCATGTCTGTAATCTCAGCACTTTGGGGGGCCAGGGTCGGCAGATCACCTGAGGTCAGGAGTTCGAGACCAGCCTGGCCAACATGGTGACACACCATCTCTATTAAAAATACAAAAATTAGCCGGGCATGGTGGCGGGTGTCTGTAATCCCAGCTATTCAGGAGGCTGAGGCAGGAGAATCACTTGGACCTGGGAGGTGGAGGTTGCAGTGAGCCAATATTGCGCCACTACACTCCAGCCTGGGTGACAGAGTGAGACTCTGTCTCAGGAAAAAAAATAAAAAATAAAAAACAGAGATCAATGGGACAGAATCAAGAAGCCAGAATTAGAATTGTATAGTTATTTGATTTTTGACAAAAGTGCAAAGGCAATTTGATGGAGAAAGTATAGTATTTTTAACAATGATGCTGGATTAACTAACTATCCATATACATAAAAGGTACCTCAAGCCATACCTCATACCATATACAAGAGTTAACTCAAAATAGATCACAGACTTAAACTAACACCCAAGTGAAAACATAGATAAAGCTTAGAATAAAACACAAATAAAACTTTTTATTATTTTTGGGCTAGGCAAAGATTTTTTAAAATACAACATCAAAATCGTGATTCATAAAAGAAAAAAATTGGTAAATGATACTTCATCAAAATTAAGATTTCCAAAGACAAACCACAGAGAAAAATCTTTGCAAATCACATACCTGATAAAGGACTTGTATCTCAAATTTCAGTATTCAGGAAAAAACCCAATCCAATAAAAAATGGGCAAATAATTTTAACAGATACTTCACCAAGCAGACATATGGACAGCAAATAAGTACACGAAAAGATGCTAATGTCATTAGCAAACAGGAGAATGCTATTTAAAACCACAACAAAATACCAGTACACAACTCTTAGAATAATTAATATTAAAGATTGACTATGCCAAGTGTTGAAAAATATGTGGAGGAGCTGGGAATGCTCATATACTGTTCATATACTGGGTGTAACAGGGCACAACAGCTTTGGAAAATGGTTTGGAAAACAATTTTGTTAAAGGTAAATATACACCTGTCACATGGCCCAGACATTCTACTCCTAGGTATTTGCCCAACATACATGAAAGCATATATGTACACAAAGACATCTTCACGAATCTTCATAGCAGATTTATTTGTGAAAGCCCCAAACTGGAAACTCCCTAGATGTCAACTGACAAATGAATAAGCAAAATGTGGTATATTCGTACAATGGACTACTACTCTGAAATAAAAGTTATGGTTCACTGATACATTCCATAACATGGATTAATCTCAATATAATTATTACAAGTGAAAGAAGGCAAAAAAATGTATATACTATATGAATCCACTTAAAGAAAATTCTAGAAAGTGCAAACTGATCTATAGTGACAGAAAGCAGGTCAGTAGTTGTCTGGGGACAGGGAGATGAGTAACGTAACTGAAGGATTATAAAGGGGTACGAAAAAATTTCGGGTTTTTTTTTTTTTTTTTTGAGACAAAGTCTCTTCCTGTTGCCCAGGCTGGAGTGCAGTGGCAAAATCTAGGCTCACTGCAACCTCCACCTCCCGGATTCAAGCAATTCTCCTGACTCAGCCTCCCACATAGCTGGGATTACAGGTGTGTGCCACCATGCCTGGCTGATGTTGGTATTTTTAGTACAGATGGTGTTTCACTATGTTGTCCAGGCTGGTCTTGAACTCCTGACCTCAAGTGATCTGCCCACCTCAGCCTCCCAACGTGTGGGGATGACAAGCATAAGCCACCACACCTGGCTTGAAAAAACTTTTGGAGGTGATGGATATGTTCATTGTCTTGATCATAGTGCATGGCATAATGTAAGTCAAGACTTATCAAACAGAACATCTTACATATGTACCATTTGCCATAAGTATATTATTGTACCACTGCACTCCAAAAGTGTTGACTTTTGCTATTATCAAGCTAGATATCATATATCTAACCCATTTGAACCAAAGATCTTGTTCTGTTCTGGTAACAGTCACGTTTTCCCTGGAAATGGTCTGATTTTCTTCAGCATAGTGTGAGTGAATGTGACAAATGTTCTTTGTTGAAGAGTGGAGTTAACCAAGGAATGAAACAGCAAGTTATAAGGTTCCAAGTTGATGCCCACTAGTGGGTGATGATGATGGGTGGTGACGGTAGCCAACATAATAGAATACAGAGGTGAAAGATAAAGAAATACAAGGAGAGGAAGAAGGATCAGAGAAACAAAGAGGTGGAACGATAGGAAGGAAAGGAAAAAGAGGGGAGACAGAAAGATAAATGGAATAGGAAACCAAGTTCTCTACTCTTTCATTTTTGTATCACACTAGTCTGTTTCTGATGAGAGGAGGGTACCGAGGGAGGGTAGATGACAAATGCTTGAATTACTTTTATACACCATATAATGATTTAAAATAATATTATTGGAAACTAAATTAATTTGTCTTAGAGAAAACACCAGATACCATGCCAGACAATTACAGACTATTTTCCTTGGTTTTCTGGATATCTTTTGCAAGGTAAGGTGATTTATATTAGAATAGGGTAATTTTCACATCAATGTTCCCCAGTAATACTTTCAGCACTTGTGTTACTTTTTTTTTTTTTTTTTTGGTAGAGACAAGGTCTCACCATATTGCCCAGGCTGGTCTCAAACTTCTAGGCTCAAGCAATCCTCCTGCCTCAGCCTCCCAAAATGCTGGGACTATGGGCATGAGCCACCATGCCTGGCCTAGTCTGATATATTTAACCCAGCTGAAGTTGGTCACAGTGGTAGACCAAGAGCAAAATTCATGCAATATCCAGTTGGTAAAGGGTTGTTATCGGAGTCTGAATTCTCCAGCCCCAGCTCTGAATGTTAAAACTAATTCTCTTCAGAAAGTACCTTCAACATAAATCCACATTTGTTTTTAGCAGTAAGAAATGGTCTGTAAGAATCATAAGGTTTTCCTACCTTGACAAAAATGGTCGAATTGCATTCCTGCAATGCCTCCATTAAACTAATCACATGGAGACACACCATTTCTACCATCTGAAACAACAAACATCAAAGTTAATTCCATTCCCAGTGATATGGAAACCTTGCAAACTAGTTTGCAGCCACAGAAGACCGATGTCCTGTGCCCATGAGGTCTTTCTGCATAATGACCATAGGAGACCACTGGCAGTGGTGTTCATTCACCTCTGAAACTTCAAACCAGAAAAAGATTTTTAAAAAGCTCCAGAGGCTTGATAATTGTCATGCCTCCCTCATTCAACTCAGGGCTGCCAATGGAATTCAGGCATTAATCTCACTAATCTGCACTGCACTGACTCACACCAGGGGATAAATGGCTTCTGTTTCCTTCATTTCTAACTATGGAACTCTTTGGATGTAAGAGTTGTGTATCACGCTAGTCTGAGAGGAGGGTACCCAGGGAGAGGAGATAACAAATGCTTGAATTACTTTTATACACCACGTAATGATTTAAAATAATATTATTTGAAACTATACTAATGTGTCTTGGAGAAAGCACCAGATACAAAGTCAGACAATTACAGACTATTTTCCTTGGTTTTCTGGATATCTTTTGCAAGGTAAGGGGATTTATATTAGAATAGGGTAATTTTCACATCAATGTTTCCCAGTAATATCTTGATCCTTTCTCAATCTTGATCCTTTCTACACAGTGTCTTCATCGGCAGTAACTGTTTAATTTACTGCAGATCTGCTTCCGAGGCTTTTTTCTCCGTGGGACAAGGTAGTCATGCTTACGACAGTTCAAAGACAGTTGAGGCGAAATCCCTCATCAGAAATTCCTACAGCTGGATTTTAAATATTCCAGGGAGATTTTTACCAGACTGGCTTATATATGGTTTAACAAAATTTTCAGAATGAATTTAATTCACATTCTTTTGTAATATCATTTGCATAAAATTCATGTACAACAAATTCATTTGTAACATTTAAATATGGAGAGTGATTTGGAGGAGAGGTATTTCTTGGTATCAAAAAAACTAATGATAGAAGGAACATTTTTAATCTCTAGCCTAAGTTTAAGGCCTCAGTTTTGTTGTCTGTGAAATAACAGAATAGAATGTTTGATCTCCAAATTCTTCATTAGTCCTAGAATCTGTGATCCAATAAATGTAATTATTTTCCATAACAGTCAGAACTATTCAAATGCTACGATTTTCACATAAACTTCCTTTAAATTGAACTAAGACATCTCTCTACACATAGAATGACTGTATCATTTGCATCTCTAAAGAACAAAGTGCTTCACTAAAGGAAATATACAATCCCCTTTCTAATTAAGAACCAAAAGAAAATACTTCTTAGACTATTCTTCAATCAATTAAAAAAAACATTTCCTGAATGCCTTTTGTGGGCAGTGTAGTGTTGGGTTTTCAGGGCACACTGGAATCATCATTATGGTGTCCCTCCAGGGCCCCTGCTCCTAACAAACAAGAACTCTACTGATGATGTCCCCATAATCAAGACACTGGTTGCAGCTTTCTCAGCTGAGAGTCCTCCTCCAATACGCAGTCAGAACCAACGGATTCCCTTGTAAATTCCTTCCATATATCCTCCAACCTTGACTCCAGGATGAATACTCCACACTAGTTCAATGAAGTGGGCTTAGGCTAGCCATACCCCAGACATTTTCCAATGAGCTCTGGAACAGCCCCTCCCTTGGTAAGCCGTCTACTTTCAATAGTACTGGATTTGAAGATTGGGAGCATAGGTCCTTATAAGGCAACTCGAAAAGGTGAGGCTCCTTTCAGGTTTTGAGCCCGGAGTTGAATGAACACCTGTAGTCAGTCTACTCTTAAACCACCACAAATAGATGACCTAATTGGCTCAAGTTTTTCCAAATTGCTTTGAAATCCTCAAATAATATGAATCTCACTCCTAACCCTCTGACATTATAGCATCAAACAACCCTTCAAGGTAGAAATTTCATACAACATACATTTGATGTTAGGCAGAAAAAATAAAAATTGTTTCTAATATTAATAACTGTACTTGTTTGCTTTTTAATATTTATATATCAATATAAAACTTTTGAGATACATATACATTGTGGAATGGCTAAATCAAGCTATTTAACATGTGCATTGCCCTACAAACTTATTTTTTGTGGTGAGAACATTTGAAATCTCTTCATAGCAATTTTCAAGTATAGAATATATTATTAACTGTAGTCACCATGGTGTACAATAGATCTCTTGAACTATTGTTTATTTTGTTTTTAATCAAAATGCTTATTTTTAATCAAAATGCTTATGCAAGTAGAACATCCAGTTTATAAGGTAACAAATCCCTGATCCATTTATATAACCTTACAACTGAGATCTGTGAAAACAGGGAGTGTGAGGATTAGGAGTGGTGTGGACACTTTGAGATTTCATCTCAGAAGGGAAACTTGTCTGTGAACTCACCACTTTGTTATGGGCCATTAGCTGAAGGATGCTGGGTGTCACCCTACTCCAAAATTCTAGTGCTGTCAGCATCGCCGTGAAGCTGAATTCATTCTGATTTTGGAGATTTGTAGCGACAGCACTTTGCTCGCAATATACTGTCCAGAGCTGAGCAAAGATGAACGCGTGGAAGAGGGAGCACATGTGCAGCACGGAGGTCTGAAAAGGAAGAAGACAGCATCGGTGCATTGCATGTCAGCAGGCTGTGACCCTCCACGGAGCCCTCCCTGCATGGCTTCGGTCTTGTCAGGGAGCACAGTCAAAGCACAAAGGCATTATCTCAGAGTTACAAAGTCGTGATTCATCACCTTAAAACAATTTGCTCTGCTCTCTTCTCCACCAGTGGGAGTGTGCTCAGAGAACAAAGCACATTTTTGAAGAGAAGGCACCTTAATTTGCTGAAGAAATCTACCCACCCCCTTGCCCTTTAACGGAACTGACATTCCCATCCCAAAACTAGATAAGGGAGAACAATCATTCTGCCATGTTAGGACGTTTCCTCATCTGTAAAATGGGAATAAGAGTAGCCTCTTCAAAGCATGGGAGTAAAGGAGGGGATATACGTGAACACCCCGCCCAGAAGTTCTTAATCATAGCAGCAGCAGCAGAGTTCCTCCTCTTAGCGAAAAGCACGTGCCGAGAGAGCACCTACAACACGCCAGAGACTGCGCTGAAGGCTTTTCCTAGATCACCTCTGTCACTCTCCAACCATCCCCTCGTCTATTTCACAGGTGAAAATCTGAATGTCAGAGAGGTTAGATACTTGTCAAGCTCATAAAATCACAAGTACCATAATTAGGAACCAAACCCAGATCTCAGTTGAAATATTAGGAATTGACTGCCTAATTCCTTTTGCGAACATCATTTGGATCATTGGGATGGGTGTGCCATTTTATCACATCATCAGCTTGCCCTGTCCCAAACCCGAGCTGTCCCCAAGGCCACTGTGACCTCCCAGAACTTGCCGAAGCTCTGTGAAGGTCCCCTGGCTCCTCCGAGCTGATTAGTACCAATGTGTCTGGTTTGCCTGGACAGGTTCATGACTGGTGCCTGCCTTGGGTTTACTTTCTTCCCTTTAGCACATCATCTGTCTCTGCAATTTACAAAGTTCCCCTGCATAGGTCATGCCAATGTGTGCTTTGCTGAGTTTCCAACTGGCCTCCTTGTTTTCATTTTGTACTTTCCTGTATCTCTACAGATTTCAGTTGAAAAGACAGTACACGAAGAATTAGATAGAGAATAAATTTTTCTCCATTTTGTCTCTGGTTTTAAAAGCTGATCACAGAATTTTGATTATATTTCTAGCCTTTTATTTCTCTTCATTATTTTGAGACAGAAATGCCTGGGAAGCCAACTCTTGCTTGCCTCCATGATTTATCTTCATAAAAGTAAGTCTAAAAACAATTTGGGGGCAGGGGGAAAGACAGTCTGGGAATCTAAACAACTTTAAATAAGACATTAGCACAAAGTTGTGTTTCTAACATCCACAGGAGGGCAAGTGATAAGATGCATTTTCTTCTCAGAAGAAACATAATTGGCTGATAAGGTTTCCATTAGCAATTGCGATGCATACGGTCTTAATCTTGCAGAAATCACTTACCTTTGATTGCTCTGGAAATCCAATCAGGATAACAATAAGATGGTCTGCAATGTGGGAGCCTGCATCCAGAGGAATGGGCAGGCAGGGAGAGGAGGCATTTGGGCACACTGCATTGTGAGTGAGGGAACCCAGCAGAAGCCAGGACAACAGTCGGATGTGGGAGACACACTCGATGAATTCTTTAGGTCTGTTAGAGAAGAAGGAGTGTTAAAGATAATTTTATGTTTTCTGTTTCATTGGGTGCATCACAAATGCTTGTTGGAGGAAGGGATAGAAAATGTGGCCTTGCAGGCAATCACATAAAACAAAATGCCAAGGCAATTGAGTGTCAACAAAATGATGTATCTGTTCTTCTTGTTTTCCACTCTAATCCTGGATCTCAGCTTCTTGAGAAAAGAACAGCCTTTGGTGACACAGGATTACACAGCATTCTTCCACAAGCCTGGCTGCCTCTCTGACTAGCTTCCCTTTCTAAACTCTTTTCACTCCTGCTGTAGAAATGTATTCTGTGGTGGGCCGGACACGGTGGCTCATACCTACAATCCCAGCACTTTGGGAGGCCGAGGGCGGGTGGATCCCCTTAGGTCAGGAGTTTGAGACCAGCCTGACCAACATGGCAAAACCCCGTCTCTACTAAAAATACAAAAATTAACCAGGCGTGGTGGTGCGTGCCTGTAATTACAGCTACTGGGGGGGCTGAGGCAGGAGAATCACTTAAACCCACCAGCGGAGGTTGCAGTTAGCTGAGATCGCGCCACTACACTCCAGCCTGGGCAACAGAGCAAGATTTCGTCTCAAAAAAAAAAAAAAACCCACAAAATTTCTTCTCTGGCATCCCCCGTAGAGGGGAGGAAGGAGATGAGAAGATATAACACAGCTGCCCATTTTCCTGCTCCCCTGTGATCTTCTCCTCCCACGCTTCTGATTCCCACTCTACACTTTTCCTCTGGACAGAAGGCTGACCACGCAAAAGGGCGGGCTCAAACCTACCCTGAGTTCCCAAGTCAACAAACCCATACACGCCTCTCTCTTCTTTAGCCTCCCTGAAAGGCAGGGTCAGGGGCTTGTACAACCTAACCTTGCACCAATTTCATCCCTGCTATAGTTTTTGTTCCAGCTATAATCTAAGCTGCTTGAAGGCAAATATATTGATATGTACTTATTAACTTACTTAACTAGTTGAAATCAAGCATTAAAGTGGTAATTCTAAGCTCAAAATTTTCATTCTTCATTAGGACAATTGGTTTTGTGGGAGGACAGGTTTGTTTTTTGGCAGCATGTCACAGAGCAGTCTGGGTCAGCAAGCATGTATGGAGATGGGATCCAATTTCCATCTTCTTAACCAAGTATATTCCACTCTCATAAATCTTCAGTGTACTCATTAACTCTAGCTGAGCCCAGGGAAACTCAGGCGTGTTTCCTGCCTTCTTTACCCTCATTCCTGGAATAGTAAGCGTCTTACCCTTGCTGCATTGCAGAGGGGGGATGATAAAGCCAAGGCAGGTAGCGGATCACAGCTTTGTTATCTCTGTGGTTGCCCCGTGAGATGTCCATGGCTGCAATCTGGGCCAGCCCCACTTTGAGATGTCCCCCAAAGGTATCTTCATGCAGAGGCTGAGAACATGTCTTCATGTGGCTCTACAAAACCAAATGGTATTTTGTAACTCCGGCAGACACCTGGATTCATTCCAGGCCATTCTTTGAAAAGATCAGGTTGTCATTGCCACCCCTCTTATGGCCACTCTGAGCACATAACCTGCTTAAACTTCTTCAGAGCCTTCCCATTGTGCTTAGGATGAAAGGAGGGAAAGTTCCCTAGTGTGGCCTACAACATCAGAAAGATCCAGCTACTGAGAATTTACCCCTTCAGCCTGCAGCTCCAGCTGTGTTGGCTCTCTGCGTTCTCTCCCGCTGCCATTCCCTTTGTCTGGAAGGCCATTCCCACCTCTCTTCACCTAATTGTTCAGATTTTGGCTCAAGTATCACTTCCTCCGGGAAGCATTCCCCGACCTCCCTGGCCAGGTCCGTGCTGCTTTCTACCTCTGTTTCATAGCAATTGTGAGAGATACATTTTTACTGTAGTTTGTGTGAAATGTTCATTAAATGTGGCCTCCTCTACCGGACTATACATTAAATGAGAGCAGCTGTTGTGTCCGCTTTTGCTCATCACAGCATCCCCAGTGCCCAGAACAGTGCCATGATATTATAGGTGCTCATACATATTTGTTGAATTAATTTAGAAAAATTTCTTTGCTCAGTGTGAGCTCAGTGGGAAGAGCACTGAACTAGGTGTTGAGACCTAGGTTCTAGACCCAGGTCTGTCCTAGCTAGTCCCATGGCCTTAGATAATCCACTTGCCACTTGATCCTTCTGATATGTTTCCCAATAGGTAAAATCAGAGGGTTAGATTATGACTGTATTCCCAACCCTTTGATGACCCTGCTTCCTACTTATTATTTTGTGAAAGCATCTGCAAAACAACCTAAACACGTTTAGGTAACAATTGTTTCCTCTTCTTTGTACATCAAAGTCATTTAAGTGTGGGCAATCAGATTCAGCAAGCAGTAACCAGCACAGGAGCAGACGATAGGGGAGCTTATTAAGAAATGACTGGGTTTACATATGGTGAGATATGCTCAGTTTACATTTTGATTCTACTTTCTGCCTGGGATTTGCAAATCTATCACTATACCAAAAACCACTGTGATCATCTGAGCAGAGCCAGGGAACAGGTCAGTGATTAAGGGACTGTATTTTTGCTGATGAACTTCTGGGATTACTAGCTCCCAATTATCAAAAAGGAATCATCTAGCGCCAGATTGCAATTTGGCTGCTCCTTGGACCATGTTTGGATTCTCTTCTGCACTCTGCCTAGGGCCTTGCTCAGATCTCTCAAACTATTCATCTTTTAGCTTCCTAGTTGAATCATAGCAGGAAAGTGGACGTGCATCAGCAATTCATTCCATCCTGCAAAAACTCAATCATCTCAACAACTTCACTGGGATTGTGTCCATATGCAAATTAAATTTTGTTCTATCCCCTTTCATCAAGGATTTTCTTTAAGAAAATAGCTTCGATGCAGCAAAAAAATAATACATAGTATATGTTTGCATAATGTGCTACAGTTTATGAAAGTCTCTTCACGTACATTATTTTTTATTAAACCCTCATAACAGTCGGGCAAGGTAGGGATTATTGGATTTGTTCTTCAAAAGAGGAAACTGATGCTCAAGGTAATTAAACGATGCTATGCGGTAAAAAGAGAATGAATTGAGAGTCACAAGAATCTTAGGTTCAACCTTGACTTTACCACTTAGTAGTGTTACTTGAGCAAGTAGTACACCATCCCAAGCCTCAGTTTCTGAATTTGTAAAATGGGGATAGTATCTTAACAGAGGTATTGTGAGAAGTGAATATATGGCAAAAGTAAAGCTATGCATGTGGCTGATGCCATATGAACGTCCTTTCCCTTCCTCTTTTCCTCTTTGCAAAGCTGGACCCTGGCTCTTCGATCCCCCAAGGCAAGGGCTATTCAACAGTGCCACAGCTGCCTCCCCAGGTAGCAATAAGTTCCCTATGGTCTACTTAATTCTCTCAAAGCATCTCTGTTTTGTGAACCCGAAGGATGAGCAGGTGGTGGTCATCTCACCTTCAGTTTGGTCAGCGTGTGCATGTCTGCCATGAAATCCAGCACTTCATTGATGTACTGCCTCACACACTCCATCGCTGCAGTCCCACACTGAAACGCAAGGACACAGCTGGGTCACAGCTTCATTTTTGCCCTGACTGCAACGACTGCCTCACTCTGGTTTCACGTTGTTTACTAAGGAGTTGTTTCACTTTCTGGATTTCTGACTCACTCCATTACTCTCAGCATAGTCTCTGACTGTCTGCTCAGCATTTGGACAAAAATTGATAGAAAGTTTGTGGCGGAGAGCAAAGAAACAGGAGAGGCCTATGAGAGATGGGGCTAAATGTTTTTATCCACTGGGTTATTGGACTGATTTTCTGTGTGTGTGCTTGTTTTTAAACTGCTTTGTATGCAAAGATTCAGCCTATGTCACGCCATTAGTATCAGAGTCTTTAGGACATCATTCATCCCAAAACATAGCAACACATTCTCATTCTAGGGAAGTCTTAGTTACACATAAAATACATGCCACCAAGTTCTACCACCAGAATCTTGAATCTATTTTCTGTCAAAAAGTACACAAACAAGCATTGTGTTTGCTGAAAGAGTCAAAAATTCTCATACTAGTCAAGTCACTTGCAAATTAACTTCTTACACACAGTAGGTACACTATTCAATAGATGCATGTATTACTGTCAAGTTCTTGCTAGGGGATAAATAAAAGAAAGAAACAAAATGGTCATCTTCCCCACATGCTCGACGTGTGTTTGAAAAGTTTGGAAGGAAAAGAAAGCAAGTTTGTGTTTTAGGTCGTTAAATGGCATCGGCCTGCTCTCCCTGAGAATGCAGTGAATTTAGGATTATAAGCACAGCAAAGGAAAATGAACAAGCAGGCTGCTATATCAAAGCCATATGAGAGAAGCCACACATCAGGCTGGGTATCATGTGGATCAAACGAGGCAGGCTTTGAAGCCAGATGAATACTATGCTAAAGGCCTTCCTCAGCTTTCTTTAGGAAAATCTGGAACATTATAGACTTAACTAGCTCACCCAGTGGCTCTCATTTTCCCATATTCATGTAAATCTGCGCGGTACTGAACTATATCACCTTCTCTCTCTTCTAGAATGTTACGCTTGTCAGTTCTTCTGACAGGATAACAGACAGCAAAATAAGGTCATTGGCAGTCTGTCAGAGTGTTTTCCAAGCATTTCATACGTTCCAAAGTTTTCTTCTTGTAATTTAAATCAAGTGAAGGAATTATAAAAGGTTATTGTGTTCCTGCTTTTGGAATATTAATCCTTTCGTGCAAGAAAGGATTTCCCCCTGATTTATTCCATTTTCTCTGACCTTTCACATGTCATGCAAATAGGACTGGAGACTCTGTTCTTGAATTTCTTGAAAGGGATTTGTTTCTTTCACAGGCAATATTTTATACCATTTCAACTAGGCAAATGTCACTGAAAATAATTACTAGGAGCATTATTCAGTATTTGTCTTTTAAGTTTGAATCTCAAAAAATGAGAGCAAAGAATTTACTAACACCAAGTCACTTTTGTTCTAGAGACAGCCAACTGCATCTAATAAAAGACTTAAAATTCACTGCATGGTCAGGAGACTCTTAGTGAGCCATATATACTTATGAAACAAAACATACAATTTTCAAGCCCTCCTCCCTTTTCTCTACTTTGCAAAGCTTAAGAATAACGTTAGGTGTGTTATTTAAGAAACAAAACAAAATAAGTCAAGCTCCATTTGTTTCAGAAGATCTATATTTATTTCATAGGAAAACTAATGATTAAAAAGTTGAAAATATTCAAAACTCAAACTCATGAATTGAAGCAAATCATAGCTAATTCTTCCTCAAAACTAATATTTGATTTTAAAGTTATATTTCTTAGATTATAAAAGCAACACATTTAATATAGGAAATTTGGAAAATACAGATCATTAAAATTAAAATTGAAATTACCATAATCTTAATTCCTGTCCTCCACCTCTGGGAAAACTACTGTTAATATTTCCTTCCAAGTTTTTAAAAGTTTTTTAAGGTATATAACATACACACATACATATAATGTTGATAAGATTGAGATAACATTTTTCTAACTTGCTTTTTAATTAAATACATCATAAGCATTTTCCAATTAATTAAATATTATTTGAAACTTTGATTTAGTAGGCACATAATCGTCTATCTTATGGATGCACCTTATTTTATTTAAACAATACCCTGATGACGTTAGACATTTGCTTTGTTTCCATATTTCTGCTATTTTAAGTGATGCTTTAATAAACATACTTGACATAAAACATGTGTATATTTATTTTCTCAGACATATTCCTAAAAGAAGATTGCCAAACTGCCCTCCAGCAAGGTTGGTTTTACTACCAATAGTAACTTAGAAGAATACTTGTTTCATTTTACTCTCAATAAGTCTAATCATTGAGGAGGATCTGCTGGGGAGGGAAAAATGGGGAGGTATTAGTCAAAAGGTCCAAGGCTTCAATTATGCAAGGTGAGTAAGTCCTAGAGATTTACTGGGGAGCAGAGTCCCTAGAGTTAGAAATACTGTATTACATACTTAGAAATTTCCTAAGAGGGTAGATCTTATGTAAAGTGCTCTTATTGCTAATGACAAACAAACAAAAGCAAACAAACAAACAAACAGGCAGGAAGAAACTGTTGGAGGTGATGGATATGTTTACGGCATAGATCACAGTGGTGGTTTCATGAATGTATAATCATTTCCCAACTCATCAAGTCACATACATTAAAGATGTGCAGCTTCCTATATGTCTTTCATGCCCTGATGAAGTGTTTTTTTTTTTTTTTTTAAAGAGAAAATCTGCTGATTGGCTAGCCAATTTTAATTTTTATATTTTTAAATATTTTTATACTTCATATTAACTTACAATTCATTGATTGCTAGTCAGAGTAGAAGGTTTATTTTTAATGGCTTATTGGTCATCAGAAAGGGGACTATATGTTGCTTTTCTGTTGTTGGAATGTTCATCTTTTAATTACTAATTTCAGTAACGCTTTTATTATTAGGGACTTTTCTTTTTTAGCTATGGCATAGGTAGCAAATAACGAGTTTTAAAGAATTAAACAATGAAGGAAACAGCGAGCATGCAGCAGAGACTGGCTAGCCACTCCCCAGGCCTGTCTTCTTCCTTGGCCCACAACTAGACCACATTTCCCATCATCCCTTGCAGTTGGGTATGGCCATGTGACTGAGTTCTAGCCAATGGAATGTGAGTAGGAAAAAAAACCCACACACTTTTAGACTTGGCCTGTGAAAACCCCATGGGCCATATTCTCTTCCCTTTCCCCAACCACAATCAAGCTGATTGCAGTGGACTGCACATAATGGAAGAAACCTGATCCCTGAGCATGCACGTAGAAATCCCCCTTTCCCTACTAAACTTCACATGAGCAAACACTAAACTTTCGTAAGTCATTGAGAATTGGGATTTTTGTCGCGTAGGACCTTGTATTACACTATCCAGAACCCTTAAAAAAAAAAATAGTTTAGTCATTCCACTCCCAGAAATCTATTATAAAGAAATGGTCTGAAGTATGGACAAAGATTTAAGCACAAAGATGTTCTTTGCATATTAACTACAATAGAAAAATATAGAAATAACTAAAATATCCAAAAATAGGCAATGTTTGTTAATATTATTTTTAATAGATAACATTTTCACAGCATTTACTATGTCTGACGCCTTGCTAATATGCTTTGCATGCATTATCTCATTCAATCCTCAACCTATATGTTAAACCCTGTTATATCCCATTTGACAGATGATACGAATCAAAGAATTATAGGTTAAATGCTTTCCAAAAGTCACATAGCTAGTAAATGGCAGGCCTCAAACCCTGATGTAAGTCTAAAGCCTACATTCTTAACTGCTATTCTATGAAATATAAGTATGTAGACAATGAATTTGGTCAGGACTTACTCCAGGTACAGAGGCTATCATCTGCTTGCTCAGGATTGTTGACTCAGCTAGTTTGGTTCCAGCATCTGCACAAATAAACTAATAAAAAAAGTGAAAGGACAATTATTTTTAAGGGTATCTGGACAGCAATAAGTCATTTATCATTTTATTAACTTGGTTTAAATTAATTAGAGTTATTTTCATGACAATCTGCCTTGGATAGATCAGATTTGCTAATCATGATGGTTCATTACTACCAGAAACTCAGAATCACAGTACTAAAATTAATACACAGAGTCTTATTTTACCCAGACTGTTAAGTGGCACTGAAATGGTGCATTCAATCAAGGAAAAAATAAAAGATGTCAGCATTGTCAGATTTATTGAGAAGTCATTCTATTTATTATTTAGTACTTCTTGACAGTTACTGTAAGCACATTTCATACAGTTTCATGATTTCTATTATCATATCATATATTTAGAAAGAAACCAGAAAAACAATCAACCTCAGAGTGAGTATTCTATCTGTTTCTTCCCCACAGAGGACCTTCAGCATCTCATCTTCCTGCCCCTATTCATCCACATGTATCCTCTGTGCTGATAAAGACCCCCACTCCTTCCCTGGGCGCCCAGAGGACTTTTCACACACTTCCATTGTACCAGTCACCACATCAGACTGCAGTGACTTATGAGTCTATTTCTCAACCTGCTATGAGCTCTTCAAGAGCACAGGCTTGATGCACCTCATCCCCAGCACTAGCTTGGTGCCACACACCTCAGAGGGGCTCAGTGAGAGTTTACGAAGCAAATCCATTAGCCAGTTATGACTTGAGAGCATTACAAGAATGCATTTGCCAGATTACAATTTAATTTGCTTCATTACAGATTTTGACAGGTGTTTCTCACTTAATGCAGGCATTCAACTATTTATTAATAGTCTTAGGAAAAAAAGTTAACCATGAAGTAGAGTTTGCTATAAGCAATTAGCTCCTGTTTAATTTATATTTCCTGGCCTCTGGCCAGTAGCCTTAACAACTTCGGGATCTGAAACTGTTGCTGTGCAGAGTTCAGAAGTTTCAGCACCAATTGCTCCACCTTCTCATTCATTCTGTTCTCATACTGGAAGGCAAGGGGAAGCTGAATGGGTCAGCAGGCTCGGTCCCTGTCACACTGGGGAGAAGTAATAGGAACTAGGGTCGCAGAGTAAATCTCTAGGAGGCCTGATAAGGAACCATGGAACAAAGGAACAGAAACTAGCATATTATCAGGCTAGTCAGGGGTTTAAATCTAAGCATTATTAACAGGTAGCAGGTTTTGGCTAACTGGGTACACCTCTAAGCCAAAGGCCTCCTGAGGCCAAGGAACCCTTAGACTTCAGGCTCAGGGCCAAGAGCTGGTCTTCAAGTGTGGGAGGGGTGTCCTCCATGGAAAGCATGTAAGTGTATGTAACTGAGTGGGGGCAAGAGGGCATAAGCAGAGCTGTCCCTGAGAGCTGTGTGACAGGAGTGGACACAGATCTCCACATTAACATTCTGTCATTTCCATTTGCCTCAAATACAGTTACAGAAAACTGAAGAATTTATTTATCCATTAACTCTGAATCTGGCATAGAAAGTGGCAACTGGTAACATCCTGGGAACACCTAGCATTTTCTATTATCTTATTCAGGTTTGCTATGTCTGCTCATGTAACTTAAGCTTATTTCTAATGTAAGGAAAAGTAAATAAACCAGGTTTTAGAAAATGAGAAGCCTTTAACTCCAGCCAAAATCTATAAGTAAAAAAAACCAAAAAACAAACAAACAAACAAACAAACAAAAACCCTGAAATATCTGATAGCCATACACAGTGAACAGAAGGAACACTCCCAGTGCAGCTCCTGGGAGAGACTGCATGTTTTCCCATAAAATTCATCTTAAAAAGCTATCTAGGCCAGGTGTGGTGGCTCACGCTTGTAATCTCAGCACTTTGGGAGGCTGAGGCAGAAATTAGCCAGGTGTGGTGGCACATGCCTGTAACCCAGCTACTCAGGAGGCTGAGGCAGAAGAATCACTTGAACCTGGGAGGCAGAGGTTGCAGTGAGCCGAGATGGCACCACTGCACTCCAGCCTGGGCAGCAGAGCGAGACTCTGCTTCAAATAAATAAATAAATAGCTATCTAAGTCTTCAGTCTAAGACAAACAACTTATAATTGAGTTCCAAAACCTCTGTGAGGACATCAGTATTAATTTTAATTAAGTTCTTTACAACAGAAATGATACTGCATAGCTAAGAAAGGCCGCAGGGGAGACAGAGCCATATCTACTGTGTGAGGTAAGGGGCGCACTTAGAGCTGTCTCTTTAAGGATGGTTTAAAGTCCTGGACCCCACTTGAGTATGCTTGCATGGCCTGGATGGGCCCTCAAGGTCAAGATAAGGTTTGTGAAGAAGCAAAATTTTAAATGTCTATATCACCCTTCAGTGGATGACTTTCCCACCCACGATACTCAGTAAAGTGCAACGCAGAGCCTAATGGAAGCACATTTCAGCAATCACGCAGCAACAAGATCTGAGGTTGGATCCAACTGTCCGATTTATGAGAACTCTTACTAGTCAGAGTTAATCAAAAATCACCCTAAAAGTAAAGGAGGTGCACAGAGAATCTGGCATATCAAAGGAAATAAAAGTGCATAAGCCTCAGAAATCATCTATTATTTTTTATCCATGCATTGTAATCCAGCATATTTTTACATCAGATACACAACTAAAACCTTACTAAACCTTTCTGTCTTTGTTTTATATGGCTGCCAACCATAAACTGAAAAAAGAAATCTATTATGATTTTATAGAGTTGCTCAAAATATAATGCTATTACAAAAATCAGAGAAGGAAATGATAACTGCTGTTGAAGGAAGAGTTCTGTACTTTGAGGGAAACTGGGCACTGAAATATGCATTCCCCCACGAATACAACAGAAACACGATATCTATTATGTGTCATTACTAAATTCATTATCAAAATGATACCCAAAACAGTGTCTTCACCTCTCATCTCATAGAGTGATCAGACTGTTACTAACTCAACTAATATTAATAACCCCATTCAATGGTAACTCTGTGAATTAAAAACAACAGCTGTTCCTCCATCAGTTCTCTGTCCTCCAGCCCACAATGAATCTATCTTTAAAAGAAAACCTTTCTTCAACAAAACAATTTCTCATAACTTCAATATGCAGGTATATCCCACAGAGTGGGAGTGATACACGCAAATTAGCAGAATATCTACTCTCTCTCTCTCTTTTTTTTTTTTTAAGATGGGATCTCGCTCTGTCACCAGGCTGGAGTGCAGTTGCGCGATCTTGGCTCACTGTAACCTCCGTATCCTGGATTCAAGCAATTCTCCTGCCTCAGCCTCACAAGTAGCTGGAACTACGGGCAGATGTCACCACACCCAGCTAATTTTTGTACTTTTAGTAGAAACGGGGTTTCACCATGTTAGCCAGCATGGTCTCGATCTCTTGACTTCGTGATCCGCCCGCCTTGGCCTCCCAAAGTGATGGGATTACAGGCGTGAGCCTCTGCGCCCGGCCGAATATCTACTCTTGACACATAATAGGAGCTAAGGAAATTTCTTTTGATTTGAACTTAAATAGTCTTTATGGTGGCTATTAATGAGTTATCACTTATTATGAAAACTCTATCTTGAGAACAATTATAACCTATTACACAAAAAATATCCACAGCAAACCAGCAAAAGAGAAAATACTGGAAACAAAAAGCAAAAATGTCAATAGATCTGAATTAAAATAATGTGCTAGTGCATCTGTCCAAAATGCAAAAGGAGAACTATGCCCTGGGGATCAACAATTTAGACTCTGAAATGACATTTTTCTATTCAGCAAGTTCTTTCCTATCTCCACGCCTCTTTTTCTTTAAAAAGAAAAAATCCACTTGAACATTTAAGGCCACCCAACTTCATATGTAAATTCACACATAAACTTTACATATGTAAACTTCATATGTAAGAAAACTTTATATGTAAACAACAGTGGTCATGGTTAGACAACCACTATAGAGCAAGCTGGGGAATTCCCCATGACGCCAGGCCTCCAGGGAGAACTTCTAGGAATTAAAAAGCAGATTGGTAGCAGTTGCTGTCTTGACAGGTTTAAAACTTGGATGATTCCACATTTCCTGGACAAGCATTCTATTTGTTCTTTAAGGGCTCTTTCTTACTGCCAGAGTATTTGGTAACACAAAGGTATGGTCCATCTATGAGAAGAATAGAAATGGTTCCATCTTAGTGAGCTCATCTACCTACTGTTATTCATTAGAAAAGTAGTAGAGGAAATACCAGCAGTTCCCTATGGGGTGAAAGAATGAATGGGAAACGTAACATTGGAGCAACAGACTCTGTTTTCAGCATGGGGACTGGTGTCATTTGTGATGGATCACCTAGGGAGTTTTTCCTTCTGGTTACTGATTTTTTTTTATGTTTGCAAATTGCATTTTCAGTTAACTATATCCACCCTCACTGGGTGGCCTTCAGATGATGGTCACTGATATCCATAAAGAAAGTCACTGTCTGCTCCTGGCAGATCATCTGTCCCTGATATAAGCTTGGTTGTCCAAGTGCCAGGAGCTGACAATGCCCATAGGTAAAGGGGAAAGGTTCCTCTGACTCCAGCCTAGATCTCTGGCCTAAAAGAAGTTTCCAGAGAGCAGGCTGTCATTTCCACTATTCTACAGAGAACACCTGGAGGACCCAGGCAGTCAAGGGCAAGAAAAAAGCAATTGAGAAACCCTACAGAAAGAGGCACTAGGACAGGCGCAGTGGCTCACACCTGTAATCCCAGCACTTTGGGAGGCCAAGGTGGGTGGATCACGAGGTCAGGAGATCCAGACCAGCCTGACGAACATGGTGAAACCCCATCTCTACTAAAAATACAAAAATTAGCTGGGCATGGTGGTGTATGCCTGTAATCCCAGCTACTCAGGAGGCTGAGGCAGGAGAATCGCTTGAATCCAGGAGGTGGAGGTTGCAGTGAGCCAAGATTGCGCCATTGCACTCCATCCTGGGCGACAAAGCCCATTTTTTGAATGAAAGACTCCATTTCAAAAAAAAAAAAAAAAAGGAACTACGCATAAGAGAAACAATGTTTCTCCTCATCCCATCTGATATGGTTGGCTGTGTCCCCACCCAAATCTCACCTTGAATTGTAATAATCCCCCCCCATGTGTCAAGGGGCCAGGTGGAGATAATTCAATGGTGAGGGTGGTCTCCCCCATACTGTTCTCATGGTAGTGAATACGTCTCACAAGATCTGATGGTTTTATAAATGGGAGTTCCCCCTGCACAAGCTCCTTTTGCCTGCTGCAATGTAAGATGTGACTTTGCTCCTCATTCACCTTCACCGTTGATTGTGAGGCCTCACCAGCCATGTGGAACTGTGAGTCAATTAAATCTCTTTCTTTTATAAGTTACCCAGTCTCAGGTATGTCTTTATTATCAGCATGAGAACAGACTAATATACCATGTGTGGCCCCATAGAAGACTTCTCTCCATGACTTAGGCAGGACCACAGGGCAGAAAAGGGAACTACTCTGTTTTAAGGCATGCCTCACTTTTATTTCTCTGATTAGAAATAAAAATTGCTTAAGAGTTTATGGAACAAGGATTTGTTACTTTGAAATGGCTTAAATTTATTTTTCCCTTGGTGCTGAAACCCAGGAACAAACTATGCTCAACATTTTTTGTTGGAGAAGACTGAAACATTTCCATAAAGTTGTTTTTCCTGGGCATGATCTGAAAATGTCTCTAAAATACCCCTTCAGTCTAAATAATTTTACAACTTGACATTTTTTAACTTAATGATTTCAATGACAAGGCACACATTCGTTTTAAAAAGATGAAATGGCAGATGAAAACCCATAAAACACATTCGGAAGTATCTTTTTGCTGTCTTTCTTCTTAATTTGTTTTTGTTATTTATTCACCTAACTGTGATGCAATAATCACTGTTTTTGTGGTTTCCTTAAGCACTGGGTAATTTAAACTGTCAGTGTTCTTTTGGCATCTTGTGACAAGTGCTTATTACTGTTGACTAATGTATTTCATTGAAAACCAATCTCCAGCAGTTACAGTATGGAGTGCTAGACCCCAAGAAGATCAGCCACAGATCTGCTCTGCTCAAGACAAAGGGCAATTAAGGGAATGCTGTTCACCATCCGCAGGAAAGCACCTTCAGTGCCCTGAAGTCTAGGTGGTTTTCAGGTGGCACATCCCCAACTGCAACACTCTTAGAAGCAAGTGACCTCCAGACACAGTCAGGCTGCTAACCTTAAATCCCTCCCGGGATATTTCCCTAAGCCCTGTTCACCTGCACTCTCCTCCAAGTCAGTGTAGATCCCATGAATCTTCAAAAAGATCTCTTTGGGCCGAGAGCAGTGGTTCACACCTGTAATCCCAGCACCTTGAGAGACCAAGATGAGTGGATAGCTTGAGTCCAGCAGTTCAAGCCCAGCCTGAGCAACATGGTCAACCCCCATCTCTACTAAAAATATCTAAAAAATTGGTCAGTCATGGTGGCCCACACCTGTAGTCCCAGCTACTTGGGAGGCTGAGGTGGGAGGATCACTTGAGCCAGGGAGGCAGAGGTTGCAGTGAGCTAAGACTGTGCCACTGCATTCCAACCTGGTAACAGAGCAACATCTTGTCTCAAAAATAAATAATTTAATTAAAATTCAATAAGTAAAAATCTGTGTGAACACTGCTTGTTCTCAAAGGCAATGTTGCTGCTGCTATGTGAGCAGAAGGGCCTGGCCAATGCAGTCCACAGAGAGAAATGCAAAGTTTGCCTCTCCTCAGGAGCACAGATATTTTCTGGCTGTGACTTTGCTTGTCTTCTTCCTGGGCTGTCCAGCATCTTGGTATAATAAGAGCCATTTCATTCTGATGACATCATGCCCCGCATCCATTGCTGTCATTTTCCAGCAATCACTGACTCGCTGAGGGTTCAGCGTGTCCTAGAAAGCCCTTCAAAGACAACTCAAGACCATTCATTGAAAGTACACCAGCTTTTTAAATAAATCTCAAGCCTTTGAGAAAAATTCAGGTCTCATCCTAATGATTTGTAGTCTCTGGAGGGTAAGTATGGAGACCAGGCAGTGGTTATTCAACAGTAAATGACAAGGGTTGTTCCTCATCTTCTCTACCAGGTCAACTCCTGAACTTCTGTGCATCCTTCAAGGTCCATGTGAACTCTCTTCTACAAACAACACTTCCTTACTCAGTACACATCTCTACTACTACACCTGTTGTACTACGTGGGAATTTTTTTAAAAATTTACACGTCAACTTCAATTACTAAATTGTAAACTCCTGGAAGGAAGAGGTCATGGCTGATTCTTCTGTTTCCTCAGCACCCTGCAGAGCACCTGGCCCATGTCAGGCCTCATAATGCTTCATAAGCCTTCCTCCATGTCCTAGGTTAAGTTAGCCACTCCCTCTTCCATAGTGTTTTATACACCATGTAGATTTTCATGAGAGTAGTTAGCACATTATCAGGATATGCATGTTACATCTCTATATTCCCAGAACCCAGCCCAAGATAGGTGGTCAGTAAATATTTGTAGTGGGAAATACTGCTGAAGAGTCAGATGTGGCCAGATGATGGAAGACCTGGATAGTTCAGACCTTACGAGGTCACTCTAGGTTTCTGATGCAAGACTGATGTGCATCAGAAAAGTAGAGTTTCAGCAAAATTCCTCTAGGCAGCCACAGGTCAGAAGATTGGCTTGGTGTGGAAAGAGATGAAGGAGGTGCAAAAAGCTAAGAGCTGTTACAGTAATCCCCGTAAGGGATGGAAAGGGCCTGTCAAGGCTGTGTGTTATACCAAAGGGAGCTGGGCTATGAGTCCTAACACACTGAAATCAGGTGCTTGATACTACCTGTCACTTAGGCCAGCACTGTGATCTTGGGCAAGTCACTGAACCACCTCCTGCAGTACAGAACCAATGCTTCATGAGGCTGTAAAGATTAAATGCTTAACACATAATAGGTCCTCCATTAGCGTTCCCTTCTCTCTCATGTCTCCAAATGAGTACCTACAATTCAGGGAAATCTGTCTAGTTCCTTGATACCAAGCTCCCATATTCCTTCAGTCATTTAACCCTCAGCTTGTAGGCCCAGACTCTGGGACTGGTCTTAATGCTCATCAGCAAGTGCTGACACAGCTGTGATGCAATGGCTGGGCACTTTACCCAAAGGCCATTGAATGACACCCTGATCCCAGCTGTAGCTCATGGCCAAGTCTCTAAATCTAGCCTCAACCCTTGGGTGAGAGGCAGGGTGCCAGGTTACCTGAACCCCTGCTGATTACTCTGGCACAGTCAGTCTACTTTTTCTCAACCCTATCCTCATGCCATTATCCCTAAATGTACTCCACCATCCTGCCTAAGCCTCCTTTATGCTTGAAGCCAGTCAACCTCTCTAGGCTGAACCCTAATCCCAGGCAAAGACATTTGTCTGTACCCTCCAGTCCTTTGTGACCCAACTCAAATGCTACTTCCTTCATGAAGTCTTCTCTGATTTCACATCATAAGCGGTGGGATCCATGCTGCTTTCAATTTCTCCCTAGGACTTTGTTTACCTCTCTCTCTCATGTTACTATCATAGCCTGTTTCAGGTCATCAAAACCTGCATGCCTGCCTAAGATGCTGAGTTAAGGACAACAGAGTAGAAAGCTTTAGTCCCTCAGAAGCCCTAAAACCAAAAGAATAATTGTTGACAGTTCTCCAAAGCCTGCCTTATAGTGGTCCTCGGCCTCAGTTGTCCCCTGAGGGCTGAAGTGTACCTATCCCCCACCGTGGGTACCACTCAGTGCATCCTGCCATTTGACTGTCTCTGGCCTGGCCTACCCTCTGCTTCACTTCTGCTTCACAGAGATTTAGGGACCGCCTATACTCATTTGACTCTGCAGTCAGACCTCAGCCTGTTCCCCGAATTCTAGTCTCAGGCCTGTCTCAGCTCTGGTGACTGACCTGCCCCTCTAACCTACTGGATCACGCATTTCCTGGGGACAAAAATTATTGTTTTATTCTTCTTTTTAACCCCCACAGAACTAATTCCACAGTAGGAACAAAATCAATACTCCTTCTTGGACATTTTTAGCCAGTGGAAATGTCAGGTACATACTCTTAGTTAGGTCGTGGTCCATATAAGATATATTATTTCTCATCTCTGGGCAAAGATGTTTAGTTTTATGCATACACTCTACACCTCCCTTAATTTTCCCAAACATACATGGATCTCATGAAAAGTTTTACAAATCAGGCATAAGCTTACCTGGACGAGCAGAAGAAGGTTTGTATCTGGTAAAGGAGATTTGAGTTTTAGGGCCTGCAGAAGTTCTAGAACAACACTACGAGACAAGTAGAATTTATCTCGTTCCTAGAGAAAACAAAACAGAAGGAGGTAAATGATTTTAGAAATTCAATTAGAGTAGATCTATGTCAAAAGAGCTTCCAAAAGATCCACAGGTCAGAAATAAAAAATAGTATTTAAAAACACATAATGAAGTGTCCTCAAGAAATAAAATTGGAACTAAAAAAGAAAAAAAAAGGCTTTTTTTGTGTGTGTAATGAGTTTACAGAAGCACTGAGGACAAATAATTTAATGGATAAGAAAAAGATAGGTTATCTCTTAAACATTGATGCCCCAGTATTTGGTTCTTATTCACAGGAAACAGGTTCCAAGAACTGCAGCAACTAAATCAGTCTAAAAGTATTTTTTCAATACAAAATTATTTAGAGAGAAACATATACAACTCTTTAAAGTATTCTGTGACCTCTCCAGGGAACTTATTTCTGAAATGACTATTTCAAGCATCCAGAAAAATGGAGAGAATGGAATAGAGTATGCACCTACCTACCACCCATCTTTGTCAGATCACATCATTTTGCTTTATTTGATTCATCCTTTTTTTGGAATCCTAGCTTCTTTCATTCTTTCTTAAATTCATACATAATATTTATACATATTTATGGGGGTACATGTGATATTTTGTTGCATGCACAGAATGTGTAGTGATCAAGTTAGAGTAGTTAGGCTATTCATCATCTTGAGTGTCTACCATTTCTATGCGTTGGGAACATTTCAAGTCCTCACAGCATTTTGAAATGTACAATATAATGTTGTTAGCTGTGGTCACCCTACTCTGCTATTGAACATTAGAACTCATTTCTTCTATCTAACTGTATGTTTGTATCCATGAACCCAACTCTCTTTATCCTTCCCCGACACACCCTTCCCAGACTCTGGTAGCTATCCTTCCATGCTCTACCTCCATGAAATTAATTTTTTTTAGCATCTACATATGAGTGAGAACATACCATATTTGTCTTTCTGTGCCTGGTTTATTTCACTTAACATAGCAAACTCCAGTTCCATCCCTGTTGCTTTTTTTTTATGGTTGAATAGTAGTTCATTATGTATATATACCACATTTCCTTATCCATTTGTCCATTGATGGACATTTAGGTTGACTCCATATTTTTGCCATTGTGAATAGTGCTGCAATAAACATGGAAGTGCAGGTATCATTCTGATACACTGATTTCTTTTCATTTGGATAAATACCAAGTAGTGGCATTGTTGAATTGTAGGACAGGTACTTTGTAGTCTTTTGAGAAATATCCATACTGTTTCCTATAGTGGCTTTATAATTTAAATTCCTACAAACAGGGCGCAAGAGCTCCCTTTTCTCCATATCCTCGCCAGGATCTGTTATTTTTTGTCCTTTAGATAATAGCCATTCTAACTGGGGTAAGATGATATCTCATTGTGGTTTTGATTTGCATTTCCCTGATGATTAGTGATATTGAGCATTTTTTTCATATGCCTATTGGCCATTTGTATGTCTTCTTCTGAGAAATGTCTATTTAGGTCCTTTGCCCCCTGTTTAGTGGGGTTATTTACTTAGTGGGATTATTTATTTAGTGGGATTATTTACTTTTTTTTTTTTAGACAGGGTTTCACTCTTGTTACCCAGGCTGGAGTACAATGGTGCGATCTCAGCTCACCACAACCTCTGCCTCCTGGATTCAAGCAATTCTCCTGCCTCAGCCTCTCGAGTAGCTGGGATTACAGACATGTGCCACCACGCCTAGTTAATTTTGTATTTTTAGTAGAGATGGGGTTTCTCCATGTTGGTCAGGCTGGTCTTGAACTCCCAATCTCAGGTGATTCACTTGCCCCGGCCTCCGAAAGTGCTGGGATTACAGGTGTGAGCCACCGCGCCTGGCCCTGTTTTTTGTTTTTTTACTGTTGAGTTGTTTGAGTTCCTTGTATATTCTGGATATTGATCTCTGGTTGAAAGTTGATTCATCCTTTTTAAATAATAAATGTCACAGAAACAGGTGAAGCTATCTATATGGTGCTCTCTTTTCTTTCTTCCTCTCTCTTCTCTGAAGTGGCCACTATTCTGAATCTGGTACTTATTGTTTCATGTATGTTTTTACACTTTATGTCTCCATTATAATATACAATATTGTTTTGCATTTTTTGACTTTCTGTAATGTTATATTGTGCATATCTTTCCACAACTTGTAATTACTCACTGCAATATATTTTTGAAACTAATCCTTATTGATACGCAGAGCTCTGGTTCTTCCAACTCAACAGCTTAAAATATATAATTGTATGAATTTACCAAAATTCATCGATCAGTCCTCCTGTTGATTGAATGTTGAATTGGTTTCCATTTTGTAAACCTTCTCTATTGCTGAATATAACACACGTGCAGAAAAGGACATAAAATATAAGCATACAGTTAAATAGATGCAGATGGCATGACACTGCAAAATAAATATTTGGTCTTCGATCCTGTATCTGACATACAACTCCTAAAATCTTTAGACTCTCTAAATTGATGTCTTTTTGTATGCTAATAAGTTGACTGATGGCTGGCAGCCTAGATAGCAGTAGGAAGGGGACTGATCACCTGAAAGACCAAGGCACAATTAGAGAGTTGGGACTATCAGCCCCACCCTTCAACCTTTAGAGAAGGTCTTAGAAGGGTTGATGGCTGGGTTGATCACCAATGGTCAATGGATTAATTGACCATGTCTACATAATGAAACCTCCATAAAAACCCAAAAGAAAAGGGTTTGGAGAGCTTCTGGATAGCTAACCACATGGAGGGTTCCTGGAAGGTGGCATGCCCAGATAAGGCATGGAAGCTTTGTGCCCCTTCCCATGTGCCTTGCCTTATGCATCTCTTCATCTGTATCCTTTCTAATATTCTTTATAACTGGTAAATGTAAGTAAGTGTTTTCCTGAGTTTTGTGAGCTGCTCTACCAAATAAATTGAGCCGAAAGAGGAAGGATCCCTAATTTATAACCAGTTAGACAAAAGCATGGGTAGAACAACCAGAGCCTACAGTTGGCAAATGAAGGTGGGAGGTGGAGGGCAGTCTTAGGGGCTGAGCCCTCAACCTGTGGGATCTGATGCTATATCCAGGTAAGTAGTGTCAGAATAGAACTGAATCTATTCTGCAGAATCCATTGCTTGCTTTTTGGTAGGAAGAAATCTCCACACTTTTGATCACAGAAGTCTTTGGTCTTGGCAACTGTGAGAGCAGAGGGAAAACATGGTTTGAATTTGAGTTTTTCCAGTCTCAGAAGATGGACTGAACACTCATATAATCACCTCCTGGGCAAACAACAGCACATTGCAAGTGTCTCAGAAGCCCTGTGTGTCCTGTCTTAATCCTTTCATAATCAAATAAGTAGAGTCCCTGTGGGGCTGTCTCCACTGTCTTTTCTTCCTATTCATTTTCACTCATTGTGTCTTGCCTCCTCATATGTCTGGTTATCTTTGATTGTGTGCTGAATGCTTTGTTAGGAAGATATTTGCAGAAATGATTTGCAGCCTGAAATGTTACCTTCCTTCAAAGAACTTTCTGTTTGTTTAGTGACAGGGGCACAATCACAGCTCACTGCAGCTTTGACCTCCTGGGCTCAAACGATCCTTCCACCTCAGTCTTCAGAGTAGCTGGAACTACAGGCATGTGTTACCATGCCCAGCTAATTTTTTTTTTTTTTTGTATTTTTTATACAGATGAGGTTTTGCCATGTTGCCTAGGCTCAGGGTTACCTTAATACACATACAAGGCTTGTAATATTTTATGTTGGGCTACCACAGGGCTTGACACTGAGCTGTGTCCACATGAAGGAAAATTACTATGGGGGTGTCTTTACTTCGTGGTCCCAGCCAAAAATGTGTGGGTCAGGAGGTGTGGTATCAGGGTCTCCATTCTTGGTAGGTTCTGGATTTGGACTTTTGTCCCTCTAGCCTCATGGGGCTTCCAAAACTGCAGCCTCTCAGTCACATCTAGATTGACAAACGCTCCCAGGGTAAAAATGGCCATCAGTGCTGGGCTCACAGCTCCGAATTTCTGGGCTCTCCCTGATGTTAGCCTCATAACCCTTCTCTATATAGTTAGTATTTTGAAGAAGTTTTCAGAAAATGTTTTGTTCACTTTTTTCTTTTTACTTTTTAAGCTAACTGGGAAAAAGGTTCAAATTATCTTGTTTACCACCACCAGAAGAGAAAATCCAGGATTTTAATTGTCATTATACTAAACCTATAGGTTATTCTGTGAGAATTACCTGTTTTTACTATTCTGGGTCTCCATCCATGAACATAAAATCACTTTCCACTTATTTAACAATCTGTAATGCTCTTGAGTAAAATGTTCTGGTTATCTCCATAAAGTTCTTGCATATTCTTTTTTTTAAGACAATATTCTCACTCTGTTGCCCAGGCTGAAAGCTCACTGCAGCCTCAAACCCCTAGACTCAAGTGATTTTCCCACCTCAGCCCCGCAAGTAGCTAGGACTAGAGGTATGCACCACCATGACTGGATAACTTTGTGTGTGTGTGTGTGTGTATGTGTGTGTGTGTGTGTGTGAAGGACACAGAGTCTCGCTCTGTCACCCAGGCTGGAGTGCAGTGGTACAATCATGGCTCACTGCAACCTTCACCTCCCAGGGCTAAGCGATTCTCCCACCTCAGCCTCCCAAGAAGCTGGGACTACAGGTGCATGCCACCATGCCCAGTGAAATTTTTGTATTTGAGTAGAGACAGTGTTTCACTATGTTGCCCAGGTTGGTCTTGAACTTCTGAGCTCAGACAATCCACCCACCTTCACCTCCCAAAGTGCTAGGATTACAGGCATGAGCCACTTTGTCCAGCCAAATTTCTTTCTTTCTTTTTTTTTTTAATAGAGATGGAGTCTCACCTTGTTGCCCAGGCTGGTCTCAGGCTCCTGGGCTCAAGCAATCTTCCCACCTTGGCCTTCCAAAGTGATAAGATTACAGGCATGAGCCACCACACCCAGCCATTGTACATTCTTATTAGATGTATTTTTTGTCACCACAATAAATGACATTTTAAAAGTATGTTTTATAATCATCTGTAGTTGAATATTAAAATTTGGTGATTTCTGGGTATTCATTTGTATCCGACATCCTTGCTGAGCTCTCTTGTAGGTTCTAAAAAGGTGTCTATAGATTCCCTTTGATTCATTTGTAATCATATCACCTAAGAAAAATGAGAGTTGTATTTTTCCTTTCTAATCCTTATACCTTTGATTTCTTCTTCCTGTCTTGCAGAACTGAATGGGACCTCCAGTACCATGATAAATAGAAACAGTGATGACAGGCTTTCTTGTCTTATTTACGATTTTAAAGGGATGACTCTTAGCATTTCACCACTACATACAATACTGGCTAGATGTTTCTGGTAGACTCACTATATGAAGTTAAGAAATTTCCCTTCTATTCACAGTTTGATAAGAGTTTACGATAAATGACTACTGAATTATAAAATATTATTTTCTTGCACCTGCTGAATAATGATAAAAGTTTTTCTTCTTCAATCTGATAACATGGTGATATTAATAGATGTTCTAATATTTAAACATTTTTATATATCAAGAAATTTCCAACTGTGTCATGAGGCCCTATTTTTAACGCATTGATTTGCTATTATTCATTCAGAAGTTTTGCATCTATGAAGGATATTGACCTATAATTTTCCTTTCCCCTGTTTTCCTTCTCTGGTTGATATCAAAATTCTACTTGCCTCATAAAATGTGTTGGGAAGTGTTCCCTTTTTTTCTATTCTATTGTTTGTATAAAGAAGAGATCAATCAGTTCTTAAATGTTTAGTAGAAGTTGTCCTCTAAAGCTGGAATAGTTTTTGAGGGTAGGTTTTTAACTATTGATGCCATTTTCCAGGCACTAAGTCTAGTTAATTATTTCTTTTTCTTTTTTTCTGGATGTTCTATATGATATATTTCTAGAAAATTGTACCTACTGTCAAAGACTTCAGATTTACTGGCATAAGGTTGTTCATTTTAAAATCTCTAATGTCTGTAGTTATGCTGATATTCTTCATCATTGCTGATATTCTTTATCAGTGTCTTTTATCTGGTTTTCTTGATCAGTCTTGCCAAGGGTTTGTCTATTTTATTAGTCTAGTCAAAGAGCCACCTTTCTGTTGTATTGGTCTTCCATTGTATCTATGTTTTCCTTCCTTCCTTCCTTCCCTCCTTCTCTCCCTCCTTCGTTCCTTCCTTTCTCCTTCCTTCCTTCCCTCCTTCTCTCCTTCCTTCGTTCCTTCCTTTTTTCCTTTCCTTCTCTTCCTTCTTCCTTCCTTCTTTCTTTTTTTTAAGAAGAAGAGAGGGTCTTGCTCTGTCACCTAGCCTAGAGTGCAGTTGGTGCAATCATAGCTCATGGCAGCCTTAAACTCCTGGGTTTAAGCAATCCTTCCACCTCAGCCTCCAGAGCAGCTAGGACCACAGGTGCATGCCATCACACCAGCTAATTGTTTTATTTTCCTGTAGAGACAGGGTCCTGTTATGTTGCCCAGGCTGGTATGTCTGTTTTTTATTTCATTAATTTCTGCTCTTATCTTTACTGTTTCCTTTCTTTAATTAATTAATTGCCTACTATCTGTTCCATGTTTTAAAATCTTCCACATTTTTAAATATGCTCTAAAATTGGTTGATTCAGGATTCTTTCTATGACCATTGCATCCACTTTGCTCACTGTATTGTTCAAATCTACTATATGTTTTATCTGCTCAATCTATCCATAACTGAAACAGAAAATCTCCCTGTATAACCTTGAATTTATCAATTTATCTTTGTAAGCCTATCATATTTTGTTTTATATATTTAGAGGGTATATTGTTAGCTCTATGTAATTTTTGAATTGTCACATTATCCTGGTAAATTACTCCTCTTATCAATATATTGTGACTTTCTTTATAATAATGCTTTTCAACTTAAAGTCAGTTGACTGACTTCAGCTTTCTTTTCATTAGTATTAGTGTGGTATATCTTTTTTCAAGCTTTTACTTTCAAATTTTCTCGGTGTCTTTACACGTTTTAGATGTAGCTCAATTTTTAAAAGTCAATCTGACAATCCCTACTGAGTCTAGTAAACTTATGTTTATTGTGATTCTGTCATCTTACGTGTGCTTGTTACAGCTTGTTCTGTGCTTCTCTTTTTGTCTTGATTGAACTTTTACTCTTGTTTTATTCTCTGTTTGGAACTTATAAATTGTATTTCTGGCCTTTGGAGCTTACATTTACAATGTCTACATGTATTCTTAAGAGTTTAAAGTTATTATCTCTGCCCTTCTTGTAGATAATATATAGAATGCTTTAGCTTCAATCTCCAACCACACACACACACACACACACACACACAAACACACACCCCATACAGAGTACTATTTTCTAGTATTTTATTGTTATTTTGTTTTTATGCCCATCTGATTAACATTATTATTATTACCGCTTTATATTATCAATGATCACTTAGATTTTCACACTGTACCAATTTCTTGGAGCATCATTCCTTCACACATTTCACTCCTTCCTTCTTGGTTCACTTTCCTTCTTACATCTTTTAGTAGTTGTTTCAGTAAGAATCTATTAGAAACTTTCTTATTTTCTTGATAGAATATCTATTTATCCTTCACTTTTGAAGGATAGCTTAGCTGGTAGAGAATTCCAGGTAGATAGTTCTTTTTTCTTATCATTTTAAAGACATTTTTTTTTTCAATTACCTTCTGGCTTTCATTGTGCTGTTGAGAAGTAAGTGTATTGTCTGTCTTCAGAGTGTCTTTTCCCTTGGTTGTTCTGAAATGTTTTCTTTGTCTTGGCTGTTTTGATGAGTTATTCCTACTCATGTACACTATGACATGAGCAGGTAAAACTTTAGCTTATTTATAATACTTTTAGGGCTCATTGCGTTTCCTGAATCAGAAAATTAACCATTTTCATCAATTCTAGAATTGATAAAAAGCATATTTTCCTTATCTGAAATATTTATTAGATATATATTAGAATTTCTCTTTATATTCCTCTCTTTATCTCTCTCTTCTGAATTCTAGATAATTTCTTCCAATCTATTTTCCACTTCACCAATCCTCTCTTTGCCTATGTCTAATTTGTTATTTAATCTATCCATTAAGTTTTTTATGTCAGTGATTGGTTTTCATTTCTAGATTTCTACTCTGTTTAAATCTGTCTGGTTCATTTTTTAAAATTTTTGAAATGACTAAATCTATTATATTATATTTATTTTTCATATGCTTATCATTTAAAGGATAGTCATTTATATATTTATATTTTTATTATATTTTATAATATTTATATATACATTCTTCATATGCATATCATTTAAAGTATAGTCACTCATATATTGCCATTTTAAATGATATGTTTATCATTTATATCTTTATCACATAGTTTTAATATTGAAAGTTCTCGTGGGAAATGATCTTGCTACTTGTTGACTTTCCTAATCTATCACAACGCGGGTTATATCTTCATTTGTTTTGTAATTTTAGATTATGAGCTCATGTTCATTAGGATTTTAACTATAGGAATCCTGCTGGGCATAGATTGGAGACATATTAATTCAGAAACGGTTGAGGCTTGTTTTGATCTTGCTTCTGCCAGATATTCCAAGGTTATTACTTGCTCAGCACTAATGTTATTTGACTCTTCAACTTGGGAGTTCCAAGAGCATGCAGGTATTATAAATTCAAACTCTAAACCCGATCCAAGATAGGCCCATGTTTACTAATTTGCAAGGGAGACTATAAATCTTTCCCCCAGTTTCCAAACTGAGACAGACACCATTCTTTGTCACCTCTATATAAGAATGTATTCTTTCCAAACTACCCTTTTACCAAGTGAATAGCCTTTCAAGGGTTCTGACTTTTTGCTAGGGATAACTCAGATCCAACTCCCTGCCTGGATAATCCCAAGACTTCATCTCCTTTCCTTGTATGGGCTTTAAAACTCTAGGCACTAAGTTGCCAAGACAAGCAACACCCTCACCACAGGGCTATTTATATGCTTACCACTCTGATCCTCAATTCCGCTTCATTTTTGCCCCTTTCATTCTTATAAAATTAGGTCTACATTAAAAATCACCTTTATTACATTTCATCCAGTGTTCCTAGTAGTTTAAGTGGTATGGTTTTCAGGGTATCTAGACTACCAGATGGCTAGAAAGTGAAGTCTCCAAAGTTCTTACCTTTCTGTGCCTTTTCTTTTGATTATATAAGGGAGACAGCTGAATTAGCTACTGCTATTTTTAAACCATTTCTTATAGTTTCTCATTATCGGCAAGGAAGGTAGAATACCATCAACTGAAGCTTTCTACAAGTAGTCATCATCTTGTATTAGAATGAGAAAGGGTAGATGATAATGGGAAGTAAGAGGCCACTAAAGTTATGAGGGATTTTGAAGAGATATTGTATGTAATGAATATCTTGAATCGGAAACCAATAATATCTTGAATTCAAATGCTAGAAAGGCCCCTGTAATCAATATCTATACCGTACAACATAGAAAGTATAAACTCATTATGATTCATCCCCCCAAAAAGTTATAATTTAAACAAATTAAACATAAACACAATGAAGAAATCAAATGGTTTCTAGAAATAGAAAATCTTTTTGGTGCTGTGTCTTACAGATCTACTTTTTTAAGTGAAAAAGAAGGAAGAAGTTATCTTTCAAGAAGGTTCTAAAAGAAGAAAAAAATGCTGACCATCGTGGTAGTTAGAAAACATATTGCTCCAGGCAGGGTAATAAATAGTTTCTAATCAGAAAAACCAAAGAAAAGATTATCATGGAACACTTAACATGACAGAATGGACCCAAGTTGGTAAGAAAGAGGACAAGAATGCTTTAAGTAGAATGAAAGCCTTAGTATAAAATTAGATTTTTATGAGGAAAATAAAGGGCTTATAGAAATGGACAACATGAATAAGAGACATTCTGAATGTTCAAGAGAGAACAACAGAAACAGAGACCCATTGAAAACAAGCTTGGAAAATTTGGAAATTGAAAGGGTAACATTTGCACATTGTTCTTAAGGACAGAAATGCTCCCAATTTGCCCTGCCTACTGCTTTTCCATTAGGACAGCATCTACCAGCTCCAACAAGGCTGCTACTGCCACTGGGCCAGCAGTACTTTTCCACTTTCTCGGTAGTGGGCCAGGGTTGCTACAGATAATGCAATAGAGAAACCATTATTAAGGCAAGATGACAAAAGATGAGATTCCAATCTCAGAGGCCAAGAACCCAGACCTGAAAAGACAGACACATGACGAGAATTAAGGAGCCCTTCAAAGGCTTTTACAAATGACAAGCTGATATTCTTCTACTTTGGGTATAAAAATGATATGTAGAGATGTCTTGCCTCCCAATCATGGGATGGTGAACTTGAAAAGGACCTTAAGAGGTCCTGTCAACCATTAGCTCTTTTCATTAAAAATACCACTTGTGTTCTAACCACATGACCCTCAGTTCTCCAAATCTGCATATGTGCATATTTTAGACAGTGTGTGTGTGTGTGTGTGTGTGTGTGTGTGTGTGTGTGTTTAAAGTGTTTCCTTACCATGGTATTTATTAGACCTCAGCAGTATTACTCATTTTTAACTATATGGAAGCAACCGACCTAAAAGGGACTTGCCACTGATTCAAAAGAATATATTTCTTCCAGTTTTCAGTTTCACAGGAACAAGCATATGGAAGCTTGCTTACCTTAGTGAAAGCTCGGTAACATAAGCCACACAGCTCCACCAGGTAGGCCAGAGTGAAGACGGCATTCTGAATTACAAAGCTGAGCAGTTTTGAAAATGGTTCCAACAAACTCTGCAATGAGATTGGGGCCAAATAAAGTCAATTGCTGATTATTTCATTTAAAAAAGTATTAAAATCTTATGATACTTTAACTAATGGAATCACTTTTTTTTTAATTGAAAAATCTGTTGCCAGGTGGCTCCTGTAGCAACCCCGTTGGTCTAATAAAAACAGAACTGCACCTTCAGTCGAGGGCTCCAAGAGCAGGATCAAATCATTTCACTGCTCAAAAAGACACTCATTTTTCCATGTGGCATCATTTACAAACCTTCCTAACTTCAACCCTGTCTTCATGTCCACCCTAAGCAATCAAGAGTGTAGGGTTGGCAGTAGGATCTTCCAGTTTATTTTCAGCACATTTAAGTGTTTATGAGTTCATCATATTCAGATCTGGAAACCTGTCTTCTGGATTAAGCAGCGCAAACCACCCTTGCATGTAAGTACCAAAGTACTATAGCTTATATAAAATTCACCACAACCCAGCCTCCTGCCAATGTTTATCAGGAAGGCATAGTCTGTTTCGGTTTCTCCCCCTGGATCTTACCCATAAAGGATCAGTTTTAGTTCCATATGTTTTCTTAAGTTATTTAGAAACATTTGTTGAGTACCTACTGAGTGTCAGACTGAGTTAGATGGATGATTTCATATAGTTTATCTTATTCAAATTTTTCATAACTATCCTGGGAGACAGCGTGTTACAATATAGGTAACGACACAAGCACTAAATTCTGATACAAGGGTTTTCACAGTCTAGCTCACTGTGACCTTGAATAAGTGATTTAATCTCTCTGGAACTTGGTTTTCTCTTCTGTAAAAGGGGAATACTAACGGCTTCCACCTCATTAGGGTGCAAGTTATGAGAATTAAAAGAGATAACATATGTAAAGCACTTGGCACCAGTAAGCTCTCCATCATTGTTAGCTATGGTCTTCATTATTAACCTTCTGAAGCTTTAGTATCCATTCCTATTCTGCAGCTTAGGCAGTTAAGTAGACAAGTAATTTGCCTAAGGCCATGAAGGTATCAGGTGGAATTCAAAGCCAAGTTCCAGGGCAATTTTCCAGAGGTAGAATTTCTCTGCAGAGAAGATAAGATTTTAACTGGACTCCAAAACACTTGCATGCCATGATTTCCACTACTTCTCAATCTCTATAGTGCTCGCTGTCTGGTTTTCAAAAGAAATACATGTTCAGTGTCAAACTCAAGATATGTAGGAAAGGACACATGAGGAAGTAAAAGTCATCCATAGTCCCACCACCTCATGATTACATTTTGAACATAGTGGAAATATTACACATGTAAAATCTTGTATTTTTTTTTATTATACTTTAAGTTCTATGGTACATGTGCACAACGTGCAGGTTTGTTACATATGCATACATGTGCCATGTTGGTGTGCTGCACCCATTAACTCGTCATTTACATTGGGTATATCTCCTAATGCTCTACCTCCCCCATCCCCCCTCCCCACAATAGGCCCCCGTGTGTGATGCTCCCCTTCCTGTGTCCAAGTGATCTCATTGTTCAATTCCCACCTATGAGTGAGAACATGTGGTATTTGGTTTTCTGTTCTTGCGATAGTTTGCTGAGAATGATGGTTTCCAGTTGCATCCATGTCCCTACAAAGGACACGAACTCATCCTTTTTTATGGCTGCATAGTATTCCATGGTGTATATGTGTCACATTTTCTTAATCCAGTCTGTCACTGATGGACATTTGGGTTGATTCCAAGTCTTTGCTATTGTGAATAGTGCCACAATAAACATACGTGTGCATGTGTCTTTATAGCAGCATGACCTATAATCCTTTGGGTATATCCCCAGTAATGGGATGGCTTGTATTTTGTTTTTTATTAACTTAATATAACATCAGAAATTCCCAGTGCCATTTAATTCTTCAAAATCACCAATTTTAATGGTCACAAAGTCACATTTTAGTATAAATAACACTGCAATAAAAATATTTTACATGAAATTAGCATTTGCATTTTCTTCCTTGAATAGATTCCCAGAAAAAAATGACTAAATCAAAGGATATAAGCATATTTGAGGTTCTTTTTTCTTATTGATACGAAAATGAATGCACTCTGTGTTAGTTGACCCTAAAGATAGGAATTCTGTTTTTTACTTATTTGTATTCCCCACAGAAATCCATGTGGTGCTTTCCATATAGAAAATCTTAAAGAAACTCACAGAAATAGTACTAATGATTCATTATTCTTTGCTCCATATAAATGCTGTTGCCTTGAGGTTGGGTGCAGTGGCTCATGCCTGTAATCCCAGCACTTTGGGAGGCCGAGATGGGTGGATCACTTGAGGTCAGGAGTTCGAGACCAGCCTGGCCAATATGATGAAACTCCATTTCTACTAAAAATACAAAAATTAGCCAGGCATAGTGGCACATGCCTGTAGTCCCAGCTACTTGGAAGGCTGAGGCAGGGAGAATTGCTTGAACCTGGGAGCCAGAGGCTGCAGCGAGCCAAGCTGGCATCACTGCACTCCAGCATGGGTGACAGAGCGAGACTCTGTCTCAAAATATATCTATATATAGATGTGTGTGTGTGTGTGTGTGTATACTATTGTCTTAAAACATTGACAATAGATGAATGGAATGGGAATGTCTCATGTTGCACATAATGTATCCTTATTGGTCAAAAAGAGAAGCCTGAATTCAAGCCTATAAGGAAACTTGCTCTTATATCTAGAAGAGCAGCACAGTGATGGGGCAATACGGACCCAAAGGACCTATGTTCAAGTCTCAAATCTTCTACTAACCAGCCATGTGATCCTGGCCAAGACACTTCATCTCTCTGAACCTGTTTCCTCATCTGTAAACGAGCGGATTGAACCCAATGATCTCTTTGTAACTTTCTAGCATAAACCATGAGTCTATGAAAGCACAGTCAACTTAAATAGTTGCAGAATACATACATTGTTGGTATATTAAATAGTAATTACAAGCTATAGCAATGCAAACTATTGTACCACGGCATCGAATGCAGCCAGAAAATATAGCTTGGAATAAAAAGGTGAATGAGACATGGTGCAGAACTTCTTGAAGCTTGTGGTCTCATTGGGACCACTTCAGGGCAATGTAAGTGCTACTATAGAGAGCTCTATCAAATACTGTGGGAGCTGATACAGGAGAAAGTTGCTACAGATAATATGAACATGTATTTTCATTAAACGGGACCTTGAAGAATGAGAAGGAGTTCATCACACCAACAAGGGCATAAAGCATTTCAGGCAAAGGAAACGGCCTAAGCAAAGGCAAGGAAATATGAAATTAAGTAAGATTATATATCTGAAGCATTAAGCACAATGTCTGCCATATGATAACAAACAGTGTTTGTTGTTTCGATGATCATGATGATAACGCTGATCCTGAAAGTGCACAGGAGGAATGGATGAAAGAGACATGGAGCCAAAGATTAAATTGGAAAGGTGGGCTGGAGAGTCATGAAATAACATCTTAGATACCACATTAAGGAATCTGGACATCATCCTGAAAGAAATGAGAAGTTATCAGATATTTTAAAGCAAGGAACCAACACAATAAGATCCTGTTTAGAAGGATCGCCTGGTTAGTAGTATGGGGGATGGATTGGTGGCCATGGCACAGGGCTAGCAGGACCAATTATAAACCATGACATTGTGATGTATTAGATAGAGCTCTTTATACAAGGCACTGACCTAGCGTGAAGAGAGAGAAGGAGGCTGAAAGGGAAGCATTTGGTGTGCAATAACTGTGTCTTCAGTATTGCTACAAGCTTTTCTCATAAGGTTAAAAAATAACTGACTAACCAATTGGTTATGTTTTTCTGAAACATACATACCCTTGTAGCATTGGTAGAAGGGATCTTCAAGAGGCAAATCATAATTCTCAAACTGGAATCTAAAGAACACTGTGAATAAACATGAAAAAAGTAAAAATCAGTTTCTACCTTAATATACCTTTTGCTTCAAATATGTCCTGAAAACATTTATTTTAGCAGAAGGAAAAATCTGAAATATGACTGCCTCTCTACAGTTTCCCATGCCATAATATCCTTTTTGAAAGAAAAATCATTCTCAGGTTAAAACAATTTTAATTAAACAATTATACAATGCTAAACAATTAAATAACTAAACACAGCTCCTAAACTATTTTTCAAAGATATAGCCCTAAAAATTAATGAGATAGGTGAATAGAGAGATGGGTGGAAGGATGGACGGATGAATGGATGGACGGATGGATGAATGGATGGATGGACAATGAACAGAAATTTGTTGGGTAGATATTAAATGTATCTAACTCTAAAGAGATACACCAATATGTGAAAGGCCATTTTGGGGGGGGGGGGAACCTACTTAGATCTATTTTAAAAAACCATGAATCCACATAAGAACCAGTTTCATCTGCCCTTTCTCTGCTATGAATAAACAAGATAAAAACCTGAGAAAATGCAGTAAAACTTCTACAAGAGAAAATCATACCTTACCTATCCATTCGAGTTCGATATTGACAAGATTCCACATCAAAATGTACTTTTTAAATTAAGTTTACTAGGATGAGGGGAAACGTTACAGCAAGAATAAACAATGATATGGTAAACAGATCACAATGTAGGCTGTAGTTAAATTTCTGCAGCTGTGTACATACATTAACTTCGTCAAGACAGTACAAAATAAGCCAGGAGTTTTCCAAGTGGAATCCTGGAACCAGCAGCTAGAAATGTGCCGGAATCCAAATCCTCAAGCCCCACCCCTACTGAATCAGAAACTCCCAAATCAGGCCCAGTAAGTTGTGTTTTAGCAAGTCCTTCAGGGACACTGATGCACACTGACGTTTGAGATCTGCTTCTATAAACTGATGAAAACAAACTATAGAAGGTTTCAGTGGTTTATTATTTTCCCCAGAGATTAAAAACAAAGGCAGAAGATGATCGGGGCAGTGCCCAGATCTGCCCTAGTTGGGGAAATTCTTACACAGATTGTGGAAGTATTTCACAAGTGCCTTCGAAGGGAACCTCTGGTTCTATTTAATCTGCTCGACACTCATCGGAGTTGATGTGACATTTACATTACTTTAAACCAGAGGCTGAAAACTGGCTGCTCATCAGGCCCCCATAGTGATTTAAAAACCAGAAAATGTCATATTGGGAATAAAAGGGAAGACAGACAACCTGAGGCCTGTGCTCCCACAGAACAACAACTGGCAGGCGTGAGTAGCTGCTGACCTCATAGAAGGACTGGCACATTCCAGTTCCTAAGGACCTCAATTCTCCTTATTATCTTTTCTCCCTCATTAACCCTGTAGGCAGAGTCCCTATGGGCAGGCTGATTGTCATGAATTAGGCATGCCACTTGTTTACAGCTGGCAACACTTGCCACTCTTCTGTGCTCAAGTTAAATCTTCTGACAGTCACATCAGCACACAGGCATTTAAATTTGCCATACCTCGGCCGGGCGTGGTAGCTCACGCCTGTAATCCCAGCACTTTGGGAGGCTGAGGAGGGCGGATCATGAGGTCAGGAGATGGAGACCATCCTGGCTAACATGGTGAAACTCCGTCTCTACTAAAAATACAAAAGAAGTAGCCAGGCGTGGTGGCAGGCGCCTGTAGTCCCAGCTACTTGGGAGGCTGAGGCAGGAGAACGGCATGAACCTGGGAGGCAGACCTTGCAGTGAGCCGAGATTGCACCACTGCAATCCAGCCTGGGTGACAGAGCGAGACTCCGTCTCAAAAAAAAAAAAAAAAAAAATTGCCATACCTCATCCCATCCCTTCTCTGAGCGTGTGTGGCTCTTTAGCAGTGAAGCCCTGATTGGTTCTCAGGTCCTAGGAGGCTCCATGTGCTTAAAATTTGTGCACTCAATTTCCTGTGTGTTGATGTACAGTAGCTATACACATACACAGTTTCAAAGTACTAACCCTTCTTGCTTGGATTTATTCAGCTACTCCAGATCTGTGGGCAAACAAGGATCATAGAATGTAAGAGGTGGTAAAGATCCCTCCTCTGTACTCCTGCGTCTCACAGTAACTCCAAACTCACAGCAGCACACGCTGAGCTACGGGTCCCTGCATTATCCCTTGCAGACCTATTAGTCGTATCTCCCTATTTGGAAAAATGTATTATCACAGGTGGCTGATCTTTGTCAAGTATCTTATGTATACATAGTACTCATTTCAGAAGTGGAGCTACTAATACGTAACCTGATCCTTTTGTTTTTCTGTCTACAGGAAATGCACTTTATTTTTATTTTATTTTATATTTTTGAGACAAGATCTCACTCTGTTGCCCAGGCTGGAGTGCCGTGGCACAAATATGGCTCATTACAACCTCAACTTCCCGGGCTCAAGCAATCTTCCCACCTCAGCCTCCCAAGTGGCTGGGACAACAGGTACATGCCATCATGCCTGGCTAATTTTTAAAATATTTTCTATTTGTTTATTTATTTTTGAGACACAGTCTCTCTCTGTCATCCAGGCTAGAGTGCAGTGGTGCAATTATGGCTCACTGCAGCCTCAACCTCCTGGGCTCAAACAATGAGCCCACTTCAGCCTCCCAAGTAGCTGGGACTACAGGTGCACGCCACCATGCCCAGCTAATTTTTTTTAAGAGACAGAGTTGCACTATATTGCCTAGCCTATGTTTTTTTTTTTAATCTTTCATAGAGACGAGGTCTTGCCCTGTTCCCCAGACTGGTCTCAAACTCCTGGGTTCAAGCAATCCTCCTACCTCTGCCTCTCAAAGTGTTAGGATTACAGGCATGAGCCACTATGCCCTGCCTGATTCATTTTGTTGCCAGTTAAATGCTTCTGTAATCTGCATAGAGAAAGCACAAAAAACCTCATGGAGCAGGTCAGGTTCAAAGCCAGCAACGCCACTGCCAGCCACCACCCTGCCCCCTACTCTAGAGACATGAATGTCTTCAACTCCCCCCTGCTGTAGAAGGGCAAGAAGAGTCTGTTAGTGAAATGAGCACTGGAGTAAGTCAGAAAACCTCAGTTCTAATCCTCACATTGCCACCACTGCATTGTTTCCAGAAGCTACACCACCTCTCTGAATTTGCAGAATTCATTTAGAAAACAGGGGCATTGGAAAGGATGATCTTTATAGATTTCTTCCAGCTTTAGCAGTATTGGCTTCTTATTTGCATTTACTGAGCTCAAGTTGTCAATGATCCTTGGGCCACCAGATTTCCAGGTAGGTAATTGTGTGTGTGTATATTCTTAGGAGATGGTATGGTGTAGGGTGTAACAGTCAAGCAGAAATGTCGTCATTCACAAACACAGCAATCATTTCCCTTTAGATCATTCTCTAAAATGGAAACTTTATGTTGTAAGTCTGGGCTGCTTTTGGACAAAACTATTTATTTACTTATTTAATATCTACCGGAGAAAAATTGCCAGATAAACACAATCTACTCATGTCTTCCTGGCTGTTTTTTTTTTTTTTTTTCCAAATCAACTGGAAACATGCATGTTCATAATCAGTGAGCAAAATGCTCGCTCCACATTCCTGTCATTCTCTAAGAGAAGACAGAACAACCCAAATAAGCCTCCTCACTCCGTGGCTGATGGAGTTTCCTCATCGTCCTTTGCCATACATTAAATCACCCAAGACTGCTGCTTGTAAACAAATGGTCTGAAAATGGTAAGAAATTAATTGACAATGAAATCTTCGGCTCAGCTTACCTTCAGAGGTAAAACACAAGGCAGCTTGGCAAAAAATGTCTGAAACTGGTTGCTGATTGTGGTCCACAGGCTACTAGGAGAATCCATAGGCAAAGCTTCCATGAAGGTTGCAATGTTTTCCAAACAGCGTATCATAGCACCCCCTGCTGGTAAATTCTTTTTGTTATTTAGACCCTAAAAACACAAAAGCATAGGCAATCAACTGCTGAAAGAGCACGGGAATGCATAGCGCTATTTGGTGAAGGTCAGTTTAAAAGTCACATCCTCAGGCTATAAACGTGTTCAGTGCCTACTACATAGGCCAATCCCTGTGATAGACTGGAGGGATACCGAGAAAAATCATTCAGACAAACTTAAGGGGGAAAATTGGTGAGAGGTGAAATGTGAGCAAGAAATAGGAAACAGCTTCCAAGGGTCTACAACTGGTGTGGTTCGGTGCTAAGAAAACAATGAATGATGCTGACTGGAAATAATCCCCAGCACAAAGACTGAGTGTAGAATTACAGGAGCTGTAGCTTTTTTTCTAGCAGTGAGCAGCTCCCGCAAGCAAACCCCGAGAGCTGACCTGCAGCAGCGCTGAGACTCGAACCGAAGTCTCTTGATCCAACACCCATAGCTCCACCCACCACTCTGCCCTTGGAAAACCAGGTTGTTCTGTGGAGGCAAGGTCATGACTTAGCTGAGGGTATGGAGAAGTTTTCAATGAAGAGTAAATTCACGCAAAGCAGCAATGTCCAACTGACACTTTCCTATGCAATTCTATTTCTTAATTAACTTTAAAATTTAAATTATGTTAATTTTTAAAATTTAAATTATTTCAATTTTAGCATTTTCTATTATTTTTCTTTTGAGTTGGGGGTCTCGCTCTGTTGCCCAACTTGGAACATAGTGTAGCCATCACAGCTCACTGCAGCCCCCAACTCCTGAGTTTAAGTGATCCTTCCCCCTCCATCTCCTGAGCAGCTGGGACTGCAGGCATGTGCCACCATGTCAGTTAATTTTTTTTATTTCTATTTTGTAGAGATGGGGGTCTTGCTATGTTGCACAGGCTGGTCTTGAACCCCTGGCCTCGAACAATCCTCCTGCCTCAGCCTCCCAAAGTGCTGGGATTATAGGCATGAGCCACTGCACTCAGCCCTTAGCTTTAAATTTAATATAAATTTTTAATTTAAAAATTTTCGATTTCATTTTTAAAGTAAGTAACACTGAAATCCTTCCTTAGCAGTACCCTATGGTATGACTCAAAGAAGCACCCACAGTTGTGCTGGGGCTTAAAGTTTCAGCTGGGGCTTAGGGTGTTACTAAAGGAAACCCACCTCTAGCAGCTGACTGAGAGCTGCGATGGAGCTCAGCTCGTTGAAGTCCATCAGAGACGAGGCTAAGGTCCGTAAAAAAGTCCCATCTGGAAAGTCAACAATCAGACTTAGTGTTTGGGTGTCTGGGATGAGGCAAATTTGTGGTGTGTGGATTCTCAGTGGATGAATTACCTTTGATGGTGCTTTGGAACAGCTGCGGGAAGATGCCGTTGGGGGCCAACTGATGGAAGATGCAGCGTAGGAACTGCTTGGCCACCCCCGCCGCATTGCCGGGAACCATCATGCTGGAGTTGAACAGGGGAGAAAACACACGAAGTCATGGGCCAGTGAGCATGTGTTCAGGTATTTACTTAGAGTTCAGTCATTTGCACACCATGCCTCCTATGGGATAGCTCACTGTCATGTCTATCAGTGAAATGAAACATTCTACTCAAACCTAATCCCTGTTAACAACAAGTTTTTAGAAAGAGAGAACCATGAAATGCCAGCGTAGTCTCAGACATATTCCAGGTCCCACAATGGACTCAGGAAGGTTATAAGGTCCTCAGAGAAGAGGTCACATACAAAGGTCACATGCTCACAGAATGACAGTCAAGACTAGAGCTCTGGATGAGGATTACCAGGAAAATCCTCCTAGGAAAGTGTCACTGGCTAAGAGAGAGTTGCTCTGAGGAAAAACAATTCATATATATATATATATATATATATATATATATATACACACATATATGCACAGTGAGGGAGATGTTCATTCTCATTAGGAGATCTGGGAAGTTTTCTTTGGGCATCCGAGCTGATACTTGTAAAAAGGCTGGACTTTGACAGGTGCAGTTTGCCCTTCACCCTTCATGTGCACCTCTGTACATCAAAAGTAGGGCCAAATTTATGAGGCCCTGCCCCTTAGACCAAGGTACCAGAAGGGATGCTTCTTGAAGTAGTTAGGGGATAAGTTGTCAGAAGGAAGAAAGAAAAAATCAAAAAACATAAATAGATAAAGAGTAAGGGGTACTGCTTACCTAGTTATGCCAATTATTACCTCATTATGCCACATCTACCCTGAAATGCTGGTTCAAAGTTTTAGGTCAAAAATATTCTTCAGGAAAAAATAATACCGAACTTAAAATAACTTCAGAAAATAGAGAAGGAGAGAACCGTTCCCAATTTGTTTGATGCAGCCAGCATAGTCCTAAAACTAACATCGATAAAGCCACTATCAAAATAAATTTTTAAAAAGAAGGAAACAGAAAAGAAATGGGAAGAGGACAGACAGACCCATAGTCATCACGGCCACTGAATTCAGCTATAGATTAAAAGACCAAGTAGGGTCATGATCAAGTAGGGTTTATCCCAAGAGTGTAACAATAATTTAATACTCAAAAATCAGTCAGTACAATTCAATATACTAAGAAATAAACGACAAAAAACTTTTATCTCAATAGATGCAGAAAATACATCTCACAAAAGTCAACACACATCGTGACAAAAACTCAGACTGGGCCAGGCGCAATGGCTATCGCCTGTAATCCCAGCACTTTGGAAGGCCAAAGCAGGAAGACTGCGTGAGCCTAAGAGTTGGAGACCAGCCTGGGAAACAAGGCAAAACGCCCCCATTTCTACAAGAAAATACAAAAAACTAACTGGGCGTGGTGGCACACACCTGTAGTCCCACCTACTCAGGAGGCTTAGGTGGGAGGATCACTTGAGCCAGGGAGGTTGAGACTGCCAACATGGTGCCACAGAACTCCAACCTGGGTGATAGAGCAAGACCCTGTCTCAACAACAGCAACAGCAACAACAACAAAAACCCTCAAACTGGAAAAACCTCAATTTGCTAAAGGGCATCTATAAAAAACCTATAGCTACTGTGATTAATAGTAAATATTGAATACTTTCCCTGTAAGAGAGGAAACAGGACAAAGGTGCCCACTCTCCCATCTCTGATTGCATCGGCAGTCCTAGCCATTGCAATAAGGCAACGAAAGAAACAAAAGGCATAAAGATCAGAAAGGAAGTAGTAAAACTCTTGCTATTTATAGATGATTTTTCTATACAAAATCAAATCCTAAGAAATCTACAAAGCAATTACTAGAACTAATAAGTGAGTTTAGCTAGAATACAATGAGTTTATGCAAGTATCAATTGTTATTTAGATATCAGCAGCAAAAAGTTGAAATTTTTTAAAATTCCATTTACATTAGTACAAAAAACATAAAATTATTGAAAATAAGTTAACAAAAATGGCAAGACCTCTACACTGAAAACTAAAAAACACTGCTGAGAGAAATTGAAGACTGAGATACATACCATGTTCATGAATTGGAAGATTCAATATTTTCATGCTGTCAGTTATCCCCAAATTGATTTGTTCTTTCAATACAACCCCAGGAGGCTTTTTTGATAAAAATGACAAGCTTATTCCAAAATCTTTATGAAAATGTAAAGAATCTAGAGATCCAAACCAATCTTGAAAAAGATAACTAAATTTGGAGGACTCATGGTACCTGACTTTCAGACTTACTACTTACTATGAAGCTACTATAATCAAGACAGTGTGGTGCAAGCTTAAGAATTAATATATAGATCAGTGGAACAGAATAGAGAGCCCAGAAATAGATCCACTCTTCTATGGTTTCTAAGCTTAACAGGCACCACAGTGATCCAATGAGAAAAGAGAGTTATCTTTTTTAACTGTGTTGAAAAACTGATTTTCAACACATGGATAAAAATGAACTCCTACTCATATCATACCATACATAAAAATAAATTTGAGAAGTTTTTTTCTTTTCTTTTCTTTTTTTTTTTGAGACAGAGTCTCACTCTGTCGCCCAGGCTAGAGTACAGTGGCACAATCTTGGCTCACTGCAACCTCTGCCTCCTGGGTTCAAGTCATTCTCCTGCCTCAGCCTCCTGAGTTGCTGGGACTACAGAAGCCTGCCACACACCCAGCTAATTATTTGTATTTTTAGTGGAGACGGGGTTTCAACGTGTTAGCCAGGATGGTCTCGATCTCCTGACCTCGTGATCCGCCCACCTTGGCCTACCAAAGTGCTGTGATTTCAGGCGTGAGCTACCGCGCCTGGCCTTGAGATGGGTTTTATAAATGCCAAATATACATATGAAAACCATAAAGCTTTTAGAAGAAAACATTAGAGAATATCTGCATGACTTGGAAGTAGACAAAGGTTTCTTAGACAAATAACAAGAAGCAATAATTGTAATGTTTTGTTTTAATGCATTAGAAATCATCTAAATTAAAAACTTATCAGCAAAAGATACCACTAAGAAAAGAAATAGGCATGCCCCAGACTGGGTGACAATATTCTCAAAACATACTTAACAAAGGACTAGTATTCAGGACATATAAAGTCTCACAACTCAGCAATAAAAAGACAACAACCCAATTAAAATATTCAAAAGATTTGACCAGACACTTCTCAAAAGAATATACACAATGGGTCAATGAGCACTTGACAAAATGTCATAGAGAAATGCAAGTTAAAACTATAATGAAATTCCCATTACACATCTACCAGAATGACTAAAATTAAAAAGACCAACAAGTTGGGCAAGAATATGAAACAACCAGAATACACTGATGATGGTAATATAAAATGGCATAACCACTTCAAGAGAAGTTCCAGTAGTTTCTGATAAAATTAAACATATACCTATCCTGTAATCCAACAATATCATCCCTAGGTGTTTTACCCAGGAGAAATAAAAACACTTGTTTTAAAATGGGCTTTTATAAGAATGTTCACAATAGCTCTATATTTTATAGCCCCAAACTGAAACAACCTAGAAGTACTGCAATAAGAAAATTAAAAAGCAAATTATGGGATACAATTCAGCCTTGAAAAAGAAACTCCTGATAAGAAAAGCAGCAATATGGATAAATCTCAAAAACATCACGCTGAGTAAAAGAAGTTGGACACAAAAGAGCACATCCAGTAGGATTCCATTGACGTGAAGTCTAGAATGGGCAAAATTAACCCAAGTAGAAACTATCACAACAGTGTTCGCCCCTATGGGGGTAGAGGTTAGCTGGAAACGTGCATGAGAGAACTTTCTGGGAATAATAGTAATCCCATGAACAGGAGTTTGGGTTACACAGTCATATGCATTTGACAAAACTCAAGGAATAAACACTTAAGATTTGTGTACTTCCTTGTACGTAAATTTTACAAAAGAAACAACCATGGTCAATGTACAATATGATGAGTATAGTTAACAACAATGTATTGTATACTTGAAATTTGCGGAGAGAGTAGATTTCAAATGTTCTCACCAAAAAATAAAAAGATAACTACGTGAGGTGATAAACATGTTAATTAGCTTGATTGTGGTAATCATTTCACAATGTACACATCTATCAAAATATCACATTTATATCTTAAATATATATAATTTCTATTTCTCAATTATACTTCAACAAAGCTGGAGGAAAAAAGAAACAACCGTATACAAAAATTGAACTTGAGTTAATGCTAACTTTGCTGAAGTATGTAGGGGAAACTACATTCTAACACCTGAAATTTACTCTGAAATACACCCACAAAAAATGAATTGATGGATAGATAGATGGTTGGATGCATGATAAAGAAAATAAAATATTTGTTTTAAAATCTAGGTGATAGGTATATGAGTGTTCACTGTATAATTCTTTCAACTTTGCAGTACGTTTAAAATCTTTCATTAAAAAAGTTAAGAAAAAAAGTTTTTAAAAAAGTCATTCATCGAATAGAGCATTAGAAAGAAAAGCAAACATCCTTAAAGCCATAAGTTATAGAAACGCAATGTCAACAATAATATCATCTTATATTTGTAGGACCTGCTACACTTATGCTCTCACATACACGCTATCATTTGGGTCCACAGAAAATACCCCTGAGGCACAAGAAGGCATATATTAGTATCTCTCTTTTACAGACGAGGAAACTAAGGCAGAGAGATCAATGTGACCAAAGTCACACACAGCATCCGTTCCTGCCCTGTTCTGGTTCTTTCTCCCCACTGCAGTCAAAGTAGCCTTTTTACATGCTACACACACATGCGCGCGCGCACACACACACACACACATGCAGGCACACACACACCTTGTTGGTTACAAATCCTCCACTGGCTTCCCACTGCTGCTACAAGGAAGTCCAAAATATTTAATGTGGTTTATAAGTCATGCACAATCTGGTAAGTCAAACTCAGCAAGTGTTTGCATCTCTGTGCTGTGGTTATACTGGCTTTTTCATAGTTCCTCCTACACACCGTTTCTTACCATGCTCTTTCCATAACTATGTGCATAATTAGGTTAAACTCATTTTTTCAGATCTTGGTTTAAATATCACTTCTTGAGGGAACCCTGCCCTCTTTCTCCCCTTCTCTACCACTACCAAGACCAGACTGGGACCACCTGTTACACCCACTCACACTATCAGCTCTCATCCAGGTTTGCTCATCTCAGCAAATGCCACACCCGCTCACCCAGTTGTTTAGACCAAAACCTGAGAGTCATTCTTGCCCCCTCTCTTTCTCTCACACCCAACATCCAATCCATCAGCAAATTCTGTTGGTTCTACTTTCAAAATATTTCCTGAATATATCCTTAATGTGACTGCCTCTCACCACTTTAGACCAAACCACTAACCTCTCATCTGCACCACTAACATGGTCTCCAAAGTGGTTCCCTGCTTCCATTTTTACCCCCTACCATAACCTATTTTCAACAGAGAAGCCAGAGGGATCCTTAAAATTTTTTTTCCTTAAAAAGATTTATTTTATTGTATAAGAACACTTAACATGAGAATTATCCTCTTAAAAAATGTTTGTGTACAATACATTACTGTTGACTGTGGATGCAACGCTGTACAGCAGATCTTCAGAGCTCATTTATCTGGCTTGCCTAAAACTTTATGCCCCTTGATTAGTAACTAGGCAGTGATCCTTCAAAGCAGGTGATATAGTTTGCCTGTGTCCCCACCCAAATCTCATCTTGAATGGTAGCTCCCATACTTCCCACATGTTGTCGGAGGGGCCCAGTGGGAGATAACTGAATCACAGGGGTGGTTTTCCCCATACTGTTCTTATGGTACTGAATAAGTCTCACAAGATCTGATGGTTTTAAAAACGGGAGTTCCCCTGCACAAGCTCTCTCTTTGCTGGCTGCCATGTAAGATGTCCCTTTGCTCTTCCTTTGTCTCCCACCATGATTGTGAGGCCTCCCCAGCCATGTGGAACTGTGAGTCAATTAAACCTCTTTCTTTTATAAAGTATCCAGTCTCAGGTATGTCATTATCAGCAGTGTGAAAGTGGACTAAAACAGCAGGTCAAAGCACATCACTCCTCACTCCAATGGCTCCCTGCTGCATCCTTAAAATGACCTGCAGGGCTCTACTTGGCCTGGCTCCCACTGCCTCTTCCCTCTCATCTCCTCCCACTCTTTTTCATACTCAACCTGCTCCAGCCACATTAGTCTGTTCTCCAAATATATGAGGCATTTTCCTGACTTAGAGACTTCGTATTTACTGCTCCCTCTGCCTGGAATGTTATGTCTATAAATTACTGCATGGATCACTCTCTCACTTTATTCAGGTTTTGTTCAAATATTACCTCCTCAAAAAGGCTGTCCTTCACCATTATATCTAAAATACCAGCTCCAGGCACTCTCTATCTCCCAGACTTTCTTGATTCATTTTCGTAGCATTTAGCACTAAATGATATTAAATTACATAGTCAGTTTTCCTGTTGGTTAATTTGTTTATTTTCTCCCTCCTCAACTAGAATGTAAGTTCCCTGAGAGCCAGGATTTGATGTTTTGTTATAGTTACTATAACCTCAATAACTACTAGTCATTCCATAAATACTTGTTGAATGAATTACTGTTATATAAGGTCTCTCTGTACTTTTTCTTCATAGCACTTAGCACAGTTTACAATTATAAATTTGTGCAAATATTTTATTCACATTGGCTTCATGGATAGACTATAAGCCCCATGAGGGCAGGAATCATGTCAGTTTTGCCCCCAGTGAAGACCTAAGTGTCTAGCACAGGGGGGGCTTAAAAGTATTTGTTGGCTAAAATGAGTGAGTGAGTGAATGAATGAATGAATGAAGGCATGAACAGAGAATGAGTAACTAGTGCTCTCTAGAGCTACAACTGGAGCCTAACAATATTCCTTCCACAGCGCACAAGCTGGTATTTTTTTATTTTTATTTTTTATTGAGACAGGGTCTCAATAAAAATTGACCAGCCTGCGTCTTGAACTCCTGGGCTCGAGTGATCCTCCCACCCTGGCCCCCCAAAGTGCGGGGATTACAGATGCGAGCCATTGCACCCAGTCCTACACTGGTGTTTAGAAACAGGATGAACATGCACAGAGGAGAAAAGAAAGTGAGATCTGGGCTCACGTTAGGACCTTACCTTTCTGCTTGATTAGAAAAGGTAGTACTGGATGCCAATCTAGGAAATAAAGTAAAGAGAGTCACACAAATATCTTAGGTTTCCATGATGAAATGCATTAATATTGTGGGAGGACCTGTTGTATTTCCAGTTTAGATGGGGAGACATGTATAATGTTGACAATTCCCTTGACAGACAGAGGGCCCACTCAGTGGTCAGTCTCTAGAGTTAAACTTGACCTAGTCCTTGAGACCTACTACGTCAAGTTAGACATTTTCACAGAAACACTTGCAGTTAAAGTTGGTTTTCTACAAAATGGTGCCTGCAGCCAGGTCAAACAGTTATCACAACAACATGTGACCCAGCCCCTCTCCATATTAACTCAACTCAAAATTCTTTTCTTTGTATATAACCTCGGAAACCTAACTATAAACAAATCACAAACAGTAAAAGCCTCCATAAGATAGTAAAATAGATAAGAGGAATATTTGTCAGCTGTTGAGTCGAAATGAAGAGAAAGGAAATGTTACATTGAGAAGAGAAACATATTGGTTAAGTAAACAATATGGAGCATGTAATTTCCAGAAAAGTATAATTATACGGTTCTGTATGTGTGGAAATATTCTATATGTTATCGCATAGAAAGAGAATGGACTACACTGATGGGTTTAGAAGAACATGTCTAGATCAGTAAGATACTGAAGAAACAGATAAGGAGAATGTTGCAAATTTATTTACTTGATTAGGACTACAAGTTAAGAGTGAGCTGAGCCAGACCCCACTTAGAGAGGAATAGGGGGTTCAGCAACCACTAACACCAGACACCATTCCCAGTTGTGTTGTTTACAGACCCTCTCATGCTAATGACACTACAACAAATAGATAAACATTGGCAAGTAAACTAAACAGTAATTAATGGTACAGCAAATGAGATTTTAAAGGCTGTACCTACAGAAAGGGATCATTTAAGAGGGATCCAAGCAGAGAGCAAAGTATGAGATCATATGGAAAAGCTTGGGTGATCCATGAAAGGGTTATGCTGATCTTACAAACTCTTGGAATTGCTGGGCATGGTCCCTGTGGTCATAATTAGCACAAATAAACAACGTGTTTGTAAAACCACATGACCTCATCTGTTCTTTGTGATGAAGTGAGACATGCCAGGAAGCCCTGAATTAGCTGACAGTTGAATCTGTTTTCTTGGTAGCTTTGGTGATTAGGCTTAGGTTGCTAAGAATTGTGGCAGCTTGCACTAAATGTACTCCCTGTCTCTTGCTAGTCTACCCAAAGGAGATAGAGATTTAAATATATGTGTATGTAAATATGTAAAAATGTATCTGTTACTAGTTTCCCCTTGCTTTTCTTCAAAGCTCATGTGTTTCCATCCTAACAGTTGGCAATGTTTGAACACATATTGTTCTCACTTATGTTAAAACAAACAAACAAACAAAAAAACTGAAACAAAACCCTCTATGTAGCTATGACAACTTAGATCATCTGTTTCAAAGAGATGATAGCAGATCGGAACAATAATTCTATCCGTTCTGAAACTAAGAAGTATTGACAGCAGAAATTGTGACCTGGTATTAATAAAAACTCTCAACTCCCCAAGTATTGCTGATAGCTGACACAACATTTATTCTGCAATTACTATGACTAGGTCAAACTTAATGAAGTAATTCATCTTTTCTTATCTCTCCACATCCCCATATCCATCCCTTACTTGGCCCATGGGCTATTTTGAAGTCTCCAGATGCAATGGTCACGCTTACCTTTATACAATCTCTGTCTATATGACTCCTAAGGACACTACCAAAAAAACTGGAGGGAGGGAGGATAAGGAAGCCATACTCTTTTGGGGTTGAGGAATTTATAACGCTTTCCTGTTTGTCTTCAACTTGAAGTCAGCATTTTTTCATTTTTAAAAAAGGATTAAATTTTAGCTCCATTAAGATTCATTCTCTTTCCTTTCCTCAAATGCCAAGAATTTGCAGAAGCCAGTTCTTGTCCTACCCCCTCCTTATAAACTTTCTTTAAGAAATGTTTTCTATGCTAATCTTCTCTAGCACTTAGCTCTCTCTCATTCCACTCATTACAGCATTTAATCACACCCTATCTTGTATGGCTAGTCAATGAGTACACAGTAACTGTCACAGCAACTAAGCCCAAAGTAGCTGAGGACAAGAGCTCTGTCTAACACCTGCAGCCTAAAGCACCTGGCACTGTTAGCACAGATTGGAAATGTTAATATGTTCATGTGGAGTTTAATTCAACCCTCTCTTATAAGTTGTGCATGCTAGGACTACAGTTTGTTATTGAATTTGAGCTTTCTTCATATCCATGAAATATATCCTTTATCTTCTAATGTCCTATCTAATAAATAGCATTTTCTTAGCATGAACATCCTCAAAGCAGCTAAGCATAATCTCTCAGTCAGGTTGAAAGCCCTGTTCCCCAAATGTGTGCATCCTTCTTTTATCTGAGTCAGAAATGTGAACCTGCTGTAATTACTGTGTGTCTCCTCACACAACAATGCCCCAAGTTTCATAGTTAAATGAGGTGTCCTTGAGATTACAAATGCCTAGAAAATCCATCTGAAAACAGGTAAAGAGAAATAATAATAATAACAGCTAATACTTATGAAGTGCTTACTATCAACTGCTGACAGTTGTGTGCATGGTTACATCCATTAGCTCATCTAGTGATAGGGGTAACAAACAGTGGAGTTTTCTTAGTGCAGTTGCCTCTAGCTTTGCTCTGACATTGTGACTCACGACCCTACACAGCTGGAGAATTCAGTCGAAAGTTTTTAAAACTAGTCTGAGTTGACCTCACAAATACCAGTATCTACAAGGTGGCTGAATGTTTTACTTTTGAACTGGTAAGCTTTTAGTTCAAGATAGAGATCGAATAAGGACCTTCCTACCAAACAAAACAGAAGCTGACATTCACCTTCCCACAGACTGCATGATATCCAGCAGCAACGGGGCTGCCAGGTCTGGGCTTAAGTGGATGAACGTGGAGAGGACCACGATGGCCAGCCCGAGTGTCTCTTCATCGTATTCTTCAAGAATAGCCCCACAGTCATGGCATCTGCAAAGAAAAGAGAGACACGCTTTCCATGAAAGAAAGATCCATGGTCTCAAGATGTAATGTACTACACACATGGCTGTTTCTAGTAGGTCTTGGAAAAGTCTCCAAAAGGAGAACAGAAGCCCCGCTCTGGTCATCAGCAGGGGATTCCAGTGCCGCCATCATCACAGATACAGAAACAGCACACACGACAGAGACCACGAAGGTGCCTCTCATGACTGAAAATATTCTTTCAGTTCCCTAGCATCCGGCCTGCATGTGAGTGACTGCTCTTGCTTAGAATGAGTACCACCTGGGCCATCGGTTTGAAGTCTGTGGATGAGGGATTTGATGCATTTGACATTATTGTTGAGGAAAGTCAGTAACTAGATTTGTTTTTCATTTGTTGAAGTTAAAAATGAAAAATGCTTAGGCACGGATGGAGGCCTTCAGAAAATGTTCTATTTGTGGGTAAGAGACAGGGTAATCAAGTCTACAGAACCATCTGGGAAGCATGAGGAGACAATGGAGTCTCTTCACCGCCACTCACTCAGATGAGTTTTATGAACCCACCAGGCCTGCCGAGTGTTGTATGTAAAAGCATAAACAATGGCACCCGCTCTTAGGTAACTTCCAACTTATCATTCTTTGTAGTGTCCTAATGTAGGGTCCATTTCATTCAGCTGGACCAAAGCCAGCTGATAAAGTGAGTGGTTTTATACAGGGAAGCGAAAGTCTACTGGGAGTAACAGGGAAACAAGAACTATAACCGCTATTGTGACCTTTCCTTCTGAAACCTTCCTAAATATAGGCCAAAGAAAAAGTATAAAAAGGTCTTACAAATTGACATTTTAAAATATAGGATTCACATTTTTAAGTAAAAAAGAAAAGAAATGGAGTGCACAGAAAGGCAAGTAGGAAAGATTAAGACTTAGGGAGGAGGGTAATCCCAAAGGAAGAGCTGGGAGAGCCCTCCATGGGCAACTCAATGACCTATGTGGACCTTCCAAGGCAGCTGCATGAGACAGGCACCGCCGCTTCTTCAGTCGCGGCTGTCAGCTCATTAAAAATGAGTAATGGATGGCCAACTACAGGGATACTCACACCAGCCCCTTCCACCTTACCCTCCTCACCTTTTATCAGAAGCATACTGTGTTAGTCTGTTCTCATGCTGTTAATAAAGATATGCCCAAGACTGGGTAATTTATAAAAGAAAGAGGTTTAACTGACTCTCAGTTCCACATGGCTGGGAGGCCTCACAATTAGGGTGGAAGGCAAGGGGGAGCAAAGTCACATGTTACATGGTGGCAGGCAAGAGAGCTTGTGTAGGGCAACTCCCATTCATAAAACCATCAGATCACGTGAGACTTATTCACTACTATGAGAACAGTATGGGGGAAACAGCCCCCATGATTCAATTATCTCCACCTGGCTCCACCCTTGACACGTGGGGATTATTACAATTCAAGGTGAGATTCGGGTGGGAACACAGCCAAACCATATCATCTACCTAATTTATCAATCAGGTCACTTTTACCAAGAAGACTTCCTGGTCCAAGGGGATTTCTCTAAACTTGAAATCTTACAAGTTTTTTTCTTTTTAGACAGTCACTCTATCACCCAGGTAGGAGTGCAGTGGCACCATCACAGCTCACCACAGCCTCGACCTCCCAGGCTCAAGTGATCCTCCCACCTCAACCTCCCTAGCAGCTGGGACCATAGGCATACACCACCATACCTGGCTAATTTTAGTATTTTTAGTAGAAACAGTGTTTTGTCATGTTGCCCAGGCTAGTCTCAAATTCCTGGGCTCAAGCAATCCACCCGCTTTGGTTATTCTTTATCATACTCACTGAACAAGCATCTGTGTGTCAGGTAATATACTGGAAGAACAAATTATGACTTAAAAGTAAAACATGCTTCTTCTGAAACTTTCTCACCACTGTGGTGACCAAACTCAAATTCTGTAAACATGGTGAAGAAAATAGCTGTGTGAGCTTACTTGTCTGTCATCACCGTCGGCTGCTCGTCAGTGAATTCTTCGGGTGCAGGCACAAACATACTGACTATGCTTGGTGCTGACAGCAGGCTGGATTTGGTGGCACCTGGGTAAGCAGCAAAGGGACAACCAGTGAATACAGATGAGCTTCAAGGGGCCAAGAAAGGCCTGGTTCTCCTCTTAGAAACCCTCCAAAGATCACATTCCCAGGAATGCAACTTGGACGTCCTAACTGTACCGCAGAAAGCCCTCAATCATGAAACGAATTCAAGAAAGATCGTGATTTGTTTCTACTTGGTTGAAGTGAAGAGCTAGACTTCTCTCTCTTTGCTTCTTGACTTTGAAAGAAATCAGAAAGAGCTCAGGTGTGCCAGCAGGGTCCAAAGACAAAGATGAAAGACAAAGGGGGAAATCTATTCAAGGGTACCCTTAAAAGAGCTACAATTCTTATTTGTAGGCATAAATGCAAACTGCCCGTATGATACTGCATTTCTAAAATCATAAATGCATATCAACATTACAGTTTTGCTAATATGGGAAAGTGGTAAGATCCCAGAACTCCATGCACCTAAGCAATGGAAGATCTTTGAGCTAAGAAATATCAGTGTGGGCCGGGCGCGGTGGCTCAAGCCTGTAATCCCAGCACTTTGGGAGGCCGAGACGGGCGGATCACGAGGTCAGGAGATCGAGACCATCCTGGCTAACATGGTGAAACCCCGTCTCTACTAAAAAATACAAAAAAAAAACTAGCCGGGCGACATGGCGGGCGCCTGTAGTCCCAGCTGCTTGGGAGGCTGAGGCAGGAGAATGGCGTAAACCCAGGAGGCGGAGCTTGCAGTGAGCTGAGACCCGGCCACTGCACTCCAGCCTGGGCGGCAGAGCGAGACTCCGTCTCAAAAAAAAAAAAAAAAAAGAAATATCAGTGTGTTTGTTTGTTTGTTTGGGACAAGGTCTTGCTCTGTCACCCAGGTTGGAGTGCAGTGGTGTGAGCATGGCTCACCGCAGCCTCAACCTCCCAGGCTGAAGAAAAATCCTCCCACCTCAGCCACTCAAGTGGCTGGAGCTACAGGCACACGCCACCATGCCTGGCTAATTTTTAAGCTTTTTGTAAAGACAAGGTCTCACTATGTTGCCCAGGCTGGTCTCAAGATCCTAGGCTCAAGGGATTCTCCCATCTCAGCCTCCCAAAGTGCTAGGATTACAGCTGTGAGCCACTGTGCCTCTACTTGCATTTTTCAAACTGAAGTATTTATGAATGTAATATCAAGTTTTTTTGAAGGAACCATCCAGTGACTCATTCCACATCAGCCAATCAATACCACAGTGTTTAAAACTTTGGGGTTTGATGGCTTCAAAGAAATCTGAGGCAAGAATCTTAGCAACATGCTCCAGGGATGAGTAAATCAGTCTGGAGAGTCAGGAAGCTTTCCTCCATTAAGGAAGCCACTAGTGCAAGATAGAGTCTCAGATGAAAATGAGGCCCCCAAGAAGAATCTCAAAGTGATCATACAGAATAATGCCATGTTCTACAAAGTAATAACTAAAACTCTAAGTTCTTCAAACAGGAAAGAAGGCAGAAAAATCGAACAGTCATTAAATAATCTTTCTCATCAAGGAATTAGTATCTTGGTGTTGGGAGGAAAAAAAGAATCTGGTATGACCTTTCCTCAAATAGGAGAAAGAAAATGATTCAGACAATGAGTTTCTAAAGGAATCAAAATATTCATAAAGCTAACTAAGTGGGCAATGTGTTTCGATATGAATTTTAGGAAGAAAAAATGGTGTTGAGCCTTTGAAAAGTCAAGATGCTTCTATACTACAGACTCCTTTGTCTGATCAAAGATTACACGAATATAAGAAGCATAACATTTACAAATCCAAACTGCAAAGGAAAGTATCTGAAAATATCTTTATGTCACTTCCCAAGCTCCCAAATGGGAATCCAAATTTTACTACTATATTTATCAGCTATATCCAAGATAACATCCTTCCCTAAGTATACATAAGTGTATCATTCACAAACATCTTCAATTGTTTCATAAATATGTTACTTTGAGTGGAAGCAACAGTATTACAAGCATAAATGTACACTGTTTAATAATAGCAAAGGCAAGAAATAATCCAAGATAAATGAAGACACAATTGATTATTAAATAGCATGGTAAACAGCATGAAGTTGCTTCAAGAAACCAAGACACAGAAAATTTAAATTCAATACCCCACATTTCTTGCACATTGACAGACCACATTGACCAGATGTCAAAATGCTTGTCTAGTGGAAAAATTCAGCCCATACAATGTATGATGATAAGTACATAGACTTACTAGAAACATAAGAAATTGATTTTTTAATTAAAAATCCTCTGAGTCAAGCCTTTCAGAAGATTATTGCCAATTACTATTACATAGTAATCACAATTAAAGTCAAGAAAAGGGAGGGACTCAAAGTCATTCTGGCAGTTTCAAACTAATTATTGCCTAATACAAATGCCAAGAAAGAGGTGTTTTTGACAACAGCATTGTGAAGTTGTTTTTCCATGTGATGGAATGTATGATGCAATATTTATGGCTGTCATCTATAAAAGCAGACACGTTCAGTTATTGGACACTGACCCCCATAGGGCAACACTCGCTGAATCAATGGATTCCTAAATATTGCTACTGAAGTAGGAACACAGAGTAACGTACTGGGAGGAGGTGGGAAATACAAAAAGGAAGCCACAGACCTCAGCCACCTTTGTTATACTTCAGTCACAATAAGTCTGCAATGTTAAAGGCAGTCCCTATCACCCCCAAGTTGCTGCCAACATTTCTGATGCCTCCACTACTGGCTCCCCTTCTGAATAGCTGAAGTGCACTCTACCCTGAGCTAGCAGCAGAAACAGAGGGCTCTCAGAAACTTGAACGAAGAGGGGCCCACCTCCAGAGCCCAACTTTGAAGCTGAAGATTTTGACAAAAAGTCCCTTCGTGAGTCTTGGATACAGGAGAAATTATGAAGGTGTTTGTCTCAAAGCAGACATGCATGGATCAATCCCCCAGCTGCACTGATGGGCTCTTCAGTTTACCATGAAAGAGACTGACTTTCCATCTTAGTGTTCTCATCACCTCATTCTACTTTTGCTGCTACTGAGTCACCAGATCATGAACAAGCACCAAAGGTTTGTTCAACCAACCACCCTTGCTTCTACTCATCAAAGTTTTTCCTAGCCTCATAGATGAGAAGAATCTCACCTCATCCAATACAGGGACTACAACTGCTATTCATTGCCAAAGAAAGGTGAGCCAAAGCTGGAGATCAATATCTCCCAATTCCTTAGGAAAATGAGAAGAGTGACATGGTTTAGGAAAATAGGTCTACTTGATTTAAAAGACTAGTTGTGAGATGGGATCATAGTTCTTTCTGGGTATTCTGTTTTTCTGCCAATGATAGGTAAATCTGCCTTCTCAATTAAAAAAGAACAAAGGTAACAATGAACTACTTTGGTAGTTAAAATTCATGGGATTAATTTTGAAAATGAATATTCTGACCTTAGCACAGACTGGCCTTCAGCTTGATTCTGTGAGCAGCATCAAGTCAAGTGAATCTTTTCAATGTCTACTTCAGAGAGCTGGAAAGAAACTATTAGCCTATGACCTCAATATTCTAGAAAAAATACAGATTAGCTGGACCATGCTCAGAAGAGTAGATATGGCATAACATGGAAAACTGATATGTCTGAGAAGGAATGCTGAAGGACCTAGGAATGTCTGGTCTAGAAAAGACTGAGGGAATAAGCAATGTCCAAAAATAATAGAAGAGGCCAGGCCTGGTGGCTCATGCCTATAATCCCTGCACTTTGGGAGGCTGAGGTGGGTGGATCACCTGAGGTCAGGAGTTTGTGACTAGCCTGGCCAACAGGGTGAAACCTCATCTCTACTAAAAATACAAGAATTAGCTGGGTGTGGTGGTGCATGCCTGTAATCCCAGCTACTCGGGAGGCTGGGGCAGGAGAATGACTTGAACCCAGGAGACAGAGGAGGTTGCAGTGAGCCAAGATTGCACCACTGCACTCCAGCCTGGGTGACAGAGCAAGACCCTGTCTCGAAATATATATATATATGAAAGAGACTGGACTTGTTTTGTGTGCAAGGGTTAGAAAGTTACTATAAGGAAGAACCGTTGGCCATGTTCAAAGATGAGATGTCATGCACTCTCAGCCACTGGGGGTGTTTGGGCAAAGGTCATCCCCAATCCATGGAGCTGCTAAGTTTTAAAAAGGCTGCACCTGCTGGGTGACCAAATGATGGACACGTCCAGTCTCCTTCAGCTCTTATAGTCAGAGACTCTGTGACTCAACTAACCTCTCATCCTCAATGGTTGTCCCTCCAGGTCAGGGTTTAGGCACGTTGGCACGTTACACTGGCGTTTCCCAGGCTGTATCTGTTCTGTGGATAAATAGAGGGTTTCAGTCTTTGATGTGGTCATCTTAGCACCATTTAGAATATGAAGAATTTAACCAATCATCTCTTGGGGCCATTTGTTTGGTCACTGTTACTACGTATGATTAACATTTTCAGAACACATCCTATATATTAGGGTAGGGTTATTTGGGGCTTCACTACAAACCTGCCATTCAGTTCTATGAAATGCAACTAAAAGCCGGACAGCACCTGAAACTATCCCAGAAAGTCCAGACAAGCACCCCATCTTGCCTCCCCATAAAAGTTCAAATCTCATCTCTCCAGATATGAAATGAAAGGCTAATATCACAGCCATGACAGAAATGTTTTATGCAAATCAGTAAGTACATAAGTGTCATTTGGGACAATGGCCAGAAAGGTCATACTGAAAACATGTGGAACTGGTAGAAGGAAATGACAGGCGTTGGACTAAGGGATGGGGAACAGGAATAAGGGGGAGGGGGCAAAAATGGAGGCATGGTGCTTCAAAAATGTTTGTTCACATGAAAGATGAGGCAAAGCAGTAAGTCATGGCGCCATGCATGGATGGAGAAGAGGCGGGTCTCATATGCATGGGTGGAGAAGAGGCAGCTTTCAGGGCAGAGCTGGTGGTGCTGAGGTTAACTGGTCAGATCCATGTTTTAGGTTGCCTTTTTTAGTGTGCCTACATGGCCACATTTGTTCTGGTGGAGACCAGCAAGTCACTGAATCTACACGTGTAGTTTAAAGTGACATGCCACCTAACACTGTACTACACAGTCACAGACTCTCCCCTGGGCTCGGATGTGAGGAGGAGTTTTCTGGCACTCATCAAAACAAGAATATTGAGATGACACTCATAGGACTTGGTGACTCGAGAACCAATTTGGAGGATGGAAAACAGGCCCAGGAAAACTCAGGGGAAAGAAATTCAGACAGCATATAAGTGGGAAATATTAAATGAGAAACCAGAGTGACATGAACAAGGTTGAAATTTGGTTGAAAAGTGAAAAATTCCGTTAAATGGGTTATTTGGCATCATGTAGATTTTCTTAGATTAAAATTTGGACTGACAATGGAGATCAGTTTGCCTTTTATAACTACTGTGTCCATCAAACTAGGTTGTCATCGTAGTTGGAATCTAAACAGGTTGGTTAGCTTAGGCTGAGCTACCTGCTGCAGAAAACAGTAGCAAGGTAAAATCATCTTCAGAGCCCTCACATCAGCATTTAATGATTGGAGACCTAATCAAACAAAAGCTGCCATTCTCAGTTCCTCACATAGTTTCATCTCCATAAAGAAGAAAGCACAGTCCTGTTTGGTGTAGGCAGAAATACTTCATTCAAACCCAGTGAACTCCTGAGGATGGCTGTCCAGTCTTTCTCCTTCTCCCCCCTGCCTGTTGGCTCTTGGCTATTCACTGCTCACTACAACATATCACTAAAATGAAGAGAAAACACTAAACCTTTAAAACGTTAAGAACCCTTATAAAGTCCAGGAGAGTTGAAACTATCTGTTAAATGTGAGATTGGGTATGCTGTGTGGGATTTAGTTATCTAGACTAGCGCTCTCTCTCTCTCTCAGAATAATGAGGGCAAGTAAAATTATGTACGTAAATACTATGGCTTTGAAGAAAATGAAAGTATCTCAATATTTTGCTTTTGTGGATTTTATAATTCATAGTCATCAGGAAGAATATTAAAATAATCTCCTATCACTGCAGCCAGAAAGTATTAACCACGGTACTAAAAGAGTCCGATCCAAGGGTAGGCCCCAGAGCATATCACCATAATAAGTCCTTACATTTTAGTGGTGCATGCATGTTGTAAGGTGTTTTCACATACGTAATCTTGTAACTCAAATGACCCATTTAATTATAGGGAAAAAAAAAACCAGAAAATGCAGGCACTTAAAAGAGGATTGCGACTGTACTACTAGCTTGATAAGGTAGTACATGTACAAAACGTGATAACAAAGTTTAGAAAATGCAGAGTGATCATGTTTAGAATAGACATGTCATGGCAGTCAATTCTTACTTTAAAATTGAGGTTAGATGCAGTTCCATCTTATGAGCATGGGGGTGTGCGGCTGCAACCTGGTGACCCTGCTGGCTAAAACACAGAACTCATATTCCCAAACCCACTGGCAGATCATGATGTCACTAAGCTGACAATTGTTATCGCTATTGTCATTACTATAAATATTCCCTTATTTAGGGGGTACTTTGTAGTTTATACAACAGAGAATATTGATAATCTGCTGTGTGTTTTCTTTTTTATTTGCATCATGAAACCATAGTTCCATTCCCTCCTCCCCAGATCAATAACCTAATATGTGGAATCTGGGTCTTAGAGAGAACAAGAGTTGGGCCAGCCTCAACGGAAGAGCGTGTCACTCTAGAACACTTGGGAAGTTTAAATAGACTTACTAGTTACCTTAGGTGGTTTTGAAAAAATTGTCTGAACCAAAGAACATGAGAGAAAATCAATTCTTTAACAAGGGAGCAGAGCAGACACAGAGAAAGTAGCATTCGCTAATCCGAGAGGTAGAACGAGAAGAAAAAGCTTGACCCACCAGTGTCCCAGTTGCTGATGTTATGGGGGGCGCTAGACTGATGCTCCAGCTGCCGCTTCATTAACTGGCTCATTGTCAGAACTCCCAGGGATCCCCTTTTCATCTGCCTATACTGAGCTAGATGGAGGAAATTAGGAGACGATTATAATAATAAATTTCCACAGCACACAAAGGCTCCACACATCCATATAGAATTTTAATTGACCCTGCATTCGTTATTCATAATTTTTGGTAAATTGTATGCTTCTGTTCAAATGAAAAACTAAAGCACTCTGCTGTTCCGGATACGTTTCTTCACACAGTGAAGATGGTAACACTGCCCATTAGCACTGATTTGTCGCCTGTAAATATTTATCCCAGTTACAACGGAATGAAATATGACTATCTTCATCTACTTTTTAAATTATATACTCTGCCATGTTCCAAAAAGGATTTAAGACAAATAACAAATTTAAACGTATGGCTTAACTTTCTTTAAAGGAGCTTGTGCATATATTATTTCCATCTTCCTCATAGCCCTATGAGGTCCTTGTGTATGTGTGCATGTGTGCATGATGTGTGTGTGTGCATGTATATTTTAGGGTAGGATGACACATATCAACCCCAATTTTTAGAGAGAGAAATTGAAGCAAATGAAATTATATGACTTGGAACTAGTCAGCAACTGAGGTGGTCCTAAAACCAAAACATATCAACTCCAAAGTCAATGCTGTTTTCAATCTCCGTGTGAGCCTCTGCCTACTGTTTGAAAAATGTGAATCAAACAACATTCCATGAGTAGATTCTACTATACATCTTTGTTTTTAAAAAGTAGTAACATTTTTATCCTGTAAGTTAAGCATTGAAACATATCCCATTAGTGAAATGTCAAGTTATTAGCATTTCCAAACCAGAAAACAATGAAAAACACTTTTGTCAGTAGATTGCTGAGTTGGAAAGTAGCCTCCTGTGGTCCTATTCCCAGCAGTCCCGCCAATCCCTACCAACCAGCCCAGTGAGAGAGGCAGAGCATCATGGATGCAACTTTTCTACATGACCCCAAATATCTTGCATATTTGACAACTTGTGGTTATTCTCTGTGCTACAAGAACAATTTCAGAAACTGAAGCTATCAACTACTCACCCTAGAAAGGGATGGTAGAGACTGGGATGACTGCATGGCCCCTGGAAACTCTTCAATGTTATACACAGGTTTCACAATCATGGCACCAAGGTGGCAACTTGGTGTGATGTGAAATCAATTATAACATTATTTTTAATGTAACTAGCATGCTGTTTGATTAATGGTGGTCACAACATGTTTAGCTACAAAATAACTAGCTGATAAACTGATCAAAAGGGAAGGATGTGATGGGAATTCTTGCGTCTTAAAGTCAATATTAACCGAATTCACGGAAATGACTATTCAACCTAATACTAAACATCTCTGGTTTTTGTCGCTGATTGGTAAAACTTACAATGTTATGACTCACTTGACAAGCACAGCTTTAAGTAAAATTCAAAAGCAGAATTCTTTTCAAAGATGTAACAAATTTAAAAATTAGCAGCATCTAGTAAGACTCAAAGAAAAATTTAAAACCTCTAATGATTGAATAATTTCTCCTATTCTCAGGTGTTTTTAAAGACAGCAGAATTCCCTGAGAATAAAATCCCTTAATGTTTAGCTCAGTGTATAAGGTACCAAGCATGATGCCTCCAAGAACACATCACCAAGAGCTATAGAATGCATGCTTTTAATGGCAAGGAGGAGAAAGGTGGAAATCTAATGAAGTGCTAAGCTAAATCCAAAGTCTAGATCAATCGTGACTTTGGGATCATGAAATATTTGTAAATTCATTTTATGGTGTATTTAACTAGCATTTGAGTCCTACTGAGCTAATAATCCTATTTCAAATTATACCCTAATTCACTATCTTTTTTATTTCTTGTGTTTTGTTTGTTTGTTTTTGAGACAGGGTGCACAGGCTGGAGTGGAGTGGCACGATCACAGCTCACTGCAGCCTCCATCTCCCATGCTCGAGCGATCCTCCCACTTTACCCTCCCCAGTAGCTGGGTCTACAGGTGTGCGCCACCACGCCTGGCTAATTTTTAATTTTTTTTTAGAGACCGGGGCCTCACTATGTTACCTAGGCTGGTCTCAAATTCCTGGGCTCAAGTGATCCTCCTGCCTCAGCTTCCGAAGTGTTGGGATTACAGGCGTGAGCCACCACACCCAGCCCACTATCTTTTATTAAAGATTACTCATACAAATTAGGAGAAGATATACTTTCATGATTTTAGTATGTGGACATAAAATTAGCATTTTATCATGTGATCAGATTTTTGTAATAGAAGAAGAATAATCAGATTCAGAACTGGCCATTCTTCTTTGCTACCAAAAGGGCAAATAACTGCCATTTGGAAACTATTTCTTAGAATTTCCATAATCCTTATTATGACTGAATTTGAATTATTTAAAAGAAGGGTGGTATACTAAAAATGAACATGAGTTCATAAGTCTAAAGGGCCTAGCATCAATTTCTGACTCTATCACTTAGTATATTTGACTTTAGGCAAGTCATTTAGTTTCTCTGGACCTCAATCACCTAATCTCTAAAATGGGGGTCCAACAACATCTATCATGCATGTGCTGATGCCAGAACTGGATCAGATAACAATGTGTGTGAGCCACTTGGCACAGTGCCTGGCACATGATAGATGTTAAGTAGATAGTAGCTACAATTACTATTATGACTGCAAACTCCTAGAGAACAAGTGGTGTTTTATTTATTCACTTTTGACCTCCAGTGCCAAGCACAGTGTCTGGCATCCAGCAGACACTTAATAAATAGTTGCTGAATGAATGAATGCATGAATGAATGAACAATGAAGATGATGATGTTCCAAACTACCAGTCCAATATTCAAGATCTTTATCTGTTTTTTTCAGGATCATCAAAAGATGGTCAAATGAAAATTATTAAATAGCTTTTCAGGCAATGTCCACATGGAACACAACATTTATCAGGACATATGACAAAGGTTTATAGAAGTTGCACCTCTGTTCGTATCTCTGATTCTTGGTAAGAATGTTTCATGCTAAAGTCTCGTAATTAACCCCACTGAGACAGGTAGACACCCTTACAGAACTTTCAGTGGAACTCAAGCTCTCATGGACAAAATCTAGGACCCAGTGACAGAAGCCAGTTTCAAAATACTTGCCTTCTACAGGTCCTATAAAACGTCATGCCATTTCTACTCTCCAATCCAAAAGAGCTAAATTCAGTCATGACTTTGGGAATATGATATATCACACATTTATTTTATGATAACCTAGATCACAATGATGGAAGCAACTCAAATTAAATAAGTGTTCCATGTAAAATTCTGCCATAGACAATGCTTTTCATGTGCCTCAGAACCAGTTCCGTGTTTTATGTTCAGGTTATACAATTTTTATTTTATTGAATAATGGAATTCAGTGATCATTCCTTAACAAATTAGGATATTTGGCCAGTCAGCAACCATTGTGATTTATCAAACACTAGCGATATGGATGAAAGTGGGCCATCCTACACTTCAGGGTCTCTGAGAATGTACAACATACTCTCGCCAAGGAAGCTGATGCACCATTAAAATATATATACAATACCAAGATTGGAAAAATTGAAAACAAGGCAGCAGACAGTGCCCCAAAATAAAAGTACAGCTGAAATAATCAGCAGAGGAAATCTTACTTGATATTGACGAATGGCTACTTGTTTCCGGCACACCTGCTTCTAACGTAGGGGCAGATGAAGATTCTCGTGGCATTTCCAAAGTTGAAAGTCCTTTAGTAGAAGGATCTACAAACAGAAATATTATTTAAAACTCAGTACACTGATTAAAGGCAAGTTCAAGAACCTTTTCTATAGATTTTCCCTTTTGCCTACTACAACCATTCAAATCTTTATACATCTTCCAGGCCTAATAATTACTTTCATGGAATTACATACACACTGGTTACAATGTTCCAGGGAGAGCTGATTCTATGTGACATTCTGCACCCATGGATCTGCCTTTTGGAGATTAATGACAGCAAAATTACAGAGCTAAAGTTCAGCTGCTCACAATGCATATCCCCAAACAAATTCCTTAACTTTTCTGTACTGAATTTCTTTTCATCTACGACCTAAATATGCTTACTAGTTCATCCCCATCTCCTGTCTAGGTACTCCACCTTTATCTGACAATTTCCTACTCATCATTTGCATCTTAATTTATATAGAAAAATTCCTCCTTTAGGGAGGCTTCCACGACTTCTCTCCACAAAAATATACAAACAAAAATGCTGGGTCAGGTGCGCTTTTGATGTAATCACAGAGCACCTTGTCTTTAACCTTCTGCAGACTTACCACACTATAATCTAATTGTCTGTTTCCTTGCCCATAACCTTCGCTAACCCTTAAGTGATTTAGGAGCATGGACTGTACTCAACCGAAAATAAATATGCACAGTTAATTCGGATTTTGTATTTTATTCATTGAGCAAGAAACAGAGTGTCATTGGTTCTCTTATTTGACGAATGTTGAATTTAAAGTGAAATATTTTCTGCATATAATACTGTCTTACTCACCTATCAGTAATGGGAAACACTCTGTTCCACATTATTCTAGTTAATCATAAATTATTTTTCAAAACCTGCTGAAAAGTTGACTGGCTTCTTTCCAAACCTTCTTGCCATCTTAGGCAGCACCATGCAGTGAACATACTGAGCATCTTGCTAGCTTGGAGTTACCACCATGGGCTTCCACGACTACGCTGTACTGGAATTCAGGGATGTCAGTCCCAAATGGCTTCAAGTTCTTAAGCTTAATAGTGTTTCTGTCTCATCCTTGTCATGGTGCCAATTGTTTTTTCTTGCCAGAGAGCAAATCTCATACATTCATACAAACATACAATTTAAGGAAACAAATACCATTCTATTATTGGATGATCATTAAACTTGCTAAACTATAGAGCAGATCCTAGGTGAGGGTCTGGGAGAAAAGTTTCTGAGCACTGACTTCAAAGCATCTATTTTTGATTCTCAGAGGTCTTTCTGAGTAGGTATGGTTGCCAAATTAATAACCTCTTGATAACAAAAAAGCATAATTCTTGTAAAGTTTCCCAAACCCTCTTAATAAAGCATAAAGTAACGACTAATGTTAAATTACTTTAGCCATTAAGATAGTAAAGATCAGGTACAATTTTTCTCTTAGGTATCCTCCCCAAACCACTAATCAAAAACATGCATAACTGTTTCTCTTACCCTTACTGGCCTGCATTCTATACAGGCTACAACTAACGCCTAATAATCTCACCAATAATGTTAGTGAAAAGCTTAAAGCTAATTTTCAGGATTCTCTGAAAGATTATTAAGACTTTTAGAGTTTTGGCATGGCTATTTGTGTGTGTGTGTATATGTGTGTGTGTAAGATGGAGTCTTGCTCTATTGCCCAGTCTGGAGTGCAGTGGCATGAACTCAGCTCACTGCAACCTTCGCCTCCTAGGTTCAAGTGATTTTCCTGCCTCAGCCTTCTTAGTAGCTGGGATTATAGGCACCCACCACCATGCCCAGCTAATTTTTGTATTTTTAGTAGAGACGGGTTTCACCATGTTGACCAGACTGGTCTCAAACTCCTGACCTCAGGTGATCCACCCACCTTGGCCTCCCAAAGTCCTCAGATTACAGGCATGAGCCACCATGCCTGGCCTTGGCATGCCTATTAAAATCCTTGGTGTATCTTTAATTTTAAAGAAACGTCTTACTGTAACAAGGTCAATAATAATCATTAGTGTACTAAGATTCTGTTAGCGAGGCAATCTTTCCTCAGCCCTCCATCATTTTATGAAACTTTTACTTGTATAAATTTAAGATAAATATCTGAATAGAGCTATCCACTCGGCTTAAAATATTTGTATTCAATTTTTTATAGTGATGGACAGAAAATGTCAGGCTATCCTTTCATTCCTTCATCAGACATTTGCCAGCTCTCTTTTAGTCACCTGCGATACAATCAGTGAACAAACCAAACAAAATATTTGCCTTCAGGAGCTTTCATTTTGGTGGGGAGAGACAGATAATAATTAATATGCATAAAAGTGAATAAATTATTGTATGTTGGAAGATCAGTTCTCTGTAGGAAAGAAACAGAGAAGAGAGAGAGACATTAAGATGCCAGGTAAGGGCTGGAGTGTGGGGCATAACCCAGGGCAGGCCTCACAGAGAACCTCGTGTTGGGTCAAAGAATTAAAAGAATGGAGAGAATGAGCCAGACAGATATCTGGCAGTTCCAGGTTGAGGGAGCAATCAGTGGAAAGGCCCAAAGGTAAGGAATACAGACCTCACAAGGGGTCACTGTGACTAAGTAGCATTGTGGTGAGAATAGTGCGAATGCAGTTGAGAGCCAATGAGGACTAGGACCACATAGGGCTTTGCAGGAATTTAAAGAACTTGAGCTTTTGCTATGAAAGAAATAAGGAGTCTCTGGAAGGCTTTAAACAGGGGAATGGTGTAATCTCCTATTTTAAAGGATCACTCAGGCTGTTGTGTTGAGAGAGCATGAAGGTAATAGGAGTATAAAGTGGGAGGCCAGTCAGGAGGGTGTGGCAGTTCATCAAGGTCAGAGATGTCAGTGGCTCAGGCCAGGGTGGAAACAGTGGAGGTAAGAAGAAGGTGTCACATTCTGGATGTGTTTTGAAGGTAGATTAAGGTTGCCAGATTAAATAGAGGATGCTCAGTTAAATGTTAATTTCAGATAAACAACAGGTAATATTTTAGTATGAGTAAAAAAAAAAAAAAGTCCCATGCAATATTTGAGAGATGTGGCCCCAATTCTTCATATCTCCCTGAATCCATCCTTTCACCATGTGACTTTAAAGGTCTACCACTAAATAGGAAGAGTGTATTTCCCCCTCTTGACTTTGGTTCAGCCGTATGATTTGCTTTGGCTGACAGAATGGTTGCAAGAATAACATGGCCAGAGGCTTGGAAAGTGCCTCTGCAACTGGGCTGGTTCTTTTGTGACTCTGCCATCACCATTAGAATATTTCCAGGCTTCAAGGTCCTGGTTGAGGTCAGCAGGCATGAGAAGCAGAGCCTAGCCATCCAAGCCTTGGCCAATCCCCAGATGAGTCATAGACTCTCAAACTAAATAAATATTTACTGTTGTATGCTGCTGAGGTGTTTGTTACACAGCATTATTCCAGCGATAGGTCACTGATGGTTGTCTTAGCATAGAGACAATATGTAAAGGCTAAAACCAGACAAGACCACCGAGAGAGTGAGTTCATAGAGAAGAGACTAGGATCAAGGACAGAGACCACAAGTCATTCTGTCATTAGGGAGACAGAGAGGAACCAAAGAGAATGATGGGGTGACCAAAAGTGTCAAAGATTGCAGATATGTCAGCATCAGACCTCATGGCTGACTGCTGACAGATTTAGCAGTGAAGGACACTGGTGACCTTGACAACTGCTGTTTGGGTGAAATAGTGGGAATGATTTTTTTTAAGAGACAGGGTATCACCATGTTGTCCAGGCTGGAGTGCTATGGCTATTCACAAGTGCACTCATAGCACACTACAGCCTCCAACTCCTGGGCTCAAGAGATCCTCCTGCCTCAGCCCCCCAAGTAGCTGGGATGACAGGTGTGTGCCACCATGCCTGGCATATGAACAGCTTTTAGAACTAATAGAATGGAAGAAAATTGGCGATAGTATAGAGTTGTCTCTTCCAAACTCTATACTAAAACATGAAAAATGATACCAAAAATTAAATGATATCAAAATTTAAAATGATACCAGTCAACATTATGTGTTTCTGTTTTCTTTTCATTTTAATTCATTAGCATGTTTTAGTATAGAGTTTGGAAGAGACAACTCTAATAGAATTTGGAAGACACAACTCTGTACTATCTCTTCCAAAATGTTTTACTACAAGGAAAGAAGTAAAATGGGATAACAGTTGGCAGATCATGCATCAAGTGCTTTTGTTTGTTTAAGAAAGAGAAGTAAGATTGTTTGTAGGCTCAAGTCAAGGGTCCTTTAGGAAAAAAAATATACTAAGGGAGGATACAGAGGGGAGAATTTTAGGGGCCAATATTCTTGAGTAAGTTAGAGAGATAGAATCTTGTCCACATGTGGAAAGGCTGGGTGTAAACAGGAATACAGACAGTTAACCTATAGCCCCAGCCAGGAAGTCCAGGTGTGTAGGTGCAGAGGCTGGAAGGTGGGCAGATAAGGTGGTAGGAGGCTGTGGGAAGTCCTTTTAATTATGTCAGTTGGAAGACTTATTGAAAGTTCAGGGAGAAAAGTAGTTATAAAATAGTCATTTAGGAGACTGGAAATGTGAATGGACCAGGAAAATACATTATGATTGCCAGGTTGAAGGACCCCAGCCAGTCGAGGTTCATGGCCATTAATTTAAAATGATAGCAGTCAACATTGTGTGTTTTTGTTTTTCTTTTTTTAAATTTTATTTTGTGCATGTGTAGTTGTACTGCATACAATTTCATTTGCAAAATCAGGCAGTGGGGCAGATTTGGCCCATGTGCTATCGCTGGCCAGTCCTGGAGCTATGCTTTCACTGGTCATGTTAAAGAATTCAAGCATGTTTCTTAATTTTCTTTTAACTTCTTGAACCATGCATTATGTGTTTTTACCCAGTCACATTCATCTGATAGGTGCAGGTACCTGTAGAGGGAGAGGTGGTTTTAACACGGGTTGTGTTTAGCCAAGCAAATCTAAAAAGGGAAAGGCCTGAGAGGGTGCAGGCAGGGAGGGATTACATTGATAGCCTTGAGTGTAAGTTGAGTAAGTAGAAAAGACGTGAAGTAGGGGAGGGACAGCAAAAAATACTTGGATCAATACATGATTATCCAGGGAGAGAAGAAATGGTAATCAGAGAATAAGAGACGTGAAAGTAAGATCATGAAGAGGTTGCAGTTATTGGCAAACAATAAGGTCTGCGATGTGACCATGGGTGAGAGCAGCTGAGCTAAGGTGGAGGATAAAAAAAACAATAGCTGGAGAGGGTGCATTCAAGGAAACCAAGTGTCAGGAGTGTCATCTATACTAATATTAAAATCCACAGGAATTACGGCAGGAATAATTTAGGAAATAGTAAGAAGGGCCACGAATCAAATTTGTCAGCAAGTGAGGAAGAGCCAGGGTTTGTGATGGCACAGCAATGCAAGTAGTGGGTACTGTGGTCTGAGGGTATGCAGCTCAGAGCAGAGGTTTCTAGAGACAAGAAGGGAAGGGTCTGGAAGGGGCAGTGTGGAACAAGGAAGATACTGCCCCCGGCCAAGTCCAGTGACATGGGCTGTAGGGAAAGCAATGCCCTTGGGGAGAGCTGGGCTTCCATTAGACTCAGAAGGCAAGGGAAATAGAGGAGAGAGAACACGTGTGAGGAATTTTGCTCATAAAGGACCATGAATTTCCTAGGACACAGGGGAAGGATTTCAGGAGCCAGGGTAACGAGGGAGAAAGCTTCAGAACAGAAGGTATGCAAGGCCTTGTCGAGCTCTGAGTGAGGGATATGAAGGATGACCCAGTACTCTAGGGACTGACATAAACAGAGTGAAGTGCATAGTAAGATGAGTCCTGGACTCCTGGCAGTTAGCAAGGGTAAGGCTGTGCATTTGGGGCAAGTGTCTAGGTCTCCCTCACTACTGATGATGAAGGCAGGAAAGTCTGGGGATGCCTGGGTCATGCTCTGAGCACACAGGACTCCTCCACATGCCCAGCAAGGAGGGGCAGAAGAGATCAGATCAGAGTCAGTGAGAGGCAAAGCCCTATGGAGACATAAAATTATGATGACAGTATAATATATATATGTTATATATTATATATGTTATATAATAGTATATATATGCCATTTTAAAGACATGTTATAATTATCATGTATTTTTCCCTTGTTCTGTTAACAAATGTATGAATACAAAACCACTTTCCTCCCTGGTAGTCTGGGGAACAATCAAACATAAGGGCGAATAAAGAAGGCAACACAGTTGCACACACAAACCTGCACGCTAGAACCTACATGCAACCTACACATCACAGAGACTCATCCTGTGGACCTCAGCTTCGTATGCACCTGCCCTATAGACCTCTATCATTTCTAGGTCAGTGCCATCCTCCTTCCATATGCAGCCATTTTCCTGGCCCCAAACAATAAAAAGGTGTCCCAGTTTTCCTGAAAGCCTTCTTAACTTCTTAAACTTTTTTGTTATGAACAAGGACCCTTTTTTCCCTGCCTGGCTGGAGCATGACCCTTTCTGAATACGCTAATGTTCATTCAACAGAGTTTTACAGCACGTTTTTGAGGTAGACAGCTCTGTCCTATGGGCTAGATGACAGCTAGAAATCTCTGGAAATGCTTGAGGCAAATAAAAAAGCTGGGTGCATCCCCTTAGAAGTTGCTTTTGTGTGGAATAGCGGGAAAACGTGACTAGAATCAGGCACTGCTTCTGTCTGGCCATGTGACCTGGTGCATCACCTCCTCTAAGCCTCAGTATCTTCCTGTATAACATGAGGGGCTAAGCTAGAGGTCTTTAAGACCTTCACCAGTTTTTAACCTTCCACAGTCTATACATCTACTAAAATAATCATCCCTAGCCAATTCCATTTTTTCTAAAGTCCCATTAACTTTTTTTTTTAGATGGAGTCTCACTCTGTCACCAGGCTGGAGTGTAGTGGCGTGATCTCACCTCACTGCAACCCCAGGTTCAAGCAATTCTCCTGCCTCAGCCTCCTGAGTAGCTGGAAAGATAGGTGTGCGCCACCACACCCAACTAATTTTTGTGTTCTTAGTAGAGATGAGGTTTCACCATGTTGGCCAGGATGGTCTCGATCTCTTGACCTTGTGATCTGCCTGCCTCGGCCTCCCAAAGTGTTGGGATTGCAGGCATGAACCACCACACCCAGCCCCATTAACTTATTTTAAAAGATCTGAACTAAGAAATGAAGATGGGTTCTGATCAGTGTCACAGTAACATTACAGAAGACTGTGTTATAGGATGAGATGGATCATGGGCTTGCCATTTCTTTCAAGTTATCTTTCTTAGAAACAACGCCTCCAAGCAAACATAAGAAATGGCCCTGATGCAGGAAATCCATGGGCAGTGACAACTTCGTCACCAAGTGATGACTGTGGGTTAGGGTCTAGGCTGTAACCGGTATTTTTTGGTTTCTGATATTTGGTTAGTATCCACAATCAGCTGTATGCCCTGTAAATGATTATACAGTCAATTCTTAATCATTCTAAGCACTGTTTGCTTTATTTTAGCCCTTCACATTGGTTCCTTCTTTGGACTATATCATAGCTCACTAGTATAGAGCAGAGAAAAAAAGAAAGCAAAGAGTTCAAGTTAACGACTTTTGCTGTTTGAGGAAGGCTAAGATGATACCTGGATTATCCCGATACGAATTAACCAGTGCATCTCATTGCCAAGGGTGGTCAAGAATTGACTGCAGAGTTTAAAACAACAAAAACAGAAACATTTATGGAGCCAGTAGAACCACATCTGCATCCAACATTGTCCACTAAACCGGAAGGATTCAGAGTGATTGCGAAGCCATCATAATGTCACACCCTGACATTATAAGAGTTTGAGTCTGATGCATATTCAACGCCGGTACCCTACCAAACAAGATGCACAAACTTAAAGTTAAGGCTGGGAGAAAGAAGAGAGGCGAGCTTACCTGGATCTTTCTGTTCTCCTAGTTTGTCTAGAATGTTGAAGGAAATGTCGAGGTACTCTCTCTGGATAGCACTGACGGCAATCTTCCTCTGCTTCCTCTGCCTGGGAACAATCTGAATCTTAAATTCGGATTCCTCAGCTCCATCCTCTTCCACCTTCCTTTCAGGATTCTGTTCTGTATCAGATTCTGCACTGGTATCAGGCTTCTCACTTTCTGTGGGGTTCTCCGCATCTTCGGGAACTTTGAGGAGGACGGTTTTTGCCCCTGAACTTGGCATCAGCTCCCCAGGCTTCTCCCCTTCAGTGCCCGGGTCAGGGTGATCATCCAGCGACATCGCAGGGAGAGCAAACGACTTCTGAAGGAGGTCTCGTTTTTGCTTCAGCGTTAGTGGGCTACCACAGGAGAACTCCGGCAGCTCCTCTGGCTTTGAGGATCCTTCGGCATCCATAGGGTCTTCCAGAGTGATGAGGGCAGGGTCTGTGTTCCCTGCTGACTGGTTATTTCCTGAGTCCTTAGAAGAAAAGTCTTTGGAACAGTCTTCCACACTTACTTGCACAAGCGGCGTTGTGCTCAGGCTGAGGACAGAGGGATGGCTGGGGATGGCAGGACAGGAGGCAGCATTTTTACCGGAGGAGCCGTCATTGCCTTGGTTCATCGTCTCCTCTTCTTCATCACTCTCGACTATTCTGAGAGGGGGAAGAGGCTCAAATACAAGAGAGTCGCTGTCGGAGGTTGAGAGTATAGAGTGTTTTTCAGGCCCCGATGTTGAATCTGAGGACAGATCTATCAGATCTAAATCCTCTTTAGGAGCAGGCTTTACTGGCGAGTCAACTTTCACCTCAAACGTCTCCATACAGTTTAACCTAACCTCTGGTATGACAGGCCTTCGAGCATCTGGAAACCCTTCCAGAGCTGGGTTCTCGGGGATTTCACTATTGTCAGGCCTCGTAGCAGAGTTCTGTCTAGAACGTCCAGGGTCGTTTGGTCTTTGTGCGACATACGCAGCTTGGGTCAGAGGCTTCTCTATGTCACACCGATCTATGCACGACTTCCTACGATGTTCGTCTAATGTAAACAAAAGCGAGTCTGCATTCCCTATATCAAGAGATTTTTGTTTGAAAGAGCGCAGCTTTTTTTTCGGAATGCTTTCTTCTCTCACACAGTGGAGAAGGCTGTCTTGTAATGCACCCGTCTCTCTATATTCAGCCAGTTCTATTTCACCTGATCAAAACAGAAAAAGCTAGTACTATTTTACTTGGAGATTTCACCATTTTTTCCCCTCATCCTTGGGCATACAATTGGCATAAATCATCATCACAATCCCAGCTCCACCAGGAGGGAAAACGAATTTTCTGGCCAAGTTTTTGTAAGGTTCGTTCTAATTTCAAAAACTGGAAAATTTAGGAATGAAAGACACCAAAATGGCAGTTTAAGATCTGATTTCCAAAATCGGACTTCAGGATAATTCCTCAGCTCTGTTCATTTGTGCATAGGAGAGGGGATCATTTTTTGGCTGAGGCAGATCTAGGAAACTGTATTCAAATTGTGTGGAAGAGAAGCAAACATTTTGCAACAAATCAAATCAAGCAATGGCCCTCAAAGACGATCATGACATTAATGATGTATCTGTCGATTCACGTATATATATAACTGTGTATATATATATACTGTTTGTGCATACATATATATAAATCAGCGGTATTAAAATGTGTAGTAACATAATAAAATTAAGATTTCACCCCAAACAAACGGTAGAGTACAACATTTCTGCATAAAATTACTAAGAGAAAAAATTCATACTTCTCTGAACATTCATCTCAACCGGCTGATATTTCACCATTTTGCTGCCGCCTATTCTTTTCAATCTTGCAAAAAAAGTTTGAGACTCTTTATTGCAGGGTCCAGTAGGTGTATCATGAATATCAGATTCATCAAAAACACTATCTTCTTCTAATTGGGGAGAGAAAGTCAAAATTACACTTAAGAGGTTATTCTCTCTTAGGCTGTGTCTACACAAGCATTTCAATGAAAGCATTATGGAACAAGGTCTGGGGTAGTTTCTGCACCAGCCCAAGTCTAGCCATGGGTTGGTATTTCATCCAGGCATCAAATTATCTATCTATTGGACAGAGGAAGCTGTTACAAGATTGCCCATCACTTTTCACATGACAACTGGCAGCATTTTTAAAGAGAGGCTTCTCGGGAGTCCAACAGTGCCTTTTTGGGAAACTTTTCCAGTACGCTTAACACCAGATGACACACAGATGTCAGCTACTTTTTCCAGGAGCCTGTGACACTGCTTGGACTTGCCTGTGTTGCGTGGATTTTCAGGCTGATTTGGGGAAAGGAAATTAAACAAAATGAGTGGATCTTGGCCTTTCCAAAAAAGAAAAAAAAAATCTGCCTTTCTGGGATTTGGTAACTGGCATAGACACAGCCTAACAGTACATGCACCTTATATGGTGTGAATGCAAAATACTGTACTCTACATTTGATAATGAGACACGCAACACACAGAAAAAGCTTAGAAAAGCCACTTGTCATCTCAAAAGCTCCACGAATGATTATGGACTGAAAGAGTAAACAAAGGAAAAAGAAAACAGAAAATAACATTTCCTCCTATTAAAGTAAGACTCTTCTCTGAGGAGTTTACCACGTGTAACTATTATGGATCTCATGAATCCCAGAAAGAATCTTTGACACTTACGATCCCTAATCTTTTTTTTTTTTTTTTTTTCGCTCTGTCGCCCAGGCTGGAGTGCAGTGGCCGGATCTCGGCTCACTGCAAGTTCCGCCTCCCGGGTTTACGCCATTCTCCTGCCTCAGCCCCTGGAGTAGCTGGGACTACAGGTGCCCGCCACCTCGCCCGGCTAGTTTTTTGTATTTTTTAGTAGAGACGGGGTTTCACCGTGTTAGCCAGGATGGTCTCGATCTCCTGACCTCGTGATCCGCCCGTCTCGGCCTCCCAAAGTGCTAGGATTACAGGCTTGAGCCACCGCGCCCGGCCGACACTTACGATCCCTAATCTTACATAAACAAATTGGTCACTTCGAATGCCCTATTGAACTTGTTTCTACGTCGTCCTCCCTTCTATACCCATGTGGCCATTTTTAAATCCAAGATAAACCCCAAAATATGTTAATGAGGAAAGAATTGATATGTTGCAACCCACAAAGTTTACTTAACCAATTTTCTTCTTTCATTCTTTTGAAAGGCGAAAGCCACGTACAAAGTGGCAACAGAAAAGGTTACTAAAATGCATTTAATAGCACCATAAATGGAGTTAACCTATTATTCAAGTTGAATATCACTGAACTAATAATGTTTGGCCTGTATGTACATCTACGTATATGACAGATGAGGTTCAGGTGTGATTATGATTATTCAAGTTTTTTTTTTAGCATAAGGGCATTACATGCATCAAGTTTTAAGGACTCATCCTGTTCTAATGCACAAAATTCTACAAGTAAATGAAACTTGAAGCAGTAAATTTTAGATGAAATAACCACACTAAACTTTTTAATTAAATAAAAATAAATGTTAACAATCAAAATGAATTTGTTTTTAAACCCAGTGAACATCCACAAAGATGGGAACGCCTATCAAATTCACATGTTTCTGGGAAAATGGAACACAATAATCTGTTTTACTTCTCTATTTCCTTTTTGGAAAAATATCCTTTGAAAAATGCAGTTTTTCCAACCAATAGTTACGTGATTTGCATTACATAACTTTAAAGCGATTTTCAAAACGCATTGAACAATCAATACTGAAAGACCACAAGATGGCGCCTCCCATCCAGAAAGGTTCATCAGGATTTGGCCCAAACACTTAAGCCCACATTGAAAACATCCATAGCTTAACAGATCTCCCCAATTTCCCGGAGACCAAACCCTAAACTGGTAGACAAGATATTCTTCAGGAAGGATCTGAATGGTACCAGAACTTAAAGAACCTAGTTCTCGAGTTCCATCTGTAGCCAAACTAGATTTCTGGAACATTCAGCAATAACAAACAGTGGAACACTGGCTACAATTTACACTCTTGAGATATCTCCAGAGCAGTCCTACCAAAAGAGACTCTACTAACCTCACAAAGGGTCATTGGACACTTGGTTTTCTCCAAAGACTAGATTAAATGATGTCAATTTAAAATCTAGTCAGCCATGACTTCCACTAAAAACTAAAAATATACACCCTGATTCTTTATGTCTCACCTGAAAACAGGCTGCAATTTTACTCTAGCTAAAGTTGCATTCTACTGCCTCCTTTTAGAAAAAGGTAGCAATAGAAAAAAGTGGTTATAGTGGAGATAACTTACACCTAAGCAGCAAAAATGTTTCATTTCCCTTGCTTTGAATCACTTTGTATTGAATTAAAAGGCTAGGAAAAAGCACTTCAGCAAACTTAGACTCCATTGAAACTGTATGAGCACAAAGGTCAGGAGCAAACTAGAGACCTACAAAGAATGGCTCCACTGTGTGCTAACCAAGACTTACTTTATAGCCCAAAAACGAGATGCTTCTAATACGTAAGAAAAGGCTTATGAAGGCTCCTGAATCAAACAGCAGAAAATATTTTACAAAATATTATTTCTTACAATATAGACTTTAGAAGCATATCAATTATTCTTCTCGAATGCTCAATTTTAAAGTTAAAGCAGCAACATTCATGGGAGGCTGGAAAATTAAGAAAGCGATTTTCTTTTTACTCCAGAATGATATCTGGGAACACTCCTGTATCTAATAAGAAAACATTGTCCAGAAATCTATTATGTATTGAAGCTAGGTTTGGGATGCAATTTAGATATGTACCTTTTTCTTTTTCGCTGTATCTGCTTATGTTACTGTTGTCACTGTACAAAGGTCCTGCCGTGGCATGCGGCTTGCAGCTATGATACTGCGCATTGAGTGTATTCACTGTTATGTGAATCAGATGCAGCAGGATCTTGCTGATATCACAGTCTCGGTATGGATACTGCCCAATGAAATGAGGGAGAAAAAGATAAATGGTTATTTTAAAGGGTAAGTTTTTCCACCTGATCTTGCCAGATACTGTTTGCAGTATCTCTTGGGGATAAATATATATATATATGAGAGAGAGAGAGAGAGAGAGAGAGAGAGAGAGAAGTAGAAAGAGATTCTGTTCATGGCCTTATTTATTTGTTTAGTTAGAGACAGGGTCTCATTCTGTCACCCAGGTTGGAGTGCAGTGGTGTGATCATAGCTCACTGCAGCCTCAACCTACTAGGCTCAGGTGATCTTCCCACCTCAGCCTCCCAAGTAGGTGGGACCAGGCATGTGCAATCATGCTTGGCTAATTTTTTGCTGAGACAGGATTTCACCATGTTGCTCAGGCTGGGCTCAAACTCCTGTACTCAGGCAACCCACCCACCTCGGCCTTCCATAAGTGCTGGGATTACAGGAGTGAGCCACCACGCCCTCCTCCATGGCCTTATTTTTACAAGGGACTATATTCCTTTCCTCCTTCACCAAACCACTGACAGCAAGGCATGCCAGTTCATAGTTACAGTTTTTTTCAAGAAAATTATCTGGCATAAACATTTAGCAGGTGAATACAATTTCAGATACCTTCTTTGTTTTCTGAAATAATAATTAATACTTAGATAAAACATGAGACTGAGTATAAACCCTATAAACAGAGGTTCTTGATCAATAGCCTACCATTTATCATTCTTTGTTTTAAACATTTTTAGAGCACGTATCGACAGGGCCTCCCATTTCTATTTTCATTTCAATAGCTCTTTGGTTCTTAACAGTAATTGCATATCCTGATCTTCCTTCCGAAGGTCAAACTTTTATTCTACAAAATTTTCAACTAAAGACTCAGGTGTTCTCCTTATGCTCTCTAAGAGAACCATTGCATCTAAAACAGCAGTGACCACCCAGCTCACCTTGTAAAGGATGACAAGCAAGGCCTTCAACCACATCTGCCGGATGTGAGGCTTTAGGGACCAGAGGGAGCAACGAGGTGGCTGTTGGAAATAATGCCGGAGTTGAGGACAAGAGCAGTATTTGAGCACCTGAACCACTAAGGGGAGAAGGTGTTTTCCCAAGTTAATGTTATAGTCCATAACCTGAAATAGAAAAAATATTAATAACTGATGGAAAACTACAAAGAACACTCAGAAGGCAAAAGGAAAAATGTGAGCCATCCCAGTGGTTAAAATTTTTAACAGGCAAAATATTTAACAGGCATCCCACAAAATGTTAAAAGTAATGGCTAGCACGCAAGAAGGAGGAAAAGTCCAATCTCCCTCACAAAAAATTGTTGAAACTTGTAAATGAAAATAGTTTTAATCTAATTAATTATTGATTTCAGTACCTATTGAAAATAAAATTTTATCCATTCAACTATTAACCAGAGTTAAACTAGACAATGAAGAGACCTAATATTGGTAACCACCTGCAGAAATGGGAATTCCTGGACAACCGGCAATACTTGGTTCAATCTTTGAACCAAGTATTATGCCAACCAAACTTGGTATAATCTTTCAGGAGAACAATTTAGCAATATGCACTCAGGAATAACAAAAAGCACATGGCAGGTGCAGTGACTCATGCCTGCACTCCCAGCACTTTGGGAGGCTGAGGCAGATAGATTGCTTGAGCCCAAGAGTATGAGACCAGCTTAGGCAACATGGCGAAACCCTGTCTCTACCAAAAATACAGGAAGTTAATTCGGTGTGGTAGCACACACCTATACTCCTAGCTACTCGGGAGGCTGAGCTGGGAGGATCCTCTGAGCCTGGGATGTCGAGGCTGCGGTGAGCCATGATCATACCACTGCACTCCAGTCTGGGCTACCAGAGTGAGACTCTGTCTCATAAAAAGAAAAAAAAAAGGAAAAAAAGAAAGAAAGAAAAAGCACATACTCCCAATACAATCATTAAATATATCCCAAAGAAATAATCAGCCAAGTGTTCCAAAATGTATGTACAAAGAAATTCAACATGGCTTTGTTTATAGTCACCCCAAACTGAAATCAACCTCCATATTCAATAATATGGGATTAGACAAATAAAATACTGTTTGTATAACTACAGAATACTATGTAACCATTACACAGAATATGACACACATTTATTTACATGATATAAACGTCATAATAAATTTTAGGTTTAAAAAGGTTGCACCAAAATCTCAGAAATCACCACTAAAGAACTTAACCATGTAAGGAGACACCACCTGTTTGCCAAAAACCCATTGAAGCAAAAAAATTTTTAAAAGGTGGCATATATATCAGTATGTATAATATGAACCTATTATTGTAAAAATGTGTGGACATATGTATGTGAGTATGAAATTTATGTATGTATATAAATGGAGGGAGCAATATATGCCAAAATATTAGGAAGCTATTTTTGACACAGGTTTTCTGGAGTTATATAAACCCCATATAAAAAGTTAATTTTTAATATTTAGCTTTTATATATATATATATATATATATTTTTTTTTTTTTTTTTTTTTTTTTGAGATGGAGTCTCACTCTGTCACCCAGGCTGGAGTTTAGTGGTGCAATCTTGGCTCACTGCAACCTCTGCCTCCCAGGTTCCAGCGATTCTCCTGTCTCGGCCTCCCCAGTAGCTGGCACTACAGGCGCACATCACCACGCCTGGCTAATTTTTGTATTTTTAGTACAGATAGGGTTTCACCATATTGGCCAGGCTGGTTTTGAACTCCTGACTGCATGATCTGCCCACCTCGGCCTCCCAAAGTGCTGGGATTATAGGCATGAGCCACCATGCCTGGCCTTGATTTTAGCTTTTATTTCTAAAGTAAATATGCATAATGTGGATTTAGAGGGTGGGGGGAAGAGGGAGGGAGCGTTTGGTATCTGAAACAGTGACAGCTGAGAAAAAGTGGTGATCAACCCAGTTATCAGCATCAGCACAGGACGGCTGCTTATCTTTGTTCATTACATTACAATCTATTTCAGCTAACTGACAATAACAGCTATCATCTATCGAGTTCCTACCATGAGACAGGCATGAATCAAGGTGCTTTGCAATAGGTTTTCACTAATCTATCAAAAAAGGAAATCTGTGTTACCAATAAGCAAGCAAGCAGAGAGTGCCTAAGCCCTAGCAACTAACAACAGAGGCGGAGCTGAAATTCACGCCCACATCTCTCTAGCCCCAAGTCCTGTAATTTTACAGATTGGTGCAGCTGTTCTGGAGAGTGAGCTTTGTAGCACTGACCAAATTAGGTATACATTTACCCCACGACCCAGCAATTCTTCTGGATCCATCTCCCTAAGGAATTCTCATATTGGCTGATAAGGTGTGTATACATAGATGCCTATTACTGAACTGTTTGGGGTAGTGAGGCATTGGGAGCAATATGAGTCCATCACTAGGGGAATAGATGAGTAAAGTATGGTGTCTGCCCACCATGGCATGCAATACAACAGTTAGAAGTAGCAGACACACATGGAAAAGCCAGTGATGATGGTATGGCAAAAAGTTAAGTTGTATGATTAATTCAGCTCTCTCCACCTGAAACCAAAAAGGGAAAAGTTTTTTAAACACACACACACACACACACACACACACACACAACCACAGAAACCCAAACAAAAAAGGCCGAGTGCGGTGGCTCATGCCTGTAATCCCAGCACTTTGGGAGGCCGAGGTGGGCGGATCATTTGTGGCCGGGAGTTCAAGACCAGCCTGACCAACACGGGGAAACCTCGTCTCTATTAAAAATACAAAAAAATGAGCCGGATGCGGTGGCAGGCGACTGTAGTCCCAGCTACTTGGGAGGCTGAGGCAGGAGAATGGCGTGAACCCGGGAGGCGGAGCTTCCAGTGAGCCGAGATCGTGCCACTGCACTCCAATCTGGCAACAGAGCGAGACTCCGTCTCAAAAACATACATACATACATACATACATAAATACATAAATAAAACCACACCAACAAAAAATAATCCTATACTCTCTTATTGTTTAATGGATACAGAGTTTCAGTTTAGGATGATAAAAACGTCTGAGGATGGACAGTGGTGATGGTTACACAACATAAAAGTGCGCAATGCCACTGAACTATACACTTAAAACTGTTAAAATGGCAAATTGTAGGTATATTTTACAAAACAAAAAAATCTCCCACACTCCCTTGATGATACCAGGCTACCAATTCTTTTTTTTTTTTTTTTTTTTACTGTGGAAGAAAATGTTTAATAAAATGGCCATTTTAATAGAGAAATGTGAATTTGAGTGTGTAAAAGCAAATGGAAAGTAGCTGAAACACACAGAGAAAACAAGTCTTTCCATAGTTCCAACTTTAGCTGTTTTACACTAAACAAAATATTGGAACATGTGAATATTAGAAACTCCTTCTAACTGGAAAGATTTCTTCAGCAACATACAATTGAAATTAATATAAACTAAAATTATAATTTTTAAAATAGAATTAACCAAATTTAAGTATTTTTAGTTAGCAATTGAAAAAAAAATAAGCACAGTGATCTAGAAACCAAATATACTGGCTGGGTGTGGTGGCTCACGCCTGTAATCACAGCTCTTTGGGAGGCCGAGGCAGGCGGATCACAAGGTCAGGAGATCAAGACCATCCTGACTAACACGGTGAAACCCCGTCTCTACTAAAAATACAAAAAAATAGCCAGGCGTGGTGGCGGGCGCCTGTAGTCCCAGCTACTTGGGAGGCTGAGCCAGAAGAATGGCGTGAACCCGGGAAGCAGAGCTTGCAGTGAGCCAAGATCACGCCACTGCACTCCAGCCTGGGCAACAGAGCAAGACATGGTCTCAAAAAAAAGAAAAGAAATCAAATATACTAAAATGATTATGTAACTATCATATGAAGGTACAGACATTCTTCATATGCTACAAGGTTAGCATCTCTCTCGCTCTCTCTCTCACACACACACACACACCACACACACACACACACAGTCTCTCTCATTCTCTCTCTCACTATTCCTCAGTCAGGCTACCAATTCTTACTAATCTTCACATTCCCCTCCACATACTCCTGCATAACACCGAGCAATTTGTACAAACCTTTATGCTGAACCAGTGTTGGCTACATGGTACGTAATGCCTTGCTTCTACTAAAAGTATAAGGGTGTGACTTCTGAAAGCTGTTATTACACTCACTTGGGCAATTCCTGCAATGAATGCATTAAAGCAAGTTGACAGGCGCATTTTTTGAGGTGCAATCATGAAGCAACCTTCCTGCTGGTCATAGCCGAGTAAGACGTACAGGTGTCGCTTGACCGTGTTGAAGGCCTTTGCACTGCTGATGTCTGACTCGGCGCTGCTCTCGTCCTTGGCCATGAACTTCATGAGCACCGTGATCAGCTGGTGAACTGTCTGGTGGTCGATCCCAGCGTCTTCTGGGAGCAGGTCCTTGATGGTGTTGTCATTCTCGGGAGACTGTTGTCCTGTCAGTAGAAGAAAGGCTGTGAGTGGGTGGCTCTTTCACAAGTGAAGTGACACTAAAATCTCTCTTATATATTGAAAAAGCACCCTTGTTTCTGCTTCTACAAAACTTTCTGCTCCAGACAGAATTTAAGAAACTTAAAGGCACAATATGGCCTTGTAGGCAGAGCCCTAGTCCGGGGGTGAAAGTTACTGTATTCATCAACAACCAAGTAATCTGGGAGAATTAACGGAATGGCAATAAAAATAGGGTGCTATGAAGCAATGTTATCCTGAAACAGCAAGACAAATGCCTAAATACATTTTGCATTTAGCAAATTTTTTAATACGTTGGCAAAGTTTTATCCTCAGTGATAAAGGAAGTTTCCCTTCCAGCTTTGTAAAATAAGCATGTAAGAATAACCACAAAACACTATAGCCTAAAACCCATTGAGGACAAAACCACTGGGTTATTCTGTTTAAATTATTATCTCAATTCATTTATGTTCACGAATCAGCTAGTGCAAAAAAAAAAAATCTTTTCCAAACCCTGAGATATTAGCAGTAGGTTCTCTTTAAATGAAATAGTCAAAATTATAAATAGCAAATTATAAGCCCTGTTGTATGTCATGAGAAACATACAAGGAAGGGAGAGGACACAAACAGAAAGAGAGCGAAGCATGAACTTTTAAAAACAGAAAAACACCACATGAAGGTGAGCGGAAAGGTCACATGGAAAGAAAAAAATACCTTAGCCCTTGGCTTCCTCTTAACCTAGTAAATAATGGCATCTGAGCAGCACCCTGACATTGACTTTCTCTGTTATTTTTCAAAGTCAGAAATTACCTGTCTCCCTTTGTTCTTCTGCCACTTCTTATCAGGTTTGGTTTAGGACTTTGGCAGAAGGAAGACTGATATTTGCTCTTCTATATTTATGGTTTGGGGATTATTCAAAATACTCTTGTCCTTTTTTTTTTTTTTATAGCAACATTAGAATTTCTAAATTGAAAACAAAGGTTTTGTCTGGTGGGTTAGATCAGCACACTGGCATTCTCATCTCTCATCCTGCAAGGAAATATTCTACTAAACGATGACAAGCTTTGGTTACAAACCATTATAAACCAAGCCTTGGTTACACCCATTATAATTATGGTGTAAAGGATGCAACAAAGAGTTAGGTAGTAACTTATACCTATTAACTCCTCAGTTAATTTGGCAAAATCTCAGCCTTTCAGGACACAGCCAAGAGAAGCGAGGCATCAGAAATGTTTCCGGGAATTGCAGAAATTTGCTGTCTCAAGCCCAAATACTTTTTCTCTGGGATAGTAGCATGAAGGTCAAATTCAGAATTTACCAGTTTAGACCTGCACATAAAGTAACAAGCTTGGTTGTCGAGTTTCCCAGAGAATCAGATGAATGTTGGTCTGTTCAAAAGTGAACTGCTGAGAAGGGATAGTTGACAGTAAGTGAAGAGGTAGCAGAGGCAGCTTAGTGTAAGAGCCTCTAATACAGAGAAAACCATCTGACACACGTCAGTATGATTCCGGGACACTCACACTTTTCTGTCTCATAGAATCTGTGCATGAAGGAATGAATATGTATGATGCACTCTAGAGAAACTTTTCATCAAAAATTATTCAAATAAAACCTAAGAATTTGTTTATTACAGTGTTTCACATGCAGGATGATCAATAAATTGTTAATATAATTACTTATAAGGCATGCATCAGGAAAAAAATCAATTTATGTGGAACACCCTATTTCAATGAGAGGCTGGAAATGTAAAGCATCACAGCATGTGGTTAAATTAAATGTTTGTAATATAGGATTTGACCAAATACAATACCTATGTAAATCCTTGTAAGGCAAAATAGAAAAAGTTTACAGGGCTATTTTTTCAGCATTGAAAAATAGTTTACTGAGGCTGGGCATCGTGGCTCACACCTATAATCCCAGCACTTTGGGAGGCCAAGGTGGGAGAATCACTTGAGCCCCCAGGAGTTTGAGACCAGCCTAGGAAACATGACAAGACCCGGTCTCTACAAAAAATACAAAAATTAGCTGGACGTGGTGGTGCACACCTGTAGTCCCAGCTACTCGGGAGGCTGAGGCAGGAGGATCACTTGAGCTTGGGAAGTTGAAGCTGCAGTGAGCTGTGATCATGCCACTCTACTCCAGCCTGGGCAACAAAGCAAGACCTTGTCTCAAAAAAAAAAAAAAGAAAGAAAGAAAGAAAGAAAAAAGAAAAAGAAAAGAAAAACATTTACTCTTGATTTGTTTTTCCACTTGAGTATTACTTTACAACTAGAAGGACATTATTGCTTTGGACATGTTTGGGCCAAGAATATGACAGGACTCCCTGCAGGGTTCAATGTTATTGTAGCAGCAAGTAATGGCTGTTACAATATAGCTTCAGTCTTCAATTCCTTTTAGCTCTGGGGTGCAAGGTTGAAGAGAACATGTATCACTCAGTCCTGCTCAGCCACCTCATGTCCACACTGGCTCAACAACAAAGTCCCAAAGTTAAAAACTGGAACTGGAGAGTGTTTGAGAGGAAGTTGCTCCTTTGTTTTATAGTGCTGAGAATCTAGGAACCTCAATACAGAAGAAAGGGAGCTCCCAGCAAGGCCCAACTGGGACCCTGCCCCTGTTTCCTTCCATCCCAATTCAAGTCTAGAAAATAGACCATCAGACTTCAGCTTAAACATTTCAAAACTCTTCTTCTCATTACAAGTGGGCATGTTTCTACACAATGTGTAACCCTGAGTTTTCCCATCACATCAGATTTTCCTGATGACTGTCATTTCATACATGCCCATCTCACTGTAGATCATTTTCACGGATCTTAAGTTTGCTGCTTTCCCTGAATAGCAAGTAATGAGTGATCTTTAACAAATGTACTGAAAAAAGAACATTTATGGAAACTTTTGCATAAAAAAATTTTAATCTCTTTTTATTCTAATAATTTACCCCTCCAGTGTGGGCTCTGCAAGTCTATACTTTGTTTATTGCCTCTCTTTGAAATAGAGTAAGCTTGTGACTGGTGCACTCTTTATAAAGACAAGTTATCTTAATCAAATCCCTAAGAAAAATGAGCTGAGATGTTCTCTATTGATAAAGACAATAGTAATGTTTTAACCTAGAAAAGGTATGAAATTTCCATTTTAAAACTAAATGCCTACAAGTATTTTCTCTAAGGAAAACAAAACGCTTAATAGTTTTGAATTCTAGTCTGTGAAATTTCTATATCTGTCCTAACCATAAAGATTTAACATGTTAAAAGGTCTAATTTTATATTTTCTATAAAGAGAAAATAGAATTATATTTATAATTATAATTACGGAGGCAGAGCTATACCTACCATACCTTTAATGTGGAGTGAGTCCATTACAATCTGTCCACAGAGCTGTATAACTGATTGAAACTCCAAAGTGTAATATAGCATTATTTATTCAGATGATTTGAAACCAGGCAGGATCAGGATCTGCTTTTCCAGACTTATCTCCTATTATTTCACCCGAAATGGTCAACATTCTTACAAGCTGGGCTACTCGTGGATCTCAGAATGGAGCCAATGTTTTTCCCTCTTTGCACGTTTGCTCATGGTGCCCTCTTCACCTTGCAAAGTGGTTCTCTATCCTCCCCCAACAATTTTGTGCTATAAACAGGTCCCCAAAAGCCATTCTTATTAGATATACCCAATATTCCTCTCAGCAATTCGATGTGATCCCTAAATTCTTTAAATTTCTAAGGACAAGAAAGGAGGGAGGACAGAAGAGAAAAAGAAGAATGGAGGAAAATTTCCTTTAGCATTTTGCTAACTCCCATGTGGCCAATAACAATTTTGCAAGGCAGAACATTTTGTCTATTCAATTGCCTTAATACTCCAATAAGAACACAGGCTTCTTGAAGGCAAATGACGTATTTTATCCATTTTTATATCCCTCATAGAATAGGGGTCAATGTCTGACATAGAGTAGATACCTATTATACATAAATGTCTGTCAAAGTGCACTACATTCAAATAAATATGTCAGAGCTTACATTCTGTATAAGAGAAAAATTGATAGAGTCCCAAAACAGCAGGAATCTGGGAATGTTTCTCTATGTGAATTGACTCACTGACCCCTCTGCCAAACCAACAAGTGACAATTAGGTAGAGGAAGAAAGGATCCTTCCATGAGCTTACTCTGTACTTGGTCCAGGGCAGCCAATGAGTAAGCACTATAAATGAGGTTCCATTCCATAGGCAGCTCTCACTACACTGCCTCACTCATCTCCCTGCCTTCTTACCTCAGTGTTCGGTTATATGTGCACACATCCACAGCAGGGCTGGAAAGCTGGGGCAGTAGCTAACTTCATATCCTCCTATGCTCCCCATCCCTGCCTTTTCTCCTTCCTATTCCACATTGTATCATCATATGTTTATGTCTCATCCATCAATCAAGCCTGGCTGAAAAGCCACCTGTCCACGAGACCTTCCCTGATGTCTCCAGCTGGTAGAAAGCTCCCCTGCTTTGCATTTGACATGACTCACCCTACGTACTGTCACTTTCACTCAAGATGAGAGTTTACTGATGTTCATACTTAATATCCCTTACTTGGCCATAAATAAGTTAAGAGTATAAAAATTTTCAAAGCATCTGTGTATTTCCTAGTCCAGCAGGTGTAAAATAAATACTTGTTGAACAAGCATTTGTGGCACACACCTGTAATCCAAGCTACTTGGGAGGCTGTGGTGAGAGGATCCCTTGAGCCCAGAAGCTCAAGACCAGCCTGAGCAACATAGCAAGACCCCAACTCAGAAAAAGTATTTGTAATGTTTGTTGAACAAAAATTGTCATTTCCCAAAAATATAACTTCAAACAAGAGTATTCCTATAAAAACAACTGTACTCTGACTTACTGGATCTTAATGGTCAATAGGCATTTTGCAAGTTAGTGAAGAAGTGAATTGTAAACCATCTGTAGAAAGAAAGAGCCCAAAGAAAAGTTATTTGGAATTCTAGGCGGGGACACTAAGAAGACAGGAAAGGTCAAGGCAAGAGTGCTTTATTGGTCCTAACTAGTAGTGGGCACCTTCTCTTATGGATACAAATGCAGGCCAAGAGATCTCTAGGTTTCTCTGCAGGCTGAGGCAGAACTTAAGAGTATGCAAGTCCCACAAGAAATGGGGATAGCTCTGGACCAATCTGGGGTCCTAACTGGCAAAGTCCTTTGGTCTGGACACTCATGGCCTTAAGCCACTCTGTAGCAGGCTTGAAAGCCCAGGCCAACTCCATAACCAGACTGGTGTCCTCATGTCCCACAGGGCAGAAATACCCTAAGACCAGTTCATCGAGAGGTAGTTGTGGTAGAAAGCAAGCAAGCCTAGTCCCTTAGATGCCAGCTTCCGTTCTGATCCTAACTAGTCAGTCATACATGACCTTAAGCAACCACCGAAGCAGAATCACTTAATCCCTCACTACATCAGTTTTCCTGTAAGTAAAGAGATACTATATATACAGGAAGGATTATCATTATTACATACCTATTTTTGTTTAATTATGCGCTCCAGGCGATGAGGAACACGATATAATTAAGTACCCTATGTTCACATGGGACTGATACCATTAGTTCAGTATTGTGCTTATATAGCATAACAACTGCTGCATTCTATTCAATTAATCTTCATCAGTGTTCTAAATACATGAAGACAAAATTTCCTGGTTCTTACGCACCAGTGAAAGTACTCCCTATGTCCAAGCATACAAATTGCAGATTAGCAGTTAAAAAGATTGTGTATCCCATCAATTAGGATGAAATGAAGCTGCTGAATTCCTACTGGCACTTACTTCCTTGTTAGAGAGCTCAGGACCTCTGGGCTTGAGACCCAGATCTGTCACTAATAAGCTTGTTCTTTTGTGAGAATCTCAGTTTCTTCCTCTACAAAATGAGACTGTTAACACATTGCTAATGTTTCAGCTATAAGATCCTATGAATTTCATTTAGATGCACAAAGACTTTGATTTGAAAAGACATAGAGGAACGTGACTCTCTACAAACCTTGCAGAGTATACCTTCTATAGAAAACAGAATTTTCTATTCCATTTTCTGTGGGTACCATGTAAAGGTTAAGATCAGAGAGTCATAAATTGTAAATCCACTGCCAAAAAGTTCAACTTAAACAGCAGTTAAATTTAAATCTTGTTGTATAAAGGGGCATCTGCTTTATTTCAAGTCTAATCAACAAGAGGTCTGCAAAGAGGACCTCATTACTTGGACCAAATGAAAGTATGTTCATTAAGTAGCACGTTCTTCAGTTTCCATTTAATTACTGTCTTAAACCATTCTCCACAATCTTATGATAAATCTGGTATGTCCTTGCTTCCAAGTTAGAAACAGTCAGGGTCCAGTAAATAATAATGCAAAAATGGAACACTACAGTAGTTTGAAATTGCCTTCTAAGCTGAGCCAGCTATTTCCATATCTAAGCAAATTTTGCTTATGCTGGTGTCATGTAAATTACCTTTCCTGAAGTTTTAGCTTCACATTTAATTTAAACAATGCTGTTATCTGCCTCTTTTCCATCTGGCCACTTTTGGTGGAATAATTAGATGCCTGAAGGCTTTTTTTAACTGCAAGAAACACATGTACATGTTTTCCCACAATGATATAAGGGGACTTCTCGGGCTGGATTGTTTAAATGGATAATTATTATGAAAGACTAGCTTCTCAGCTAAGCTTTAAGAGACAAGCTAGACTAAAATAAAGATAATTTATGAAACTGCCTAAGAACAATCTCAAAAATGCCTCACTGAAGGGAAACTGCATGGATTTCATATTTCTAATGAAGCTTTGAATCAGAAGTTCTTATTTCTATTCTTTAAAACAAAAAAAATCACAGCACAGTAGTGTACATGAGTGATGTGTAAGGCAAGGTAGAGAGACTCTACCAAATGTTTGCTATTCCTTTTTTTCTCATCAATTGTGAAAGAGAAAAGACTTTGGCCACCATCTGCTGTCTGCATAGATGATCTCTGGGATTTTCTCTCTCCCCTCCCACTCCGGACTCCCTCTCTTTCAAACATCCTTTTTATAACGCATAACGCACATGATCTTTAAAGTCTCCTCACTTGAAATTTTCCTTCTGAGAGTGTCTGCACCATTCTGAAAAGTTTATTGTAAAACTAGTAGTCTTAGATGAAAACTCCAATGTTCTATAGCATGACACATAGGTGGCAGTTACCAGATTTGTTTTTGACTAATAAGTAGGTATTCAGAACCTTCACCGTCTTCCCAGTGAGTCACGACACCATTCGCGTGGAGCCTCCTTGCCAATGCCCCTTCAACTCTTAGGCTACTTCATGATAAATTGTAATACATCACAGAACATCAAATGATCGTTAAAGTGTATCATGCTATGGTCCTCCACATAGAAGAAATTCTCCTTTCTCTGAGAAACAGAAATGCATGTAGAGTTGCAAAGAATCAGGAATGGCTAAGGGGATGAGCGGATGACAGTGGTTCAAATGTATAACCTTTTAAAATGTAAATGAAATGTATGGTTTTCCTATAGCAGATATATATATGAACAAAATATTTCTATGTGTAAAGACACATACAAATATCAATACTACGGATAGCTCTAGTCATACTGGCTCTCTGGGGAAAGGTGCAGACTCGGGTGATACGATGCTTCTTACTGGACCAAAAGTTAATGAAATCCAAAGTCATCTGTTAATCTCAAAACGGAAAGAATTGCCATATCACGGGCTCAAACACTTGAACATCCGAGGTAAGACCCTTTTGAGCTTGCAAATCCTAAGTATGTCACCGTGGTCCAGTTAGAGACACCGCATTCTCTACCTTGTCCACCTGTGATAGACACTTGTACATGGCCCTTCAATGTCAGAAGTACCCACCTGGCGTCTGTTCGGGTGTTCCACCGAGAGCTGGAGCAGACTGCTCATGCCTGGTCAACCTCATAGCTTAAAAATCAACAACAACTCTATTGAAATAAGCATTACAGACAACTGGAGCCTAGAAAATATACTCAGTGCTAACTGTATTGGATAGTAGGGGCAGGTTTCGTTTTTCTATTTGTAATTAACATCACATAAAAGTTGTTTATGTAACAAAAGTTTTGCAGTTTTTATCTGAATCATAAGAGCATCCTTCAATGTTACTTCATCTTCAAAATGGTCATGTGAATTAATGAACAAGAAATGACAATAAACTTTACATTCCGAACTGATCAGTTAGGATATAAATAGAGCTGGAAAACTCATATAAAATTAGTTATTTATTTAATTTGGGTATTGGTTTCTAGGATTTAAACAGTTTCACCTGGGGCCTAGCACTACCATTGGTTATTCTTAAATGATCACCTGTGATTTCTTTGCTCCCTGGAAAACTGGGCTATTGATTACTTAAAGAACTTTCATTCATATTTAACTCTCCCAAAGTTTAAAAGAACACATTGCCATAGCTTGTCATAAAATAGAGAAAATGTAATGAATAAAATCAAATCATATTTATGATTAAAAATGGTTATGTTATATAAGGCTGTCTTCTAACAAATGCCAATGAAAAACAAACCTTTCATATTCTGACAAGGTAAGAAATAGGTTTTGGGTCATTATTTTATTTACTTCACAGTGATTATTTAAAGATTAAATCATTTAATAAATTTTACAAGTTAGTAATATATTTAAACATACTAATTCATTAGTATAGTGATTTAGTAATGAATTTTTAATTATTTGTCCTTCATGAGTCATTACTAATCGTTAGAGTTTATCTAGTCATTTGGTAATTTAAGGAAAATTTTATTCTCTTTAAAACTATAATATAAAGAACGACCTTTTATAGAACAAATATATATGGTCTTTTAAAAAATATTGGCAATGAAGCTTATTTTTATTTATAAATTATCTGTTGAAGATGAGCAGAAATTCAATTTCTCAGCCTGATTTCTCTATTTCAAAAGCTACCATTATTATTGGTTTGTCTTGGGGGGCTTGTGTGGCTGCTTCTATCAGACATGAAAAAAAAATACATCCCAAATTTCAACTCTCCCTCCTTAGCCACCATAGGTCTTATTACCTAAGTTGTATTCAGAAAGCTCTTAGGATACAAAGCTGGTGGTGCAAACTTCGGTGTTCTAGGACTTAGGAGCAAATGTTTCTTCTAAGTTGCACACCAAGCATCCATGTATTTTCTGCCTTTTACATTTCAAAAACATCTACTGTTGGATCAGGGCTTTGCTACTCCAGCAAACTAGCAAAAGCAACCCTAGGCATTTATACCCTTGGGGTGATTCTCTAGGGAATCTGAAAGCCAAACTTACTGAACAAACTCAGTTTGCTGAACGTGCTATACTCTCTGTGAACATTCAACAAGACAGGTCAGCCTCAGAAAGACAGTAAACAGATTTAATGGAAGGATGAAAGAAGATACTCAACGAATTTTGGAGGTCAGGGTCTCAGGGAGGGAGAGTGCTCTCTTGGATTCCACGGGCCCTTTCACACTGTCCCTCAGGGAACGGACACTCTTCTGGCGGTTTCTTGCAAAGCGAGCTCTCTTGATCTTCCATAAGGCTGCATCGCTGAGGTTAGCAACATTGGTCCTCACAGCAGTGATGGCTTTGCAAAAGGAATTAAAGAGACTATCACTCTCCTTTACATAGGGCTATGTAATCCACCTAGTCTAAAACAATCCATCTGTGTAGAGTTTCGATATTAAAATGCATTTTTCATGGATATACATCTCCCTCTCTGATGAGTCCTACATAGAAAAATGACTATTGCCTATCATGTTTTTTTTTCTGCTTAGACCACAAGATTAAATTATCTAATTTTGTTATCATTGGATAGTTGAGTGACAAAAGTCTTTTCTCCACCTATTCAGAGCTGTAGGTAACTGATTAATAGCAAGAGGCCAGGTGTGGTGGCTCATGGCTGTAATCCCAGCACTTTGGGAGGCCATGGTAGGAGGATTCCTTCAGGCCAGGAGTTTGAGGCCAGCCGGGGCAATATAGCAAGACCTCCATCTCTACAAAAAAGGAAAAATTAGCCAGGTATGGCGGCTCACCCCTCTAGTCCTAGCTACTTGGGAAGATTCGCTGGGAGGATTGCTTGAGCCCAGGAGTAGGAGGCTGTAGTGAGCTATGATGACACCACTACACATCAGTCTGGGCAACAGATTCAATGCAATTCCCATCAAAGTACTATCATCATTCTTCACAGAGCTAGAAAAACAATTCTAAAATTCATACAGAACCAAAAAAGAGCCCACACAGCCAAAGCAAGACTAAGCAAAAAGAACTAATCTGGAGGCACTGCATTACTGGAGTTCAAACTATACTACAAGTCTATAGTTACCAAAACAGCATGGTACTGGTATTAAAATAGGCTTGTAGACCAAAGGAATGGAACAGAGAACCCAGAAACAAAGCTAAATACTTACAGCCAACTCATCTTCAACAAAGCAAATAAAAACATATAGTGGGGAGAGGACACCCTATTCAACAAATGGTGCTGGGATAATTGGCAAGCCACATCTAGAAGAATGAAACTGGGTACTCATATCTCACTTTATACAAAAATCAACTCAAGATAGATCAAAGGCTTAAATCTAAGATCTGAAACCATAAAAATTCTAGAAGACAACATCAGAAAAACTCTTTCAGATGGCGGCTTAGGCAAAGAGTTCATGACCAAGAATTCAAAAGCAAATGCAACAAAACCAAAAATAAACAGACAGGACCTAATTAAACTAAAAAGCTTCTGCACAGCAAATGAAATAATCCGCAGAGTAAACAGACAACCCACTGAACAGGGAAAAATATTCTCAAACTATGCATCCAACAAAGGACTAATATCCACAATCTATAAGGAACTCAAACAAATCAGCAAAAAATAATGATAATAATAATAACAACAATCCCATCAAAAAGTAGGCAAAGGACATGAATAGACAATTCTCAAAAGAAGATATACAAATGGCCAACAAACATATGAAAAAATGCTCAACATCACTAATTATCAGGGAAATGCAAATTAAAACCACAATGAGATACCACATTACTCCTGCAAGAATGCCATAATTTAAAAATTCAAAAATAATAGATGTTGGTGGGGATGTGGAAAAAAGGAAACACTTTTACACTGTTGGTAGGAATAGTAATTGGTACAATCACTATGGAAAATGGTATGGAGATTCCTTAAAGAACTAAAAGTAGATCTACCATTTGATCCAGCAATCCCACTACTGGGTATCTACCCAGAGGGAAGGAAGTCATTATAGGAAAAAGGTATTTGCACATGCATGTTTATAGCAGCACAGTTTTCAATTGCAAAAATATGGAACCAGCCTAAATGCCCATTAACCAACAAGTGGATAAAGGAAATGTGATATATATATATATCGTGGAATACTACTTGGCCATTTAAAAGAATGAAATAATAGCATTCACAGCAATCTGGATGGAGTTGGAGACCATTATTTTAAGTGAAGTAATGCACAAGTAGAAAACCAAATATCATATGCTCTCACTTATAAGTGGGAGCTAAGCTATGAGGATGCAAAGGCATAAGAATGACAGAATGGAATCTGGGGACTTTGGGGGGAAGGGTGGGAGGGGGTGAGGGATAAAAGACTACACATTGGGTACCATGTACAATGCTCAGGTGACGGGTGCACCAAAATCTCAGAAATTGCCACTAAAGAATTTATCCATGTAACCAAAAACCACCTATGTCCCCAAAACTACTGAAATTTAGAAAGCATGCAAGAGTGAGTTTGCAAGGTGTAAATATGCTTCCTAAAATTGCTCACAAATGTTATAAACATAATGACTGAATCATATTTAGGGAACACACAGTCATAAATGGTTATCATAGGTCAAGGAAAAGAGAAGAATTCTGATTTGGGAATGCCAGGATATGCTTCAATCTATGGATTACTACAGCAGCTATTCAATAAGCATTTAATGAGTTGAGTGTATGAGGTCAAGGCATCCTCTGTAGAGGAGTTAAATGACATGCCAATGTCTTCTGTTTGTCTAGGCAAGCACAATGGAACCATAACGGTTTACAGCAAGTTCTTCATTTTACTTACTTGTAGGAAAAGGAAATTCCTTGTTACAATCCAAATGTAGCTGGGCTTCCAAAGAAAGTGTCTCAAATCTATTGACAAAGAACTCCCAGCTCAAAGCAGGAATATCCTGCTTAAGAAAATGCAAGAGTAAAAGCTTGCTCAAAATTGTGGGTCTGTCTTTAACCACAGTATCAAACTGGAAGTCAAGACAAAGACACAGACCCTGGGAAAGAGAAGAAAAAAAAAAAGAAGAAGAAAGTCAGATATAAACATCTAAGTTATTTCCAAGCTGACATACTAGGCAAAGTCAATGAAACAAGACAGCCTACCCAATTCAAACTTATAATGTAGAATGATCCCACCGGAATCTTTTTTGATTGGAAGTTTTCGTAGGAAAGAAAAATGTAGAAGAGGAATTTATCTTCATTGTAGAATATCTCTTGAATTTTGATTCAGAAATCTGAACTAAATGTATGCTATTGGTTTTCTAATGCATTAAATAATAGCCACTTAATCCAAATACCCTCAAGTCAATGCATCTGGTTTTTTGTTGTTGTTGTTGTTGTTGTTTGTTTGTTTCTTTGTTTGTTTTTTGAGATGGAGTCTCGCTCTGTCGCCAAGGCTGAAGTGCAGTGATGGGATCTCAGCTCACTGCAACCTCCGCCTCCCGAGTTCAAGCAATTCTCCTGCCTCAGCCTCCCGAGTAGCTGGGACTACAGGCATGTACCACCACGTCTGGCTAATTTTTTGTATTTTTCGTAGAGATGAGGTTTCACTGTGTTAGCCAGGATGGTCTCAATCTCCTGACCTCGTGATCTGCCCGCCTTGGCCTCCCAAAGTGCTGGGATTACAGGCGTGAGCCACCGCGCCCAGCTGCATCTGGTTTTAATGTCTGTAGCCATTAAGAGGAGCATACTTTCAAAGCTACATTTTAGAATACACAAAAAGATGGTCCAGAAATCCACTTTCAATCCAAAATTTCATGATTCTGAAAAAAGCAAAGTCACCTGGTTTTCTTGGAATGTGAGTGGAACATAGAATGTTAATTAAAGTTGGAATGGATTGAGAACCCTTTCCTCGAGTTGACCATTCCCCCTCTTTTTAATAGAATGAGATTTAAAAATTGCAGTTCATCCAAAAATCCCACTCATTAATTCAGCTGTCATCTAATGAGTGCCTCCTATGTTCCAGGCCCTAAGCAAGTGGTAGGACATAGAAGTACCTGGTAAGATCAACAGAGAGGAACTATTCAGAAGTCAACTGGAGATTTTACAAAAAAAAGAATGTGCCACAGGCAGCATAACCCTTCAGTCTTTCAGATTGTGCAAGCTTGCCCTTGCTTCTTGGTCTTAAAATGCAGGAAGAAGCTTACACTGGATTGGGAGACAGTGTATGCACAAACACACACACACACACACACAGTTAAGTATGTGGACTGTATTATGAATCAGTGCTGAATTTCCTCTGCTGCTAACTAGCTATGTGACTCTGAAAAGGTGGCTTAACCTTTCTAACCCTCAGCGTCTCTATCTGTAAAATGAGAACACACAAAAGGTTACTGTGAGGATTAAATGAGATAATGCATAACAGGACACTTTTAACACACTGCCCTGGAAACACAGTAGCTATCTGAGGAATGTTAGCTCTTGCTATCACTAGTATAATAACAACAACAAAATAATAAATCAGATGCAACATGGAGAAACAGTAGATCAGAACTTTGGAGGCTCTAGTCTTGATTCTCTCACTAAATCACTTTGTGTCCTTTGATAAGTCACATTATCTCTCTGAGACTCGGTGTCGCCACTAAAAAATAAAGGTTCCAAATAAGATAAATATACCACCCTATCCAGGCCTCATATTTCTTGTCTCCTTGGCTTTAATTTGTGATGTTTTGTTATGGTAGCATATTTACCTTCTCATGTTTTACATTGAATGAAACTATAACTCAGGCCAGGCGCGGTGGCTCAGGCCTCTAATCCCAGCACTTTGGGAGGCCGAGGCAGATGAATCACTTGAGGCCAGGGGTTCGAGACCAGCCTGGCCAACGTAGCAAAACCCTGTCTCTACTAAAAATACAAAACTTAGCCAGGTGTGGTGGCATAAGCCTGTAGTCCCAGCTATTCGGGAGGCCAAGGCATGAGAATCACTTGAACCCGGGAGGTGGAGGTTGCAGTGAGCTGAGATCGCACCACTGCACTCCAGCCTGGGCAAGAAAATGAGACTCTATCTCAAAACAAAACAAAGCAAAAAACTACAATTTATTTGATTTCTCTTAGCAGCTAGCCTCTAACAACAGGGGCCTCCAGCCCAGGAGCTAGCTAAGTGGTGTAAGATAAACCAAACTAGTTTTAAAATCTGCCACACACACACACACACGCACACACATTATGCAATAGTTACATCTGTCCAAAGTAATATCAGCGTATGAACAAAGACTGAAAAGAAAGTATCAGCAAATGGGCCAGGCAGTACAGCTCATGCCTATAATCCCAGCACTCTGGGACGCCAAAGCGGGAGGATTGCTGGAAGCCAGGAGTTCAAAACTAGCCTGGGCAATATAGCAAGACCCTGTCTCTACCAAAGTTAGAGTTAAAAGTTAAAAATTCAGTGGCTATGGTAATGCATACCTGTCATCCTAGCTACTCAGGAGGCTGAGGCAGGAGGATCACTTGAGCCCAGGAGTTTCAGGCTGCAGAGAGTTATGATCAGCCTGGGCAACAGAGTAAGACTCTGTCTCTTTAAAAAAAAGTGGTATCAACAAATAACAACAAGGGATCTTTTTGCAAGGTGTGGTTCTGGTCTATTTCTTCCAGTTAAAAATATCTCCATCATCATCATCAATATTATATGTGATACTACGGTCTGAAAATGTGTGCAAGGCCCTCACCGCCAAATTCCTGTTGAAACTAAATCACCAGTATGATAGTATTAGGAGGTGGGGCTTTGACAGATGATTAGGTCATGTGGGCAGGGCCCTAATGAATGGGACTAGCGCCCTTAGGAAAGAGGCCCTAGACACAGCAAAGGCCCCATCTAGGAACTAGACAGCAGGCCCTCAGCAGACAGTCTGCAAAATAAATTTCTGTTGTTTATAAACTACCCAGTTTATGGTATTTTGTTATAGCAGGTCAAACAGACTAGGACATGTGACAAATAATGCAATGATTTAGTAGTGCTGGCACAGACCACCTTCAGAGCAGATAACACACATCACACGTCACCTGCAATGCTGGCCTCTTTATGGTGTCAAGCAGGAGACCAGCTCTGGTAGCCACTGCAGGGTTAACATCCTCCACCGCCGTCAGGAAGCAGCAGAAGGCATGTGCCAGGGAGTACTTCAGCAGGTGGTTTTTGGTCACTGAGTGAATATCCAGAAATCTACAAATTACAGCCACTTTTTCCACTGCAATGTAAAAGAGAAGGCGAAATACGTAAATAAACACACACATACACGCACCACGCATACACATTTATTTAGCCAGTCTGAGAACTGAACTCACAGAGAAAAAGTTAACTCTGAATTTCCCATATAGTTTACTTTAAACCCCAACAGGAAAGTCTAATGCCACCATCTCGAGTGTTCCATTTCATCTGTGCAGCAGAGACTGTTTCTACTCAGAGTAGAACTTTTTTTTCCCACGCAGCCTTGATCTAACTCTGGGTTGTCTTTCACATTTTTTTCATGGTCTTTCTCTTTGTTTAACTTTCAGCTATATTTCAAAATATTCCAAATGCCTCTATGCTTCTTTCTGTGGCCATTCCATAGAAGCTCTGCAGATAACAGAGAGAGGTAGGAGGTGCCCACCAATCCTGCCTCTGGGTTCGGGTCCCCTGCTCTGCTCTTAGTAGGTCCTGGTATGACATGGCAGACCAAATAGACATTTCCTGGGGCTATCGAAGCCAGGTATTTCTTCCATGCTATAAATATACCCTTACTTGATAGATTTCTAATTATTCTGCAAATCAATGTTAAACAATTCCAGTCACTCTTAAAGCATGGCTTTATAAAAAGTTACAATAGCTAGTAAAGCAATATAGTGCAATGCAAATTAAGATGTTTCAGTATTTTGCTTAAGCTGTTGTGACAGCCTAGAATACTCTTTTGTTTGTTTGTTTTGTTTTGCTTTTTTGAGAAGGAGTCCCACTCTGTTGCCCAGGCTGAAGTACAGTGGCATGATTTCAGCTCACTGCAACCTCTGTCTCCCGGGTTCAAATGATTCTCATGTCTCAGTCTCCCAAGTAGCTGGGACTACAGGCAGGCACCACCATGCCCAGCTAACTTTAGTATTTTTAGTAGAGACGGGGGTTTCACCATGCTGGCCAGGCTGGTCTCGAACTCCTGACCTCAAGAGATCTGCCCACCTTGGCCTCCCAAAGTGCTGGGATTACAGGCATGAGCCACCACACCTGACCCACAATATTCTTTCTACTGACATTCTACCATCCTTAGAGAATCTCTGCTGATATTCTGTTTTGTAAAGTCTTCTCTGATCTCCTAGAGAGACCTTTCCATCCCATGAACTCCTATAAAAGTACTACTTATTTGCATATCATTAATTTACATATAGCATTTGTATGCTCAGAATATGAGCTATCTATGAACACAACATGTGCTCATTATATGACATATTTTCTTTTGTGGTCTTGATTATATTTATGCCTTTTATAATTTGTCAACCTCTTACATGCTTATGTTTGGTCTCATCAATTAAACTGGAAGCCTCCTGAGGACAGCAATCTGCTCTTACACTTCTTTCTATTGTTCCCATAGCACCTAGCACATATCTAATTTATTCAACAAATTCACTGATTTGCTTATTTAAAAAAATATATATATATATACACACATACATATTAAGCACACATATGTATACCACTAAGAAAATATCTGAAGCACTTGGGAGGAGATAGAAGCAAACAGAAAGAAGAGTCATTCATAACTCTTGACTTCAAAGTTAAATTGACTAAAATAGATAAGACATGTACAACTATAACTAAAATGTAACTTTAGAAAACCTGTAAATCCCTCTAGTGTGGTATAAATAAAATGCTATAGGAGATCTGGGGATACAGAAACCACTCTTCACAGGCGGAACCTAGAAGGTGGACCTCAATGGTGGCATTTGAAGGTGGATAATGTGGAGGTGGCATTTGTGTAGGGCCTTAAGGAAAAGAGAATGAAAGGTGGAGAGCCCAGAATGGTCCCTGTGTGGATGAAGGGAGGCAGGAAGCAATGGGAACACAGCAACGGTGTGTGTAGAAAGAAGCACAGGAAATGAGGATGTCTGCAGTTGCAGTCAGACTATTTGAATGGCAGTTTAAGGAGTCTGAACTTTATTCTCTAGGCATTGAAAAAACTCCATTAAAATTTCTTGAGTAGAAAAGTAACATGATGTTGGCCAGGTGCAGTGGCTTATGCCTATAATCTCAGCACTTTAGGAGGTCGAGGCAGGCGGATCATCTGAGGTCAGGAGTTCAAGACCAGCCTGGCCAACATGGCGAAACCCCATCTCTACTAAAAATACAAAAATTAGCTGGGCATGGTAGTGGGTGCCTGTAGTCCCAGCTGCTCAGGAGGCTGAGGCAAGAGAATCGCTCAAACCCAGGAGGCGGAGGTTGCAGTGAGCCGAGATCATGCCATCACACTCCAGCTTGGGCAACAGAGCAAGACTCCATCTCAAAACAAACAAACAAAAAAAAAAAAAAAAAGGAAAGAAAGAAAAGTAACCTAACCAGAGCCAAGATTCAGAAAATTAATCCTAATCCCCCACAACATGATGTGCTATCATATATATACACTAGCCCCTGAGATTCCTGTGGGCATTACAAAGTAAGAACTTTTTGAAGTGGCCATATATTAAGGAACTGAATTAAAGGTATAATAGTTACCTCACTGATGAAACGTCCATTTCTGCACCAAACTTTTGAGACATCAACCTACAGAACTGTTCTGAGAAGCTGCACTGTGGCATGCCAACCCTGCCTACTACCCCGAGAATGGAACTACTAGCAGATTGGGATGACAGTGGGCCAGCAGACATGAGGCTAAGAGAACCCTTCCAGGTTCCTTCCTTACCACATTACTCTGATAACCTGCTGCTCTATTTACTAGGAAATTACACCCAAGCTGCACCAGACTTGGTCCCTGATCCCTCAGTGGCAAGGGTATACAGCAGAGATTCTCGAACCTCTTACTAAAAATCTCAATTTCTGCCCCGGCACAGTGGCTCATGTCCATAATCCCACCACTTTGGGAGGCCAAGGTGGGCAGATCACCTGAGGCAGATCACTGGTTCAAGACCAGCCTGGTCAACATGTTGAAACCTTGTCTCTACTAAAAATAAAAAAATTAGCCTGGCGTGGTTGCATGCACCTGTAGTCCCAGCTACTTGGGAGGCTGAGGCACAAGAATCACTTGAACTCAGGAGGCAGAGGTTGCAGTGAGCCAAGATCGTGCCACCGCACTTCAGCCTGAGTGACACAGCAAGACTCTGTCTCAAAAAAAAAAAAAAAAAATCTCAATTTCTGGCATCACCCCCACCTCCCACTGAGATTCTGATTCAGTAGCTCTAGGATGTGGCCAGATAATGTGCATTTTAACAAATATTCCCAGTAACTCTGATGCAAGTAAACTCACAGGTTGACTGCATCCAAGCCAGTGCCTGTTTGGGAGTAAACATGGGTGCAGTTAATCTTTACACTTGGGTAACAGGCATAAGCTGGGTCTGTCCAACGCAAACCTGGACAGGACCACCCTTCCTAAGGACAACTCTGCAAAATGCTGTTATTTTAGAGAGGAAGCTCAAAGCAGAACCCCCAAAGGAGACCAGCAAGCAGGAGAATGCCCTTTAAAAAGAAAGGACAAGAAAGAAGGTGCCCAAAAAGATACCATGACAAAAAAGATGTGTACCGTGTGACCCAGAATGAATTTTAAGCTAACACCGAGGTACCTGCTTCAAACCTCATCTTCCAGTCTTTGCTGTTGAAATTGCCATTTATGATTGTCCAGAAGATGTCAGCACCATGAGGAAGTGACAGGGAGTGGAGGAGAAGAGGAACTGCCAGTGAAGACAGCTGAGAGAACTCGGATTTGACGACCCTCCACAGGCTAGGGAATCAAGGAGAAGCAAAGTGGTGACAGTTATCACAACCTTTCGAGAAAAAGATCCTGTCCTCTTAATTTACGGCAAGCATAGTTACGAGGCGGTGGGTAGGGGTGCTTTTGGTGAAATTACACTCATCCACGAGAGGATAATCCTCTGATAGACGTTTCCTATGCTCTGTCCTCTTAACGTGACACTAGAGAAAAACACTTTTACTTAACATTACATTTTATAACTTAAAAATCTGCATAATGTAAATTCAGTAATATAAGGGAACAATATAAATAAATGACTGTTCAGTAATATACAAAGTCAAAATTCGTTATGTTAGGATGATGGAGTAATACGTGATTTTTAAACATTTTCTTACAGTGAGCATCTGGGAAGTTTGGTTGGTTTGGCCTGCCCAGCCTCTTATGATGTCAAAGAACAACTCTTTTTCTCTTAATAACAGCCTCTCCAAGAAAGACAGTTCGTCAGTCAAGCTCCCCAACCTTCTCTATCACAAGGGGGAACACAAACAGGCTGATCAAAGAACGTCAACACCCTGAATAAAGTGATTAGCTAGGAGAAGGTATATGACCAAAGCATGGGAATAACTGAACTCTTATTTCAGGGACTGATATGCACTCTGGAAGAGAGAGGCTCTCTCTCCTTCTGAAACCTCAGGAACAAAGGGCAATGTCAGCCTGCAGCTGCCAATGACCCTCCTTCCCATCTCACAGGGACAGCCTGCACTTAACTGAGAAGCCAACACTTAGTTCCATTCCAGAAGCCAAGCCAGAGCTGGGCTAAGAGATGGGGAGGGAGTGAGAAAGGGGAGGAGGAAAAGACAGAGAAAGGGATCTCTGATAACATCTGGCACCTTAGCAAGTTTCAGCTAAGTTCCTATCAAGTTCTACGGGAATAATTCTGAATACAATATATTTTAGTAATAATACATTATTGTTTCCATTTTTTTCAATTATTTAAAGTATGCCTTTTGGTTGTTTTTGTTATTGTTTTGTTTTGTTTTCTATTTGACTCCAGAGTCAATATCAGAATCAAAACTATAGTTGACCCTTGAACAACACAGGTTTGAACTGTACGTACAGGTCCACTTACACATGGATTGTTTTCAGTAAACATATTGAATTTTTTAGGAGATTTGCAACAGTTTTAAAAAGTTCACAGATGTACCATGTAGCCTTAAAATAGTGAAAAAATTTAAGGAAAATTTATGTCGGCCAGGCGTGGTGGCTCACGCCTGTAATCCCAGCACTTTGGGAGGCCAAGGCAGGTGAATCACGAGGTCAGGAGATTGAGACCATCCTGGCTAACACAGTGAAATCCTGTTTCTACTGAAAATACAAAAAATTAGCCGGGCGTGGTGGTGGGCACCTGTAGTCCCAGCTACTTGGGAGGCTGAGGCAGGAGAATGGCGTGAACCCGGGAGGCGAAGCTGGCAGTGAGCCAAGATCGCGCCACTGCACTCCAGCCTGGGAGATAGAGTGAGACTCCCATCTCAAAAAAAAAGAAAAGTTGTGTCACGAATGTATAAAATATATGTAGTTACTAGTCTATTTTAACATTTACTACTCTAAATTCTATATGAATCTATTATAAAAAGTTAAGATTTATGAAAACTTACACACACAAACATTTACAGACCATACACGGCGCCATTCACAGTGGAGAGGAATGTTAAGCAAATGTAAAGATGCAGTATGAAATCATAACTGCATAAAACCAACTGTGGTACACACTGTACTACGGTAATAATTTTGTGGCCATCTCCTGTTGCTATACAGGTGAGCTCAAGTGTTGTCTCTCTGTGTGAGCAGTTCCTCTCTCCAGTAAATTGCAAATCACAGTAAAAAGTGATCCCTCACACTTCTCGCGTCTTTTTCATTGTGTTTAGTGCAATACCATAAACCTTGAATAGCACCATGGGTCCCATACGAAGTGCCACTAGTGATGCTGGAAGTGCTCCCAGAAAGCAAACGAAAGTCACGACATTACTAAGAAAAGTTGAATTGCTTGATATGTACCATAGCTTGAAGTCTGCAGCTGCAGCTGCTCACCCTTTCAAATACACAATTCATCTTGTAAACAGATGGCATAAACTTACGGTATTGATAAACACAGTATGGTACTGTAAATGCATTTTCCTTATGATTTTCTCAATAACATTTTCTTTTCTCTGGCTTATTTTATTGTAAGAATACAATAAATAATGCATAAAACATACAAAATATGTGTTAATCAGCTCTTTATGTTATCACAAGGCTTCTGGTCAACAGGAAGCTAGTAGAGGTTAAGTTTTGGGGAAGAGAAAAGTTAGACACAGATTTTCAACCGCACAGGGGTCAGCATTTGTACCTCCCCGTTGTTCAAGGGTCACCTGTATTTGTGACTTTACAAAGCTCATGCTGCACTGGTAAGAGAGGGGAAGAGTGACACGTGCCATCTCCATTTTACGGAGAACATATGGAGGTACGAGCCACTCCAGTTGGCTGCTTTTCAGAAGGCATACAGAGCTATAGAATGAAAAGGAGTGATTTTTTAAACGCCGTATGCTTCATCCAAATAGTGGAAGTCAGACAAATAGGGATCTCATCCCAACCCTGCCATTCATGAGCTGTGTAACCACATGCAAATTCTCTAAACCTTCGTGTCCTCCCAGTGTGGGCTGTATTAAATGAGATGTGCAGAAAGCATGGCACTTAGTAGGTATGCAGAAACCTCAAGCTGCTACCACCATCATGATGACAGGATGATGATGCTTCCAGAGCACACAATAGGCCCTAGGAAGAGTGCAAAGGAAAAAGAAGACATAATTTGTGCCCTCATGGAACTTCTGGTTTAGTTGAAGAATGCAAACCAGGCAGCCCTGCTAGAAAACCATTTCCATGACAAAACCCAGGATTCAGCCAGTCCCATTCGGCTTTCCCAGCTCTCTAGGGCAGACTTGTTTGGAAAGAAGCAGAGCATCTTTTCCACAGGTCCTTTACATTGTCCATCATGGTTTTTGTGTCAGGGTGGCACTTTGCGGAGAAAATCTGGCCCTTTAAGGAGACAGCCTGGACTATGGACCCCAAAGGCCGAGTGGGTGGTCCTGTGGTACTAACAGTCCATTTGGCACGTGTACATTCTGGTGGGTTGCTTTCACGATAAAAAAAAAATGTCCATTTTGTATTCCTATGTTGAATTCGTGGAGTGTCTGCCTAACTCTCAGCCCCATTCCTTCACTCCTTTCGTCCAGATCTGCTGATGGTCTCGAACTTCACACTGTTCCCTCCATTTTCTGACATGCTGGAATTACAGGGATAAGCCACTGTGCCTGGCCTTAAGATTTTCTCTTGAAAGTCCAGAGTCTCAATGAGTCTGTCTTCACTGGGCCAAATGACCCTCGCTTCCCAAGACTTCCTCCAGGCCTCCTCTTAGCAGCCTCTTTCTTTTGAAACCCATGACATGGATGCACAGGGTCCTCTCCCAATTCTTTGGTCAGTTAGGCACCTAGCTCAGTCTTGCTCCTCAAGTAGGCCTCTGCAGATGTCGTCAGTGGATCAAGCCCCGGTTTCATTCACACCTCCTCATCCCCAGTGGCCTCTGTCTTTACTCTGCTGAATGAGACGCTGATCTCCCCTCTATAAGGCTGAGAACACCCAACTTCCCCCCATCCCCCAGCCCATCCTGACGGAGACTCCTCCGCCCTCTTCTCCACACTTCTCTCCCAAATATCAATTCTTCGGCTTCATCTGCATCCAGTCGTAGAATGGATTCCAGAGACAACCGTTTCATCACTCTGGAAACCTCGTCCCTCTGAGCTTCCATCATAACCATATCACCAGTCCTCGGTCCTAAATAAACCCTTTGCCCATTTGCTCTCATCCACTCCTAAGCCGCTGAGCACCGGAGGAAAAGAAACCCAAATCCCTACTAACTTGGTCCACTGCAAACTGGTGCTAGCTAACCTCAGCCGAACCCTAAAGCCTGCGTGCTGTCCTCATGTAGGCTGTCTCGTACTCTTTTCCATGTTCCTGAAGCTCCCAATACAATGTCTATCATCCCCCTCTTAGGAGAAGACATCAACACCTAATATTCTTAAGGCTTAAGTCAGCTGTCATAAACTCTCCTTAACACTTTCTCTTTTCCTCAAAATGTATCTTCTTTCAAAGGAAAGGGTATTCTTCCTGTTTTCCACCCGACCCTTTGTTCTTGATGGCACACTCTCCTGCCTGCCAAAACTTGGACCCACTAACTGTTTACTTTCTCTGGCCCTTTCCCACTGACCATAAATATGTTCAGATATTCTTTTTTTTTTTTTTTTTCTTGAGACGGAGTCTCGCTCTGTTGCCCAGACTGGAGGGCAGTGGCGCCATCTCGGCTCACTGCAAGCTCTGCTTCCCGGGTTCATGCCATTCTCCTGCCTCAGCCTCCCGAGTAGCTGGGACTACAGGTGCCCACCACCATGCCCAGCTAATTTTTCTGTATTTTTAGTAGAGACGGGATTTCACTGTGTTAGCCAGGATGGTCTCAATCTGCTGACCTCATGATCCGCCTGCCTCAGCCTCCCAAACCGCTGGGATTACAGGCATGAGCCATTGCGCCTGGCCATTCAGATTTTCTTTATCCTAAAAATCCTTAATGTCTACTCCCTTTTCTCTCTAAGTATCTGATGTTTCCTTTCCTCTTCTAACAAACCTTTCAGAAGAAAGTTCTGCGTTGTGTGTTTATATTCAGTAAGTCTTTGCAATGTGCTCTTAGCATTCTCTTAAATTTGGGTGTTTCCAAAAATCTCTCTTTTCTCCATTCTCATTCTAGTAAAGCACACCTCTGACTCTATTTTAAGGTCTTCCATGGATCTCCAACATCATTAAATAAAATCCCTATCTTCAAGGCCCTACATACCTGGGTCCCAACCTACTTCTCCAGCCTCATTTTCCATCACTCCCTTACATTCACACCATCCAGCAAAAAAAAAATAAAAATAAAATAAAGCTTTGGTATCCCCCAAGTATGCCCTGCTCATTTCTGGTCCCTTCTTTCCAACTCTCCCATCTGTTTGCTCTTGACATTCCCAGGTTTTACAACATGTCCCACCCATCTCAAATCTCTACCAATGAAAATTCTGTCGTTATCTCAATGCCCATTCAAGCGGTATTGTCTCCAGAGCCTTTCGTCATTCATCATTCATCCAGAAATGCTCTCTCCCACCTTTGAGCTGTATCAAGCAGTCATTTTGTCACATTCCCTTGGATTGACAGTGACGTATACATACATGAATATGAATCTTAGTTTAACCAAGACTGTCGAGTTTATATTCATCCTCTCGGGGTTATCATGAAGACCAGCTCTCTTCACTCTCAAACATAGACAAATTTGAATACTAAATTATATGGTCACCTTTTCTCTATATAGAATTCACCCCTTGCAAACTAGATTGCAAATTCCCTAAATACCTAGAACAAGAATGTATACAATAAGCCCTGTTTGTTGAATGGATAATAAATAAATAAACAAAATGAGTAAAGAAAGGTAGAGCCTCAATGTGATTTGTCATCAGGTTAACCTGAACCAATCTTTTCCTTTTTTACTGACTCATTCTCATACATATAAAATAAGGATGTTTCTGATTTATTTCCAGGAAGATTGCAAGAGTTATTTTAAGGTTTTCAGGAGGAAAAACACTGTAAATCTAGGGTAACGTTTTATTATAATTTTCCAAATGTCTCACCAGTCTCTAAAAACTAACTTATCAGATAGCATATGGAGAGATTTAGATATCTATTAGCAGTTCTATTTTAAGTAAGAAGGTAGGTAAGTACTTACTTAATTATACTAGGTAAATATTAACATGTTTTGGGCATTTTTCTATATTTTTGATATTCTTAAGCCATCTAACAAGCGAAAGGCATAAAACAATTTTTACTTTAACTTTTCTATTTATTCAGTATCTGGCAAATGGAAATTACCATTCCTTGTATTAACGTACCTTTAAATTAGACTACAAAAGGAAAATAAAAGTAGTTATAGGCAATCGAGCTGTCCTGGCTCGAAAAATAACCCAAACAAGCCAGTAAATCTTAATCAAATTGAATTTTCACAACTAAAGCTTAATATATAAACAAGCAAAATACACCATTAGGAAGACATACCTTGCAATCAACATATGGTCCTGAATGTAGGCTAAAAATTGAGGGTGATCTTTTCTGGCAATGTATAAACACTCTCCATGCAGACAAAGAATCTTCAGGCAATTGAGCATATTAAAAAGAATGTCTGGCTCTTCAAACTTAGCCATTTCCTATACAAAAAACCACATGGTTACTAAGTTATCCAAAACAGTAATGCTACCAAGCCAAGTATTCAAAGACATCAGAAAATATACCTGGAAAATGGTATATATTAGTCTCAATGTTACTGGAAGCTGTTGGTAGCAAAATTTTCTTTCAGTATCATTCTTTACTGCTGTGAAGAAATAATTACACAAAAATTAGGCTAACTCTTCATTTCTCCCATCATTCATCAATTTATCAAGATCATAAAAACCAACAGAAGTAACAAATTGACATAGAATATATGCAACATTGTTTCAGCAATGTTTTTATTTGCTCTCCAAATTAGCATATATCCCTGCTATGATACTAGTGCAGAAAATCTTCTGAATTGAGAATTCTCAGTTTCCATTTTCCACCATGCAGTCCCTCATGAATTCAGATGTCTTTGGCTCCCTGGAGCTACCCCTACCCAGAGACACCTGCATACATGATGGACTGCACAGTGCTGCTAGTTCTGTTAGTTCTGCTGCTCCCTGAAGGGACTTGGAACCTGGCTAGCTATGCCTTCCTAATTGGAAGGGAGATATGCAGGTATGAGAGGTGTTCGGCCAGGCGCGGTGGCTCATGCCTGTAATCCCAGCACTTTGGGAGGCCAAGGCAGGTGGATCACTTGAGGTCAGGAGTTCAAGACCAGCCTGGCCAATATGGTGAAACCCGTTCTACTAAAAATAGAAAAATTAGCCCGGTGTGGTGGTGGGCACCTGTAATCACAGCTACTTGAGGGCCGAGGCACGAGAATCACTTGAACCCACGAGGGTGGAGGTTGCAGTGAGCTAATACCGTGCCACTGCACTCCAGCCTGGGCGATAGAGCAAGACTCAGTCTCAAAAAAAGAGAGAGATAGAGAGTTGTTCAAGTTGCACTACCAATTAAAGGGGTTTATCCCATGGATTCTCACAAAAAGAGGTGCATTTTGAAACAGCTGAACATATTCAGATGAGAACAACTACTCATTATTTTCACCCTCTCGTGAGGATCTCTAAAACTTTTGCCCCCATACTGGGGGCAGCAATATATTATACGTGAGGCATGCTAGAGAAAAGAATTCACAAGTTAACCAGATGCAGAAACTAATGCAGAATGTGTTAAAATCACCATCACACGTTTTGGCAATCCCTAGGATCAGAGGCAATGGCAGTCAAATTCTCTTAGTCTAGATACTGAAAAGTCCATTGGGAATCTCTCGCCTGAATGTATTTTAAATGCTTGTCATAAGTACTTGACTATTTTGTTTGATGTGAACATTTTCAGTACATTTTTGGTGCTGGACATATCTGACCGCTATAGGAAATAGGGGCCAGGCCTCAAGATGGGAAAAAGGGAAACACACTAGAAGGGAGGGGAAGCCTCTGAACACATGTCGACAGAGCACCCCTGAATTCTAGGACAGGAGAGCTCCAGATCACCACCTGAAGGCCCGCAGAGCAGAAGCAGGAGGCAGGCTCTGAACAGCAGGGAACCCTGGTCTTGGAAGAAAGAGAAGAGGGGCTCTCCTGAGGAGACAATTTATAACTGCATCCTGCAAGAGAGCAGAGAGCCTGACCAGGAAAAGAGGCTAAAGCTGCTACAGGAGCCTGGAGGAGCATGCAGGGGAGAACAAAGCATGTGTTTTAATAAGTGGACTGTATAACAATTCAGCAAGGAAAAGAAAAACATTTAAAAATAAATTGCTAGCCAAGTGCAGTGGCTCACACCTGTAATCCTAGCACTTTGGGAGGCTGAGGTGGGTGGATCACTTGAGGTCAGGAGTTCGAGACCAGCCTGAACAACATGACAAAACCCGTCTCAAAAAAAAAAAATTAGCTGGACATGGTGGCGGGCGCCTGTAGTCCCAGCTACTCAGGAAGCTGAGACATGAGAATTGCTTGAACCTGGGAGGTGGACGTTGCAGTGAGCCGAGATCACATCACTGCACTCCAGCCTGGGCAACAGAGTAAGACCCTGTCTCAAAAAAAAAAAGAAAAGAAAAAAGAAACTGCTTAGTTTCAACCACTGTTCCAATACAATATTACATAGAAATAAAAGCAGCAGTGAATTGATCTGTGTGCAAGCTTAGGTTTAAAAAATGTATTTGCATAGAAAGAGGACAGGCTATTGGATCATGTGTGAAGTCCTAGCTTCCCTTAGGTATGAATGCTTGAAAGAAACATAACTGTAGGCCTGGGTCCTGGCTGCTGCAGCACCTAAAACAAGTTAATTAATCCTAAACTAAACTAGAAGACCTGAGTTCTAGTCCCAACTCTGCCATTAATTAGTTGTTTCCAATTCCCAGGTCCCCATCCCAGGGATACCCAGACTTGGAGCTGGGGAGTGGAGCTTCTGTTTGTGTTTCTGCTTCTCAGTGACTCCAATGTTCCGTTACAGCTCTGGAATCATGGGAAATAGGAAGTACAAATTGTGAATGAATAGTAGGAGTGACATGACCAGGGGCAAGTCATTTAACCCATCTGGGATTTATTTTCCTCATCTGCCAAGTGCAAAGCCTAAATAAACTGGATCAGCAGATTGTAAACTTCTTTTCTGCAGAATATTTTGTTTACAGAAAATCTTAGAATTCTAACACATGGCTGGGTGCTGTGGCTCACGCTGTAATCCCAGCACTTTGGGAGGCTGAGACGGGTGGATCGCTTGAGCCTAGGAGTTTGAGAACAGCCTGAGCAACATGGCGAAACCCCATCTCTACAAAAAGTTTTAAAAAATTAGCTGGGCATGGTGGAGCATGTCTGTGGTCCCAACTACTCGGGAGGCTGAGGTGGGAGGACTGCTTGAGCCCGGGAGGCCAAGGCTGGAGTGAGCCGTGATCACGCTCTCCTGCACTCCAGCCTGAATGACAGAGCAAGACTCCATCTCAAAAAAAAAAAAAAAAAAAAAAACTCCAACATACGAAAAAGAGCAAGTCGTCGGAGTAATCTGGCAGAAGCAAGGTGGGGAGCCTGCTGGGTCTTTATATTTTGCCCTCCTCTTTCCCCCAGGGGTTGCCCCAATTGAGGATGTTCCAAAAGAAATCACACTGAGCCTTTACAGCTCCAAGAAATGCACACTGAAAACCAGAGAACCAGACAATCTCAGGTATTCCTTCAAATTCTAAGGTTTACGACATGAAATAGTGTGAGCTGAGATATTCATACACAATTCACTGTTCATATGATCCATGGAGAAGCAGTTAGTTCTGACCAAAGATTTTGTAGGGTTACTTTTGTCTGAATAAGACACCTCCACAGTTGCATTGAACCCCAGAAAACAGTCCCCTAATAATATCTGCTGCTCATTGAAGGAATGATGCCAAGCCCATGCCTCCCGATACTGGAGTGGGCTTCCAGGAGCAAGCTTTTTTTTTTTGAGCAGAGTTTCACTCTTATTGCCCAGGTTAGAGCACAATGGCGCGATCTCGGCTCACTGCAACCTCCGCCTCCCCAGTTCAAGTGATTCTCCTGCCTCAGTCTCCAAAGCAGCTGGGATTGCAGGCATGAGCCACCACGCTTGGCTAATTTTGTATTTTTAGTAGACACAGGGTTTCTCCATGTTGGTCAGGTTGGTCTTGAGCTCCCGACCTCAGGTGATCCACCTGCCTCAGCCTCCCAAAATACTGGGATTACAGGCGTGAGCCACTGTGCCCAAACAGGAGCAAGCTATTCCAACTCTTTCGGATCATGGATGCAGGAAGATTGAAAAGCTGCCCAGATCTGCCCCAGGTCTCATATAGATCCCCAGAGTGCCACCATCCAGAGCTAGAAATCAGGCTTTCCCAGAGGCACGTGGGGTCACATCCTGAAATCCCTAAATGCCGTCATGTGAAAGGAGCTAGAGTACGATTCCTGAGCATGTCTGCCATCTCGCTTGCCCCCATTGCGTCCACCCAAGAACCTTGAGACAAATGAGAAAGAAGCCACTCCCCAGACCCAGCTAAGAGCCAACAAAGTAGCCTCCAAGCTCAACCTGCACAGCCCAACCGCCAGAGCCCCATTCTTCTATCCAAAAACAGTCTGCTTTGGCCAGATGCCCTGAGTGGCTGTCAAGATTGTCAGCGCCTAGCCTTGGTCCACAGAGAACAGCATGCATTGTAAGTAGGGAGGCGATGAGTTTTTATTGAAAACTGGCACCTACTGCCAGAAAGATGCTCAGGGAACTGGGTTCTATGGGAACTGTAATGGATCTGCTCACTTTATAATCTGCTGGGAAATGTTCCTCTGCACAAGTCTATACTAAGGAAACCACGTCTGAATTTGCCCAAGTCGATATTAAACCAAGAACCCAGTGATTTGAACATCAGGCCCTGTGCACACAGTACACTCCCCAGCAGTCAGAGCACACCTACCAGCACGTTCCACAGGCTCCGTGCGATTGCCTGGGTTCTCCCCATGCTTGCTTGAAGGATTCTCCTCCTCCTCCCCTTCAGGGCCTATGATAAACTCTGGTCTGGAAGAAAGGAGGCTATCCTCAAGGCTGTCTGTGGGCTCCTGAAATAAACAGGACAGGCAGCCAGGTAAGCAGCCCTGGAGGGGTGTCAGGAACAGTTTGCTCAGCTCAGCTCAGCAAAGCTGGACTGCACACCTGCTGTGTCCTGGGCCCCATGCTGCTGAGGCCAGAGGCCAAGGCACCACACCGCAAAAGACCTCGAGCTTATTGCCAGAACAGTGAAAAGAAAGCTCTATCCGCTACTGCTGAAACATTTTCTTTCACTTCAAATATATATAGAAGATCAAAAACATCATTAAATCTTCCTAGGCCTGCTTTCTCACCTCAAGTCACTCCCAGCCATGTGCATGTTATTCAATAACAGGACTTAATTAGGAAGGAATAATAAGAGGTTCACAGAGCTATATTAAGATGCAAATGACTGGGCACCGTGGCTCACGCCTATAATCCCAGCACTTTGGGAGGCCGAGGTGGGCGGATCACAAGGTCAGGAGTTCGAGTCCAGGCTGACCAACATGGTGAAACCCCGTCTCTACTAAAAATACAGAAATTAGCCGGGCATGGTGGCACACACCTGTAATCCCAGCTACTAGGGAGGCTGAGGCAGGAGAATCGCTCGAACCTAGGAGGTGGAGGTTGCAGTGAGCTGAGATCGCACCACTGCACATCAGCCTGGGCGACAGAGCAAGACTCCATCTCAAAAAACAAGATGCAAATACTGGCCAGGTGCACTGGTTCATGCCTGGAATCCCAGTGCTTTGGGAGGCTGAGGCAGGAGGATTGCTTGAGGGCAGGATTTGAGACCAGCCTGGGCAACACAGTGAGACCTCATCTCTAAAAGAATGTTTTAAATTATCCAAGCATGGTGGCATGCCTGTGCCCAGTTACCCAGGAGGCTGAGGTGGGAGGATCCCTTAAACTCAGGAGTTCAAGGCTGTAGCTATTCATGATCCCACCACTGCACTCCTAGGTGACAGGGCAAGACCTTATCTCTAAAAATAATAATAATAATAATAATAAATAAATAAATAAATAAATAAATTTAAAAAGATTTAAAGACACAAATACTGCTTGTCCAGGGTAGTCAAAGTTTTAGCAGCGAGAAACTGCTATAACATGTGAGTTACAGACAGCAAGGTATGGCAACCCAAGTGTCTGTCAACAGCTAGCTGGAGAAACAATTTAAAAATGCATACATTTGGCCAGGTGTGGTGGCTCACACCTGTAATCCCAGCACTTTGGGAGGCCGAGGAGGGTGAGCGCAGGAGTTCAAGATCAACTGGGCAACATGGCAAAACCCCGTCTCCACAAAAAATAATTTAAAAATTAGCCAGGCATGGTAGTGGGTGCCTGTAGTCCCAGCTGCTTGGGGGGCTGAGGTGGGAGAATCACCTGAGCCTAGGAGGCAAAGGTTGCAGTGAGCATGACTGAGCCACTGCACTCCAGCCTAGGAGACAGAGTGAGATACTCTCTCAAAAAAAAAAAAAAAAAAACTACAGTATTCATTGTCACTTAAACTTTGTAATATAACTTTTGATTGGCTTTAATGCGACCCCCAGAGCAAATGCCAGAGAAAAGGCAAGTAGGCAAGACAAAAAAACCTTTATTTACAAACCAAATGTGAGGGAGGGGCGAGGTTCACCAGCCTCCGGCGGTGGAGGCCGACGAAGTCGCGGCGGTGGAGGCCGACGAAGTCGCTCCGGCGTTCTTGGGCGAGGTTCCCAGGTCCGCACAGGAGCAGGGGCCAAGGAAGCTCGCTCCGGCGCCCTCAGGCGAGGTTCCCGGGTCCCACGCAGGAGGAGGGGCTGAGGAAGTTCGCTCCAGCGCTCTCAGAGGAGGTTCCCGGGTCCCGGGTACCAGGAGGGGCCCAGGAAGTTCGCTCCTGCGTTCTCGGACGAGGTTCCCGGGTCCCGCGTAGACGAGGAGGGGCCGAGGAAGCTCGCTCCGCGCGCTCTCAGACGAGGTTCCCGGGTCCCGAGTAGACGAGGAGGGGCCCAGGAAGTTCGCACCGCGCGCCCGTCGGGAGCGGCTTTTATGTCCTGGGCCCGGGAGTGGGAGGGCAGTGGGTGGGACATAGGCGGGTCGGGGGCGGGGTGGTAGGCGTGGCTAGACGGGTTCCGGTTCCTCTCGTCGGAGGTCGGGTTGCGCCTGCGCAGTCGACCCGTGTCTTTCCCGGGCGCAGGAAACTTGACAATGAAGAACCCGGAACTCCGCCATCTGCCTCCCTTTGTCCAAACAACTTTGTGATAAAAGTTCTTTCAAGAATACTAGTAATGCATGAAACCATATGAATGGAGGCACTACAACCCTCACTCAAGCCACTTAATAGAATTCTGTATACTGTGGCTCCAGTTTGTATCCCTTTCCAAGAGCCCGAGTTGGCAGAAGCAATGGGAAAAGTTTCTTTTAACATAGTCTCACGTATAACCCAGCATGGAGTCTGAAATGATGCTAGAGGAAGACTCCATTACATCAGCTACTGCAGTCTTTAATGATATTATACATGGGTCATCTTGTTTCTTCAACTGCTTACCACCAGCCGGCTTTCTTCTTTGGGAGCTAGTCTCTCCAGGAGTTCACAAGCAAGCTGATAGCAGAGGATACTAGACTGACATAAGTTGCACTCGATTGCTTTTTCGTCCTTCTGGCAGGTGTGGGATCCCCCCCAGGGGGCTTGGAAGACATTGTTTATAATAGAAATAATATCCTTTGATAAGCTGTGCTCTAAACCCATCGTGATTCCATCATCTTGTAACTCCATCTGAAAGACATCGAAAAAAGGACACACACACACACACACACACACACACACAGGAAAAAAAAAAAAAAGAAGAAGAAGAAGGAGTTTGATCCATTTGTCCAATATTCCATTGGCACACTACTTGGGGATAATTTTCACTAACTGACAGCAATATTGAATTGTTTAAAGACAATATAGGCTTCAAGACCACGAATATACATTGCTGTCCATGGGTTTTTCTAGAAGGAATATAAACACAAGACGAAGCAATCAGAATTATTTTAAAAATCACATAGGACATTTAAAAGAGAGCTGTTGTTGTTTTTGGCTCATCGGTTTGTGAGATTTTACACATTTGAAAAATGCTCCTCCTCACCTAGAGTCCAGATCTTGGTTTCTAAATACCATGAGCTGCTAAAAGGAACCAGGGCTCCTTGGAGAAATGGCTGAATTCCAGGGCTGGGGCTAGGAAAATATAAGATGAGCCCGGAACATCTTGTCGCACCAGAAATTAAGGAAGAGTTCATGGAATGATGTGGACGTGCCAAAAGAACACAGGAGCCAGCTTGAAAAGATTCCCACTGGCCAATTGTGGAACACAAGCATCAAGATACAGAATCACAGTGACAGATTATAACCCACCAAATAACATAAAAATCCATGGGCACTGCGGGAGTAAGTAGATAAATAAATAAATACATAAATGGGAAAGAAGGAGAAACTATTCCATCAGTAGAGTACCAGCGAATACATTTAGAAGAAATGATGGAATTGGAAAATTATCACTTGACTGTCATGATAGTAATAATTGATGAATCATCCATTGATGCTAAAACTAGTAGATGAAAGTCTGATAAATAAATAGGAAATCCATAAGGTATTTACAAATGACTTATTAGCTACAAAAGGGAAAATAGTGACTTTATCACAGAAAAATCTGACAGATTTTGGTCACTTGGTTAAGGTGACTGACGTTATCATCGCAGTAATGGGACATTATTATATCTTACGCCTGCTGACATGATGCATTACAAAGGATGTAACATCACATCTGTGGTCTTCCTACCAAAAAATGCATGACCCAAATTAATTCATAAGGAAGCATCAGGCAAACTCAAATCGAGGGAGAGTCCACAAAATAACCAGACTATACTCTTCAAAAATGTCAAGGCCCCATAAGTATAGATACCCATGAGGTACCCACAAAAATTAAAAAAAAATTTTTTTTAAAAAGTCAAGGATGTGAAAGATAAAGATGGAGGAGCTGTCCTAGATTAAAGAAGACAAAGGAAACAGTACATATAATTGCAATGAGTGCTTCTAGATTGTTCCTTAATCAAAGCCAGGCTTTCTTCTCTTGCTATAAAGATATTACTATTATTATATCAATTTTTAACAATAATTTCTGTAAGTTATATAGTAGTACTACAACACTATTAATTTCCTGATTTTGATAACTGTACTATGTTTATGTAAGAGAATGTCCTTAGTTTTTAGAAAATACACTCTGAAGTGTTCAGAGATAAAAGGACATCATGTCTGCAATTTAGTCTCAAACAATCTATCAAAAACTTAATGCATACACATGCAGAGAAAGAGAGAGAAGCAGATGTGGTAAATGTTCACATCTGGAGAATTGCAGGGAGGAGTATTTGGAAATTCTTTATAGTATTCTTGTAACTTTTCTGCAAATCTGAAATTGTTTCCAAATAAAAGGTTAAAAAGAAATGTTCTCATCAAAACCTTTTTAACTTCTCTTTTAAAATTAACTTTAAAAATCAATGTATAAAATATATTAAAATTAGCTTCATCACTATAGAGTTGTACCTTGCCCCTCCCAACATAGTATCATACTTTTTGTTCCTGCAATTTATTTAACAGAATCAATTCTAATGACGCTAGGGTGTTTCTAAAATTCAATCCATTCTCATATGTCAACATCACTGCAGATATTCACATAAGTGGTTTTCAGACTCTCTGGGAAATCCCCAAAGGAGTTTGCAAAAGGTCTTGGGTGATGCTGCATCATTTCGGTTAAGTGTGGAGATGCCCAACACATGGAAAGAACTGCTGTACAACGCTTTCTCTCATTCTTCACCTCTGAACTAAAGGAAGCTCATGCTTCAGCTACCTGCTTCAGGAGAAGATCAAACATGAGGATGAAACAATTTAGATTCATTTCATCATCTTCACAATCAAAGTCAATAGTCCTTCCTCCTGGGTGTCCAAAATTCTTGAAAGGGCTACGAAACGGACTACGCATAGGACTCCGAAACGGACTCTGGAAAGGACTATGAAATGGACTGAGCATATTGTGCTGAACTCGTCGACCAGGATCAGAGGCAACACTCACCTACAAGAAAGAATGGCAACACAGAAATGAACTCACAGAAGCTCAAATGGCTGTGTAAAATATTTGGGGACTCTATGGAAGGTATTTCCAACTGTCACACTTATTTCCTTCCTTAACCGATGGCATTAGTACCTCCAAATACTAAGGAGTCTCTCAATATATAAAAACAAAAAATAAAACCACTCAAACTTCCTAGTTGTCAGGAAGTGACATCAACATGCTGAAGAATGAAGGCATCTGCCATTACATTTTTCAACTCATCAAACGTGTCCATTTAGACCAGATTGTTTGAGTATACTGAAAACTGTACCCTGGAAAATGAGAATTTACAAAAGTAAAATATTGCAAGATAATGTTTAGAATCAGAAGCACAGAATCTCAGATTGACACGATTGGTTAAAAGATGGTCTCTGGGGATTACAAGTATTAAACTATTATGGGTCAACAATATATGACAAACCTTTTATACTGGTTATTCTCCATTTGTCCACTCAACCCCCACTCAGAACTTCACTACCTCCTTGGCCCTACTCTATGCCCAAGAAGTCGTGGACTGAGTCTCCTCTGGCTCCTTTGCTGCCTAGCTTCCAGCTGGGTTAAGTCAATGGTTTTTATTCTTTGGACTTTTTTTGTCATTGTTTTGTTTTGGGACAGAGTCTTGCTCTCTTGCCCAGGCTGGAGTGCAGTGGCATGATCATGGCTCACTGCAGGCTCGACCTCCCAGGCTCAAGCGATCCTCCCACCTCAGCCTCCCAAGTAGCTGGGACTACAGGCATGCACCACCAGGTCCAGCTAATTTTTTGAAAATTTTTTTGTAGAGACAAGGTCTCATTATGTGGCCCAGGCTGGTCTCTAACTCCTGGACTCAAGCAGTCCTCCCACTTCAGCTCCCGAAGTGCTGGGATTAGAGGCATAAGTCACCAAACCTGGCTGGGTTCAGTGAATGGGAGGCACCAGCAGAAGTCCTGAAAGCTGGAGGAGAGAGAGGCAGAAGTATTTCCCCTTCTCCCTGCCCACTTGGGTGCTACATCTCTGGGAGCATCTCTAGCACTCCATAACTTCTCCAACCAGCCCTTTCTTAGAGTTCAGCTCCTGTTTGGTACTCTAGGAACTCTCTCCCTTGTTCCTTCAGCCCTGGGGGTGTAAGGACTTTCTCCTGGACTGTTCCTGGACTCTGAGTGCCTTGTCCACCCGTACTGCTCCTTTAGCTCCTTTAAGCTTTCCCATAACACTATAGGAAGAATCTCCATTAAAGTCTGTCATTTAAACTATGTGGGATAAATTCTGAATCGGGACCCTGACTAACACATCTGTACATCACTCTCAAATCATATTTCCCTCTCTTTTTTTTCTTTTTCAATTTTTATTTTAGAATCAGGGGACACATGTGCAGGTTTGTTACAAAGTTATATTGAGTGATGCTGAGGTTTGGGATATGATTGAACCTATCACCTGGGATATTTTTCTGTCTTAAAAACCTTTGTGGTCACCACAAAGCTCTTCAAACACCCTTTTTAAGGTAAAGAGGAAGATTACCCCATTAAGAATCAGAATACCCAAGCATTCATGGTGTTATCTGTAGGAAATCACTTCACTTCACTGAACATCAGGTTAGGCAGTTGTAAAATGAAGATAATGAGTTCTTCCCTGGCTGCCTCACACAACCCTGTGATATTGTTTATTGTGAACACATTGCACAGAATAAAGTGCCACACAAAGGAATGTCATCTTAAAGGTTACGGAAGAAAGAAATAAAGTATAGATGGTTGGCAGCTGGCTCCTATCAGGCAGATGACAAAATAAGTAATGATATTCTTTTTTTTTTTTTTGAGACGGAGTCTCGCTCTGTCGCCCAGGCTGGAGTGCAGTGGCCAGATCTCAGCTCACTGCAAGCTCCGCCTCCCGGGTTTACGCCATTCTCCTGCCTCAGCCTCCTGAGTAGCTGGGACTACAGGCGCCCGCCACCACGCCCGGCTAGTTTTTTGTATTTTTTAGTAGAGACGTGGTTTCACTGTGTTAGCCAGGATGGTCTCGATCTCCTGATCTCATGATCCGCCCGTCTCGGCCTCCCAAAGTGCTGGGATTACAGGCTTGAGCCACTGCGCCTGGCAGTAATGATATTCTTTAAAACGATGAATACAAACCCATAATCATGTTCCATTTTTTAATCCCTAGATATCAGGTGGAATGGCTGGAGGCCTGTGGCATACAGTGGGGGAAATTTTGTAGAGAGGCTTGACAAGGAAAGAGTGGTGAATATTTTCTGCCTACCATCCAATAAGAGTCAGCCTTTCTACAGCTGCTCACGGCCTGAGAACAGCAGCACATCAGCAGAGACTCGATCAGGCCTCCATAGAAAAATAATCAAAGCTGTCCAGCAGTTTGTATACACTTTAGACCAGACTATGTTGACTTTTCTCATCTACAGTGACGCAAAGGGGTCAAGAAAGTGGGCTCAGTTGGTTCACAGTGACAGCATCCCTCACGTTCACCACTAGCTGATCGTATCTTCCCAAAAGACAAGGAAAAAAAATCATCCAAACTCCTGCCAAACTCCTCACCCCCAAAGTGAAGCACTGATCTGCCTAGGAGCTGGTAAAAAATTCTTATTCAGCAGGAGACTCATAAAAATGGAATGTTACCAAAAAGTTACTCTTTTTCATCAAGGGAGAGAGCTAAAATTCAAAGCAATTAAAAAGAAAATGAAAACTCAATAACTTACTGATTATATACTATACCAAACAAATGTGACTATTTAATGCACTTAAAAGATGAACACAGCGAGATGGGAGGAAAACACATTTTTGGTTTCTTATGACAGTACTTTCAGGCTTAGGATAACTGACAAGGGTTTTCAAAATTTTTAAAAGTAAGACAAGAACAAATGTGGCAATAATTACCCTTCGAGATGCAAGGTTCCCCGCCAGTTCACTGACTCTTGATTTTCTTTGATTTGCCAGCTCTTTGACCGAATTAACTCCATCAGAAAACATACTTATTAGGAGTTGAAGTGGAACCATGATATCTAACTCCGATAATACCTAGGGGAAAAAAAGGCATATATCCCCCAAAAAACACATGTAAATTTTAAAACTCAAAAAAGCTACATTTAGCCTTCTTTTTCCAAAGCAAATCATTGAACATGAGGATATTTAGCCTTGCATGTATTCTATCAACACAGTCATCCTCCAATTTTCATACTAAGAAAATCAAAGTTATCACTGAACTTTCTCCTTTCCTCACCCCCAGCATCCAATAGGTCACCATGTTCTTTCTACTAACACTTCTCAGTTTCTCTTGACGCTGTCCCCTACTCTCCATACCCACCGCTAGTGCCTCAGGTCCCCACCTTTCTCCTGGACTAGCACTGCTTCTCCAGTCCATCCCCACTCTGATCTCAATGACCCATCCCATCTTGCTGTCTGGTACAACTTGGTGTCAGTCTGGGCCCAAATCAAGTCACCTTCTCTGTCATTAATTTTCTGGAAAAAAAATGCCTTCTTCCTTCAGACAGAATTAATCCATCCCTGTTCTCTGCTTTCTTAACCTTTATGTATACCTTTATTAGAGCAATTATTACTTTTTCTTCTGTTTAATTATCTAATCCTATCCCTCCCACTGAGAGCTGCTTAAAGAAAGGAAGTATGCAGAAAGGACTCTTTCTGGTCCCATTTTTATTCCAGTGCCTATTCCAGTGCCTGGCCCACGGGAGCTCTTGCATGTGTTTCCACAATTAATTATAAATGAGTCAACTCTAACCTCAACTCTAACCTCTAATAGTGTCCACTCTATCCTCCAAATAGACCAAGGCTGGAAAACCTCCTTCAGCTGCAGCACTCTGTCTTATAAATCAAGGCTGGATGAAAGCCCAGTCCGTAAAACGTGTAAATGTTGCCGCTGTAGCTAGACAGGGGACAAAGCTGTATGGGCTCATCCCCAAGGAGAACCGTGTAAGGGCTGTGCAACTGGGTAACTGAGGCAACATCCAGCCATCTGTAGGAAGACTGGCTTTCTCAAAAGGAGAATTACCTTACTGAAATCCATTTGGGAATAAATGGTTAAAATTCTAAATCCCAAAGTTGACTTTTTTTTTTTTTTATGAGACAGGGTCTCACTCTGTTGCCCAGGCTGGAGTGCAGTGGCCTGATCATAGCTCATTGCAGCCTCGATCTCCTGGGCTCAAGAGATTCTCCTGGCTCAGCCTCCCAAGTAGCTGGGACTACAGATATGCGTCATCACATCCAGCTAATTTTGGTATTTTTTGTAGAGATGGGCTTTGGCCATGTTGGCCAGACTGGTCTTGAACTCCTGAGCTCGTGTGATCCACCCACCTTCGCCTCCCAAAGTGCTGGGATTACAGGTGTGAGCTACCGAGCTGGCCCAAATTTTGACTTTTTAAAAAATGGTCTCTTTACTCTTTGTCAAATGTGAAGAATATTGCTCTTCAGTTTCGAACCCAGAAAGGCATCTTTACAACTTGAAGAGCTTATGGAATCCTATCCTTGCATGACACAGAAATGTATCTGTACCTGTAGTTAACCTAAACATTGATTCTGTCCTCATTGTCTAAAACTGCCCAAACTTCATATCAGGTATTCAAGTCAATTTAATAAACTTTAATTGAACATCCACTTTTTTTTTTTTTTTTTTTTGAGACAGAGTCTCACTCTGTTGTCCAGGCTGGAGTGCAGTGGTGCGGTCTCGGCTCACTGAAACCTCTGCCTCCTGGATTCAAGCAATTCTCTGCCTCAGCCTCCCAAGTAGCTGGGATTACAGGTACCCGCCACCATGCCTGGGTAATTTTTTGTATTTTTAGTAGAGATAGGATTTCACCATCTTGGCCAGGCTGGTCTTGAATTCCTGACCTTGTGATCCACCCACCTCGGCCTCCCAAAATGCTGGGATTACAGGCATAAGCCACCGCACCCGGCCCTGAACATCCACTTTTAAATACAAAGCATGTGCTATATTCTAGGAGGAGAGGATGAAGAGGTTTATAAATACAGAAATGAGTAAGACCTGGCCCTTGTACTCAGGAGGTTGTAATCAGGTGGAGAGAGAGAGACAAAAACTGTGAGACAGAAATAGAACCAAATTCACACAGAGAACCTGGGAAGATGAGGGCTTGAAGTAGCAGAAAACTTCACATAGGGGATAATTTTTGAGATGAACTTTAAAAGGTAGGTTGGAGTTCACAAATAGAGACACAAGAGAAAGTCATCCCAGGTTGAGAGAACAGCACGAACTAGTCACTAAATCCTTCCCCATCTTTCCAAGTAAAGGACCTGTTTAATATCAAAGAATTAGCAGAATCCCACAAGACAACTATTATACTTTTAATAGCCATTGATAGAAAAATACAAAAGGACCTCAAGCTACTATGAATTCAGTAATATTATTGCACAATTTATATATTTATATGTTATTACCCACAACTAGAGCAACATATATTTGAAATTTACTCATTTATCTATGGATAGGAAATATTCTTTCTTGGCAAACATAGGGACTTATGAACTCTTTGCTACAACTCCCACCCCCTCGACCCAGGAATCTAAAGCTTGTAAGCTAAGAATTATTTCCTAAAATGATCGAAAGTATCATTCACTTACATGAAGCCATAGTAAAGCTTGCTCCTGCACAGATGAGGGGTATCCTGTAAACCGACAACTAATAAAACCAAACATCTCCTCCATTGAGAAAGGCAGAGGACAGAGTTCAATGTCAAACATTTTGCTGGAAAGCAGAGCAACACAAGTAAATGACCAATGGGCATAGATCGGGTTCTACTGATGCCACCAATGTCATTCTAACTATTCCCTATTTGGAAAGCCAAGTCTTTTAGATTAGTTTGTGTTCTGAAACTGTTATCAGCATGTTTCACTTTACTATAAGAGAAGTTTGTCATTGAAATAGAGGTCTTATAAATAATTCATATGGTTGTTAATAACATTACTGTTCTTCCTTATATTAGGTTTGACAGAAGGAATTGCATTTCTAAGGCATTAGCATTGCTCCCTAGCATCTAAAACAGTTTCCCTTTGCACTTTCCCACCACATCCCACCAATTATAATTATATTTGAAAATTTCAAAATAAGCAAACATCTGTTTTTATCTATTTACTATTCCACAAGAACAAAATCTTTTTGGGACAATGCCAAATCATCTTCGGTTGAGGTATTGCAGCTATTTCATGTTGGGGCTTCAAGTTTCTCTACAGGGTTGTTAAAAAGTAAATGAGATTATATAAAATGCTTAGTAGGGTGACAGGCATACAGTACATGCTCAACAAACATTAGGTATGATTATAATTGCAGTGATTTCATTAAACTACTTACCCACCTTAATACTTCCCTGAATTCTTTTAACTGATTATCTGGGACTTCTGTTCTGATGGCTTCCAGCCATTCCGGCATAATACACTCCCAGACAGATTGACTGATCACATTATAGGGGATCAGGCAGAGGATTCGATTGAGACCTTCCTTCAGCTGAGTCACTGTGCTACAGGACTTATCCCAGTAGCCACCAACCTGAAGGGGTTTCCACACCCACAGGGGAAAAGAATGAAACACACTGGTTACAATTATACTCAAGGACTTCCTAAGGCAACGGGTACAGAGAAAGGCCACAATCCATCATGTCTGGGTCCTCGGCCAAGAATCTTCAGTGTGAGATTGATTCGTAAGACAGTAAACCACCAGGATCCATCAGTTACAGAAAGGAAAACATAGTTACCAATAGGCTCAAATATTGATTACGGATTGAATTTTTGATGATTCTACTGTAGATTTTCCAAATCACATGTGAATTAAAATTCCAAAGATTTATTCCCAATAGGATGAGCATACTATTAGAGCTTTCTTATTCCTCAAGTCTGATAAATCCATTACAACATGCACGTTACGCCTGTGCTTCAGAAGAACACAGTTTTCTACTACTTTGTACTGCAGATTTTTCATTACAGGAAATACGGTAGTACACAGTGCTCTTTTTACCCTATGCTGCATACTCTGCCACAATTTTTTTCCTAAGAACACTCTAAAGATAGTTGAATCTGTGAATAAAAAGGACTGGCTTTTTAAACTAATTAAGATAGTATATTAATTTTTAAGAGCAGGAAAAGGTTAAAATCATGAATTTACAGACTTAGGTTGTTCATAATCCTGAGGTTAGAGATCGTATATTCTAAATATCAGTGTAACAAAGGTTAAACTGGTCCTGAGTCTTTACCAAATAACACAAGATGTGTGAGAAATTACCTTAATTTAAATGAATCCTATTTTAAATGTTTATTACATCTAGAATTCCAGGTTATTCCGAAAAATCAATCAATTCTATTTTAAAGTTCCAATATCTATTTGGTGCCGTATTGACCAAAATCCTAGACAATTGACTAAATATTTTTAGGAAGTGACTATATTTCTGGAATTTCTGTTGTGTTGTTGTTAGTTACAGGTACAGAGAGAAAAGAATCAGCACTAATAACATTAAGATCCTGAAATATATCATTACTGAAGTTTTTTTGGCTATGTAGTTTATGGTCAAGCCATATAAAGGCTTATTGGTTTTGAATCGTATTTTGGAACAACGCTGCTTTTGGAAACCCTAAATTGTCAATGGTCAGATGGCAAATCTTTTGGGTTAGAAAAGCTTTCATATTTAAAAGGATTTTTAGAGCGCACTTACCCTAAACAAATGTCCTAATTACCTACAGGGGAGGATGAAATTGAAAGAAGGACACAAAAAGTATCACAGCTAGCCTAAAAGGCTTCCTTAATGAAATTAAACAACAGAAATCAGATTTACAACCACAATTTAAATCTACACCCACTATAAACTCCCCTTCACCACCTTCCTCCTGCACATGGCCCAGTGGGAGGCTGATAGTTCAGTCTCATAGGAGATATTACGGAAGACTTCCCTCTACAGGTCAATGGGCTGAAGTGGAATGATGTGCTCAGAGGGCAGGAATTTATCCTAAAGGCTCTGTTAAAAGATTTATACAAACATTCCAAAGGCACACAACTCTAAATTCAGAAGCCCTGGAACGCAGGAATCTTTTGGTTTCCACATCAGTTGGAAATCTTCTCTCTGACGTAAAGGGGCAATTTCAAAATAGTGCAGTTGGATGGGCAGGCCAATCCCTTAATGCTACTGCTGAGGCCACCACCCAGTTCTTTGAAGAATTAAAAATAACTGTTCTAGGCTGAGGTGAAAGGATCTCCTGAGGCCAGGAGTTCAAGACCAGCCTGAGCAGCGTAGTGAGACCCTGTCTCTAAACAAATTTTTTTTTAATTATTGGGCACGGTGGTATGCACCTGTAGTTCCATCTACTCGGGAGGCTGAGGTGGGAGGATCGACTGAGCCAGAAGTTTGAGGCTGCAGTGAGCTATGGTTGTGCTATTGTACTCTAGCCTAGGCCACAGAGCGAGACCCCATATTAAATAAATAAATAAATATTTTTAAAAAATAAATAAATGTCCTGGCTTTACTGAGTCTTTACAAAAACATAAATGTGGCCTTGGGAATAACCTAAAGCCAACCCCCCCCCAATCCTTCTTACCAATCCCAAAACCTCCCCTCCAAAAGATGCTTGCAGATACTATAAAATGCCAGGACACTGGAAAAGGGACTGTCCTGCACTTAAGAAGCAAAACTTAAATTGTAATTGTCCTGGGCCTCAGCCTGGACATGTAAACACTGCAGACTCTCCAGACAAATAATCATCCATTCCCCCATCCTCCCTTAAGCACCTACATGTTAAAGCTCAACACTGCCAGGAGAATTTCCTGCTTGTCCTAGACCAAAACCTGGCAATAGGCAAATAGGTCCCTGGAAATTCTCTTGGAGCAGTTACTTTAAAAGTCTGCATCACGGGGCGCGGTGGCTCACGCCTATAATCCCAGCACTTTTTGGGGCGCAATTCATAGTCATATTAAGACCAATTAATAGTTATACAAAGTGTGAAAGGAAAACCTTGGGCCCCAAAATTACTAAGCTAAAGGGAAATGTCAAGCTGGGAACTGCTCAGGGCAAACCTGCCTCCCACTCTATTCAAAGTCACCCCTCTGCCACACACAGAGACAGATGCATATCTGACTGCCTCCTTTGGAAAGGCTTATCAGAAACTCAAAAGAATGCAGCCATTTGTCTCTCACCTACCTGTGACCTGGAAGCTCCCTCCCTGCTTTGAGTTGTCCCTGCCTTTCTGGATAGAACCAATGTACTTCTTACACATATTGATTGATGTCTCATGTCTCCCTAAAATGTATAAAACCCGAGCACCTTGGGCACATGTCTTTCCCGAGGCTGTGTCACAGGAAAGCATCCTCAACCTTGGCAAAATAAACTTTCTAAACTAACTGAGACTGTCTCAGATATTCAGGGTTCACAAAGGAACCATTATATTGATAAAAGAAAACCATTATATTGATAAAAAGCCATTATACTGATAAAAGAAAACTCCAGCTAATTAAATGTAAAGGAGTTTAATCAAACAATAAACGATTCACAATTTGGGCAGCCTTCGGAGACAGAGTAGGCTCAGAGACTCCAGCACAGCCACGTGGTAGAAGAAGATCTATGGACAGACAAAGGAAAGGGATGGATAGAAAAGAGAAGTGAGGCCGGGCACGGTGGCTCATGCCTGTAATCCCAGCACTCTGTAAGGCCGAGGTGGGTGGATCACCTGAGGTCAGGTGTTTGATATCAACATGGGAAAACTTCATCTCTATTAAAAATACAAAAAAATCGACCAGGTGTGGTGGTGGGCACCTGAATCCCAGCTTCTCGGGAGGCTGAGGCAGGAGAATCGCTTGAACCTGGGAGGTGAAGGTTGCAGTGAGCCAAGATTGCACCACTCCACTCCAGCCTGGGCAACAAGAGTGAAACTCCATCTCAAAAAAAAAAAAGGAAGGAAGGAAGGGTACAGAAAAAGCTGGATTGGGTATAGGTTGGCATTTGCATTTTGTGAACATGGTTTGAATAGTTGGCTACATTTGATTGGCCAAAACTCGGTGATTGGCACGGTGTAGGCTATGGTCCATTCATACCTCCACTTGTTATAGATCGCAATGTACAGAGAAACTTTTAGGCCAAACTTAAAGGATGTAAGGAGGCAGTTTTAGGCTAAACTTGGTTTAACACTATATTATTTTTCTGGACTTTCAGGTTTAACCATGCCTTTTACTTAAAGAATTCCAGGCCAGGGGCAGTGGCTCAAGCCTGTAATCTCAGCACTTTGGGAGGCCAAGGTGGGTGGATCACGAGGTCAGGAGATCAAGACCATCCTTGCCAACATGGTGAAACCCCGCCTCTACTGGGTGTGGTGGCACGTGCCTGTAGTCGCAGCTACTCAGGATGCTGAGGCAGGAGAATCGCTTGAACCCGGGAAGCGGAGGTTGCAGTGAGCCGAGATCATGCCACTGCACTCCAGCCTGGCGACAGAGCAAGATTCCGTCTCAAAAAAAAAAAAAAAATTTCCAGAAACTGGCCTAAGGAGATCCAAAATCGAACCAAGGCTGTGGAGTGTCCCTACTCGGGAAGGAATGCTGAACAATTGATTTACAGCATTGTTGCCGCTGGCCAGACCACCAGGTGGCCTGTTACTCAAGGTAACCATCACGACCGGCTATGCTGACCTGCATCCCTTACCCCTTAACAAGCTCTGCCCAGCCCGGCCTGCACACCTTACCCCTGATGTCAATTCCTGCTCTTTGCCTAATAAAACAATCCCTACCAATGCTTTTTGGAAAACCAGTGGGAGGATTCTTGCACTTCCACTGTCTCCCTTGCTCTTGAGCACAAGCCCTGAAATAAAATCCTTGTCTAGGAAATCCGCTTGGCCCCATGTTAATTTCCATTACATGGGAAGCCAAAGAGTCTGGTTTATAAGAGATTCTCTGGCAACCGCTGCACGTCCACAGGACATGGAGGACATTTTTCCCTCCCAAGCAGGAGGCTTGTGAGCCAGTATGATGGCCGGACACCTCTGCAGCTGATGGGTAGCTGTCTGAATCTTTGGTTCAGTATTGCTGCAACTGAGAGTTTTCCTCCAGCCTCCCCAAGACTCCTTGCCACCCCTCTAAGCTATGCTTTCCCTCCTCTCCTGCCCCCTATTTGTTGTGTTTTTATTTTTCCTTCTTCTTCCTTCCTCCTTCCCTTCTTTTGGTTTTCACTAACTTCATCAACTCCAACTGAATAGGTGCCCACACAGGGCATGTTGAAATGCTGGATTGGCTCAGCCTGAGTAGTCACCCATGCAGGATGGATTGAAATGGCTGATCAGTTTAGAAAACTCTGTTTATTTTTTTTATTTTTTTTTTTGAGGCAGAGTCTCGCTCTGTCGCCCAGGCTGGAGTGCAGTGGCCAGATCTCAGCTCACTGCAAGCTCCGCCTCCCGGGTTTACACCATTCTCCTGCCTCAGCCTCCCGAGTAGCTGGGACTACAGGCGCCCGCCACCTCGCCCGGCTCGTTTTTGTATTTTTAGTAGAGACGGGGTTTCACCGTGTTAGCCAGGATGGTCTCGATCTCCTGACCTCGTGATCCGCCCATCTCGGCCTCCCAAAGTGCTGGGATTACAGGCTTGAGCCACCGCGCCCGGCCGAAAACTCTGTTTAGTGCCCTGACTTTGAACTCGGTAATCTTCTTTAAGTCTTCTAAGTATTTTCCCTCCCTTTGCCACACCTTTTGAGGAAGGGAAGCCTGTGGACTTGCCTGTCGTCTGTCTGTTTCAGTGTGAAGCTACTGACTCTGCGTGCTGTTAAAGCAAACTAAATACGGCCTGAGAAGAAGTCCATACATCTATATTTGAGTCCTTGTGGATATAACCTAGCTGTAGAAAACAACGTATATGGTGGTCCATTTCCAAGACAAAATACCTTGAATACACTTGGACCTGTAAGCTATGGAAGAACAGGATACCCTAGGACCTTGCATTAATAGCCACTGCCTGCTTGTTCGGACCCTTTAGTTATCCTCACCCGAACCAGAGGATTTAGCTTAGAATGGAAGTTCACTAGCTTGCAAAAATAGCTCACCTTATCTATACCTAACAGCTTGCTTAACCCCCTAGGTCATAGGTCAAATACTTGAAAAGTCCCGGAGCTGACTACGATTACAATGCATTAAGGGCTGCAACAAAATACAGTGAGAAGACCCTAAAGAAAATACCTAAAGCCCCAACACAACAACCAATAAAAACCAAGAAAAGAAACTTAGGTGACCACGTCCAGGAAGATTGTAACCCCACAGTGCTCAGCCTAGAGGAACCAGGGGAAGGACTTGCGCACGAGGGGATAAATTGCTTGCTGTAACTGTACCAGATGTGCCTGCTCAACAGACACCCAATCCTGCAAGACCGACAGTCAAGTTTCACTTTTGCTGTACCTCTGGTCTCTTAGTCCTTTCTTTGGGTTTGGACCAGTAGGTGTGCCTCTTATAATTTGGGGGAGCACATTTCTGTCAGGCCTCTGAGTCTAAACTAAGCCATTGTATCCACTGCGACCTGCATGTATACATCCAGATGGCCTGAAGTAACTGAAGAATCACAAAAGAAGTGAAAATGGCCAGTTCCTGCCTTAACTGATGACATTACCTTATGAAATTCCTTCTCCTGGCTCATCCTGGCTCAAAAGCTCCGCCACTGAGCACCTTGTGACTCCCACCCCTGCCAGCCAGAGAACAACCCCCTTTGACTGTAATTTTCCACTACCTACCCAAATCTTATAAAATGGCCCCATCCCTATCTCCCTTCGCTGACTCTCTTTTCAGACTCAGCCCACCTGCACCCTGGTGATTAAAAAGCTTTATTGCTCACACAAAGCCTGTTTGGTGGTCTCTTCACACAGACACAGATGAAATTTGGTGCCATGACTCAGATCGAGGGACCTCCCTTGGGAGATCAATCCCCTGTCTTCCTGCTCCTTCAACATTTATTCTCCAAAGGATATCGGGTATCCCCCTCCAAAGCTCAAATTTCTTCTCCATCCGTTACCTACCTCAGCATAATTCTTCATAAAACACACGTGCTCTCCCTGCCAATCATGTCCGACTGATCTCTCAAACCCCAACACCTTCTACAAAACAACAACTCCTTTCCTTCCTAGGCATGGTTGGATACTTTCGCTTTTGGATACCTGGTTTTGCCATCCTAACTAAACCATTATATAAACTCACAAAAGGAAATCTAGCTGACCCCATAGATCCTAAATCCTTTCCCTACTCTTCTTTCTGTTCCTTGAAGACAGCTTTAGAGAATGATCCCACACTAGCTCTCCCTGACTCATCCCAACCCTTTCACTACACACAGCTGAAGTGCAGGGATGTGCAGTCGGAATTCTTACACAAGGACTGGGACCGCACCCTGTAGCTTTTTTGTCCAAACAACTTGACCTTACTATTTTAGGCTGGCCATCATGTGTCCATGCAGCGGCGGCGGCTGCCCTAATACTTTTAGAGGCCCTCAAAATCACCAACTATGCTCAACTCACTCTCTACAGTTCTCATAACTTCCAAAATCTATCTTATTCCTCACACCTCATGCATATACTTTCTGCTCCCCAGCTCCTTCAGCTATACTCACTCTTTGTTGAGTCTCCCACAGTTACCACTGTTCCTGGCCTGGACTTCAATCCGGCCTCCAACATTATTCCAGATACCACACCTGAGCCCCATGACTGTCTCTCTGATCCACCTGACATTCACTCCATTTCCCCATATTTCCTTTTTTCCTGTTCCTCACCCTGATCACACTTGGTTTATTGATGGCAGTTCCACCAGGCCTAATCACCACTCACCAGTAAAGGCAGGCTATGCTCTAGTATCTTCCACATCTGTCATTGAGGCTACCACTCTGCCCCCCTGAACTACCTCTCAGCAAGCCAAACTCATTGCCTTAACTCAGGCCCTCACTCTTGCAAAGGGACTATGCATCAATATTTATACTAACTCTAAATATGCCTTCCATATCCTGAACCACAATGCTGTTATATGGGCAGAAAGAGGTTTCCTCACTACGCAAGTGTCCTCCATTATTAATGCCCCTTTAATAAAAACTCTTCTCAAGGCCACTTTACTTCCAAAGGAAGCTGGAGTCATTCACTACAGGGGCCATCAAAAGGCATCAGATCCCACTGCTCTGGGCAACACTTATGCTGATAAGGTAGCTAAAAAAGCAGCTAGCGTTCCAACTTCTGTCCCTCACGGCCAGTTTTTCTCCTTCTCATAGGTCACTCCCACCTACTCTCCCACTGAAACTTCCACCTATAAATCTCTTCCCACAGAAGGCAAATTGTTCTTAGACCAAGGAAAATATCTCCTTCCAACCTCACTGGCCCATTCTATTCTGTCGCCATTTCATAACCTCTTACATGTAGGTTACAAGCCGCTAGCCTGTCTCTTAGAACATCTCATTCCCTTTCCATCATGGAAATCTATACTGAAGGAAATCACTTCTCAGTGTTCCATCTGCTCTTCTACTACCCTCAGGGATTGTTCAGGCCCCCTCCCTTCCCTACACATCAAGCTCGGGGATTTGCCCCTGCCCAGGACTGGCAAATTGACTTTACTCACACGCCCCAAGTCAGGAAACTAAAATACCTCTTGGTCTGGGTAGACACTTTCACTGGATGGGTAGAAGCCTTTCCCACAGGGTCTGAGAAGGCCACCACAGTCATTTCTTCCCTTCTGTCAGACATAATTCCTCAGTTTGGCCTTCCCACCTCTATACAGTCCGATAATGGACCAGCCTTTACTAGTCAAATCACCCAAGCAGTTTCTCAGGTTCTTGGTATTCAGTGCAACCTTCATATCCCTTACCATCCCCAATCTTCAGGAAAGGTAGAACAGACTAATGGTCTTTTAAAAATGCATCTCACCAAGTTCAGCCTCCAACTTAAAAAGGACTTGACAGTACTTTTACCTCTTGCCCTTCTCAGAATTAGAGCGTTTCCTTGAGATGCTACAGGATACAGTCGATTTGAACTTTTATATGGACACAGTTTCTTGCTTGGCCCCAACCTCGTCCCAGACACCAGTCCTCTAGGTGACTATCTTCCAGTCCTTCAGCAAGCTAGACAAGAAATTTGCCAGGCTGCTAATCTTCTCTTGCCTACTCCAGATTCCCAGCCATATGAAGACACCTAGCCGGACGATCAGTTCTTGTTAAAAACCTGACCGCTCAAACTCTACAACCTCGATGGACCAGACCCTACTTAGTCATCTATAGTACCCCAACTGCCATCCACCTGCAGGATCCTCCTCACTGGGTTCACCATTCCAGAATAAAGCTGTATCCGTCGGACAGCCAGCCTAATCCCTCCTCCTCCTCCTGGAAGTCGCAAGTACTCTCCCCTACTTCTCTTAAACTCACTCGCATTTCTGAAGAACAGTAATAACCCTCATGAGCCTAATACGTCTCTTCATTCTATTAGGTCTGTTCATCCTTACCCTACTTTTTGCAACAGGGCTTTATGCAGTCACCCCTACTACTTGGGCTGTGCCCCAAAAACTAGTCATCCCTACTATCTTCTGTCTAGTCATACTCCTATTCACCATTCTCACTATTCTAAACTCTTGTTTACACTGCTGGTTTACACTGTTTCTCTAAGCCATCACAGCTGATATCTCCTGGTGCTATCCCCAAACTGCCACTCTTAACTCCCTTTTAGAGTGGATAGATGATCTTTGCTGGCAGGGCACCCTCCAATACTTCCACCCTGATAAAGTTCTATTCTTTATTTTTATACTCACTCTTATTCTCATTCCCATCCTTATGCCACCCTCTACCTCTCCCCAGCTATCTCCACCATACTATCAATCTTACTCACTCTCTCCTAGACGTTTCTAATCCCTCCTTAGCAAACAATTGCTGGCTTTGCATTTCCCTTTCTTCCTGTGCCTACACAGCTGTCCCCGCCTTACATACAGACTGGTCAACATCTCATGTCTCCCTACACCTCCGAACTTCCTTTAACAGCCCTCACCTTTACCCTTCTTTACTTTCTAGACAGGTCCCGCAAGACCTCCCCAGACATTTCACATCAGCAAGCTGCCACCCTCCTGCACACTTACTTAAAAAACCTTTCTCCTTCTATCAACTCTACTCCTCCATATTTAGACCCCTCACAACACAAACTACTATTCCTGTGGCCGCTTCTTTATGTATCTCTCAGCAAAGACCCACTGGAATTCCCCTGGGTAACCTTTCACCTTCTCGATGTTTCTTCACTCTTTATCTCCAAAGTCCAACTACACACATCACTGAAACAATTGGAGCCTTCCAGCTCCATATTACAGATAAGCACTGTATCAATACAGGCAAACTTAAAAACATTAGCAGTAATTATTGCCTAGGAAGACACTTAACCTGTATTTCACTCCATCCTTGGCTACCTTCCCCTTGCTCATGAGACTGTCCTCCCAGGCCCTCTTCTTGTTTACTTATACCCAGCCCCAAAAATAACAGTGAAAGGTTGCTCGTAGATACTCAATGTTTTCTCATATACCATGAAAATCGAACCTTCCCCTCTATGCAGTTACCCCATCGGTCCCCATTACAACCTCTGACGGCTGCCACACTAGCTGGATCCCTAGGAGTCCAGGTACAAGACACCCCTTTCAGCTCTCCTTCTCATCTTTTTACTTTGCATCTCCAGCTTTGCCTCGCACAAGGTCTCTTCTTCCTCTGTGGATCCTCTACCTGCTCATTGGACAGGCACATGCACACTAGTTTTCCTTACTCCCAAAATTCAAATTGCAAATGGGACCAAAGAGCTCCCTGTTCCCCTCATGACACCAATACGACAAAAAAGGGTTATTCCACTAATTCCCTTGCTTGTTGGGTTAGGATCTTCTGCTTCCACTATTGCTCTCGGCACTGGAATAGCAGGCATTTCAACCTCTGTCACGACCTTCTGTAGCCTCTCTAATGACTTCTCTGCTAGCATCACAGACATATCACAAACTTTATCAGTCCTCCAGGCGCAAGTTGACTCTTTAGCTGCAGTTGTCCTCCAAAACCGCCAAAGCCTTGACTTACTGCTGAAAAAGGAGGACTCTGTATATTTTTAAATAAAGAGTGTTGTTTTTTCCTAAATCAATCTGGCCTGGTGTATAACAACATAAAAAAACTCAAGGATAGAGCCCAAAAACTTGCCAACCAAGCAAGTAATTATGCTGAACCCCCTTGGGCACTCTCTAATTGGATGTCCTGGGTCCTCCCAATTCTTAACCCTTTAATATCTATTTTTCTCTTTCTTTTATTCGGACCTTATATCTTCCGTTTAGTTTCTCAATTCATCCAAAACCATATCCAGGCCATCACCAATTATTCTATACGACAAATGCTCCTTCTGACAACCTCACAATATCACCCCTTACCACAAAATGCTCCTTCAACTTGACCTTTCCCACTCCAGGTTCCCACACTGCCCCTAGTCCCACTTGAAGAAGCCCTGAGAAACATCGCCCATTATCTCTCCATGCCACCTTGCAAAAAATTTTCGCTGCCCCAACACTTCAACACTATTTTATGTTATTTTTCTAATTAATATAAGAAGACAGGAATGTCAGGCCTCTGAGCCCAAGCTAAGCCATCGTATCCCCTGTGAACTGCACAGATACATCCAGATGGCCCAAAGTAAGTGAAGAATCACAAAAGAAGTGAAAATGGCCAGTTCCTGCCTTAACTGATGACATTCCACCAGGAAAAAAGTGAAAATGGCCAGTCACTGCCTTAACTGATGACATTACCTTGTGAAATTCCTTCTCCTGGCTCATCCTGGCTCAAAAGCTCCCCACTGAGCACCTTGTGACCCCCACCCCTGCCAGCCAGAGAACAACCCCCTTTGACTGTAATTTTCCACTACCTACTCAAATCCTATAAAACAGCCCCCTCCTCCCATCTCCCTTTACTGACTCTCTTTTCAGCCTCAGCCTGCCTGTACCCAGGTGATTAAAAAGCTTTATTGCTCACACAAAGCCTGTTTGGTGATCTCTTCACATGGACACGCACAAAAATTTCCTATACTAGGTTAGTAGTCAGACAAAATTAAAAACCTAATTTAGTAGTATGTGTCTATAACAATAACTGAGTCTTGGCCAATCCCAGAGGCCATACCTGAACCACTCATATAGACTGCTAAGTGCTCAAATTGTGTTCAAATAAGGCAAGCGCCAATCTGTACCCAACCCAGCTGTCTCTGTACCTCACTGCCGATTTCGGTAGGTCACTTCCCTGTTTTTGTTTATAAATCTTTATACTCCAGCACAGCACACGTAGCTGTGCTACAGTCTCTGTGAATCCACTGTGATTCTGGGGGCTGCCTGATTCGCAAATTGTTCATTGCTCAATTAAACGCTTTTAAATTTAATTAAGCTGAAGTTTTTCTTTTATCAGTGCTGTCTTTGAGAAGAGAGAAGTGGCAGCACATGGGTCCGGAGTTTGTATCACTCACATCCTGATCCATTTTTCCTTTTTATGTGTTTAATTTGACATCTTATTCCCCCATGCAGCCCACTGGGTGGCATCTTGCAAAAATGAGAGGCTTCTGTCTATGGTTCCATGAAACAGAAAAGGAAGATTTTCTTTTATAACACAGCTTGGCCTCCACAGTTATGGCCCAGCGAACAAGGTCATCAAAAGCTGCTCTGCTCTTATAGAAGCTGCAGAGAGAGGGAAACCAAAACCCTGGCATGCAGGCAAAACGCTAAGGATTTCTTACAGCCAAGGTCCCATCCTCTCGCTCTCTGTGCAAACCAGTTAAGTAAATGGTAAAAAAAAAAAAAAAAAAAAAAAAAATCCCTGTTCCTCTCATCTGCAAGGTTTTGATTAATGAGAAAAAAGATGTGTGAGACTAGTCTTAGGTTGTAGTGAATCTGCTGTACTTTGTGGTATGAATTTGTCATTCTGCGTTGCTCTGTCATGGAGGGGTTGCCACAGAATAGAATGTGGGCATAGGACCCCTACAAGTCTGCCGTTTGAGCCGGCCCAGCAGACTAGTCAGTTACAAACTTTGCTATGGGTCCCTGAAACAAAAATCAAATGAGGTTTCCCTCTTGTCTTGTTTTATGTCCTTGAGAGCTTGACTTTTTGACCATGTGGGGGTATTCTCTCTCAGTCTCTGCCATCCAGAGGGTGGAAATTTTCAAGTTCACGTAAGGCAGCCAGTCTGAAAGGACACATGATAATGTCATGGCTAGCCTTAAGGATTCTCTTAAGCAGTTAAAATCCTTTGCAAACTTTAAACTGTCTGCTCTAGATTACTTCTGGGAAGAACAATAGCAACTGCACCATACTGTAGCTCTGTGGCTAAGGCTTTGCCCTTTTATGATGGTGGCATGGGTTCAATTCCCAGCTTAGAGAATGAGTCCTTTCTGGTTTGATATTTATGTGACCTTTGCCATTTATTTATTCTTTTTCCCTCCATTGTCTTTGTGACCATATAGGGGTACTCTCTCTCCATCTCTGCCATTCAGAGGGTGGAAATTTTCAGGTTCATGTCAGGCAGCTTGTGATTTTCTGTCTTGAATTTTCCTTTCTCTGAGCTATCTTGGAGGTGATTCTACATCTTGTAAAAACTGCTCGTAATCTCTTTGTAGACACTTTGTGCAGCCATGGTTAAATCATAACCTTAATTAAGGCTTATTGGATTTGTTAGGGAAGCAGGAACCTATGGGAGCCAGAGTAACCCCATTTTAAGTTCAGCTCCATCTTCAGATTAACTGGGCATACTCCTTGCTGGTCACTACCCACAGTCATAAGATATTGACAGTTGAGGAAACAGCCTAAGATACCAGCAAAGACGCACTCTCACAACAGCAGAAAGTCCAGATTCCCAATACCCATAACAAAATATGCCTTCAAGATTGTTATAGTTATGGTTTGATGTATTCACACACTAAAATGTCAAGGATAGTTTTCTTTAAATCAATAGAATATAAATTTTGTCATGCTCTCTGCTCACCCTTACATAGACATGGCTTAGCTTAGCTTTTATATAGAGAGGACCCCTATATGAGAAAAACTTAAGGTGCCCTTCTCTGTAGTGGAGTAGCTTTCAATAAACTCTCTCTTCTCACTGCACTCTGCTACTCGCCTTGAATTCCTTCCTGTGCAAGATCCAAGAACCGTCTCTTGGGGTCTGGATCAAGAGCCCTTTTTCTAGTAACAGTTGCACTTGGGAAAATCCCTTTCAGAGAATAAAAGGCTTAAATGCCAGAGGTGCTGGCTGTTTGTCTCTAACAGCCAGGCAATGTTCTGGCAATTAAAGATTTAAAAGAGGTTTTTTTTACGAGCTCTATGGTAAACAAGATTAATTAAAAGGGGGTATCCAAGCTATATATACATTTAGAAGGCCGTTATGCTTTTTTCTCTTCTTGGATCTTGTTTTTCTCAAAAAAGGGTTTTTGGGTTTTGTTTTTTTTTTTTCTCAGTCGATTGAATTGTTTCTCCATTTACCCTGTCCTCTGGCACACATGCCCTCACTGCCCTGCATGAGAGGACTTAAGGTAATTTCTAAAAGCCTGGAACTCCTTGAGAGAAACAGAAGAGGCACCACAAACTGCTGTTTTGGGAGAAACCTCTGTTTTCCAAGTAGAACCCAAAGAATTATAAGCAGACAGATACTTCTCAAAATCTGAGGCTCTGTTCTGTTTTAGTTACCTGATCTTTTTGACTTTTGGGGGCATCAGAAATTATTTCGCGTTATTTAGAAAAGTTGAATCTTAATGTGCAATAGCTAAATAAGAGGCATATATTTTTTAAATGTCCAGTGGCAGTTGCTTACAGTGAGTGGCTATTACTACAGGGTGATACTCCTTTCTGTGTGTGTTTACCTAAAAAGCCATGCTCTTGGGCACCTAGAAGGTATGAAATGGCGGATGGGCTGATTACAGAGCAGACTAATTGATGTTGGGTTGTCCAGCAGCCTTGGGGAAATGGCCATACAATAAAATACGCTGTGAAAACATTGCACTGTCTTGTCTCACAGCACTTCCCTTTTTGGGGGGACCCAGTATTTGGTGTAAAAACGGGATCCTTGATTTTGGGAGATCTGTTCTGCCTTCCAGCTGTGCCCAACTACTAGGCCCTAAAAACTGCATGCTTTCCTGGCCTTGTTCTTTAAAAGGCTCCACTCTGAACCCAATTTAAAACCTTACATCTTTAAAGAAATCTCCACATGTAGTGGTATCTGTTTTTCCTGTCCGTCTCTCCTAAACTTTTACTCACACCATTTCTCTCTTGGTTTAAGTAAAATATAAATTACCTATCTTATTTCACCTAAGAATTGTCCCTTTTAAAACACAAATTTAGAGTTACCTCACTGATAATGATTTAGGGCAGAGAACAGATAATCAAAAGATTGATGGTCTATCTGAAATAAAATGAGAAAGAAATCTTGGCTGGGTGTGGTGGCTCACACCTGTAATCCCAGCACTTCGGGGGCCAGAGGCAGGTGGGTCACTGTAAGCCAGGAATTTGAGACCAGTCTGGCCAACATGGTAAAACCCCATTTCTACTAAAAATACAAAAATTAGCCAGGCTTGGTGGCATGCACCTGCAGTCCCAGCTATTTGGGAGGCTGAGGCAGAAGAATCGCTTGAACCCAGGAGGCAGAGGTTGCAGTGAGCCAAGATCACACCACTGCACTCCAGCCTGGGCGACAGAGAGAGACTCCATCTCAAAAATTAATTTAAAAAAAAAGAAAGAAAATCTTAAAAACTGGCAAATGAAGAATCTTATAACTCTACCAGATCTGCTTCTCTGTCTGTGTATTTATATGTGTCATGTATGTGATGTCTTACACCAAAATATGTAAAAGACCTCCAATGAATTGGCTTAAAGAAAAATAAATGCTTAAATAACATATTTTATCAGAAAAACAAACACTTTAATGCCATTTAGTTCACATGGCTTTAGTAATCTTTGGTAAATAAAGACAGTTTTAAAGACTACAGGTAAAATAAAATTAAAATGTCTTTAAAATTTAGGCATTCGGTCTAAATTAGGCAGGTCAGAAACCACCCTTGCTAGATGCTTTAAGGTTATAAACTGTTTCTATGACTTTTGATAACTGTTTGACTTGCCTGCTTTGGGGCCATTAGATTCTAGGTAAGGCCTGGAGATATATAGAATTAGCCACACTCCCTAGCTATACTGGAAAAGAGTTACATATTACCTGTAGTTCCTGTGGCCCAGGCTCTGTACTTGGTACAGAATTAAAATTGCATACACTAAAAATAAAAATTAGGTGTTTTTAATAAAAAGGCATGGGAATGTAGTTTTTAAAAGACAAACTAATTTTGTCTAATTTAGAGGGTTAAAGGATTGTTTGGGGTTAAAATAAAGATAGAGGCCGGGCGCGGTGGCTCAAGCCTGTAATCCCAGCACTTTGGGAGGCCGAGACGGGCGGATCACGAGGTCAGGAGTTCGAGACCATCCTGGCTAACACGGTGAAACCCTGTCTCTACTAAAAAATACAAAAAAAAAAGCTAGCCGGGCGAGGTGGCTGGCGCCTGTAGTCCCAGCTACTCGGGAGGCTGAGGCAGGAGAATGGCGTAAACCCGGGAGGCGGAGCTTGCAGTGAGCTGAGATCCGGCCACTGCACTCCAGCCCGGGCGACAGAGCGAGACTCCGTCTCAAAAAAAAAAAAATAAAATAAATAAAATAAAGATAGAATATAACTGAAAGTTTAAGCCAGTTGGAGAAGATTTGAGAAAGATTAATCTTGCCGGGCGTGGTGGCTCAAGCCTGTAATCCCAGCACTTTGGGAGGCCGAGACGGGCGGATCACGAGGTCAGGAGATCGAGACCATCCTGGCTAACACGGTGAAACTCCGTCTCTACTAAAAATACAAAAAAACTAGCCGGGCGAGGTGGCGGGCGCCTGTAGTCCCAGCTACTTGGGAGGCTGAGGCAGGAGAATGGCGTAAACCCGGGAGGCGGAGCTTGCCGTGAGCTGAGATCCGGCCACTGCACTCCAGTCCGGGCGACAGAGCGAGACTCCGCCTCAAAAAAAAATAAATAAATAAAAAGAAAGATTAATCTTGAAACAGAAATTCTGTGTATGAGCTAGTCGACTAAAATTAAAAAGGTATTATTTAGTTCTTTTATTAAAATAAAAGCTCTCTAACGCAGGGCCAGAATCTGGGCTCATGTGTCAGAACAATAGAGTTTTCCTGGAGCATTTATCTGCTCTTTAACAAAAAATTATAAAGGGTTATAAAAATCTTACCTTATGGTCAAACTGGTTAAAATTAGATAGATTTGTTTATAAAATGTTATTAAAATTAGCTTTAGTATTAATATACTAATGCAAAGGTAAAATTTGGTTTTCCCTTTTGAGCAAGATTTTCATTCGCCTACAGGAAAAAGAAAGAGACAGATTTTTTTTTTTTTTTTTTTTTTTTTTTTTTTTTTTTGAGACAGAGTCTTGCTCCAGCCAGTCAGCCAGGCTGGAATACAATGGCATGGTCTCAACTCACTGCAACCTCCACCTCCTGAGTTCAAGTGATTCTCCTGCCTCAGCCTCCCAAGTATCTGGGACTGCAGGCATGTGCCACCACACCCAGCTAAGTTTTGTATTTTTAGTAGAGATGGGGTTACACTATGTTGGCCAGGCTGGTCTCAAACTCCTGACCTCATGATCCACCCACCTCGGCCTCCCAAAGTACTGGGATTACAGGCGTGAGCCACTGTGCCCAGCCATGCTGTCTTTATTGGGTCTGTTTATTTGGAAAGCTGAGTCCTCTCTCTATGAAAGACTAAAGGATTTTTGCTGTTTAGAAATCTTTGAGTTAATCATGTTGGTTAAATAAATAAATTGTGGTCCTATTTTGTAATGTCAGATGTTTTAAATTTTGATATTTGACAAGCTTTCCAAAATCAAATCCTGAATTAAGCCTTTTTTGACCTAATTAACCGTTTTGTATAGTAGGCCCTCTGAAGTCCAAAAGAGACATATGCAGCTTATTTGGTATATTAAAACCATACAGGAAACACTATCACATTTAAAATGGTGTTTAGCTTTTTTTAGATTATATTCATATAAATGTGTGATTAATATGTATTCCAAAGTTATATAAGATTCCTATGATTCTGATATGCCTAAGTATCTGGTATCAATAACAATTAAGATTGTTATGTTAAATTATTATGTGCCACAGAAATGACCAGATTTCCCTGTTGATTGCATCTTTAACTGTGGCTGTCCTAAGACTCTTGCCATCCACAGACAATCGTCTTGTTTTGATCTATTCCAAAAGAAGGTTTATAATCAGCTACAGGACTCTCACAGATACTCTTGAATGCAGGTCTCTGACAACTTTGGTGATTGAGTCATTAGAATGGAGGGAAAAACTTGTAAGGCCCTCTTGGAGAGCTAATGTGTCCATAAATATCAAGCAGAACAGGAGTTAATTTCATGGACTAAATGAATAGGAGATTGAAATAATCTTTTTATGACCTTTCTTCCTGAAATGCTGCTGACACTTTTTGTTTTGTTTTTCAGAGTCAAGAAAACTTTTTTCCCTTTTAAACTATTTACAACTTTAAACAATTGAATAAACTATAACCTATAGGCAAAATTTTGAGCATGTTTCTTTCTCTCTACCTGATTTCTGCAGAATTTGGGAACTATATGTGAGTATTCTTAACTTATGGCAATATAGTTGTTTGCATACATGCAATAAGAATCTGTTTTCTTTTGTAACAGGACACAACTGGGGAAACTGGTTATTTTATCAAGGCTTTGATAAGAATGACATGCTTTCATACCACTTTTCTAAAAACTGAGGTATAAAGCCAATAAAAGTTCATTGGAAAAATTGCCCTCATATCCTGTCTATGCAGGCCTCGTACAGGGTTCCTGACCTATGGTAAGTAAAGAATCTCACTTTCTTTTTTTTTTTTTTTTTTTTTTTTTTTTTTTTTGAGACGGAGTCTCGCTCTGTCGCCCAGGCTAGAGTGCTGTGGCCGGATCTCAGCTCACTGCAAGCTCCGCCTCCCGGGCTCATGCCATTCTCCTGCCTCAGCCTCCCGAGTAGCTGGGACTACAGGCGCCCGCCACCTCGCCCGGCTAATTTTTTATATTTTTTAGTAGAGACGGGGTTTCACCTTGTTAGCCAGGATGGTCTCGATCTCCTGACCTCGTGATCCGCCCGTCTCGGCCTCCCAAAGTGCTGGGATTACAGGCTTGAGCCACCGCGCCCGGCCTACTTTCTAACAGGTCCAGGAGCCCCAAGTTATCTATGGACCTCAAGAGGGGAGGAATTCACCCAATTCATACAAGTGTTTGCAGGCACAGATAAATCCATAGCTAGGCTCATAGCTTTAAAAAGTCTAATCTGAGAATCCTTACGAAACAAAGTTCCAGCAAAGCCAATTAAAAAAAAAAAAGCATAAACAGCAAATAATTACTCTTGCTGCACTTCATGCAAATAATCAAAACAAGTATAATGAAACTAAAATTTATTTTGTAAATGCATCAGTCCTATCATAATTTGTCTTTGATAAAAATGAGAGACTGGAGAGAAAAAGAATATAACACACCTGTTGTAGGTTCTAGTCTTATCTGTTGTTTTTGAGCTTTTTAATATTATTTTTTGAGCTGCAAGTCTCCAAACTAACTTTTTTTTTTTTTTTTTTTTTTTGAGACAGAGTCTAGCTCTGTCATCCAGGCTGGAGTGCAATGGCCAGATATCAGCTCACTGCAAGCTCCGCCTCCTGGTTTTAAGCCATTCTCCTGCCTCAGACTCCTGAGTAGCTGGGACTACAGGCGCCCGCCACCTCGCCCGGCTAGTTTTTTGTATTTTTTAGTAGAGACGGGGTTTCACCTTGTTAGCCAGGATGGTCTCGATTCCTGACCTCATGATCCGCCCGTCTCGGCCTCCCAAAGTGCTGGGATTACAGGCTTGAGCCACCGTGCCCGGCCGGCAAACTAACATTTTAAAAATTTTCTTCCACTTTTCTGACTTAAACTCAATGAAATTGCTACTACCTTTTTTCTAAGGCTCTGCAAACTAAGGCTTATTCTTTATAATACAAACAAAAAAACATGAAAAATTGCCACCACCCTCCTCCTCTGTAAAGATGCTTTGAGCCTAATAACTGGGTAGATTATGCCCACCATTAACAGTTGTTCTTCTTTTGTTTCCATAGAAATGTCTCTTATTAAAAGTATGTTTGCCGTATATTTCAGACACCAGGAGACTCATTCTCTAGCCTATTCACTTAAATTCCAAATAGCATCTGATTTCTTCTCATAAGCATTGTTAAACTGGACTTAGGCATTTTATTAATTATCACTGGGTGCTATTTGATTTTTTAAATAATTCTTTGTTATATTCAACAGGCATACAGATGGTTAAAGTTTATGCCTTCCAGACTTCAACAGTTCTAAGTCGAGCTAATGATGGCCCAAGGATTCCAACCCATACCATCCCAGGAGGATTCTAGTCCCTATAGGTCTCTAAAATAGTCAGTGAGAGATTTCTATGTTCCTCTGAGGTTAGACGGGGACAACAACCCTGTTCAGCATAACTGTTCAGTATAGCTTCAGAAGATGAGATCTTCAGTCCTTTTTCCTTAAGAATAACAAGAGTTAAATCTCTCAGAGGGGAATGAGACAGTGAGGAAGTGGCTTGGCTTCAGCTCACACCCACTAGAGCGTTCTTTCATGCATTCCCACTGATCTCAAAACCCATACCACTACCTCACCAATGCATATCCATTAATAGTCATACAAAGAAAACAACCATTCTGTATTGTTCTTCTGTGCTCTTATATGTTTAACCATGCCTTTTACTTAAACAATTCCAGACACTGGCCTTGGGAGATCCAAAATTAAACTAAAGTTGCTGAATCTTCCACCTCGGGAAGGAATGCTGAACAACTGATTTACAGCCTTGTTGCCACTGGCCAGACTAGCAGGTGACCCATAACTCAAGACAACCATCACAACCAGCTTTGCTGACCTGCATACCCTACCCCTAACATGCATTGCCCAACCCAGCCTCTATACTCTACCGCTGATGTCAATTCCCGTGCTTTGCCTAAAAAAATAAATCCTACCAGCTTTTTAGGGGGAACCAGCTGGAGGATTCTTGTGCCTCCACTGTCTCCCTTGCACTTGAGAACAAATCCTAAAAATAAAGCCTTATCTAGGAAGTCCTCTTGGCCCCATATTAATTTCCCTTACACGGAGAGCCAAGGAGCCTGTGGTCTGTAACATATGTATATACATTACGTGTATGTGGTATCTTCTTACTTCCAGAGAATATTGCCAAATTACTTTATACAATTCCTTAAGAGACCTCTGTTCTAAATGGGTTTTGTGAAATAAGTAACTCAAAATCGAAGCTGTTGGAACTTTAAAATATTTAAGGGAATGTGATTATGGGACCTGAGTCACATAAACAGGCAGCTGCAACCTAGGCAACTGTAACCTTGTTTCTCTGATTACAGATTAGCCGTTTTTCTTACTTACATTATTTTGTAAAATGTAGTAAATGACTAAAGTGAGCCAGGGAAGACTCCTTCCTTTTGTGTGTGTGTCTGTGTGTGTGTGTGTGTGTGTGTGTGTGTGACGGAGTCTTGCTCTGTCTCCCAGGCTGGAGTGCAGAGCCGAATCTTGGCTCACTGCAGCCTCCGCCCCCCGAGTTCATGCAATTCTCCTGCCTCAGCCTCCCGAGTAGCTGAGAATGCAGGCACACACCACCATGCCCAGCTAATTCTTGTATTTTCAGTAGAGATGAGGTTTCATCGTGTTGGCCAGGCTGGAACTTCCTCTTTCCTCTCTTACAGAGACTTCATGACTATCATATTGTCTAGGATGAAATGTTAAATATACTTTTTTAAATTGGAAAGGCAATGAAAACTAGCTGTATGGAAATGAAAACAAACTGTAACTAGCTAAATTGTTGCAATTTATAAACCACCCTTGTGCAGAAAACGTTATAATTCTGCTAAATTTCTTTGTTTTCTGCCTGTATAAGCAAGGCCTTAACTTTTAACTGCAGAGCACTGACCCCATTTCTCTGAAGTCCAGGTTTGCTGAATGGCCATTCCCAGCTTTTTGCTTAAATACATGCTTTAAAACTGGTTTCTGATCCTTTTGATTAATTCAGATTGACAGTTGCAAAACATATACACTTACATGTTAAATTAAGTCTAGCCTAACACTGTCTTCTTACATATTCTAAGTTTGGCCTAACGATTTCTATTTATACATAGTGAACTGTAACCTAACTGCATGTATAAACAGATTGTAACCTACTCTTGTGCCAATCACTGACTTTTGGCCAATCAAAGGCAGCCAGCTGTTAATAAGGCAAATACCAGGATGTAACCGATCTGGCGGTTTCTGTACCTCATTTCCATTTTCTGTACATTGCTTTTCTTTTCCTGTCTTTTTTTTCCACCACATGCCTATGCTGGAGCCTTTCTGAATCTATTCTGGTTCAGAGACTGCCTGATTTATGAGTTGTTCTTTGCTCAATTAATCTCTGTTAAATATAATTTGTCTAAGGTTTTTATTTTAACATATACAAATAAAATATTCCTAAAACTCTCAGAAATGCAGGAACTAACCCAATGATTTCAAGTGTATGTGATTTCAGTAAATCTGTAAATGAGACAAGTATAATATTGTTGTTTTAATAAAAACAGCTGTGTTTTCAGAATTATCAGCATTGAGTACCATGCTGAGCACATGTTTTGCTCTTACCTGGGCTTACTACTCAAATAAACTAATATATTTACTAATGTTTAAGACTTTAGAATTTACAGATTTGACTTTAATTAAATAGAATCATTATTCTGACAAAGTTTATATCAACAGTAATTATGTTTTATAATGTTTCTGCTTAGATGTAGTTTTCAAAATATTTTTGGTAACTTGAAACCTTAACAGTATACTAAGTTAAATTACATGGCAGATATTATTGAAAATCTAGATCACTTCTAAGTAGGATAAAATATTAACACATTAATAGCTGATCATAAGTTTATCTGCTTTTAGCTTCTTATTTTTTACAGATACTAAAGACATTTGGGTTTGTTAAAAAGGATGTTCTTTTTGCCACATTGGGGAATCGTACTAAGAAGAAGAATATGCCTCTAGAAATTATGAGATGATATATTCACAAACTTTGCTGAAATGCCAAAAAATGCTGATATACAACCGGCAATTCACAGTTGTTTACTTAATAGTTTTCTCTGGAAAATAAAAGATAATAAGGGTTGAAAATTATAATCAATCATATGTAAAGTGAACTACTGGATATAATCAGGATGAAGGAAAAACCTCTGTATGCAAAGTATTCAAGTAATGTAGAATGTGGTTTTGTTATAGGGAAAAGAGCAATTCTTTCCTAAAGGAGTTGTTTACTCGTTATTCCTGAATGAGGAAGAGGAAAGGATCAAAACCTGAAAGGGAAGTGCAGGGAAGACAGAGAAAGAAAATTTTATCTTGTGTGGTCATGTAGGCTAAGATTGAATAGATTTATGTAAGGTTTTAAAATGAGCTTTAATATTAACAGTATACTGATGCAAAACTAGAGTTTCATTTTCTCTCTCTTAAAAAAACAATATTTTTTAGATTATCTTATTACTGTTCTTTTTTTTTTTTTGAGAGTGGAGTCTCGCTGTGTCGCCCAGGCTGGAGTGCAGTGGCGCGATCTCGGCTCACTGCAAGCTCCGCCTCCCGGGTTCCCGCCATTCTCCCGCCTCAACCTCCGAGTAGCCGGGACTACAGGCGCCCGCCACCGCGCCCGGCTAGTTTTCTGTATTTTTAGGAGAGACGGGGTTTCACCGTGTTAGCCAGGAGGGTCTCGATCTCCTGACCTCGTGATCCACCCGCCTCGGCCTCCCAAAGTGCTGGGATTACAGGCTTGAGCCACCGCGCCCGGCCTACTGTTCTTAATAAGAGGTTGTAAAAGGTTTCTCTTTACCTTTTGAAAAACCTGCCTAGGAAACTACCAGTCTGAATACTTGTGTTCCCGCAAAGTTCGTATGGTGAAACCTAATCACCAATGTGATGATGTTAGGAGGTGGGGCCTACTGGGAGGTGACTAGATCACGAGGACAAAGCCCTTATGAATGAATGCCCTTGTAAAAGGGACCCCAGAGAGCTTGCCCCTTCACCACATAAGGACACTGCCAGAAAGCACTATCTATGAATCAGAACGTAGGCCCTCACCAGACACTAAATCTGCCTTGATCTGGGACTTTCCAGCCTCCACAACTGTGAGAAATTTGTTGTTTATAAGCTACCCAGTCTATGGTATTTTGCTATTGCAGCCCAAACAAACTGAAGAAACTAAGACAGAAACAAAGACTCTGTGTCATATCAGAATAACTTCCTGTGGTGTTTTTTTGTTTGTTTGTTTGTTTGTTTGTTTGAGATAGGGTCTCACTCTATCATCCAGGCTAGTACATGAGTGCAAGTACATGATCATGGCTCACGGCAGCCTCAACCTCCCAGTGATCCTCTCATCTCAGCCTCCCAAGTATCTGGGGCTACAAGTGTGAGCCAACATACCAGGCTAACTTTTTAAAAATTCTTTGTAGAGACAAGGTCTCCCTAGGTTGCCCAGGCTGGTCTCAAACTCTTGGGCTCAAGTGATCCTCCAACCTCGGTCTCCCAAAGTGCTGGGATTACAGACATGAGCCACCACTCCTGGCCTTCCTGTGCTTTTTGTCTTTATCATGTCCTAGATTATTTAAGAGAACCAAGTCTTCTAAATGTGAAAAGAGCTAAGTTTTGTTTCTCTTTTTGTTTCTTACAATTGTGTTACTCCCCGTACTTACTTTTGAAATCTCTTGGTACCATAGGTTAAATAGTTAAGAATTATTTCACAGTGACCTGTAATGTTGGTTAATCAAGTATTCAAATCTTTTGACATTTCTGATAACTTTTGATATTTTGCCTTTCCAAAGCCAAATCCTAAATAAAATCCTGGTCTTGAACTGACTGAAATTTCCCAGAGAGACCCTTGAAAATCTCAAAGGATTTGTTCTTACCTATAAAAAGATATGCTAAACTAATTAGGTTTATTTGATATGTTGAATTCTATGGAAAGTATTGTCAAATAAAAAGAGATGTTTAACTGTCCTTAGGTTACATTTGTATAGGTAAAAGTTATGAATATAAATATTTCGTGAATTATATAAAGTTCCTAGAAATTTGTCAATGCCCTTGTTGGCATGATACATCTTTATGCTTCTTTGTCTGATGGTAGACAACAATGACAAAACATTATCAGTTATCATTTTGTTATTATTTTAATGTTTTATGCTACAGAAACAACAAAACTGCCTTGTCAACTGTGTCACAGTGAACTTTCAGCCCATCTTTAACTATGACTATTTTCAGATAGTAATTGTTATCTGATGTTTTTCTGAAAATTCTTGCAATCAGCTACTAGCAAGAACGCTTATTTTCAACATAAGCAGATTGTCTCTGAGATCCGTGGAAAGGACTATGACAGATACTCTGGAGTACAGGCTTCTGGTGACGTTGCTTAAATAATTGAGATCATACCATTGGACTGAGTAAGGATTGCCAGAACTCTAGCGGAGCAGCTAATGGGTTCATTAACTGCTAACTCAATCAAGCAGAACAAGACTGAATTACATAGGACTGAATGATAAATGATTATAATTTGTATCATTTTTTGTTTAGAACATTGCTAGTTTTTCAATCAATGTTCTGTTTTTCAGATACAAGGAACCCCTTTCTCTTTTCTCCTAAGCTATCTATAACTCACAATAATTTGGCAGATTTATACCTTTGTCAACAAAAATGAAATATATCCTTTTCCTCTCTAGTTGATTCCTCCAGAATTCAGAAGCTCTTATTGAATATTCTTATTTTCATAGCATTAGAGCTATTTGCATAAGTTGAATAAGAATCTGTTCTGCTTTTAACAGGACATAATTGGGAAACTTGGTTATGAAACCGCCTTTGCAAAAATGATAACAGTGAGAAAATAATGACAGTGGAGGAGATCAGATCTAGCCAACCTCCCTCTTGCCTTTAGCATTTAAGCTGCCAAGCTAGGTTTGGGAGACATTTAGCTTACAGTTTAAATGATAGTAGCCCTTCCCCAAAATTCAAATGCCTTTCTAAAGAGACCACAAGGCTAGGAGGAGGAAAAGGAGCCTGAATTCTGCTAAGGTATAGACATAAATGGTTGCCAGCTGTTATTCCAGAGGTCACAATTTATGCAGCTTCTCCAATTATTCCTGCAGATAACATCACTATGGTAGAACCTAAGATTAGCCTTTTGAGATAGCTTTTCATGTTGTTTGCATGTCTGACACCCATGGCTCCACCTGGAGCTGCCAGCCCCTCCTGTGTCCCCACCCATAATCAACTCAGCATAAGAGGACAGCTTCAACTCCCTATGATTTCATCTCCAACCCAACCACCAGCAGCAGCAAGCACCCACTGCCTAGCTACCCCGACTCCTTCCTCCAAATTGGCTTTGAAAAACCCCTAACCTACAAGCCTTTGATGACACGGATTTGAGCAATAACTCAGTCTCTTGTGTGGCACGGCCAGCCTCATGTCAATTAAACGCTTTCTTTACTCAATTCCGTGAATTGATGTTTTTTGTGCAGCAAGCAGGAAGAACCCATCAGGCAGTTACATTTATATTACCAAGCCTTTGCAGAATGTCATATTTGTGAATTGAGTGGAACCTGATATGACTAAACAGTTTTAAGGAACTAAGATTGACTTTATGGAGCCAGTGTTTTCAAAGACCTCTTGGAAAAACTGATCCGATAACTGCATTACAGAATTCTCAGCCTTAAGGGTGAGTAAAAAGGTCACTTCCTAGGAAACTTAGAATATTTGGGAGACCTCAAGGAGAAAGGAATTCACCCAAATCTATAAGTATTGCAGATGAAATCTGATGACAAGTTCTTGGCTTGACTTCTAGCATCAAGAAACCTTTAAAATTCCAATCTGAGATTCCTTATAAGAGTTCCGGCAATGCAAACTTTAAAAAGCTCTAAGTGGTCAATTACCATTCTTGCCGTGCTTGTGCAAATGATCAGACCAAATTTAATGAGACTAATTTTGTAACCAAAAGTAGTCTTACTTTGATTATCTTTGGTCAAAATGCAGGTGATTGTAGAGAAAAATTTTATGTTTTGATGAAAAACTATAACCCCCCCTTGTGAGTGATCAGATTCTAGTCCTGTTCATGACCTTTGCGATATTTTTCACCTCTTGGTAAACTAGATCCTTCTGTCTTGCCCATTTGGCCAGTAATTAACACAACTTTTCTCCCACCCACCTGACATGGCATCACTGAGAACTAAACCCTAACTTCCTAGATCATTATTAAGACTCTGGGTTATCTTCTTACAAAGCCCTAAAAGCTGAAGCGGGACAATATGATATAAAAATCAAAGGACTTATTGCTACAACAGTTTGGTCCACTCCGGAAGTTCACCAAACACTCATCTCTTCTCTGCTGTGCTCTGGAAAATAACCGTAACTGTGACACTGATGTTCTCACTCTACCATCTAAAAACATGCTTCAAGACCAACATCTAGACATCTTCTCAACTGCCTGCCCTCCATACTCAAAACCCAGATTTATAATCTATCCCAACCATTAATCTGTGCTTTTCTGGTTCCTCGTTCTATGCTCTTGTTCCCCTCTGCAGATCTCTTACCTCACAATTTCTAACCCAAATCTTCCCTCTATAGCAATCAACCTAGCTTCTTTCATGTATGTTGAAACTTCAAGGGAAGTTTCAGATGAGGGAAATGTTATCCACTGAAACCCTAGAGTTGGTATAAAGATTATTTTAAAGTGAAAACATTTAAGCTAAAGAAGATGCAAAAAGAAATCTTCTCTGAACTTCCATTATGTGATTCAAGCAGAGTCTCCAGAGAATACCTTTCTGTTATCCTCCTCCAAAGGAGTTTCCTATGAATTCAGCTGCTGTGGAGATAGCCCAGTTCTTGCCCAGCTCCCATGGCATTAAAAAACCCAATGGAGGCCGGGCGCGGTGGCTCAAGCCTGTAATCCCAGCACTTTGGGAGGCCGAGACGGGCGGATCACGAGGTCAGGAGATCGAGACCATCCTGGCGAACACAGTGAAACCCCGTCTCTACTAAAAATACAAAAAACTAGCCGGGCGAGGTGGCGGGCGCCTGTAGTCCCAGCTACTCGGGAGGCTGAGGCAGGAGAATGGCGTAAACCCGGGAGGCGGAGCTTGCAGTGAGCTGAGATCCGGCCACTGCACTCCAGCCTGGGCGACAGAGCAAGACTCCGTCTCAACAAAAAAAAAAAAAAAAAAAAAAAAACCCAATGGAACCTTCCATATCTTCTCACTGAAGCCCTAAGTAAACCTTTTGTTAAGTTTGATATAAATCTTGTATCTCTGGCTAATCAGGAAGTAATTTATCACTGAGCTCTCCCACATGTACTCATAAATAAACTTTGTCTTCTCTCCAGTTAAACTATTATCAGTTAATTTGCAGGCCCCAAAACATCTGCACCTAAGTTGGAATAAAAAAAGTTTCTCTCCCAACATAATCATTTCTTCTCATTTTCCAGAAGCATGTCACATCAATCCTTCACTATTCCAGGAGACATAATAACAGAAAACATACCAACACAGGCAAAGAATGTCAGTAAATGGGAAGTTTCCATTAGGCAAAAATTCCACTTTCTAAGTGAGTCAGTAGGTGGCACCAAAGAAGAAAGAAGTACATCTCCATAAATGCACAGATCACTCCGAGTCCTAAAAATCCAATAAAAGTTACCCCTATAGATGGTCTGTGCCCTGTTTTATCCTTAAATGTCCTACTTTAGCACAGGTTTCTACTGAAAACTGCCTCAAGATCTCTTTGAAAGGAAATAAAAAATCACAAATGAAAATAAAACTTAGAAAATACTTGGAAAAAAACTTCCACGTTATTACTGCCAAAACCTGATTCTGGACATCCACCTTTCTGGGTTAGACGCAAAGTATATCATATTCAAAAAATATGGGTTGCTCACAGCAGCTCATGCCTGTATAATCCCAGCACTTTGGGAGGCTGAGGCAGAAGGATCGCTGGAGGCCAAGAGTCTGAGACCAGCCTGAGCAACACAGAGAGACCCCCATTTCCACCAAAAAATTTTTTTAATTAGATGGATGTAGTGATACATGCCTATAGTCTCTGAGGTGAGAGGATCTCTTGAGCCCAGGAGTTCAAGGCTGCAGTGAGTATGACTATGCCACTGCAGTCCAGCCTGGGTGACAAAGTGAGACCCTGTCTCAAAAAAAAGAAAAGGAAAAAAGAAACAAGGGATCTTCTCAGATGTGATCCACTGAGGCAGAAGCAAGAGGATCAGCATAGAGAAATCTGTCCTTAAGCGAGAGGAATAGGTGCATTTTGTCTCACCCTGAAACTTTTTGGCATTTCAAATGGCAGGGCAGGGACTTCTATCATTCATCTGTAGATACATACATTATTAAAAAAAGAAAAAAAGACATTTCCCCTAGTTGAATGGTAATCTTTCCCAAGATTCTAAGCCAAAAAGGGACTGAGCTCTAGTAACCTCATAGAAAGGCTTTTTTGTTGTTGTTTTCTTAATAAAAATATTTAGCTTCCCAGCTACTCCAGAGGCTGAGGCAGGAGGATCACTTGAACCCAGGAGTTCAAGGCGGCCAGCCTGGGCAACACAGCAAGATCCCACTTCAAAAAAAAAATCAGCAATGTTGAGAAAGAATAGTCCCTTAAATTCTTAAAGACACCTCGGCCGGGCGCGGTGGCTCAAGCCTGTAATCCCAGCACTTTGGGAGGCCGAGACGGGCGGATCACGAGGTCAGGAGATCGAGACCATCCTGGCTAACACGGTGAAACCCCGTCTCTACTAAAAAAAATACAAAAAATTAGCCGGGCGAGATGGCGGGCGCCTGTAGTCCCAGCTACTTGGGAGGCTGAGGCGAGAGAATGGCGTAAACCCGGGAGGCGGAGCTTGCAGTGAGCTGAGATCCGGCCACTGCACTCCAGCCTGGGTGACAGAGCGAGACTCCGTCTCAACAAAAAAAAAAAAAAAAAAAGACACCTCACAAACACGTATTGCCATTCTTCCTCATCCCAAATCAACATCGAAGCAGCACATCACCCAAAATATAGTTACCAAATTCATTTAGCCATATTAATTAAAATAAGGAGAGATGTTCCTCCTCTGCAGACACTGATAATACCTACATGGCTAAGGCAGCACTTCTCCCCAAGTCCTCCTCTCTAACAAGGTGTGAGCTGTAGGCCTCCACTTACCCTGGCAAATTCCATGGGTTTAGGAAGAAGGCACATGACCATGACATCGAAGCGAACATCACATACTGTCTTCAGCCACTTGGTGACAAACTGAGGCTTCAGCTTTTCCACCAGACTTCCCACTTCATCATCCATCATATATGCAGTGGAGTGAAACCACTGAAACACCATGGCCACCAGCCGGGCCAAGCTTTCTGTAGGCGTGTTTTCACTGGGTGTGCAGAGGCTCACCTAGAAGTATGTAGATTAGAATCTTGTTCAGTTTCCATCTGTCTTTACCAAATTATAACAGGTGCATTAAAAGGCAATCAAATAAAATAAAATAAAAAGATACCCCAGATAATCCATTTGAAATAGGCAGTTTTAAAAATGGGGATCGCTTATCCAGAAACTGTGTTCCTTCCTACAGGGATAGATGGATTGCAACAACAATTTTCCCTCAAGATTTCACCTTCCAATTAAGCATTTTCTCCTACAAGAAATCCATTATATAATCTGCACCAGATAAATGCTTCTCAAAAGTTAGGTCAACAAAATATTTCATCAATATCCTCAAGGAAAATAATGTATATACATTTCAGTTCTAAAATGATCATATTTCACTAAGAATTTTGTATTAGTAATAATTCAGATACCTTGGAGTCCCCTGATTCACTATCATAAATAGACTTTTTATTTTTATTTTGAGACGGAGTCTCGCTCTGTCGCCCAGGCTGGAGTGCAGTGGCGCGATCTTGGCTCACTGCAAGCTCCGCCTCCCTGGGTTCACATCATTCTCCTGCCTCAGCCTCCCGAGTAGCTGGGACTACAGGTGCCCGCCACCACACCCGGCTAATATTTTCTATTGTTAGTAGAGATGGGGTTTCACTGTGTTAGCTAGGATGGTCTCAATCTCCCAATCTCGTGATCTGCCTGTCTCAGCATCCCAAAATGCTGAGATTACAGGCGTAAGCCACCATGCCCAGCCCACAAATAGACTTTTTAAAACATCATTCATTCATTTACTATGAACTAATCTTTTATTGAGTACTATGGCAGGGTCCAGGAATAAAATAAATAAATAAAGCACAGTCTTTGCCTTCAAAGAGTTCACAGAAGTAGCTATTGTGACATTACATAATAACTTCTAGGAAGCAAGATATGTGAAATCACCAATTAAATGCCAATTTGGTAAAGACTCTTTCACGGAACAATGTGCAAGCATAATAGAAATACATCACTATGGAGACTGAATTAATGTCTCCAACGGGCAAAACAAAAGCCTGCTTCTCTGCAGCATTGGCAAATTCAGCTTGCTTGGGATGTTAGATCTGTATGTTTGATCTCTACCAAATAGATGTTGAAGTTAAATCGGTCAATAGCAATCATATTCCTTGCATTACTTTGGCTATAACTTCTCTGGTGTACACAGACTTACCATAAATATACAAAAAGCTCCACAGAGACTGAAGTTTCAAGAAACATTTCATGTAGGTGATGGAATGTGAATTATCTATAAATGTTATTGAATCCAGTACTTGACAACATATACTAGCAACTTTCCTGCTTGTACCAGTCTAGATCCTGATACTGTAGGTTTTAACACCTGGCTCTTCATCAAAATCAATGGCCAACAGCTTCTTAAAAAATTCCCAAGATTCTGGAATGTGATCTGGGCATTGTTAGTTTTTAAAAGCCTTCCTAGGTAAATCTAACATGCAGCTCAGGATTGAGAGCTACTGCCATAGAGAATTCAGTTCCATTGCTAAGGTTAATTTTTCACTATTTACTCCTTTTAAAAGAACAGGAGAAATTCCTCATCAGTACAATTTTGGAATGAGAAATAAGAAAGTGGAGAATAGTTAACTTATTTTTCTTACTAAGAACCATATTCCGAATTGACTGAGCAGCCTCTGATCATGTTTATCATCATCCTTGTTATCAAAGTCAGCATTATCCAGGGAATGGTGGGAAGAGGAGAGGCCCAGCTGCCGCCGCCGGTTCAGCTCATATTCTCGCTGCTCAGCATGGAACTCAGCTTCTTTCAACAAGCTGCCAAAGAGAAGTGTGATTTCAAGTTAGACTGTGAAAAAACACATTCTAGATCATGACCATTCAGAGGAAGTACCTCCTGAGTACTCAGGCACCCTGGATTGCTCTTCTTTAAATTGAGTACTGTGTTACCGAGTTACTGAGTACTGTGCATCATGAGTTACTCCAGGATGCCTCATTCTATTTTCTTACTATTTTATACTCCATTCCCGTTTCAAAGATGAACAAACTGAGGCACAAAGAGACTAGTTTCTCCAGTCAATTAGCATCAAGCAGAATTGATCCCTTCTGACTTCTGGTTCACCAACCATCCCACTGTAAGTCAATGCTTCCTCTATATCTATCATGAACCTATGCAGACAGCAAATGCATGATACAAGGAAAGATAGAGGAGCTTGTACCCAAATGAAAAAATATTCACCATCTGGTATTCAAAGACTCGAAAGTGAAACAGTGAAAATTCTTTTTTCCATTTGCTAAACAAGTACCAATTTTAAAAAAACAACACTCAGTATCGGTACGTTTTATACATGGTGTTGGCATTGTAAATCCATACACATGCTTTGAAAAGCAACTTGCTAATGTATTAAGAGCCATGTAAATATTCATACCCCTTGAACCAAGGTACTTGACATCTGGTAATCTACCCTAAGAAAATAAAAAATATAGGTACAGCACGATGTACACAAATATTTCTCAAAGAGTTACTTATAAAAGTAAAAAACTAGAAACAGTCTAAATATGTAATGATAAAAGTAAGTTATAGCTAGATGAATACTACATATCCACTAAAAATGATAAATATGGAAACTACACAATGACATGGAGAAAAGCTAATAGTGTAATGTTATTTCAAAAAGAGTTGTGGATACACTGTGATTATGGTTATAGAAATAAAACATACAGTTGAATAAAATTAGAACACAAGCAACACTGATGATGATGATAACAGTATGGCTGAGTGTTTCTTTTTCTTTTCAAACTTTCCATAATGTTCGATTTGACAAACATTTATTGCATTTCTACTATGTGTCAGCCACTGGGATAAGAGAAACAGAAAAGACTTGGCCTCTATCTTTTAAAACTTAAATTCTAATTGTTTTTTTTTTTTTTTTTTTTTTTTGAGACATAGTCTTGCTCTGTCCCCAGGCTGGAATGCAGTGGCACGATATCAGCGCACTGCAACCTCCGCCTCCCGCGTTCAAGTGATTTTCCTGCCTCAGCCTCTTGAGTAGCACAGGCGGGCACCACCACGCCCGGCTAATTTTTGTACTTTTAGTAGAGACGGGGTTTCACCATGTTGGTCAGGCTGGTCTCGAAATCCTGACCTCATGATCCGCCCGCCTAGGTCTCCCAAAGTGCTGGGATTACAGGCGTGAACCACTGAGCCCGGCCATATTGGTTCTTTAATTAAAAAAAAAAAAAAGAAAATCTTGCCTGGAACCGGGCACAGTGGCTCAAACCTGTAATCCCAGCACTTTGGGAGGCCGAGGCAGGTGGATCATCTGAGGTCAGGAGTTCAAGACCAGCCTGGTCAACATGGTGAAACCCTGTCTCTACTAAAAATATGAAAAATTAGCTGGGCGTGGGGGCGAGCAACTGTAATCCCAGTTACTCAGAAGGCTGAGGCAGGAGAATCGCTTGAACTGGGGAGGCGGAGGTTGCAGTGAACCAAGATCACGCCACTGCACTCCAGCCTGGGCGACAGAGACAGACTCTGTCTCAAAACAAAACAAAACAAAAACAAACAAGCAAACAAAAAATCTTGCCTCGATGAGTATCAGACAAAAAAGTGAGCAAGTGTAGAAGTTATTTCAATTGCCTTTTTTTTGGGGGGGGGGGTCATGTGATAGAAGAAGAAAAACCCAGTAGCCTGCAGGACCTGTCCCTGCTGTCCCTGTCTGACTCCACAGGGTCATGGTTTATCCCGGTATGGAACTACCTGGAGTTGTCCCACACCTGTTTCCTGTGCAGGTAATTCGCGCTTGTCGCCTTCCCCGCCTCCCAACTGGTTAATGCTGCTGTCTGTCAAGTCAGGCCTATTCACATGCTTCACTCTGATTGGCCCCTTCACTTAGTTCCCCTAACGCCCTCTCCCCAAGGCTATTAGTGAGCTCACCAAACCTTACCACAATGGCATGCTTATGTTTTTCTAGTCCCTTCATAGGTAACTTAAGGGCAGAGACTATATTTTATTCCCTCCTGCCTCCCAAGTGCCCAGCATAGTGCCTGGCACATAACTGGCATCCGTAAAAATATTCATTGAATTCATGAATTAAAATAGCATCATTACAACACTGTGGGAAGGTGAGCAGCTGGGCTAAGGGAATTTGAGGTTGCATTAAATATGCACATCTCAGTGTGCGGAGGTTAGCTCAAAGCAAGGTGGAGTTGTCAGAGGTAGCTACTAAGAAACTGCTTGTTACCTGATCACGGCCTCCACGGCGCAGACCAGCTCCTCAGCACCGCATTCCCGCGTGTTGATGGGCGGAGGGGAGGTCTGATAGAGGTGAGTCTCCGCAGCGGCCCCCACTTCATTACTGTGATGATTCGAGTGGCACCTCTTGCAGTACCGAACAGGCCTGTTTCCGTGACGACCACAGCACCCTGCTGAGAAGCAGGTGACAACTGCTCTTCTAACGTGGGAACTGCAGTTCTAGAAGCCAAGAAAGTGAAATCAATTAAAATTGACCACCGAGGTAAACTTGGCTAAGAATCAGTGGCCAAGTGTGACAACACATTCAAGGGCCACTGGTTTCCAAAGCGCAGGTTATTCTCCCACCAGCTAGATTTCAGTCATCGTTAAAAAATAAAGGGAGGAGTGTTTTCTATTCCTGTGAGTGGTAGAAATGCTCTCAATATCAGTGACACTGTGTTGGGAAGCCCTGTGTAAAGTTACCTCGGCCATGGGGGGAGTGAGGAGGAGGACACTTTCTGGATTATTTCAAGTTAACATTCCAAGAGTTTTCAGGAGAAATATAAAGAAAAAAACAGAACCATGGATCAAGAGAGTGCAACATCAGAGCACATCAGGGAAGAAAAGAAATGATGTTAACTCCCAAAATAAACTCTTTCAAAATTATTTTATGCACCTCAAAGAGTAGCTTTCCACTGCAGCTCCTCTGTCCTTGTCTCATTCAAGGACAGGTAAATGCTGCATTCAAAGACAGGGACTGCGCTGTGCCAAGGTGATGGCCTCAAACCAGGCTTTCCCATGTCCACCGGCACTCTATGAAGACCACAGGGACGGACACAGCCAGAACCCTTCAGAGTCAGTGTTGACATCAATCGCAGGAAGGGCACCACAAATGAAGTAATGGGAATGAGAAAAGTGGTGGAGCGTAAGACATTTCCAAGTTCAGGGGTGCTACGTCCAAGCTGCCCTGGCGGGAGGCAGAGGAGTGAAGCAGCACCCACATGAAGCTATTGGAGACGTGCAAAGCCTATGAGACATGCGACCACCACACAGTCGATGTCTCTTTCAATAGTGCTTGTGAAGATGTGAACACCCCCAAGGGGGGGTTAGACTCTAAGCCTTTATGAACTCGGAGCTTGTGAGAGGAGGGAGATAAAAGAATGAATTAATCTGTCTTCACCTAGAATTTAAAGGGAAAATATTGAGCTCAGGACAGTCTTTCTAGCCAGCATAGGATTCTCAAGGTAAGAAAAAGTTTCAAGGCAAACATCAAATCCAGGGACCTATCAGGAAAATGTGGTCTCGGTAGGAAAAAAAAATGATGACAAGGGCTTGAATATAAAACCCTTTAAGAACTCAGAATTTAATATGGTACACCACAGACTCTTTTAGACAGACAAGAAAAAAAAAAAAAAGCCGGTTGCGGGGGATGGCTTCTAAGGATCTTAAGGGCATACCTCAGCTATCTCCATCATGCCCTGTCCAAATCTCTAATCCACAGAGTCTATGAACATAATCAAATGTTGCTGTTTTATGCTGCTAAATTTTGAGCAATTTCTTATGAAGTATCTGGATACACTGTATATGATAATATCTGGAATCCCGACTAAAAGTCAACCTGCTTTATTACCACATGCCATCTATTCTAAAGAATGTCAGCAATAAAATACATTTCCCCAAAAATAATCTTGAGTTGATTGAAGTGCTAAATAATTGCTAGGATTCCTACTAAGTTTTGATAATATATTTGAAAGGCCTCAACCCATGTGGATTCAGCTCGCTCATTTCCAAAGTAAACTAGAGAGGCTTCCCTTAGATGGAGATTCAGCTGGGCATGTTTTCAAATGTTCACTCCAACCACTTTGTTTCACTGTTTTGAATTTTAAACACATAGAAATAACTCCAAGTGGTCTCACAAAATCACAGAATTGAAATAATTAAGGTCTGTCTCTTCATCTTTCCAATCATGATGCTATCATTGCTTATTTCAAATGTACCATTCAGGGAATATACAGTACCAAAGAGGTAGAATACAAACTACCCAGGAGAAACTCAAACAATTCTGAACTGTTATGAACTTAATGGAAGTTCTCCAAATAAACGTCTAAGTAAAACACAATGTTTATTAAAGGATAAGCAATAAAAATGTGCTAATTTGAAGCTTGTCACTAAAAATAACTTTGTCATATAAAAAGGGAAGTGTTAAAAAATGATCTACCCTGGGTGTCAAATATATTAGGTATGTCCCCAGAGCCAAAACATGCTGATTTAGAAAATAGAACTGTTTGGAATCCTAGTCCCTCAAGCTTATAAAAGATTCTCAAAGTAAGAATGGCCTCAGGATAAAGATCAAAGGAAGAATATGGTCTATGACTCTAAGATCGTTTGTTAAGGCTTCAGAAAGTTATAAGCTGGTGCCGAATTGAGCCTCTCAGCTATAACAGGGCTTCTAATAATTTTAAGGGCACACCGAAATGCCCCAAATATAGGAAGGACTGCCTCAAAAATAATTAAAGATGTGGCTTTCAGGGGCACAGGACCCCAATGAGATTCACTGAAAACCCACAAAGTTTTTAAGAAAGTCATACTAGCAAAAGCACCACCAGCTAAAACTAAACAGACGCAGTTCTAAATGAAAAGAGGTCTATGGGACCCTAACTCCTACATGCAGGAAGCAGACTGAGAAAGTTACTCAGCTGCAACATGGACCATTACTTATTGAAAAGAAAAGATGCCTCAGAGAGTGAAGCCAAGAGCTCGGGAGGACAATAACAGATTAGGGAACTACTTCTAGGAAACAAAACCAGATTGTAATCAAGACAAGTATGCTATTCCTGGAGACAGAGGAACTGTTGATGTATTTGTGGCTGGAGCTGCTATAGACCGATGACTGCTATCTGCTTTCCCTTCCTCTTTCTGAACAGAAGCCTATTGCTATGATCCTGTCCCTATCTCAACATTGTGCCTTGGGTGCAGAGAGGGAAGATAACTTTCCTTCTTAGTTCACAGGACTCTGAATCAAGAGAATCAGTTACCAAGAAGTTTAATCAGTGACATATCACATGTAGATCACAAGATACTAGACTTTAAGTCTGAAGCCATAAATGAATAAGACTTGTGGCGGTCATATAAAATGGTGAGCATATTTTGCATATGGATAGAAGGTGAATAATTATGTCCAAAGGACAGATTGTGGTAGGTTAAATGTGATCACAAAATTCTTGCCACTCCTTCAATAACCACAACAATCCTATTTCTCCACTCTTTGAATCTGGGCTGCCTTGGAACTTGCTTTGACCTGTTGAATGCTACAGAAATGATGCTGTGCGACTTCTGAGAGGCCTTGAGTGAGTAAGACTCTCTCACTCTCTGAGAAGACTGCCACCTGTGAACAAGTCCAGCCCAGCCCCTGGACGATGAGACGTCATGTGGAAAGAGAGAGGCCCAGACACCCCACCCATCTCACCATTCCAGCCATCCCAGCTGAGCCCCAGATATGCGAGTGAGACCATCTGGGGCCAGCCAATCCCAGCTTAGCCACCAACTGACTGCAAATACATGAGTGAGCCTAGAGTAATTTATCAAAAGAACTGCTTAGCTGAGCTGAGCATAGGACAAATTGCCAATCCACAGAACTGTGATTAAATAACTGGTTGCCATATGAGACACTGTGTTTTCAGATGATTTGCTATGCATCCATAGATAACAGAGACAGCCCTCCAATATACCTACTCACAACATCCCAAAAGGTTTAAATGACGTGTGCAAGGTCCACATAGGTAGGAGGGAACAGAACCAGCCTGAGTCCAAGAATCTCAACCAACTAGTCAAAAGTTCTTTTTTATGACATCATACTGCCTCCTCTCATGCTTTTCGATTGTTAAAACAAGAAGAGAAGATGGAGATGGTTTAGAGAAACTATTATTTAAAAAACTAAAGGAAATATTAAAGGAAGACTCTTTAGCTACATATATTGTTCAACTTACACATAAATAAATACTGTCCATATACAGTCAGTCTGGGTATGTTTTTCACATATACAAATTGGACTATTTGCACTCCACTTCAAAACAATCAAGATTTCTAGCATACAAGATATATCCTTAACTAAAGTTAAGTACCATAAATTGCAGTATAATTCAAACCTTTTTCTAATTAGACTCCTATCCCAGAATTATACATAGGCTTTTATTGCAAATTACTGAACAAAAACATTGTGCATAAGATGGGTGAGCAAAAGCAGAAATGGAAATAGAGACCACTTGGATGTGGCAATCTTGCATGCTAAATTATTTCCTTTCCCCCTCCACAAATACAATGGCATGCACATACTAGAAACCATGGTGCAGAAATAAGGCAGATGTCAATAAATGAATTTACATACAAACACAATAAATCATGCCCCAACAACACAAATGGTCTGCTCTTACCTTTTTCTGACATATAGCAGATATTTCAGCTGTAAGGGGAAGGCACACAAAATATCAACAAAGAAAGAGAGCCCCTCTAATTTTTAATTAATTAATTAATTTATTTTTTGAGACAGGGTCTTACTCTGTCACTCAGGCTGGAGTGCAATGGCCCCCCATAATAGCCCACCACAGCCTCTTGAACTCTTTGGCTCAAGTGATCCTCCTGACTCAGCCTTCTAAGCAGCTAGGACAACAGGGGTGGCCCTCCATGCCTAGCTGATTTTTTTTTTTTTAAGACATGGGGTCTTACTATGTTTCTCAGGCTGTTCTTAAACTCCTGGCCACAAGCGACCCTCCTGCCTTGACCTCCTTCCCAAAAGGCTAGGATTACAGGTATGAGCCTCCATGCTAGGTCTAGAGCCCATTTTAAGTAAGGGCGGCCATGGAGGGGGAATTTTTTAAATCTTAGTAACACGACCTCTGGACTTGGCCCAAACAGCTTTTTGCTTGTCTCATAAATTATCATCTACTTTTATTAGCTTCTAGTTTCCTCAGAAAGCATGAAATAGATCTCTTTTCATCTAGGGGTGTGTGTTTAGTGAGGTTAAGAACACCTGCATGCTGCTACTCTTACAAGTAATTTAATCTTTTCAGACATGACTTGGAAATCAAATCTTGTTAAAGCCAAACAACTTTAATCTTATTTCCCCATATTACAGAGGACAAAACTGAGAACCACTGTGGTTAAATTCTTCAAGGTCACACAAGCTATCAATGCTAGGGGCAGACCTTGAGTTAAAGTCTCCAAATTCCCCATTTACTGTTCTTTCCATTACACTATGACACTGGGTTGATGTGATATATTTACAGCATCACCATGCGATTATTTGCAATATCAAAACGGTAGAAAAAAAGTACTAACTTGGACTACTTAGATTTAAATTATCAATTTATATCATTCTTAACACGCGTGTATAAAACCAGCTGTAGGGTTAAGAGAAAGCGATTTTCAATCCCACGGGTAGACCAGTTGGAGCAAGACTGTCAAACTACTGTCTACATATGAGATTGACTTTAATGAATGGATAAGAATTCTTTTTAGTGGGCACATCAATTATTTCCATGAAAACTGGTGCTGGAGAGCATTTGAAAATAAATCTTCCAAGAATCGGTTAATATGTTCTCTGAAATAGTATGTACTCAAAAAATGAACTAACACTTTATTTATAGTATAGTCTATGTTAACAATTTATTTAAAAGATCAAAGGCAAATGTCTCCCAAACCCTGTCTGGTAATCTTAAACTAGTGGATGAAAAAGCAATAAAATTTACAACTCACTTTTAAAAACTGGTTTTGTATAATTAATGGTTATTTGACAGTTTGATATCCCAGAGTTTATCTTGAAGCATCTGAGGTTAGAGTCACATGTCTAGATAAATAATGAAAAGTTATTGCCAGTTTTCCTCTAAAGATGAATATCACTGCTCAGCGACATATTTAAAAAAGATTTTATAACTTGTATTTTATAACTTGACTATGGCTTTTACCTCAGAGCAGTGGATGATCACTAAATAAGAAGCCTAATTTAAAGGAAAAAAAGTTACATTTACCCATATAAGCCCAAATCTTTTTACAGGTTTTTTTGGGGATGGTGGTGGTTTTTTTTTTTAAGACAAGGTCTTCCTCTGTCGCCCAGGCTGGAGTGCAGTGGCATGATCACGGCTCACTGCAGCCTCAACTTCCTGGGCTCAAATGATCCTCCCACATCAGCCTCTCAAGTAGCTGGGACTAAAGGCACATGTCACCATGCCTGGCTAAATTGTTTTTTCTATCCCGCCCTCCTAAATTTTTTGTATGTTTGTTTGTATTTTTAGTAGAGACAAAGTTTCACCATGTTTTCCAGGCTGGTCTCAAACTCCTAGGCTCAAGCCATCAGCCTGCCTCCACTTCCCAAAGTACTGGGATTACAGGCATGAGCCACTGCGCCTGACCTACAGATATTTTTATGTAAATTTTCAAAATGTGCCTTTGAAGAATATAGAGGCTGATATTATTGCTCCATTTTACAGAGGGGAGCACTAAATTAATTTCTCCCTTAAGGCTGAGAATCTAATATAAATAATCTAATATGAAAAGTAAGACTACGAAAAGTGTAATTATCAAGCAAAGGCCTTCAATTAAAAAAAAAAAGTTCTTAGAATTTAGTTTGCGTAAGGTTTTCCTTTTAAATGAGCCTTTCACATGAATCCTTTTTTTTTTTTCCCAAGAATCCAATGGAGTGAGGATATTTTGAGCTACTCACATGTGAATTCATTGTTTATTCAAGGAGTGCAGCTTGATTTTTCACAATGATGAGACTTTCATGGTTCCTTCTTTTTTTTTTTTTTGAGACGGAGTCTCACTCTGTCGCCCAGGCTGGAGTGCACTGGTGCAATCTCGGCTCACTGCAACCTCTGGCTCCCAGGTTCAAGTGATTCTCCTGCCTCAGTCTCCTGAGTAGCTGGGATTACAGGCTGGTGCCACCATGCCTGGCCAATTTTTCATATTTTTAGTAGAGACGGGGTTTCACCGTGTTAGCCAGGATGGGAATCCATTTATTTTCTACATCTGAAGTCATATACAATTGAGTTCTTCCTGTGCCCCGATCTCTACTCAAACTTAGTATGCCCACAGCAATTTTCCACCTTTCATCTTTCCTCTGTGTTTGTCAGTACTTTTCCTTGTCATTTTAGCCTCCAGTGACATGGCTGGAAGAGCCGCTTCTCCCATATGTGGAGAAATGCTCTGTCTGGGACCTACCAACTTACAAGGCATAGCTTTGAGAACTCCAACAAACTACAAGAAGCCTTAAAATCTTGTCTTTCCATTGAGATGGGCTAGATATACTTTATCCTCATTTTACTGATGAGGAAACTGAGTCTCAGAGAAATTCAATGATTTCTCCCCTACAACACAGTACTAGTAATAGTAGCAGGGAAAAGGCCAATTATTCATCTCTCTCCCAGGTGGTGTTCCTTATTCTTTTTCTTCTCCTTAATCAGACCCAGCGCAGCATCTTATTACTGACAACACCTGTTACAGATACAGAAAATCCCTGAAGACATAATTTGGCAGGGCTTTAGTCTTATGGAATCCTAATTCCAATATCTACCCTTAATTCTGGTAGGGATGATACTACTTCCCTCATTATTAAATGTGTGAGTACATTATAAGCAAGGCATTGATATTATGCTTCATATCAATGAATATTCATAGAATACAATACTTTGGCGACTGTCTTTGTACAATAAAATAGTACAAAAGGAGATAAAGCAACTATGTCATTAGTCATGATGACTCATTATTCATCCTTTCCTAAGTAAACCATACCTTGCGGCAGAAGAACATCAATCAGCCACTCACTGTGGTCCCTATTGAAAAAAACAAAATTCATTTTTGAGCTTCATTGAAATATTCTCCTTCCACATGAATGTTTATAAGCTGCACACTATTGCTGAAAGGCTTTTAATAGAAAGGAAGTATAATTAAGAGCACCATCATAATAAACTCTTAAAATGTCTAATGCATTCCAGCTAAATTATAAATTATAGGCACTTCATCATATTCAGTTATCTTTAAATGATACTTTCCAGATGCTAATTAAGCCAACCAAAATACTGCATGATCTGTACAAAGCTGCGTGTGATTCTGTGAAACAAACAAGCAAAAAGAATCCATATAATTTATATGTCATGTTTGGAAACCACAGTTTTCTTTTACATCTGTTTTTCTCTGTGGCCTTTTTAACAGGGTTACTCCAAAATTGCAGCTGACTTATTAAGTGGAATTGCCTTCTTCTCATGTCACACGGAGAGAAATATTGCAACTTTTCAAAGCTGTAATGTTCCCAATGAAAGTTTGCTATATGTTAAATATCAAAATAATTAACCTTTAAAAATCAGAGAGGCTAGTGAGAAACTTTAGTAATGCAACTAATTTAAGTCCAAATGATTTTTATCTTCTCATTATTGCTCTATTTCTTTTTCTTTAAGAACTCTTATACCTACCCTGCAATCCTCTCGCTGCATTCTTCACAGAGATACAACGGGGGTGGTTTATCACCCAACGCTACTGACAGGGAAGGGTCTATACACATCTGAAACACATAAAAAGACAGAATGAACTCTCCTATTTCTGGGTATCACATTCCCTAGATTCTTAGCACAAATGCTTCAATAATGACAGATTTTCCAAAAGCAAGGTGGAATAAATATTTTTAGTAAACCCTTTTTACCAATAAATGTTTCTCCCTGCACTATCTGATGTGTCCACCCTGAGGATGTAAATGTGGCTGCCGTGGTTTTTCATTTCTCCTGTTACTTGCAATTCAAGTAATAAATAGTGCCGAGAAATTCACTCTCATTCCACAAAGAACCAAAATAATCATCTTGTTCAATTGCTGCTCAAATTGGCAGTATATTACTCACTCTAATTCCTTCTATAAAGTGGTAAACAACAGTAGTCTCTCATTGGGAAAAGGAAAATATATTACTAAGATTTCAGAATCATAACTGATACCAAAATGCTAGTGGTAGAGAATTTTGCTTCTTAAGGTATACCTCATTCACAAAAGTTGGCATTAAATCTAATATTGAGTGGTTCACTTCTCTTACTCTGGAATCGTAGTTCTGTATCAATCATCTAACTGTTCTTTTTCAAGTGTGGTTTTTTATTTCCTACACGTGACCTATAATTTGTTTGCCCTTGCTGGGACTGGTTGATATGGCTGGGTTTCACTAGCCTAAGCACAGAGATGCAAAGTGTTAATTTCACAGTTGATCATCAGAATATTTCAGTATCTGGATCTTTTAAGTCAAATGAACAAAAAATCTAGATAACTGCATTTTGTACTTTGCATGAGTTTAAATTTCTATAACTTACCAAAGCCATTTTTGAATTCTGTTCCTACCCTCGAAAAAAATAATCAACTCATGTGCTAGCTGATTCAGCAGTTAAGATGCCTAATACACAAATTTTTCTGGAACTACACTCTTTTCTTAGTTGTTCTCACAAATTTGAAGGGGGGAAATTATCCAAGCTTATAACCCAAACAGTCTGTAATTCAAAGTGAAAACTCAGACATTTCAATGATTGAGGAATCTAGTTAGAATTGCTCAATTTACCATCAACATTTGTATACTATATATTGATGACAAAGGCTCAGAGTGAGAATTTTCCTCATATAAGTTTCATGCTTCCTTAGATGTAATGAGTAACTACTTGGGGCGTGTTAAATCAGAGACTGGCAAACTTTTTTTGTAAATATTTTAGGCTTTGTGGGCCACAGTCTCTGTCACAACTACTCAATTCTGCTGTTGGAGCATGAAAGTAGCCATAGACAATATGTAAGAAAATTAACATAGCTGTGTTCTAACAAAACTTCATTTACAAAAACTGGCAGCAGGCCAGATTTAGGTCTGAGCCATCGTTTGCCAGAACCTGCCTTAGATAATTATCTGGGCTCCAAAGTATTTCATAAAGTGGACTTCAAGTAGAACCAAGTAAAACCAAAAGCAGAGTATGATATAAACTTTAAGTTCCAACGTATTTTCATATTTAATTCTATTACAACTCTTGACTTTTGCATAAAAAGTAATTTTTGCGGCCTATTACAAAGATAATATTTTTCTATCTGGTAAATCATTCTTGCTTAGCATTACAGCTCACTATCACAGAGATATTAGGCTTTTGGTGAAGATTAATCAATTTTCCCCAAATCTTTCCCATGCCCCCCATGTGGAGCTCCTCTAAAGTATTATATAAGTTATTCTACCCTCTTTTTTTTTTTTTTTTTTTGAGACGGAGTCTTGCTCTGTCGCCCGGTCTGGAGTGCAGTGGCCAGATCTCAGCTCACTGCAAGCTCCGCCTCCCGGGTTTACGCCATTCTCCTGCCTCAGCCTCCCGAGTAGCTGGGACCACAGGCGCCCGCCACCTCGCCCGGCTAGTTTTTCGTATTTTTAGTAGAGACGGGGTTTCACCGTGTTAGCCAGGATGGTCTCAATCTCCTGACCTCGTGATCCGCCCGTCTCGGCCTCCCAAAGTGCTGGGATTACAGGCTTGAGCCACCGCGCCCGGCCTCTACCCTCTTTTTTAGTGAGTCATTGATACCTCTCCCAGGTAAAGATACTTTTCCATTCCACTCAAAAGGAGAAGCTCCTGGGATGCTAAAACTGTAAATAATCATTAGAGATTAGCTAGTCAATCTCTGACTTCTTAAATAACTTACTTAACATGACCCATCAGATCTGTAGTTGGTCTAGTGAGTTTTGTTCTACTCTGAACAGATTGGTTTACATCCACACTAATGTGTCCATATCTGTGTGTCACATTAATAAGTGGGGTTTTTTTTCGTTTATAAATATGACATATGCCCAATGTAGAGGCTTTGGAAAACCGAGAAAGGGAAACAAGAAAATTCAGTTAACACATTAACCCTCTATCTTGATGCAATCCATAGTAACATTCTGATAAGTATTACTGATTGTTTTTCACTATGAATATATGTAACTTTTAAACTTTTTTAAACTTTTAAACATCACACTATAAAATTTCCTAACTTTATGCTTAATGTTATTTTGTAAGCATTTGGATGTTGGATACCCTTGATTTGCATGTCATGTGGTGATGATGTAGATTGGGCGTACTCACGTTGTAAAGGAAGAGCAATACTGAGCCAGACCTATTGTAGTGCAAAAATGGCCCCAGCACAGGAAGACTTAACAAGAATGCTATCTTTCTGCAAAGTGTAGAAGGAAAATAGAAAAGGAGGGTCTTTAAGGAAACTGGAGTTCAGAAAGTAAGATTGGGGGGATACAAAAATGTCTTGGAACTAGAAAGAGGTGGTGTTGGCAAACATTGTAAATACACTAAATGCTACCAAATTATTCACTTTAAAATAGTTCGTTGTATATTATGTGAATTTCACCTCTATTTTTATAAAATGACAGAAAGTGGATGGTTTGACCTATCCTGGCTGACTCGCTTCAGGGAGAAAAGTGAGGCCAACCCAGTGGAATGGACTGGGCTGTTTGCCGAGAAAAGAAGGAGAAAATCTAATTCATGATGCTTTCAGTGAGTAGGAGGCCAGAAAGCATTACTAATCAGGATATCAGAGGACTCCTGAGAATGCAGTCTGACATAAAATCAAGGAAAAATAACTGCAGAAACCAGACAGAAAGGACTCCTTCTTGTTGATGTCTGGGTGACCCAAAAGAAGGAGCTATAACTTAGGCAGGAGGAAGAAAAGAAGGATAAGAAGAAGGAAACATGAAAGTCTCATCATTGTGAAAAATCGAGCGGAACTCTATGAATAAACTATGAATCCACATGTGAGTAATTCAAAATATCCTCCAAAGAAGAGCACCTCTGAACCCCAGATGTCTATTGAAGGTCAACAGTGGGGTGCATACCATAGAATGGGAGGGGCCTACACTTCCATTGTGTGGGTTATCATTACCTGCTTTTTTTCTGGGGGGGCGGTGCCAGAGTCTCACTCTGTTGCCCAGGCTGGAGTACAGTGGCGTGATCATGGCTCACTGCAACCTCCACCTCCCCGGTTCAAGCAATTCCCCTCCCTCAGCCTCCCAAGTAGCTGGGATTACAGGTGCACACCACCACACCCGGCTACTTTTTATTGTACTTTTAGTAGAGACGGGATTTCACCATGTTGGCCAGACTGGGCTTGAACTCCTGACCTCAGGCAATCTGCCCACCTCGGCCTCTGAAAGTGCTGGGATTACAGGCTTGAGCCACCACGCCCAGCCAATTACCTGCTGTTAATATTAATCCATTCAATTTGCCTTCAACAAAAGCAGAGATTAAAAATAATAATACAAGGCCATCCTTTGTTAGTATAATGTATCTAGATGACAATGTTATTATTGGCACTCCTCTGCCAGTTTTGGTTCATGAAACACATTTTTGGTTTCTTTTATTTTTATTGGATCTCATTTCACCTTTCCTACTTTGTTTCTATAAAGTGATGGCGTTAGTTTTCTATTAGTATTTGGTTTTCTACAGGCTATCTATAAAACAAAAGAAGCAAACCCGCAAGACACCTGGTTCTCCAAAGTAACTGTGAACTCTGATAACTTCAGGTTACTCCTACCCCGAATAATATAAAAATTATACCTTGCAAATCCAGACACAGGTCCATCCAGCCAAATACTTTGTATCCAATAAATATATCATAAATAATTTTGTTAAAAGGTATGACTATTTTTCTTCACATTCAACTTTCAAGATTCAAGGTTATAATAGGACAGAACCAATCTGGTGTGGTAGAAGGACAATAAGGTTAGGAGTCCAGGTACCTGGTCCTGTCTCCAGTTCTGATGCTAACTGGCAACCTTAGGAAAATGACTTGACTCTGTAAACCACTGTTTCTCGACCTTTAATGTAACTTTCCATGTCTATGCTGTCCAGACACCTTTCAGTCATTTCAGTTAAGTCATATTTGTAATATAAGCTAAAACTGAATGATTTTATCTTTTTGTCCTACTACTCCTGAATTTGCATGAGCACTCATGATTTGTAGCATACACATGAAAACAGAGAGAAAATACATTTCCCTGAGTTCATTAGCTGACATAGAAACCAGTTAAGGACATTTTACTAGGATCCTTCTGATAGATAATTAGCTCAGTGCTACATAGCACTCGGCTATGAACGCATAGCCAAAACTGCAGACAACGCCATTCACTGCTCTCTCTTGACCAGTCTGCCAAAGTACAATCAGATTGAATATGGAGGTACTTGGAATTACTACACAGCACACGCCTCTGCTTTACAGAGAAGGATGCAATCTAGTCCACTTCATTCAGCAATTTGACCACTGGCAATACAGTATGGCACCAGGTCTAATAAAACAGTACCTTCACAGCTGGTTTGTTAATTGCATTGTGGCATTCAATGTGCTGGCAGTGGATGGGATTCCAAGCTGTAAAGTAAAGCACAACTGATGAATACTTCTCAGTGAAATTATTCATGCCCTAGTAAAAACAGATAGTTTACTATTTTCTTTTTTCTAAATAGAACCATCATCAGAAAGCTTCCTAGCAGAATCACCTTTTTAATCTATAAAAAATTTAAAAGACAAGCAAAGATACACAATTCTGTCCATTTTCCTAGGATAAGAGATAAGCCAATATAAGATGGCATGTACAGTACCACAATGGTATGCCATTAATAAGTTTTCAAAGGTTTTTACAACCATGGTTTCACTTGATCCTCCAACAACTCTGTAGGGTAGGTACAGCAGATTATTAATCTCATTTCTTCATTATTAATCAGCCTTTTCTTCTATGTTTCTCTAATTGTACAAGAAAACTTGCTGCAACTCTTTATATTCAACCTGACTCTACCATATATGGGAAACTAATCTCATAGTTATGAAGCGCCTATACCCAAATTATTTCTATATAAGAATAAGAATAAATTAAAGTTAGCAAGGTTAAGTAGTTTGATATGGTCACAGAGTTAGTGAATGATAAGCTAGGACTAGAACCTATATCTCTTGGTGCTTGACATTCTGCTCTTTCCATGAGAGTATATTATGCTAAACATCCTAGATTGTTGGCACCAGGAAGCATTTTAAATTGATAACAACTGACATGAATAGTAAGGCATCCTCTACCATTCCATTTCCTATGCCATTCCCATCAAACATGGAGACTGGAAAGATGAGTTTCTTGCCCAAATGAAATGCATCTCTCTCTTACATGTGGTCCACCTACTAAACCTCTGCTAGTCTGCTAATACCCAATTAAGCTTCTGCTAGTCTGCTAATACCCAGCTCCTAAGCTCAGTATACACACAGAATGAGGAAAAGAACCAAGTTACTTGTAATAAGTCAGACTGAGAATCACAGCCAGTAGTTATCATCTGGATGATTCTGTAGCCCAAAACACTTAGCTAACAATATTCCATCATTAAAAACATGTAAGGGGTTTGGGGTTTATATGCTTGAAAGTAGGACATTTTTCTTTTTTTTTTTTTTTTTTGAGACGGAGTCTCGCTCTGTCACCCAGGCTGGAGTGCTGTGGCCGGATCTCAGCTCACTGCAAGCTCCGCCTCCCGGGTTCACACCATTCTCCTGTCTCAGCCTCCCGGGTAGCTGGGACTACAGGCGCCGCCACATCGCCCAGCTAGTTTTTTGTAGTTTTTAGTAGAGACGGGGTTTCACCGTGTTAGCCAGGATGGTCTCGATCTCCTGACCTCGTGATCTGCCCGTCTCGGCCTCCCAAAGTGCTGGGATTACAGGCTTGAGCCACCGCGCCCGGCGAAAGTAGGACATTTTTCTAAAGTGCCATATTTTAAACTCATAGGACTATGTTGGCCTAATCTTAATACATGGCAATTTGCAGATGAGAAGATATTCTTACTTAGTTACGTATTCAATTATAATTCAAAAATATATATTATTCATGATCCAAGCTAATTTATGTTCCAAACATTTTAGAAAATTTTCTACCTAGGAGCATCCTAGCTTCAAACTTTCTATATCATTGTTAGACCACGTATAAGATTATGTGTCTAGTTGGGGATTCAGGGAAATGTAGTTACCAGAACCAATGAATTTTAAAATATACAACAGGTCTATTTATTTGAAAAGAAGACAAGAAATACAGACCAGAGACCACTACTATAATAAGATAGTATTATTTTGATCATATTTTTAGAGAGTGACGAAGAAGAAATTAATGAGTACATGAACAGATTGATGAAGAAATAATTTGGGTATAGGCGCTTCATAACTATGAGATTAGTTTCCCATATATGGTAGAGTCAGGTTGAATATAAAGAGTTGCAGCAAGTTTTCTTGTACAATTAGAGAAACATAGAAGAAAAGGCTGCCTTTAACCAGTACATGAATTGCAAAAACATGGAACATGTGCTGCATTCTTCTGATCCCAAACTCATGACAGACATCACTAATCCATTACAGCATTCCTTCCTGCTGAGTCCAGAACTGGCCTTAGGATCCTTCTTATCACTGTGCTCCAACAAGTCACCACCAATCAAAACAAAATTGGCACACAAGATAAAATCTGCTAACCATCTCCAAATCAGTGTATTATGAGAATGTTTGCAGATTGCTTTACAGAAGTTCATGACACTTATGGGCAGAATTAATATTCAAAACATATAACAACTGCTATGGCACAGGCAAAACAAATTGAAGTGTGCACCAGCCACAGTACTGAGGGCTCTAAAGACTTCTATTCTGCCAGAAATAAATGCTTTTTTGTGGATAATGGAGATATCCAGGAGGAGATCTGCTTTAATTTTGCATTCTATTTTTACTGAGTGTTGTTGTGTTAAGAACAGGTTGTAGGATAATCAATTTAAGTTCATAAAAGCCACATTGGATTTAAGCTTACTAGAACAATGATCTTAAGTTTTGCTATGTATCAAAAATCAGTTGTCAAGATTTTGAAAATATAATGTCTGGAACCCATGTTAGATATTCTGAATCAACATGTTTGAGGATAGAACACAGGTATTTCTAATTGGGAAAAGCACTACAATTGATTTTGATATAAAGACAATCAGCATACCTTATCTTGTGGGAAATATAGTCATAATAGATCACCATTCAAAAATAACAAAAAAAAAAACATAGCATAAAAATACAGCAGACAAGAATTATCCTTTCAACTATGATAAAAAATTGGCATTAGATCTTCCTTCCCACCATAAACAACTAGAAAACTAAAAAATATATATTTGAAACACTATTTTCAGAAACTGGACTCCAAGTAGTGCAGGACAGTGATCCTTGAGAGAAGAGAATGCAGTGAGCCCCACAATCACCCTGGCTTTCTTCCTGATAGTAATTTCCAGATCTTGGCCCTAGAAGGGGAAAGATAAGCAGAGTAATAAGGTCTTTTTTCAGTTAAGGGGACAAAAACTGGAGTTTAGAGAGGCCAGGTGGCTGAAATTTGCTGAATAGAGTAGGAAGGAAGAGGGAACTATGCAAAGAAAGAGATCCAGAAATCTAAATAGGAGTCCTTTTGAGTCTTTGGCTTTACACTAAGTAAAATGTATGTAAGGTAAAACTCCATGAGGCTGGATAGAGAAAAACTGTAAGGGTTCTGTAAGCTAAACAATTCCTAGAGCTTATACAGGGCTTGTACAAGATATTCAAGGTCCAACCAGTCAGAGTAGAGGGAAATCACTAAATACTTGGAGCAATCATAGAAACTTTAGGAGGGTCGCATCTTAGTAATAGGGCCAAACTAATATTAGAGAAAAAGTTATTCTGGGCTCACTCTAACAAAACCTAAGAATAACCCTTGAAATGGTCAGACTAATCCACAAGTAACTTGATTGCCAAAACAAACTTCAACATACTATAAGGGAAGACAACAAAATTCAGACATTCAATAATGCAACAATCATGAAATCCAGCATCCAGTCAAAATTATTTGATATTTGAAAAGGAGGCAAAATGTCACTAATAACCAGGGGGAAAACAGATCAGCAGAAACAAACCTGGAAATTGCGGAGATGAAGTATTTGGCAAAGAAGAACTTTAAAATAGTTGTCATAAACATAGGCAAAGGAAAGCATGAAGATAGGCATAATGAGGATAGAGATGGGAGATATAATTTAAAAATTAAATGTGACTTTAAAAATCAGAAATACAACTTGAAAAACTCACCAAATGGGCTTAATAGAAGAATAGACAATGCAGAAGAAAAGATCAGTGAAGTAGGAGACATAGCAAAACTACCCAAACTGAAATACTGGAAGAAAAATAGAGATTCAGTGAACTGTGGGAAAATTTCAGGCAGTTTTACCTTACATACATTTTACTTAGTATAAAGCCAAATTTTTATGATTGCTTCAAGTATTTGCTCCAAGTCCATGAGATTTAAAGCACAAAAGAAACAAAAGGGGGAAATATTTGAAGAGACAATGGCTAAAAATTTTCAAGTCTGATGAAAACAACCCACAAATTCAAGAAGCTCAATGAATCCTAGGCAAGACAAAAGCAAAGAAAATCACACCAAAGTTCATTATAAACAAATTGACGAAAACCAGTAAGGAGAAAATCTTAAAAGCAGCCAGGAGGGAAAAAAAGACACCTTACTTACAGGAGAACAAAGATAAGAATGATCGCTGATTTCTCGTCAGAAACAATGCAAGCCAGAAGACAATGGAATGACATCTTTAATAGGCTGAAAGAAAAAAACTGTCAACCTAGACTTCTATACCCAGTGAAAATATCCTTCAAAAATGAGAATGAAATAAAGACTATTTGAAGACAAACACAAAATAAGAGAATTCATTTCCAGCTGAGCTCCACTGCAAGAAATGTTAAAGGAAGTTTTTCGGGCTAAAGGAAAATGATAACAGATAGTAGCTCAAATTTACACAGAGGCATAAAGAGTGTTGGACATGGTAACTATGCTAAATAACTACAGAAGGCTTTTTTACTCATATTAATATGTTGTTAAAAGATGGTTGATTACTTAAAACAAAAAACAATAAAAATGAATAGAGGCTAGTAATATATATAGAAGTAAGATGTTCAGTAACAATAACAAAAAGGATGGGGGTAAAATTAAAATACAAAAAGGTCTTATATTACATGTAAACTGGTATAATTTGAGGTAGATTGTGAAGTTAAAAGTGCATATTATAAACCCAAGAGCAATTTTTTAAAGGTGGTATATCTAACAATACAATACAGAAATAAAATATAACACTAAAAATAATTCCAAAAAGGCAAGATATCAAAAAGAAAAAAAAAGGAACAGATGGGACAAATACAAAACAATTGTAACATGAGAGGCTTCAGTCATACAAGTGTATCATGATAGGCTTCAATTCATACCAGAAATTACATTAAATGCCAATGGTCTAAACAATAATTTTATTAATGTAAGTGGTCTAAAAGGCAAAGATTGTCAAATAGGATTTAAGTTTTTTAAAACCTGTGACCCAATTATATGCTGCCTGTGAAAAACATATCTAAAATATAAAGACTCAGATAAGCTAGGAGTAAACAGAAAAAGTTATACCATGTAATTATGGCATAATTGTTATACCGTAATTGAAATTAAAAGAAAGCCAGAGTGTCTATATTAATATCAGAGAAATAGATTTCAGAACAAAGAATATTACCAGAAAAACCAAGGCAATTTCACAATGATGAAAGAGTCAATTAACCCAGAAAACATAAAAACCATAAATATTTGTACCCTTAGTAAGGTGAGTGAGTTGAAAGAAGCATAACTGAAGTTATAAATTTCCATAATCCTCTCTCAGTAACTGATAAAACAAGCAGACAGAAAATCAGCAAATATATAAGACTTGAAAATACTCTCAAACAACTTAACCTAATTTATAATGCTAGAAATCTCCACTCAACCACTGTGCAATACACATTGTTTTAAAGTACACATGCAACATTTATCAAGATAGGTATTCCAGTCCATAAAATAAGGCTCAAAAATTTAGATGGAGCTACATCATACAGTATATTCTCTAGCCACAGTGGAATTAAACTAGAAACCAATAAAACAAAAGTATCTGAAAAAATACAAATATTTGCATATTAAAAAGCACACTTCTAAGCAATCCATGAATAAAAGAAGAAACTTTAGAAAATATCCTGCACTGAAATATAATAAAAGCATAACATACATAATGAATTTCTGGGAAGCAACTAAAGCAATGATTAAATGGAAATTTATAGCTAAAAATTATTATATAAGAAAATATAGGCCGGGCGCGGTGGCTCAAGCCTGTAATCCCAGCACTTTGGGAGGCCGAGACGGACGGATCACGAGGTCAGGAGATCGAGACCATCCTGGCTAACACGGTGAAACCCCGTCTCTAAAAATACAAAAACTAGCCGGGCGAGGTGGTGGGTGCCTGTAGTCCCAGCTACTCGGGAGGCTGAGGCAGGAGAATGGCGTAAACCCAGGAGGCGGAGCTTGCAGTGAGATCTGGCCACTGCACTCCAGTCCGGGCGGCAGAGCGAGACTCCGCCTCAAAAAAAAAAAAAAAAGAAAATATAGAAGATCTGAAACAAAAGGTTTATGCGTCTACCTTAAGAAGAGAGAAAAAGAACAAAACTCAGTAGGAGGAAGAAAACAATATAGAAACAGAAATCAATGAAATTGAAATCAGAACATCAATACGTAAAATCAATAAAATCAAAAACTGGTTCTTTGAAACATCCCAAAATATTGATAAGCCCCAGCATCCTGATGGACAAAAAAAAATTGAAAATTCATGAATTACCAATATCAGGAATGAAAGGTAGAACATTACTACAGATCCTACAGACAAGCTAATAAATTTGAAAACTTGGATGAGATGCTCACATTCCTCAAAAGACACAAATTAAAACTACAACTCAATAAAAGTAAAAAAAAAAAAACCTATAGCTATTAAAATTACATTCACAACATAAAACATTTCCCTCAAAGAATCCCCAAATCCATATGGCCTCACCAGTAAATTCGATTAATCATTGAAAGAATAAATAATACAAATCTTACATAAACTCTTTCAGAAATTAGAAGAGAAAAAAACACTTGCCAACTCATTTTATGAGGTCAGTATTACTCTGTAAATGGAACCAGATGAAGACATCATAATTAAATAAAACTAGAACAATATGTCTCATAAATGTAGGAGCCTGAACACTTAACTTAGAAAATTAAATCTAGCTACAGCATGACAAGATGAGTTCATCCCAAGAATGCAAGATTGGTTTAACATTGCCAAGAAAATCAATGTAATTTACCATATTAACAGAATGAAGGGAAGAAATCATATAATCCTCTCAACAGAAAGAGCAAATGCATTTGACTAAAATTGACATTCATGATTAAAACTGAGCAAACTAAGAACAGAGAATAATTTCCTCCATCCAGTAAAAAAAAAAAAAAAAAAAAATAGAAAAACCTACAGTTAACGTAATAATTTAATGGTGAAAGCCCAAATAGTCTACCCAAAGATTGGGAGAAAGAACAAGGACTTCCACTGTCAGCACTTCTATTCAAGTGGAGTTATAAAGCAGTGCAAAAAAAGAGAAGCATAGAAAGGAAAAAAGGGAGAAAAGAAACAAGGGGAAGAGAGAGAGAAAAGGAAAAGAGGAGAAAAAGAAAGAAAGAGAAAGGAAGGAAGGAAAGAAGGAAGGGAGGCATGGAGACAGGGAGGGAGGGAAGGAGGGAAGGAAAGAAGGAAGGGAGGCATGGAGACAGGGAGGGAGGGAAGGAGGGAAGGAAAGAAGGAACAAAGGCAAGAAGGAAGGAAAAAGGCACACAAATTAGAAAGAAAAGAAAAAATAAAAATATTTGCAGAGAGCATAATCAGGTATACAGAAAATCTTAAGAAACTTACAAAAATCCACAAAAACTAATAAGTGAATTTAGCAAGGTTGCAGGGTGTTCGTAGAGTACCAATAAACAAGTGGAATATTAAAAATTTTAAACACTATAATAGCATATAAAATCATAAAACATTTAGAAGCACCTTTAACAAAATATAAGATCTGTACACTAAAAACTAGCAAATATTTCTGAAAGAAATTAAAGAAGACCTAAATAAATGGATAAATATACCATGTTCATGGATGAGAAGACTCAATATTGTTAAGATGTCAATTCTCCCCAAATTAAACTATATAGTCAATGTAATCTCATTCAAAAATCCAAGCAGCGGTCAGGTGTAATGGCTCACACCTGTAATCTGAACACTTTGGGAGGCTGAGGTGAGCAGTTCACCCTGAGGTCAGGAGTTTGAGACCAGCCTGGCTAATATGGTGAAACCCCATCTCTACTAAAAATACAAAAATTAGCCAGGCATGGTTGCACGTGCCTGTAATCCCAGCCTCTCAGGAGGCTGAGGCAGGAGAAGCACTTGAACCAGAGAGGCAGAGGTTAGAGTGAGCTGAGATCACACCACTGCACTCCAGCCTGGTCAACACAGTAAGACTCCATCCTCACCCTCACCCCCCCCAAAAAAAAATCCAAGCAGATTGTTTTGCAGAAATTACAAACTGATAGTAAAATTTATATGAAAATGCAATGGTACTAAAATAGCCCAAAAAGTCTTTAAAAGAACAAATCTGGAGTATATACACTACATAATTTTATGTATTAAAATAGCCTATAAAATTTTTAAAAGAGCAAATCTAGAGGATTTATGCTACATGATTCTAAAATACACTGTAAAGCTACAGTAATCAAGATTATGTGATATTGGTGTAAGAATAGACAATGAAACAAAACAGAGTTTAGAAATAGACACATACCTATATGGTTAATTACTATTCAACAAAAGGGTTAAGGTAATTCAATATGGAAAAGATACTCTTTTCAACAAATTGAACCGAAACAGCTGGATATCCTTAAAGGAAAAACAAATCCAACCCTTACCTCTAACTATATACAAAAATTGATTCCAAATAGATCATATACTTAGATGTAAAATCTTAAACTATGTAACTTCTAGAAGCATAGAATTTCTTTCCAACCTTAGGAGAGACCAAAAAAGGACCACAAAAGAAAAAAAAAATGATAACTTTCAATTAATGTATGAAAATTGAAAACTCCTTCTCTTTGAAACACCTAAACAGGCAAGCCCCTGAATGAGAGAGCAAATTCACATTATGTTGACAAAAGTCTTATATTTTGAACATACAATATAAGAAGATAATAAAATAAGCACCCCAATTTTAAAATGAGCAAAAACTTCATTGGTAACTTCACATACACATACAAAGGGTAAGCAAACCTGAGAAGGTAAGAATACAGAGGGAAAGATAAATATATGAAAACAGTGGTTATGGTAGACACAGAGCACAAAACATGAAAATCTGGGCCGGGCGCGGTGGCTCAAGCCTGTAATCCCAGCACTTTGGGAGGCCGAGACGGGCGGATCACAAGGTCAGAAGATCCAGACCATCCTGGCTAACACGGTGAAACCCCGTCTCTACTACAAAATACAAAAAACTAGCCAGGCGAGGTGGCAGGCGCCTGTAGTCCCAGCTACTCGGGAGGCTGAGGCAGGAGAATGGCGTAAACCCGGGAGGCGGAGCTTGCAGTGAGCTGAGATGGCGCCACTGCACTCCAGCCTGGGCGACAGAGCGAGACTCTGTCTCAAGAAAAATTAAATTAAATTTAAAAAAAATGAAAATCTGACCTAAGAATCACACCCTTTCACCAGAAGCAAAATTAAGTTCTCTCTGAAGGAATATATCATAGTAGGTCTCAAATTAGCTTTATAGTTTTTATATCTATTGTCTTGAACACAATTTTAAAAAACCACAAAACAAGAAGACAAGAAAACCAAAGAAACAACAGACAAAAGAATCAGAATCTCTAGAGATCCAGAACACTGAGTCATCAGAAACAGATTTTAAAATAACTATGCTTAATAGGTTCTATAAAATAGAAGATAAGTAAAAGAATGTCATCAAAGAACTGGAAATACACACACACATACACACACACACATACTCACATGTACATATGGACCAAATGGAAATTCCAGAAGTGAAAAATGTAATGGGGGAAGAATTTGGGGAATGTGGGTCAAAGGATACAAAACTTTAGAAAGAAAAGATATACAATAACTAAAATTAAAAACATAATTAGAAGGCTAAAGAATTTGAGAACAGGAAGACATGTCAGAAAAAGATTCAGCATGAAGCACAGAAAGATGAAATGGTGGAGGACGGAGAATACAAAAAAATATGCATAAAAGGATGCATGAGAGAAAGGTCTAACATAAATGCCATTAGAATTCCAGAAAGAGGGATAAGAACGTGTCAGAAGCCACTTTTGAAGAGATAAGGAAATTTCCAGTTACAACCATAATAAAAAGCTGGTATTGAACTTATCTTTCCACTGGACAAAGTCTATGAAGCAACTGGTTTCAGACATTGGGCACAGATACAGCACTGGGCTGCTCTCCTTTTTAAAAAGTAAAGCATACAAGTTAAGTTCTACATTCACCTTGACTTTCTGCCTGGTGATATTTCCCAACTGCGGCATAGAATAACGGAATTCAATAAGAAATCAGCATTTCTGGTGGGTAGAAGAAACAGATTTTCAGTGGGTAGAGAAATCAAAATAAAGAAATGCTAAGGCGGATGGAATTTGTGAGTAAAGGTAGAGAACAGAGGAGAGCTACTGAGAAGAGGTATCACAGATCAGTGGAAGGGCGACCCTCAGGTCCTTGGCCTACATGTGCTCAGAACAAACTTCTGCAAGGACTAGCAGGGAACTCTGCTCAATGGTTGAAAGCAGAACAGAGATTTTGAAGGTCACACAGGGCTAGGTACATGTTGTATTTCCAGTATAGCCAAAGCAAAGAACTTCAGTGAACACACCAGAAATTCAGGAGACAATAGGTTGTAACAGATAGGTCATACCTTAGGAATGAAGACCATGCTCTAGGCCTAAGTTTAAAAATTTTTGGACATAGAGTTGTTCATAGTAATCCTTCACTATCCTTTTAATGTCCATGAGATCAGGAAATAATAATATCTATTTCCTTTCTGATATTAGAAATGTGTGTCTAATGTCTTTTCCTCTTTTTCCTTGGAGGGAAGGAGGGGGGGAAAAACAAAAAACAAAAAAATATACAAGTAAAATTTGTTTTCAGAGATCAAGAAGGCTGCAAAATCTGAAAATTTAAAATAAAAATAAATAAATAAAGCGAAGCCTTGATGCAAGAAGGTGATCCACCAGTAACTTCATACCAGCAAATACAAAATACAAAATTCAATGCTTTTTAGAGTAAATAAAATAGTTCAGAGTCTCTACAACATATTCTTTACAATGCCCATCATACAATACAAAATTTACAAGACATGTGAAAGGACTAGAAAAATGTGATCCATAATCAAGAGGAAAAGAGTGAAAAGAAGCAAATGACCAGGCCGGGCGCAGTGGTTCAAGCCTGTAATCCCAGCACTTTGGGAGGCCAAGACGGGCGGATCACGAGGTCAGGAGATTGAGACCATCCTGGCTAACACGGTGAAACCCCGTCTCTACTAAAAATACAAAAACTAGCTGGGCGAAGTGGCAGGCGCCTGTAGTCCCAGCTACTCGGGAGGCTGAGGCAGGAGAATGGCGTAAACCCAGGAGGCGGAGCTTGCAGTGAGCTGAGATCTGGCCACTGCACTCCAGTCTGGGCGACAGAGCAAGACTCTGCCTCAAAAAAAAAAGAAAAAAATTAATGTTGGAAATAAACAATCTAATTTTTTAATCCCAAGAAGCTAGGAAAAAGAAGAAAAAATTAAATTCAAGAAAGTAAAAGGAACAAGATAGTAAAGATAAAAGCAGAAAACAATGATACACAAAGAACACAACTTTTATTGTTTTTCTGGTTTTTTTTATTTGTTTTAGTATATGTAAGCATTTGATGAAATTTAAGAACTGGTTGGACGTGGGTGGCTCATGCCTGTAATTCCAGCACTTTGGGAGGCCGAGGTGATAGATCACGAGGTCAAGAGATCGAGACCATCCTGGCCAACATGGTGAAACCCCATCTCTATTAAAAATACAAAAATTAGTTGGGCATGGTGGTGCATACTTATAATCCTAGCTACTCGAGAGGCTGAGGCAGGAGAACTGCTTGAACTTGGGAGGCAGTGGTTGCAGTGAGCTGAGATCACACCACTACACTCCAGCCTGGTGACAGAGCGAGACTCTGTCTCAAAAAAAAAAAAAAAAAAATTAAAAACTATTCAGAATAAAATCTCCAAGTCAACTGGAAATAAAATTTAACTTTCTGAAACTGATATAAAGGAGATTTGCAAAACTCTACAGCTAATAGCATATTTAATGGTGAAATACTCCCTCAAGTTAGGAGCAAAGCAACAGTATCTAATATGGCTTGGATTTACTTCCTTACTCAAATCTCATGTCAACTTGTAATCCTCATTGTTGGAGGAGCAGCCCAGTGGGAGGTGACTAGATTGTGGGGGTGCATTTCCCCTTTGCTGTTCTCATAATAGTGAGAGAGTGCACGGACAATTGGTTGTCTAAAAGTGTGTGGCACCTCCCCACCACCTCTCCCTCCTGCCAGCCACGTGAAGATGTGCCCGCTTCCCCTTTGCCTTCTGCCATGATTGTAAGTTTCTTGTGGCCTCCCCAGAAGCAGAAGCCAGTACAACCCACAGAACCATGAGCCAATTAAACCTCTTTTCTTTATAAACTACTCAGTTTCAGGTATTTCTTTATAGTCGTGCGTGAACAAACTAATACAGAAAATTAATACTAAACAAGTGGGGCATTGCTATAAAGATACTTGAAAATATGGAAGCCACTTTGGAACTGGGTAATGGGCAAAGGTTGGAACAGTTTGGAAGGCTCAGAAGAAGACAGGAAAATGACAGAAAGTTTGGAACTTCCTAGAGACTTGTTAAATTGTCATGACTGAAATGCTGACAGTGATATGGACAATGAATTCCAGGCTGAGGCAGTCTCAGATGGAGATGAGGAACTTATTGAGAACTGCAGTAAAAGTCACTCTTGCTATCCTTCAGCAAAGAGAATGGCAGAATTGTGCCACTGCTCTAGGGATGTGTAGAACTTTGAATTTGAGAGAGATGATTTAAGGTATCTGTCAGAAGAAATTTCTAAGCAGCAAAGTATTCACAGTGTGGCCCAGCTGCTTCTAACAGTGCATGCTTATATTCATAAGCAAAGAGATTACCTGAAACTGAAACTTATATTTAAAAGGGAAGCAGAGCATAAAAGTTTTCATAAAAGTTTGGAAAATTTGCAGCCTGACCATGTGGTAAAAAATAAAAACCCATTTTCTGGGGAGGAATTCAAGCCAGCTGCAGAAATTTGCATAAGTAAAGAGGAACCAAATGTTAATATCCAAGGCAGTGGGGAAAATGTCTTGAAGGCATTTCAGAGAACTTTGTGACACCACCTTACATCGCAGGCCCAGAGGCCTAGGAGGGAAGAATGGTTTCATGGGCAGGGCCCCGCTGCCCTGCACAACCTCAGGACACTGTTCTCTGTTTTACAGCCACTCCAGCTCCAGCTGTGGCTAAAAGGTTCCCAAATACATCTCAGGCTACTGCTCCAGAGAGTGCAAGCCACAGTCCTCTGTGGCTTCCACATGGTGTTAAGCCAGAGGGTATGCAGAGGGCAAGAGTTGAGGCTTGGGAGCCTGTGCCTAGATTTCAGAGGATATATGGAAATGCCTGGATGTCCAGGCAGAAGTCCGCTGCAGGGATAGGGCTCTCATGGATAACCTCTACCAGGGCAATGTGGAGTGGAAGTCCCTACAAAGAGTCCCCAGGGGGCACTGTCTAGTGGAGCTGTGAGAAGAGGGCCACCATCCCCCAGACCCCAGAATGGTAGATCCAGTGATGGTTTGCACCATGCACCTGGAAAAGCTGCAGGCACTCAACACCAGCCCATGAAAGCAGCTGCAGGGGAGGTACCTTGCAGAACCACAGGGGCAGAGTTGCCCAAGGCTTTGGAGCCAACCCCTTGCCTTAGTGTGGCCTGGATGTGATACATGGAGCCAAAGTAGATTTTTTTGGAGCTTTAAAATTTAATGACTGCCCTGCTGGGTTTTAGACTTCATGGACCATGTAGCCCCTTGGTTTTAGCCGATTTTTTCCTTTTGAAAAGGGAGCATTTACCCAATTCCTGTAACCCCATTATAATCTGGAAGTAACTAACTTGTTTTTTATTTTACAGGATCATAGGTAGAAGGGACGTGCCTTATCTCAGATGAGACTTCAGGCTGTTGACTTTTGAGTTAATGCTGCAATGAGTTAAGACTTTGGATGACTGTTGGGAAGGCATGATTGTATTTTGAAATGTGAGAAGGACATGGTATTTTGGAGGGGCCAAGGGTGAAATGATATGATTTGGATTTGTGTCCTCACTCAAATCTCATGTTGAATTGTAATACCCATGGTTGGAGGAGGGGCCTGGTGAGGGGTGATTGGATGATGAGGGTGGATTTCCTCCTTGCTGCTCCCATCACAGTGAGTGAGTGCTCAGAGAATTGGTTGTTTAAAAGTGTGTGTACACCCTCCCCCCGCCAGCCATGTGAAGATGTGCCTTCTTCCCCTTCACCTTCTGCCATTATTGTAAGTTTCCTGAGGCCTCCCTAGAAGCAGAAAACTGTACATTCCACAGAACCATGAGCCTGTTAAACCTCTTTTCGTTATATATTAACAAGTTTCAGGTATTTCTTTATGGTGGGTGTGAAAACAGACTAATCCAATATCCATTCTTATCAATTCTATTCAATAGACTTTCTGTTGTGAAAGTAATGGACAATAAAACAAAGAAAGAAAACAGCAATAAGTGATATAAAGATTTGAAAGGAAATAGCACGGATGACACCATTACCTAATAGAAAATGCAATTAATAAACAAAGTACTAGAACCAATAATTGAATTTAGCAAACTCATGATATAAAAGATCAATATGTAAAACTCACTTGGATTTCCCTAAACAAGCAATAAACAATTGGAAATTAAATTTTAAAATAATGCCATTTACAATGGCATCAAAAAATTCAAACACCTAGGAATTCATTTAACAAAAGAAATGCAAGACTTCTACAGTGAAAACTACAGAGCACCACTGAGAGAAATTTTTAAAGACCTAACTAATAGAAAGATATGCCATATTCATGGATTCAAAAATCCAATATTGTTAAGATGTCATTTCTTTCCAAATGGAATCACAGATTAACACAATCCAGATTAAAATCCCAGCAGGATTATTTTGGCAGAAATTCTTGTTGTTGTGGTTGCTGCTGCTGCTGTTTTTAATAAACAGAGATAGGATCTCACCATGTTGCCCAGACTGATCTTGACCTCCTGGCCTCATGTGACCGTCCCACCTCGGCCTCCCAAAGTGCTAGAATTGTAGGTGTGAGCACCATGCCTGGCCTTTTTTCGGGTTTTCTGACTTTTTTTTTTTCAACAGAAATTGAAAATTGAAAGCTGATACTAAAATTTAAATGGAAATGCAAAGTCCCTAAAATAGCCAAAGTAGTCAAAGAAAAAGAACAAATATAGAGATTTGAACTATCTGATTGCAAGGCTGTAACATAAAAGTATTTAAGACAAGTGTACTAGTGTACAGACAGAGACACAAATAAATGAAAACAAAACAGAGTCCACAAATAAATCCACATAGGACCTAGGGGCCAATATAATTCAAAGGGGAGAAAATAATCTTTTCAACAAAGGGTACTGGAAATAAGGAAATATAAATCATAAGGAAGACAATAAGCCATACCTATCATACACAAAAATTAAACTTAAGACAGATCATAGACTTGAATGTAAATATAGACCTTCTGGAAGGGGAAAATCTTCACAATCTTGGAGAAGGCAAAGATTTCTTAGACAGGACATGAAAGGCATTAACCATAAGAGCAAAAATGATAAATTTGAGTTTACCAGAATTAAAAACTCATGCTCATCAAAAAAGACAGTTAGGGAAATAAAAGTGTAACCCCAAGACTGGAATAAAATATTTGTATTATACAAATCTGACAAATGACTTGTGCCAAACTAAAGAAAGAACAACTACATATCAACAACAAAAAAGATAAAGAATCCAATCAATAATTGGTAAAAGACTTTCTCAGGTACTTCATAGGATATAGGAATAACCAATAATTATATAAAAATGTGCTCAACAGCAGTTGCCAAAGAAATTTAAATTAAAGCCACAAGATACACACTCACCAGAATGGCTAAAATCAAAAACATGGACAATTGCAAGTGACAGCAGAGTGAAGAGCAACTGAAACTCTCATAAATTGTTGGATGAAATGTAAAATGGCATAAACACTTTAGAGAACTCTTTAGATATTTCTTATAAACTCTATGACCCAGCAATTCCAGTCCTAGGTATATACCCAAGAGAAATAAATACATCAGTCCACAGAAAAACTTGCATAAGATATTCATAGTAGCTTTATGTATATTGGCTAAAAACTGAAAACAACCGAAATATACATCAATAGGAAGGCTGATAAACAAATGACATATCCATGCAATGGAATACTTAGCAATAAAAAAAAAAGAACTACTAATATCCACAAAAACATGGACTAATCTCAGTAATATGTTGACTGAATGGAGTCAGAAATGAAGAAATATATAGTGTTTGATCTCCATTTACATGAATACCTGAATTAGATGAATATATGAATTACATAGAAACCAGAATAGTGATCACTTCAGAATGAGAGAAGGGGATGGTGTTTGGAAAAGTCATACCATTACTTTCTGAGTTGATGGAAACATTCCATTATCTTTATCTGGATGATGACTACATGAGCATTATACATTTGTCATAATTGACCCAGCTGTACATTTGATACTTGTGTATCTAACTTATGTAAAATATACCTTAATAAAGTACTATCACTAACAAAAGAGAGATAAGCCTGACAATTTTCCAGTGACAAAATATATCAAGCCACAGATCAACAAGTCCTATGAACCCCTCCAAAAAGACAAACATACATAATATCATAACTAGACATATCATAGTAAAGCTGCCAAAAATAAAAAATAAAGAGAAAGCTTTTAAGACAAAGAAGAAAAAAGTTTACCTTCAAAAGAGTAATAATTGGCAATTGACTTTGATAGTCAATTTTTTATAGAAACAACGAAAATGAGAAAATCATGAAATACCTTCAAAGTATGAAAAATAAAATGACTGCCAATCAAGGCTAGCCTGGCCAACATGGTGAAACCCCATCTCTACTAAAAATACAAAAATTAGCCAGGAGTGGTGGCAGGCGCCTGTAATCCCAGCTACTCGGGAGGCTGAGGCAGGAGAATCGCTTGAACCCAGTAGGCAGAGGATACAGTGAGCTGAGATCACCCCATTGCACTCCAGACTGGGTGACAAGAGTGAAACAATGTCTCAATAAATAAATAAATAAACAAATAAAGAAATAAATGTATACACTGAGAAAACAGCCTTAAGAAACAAAGGCAAAGCAAACATTTCCAGACAAACACTAACTGAGAAAATGTATCTTCAGTAGAATGGCACTAAAGGAAATATAAAAGGATATTATTTTAAAACCCTTCAATCCCAGATAGGACCTTAGAGATATAAAAAGGGAAAAATAGCAAGAAAAGGGAAAATATAATCTAACTGACTGCATTGAACAACAGTAATTATGTTTTGTGGAATATATATATAATATATATCTATATAAAATAAAATATAGCATGGAAGTCAGGAGGGAGTAAACGGAGTTAAAATCTTCTTCCACTTTACCACTTTACACAAAAATATAAAAGCACTACTTTATACTGGACACTGATAAGTCAAGAATGCATGATATAATCTCTAGGGTAATGATTGAAAGAACAGTAGAGGACTAAATAACTTAGTAAGCCAAAGATGGGATGATGAAATATTTAAATAATCAGTGCAAAAGAGGCCCAAAAAAAGAGAGAGAGAAGAAAGAAAAAAGCAGGAAAAATAGATTACAATAGAAAATCGTGGATTTAAAGTCAAAAATACCAGTAACAAATATACCAGTAACTACATTACATATATATGGGCTAAATACTCCAATTAAAAGACAAAAATTATAAGTATTGAGTTTAAAGAACTACATGCTATTACAAAACACATATAAAATATAATACAAAAAAACTGAAAATTAAAAGATGGGAAAAGTTATACCATGCAAACACTTATGAAAGCTGGTATAGCTACATTAGTATAACACAAAGTAGATTTTAACACAAAAAGTATTAGAAGCGATAAAGACATGCATTTCAGAATGGTAAAAGTTTCAATTAGCTGGGAAGATACTGCATTTTAACTTGTATACTTCATTCTAAACTTGTATACACCTAATAATGCAGCCTGAAAATATATAAAGCAAATATTGACAGAGCTACAAAGAGGAATAGACAAATCCACAGTCATAGTAAGAGATTTTTAACACCCTGTTCTTGGTAACAGATAGAAGAAATGGGCAAAAATATAATGAGAATATACAGGATTTGAACTAAACAATTACAAATTTGATTTCATTGATACGTGTAGAACACTGCACAAACAACTGCCAAATAGAAGTTCTTTTTAAGTTCTTTACACAGGAACATTTACAAAAATGAGCATATGCTCAGTCCTAAAGAAAGTGTTAAAAATGTCAATGGAATGAAATAATACAAAGTATGTTATCTGACCACAGAAGGATAAAGCTATAAATCTCCTTCTAAATGACTCACAGGTCAAAGAAGAAATCATGAAGGATTTAGAAATCAGTATAGCACAGGATTTAGGAATCGGCATAGCACAGTGAGATTTAAGTCACTGCAATAAGGCAAGAAGACATAAAAGCCTTATGGATTGAGAAAGAGACATTAAATGTGTATTATTCAGCAATAATATAATTGTGCATATTAAAGTAATTTTTAAGCAAGACTACCACAATAAATTATTAGAACTGAAAAGTGACTTAGCAAAGTTGCTGATTACAAGACCAATATACTAAAAATTAATTGCATCTACAGAGTAGCAACAAAGAGTTAGACAATGTAATTTTTAGAACATATATAATTGACAATATTATTCTAAAAATAAATATCTAGGAATAAACTACATGAGAGATATGCCAGACATCTGCACATCTACAGCTAGTAGAAAACTAGAAAAAGGATTGAAGGCAATGTAAAAAAAAAGCCTAAATAAATGAAGAGATATACCATGTTCATGGATTGGAAGATTCAATATTATAAAGATGTCAGTTTCCCAAATTGATCAAGATTATCCCAACACAGATTCAAGACAATCCCAATCAAAATCCTAGCAGTATGAGTGTTTGTATATGTTTAACTTGACAAACTCTTTAACTTAGCAAAGAGCTAGGAATAGGCAAGATATTATTGAAGGAGGAGGAAGAAATGAAGGAGGAGAAGGAGAAAGAACAGAAAGAGGAGAAGATAGGTGAAGACAAGGAAGATGAAGAGAGCAATAATAACAAGGTAAAGGACTTGCACAGGTGGATATCAAATTTTATTAAGCTACAGTAATTAAAACAGCATGGTATTGGTAAAAGGAAAAATACACCAGTTGAACTAAGAATCCAGAGACAGAACCATTTTTAAATAGACACTTGATTTATGATAAAAATGGCACCACAGAGTAGTAAGGAAAGAATAATATTTTCAATAAATAATGTTGAGTCAACTGGCTATCCATAAGGGAAGAGATTGGCCATTACTTCATACCATATACAAAAATTAATTCCAGATACATCTAAAAGATGAAAAACAAAAATTATAGAAGATGACAAAAAGTATTGTAATTTTGGGGTAGGGAAGGATTTTCTTAGACGGGACATAAAAAGGATTAAATATGAAAACAAAGAATGCTAAGTTGATAACATTAAAATACCTTTATTTAATGATAAGACATTATTAAGAAAATAAAAAACAAGATATTTGCAACAATTATAACTGACCAAGATCATATAAGAGGATATTCAAATGGCACATAAACATAGGAAGAAATGTTCAGCTTCACTAGTAATCAGGAAATTCATATTATAATCACAATAAGATACTTCTACACACCCTTGAAAATGGCTAAAATTTTAAAAGTGAACGAAACAAATAATAACCAAAATGTGGAAAATAAGACAAAAAGAACTCTCATACACTACTAATGACAGGACAAATTAATACAGCTACTTTGGAAAGCTGTTTGCCATTATCCATTAAAGTTGGATATATGTACATCCTCTGATCCAGGAATTCCACCTTAGGCACCTAACAGAAATGTATGCAAGTATGCACCAAAAGACATATACAAGGATGTTCATAGGAACATTATATATAAAAGCCAGAAAGTGGGAATAATCCAAATGTCCACTAATAATAGAATGGATAGGTAAACTACAGTACATTCATTTGGTAGAATAGGCACAGCAATAAAAATGAACAAAGTACAGTTATCCTCAACACCATGAACAAATCATATACACACAACACACACACACTCACACACACAAATAAATAATGGATTATTCCATTTCTATAAAATTCTAAAACAGACAAAACTAATCTCGGGTATTGGAAATCACGTCAGTAGTTACTTTTGGGGTGTAAGAGGGAGCATATGGTAGGAGGTGGTTCATGAACACATAAATTTGTGATTTTCTGCACGTATACAATGCACTAGTAAAAATGTTTTAAAACATTTTTAATTATGTAGAGACAAGATTGAGTTAATTAAAAAGGTAACTAAGAACTCAACATGACATAAAAGAACTGGTAGATCTTCTTGCACTTAACTTGTATACAACTGAAAAATCCAATTGTACTGATGTGATATTTGGTAGCCTAGACCAAAATTTCACCTTGTAGTACTGTCTTGAGTTATTCTCTATCTGCTTTTGCAACAGTCTGTGTCTTAGAAAGGTACAGTCCCTGTCTTGGAAATGTAGAGTCTGTTTCTTGGAGATGTACCTCTTGTGTAACATCTTTTGTCCTATAGTTCAAATGGAAACTAGACAATAACTGGTGCTGTTCCTTACTAACAAAGGCTAAATTATTTACAAGTTGGGACATTGTAACAGGAAAATTGCTAAATAATTTCTTTCTATCCCACAGAAGCAGAGAAGCATAGAACAACATGAGGGCTATTTTCATTGTCAAGAAACTTAAGTTATAATTTTTTGCATCTTTTTTTTAAACAGGAGAAAAAGCCATTTTAATTATATACATACACATGGGAGTCCCACAAAAATATGATACATCAATTTTTTGCATTTTTTTTTTTTTTTTTTTGAGATGGAGTCTTGCTCAGTCGCCCAGGCTGGAGTGCAGTGGCGCCATCTTGGCTCACTGCAAGCTCCGCATCCTGGGTTCACGCCATTCTCCTGCCTCAGCCTCCCCCGAGTAGCTGGGACTACAGGTGCCCACCACCCTGCCCAGCTAATTTTTTTTTGTATTTTTGGTAGAGACAGGGTTTCACCATCTTAGCCAGATGGTTCTCGATCTCCTGACCTCGTGATCCACCTGCCTCAGCCTCCCAAAGTGCTGGGATTACAGGCGTGAGCCACTGTGCCGAGCCAATTTTTTGCATCTTTAAAACCAAAATAATTGGAGCAGTTATTGTGGATATACACTAATAAACCAAAAAGGAACAAACATTGTAGATCACTAGATTTTTATTATTTGATCTTCTTTGTACGAGCTATAAATATTCCTATGTTAACTATGTTTAGAAAGTAATATATAATTTCTACACATATATGTGAAGTTAAAATTATGGTTAATTACTAACAATCATTAACTCTGTGTGTTCATAGTGATTCTTTAAACTTTTCTGTGTTTGACATCTTTTATCATAAATAGTTGGGAGGAGCTTTGTGTAATTACATAGAATATGATCTCAACTGTATTTTAAAGTTCATCAAAACCTGTAAATAAACCAAAATGTTAACAATGGTCATTTCTGGATGTCGGTATTGTTTTTCCTCCTTACATATTGCTATAATTTATCTTTTTTTTTTTTTTCTTTTTTTTTGAGATGGAGTCTTGCTCTGTTGCCAGGCTGGAGTGCAGTGGCACGATCTCAGCTCACCACAACCTCTACCTCCTGGGTTGAAGCAATTCCCCTGCCTCAGCCTCCCAAGTAGCTGGGATTACAGGTATGCGCCACCACGCCCAGCTGATTTTTTGTACTTTAGTAGAGATGTGGTTTAGCCAAGATGGTCTCCATCGCTTGACCTCGTGATCTGCCCACCTCAGCCTCCCAAAGTGCTGGGATTACAGGTGTGGGCCACTGTGCCGGGCACATGTTACTGTAATTTTTCTATAACTAAATTGTCCTTTTTAGAAAAAATTTTACTTATTTTTTTTTTTAATTTATTTTATGTTTTTGAGATGGAGTCTTGGTCTGTCACCCAGGCTTCAGTGCAATGGTGCAATCTCGGCTCACTGCAACCTCTGCCTCCCAGGTTCAAGGGATTCTCCTGCTTCAGCCTCCCAGTAGCTGGGATTACAGGCGTGCACCACCATGACTGGCTAATTTTTGTATTCTTAGTAGAGATAGGTTTTCACCATATTGGCCAGGCTGGTCTCCAACTGCTGACCTCAGGTGATCCACCTGCCTCCACTTCCCAAAGTGCTGGGATTATAGGCGTGAGCCACCACACCTGGCCAGATTTTTACTTTTTAAAGAGGAAATACTGTAAATCACTGCGAAAACTAACAAAATTTGCTGGTTCATAAGAAAGCATTTCATCTTTGAACTTCCAAGTTAATAAAATCCCTACACTTTTCATTATTAAGAATATTAGGGGCCGGGCGCGGTGGCTCAAGCCTGTAATTCCAGCACTTTGGGAGGCCGAGACGGGCGGATCACGAGGTCAGGAGATTGAGACCACCCTGGCTGACACGGCGAAACCCCGTCTCTACTAAAAAATACAAAAAAACTAGCAGGGCGAGGTGGCAGGCGCCTATAGCCCCAGCTACTTGGGAGGCTGAGGCAGGAGAATGGCGTGAACCCGGGAGGCGGAGCTTGCAGTGAGCCGAGATCACGCCACTGCACTCCAGCCTGGGCGACAGAGCGAGACTCCGTCTCAAAAATAAAAATAAAATAAAAATAAAAAAAGAATATTAGGGGTTATAGTGCCATTTAAATACTGATGATACTCTTTGGTATGTCTTGTAGTAGGCATTGCAGACAATTTCTAATGCTTTACCTAATGTTTAATTAAAGGACTGAATTGAAAAAAGTGATGTAACACAGTTAAAGTAGAAAAATGTGGGGCTCAAATTCAATCTGTGCCCTTATTATTTGTGTGAATTTAGGCATGTTACTTAAACTCTGTGTCCCACTTCTCATCTGTAGAACGGAAATAGGACAACTGTCTTCCCAATATTTTTGTAAGGTTTAATTGAGAAAACATCTGTAAAACCTAATATGGTGTCTGGTCCATAGATTGTCTTCAATTAGGAGAGGGCTGAAAAAATTAGATAATATAATAAGCAGCTAAACAATGTCTGACCAGCAGCCAGTGCTGGATAAGTAGTAATCTATAGACCAGAATGATTTTTTTTCTGTGATCTTTTGTTTCCTACACAGAATGCCACGGTCTACTAGAATGGGAGTTTCAAGAGAGCTACTTCCCCAGTGCCTAGGACAGTGCCTGGAGGGCAGCAGGCATCCCATAACAGACTGCTGAAAGAATGGAAGCATGAACATGTCATTGCAAGGATGGACTGAAGAATGAATGCCCTCAGACAGAGACACCTTGGTTCACAGTGCGTAAGGGAAGATGAAAGTTGCTCTGGTTGTAGTGGGCATAGACTGAGCTATTACAGTGAAGACAGGTTTCACCGAACCTTCCTGGGGGCAGTGGCCACGGGGATGGGTGGAAGTGGCTGTCAATTTGCTGGGCTTTTAGGATGCTCTGAACAGGCAAATCTCATCAAGTGGCTTCTCCATCTAAAACCTGTGCCTGGTGTCCCTTTGCTCGTAGGATAAAATCCAAACTCCTTCCCAGGCCTATCAGCCTCTCTGCTCACCTCTGGCTACTCTCCTCCTCTCACTGCAATGTCTGGTTGCATTGGACTTTTTCCAGTTCCTAAATACTATCACGCCATCTTCTGCCTGCAGTACCTTCTGCCTTGCAACTCACATTTTATCCACTCATGTCTCACCCGTGTCTGACATCTAGTGTGTACATATCCTTCAGGTATCAGCTTAAATGTCACTTACTTGAGAATCTTCCTTAACAAAGATTCCTTCCCAAACTTGCCCACCATCCCAGTGAGGTTAGGGACCCTTCCTGTGTGTCCTCACAGCTCTCTGTATTTGTTCTACTTTAGCACTTCTTACCCTGTAAGGCAGTTTTGGGGTCTTTCCCTGACAATTAGAATGTAAGTTCCGGCCCGGCGCGGTGGCTCATGCTTGTAATCCCAGCACTTTGGGAGGCCGAGGCGGGCGGATCACGAGGTCAGGAGATTGAGACTACGGTGAAACCCCGTCTTTACCAGAAATACAAAAAATTAGCCGGCGCGCGCGCCTGTAGTCCCAGCTACTCGGGAGGCTGAGGCAGGAGAATGGCGTGAACCTGGGAGGCGGAGCCTGCAGTGAGCTGAGGTCGAGATCGCGCCACTGCACTCCAGCCTGGGCTACAGAGCGAGACTCTGTCTCAAAAAAAAAAAAAGAATGTCAGTTCCAAGATATTAATGATTTTCATGTTTTCTTTACTGCTTCACCAAGAGTGCCTAATGCCTGCCTAATACTAGACACTCCATAATTATTTGTTGAATAAAATGAATGAATTTCAATGTCTAGATTGTAGTAAGTTCCATGAGACCTGGTTTTGTGTTGGTTCCTGCATAATTAACAGAAGGTACAGTGTCTGGCACAGAGTAGTTACTCATCAAATATTTATCAAATAAATAAATGTTATGTAATACTGATTATCCATTTATACTTCATGTAAGTGCTTATTTCAGGGATCAAATGAGAAGAAGTTACTGTGAAATATTTCAGTTTTTTTCACCTTTTATTCTATTAATGCTTCCATATGTTGTGCTGCTTTTACATTCAATCACTTAGCAACACTTAAACATTCTCTACTATCTATGATATACAGCACCAGTGATACCAATTCCCAATTTTAAAAAATTTACTGTCTACCTTCATTGTTTTTATTGTTGTTACCATGTATTTTAGGTTTAGAATAAGCCAACCACAGGTCACCAAAAGCCCAAACAACAAGTATTACTATCTCTAACACTTGACTTTAAGTCTTTCATCAGGAACATAAATCAGATACCTGAATTCAATTACATCCCCGTGAAAACCACCTCAAATCACCTTTGTAAATACCAATAATGTGAACAAGTAAGTAGATTCTCAGAACATCAGTGTGCAATCCAACAATAACTTGGAGAAAAGTTAACCTTGCAAAAATATCCATCTCTTTCATTTTCAGAAAATTATATCTACAATTAAGTGGGGCAAAAAGGTGAACAAGGGCATCAAAAACTCCATTAGCCATAGGTTTCTTCTTTGATTTAATAATATATATACACAAACAACCTCCTAGGACCTGGAGGTTGTTGATTTATTTGTTTCGCGGGATTTTTTGGTAGATATCTGTCATTATATTTAAAGTTAATGTTCTTTTCTCATTATTAATTACACCAAAATTCATTCATTGTTGAATGGCTGAGCAACCAGGCTATCGGGGTCATTTTTTTGTTTGTTTTTTGAGACGGAGTCTCGCTTTGTCACCCAGGCTGGAATGCAGTGGCGTGATCTCAGCTCACCACAGCCTCTGCCTCCTAGGTTCAAGTGATTCTCCTGCCTCAGCCTCCCAAGTAGCTGGGACTAGAGGCACGCACTACCACACCCGGCTAAAATTTTTTTGTATTTTTAGTACAGACCAGGTTTCACCATGTTGGCCAGGATGGTCTCGATCTCCTGACCTCGTGATCTGCCCACCCAGGCCTCCCAAAGTGCTGGGATTACAGGCGTGAGTGACCATGCCTGACTTATTTTTTATTTTTTATTAATTATTATTATTATTTTATTTTATTTTATTTTGAGACAGAGTCTGGCTCAGTCACCCAGGCTGGAGTGCAATGACACTCCTTGGCTCACTGCAACCTCCGCCTCCTGGGTTCAAGTGATTCTTCTGCCTCAGCCTTCTGAGTAGCTAGGATTACAGGCATAAGCAACAAAACTGGCTAATTTTTACATGTTGGCCAGGCTGGTCTCAAACTCTGGACCTCAGGTGATCCGCCTCCCAAAGTGCTGAGATTATAGGCATGAGTCACTGTGCCCAGTCTATCGGGGTCATTTAATTTTTTTTTTTTTTTTTTTTAAGACAGAGTCTCACTCTGCAGCCAGGCTGGAGTGTAGTGGTGCGATCTTGGCCCAGTGCGATCTTGGCCCATTTCAATCTCCGCCTCCCAGATTGAAGCGATTCTCCCGCCTCAGCCTCCCAACTGGCTGGGACTATAGGCGCGTACCACCATGCCCAGCTAATTTTTGTAGTTTTAGTAGAGACAGGGTTTCACCATGTTAGCCAGGATGGTCTCCATCTCTTGACCTTGTGATCCGCCTGCCTTGGTCTCCCAAAGTGCTGGGATTACAGGCGTGAGCCTCCGCGCCCAGTCTGGGTCATTTAATTTTTATTTAGTGCATGAGCTGGTGATATTGAAAGTGCTGCAAGCCTTCTTATCAGAGCAGAATCTGCTAGTTAGGGTTTCTGCTAAATGATGAGCAAATCTGCAGCATCACTCTCACTGCTCATCCCTGTGGAGTGATTAACTGTAGCCAGAGTTAAGACCCTCAGCCAGTGGTATAGCAAATGGGACTGAGACTTAAGGCAATTTGCCCTGATGCCATAAATGCTTTTGAAATTGATTTGAATTAATTCATCTTTAAACCACTTAGTTTCAGAAAGGATTTATGACCATGTCCAAAGGCACAGTAAATAATCCAGCAAGATAAAAATATATGTATAAGTAAGTGAGGCCAGTGTGGCACAGGAGAAATACAGATGGGGCATCACAGGGCTCCTCTCCTCTTACCTGTGTACTGCAACCCCCTGTACTCGCTTATTGCCCCAGGAGGTTTTAAATTGGGCCAGTAGTGGAAAAGCATTTGCACAGCTGGAGGCTTCACTTGTGAAGGCCCATACGCAATCACATACAAAAGATCCTAAAGGAAACAGCAAGCATATTTTGACTTAGCATCATGAAATAAAAAGAAAGGTAGAGACTTCAACATTACCAAAGCAGTGAAAATTCTAATGGAGGGGTTGAGGTGAGTAATTTCCCTGGAATCTCATGCAGGCATGTTTCATAGATTAGATCCCGTTAAAACATTATATTTTTATGATTTATGTATTTACTGGTCCTTCTGTAAACGAGCCCTCACAGGTAGAGTACAAAGTACTTTATCTTCTAACAAATTCGTCTCTAATCAGACTGATGTTAAAGAAAGATTTTAGAGTAGCATAAGACAGTTTGCCAAATACTGCATTTGAAAAAATATTTCCCTAATCACATTTCTTAAACATTCACATCTCCTATTTGAAAGAGGACAGATTCTCAAGCAACCTTTCAAATTAAATAAAATTGTTTGTCATAACATATAATATTAGCTTAATTCCAAGAATAAGATATATCCAATTACTTTATCTGTCAAGACACGATGTTCTTAAAGTACCATTTCTGCTCTAAATGATAAATAATTAACCATTAAAGAAAGAATTATAGGTACTGCCACATCAAAATAATAGGACATCAATAAATTTGACCTAAACAACAGTTTTAATATGTAAACAATTTTTACTGTATTATACAAATTAAGTTTGTAACTATGGGTTAAATTTGACCCAAAACTTACTTTCCAGACTTCTTGTTTATATTTCATGAGGCATTCCAGTAATTGACAATGATACACTGTAATGTAGAAAATGTAATTCGTACATGAAATGTAAATACCAAACAAAACATCCTTTGATATATATATATGTATATATAACAAATTACTTCAATATGACTTTTCAGTCTCTAATCATTAAATTAGAAATAACTTCTGTCCATATGTTCATACTTAAAAAATATCACATAAGCCCTTGACCTTATCAAGCTTTGTCCCAAGGTCCTTGAGAATTATTTCATGCTTCGTGTTAACAACGGAAATATTTTTAAAGTCCCTAGTAATCATACATTCATAAAATAAACTTGTACCAACATAAGATCTACATAGGAAAAAAAAACTAGCCCAACAGAATCATAATAAAAGCTCATATTTATTGAACATTCATTATTTGCTAGATATTGTAGAAAGAGCTTTATACGTATTATCTCACAATTACCATGGTGCAGTTAGGAAACTAAGGCTCAGTTTCTAACTTGCCCAAGGTTGAATGGATAGCAAGTGACAGACTTAACGGATTAGAGTGGAGTTTTATCTTTTCACCATCAATTCCATTTTATAGAGGAATTTTTAAAAGCTACACGACAGCAAGATTCCTTGATTTGCCTATCTTCACTTGGGGAACAAAGATACTTTTGACCTAGTTAGATGCCTTTTGATACCTTCCCTAATCTATATTCCAGGCTTATGCTGACATTGAAGCAGTTCACACTTTATTCACCAATGACCTCCATGTCATTCAATCCAATGGACATTTTTCAGTCTGCATCTTACTTGACTTTTCAGCCACATTCAGTACTGCTGACTACTGTCTCCTTTCTGAAATACTCTTTCCTTGGCTTCACACTATGAATGACCCTCCCCTGTCACCTGTGGTGGACAATACTGTTACTACTCAACTGCTGTCAACACCCTTTTTGTCTTGTCCATTTGCCAATTGATATGGTTAAGTCGTGTGTCCCCACCCAAATCTCATCTTGAATTGTAATCCCCAGGTTTTAGGAAGACACCAAGTGGGAAGTGATTGGATCGTGGGGGCAGTTTGCCCAATGCTGTTCTCGTGATAGTGAGTGAGTTCTCACAAAATCTGATGGTTTCATAAAGGCAGTTTTCCCTGCACTTGCTAGCTCTCTCATTCCTGCTATCTTGTGAAGAAGGTCTTTGCTTCCCCTTCACCTTCTACCATGATTGTTAAGTTTCCTGAGGCCTTCCCAGCCATGTGGAACTGTGAGTCAATTAAACCTCTTTTCATTATAAATTACCCAGTCTCTGGCAGTTCTTTTTTTTTTTTTTTTTGAGACGGAGTCTCGCTCTGTCACCCAGGCTGGAGTGCAGTGGCCAGATCTCAGCTCACTGCAAGCTCCGCCTCCCGGGTTCATGCCATTCTCCTGCCTCAGCCTCCCGAGTAGCTGGGACTACAGGCGCCGCCACCTCGCCCGGCTAGTTTTTTGTATTTTTAGTAGGAACAGGGTTTCACCATGTTAGCCAGGATGGTCTCGATCTCCTGACCTTGTGATCCACCCGTCTCGGCCTCCCAAAGTGCTGGGATTACAGGCTTGAGCCACCGCGCCCGGCCTCTGGCAGTTCTTTATAGCAGTGTAAAAACGGACTAATGTACCAATACACAGACTACAAAAGCAAGATACTTTCCCAGAGCCCCTTGCAGCTACAGGTGGCCATGTGACTCAGTTCTGGATAGTAAGAATGAGGAGAAAATCTGCTGGGGAGCTTCTGAGACATACTTTCTCCCTCTGATAAAACAAAAGAGGGACACCAGGAGACTTTTCTCTTAATGACTCTGTTTGATCCTATTACCTGTTTTTGCACGTAGTTATGTAAGGTTATAACAACCTCCACAGTGGCAGCCTTCTTGCAAACATCAGGGGAATTCCAAGATCTCAGTCCCCTGATATTGTGGAGCTATCTTCAGGACTTCCTATTAAGTAAACAACCAATGTGCTTATACTTTAAAGCCTCTGTCAGCCAAAGACATCTTAACAGTGCAACCTCTCTGTCTCTTTGAAGAGCTCATCCTCTTCCACTGGGCCATTATCTGTTGAAGTTCCTGAAGGCCTAGTCACAGAACCACTCCACATTTCTTTCATTCTCTGCTCTCCCCTAAACAATCTCACACTCATTCACAACTTCAGCAGCCATCTATATGTAATTCAATGAAGGTCACTGGACACTTGTGTGTGGGCTCAAAGTTGATTAGCTCTAGTCCAAAGCTCTGTTCTGAGCTCCAGACTCATAATACAACTACCTAATTACCAGCTCCTATTAGGTGTCTCAAAGATACCGTGAACACAACACGTCTGAAACAGATCTCAAGATCTTCCCTCAGAGGCCTGATCTTCTTCCAATGCCTCCTTTATCAGTGAGTAGAACCACTGTTACAGTTTGCATCTGTGTCCCCACCAAATCTCAGGTTCAGTTGGAATCCCCAATGTTGGAGGTAGGGCCTTAAAAACTTAAAAAGGTGATGGATCATGGGGGTGGGTCCTTCATGAATGGTTTAGCACCATCCCTTTTGTGCTATTCTCATGATACAGTTCTCACAAGATCTGGTTGTTTAAAAGTGTGTGCCACCATGCCTGTAATCCCAGCACTTTGGGAGGCCGAGGCGGATGGATCAAAACTCCTGAGGTCAGGAGTTCAAGACCAGACTGGCCAACATGGTGAAACTCCGTCTCTATTAAAAATACAAAAAATTAGCTGGGCGTGGTGGTGGGCGCCTGTAATCCCAACTACTCAGGAGGCTGAGGCAGGAGAATTGCTTGAACCTGGTTGCAGTGAGCTGAGATTGTGCCACTGCACTCCAGCCTGGACAACAAGAGCAAAACTCTGTCTCAAAAAAAAAAAAAAGTGGCAAGTCCCCTTCTCTCTCTTCCTCCTGCTCGAGCCATGTAAGACGTGCTTCCCTTTTGCCTTCTACCATGATTATGAGTTTTCTGAGTCCCCCCTTACAGAGAGGAGCTACTATGCTTCCTGTACAACCTACAGAACCATAGTCAATGACACCTCTTTTCTTTATATACTACCTAGTCTTAGGTATTTCTTTATAGCAATGCAACAACAAACTAATATGACCACCATGCATCCAGTTAGTGCATCCAGAAACCCACTCTAGCCACTATGTTACCAAGACTTATCAATTTTACTTCCTAAATAGCTCTCAGATAGATCTGCTTGTTCTTCAGTTTCAATTGTCCCTGCCTTTGAAGTGCTTAGACAAATGCAATGACCTCCTTCCAGGTCAATCTATACACAACGTGGCTTCTTTTCAATCTGTTCTCAACTGCAGCAGGGGTGACACACACCACAGCCCACTCAAAGTCCTTCAGCAGCTTCCCATTAGATTTGGAATAAACACAGGCCTCCCTAACAGAGCTCACAACACCCTGCATGTTCCAGCCCATGGAACTTTAAGTCTAACGTCACACCAGGGAGCCCTCACTCTGAGTTCCAGCTACACTGATCCTTCAGTCTCAGATGTTTGCCATGACACATGAGATTCCTCTTCCTGAACCATCCCTCCTTGTAGGCCTTGTTCACACTACTCATCCTGCAGTTCTCAAACCAAAGGTTACTTCCTCAAAGAAGCCCCCCTGACTTCCTCAATAAAAGCAAAATTTCCTTTTATAACATCTTATAGCATAACGTACTTGAAGCACTTGTCACAAGTGAAACTTTACACTTGATTTTATGATTATTTGATTGTCTTCTCGCCCCTCACCCCAACCATATGATAAGCTTCCTGAGATGAGGATGGGGTCAGTCCCATGTCACTAACCATGGAGCCCCCAGTGCTTAGCACATGGTGGATACTCACTGACTACTGATTGAACGGTCGCTCTAGAATTGGAAATTTGGTCTTAAGTCATCACTGAATTCTCAAGTTCAGATGTTCCAAGACACTTTCTCATACAGTGTCTGCTATTCTCCACGGGTATGCTATGTGAACCTTGTTCAGAGCCGTCCACTGACCCATGAACGTACCTGGACGGTTCCTTTGTTAAAACAGCTTCCCCTCCCAGAATGCCCCATTTACCTTATCAATAAAAACTCTGTCCCGCCAGGCATGGTGGCTCATGCCTGTAATCCCAGCACTTTGGGAGGCCAAGACAGGCAGATCACTTGAGGTCAGGAGTTCAAGGCCAGTCTAGCCAACATGATGAAACCCCATCTCTACTAAAAATACAAAAATTAGCCAAGCATAGTAGCAGGTGCCTGTAGTCCCAGATACTGGGGAGGCTGAGGCAAGAGAATTGCTTGAACCCAGGAGGCAGAGGTTGCAGTGAGCCATGCCACTGCACTCCAGCCTGGGCAACAAAGTGAGATTCCATCTCGAAAAATAAAACAAAACAAAACTCAGTCCATAATTTAAAACTCATCCTTGGCCCAAGTGACACAAAGTCTTTTCTGATCATTTCAATCCATACAGCTCCCTCCTTCTGATGAATTAACACTGTCTAACATATTTATTTAGTACTCCTATGTACTACATTACATTGTCAACTAATGACTTACGTAAATATGCCTGATCTTCCCAATTAGACATAAGCTTCATAGCAAGCACCATATCTTATGTTTTTGTGTGGTTTCCACAATGCCTAGCACAGAGCCCTGTATATAGAAGGTGCTCAATGAATGCTGGTTACTTAAGTAAGATTGTGCTCTATCCTTGATACACAATCAGCCATAAGGAACAAGTTGCCAGTTGTGCTTCTTCCAATAAAAATTCAAACAACAGAACGATGACCTACTGCTTGGTCCCAGAGAGCCCCTGGTGGATGTTGCCTCACTTAAGTGCTTCCTATATCACAAGACTAGTTTAGGGTCCCAACTATGATTCCTAGTATAGAGTAGCTGGTTATAAACATTTCCTCATGAGCAAATGAAGATACAGATTTTCAAATAATAGATGTAATTCTGTCTGACCACAGTAGTTTTCCAGTGAAACATTCAACTCAACATTCAACTCCAAGAAGAAAACGGCAAATTGTAGGGATTCACTACTTATTGAGAATTTACAATGTGTTAGTCACTAAAGTAAGTACTTTACATATATGTAACCCATTAAATCTTCACGGCAGCATTTTAAAGTACTGCAGGAAGAATTATTTCCATTTTATAGATGAGGACACTTGGTTTCAGGGGGTAAAACACTTACTCAGGTTCACTAACTGGCAATTTGCAGGTAAGCTCAGATGTGAATCCACATATGACTAATCTCAAAGCACCCTGCTTTACTACCCATCTAGCTTAGAAATTTGGACCAAACTCTCATGATGAGACTCTAATTAACTAGATTCCAAAAAATGGTTTTATTAAGGACATAATATATAATAAATATAATATTTTGATTATTTTAAGCCAGATATATAAGATATAATTTCCCCATATATTTTTAATTATATCTATATAATAATCATAAGAGATTTCATACTTAAAGAATGCTACAGACTGAATGTTTGTGCCACCTCAAAATTCTTCTGTTAAATCCAAACCCCCTAATGTGATATTAACAAGTGGAGCCTTTAAGAGGTGATCAGTGCCCTTATAAAAGAGGCCGCAGAGAAATCCCTTGTCCTTTCTGTCATTTAAGGACACAGCAGAATGACAGCCATTCATGAACCAGGAAATGAGTTCTCACAGATCATCCAATCTATCAGCACCTTGATTTTGGACTTCCCAGCTCCTGGAACTATGAGAAACAAATGTGCATTGCTTATAAGTCATCCAGTTTATAGAATTTCTGTTATAGCAACCCAAATGGACTAAAACAGAAAATTGGTACTGAGAAGTGGGGTGACGCTGTAACAAATAGCTAAAAATGTGGGAAAGGCTTTGGAACTGGGTAACAGGTAAGGGCTGGAAGAGTTTTGATGTGCAGGCTAGAAAAAAGCCTATATTGCCATGAATAGACCTTTAAAAGGAATTCTGGCAAGGGTTGAAAAAGAAAAGAGGAAAGCAGTAGAAAAAGCCTCAATCTTCTCAGAGAATACCTAAATGATCCTGAAGAGAATGTTAGTATAAATATGAACAGTAAAGGCAATTCTGATGCAATCTCAGACAGAAATGAGGAACACATTACTGGAAAGTGGAGGAAAGGCCATCCTTGCTATGAAGTGGCAAAGAACTTGGCTGAATTGTGTTCGTGTCCTAGTGTTTTGTGGATGGTAGAACTTGTGAGTGATAAAATTGAATACTTGGCTAAGAAAATTTCTTAGCAAAGTGTTGAAGGAGCAGCTGGATTTCTTCTGACTGCTAATACTGTAATAAAATGTGAGGAGAGAGAATGATCCAAAGACAGAATTCTTCATCAAAGAGGAAGAAGAACTTAAAGATTTGGAAGACTCTCAGCCTATCTGTATTGAAAGGATAAAGAAGCCTGTTAGGAAGAGAATGGTGAGAGTGTAGCCAAGTGACCAATTAATAAGATTAGTCAGCTATCTCAACAGAAACCAGGAGGTATTGTCCAAAACAGTGGAAGAATGACCCCAGAGGCACTTCAGAAATTCTCTGCACTGCCCCTCCTATCACAGACCCAGAGTGCAAGGACCCTGGGGGAAAAATCATTTCAAAGGAGAGGCCACCAGCACTTTTGAGACTTCAGGGCATGCCACACCCTCACAAGGCACCTTCTCACATTGTAAAATTCAGTTCTATATTCCAGTGCCTCACTGTTCAGCTGCCCTTTGGGCAAAGCAGCATGCACTGTACCCAGAAAAGGCATGGGGGTGTAGTCACCTCCACCTAGATTTCAAAGGATGCCCAGGAGAGCTGGAACTCCACCCTGAGAGAGTCATGGGCACCGGACCCCAGCCTGCAGAGTGGGGCCCAGGAAGGGAACCACTGTGGGGCCAGGGTCACTGTAGAGAGCCCCACCAGGGCAATGCCCAGCAAGCCATGGAGGCAGAGCCACGCAAAGCCATAGGGGCAGGGAATTGGGGGCCCAACCCCTACACGGCAAAGCTGCCATGCAGGGCCACCACCTCAGTGGGCCCAGAAGACAGAACTCTTACCCCAATGGGTTTGGAAGGTGGGACCTCCACCCCAGTGGGCCTGGAAGGCAGAGCATCAAGTCGAAGAAGGTAATTTTCAAACCTTAAGGTATAATGTTGTTGGGTTTTAGACTTACTTGGAACCTGTTACCCCTTTTTTCTTTCCCATTTCTCCCTTTTGGATGGGAATGTCTATGCTATGCCTGTCCAACCATTGTATTTTGGAAGCATATAACTTGTTTGATTTCATAGGCTCACAGCTGGAGAGGAAATTGCCTCAGGAAATTGCCTCACCCATATCTGATTTAGATGGTATTTACATGAGACTTTGGACTCTTGAGTTCATGCTGAAATGAGTTACAATTTTCAGGGCTATTGGAATGGAATGAATGTTTTACATATGAGAATAACATGAATTTGGGAAAATAAGGTGGAATACTATAGACTAAATGTTTGTGTGTCCTCTCAAAATTTATATGTTGCCAGACATGGTGGTTTATGCATGTGATCCCAGTACTTTGGCAGTCCACGGCAGGAGGATCACTTGAGGTCAGGGGTTTGAGACCAGTCTGGGAAACATAATGAGATCTTGTCTCTAAAAAATATTTAAAAATTAGCCAGATGTGGTAGCACATGCCTGTAGTCCCAGCTACTCAAGAGGCTGAGGCAGGAGAATCGCTGGAGCCAGGAAGGTCAAGGCTGCAGTGAGCCATAATTGCACTACTGCACTCTAGCTTGAGTGACAGAGTAAGACTCTACATCTAAAAAAAAAAATTTTAATTTGTATGTTAAACCCTAACCCTCAATGTGATGGTATTCAGAGTTGGGGCCTTTAGGAAGTAATTAGGTCATTAGGGCTGAGCCCTTATGCATGGGATTACTGCCTTTATAAAAGACGCCCCGGGAATTCCCTTTCCCTCCCACCATTTAAGGACACAACACAAAGATGGCCATCCATGAACCAGAAAGCAGGCCCTCACCAGACATCAACTCTGCTGCCACCTTGATCATGGACTTCCCAGCCTCCAGAACTGAGAGAAATAACTGTTTACTGTTTATCAGCCACTCAGTTTATATTTTTGTTATGACCCAACGGACTAAGACAGAAGATGACACTCCAGACTTAGAAGCATTAAGATTTTGAAATAAAAAAAATTTCCTCATTCTGAGTCAGACGTTCAATTATCATTTATTACATAATTAAGTAGATAGCAAAAAAAAAAAAAAAAAAACCACAGTGCCACCAGATTTGTTTACTTTCCAAATAAACATTAAATGAAAATAAAAATGAGTTTATATCTTAGCACATGTTTTGGTCAGTTTTCCAAAGTTATTTGCAATTATACTGACAAACGGAAATCAAACAGAGTAAATGTGAAAGTCTGTCCAACATCACTAGTAATGGAAGAACTATAAATCAAAACAATGATATATTGTTCATCTGTCTAACTCTACACAAATTTTATAATAATAATGACAAATCACAATGAGACAAGTACTTTCATATACTACTGGAAATACTGAAAATTTCTCAAGTCCTTTAACTCATTAATCCCTCTTTTATTGGTTTATTTTATGGAAATAATCAGAAATATAGTAAAAGGTTTATGTTTAAGGATATTTGTGTGCACTGGGGTAGCCAATTTACCAAAATATTAACAGTGGTTATCTTTTGTTCTTAGAATTGCTGGTGATTTTTATGTTTCTAATTTTACTATTTCTGTATACTTATATTCAGTCCATTTCCGGTCATGTTCTAAAATCATGTCCTCACATATTCTAAAAATATCACGAGCCAGCAAGATCACTCCTAATAGCAATAGGCAAGATAAATTGATTCCAACTCAAAAGTCTGTTTTCTACACAGCTCCATGATGATGACCTTCTCACATGAGAACATCTAGCCTGCTTGTTTGATGTCTTGTTTAATTACTGGCATTAGAATTAGTCAACCTTTCCAATTTTCACTTACCTGGATTGGATGTGTACTGCATTGCAATCATTAGCATGGATGATGCAGAGAGGTTAACATGGGCAGGTACGCCTTCTCTCCTTGAGGAGCCCACTGCAACCAAAAGTTCTTTGATTAGACACAATTTAATCTCTACATATACCTGTTACTTTGCACAGAGCATGAGAGATAAGAAGGAACTTAAAAAAAAAAAAAAAAAAAAAGCTCCAATAAAGCTAATGGAAGTTTTGCCCAAATGAAACCACAAAATGTGTCCTGGCATACAAATGCTATAGTTGTCATCTCCATAGGAAAATCGAGTGAGAATGCATAAGGAGACAGAACAGCGCCAGAAAGTGATGTAATGGCTTTATCAGAGTTGTACTTAGATGGGATCTCTACCTCCAAGATGTTTGTATTTAGATGGAAAAGAAAGAAAAAACAGAATCCTCTATGTGCCCAAAGATAAAGCCATGTTGAAGGGTATCCCAATGAGAAAATAAAAAGGAAAGGTTTTTAAACTCAAATTGAACATATCAACTTTTAGAGATGCAGATGAAATAATACTTTAATTATAATGTATAACATTAATTTAGTTACAATACAAACTCTAAATCACATATTATAAAAATAATGATATATTAATTTAAAAATTTTCAATTTTCACATATCATTAAACAGTTTTATTCAAACCTTCACATGTAACTCCATCATCAATGTCTTCATTACCATAAGAACCACTTTTTTAGTTTTCTAGAGCTTGCCATCTTCATATTCATCTGAGTTGTTTGAAATAAAGCAATTTTTGAATCTGTGAATAACACAGTTGCTGGGCATTTTATCCTACGCCAACAAGCATAAAATCACAAAGCAAACTGGTTTCTTTAAAATCCACCTTATTGCTATATAATCATGGTCTCCACTCACAAACTGCTTTTAAGACATCTTTAGGTGGCTTATTTTAGATGACATCAAATACCATATTAAATTTCTTTGTCTCTCTTTTTTAAGAGAGTGTATCAGGTCACCCCTTTAAGTATTCAAAGGTAGCACTGATGGAAGCCATTTGGGGAAATACATTGTCTCCGAAGAGGACTTTCTTTCTTTCCTTTTTTTTTTTTTTTTCTTAGACGGAATCTCACTCTTGTTGCCCAGGCTAGAGTGCAGTGGTGCGATCTCGGCTCACTGCAACCTCCACTTGCTGGGTTCAAGCGATTCTCCTGCCTCAGCCTCCCGAGTAGCTGGGATTGCAGGCACCCACTACCACACCCAGCTAATTTTTGTATTTTTAGTAGAGATAGGTTTCACCATCTTGGCCAGGCTGGTCTTGAACTGCTGACCTCGTGATCCACCCGCCTCAGCCTCCCAGAGTGCTGGGATTATAGGCGTGATCCACTGTGCCCAGCCCCAAGAGGACTTTCTTATTTCAAACACAGTAATTGAGAGAGGACCCACCTAGTAAAAACTTTATTAGGACTCAAATATAAAATAAATTCCTCTTTTCTCAGGGAAAATTGCAGAAGCAGAAGAAACCTCTCCTTACACTTGGGCTTGTGTGGCAGAGTGCCAAGCATGAACAGAATGGTGTACAGAGAGCACAAAACCCTCAAAAAGTCAACCCTTACATTTCTAAACATAATCGAGAAGACCACTGCCACGAGCAACAACAAAAAGCAAATAACCTCAAAATCTGCTTTATTTTATTTTATATTAAAGTACAGTAGGTGTGGATTATATCTCACCTACATCCAAAAAGGATAACTTCTAATAAAACACATGTATAACAGAATCATCAAAACACCAATAAAAATTTGTCATATAATAAATCAGAGGAGATAAAAATTTTTTAACACAATTCTTTTCTTTTTACATAAAGGAATTTGGGCACCAAAGTAGACAGTGGCCGTTAAAACAATTTTACAAAAATAAACAAACAAAACACATCTATCACTAAGTTCTATTTACTTAAGTTGGCTTTTATTAATCGCTTGCAGCTAGGCAGCTGCTAACCCACTAAGCAGGTGATACTCAGGGAGATAAACTAGTTTGGCTCCACAACTTATTAAATAAATAAGTATTAATAATTAGACAGGCCGGGCGCGGTGGCTCAAGCCTGTAATCCCAGCACTTTGGGAGGCCGAGGCGGGCGGATCACAAGGTCAGGAGATCAAGACCATCCTGGCTAACACGGTGAAACCCCGTCTCTACTAAAAAATACAAAAAAACTAGCCGGGCGAGGTGGCGGGCGCCTGTAGTCCCAGCTACTCGGGAGGCTGAGGCAGGAGAATGGCGTGAACCCGGGAGGCGGAGCTTGCAGTGAGCTGAGATCTGGCCAGTGCACTCCAGCTTGGGTGACAGAGTGAGACTCCGTCTCAAAAAAAAAAAAAAAAAAAAAAAAAAAAATTAGACAAAGATTGGGGATCAATTCACTGCTCTTAGACAGTCAAATTGATTAATCAAATGTGATTAATCAAGAAAAAAGAACTTTCAGCCAAATGCTAAGGAACAAAGTGCAAGCTGCTCTCAAACTGTAGCCAGGGAGTTTGTTCAAATTCAGCTTCTTTGGGGCCAAAGAAGACACTTCTGGAGAGTCAGCTTGGAAACCACATTTTCCAGAAAGTACATGTTTAATTAATAAGTACATCAGGTGATTCTGATGCAAGCTGGCTTTGGACCACTGTTTGAGAAGTACTATTAGAGGGACGAGAAATAGGGAAGAAAATGCCCAGTAAGGTGTCCTGGGGCAGGAGGAATAATTGCACGCCCTGTGCCCTTTGTTAAAGAAAAGAAAAAATAAATTCTTGTCTCAGACATATTCAAGAAATACACACACACACACACACACATATATATATTCTTGTTTTGGGACAAGCGTTTCACCTTTGTTTAAATTCATCTCAAGCTTTTTAATAATATGCATTTAATAATATGTATTTCTCAACAATGAAAACTGCTATTAAGGAAGGCTGAGAGTCACTGTAAATGGAGACCTTTAAAAGTGGGAGAAATGCCCACATGTCTCAGATGATTTAGGTGAAGTCTATTTGCAGAATGGTCCAAATGGCTCAGCCACCTCTGGATGTCCCCGCTATTCCTACAAATCCATACTCTCCGTCAAGAATGACCAGCCAGGAGGTCAAAAGCATTCCCCTGGCTCAAGCCTAGAAAATTGGCTGCAATACTTACATAAACAGATGGTGCCTTGCAATTTCCTAGCCTTCTAACAGACTGAATAAAATCATTGCAATTCTAATTTAATAAACATGCACAGGCACACATCATTTATTGAATCTTGTTAAAAAGGCATGATGTAAACAGATGTGCAGCTTGTCCCCATGAGGGTGTAAAAAGCCAAGATTATAAACAATAGAAGGGAGAAGATAATTAATCAAAATAAGAAAGTTTTGCATTTAATACTGTGCTCAGGAAATACAATTAAAAGTTCTCAGTCCTATTCCCTATCCTCCCAGCATCATCAAAACAACCATTACCATGATCTCCTCCCTCCAGGAATAGTAACAATGCCTTAATATGTTCCTGCATTTTGTAGTTCTGAATGTATTATTATGTACAGCTCTCATATGACTCTCATTCAAAAGAGGAATTATATGGGAAAAGCCATTTTATAAAAGAGAGATCATCAAGTTATTTGCATGACAGCACCAACCTAATTATTCGGACTACAGGCCAAGTCACTTGACTTCATAGCTAATGCTCTATTCATTTTCTGTCTATTTTAGACAGAAATAGATTATTTCAACAACTTTTTTGGTCAGTACTTCCTGTATACTAGACATTGTTCTAGGTCCTGGGGATACAGTGCTAAAGACAGACAAGTCATCATTAAAAAGTAAGGAAACAACAGGTTCTGGAGAGGATGTGGAGAAATAGGAACACTTTTACACCGTTGGTGGGACTGTAAACTAGTTCAACCACTATGGAAGACAGTGTGGTGATTCCTCAAGGATCTAGAACTAGAAATACCATTTGACCCAGCTATCCCATTACTGGGTATATACCCAAAGGATTATAAATCATGCTGCTATAAAAACACATGCACACGTATGTTTATTGCAGCACTATTCACAATAGCAAAGACTTGGAACCAACCCAAATGTCCATCAACGATAGACTGGATTAAGAAAATGTGATACATATACACCATGGAATACTACGCAGCCATAAAAAAGGATGAGTTCATGTCCTTTGTAGGGACATGGATGAAGCTGGAAACCATCATTCTGAGCAAACTATCTCAAGGACAGAAAACCAAACACCGCATGTTCTCACTCATAGGTGGGAATTGAACAATGAGAACACTTGGACACAGGAGGAGAACATCACACACTGGGGCCTGTCATGGGGTTGGGGGAGAGGGGAGGGATAGCATTAGGAGATACACCTAATGTAAATGACAAGTTAATGGGACTCCAACATGGCAGCATACCAACGTGGCACATGTATACATATGTAACAAACCTACATGTTGTGCACATGTACCCTAGAACTTAAAGTATAATAAAAAAAAAAGAAAAAGAAAAAAATACAGACAAGTCTTTGTCCTTATGGATCCTAGATGCTAGAGCTGTGTTACCGATATGGTGACCACTAGTCACATGTGGCTATTTAAACTTAATTAAAATTAAATAATATTAAAAATTCCATTCCTCAGTCTCACTAGACACATTTTAAGAGCTTAGTAGCCACATGGGGCTAGTGGCTACTCTACTGGGCAGCACATTTTTAATGTTTTTATGGAACATTCCATCATTACAGGAAGTTCTGTAGACAGTGCTATTCTACAAGAAAGGGCAAACAGGTACTTGTGGCAAAATGGAAGCAGTGCAAGGGAGTAAAGAGAAAGTGATGGAAAGTCCTGTTTTAGCCAGAGGGTAAGAAAGGGCATCTTGAAAGATGTACTTGAGCTTAAACCTAAAGAATGCAAGGAAGCAAATAATCATGAGACCATTTGGGAGAAGGACTTTGAAGACAGATTAAAGCATGGAGCAAAAGCAAAAGTGTGGTGCCTTTGTGAAACTGCAGAAAAGCCAAGCCTCCTGGAGCAGAGTGAAGACAAGGAGATGTAGTGATTGGAACAGGAAGGTAGGTAGGGGTCAGGTCATAGAGGGCCTATGAGCCAAGGAAGGGCACTGAATTTGATTTGTAAGAGTGATGGGAAGCTAGGTGGTTTTGCTGAGGGAAGTGGCATGATCTGATTTACATGTCTGGAGGATAGCTCTGGCTTTTTGATGGAAAGCAGAAGGTAGGAGGGCTAAAAAGGTAAGCAGGGAGACGAGTTCAGAAGCTACTGGACTGGCCCCAATGAGAGCTGGTGGTAAGAAATGGCCTGAATGGGGATATACTGAAATGAATTCCACTGGCCTTATACTTATCTAAAGGGTGAAAGTAAAGGAGCCATCTGGAAGGAAGAAACACACTATGGTGTAAGTTTTTCAATGTAACAGAACCATTTCCCGTATTCTGCCAGACTGCACTGCCTGGATTAAAAAGTGGTCTCACCTCTACGCGGGCCTCCTACTTGTGTGAGCGGAGGTAATTGTGTTCCATGAGATAGGGTTTAAGCAAAAGATGTCCATGCCTTCAGAAGGACATTATCAGTTAAACATAAAAGGAAGACCAAGACAACGTGACCCAAGAGCCTATGCAGCATTAAAATATTTGCAGAATTACAGATTAATGAAAAGTCAGGGACAGAATGCCCATCAATACTGTGGAAGTGTTCTGTCAGATTCTATGAGTCCAAAAACTGCTACAATGATTATTGTTATCATACAACAAACTCTAGAAGAAAAAATTCCAAAGCCCCAGCAGATGGCCTCTTATCTTAAGCAATATTTAAGATGATGAAATTTCAGGACAATGTGTGAATTTTAACTAGGTATTGGAATGAGTTGCAATGGGATTTGATATGTCTGTGATTTGACTATGCATTTGGCCTGATATACACCTGCATAACATCACATGATATTTACAGGCAATTCTCATACATTATTGCACGGTCTTCACAACAGACATGGGATGTGGACAAAGGAAGTTATCCTTATCACCATTTTACAGCTAAGGAAACCAGAGTTCCATGAGGTTAGGAGATTTGCCAAGAGTTGAAGGATTATAACTCAGCTCTTCTGGATTTCTATGTCAAACATTTCCCATGACTCAGCAATAAAACTCTCAAAGTATATAGGGAAACCTACCTTATAAAAACAACCGTTGGCTAATAAAACAGACTGCATATATTAAAGATTATTTAAATATCATCAATATTTTGCATTTTTACTATTTTTTCTATTAGTGTTTGGAAGGTTGTAGAAACATAACATGCACCCTCTGTAGTAGTAAGAATAGAACAAAAAATGGTAAGTCACACAATTGCCTTTAAGATAATGCCTTCAAGATTTAAATGAACCTTTATTTTCCCTGAAGGTAAGTGACTTTTTGAGAAAATTTAGGGTGGAAAGGGAACTAGATGAGACTGCATAGTCTGGGATACTAGGATACGTTAGAATAATCTTAAACGATTATATCTTAAGCTGATATAATTGTTCAGCTTTATTATCATCTTTACAATAACATAGCCTGCATCAATCAATGTTCACTTGGAATCAGCTCTTCCTCTTCTCTGCCAAAGCATCATCTCTCAAATCTCCATATTTCAATTCAGTCCACAAATCACAGATCCTTTATTGGAAAAAGAGAGGTTTCCATGGTGACATGCAAATGGCCTTCTCAATTCTTAGTAACTCTTTTAATATTTTTTTATAAACAAAGCATATTGAGCACATTTGGAATAAAGAGAAATATATTTTATTTATGGAAGGAGTTAAAAAGAAAAGCTATGTCAAAGGAAATTTTCATAATAAATAAGTTGATGTTTGCTCTGCAGAACCTTAAAAGGACTCATTCTAAAATAAAAGCCCAGCATTTGGTTTATTGACAAGGATGGTAAGAAGGAAATCTCTGATATACATGCTGGCCTCTTAATCTGAAGAGCTGCAATACCTCATTAGGTCCACTTCAAAGATCAGAACTTCATCTTCTAGGTCCTTAATGATAGAATCATTTTACACCTGAAAAGCAGTTCATGTTTTCCATCTGACATTAGGAACACCACACCAAAGAGATAAAAAGCCTTTTTGTCTTAAAGACTTTATCAAGTACTCAGGAAATACAACATCCTTCATCCTAGCACTCAGTCCTGAAATAAAAATATTCTGCAAGAAGTTACATGCTCTTGACTTGTTTTGGTCACAATTTCTAGACACCGAAACAACTACAAAAAATAGAAAAAACATGGATACGACCCACAGACACACATTCTCACATCAGCCCATTTTAACATGATTAATCTGAAACTATATCCTTCTAGCTTTGGAGCTGTGTCTCTGTATACTCACGAAATCACAAGTACAAAGGAAACACCTGCATGGTGTAATCGAATTTGACTGTAAAGGTTGGTACTACAATTTATTTTCAAAGACTTAAAGATGACAAATATTGGCTATTATGGAACCACAGGAATGATGATGAGAAAGGAAAGTCAAAGCTAAGAGAGTAAAACCAGAGCAACAAAATAAACACATGAAACAGACCAACAATTGGGTTACAGGACAATATATGCCTCTTACACAAAATCATATTGACGTTACTTAAACTCGAATTAGTATGCCAGAAATAATCTTCGAGATTGAACATTTTTTTTCAAACTCCTTCTTTATAGGTGAAAAAAATGGGACCTTGGGGACATGAAGTGACTTGTTTACCCCTTCAAATAAATGTCAAGTTACTCCTCTAATAAACACTAAAATATATACAAATTTTGTAAACTCAACTTACTATTTTATTCTCCTCAATTGCCGAGGTTTGTACATTTATGTAAGTAAGAATTCTAACATGACTACATGATATGTTTTGGGATCCGTGTTTCTAATTAAGCAGAAATTAATAATCAAGTGTAAAGAAATTGCCAGCTATCACAGTATTTGACCAATCTTAAATGTAACTTCAGAGGCCCGATATTTTCAACACCTCTCCCATAATTATTAACTTATTCCTAAGAAGGAGGGATTTAGTGAATTAGATTAATTATTAGAAAGCTACAGCCTCCTCATTAATCCCACCATCGTCTCCCAGCACTTTGGGAGGCTGAGGCTAGAGGATCACTTGAGGCCAGGAACTCAAGATTAGCCTGGGAAACATAGCGAAACCCCATCTCTACAAAAAAATTGTTTTAATTAGCTGGGCATGGTGGTAGAGGCCTTCACACCCTACTTGGGAGCCTAAGGCAAAAGGATCACTTAAGACAAGGAGTTTGAGGCTGCAATGAGCTATGACTGTGCCACTGCACTCCAACCCAGACAACAGAATAAGACCCTATATCAAAAAAAAAAAAAAAAGAGAGAGAGAGAGAGACGGAGCGGAAGGGAGGAAAGGAAGGAGGAAGCCAGGTGCGGTGGCTCACGCCTGTAATCCCAGCACTTTGGGAGGCGGAGGCAGGTGGATCACTTGAGGTCAGGAGTTCGAGACCAGCCTGGCCAACATGGCAAAACCCCGTCTCTACTAAAAATACAAAACTTAGCCAGGCGTGGTGGCTTGCATCTGTAGTCCCAGCTATTTGGGAGGCTGAGGCAGAAGAATCACTTGAACTCGGGAGGCAGAGGTTACAGTGAGCCGAAACTGCACCACTGCACTTCTGCAGTGACAGAGTGTTACGCCATCTCAAAAAACTAAATAAAGAAAGAAGGGATGAAGGGGGGAAGGGAAGAATGGAGGGAGGGAGAAAGGGAGGGAAGGAGGAAGGAAAAGAAGGAAGGAAGGAAGGAAGGAAGGAAGGAAGGAAAGAAGGAAGCAAATAGCCTCATCTGTTATGCTTCAAAAAACCAAAAATTCTTATGCCTAAATTTAACAGTTAACATTATTTATTTTAAAGGTACGACTATGCAATTCTAAGACTATATCAATAAATGAGTACTTGTCAGTAAGGTTACACAGAACAAAAGAAGAAAATGATCAAATATTCTATTACTTGAATGGTATGATCAGTCTGCTAATTTTTTTGAATTGCTATATAATTTAGGCAGAAGTCAAACTCTTTGCTGAAAGACATGAAAAGTACCATTCCATAGCTAACATTAAACTTGATTGTAAAAATAAGCAAATGTAGCTCAAAAGATATATATGGTTACCAATTGTTATTACAGAGCAACAACTTTAATAAGATCATAAGTACATAAAATTAAAATGTGAATAATGATCACGAGGAGTTGAATGTAATCAACGAAAGTATTTTTCTAAAACAAGAGTTGAGACAAGGAGAGAAGCAAGCTGACACTTATTGCATACCAGGCATTGTGGTAGCATTTTACCAATGTTCCAAGTTAACCACCTTAATTATCCCGCAACTTCATGAGGCAGCTATTACTATTATTATTATTATTTTATAGGAAAGAAACAGAAAGTTAGGTAATTTGCCTAAGGTCATATACCTAGTAGGTGGAAGAGCTATGATTTGGATCCAGATGTTTGACTCCTAAACTCACAATCTTTTCAGATTTCCCACTGAAAAATAGATAAATCCGTAATCCATTTATTTAAAAAATACTTGAAAATGATTTTGATCATAAAAACCACAAAGCAACATTTTTTAATCTTTGTGCACATGTCTAGAAAGCCTGCAAGATTAAGTCTACAGAAGTGAAACAGGATTCAAATCAGTTTTGTGTTTATAATCATACATTACACATGATGACTTGCAGGCTTCAGCTTTTTTCAGTGTTTTCATAAATTTCGAGTCACTTTATTGTCACGATACCTCTATAAGGGAAAGCTGACGGGTTCGTCATTCTGTAGATGAGGTTTCAACTATGTGAGCTGCCTAGATTAGAGGCAGAGCTGGGACCAGAATTTACACATCCTGACTATCTAATGCTCTTTCTATCAGATCCTACTGCCTTCAAAGCCAAAAGATAGGAATTTCTGCATCTGAGACAATACTTTCCCCATCTTTTTTCTAAAGTGGCAAAAGATACTGTAATTTATACAAAGGGAACCTAGACTGCCTTGACATGTTCTTTTCTTCTATTCTATGAGACCAAACTGTCTGAATAAAACAATTCTAAACCCTAATGCCTTTCATTTGTTTGACTTTTACCATAATATCCATGCTAAAGTGACTGAATTTAAATAATAGCTCATGTATATATCAAGTGATTCCATTATAATCTTGAAAACCTAGAGCCTATAATAGCAAAAGCAATTTCCATTCATATCATACATAAAAATAATCTAGTATTAGGTAAGACTGGACTTACATATAGCCATTGGTAGAAAAGATGTGCTAAGATATTCAATGATATCCTTGTGCAGAAATGGAGGAAAGGTAGCTAACGTTGATATCATCGTATAGGGCAAAGTACTCAGAATATCATCATTGAGAAAAGGTAGCAAACATGTAGTTGTATAAAATATCGACTGTCCAAGATCTACAAAACAAAATTGAGTAATCAGTCACTGAATATTTTGCAATTAACAAAATATGCTAACTTTACATTTTAAGCTTTAATGAAGTGGTTTAAATAATAAGCAACTAGTGCTCCCTCCCTATTAAGTGTTATGAAACATAATATTTGACAGGGTACTATGTATACAGTAATTGGTCAATAAATGACTGATGAATGAATAAGTTAAGAAATAGAAATATCCATTACATGCATTTTTCCTCCACATTTTCTCAATCTTCAGTAATACTTGGTATTCGTATTACCACATTCTACACAAGATAACTGAGGCACAAGAAGTTGGATGATTTGCCCAATGAAAGTTTTAGAAAATTCAAGGGCAGGATCAGAAATAAAACCGGACTATTTCTGCTCCATCAATCAAACCATCTGGAGTGTCGGGCAATGAAGTAATTTGCAACCTTCAGCAGAGCAACAATTTCAGCAAGCACCAAACAAGGGAAGCCATAAGCTGGTGCTACATGACCCTGTGCATTGAGTCATCAATGATCATGGGAGGAAGTGCCACCTAATAATAATCTTTCTAACAACATCTTCAAACAGGGATAGTAACAATACCTACCTCACTTCATTAGAAGGATTGTTAGGAGGTTTTAATGGGATAAATGTAAAGTCCTTAGCATAGCACATACTGTGTGCTCCACAAATATTAGCTGATATTATTAATATTAACAGTTACTATTATTATTACCTGCACAAGAATAAAAATAAAGGAGATGCAACAAAACCATAACTATTTAGTTTTAGAATGCATGTAGGCCAAATCCCATTACACTAAATGTGATTTGTATATTTGTATATTTCTGGGCTTCCCAAAATATAGGCCATCAGTCCAGGATTGATGATGAAGACTTTGATCACTTTTGTATTCATTAGAACAGAAAAGTACTAGACTCTTCTTTGTTTTGCAGCAGATGTACCTTCTTAGTGTTATTTGGATTCCTAATGTTATTTCTGATTATCATTAGAATTAATATGCCATCTCAGCAGGCACATCAGGCAGCAACAGAGAGGATGTGGCCACAGTGCACACTAGAGGGCCAGGGTCAGTCAACCTTGAGCTCAAATGAATGAAATGGAAAATCCACAGGTGTTTTACTAAGAATTAACCGAGGCTATGCATACAAGACACCTCAGCTGCTTTTGCTGAGCCATTTAGCCTAATTACAGAACATTAGCACTGGAAGGAGCCCAGCTGGAGTATTTTTCACATAAGGAAACTGAGGTCTGGAGAGAGGTGATTGCTCAGGATCACCTGGGAGCAGCTGAACTGCGACAAAACCGTTGCCTAGTGCTCTTCCTGTACTCCACCTGGACCCAGCAGGAGACCACAGCCTCCGGTCTGAGTGTAGCAGCTCTCAAAATCTGTGCAAAAGAAGCATCCACAAGGATCTTGCTAAAAATTCAGATCCTCAGACCCCACCCCTCAGTGATTCTTAGTGACAAGTACCTGGGTGGGACCAGAATTCCATGTTACAAACCCCCTCGGTGATTCCGATGTTTTTCAGACCATCCTTCAAGAAACAATGCCGTATTGTTTCTCTGAACCATTCATTAGATTGATCTACTGAGTTTTTTCCTACCTTCTAAGCTCTATGATGCAGAACAAGAACACAATAGCTAAATAACAATGTCACAAAGTCACAAAACAGCCGCAGGTATGAGAGCAAAAATACAAATTATCTCCCCTGAAATCGTCACAACTGACACATTAATTGCAATTATACAGACTGCAATTTACCAAATTTAATGTCTTTATCTTAATCAAGGGGCTTTGAAGATAATGGGCAGCTCCCCTAACACAGTGGACCAACCCAGGCCCAGGCAGGTCCCAAGTGAGTTCAGGGCCAGTAGTCACGAAGGAAACTCACTGACAAGCTCATCAGCATAGTAAACTCTGGCAGTCTTATGTTCAGAATCCTCTCATTTAAGCTCGGAGCTGGCAGAGGATCACAGCAGAAGTGGCCAGGCTTAAGATGGCTACAGAATTATACAATAAGCAACTTTACGAAGTTCTATACCTTTTACATTCATCATAACACAGAATTGTAAATATAAGAAAAAACAAATTCAATAGTTATTATTTCATCATTTTTATCTCAGTAGATTTTTAAACTTTTAAAATTAGGAACACGTTGTACTAAATAAACCATCAAGAATTCTCTTAGGGGAGTTAGCCATAATCAAAAGACAAAATAACCCCACTACCCACTTATTTTCCAAAATTCAAATTTTTCTGTACAGTGAAACCTTGGTTGTCATACTTCCAGGGACCAAATTATCAGAGTTCTGAAGTTAAGACAACTAATGTTTTAAAGTGCGTTATCTGCAGAAATCCCTTTTCTTATTGCATTGCTTTTCATTTGATGCTCCCATTTTTACGGGTTAGGAGAATTTGGTAAGCAAGCAAGATAATGAAACTGCCTAAGGACACAGAGTAGAAAGGGGGAAGAGTGAAGAAAAGAAGCAGGCTCTTAGGCTTCTATTCTAAGCACCACTAATATCATATATCGTACACATACTGCAGATAGCACATAGCACCACTAATACCATATGCTGAATACAGCATACAGCGCCACTATATACTATATCTACATTTTGATACAACATTGTATAATAACTCTTGATTGTTGTTTACATTTGGAAGAGTTCTTAGAGATTACTTCTCATCTAACCTCCTGACTTTATTAAAGAGACAGGAAAAAATGGGTCCTAGAGAATTTGCTCCCTCACAAATCACAGAATCAGTCAGTGGATTATAGCCTGCTCTTCATGCTCTACTTCTTAATTTTCTGGGTGTCAGTTTTAAAGTCTTATCTCCCCACTCATAATTTCAACAAGAGTCCCCATGATAACTCATCAGGAAAGAAGAGAAAGTTTCTTGTTATATGTCTTCCTCCTTTCTCCAGCCCCATTCTCCCCCAATACTCCACTTGGATAACATCCGTCTGGCAATAAAGCAGTGTAAAATGATACTATGGGAAGCACCATAATGAAGTTTCAGTGTAGTGTTTCTAGCCACACAAAGCCCTTTCAGGTGACTGATTACAAAAGTGACCATCTCCGAGCCCCTTGCTCGGCATCATATACATTCATAAGTATCCATGTACATTGACAAAGGTTTCAGCTAAGTGCTCACCGTGTTGGCCGTGCTGTAGTAAAGGAACTAGATCCAGGAGAGTCACCAAAGTCACGTAGAGGCCTTGATAGTCCAAAGAAGGGTAGTCTGACAACTGAGCATCACGACTTTGCGGGCCGCGTTCTGAGGGAGCATCTCGCAGGACGCTGTAAAGGAGGGAGCGAGTAACAGTAGGGTTGATGGAACTGACCTGCGGTCTTAGAGATGGGGTGAGTGGGAATGGCACAGGAAAAAGACACATGGTCATGGGCACTGTCAAATTGGAGGCATCTTGGTTTTCCTTCTTCCCTGTGCGGGACAAAATGCTGTTGGGGGGACAAAGAAAAAAAAGAGACAACAAAGACACAAAGAACAGCACATTACATTGAAATGACACTCTAAAACAAATAATAAAACACCAGATACATTCCACATAAGATGCAATTGCCACACCAGCAGGGTCTACCAATCTAGTACTGGTCACATAGCTTCGTGCTCAGAGGTACCAATAATACAAGGTTTACTTTGTGGAAGTTTCATTGCATCTCATGTGTTATCTGGTTAGTAAGGAGCAAAAATATAAAAATGCATGTTTCAGTGCCAAACCCATGTTTTACAGTTTAGCAGTTTGGTGAAGGAGAGGTTTCCCGGAAGAAAAAACAATAGCTTTGTCTAATGAGTAAGGGCTCTTATTCCTAATCACAAGGAGCTTTCAAAGGACAAGATGTTTTCAGCAGGACTGTCTTCATCAGGTAAATAGGAACTTGCAAAATATAGGTATGGCACTTGCAGAAACATGTTTTAGCAAAGAATAAACATGTGTGTTTATTAAGAAAGTCTTAAAAATCACATGTTTATTGCATCAAAATAATGTCTATATGTATATTATGATACTGTTTCATGACATTCTGTCAGTATCATTTGAGATAATGAAGTTTAAACAGGCATATGAATTTAGAAATAATACATATTTCTAAAATGTTAGCTAAACTACATTGGAAAAGCTATAAAATAATATATAGTTGATGGTCCGTAGCATATGTTTGTGAACTAATGATAATGGTTATTTATGTGTGTTTTTTAAATTTTGCATGTTGGGGAGGAAACATTTTATTTTATGAATACAAACAGTGGTTTATTAAATAATTACCTTCAAAATTCTAACGACTAAGCAAGCAGTATCTGTCATATAGCTGCACATCATACAGTAAGATTTCATATATTACTGCTGCTACTTACGTTATTATTCAACAAAACTCACTAAAGACTAAAGGAAAGATAATTTAGAAAGTTAAAAAAATTAATGGGAATAAAAATAAATTCTAAAAATAAATTGGTTTTCTTTTAGCCTTAATTTTAAAATAAAAACCTTTTTGGTAAAAGCAATAAAGCAGAAAAGTTGTGAATTTAAAATAGAAGAAGTTACTGCTTAGCAAAATGTTTAGGTTTTGTAAAATTAGGTTATACTATTTAGCATTAAAGACAATAGCTATACATCAGAATGATAATATCTGTGCACTTGCAAAGTGCTTTTATATAGTACACTTATGTTAGTCCAAGCAGATAACAGTTTATGAGTGGTTTATTACATAAAAATAACCTTGTTTTACAGTTGCTGTATGTGCATCAAACATTGCTAAGTTCTTAGTTAATGATACTACATTTACAATTTTACAGTGATGTGAAGAATTGGTTAGTGTCAAGCATGCTTGCTATATCAAGTTTGCATTTATTTTTATTTACTCTTAGTGCAAAATATGTTACAAAGTAAGAAAAATGACTACATGCTTTGTATTTTCCATGTGCCTAATTTACCTCGATTTCCTTTGTCTTCTGTTACCCAATGTCCAGGGGGAAAAATTGATAATAATAAAAATAATTTCAGAATACTTATGTAATACTTCTTATCAATAAATAACTTAAGATTTGGTGGTTTTTTGTAATTTAAAGGGATTTAATTTACCTTTTTGTGTGTGATGTATTTGACTTTGTAAGCTTATACTTTACAACGGGATAATATCAACATTCCAGTTACCACCTGACTGTATCTATTAAAAATGCCATCAGATTTTTCATCAGACTTTACACTTTTCTCACATGACTCAATTATTCCTAAGAATACCGCCTTTACTAATGTTATATTCTTGATAAACCCAGTCACCAAAAATCTGTTTTAATCCTGTAGGATTCTAATCCCACTGAAAATTCCTCCAGAATCACAATGGCTATAAGTCAGATATATTATTTCCCAAACTTCAGCCCTAAATTAACCTACTATTGGCATCTTTTCAAAATTACAAAATGTGGATCTTATAGAAGTGGTATAAGGAGAACAACATTTTGCCTTAGAAAATAAAAATAGCTGAATACCATAAATTAATGCTATCCTTTAAATTAAGTGCAATGCTCTGATCAAACTTCTTGGTGGGGGAAATAAACATATAATTTTTTCAAATACACCTTAGTGTTTTTCCAAAGTATGATGTAAGTTAACAAATACTTTGGAGGCTCTACTTTGATATTTTTCCCTTCCTGTATATGTGGGGTTCCCAAATGATAGCAACAACAGCTTCATACATGCAGGGAGGGAAGAATGTCAGCATGAAAACAGTAAAACTTCTCTCTCACTGCCTTTAGATTTGAGAATTCGGTGAGGTTGAGAAAAAAAATGGCTGAAAAATGAGTCATCAATGAAACCAGTTTTAAATTACCATTCATGTCTCAATGTAAGGAAATGTTTTCATTTGTGGAAAAACTCAAGAAGGGCTCATGAATAAATGTACAATGCATTGTGATTTTATGATGTTTTGTGAAGTTTATTCAGAAAAAAACAAAAAAAAGTATTTCCCCAACCAAACTGCCTAACTTGGGAGTTGATAAAACCATTTTCCCCACCTGAAATTCTTTCCCAGAATTCTGCAAACCCAACCAAAATGAATATTAAGAATGCCCTGCTCAGAAGAGTTTGACCCAGCAGCCAGCTTTTCACCTTTCCCTTTTCCTCCTGAGATTCTCTTTATCAACCATTGACTTTCAGCATCAAGAGAGGAAGACCTCTGTTGGTGTGAGGAAAGATGAGAAGTTGCCCTGAGGTATGTGTAGCACAGAAAATTAATATGTCAAACAAACTTCCTTTAAGATTAGGAATGTTGACATTTGAGTTGAATCTACCTACTAAACAAAATTTGCTTCATTATGCTAGGCTCTACAGTTACTCCATGACTTAACCAATAAAATGGTGGATATATCTATATATACATATATTCTTCCTAAGCAATTGGAAATTACGGTTCAATTAAGATTATTATGCTGAGTCTACAATCCATTTTTAAAACATATTAGGCATTTTCTGAATAGTTAGCAGCAAGCAGATTTCCCCAAATGTAATGATTTTGTTAAAAGATTGTATGTGCTAGCAGCCTAAACAGCACCAGAAGAGAGATCTGGGGGTAGAAATTCCAAAAGAATGTTTGACATAGGAAGAAGACTAGGATCCTTTAAGTGTCCTGCCAGGTAAAAGGCAAGATTCTTAAAGACCTTCGCTGTTGACAATATGGCCACAGGATGCTTCCACTATAAAAACAACAGACTCCCTCCCATGTAGCAGTGAGGGGAGGTTAAACTAGATGGTCTTTGTAGTTGCTTCTAATGCTAAAAGCAAATAAAAAACTAAACTCCGAAGTTGTGTGTTGCCCACTGCCGAACTCAGGTATCTGCTAAATTAAAATGAGTACAACTCGGCACTCAGATATAACTTTACCAGACCCCAGGTCACTACTAGATTAAGTAAATGCTCTAGAAGGATTCCAGCGCTAGATGAGATTTGGACTAAAGTCAACTCAATTCAATGAACATTTACTCATCCCCTTCTCTGGGTCAAACACCGCTCCAGACACACGGGCTAGCAAGCTGAATAACACACAGGACTCACCTTCCACTACTAGAGTTTAAGGAACGCCCAGGAACACAAATTTGAGTCTAACTATAAGCTAAGTGGACATATGTGGACTCTTCAACTGATTTTGCAGTCAACTATGGTAATATGCAATTTCTTCCCTCCTACGAATTAAATAAATTGAAGTTAAATGTCTAAGCTAATTTCTGCCTTTCGAAATAGGTACAAAACTCTACTGAGAACAGTGAGAGTTGCATGCATGCACAAATACCAGCGAACTATTGCTCCAAAAATGCAACCCTGACTCAGGTGAAGCTGCTGAAATTTAAAGTTGCATATTTTAACCAAAAAAAATAATCATTTTAACTTCATTGAGAATATCCAAATAGAAAGACAAACAGTTATTTTGTGAGAATCATCTCTAATTCTTTCTTCTTGTTATTTTTCCCCAAGAACCTGAGTTCTGAAAGCAAGAAGTGCTTCTGAACATAAAGATCATATTAAATGATATAGTAATATTAAATGCTCTAATAGTATTAAACAATATATAATAATTTTGCAGTAGAAAATCTTGTCATAGAAAATCTTACTGTCGATAATCTTGGACACCAAATACTTAGACAATCTTATTTGTCTTGGAATTTATTTATTTATTTATTTATTTATCTTAGAGATAGGGTCTAACTCTGTCACCTAGGCCGGAGTACAGTGGTGCAATCAAGGCTCACTGCAGCTTCAAATGCCTAGGCTCAAGCAGTTCTCCTGCCTCAGCCTCCAAGGAGCTTGGACTAAAGGTGCATGCCACCACACCTGGCTAATTGCTAAAATAAATTTTTTAGAGATGGGGTCTTACTATGTTGTCCAGGCTGATCTCAAACTTGTGACTGGTCTCAAACTTCAAATTTGAGACTTTTGGTCTCTAACATTATCTCAGTACAGCTCCATTTAAATTCTGAAAAGATGACAAATCTTGGTGCCAAGCACTTCCTTTAAATCTGCCACCTCGGCCTCGCAAGTACCTGGGATTATAGATGCCAGCCACCATGCCCGGCTGTCTTGAACTTTCTAATAGCATAAATAAAATGAAGAAGTACAAACACAATTGTTATGGATGTATGTATCAACAGTTCTGTACTTCTAGAAAAAAAAAAAAGAAGCTGGGGTAGGCAAAAGAAAATGAATTGGGTTCAGGCCAGCAGTTGAACCTGGACCAACCCATGACATGTAACCTTCCCAGTGTTTGCTTTCTTAGTCCCACTCCGTGTGTGTGTGTCCTGTTCACTACAGCCTGTCAGCTCTGCTCTGACCTGCTAGCCTCAGCTAATAGCCGAGTGGAAGACAGAACTGAAACATTGGGGAATTGAAATGCTGTCCACATTATCTCAGTACAGCTTCATTTAACTTCTGAAAAGATGACAAATCTTTGTGCTAAGCACTTCCTTTAATCTCAAAGAGACCCAAAATTAGTCTGTGGACTCATAATGAATGTTGGCATTCCCAAAGGCCAAGCCAGGTTTTTACTAAAAGCAGTGTCCCTATAATATGATAAATACTCGTCCTAAGAAGAAGCAGTACAGCATAATTGTTGAGAGCATGTGATGTGAATTAGGGTCAAATCCTGAACACTTATTAGATAAGTAACTTTGAGCAACTTATTTAACCACTCTGCCTTAGTTTTATTATCTGTAAAATGCATAAAACAGTACACTTATCTCATAGAATTATAATGAGAGATTAAATGAGATGACACATTTAACTTCTTAGGACAGTGTTTGACACATAGGATTACTAATATTATAAGACAGTATTGCTATAATAATGGTTGCAATTGTTAGTATTACCATTAGCAGCTGTTGATGTTGCCTCCCTTTGAAAATCAACTCAGCTCAGTTGCATAGAATCTTCTCCAGCAAGCCACTTGAACAAACTCCCAGTTTTACCACTAAAGTGCTACTACCTATGATCATATTCTAATGGTCCACTGCTCAAGAAAATGGAATCCTTATGTCTTGCAAACATGACTTTTCAATATTTTAAATTCCTTAACTCTTGGGCACAATTACTAAGACCTAAGCCGCAAGCTCTGAGGTGCCAACTAGGATGTTACAGTTTCCTGGCAAATGGAATTCAACATGCTTCCTACTGAAAAGTGTCTCTCACTTTGAGAACTTTCAGAATTTGTCATAAAGGAAACTGTTTCCCATTGACAAACTGGACCTCAAAGACAAAAGGAGAATTCAAGAGAATAGAATTGGATGCCTTGATTCATAAATTTATCTGATGATCACTACGAAAATTGGGCTAATTATTCCACTACAATTTGAGAAGGAAAATATCCTGTAAGAGGCCCTAACCTTACCATGCAAGTATGAAATGTGTGAATCTGATAAGCAGAAGCCCTTCAATATAGAACAGGATCACTAAGGACTCTAAAGAAGGAAAGATATTTCAAAAAATAAGAACAGAGAGATAGCAGGACTGCAAAAGATTCGTAGCTGACTTAATCACATGAAGCTTCTATCCACAAAGCATTCAGAATGCCTCTGGCAAAGCCGTCAACTGCTAGAAACTCCAGTGCCACTAGTCTTTGCAAATTTGTGTTCTCCTAATATCTGTCTTACAAATTTTTGCTGCTATACAGGTAAAAGAAACAGTACCAAGCCAATTTATGTGTTGCCAAAATCAGATTTGAAGTGAGAAGACTGTGGTAATGGAGAAACCACATCTTGGAATTTAATGGAACGTGAGGTGTTCTTCTGAATTCTTCAATGTTATTTTCCAAAACAATTGAGCTTTTACTTGAACAGTTCATCTTTGTTTTCTCTGTTTTCTTAATCAAGATATGTGGAGTAAATAGGGCCCTCCTATCTCTACCTCATGGTAAAAGTAAACAAAAGAAAAAAAGTCCTATTTTTTGTCCTTGTCCTTCATGAAATTTCATTATCAAGGCAAAGCATGTTGAACACGTGAAGTGTTACCCAGATTAAAAATAACTATTATCACTGTATATTACACTTAGGGAAATAGAAAATGCTAATGATGAACCTAAAATGCCACATAATTCTGATTTGCTTTTAGACCAAAAGTGTTTCCAATTCTTAATTTTAAGCAATTGTAGGCTCTCCTTTTAATCCCACTCTATATTAGTGCCAAATATGGAACTGTATCATTTTAAAGATCCCCTGAAAAGATGTTCAATGCGGGAAAGCAGGCAGTAGCCAGGCAACCAATCTTTTCATCTGGGCCTGGGATCCAATTTGCTACATACACCCAGAGAACTTGAGTGCAGACTCTTCTGGCAGAGCACTAGAAAACATAGGCCCTTTAAAACTTGCAATTCAATAAAAATTTAGATCCCAATAAATTCAGCAATACTACCTAATAATTCTCTCAAAGTAGAGGATATTGTAAAGCTTACCTTAACAAGGTCTGAGAAAAGTATTTCAAGGTGTTTGCAATATCTGTTCCTGATGGTACAGGATAAATGTTGTGGAGAACCCGGTTGTGATATTCCTGCAAGTACCGGATCTTGGAAGCAACTAGATAAAAGCGAAAAAAAAAAAAAAAAAAGAAGAAGAAGAAGAAGAAGAAAAAAAGAAAGAGAAAAATCATCTTGTAATATGTATTAGGCATACAGTCATTTTTTAAAATGATTACATACAAGGATTTAATCAGTATTTTAAGGAACATAAGTAAATTTTTAATAGAATTCCATGATAGAAACAATTACAAAAAATCTTTTAATTTCTTTTAATTGTATTCGGTACACAAAATTATTCTTAGTTTTCTGGTTTAATAGCCTATTCACAATTATCTATTGCTTGTTTTTATCACTAAGAAAAGCAGTACTCCAAATTGTTTTCTAATCACCCCCAAGATGGCTTATTATTAGCAAAATAATAATAGATATAAATCTCTGCTGAGGAATTATATTTAATATTGCTTAACGAAAACTGAAAGAGAAAACTGAAAAGTCTTTCTACAACACTCAAAAAATCCTAAAATATAGGGAGTCCATTGCACGATGGCATCAACTGAAGTCAGATTATTAACTCAACATGTGATCAGGAAAGTGTGTTTAGTAAATGCTTTAACTGTGAGACTATGTTAAGAGTAGGTTAACATGATGAGCGTTAAGGAAGAATACAATGATTGTGCACTAATAAAAATGTAAAAAATAAATGTCACATTTTTTCTTCCAAAGAATTTCATAAATTAGGAGACTTCCTAATAGCTTTCTGAGCTTGGCTGCCCAGATCTTCTCAAGATTCAGGAGGGACTCAATAGATTTATTTACCCTCCTAGACCTACCTGGAGTCACCAGCATTGTCCACATTCCTGACCTGACCTTTGACCTGGCTGTAGTGAAGGACCCCGTTCTAGTCATTCCTCTTTGCAAATCCCAAGGAGCCATGATGATCAACGTCTTTCTGGTCTCCTCTTCCACAGGGTTCTCAACACTGTCCATTTGTCCTTTCAATCTTTAAGGCTACCAAGGGAGCCTTTTAGGTGGTATGGCTCACTGTCAGCAGTTAACAGAAGACATATCAAGTCCTGGAGAAGCAAGGCCTGCTGTTCCCAATAGCCCACGGAAATAAGCTCCTGGATGCATTCTAACTCAGAATCCTTTTGGTAAGTGTGGGATGTAGAAGCACAGAACGATAAAATATCAGAACTGGAAGGACCTTAGAGACCTCTTCCCATAACCACTTCCTTTTAAAGATGGGGAAAATGAGACACATAGGTGGTCAATGGCAGAGCCAGACTAGTGCTTAGATTTCCTGATCCCAATCCAGTGATCTTTCCACTATGACATACTCTAGAATATGATTCTGAAATGATGTCCACGTGAACGTGACGTTCACATAAATGTGAACGTCCATTGCTTGACATCAATGCAATTTCCAGCAGTTACCAGGTTAATCACTGATTCTAAATCCTACATACTATTTGCCTTTTATCTCATAAATATGACCATTTATCAGATTTGCCTTTTCTCTCGTCCACTACCTGAACTATTTCCATAATATGGTTAGCATTTTCCCAAAGAAATAAGTCTAGATTACAGATAATAATACCTTGAGTCTGTGTGACACATCAGCTCCAAAGAAAGCAACAAGTTTATAAACATCATCTCAATTAACTCCATAAGTATTTGGCTGTAAATAACTTTTTTTCCTAAGATAAAGTATAAATAGGTGATACTTGAAAACGGTTCAACTGCATAATCTACAAAAGTCCATTTCCTGCTCGGTGTTTTTGATCTGCTATTCATTATATTTTAAAAATCATATTACAAGAAAATCCCCATATTAATGCATAGTTCCAAGTTCCAAATATCCGAGATATATGCTAGGCCAGCACATGCTGTCTGCTCACCCACTGTCACAGTAATGAAGCATTACTGTGACTTTTCTCAAGTTTTAATATTCAGCAGGTTTCTGTAGAGTATTTCAGGAACACCATTAATCACTCCACCACCTAAGAAAAGGAGTTGGTAATAGTGCAGGGTATGGACAGTAAGTTCAAACGAGGAAAAACTCACAGATCCCCCACCTCAGTGGCTCGCTCATAATCCAAGAGCTATAAAACCATCACTACACAACGATTACAAGCGTTCAAAAATGTTTGTTAAATGAAAGGATGTTCTTTTTATAGCTGTTTTCATTCAAATGCAACAATAGCTCCTTTCCACAGGTACCCAAATATGCACAGCAAAGCAGAGGTGAGAGTCTCTTTTTTCTTTGAGATCTTTTAATATTTTACAAAAGTCATATTGCATTGTCTCTGTGTACTTACCTGTTCATTTTTCTATACCAGCTTGTAAATTTCCTAAGGGCAGAAACTATACCTTACTCATGGCTCTATCCCAAGCCTAACACACCGGTACTTAGTAGGAACTCAGTATGTTCATAGGATTAAGCGAATAAATGAATTAATACTTTAGTAACAGCACTTATCACTCAGGTCTTTCGGATATATAGAGAGTATACATATCTGTATATATATGTACACTATACACATATATACCTGCATATAGACATATGACAGATTGTGGACTCTTCATCCTTAGTGCCAGACACCTAGTAGGTACTCAATAAATCATTGATAAGTGAAGATGAAAAAAAAAGGAAGAAAGAAAGTGGGATAGAGAAAGAGGAAGAGAGTGGTGAGTAATCATGAAAGACCATTTATAGAACAGATTGAAAAAACTGTTCAAGCCAATTTGTGCATTGGTGAATGCAACACAATCTTAGCAGCCATAGATTTAACTTCCACGTTTTCAACAATTCGAGAGCAGCCAAAAAGGTCCATGACAAATAGTAATTTGTAATTGTACCAAGGTTGTGAATAAAACTCATTTACAGTTCAATTTTGTGCACTAGAGGTGGTCATTTGGCTGGTTAATAAGCCAATGTGAGCATCCAGGAGCCTCATCAAAGCAGAGTTCCTCTTTACTCCACACACATACCTGACTGCTGCTGCGGAGACTCCAATAACTGGGCCCAATAGATATAAATGAATGATCTTCAACCTCAACTGACCCTAAGGCTACATTTCGCTAGTAAGCTCCTTCTTCTACACTCTTCAATGATAGTTACACTGTCTTCAAAACTCCCCCCGGCGCCACCCCTTTCCTTACACTTTAAAAAGCCATCTGTTATTGACTGAATTTTGTGGCGCTTAGAATTCATATGTTGAAACCTTAACCTCAAAATGTGACTGTACCCACAGATAAGGCCTTTAAAAGGGTGATTAAGTTAAAATGAGGCCATTTCGGTGGTGGACCCTAATCCAATCTGGCTGGTGTCCTTGTAAGAGGAGATTAGGACACATAAGAGATACCAGAAATGTGGGAACACAGAGGAAAGGCCACATGAGGACAAAGAGAGAAGGTGGACATCTGCAAGTGAAGGAGAGAGGCCTCAAGAGACACCAAACCTGCCAACACCTCGATCTCAGACTTCAAGCCTCCAGAACTGCGAGAAAACATACTTCTGTTGTTTTACCCACCCTGTCTGTGGTACTTTTATGGCAGCTGGAGCAAACTAATACACCATCATAGAAGAAATATTTTCTTTTTTTTTTTTTGAGACAGAGTCTCGCTCTGTCGCCCAGGCTGGAGTGCAGTGGCGTCCCGGCTCACTGCAGTGAGTGACCTCCGTCTCCCAGGTTCATGCCATTCTCCTGCCTCAGCCTCCCGAGTAGCTGGAACTAGAGGCACCCGACACCATGCCTGGCTAATTTTTTGTATTTTTAGTAGAGATGGGGTTTCACCATGTTAGCCAGGATGGTCTCGATCTCCTGACCTCATGATCCACCTGCTCTGCATCCCAAAGTGTTGGGATTACAAGCATGAGCCACCATGCCCGGCCCTGAGGAAATCTTATTAGTAAGGGTTAAGAGTATGAACTCTGAAATCAAACAGTTCTGACTTAAGACCTTGGATCTATCTCCACTTAACCCCAATTTCCTCATCTGTAAAATGGGGATAATTATATCGACTTCATAGGTCTACTGTGATTATTGTGCTATTGTGATTACTGTGCGAGTGGATACTTTGCACAGTGCCTGCTATACACTCCATATATATTAAATAGTAGATATCAAATACCTACTAGCATCTCCTTTCCTTGTCCTGTCAAACACCAATCCCACCACTCACTGGGGCTCTCCATCCATCAGTGTGTCTCCTATGGACTTAATCTCTTCCCCTTTGCTAAATCATTTCTACCAGGATTCAAACAAACTGTAGAATCTCCCTTGTCGACGGGAAAGAAAAAAACCTCTCTCCTGCCTTTCCATTCCCCCTCCAGCGACAGGTCTCTGCCTTCAGAGCCAAGATGAGGAAGAGTTGTGCACACATTCTCCTCTCTCTGTCACTTCCTGTTCCTCCTTCCACTCACTCCAGTTTGGCTCCCACATCCACCACTGTACTGAGTCCTTTTCCCACAATCATCTGGAGCTTCCAGATTGCCAATCCATTGGGTACTTTCTGATCACCATTTTCCTAGGCTTTTCAGAGCATTCTGTACAGTTGATCCCTCCCTCCTTCCTTCTTGAAACTCTCTCCCCTTGGCGTTCCAGATCCCACATTCCGCTGGTCTGCCCCCCGTGGAATGTATCCTTCTTCAAGTGCTTTGCCACTTCCCCCTATTGCTTGATGTCTAAGTGTTGGAATTCATCAGGGCTCAGTCCTAAACTCTCTGTTCCTCTCTCTTGGTATTCTCCCCATAGGCAATCCCAACCATCCACAGGGCTGTCAGGACCGTCCAGGGGCCAACTACTCTGAAAAGTCTGTCTCCATCCCAGGAGGGTAGCTCTTGTGAATAACAGGCCTCATCGATTCAATTTCTCCACTTGGGAATCTTATAAATATCTCAAAGAAAACATGTCCGACATTGACTCTTAGGTCTCCCTTGCCCCAAGAAAGAAGCCTACTCCACCATCTATGTAATCCACCTAGTCACTCAAGCAAAGCATTCTAAAGTTCATCCTTGACAGCCCCTATTCCCTGCCGTACCTCACTCCTCTAATCCAATCCATTGCTAAGTCCTATTAACCACTAAGTCTTATCACTAAATCCTATCAAATACATCTCCCAACTGTCTTCTGTTCTTTATCGTCACCGTCGTTACTCAGCAGCAGCATCTCCTGATCAAGTCTAACAGCCTCCTAACTCATTTTTCAGATTTCTTTTTGCTTCTCTCCACTCTTTCTCCTCAGAGCAGCCAAACAGATCTTTTTAAATTATAAACTGCTTCATACTGTCATAAACAATAACCACTGCTCAGAGTACTTCATGGGCTGCCCATTGTCTTCAGGACAAAATCCCAAATCCTCCTTAGTGTTGTTAAAGTCCCTGCCTATCTTCCACCCTAATCTCATGACACAAGAGCCAGACACTGTTGTGCTTATTTATTTTATTTTATTTTATTTTATTTTTGAGACAGAGTCTTGCTCTGTCACCCAGGCTGGGGCGCAGTGGTCTGATCTCCGCTCAGTGCAACCTCCACCTCCCGGGCTCACGTGATTCTCCTGCCTCAGCCCCGCCAGTAGCCGGGATTACAGGCGCTGGTCACCGCGTCTGGCTAATTTTGTATTTTTAGTAGAGCCAGGGTTTCACCATGTTGGCCAGGCTGGTCTCAAATTCCTGGCCTCCCAAAGTGCTGGATTACAGGCATGAGCCACCACACCTGGCCCCTTTTTTCCTTAACACTGTTTTTTGCTTTTTTGTGTTTCTTTTTTTTTTTTTTTTTTGCTTGAAAACCTTTCTATGTCCTTGTCCCTCTTCATAGAGTGCTTTCCCTCCACATTTTGTGGGACTAACTCCTACTCATACTTCAAAACCGACTTTAAGTGTCCCTTCCTCATCATGAAGGTCTTTGCAAACTTCCTTGTCTGAAATGATTCCCCAGTCTCCACCTTCATTTCTTTCTGTGTAACACTCTGCGGTTTTGTCCAGAGCAGTGAGAACAACTTGTAATGATGTGTTTATTTAGGTAACTGTTGACTGTCTTTGCTAAGTGAACAGTGAGCTTTTTGTTATTGTATACCCTCGGTGCCTATTAAGTATTGAATTTGCTGAGTTCCTAGTAAGGATGAAAATAGACAAGGCAGGAAGGGAAATAATGGCCTTTTACAGCTGTTCAACTTTGTGTCTTTATAAAAATAGCCCAGGAGGCCAACTATTAAAACTGTGATGAAAATGAAGAAAAAAAACAAAAGGGGTCTGTGTATACACAAATTTAATCTCTGTTCGATATTTTACTGCCCATTCTATCCTCACCGTTTCTTAAGGGCTTTGCTACTTTTTGGGAGTAAAAGCCATAAAAGCAAAATTCACTCATAGACTAAACAGTACTTTAACAAAATTGGGATTGCATAAAACATAACTTTTAAATCTTTCTTCTTTAAGTCTTAAGCATTTTCCTATGTCACTAAATATTTTTAATGGAGATCGATCCCTATTTTTGAAAAATTTAATTAGTAATGCTCATTATCATAAAAGGAAAAAATTCAGGTAAGCAACATGAAGAACATAAAAACACCTAAAGGGCCCACTACTGAGAAACAACTGTAGTTAACATTTTGGCATGTTATCCTTCTAGAAAATTTTCTCTGCATAAATACACATTTACCAGAATGGGATTAAACTGTGTATAGTTTTAGAATCTGCTTTCCTCACTTTCTAGGCACTTCTGTATCATCATTTTAATGGTTTTATAATTTCCTTTATGTAAGAGAACCATAATTTACTTTACCAATAATCTATTTGTGAGATTTTGGGGTGTTTTCCAGTATTCTATTCAATGCTGCAAAGAATATTCTTTTCTTTTCTTTTACTTTGCTTATTTTTTGTAGAGACAGAGTCTCACTATACTGCTCAGGCTGGTCTCGAACACCTGGGCTAAAGGGATCCTCCTGCCTCGCCTCCCAAGTGCTAGGATTACAGAAGTGGGGTGCCACGCGAGACCAGAATATCCTTTTAAATACTCTATGTGCACACATCTTTAATTATTTCCTTAGAATAAATTTTTAGTTATGAGATTGCTGAGTCATATGGAAAACACTCATTTTTAAAGCTCTTGGTAAGAATTAAGAAATCGTCCTTCAGAAAGACAGTACCTGTTTACATATCAGCAGAGTATATACATCATTAAGTGTGAATAACATCTCTTGAGCATCCACTACGTTCCAGGTGCTCTTTTTTTCTTTTCTTTTCTTTTTCTTTTTCTTTTTTTTTTGAGAAGGAGTCTTGCTCTCTTGCCCAGGCTGAAGTGCAGTGGCACGATCTCGGCTCACTGCAACCTCTGCCTCCCAGGTTCAAGGGATTCTCCTGCCTCGGCCTCCTGAGTAGCTGGGATCACAGGTGCGCACCACCACACCCAACTAATTTTTTTGTATCTTTAGTAGAGACGGGGGTTTCACCATGTTGGTCAGGCTGGTCTCGAACTCCTGACCTCGTGATCCACCTGCCTCGGCCTCCCAAAGTGCTGGGATTACAGGCGTGGGCCACCGTGCCCGGCCTTTTTTTTTTTTTTTGTGAGATGGAGTCTTGGTCTGTCTCCCAGGCTGGAGTATAGTGGCTCGATCTTGGCTCAGTGCAAGCTCTACCTCCTGGGTTCACATCATTCTCCTGCCTCAGCCTCCCGAGTAGCTGGGAATACAGGCGCCCGCCACCAAGCCTGGCTAATTTTTTTAATGTATTTTTAGCAGAGACGGGGTTTCACCGTGTTAGCCAGGATGGTCTCAAACTCCTGACCTTGCCATCCGCCTGCCTTGGCCTCCCAAAGTGCTGGGATTACAGATGTGAGCCACCACACCCGGCCTTATATACTTATCTTTAACCCTAGCAATAACTTTGCAAGGTGGTCACTATCATTACCATTAAAAGTTGAATAAACCAAAGCTCAAAAACAGTAAGTGACTTGCCCAAAGGCACAAAGCTAATAAGTATAAAACTGATAGTTTAACAGGCTGCAAGCCATGCTTTTCCGCCAGACCACATTGTTCTTTAATTATTTTTACTGGTTTAATAATATTCAGTGATACAGATTTAGCATGAAATATGGACACTTCCCCTGTTCTATTGTTCGCATTTAGGTTGTTTCCAATATTTCATTAAGTAAAACTGCAGTGAGCAGACAAAATATTAGACTATTTAGAAATTAGACTAGTTATTTATTTCTTAGAAAACACAAAACAAAACATGTTTACTTCATTAGTCCTGCCCTTTACTTCTTGAAAAATCAGATCCCTTTCACCCTTCAAGGCTCATCTTAAGAGTTACATTGGCCGGATGCAGTGGCTCATGACTGTAATCCCAGCACTTTGGGAGGCCGAGGTCAGGAGTTTGAGACCAGCCTGGCCAACATGGTGAAACCCTGTCTCTACTAAAAATACAAAAATTAGCCAGGTGCAGTGGCACCCACCTGTAATCCCAGCTCCTCAGGAGGCTGAGGCAGAATTTCTTGAACTCAGGAGGCTGGGGTTGCAGTGAGCTGAGATCACGCCACGGCACTGCAGCCTTGAGTGAAGCCTTCTAATTGACGCTGGACATTATCAATAGCTCTCTTTTCTGACTACCCAGAGCATGTATTATCTGCTTCCAAAATTTTTGCACTTCATTATATCAATATTCCACTGATTATAAACTGTTCTAGATGGTTCTAAATTAGTTTCATGTTTGCAAATCTGGTTTCCCTAACAACACTTTAAGATCCTTGGAGACAAAACCATGTTATATTACATTTGTACTCCCTTGGGACTTGTCACAATGCTAGGTACATGGCAGATGGTCAACAGCAGCACAGTGGTTGAAATGAATTGAAAGTTTAAATGTCAGTTATCTTTAGTCCTATTAATATTTCCTAAATAACTGCTTTAAAATTCTAATATCATTTACACTAATAAGTAATTTCAAGATGAAATTTGCTTGTATAACATGCAAATAATGCAGTACTCTTTTTCATGATTTATTTCCTTCCATCTCTCATTCCAGTGGAACCCCCAAAATTTTATAGGTTTTTCATTATCACTTGCAGTACTCATTTTTTTCCTGCAAATTGGCTACTCCAACTTTATTTTTAATTACTTAGACCCCAAACATGTTGAGTCATGGTGTTACCACGATGCCCTGCAGAGATCCCTGGGAGGGAATGTGAGTATGTGAGTTCCCTCCTACAGCTATGTGTGACTTCAAGCAAATCATTTAATATGTATAAGCCTCAGGAGTTCTTATTTGTTTGTTCTGCTCTGTTTTTGCTAAATGAGAAATTAAAGTAACATTTTCCCCACATTCTTTGCCAGTGCTAGTTATTAATATTGTAGATTTGATAGTATATGTCCTAATTCCATCTTAATTTTTTATTGCTTTCTTCTTGCATGACATAAAGCCTAAGATTTTACAGATGATTTTCTGTCATTGCCCCCTTATAAGCCATTCATCTTCTTTTCATTCTAAGCTGTCATTAAGAAATGATAGACATAAATAAAGAGGATGTGGACATATTTCACAAATGTGTGTTGTTATAACTATTCACTACAATGGTTTAAGTAAAAATCATGCCTGATACCTTTTTAAATTTTTCTCTTGACTAGCAGATCAATAAGGAATCAGACATCCTCCTCAATTACCTGCCACTGCATATCTGTCTTTACTCACTATTTTTGTGTCCTTCATATAGACTAGTGATTCTACTTATTGACCCTACTGGTTCTGTCTAGAAATCAACTCCAGGGTCTACTCTCTTCTCCATCCACATTGACATCACCTTAATTCAAGCTTTTGTAATCTTTTCCCTAGATTAACTGCTGTGATGTCCAGACTGATTCCCTTCTGATCCTTTTTCCACATGACACCCAGTGTGATCTTTCTCAAGTTCAAATCTTCCTCATTTTCTGCTGGTTGAAATCCAAACAATTAACTTAGCATATCGAGCCCAGCATGAAAAGCTCCCTCCTCACCTGTCAGGTTTCACCTTCTGCCTCTTTTCCTTGTGTCCCACACTTCAGTCATACTGACTTGCAAAAACTCTAACTCATGATGTTGCTATTCCTCCATGTTTCTAGACACATTATCTACTATGGGAATGCAATCCACACTTCTTTGCCTGGCTAAATTCTAAGAATTCTTTAAAGCTTAGCTGTACCCATTTCCCCAGTAGATAACTAACCTTCCCACAAACCACATTACATGCATCTCCTCAGCACGTTCATAGCACATGGGACTTCCCTCTATCATGGATGGCATTTATCAACGCATGCTACAATTATTAACTCAACGGCTGTCTCCTCCACTAGGCTATCAGAACCTTCAGATCAGAAATGGTCTCTTTAATTTTAGTATACCCAGCATTTAACAAGTGTCTGGTCCTAAATGTTTGTTGAATGACTGAATGAAGAAATGAAGAAATGAATGAATGAATTGCCACAGGACTCTTGGTACAATGAAGCAGTTCAGAACTTATGTTCCTTTCATGGGCTAGTTTTGAATCTTGAATATAACAGGAAAGTTTCCACTACCTCCTCTTCCTACTACTCATAGGAAGAACAATTTGTATCATAAGAATTACTTGTATCACTTTCCTCCAGAATCCCCCAATTCCACCACCATCCATTTTGGGGTATGGAGCTGGTCTGGCTGAAAGCTTAAGAATGGAATAAGGATGGGATCATATCTTCAAGGATAGAGTGAGATCAAAGAATATCCATTCCAAGAGTCAGAAGGCCAAACAGAGAGCCCCACTCTAAGGAACTAACTGTGCGAGAAGCCAGGCATGGCCTCATGGTTATAGGATGATATGTGCCCCTCTCTCACCCTGACCAGCTCAGAGAACACTCAGAGCAGAAGCATATAAATATTTTTCATTTTCTGAGTCAGTCTTGACTGAGATTAGAGCTATGTACCTCTAGGTGCAGGAAAGTGAAACACCTTTCATAGAGGAAAATCTCTAAGAAGGACATTTTGGGAAAAATAATCTTAGGAGGAACGGTAGAAAAAATACAGGGCTTAGCACAGCTAACATTGGCCCTATTCTATTCAGAATGAGTTAGATTCCCTTCCTCTGTTGGATTAGAGCCACAGAGAAGAAGCCCTGAGGGTAGAAGGTATCCAGGCTACCCCACTGGCAGACACTCATCATCTACCTTCAATAGTCACCATCTGTCCCCTTCTACTCTTTCTCTCTTTTTTTATTGCTTAAAGATTTAAAGCATATCCTATTCATCACATTATTTAACTTATCAATATTTTCATATAATTTCTCACTAATAAAGACATTAAGAATATAATGACATACTATTATCACAACATTAACAAATAAATCCTTTAATATCAGAAGCCAAACAAGATTTGAGGGGAATTTTCCAAATTCCATATGCTCCCTTCCCTCATTCACAGATTAGCAACTATCACCTGCACTCACCAGTCTCCTAAGGAAAACCACACAAACTCTGAGAACATGGGCCTTGGGGTTTCTTAGTTTCCATTTCCAGCCACATGTTCCAACTTTTCCAAGTATTTCATCATCCACCTCATCATACATCTGTAATTTTCTGCAGCTCCTACAAGAGTCACCTCAACCCTCCTCCCTGCGTCATCTCAACAATGACAGCTTTTCACACACACAAACACATACACAATCCATTTTACTGATGGGAAAAACAAAACAAAGCAGAGGCACCAAGAGTCTAAGTCCAGGGTTTATTTGAATTCTGGCTTTCTATTTACTATGAGAATGTGGACAAAGTCATGAACTTCTCTGAGTCTCAATTTCCTAATTTATAAAATGGGGGTAATTATATCTATCTCACAGAGTTGCTATAAGGACTTTAAAATGTTGCATATATAAACTACCTAGCACAATGACTAGCACATAATAGATAATAAATTACTACTATAATTAGCCATTACAGGTGAGTTTCTCTTCTTCCCCTTTCCCAGTTCAATACTGTCCCTTAAAATGGCATAACCTATGGAGTAAAGAAGACAGAAGACATACTAGTGATCTTGTGTCATCAATAAAATCAAGAATAGCCCCCTACACACACACATACATAGACACACGTGCACATGCAAGGTGCGCACACACACACTCTACTGCTGCATGTGGTACTAAAATTTATTCTATATTCAGAGATTTATCTTGTAAAGAACAAAAGACAAATGCAGCTAATAAAAAAGATATATTCAGAAATGGAGATGTGCGGAGAACAAGGCGACAATGCACTGTTTGACAACTGTAGCACACAGGCAGAGTTCTTTGCAAATCCTTGATCAAAGAAAGATCTTCTCTTTTGAGGAAGGTCATCTTCTTTAACTGAAAGCAAAACCTCATAAAAGACACAAATGAAGGGTTGTGGAAGAGGATACACAGGTAGAGAGGCTGAACAGCCCCAAGGATGTCAAATGTCACAAATGGCATTGTTAAACTCTTCCAAATCTTTGCATACTTACATACATAGTCTTCAGCCAGTTTTGGTTTCAGGTAGCAAATTTTACCTGGCACTTTCAGCAGACAGGGGAGGTCAGCAAAGAACATTCCTGTTCTTTGGCAAGTGACTCCAACACTATCATCATCATTAGCATCATCAACATCATCATCATCATCATCCATTACATTTGTATGGCCATTTACATTTTTCAAAGTACTCCACATACATTATTCAATTAAATTTTTTCAGCATTTAACATGTGAAAAGCAAAATGTCCAGTCTAGGGAATTTTAGACATTAGCAACAAGTTAAGCAGCTAAAGTGAAAGGAAAGATACTGGTGTTCTTATTCATTCATCAGATAGTGATTAATGAAGCACTTCAATATATCAACATAAATAAGACAAAATCCTTACCTCTAGAAGGTCACAATAATCACAATAATAATTCTAAATTCTGAGTGTTTACTATATGCTGGTAAACATAAAAATAGTTGTGTTGCTATTATTTCCATATTACCAATGAAAAAACTGAGGCTGAGAGAGGTTAAGTAACTTGCCCAAGATCATGTAGGAGGTAAATGACAGAGCCATTTCCTGATATGTCACCTATAAAGAGAAACATTTGAACTAGCTGTGACCCCCACTGCACATTTTAGTACACTAATTATGTATACACACACACACACATCTGTACATACATACATAAAACCATCTAGTTAGCTTTCATACATGAATTAGTAAGACCTAATACCTGTCAATGGAAAAAAGTCTAGGCCAGATGTGACGGCTCATGCCTGTAATCCCAGCACTTTGGGAGGCTGAGGCAGGTGGATGACTTGAGCTCAGAAGTTCAAGACTAGCCTGGGCAACATAAGTGAGACCCCATTTCAACAAAATAAAAATTTTTTAATAACCAAGTGTCATAGTGATACCTGTAGTCCCAGCTACTTGGGAGACTGAGGTGGGAGAGTGGCTTGAGCCCAGAAGATTGAGGCTGTGAGCCTTGATGGCACCACTGCACTCCAGCTTGGGTGACAGAGTGAGACTCTGACTCAAAAAAAAAAAAAAGATTTAAAAAGTCTAAACATGGAACTGCTTCCCGGGTCCCAGAGATGGGACTCTTGCAATAAAGAAAAGGGAAAAAAAATGTATTCCCCTCAAACAAACTATTCCTCCTCAAAAAAGGAGGTTTCTATTCCAGTTTCTAATGCACTATTGGTCAAGAGAGTTTGTACTAGAAACTTTGAAAGTCAGATTCATTTCATGATGTGATGAAGAAATTGATACAGGCAGTGAATTTTCTTCAAGTTGAATGTTGGATATGTAATAATTTGACACAGAACAGGGAAATCTATTCCATTTTGATGCAACTGGGTTAGCTTTTAAAGACTTGTTTTTCAAAGTTTACTGAGTAGCTTCCTCAGATCAAGATTTTGAAATTAGAGAATCTGAGGCCAAATTTAAGCACTTCCTACCCCACTGGAAGAATGACTCACAAGCTTGCACTTTCTAACTGATGAGATAAGACATTACTGTGCTTATTGTACTTGAAACTGCAAGGGGAGGGAGAGAAACAAGAGCATTACTGATCTTTTCAAGAAAGTATAAATGCAGACATATGGATTTAGCAAATGAAAACTAGAAAATTATTTAATCTCTCATTACTAAATGTCACTGAGCTCTCTATTTAAAAAATCATAGGTTTTTGAAGAACCGAGGAATTATTTGGGGAAAATTAAATAATTTTAGGGATATACGAAGGCCGATGACTATTTAAGTTTCTACAACTAAGTGCAATACTCAAGACGTATCTGAAGTATTAACCACCTATCCAATGTGGCTCAATTTCAAAACAAAATGATTGCACTGAAAATAAATTCTACTCCCTAAGAAGACACCGATAGCCCAGAATTGCCTAAACAAGAAGATGCATCGTAGCCAGCACTGTCCTTAAATGTCTGGCTATGTGGAAAACCTCTGGGAATTATTTGGGATCCACTTTCCTGTAGAAGCGCAATTCTCTTCCATGACAGTGCGAAAATTCAAGTTGCCATTCGTGATCAACCTGGAGTCAAAATTCAGATGTACTTTGATTCAGAACATACTACACAATTCAGAAGAATCATTCAGTCCATCACACAGCAAAATTTTTACTTGAACAAAATTGAACCACAATTAAATATAAAATTACAACTCTCTAAAGACTGTTTTTAAGACTCTTAAAACTATAATAGTATTGTTATAGTGTTTCCCATGTGCCAGGCACTGTTCTAAGCACTTTATCCTTTTAACTCGCTAAGCCTCACAACGATTCTATGAGGTAGGTGCTCTTTTATTTCCCTGCTCTTATTTCTTTACTGATGAGAAAACTGAGAAAATTGTTATCAATTTTAAAAATTCGACCGGGCGCAGTGGCTCACTCCTATAATCCCAGCACTTTGGGAGGCCAAGGTGGGTGGGTCATCCTGAGGTCAGGGGTCAAGAACAGCCTGGCCAACATGGTGAAACCCCATCTCTACTAAAAATACAAAAATTAGCTGGGCATGGTGGTGAGCGCCTGTAATCCCAGTTACTCTGGAGGTTGAGGAAGGAGAATCGCTTGAACCTGGGAGGCGGAGGTTGCTGTGAGCCGAAATCACACCATTGCACTCCAGCCCTCCAGCCTGGGTGACAAGAGTGAAACTCCGTCCCAAAAAAAAAAAAAAAAATTCATGCATTCCAGGTATAATCTGTTCTTTCACACATTCAGTAAATGTTCATTGTAGTTAACTATGTGCCAGTTGCTGGGGATGTAACAGTGCACAAGACAGCCACAGTCCCTGATGTCATGCAGCATATGAGAAAGTGTGAAAAATGAACGAAAAGACAGTAAATATTTTTTAAAGGTCTATAAAGATATTACAAGAGACTCAAATACAGACTAAAGAAGTGGCTGGGAAATGCCTTCTTGACACAGGATAGTCTGGGAAGACCTTTCAGAAGAGATAATATTTAAGTAAGACATGAAGGATGAGAAGATGCTAGGCATGGAAAAGTAAGAGAAAGGTTCTGGGTCAGGACTGCAAAGTGAAGACAATCATCTAAATCATACACAACTAAAATGTCACCAAATTGCAGTAAAAGCGTTTTTCAAAGACAAGAAGAAAAGGAGACAAGGCAAGAAAACACAAAGTGAGATCATTTTTGGAAGCTTGAAAGCCAATAGAGAAGTAGCAGTTGACTTGGAAGAGACCAGAAAAAGTCAAATCCCAGGCCAGCAGCAGTGCTAAGAACCAACTGATTCCAAAGCCAAGAACCAACTAGTGTGCATTTCAGGCTTCTCAAAAGGCACAGAAATGGCAGCAACAGATAGCTTTGGAACAAGAGGTAAGGGGCAGAAGAGGGTGCTAAAAACTGAAGGGGATTGGCTGAAAACTGTTTAAGAGCAATGAGAACCCTAAATTTTCTCCCCTACTTCACATGCCTGAGAGAGCACCTTTCCTCAACTCAGAAAATCTCAAGTTCATTGCCAGAAGAGAGACACATCAGAGGATTTCCGGAATGGCAGAGACCAAACAGAATGGAAAGCCAGGATGATCTACCTAACCAAGGGGATTTGCTGGCTATATGAAGTGTAAATGCTAAATGCAGAGCGCAACCAAACCCTGCCTTCCAACCCCTTGCAGCTAGACCCTTACCCTTCAGGATGGAGACTACAAGCCTCTTTTTTTCCTCCTTCCTTCTGTGAATCTGACTAAGTCAAAGAGGAAAGGTCTGAAGACAGTGACACCAGGGGTGCCCCCAGTAAATGGCCCTCTAACCTGCTCAGGTCAGCTTCTTAGTTTCAGCCCTTAATTGTGAGCAGACAGGGAAGGATGGCCAACAATCTAAAGAAAGCCTCTAACTGTAAGACCAGAAGGAGAGAAAATCAACTTGGAGAGAAAGAGTCTGTAGGGAAGAAGAAAACTTTATCTTAAAGAAACAAAAAAAACCTGTTACTAATATCAGAAAGATAAGATACTCTACCTGTGAATGAATGCTGTTGTGTTGTTAGAAAAACAACATACAGTGAAGAAAAAAAGTTTTTGTAGATCAAAAACATAATCCCAGGGATAATCAATAGAGGGTTTAGAAGATACAATTGAGAAAATTTCCCCAAAGTACAGCAATAGACAAAATAAAAGAGAAATGACAAATACAGGATAGCCAATATCAGAATATAAGGAGTTTCAGAAAAAGGCAATAGCAAAACCAAAAGAGTTAAAACCATTAACAAAATTAGTTAAGAACTTTTTAGATAAAGGCGGATTAAAAGAGCCCACCACAATGAGTAAAAATAGACACAGCAATGCACATTGTTATGAAATGTCAGACAAAGAAAAGACTATATACTTCTAGAGAATTTTTTAATTTTTTATATTACTTAAGAAAGATCAAGAATCAAAATGGCTTTCAAATTCTCCAAAGCAACACTGGAAACAAGATAAGGATGAAGTAATGCCTTCAAAACTCTGAAAAACAATGTTCTCAAAGCAGAATTCTACATTCAGGCAAACTACAAATCAAAAATAAAGGCATATTTAGACATTCATAGATGCACTGTTTCTCCTGGGAGAAGAAACACCCAGTTGTGTATCAAGCATAGAGGGCAATCAGTCAAGGTCAGAGCAATGTGGTTCGAGAGACAAATTCCTGAAAGTTGCCATCACCAAGAACCCCAGACCATGCTTTTAACCCAATGAAGAATGCCTCGGCAAGCATGGCCCAGATATTTGTTCTTGAGCCAATAAAGTTCCTACTTTCCTCCACAGTGGCCTCAAACAGCTAAGGACACTTCGTTTTACCCCCACAGAAAGTTTCTGCTTTGACCTGCTTCTAAGAGCTAGAGGCAGGTCATGTTGAGCTTAAGCAGAAAACATAGAGTAACCCACACCCTGACCACATTTCTGGTCAGAGGTCCCCTGGCCTACACGACAGCACCACCAAAGCCTCAACTGGGAGGAACCCCTTCTTTCCCAGGACTCACTTCTGACTTTGTTCAGTGACCTCCCAAAGAGGAGCTCTCAAGGAAGCTGAATTTAGATTGTGTCCCAGAAACTGTTTAGCACATCTTCATGATATGAAAGAGGGCATACAATTATGTATACACTTTCAAAAGTAATAATAACGTACACCCATTTACCCACCACCAGAATAAAAGATAGAACATTTCCTATATCTTATTTGTACCTACTGCTGATTTAATCCCCCCCACACACCATAGATATAAGTCCCTTTCTAATGTTTTCATTTATCATTCCCTTGCTTTTCAGTTTCATCCCCTGATGATGTATTATGCAAACATTAAATTATTTAATTCAAAAAATTGAAGGGCAAGCATGATCCAGTGGCATAAGAAAAACACAATATGCATATTGTCATTGTTGAGAAGGCTCCCATATTTACAAGTTGGTTTTTTTCTTTTTTTTTTTTTTAGAGACAAAGTCTTGTTCTGTTGCCCAGGCTGGAGCGCAGTGGTGCAGTCACTGCTCACTGCAACCTCAAACTCCTGGCCTCAAGCGATCCTCTGGCTTCATCTTCCCAAGTAGCTGGGATTAAAGGCACGCACCATCACGCCTGTGCCCTGTATTCATGATTTTTGATAATCATTTCTTTATTAAAGAATAAAGAGCTGCTGTGACTTCATTTTGACCCAGAAATAGAGAGTAGATGAATAGCCACAAACCTGGTTCTAAAGGCAGCAGCCATTTATTTAAGAAACGGATCTAAAAACCAGAGACTAGAGTTTAAGCACTCAAAAATAATCAGCTTAAATATGGTAAAAGAGGAGGATTCTGCAAAGAGGATGGTGGTAGCAGCATAGTTTTTGAGTCAACCCAGGGACCTCTGTTAAAAACAGACAGATCAATGAGGATAACAAAACCAAACACCCACTGACAATCTCTACAACAAAATTAGGAGACAAAGTATCACCGTGGACTAAATAGGAAAGGATGGGGACAGACTGCTGATAGCCACACAGCCATGTGGCTTCAGCATCTATGCAGGAAGACACAAAAGGAAGGCAGTCGGGTCTCTGACGGTCTTCAGAACAGAACTCTCAAGTCATCAACAGCTACTCACTGTAATCTGGGGCCCAGTCTGAAAACAGGAGTCAAAGCAAGGAGGGAGTTCCTCTGGTGATAAGATCTGAAAGTGATGGAGCAGATTCTAAAAACGAACAAACCAAAAACTACTTTCCTGAAGCAAGTGAGGGAATCCCACAAGGGAAAAAAAACCCTAAACTCTGGATCCCCAAACTCTGACATCTCTGACTGACCCCTGAACCACACAAGTACAAAATAGACCCAGCTAAAGACAAAAGATCTGAACAAAGTAAGGAACTGCTGCATGAGAACAGAGTTTGCAATTCAATCCCAGTCGGGAAAACTACCCATAAAACAAAGGAAACAACACCTCATCAGTGGGAAATAGTAGAGCCCAAAGTCTCCAAAACTTAACATTCATTACATCCGGGATACAACTCAAAATGGCCCAGAATAAGAAGAACCAAGAAAATAAAACACATTCCCACAAGAAAAGTCAGTATATTCTGATCCTTAAAGGAAATAGATGCTGGAACTAACAGATAAGGATTTTAATGAATTGCTAAAACTATCTTCAATTAAGTAAAACAAAACATGTTTTCAATGCATGAAACTCTCATCAGAGAAATGGGAAGTCTCAGCAGAAATTTTTTAAAAAATCATACAAGAAGAACAAGATGAAAATTCTAGAACTGAAAAACAATTTCAGAAATTAAAAAAATTAACCGAATGAGCTTACAGCCATTAGAAACAGACATGACAGAGGAAAGAATACGTGAAATTGAAAATAGAGCAATAGAAAGTATCCAAGGTGAAGAACAGAGGAAAAAAATGACTTAAAAAAAAAAAAAGAAGCGAGCCTCAGAGGTTGGTTAGGTAGCATCAAACAGTAAGAGGCACATATGTGTGATGGAAATACAAAAAGGAGAGGACAAAAAGAATGGGGCTGAGAAAATATTTGAGAAATAACGGCCAAAGAGTCCTCAGTTTGGTAACAGGCAGAAATTTTCAGACGTGAAATGACAAACACCAAGCAGAATGAACACCCAGAGGCCCAGGCCAATAGAAGCCCACATGACACTCAGACTGTTGTTGAAAGTCAAAGATAAAGAGCAGATGTTCAAACCAGCAAGAGAAAAACAATAATTTACATACCTTTTATGGATATTTGGCAAGTAATGGCTGAATGCACCTCTGAAACCAAGAAGGCCAGAGGGAATAACATTTTTAAAGTACTCAAAGGAAAATGTCGAAGCAAAATCCTGTATTCAGCAAAAATATTATTCAAGAATATAAAAGCAAAATAAAGACTTTTTCAGACAAAAGAAATCTAAAACATTTGGTCACAAGTAGAGCTGCACTACAAAATACGTGAAGGAAAGTTTTTCAGGCTAAAGAAAATAAATTTCAGATAGAAATTGGAGCCCTCAAAAAAAAAACAAAGAGTACCAGAAATGGTAAATATCTTGATAAATGCCAAAGACTATACTTTCTTTTTCCTGTTAATTTCTTTATTAACCATGTAATTTTAAAATTAAAGTTATAGCATTGTCTTGTGGGGTTTATAACATATGTAGATGTATTACATAAAATAAGTATAAAACAAAGAGGGATATGGGCCTATAAAGTTGCAAGATTTCTATATTTTAAATGAGGTAGTACATTATTAACTGTGAAAAATTAAGGATGTATATAATAATTGCTCAGTCAACCAGTATTTTAAAAATGCAAAAAAGAATATTTAAAAAGACAGTAGGAAAACTTTAAAGGGTGAAAGGAAATGAATGGGAAACATAAACCAGATAAACAGTATGTGAAGGTAGTCTGGAGTAGCAATATTAATATCAGATAAAATAGATTTCAAAGCAACATATATTAACAAGAATTAAAAAGACATTTCATAAAAATAAAACAGATATTCAACAGGAAAACATAGCAATCATAAAAGTGTATGAACCCAGTAACACAGCTTCCAAACACATGAAGCAAAAATGACAGATTTAAAGGGAAAAGGAATTCCATAATCTAAAGACTGCAATATGCCTTAACAGCAACTATTAGAAAAACTAGACAAAAATTAGCCAATGCATAGAAGATTTCAACACATCACCCAACAATTTAAAAATACATTTTGTTTTCAATTGGCACATAGAATGTTTACCAGTATAGACTATGTTTGAGGTCATAAAACAAGTCTTAATAAATGTCAAAAGATTGAAAGCATACAGAATATATTCTCTAACAAAAATAGAATTAAGTTAGAAATCAAAAACAAGATAACCAGGAAAATCCCAAATATTTGGAAATTAAACAACACACTTCTAGGCCAGGCACGGTGGCTCACACCTGTAATCCCAGAACTTTGGGAGGCCAAGGCAGGCAGATCATCTGAGGTCAGGAGTTTGAGACCAGACTGGCCAACGTGATGAATCCCCGTCTCTGCCGAAAATGCAAACTAGCCAAGCATGGTGGCGCATGTCTGTAATCCCAGCTATTTGGGAGGCTGAGGCAAGAGAATCGCTTGAACCTGGGAGGTGGAGGTTGCAGTGAGCTGAGATCGTGCCACTGCACTCGACTGTGGGCAACAGAGCAAAACTCCATCCCCCTACCCCGATCCCCCCCAAAAAACCACACACACTTCTAAAGAAAGAAACTCTGGGTCAAAGGAAAAAACTGCAAGATAAATTAGAGAATATTTTGAACTGAATAATGAAAATACAAAACTGGGCCGGGCGCGGTGGCTCAAGCCTGTAATCCCAGCACTTTGGGAGGCCGAGACGGGCGGATCACGAGGTCAGGAGATCAAGACCATCCTGGCTAACACGGTGAAACCCCGTCTCTACTAAAAAATACAAAAAACTAGCCGGGCAAGGTGGCGGGCGCCTGTAGTCCCAGCTACTTGGGAGGCTGAGGCAGGAGAAGGGCATAAACCCGGGAGGCAGAGCATGAAGTGAGCTGAGATCTGGCCACTGCACTCCAGCCTGGGTGACAGAGCAAGACTCCGTCTCAAAAAAAAAAAAAAAAAGAAAATACAAAACTGGTAGAATGCACCTAAATATGCAGGACTTAGGAAGAAATGCACGGCTTTCAAGTCCCTACATTAGAAAAGAAGAAAGACTTCAAATTAATAATATAGTTTTCACTTTCAGAAGCTAGAAAAAGAAGAGCAAATTAAAACCCAAACAAACCAAAGAAGGAAATGATATAAATAATTATGTACAAAAATCAATAAAATAGAAAACAGAGAAACAATAGAGAAAATCATTGAAACCAAAAGTTGGTTCATGAATAAAATTTATAAACCTCTAACTAAACAGGTCAAGAAAAAAGAGACATAAATTGCCAATATCAGAAATAAAAGAGGAACATAGCAATAAATTCTATAGATACAAAAAGAATTGTAAGGGATTATTATAAATAACTTTACACTAGTAAATGGCAACTAGACACATCTGTCAAACAGACAAAATGGACAAATTCCTTAAAAGACACAAATAACCATAACTGACTTAAGAAGAATTTAAAGCAAACAAAAATTGTGAAATCTTCATCAATTGAAGAAATTTTATTTAAAATTTGAAATCTTCCCACAAAAAAAAGAACCTCCAGGCTCTGATGGCTTCAATGGTGAATTTACCAAAAAATCAAGGAATCATTATCAATTCTACACAAACCTTTTAGAAAATATAGAAAAGGAAACACTTCCCAACTCATTTCATGAAGCCAATTTTATCCTGATTTCAAAACCAAAGATATCACAAGAAAACTACAGACCAGTGTATCCCATGAAAACACAGATACAAAACTCCCTAACTAAATATTAGAAAACTGAATCCAACAATATTTTTAGAAGAATACATTATGACCAAATATGGTTTAATTCAGGAATAAAGGAATGCAAGTTTGGTCTAACATTCTGAAAGGCTCAAAGCTTTCCACCTAACGTCAAGAACAAGACAAGAACACTCACTCACATCGCTTTTATTTAGCATCGTTCTGAAGGTCCTAGCCAGTGCAATCAGCAATAAAAAGAAATAAAAGGCATACAGATTGGAAAGGCAGATGTAAAATTATCTTTATTCACAAATGGCATAACAATGCATACTGAAAACCTTAAATTATACATATATTTTTTTCTTTTTTTAAACTACTCACCAAATATGTGAGTGTCACAGGGGTACAGGATATAAGACCAACATGAAAAAGCTATTGTATTTATCTATACTAACAACAAATAATTAGGAAATAAAACTTGAAAAAACAAATCCACGCACAAATATACTTAGGAATACATTTAATGAAAAGATGTGACAACTACCAAATACTGCAAAAGAGAATTAAACAAGACATAAATAAGTTTAGATATATGTCATTCCAAGGAATGATAAGAAAGTAATCCTCTCCAAATGGATCTATAGACCAAAATCCAAATAAGCTTCCTTTGAAGCAAATTACAAGTTGATTTAAAAATTTACATGGAAAGTAAAGGACTTAAAATAGTTGAAATAATTTTGAAAAATAAGAACAAAGTTGGAAGACTGATAGTACTAAAGATCATATGCCATTGACATAAGAATAGACTGAAAAAACAAAATAGAGTCCAGAGATAGACCCACACATATATGAGTGATTGACTGTCAACAAAGGTACCAGGATAATCCAATAGAGATAAGATACAACTGGATATTGTACATGGAAGTAATGAACCTCAAACTTTACCTCACATTATACATAAAAATTAACTCAAAAATGTTTATAAACCTAAATGTTAGAGATAAAACCATTAAACTTCTAGAAGAAAATACTGAAGAAAATTTTTGTGACATTGGTTTAGGCAAAGATTCCTTAAACAAGATACCAAAAGTGCAAATGATAAAAGAAAAAATAATTGAAAATGGGTTGTATAATTTAAAAGTCTTGCTTCTCGAAAGTCATTGTTAAGAAAACACAAAGGTAAACCACAGATTGGAAGCAAAATGTTTCAAAGCAACAAACTTGTATTCGGAATATATAAAGAACTCTTAAAACTCAATAAAAAGACCCAAAAAATCCAATAAAAATAGACCAAAGATTAGAACAGAAATTTCCCAAAAGAAGATATACAAATAGTCAACTGGCACATAAAAAAAAGGTTCAACATCACTAATCCTCAGAGAAATGCTCATTAAAACCACAAGATACCACTGCACACCAACTAGAAAGATTAAAGTTAAATAGACTGAATACCAAGTGTTGGTGAAGATGCAGATCAACTGAAACTCTGTCCTGCATTGCTGGTGGGAACATAAAATATTACAGCTACTTTGCAAAATAGTATAGGAACACCTTATAAAGGTAAACATTCATCAACCATATTATCAAGCAATTCCATTCCTAGGTATTCAACCTAGAGAAATAAAAACATATGTCCACATGAAACCAGGTATGCAAATATTCATAATGGCCCAAAACTGAAAACAACCCAAATTTCTATCAACGGGTGAATGGATAAACAAATTGTAATATACAAATGCCATGGACTATATAGAGCAATAAAAACAAAATATTAATTAACCCAACATGAGTGACTCTCCAAAACATTATGCTAAATAAAAGAAGTCAGACAGAAAGCCGGGTGTGGTGGCTCACGCCTGTAATCCCAGCACTTTGGGAGGCCGAGGCAGGTGGATCACGAGGTCAGGAGTCGAGACCAGCCTGCCCAACATGGTGAAACCCTGTCTCTACCAAAAATACAAAAAATTAGCCAGGCATGGTGGTGTGCACCTGTAATCCCAACTACTGGGGAGGCTGAGGCAGGAGAATCACTTGAACCCAAGGGGCAGAGGTTGCAGCAAGCCGAGATTGTGCCATTGCACTCCAGCCTGGGTGACAGAGCAAGACTCCGTCTCGAGAAGAAAAAAAAAGAAGTCAGAAAAGACTATGCACTGAATGATTCCATTTACATGAAATTCTATAAAAGGCAACACTAATAACAAAAAGGACAGCAATGTCTTCCTGGAAAAGGGAGTTGAAGGAAGGGATCAAGAGCAAAGGACACAAGGAATCTTTCTAAGATAAAGATAAGGGTATTTATTTATTTAGAGACTGAGTCCCATTCTGTTGCCCAGGCTGGAGTGCAGTGGCACGATCCCAGCTCCCTGCAACCTCGGCTTCCTAGGCTCAAGCGATTCTCCTGCCTCAACCTGCCGAGTAGCTGGGACTACAGGTGTGCGCCACCACGCCCGGCTAATTTTTATATTTTCAGTAGAGACAGGGTTTTGCCATGTTGGCCAGGCTGATCTCAGACTCCTTACCTAAAGTGATCTGCCCACCTCAGCCTCCCAAAGTGCTGGGATTACAGGCATGCGCCACTGTGCCCGGCTAATTTTTGTATTTTTACTAGAGATAGGGTTTTGCCATGTTGGCCAGGCTGGTCTCAAACTCCTGACTTAAAGTGATCCGCTCACCTTGGCCTCCCAAAATGCTGGGATTATAGACAGAAGGCACCATGTCTGGCCAGGATATGGGTCTTTATCTTTATGGTGGTAGTGGTTACATGACTGTATATTCTTAGCAAAATTCATCAGTCTGTGCTTTGCAAATTGGTGAATTTTATTATTTATCACTATTTCCACATAAACAAAAAGAGGACAAAATGACACGTACCTTACTATGTATGTATTTGGGCATGTCTACATTAGAAGACATGGTGATAGTAGTCAAATGCTTGTACTTAACTATAATGAATAAACTGAATTTATGCAAAATAAGATAATATTCAACTGAATGTTACTGACTTTTTATTTAAATTTAACATTTCAAAATAAGGGCTAAATAAATATATAGTTCTATATACATGCAGAATCACCACAAATAGGCTAGTTCACATGTAGACTAATAAAGGTATATTATATGGGTAATTCTGAAAAAATCTAAAATAAATAAAGGAAGAGATTTTTAAAGCATACAATAGAAAATGATCCATACAGAAGATATGTAAAAAATACCCAACACATGTATGATAGGGATTGCAAGGGACAATGCCAAACAATGGAACAAAACAAGCATTAAAACTATATCTTCAGAAACCGTATTTCCTAAAATAAAAAAAAAATCTTGAAATTATTGAAAGGACATACTGCAATCATTTCAGCACGACCCAACAATGAATCACATTGTAGTTAAGGCTACTTAAAAGGAGATTTAAAAAAAAAAAAGACTAAGCCACTAAGAAAACAAGATTGTCACTGGACTTTTCACCAATTCTTTTTTTTTTTTTTTTTTTTTTTTTTTTTTTTTTTTTTTTGAGACGGAGTCTCGCTCTGTCGCCCAGGCTGGAGTGCAGTGGCCGGATCTCAGCTCACTGCAAGCTCCGCCTCCCGGGTTTACGCCATTCTCTCACCTCAGCCTCCCGAGTAGCTGGGACTACAGGCGCCCGCCATCTCGCCCGGCTAATTTTTTGTATATTTAGTAGAGACGGCGTTTCACCGTGTTAGCCAGGATGGTCTCGATCTCCTGACCTCGTGATCCGCCCGTCTCGGCCTCCCAAAGTGCTGGGATTACAGGCTTGAGCCACCGCGCCCGGCCACTTTTCACCAATTCTTAATGCCAAAAAAAATGAGGTGACAAATTTAAAATACTCAAGTTGGCGAAATATAAGTCAAAGATTTTATATCCACCCAAGCTGACCTCCAAGTACAAAGTTGCAAACTATTATAAACTTGCCAAAACTCAAACTATTATAAACTTGCCAAAACTCTGTAAGTCCTTCCTAAAGGATCTATTAGAAATGGAGATTAGGACAACGAAAAAGACTGAAAGACAGCAGTATAAGAATGAGTGATGAGTATTAAATATAAATTTACCTGTAAAACAAAGCTAAACCACGATTATAAGAAACAAAATACAGTAGCTATAGGCCGGGCGCGGTGGCTCACCGACTGTAATCCCAGCACTTTGGGAGGCCGAGGCAGGCTGATCATGAGGTCAGGAGATAGAGACCATTCTGGCTAATACGGTGAAACCCTGTCTCTACTAAAAATACAAAAAATTAGCCAGGTGTGGTGGCGGGCACCTGTAGTCCCAGCTACTTGGGACGCTGAGGCAGGAGAATGGCGTGAACCCGGGAGGCGGAGCTTGCAGTGAGCCGAGATCGCGCCACCGCACTCCAGCCTGGGCGACAGAGCGAGACTCCGTCTCAAACAAATAAAAAATTTTAAAAAAGAAAGAAAATACAGTAGCTATAATACAATTATCAATCAGGGGGCATGGAGGGTATACGGATATGATTCTCTAATAGGTATTAATTGTAAACAAAATGACATTATTGTATATCAGATACCGGGTCAGAAGGAGGGGAGACAGAAGAGGTTACAAGCTAATTGCAATATTATTCAATGTAGGGAACTAGTTAGTCCAAAAACGAGTGGACTAGCAGTATTATGTAGAAGTCTTAGTATAAAGTTAACCAATAGAAAAAGATGAGCAAATAAAACCCATTGCATAATGAAACAGTTTAGATATAAAATACCTAAAAATAAAACAATATGATAGAACTGAGGCCAAACATATTAATCATATCAATAGATGTAAATGGGCTTAACTCACCTATTAAAAGAAAAGGATTTTCAGATTGGCTAACAAAGCAAAATCCAACACTATGCAGAATACAAGAGACACACCTAAGACAAAGAGACTCAAAAGAGTTAAAAATAAAAGGATGGAGAAAGATATATCAGGCAAACACAAATAAAAGGAAAATGGGGTCATAATTGTAATATCTGACAAGGTGGAATTCAGACCAAAAAGCATTAAAATAGATAAAGAAGTAACCTTTATAATGTTTAAGGCTACCATTCACAATGAAGATATTAGTTATTAGTATTTATGCACCCAGTAACACAGTAATAACTTCGATTAAGCAGCAACCAACAGAATATACAAGGGGAAATAGATAGAAACAAACTAATAATAGGAGACTTTAGCATACCTCTCACAATCCAAGATCAAGTGGACTAAAAGTTAATAAAAGTTATAAAAGACCTAGACAACATTAATAAGGTAGATCTCATATAGTATACATCAAACTCATATTATTGTATCAATAATAATAGAGATTACAACTTATTTTTAAATACATATGTGGTAGTCACAAAAACTAACTGAATCTTATGACACAGCAGAAACCTCAATGTGCTAAAGAACAGAAATAATGTAAATAGTAATGTAAATAGTAAATAAGGCAATACAATTAGAAATCAACAACAAAACAGAAAAACAAAAATGCCCTTCCACATGGAAATGTATACACTTTTAAACCACTCTTAGGTCAAAGGCAAATATACAAAATTCAATTGCAGAATTTCTTGAAAATAGTTATAATAAAGCCTGACATTACCAGAATCTGTAGGCTATAACTAAAGGAAGTGTCAAAGAAAAATACATTGCATGAAATGCCTATACAAATAAAAATAAAAATAAAAAAATTAACAGCCAACTCAAAAAGCTAGACGAATACCAAAATAAAACAAAGAAATCAAGGAAAAAATAATCAGAAATTAATAATAAAAACTGAAATTAATTTAGAAATGCTAAAAACTAGAATTAATCAATCAATAAATAAAAATAACTAGTTTCTTGAAAAAGAAATCAACAAAATAGACAAACCACTAACTAACCAAACTTTTTAAAGGGGGCAGGGGAGAAAGCACAAATACACAACATTAAATACAGTCATCCCTCAGTATACACCAGGGATTGGTTCCTGGACCACCCCCACCCCTAACCTCCTGCAGGTACCAAAATCCTTGGATGTTCAAGTCCTTTTTATAAAATTATATAGTATTTGCATATAACCTTTGCACATCCTTCTGTATACTTTCAATCATCTCTAGTTTATAATACTGAATACAAAGTAATGCTACAGGAATAGTTGTCATACTCTATTGTATTTTTTTATTGCACTATTTTTACTGTTTTTATTTCCCAAATATTTTTGATCTACTGTTGGTTGAATCCATGGATGTAAAAACCCCCAGATACAGAGGGCTGACTGTATGCATTAGAAATGACAAGCAGAGGAGGGCGGAGCAAGATGGCCGAATAGGAACAGCTCCAGTTTTCAACTCCCAGCGCGAGCGACACAGAAGACCGGTGATTTCTGCATTTACACTGAGGTACTGGGGTCATCTCTCTAGGGAGTGCCGGACAATCGGTGCTGGTCAGCTGCTGCAGCCTGACCAGCGTGAGCTGAAGCAGGGCGAGGCATCGCCTCACCTGGAAGCGCAAGGGGAAGGAAATCCCTTTTCCTAGCGAGGGGAACTGAGACACACAACACCTGGAAAATCGGATAACTCCCACCCCAATACTGCGCTTTAAGGAAACAGGCACACCAGGAGAATATATCCCATACCTGGCCGGGAGGGTCCCACGCCCACGGAGCCTCCCTCACTGCTAACACAGCAGTCTGCCGCGATCTATCCGCAAGGCAGCAACGAGGCTGGGGGAGGGGCGCCCGCCATTGCTGAGGCTTAAGTAGGTAAACAAGACGCTGGGAAGCTCGAACTGGGTGGAGCTCACAGCAGCTCAAGGAAGCCTGCCTGTTTCTGTAGACTCTACCTCTGCGGACAGCGCACAGCTGCAGTCCATTAGGGGAAAGAGCGGGGCCGTGGCAGACGCGAACGACTCTGTCTGACAGCTTTGGGGAGAGCCGTGGATCTCCTAACGCGGAGGTTGAGATCCGAGAACGGAGAGACTGCCTGCTCAGGTGGGTCCCTGACCCCTGAGTAGCCTAGCTGGGAGACATCCCCCACTAGGGGCAGTCTGACACCCCACACCTCACAGGGTGGCGTCACCCCTGAGAGGAAACTTCCAAAGAAAGAATCAGACAGGTACACTCGCTGTTCAGCAATATTCTATCTTCGGCAACCTCTGCTGCTGACACCCAGGCAAACAGGGTCTGGAGTGGACCTCAAGCAATCTCCAACAGACCAACAGACAGTCCTTCTGACTGTCAGAAGGAAAACTATCAAACAGGAAGGACACCTATACCAAAACCCCATCAGTACGTCACCATCATCAAAGACCAGAGACAGATAAAACCACAAAGATGGGGAAGAAGCAGGGCAGAAACTGGAAATTCAAAAAATAAGAGCGCATCTCCTCCTGCAAAGGAGCGCAGCCCATCGCCAGCAACGGATCAAAGCTGGTCAGAGAATGACTTTGACGAGATGAGAGAAGAAGGCTTCAGTCCATCAAACCTCTCAGAGCTAAAGGAGGAATTACGTACCCAGCGCAAAGAAACTAAAAATCTTGAAAAAAAAGTGGAAGAATTGACAGCTAGACTAATTAATGCAGAGAAGATCATAAACGAAATGACAGAGATGAAAACCATGACACGAGAAATACGTGACAATGCACAAGCTTCAGTAACCGACTCGATCAACTGGAAGAAAGAGTATCAGCGATTGAGGATCAAATGAATGAAATGAAGCGAGAAAGAAACCAAAAGAAAAAAGAAGAAAAAGAAATGAACAAAGCCTGCAAGAAGTATGGGATTATGTAAAAAGACCAAATCTACGTCTGATTGGGGTGCCTGAAAATGAGGGGGAAAATGGAACCAAGTTGAAACACTCTTCAGGATATCATCCAGGAGAACTTCCCCAACCTAGTAGGGCAGGCCAACATCCAAATTCAGGAAATACAGAGAACTCCACAAAGATACTCCTCCAGAAGAGCAACTCCAAGACACATAATTGCCAGATTCACCAAAGTTGAAATGAAGGAAAAAATCTTAAGGGCAGCCAGAGAGAAAGGTCGGGTTACCCACAAAGGGAAGCCCATCAGAATAACAGCAGACCTCTCGGCAGAAACTCTACAAGCCAGAAGAGAGTGGGGGCCAATATTCAACGTTCTTAAAGAAAAGAATTTTCAACCCAGAATTTCATATCCAGCCAAACTAAGCTTCATCAGTGAAGGAGAAATAAAATCCTTTACAGATAAGCAAATGCTTAGAGATTTTGTCACCACCAGGCCTGCCTTACAAGAGACCCTGAAGGAAGCCCTAAACATGGAAAGGAACAACCGTACCAGCCATTGCAAAAACATGCCAAAATGTAAAGAACATCGAGGCTAGGAAGAAATTGCATCAACTAACGAGCAAAATAACCAGTTAATATCATAATGACAGGATCAAGTTCACACATAACAATATTAACCTTAAATGTCAATGGACTAAATGCTCCAATTAAAAGACACAGACTGGCAAACTGGATAAAGAGTCAAGACCCATCAGTCTGCTGTATTCAGGAGACCCATCTCACATGCAGAGACATACATAGGCTCAAAATAAAGGGATGGAGGAAGATCTACCAAGCAAATGGAGAACAAAAAAAAGCAGGGGTTGCAATCCTAGTCTCTGATAAAACAGACTTTAAACCATCAAAGATCAAAAGAGACAAAGAAGGCCATTACATAATGGTAAAGGGATCAATTCAACAGGAAGAGCTAACTCTCCTAAATATCTATGCACCCAATACAGGAGCACCCAGATTCATAAAGCAAGTCCTTAGAGACCTACAAAGAGACTTAGACTCCCATACAATAATAATGGGAGACTTCAACACTCCACTGTCAATATTAGACAGATCAACGAGACAGAAAGTTAACAAGGATATCCAGAATTGAACTCATCTCTGCACCAAGCGGACCTAATAGACATCTATAGAACTCTCCACCCCAAATCAACAGAATATACATTCTTCTCAGCACCACATCGCACTTATTCCAAAATTGACCACATAATTCGAAGTAAAGCACTCCTCAGCAAATGTACAAGAACAGAAATTATAACAAACTGTCTCTCAGACCACAGTGCAATCAAACTAGAACTCAGGACTAAGAACTCAATCAAAACCGCTCAACTACATGGAAACTGAACAACCTGCTCCTGAATGACTACTGGGTACATAACGAAATGAAAGCAGAAATAAAGATGTTCTTCGAAACCAATGAGAACAAAGATACAACATACCAGAATCTCTGGGACACATTTAAAGCAGTGTGTAGAGGGAAATTTATAGCACTAAATGCCCACAAGAGAAAGCAGGAGAGATCTAAAATGGACACTCTAACATCACAATTAAAAGAACTAGAGAGGCAAGAGCAAACACATTCAAAAGCTAGCAGAAGGCAAGAAATAACTAAGATCAGAGCAGAACTGAAGGAGATAGAGACACAAAAAACCCTCCAAAAAATCAATGAATCCAGGAGTTGGTTTTTTGAAAAGATCAACAAAATTGACAGACCGCTAGCAAGACTAATAAAGAAGAAAAGAGAGAGGAATCAAATAGTCGCAATAAAAAATGATAAAGGGGATATCACCACCGACCCCACAGAAATACAAACAACCATCAGAGAATACTATAAATGCCTCTACGCAAATCAACTAGAAAATCTAGAAGAAATGGATAATTTCCTGGACACTTACACTCTCCCAAGACTAAACCAGAAGAAGTTGAATCCCTGAATAGACCAATAGCAGGCTCTGAAATTGAGGCAACAATTAATAGCCTACCCACCAAAAAATCCAGGACCAGATGGATTCACAGCTGAATTCTACCAGAGGTACAAGGAGGAGCTGGTACCATTCCTTCTGAAACTATTTCAATCAATAGAAAAAGAGGAATCCTCCCAACTCTTTTTATGAGGCCAACATCATCCTGATACCAAAGCCTGGCAGAGACACAACAAAAAAAGAGAATTTTAGACCAATATCCCTGATGAACATCGATGCAAAAATTCTCAATAAAATACTGGCAAACCGGATTCAGCAGCACATCAAAAAGCTTATCCACCATGATCAAGTGGGCTTCATCCCTGGGATGCAAGGCTGGTTCAACATTCGCAAATCAATAAACGTAATCCAGCATATAAACAGAACCAAAGACAAGAACCACATGATTATCTCAATAGATGCAGAAAAGGCTTTTGACAAAATTCAACAGCCCTTTATGCTAAAAACGCTCAATAAATTCGGTATTGATGGAACGTACCTCAAAATAATAAGAGCTATTTATGACAAACCCACAGCTAATATCATACTGAATGGCAAAAACTGGAAACATTCCCTTTGAAAACTGGCACAAGACAGGGATGCCCTCTCTCACCACTCCTATTCAACATCGTGTTGGAAGTTCTGGCTAGGGCAATCAGGCAAGAGAAAGAAATCAAGGGTATCCAGTTAGGAAAAGAAGAAGTCAAACTGTCCCTGTTTGCAGATGACATGATTGTATATTTAGAAAACCCCATTGTCTCAGCCCAAAATCTCCTTAAGCTGATAAGCAACTTCAGCAAAGTCTCAGGATACAAAATTAATGTGCAAAAATCACAAGCATTCTTATACACCAGTAACAGACAAGCAGAGAGCCAAATCAGGAATGAACTTCCATTCACAATTGCTTCAAAGAGAATAAAATACCTAGGAATCCAGCTTACAAGGGATGTAAAGGACCTCTTCAAGGAGAACTACAAACCATGCTCAGTGAAATCAAAGAGGACACAAACAAATGGAAGAACATACCATGCTCATGGATAGGAAGAATCAATATCGTGAAAATGGCCATACTGCCCAAGGTTATTTATAGATTCAATGCCATCCCCATCAAGCTACCAATGAGTTTCTTCACAGAATTGGAAAAAACGGCTTTAAAGTTCATATGGAACCAAAAAGAGCCCGCATTGCCAAGACAATCCTAAGTCAAAAGGACAAAGCTGGAGGCGTCATGCTACCTGACTTCAAACTATACTACAAGGCTACAGTAACCAAAACAGCATGGTACTGGTACCACAACAGAGATATAGACCAATGGACAGAACAGAGTCCTCAGAATAATACCACACATCTACAGCCATCTGATCTTTGACAAACCTGACAAAAACAAGAAATGGGGAAAGGATTCCTATTTAATAATGGTGCTGGGAAAATGGCTAGCCATAAGTAGAAAGCTGAAACTGGATCCTTTCCTTACCCCTTATACGAAAATTAATTCAAGATGGATCAGAGACTTAAATGTTAGACCTAATACCATAAAAACCCTAGAAGAAAATCTAGGTAGTACCATTCAGGACATAGGCATGGGCAAGGACTTCATGTCTAAAACACCAAAAGCAACGGCAGCAAAAGCAAAAATTGACACATGGGATCTAATTAAACTAAAGAGCTTTTGTACAGCAAAAGAAACTACCATCAGAGTGAACAGGCAACCTACAGAATGGGAGAAAATTTTTGCAACCTACTCATCTGACAAAGGGCTAATATCCAGAATCTACAAAGAACTCAAACAATATACAAGAAAAAAACAAACAACCCCATCACAAAGTGGGCAAAGGATATGAACAGACATTTCTCAAAAGAAGACATCCATACAGCCAACAGACACATGAAAAAATGCTCATCATCACTCGCCATCAGAGAAATGCAAATCAAAACCACAATGAGATACCATCTCACACCAGTTAGAATGGCAATCATTAAGAAGTCAGGAAACAACAGGTGTTGGAGAGGATGTGGAGAAATAGGAACACTTTTACACTGTTGGTGGGATTGTAAACTAGTTCAACCATTATGGAAAACAGTATGGCGATTCCTCAAGGATCTAGAACTAGATGTACCATATGACCCAGCCATCCCACTACTGGGTATATACCCAAAGGATTATAAATTACTCTACTACAAAGACACATGCACACGTATGTTTATTGCGGCACTATTCACAATAGCAAAGACTTGGAATCAACCCAAATGTCCATCTGTGACAGACTGGATTAAGAAAATGTGGCACATATACACCATGGAATACTATGCAGCCATAAAAAAGGATGAGTTTGCGTCCTTTGTAGGGACATGGATGCAGCTGGAATCCATCATTCTTAGCAAACTATCACAAGAAGAGAAAACCAAACACCGCATGTTCTCACTCATAGGTGGGAACTGAACAATGAGATCACTTGACTCGGGAAGGGGAACATCACACACTGGGGCCTATCATGGGGAGGGGGGAGGAGGGAGGGATTGCATTGGGGAGTTATACATGATATAAACGTCATGCACATGTACCCTAGAACTTAAAGTATAATAAAAAAAAAAAAAAAAAAAAAAAAAAAGAAATGACAAGCAGAACATAAACATCAAAACAGAGGAATTTTTAAAATTTCTAAAATAGTCATTTGCATAATTCTATGCAAACAAATTTGAAAACATATATGAAATGAATAAGTTTTTAAAGAAATAAAACTTACCAAAATTGACCCCAGTAGAAACAGAAAGTCTAAATAGAACAAGTGTCATAGAACAAATAGAGAAGGAAGTTAAAGAGTTCCACTACAAAAAAAGCACAGGCCAGATGGTTTTACAGGGGAACGCTAAAAAACTTTTAAGGATCAAATAACACCAATGCTATTATATTATTCCAAAGTATAGAAAGGGAAGCAAAATTTCCAGGCTCACTTTATGTAGTGAGTATCACACTGTTTCCAGGTCCTGACTAAAATTACTTCCCACTCTACCCCCCAGAAAAACACCTATGAACCAATCTAACTTATTAATATCAATGCAAAGATTCTTAAAATATGATGAAATTCAACCCAGCATATTAATAAAGTTAAGAGAGGAAGCAATATGGTCTCCACAGATGCAGAAAATAAACTTGACTCAACACCCATTTTGGTTAAAAAAGAAACAACAAAATAAGAATTGATAGATACTGCCTAGTATATTTACCTCAGCCCAAAAGAATATTTTACTTAAAAGAGAAATACAAGAGGTTTTCCTACTAAAGTAAAACACAAGCCAAGAATACCCACTCTCTTTGCTATATTTCACACTGTATCACAGATACTCACCAATGCAATTAGAAAACAAGAAAGCAATTACAGCTATAAAAATTGAGTAGAAAAGAAAGGACAAAACTATTTTCTATTTGCAGAGCATATAATTGTATATCTTGAAAACCCAAAAAAAAGATGGAAAAATGACTACAAAAAGAAAATAATTTAGTAAAATAAAGTTATAAAGTCAGCATACAAAAACTCAATAGCCTTCATGTATTCAAAATTTTAAAATAGAAGAAATGATATATCTCAATTATGATGGCAAAAAAAGATGAAAGAAAATACTAAGCAAGAGCTCTATAAGAAATTCCAAAATCTATATGAGAAAAAAACACCCCAAGAAAGGCACAGACTTGAACAAATGGAAAGACATATCATGTTCTTAGAAAGAGTAAGATTCACTATCAGAAAGATGTCAATTCTCCCTAAAGTAAGTTATTCTATAAAAGTAATGTGATACTCACAAAAATACTATCAGGCTTTTTCCTGGAGTTATTCAACTTGTTTATAAAATTATTTTGGAAGAATGAAAAAGATCTAACGCAATGACGGTTATATGAAAAAAAAAAAAAGAATGAAAAAGCCAGTGAAACTTGCTTAAAACATTATTTTTAAGAACAGTGGAGACTGGAGATTCTTAGAAAATTCTCCACAAAAATTTTAGTCTCCAGTGAAAATAAAGAGTAATAATGATCACAGGAGCAATTGTTGGCTCCCTATGAATAAGTCATGCCAAGTTCATTTCAACTTCCTATTTTTTTAGGAATCTAGACAGGGCATCAAAGAAAAGTTGTAGAGAGTATGTACATCTCAGCAAAGTAGGATGCACTTGCAGAGTCAACTGTAAGCTCCTTTAGAGCCTAGCACAGTGGCTGATACATTGTAGACACCCAATAAATATTTATTGAGTGAATAGACAAGTTGATGAAATATATAGATTGAGTGGTACCATGATAGGATAGATTTATACCTAGCGAAACTGTCATATTTAAAATATATTGATTAGTGGCTTAAAGCTGACTTGAGAAAACATATTTAATGGCATGACACTCAGAGGGCTTTTGTGCTTCTTTCTTTTTGTCAACATTTTTATTTTGGATACTTCATATAGGAATGCATATTGTTTTGGTAATTGATACAAAACCAATGGAAGAATGGCTAATATGTTGGATTATAGAATCAGACATAACAATGAAATAACATTAATAAGACAAAATGTAATAAGATTTGTAGTGGTTTCAATTGTATCCCTCAAAAGATATGTTCAGGTCTTAATCCTGGTACTGTGACTGTGACCTCATTTGGAAATAGGGTCTTTGCAGATATAATCAAGTTAAGATAAGGTCATACTGGATTAAGGTAGGCTCTAAATCAAATGTCGTGTGTTTACAAGAGGAAGGAGAGAGAACTTTGGATACAGAGACACAGGCTGTGTAAAGATGGAGGCAGAGATTGGCATGATGCTGCTACAACCAAGGAATGCCAAAGATTGCCAGAAACCCCCAGAAAGTGGGAGACAAGGAAGGGAGATTCTTCTCTAGAGCCTGCAGAGAGAGCACAGCCCTGCCAACACTTTGATTTCAGACTTCTGGCTTCCAGAACTGTAAGAGAATAATCTTCTATTGTTTTACACCACTTAGTCTGTGCTAATTTGTTACAGCACCTCTAGGAAACTAATACAGCATTAAACAAAGCCTTAAGACTTTCAGCTGCACAGATAGAGGATGAAGGAAAACAGGCTTAGCAGTTATCCCTATAGAAAAGATCTTGCAGTTTTAGCAAGCCAGTAGCTTGATATTATTATACAAAGAGCTAAGGGAGGCCGGGCGCGGTGGCTCAAGCCTGTAATCTCAGCACTTTGGGAGGCCGAGGCGGGCGGATCACAAGGTCAGGAGATCGAGACCATCCTGGCTAACACGGTGAAACCCCGTCTCTACTAAAAAGTACAAAAAACTAGCCGGGCGTGGTGGCGGGCGCCTGTAGTCCCAGCTACTCAGGAGGCTGAGGCAGGAGAATGGTGTGAACCCGGGAGGCGGAGATTGCAGTGAGCTGAGATCCGGCCACTGCACTCCAGCTTGGGCGACAGAGCGAGACTCCGTCTCAAAAAAAAAAAAAAAAAAAAAAAGAGCTAAGGGAATATTTGTAGTTTGAAATATAGATTCCCATACTCTGCATTAGTGAGGGACATATGAACATATGAGACACTCAGTCCTTTTACAAGTGTGAACTTTTTTTTTTTTTTTTTTCAGACAGGTTTTACTCTGTTGTCCAGGCTAGGATGCAGTGGTGCAATCGCAGCTCACTGCAGCCTCGACTTCCTGGGCTCAGGTGATTCTGCCACCTATGCCTCCCAAGTAGTTGGGACCACAGGCACGTGCCACCACACCCAGCTATTTTTTTTGAATTCTTTTGTAGAGACAGGGTTTCGTGATGTTCCCCAGGTTGGTCTCCAATTCCCGGGCTTAAGTGACCTGCCTGCCTCAGCCTCCCCAAGGGCTGGGATTACAGGCATGAGCCACCACACCCAGCCAGTGTCACCTTTTAAGGAGGACCTAAAGAGGACCCAGAATGAATTTTTAAATGATGATGTAAAAAGAATCTGGAATAGTCATGTTATCTTTAAACATTTTGAGCAACTACTCTACATACATTTTAATATCTAGGAAGAACTCACTCTATTCCCAAAGAGGTGGAGCTCTAATATGGGTCAAAGGTGGTGGGAAGATACTGAAGAGTTTTAAAGAGAAGAAGGACATGATTGTCTCCGTATTTTAGATAGATCATTCAGGCAGCTACATGAGGATAGACTTGATGGTGACAAAAGCAGACACAGGGAGGTAAATTAATAGGCTGTTATAATAGAGAGATGATAAGTCCCGTAATCAGGATGAATAAACAGTAAGTGTTCACTGAAAATATTAGAATGATATGCAAAAGACTGGCATGACCCCTGCACAAGGATGACAAACAAATCTGTGAAAAATTCTGTATAAAAAAATAAAAAGAAGAAATAGGAATTAAGGTACTTGAGGAACATCGAAGAAATAAAACTAAGGTATAATAACACATCTCTCAAAGCTGTTATGAAAATGAATTAAGCTAATATATACCAAAGTACCTAGTACATAATAGGCACAAGCAATAAATATCTAAACTCTCTTTCCTGGAGAGCTTAAGATTCAAGCACATATAATCCTGACATACTAAACTGTTTATGAGTTATTATCTATTTCTACTTCTGAGGCATGCTCATTTATTCTTAAAATAAAATTACATATACATAAATGTCTACGTATATACATGTGCATTTGTGCATGTATAATTCTGTTGGAAGACCAAGACCCTGAGACCAATGAAAATGAAAGATACCCTGAAATGCTGAACACTACTCCAGTTTTAATTCCACATCAAATATCAAATGAGACTCACATGATAGGCTGTATGCTGTTGGTAACATTGGTCTTGAAAAGTCCAGAAGGAGAGAAAAACAAGACACAAATAGAATAAATGGACTGAAAGAAGCTAAAAGTTCTAAATGAAATTGTTGAGCTTTTCATATTACAGAAAACAAGAGTATTGATAAGAATATATTTTTTGCTTAATGTACTTTTTGATACCGAAAATATTTCATTTCTAAGCCAATATATATGTTCATTTATGCAGAGCTATCCATATCTTTTCAAAATGTAAGAAACAAATGCATATGAATTTCCAACATAATAATACTGCAAAACAAGAATCCCAACTTAAAGCTTATTTATCAGTTGAGTAATCAATACATAAAACTTGAACAGGATCCAAGTAAAACTACAGTCTGAAGAGGCCCTGACTTTAGATAGATAGCCACTTTATCTTAAAAAACAAAAAACCAGCTGGCTGTGTGCTACAACTGCCTACCACTTTAAGAATCATAATTATTATTTTGAATACAGTAAAAGGAAAATTTAGCTAATCGGACAGAACCAAAACCACAATGAATGTTCAAGAAACATGTAACTTGTTATATAAATACTGTAACATTTGATTTAGCAAATATATTTTAAGTACTTTTGACAACTGTAATTTTATTTATCTGTAAATCCATTTGAAAAGCAGGCATTTTGTGCAATTTTCACATTGCATAGAATGCAGAACTTCATATTAACAAAAATGTAAAATCTTTAAATTAATGATATCCAAACACTTGGTTATGTAATCCTTCCTTATAAAAGACATTTCATCCACCCTCAGTCATTTTTACTTTTTCAAGAAATGATTTTTGTGCAAACACTATGCAGTGGACAAGGGATTGCACACTGGAAACACAGAGAGGAACATAATACAATCTACACACAAAGTAAATTACGGCAACCAACAAGAAAACTAATTGAAATATAGTGTGAGCACACAAATAGGGCATACAGGGAGAAAGTGGCAATCAGGCAGGGTTTCAAAGCTAAGTATTGAGCAATAAGTAGGCATTAGACAGGCCAAGACGATGGTGGGGAAGAAAGCATTTCAGGCAAAAACAACATGATGCATTGGAGGAACTGAAAAAATAGTTCATTGTAACTGGATCAAAGAGGTAAAGCAGAGACTGTTGATGAGCTAGAATCAACAAGGCTTGGGAATGTGTTGAATAGTCATGGCAGAGAGAAAAAAGTTCAGGAAGACTCCGATTTTTTGACTCGGGTAAATGAGCAAGGTGGTGTCATTCACTGAAATGACTGATCTAAAAAGAAGCACAAGTTTGGAACAAAGGACGATGAATTTGGGTTTGTGGTATGTATAGGATGCTTGGGTAGAGATAGAGGGCTGTAGTTCCAGAAACATCTGTGGACTAGAAAATTGTATGTGGGAGGCATCCTCGTAGATGATACCATGCAAGTGAATGTGGTCAAGAGTCTGTGGGATTTTTAAAAAGAGGTGGGGGGGCACTAATGGCAGAGTCCTGTGTGAAGCTAAGTTTTAAAAAGCAGGAAGAAGACAGCCCTAAGAAAAAATCTGGCTGGGAACAGCCAGAAAAGAAAGAAGAAAAGGAGAGTTTAAATCAGGAATGCAGCAACTAGTGTCAAATGATACAAAGAAGTCATGTAAGACAACGGCTAAAAGCTATTGTTCTTTTTGCAACCACAAAAATGGTTATAATAGGCACATTCTAATTTTTGCATATATGAATAAAACTGTAATAGAGTTTCCTCTATGAGAAGTTTGTGATATTATTGTGCAAAGATTTCTAAATGACTGCAATTGTAATGCTATTGAAAGGAGAAGTAGTTTTCTATTTCAGTGATGTTATCATATAATGTGCAAAAAATAAGGAAAACTACTGAGTTCTCCAAGCATGGCCTTTACATATACGTGGGAGAGGGGCAAGTTCAACTTCAAGTCATAGTGCTAAAAAGCTACACTCTTAAAATTGTTTCTCTCTGATATAATCAAAAATATTTTTGGTTACTGGGAGGCTAGATCCAAACTTCACAATTATCTCCATTTTGGCAGCAAGCATAAGGTTTTATATTTGATGATGATGATGATGATGATAATTGCTTACATTTATTAAGTCCTTATTATGTGCCAGGATTCTCTGCTAAGCACTGTTCATGAATCACCTCATTTAATCTTCACAACTATAACTATCCCCATTTGGTAGAGGATATAGTCAGGGCTTAGAGATATTAACTTGTCCAAGGTCACAGAGTTTACAGGGAGCGAAGCCAGGATTCAAACCCAGGCAGCAGTCTGATTCCAGAACCCCAACTCTGAATGTCTGCTGGTATCAAAAGCAGAGCTTCTTTTGAAAGAGCACACCCAAGGTATTACTGATTGGTCAATTTTGATTCTTAGAAGACAAAAACAGTTTGGGGTGGAGGGAGTGGGACTCCTCTTTAGAATTCCAAACACATTTCATTTTTATCATTCCAAATTCTGTATCAGCTATGCAAACATTTTCACTACAGTGAACTTTGTAAGAAAAAGAAGCATTTGGAGAAAAAAAAATTAACTCTTCTGCAATCACCTGAGAAAGTGCCAGGAAGCTTTCACCTCCTGTTTTGAGACTCTGCAGATAGCACAGGAAACAGATTGAATATTTTTTTTAAAGGCTTCAAACTATATCTTTGCTAAAACTAGCTTCTTCTTCTTCTTCTTTTTTCTTTTTAGATGGAGTTTCACTCTGGTAGCCCAGGCTGGAGTGCAATAGCAGGATCTCTACTCACCACAACCTCCACCTCCCGAGTTCAAGCGATTCTCCTGCCTCAGCCTCACAGGTAGGTGGGATTACAGACATGTGCCATCACGCCCAGCTAATTTTGTATTTTTAGTACAGATGAGGTTTCTCCATGTTGGTCAGACTGGTCTCGAACTCCTGACCTCAGGTGATCCACCTGCCTTGGCCTCCCAAAGTGCTGGGATTACAGGCATGAGCCACTAGCTTCTCTTTCATCACTATTACTTATCTCATAAAAGAAAATGCCACTACATAAAATAGAAATCATTTTTCATATCTCTGTGATACATTACATTTCAAAGGTAAATCAAGTAATCTGGTTTGGGTTGAAATGCAAGTTTGGGTTGAAATGCAAGTATGGGTTGAAATACAAGTGCTTTCTCTTGCTGGTCCAACAAAACTATGTCTGCTTGTCAAACCAGTGAAACCTTTATCTGCATCAAGAAGCTCCAAGAACAAGAGTAACAGAAATAATATTTTGACATTATATTAAGCCTAATTCTCCCTCCTCAGTCCTTAGGAAAGTGGTAGTGTGCACACTCCTGAATGCAGAGGAGAAACGAGCTCTCCCATTCTCTCCTTATCCAGTAGTCTTCACACTCAGTAGAAGAAAAAAAAAATACCCTGACCTTTCCTTCTCTTGCTGCTTACACCTAGCTAAACTTCTACCGAGTCCGAGGATAAAATGCTGCCATTCTTTTTATAAAAAGTATTTGTCCTTCATGAACATCAACTATGCAGCCTATTATGTTTTTATTTTTTTCAGTTACATAACGTACACTAAAATGCCAATCCACTTGTGTTAGTGCATATTTACAGAAAAAGAAAAAAGATTCCTAAATTACCTTCATTCTAAATACAGATACCTAAAAACATCCATGGCATCCTTATCCTTTCCGCATCCTACTCCCATTTACCTCCTTTGCCCTACAAAATCCTTAAGACTAAAGCAAAAATAGCTCCTACTACAATTCCTTACTTTAAAGATGGAAACTCTGAGGCACAAAACTATTAAGTTAATTGCCCAGTGTCTCACAATTAATCAGAAGGACATACAAAACTCAAGTGCACATGTTCTAGCTCCAGATATGGTGTCCTTTTCATCCTCTACAGATGGAAAAAAAATCTGTTTCACAAACACGTCTAAAATAGCTACTTAATCCATTAATTGCACTACACAATCAAGTCTATACCTAGATTTTATTCATTGCCCAGGAAAGAGACAGGACAAAGCATCCAGTCCATTTCAAAATATAACAAGGAAAACACAGGAAGAGGACAGTAATACTCACTGGCTTTAGCCTGAAATTACTTACGTAATATGTAACTACACAATCAAATGACAGGTGGTGTTTTTTCCTTTAAAAACCATACTATAATAAAACCATTTGACTTTATTATAATATCAGGATGTGATATTCTCAAGTGGGAAGTTCTACATGGACTCAAACTATGTTACTATTCCTCAAAACAGAATGCACCCAATTTTTTTCAAAAACCTCTGTAAAAGCAAAACTTAATTTTGAGTGTAGATTTAACTTTCGGAAACATGCAAAAAAATCACAAGAGAGCTCCCTAACTATTTAGAGGAGATGGACTATTTAAAAGTGGGCAATGGTTGTCATTATTATAGCCATCATTTATTGAGTACATTCTATGTGCTAGGCTCACTACTAAGCCTTTTATATGTATTCCCTCATTCCCCACAACAACCCCATCAGCATGATTAGCCCAGGTTTACAGATGAGGAAATAAAGTTCAGAGAGGTCAATTATCTTGCCCAAGGTCAAACAGTAGCAAAACTAAGATTCAAACTCAGATCTTCCAGATTCCAAAAAACATAAAGAAGTACAAGCACTGGATGGTAGGTGGACATGCACAATTTCTAATGAACCATCAATCTGAGAATTCTATGAGCCTTCAGTTTATTCAATTTATCTGGTGAATAAATGACATACTGCATTTTATCATATATAAAATATTGTCCTCAAATAATGAGACTACTGTTTTGTGTGTCTCAAAAAAATGACTTAAATAGCCATTCCAAAGAAGAATTACAAAGACTTTTAAGTAGTGACAGCATTATTCATATAATGTGTACTGACTGCTTTGGAAGAAAGGAGTCATCTAGGTGAATAAGTTCTGGTATATTGTTAAAAATTCAAACTAATTGCTTAATAAAAACATATTTTATTTACAATCTGAAGTTTAAGCTCCTGAATCCCTCAAGCCCTCAAGTGCACTCAAAAAAAGCCTTCACATTGATCAACCTACCAAGCACACACCGAAGGCCTACTAGTGCGCACCGCAATAAGACAGACTATGGGGACCATCTTAGAAACTTACTCCATCCACAAGGAGTTAGCAGGTTGCTTCCAACCACGCACACAGTCAGTCATTACTGGGACAATCAAAATCCTCCGGTGCTATGTGCTATAGTTTGTGTGGGCTGCCCTACAAAGGAAGCCTGCTCGTTGGAACAATAATTAGATCAATTAGGTCATTTTCCCAAAGCTCCTTTCACTTTCTTGTAAGCACTGCAAGGTTGTGGTTGGTTTTGGCATTGGTGTTGGCATTAGTGAGTTAATTTTCCTCTTACTGAATCCAGAATTCTGCCTGGCTCCCTGCTCCCCCCCCTCCCCCCACCCTCTTGCCTCTTCCACCCGAAGTGGAAACTGCAGACTCAAACTCCCCTATGGCTCCAGCACCAAGAACTGGGCATGCTCAGAAGGCCAGGCAGGCTTTGGTTGCAACTGACAGTTCCCCGCCCCTGATTTGCCGCTGCCCCCCTTCCCCCACTCCAACAAGAGATACTGAAATGTTTATGTGAAAGATACGAGGCCTCTTTTTCCCGAGAATGACCCCATTTTAATTTCATTTCGCAGGGTCTCTTAGTCTTGCGAAACCCCAACTGGAGCCCGAGGAAGACCGCATTATTTTTCAGCACCGGGGACAGCGCCGCGCTGCCATTAACGTCCACCCTCCCCCATCTTCTCTCCCCGCCACCCCCCACCCGCCCCAACCTCAGCCCCCACCCCCGCACCAGCACAATGCCAAGGTCTCCCAGCAGCCGCAAACGCCGCAGCTGCAATAGCTCCCAGCCGAGGCCGGGCCGGAATGCCGGGCCGGCTGCTACTTACACTGCTCCGCTTTGGTGGACATGGTGCTGTCCAGATGGAAAGGCTTTGCCCCAAAATCTGTGTCGTGTGAGCTCCCTCGCTCCGCCAGCGATGTTGCGAGGAAAAGAGTGCATACCCCCCACCCCCCACCCCCTCGCTTTCCCCCTCCCTTAGGCCCGTGTCGCTACCATTCGGACAAAACGCACATCAAATTGCAGAATTCGGTCCCGGAAGGTTAGGAAATCGCCCCCGGAGAAATGGGTGGGATTTAATAGGCGGCCAAAGGCTTCCTGTCCGTCCCCTCCTGGAGCTGCCCGCGTTGATGTGGGCGGGGAGACCGAAAGGAGAGAGCAGGCTGCGGCTCCTGGTGAAATGGGAAAATGGGCTCGACCGGGGGAGGAGTATTTCCATTCATAAGGCGCACGGAGGGGACGGGTGTTTCCCAGAGAAAAGCCTCTTAAAGCGCCGGAGTCCCCGACCATTTGGATCTCCCATTGGCGTTCTCCGGGCCTGTAAATCCTGCTCCCGGAGCAGCCCCCGGAACCTCAGCGGGGTGACCGGAGAGGGACCCAGGCGCGTCCCACGCTTCGTCTCAACCTCCAGGAGGAAGGAGAGGGAGGCGGATCCGGGGCGGGCTGGAGCGCCGGGGCCGGAGGGCGCGTGGATGCTCCTGAGGACTGCGAGGAAGGAAATGCAGAAGGAACCCTCAGCATGGCTTCCCGGCGCGCTGCGGTTCCTGCCCTCGCCTCCCCTCTGCGATGGGCTCTCCTGCTGATGATTGAGGATGGCAGGTCCCACTGCCAGGGGGCTGTGACAAGACTTTAGAAGTTGGGGCTGGAGGAAGGAGGAGATTTCCACGGACGGTGAAGCTGGAAGGGCCACAGAAAAGGAAGATGAAAGACTGGAGACTGGAAGACCCCAGGTGTGCTCCCTTGCAGCCATCCCAGCTGGACAGGGGCACATTAGGAAGCCCCTCGACTGGAAAACCGAAGCCAGCGGGAGAGGAAGGCAATAGACGAGGGCATCGTGCATATTAATAGGAAGATGCCCAAAGAATCCACTACAGAATGGAGAGACACTTGGAGTCGGGAAGAACCAGATTCAAGAACCATTTTTATCACTTACTCACTCAAGGACCATCTTCTAATCTCCCTACACTTCCGGTTCTTTATCTGTAAAATGGGAACATTAAAACCTGCCCCGTCACCTGAAGAGTTACTGGGTAGATCGAATGGATGCGCAAGTCCTTGTAAACTAAAAGTATGGCACAATCGCCAACCATTATGTCCATTCTTCATTCAAATAGTTTAATTTGTTAAAGCTGAGGGGCAATAGTCACATAAGACCATTATAATGGTCACAGCGGGTTACTTTAGTAAAAGTTACAGGAACAGAACTGTTAAGTGTTGACAATGACTTTTAATGCTGATAAATCAATGTTTTTCCACCTCAGAAAATAAAAGATCCTATTCAGGGAAAGAATTTTAAATTCTGTGTAGTATATACAAACTATTCAGGTGAAATCTTGCACAATTAAGAAAAAATTATGAACAAACATCAAGGAGAGATGCTTCTGAGTAGCAAAAAAAAAAAAAAAAAAAAAAAATCCCACAAACAATAGGGAAACTGCCCATAATGATGCACACACAGTACTCAAGTTTCATGGTATTTGCAAAAATGTTCATAAAGGTTAGTGAATTGGCTCTTTGAGTTGCATATGTGACTGGACTCTGTCATCTTGCTGATTGGCAGGTTGGTCTGGCTAATCAGCTATCATTCCATGTCATTGTTCACTCCCAAAACCACATCCCAAAGAGAAGTTCCATTTATTAGTAAAAGATAAATGATTATGTGAAGCATGATGCAAAAGAGTTCATTTTGAGTAAAAATAAATTGGAATCATTCTGAAGAAAATATGAATATCATGAACATTCCTGAGAAGATGACAAACATTTTGTATGACTAAAAGAAAGCTCAATGGGTTATTCAGAAATTTCTCGGAAGCCTGAGGCTTTGATAAAGAAAACAGTAATTGGAAATTAACACACATGAGAAAAAGGTGTCTTGGATAGTACAGAAACAAACAACAAAGTATGTGCTGGAAAGCTATTATCCCCTCATCTGCTTAACAATCTTTCATTTGTCATCAATTAACCCTCCCATTACTCAGTTAAGAGAGAGTATAATGGTGTTAAGTCATGGACTGAGGAGTTACACAGCCTGGGTTTGAATTCCAGCTTTGCCTCTCATGATCTGTGTAACCTTGTGCAAGCTACTTAACTTCTCCATGCCTCAATTGCCTTACCTGAAAAATGGTCATATCATAGTCACATTAAAGGTTGTCAGGAATAAATAAGTATACATATGAGAATCTAGAACAATGACACATATGAGTGATGGCCTCTATTAACATTACTGCTCAGACTCCTCAAATGCACCTAGTCCATTCAGGTTTGTTCTGATGCTTCGGACCCTCCAAAGCCTGATAGCATCCATATAATTGAGACTCTAATCATCAACCTAGGCACTCACAGCTTCAGCCTTCTGCCATGCCCATTAACTCACTAACCTGGGCCATATCCATTACTCAGTTTCTCCATTCCAACATATGGCCTTACTACTTCAATAAACTCCCTCACCTTTCCTTGTATCTCCACCTACCTCAATCCTTCCTGCTTAGCTTTCTTCTGTTGCAGAGGTAGTGCCTCTTCTCATTGCCAGATGCAATGCTTTTTTTTTAACTAAACCTATGCCTCTAATTATACACATTCCTATTTATTCTAGAATTTGCTATTTTAATTATCTTTCTTTTTCCCAGCATTTTAAGTCTCATCTTTTCAATGGATTTTCCCATCCTACTTGCAAACATGCAAAAATTTTTCATCCTCAAAAAGCTGTGCCTATCATCTTACTGAATAAGTGGCCTCCATTTCTCCATTCCCTCACTACCCTACTTGCTATCAAATTGTGACTGAAACAGGTTCCTTCAATAGTCACTAATAATTTCCTAATAGTAAATTCCAGTTGCTTTATTTCTTGGTGACTAGTGCCAGCATTTGAAATTTCTCCCTGTTTCTTTTCGAAATTCCCTCTTACCTTGACTTCTATAACATAATGTTCTTCAAAGTCTTCTCCAAACTTTTTGCCCATTCTATTGTTTAATGAAGTACTTCAAACATAGACATACTTGAAAAATCATGAACACTAATGTTACCACTACCCAGTCTCATCAAATCTTAATATTTTGTCACATTGCATTGTTTTACTTTTCAGAAATAAAACATTTTAGAGACATTAGAAGCCCCCACAAAAATTATTCTAAATTTGTGGTTATCTCCTTATATTTTATATTATTTATTTATTTGTTCAGCAACTACTTATTGAGTGCCTATATATGTGAAACACTGCTCTAGGAACTTGTTATAACTAGCAAACAGAGAAGACAAAAAATAATCTCTGCTTCTTAAAATTAATTTTCTAGTGGGAAAGACAAAAAATAAGTAAAACATACAGTATATTAAGTGCTGACAAGTACTAAAAAGAAAAAATATTAAACAAAGGGAAGGAGATGGTTTGTATTGAAAGGGTTGAAATTTTAAATAAGATAAAATTGTAGATAGGGTAATTACATACACATCATATATGTCTATTTCCATAAGCAACATACATTATTTTACATGTTTTTTAAATTTTCTATAATTAATACCACACTATACATATATTTTTAAAACTTAACACTTCATGCTCAACATTCCATTTTGGCTTAATTATGTTTATTAAATACTGTGCGTGAGGAACGCCCCATGCACTTAGTGACTAAAGACTCCAATAGTATAGTCACACCTTGATTGACCCGAAATGCCAAAATACATAGTTAAAAGCAATTACAGCTGCTAGAAAGTGAAGGGAGAACTATGAGAAACAGAGAGTCACAGTAAAGGAGATATCACCTATTTACCTCTGCCCAAATATCTAGCTGATCTCTGAACCACACATATGCAAGCCTGCATGCAAACAACAAAAACCCAACTAGGGATACAAGAACTAAACTGATATTCAATAAACTGATATTTTATATCCCATTAAGTTAGTTACCTGCTAAAAAAAAAAAAAAAAGTCAACACTCTTGAGAGGAAAATAACAGAATACAGAGTCTCCACAGCACTAAAATCACAATGTCCAGGATACAATCCAAATTTACATGACATACAAAGAAATAAGGAAATGTGACCCACTTGACCCATTGTGAAGAAAAAAGACAACAGAAAACCCAAGATGATCCAGATGTTATCATTAACAAAGATTTTAAGTCATGTAAGTCTGCTCAGTGCAGTGAAAAAAAAAATGCTTATAATGATTGTAAAGATAAGGATGTCAGTAGAGAAATTGAGACTGTATTTTTTGAAAAGCCAATTGGAAATTTTAGAACTCAAAAGTACAATATGTGAAATAAAAAATTCACTAGATGATACTAATGCCAGGGTGTAGAAAACAGATGAAATATCAAGTAAGCTTAAAGATAAATCACTGTTAATTATCCAATCTGAAAAACAGAAAAAAATAATAAGAAGAAAAGGAACATAGCCTGGGGCCTGTGAGACAGTAACAAAAATTATAACATACAATTATACTCACAGAAGAAGAGGATAAAAATGCTAATAATATATTAATATATTATTTTAAAATATTTAAGAACAAATATTTAAGGAAATAATGGCTGAAAATTTTCCAAAATTTGGTGACAAAAAAAAATTTACAGATGTAAAAAGAAGTACAAACCCCCAAACAGGAAAAATATCATGAAAGTCAAGCCTTAAGCACTTCAGATTCAAAATGCTGAAAAACAAAGGCAAGGGAAGATATTAGAACCAACCAGAGAAGAATGATACACAATGACACACATTACATACAAGGAACATCAATGCAAATTAACACTGACTTCTTATCAGAAACAATGGATATCAGAAGATAATAAACTAACATCTTTACCATACTAAAAAGAAAAAGAAAACTGTAAATGCAGTGGCATATTTGGCACACACAAAAAAGTCCTTCATAATGAAAATAAAATAAAAATATTTTCAGATAGAAGAAAACTAAGAGAATTTGCTGCTAGCAGACTTGCACTATATGAAATAGTAATGGAAGTTCTTCAGGCTGAAGGAAAATGATACCAGATGAAAATGCAGACTTTCTCCCAGTCTACAGCTTGTTTTTCACTTTGTTTATGGAGTCTTTAACTGAACAGAAGTTTTAAAATGTAAATGTAGCCAAGTTTAACCTTTTTTTTTTTTTTTTTTTTTTTGAGACAGAGTTTTACTCTGTTGCCCAGGCTGGAGTGCGGTGGTGTGATCCTGGCTCACTGCAGCTACAACCTTTCCAGGCTCAGGTAATCCTCCCACCTTAGGCTCCTAAGTAGCTGGGACTACAGGCACGTGCCACCATCCCCAGCTAATTTTTTGTGTGTTTTTTGTAGAGACAGGGTTTTGCCATGTTGCCCAGGCTGGTCTTAAATTCCTGGGCTCAATTGTGAGCTACCATGCCCAACCTACCAATCTTTTTCTTTACAGTTTGTGCTTTCCTATACCCAAGGTTGTAAACAGATTCTTATATTTCATTCTAAAAGTTTTGAAGTTTTACTTTTCACATTTAAGTGTTTGTTTCAACTTAAATTTATGTTTATGTTTATGTGTGAAGTGGGGTCTGCTTCTTCCCCTATGAATAAGCAGCATCTTACCCATTTATTAAACTCTTCCCCAAAAGTTTCTAATTCCATTCCAACTTGGTCATAAGTCAACTTTTTAATGTATATATGAGGCTATTTGCCAGCTTTGTATTCTGGACTACAGGTATGTTTGTACCTGCCTGTTTAACCATACTGTCTTAATAACGATAGCTTTATAATAAGTCTTTATAAGGCAATTCCTCCCAACTGTGCTTATTCTTCAAATTTATCTTGGCTATATTTGACCTTTTTGCCTACTGCATCCTCACCCAAATCTAATCTTGAATTGTAATTCTCAAAATCCCCATGTGTCATGGGACAGACTCAGTGGGAGGTAATTCAGTCATGGGAGTGGTTACCCCCATGCTACTGTTCTTGTGATAGTGAGTGAGTTCTCACAAGATCTGATGGTTTTATAAGGAGCTTTTCCCCCTTTTGCTCAGCATTTCTCCTTCCTGTCATCATGTGATGAAGGACATGTTTGCTTCCCCTTCCGCCATGATTGTGAAGTTTCCTGAGGCCTCCCCAGCCATACAGAGCTGTGAGTCAATTAAACCTCTTTCCTTTATAAATTACCCAGTCTCAGGCAGTCCTTTATAAAGCAGCATGAAAATGGACTAATACACCTGCCATGTGAATTTTTTTAGTTCCCATTTTTTATTTTTGAAGATACATAGTAGGTGTATATATTTATGGATTACATGAGATGTTTGGACATAAGCAGGCAATGTGTAATAAGCACATCAGGTTAAATGGTGTATTCATCACCTCAAGCATTTATCCTTTGTGTTATAAGCAATCCAATTATATTATTTGTTATTTTAAAATGTGCAATTAAATTATTTTTTACTATAGTCACTCTACTGAGCTAGCAAATACTAGATCTTATTCATTATTTCTAACTATTTTTTGTATCCATTAACCCTCCCCCATTGTCCCTCCACCCCCACTGTCCTTCCCTGCCTCTGTTAACCATCCTTCTACTCTCTATCTCTATGAGTTCAATTGTTTTAATTTTTAGCTGCCACAAATAAATGAGAACATGTGAAGTTTTTCTTTCTGTGCCTGGCTATGTCACTTAGCATAATGACTTCTAGTTCCATCCATGTCATTGCAAATGGCAGGATCTCATTCTTTTTCATGGCTGAATAGTACTCTCTTGTGTATATGGACCACATTTTTTTATCTGTTTATCTGTTTATAGACACTTAGGTTGCTTTCAAGTCTGGCTATTGTGAATAGTGCTGCGATAAATATGAGAGTAAAGATATCTCTTCAATGTAATGTTTTCCATTATTTTGGGTATATACCTAGAAGGAGGATTGCTGGATCTTAAGCTCTATTTTTAGGTTTTTGAGGAACCTCCAACTGTCTTCCACTGTGGTTGTACTAATTTACATTTCCACCAAGAGCATATGAGGGTTCCCTTTTCTCCACATCCTCTCCGGCATTTGTTTTTGCCTGACTTTTGGATAAAAGCCATTTTAACTGGGGTGAGATAACATCTCATTGTAGTTTTGATTTGCATTTATCTGATGATCAATGATGTAGAGCACTTTTTCATATGCCCGTTTGCCATTTGTATGACATTTTTTGAGAAATATCTATTTAAATATTTTGCCCACTTTTGAATTGGATTATTAGATTTTTTTCCTATAGAGTTGTTTGAACTCCTTAAATATTCTGGTTATTAACCCCTTATCAAATGGGTAGTTTGAAATATTTTCTCTCATTCTGTGGGTTATCTCTTCACTATGATGATTGTTTCTTCTGCTGTGCAGAAGCCTTTTAACTTGATGTAATCCCGTTTGTCCATTTTTGTTTCAGTTGCCTATGCCAGTGGGATATTACTCAAGAAATTTCTGCCAGTTCAGTGTCCTAGAAACTTTCCCCAATGTTTTCTTTTAGTAGCTTCATTGTTTGAAGTCTTAAATTTAAGTCTTTAAAACATTTTGATTTGATTTTTGTATATGGTGAGAAATAGGAGTCTAGTTTTATTCTTTCACATGTGGATATCCAGTTTTCCCAGCACCATTTATTGAAGAGAGTGTTCTTTCCTCAATCAATATTCTTGGTAGTTTTGTCAAAAATGAATTCACTGTACATGTATGGATTTATCTCTAGGTTCTCTGCTCTGTTCCATTGTTCTATGTGTCTGTTTTTATGCCAGTACCATGCCATTTTGGTTACTGTAGCTCTGTAGTGTAAGTTAAAGTCAGGTAATGTGATTTTTCCAATTTTGTTCCTTTTGCTTACGATAGCTTTGGTTATTCTGGGTCTTTTGTAGTTCCATATAAATTTTAGAATTTTTTTTCTATTTTTGTGAAGAATGTCATTGGTGTTTTGATAGGGCTTGAATTGAATCTATAGATTGCTTTAAGTGGTATGCTCATTTTAACAATATTAATTCTTCCAGTTCATGAACATGGAATATAGTTATCTTTTTTTGGTATCTTCTTCAATTTCTTACATCAGTGTTTTATAGTTTCAGTGTAGAGATCTTTCACTTCTTTGGTTAAGTTAATTCCTAGGTATTTTATCTTTTTTGTAACTATTGTAAATGGCATTATGTTCTTGATTTCTTTTTAAGATTGTTTGCTGTTGGCATGTGTTTGTATGTTGATTTTATATCCGGCAACTTTACTGAATTTGCTTATCCATTCATGTTTTTAATGTGAATGACATTGTTTAAATCAAGGTATATTCCTTCTGTAAACTAAAAATACAATTTCTAAGGCCCCCCCAACCATTTGAATGAACCTCTTCTTTTGGCCAAGGACATTCCAAAGTTAACCTGAAAAACTGGTTCAGAACATGATGGAAAGGGAGGGGTCAGACATGCCTCATTATGCCCTCTTTCCTTTTGGAATTCAGGAACGGTCAACCAGTATTAACATCAACACAGACCTTAAGTCTGATAAGAAACACTTATATTATCTCTGAAGCCAGCTACCTGGAGGCTTCATCTGCATGATAACCTTTCGTCTCCACAACTCCTTATCATTGTAACCAAGATATTCCTTTCTATTGATTCTAGGTCTTTAGATAATAGCAACTATTTCAACCAATTGCCAATCAGAAAAATTTTAAATCTTCCTACAACCTGGTAGCCTGTGCTTCAAGCTATCCCACCTTTCCAGACCAAACCAATGTAAATCTTACAGGTATTTATTGATGTATTATGTCTCCTTAAAAGGTATAAAAGCAGGCCATATCACAATTACCTTGGGCCCATATCATCAGGACCACCTGAGGTTGTGTTGTGTCATGGGTGTGTTCTTTTTTTTTTTTTTTTTTTTTTTTTTTGAGACGGAGTCTCGCTGTGTCGCCCAGGCTGGAGTGCAGTGGCCGGACCTCAGCTCACTGCAAACTCCGCCTCCCGGGTTTACGCCATTCTCCTGCCTCAGCCTCCCGAGTAGCTGGGACTACAGGCGCCCGCCACCATGCCCGGCTAGTTTTTTGTATTTTTTAGTAGAGACGGGGTTTCACTGTGTTAGCCAGGATGGTCTCGATCTCCTGACCTCGTGATCCGCCCGTCTCAGCCTCCCAAAGTGCTGGGATTACAGGCTTGAGCCACCGTGCCCGGCCATGGGTGTGTTCTTAACCTTGGCAAAATAAACTTCCTAAATTGAATGAGACCTGTCTCAGATACTTTTGGGTTCACACTTGTATATCCAGTTTTATCAGAGTTTTTATCATGAAGGGATGTTGAATTTTATCGAATGCTTTTTCAGCATCAATTGAAATGATTATATGGTTTTTATCCCTCATTCTGTTGATATGATGTCTCACCTGATTGATTTGTGTGTATGTTGAACTATCATTGCATCCCTGGGATAAATCACATTTGGCCATGATAAATAGACTTGATTTTTTTTTTAAAGCTATCTCCTACATGAAGGATAATCTTTTTTTAAGATGTGTTGAATTTGGTTTGCTAGTATTTTGTTGAGGATTTTTGCATCGAATCATCAGTGATATTGGCCTATAGTGTTTTTTTTTTTTTTTCTTTTTTTCTTTTTGATGTTTCTTTGTCTGGTTTGGTATCAGGGTAATATTGGCCTCACAGGATGTATTTGGAAGTATTCTCCCCTCCTCTACTTTTCCAAAATGCTTGAGGAGGATTGGTATTAGTTCTTTAAATGTCTGGCAGAATTCAGCAGTGAAGCCATCAGGTTCCAGGCTTTTCTTTGCCTGGAGATTTTATTATGGCTTCAATCTCACTACTTGTTTTTGGTCTGTTCAGGTTTTGGATTTATTCATGGTTCAATTTTGGTAGGTTGTATGTGTCTAGGAATTTACCTATTTCTTCTAGTGTTTCCAATTTACTGGCATATATTAATAGTTCTTCATAGTAGCCACTAAATACTCCTTTGAATTTCTGCGGTATAAGTTGTAATATCTCCATTTTCATCTCTGATTTTATTTATTTGAGTCTTCCCTTTTTTTTCTTAGTCTGGCTACAGATTTGTCAATTTTGTTTATCTTTTCAAAAAGCCAAATTCTCGTTTCATTGATTTTTATATTGTTTTCTTCATATTAAATTCATTTATTTTTGTTTTGATCTTTATTATTTCTTTCTTCTACTAATTTTGGGTTTGGTTTGATCTTGATTTTCTACTTCTTCATGATGTATTATTAGGTTATTTATTTGAAGATTTCTTCTTCTATAATGTAGGCACTTATAGCTGGGAACTTCCGTCTTCATACTGCTTTTGCTACATCTCATAGGTTTTGGTATGTTGTGTTGCATTATCTTTTGTTTCAAGAAAATTTTCAGTTTCCTTCTTAATATCTTTATTGACCCACTGGTCATTCAGAAGTATATTGCTTAATTTCCACGTGTTTGTATAGTTTCCAAAGTTCCTCTTGTTATTGATTTCTAGTTTTACTCCATTGTGGTCAGAGAAAGTGCTTGATATTATTTCAATTTTTTTGATGTTTTAACACTTGTTTTCTGATCTAATATATGGTCTATCCATGAGAATTATCCATGTGCCAAGGAAAAGAATGTGTATTCTGCAGCTGTTGCATAAAATATTCTGTAAATATCTACTAGGCCTGTTTGTTCTATAGTGCAGATTAAGCCCAGTGTTTCTTTGTTAATTTTCTATCTGGAAGATCTGTCCAATGGTGAAAATGGGGTGTTGAAGTCTTCAGCTATTATTGTATTGAGTTCTATTTCTTTCTTTAGCTCTAATAACATTTCCTTCATATATCTGGGTACTCCACTATTGGGTGCATATATATTTACTATATCCCTTTGCTGAATTGACCCCTTTATCATTATATAGTGGCTATCTTTGTCTCTTATAGCTTTTGTCTTGAATCTATTTTGTCTGATGTAAATATAGCCACTCCTGCTCTTTTTGGTTTCCACTGGCATGGAATATCGTTTTCCATCCCTTTGTTTTCAGTCGATGTGTGTCTTTATAGGTAAAGTGTGTTTCTTGTAGGCAACAGATCATTAGGTCTTCTTTATTTATCTGTCCAGCCACTCCATGTCTTTTGATCGGAAAGTCTAGTTAATTTACATTCAATGTTATTATTGATAAGTAAGGACTTAGTCCTACCATTTTGTTATTTGCTTTCTGGTTGTTTTGTGGTCTTTGCTTCCTTCTTTTCTTTGTTCCTATCTTCCTTTTAGGGAAGATAATTTTCTCTGGTGGTACGATTTACTTATTTTAGTTTTTAAGGGATGAATAATAGAGAGTGATTAGGTTATTTTATTTTACTTAGTTAGTTATTTTTAATTCTTTTTTGTTCTTTTATAAAGACAGGGTCTCACTATGTTGCCCAAGCTGGTCTGGAACTTCTGGCCTCAAGCAATCCTCTTACATTGGCCTCCTAAAGTGCTAGTATTACAGGGGTGAGCCACCACACCTGGCCATGACAGTATGATTTAATTTCTTGCTTTTAATTTTTTGTGTATCCTTTATATTTTTTTTATTTAAGGTTACCATGAGGCTTACAAATACTATCTTATAACCCATTCTTTTAAGCTGATACCAACTTAACACTGTTTGCATAAGTAAACAAACAAGCAAAAAGAAAACTAATAAAACTCTACACCTTAACTTCATCCCCCTGCTTTTTAACTTTTTGTTGTTTCTATCTTATTATACTGCCTGTGTCTTGAAAAGCTGTAGTTATTATTTTGAGTGAGTTCATCATTTAGTCTTTCTAATTAAGAGTGGTTTACGGGCCGGATGTGGTGGTGCCGGCCTGTAAGCCCAGCACTTTGGGAGGCCAAAGCTGGTGGATCACGAGGTCAGGAGTTCAAGACGAGCCTAGCCAAGGTGGTGAAACTCTGACTCTACTAAAAATACAAAAATTAGCTGGGCACAGTGGCAGGTAGCTGTAATCCCAGCTACTCGGGAGGCTGAGGCAGGAGAATTGCTTGAACCTGGGGAGTGGAGGTTGCAGTGAGCCAAGATTGTGCCACCGCACTCCAGCCTGGGTAACAGGTTGGGTAACAGAGTGAGACTCCATCTCAAAAAAAAAAATGAGTGGTTTACACACCACAGTTACAGTGTTATAATACTCTATGTTTTTCTGTGTACTTACTATTAGCAGTGAGTTTTATACCATCAGATGATTTCCTATTGCTCATTAACATCCATTTTTTTCTGATTGAAAAATCCCTTTAGCATGTTTTGTAGGACAGGTCTGGTATTGATGAAATCCCTCCGCTTTTGTTTGTCTGGGAAGGTATTTCTCCTTCATGTTTGAAGGATATTTTCACTGGATATACTAGTCTAGGATAAAAGTATTTTTCCTTCAGCCATTTAAATATTTCATGCCACCCTCTCCTGGTCTGTAAGGTAACATTGAACATTGCAAACATAGAGAAAGATATCAACATCCAAGTACAAGAAGGTTATAAGACACCAAGAAGATTTAACCCATAAAAGACTGCCTCAAGGCATTTTATAATCAGACTTCCAACAGTCAATATTGGAGCTCTCCATTTTATGTTATTTCTTTATTTTCTCCTGTTGCTTTTAGGAGCTTTTATTTATCCTTGACCTTTGGCAGTTTGATTATTAAATGCCTTGAGGTAGTCTTCCTTGGGTTAAATCTGCCTGGTGTTCTATAGCCTTCTTGAACTTGGATATAGATATCTTTCCGTTAATTTGGGAAGTTCTCTGTTATTATCCCTTCAAATAAACTCTCTATCCCCATCTCTTTCTCCACCTCCTCTTTAAGGCCAATAATTGTTAGATTTACCCTTTTAAGGCTATTTTCTATATCCTATAGGCATGGTTCATTGTTTTTTATTCTTTTTTCTTTTATCTTCTCCATGTATTTTCAAATAGGCTGCCTTCAAGCTCACTAATTCTTTCTCCTGCTTGATCAAATCTGCTATTAAAAGACTCTGATGCAGTCTTCAGTACATCAATTGCATTTTTCAACTCCAGAATTTCTGCTTGATTCTTTTTATTTCAATATTTTTGCTACATTTATCTGACAGAATTCTGAATTCCTTGTCTATGTTATCTTCAATTTCTTTGAGTTTCCTCAAAACAGCTATTTTGAATTATCTGTCTGAAAGGCAATATATCTTTGCTTCTCCAGGATTGGTCCCTGGTGACTTATTTAACTCATTTGATAAGGTCATGTTTTTCTGGATGGTCTTGATACTTACAGATGTTTGTCTGTGTCTGGACATTGAAGAGCTAGGTATTTATCAGTTTCCTGGTCTGGTCTTGTTTGTGTCCATCCTTCTTGGGAAGGCTTTCCAGGTATTCGAGAGGACTTGAGTGCTGTGATCTAAGCTGTATCTGTATTAAGGGGCACCCCAGGCCCAGTAATGCTGTGGTTCTCACATACTCATACAGGTACCACCTTGGTTGTCTTAGAAGAGATCTAGAAGAATTCTGTGGATCACAAAGCTGAGACTCTTGTTTTCTTCCCTTACTCTCTGTCAAAAAAATAGTCTCTCTTTCTCTGTTCTCAGCTGCCTGGGGCTGGAGGTGGAGTGACATAAGCCCCCACTGTGGTCAGCACTACCAGGACTGCACTGGGTCAGCACAGCACTGGGCCTCAACCCAAGGCTGACTATAACCACTACCTGGCTATCACCTACGTTCCCTCAAGACCCTGGGGCTCTACAATCAGCAAGCAGGGAAGCCAGCCAGGCCTCTGTCCTTCTCTTCAGGGCAGCAAGTTCCCCCAGGTCCTGAGTGGGTCCAGAGGTGACATCCAGGAGCTAGAGACTAGAGTCAAAAACCTTAGAAGTCTAGCTGGTGTTCTATTGTACTGCAGCTAAGGTGGCACTCAAATCAGAAGACACAGTCCTTTCCACTCTTGTTTCACCTTTCTACAGGCAGAGGGGCCTCATCCTGTGACCACCACCCCCACAGGCCCTTGGGGACCAATACTCCCTTAAGGCCCAAGGGCTCTTCAGTCAGCTTGTGGTGAATGCTGCCTAGCCTGGGACTCACCCTTCAGGGCAATATGCTCCCCTCCGACTCAGGGTAGGCCCAAAAATGCCATCCAGGAGTCAAGACCCCGAACTGGGGACCCCAAAGAGCCTGCTTGGTGCTCTATTCCCCTGTGGCTGAGCTGGTACATATGGACCAAGACAAAGTCTGTTTTTCTTTTTTCTCCACTTTCCTCAAGCAGAAGGAGTCTCTCCCCATAGCCACCACAGTAAAGAATGTGCTGAGTCTCACCTGAAGCCAGAAAGTCTCAGAGTTTCACCCACGGCCCACAGTGTACTTCCTGGGCATCACTGTTGGTTATTCAAGGATCAAAGGCTCTTTAGTTAGCAGACAATGGGTACTGCCAGGACTGAGTCTTTCCCTTCAAGGCAGCAGGCTCCCTTCTGGCCCAGGGGGTGTCAAGAATGTAATCCAGGAGCCTAGAAAGGGGGCCTCATTACTTTGACCATTGCCCTATTCTACTGTGGCTGAGCTGGTATCCAAGATGCAAGACAAAGTCCTCTTTACTCTTCCCTCTCTTCTCCTCATGTGGAAGGAAGGGACCTCTTTTGAAGCCATGAGCTGTGCAGCCTGGGGTTGTGAGAGCACTCTCCTAGCTGCCCCAGCTGGTGTCTCAGTAAGTGGCATGCCCCCCAAGCCCACTGGCTCTGATCCCAGTTCAGCACTAAGACTTACCCAGGAGTTCCTTGCAGCCTAGGGTGCCTTTCAAGTTTAATGAAGGTCCCAGAGCACTCTATCCCTAGGTGGCAAGGCTTGCCAGAACTAAACTTCAGACCGCTGGGATGGGCGATTCCCCTCTGGCTAGGGCTGGTTTAAATACTTCCTCTGTGGGTGGATGTCAGCTGAGTTCAGCCTGGTATTGCTTTTTGCTATGACACAGCAGAACTAAGTTTAATGTAATGTTTCATAATTGCTGCACTCACCCACTCCCAAGTGTCCAGATTCTCTCTCCCTGCCATGCAGCCACTGCTGGGTGGAGACCAGCAATGGTGGGATGACATATTTAAAGTACTAAAAGGAAAAAAAACACTAATAAATTCAATAGCCAGCAAAACTATTGATATGGTTTGGCTCCATGTCCCCACCCAAATCTCATGTTGAACTGCAATCCTTAATGTTGGGGGAGGGACCTGGTGGATGGTGATGGGATCATGGAGACGGATTTCCCCTTGCTCTTCTCATGATAGTGAGTTCTCATTAGATCTGGCATGTAGCATTTCCCCCTTTGCTCTCTCTCTCCTGCTCCACTGTGGTAAGACGAGCTTGTTTCCCTTCTGCCTTTTGCCACGATTGTAAGTTTCCTGAGGCCTCCCAGCCATGCTTCCCGTACAGCTTATGGAACTATGAGTCAATTAAACTTCTTTTCTTCATAAATTACCTAGCCTATGGTAGTTTTTTATAGCAGTGTGAAAACAAACTAATACAACTATCTTTAAAAATGAAGGCAAATTTTAAAACATTTCTAAATAAACAAAAACCTAAAGAATTCCTCACTAGAGACCATACTAAAATAAATATTAAAGTGTCCTTCAGAATTAAAGAATCCTAGAGAGTAACTGAAATCGGCAAGAAGAAATAAAAAGCACGAAAAGGTAATTACATAGATAAATATAAAAGACAATAAAAATGTGGTTTTTGTTTGTAACTCTTTTTTTCCTGTAAAATTTAAAAGACAGGCTGGGTGTAGTGGCTCATGTCTGTAAGCCCAGTGCTTTGGGAGGCCAAGACAGAAGGACTGCTTGAGGTCAGGAGTTGGAGACCAACCTAGGCAAAATAGTGAGACCTTATATCTACGAAAAAATAAAAAATTAGCCAGGCATGGTGGCACATGCCTGCAGTCCAAGCTACTCAGGATACTGAGGTGAAAGGAATGCTTGAGCTCAAGAGTTCAATACTGCAGTGAGCTATGATCATGCCACTATACTCTAGCCTGGGTGACAGAATGAGACCCTATCTCTAAAAATAATAAAAACATAAAATGGCCAGGTACAGTGGCTCACACCTGTAATCCCAGCACTTTGGGAGGCTTAGGTGGGTAGATCACGAGGTCAGGAGCTCAAGGCCAGCCTGGCCAACATGGTGAAACCCCATCTCTATTAAAAATACAAAAAGTAGGCCGGGCGCGGTGGCTCAAGCCTGTAATCCCAGCACTTTGGGAGGCCGAGACGGGCGGATCACGAGGTCAGGAGATCGAGACCATCCTGGCTAACACGGTGAAACCCCGTCTCTACTAAAAATACAAAAACTAGCCGGGCGAGGTGGCGGGCGCCTGTAGTCCCAGCTACTCAGGAGGCTGAGGCAGGAGAATGGCGTAAACCCGGGAGGCAGAGCTTGCAGTGAGCTGAGATCTGGCCACTGCACTCCAGTCCGGGCAACAGAGCGAGACTCCGCCTAAAAAAAAAACAAAAAAAAAAAAAATACAAAAAGTAGCTGGGTGCAGTGGCGGGTGCCTGTAATCCCAGCTACTCAGGAGGCTGAGGCAGGAGAATTGCTTGAATCTGGGAGGCGAAGGCTGCAGTGAGCCGAGATCGCACCACTGCACTCTAGCCTGGGTGACAGAGCAGGACTCTGTCTCAAAAAAACAATAAATAAGATAAAATAAAACAAAAGACAACTGCATGAAGCAAAAATTAAAAACCTGTGTTGATGCGAGGATACAATGAGTTAAGAATGTAAAGCTCTTAGATGCTGGCACATATGAAAAACGTAATAATGTTAAGTATCATTATTTTTTATTACAATACATGTGACACATCAGTGAGCATAAATGCTTAGCTAAATAAGGCAAATGAAACCAGATGATGAAAGTGATAATAGATGTCACAGCCAAATAGCTTTTATTTCCACCTCAGAACATAGCAAGAATACTGGCAGAAACTGGGAGTTTGAAAGTAGTTATTCATGGATACTAGGAATTCTGTGTAGAAGACACTGAGGTTGAATGTATGGTGGAAGATATAGATGTCCTAAAATAAATAAATAAATAAATAAATAGAACCTTACAAAATTGGAATGGAGTTTGAATGGGAGTTAGAACCTGGAAATTATAATCATAAGAGTAATGTTTGAGGTTAAGGGACAATAGTAACTCCCCAAATAAAATAGCATACATAGAGAATAGCAGAGAACCAAGGATTGAGATTTAAAAGAAATCAAGAATTGGAGAAAGCCAGTTAGCAAATACTTTCTAGGGGTGTGGCAAATATCCAATCACACAGCCAGAAGGAAAAGAAAAATTGAATTTCTAATAATGGTATGGCTTTTTAAAAATTGCTTCAATTTTATTGTTCTTATAAAAAGAATATTCTAAGGAAAATGCTAAAATAAGAGATTTTATCCAGTCTACCTAGAAAAGTTTGCATATACCTTGTTCACTTGACTGTGTTTCTGAAGTGTAATTTCACCTAGAAAAATGGCAAGAATACTTATGTAATATTTTAATGTCTTTATTTCTAAATTTCTCTTGACAGCTAAAAATTTTGAAAATAAGCCTATGTCATTTGGCTCAACTTCATAAAGAAGGGAATCCTATTTCCTACATTAATTATGGAGAACTGTAACCTTTAGTCTCAATAAAATATTAATAGAAGTCATTAAATATAAGGACCAGCTTCTGAAATGAGCCTTATTTAATGACTAAGTCTTAGATTAATTCAAGAACCATTTACTGAATCCTACTGCTATGATTTGAATGTCCCCTTCAAACTTACGTTGGAATTCAATTGCTAATGAAACACTGTTGACATGCAGGACATTTGAGCAGTAATTAGAGAATACAGTATTGCTGTTATTGTGGAAGTGGGTTAGTTTATCACCTGAATGGGATCCTGCTAAAAAGATAAGTTATTCATCCTCCATTTTCCTCTCCATCTCACTGGCTCTTGCCCTCTCTCATACCAGCTCTCTCACCGCAAGATGCCTCTGCCATGTTATGATGTAGCAAGAGGCTCTCACCAGGTGTGCCCTCAATCTTGGAATTCCCAGCCTTCAGAACAGTGACCCAAATAAACTTCTGTTGTTTATAAACTACCCAGTCCATGGTATTCTGTTATAGCAGCCAAAAACAGACTAAGACACCTACTATCTGCAATAGATTCTACTCCTCATTCTCTGGAACATCATAGTTTCTCTCTGTTGTCCTATATGTATCTAACCACACACTGGCATGCTATTTACTACCTGTATTATTCCATTTTCATGCTGCTGGTAAATACACACCTGAGACTGGGCTATTTACAAAGAAAAGAGGTTTAATTGGACTTACAGCTCCCTGTCACTGGGAAAATCTCACAATCATGGCAGAAGGCAAGGAGGACCAAGTCACATCTTACATGGATGCCAGCATGCAAAGAGAGAGCTTATACAGGGAAACTCTGCTTTATAAAGCCACCAGATCTTGTGAAAATTGTTCACTATCGTGAGAAGAGTGCAGGAAAGACCCACCCCCGTAATTCAGTCACCTCCCACTGAGTCCCTCCCATGGGAATTCAAGATGAGATTTGGGTGGGGACACGGCCAAATCATATCATTCTGCCCCGGCCCCTCCAAAATCTCATGTTCTCACATTTCCCAACAGTCCCCTAAAGTCCAAACTCATTTAAGTGTTAACTCAAAAGTCCACAGTCCAAAGTCTCGTCTGAGACAAGGCAAGTCCTTTCTGCCTATGAGCCTGTAAAATCAAAAGCAAGTTAGTTACTGCCTAGATACAATGGGGGTACAGGCATTGAATAAATGCAGCCATTCCAAATGGGAGAAATTGGCCAAAACAAAGGGGCTACAGGCCCTACACAAGTCCAAAATTCAGCAGGGCAGTCGAATCTTTTTTTTTTTTTTTTGAGATGGAGTCTCACTCTGTCGCCCAGGCTGGAGTGCAGTGGCGCAATCTCGGCTCACTTCATGCTCTGCCTCCCAGGTTCACGCCATTCTCCTGCCTCAGTCTCCCGAGTAGCTGGGACTAGAGGCACTTGCCACCACACCGGCTAATTTTTTGTATTTTTAGCAGAGAGGGGGTTTCACCATGTTGGCCAAGATAGTCTCGATCTCTTGACCTTGTGATTCACCCGTCTAGGCCTCCCAAAGTGCTGGGATTACAGGCGTGAGCCACCACACCTGGCAGGCACTCAAATCTTAAAACTTCAGAGTTATTTCCTTTGACTCTATGTCTCACATCCAGGTCACACGGATGCAAGAGGTGGGTTCCCATGTCTTGGGCAGCTCCACCCCTGTGGCTTTGCAGCCTCCCTTCTGGCTGTTTTCATGGGCTGGCATTGAGTGTCTGTGGCTTTTCCAGGTGCACAGTGCAATCTGTCCGCGGGTCTATCGTTCTGGGGTTTGGAGGATGGTGGCCTTCTTCTCACAGCTCCACTAAGTGGTACCCCAGTAGGGACTCCATGTGGGGGCTCTAACTCCACATTTCCCTTCTGCACTGCCCTAGCAGAAGTTCTCCATGAGAGCCCCGCCCCTGCAGCAAACTCCGGCCTGGGCATCCAGGCATTTCCATACATCTTCTGAAACCTAGGTGGAGGCTCCCAAACTCCAATTCTTGACTCTCAGGCTCAACACCACATGGAAGTTGCTGAGGCTTGGGGCTTGCACCCTCTGAAGTCATGGCCTGAGCTCTACATTGGCCCCTTTTGGCCATGGCTGGGGCACCTGGGATGAAGGGCACCAAGTCCTTAGGCTGCACACAGCATGGGCCTCATCTACAAAACCATTTTCTCTTAGGCCTTCAGGCCTGTGATGGGAGGGGTTGCTGTGAAGGCCTCTGATATGCCCTGGGGACATTTTTCCCATGTCTTGGGGATTTAACATTCAGCTCCTCATTACTTATAAAAATTTCTGCAGCCAGCTTGAATTTCTCCTCAGAAAATGGGTTTTTCTTTTCTATCACATTGTCAGGCTGCAAATTTTTCAAACTTTTATGCTCTGCTTCCCTTATAAAACTGAATGCCCCTAACAGTACCCAAGTCACTTCTTGAATGCTTTGCTGCTTAGAAATTTCTTCTACCAGATATCCTAACTCATGTCTCTCAAGTTCAAAGTTTCACAAATCTCTAGGGTAGGGGCTAAATGCTGCCAGTCTCTTTGCTAAAACACAACAATAGTCACCTTTGCTCTAATTTCCAACAAGTTCCTCATCTCCATCTGTACCACCTCAGCCTGGACCATATTGTCCATATCATTATCAAGCTTTTGATCAAAGTCATTCAACAAGTCTCTAGAAAGTTCCAGACTTTCCCACATTTTCCTGTCTTCTTTTGAGCCCTCCAAAATGTTCCAACCTCTGCCTGTTACCACGTTCCAAAGTTGCTTCCACATTTTCAGGTGTCTTTTCATCAACACCCCATTCCTGGTACCAATTTACTGTATTAGTCAGTTTTCACACTGCTGATAAAGATATACCCAAGAATGGGCAATTTACAAAGGAAAGAGGTTTAATTGGACTTACAGTGCCATGTGGCTGGGGAAACCTCACAATCATGGCAGAAGGCAAGGAGGAGCAAGTCATGTCTTACACAGATAGCAGTAGGCAAAGAGAGAGTTTGTGCAGGGAAGCTCCACCTTAAAATGCCATCAGATCTCATGAGAATTATTCACGATCATGAGAAGAGTGCAGGAAAGACCCACCCTTGTAATTCAATCACCTCCCACCAGGATCCTCCCATGACACATGGGAATTGAAGATGAGATTTGGGTGGGGGACAAAGCCAAACCATATCATTACCTTTCTTCAAAACATGTTCATATTTCAAGAAAACCAACATTCCACCTCCTAATTCTCAATGAAACTGATTTTAACAATTCACAAAGGCCTAGAGAAACATTCCAACATTTTTTATCTTTTAAAAGATACTTATAAAACACATAATTATTTTCTCCTAGGTTACTTAAAGCCATTCATATTATGAAATACAGCATACACAGGAAAGTATATAAAACATAAATGTGCAGTTTAATGAATTATTATTTAAGCAGACACTCACATAACCACCACTCAGGTCAAGAAACAGGGCATTGCCAACACTAAAAAAGCTTCCAATTTGCCATTCTTAACTAAAACTCTCACCCTCACTCCCAAAGGTAACAATTACCTGACCTTGGTGGTAATTGCTTTCATGATTCTCTGTATAAAAGAGTGATTTTAAAAGAACAGAAAACTATCAAAAACCTATTAGTCACTAGACTATATCTGAACATACAGTCAAAAACAATTTTTAAAGGAATTACCACAATTATTTTTGTAATTTTACTAATGTTCCATACTATCCCCAAGGCTTATAGCAATCCTGAGGTCTACTTTAGTCCAAATCTTTTGTAGCCTACCACCAATGACAGTCCAGATGCAGTCCTTCATTTCTTCAAGAACATATTAGTTGTTATAAACACAGAGTTATCAAGCTATCCTAAGAGATTTGGGTAATCACTCATCCACCATCAATATTTCAAACCAAATAAACAGTCCTGTTCCAGAGAAGATGCTGATTAAGGAGCTGCTGAAACATGTGATGAAAATGAAGTAGAAAATGTATCTGAGAATTCCTGTTGGCTACGGGCAGAAAAAAACCCACTTCTTTAGCTTGTTTGAATATGTGACGCCTGTCACTATGTTCCTCATAAAAAACAATGGACTGAAGATTCATTGTGTAAATATTGAGAAATAAGAGAGGAAATCTGTAATTTGACACATACTACATGTCCATATATAACATATAATTAATGTGTAATAAATTTTGAAGTGTTCATTTCTTTTTTAATCACCTGAACCCTTCCCACTAAGTGTGTATCCCCTAAACACTACACTTTAGTTTTGCTTGTTTTTTAACATTAAATAAATAAAAACACATGGTATACATTCTTTTGGTCTTGCTTCTATCCTTCAACATTGTTTCTGAAATTCATCATGTTGTTACATGAAGCTGTCATTTGTTAAATTTCATTACTGTACAGTAGTTCATTATACAAATATCAAAGACTTATTTCTCACTTCTTGGTGACAAACATTTGAGCTATTTCAATTTTAAATTACCAAACGTAATGCTACTATGTAAATTAAGATTCATGTCTCCCAGTGCATATGTGGATATACTTCAGTCAAGTACATACCTAGAAATGAAACTGACGGTCACAGGACTGCCTCATCTTCAACTTTACTGCATCATGCTAAACCGTTTTCAAAATTGTTGTGCCAATTTACACTTCCACCAGTTGTTCTACATCTTTGCTCATACGTGGTAGTGCTATCTTTTTTTCTTTTTCTTTTTTTTTTTGAGACCGAGTCTCGCTCTGTCGCCCAGGCTGGAGTGCAGCGGCCGGATCTCAGCTCACTGCAAGCTCCGCCTCCCGGGTTTACGCCATTCTCCTGCCTCAGCCTCCCAAGTAGCTGGGACTATAGGCGCCCGCCACCGCGCCCGGCTAGTTTTTTGTATTTTTTTTTTAGTAGAGACGGGGTTTCACCATGTTAGCCAGGATGGTCTCGATCTCCTGACCTCGTGATCCACCCGTCTCGGCCTCCCAAAGTGCCGGGATTACAGGCTTGAGCCACCGCGCCCGGCCATGTGGTAGTGCTATCTTTTTAATATAAGCCATTCAGCTAATTGTGTAGCAGCTTCTTTTAGTTTGCAATTCACTGATTACTGACTTGAGCATTTCTTACGCATTTATTGCACATTTAGATATCCTCTTTGTGAGGTTCCTGTTTAAGTCATTGATCATTTTATATAAATTGTCTTTTTTGGCCGGGCGCAGTGGCTCACGCCTGTAATCCCAGCACTTTGGGAGGCTGAGACGGGTGGATCACGAAGTCAGGAGATCGAGACCATCCTGGCTAACACGGTGAAATCCCGTCTCTACTAAAAATACAAAAAATTAGTTGGGCACGGTGGTGGGCACCTGTAGTCCCAGCTGCTCAGGAGAATGCGGCAGGAGAATGGCGTGAACTCAGGAGGCGGAGCTTGCAGTGAGCCGAGATTGTGCCACTGCACTCCAGCCTGGGTGACAGAGCGAGACTCCACCTCAAAAAAAAAAAAAATTGTCTTTTTAAAATTAATATGAAGGAATACTTCATGTCATCTAGATACAAGCCTTGGCAGGGCACTGTAACTCACACCTGTAATCTCAGCAATTTGGGAGGCCCAGGTGGGAGGATTACTTGAGGCCAGAAGTTCAAGACCAGCCTGGTCAACACAGCAAGACTCTGTCTCAAAAAAAAAAAAAAAATACATAGATACAAGCCTTTTGTCAGTTACATATGTTACAAATACTGTTTACCATTCTGTAGCCTACTTTTGCACACTCTTATGTTTGTCTTCTGATGAAAAGAAGATCTTAATTTTATTGTCAAATTTGTCAACCATTTTCTATACAGTTAGTGCCTTTTAAAAATCTTTCCCTACCCCAAAGTCGTGATAATATGCTTCTATTTTATCTAATAAAGCTTTACTGTTTGCCATGCACCTTCATGCCTACAACCCACATAGGAATTGATGTATGGCTGTGATATGAGATAAAAGTCAAGTTTCTTTTCCTTTTTTTTTCTTTTCTTTCTTCGTTTCTTTTTATCATATGTATATCCACTTGTCCCATATGTTTTATTGAATAGACTACCCTTAATCCGCTACTGTGCAACGGCACCTTTGTCTACTCAAGTGTTCACACTTTGGCTCTATTTCTGGACTCTATTTTGTTGTGTCAATCAATTATACATTTTTGTGCTGATACCACTGTTGTAATTACTGTAGCTTTAGGAAAAAGTCTTGATATATGGAATCCTGCCATATTGCTGCTTTTCTTCAGGAGTGTTTTAGTTATTCTTGATCTTTTAATTTTCAAATAAAGTTTAGAATCAACTTAAGATTCTAAACAAATGCAGAAAACACGGAAAAAAAAGGAATTTTGTTTTGGATTGTTTTAAATCTACAGATAAATTGAGGAGATAATTTGAAAAGAATCTGATATCTTTACAACATTAAGTTTTACAGTCTGTGAATCTAATTTCTCCCTTTATTTAGGGCTTCTTTAATTTCCTTCAAGAATGTTCTCCACAGAAGTATAGTACATCTTTTCACAGATTTATTCCCAGAATACTCAAAATTTTTTATGCCACTGTAAATGGTTGCTTTTTATATTTCATTTTACAACTGTATGTGGTTGATATACAGAACTACATCTGTTTTTTGTTTAATGACCTTGTATCCTACAAACTTGCTAATTTATTAATGCTAATAATATATCTATACCATCTTTTAAATGTTTCTATATATACACAATCAAGTTACCAGCAAATAGTGACAATTTATTTATTCATTTCCAATTTGTATCTCTCTTATTTCTTTTCTTACCTTCTTGTACTAGCTAGGACTTCCAGTATAACATTGAAGAAAACTAGAGTAGGCATCCTTGTCCTTTTTCCAGTTCCACAGAGAAAGCTTTCAAAATGTCCTCAATTAAGGATGATTTTCCTATTGCTTTTCTGTAGAAACCTTTTATCAGGCTGAGGATATTCTCTTGTATTATCGATTTGTTGAGTGTTTTTATCATGAATATATGTTGACTTTTATCAAATGGTTTGCCACATCTATTGAGATGATCATATATTTTTCCGCTTTAATCTTTTAATGTAGTACATTACATTGATTGATTGTTTCCAATGTTAAACAAATAATTCCTTTCAGGAATAAATCCAACTTAATTCTCACACATTATCTTCTTATAGGTCACTGGATGAAGTTTGCTAGTATTTTGTTCAGAATTTTTTATCTTTGTTCATGAGTGACATTAACCTATAGCTTCCTTTTCTCATATCTATGACTAGTTTTGGTTTCAAGGGAATTCTAGCCTCAAGAAACAAACGCTCGCCGGGTGTGGGGGCTCACACTTGTAATCTCAGCACTTTGGGAAGCAAAGCAGGCGAATCACCTGAGGTCAGGAGTTCAAGACCAGCCAGGCCAACATGGCAAAACTCTGTCTCTACTAAAAATACAAAAAGTTAGCCAGATGTGATGGCACATGCCTGTAATCCCAGCTACTCAGGAGGCTGAGGCAGGAGAATTGCTTGAACCCAGGAGGTGGATGTTGCAGTGAGCCAAGATCGTGGCACTGCATTCCAGCCTGGACTACAGAGTGAGACTCCGTCTAAAAAACAAAAAAAGCTCCCACTTTTCCTGTTTTCTGGAATAATTTGTATTAGGTTGGTGCTTCTGTGTAAGGCCCTCCCATTTTTTATAATCTTCCCCACAAATTCTAACTCCTTCCACCTCCATGAACACCAACCTGTGTCTCTTCAATTCAGCAAAACCACCAGGCTCTGCTTGGGATCCCCTTTCCTACAATGTTATATGAAAACTGCCTCCAGGAAAATGGAACTGGGCAACTGTGGGATTCACCTAGTTTTTTTTTTTTTTTTCCTTCTCACAGGGATTAGTCTGGGACTGCCTGTTGAACAATGTCTCAAAACAGGGTTTTTCGTTTATTCTTTCCAGATTTCTAGTTTTTTATTATGAGATGAAAAGCCATAACCCTGTAGCTCTGTCATGGTCAGAGGGAGACGTTTACTTTTAATTTTATTTCTGTCATCTTAGGTTTGAGCAACTTGCTTTGGCCTCCCCAATGTCATTTCTCCATCTTGTTGGTTACTGCACTCTGATATTGCCTTGAGGAGCCATCCTAACCCCCATTTTATGTTGTGTAAGTGTCACTGTTAATCAGTGTCCCCATCCTCCATGACCAGGAAATAATCTCATAACTCAAAACGTTCTGAAGATGCTCTCTCTCTTTCCTGAGAATCTGAAGCCAAACTCATGATACAAGGATAAAAAGTTAAACTGGTCCATTCCAATCAATTCCTAAAGAGATTAGCCATTGACCCTTACACAACATGACTATTAGCTGGTGAATCTCACTGGAATAAGCCAATCCGGATACACTGGAATACAAAATGATTGATCAATCATTCTCCGAACCTAAAATGTAAATATATATTACTTCCAACTGTTCCACTACAAAGGAAAAAGGAAGAAGATCAAGGTTCCTCATCAGAAAGATGTTTAATATTCCTTCAATATCTCACACAAGAGGTGCCCCCATCCAGACCTGAAAAGACTGGAAAGGAAAAAACTGCTTCCTCCAGAAAAGTGGTCTTTATCTGAAAGTGTTCACTCATGAAACTGACAAAAAAAATGTTAAGCAATGCTATTCATTATTGATGAAGACGCAGAGTAATGGACACCCTCATGGATCACTGGTTGAAATATGAGTTGCTGCAACCACTTCGGGAAACTAATCAGGCAATCTCTATTAATATTAAAAATACATATACAATTTAGCAGAAATCTTGGATGCAAAATACATTTTTGAGAAATGTATTCTTTACAAACAAAAGCACCAGTACCAAAAACATATATATACACCACTGTTTCTTTCAACTTTGTCTGAAGGAAGGAAGGGAGAAATGGAGGAAAGAAGGAAGGAAAGAAGAAAGGAAGGGTATGCATGTCCATCAAAATAATGATCAAGTATATCATAGTATATTCATGCTATAGAATATTAACTTTACAGTCACGTGTGGTGGTATGTGCCTGTAGTCCCACCTACTAGGGAGGCTTAGCCAGAAGGATCGCTTGAGCCCAAGAGTTCCAGGCTGTAATGAGCCAAGATTGCATCATTGCACTCTGGCCTTGGTGACAGGGCAAGATTCCAACTCAAAAAAAAAAGGAATATTAACTTTTGAGAAGAATGAGCTGGTCATGTGCAGTGCGTGGCTCAAGCCTATAATCCTAGACTGAGGTAGCTATACTTAAACAAAAGAGACGTCAAGACAAAAACTATCAGAAGAGACAAAGAAGGTCACTACCTAATGAGAAACGGGTAAATTCAGCAAGAGGATATAACAATTGTAAATATATATGCACCCAATACTGAAGCACCCAGATATATACAGCAAATATCAGAGCTAAAGAGAGTTAGACCCCAATACAATGATAGCTGGAGACTTCAATATCCTATTTTAAGCACTGAACAGATCTTCCAGACAAAATCAACAAAGAAACCTTGTACTTAATCTGTACTATAGAACAAATGGAGCTAATAGAGATTTGCGGAACATTTCATGCAACGACTGCAGAATAGACATTCTTTTCTTCAGCATATGGATCATTCTCAAAGAAGGACCATGTGTTAGTTCACAAAATAAGTCTTAAAACATTCAAAAAAAAAAACTGAAATAATATCAAGCATCTTCTCTGACCACAATGAAATAAAACTACAAATGAATAACAAGAAGAATTTTGGACACTGTTCAAACACATGGAAATTAAGCAACATGCTACTGAATGACCAGTGGGTCAATGAAGAAAGTAAGAAGAAAATTTAGAAATTTCTTGAAACAAATGCTAATGACAACATAACATACCAAAACCTAAGAAATACAGCAAAAGCAGAACTAAGAAAGAAGTTTACAACTATACATGTTTACATTGAAAAAGAAAAAAAATTCAAATAAACAACCTAATGATAACCTTAAAGAACTAGAAAGGCAACAACAAACCAAACCAAAAATTAATAGAAGAAAGAAACAATAAAGATCAGAGCAGAGGTAGGGCGCGCTGGCACACACCTAAAATCCCAGCACTTTAGGAGGCCAAGGCGGGTGGATCACCTGAGGTCCAGCCTGACTAACATGGTGAAACCCCATCTCTACTAAATACAAAAAAATTAGCTGGGCATGGTGGCGCATGCCTGTAATCTGAGCTACTTGGGAGGCTGAGACAGGAGAATCGATTGTACCTGGGAGGCAGAGGTTGCAGTGAGCCGAGATCATGCCATTGTACTCCAGCCTGGGCAAGAAGAGCGAAACTCCATCAAAAAAAAAAAAAAAAAACAGATCAAAGCAGAAATACATGAAATTGAAATGAAGGAAACAATACAAAAGGTCAATAAAGCAAAAACTTGGTTTTTTAAAAAGATGAACAAGAGTGACAAACCTTTAGCCTCACGAACCAAGAAAAAAAGAGAGAAGACCCAAATAAATAAAATTGGAGATGAAAAAGGAGGCATTGCAACTAATACCACAGAAATTCAAAGGATCATTAGTGGCTACCATGAGCAACTATATGCCAATAAATTGGAAAATCTGGAAGAAATGGATAAATTCCCAGATACATACAACCTATCAAGATTGAACCATGTAGAAATTCAAAACCTGAACATACTAATAATAGGTTATGAGAATAAAGCCATAATAAAAAGTCTCCCATCAAAGAAAAGGCCAGGATCCAAAGGCTTCACTACTGAATTCTACCAAACATTTAAAGAAGAACTAATAACAATCCTACTCAAAGTATTTGGAAAAATAGAGGAGGAAAGATTACTTTCAAACGCATTCTATGAGGCCAATATTACGCTGACATCAAAACCAGACAAAGACACATCAAAAAAAGAAAACAACAGGCCATTATCACTGATACATATTGATGCAAAAATCTCAACAAAATGCTAGCAAACCAAATTCAAGAGCACATTAAAAAGATCATTCATCGTGACCAAGTGGGATTTAACCCAGGGATGCAACAATGGTTCAGCATATGCAAATCAATCAATATGATACATCATATGAACAGAATGAAGGACAAAAACCATATGATTATTTCAATTGATGCTTAAAAGGCATTTGATAAAATTCAACATCACTTCATTATAAAAACCCTAAAAAACCGGGTATAGAAGGAACATACCTCAGTGTAATAAAAGCCATATATGACAGACCCACAGCTAGTATCACACTGAATGGGGAAAAACTGAAAGTCTTTCCCCTAAGATCTGAAAACAAGAAGGATGCCCACTGTCACCACAGCTATTCAACCAAGTGCTAAAAGTCATAGCTAGAGCAACAGACAAGAGAAAGAAATAAAGGGCATCCAAGTTGGAAAGGAAGAAGTCAAATCATCCTTGTTTGCAGATGATATGATCTTATATTTGGAAAAACTTAAAGACTCTACCAAAAAACTATTAGAGCTGATAAACAAATTCAGTAAAGTTGCAGCATACAAAATCAACATACAAAAATCAATAGCATCTTTTTTTTTTTTTTTTTGAGACAGAGTCTTGCTCCATCACCCAGGCTGGAGTACAGTGGTGCAAGCTCTGCTCACTGCAACCTCCACCTCCTGGGTTCAAGCAATTCTCCTGCCTCAGCCTCCCGAGTAGCTGGGATTACAGGTGTGCACCATCACGCCTGGCTAATTTTTGTATTTTTAGTAGAGATGAGGTTTCACCATGTTGGCCAGGCTGGTCTCGAATGCCTGGCCTCAAGTGATCCGTCCATCTCAGCCTCCCAAAGTACTGGGGTTACAGGCGTGAGCCACTGTGCCTGGCCTCAGCAGCATTTTTATATGTCAACAGTGAAAAATCTGAAAAAGAAATCAAGAAAGTAATCCCATTTGCAATAGCTACGAATAAGATAAAATACCTAGCAATTAATTTTCAAAAGAAATGAAAGATCTCTCCAATGAAAACTATAAAACAGTGACGTACAAAATTAAAGAAGACACCAAAAAATAGAAAGAGATTTCATGTTTATGGATTGGAAGAATCAATATTGTTAAAATGTCCATACTACCCAAAGCAATCTACAGATTCAATGCAATCCCTATCAAAATACCAATGATGGTATTCACAGAATGTAGAAATAGAAATATTTCTATTTCACAGAAATAGAAAAAACAATTCTAAAATTTATTTGGAACCATAAAAGACCCAGAATAGCCAGAGCCATCCTAAGCAAAAACAAAATGGGAGGAATCACAGTACCTGACTTCAGCTTACACACTACAGAGCTATAGTAACCAAAATGGCATGGTACTGGCATAAAAACAGACATGTAGACCAGTGGAATAGAAGAGAGGACCTAGAGGTAAGTACATACATCTACAAAGAACTCATTTTTGACAAAGGTGCCAAGAACATACATTGGGGAAAAAGGCAGTCTCTTCAATAAATGGCGTCCAGAGAAATGGATATCCACATGCAAAATAATGAAACTAGACTCCTATTTCTTCCCATATACAAAAATCAAATCAAAATGAATTACAGACTGAAATCTAAGGCCTCAAACTATGAAACTACTAAAAGAAAACACTGGGGAAACTCTCTAGGACATTGAGTGATGTCCCACAGGGACAGATAACCAAGGCAAAAATGGACAAATGGGATCACATCAAGTTAAAAAGCTTCTGCACAGCAAAGGACACAATCAACAAAGTAAAGAGACAACCCACAGAATGGGAGAAAATATTTGCAAACTACCCATTTGACAAGGGATTCATAGCCAGAATATATAATGAGTTCAAACAACTCTATAGGAAAAAAAATCTAATAATCCAATTTAAAATGGGCAAAAGATCTGAACAGACATTTCTCCAAAGAAAACATACAAATGGTAAACAGGCATATGAAAAGATGTTCAATGTCATCGATCATAAGAGAAATACAAATCAAAACTACAATGAGCTATTATCTCACCCCATTTAAAATGGTTTCTATCCAAAAGTTAGACAGTAACAAATGCTGGAGAGGATGTGGAGAAAAGGGAACCCTTGTACACTGTTAGTGGGAATGTAAATTAGTACAACCGCTACGGAGAACAGTTTGGAGGTTCCTCAAAAAACTAAAAATAGAACTACCATTTGATCCAGCAATCCCACTCCTTAGGTATATACCCAAAAGAAAGGAAACGAGCAAATCTGAGAGATATCTGCACACCCATGTTATTGCAGCACTATTCATAAGAGCCATTTGGAAGTAACCTAAGGGTCCATCAACAGATGAGAGATTGTATTAGTCCATTTTCACGCTGCTGATAAAGACATACCCGAGACTGGGCAATTTACAAAAGAAAGAAGTTTATTGGATTTACAGTTCCACATGGCTGGGGAGGCCTCACAATCATGGCGGAAGGTAAAAGGCAAGGAGGAGCAAGTCACATCTTACGTGGACGGTGGCAGGCAAAGAGAGAGTTTGTGCAGGGAAACTCATGTTTTTTGAAACCATCAGATCTCGTGAGACTCATTCACTATCATGAGAACAGCACAGAAAAGACCCACTCCCATAATTCAATGACCTGTCACTGAGTTCCTCCCATGACACATGGGAATTGTGGGTGTTACAATTCAAGATGAGATTTGGGTGGGGACACAGGTGTGAGCCACAGTGCCCAGCCTAAGTTTTTTTTAAGTACTTGCCACAGCCAACCCAGCCTTCTGCAACCACCACCCTGATCAGTCAGCAGTCATCAACATCAAGGCAATACCAGCACAGAGTATGTCTTGCTGTAGGTTCATATGATCATTCATATTATTCAGCAATAAAATATTTTTAAATTAGATATGCATATTGTTTTTTAGACATAATGCTATTGCACAGTTAACAGACTATGGCATAGTGTAAACCTGCCTTTCACATATACTGGAAAGCCAAAAAATGTATGTGACTCCTTTTATTGCTATATTTCCTTTATTGCAAGGGTCTGGAATGGAACCCGTAATACCTTCAGGGTATGCCTGTAAATTATTAGACAACATTTTTTTTACTTGTCTTCCTTACCCACCCATAACCATTTCCTTCAACAACCCCATCTCCCACTTCTCCCCATCTTCTTCTGAAGAAAGAAAATGAAAACTACACTTTAGGTGCAAAGTAGGCCATGGTGAATGCTAAGCTGAGAATGAACCCACAGTCTCTCTCATGAAATTACATGGCCATGAGAAAGACCCCAAACGGTTCCAGTATATGAAAGTTAATTCCTGTAAGACCTCTTTCAAGACCAGTTCAAATGACACACCCTCCATAAAGGAAGAGGTTCTACTCGATTTTCCATCCCAGCTAAATATTCTTTCTTCAGTCTTTCAGATAATAAGACATTTTATTCCCTTTCTTTTATAATATTTATTATATTCTATCTTAAATTCTGAAATAAAACTGGGAGATTAGACATTCTACCTTGTCTAGTCTGCTATTTAATTTTAGGTTAGTGACAGACTTTTTGTATCCTCATGGAGTGTAATGTATTTTGGTACATGCATTAGATCAATCAGTATTTAATATTGATGCAGCAGTGGTAACTCTCCTTATTAACTGATGAGGAGGAAGACAAAATGGATGGAATTTGAAATCAGAAGACATGGATTCCAGAACTGACTCTACCACTCACTAAATATGGACCTTGGGCAAGTCACTTAACCTCCTCTCAGAGCCTCAGTTTCTTCATCTGCATACGTATCTGTCTTACTCATTTTTATATCTTCAAGTGCTGGGCACCCAGAAGGTACTCATTAAATACTGAGTAAATGAATGAATGAATAAAAAATGTATGCAAATATAGCATGCAAACTATTAACGATTGGCATGCAATTTATTAAGCCCTATTTTGTAGGAACTGTACATATATTCCTGAGGAAGGGAAGGAATATAATAATAATCTTCCTCGGGAATATATACACAATCCTTTTTGCCATGTAAGGTAACATCTTGACATCTTGACACGTCCTGGAGATTCGGACCTGGACATCTTTGGGGAGTGGGAAGGCAAGCATCATTTTGTCTACCACATACTCTTACACATTCAGAATAAGAAAATAGTGTTCTTTTCTTCTCAAAGCTGCTCTGAAGTTCATTTTTAAAACCAAGGCATGGAACAGGGTGGGTGGAAATATCTCAGGCAATTTGCAGCCTCCTGAGATATGTGGGTTACACTTGGCCAGTAATAAATCTTCCCATCAGAAGCGCATCTGTTACATACCTTGTATTACTAGGAACCAGAAGATAAATAGCTATAGATACAGACACTGAATTCTCAATTCAGAATTTAGTAATATGTCCAGTTCAGGGAATTTAAAAAAATATCTTAGCTTCATTTAAAGTTACAGTTTCTCCCTTCCTCCAGAAAGGCAGCGTGGCTGGTCTTTTTAGTTCCCAGCTTAGTTTGTCCATTTCTCCCCCCTTACTTACTAGTTCACACTTGGCTTTCCTAAGACTGAAAGCTTGAGGGAGGGCCAGGCTGATAAGAGTTAAGGTGAAACTCTTTTTTTTTTTTTTTTTTTTGTAGATGGAGTCTTGCTCTGTCGCCCAGGCTGGAGTGCAGTGGCACATCTCGGCTCACTGCAACCTCCGCCTCCCATGTTCACCCTATTCTCCTGCCTCAGCCTCCCAAGTAGCTGGGACTACAGGGGCCCGCCACCTCGCCTGGCTAATTTTTTTATATTTTTGGTAGAGATGGGGTTTCACAGTGTTAGCCAGAATGGTCTCGATCTCCTGACCTCATGATTCACCCGCCTTGGCCTCCCAAAGTGCTGGGATTACAGGCGTGAGCCACTGCGCCCTGCCAAGATGAAACTCTTGTTTGACTCATACTCTTTTGGAAATCTACCTCTAAAGCTCTCTGACCATGGCAAGTGTTTAAAGCTGACACTTCCTCTAGAGGACACTTTTGTCTTGCTTTGAAGTTCATACACCAGCAGTTTCCTTGGCGCATGCAAATATATCTCTTCTGGAATGTTCTCCTAGCATTCTACTATTAGGAATCTGGGAGTATACCTCCTCTTCTTCCCACTGAAGTATTCTCAACTCTCTAGATGATGTTTTTAGGCAGACTCTTAAGATGATCCCATTTGTCTCTTCCTCTTGCTCCAGAAGCCCTCATCTGGTCTACCAGTGGCACGCTTCTTGAGCACTATTGGTGGGAATGCTGCTATTTTCCAAACCCAGCTCGCTCTTCATCGAAAGCCCTGGCAGGCAGCTCCAGACACAGCTTGTCATCCTCTGGATGATTTAGCTGCATGAACCCCAAACGCTAGAACACATACATGAAGCTCCCTGAGTGATGCCATTAAAGTTCCTCTCACTAGGCTTTAAGTGAGGGAAAAGCACCCACACCCCTTCTGGGGGGAGTCACAACCCCAACATCTGTCTTCAAATAATCCCTTGACATTTCTAACAATACTTCTGGGCTTCTCTAATTTCTTTTATAGGCTAGAGGTAGTTCGTCAGCTAAAGATTACAAAACCAGTTTCCCCTTCAAATCTGCTTCATGATCTTCCATCTCACTTTAGAATTGGAACTAGTTAGCACCTTTATCTTGGGGTCTGGGCCAAAACTGAGGCAACATAATCAAATCTTAACATTCCACTCCATGTATTTGTTTTTACAAGATTAATGTATTTCCTCTACTAAGAATAAAATTCCATATGGGCAGGAACCACATCCGTTTTGGTTATCTCTGACTATCTAAGGCACTCAATAAATACTTACTAAATGACTGACAAATACTAACAAACCAGCAAAACTCCCTGGCTCTCAAAAACTCAGAAACTACATTAACTTCATACATTTGTATGCTATTTTCAGATTCCTCCAGAATATCTCTGCAGTGTGGCTATATATTGCAATTTTGGCAAAAACATGAGTATAAGAGTCACCAGAAAAATCTATACACTGAATATAATCTAAAGTAAAACACTAAACAAGCATCTTTCATTCAATCCAACAAATATTGATTGAGTACCTTCTATATACCACACACCACACCAGGTACTAGTGTACAGTGATGAACAAAACAGCCAACATCTGGCCTTCTTGGAGCTTATAGTCTAACAGGAGATGCACACAAACAAAACTCTTACTGCAAAATTTCAATTTCACATAAATATGGTGAAGAATATGCATAGGTTTTACTCATAGAAAATAAAAGAAGGAAGCAGAGAGACCACCTTAGAGTGATCAAAGGGGGTTTCTCCGAGCAAATGACATTTAAGCTGAGACGTGAAGATAAGCAGTAACCCCTGTAGGAATGTGGGAGGGAAGTGGAGAAGTCTCCCTGAGAAAAGTCTCTGAGATGACCCTTAATCTGGGGAGAAAAGTGTGATGAGGAATGGGGGAAGGTAGTCTTCATACTTTTTAGTACATATACGATCTTCATTTTTTACAACAAAAATATAATAATGTGCCATTTTATAATGAAAAAATGTTTACTGTGACTTTGGAATTGAATATTATATCTTGGTTCTAATTTTTCCTGAACCTGGAGATAGAAAAATGTCATCCTCCCCTCCTACTCTAGCCATCCCACCAATAAGGAGAGCAAATCTAACATATGCATCTACTACGTGCCAGCTTCCTCACTTATGTTGTGTCTTTAATCCTCAGATCAACCCTGTGAAGTTAAATTGAGGAAGAGAGAAGTGAAGTAATTTTCCCAGACTCACAATACTATGAGGTGGCAGAGCTGGGACTGAAATTCTGGTCTGTATAAACTCTTGCATCATGAAATTTAAAAAGGAAAGTGACATCAATATTTGAGAAGCCCTGACTCCAATGGGAAGTCTAATATCTTGCAAATTTCTTCTTTTATTATTTTTATTTTATTTTATTTTATTTCAATAGCTTTTGGGGAACGGGTGGGTTTTGGTTACATGGATAAGTTCTTTAGTAGTGATTTCTGAGATTTTGGTGCACCTGTCACCCAAGCAGGGTACACTGTACCCAATGTGTAGTCTTTTATCCCTCACCCCCCTCCTACCCTCCCCCTGCAGTCCCCAAAGTCCATTATAAATCATTCTTATTGCATTCAGATTTCTAAAATGTGCTTCTGCAAATTAGAATCCCAAGCAGCCACAATTGATTTAATGGGTGATTTTAAATATGAATTGTGTATTAAAGTAGGTAGGAATGACAGTGAAGAAATCTTGCAGTTTATTGAAGTCTGAAATATACCAAACGAGGTATATCATAAATGTCTGTAGGATATAAGGTGATACTTGGGTTTAAAGTCATGAAACCTTTAATACTTATGGCCAAATACAGAAATCTCCCTAATTTGCCAACCTCAAAAAAGATTACTAGCCTGTTCATATTTACCAAATCCTGCTTAATTATAGATGATTACTTTTTTGGTTACCTATAGCCTGCGCAAACTCTCTCTCAATCTCCACCAGTTTGCAAGTCTACCTGTTTTTGTTTGGCTCTTTGGGAAACTAACACAGACATATTCTCTGTAGTTCGAGTAAAAGATGTTGATAAAGGTTACACCTGGAGTAATAACAGGAATATCATAGATATTCACAAACAGAAGCCCGGGTACAGGCATGAGCTGGAAGTAGTTGTAGATTTAAAGCAGAGATCAATCACAGCAGTGGAAATTCATGAATCCCCACTCTTTTGCTCAGCTGCGAACATGACTCTCTTATACTCTTTTGCTCCTCCTGATCCAGACCTTGCTGCCTTCTCATAGTGTCAGCTCTGTCTAAAGTTGGCTTCCATGGAACCTTGTGTAGCCTTCCCAGCTACTCCACATTCTGGCCTGTTGAGTCGCATCTTCTGTTGTTTGTCATATAGTGCTACCCGTGTATCTAAGTTTTCTCTTTTTCTCAAATACATCACACTGAAAGAAGAGACATAATTCTGGCAACCATGTTGATTTCATAAGTAGCATATGCTACTACAGGTTGAGCTTCTGTAATCCGAAAATCCAGAATCCAACATGCTCCAAAATTCAAAAGTTTTTGAATACCAACACGATGCCACAAGTGGAAAATTGTGATGGGTTGACCTCATGTGATGGGTTGTAATTAAAACAGAGCTACAATTTTGTTTCATGCATAAAATTATTTAAAATACCATATAAAATTACCTTCAGGCTATCTGTATATGGTTTATAGGAAACATAAATGAATTTTGTGTTTGGACTTAGATCCTATCTCCAAGGTATCTCATTATGTATATGGAGATATTCCAAAATCTGAAAAAAAATCAAAATCTGAAACACATCTAGTCCCAAGCATTTCAGACAAGGGAAACTAAACTTACACCACTAACAAGGCTGTATCATTCACTTTATAGTCTCTGATCCCAAGTAGGAAGTTCCCCAAAGGTTAAAATTTACTATTTTTGTCTTCCTGAACTGAAAATTCTTATAATCACCTAAAGATACAGTGGGAATGCCAATCCTCAAGAAGTCAATACAGGTCTCTGGGCAACTGTGTTCCCACCTTTCCATGTGAGCTGAGGCTGAGAAGTACTATTTTGTCCCTGCAGGGAAGCTGTGGTAAGGAGGACAAAAGCATGTGGAAAATACTCCTTTATATCTCCAGAGCTTAAGCACGACAGTAAACAGTCATCAAAGAATCAAAATTGGTTGACAGTTCTAATTCCGTGGCTTATTTTCTATCCCTAACTCATTTACCAATAGGCTGATTTTTAGTGATTTCTAATGAATGAACAAGCGTTAAGTCTAGATATCTGATTATTACAGCAAATATTTTCCAACTCCTTAAACTGTTTAAACACTAAAATGTATTTGTTGTTGTCTACCGGTAAAAACAGACCACATGGCAGGAATCCTCCTGCTATGAAACTTGTATGTAACTCTGCTGGGAGTGGGTAAGAATTAAGAGAGTTGTTCTGGTGGTCTTTCACACTGGGGAGCAATCTGATGGTCAATACACATCTCCATGCAATAATATTTTATTGGGACAAGATAAGTGGTAGGATTATGAGTAGATTACCCCTTTCCAAAACCACATTGGCTGTTATCCAACGCAATATACATTGGATTCCACTATAGCTTTAAGCAGTTCTGTTACAGGATTTCAAAATATGTCCTAAACGTAGAGTTTGAGAAATTGAGAGTTGTGCTCCTTTATAGTTCATTCTCCCCTTTTTATCACACAACATTTGCAAGACCACACTGGTTGAGTCTTCAGATTGTGTCCGGTAATCAAGATTTTATTTTCCAACTCTTGCCTTCTCTCCTATACTTTTCCTCTTCCCCTTGTGGTTGCTCTTTTGAAGCCCTCACCCCTCAGTACATCACCATTTTCTTTAAGAAACAGCTATTCTCGGCCGGCGCAGTAGCTCACACCTGTAATCCTAGCACTTTGGGAGGCCAAGGCGGGTGGATCACGGGGCCAGGAGATTGAGACCATCCTGGCTAACACGGTGAAACCCTGTCTCTACTAAAAATGCAAAAACAAAAATTAGCCAGGCGTGGTGTCAGGTGCCTGTAGTCCCAGCTACTCGAGAGGCTGAGGCAGGAGAATGGCGTGAACCTGGGAGGCGGAGGTTGCAGTGAGCCGAGATCGAGCCACTGCACTCCAGCCTGGGTGACAGAGTGAGACTCCATCTCAGAAAAGAAAAGAAAAAGAAAAAAGAAACAACTATTCTCCTTGCACTTCTTTCTTGAATCTTGCAAACTGCACTGCCACGGGTGCAGCTGAATGGAGTCAGTGAAGTCTTTGTCTACTCCTTCACTGATCCCACAAAGGGAAAAGGAGAACGGCTGTCATTTGCATACTTGCATATGTACATAGGTGAGTGCATGAGAGAAAGCTAGAGAAAAGGAGAGGGAGGGAAAATAAGAGAGAGAAAGAGAGACAGACTTTGAGTTCAGACTGTCTCCATTATCAAGCCTACTGCTCCAGATTTTATCCTAAAGAATCAAACACAAATATAGTCACGCACTGCGTAACATTTCACTCAGTGACAAACTGCATATATGACGGTGATCCCATCAGATTATAATATTTTTACTGTACCTTTTCTATGTTCAGATATACAAATCCTTGCCATTGTGTTACAAATGCATACAATATTCAGAACAGCCACAGGCTGTACATGTATGCCGCCTAGGAGTAACAGACTATATCATATAGCCTAGATATGGAGTAGGCTAGACCATCTAGGTATGTGTAAGTACTTTCTATGATGCTTGCATACTGACAAAATTACCTAACAAAAGATTTCTCAGAATATATTCCCATCATTAAGCAACACATGACTGCATAGCTAAATGTAACGTGGTACCCTTGTTTGGATCCTAGAATGAATAAAAGAACATTAGTTTAAAAAAACGTATAAAACCAAAATACAGTCTAGAGTCCAGTTAATAATAATGTACTAATTTTCATTTCTTAGTTTTGATGAGTGTCCAGTGGTGATATAAGGTGTTAGCATTAGGAAAAATTGGGTAAGGATATACAGAAACTCTCTGTTGATCTCTGCAACTTTTCTATAAATCTAAAATATTCCAATCTAAAAAAGTTTACTGAAAAATATACATGGGCTGGGCGTGGTGACTCACATCTGTAACTCCAGCACTTTGGGAGGCGAAGGCAGGAGGATCACCTGATGCTGGGAGTTCAAGACCATACTGGGTAACACAGTTAGACTCTGTATCTACCAACAAAAAAGGCCAGTTGTGGTGGTGCCTACCTGTAACTCTAGCTACTCTGGAGGCTGAGACAGGCTGATCAATTGAACCCAGGAGTTCCAGGTTAAAGTGAGCTGTGATAGTACCACGGCACTTCAGCCTGGGCAACAGAGCAAGAGCATCTTAAACTATATATATATATACACACACATACATACATACACACACACTTTACTATGTTGCCCAGGCTAGTATTTAACTCCTGGGTTCAACTGATCTGCCTTCCTTAGCATCCCAATGTGTCAGCCACTGCACCCAGCCTCAACCATCTCTTAAAGGACTTACTTCTCAATACTCCCACAATGGGGATTAAATTGCAACATGAGTTTTGGAGGGAAAAAATATTTAAGTCATAGCATTCCACCCCTGGCCCCCCAAAACCCATGTCCTTCTCATATACAAATATTCCTTCTCCATAGCCCCAAAGCTTTAACTCCAACACCAACTGAAAATTCCAAAGTCCAAAGTCTCATCTGTGAGCATGTGAAATTAAAGCAACTTTTCTACTTTCAAGATACAAAGGAGGCCAAGTATGGTGGGAAGGCCAAAGCAGAAGGATCGCTTGAACCCAGGAGTTGAGAACAGCCTACATAACATAGATAGACTCTGTCTCTATAAAAAATAATATGCTTAAAAAATTAGCCAGCTGTGGTGGCACTCAACTGTAATCTGAGCTACTCAGGAGGCTGAGGTGGGAGGATCGCTTGAGCCCAGGAGGTCAAGACTGCAGTGAGCTGTCATCATGCCATTGTACGCCTTCCTAAGTGACAAAGTGAGGCCCTGTCTCAAAAAAAAAAAAAAGTGACTTTAAAAAAAAAAAAGAGGCAAGATGGCCGAATAGGAACAGCTCCAGTCTCCAACTCCCAGCGCGAGTAACACAGAAGACCGGTGATTTCTGCATTTTCAACTGAGGTACTGGGGTCATCTCTCTAGGGAGTGCCGGACAATCGGTGCTGGTCAGCTGCTGCAGCCTGACCAGCGTGAGCTGAAGCAGGGCGAGGCATCGCCTCACCTGGAAGCGCAAGGGGGAAGGAAATCCGTTTTCCTAGCCAGGGGAACTGAGACACATAACACCTGGAAAATCGCGTAACTCCCACCCCAATACTGCGCTTTAAGGAAACAGGCACACCAGGAGAATATATCCCACACCTGGCCGGGAGGGTCCCTCGCCCACGGAGCCTCCCTCACTGCTAACACAGCAGTCTGCCATCTAACTGAAACAGCAGCAGCGAGGCTGGGGGAGGGGCGCCCGCCATTGCTGAGGCTTAAGTAGGTAAACAAAGCCGCTGGGAAGCTCGAACTGGGTGGAGCTCACAGCAGCTCAAGGAAACCTGCCTGTCTCTGTAGACTCCACCTCTGGGGACAGCCCACAGCTGAGGTCCAATAGGGAAAGCAGCGGGGGCGGTGCAGAGGCCAACGACTCTGTCTGACAGCTTTGGGGAGAGCCGTGGATCTCCCAACGCGGAGGTTGAGATCCGAGAACGGACAGACTGCCTGCTCAGGTGGGTCCCTGACCCCTGAGTAGCCTAGCTGGGAGACATCCCCCACTAGGGGCAGTCTGACACCCCACACCTCACAGGGTGGAGTCATCCCTGAGAGGAAACTTCCAAAGGAAGAATCAGACAGGTACACTCGCTGCTCAGCAATATTCTATCTTTGGCAACCTCTGCTGCTGATACCCAGGCAAACAGGGTCTGGAGTGGACCTCAAGCAATCTCCAACAGACCAACAGACAGTCCTTCTGACTGTCAGACGGAAAACTATCAAACAGGAAGGACACCTATACCAAAACCCCATCAGTACGTCACCATCATCAAAGACCAGAGACAGATAAAACCACAAAGATGGGGAAAAAGCAGGGCAGAAAAGCTGGAAATTCAAAAAATAAGAGCTCATCTCCCCCTGCAAAGGAGCGCAGCCCATCGCCAGCAACGGATCAAAGCTGGTCAGAGAATGACTTTGACGAGATGAGAGAAGAAGGCTTCAGTCCATCAAACTTCTCAGAGCTAAAGGAGGAATTACGTACCCAGCGCAAAGAAACTAAAAATCTTGAAAAAAAAGTGGAAGAATTGACAGCTAGACTAATTAATGCAGAGAAGATCATAAACGAAATGACAGAGATGAAAACCATGACACGAGAATACGTGACAAATGCACAAGCTTCAGTAACCGACTCGATCAACTGGAAGAAAGAGTATCAGTGATTGAGGATCAAATGAATGAAATGAAGCGAGAAGAGAAACCAAAAGAAAAAAGAAGAAAAAGAAATGAACAAAGCCTGCAAGAAGTATGGGATTATGTAAAAAGACCAAATCTACGTCTGATTGGGGTGCCTGAAAGTGAGGGGGAAAATGGAACCAAGTTGGAAAACACTCTTCAGGATATCATCCAGGAGAACTTCCCCAACCTAGTAGGGCAGGCCAACATTCAAATTCAGGAAATACAGAGAACGCCACAAAGATACTCCTCCAGAAGAGCAACTCCAAGACACATAATTGCCAGATTCACCAAAGTTGAAATGAAGGAAAAAATCTTAAGGGCAGCCAGAGAGAAAGGTCGGGTTACCCACAAAGGGAAGCCCATCAGACTAACAGCAGATCTCTCGGCAGAAACTCTACAAGCCAGAAGAGAGTGGGGGCCAATATTCAACATTCTTAAAGAAAAGAATTTTCAACCCAGAATTTCATATCCAGCCAAACTAAGTTTCATCAGTGAAGGAGAAATAAAATCCTTTACAGATAGGCAAATGCTTAGAGATTTTGTCACCACCAGGCCTGCCTTACAAGAGACCCTGAAGGAAGCCCTAAACATGGAAAGGAACAACCGGTACCAGCCATTGCAAAAACATGCCAAAATGTAAAGACCATCGAGGCTAGGAAGAAACTGCATCAACTAATGAGCAAAATAACCAGTTAATATCATAATGACAGGATCACGTTCACACATAACAATATTAACCTTAAATGTAAATGGACTAAATGCTCCAATTAAAAGACACAGACTGGCAAACTGGATCAAGAGTCAAGACCCATCAGTCTGCTGTATTCAGGAGACCCATCTCACATGCAGAGACATACATAGGCTCAAAATAAAGGGATGGAGAAAGATCTACCAAGCAAATGGAGAACAAAAAAAAGCAGGGGTTGCAATCCTAGTCTCTGATAAAACAGACTTTAAACCATCAAAGATCAAAAGAGACAAAGAAGGCCATTACATAATGGTAAAGGGATCAATTCAACAGGAAGAGCTAACTCTCCTAAATATATATGCACCCAATACAGGAGCACCCAGATTCATAAAGCAAGTCCTTAGAGACCTACAAAGAGACTTAGACTCCCATACAATAATAATGGGAGATTTCAACACTCCACTGTCAACATTAGACAGATCAACGAGACAGAAAGTTAACAAGGATATCCAGGAATTGAACTCATCTCTGCACCAAGCGGACCTAATAGACATCTATAGAACTCTCCACCCCAAATCAAAGAATATACATTCTTCTCAGCACCACATCGCACTTATTCCAAAATTGACCACATAATTGGAAGTAAAGCACTCCTCAGCAAATGTACAAGAACAGAAATTATAACAAACTGTCTCTCAGACCACAGTGCAATCAAACTAGAACTCAGGACTAAGAAACTCAATCAAAACCGCTCAACTACATGGAAACTGAACAACCTGCTCCTGAATGACTACTGGGTACATAACGAAATGAAAGCAGAAATAAAGATGTTCTTTGAAACCAATGAGAACAAAGATACAACATACCAGAATCTCTGGGACACATTTAAGGCAGTGTGTAGAGGGAAATTTATAGCACTAAATGCCCACAAGAGAAAGCAGGAAAGATCTAAAATTGACACTTTAACATCACAATTAAAAGAACTAGAGAGGCAAGAGCAAACACATTCAAAAGCTAGCAGAAGGCAAGAAATAACTAAGATCAGAGCAGAACTGAAGGAGATAGAGTCACAAAAAACCCTCCAAAAAATCAATGAATCCAGGAGTTGGTTTTTTGAAAAGATCAACAAAATTGACAGACCGCTAGCAAGACTAATAAAGAAGAAAGAGAGCGGAATCAAATAGACGCAATAAAAATGATAAAGGGGATATCACCACCGACCCCACAGAAATACAAACAACCATCAGAGAATACTATAAATGCCTCTACGCAAATCGACTAGAAAATCTAGAAGAAATGGATAATTTCCTGGACACTTACACTCTCCCAAGACTGAACCAGGAAGAAGTTGAATCCCTGAATAGACCAATAACAGGCTCTGAAATTGAGGCAACAATTAATAGCCTACCCACGAAAAAAAGTCCAGGACCAGATGGATTCACAGCTGAATTCTACCAGAGGTACAAGGAGGAGCTGGTACCATTCCTTCTGAAACTATTCCAATCAATAGAAAAAGAGGGAATCCTCCCTAACTCATTTTATGAGGCCAACATCATCCTGATACCAAACCTGGCAGAGACACAACAAAAAAAGAGAATTTTAGACCAATATCCCTGATGAACATCGATGCAAAAATTCTCAATAAAATACTGGCAAACCGGATTCAGCAGCACATCAAAAAGCTTATCCACCATGATCAAGTGGGCTTCATCCCTGGGATGCAAGGCTGGTTCAACATTCGCAAATCAATAAACGTAATCCAGCATATAAACAGAACCAAAGACAAGAACCACATGATTATCTCAATAGATGCAGAAAAGGCTTTTGACAAAATTCAACAGCCCTTTATGCTAAAAACGCTCAATAAATTCGGTATTGATGGAACGTACCTCAAAATAATAAGAGCTATTTACGACAAACCCACAGCTAATATCATACTGAATGGGCAAAAACTGGAAAATTCCCTTTGAAAACTGGCACAAGACAGGGATGCCCTCTCTCACCACTCCTATTCAACATAGTGTTGGAAGTTCTGGCTAGGGCAATCAGGCAAGAGAAAGAAATCAAGGGTATCCAGTTAGGAAAAGAAGAAGTCAAATTGTCCCTGTTTGCAGATGACATGATTGTATATTTAGAAAAACCCATCGTCTCAGCCCAAAATCTCCTTAAGCTGATAAGCAACTTCAGCAAAGTCTCAGGATACAAAATAATGTGCAAAAATCACAAGCATTCTTATACACCAGTAACAGACAAGCAGAGAGCCAAGTCAGGAATGAACTTCCATTCACAATTGCTTCAAAGAGAATAAAATACCTAGGAATCCAGCTTACAAGGGATGTAAAGGACCTCTTCAAGGAGAACTACAAACCACTGCTCAGTGAAATCAAAGAGGACACAAACAAATGGAAGAACATACCATGCTCATGGATAGGAAGAATCAATATCGTGAAAATGGCCATACTGCCCAAGGTTATTTATAGATTCAATGCCATCCCCATCAAGCTACCAATGAGTTTCTTCACAGAATTGGAAAAAACTGCTTTAAAGTTCATATGGAACCAAAAAAGAGCCCGCATTGCCAAGACAATCCTAGGTCAAAAGGACAAAGCTGGAGGCGTCACGCTACCTGACTTCAAACTATACTACAAGGCTACAGTAACCAAAACAGCATGGTACTGGTACCACAACAGAGAAATAGACCAGTGGAACAGAACAGAGTCCTCAGAAATAATACCACACATCTACAGCCATCTGATCTTTGACAAACCTGACAAAAACAAGAAATGGGGAAAGGATTCCCTATTTAATAAATGGTGCTGGGAAAATTGGCTAGCCACAAGTAGAAAGCTGAAACTGGATCCTTTCCTTACCCCTTATACGAAAATTAATTCAAGATGGATTAGAGACTTAAATGTTAGACCTAATACCATAAAAACCCTAGAAGAAAATCTAGGTAGTACCATTCAGGACATAGGCATGGGCAAGGACTTCATGTCTAAAACACCAAAAGCAACGGCAGCAAAAGCCAAAATTGACAATGGGATCTCATTAAACTAAAGAGCTTTTGCACAGCAAAAGAAACTACCATCAGAGTGAACAGGCAACCTACAGAATGGGAGAAAATTTTTGCAACCTACTCATCTGACAAAGGGCTAATATCCAGAATCTACAAAGAACTCAAACAAATATACAAGAAAAAAACAAACAACCCCATCAAAAAGTGGGGAAAGGATATGAACAGACATTTCTCAAAAGAAGACATCCATACAGCCAACAGACACATGAAAAAATGCTCGTCATCACTCGCCATCAGAGAAATGCAAATCAAAACCACAATGAGATACCATCTCACACCAGTTAGAATGGCAATCATTAAGAAGTCAGGAAACAATAGATGTTGGAGAGGATGTGGAGAAATAGGAACACTTTTACACTGTTGGTGGGATTGTAAACTAGTTCAACCATTATGGAAAACAGTATGGCGATTCCTCAAGGATCTAGAACTAGATGTACCATATGACCCAGCCATCCCACTACTGGGTATATACCCAAAGGATTATAAATTACTCTACTACAAAGACACATGCACACGTATGTTTATTGCGGCACTATTCACAATAGCAAAGACTTGGAATCAACCCAAATGTCCATCTGTGACAGACTGGATTAAGAAAATGTGGCACATTCACACCATGGAATACTATGCAGCCATCAAAAAGGATGAGTTTGCGTCCTTTGTAGGGACATGGATGCAGCTGGAAACCATCATTCTTAGCAAACTATCACAAGAACAGAAAACCAAACACCGCATGTTCTCACTCATAGGTGGGAACTGAACAATGAGATCACTTGGACTCGGGAAGGGGAACATCACACACTGGGGCCTATCATGGGGAGGGGGGAGGAGGGAGGGATTGCATTGGGGAGTTATACATGATATAAACGTTATGCACATGTACCCTAGAACTTAAAGTATAATAAAAAAAAAAAAAAGAAAAAAAAAAAAAAAGAAAGAATGCTACAATGGTGGTACAGGAATAAGACAGACGTTTGCATTCCAAAAGAGAAAAGTAGGCAGAGAAAAGAGTAACAGGCCCCAAGCAAGTCTGAAACCCAGCCGGGTAAACATTAAACCTTAAGGCTGAAGAATAACTGCTTTTGACTCCATGTTCTACCTCCCAAACACAATGGGGCAAGGTTGAGCCCCCAGTGCCTCAGGTATCCCTACCCCTATGGCTTTGCTGGGTGCAACCCACATAACTGCTTGTATGGGTTAAAGTCCAGTGCCTGAAACTTTCCCAGGTGGATGTTGCATGTTGTTGGTGACTCTACAGTTCCAGGGTCCTGGAAGTGGTCCTGCTTCCACAGTTCCACGTAGGCATTACCCTGGTGGGAACTTTCTTTCTCTCATCAACATAGATGCAAAAAACTGCAACACAATATTAGTAAATCAAACCCAATTATGTGTATTTAAAAAATCATACACTATGACTAAGTGGAGTTTATCCCAGGTATGCCTTAGTTGCATCCACATAGTGCTAATTCTGCAGGCTTGAAAAAATCAATAGTGATGGAGGCTCGGCAACCTCCACCCAGATTTCAAAAGATGTCACTGAAAACCTGGGGCCCCAAGCATAGACTGGTCACAGGTGTGGTGCTACCACAGAGAGCCCCACTAGAGCAATGCTGAGCAGAAATGTGGGGCTGGAGCTGCTGCCACCACGCCTGGCTAATTTTTTGTATTTTTTAGTAGAGACGGGGTTTCACTGTGTTAGCCAGGATGGTCTCAATCTCCTGACCTCATGATCCGCCCATCTCGGCCTCCCAAAGTGCTGGGATTACAGGCTTGAGCCACCACGCCCAGCCTGTAGTTTGTGTCTTAATAGCTTTTCTAATTCTTTGAAAATGGCATTTTTTGAGCCAGGCACGGTGGCTCACGCCTGTAATCCCAGCACTTTGGGAGGGTGAAGCGAGTGGATCACTTGAGTCCAGGAGTTTGAGACCAGCGTGACCAACACAGCAAGACCCCATCTTGGCTAAAAATACAAAAAATTAGCTGGCTGTAGTGGTGTGCACCTGTAATCCCAGTTACTCAGAAGGCTGAGGCATAAGACTTGAACCCAGGAGACAGGTCGCAGTGCATCAAGATTATCCCACTGCACTCCAGCCTGGACGACAGAACAAGACTATGTCTCAAAAAAAAAAAAAAGAAAAGAAAAGAAAAGAAAAAAAAAGAAAAGGAAAAAGAAAATGGCATTTTTTCTCTACATTTTCATTTTCGTCATTTGATTGTCAAAGAAGAAGACAGTAAAAATGCCTTCTCCCCACTCCCCATCATCTTTTGCAGAAGACTCATCCCTTTGTTTTAAACTTTTAGAGGGGTGATGTCTCTAGTAAACATCGTATTTTCAGATTTTTAAAAATCTGAATATTCTAATAGGGGAATTTAATTTGTTAAATTTTTGATAAAATTTTGATAGCAAGTAAAATAAGTCTCAGTGTTTTAGAAACACTTATCCTTCAGTAGAATCCAGATATAAATGAAACTAATCAAAATAATCAAAGAAAAATGAAAATACAATGAAAAGGCAATGTCTAATTCATGCAATGACTGCAAAATGAACAAAACTGGAAGAACAGGCCTAACTAAAGTGGTCCAAGGATGAGTCATATAGCAGAATCACTCTGAGAAAGGGTCAAATAGGAACAAAGATTAAGGAGGGAGTTTTGGATTTTACATAAATGTATAAATTCAATCCTGTGTCACTGGGATGCTGTGTTCCTGTTGCCTCTCACATTAACTCTGATCAGGTCATTGTAATCAATTATGCAGCTATTGTGTCCATATTGACTTCTTCTCTATTCCAACGATTTCCATCCATAGAAGAAATCATGAACTATGGGAAAGCAAATGGTCACTTTTTCTCAAGTCAGAGCTGAACAGAGTAAATTAGGCAGCCTGTTGCATAGATTAGTCTACCTGCCTTTACCACTGCTTAAGATAGATGGGCTTGCCAAGACAAGGAGTCAACACATATCAGGAGAACACGCTCCCGATGGTTACGTGGGTTCTTTTCTATTTCCTAGGTGTCTCAGCTGGTTTGAGAAATAAAGGGAAAGAGCACAAGAGAGAGAAATTTAAAGCTGGGCGTCCAGGGGAGACATCACCTGTCGGCAGGATCCGTGATGTTCTCCGAGCTGTAAAACCAGCAAGTTTTTATTAGCAATTTTCAAAAGGGAGGGAGTGCAAAAATAGAGTGTGGGTCACAGAGATCACATACTTCACAAGGTAATAAAATATCACAAAGCAAGTGGAGGCAGGGCGAGATCACAGGACCACCGGATGGGGCAAAATTAAAATTGCTAATGAAGTTTCAGGCACGCATTGTCATTGATAACATCTTATCAGGAAACAGGGTTTGAGAGCAAACAATCTGTCTGACCAAAATTTATTAGATGGGAATGTCCTCGTCCTAATAAGCCTGGGAGCGCGACAGGAGACCCGGGCTTATTTCATCCTTTCGGCTTTGACCATAAAAGACAGCATGCCTTAAGGGGACCGTCTGTAAACCTACCCTCAGGGTGCATTCTCTTTCTCAGGGATGTTCTTTGCTGAGAAAAAGAATTCAGCGATATTTCTCCTATTTGCTTTTGAAAGAGGAGAAATATGGCTCTGTTCTGTCTGGCTCACCGGCGGCCAGAAGTCTTATCTCTGGTGTTCCCTGAACATTGCTGTTAATCCTGTTCTTTTTTCAAGATGCCCAGATTTCGTATTGTTCAAACACATGCTCTACAAATAATTTGTGCAGTTGACGCAATCATCACAGGGTCCTGAGGTGACATATATCCTCCTCAGCTTATGAAGAAGATGACAGGATTAAGAGAAAAGTAAGGACAGGCATAGGAAATCACAAGGGTATTGTCTGGGGAAGTGATAAGTGCCCATGAAATCTTCACAATTTATGTTCAGAGATTGCAGTAAAGACAGGCATAAGAAATTATAAAAGCATTAATTTGGGGAACTAATAAATGTCCATGAAATCTTCACAATTTATGTTCTTCCACTGGGGCTTCAGCCGGTCCCTCCGTTCGGGGTCCCTGACTTCTCGCAACAAACACATTTGTTGTGATTACTAATCTTTTAAAAGTTATTCCTGCCCCCATGTTATTTTTCCTATTTTTTTCAATTTACCACACCTATTGTTGCTACTCTAACTTTTTTGCCTTTTTGTTTCGGATTTTCTTTTCCATGTTTTTACTCTAAAGGTTTGGAAAACATCCAGCCTATTTCCATACTTCTTATAGTTAACCTTAAATTTTGAAGGAATACCCTTTTTTCTTATCTCACACAGCATTAATAAAGGAATACAATTTCATTGGCCAAAACTATCTCCATCAGTATCAGTATTTATAGCCTTCCCTGCTGCCTACCATCCACTTTTACTCCAACACATGTTCTACCATCTGAGGATTCAGTTCTAGATTATTAAATTGTTTGACTTAATGAATCAACTATTACTTGAACTTAACTATTTTGTTTGACTGGCATTCTTCACCACTATTTCCCGTACCCATTTCTTCCTCGTCCTTAGATTTCTTTTTTTACTATTTTATGAGTTTTATTTTTACCTCCTATGTGGTAATAGATTTGTTTTGCAGGAATGCAGCCTCTAATCACTATTTAATAGGAGAAAAATGGAGAACTGGATTTACGATGTGTTCAAATCAAAGTCAGTACAAAAGTCTCCCAGATAAGAGCTAAGAGATGAGGACTGTGGGAAAAAAAAAAAATAGATGTCTGTGAAACAAGAAGCTCAGGAACACTGGGAATCAATTGCTTTTTCTACTCAGAGGATGTGTCCTTGGCAATACCGTCTTTTGGTTAAGAATCAAGAGTCCTAGCACTTATACTTATTGGGAAAAATAAAAAGAATCAAGAAAGGCTGGGCACAGTGGCTCATGCCTATAATCCCAGCACTTTGGGAGGCTGAGGCAGGTGGATCACCTGAAGTCAGAAGTTCAAGACTAGCCTGGCCAACATGGTAAAACCTCATCTCTACTAAAAATACACACATTTGCTGATTGTGGTGGCATGCGCCTATAATCCCAGCTACTCGGGAGGCTGAGGCACAAGAATCACTCGAACCCGGGAGGCGGAGATTGCAGTCAGCCAAGATCATGCCACTGCACTCCCGCCTGGGTGACAGAGTAAAACCCTGTCTCAAAAAAAAAAAAAAAAAAAAAAAAAGAATCAAGAGAACTTAGTATTTGCTTACAATAATAGAAACACATGGATTAAGTTATTTCTGAATGGTCACCTCAGCCCTAAATATATAAAAGGACAAAAGCTTAGCAAGACTTGAGTTTTCCCACATCCGCAGGACCTTGTTCTGGCTGGACATCATCTCCAGCAGTTATATATCCCATTAAGAACCTGAGAGCCATGGAAAGATGCACTGAACAGATGCTGTTTCGGATCTGCTCTGTGTAACCAACTCATTTGTGATAACATTTATATCCTTAGTTAGTTAAATCATAAATTTTAAAAAATCTTTGCTCAGACAAAGAAGGGAAGGAACATCTTCTACAATCTACAATGCACCTGAAATACCTCACATGGGAAACCTTAAGGCCTTGCACATCTTTATTTTACCCTCCCACCTAAATGTTACTTTGGGTAGGTATAGTACTCTAATTGGTTACAAAATCATTTTCTTTTTTATCTTTGAAAGTGTTGTTTCATTGCCTGCGAAGATTGTGCTACAATAAAAGATGTGATTATTGCTTCGTAGACAACCTCTTTTTTTCTGTCTGAAAGCTTTTGGAATTTTCTCATTATCCCTTGTCTTCTCAAATTTCACCAGAATGTATTTAGGCGTAGGCCTTTTATAATTTATTCTACTTCCAGCTGATGGATTGTTTCAGTCTGAGGCCTTTTGTCATTTCCAGCTCTGGGAAACTTTTATTTGGCTCCTTTATTTCCTCCCTTCATTTTTCTCTAACTGAAATTCCTATTAGACAGATATTAAATTCCTGAATCTATATTCCATGTGCCCTTTTTTCTCACTATTTCTACTTCCTTGGTCTTTTCTCTATGTTCTTAAAGACTTTCACAGCTTACTCTGGCAGCTAATTTGATCTTTGACTGTACCATTCTGATATTTAGCTCAGATGTTGAGTTCTTCATCTTAATAATTATATTTTTAATATTCAAGATCCCTGCTTCATAGTCAAGGATGTTCCATTGTCAAATCTATGAGAATATGTTTGCTTTAAAAATTGTTCTCTGCTTGCTATGTTAACTCTGATTTCTCAGTATTAGTTTTATTTCTTGAGTTTGGTACTTCTTTTTTCACAGTATTGATTTTCCTCAAGTATTTGGTGAAACTTGGTAGTCTGATCACTTTTTTTTTTGAGATGGAGTATCGCTGTGTCACCCAGGCTGGAGTGCAGTAGCACGATCTCAGCTCACTCCAACCTCCACCTCCCAGGTCTAGTGATTCCCCTGCCTCAGCCTTCAAGTAGCTGGGATTATAGGCACCTGCCACTACAACCCAATAATTTTTGTATTTTTAGTAGAGACAGGTTTCACCATGTTGGCCAGGCTGTTCTTGCACTCCTGACTTCAAGTGATCCACCCACCTCGGCCTCCCAAAGTGCTGGGATTACAGGTGTGAGCCACTGCGCACGGCCTGATAACTTTTTTTTAATTAAAAGGGTTTTTTTTGTAGAAATAGGGTCTCCCTATGTTGCCCAAGCTGGTCTCAAACTCCTGGGCTCAAGCAATCTTCCCTCCTCAGACTCCCAAAGTGTTGGGATTATAATCATGAGCCACTGCACCCAGCCCTGAACACTTCTGTACTTGAGAATTTCTATCCTTCTGTTTATTTTTACTGTGACCTGATTCTGGTAAATATAGGAGGAGGGGCAGGACATGTGGCACCTACTATAGTTGTAAAAACTTCCCATTTTTTTCTAGAGGACAGTAGCAACTACCTGGAAAAAAATCCCAGGTCCTTTAGCCTCCAATATCCACATTTACAACTTTAGTCAATAAACCAATGACGGTGAATTGAATTATATGTAAATTATATCTCAATAGTTATTTTTTAAGCCAATGCCACAAACTGAGATGGGGGAGGGCTTAACATGTTAAGTAGCTAAGTATAGTTCCCTTAACAATCCTGCTGAAGATTATCCCAGGCCCCTTTTCCATTCCTTGTATATGTTGAAACTGAGCCTGGAATTCCCCACATCTAAAACACCCATCTACTGTGACTACTGAGCTATGTTTTTCCCCAGATTTGTTTGGAGGTGGAACATATGTGCCACCTTCTTGATCTAATCTCTCCACCTACCAAAATTAAAATAAAACCTAAACTACAATATGGATAAATCTCACATACATAACATTGAGCAAAGGAAGTCAGAGGTAATAGTACATTCTATATTATATATTTATATTAAAGTTCAAACAGGCAAAACTAATCTATGCTGTTAGAAGTCATGATTGGGATTATCTTTAGGGGGCTAATGAATAGAAGAGGGCACAAGAAAGTCTTTTTGGATCTTGGTAATGTTCTGTTTCTTGCTCTGGGAGCTGGTTGCATGGATATACTAACTTTGTGAAATTCATTCAGCCATACACTTATAACTTGTATACCTGTGTTATACTTCAACTAAAAAGGTTTTTGTGTGTGCAGGTTTCTCTTATTTCAGACAAAACAGACTTTAAACCAACATGATCACAAAGGACAAAGAAAGGCATTACATAGACCGGGCGAGGTGGCTCACGCCTGTAATCCCAGCACTCTGGGAGGCCAAGGCGGGTGGATCACGAGGTCAGGAGATCAAGACCATCCTGGCTAACACAGTGAAACCCCGTCTCTACTAAAAATACAAAAAAAAAGTTAGCTGGGCGTGGTGGCGGGCGCCTGTAGTCCCAGCTACTCGGGAGGCTGAGGCAGGAGAATGGTGTGAACCCGGGAGGCGGAGCTTGCAGTGAGCCGAGATGGCACCACTGCACTCCAGCCTGGGCAACAGAGCGAGACTCCGTCTCAAAAAAAAAAAAAAAAGAAAGAAAGGCATTACATAGTGACATAAAGTATTCAATTCAACAAGAAGACTTAACTATCCTAAATATATGTGAACCCAACACTGGAGCACCCAGATTCAAAAAACAAGTTCTTAGAGACCTACAAAGAGTCTTAGATAACCACATAATAACAGTGGGAGACTTCAACATTTCACTGATAGGATTAAACAAATCTTCAAGGCAGAAAACTAACAAAGATGTTTGGGACCTATACTCAACACTTGACCAAACGGACCTAACAGAAATCCCCAGAACACTCCACCCAACAACAACAGTGTATGTATTCTTCCCAGAGGCACATGGCACACACTCTAAACCTAACCACACAATATGAGATAAAGCAATTCTCAACAAATTTTTTAAAAACCAAAATCTTAACAATTACACTCTCGAGCTACAGCACAATAAAAATAGAAATCAGTATCAAGAGCTCTCAAAAATCCTATAATTACATGAAAATTAACCAATCTTCTCCTGGATGACTTTTGGGTAAACAATGAAATTAAGGCAGAAATCAAGAAATTCCTTGAAACTGATGAAAACAAAGATACAACATACTATAATATTTGGGTCATAGCTAAAGCAGTGCTAAGAAGAAAGTTTATAGTGCTAAACACCCACATCAAAAAATTAGCTCATATTAACAACCCAACATCACACCACACCCCGGTAATTTTTGTATTTTTAGTAGAGACGAAGTTTCACCACGTTGACCAGGCTGGTCTCGAACTCCTGACATCAAGTGATCAACCCGCCTTGGCCTCCCAAAGTGCTGGGATTACAGGCATGAACCACCACACCCAGCCAGTGCCTCTTTCTTGGTTGTAGAAGAGGCCAAATGCAACAACTTACCCTTCACCTTACAAGGCATATATTGACAGGCCCCACACCACTGGACCCCTAAAAATTTTACTGAGGTAGAAGTTCCCTGAATTTTAGTTGAATTTATTCTCTGGAACACATATGTCTCACCAATAAGTCCAGTGTGTTTACTACTTCTTGCTCACTGGATCCAATCAGCAGAATGTCATCAATGTAATGGACCAGTGTGGTATCTTGTAGAAGCAAAAAGCAGCCAAGTTCTCTCCAAATAAGATTATGACACAAAGCTGGAGAGTTGATACACCCCTGAGGTAGTGAAGGCAAATTGCTTCTGGTGGGCCTTATGGACAGGAATGGAGAAAAAGGCATTTGCCAAGTCAATGGCTGCACACCAGGTACCAGGAGACATGTTAATTTGCTCAAGCAATGAAACCACATCTGATACAGAGCTGCAATTGGAGTCACCACTTGGTTAAACTTACAATAATCCACTGTCATTCTCCAAGATCCATCTGTCTTCTGCACAGACCAAATAGGAGAGTTGAATGGGGATGTGAAGGGAATCACCACCTCTGCATCTTTCAAATCCTTGATGGTGGCACTAATTTCCACAATCCCTCCAGCAATGCAATATTGTTTTTTATTTACTATTTTCCTAGGTAGAGAAAGCTCTCATGGTTTCCATTCGGCCCTTACCACCATAATGGCCCTTATCCTACCAGTCAGGGAGCCAATGTGAGGGTTCTGCGAGTTGCTAGGTATGTTAATGCCAATTATGCATTCTGGCACTGGGGAAATGACATGATGAATCCGGGGACCCACTGGACCCACTGTAAGTTTGACCTGATCTAACACTCCATTAATTACCTGACCTCCATAAGTCCCTACTTCAACTGGAGGACCACAGTGATGTTTTGAGTTTCCTGGAATCAACATCAGCTCAGAGCCAGTGTCCAGTAATCCCCAAAATGTCTGATCATTTCCCTTTCCCCAGTGTACAGTTACCCTGGTAAAACGCTGGATGTCTCCATGGGGAAGGATGGGAGAAAGATTAATAGCAGAAATTGTCGGTAGTGTAGTGGGGTCCTTCCTCAAGGAGACCCGGCCTCCCCTTCATTCAAGGGGTTCTGAGTCTGTAAAGTGGCTCAAGTCACGACTCTCTCTTTTTATAACTCAAGTTAGTCTTTTGTCCATTCAACCTGGAAGTTTTCAGCTTATATAAATTATGTAGGAATGCAGTAGGCTTCCTACAATTTTACTTCTAGGAACAATGTAATTAGCCGATGCCTGAGCTCTACACAAGTCAGACTATTCTAATTGCTGCTTTGCCTCTGCTGTCCATTATGGTAGCTACACTGACCTTGGCTTTGACGGCTGAGTGCTGCCACTTGGTCCCTGCCACCTTGGGATCCAATTATTCCCATTTTATTTAAATTCTGTCTTTGAGTGACTGCAGTTCCCACTGTTAGATCTGACATACAGAGAAGAGCAATTACAGGGCTTTTCAAAGATGCAGGTGCTGCCCTCATAAATTTATTTTGCAAAGCATTGGTCAAGGGTGTACCTTCTGGACCCTCCCAGCCGGGATGAGTAGGTCTAAAGTGACTAATCCTCTCCCCCATCCCAATCTCCCTAAACTTTTGGATCCCTTCCTCTACATCAAACCAAGGGAGATCAGGCATTTCTAGCTCACTCACAGTGTGCCATCTTTTAATTCATATTTCAGCTAACCAAGCAAATAAACTATTAGAACCTTTTTTAACTACCCAGGCTACAACATTAACTGCAGAAACTCTACTTAGTGGGCCCAAATCAATAAATTCAGCCTGATCCAACTCTATGATCCTTCCACCATTATCCCACACCCTTAATTTCCATTCCCATGCATGTTCTCCAGATTTCTGCTTATATAAATTAGAAAACTCAAGTAGTTCCTTTAAGTGTATTGCACCTCTTCGTGGGTCACACTCTCAACCTCACCTCTAGGGACCTGCTGGGATTTTAGTTATAGTTATAGAAGCAAATAGGGGTGTTGGGCGTGGCTCCTAAGGAGAATCAACATCTTGCCTGGCAGCTGACTCAGGGGAGGCCATCACTGTTGCCTCAGGCAGCAGTGCAAGGTTTATCTCCTCAGACAAAGGTGGAAAGGCTGATGGCAGCATGGGACGGGAAGGGGATGTTGCCACTACTGGGAATGGGGAAGCTGTTTCTTCTGGCAAAAAAAGGTTCATCAGAATTTACAAGCTTAGTGTCCCCAGTTTCATCAGGGTCCTCCCATATGTCCCCATTCCAAGTTGCAGAGTCCCATTCTTTCCCACCAATGACCTCACTTTAACAGTAGACACCTGGCGAGGCTGTGCATCCGCCTTTCACTGCAGGTCAGTCATGCACGTGATAAGAGCTTATGTCTGTTTTTCTACAATTTCAGCTCTTTCTCTACAGGAGGTAAGACGCTCATTCAGGGCCATCTTAGAAGATTTGAGGCTCAGGATCTGCTTCTGAAGCTGGCAGTTAGAATCCTTGAGTTCATCATTTTCTTTCATCACTTTGTCCAGTGAACTTAGGAGCAACCAACCAACTTCATTATGCTCCTTGGTCCTCCACATATAGTTAAATGTATTACGCATAGAGTCACTGAACTCGAGTAACCAACCAACTTCATTATGTTCCTTGGTCCTCCACATATAGTTAAAGGTATTATGCATAGAGTCACTAAACTCCTTGCCTCTCAGGGGCATCAAATGCATTTATTTTGCATAACTCTCTAAACAGTTCATGCCAACGACTATCAGTGTTCTCCATACTATTAGAAGTAGCATCCTTACCATTATGGGGTCTAATCATATTAAGCAACCAACTCCAGAAACCCTAAAACCAATGAAAAAACTCCATTGTTAATATTCTGTTCCTCTAGAACCACTCCTGGTACCAAAATCTGTATTTGTCAGGGTTCTCCAGAGGGACAGATCTAACAGGATTTTATTTTTATATATATATATGGAAGTTTATTAAGTAGTATCAACTCACACAATCACAAGGTCCCACAATAGGCTGTCCACAAGCTGAGGAGCAAGGAATCCAGTCCGAGTCCCAAAACTGAAGAACTTGGAGTCTGATGTTTGAGGGCAGGAAGCATCCAGCACGGGAGAAAGATTTAGGCTGGGAGGCTAAGCCAGTCTAGTCTTTTCATGTTTTTTCTGCCTGCTTTATATTCCGGCCACACTGGCAGCTGATTAGATGGTGCCCAACCAGATTGAGGGTGAGTCTGTCTTTCCCAGCCCACTGACTGAAATGTTAATCTCCTTTGGCAACACCCTCAGACACACCCAGGACCAATACTTTGCATCCTTCAATCCAATAACCTTGACACCCAGTATTGACCATCACAATGCCCATCAGTGGTGGACTAGATAAAGAAAATGTGGTACATATACACCACGGAATACTATGCAGCCATGAAAACAAAGGAGATCATGTCCTTTGCACCAACATGGATAGAGCTGGAGGCCACTGTCCTATGTGAATTAACACAGGTCCTAAGTGAATTAATGCAGGAGGAGAAAACCAAATATCACATGTTCTCTCTTATAAGTCGGAGCGAAACACTGGGTACACACGGAAACAAAGGAACAAGACACACTGGGGCCTACTTCAGTTTGAAGGGTGGGAGGAGGGTGAGAATCAAAAAACTTCCTATTGAGTACTATGCTTATTACCTGGGTGACAAAATAATCTGTACACCCAAACCTCATGACATACAATTTCATGATGTTAACAAATCTGCATATGTACCCCCAAACCTAAAAGTCAGAGAAAAATTTTTTAACCAGAATTTAGATTATTTCAAATTCTCCATTCACCTTATATAAAGAAAGCTATTCATTTGCTTTAACCATAACTTTAAAAACAGATTACTAGGCCAGATGTAGCAAAAAAAAATTAAATATTTCAAAACCTGAAAAATCAGATCATATAGTGGGTTTGCACTTCTGGTAATGGCAGAATGGGTCAGTAAAGCCAGTTATTTCTGCTGATCAACTAGACAAGTAGAACAAAATACACAAACATCTCCTTGAAGGTACTGAAGAACTGCAAAACACTGAAGACTTAACAGGCCAGGCACTGGTGAAATACAGAGATCAAGACAGCCCTGCATTCGGCAATTCTGGAGGAAGTGACTGAAAAGTGCTTTTGACAGTCTCTCGTGGGTAAGTAAACAGAGATTGCAGCCCAGAGTCTAAAGGGATCTGGGTTGGGAGAGGAATCAGGTGAATGGGTGAACCCATGTCAATTTGGGTTAAGACCTCAAAGGGCTGCAACCTACAAGAGTGAAATAGAAGTGGCTGGGAACCGTGGCTCACGCCTATAATTCTAGCACTTTGGGAGGCCAAGGCAGGTGGATCACCTGAGGTCAGGAGTTTGAGACCAGCCTGGTCAACGAAACTCTGTCTCTACTAAAAATACAAAAATTAGCCAGGCGTGGTGGCAGGTGCATGTAATCCCAGCTACTTGGGAGGCTGAGGCAGGAGAATCACTTGAACCTGGGAGGCGGAGGTTGCAGTGAGCCTAGATCACATCACTGCACTCCAGCCTGGGCGACAGAACAAAACTCTGCCTCAAAAAAAAAAAAAAAAAAAAAAGTGCACCAGAAGTAGATTCCTGAAGAGACTGCATTTATAATAAGAGTAAGCTACGAATGTCGTGGGAACACAGGAGATGGACAGGTTATCCACCAGACACATTTAATCTGAGAGTTGAGAGAGCAATAGGAGTAAAAATTATCCAAGCCAAAGTAGAAATTGGAGAAGAAGGAGAAAAGTGTTTTAGAGACACTAGCTACCTATGTAAAGGCTGGAGGCAATCTGAAAAACTGGTGCACTGATAGGATAGGGGCATGAAAGTATGAGTAGTTGACCATAACAAGAGCATAGTTAGCAAGACAGTTAAGAGTTGTTAAGAGATGAAGCTGAACCTGGATGGAAAGAGGTGGTCAATGTAAGAGAAGTTCAAAATGTAAAATTATTAAGACTGTAAAATTAGACCGGGCACCGTGGCTCACACCTGTAATCCCAGTGTTTTGGGAGGCCAAGGCGGGTGGATCACTTGAGGTCAGGAGTTCAAGACCACCCTGGCCAACATGGTGAAACCCCATCTCTACTAAAAATACAAAAAACTGACTGGGTATGGTTGCTCACGCCTGTAATCCCAGCAGTCTGGGAGGCCAAGGCGGGCCGATCACGAGGTCAAGATTTCGAGACCAGCCTGGCCAACATGGTGAAACCCCGTCTCTACTAAAAATACAAAAACTAGCTGGGTGTGGTGGCAGGCACCTACAATCCCAGCTACTTGGGAGGCTGAGGCAGGAGAGTCTGCTTGAGACCAGGTGAGTGAGCTGATTATGTGCCACTGCACTCCAGCCTGGGCTCTGTCTCGGGGGTAAAAAAAAAAAAAAAAAAAAACTAGCCGAGTATGGTGGCAGGCACCTGTAATCCCAGCTACTCAGGAGGCTGAGGCAGGAGAATTGCTTGAACCTAGGAGAAGGAGGTTGCAGTGAGTCGAGATCACGTCATTGCACTCCAGCCTGGGTGCAATGATGAAACTTCGTCAAAAAAAAAAAAGACTGTAAAATCAGAGCTACAGTAAAGACAAAAATGGTTTCCCTGTCTACCTCTGGTGGCTGAAATGACCATACTAGCTTACTTTTGAGATTCAAGCCAAACATGATCTAATTCTCATTGTATTTACTTTCATAAAGTACTTGGGTTGTCTTACCAAAACCAGATCCTAACCCTTTCCTGCTGAAAACCCTTTTCCTGTATAGATTGAATATCTCTTATTCAAAATGCTTAGGGCTGGGTGCAGTATCTCATGCCTGTAATCCCAGCACTTTGGGAGATCAAGGCAGGAGGATTACTTGAGCCCAGGAGATCGACACCAGTCTGGGCAACATAGCAAGACCCTGTCTCTACAAAAAAAAAAAAAGTTTTTTAATTTGTTGATCATGGTGGCACATGCCTGTGGTTCCAGCTATTCAAGGGACTAAGGTGGGAGGATCACTTGAGAACAGGATGTCAAGGATGCAGTAAGCCACGATAGCACCACTACATTCCAGCCTGGGTGACAGAGTAAGATCCTGTCTCAAAAAAAGAAAAAAATGCTTGGGACCAGAAGTGTTTCAGATTTTGAATTTTGTTAGATTTTGAAATATGTGCATTATACTTACCACTTGAGCATCCCCAAGCTAAAAGTCCAAAATCAGAAATGCTCCAATGAGCTAAATATCCAAAATCAGAAATGCTCCAATGAGCATTTCCTTTGAGCATCACGTCAGCACTCAATAATTTCAGATCTTGGAGCATTTTGGATTTCAGATTTTCAAATTAGAGGTACTCAACTTGTGGTTACAATAAAACTTTAAACGTCCATAAAACACAGCCTGTAAGGATTTGGCTCTCACCTGCCCATCATCATCTTCTCATATCACTTTCCTTCTCACTCAAAACCCTTAAACATTGCTTTCTTCAATTCTACAAAATGTTAAAGACATCGGCCCCCTCAGGGTGTCATATATGATGTTCTTTCTGTCTAAAATTTTCGTTTCCTTCCCCCACTCTTCATCTATTTATCTTTCAGGTTAACTTAAATATCATGTTAGCAAACATAACTTCTGTGACTCTCTCCTCCCCCAGTTTAAGTTAGGACCCGTGGTTATTTTTCATACCCTATTTATGATTATGTATTTAAGGTTACATGTTTGTCTATCTCCTCTTCTAGAGTAAGTTAGGGCACAGACTTTGTCTTTTTGGTTCCTCAGTATATATCCAGTTCCTAGCACAGTGTACAGTGGTGTACAGTTAAGTGTCCAAACATGATCAAATATTGAATGAATCACTCAATGCACAGGAAGAAGAGCAGGTTTGAGGAGAGAAAGGTTTCAGGTTTGGATTTTTAAATCCGAAGTATCTATACAATATCCAAGAGGAAATGTTAAGCAAATACACATAATTATCTGGATTTCAGGAGAAAGATATGGGACAGGGTGATTGATATGGGAGTAAACAAGTATATGGTAACTGAAGTTATTAAACTGAGAATATAAAGAAAGAATACATTTTACAACAGAAAAAAAGGAGAGGCTAAGACTAAGAAAAAACCATCAAATTCATAGCAGGGAAATAAGCAGCAGCCAAACCACAGTGTGTGATACTATGGCAAAGGTGATTTCAAACAGAGTTAAAAAGTGTTGAATATGCTGGGCACAGGGGCTCATGCCTGTAGTCCAAAGCTTTGGGAAGCCAACGTGGGAAAATCACTTGAGCCCAGGAGTTCGGGGCTTCAGTGAGCTATGATTGTGCGTGCCACTGCACTCCAGCCTGGGCGACACAGTGAGACACTGTATCAAAAAAAATAAAATAAAAATAAAATAGTTCACATACTACAAAAAGATAAGGTTCAATAAGTAAAAGGAAAAATAGCAGGGTCCTATGGAGAAGAAAGAAGTAAAAATCTCAGTGAAGTCAAGTCAAGGTGTGATGGGAACCGTGGAATAAGAAAGCTCAGCTGATTGAAGGCTGACATCACGCATAACATTAGAGATGTGACTCCCTCAACTCTTGAACCTACCAAAGTATCATATTGTATGTCTATGTTTATGCATATGTGCATAAACTATAAATAGGTTCCATTTAAAACAGCACTTGATTTATAAGTGTTCTGAGCACATTTAAGGTAGGCTAGGCTAAGCTACGATGTTCAGGTTAGGTAGATTAAATGCATTTTCAATTTACAGTACTTTCAATTTACAATGAGTTTATAAGGAGGTAACCCCATTGTTAAGTCCAAGAGCATTTGTATATTAAATAAGGTGTTTTTAAAAAGAAACATACATAAAATAAGTTATAGACTGAGAGGCTGACAAAAATGTTATGACCAGAGGCCCACAGGAACTTAACTCTGAATTTCCCCTACTTCAGTATTCATTAATTCAGTGTTCACAGTGCCTTTATAGAACAAAACTACCCCAAACAAGAATAAACTGTACCTTGAATGTGACACCTTTATGAGTATAAAATTAACGAGACAGAGCAACAGAGTTCATTCATCAAAATAAGTTACCATTTTCCAACATACAGTATTATTGCATGAGAGTACTCAATAACTTGAGTGTCAAACAGTTCAGAACACTAAGTGCTAAAGTTCTATGGAAAAGATTCCTATAGCTCAATATTCTTCCCCAGCTAGGAGGGTAAAGCTGTCTTTTGCCATAATTTGGAGCACATAAAGGCAGGCATCAGAAGTCGAAATACAAAGCCATCAGAGTTAGAGAAGGAAAAAGTAAGTTCAAAATTGGCAGCAAAAGTAAGGTCTCACTGAATACAAGAAATCAGAAGATTGAGCCTGTGTCCCGATGGGAGTTCACGTAAAGGGCCTAGGAGCAGGTTTGCAACCAGCGAACAGCGAAGGTAGATCTTAAGAAACTGCTAAGATTTTGATTAGCCACCTGCTCACACCTTTACATTTCAGGGGTATCACCAACCTTTTTCATGCTCTCACTCTGAAAAATTATTTTATCCAATTGTGATGGTTAATTTTGTGTCAATTTGGCTAGGCCACAGTTCCCAGGTATCTGGTCAAATACTATGTAGGTGTTTCTGTGAAGATTGTAAGAGATTAACATTTAAATCTGTAGGCCTTGAGTAAAGAAGATAATACTTCAAAGTGTAGATGGACCTCATCCAATCAGTCGGAGGCTTTAAAGACTGGCTTTAGCAAAAAGGGAATTCTGACAGAAGACTGTCCTCAGACTGGGACTCCAACTCCTTCCTGTGTCTTCCTGCCTACCAGGCTGTCCTGCAGATTTATGACCTGCCAGCTTCCACAACCATGAGCCAATTCCTTAAAATAAACCAATCTCTCTCTCTCCATATATAAATGTGTATATATACACCTCCTATTTTTTCTGTTTCTATGGAGAACATCGACTAATACATCAATATAAATTTTGAGATAGAAATGTAAAAATACTAAAGTAACAAAACATTAGCCCTCTAAGACCTGTAAGCTAAACAAGGAAGGGGTCTATCTGGGGTATACTGACCTCACACAATAACTGGCACATCACAGGAATTCAGTATTTGTTGAATGAATGAATATTAGCAACCTTGTATATCTTCAAACAATAACTTCTATTTATTGACTATTGTTTCAGGTACTATGTTAAAAGGTACTTTATCTTTCTTTCTTCAATGTTTTATTCCCACAACATCCCTTCAAGACAGCAATTTTAAGTCCCCATTACAGAGATAAGAAAACCAAGGCTCAGAGTTGAACTATGTTGCCCATGATAACAGCATAATCAACAGCTAAGACAGTTCAAAGATGTGTATGATTCTTCAAACCTCCCAGAAGACGAAGAGAACATAAAATAGGAGATGTACTGACTCTTCACCTTCTGAAGTGTAGTCATTTAAAGAGGCAAAGATAAGAAATGGTTAACACGGTGAAACCCCGTCTCTACTAAAAATACAAAAAACTAGCCGGGCGCGGTGGCGGGCGCCTGTAGTCCCAGCTACTCGGAGGCTGAGGCGGGAGAATGGCGGGAACCCGGGAGGCGGAGCTTGCAGTGAGCCGAGATTGCGCCACTGCACTCCAGCCTGGGCGACAGAGTGAGACTCCGTCTCAAAAAAAAAAAAAAGAAAAGAAATGGTTGTACTTCTCACAGCAAATTGTGAAGTGTGGCATGGCAGTACTAATAGAACATAAAAACCATTTAGCTAAACTTACATTACCTCGCAGCTCCACAATTAATCTTTTAAGGGTGATATCACTAGATACATTCACTCCCATACAGTAACACTTAATGTCACCCTTTGAGTCACTAAGTCTGACCTTTCACAGCAGTTCTCAGTAAATTTTCATCAGCTTACATGATGTTTAGAAAATAATATGCACACATATTACCAAGCACAAATAAGTATTTGTTTTATTTAACACTTAGGCAGAACATTTTTCACTATACATCTATATAATGCACAGTACTAAAAAAGTGCAAAATATTCATCATAAACAAGAGGAAAGTGAATACCACAATGGTTGCATCACTCAACTAGGTAATCTTGCTCTCGTTAACAAAAACACAACTTTTTCTGAAAGTTTTTTGGATGTTAACAGCTGGTCAACATCTTCTTCCATCTAATTCTTTCTGAACTCCTTCAGGTTGCCTAGAACGTATGCAGCTGGTGTTAAGAAGGTCGTAAAAAACACCACAAGTCCAACAGCCATTTCCTGGAAGAGAAGACGAAATGCGCTGCTGAGTATGGCTTCCTGGACCAGTGACTTGCTGCCTAACAAAAAGTACTTTAAAAAACATTTTGAGCAACTAGACCGTTGTCCTAGAAACAAGAACTTAAAATGCTGAAATCTAAAAAGCTGAAAATCGATTCATGGATCACCTGATTTTTTTTTCAATTCATTTTTCATCTAACGGTTCTCCGGTTCCAACCTTCACACTGTGGAATTTTGATGCAGTCCAGGATTTCCACCATTTTATCGAAAATGTTAAATCTTGGCAGTGCCGAGGTCGTCCGAGGATGGTAAACCGTTCCTTCGCGAAACCACAGCCCCGCCCCCGAGCCAGGTGCCGGTAAACGGCAACAATGAAGGAGGCCCAATGCCCGCGCGGCCCTCAGGGTCCCAGGCTTTCTGCCCCTGCGCCTCACGACAGCATCCTCACTGCGACCCTCTCCCAGGAACCTCCCCCAACGGCGGCCAAGCCACAGGAGCCTCCCACGCGAGGCCTGCAAGCCCTGTCCTCCCTTCTTCCCACCCATCGGGGCGCCCTGCCTGGGCCACGCGCTTCCCGCCCGCCCTGTCCGCGCCGCCATGATGGCTGGGTCTCAACTCACGGCGGCAGAAAGGGGCCGCTGGCGCGGGGGCTCCGAGTGGGCGAAGCGGGGAGCCGGCTGCAGGCCAAGCAGAGCCACGTTGCGGTAGTGGTGGCGGACAGGACAGCGCCCACGCAGGAGAGGCATATCGCGTCAGGTAAGACAAAGTCAGGCGTGGACAGCACAAGTGAGGTGCGGCCAAGTAGCGCGAACTCCAGTGAGCGTGAGGCAGCTGGTTTGCGCAGGCGCCCCAGCCACGAGGGGGCGCTCTGCCCTCGCCCCTACCCCGCCCCTTCTGTCCAGCACCCCCTGCTCTGCCCCACCTCTTCCACTCACCACTCTTTGTTCTGCACTGCCTTTTCCACTCAGCACTCCGTGCTCTGCCACACCTCTTCTGCTCAGCACCCCCTGTTCTACCCCACTTTTTCTGCCCAGCACCCCATGCTCTGCCCCACCCCTTCTGCTCAGCACCACTTGCTCTGCACCGCCCCTTCCATCCTGCAACCCCTGCTCTGCTCCACTCTCCATTCAGCACACCCTGCTCTGCCCCGCCTTTTCCACTCAGTGCCCCCTGCAACCTCCCAGCCCTCATTCACCTCACTTTCCACCCACGTGTCCTATCCTCTCCTAAACTCTCCTGCCACCCTCCCCTGGGCCCCAACCCTACCTCACACTAAGTATCTCTTTTCTGCTGGGTAAGCTGAGGGACTTGGCAGCCCTACTCCTTCCCTTTGTCTTCCTCTCTACCTATACTTTATATACCTCTTAACATGCCCTGGCATTGGCAGAGTTTATAGCACACTGTTCTCTAATGCAAATTAAATACTCCATAAAATGTCTGTAGGTTAATTCTTAACACTGAAAACCAAGAACAAATTTCTGTAGTCTGCTGATGATATAAAAAATATTCATGGCAGGGTCAAATGAGTGTTTGGACCCGGTAGAAAAGGTGATTTAATTATCTGTCACTAAGGCTAATTTTCTTATTCTTTTGTAGAGACGGGTCTCACTGTGTCACCCAGGCTGATGTCAAACTCCTGGGCTCAAGCCATGCTCTTGTCTCAGCCTCCCAAAGTACTGGGATTACAAGCATGATGCACTGTGCCCAGACTCTCTTGAGGGAAAAGTAAATATACTGTGATTTTTAAATTTAGTACTGTAATAAAACTTTATCCACTACAATGATTCTGTGTCTTCACATTATTCCTTTTGGGGGCCTATTGCGCAAGTAACACTAGGGTTTCTTTGAATTGCTCTGTTTCTGCAGCTGGTATCTTCCTCTTTCTTAGAATTCGTTTTGCTGTAGTACATCCTTAAGCAGTTCTTTCAGGAAGGGTTTGCAGCTGATAAAGTTCCTCAGCCCTTGGAAATCAAAATATATATATTTTGGTTTCCATTTAAATGCTAATTTGAATGGTTATAGAACTCTGGGCTCAAAATCATTGTCCTTCAAAGATTTTCAAAAGGCATTGTTCCTTTCTTTTCCAGCACCTAGTGAGCTGATAAGAAATAAAATGCCAATATAGTTGTCATTCCTTGGAGTGCCCTCTTTTTTCCTTTTGGGAATCTTTCAGGCATTCCTTTTTGTCCTTGGAATTGTGAAGTTCCTCCAGGATACTGTTAGATATGGGTATTTTTCCATTCATATGGATTAGCAGTGGGTAAGACCTTTCTATCTGAAGTCATGGTTCTTTAGCTCTGGGAGCACTATTCCTGTTTATTTGCTTCTCTCTGTTTTCTGTGTTCTCAACCTAAAATTCTTATTGATGGACATTGGCCCTTCTTAGCGGGTCACCTCTGTCTTTCAACCTTTTTCTCACTCATCAACGTTTTGTCCCTTGTTCTACATTTTGCAAGATTTCCTTGACTTTTCCTTCTAGCCCATGATTTTTTATTTTAGAATTACAGTTTTAAAACATACTATTTTTTGCTTTTACAGTCACCTGTTAGTATTTTATAGATGCTATCACTTTAGATTTCTTTCACAATATTAATCTGAACTTTTAAACAGCTATCTCTATTCCATGAACTATCTGTGTTTCTTCTAGGGTACATTTTATTTATTCATTTTGAACCTGCTAGTTCTATTCAAACATCTTATGATCCTTGGTTGTCCTTTCATGCTTATGAATATGAAGAAGCAGGTCAGTTACTTTTGTTCCTTTCTGTTACTTTCTCAATCTGTTCAGGCTGTTAGAATACAACAGACTGGGTGACTTACAAAGGAAGAAATGTATTTCTTACAGTTCTGGATGCTAGAAATTCAAAATCAGTGTGCTGATAGATTTGATGTCCAGTGAGGGCCCACTTCCTTGTTCTGGTTGTGTCTTCATATGATGGAAGCAACAAGGTAGCTCTCTGGGGCCTCTTTTATAAGGGCACTAATCCTATTCTTGAGGGCTGTGTTATGATCTAATTGCTTCCCAAAGGCCCCACCTCCTAACTCTGGGGCATGTCTCACCACGTTGCCTGGGCTGATCTTGAACTCCTGGCCTCAAGCAATCCACCTGCCTCGGCCTCCCAAAATGTTAGGATTATAGGAGTTAACCACCAGGCCCAGCCCATGTTATATTTCCACTGGGCAACTGTGCTCTGGAATCTTACCCTAAGCAATCAAGGACCTGCATGAACCATGGTTAGCCACCTCCCTAACCTCATCTCCTTGTTCTCAGTCTTCCCTTGGCTTATCCTGCCTAGTCACACCAGGTAAACTCTAATTTTGCCTTAGATATCCCCAGATAGTAATTTGAGCACCTCTAGGTTACATGAGTCCTGTAAGAAATGATTCAGTGCAACATTGCTCTGTTTCCTGACCACAGTTGTTAACACTACTTGATTCAAATATTGGACCAAAGAGAGGGCTGGGACCCAGTCTATTGGTTGGGATGGATGTTGTAACTTGGGAGCCATGTTTTTTTTCTACCTAGCAAGAAAGCCCTTCCACAGTGAGTTAATAATGCAGCCAAGCTGCTCAAAGAACCAGATGTAAGAGCCAGAGGGAACATCCTACCTGTGTTCAAAGCCCTGGTTCTCCCTATTCTGAAGTTAGGACACTTTCCTCTCCTTGAGTTCTGGGCCTCTCTTTATATGCTTTATGATAAATCCTGCTTTGGGCTTAAACTAGGTGGTGCTGGATTTCTATTGCTAACAACAAAAGAGCTTTAAGAAAGACAGTATTAGTCAAGCCTTTTTTCTTCGAGTAATACCCCATTTTTAATTTTTACAAAGCAACAAAAATTCTGAAGTAAAGTGAGAAAGAGCTCAATAATAGGCAAGCTTGACTGGTTTAATCCTAATCTTGAGAAGTTTAGAATAGAGTGCAGTTCAAGTGAGATTTAAGCATTTTAAGTCTTTCTCTGGGACAAAAGCCTTAAAACACTTTTGACAGTGGTGACTCCAAATTCAGCCACAACACAGTTAAGCTCCCTGCCACCCACCCCCACCCCAGGAGACAGCTCTTTTAGATGCTCAAATTACCAATACAAACAGCATTCCTCAGTTTAATTTCTGCAATTCACAAAAGACTAGCACTGTTAACTCAAATCTCTACAATTTTCAATAAATTGTATAGTGGGCTGGGATTCAATGTGTTCTCAGTGACCCACAATGCAAGAACTTCCTTCTGCAGTTATATAAAAGGACTTAATTAGAGCTATAGCCTAGAGATCAGGTTTTCTGAGCTGTATGTACACAATGAATGAGAAAGACACCCTCGCCCACTTACCTTTTTTTAATGTGATTTTTATAAATGTTCATGCTCTAAATAAACTGGTGTTAAAGTTCTAGAAAATTATATAATGAATTAAGATTGCACTACCTCAGCCCCAAATATCTCGAATTCATTCCTCTCTAGAAAAACATGTTTAATTCTCATTCAAGAACCAAAGGCTCCAGAACAAAAGTCTCTGAAAAACAGGGGAGAAAAAAGCCAAAAGCCTTTGAGGAACAAAGTGCCTCTCTTCGTATCTGCGTCTGTCTTTACAATTGCGCAACCTCAATGATCAAGATACTCAGATAAATAAGCAACAAAAGCAGAAGAGTTGCAAAAGTGGGAAACACATTCAGGTTCTGCAACTGGCAACATCAGTAACACACTTGGATTGTAAGCACAACAGTAATAGAAGATGATATAGGAAGACATGCCCCTTGCTCCCCTTTGCCTTCCACCATGATTGTAAGTTTACTGAGGCCTCCCAAGCCATGTGGAACTATGAATCAATTAAACCTCTTTTCCTTATAAATTATCCAGTTTCAGGTAGTTCTTTTTTTTTTTTTTTTTGAGACGGAGTCTCACTGTGTCGCCCAGGCTGGAGTGCAGTGGCGCGATCTCGGCTCACTGCAAGCTCCGCCTCCCGGGTTCCAGCCATTCTCCCGCCTCAGCCTCCGAGTAGCTGGGACTACAGGCGCCCGCCACCGCGCCCGGCTAGTTTTTTGTATTTTTAGTAGAGACGGGGTTTCACCGTGTTAGCCAGGAGGGTCTCGATCTCCTCACCTCGTGATCCGCCCGCCTCAGCCTCCCAAAGTGCTGGGATTACAGGCTTGAGCCACCGTGCCCGGCCTCAGGTAGTTCTTTATAGCAGTGTAAAAACAGACTAATATAGAAAATTGGTAACAGGAGTGGGGTACTGCTATAAAGATACCTAAAAATGTGGAAGTCACTTTGGAACTGGGTAATAGGCAGAGGTTGGAACAGTTTGGAGGGCTCAGAAAAAGACAGGAAGCTGTGGGAAAGTTTGGAACTTCCTAGAGACTTGTTGAATGGTTTTGACCAAAATGCTGATAGTATGATATATGATAGCATGCTGATAGTATGATATATGGACAATGAAGTCCAGGCTGAGTTAGTCTCAGATGGAGATGAGGAACTTATTGAGAACTAGAACAAAGGCCACTCTTGCTATGCCTTAGCAAAGAGACTGGTGGCATTTTGCCCCTGCCCTAGAGATCTGTGGAACTTTGAACTTGAAAGAGATGATTTAGGGTATCTGGCAGAAGAAATTTCCAGGCAGCAAAGCATTCAAGACGTGACCTAGCTTTTTCTGAAAGCATACAGTCATATGCGTTCACAAATGGATGGTCTGAAATTGGAACTTATGCTTAAAACAGAAGCAGAACATAAAAGTTTGGAAAATTTGCAGCCTAACCATGTGGTAGAAAAGAAAAACCCATTTTGTGGGGAGAAATTCAAGCTACTGGCAATAAAACTTTGTATAAGTAAAGAGAGGCCAAATGTTAATAGCCAAGACAATGAGGAAAATTTTTCCAGGGCATTTCAGAGATCCTCACAGCTGCCCCTCCCATCACAAGCCCAGAGGCCTAGGAGGGAAAAATGGCTTCATGGGCTGGGCCCAGGACCCTGTTTCTCTGTGCAGCCTCAAGACATGGTACCCTGCGTCCCAGCCACTCTAGCTCCAGCCATGGCTAAAAAGGATCAAGGTAGAGTTTGGGTCATTGCTTCAGAGGGAACAAACCCCAAGCCTTGGAAGCTTCCATGTGGTGTTGGTCCTGTGGATGCACAGAAGACAAGAGTCAAGCTTTGGGAGTCTCCACCTAAATTTTAGAGGATGTATGAAAACTCTTGGATGTCCAGGCAGAAGTTTGCTGCAGGGGCAGAGCCCTCATGGAGAATCTCTACTACGGCAATACAGAAGGGGAAATGTGAGGTTGGAGCCCCCACACAGAGTCTCTACTAGAGCACTGCCTAGTGAGCTGTGAGAAGAGAGCCACCATTCTCCGGAACCCAGAATGGTAGATCCATGAACAGCTTGAACCGTGCACCTAGAAAAGCCACAGACACTCAACACCAGCCTGTGAAAGCAGTCATGGGGCCTGTATCCTGCAGAGCCACACAGGAACAGCTGCCCAAGGCCTTGGAAGCCCACCTCTTGCATCAGTGCATCCTGGATATGAGACATAGAGTTGAAGGAGATTATTTTGGAGCCTTAAGATTTAATGGCTGCCCTGTTGGGTTAACTATGGCATGCCCTTGGCAGACAGGAGAGGTTCATTTAGATGGTGGGGGAGGCCTTGGAATTGTATTTTTGGTTTACATTCACTGCAGCCTTGAACTCCTGGATCCAAGCAATCCTCCCACCTCAGCCTCCCAAGTAGGTGGGACCACAGGCATGCATCACCATGCCCAGTTAATTTTTTTTTTTGTAGAGACAGAGTCTCACAATTTTGCCTAGGCTGATGGTCTCAAACTTCTGGGCTCAAGCAATTCTCTTGCCTCAGCCTCCCAAAGTGCTAGGATTGCAGGCATAAGCCACCACACCTGGCACCTTTTCATCTTTTTTTTTTTTTGAGATGGAGTTTCACTCTTGTTGCCCAGGCTGGAGTGCAGTGATACGATCTCAGCTCACTGCAACCTCCGCCTCCTGGGTTCAAGTGATTCTCCTGTCTCAGCCTCCCAAGTAGCTGGGATTACAGGCATGCAACCACCACGCCTGGCTAATTTTTGTATTTTTAGTAGAGATGGAGTTTCTCCATGTTGATCAGGCTGGTTTCGAACTCCTGACCTCAGGAACTCCCAATCCACCCACCTCACCCTCCCAAAGTGCTAGAATTACAGGCCTGACCACCGCTCCTGGCCACCTTTTCATTTTTAAATTTCACATTCCTCCTCTTCTCCTGAATTACATCCAGATATTCTTCAATGGATTTCTGTTATACTGACATGAAAAGATTGGCAGTTGGGGTCCAAAAGATTAAAGGTCAAATTCCAGCACTGTCATTTACTAAGCACATAGCCTCAGGAAAACAATGCATATTTCTCTTAGAACGTGGATATGGAGGTTAAATCAGATAGTAGGTGTATCCATTATTAGATTCAGTGTAGCCTGAGGCTGCATCCTTACGTATTTTAACTTGGGCCTAAAGGTTTCTTGCAGGCCAGATGTGGTGGCTTACACCTGTAATCACAGCACTTTAGGAGGCCGAGATGGGCAGATTGCTTGAGCCCAGGAGATTGAGACCAGCCTGGGCAATATGGCAAAACCCCATCTCTACAAAAAATACAAAAATTAGCCAGGTGTGGTGGTGCACATCTGTAGTTCTAGCTACTCAGGAGGCTGAGTTGGGAGAATCATCTGAGGCTGGGGAGGTCAAGACTGCAGTGAGCTGTGATCATGCCACTGCATACCAGCCTGGGCAACAGAGTGAGTATCTCAAAAAAACCCTATCTCAAAAAAAAAAAAAAAAAGTTTCTCCTACATAGTGAACTGTAACCTGACTGGATGTATAAACAAATTGTAACCTACTTTTGTGCTAATGAGAGTTTTGGCCAATCATAGGTGGCCAACTCTTAAAACCATATTCAAATAAGGCAACTGCCAGGCTGTAACCAACCCAGGTGTTTCTGTAGCTGTCATGAGCAGTACAAGGTCAAACATAACCAGGTCCATGCACTTTTGTGTCTTTCTACAAGGTCAAACTTTTTCTGATGCTTATTTAGTCATGAAAGCCATGAGTTAATAGAGTAATCAAACAGGCAATTCTTCTTATTACTTCCCATTCACTCTAGTCAGAGCCATGGGGGCACAGGCTCAAGTCAATCCACAAGTCAGTCAATATTGCAAACATACATAGTAGTACGCTTAATGTGTAAATGTCATAGATTAAAATTTCCACATAAAAGTAAAATTTAACATCAGAAGAAAATAGTAAAAGGGGTTAACAAACCAGTCCAAGGAGAGCGACACAGACAAGCAGAATGTCCTGAGATAATCCAGACAGTCATCAACATCTTTCAAGGAAAAGTCTGTGATTTGGGCAGAGCCTTCAAAGGCAAAAGCCAGGTGCTGACTATGAGTAACAGAAAGACAGTATCTGTTAAAATGGCCGTCAACAGCTGATCAAGTCCTGCTAAAGTATTTGAGTCATCTGGTGAGGGCTGATAGTAAAGGGTTACAATCTTATCTGGTTGGGGGTTGTCTCTCTGTGAACATCTGTACCTTATTGGCATTTTGCCTTTTGAAATATATAATGGAGGTGGGCGCGGTGGCTCATGCCTGTAATCCCAGACCTTTGGGAGGCCAAGGCGGGCAGATCACAAGGTCAGGAGATCGAGACCATCCTGGCTAACGCAGTGAAACCCCATCTCTACTAAAAATACAAAACATTAGTTGGGCGCAGTGGCGGGTGCCTGTAGTCCCAGCTACTCGGGAGGCTGAAGCAGGAGAATGGCGTGAACCCAAGAGGCAGAGCTTGCAGTGAGCTGAGATCATGCCACTGCACTCCAGCCTGGGTGACAGAATGAGACTCCGTCTCAAAAAAAAGAAATATATGATGGAGTCTTTTTCTAAGATGGCGTTACTTATGTCAAGGATGTGCTATATAGTAACTCATCTCCATTTTCTGTACATCACTTTCCTTTTCCTATCCATAAATATTATCAGACTCCATAGCAGCTCTACAGTCACTCTGAACCTCTTCTGGCTCAGGGGTCTGCCCAATTCACAAATCATTTTAACCAAGTAAACTCTATTAAATTTAATTTGTCTAAATTTTTTTTTGTTTTGTTTTTGGGTTGTTTGCTTTGTTTTGTTTTTTGAGACAGGGTCTCACTCTGTCACCCAGGCTGGAGTGCAATGGTGTGATCTCCGCTCACAGCAACCTCCACCTCCCAGGCTCAAATAATCCTCCCACCTCAGCCACCTGAGTAGCTAGGACTACAGGCACATGCCACCTTACCTAGCTAATTTATGTCTTTTTTCATAGAGATAGAGTTTTGCCATGTTGCCCAGGCTGGTCTTGAACCCTTGGGCTCAAGAGATCCACCCACCTGGGCCTCCCAAAGTGCTGGGATAACCACCATGAGCCACTGCACCCAGCTGTTCAAGTCTTTTGTCATTCCTGTTTGGTTGTCTTGTTCTTACTAAAATGTAAGCATTCTTTACATATGCTGGATATAAGCTGTTTTTTGGTTTTATATATTACAAATATCTTTTTCCATTTCATGGCTTGTCTTTTCCCTCTATTGTATATGTGTTAGTCCGTTTTCGTGTTGCTATAAATACCTAAGTCTGGGTAATCTATTTTAAAAAGAGGTTTAATTGGCTCACAGTTCTGCAGGCTTTACTGGTGAGATCCTAGAAAGTTTATAATCATGGTGGAAGGCAAAGGGAGAGCAAGCAGTATCACATGGCAAGAGATGGACTGGTCAGTGGTGGGGTGGTGCACACCCTTTTAAACAACCAGATCACCGGTGAATTCAGAGAACTCATTCATCCCAAAATGTCACAGGATCCTTCACGTGCAGCTTCACCAGCTGGAAACCTCTGTGGCTGGCAGCACCTCTGCTTGAGTTTTGTTCACACCTGCTGGGCTCATTCTGCCCACTTGGCCTGGCAGGCTGTGCTCAGCTTGCACTACCATGGATCCCATGCTTGCCAAGGACAAGCCAGGTGCAGAGCAGTGAGGGGTATGTGAGTGAGCCAGCACGGGATCTGGCCACTGCACACAGCCAGGTACGCTGGCTGCTGTGGTGGGGTGGGCAGCTCCAGGCACTGGCACAGACGCCGGCTGTATGCGAGGCTGCAGCTGGACCAGACATACCCACAAGCAGCTTCCACTGTGGGCACCAGCGTCTGGACAAGGCAAACACAGTGGCACCCAAAAGCCTGGAAACACCAGGAACCACAGAGCCCCCAAAGAGAGTGCTATAGCATGTCACAGCCCTAGTTTGGGGAGCCCTGAGGTCTAGGCTCCCAGAAGGGCCACAGCTCTTCTCTCCTTCTTGTCACCCACAGCACAGCAAGCAGACGGGTGTGTTTTGGGCGGGGGGCATGTTTCAGCCCATTTGTATTAAAGCTCTTTCAATCCCATCACCCCACTCTAGCCTGCAGCTCCTGGGCTGGCCGAGCCCCGCCACTGCTTCCTATCACGTGAGGCAGTAGCCCAGTACCCGCGGAGGGCAGGAGGGCCATAGTGTTACAACTCTGGCTTGGGGAATCCCGAGGTCTGGGCCCCAGAAGGTTTGCCACTCTTCACTCCTACCGTCTGGGAGTATGTCACCACCCACAGCTCAGCGAGCCAGTCAGGAAAGTGTTACAGCTTCTTTCACTCCCGCCGTTTGAAGGTTCGCGAGTTCTTTTCTCATGTCCAGGAAGAATAGGTTACATGGACAACTGAAGGGAGGATAAACAAAGTGGAGAAGAGTTTTATTGGGAGCTCTCAGAGGAGACCCAAAGTGCCTACTCTCAATGAGTCTCTGAGTCAGGTTGGGCCTGGAGGGGTGGGGGGGTTATTGGCACAGAATGAAGTGCATGCTGATTGGTCCATGGGCAGGAGGAAATGCATGCTGATTGGTCTGTGGGCAGGCCTGGAAAAAGCACCACTTGATTGGCTGAAAGGCATCAAGAAGTTCTCACTCCAAGTCATGGACTTCACTAGGAACTGGCAGCCTGGCTCCCAGGCTTTAGGCCATCTCTGGTTTGAAGATGGGGTTTCACCAGGGACCCGCGCCTTCCTGCCTAGGAACCTGTCTGCCTCCCACCACCATCACAGGGGGATGGTGCTAAGCTATTCATGAGGGATCTGCCCCATGATCCAAACACCTCCCACCACCATCACAGGGGGATGGTGCTAAGCTATTCATGAGGGATCTGCCTCCATGATCCAAACACCTCCCACCAGGTCCTACTTCCAACACTAGAGATTACATTTCAACATGAGATTTGGAGGGGACAAACATCCAAACCATATCAGTACATTTTGATGCACTTAAGTTCATATTTTAAATACAGTTGAATCTATGAATCTTGTCATGATTAATATTTTCTGTGACTTGTCTTTTCTTCCCCAAGGCAATGAATATTTTCCAATATTATTTTCTAAAAGCTTTATTAATTTTATTATTTGTTAATTTAATAATTTTTAAGGCCGTGCGCAGTGGCTCATGCCTGTAATCCCAGCACTTTGGGAGGCCGAGGTGGGCAGATCACAAGGTAAGGAGTTCGAGACCAGCCTAGCCAACATGGTGAAACCCTGTCTCTACTAAAAATACATAAAATTAGTCAGGCATGGTGGCGCGCACCTGTAATCCCAGCTACTTGGTAGGCTGAGGCAGGAGAATCACTTGAACCCAGGAGGCGGAGATTGAAGTGAAGTGAGCCAAGATCGTGCCATTGCACTCCAGCCTGGGTGACACAGCATGACTCTGTCTCGAGGAAAAAAAAAAATGAAAATTGAATAATTATTAAGCACTTCTTAATTAAGCATCTACAAGGTACTTATCACTGTTCTGGGGTTTTCAATCCTCTTCACCTTTTAGACTTCAGGAAATTCAGAAAAGTGCATGAAAACAGGATTGTTACATGCAGAGAAATAGGGAGAGATAAAATTTATCTTTTCTCCTTAATTTTAAAAACCCAGCTTCTATCCTGTATTTCCAGGAAGAAGAGTCTGGGAATGGGCTTCAGTGGATGGTTATGTATGGTAGAAAAGGGGGTACAAAGGAAGGAAAAGACTGGAGTGGCAGAACATGGAATATACCATGAGATGTTTATTACTCTGATTTTCAGCATAGATGACCAGGTAGATGGGATACCACTCACTGATGGAGGGAGCGGAGAAAGGAACAAAACATAAATTCAGGACTTTTGGTTGCAAGCCAAAAGTTCACCGTTTTTACCCATTTCCAACTAACTTAAGATAAAAAGAGGTGTTAGGGCAACTCAATGGCTTCTAAAAATGAAAAGACCAGTGGTGGGTTGGTTTCAGGCCCAGGTAGGCCCAGGTATTCAAATAATGTCATGGCTTTTCTTTCTCTCACCTTCTGTTTCTTTGTTTATGGTCTTCCTTCTTTCCTACTGCACATGGCTTTCCCCTCATTGGCAAACAAAGCCAATTCACATGTCCTTTCGAGTCATAATCCCAGAGAAATAGAATAAGAAGAAACATCTCTGAGAGTATGGCAAAAATTTCCAGAAAAGGTTCTGGTTGACTTATTTGTGTCATATGGCCATCCAGATCTATCTGATTCTAGAACCCATGCTGTTAACCACCACTTAGTACCATCTTAACACTAACCTTTAAAAAAATGTTTTTCACTCTGTCTTCTTATTTAGATTCTAAGCTCCTCAAGTACAAAGATCCATTTATTGTTTACCCCTAGCATGTAGTACCGTGCTTGGCACATGGTACTAGAATCTTTAAATGTGTGTCGGACTGAACTAAAATAAACATCTAAATTCTGATGAGTGTGTAAACTGAGCTAATTCAGGATGTCAAAAGTGCAGCTAAATGGTATAATAAGGAAAAAGTGAATGAATTAAAGGGTAGAAAAAAATCATGGATCACTTACAAATGGTTTCTAGATCCAAACAGTCTACTAGAAGTCTCCAGCTGTGCAGACAGACAAAAGGACAAGGTGAAACCAGAGACCTTACTTGGCTTTTCAAAAAGTTTTAGATTTCCACATCAAAGGCTGTTAGAAAAAGTGTTATCCTGAAATTACTTACAATTCTATAATTTTGTTTTTTAAACTTTGGGAAATAGAATCAAAGTCAAGTAATAAAGGTTAGTAATAAGTGTAAATGGTGGGGACTGATCTAACATTTTCATAAATTATAAGGAAGCAGTGTTTACACACCACTTTTTAGTTTCCTAATCATAGCTTTTTCAGTTAATGCAATACAGTCATCCCCCATATACTATATACATGGGATTGGTTCCAGGACCCACCGCATATACCCCAATCCAAGCATACTCAAGTTTGCCTGTCCGCCCTGTGGAACCTGAGTATAAGAAAAGTTGGCCCTCTCAATAGGGTGTTTAGAATCCCGTGTACCAGGTTGCATTGATTGACCCGCACAGTTCAAACCTGTGTTGTTCCAAGTGTCCACTGTATTTAGCAAATTAAGACAAAGGCAAAATGATGGAAAATAATAGTAAATGGCTTTAATTTAGATAAGGTTCACTTATGCCTTTGGAGAAGTATAAAAGTGTGGAACAAGAGGTGGACACTCAGAGGTAGTCATAGACTCCAATTAGATGGACCTGTTTCCTTTGTATTTTCTCACTTTTCCATGCATTTCTTGTCTATCTCCCTGAGGCTGTATATTCAACTGAAGTGACCCTTACCAGCTAGAGGGGAATTTCAGGCAAGGTACTGCTACAATCTCTGCTAGTCTCCAGACCTTCAAGGACTGGGTAAGAGGGTGAAAGGGGTGAGATGGGTAAACAAAATGAAGTAATACAAATTGGAAAGAGCTATCCTTTTCAAGGAAGTAAGGTGATGAAGAATGAGGGTGAAGAAAATACAAATCTGAAGCAAGCCCAGAGGAAAACAACAATGATAGTCAGTCTCCCACTGAATATGAAAAGCATAAAATAATGGAGGATCAAGAGATGGTTAAAAACACATCACAAAATTCCAAATTGCTCTTATCCTTCGAAGCTTAAAGGCAGTTTCAGAACAAAACAAAACAAAAAACTGTGACACAAAACTTGTTTCTCAAACAATGGGTAGAGATTGAAAATGCAAATACAATACTTTCAAATAAATTCCCAGAGTTGCTAAGGTCTATCAGAGGAAACGGTGTAACGGTGCCTGGTCACCGGGTTCAGAATGCCTGGGTTCTGATCTTGGCTTGCCTACTTGTTAGTATTTCTGAGCCTGTCTCCTTGACTGTAAAACAGCGATAAAAACACCTATCCTGACTACCACAAAGGATGGGTTTGGCGTTCAAATGAAAACCATGTATCTCTTTTGAAAACGACAGTGCCCCATAAATATAGCGTTCCTGTTACTGCATCGCTGAAATTATTGCAAACTCCCAAACAAGGGGCATCTAGGGAAGAGCAACTTGGCTCTCCCACATGGCGACTGTGTGTTTTCATCAATTTTGTCCTTTGTTTACAGGGGTTTCTTGTTAAGGAAAACTTTTCAGTCTCTTGAAGATTATTTTTTAACCTACTACACAAGTAGCAAGGTGGTGTCTGTAAAAGTACCATGCAGACAAGCGCTTACTTTACGATAGACAAGTGCTCACTGCCAAGAAGCAGCCACCGGAATGTCAGGACTGTCAGCAAGGACTTTCCGCGCAAGAGCAGTTCTCTTCGAGAAAGATGCACTCATTGCATGCGACCACCCGAGGGATGCCGGCCGCCGAACGGAAACATGAACTGGTGGAAATGGCCATCCCGTGACGTAGTAGTGACACAGTTCTCATAACTCTATTCTGATACATTTAATAATGTGTCGCAATTCGCTGGAATAAGCAGGATGTTGCCACAAACTGCAAACTCCCACCTACCCGACACCCCGCTCCCACCCGACGACCAAGAATAATGCGCGCGCACTCGGCTCCCACGGCTCCAGCGAACGCACCGCCCCCCACGCGGCCCGACGCGCGCGGCGACGTCGGGTCACGTGACCCTGAGCGCGCCGACGGCAGGGGAGGGCGGGGGCTCCGGCCGGCTCCGCAGCGCCGCGCAGGCGCCCCAGGGCCGCGCCGAGCCGAGCCCCTCCTGCTCCCTCTAGGAGTCAAAATGGCGGAGAGGGGAAAGTGGAGCAGTCCCGGAGCCTGAGCCACTGACAGGAGAGGAGAGGGCGGCGGCGGCGGTGGGAGGAGGATGGCTGGGGGTGCTGGCGCCAGTGCGGACGGCGGTGCTGGTGGCGGCGGCGGCGGGGGCGACGGCAGCGGTCCCAGCGGCAGCAGCAGCGGCGGGAGGAGCCTCCGGGGTGAGTGTCCCTCGGTGTCTCTGAGGCTGTGGAGCCCAGGCTGTGTCGCTGGTGTGGCGCGGGGCGTCCGGGCGAGGAAGGGGCTGTTCCTAGGCGTGGGGGTGCCGGGGCTGGGGCCGAGCCGCAGCGGGAGGCGCTGGGGCGCCGGGCGGGGAGGGGCGAGTCGTTCGTCTGGGGCTGAGGCGCCGCGGCGCCGGACTGGCCGGTCTCTGTGCGCTCCGAGGGGCGGGCTGGAGCGCGCCGCCGTCCCGGGGGCAGGGGCGCGAGGTGTGGCGCTCGCGGCGGGGAGAGCGACCCGAGGGAGCCGCGACGGTCGCCCGGCCGGCTCTGGGCTCCGGGCGCCGAGGGGCGGGACCCGCAGCTCCCAGGACGCGGAGAAACCGCTCCCGAGACGGGGGCGCGTGTTTACCCGGGTGCGGGGTTGCGACCGCCGGAGGTGGGCGTGAGAGTGGCCGGCGGGGACTGGGAAGGGAGCAGGCCTGTGGACTGCTACTCCCAGGGGAAGTTAGATTGTCCGGGTAAGTTACTGTTGCGGAGTAAACCTGGGATTGAGCTTTGACAGGTTGGGAGGGAGACAATACCGAGTGTTTGATAAAGAAAAGGAGGCTGTGCTTGTTGGACTACTTGAATGGCAAAAAGTGTGCATATTTCATTACCTTATTTGCACAGTGCTTGCTAGCTTTACCCCGAGGGTGAGAACTTTCTCACCGTTTTTGGAGAAACTCTGAGGAGTGTTGTTTCTCCTTTGAACTACAATAGCACGTCTTCACATACCAGCACAGATAATAAGTACTCTGGAGTAGGCCTGATTTACAGAAGTAGTCTTGGTTATCTTTACCAGAGCACTGTTTCCTCTGCGAAAACATCTTACTGTAACGAGAAAGTAGACATTTTTACAAAATTACTTAGCTTTTTCAACTAACAACCTTTTTTTGGGGGGGGGGTGGGTGGAGACGGAGTCTCGTCCTGTCACCCAGACTGGAGAAGAGTGATGCGATCTCGGCTCACTGCAACCTCCGCCTCCCAGATTCAAGCGATTCTCCTGTCTCAGCCTCCCAAGTAGCTGGGATTACGGGCGCCCGCCGCCACTCCCGGCTAGTTTTTGTATTTTTAGTAGAGACGTGGTTTCACCAAGTTGGTCGGACTGGGCTCGAGCTCCTGACCTCTGGTGATCCGCCCGCCTCGTCCTCCCAAAGTACTGGGATTACAGGTGTGAGCCACTGCTCCCGGCCTGGTCAACTAACAATCTTTTGTCCCGGAACAGCGTCTGTTTCCTTTAGATTGCTGAAATGAATTGCTTTCTTCCTGAAATGTGGAAGAAAGACTTGAAATTGCTTTGTAAGTATCATACGTTGTTAATAGCAACTGTTATTAGACTTGTCATGGAATTTTGGAGTCAGAAAAACTTTTAGAGATCTAAAGGTGTGAATATTGTTTTAGAGCCGGAAAACCAGACCCAGAGAGGCGAGTGACTTGTGGATCCTACAGCTGGCGATGGATTAGACTAAAACTAAGATGTGGGCTTCTACACCCCATTTAGAGAGCTCGTTTTTACTACACTCCTGAGCTGCTTACTCTTCATTGATTGCATTCTTCACCATTCACTACCCACCCCTGGTTTTGGTGTAATAAAGTTGAAAGCGAAAATAAGAGCTTCTGTCTCATTCTGACAGCTACTTCAAGTAACTGATGAAAAAAAAATGTTTTCCCCCTAACCTGAACTTAATAAAAAAGGAGTGATATTTTATTTGGAGTTTTCTTAGGCTCGTGACTACATTTTCACCCAGTTTTAGCGTGGCTCATTCTTGCATGAATTCAGTAAAACTCATAGGTCAATATTCTCTCCCACAAAACCTGATTACTGTATTGTTTTGTGTCCCAACACCAGCATTTAAACAAGGTTTTTGTATCAGACGCTAATTTTAGGATTTAAAACACCTGTGTTGATTTCTAGATTACACTACCTAGTTTCCATGTATCATCTTGTTGAGTCACAACATTTTTATTTATTGCGTCACAGGTAAACCTTCGGAAGTGCAGTAATGCCAAAGTTATTCTGATTTCAGGTTCTAGTCACTGAAGCTGACACATCCAAAATTACATACATGACTGTTGAAAGTCTGCTTTTTGTTTTGCATTAGATGAATGATGTGGAGGAAGGGAAAGAAACATAATATTAGGTTTGTGCAAAAGTAACTGCGGTTTTTGCCGTTGATATATAGATTTTTCCCTCACGTTCTTACTGGAAAGATTAGGTGTACCAACATGAGACTCGAAGACAATCTAGTGAGTTCTGCTAATGCAAAGAATGCTGTTGGTATACAGGGTAGAGAGAAATGAGTGAGACCCCAGGAGTCCATAGAACGTGCGACAGTTGGGACTTGAGCTGGCCTATGAAAATTTAGGTTTACCGAGAGATTGTAACAATTACTTTGTGAGGAAAAAGCGAGAGTGTAAAGTGAAGATTAGCTTAGGGGGAGGGAAATAGATGAAGACCAGGATGAGCTGACAACTGAATTTCTTGAGGAGAGTGTTTTCCTTAGGAAACTTCAGGCAGTTGGAAAGCTATTTGTCTGTAGAAGAGTTTGAGTGCTGAATTGAGGAGATTTCTATTTTTATCCTGTTGTGCAAGGTATAGAGAGCCTTTGAAAGTTTAGAGGCCAGGGATTACTGTAGTAAACCAGGAAGGTAAATCTGTTAATGATCTACAGGTTAAGTTAGAGTGAGGCGAGAATAGAATGAACCAAGGAAGACAGTAGCTGCTGTAGTAACCCAAGTGTGAAGAGATCCCTTTAGACCCGGATAAAGTCAGTAGGAAGGATATAGATAGCAGAAACCTGTGTGCTTAATTGTGGTTTAAGCACTTATTTATACACTTATAAATAAGTGTATAGTTCTGTGGCATAAGTATATTTACATTGTTGTGTAGCCATCACCACCATCCATCTGTAGAATTCTTTCATTTGGAGTTTTCTTAGTCTCATGACTACATTTTTCTAAACTGAAACTCTCCATTTTCCCTTACCCCCAGACCCTGGCAACCACAATTCTACTGTCTCTCTTATTTTGACTACTGTAAGTACCACATATAAGTGAAATTATACAGCATTTGTCCTTCTATATCTGGCTTATTTCACTTAGTATACTGTCATCAAGGTCCATCCATATTGTAGCATGTGTCACAATTTGCTTTCTTTTTAAGGCTGAATAATATTCCATTTTTACATTTTGTTTGTTCATCCATTGATGGGCACTTAAGTTGCATCCACATTTTAACTGTTGTGAAAAATGCTGCTGTCAACATGGATGTAAATATATTCGAGTCTCTGCTTTCATTTCTTTTATGAATTTTATAGCCAGAAAATTTTACATTCTCACTAGCAGTGCACAAGAGTTCCAGTTTCTCTATATCCTCACCAATTCTTGTTATTTGCTGTTTGTTTTTTTCCCAATATTCATCCTAATGAGTATTAAGTGGTATTTCATTGTGTTTTTGGTTTGCATTTTTTAAAAATGATTGGTGATGTTAAGCATCTTTTCATGTGCTTATTAGTCTTTGGTATTTTTTTTAGAAAAATATCTATTCACATTATTTCCCTGTTTTCTAATTAGGTTTTTTTGTTGTTGTTGAGTTGTGGAAGTTACTTAATGTATGCTGAATATCAATCCCTTATCAGACATGATTTGCAAATGTTTTCTCCCATTCTGTAGGCTGTCTTTTCACCCTGTTGATAGTGTCCTTTGATGCACACAAAGTTTTTAATTTTGATGAAATCCAGCTTACCTAGATTTTCTTTTGTTGCTTATGCTTTTGGTGTCATAGTCAATAAATCATTATCAAATCCAATGTCAGGAAGCTTTTCCCCTATGTTTTCTTTCTTTTTTAAAGATAGGTAGATTCTGGCTCTGTCACTCAGGCTGAAGTGCATTAGTGTGATTATGGCTTACAGTAGCCTTGAATTCTGGGCTCAAACAGCCCTCCCATCTCAGCCTCCTGAATAGCTGGGACTACAGGCTTATACGTCCACGCCTGGCTAAGTTTTTTAAATTTTCTGAGGAGATGGGGTCTCACTGTGTTGCTCAGGCTGGTCTCAAACTTTTGGACTCAGGTGGTCCTCCTGCCTCAACCCAAGATGCTGAAATTACAGGCATGAGCTACTGTGCCCAGCCTTTTTTTTTTTTTTTTTTTTTTTAAGAATTTTATAGTTCTGGCTCTTAATTTAGGTCTTTATGTGTGGATATCTATTACCATATGTGTGGGTTTTTGCATTACGATTTGTGGGGAAAACTGTCTGTTTCCCATTAAATGATCTTGGCACCTTTGTTGAAAATTATTTGACCACAAGTTTGAGGGTTTATTTCTGGGCTCTGTATTCTATTCCATTGGTGCATAAGTTTGTTTTCATGCCAATGCCACTCTATTTTAATTACTGTAGCTTTATAGTAACTTTTGAAATCAAGAAGTGTGAGACTTCACTTTGTTCTTTTCGAGATTGTTTTGGTAGTTTGGGATTCCTTGAGATGCCATATGAATTTTAGAATGGGTTTTTCTATTTCTGCAAAAAATAGGCTATTAGTATTTTGTTAGGAATTGTATTGAATCTATAGGTTGCTTTGGGTAATGTTGACATGTAAATACTGTCTTTAAGTCCACAAACATGGAATATCTTTCCATTTATTTGTGTCTTTATTTCAGCAGTGTTTTTTTAGTTTTCAGTGTAAAAGTCTTTTGTCTCCTTCGCTAGGTTTATTCCTAAGTATTTTATTTTTGATGTGATTTTAGATAGGATTCTTGTCTTAATTTCTCTTTTGGATTATTCATTGTTAATGTTTAAGAATGCAACTCATTTTTGTGTGTTAATTGTGTATCCTACAACTTTACTGAATTTATTAGTTCTAATAGTTTTTTTGTGTGTGTGGAATCTTTTTTGTGGAATTTTCTACATATAGGAGCGTGTCATTTGCAAACAGTTAATTTACTTCTTTCTTTCCAATTTGGATGCCTTTTATTTTTTTCCTTGCCTAATCTCAGCTGGGACTTCCGGTACTGTGTTGACTGGAAGTGGTAAAAGCAGTCATCCTTGGCTTGTTCCTGATGTTAGAGGAAACATTTTCAGTCTTTCCCTGTTGAGTATGATACTAACATGAGTTTTTTATATAAAACGTTTATAATGTTCAGGTAGTTTCCTTATATTCCTGGTTTGTTGAGTGTTTTAACAGGTGTGTTTTAAGAAAAATCATTTGTGGGTGCTGAAAAGAAAGAATTTCTAGCCTGGTGAGTGAAAGAATCCTGGTGTCATTGACAGAATAATATATTATGAAGTTGATGTTTTAGGCATCATCTTTGTACATTTACAGACCTGTTTTGGTTGAATAAAAATAATACTATAGTTATTTAGTGGGGAAAACTGACATTACTCAAATAATTATGCAAACGTATGTCTGAATAACTATAGTACAACTAGGTTCACATTTACATTTCTAGCATCTAGCACAGTGCCTGGCACATGGGTATTCACTGAAGTTGTTAATTGAATCAAGGAGCAGAAGACTAAGGTTTAACCCTGTAAAGTAAAAAACATATTGTTTATTATATAATTTTTAATGAAAATAATGTTTATTTTTTATTTTATCACTTTTTAATTTTCTTGAGACAGAGTCTCACTTTGACACCAGGATGAGTGCAGTCATAACTCAGTGCTGCCTTGACCTTCTGGGCTCCAGCGAGTCTCCTGCCTCAGCCTCCCGAGTAGCTGGGGCTACAGGCAAGTGCCACCATGCCTGGCTCATTTTTGTTGTGAGAGACAGGGTCTTGTAGTGTTGCCTAGGCTTTATTTAAAAACATTTTCCTGTTAACCCAGTCCTGGTACAATGGTAATAAAGCAAAATCAAAGTTTACCACTCTAGAAAAATTAGGCAAGTGACTTTTTCTAAAACAGGTACAGTATCATTATTAAAGTGAGATAACAGTTTTTCTTTTGACATTTTTTTCTTTTTTCTTGAGACGGAGTCTCGCTCTGTCGCCCAGGCTGGAGTGCAATGGCGTGATCCCAGCTCACTGCAACTGCTGCCTCCCGGGTTCCAGCGATTCTCTCCTGCCTCAGCTTCCCAAGTAGCTGGGACTATAGGTACGTGCTACCACACTTGGCTAATTATTGTATTTTTAGTAGAGACAGGGTTTCGGCCCATTGGCCAGGCTGATCTCAAGCTCCTTACCTAAGGTTATCCACCTGCCTCAGCCTCCCAAATTGCTGGGATTATAGGTGTGAGCCAACATGCCTGGCCCAGTTTTCTTTTTAGGTGATTGCTAGTGGAAGTTAGTTATCAGAACCCAAAGTTTCAGAAAGAGGCTTTATTTATTTCATATTTTCATTGTTTTAGACAGGGTTTTGCTCTGTCGCCTAAGCTGCAGTGGTGCAATCATGGCCCACCACAACCTCAACTACCTGGGCTCAAGCAATCTTTCCATCTCAGCCTCCTGAGCAGCTGGGACTACGGGCATGGGCCACTATGCCTGGCTAACTTGTACTTTTTGTAGAGATGGGGTTTCACTGTGCTGCCCAGGCTGGTCTCGAACTCCAAGACTCCAGCAGTCCTCCAGCCTTGGCCTCCCAAAGTGCTGGGATTATAGGTGTGAGCCACCATGCCCAGCTGAGGCATACTCTCAAAGTTTTCAAGTGTCTGCTGATTCCAGATTTATAATGACATTCGAACATTCAGCACTTACTTGCAGAACAAGGTCACGATTTAAGAACCACCACATTGGCCGGGCGCGGTGGCTCAAGCCTGTAATCCCAGCACTTTGGGAGGCCGAGACGGGCGGATCACGAGGTCAGGAGATCGAGACCATCCTGGCTAACACGGTGAAACCCCGTCTCTACTAAAAATACAAAAACTAGCCGGGCGAGGTGGCGGGCGCCTGTAGTCCCAGCTACTCGGGAGGCTGAGGCAGGAGAATGCCGGAAACCCGGGAGGCGGAGCTTGCAGTGAGCTGAAATCTGGCCACTGCACTCCAGTCCGGGCGACAGAGCGAGACTCCGCCTCAAAAAAAAAAAAAAAAAAAAAAAAAGAACCACCACATTGTGGTGGTTTTTTTTTTTTTTTTTTTTAATTTTGGACAGTTTGTAAATTTGACATCACAAATTGAGTCTTTCAGATACCCTTACTATTTCAAATAATACAGTAACTTTAGAAACATAATATACTTAGTTTTATAAATTGACATTAAATCCATGTCATTGTGTGACATGTGAACATTATGTTAAGATTGAAATAGATGGGGACACTTGGAATAGATAGGAAACACTTTAATCCAATACACAGAACATTCTTTAAGTGTACAGGATTCAAAATAGTTCCCTTTTAGAGCATCGTTGGGGTTTTTAGGTATAATTGTGATATAATAGAACACTGGACTGGAAATCTAACCTCCATTTACATTCTGACTGATGTTTATAGTTTTATGATCTTCAAGCGAGTCACTTAACCTCTCTGAAGATTAATTTTCTCATCTGTTAAAATAGGTACGGAAATCTTGCAGCTTTTCTACCTTGTATGTATTTTTTTACTCCATTCTTTTCCTCTCTATTGCCACTCCCTTATTAGTCTGGACTCCTTATTAAACAGCCTGCCAGTTAAGTCTCTGCAACTTGTTCTCTCACTGTACCTCTCCATCTCTGGCTATTCTCTGTATTACTATGACAATTATGTTCTTAAAAAAACAGGTCAGATGCAGTGGCTCACACCTGTAATCCCAGCACTTTGGGAGGCTGAGGTGGGCAGATCACCTGAGGTCAGGAGTTCAAAACCAGTCTGGCCAACATGGCGAAACCTCATCTCTACTAAAGGTACAAAAATTAGCCAGGCGTGGTGGTGGGTGCCTGTAATCCCAGCTACTCGGGAGGCTGAGGCAGGAGAATCGCTTGTCCCAAGGAGGCAGAGGTTGCAGTGAACTAAGATTGTGCCACTGCACTTCAGCCTGGGCAACAGAGCTAGACTCTGTCTCAAAAAAAAAAAAATATTGGAACATATTGCTTCTCTACTTAAAATACCTTTGTTAACTTCTCTTGTCAATAGGGTACAAACTCACAAGAGTTTATAGACTGTGTTCAACCTTAGGTTTCCTGTCACTCCAGCTATGCTGTTTCTTATTCCCTGTGCCTCTGTCTTATGTGTGTTTATCCCATTGTTTGGAGTTCTTATTCTTTGCCTATTCTGTTAGCTGCCCATCTAATGTCTACTTTCCTCTTCTTTCCTAACAGAAATCTGTTTTTGTTCATGCATGCAGCAGACTTGGAGAAGCTGATTTGTCACCACCTCCAGTGGTAGATTTCCATTTGTTCAAACCAGTCAACTCATGGCACTTCCCTGTAAACTGTTATTTGTACCAATCAGATTTGAAGAGAAGTAGACATTCTATTTCTGGGGGAGAAGATTCCCCTCTTGTATGTGAACAAGAGAACATAAGGCCTCTATTGCTACTGACAGCTAGCTGTCTTGGGATCACAAGGGATGAAGCACTTCCTGAAGATGGCAGAGCAGAGAGGTAGAAGGAGTCCTTGGTAACCTCATTTAACCACATATTTTATTGGGCCTGGAGCCATCCCCACCGCAGGACTTCTCATGACAGATAATTTTCTTAATGTTTCAGACAATTCTTTGGAGTTATTTTGCCATCAAAAATCTCTTGATTCTCTTCCTTTTTTTTTTTTTTTTTTTGAGGCAGGGTCTTGCTCTGTCACCCAGGCTGGACTGCAGTGATAGAATCACAGCTCACTACAACCTTGACCTCTTGGGTTCAGCAGTCCTCCTGCTTCAGGCTTCTGAGAAGTAGCCACCACACCTGGCTACTTTTAAAAACTTATTTGTAGAGGCAGGGTCTCCTTATGTTGCCCAGGCGTCTTGAACTCCTGCTCTCAAGTGATCCTCCCACCTCAGTCTCCCAAAGTGTTGGGATTACAGATGTGAACCACTGCACCTGGCCCAAAATCTCTTGATTGATATAGTCCTCTTTATTTTTCAAGATGGTAAAGGTTATGGTACCTTTACCAATAGTCATATGTTCTTTTGGAACTTTGCAGTTCTCTTCTATCCTTTATTGCCCTGTATTTATAATTGTTTGTATGCCCGACTCCTCTACGTGACTGTATAGTTTGAACCAAAGTATATAGGATGTAGCACAATGTCTAATAGTGTCACACAATGAATAATAGGTATTCAGTAAGTGAGTTGTTAAGATGAAATAGTAACATGAAAGAGTGCTTTATAAGCAATTTTTTAAAGAGTTTCTGCTCTGCTAGTTGTAAGCCATTTTTTGAATAAACATGAGGTGTGTTGTTGTCTTTAAAGTAAAAATGGAAAAACCAGTGAGATCAGACATTGTTTTTTGCTTGCCCTTTGTTATTACCTAGACATTTTCATTTAGATAAAAACTATGTCTATCTCCTGGCTATAGTCCCTTATGGAAGGAGCAATATTACATTTAGGTCTATTTCAGCTGGGATTCATTTGTGAATTATTCTTTAGAGAAAAATTCTATAATATGCTTCACGAGACCTAATTATTCTTGTCTTCAGACTTGCCTAAAATATTTTTTGCTTGCTTAAGACCAGACATGAGAATTTTCTTGTAAGCAGAAAGGTTTGTGACAGAACTGGATGAGGTTGTAGTGAATGTTAGTGATAGCTTATGACAGAGAAGTCTCATAGCCTCAATTGCAGAGTCATAGTTCTGTCACATGCTTCACCAGTAGTGTCTGATAAGGGAGGAAGGATGGGGAAGAAGAGTTACGGTTTACAAACTCTATATATTTCATCATTCATTGACTTTGGTCAAATAAATTAAACTTTAACATACTAATTTGTAGGGTTAAAAAAATTTTTTTTTTTTTCAATTCACGTTCTTGCTGTGTTGCCCAGGCTGGTTCCAAACTCCTGGGCTCAAGCGATCCTCAAGCCTTCTGAGTAGCTGAGATTACCACACCCGGCTTTGCAGTGTTTGTGTTTTAAGAGACAGGGTACTCATTCTGTGCCCAGGCTGGAGTGCAGTGGCCCTATTATAGCTCACCACAGCCTCAAACTCCTTAGCTCAAGAGATTGTCTTACCTCAGCCACCTGAGTAGCTAGGGCTGCAGGCACACACCATCATGCTCAGCTAATTTTTAAACATTTTTTTGAAGAGACGGGGTCCTGCTATGTTGCCCAGGTTGGTCTTGAACTTCTGGCCTCAAACAATTCCTCCCATCTTGGCTTCCCAAAGCACTGGAATTATGGGCATGAGCCACGTCACCCAGCCTTGTCGTTATTTTTAAAATGAAGACAAAAGGGATAGAGTATACCTTTAAAAATACGTGATACCATATATTGGATGATTCTGAAAGGATGTATTTGCCCATGAAGAAAAACTTTCTTGTTTTGATGTCTAGTTGTTAGGTTTTTACTTTACTAAGGCCCAGTTAACTTCTCTATGCTTTAGTTCCACATCTGTAAATTACTCACTTTATATTTCTCTATCCACTTTGGAAATTAAGTAAATGCTCTTTGGATTTCAACTTTTGATTATTTAAACCAAAATCTCTCTTTTGTATTTTGTATGTGTTCTTTATGTCTGTGGGCTTACTAATTCTTGAATTTAAAAAAATCATTTAAATCAAGCAATAGTAATAGTATATGTTTAAGCATATAGTGTATGTTTTTAAATAAATAAGCAGGCTGAGTTTTAGTGGCTCACCCCTGTAATCCCAACACTTTAGGAGGCCAAGGCAAAAGGATCACTTGAGTCCTGGAGTTCAAGACCAGTCTGGGCAACATAGTGAGATCACATCTCTACAAAAAAAAAAAAAAAGTTTAAAAATTAGGCCAGGTGCGGTGGCTCAAGCCTGTAATCCCAGCACTTTGGGAGGCCGAGACGGGCGGATCTCGAGGTCAGGAGATCGAGACCATCCTGGCTAACACGGTGAAACCCCGTCTCTACTAAAAAAATACAAAAAACTAGCCAGGCGAGGTGGCAGGCGCCTGTAGTCCCAGCTACTCCAGAGGCTAAGGCAGGAGAATGGCATAAACCCGGGAGGTGGAGCTTGCAGTGAGCTGAGATCCGGCCACTGCACTCCAGCCTGGGCAATAGAGCCAGACTCCGTCTCAAAAAAAAAAAAAAAAAATTAGCCAGGTATAGTGGCATGTACCTGTAGTTCTTAGCTATTCGAGAGGCTGAGGTGGAAGGATCACTTGAGCCCAGAAATTTGAGGTTATGGTGAGTAGTGATCACCCCACTGCACTCCAGCCTGGTTGACAAAATGAGACCCTATGTCTAAAAAATAAAAATAAATAAGCAATAGCATATATTTTTTAAAAACAACAAACAGCTCTCTTACGTCCAAACTCCTTTTCGGATTCTATGGCTCGTATCTTGCCACTGTCTGCTGCACTCTATATAGAAATACCTTTATTTCCTTCATGAACCCAGTTTTGTTCTCTCCATGGGCCTTCTCATGGTTAGTTCCCTCTGCTGTTTCGAGCATTATTTTGGCATTCCTCCCTCTCCTTCTGAGGAAAGCTCACACTTTTTATTGTCAGTCTTGTATATCATCCCAAATGTCACTTTCTCAAGAATCGTATAAGGTAAACAGTTTTATTACCAGACACAATGAAGATTTTTAAAAAATTGCCCAAGATCATACAGTTTAGAAATGGCAGAGTCAGATCCAAACTCAGGCATTTTGCTCCAGAAGTCTGTATCTCCACTGATTTATGCTTCCCCTACATTGTAATTGGCTATTTAACAGTTTGCCCCACTATAAGCACCTTTGGGATGTTTGTTTGCTTCTTTGTTTGTGACGGAGTCTTGCTCTGTAGCCCAGGCTGGAGTGCCATGGTGCAATCTCGGCTCACGGCAACCTCCACCTCCCGGGTTCAAGGTTCAAGCGATTCTGCCTCAGCTTCCCAAGTAGCTGGTATTACAGGCCCGCACCACCACGCCCAGCTAATTTTTGTATTTTTAGTAGAGACGGGGTTTCACCATGTTGGCCAAGCTGGTCTTGAACTCTTGACCTCAAGTGATCCGCTTGCCTAGGCCCCTGAAAGTGCTGGGATATTAGGCGTGAGCCACCGCCCCCTTAAAAGAAGCACCTTTGGAGGAGAAATTATGCCTGTCTTGTTCATTGTTATATCCCCATGTGCCTAGGTGCTCAGAAAATATTTAAATGAATGAAAATTCTTATTTGAGAGAGAGAGTGTTTTGATTAAATTCTTCTCAGTACCTTTCACGTAGTGTGTGTGTCAGTAAACGAAGTAATGTTTTTATGCCTACTTATTATACAAAGTGAAATTTTTATGATCAAGTTAATCATGGTTACAAGCTCATTTTTTTATAACCTCTCTTAATTCCTTTTTGCCCTATACTGCATAACAGTATCACTTTGCAACTGTAAAAACTAGTGCTTTGTAGGCCTCTCTCTCATATTATCCCTCTGTGAACTGTTAAAATATGGATCATTTGTAATTAGTTTCTAAAGGGTATGTAGGAAATTTTATAAAATAAAATTATACTAGTAGATGGACTCTGATCATTTATACTGGTTAACCTTCTAACAAATTACAGAGGTGTAACTTCTCTGTGTGTAGAGGTTTTTTAAAGTATCCCATATTTTAAACCTTGACTTTACCTCAAAAAATAAAAGTGGTTTGTCTGTATCCAGTAGTCACATGGTGGGTAATGATGTAAGGCATGCACATTGTGTTCATGTGTTTGTTGAAGAAGTTGGAATGTCATTATACTTCAACAGACTTTTCAAATTGAAAATCTGAAAGCTACTTCTATCTGTAATTCTGCTGTAATTCTCAGTCAGTAGAGAGAGAACCAAAAAAGTCTTCCTCCTCTCTGAATGTTCTTGCCGAAGGCTGACTTCTTTGATTAATCTTTCTTTTCTGTATTCCTTATACTGTATTTACAGGGCTTCTCAACCTTGGCACTCTTGACATTTGGGGCGAGGTAATTCTTTGTTGTGGAGGACTGTCCCTGTGCCTTGTGAAATGTTTAGCAGCATCCTTGGCTTCTACCTGTTAGAGGCAAATAGTGCCCTTCGCTTTTCCCATCTCCAGTTGTGGCATTTAAAATGTCTTTAAACATTGTCAAGTGTCGGGGTTAGGGAGGGTGGAAGGAGAGAACAATCACTCCAGTTGAAAACTGCAGCTTTCCTACATCATTCTGTCCACTTACTCATTTGTTTTAATATCTTCCCCTCCCTCTCACACTTACCTTTTCAGACTTCCACATGCCTCTCTGCTACTGCCTCACTTCTCTGAACCTTTTTGCAGCCATACTTCTAAAAAGGAATTGTAAAACATCTGTTCTCTTCTAGTTCAGTTCCCTCTCTTGAATTCTATTGAGACCACATTTTTCTAGTTTTCCTCTATCTTTCTGGCTGTTCCATTTTTATTTTCTTTATCAGGTCTACCTAGTTGGACAATGGCATCATCTTTGCCCCTTTCTTTCTTCTTCCCTGTTATCTAATCAACTCTCAGGTCTTCCTTTCTTACCTCATTTCCTAGTGCTTAATGTTGTCTCACATATATGTTGTCCTATTCATTCTTATTTAATTTTTTTTGTAAGAACACAATATGAGATCTACCCTTTCAACGAATTTTTAAATAAACAATACATTATTGTTGACTGTAGGTACAGTGTTGTACAGAAGATCTCTAGAGCTTATCCATTTTGCTTAACTGAAACTGTATGCCCGTTGATTAATAAGTCTGCATTTCCCCCCAGTCCCTGAGAACCACCATTTCACTCTTCGATTCTATGAATTTGATTATTTTAGATACTCACTAATCATTCTGGGTAATGACCAGGCCTAAAGACCTCATATAAGTGGAATTATGTAGTATTTGTCTTTCGGTGACTGTCTTCTTTTACTTAGCATAATGTCTTCAAGGTTCATCCATGTTGTCACCATATTTCCTTCTTCTCTGAAGCCAAATAGTATTCCATTTATGTATATACCACATTTTCTTTATCCATTCATCTGTCGATGGATATTTAGGTTGCTTCCACATCTTGGCTGTTGTGGTATCTATTCATTGTTAAGCTGTTCTCTGTATTGAAATCTCCTTGCCTACATTTCTCCATGTAGGTTAAACTCTAACATCTTGCAAGGACCAGAGCAGATTTTGTCTGTTGTTTTTTGGTTTTGGTTGTCGTTAGAGACAGTGTCTCATTCTGTTGTCCAGGCTGTAGTGCAGTGGTGCAGTCATGGCTCACTGCTCACTGTAACCTCAAATGCCTGGACTCAAGTGATCCCTCTCATCTCAGCCTCTGGAGTAGCTGAGACTGCAGGCACACACTACCACACTTGGCTAATTTTTCTGTTTCTTGTAACAGCCCGTTGTCCAGGCTGATCTCAAACTCCTGGGCTCAAGCAAACCACCCGCCTTGGCCTCCTGAAGTGCTGGGTTTACAGGCGTGAGCCACCGCACGTAGCTTGCACCTCATTATATTAAGGATTCATTATGAGCCAGACCCTCTTTAAGGTCTTTGGACTATATAGTTACTGAAATAAGACACAGTCCCAGTACTCCAATAACTTAATCTGTTTGAGGACATGGAAATCTTAATTCATTGCTCTTACAGAGTGAGAATGGAAATTGAAGTGTATCCCAAACTTTCTGGTAGCATATAGGAAAGGGATGATTTCTCTGTTTGATGTAAACCTCATTCAAGTGCCACTTCTTACATACAGGCTATCCTGGTCACTACCCAGTCTGATTTGTGCTTTTGTACTTTACTCAGTTCTCTTTCTTTTCCAGCCCCAAAATCATCAGCATTTCGTATGACTCAACACTTAGCTTTTCATTCATTCTTCTAGATCCTTTTTAGGAACTGGATTTCATTTCAAGAGTTCAGCTGAAACTTTCAAATTTGTGGTAGCTCCAACAAAACATTTTATTGTGAAGTAATACACATACAAAGTACATTAAATAAATTTAACTAAAAAAAAAAACTATTTTAAAGCTGACATCACTCTGGCCATGAAATAGAGCACTGTAAGTTTTCTAAAAGCCCCCCTCATGCCTTTTCCCAATCATAACCACCTTCTTCTTCCTCTTAAAGGTTACTGCTATTCTGATCTTCAGGGTAATTTCCTTGCAGATTTTTAAAAATAGCTTTACTCTTGATTACCAGCTGAATATTTATCCCAAAACAATATGACTTCATTTTGGGAGGACAGTAGAGAAAGACATTTTATCATATCCCATTTTGTGCCTGCATTGGGATCCGCAAGATCACCCCCAGGTTTGGTGAGGAGGAAGAACAGGACTCAACATATAGTATAACCCAGCTAAGAGTTACTACAGCAAAAACAAAAAAAAAATACAAAGTGAAAATGCCCGTGTGGCAATGTCTAGAGGAAACCAGGCACAAGCTTCAAGAGTCTTATCCCAATGAAGCCACACAGGATGCATCGACTTGTGACAATACTTGTGAAATGTTGTTGTCTTCCAGGGAAGCTTATTAGAGACTCGGTGCCCAGGATGTTTATTGGGGTGTAATCACATAGGCACCCTCTGTCTAGCTTGTACCAAATTCCAAGCTCCCAGAAGGAAAGCAGATATTCAGCATAAACCGTATTGTTTGCACAGTTTAGGCATAGTAAATCACCCTTATTAAATAGTCAGGGAACTATGGAAACACTCCCAAAATCCCAGTTTCCCAGAGACCTGCCAGGGCCATCTTTGCATGCAGGCCTTTCTAAGGATAGCAGTCCTAGGCCTGCTATGTTGTCTTTTTGGCATAGTATCTTTTGCTGTTTCTGAATTCAAAATTTAAATAAGTAAAAAAATCAAAAATCACTTTATGTTATGTTTTTTTTTTCTTCACCTGTTGTTTTCTTTCATAATGTATCAAGATTAGCTGGGTATGGTAGTGTGTGCCTCTAGTCCCAGCTACTTGGGAGGCTGAGGCAGGAGGATGTGTTTATAAGCCCAGGAGTTCAAAGCTGTAGTGCACAATAATTGCATCTATGATTAGCCACTGCACTCCAGCCTGGGCAACATACCAAACCCCATTTCTTTGAAAGAAAAAAAAAAAAAGTATCAACATTAGCTCAGTACAAAGGTTGACTACTATAATATGATCGAAAGTATATTCTGGCCAGGCGCAGTGGCTCACGCCTATAATCCCATCACTTTGGGAGGCTGAGGCAGGCAGATCACTTAAGGTCAGGAGTTCGAGACCAGCCTGGCCAACATAGTGAAGCCCCATCTCTACTAAAAGTAAAAAATTAGTTGGGTGTGGTGGCACGTGCCTGTAATCTCAGCCACTCGGGAGGCTGAGGCAGGGTGATCGCTTGACTCCCAAGAGGCAAAGGTTGCAATGAGTCGAGGTCATACCACTGCACTCTTTCTTATGAAAGTTTCTGTGATTAAGTTCGGAAAGGCTGAATTAAACAAAGTTAAACAGATTTCTTAACTACAGGACTCTTAGCCTTTTTGCAGGAATATGCATGACTTGGGGTCTGCCTACCTGTCCTGCCTCATCTCGCGTTTTTTTCCCTGACCCGCTTTGCTTGCTTTGCACCAGATTTAATCTAATACTAAGGATCAAATTACAGTTGTCGGCCGGGCACGGTGGCTCACACCTGTAATCCCAGCACTTTGGGAGGCCGAGGCGGGCGGATCACAAGGTCAGGAGATCGAGACCACAGTGAAACCCTGTCTCTACTAAAAATACAAAAAATTAGCTGGGCGCGGTGGCGGGCGCCTGTAGTCCCAGCTACTGGGGAGGCTGAGGGAGGAGAATGGCGTGAACCCGGGAGGCGGAGCTTGCAGTGAGCCAAGATCGCGCCACTGCACTCCAGCCTGGGCTTACAGAGTGAGACTCCATCTCAAAAAAAAAAAAAAAAAAATTACAGTTGTCTGTTACATAGGCATTTTCCCAGTTTGCCACAGCAATATTATGATCTCTTTACCATCTTGAATATGAACTGTCCCTCCATCTCTGCTCAATTACTGTGTCAGAGCAAGCAAACATTTTTGCTATTTCGTTCATACATTCAGCAAAATTTGTTGAGCACCTACTATATTTGCCAGACACAGTTCTAGGCACTGGAGATGCAACAGTAAATAAAATAAAAACCCTGACTTTATATAGTTTACCTTATAGTGGGGAGTGGAAAAGGGGAACAATAATTAAAAATACATGTTAGGCCCAGTATGGTGGCTCACAGCTGTAATCCTTAAACTCTGAGAGGCCAAAGTGGGAGGATCAGTTGAGGCCCAGAGTTCAAGACCAACCTGGATAACACACCAAGACCCCTGTCTCAACAGAAAAAATAAAAATAAATTAGCTGGGCACAGTGGTGCATATTGTAGTCCCAATTACTCAGGAGGATCACTTGAGCCCAGGATTTTGAAGATACAGCAAGCTATGATCGTGCCATCACACTTCAGCCTGTGTGACAGAGTGAGACTGTCTCTATTAAAAAAAAAAAAAAAAAAAGACTGGGCATGGTGGCTTACACCTGTAATCCTAGAACTTTGGGAGGCCAAGGCAGGTGGATCACCTGAAGTCATGAGTTCGAGACCAGCCTGGCCAACATGATGAAACCCCGTCTCTACTAAAAATACAAAAAAATTAGCTGGGCGTGGTGGCATATGCCTGTAATCCCAGCTCCTCAGGAGGGTGAGGCAGGAGAATTGCTTGATCCCGGGAGGCAGAGGTTGCAGTGAGCCGAGACCACACCATTGCACTCCAGCCTGGGCAACAACAGCAAAACTCCATCTCAAAAAAAAAAAAAAAAATACATTTTATTCCTAGGCATATACTTAAGAGGAATGGAAGTACATATCTACACAGCTTGTACACAAATGTTTGTAACAGCATTATTCATAATAACCAATAAGTGGAAACAACCCAAATGTCCATCAATAGGTAAATGAATGAATGAATAAATCAAATAAAATGTGGTATATCCATACAATGGAATATTATACAGCAAGTAAAGAGGAATCAAGTAGTACTGATACATGCTACAATATGGATGAACCTTGAAAACATTGTGCTAAAGTGAAAGAAGCCAATCACAAAAGCCCACATTATTACATGATCCCATTTATATAAAATGTCCAAAATAAATCAATAGAGATAGAAATTAAATTAGTAGTTGCCTAGGACTGGGGAATTGAGGTGAGTGACTGCTAATGGAACTTCTTTTAGGGGGTGATGAAAATGCCCTAGATGTCAGAACCACAATGGCTGAACAGACATATCTACAAATAATGGAGAAAGAATAGTGTCAATTAAGCACCACGTTCTCAGGAAATTCAGTAAAAAGTCAAGCCTAACATTGTACACCTCAGCAGCTAACAAAAGCATCCTACAGTTATCTGAAAAATTTATCCATCTCACTTCCAAGCAACAGCAGGTAATTTAGTTAGCTTAATACTTAGGACTTAATAAAATGTTAAATGTTGGTATGCCAAATGACGTGAAACAATAACTGTGTTGTAAACTCTTAATTTAATGTTAACTTCCTCCTTAATAAAAGAGTATTTACTCACATACTCTAATTTGGAGATTACAACACAGATTGAAAGAACTTTCTCAAATATTGTCCTAACTACTTGTATATTTATATATAAATTTGTTTTCTGATGTAAAAATATTTGCAGTAAGAGGCCGGGCGCGGTGGCTCAAGCCTGTAATCCCAGCACTTTGGGAGGCCGAGACGGGCGGATCACGAGGTCAGGAGATCGAGACCATCCTGGCTAACACGGTGAAACCCCGTCTCTACTAAAAATTCAAAAACTAGCCGGGCGAGGTGGCGGGCGCCTGTAGTCCCAGCTACTCGGGAGGCTGAGGCAGGAGAATGGCGTAAACCCGGGAGGCGGAGCTTGCAGTGAGCTGAGATCTGGCCACTGCACTCCAGTCCGGGCGACAGAGTGAGACTCCGCCTCAAAAAAAAAAAAAAAATTAATATAGAAAGTGTTGCAAATTAGTAAAAAGAACAGCCAAATAGAAAAATGGGCAAAGAATATAAAGCAACATGGGGACTAATGAGTATCAGTTTAATAATTTTTAAGAGATTAAAATAGCAATGGCATAAGTTTTCCTCCATCAGATTGCAAAGATGAATAACGTCCAGCATTTTGGACATTCTCATGCAGAGCTGATAGGAATGTAAATTGCAACTTTTCTGACCATATGTCTTCAAATTAGAAACATGTATATCCTTTAACCCAAGAACCTTCTTGAGATTTATTCTAAAGACATAATTTAGACTGGGCAGAGTGGGCAAAGATACGTGTAAAAGAATTGCAGTGCTGTTTATAATATTGAAAAATTGGATGTGACCCTCAGTATGGATTTGGTTGAGTAAATTATTACATATTTATACAACACAGTTCTGTGTAGGAATTTCTTAAAGGTAAAAAAAAATTTTGTATGTGGCCATATTTTTACAACTTTGATATATTATGAAATGAAAATAGTTTTTTATGAACTGCCACCTGGCCGGATTTTAAATTTTGATATACATATGAATGCATAATAGTTTTTAAATTTAGGATTTAATATAAATTTAGTTTTCATAAAGAGGAAGATAGTCATATCCACATTTAAAATTTTTTTCTAATAATTCAGTATCTCTTTTAATGATTTCTTCACTGGTTTGGGTTTTCCTACCCTGTTTAAGAATGATTATCTAGAAGACTTCCCTAGTGACTATTCCTGGGTTGTTACTCTTTGGAGAGTAACAGCTGTAAATCATTTAAACAGTTAAGAGATAACAGATTTCAGACCACGCTTACTATGCATTTATAGCAGATATTTTATTTAAGAAGTACTTCATAACTAGAAATACTACAAGAACACTAAGAATATAGTTTCGGCCAGGTGAGGTGGCTCATACTTTGTAATCCCAGTGCTTTGCAAAGCTGAGGCAGGAAGGTCAGTTGACTCCAGGAGTTCAAGACCAGCCTGGGCAACATAGTGAGACCCGTCTCTACCAAAAAGAAAAAAGAATTGTTGTTTTTTATTAGCTGGGCATGCTGGCACACACCTATAGTCCTAGCTACTCGGGTGGCTGGGGCAGGAGGATTGCTTGAGCCCAGGAGTTGGAGGCTGCAATGAGCTATGAGTGAACCACTCTAGCCTAGACAACAGAGCAAGACCCTGTCTCAAATAAAAATAAAAATACAATACAATACAATAAATGTGTGTATATATATGTACTGTGTGTGTGTGTGTGTGTGTGTGTGTGTGTAGTGTCATTTTAGGATAAGTCAAAAATTCAGATACTTTCCTCTTCAGAAGACTCAAAATTCTAAGAACCGTACTCACCTCATTTCTCTGCATTCTTTCCATCATTTTCTAGTTTGAAAAATTCTGGTTACATTTAGAAGATTGTTGCATAGATTAGTGGAATGTGATGTACTTTTATATTCTTTTAAAGATGCATTTTTAATGGGGAAAAAGTATCAGCAGGGGACTGACAGCTATTTTGAATTATAATATGTTATTAAAAAAAAAAAACAACCACATGGCTTAATAAGATTCTCCTAGAAAAACCCTAACAACTAACTAATCTTCATTTGCAGTAATGCAATGGAATTTTATAGAAAATGTCAATTTAAAGATTTTCATTTAACCTGAATAGAAATGTTTTCTGACTTGACTGTTTTTGGCGGTGGGTGGATAAGGGAAAAGACTATTTTTAACCACAGGTCCACATTCTCTTATTTATAATTTGAAATCCCAAAAGTTCTGAAAACTATTTTAGGGAGTTTGGGAGGACTTAATTTGATGGCAAACATTGACATGAACCAGATTTATCTGCCAGCAAAACCAAACCTAAACTAACATAAGTTAATCTAAATAGTATATTTTACTGCAAAATATTAATTTGTTTGATGTTTCAAACAAATTAGGGTGCTGTGCCAGATTTCACTGGGCATAGTTATGTAGTATACAGTAAATGTTTGGTATACCATATGTCATGCCAAACCTTTGTCACTCCAGGGGGCATGGCATTAGGCTCAAGAGGCCTAAGAAGAGACCCAGAGCTGGCAAAGGAGATGTGGGATTTTACTGGGGGCTTACATACAAAGGAGAGGGTCCAGTGGCAGTGGGCTGGACAGGAGAACTGCCTTACATACAAGTCCAGTGGCGGTGGCCTGGGCAGAAGAACCACAACCGCCTGCCATATGCATGCAGTTTATATAGCATTTCCACTTAGCACTTCCACCTAGCAACCTCCACCTGGCACTCTTTATTCAACCCAAAACTTGGAGCCTCAGTCTCCTGTAGGGCTTATGTTCCATGGGACAGGTTGGGGGCTCAGATGTCCTTATAGACAAGGAAGGAATCTCTGGGTTGGCCACTCCTGGATTCCCTAGCTCAGAACACACATTCAGGTGCATCTGCCATACAAGGTCATTCTAAGGATATGCTTAAATCATTGCTGTCAGATTACTATAACCATATTATTTCTTTTTGAAAGCAAAGGAAAAAAGTGAATTTTTTAATGTATGTGGCTCCAAAGATTTCTATTTGAAAAAGAATTGTAGACCTGTATTCTTAACACTCTTTAACTGGTACTTTAAGCTGATGATGAGCATTAAATATATATTTTATTGGTACAACTAAGACTGAGAGTGTAGTATGTAACCACCCATAGTTTATAGGTAAAGTTTAATTATCAAGAATGTGGGGGGAATATATGAAATGTAGTATAAGCTCATTGGTTATCTATAGGTATTCACTGTAAATAAAAATATATCACTTAAAATACTGGGGGAGAGAAAGGAGAAGGAAGTTACTAACTTAATTGCAGCATTGCTTATAGTAGGGAACCAATAGGTAATAGCCAAAAAACAGGGAATATAAAATGCTGCATAAAGTATAAGTACAGTTACCTATGGGGCAGGCAGGGACTAGAATAGACAGGGACAGCAATTTGTATTCTTTGGATATATCTTTTTTTTAATTTTAACTTTATACCCACTTAAATATTTTAAGTAATTATATAACAAAGTTAAAAATGCAATGACTAAAAGTCAAAATAAATCTTATAAAGTGGATTTCCAGTTGGTTATATAATCACACAGAGTAAACAATTCCAAGTGACTTACATACACAGTAATTTGTAGAATATTCCAAGTTGGATATATCCTAAAGGTAAAAAGAATTGTTTAAAAAAATTAAATTAAAAATAAAAAGATTTTCATGTATCATATTGGTGATGATAGTGTTAATATTTTTATTCTCAGGTTGTGTGAATATTTTGTGATAAACTATTATGTAGGCTGCATTGAGAATAGAGAGTTTTCACTTGTGAGAAAGGAGAAATAAGATCAGTGAGATTAAGTAAAAAACCCTATAAAACTGAATTTGAATTGGAAGCAACAGTATAAACTAATGGTAATGTACATTTATGTATCTATGTACATGTTTATATAGATATGTGTATATATAATGTCTTAGATCTGTGTACTGAAAAGGCATTGAGCATCCCTATTACTGAGATTGTGGTTTCTGAATACCATTTCCCACTAAAAGGAATTAGGGCTTCTTTAAGGAAATGACTGGTTCCAAATCAAAGGCAAGAAAAATACAAGATATGCCTGGAATAAGTCGTAATACCGGAAGGGTAAGGAAGCTCTCGGAGGCAGAGGTTAGGATTATGTCATAAGGTTTCAGGAACCAATTTGAATAAGGCTTTACTCTCCAAAGATGGGACAGTTTGAACTTCAATAAGGATAACTACAAAGGATTAAAACCTGTCACATAGATGTAAGTCTATGAATGCAAAACTTTTTAAAACTCACTGATTGTCTTTAAGGATGCTAGGAAGCTATTACTAATGGTTGTGAAAATTAGTAAATAAAAGTAAAAAGTTACTCATTTATTCTGTCCTTTCTATACAGACTGCACCAGGACAACTGAATAGTGGTTGAGTTTTTTTATAGAACTATTCCAGCTAGTGAATAAAGAAAGAATGATAGACTATCATGTGATCATTTTTCAACCCCCTTAATGGATTGTTCCAGTTGGTGATCATTGATAACTGTTAATATCAAAGAAAGGGAATTCAATAGACTTTTGAACTTAACTGTTGGAAGTACGTACTACCTGCCACCTGTGAAGCAGTCTTGGCAAAAACAAAAAAGGTTTTTTGCTTTGTTTGTTTGTTTTTGGAAACAGTCACTCTGTTGCCCAGGCTGGAGTACAGTGGTGCTCTCGACTCACTGCAACCTCCGCCTCCCAGGTTCAAGTGATTCTTGTGCCTCAGCCCCTGAGTACCTGGGACTACAGGTGCATGCCACTACACCCAGCCAATTTTTTGTATTTTAGTAGAGATGGGGTTTCACCATGTTGCCCAGGCTGGTCTCAAACTCCTGAGCTCAGGTGATCCACCCACCTCGGCCTCCCAAAATGCTAGGATTACAGGCGTGAGCCACCGCGCCTACCCCCCACCAAAATGTTTTAATACAAAAATGATCCTGAATCTGATCACAGCTCTAGATATATCTATCATTTTACTGTAAATACAGGAGTCAGAAGAACATTATTAAACTACATCATGGTAATGCATTTGGCAAAATCCAAACTGTAGGAAACTACCAGCTAACCTGATTTCTTCAACAACAACACATTGTAAAGGAGAAGGAACCTGTATACAGAGATTGAAGAGACATAGTCATCCAGTCACAATGTGTAGACCTTATCTGGATCCTAATTCAAACAAAGAAAAAACAATTTGGGAAATGTTAACACTGCCTAGGAATTTAATATTAAGGAATTATTGTTTATTTTAGATGTGATAGCAGTCTGTAGTTGATTTACATACTTCCTTTTAGAGGTAAATATGGAAATATTTACAGGTGAAATAATATGCTATCTGAGATTTGCTTGAAAATATTCTAGTGGGATTGGGTAGATAGTGGACTGGGATTTAGTTGATACTTACACCTGTAATTGTAACACTTTGGGAAGCTGAGGCAGGAGGATCACTTGAGTCCAGGAGTTTGAGGTTACAGTGAGCTATGTTTGTGCCACTGCACTCCAACCTCTGCAACAGAGCAAGACCCCATTTCTAAAGGAAAAAAACACCTACCAATTGGTAAATGTTGGTTGAAACTTAGCAATGGTTAGAGGTCCATTAACTATTTTCTCCACTTTTTTATCGTATATTTTTTCATTTTTATTACAAAAATTAAAAAAGTATCTCCTGCGAAAGAAGGAAAAACAAGTAATAGGAAGAGATGAGAATAGAGAAGCTTAGTCATTTTTTTTTTTTGAGACGGAGTCTGGCTCTGTCGCCCAGGCTGGAGTGCAGTGGCCGGATCTCAGCTCACTGCAAGCTCCGCCTCCGGGGTTTACGCCATTCTCCTGCCTCAGCCTCCCGAGTAGCTGGGACTACAGGCGCCCGCCACCACGCCCGGCTAGTTTTTTGTATTTTTTTAGTAGAGACGGGGTTTCACCATGTTAGCCAGGATGGTCTCGATCTCCTGACCTCGTGATCCGCCCGTCTCGGCCTCCCAAAGTGCTGGGATTACAGGCTTGAGCCACCGCGCCCGGCCAAGAAGCTTAGTCATTTAATTGTCCTCTGTGTTTGAATGCTAGGAGGTTTGATATTTATGGAGTATTAATCACAATCAAGAAACGTTTTACTGTTCAACAATACACAGCGCTAGAGAGATTAAGATCTGTCCCTTTACCTCAATTGGGTGATAAAGTAGAAACTGGAGACTTAAGGGTTGAGTGATAGAAACAGCAGCACAGTGGACACAGAAGCGTAAGGTGGACGTGGCAGATTCCTTCAGAAAGGTTGGTTTAGGACTGAAGAATTCTGAGACGCTGTCTTGTTTAGCAGGGGTGCGGGAGTTGTGGGGATAAGACACACACTAGGTGAGGGATTGAAGGCCTGGTCTTTGGTCTTGGCTTTGCCATTTTATTCTTTTTTTTTTTTTTTTTCTTGGAGACAGAGGAGTTTCGCTCTTGTTGTCCAGGCTGGTGTGCAGTGCACAATCTCAGGTCATTGCAACTTTCACCTCCTGGGTTCAAGCAATTCTCCTGCCTCAGCCTCCCAAGTAGCTGGGATTACAGGTGCACCACCACACCTAGCTAATGTTTGTGTTTTAGTAGAGATGACATTTCACCATGTTGACCAGGCTGGTCTCAAACTCCTGACCTAGGTTATCAACCCACCTTGACCTCCCAAAGTGCTGGAATTACATGCATGAGCCACTGCACCTGGCCCATTTTACTCTTTGTTTGACTTTGGATAAGTCACTTTAAAGTCTCTACTTTAATTTCCTCATTTGGAGAATAGAGAATGATGCCTGTGCTGTCTACATGGAAGACTTAATGTGAGAATAAAATGGCTTAACACATGAAAAAGCCGTTGGTAAACTGTATACTCCCATTCTGATGTAAGATACTCCCACTCCAGTCATTAAAAGGAACATGAAGTTGGGGGGAATGTTTAAAAAAGGGAGTGGAGAGGGAAGATATGTCATTGCTTTTCTGTTTTAATGTTTTTTTGTGAAGTTTTTTCCATTTTTTAAGTTGTCACTTAAAAATATGTAACATTGGCCGGGCGCGGTGGCTCAAGCCTGTAATCCCAGCACTTTGGGAGGCCGAGACGGGCGGATCACGAGGTCAGGAGATCGAGACCATCCTGGCTAACACAGTGAAACCCCGTCTTTACTAAAAAAATACAAAAAAACTAGCCGGGCGAGGTGGCGGGTGCCTGTAGTCCCAGCTACTCTGGAGGCTGAGGCAGGAGAATGGCGTAAACCCCGGAGGCGGAGCTTGCAGTGAGCTGAGATCCGGCCACTGCACTCCAGCCTGGGTGACAGAGCGAGACTCCGTCTCAAAAAAAAAAAAAAAAAAGTAACATTTACCATTTTAACCAGTTTTAAGTGTATATATAGTTCTGCAACATTAAGTACAGTCACATTGTTGTGCAGCTATCACCACCATCCATCTCCAGAACTTTCTCATTTTTCCCAACTGAAACTTTGTACTTACTGAAGACTAACTCCCTGGCCCCTGACAACCATCATTCTACTTTCCATCTCTATGAATTTGGTTAAGTACTTCATATAAGTGGAATCCGTTTTTGTCCTTTTGTGACTGGCTTATTTCACTTAACATAATGTTCTCAGGGTTCATCTGTGTTTCAGCATGTGTCAGAATTTCCATCCTTTTTAAGGCTGAATAAACCACTCTGTGTCTACACCACATTTTGTTTTTCCATTCATCTGTCTGTGGACACTTGAGTTGCTTCTGCCTTTTGGCTACTGTGAATAATGTTGCTGTGAACATGGGTGTACACATCTGTTTGAGTCCCTGTTTTCACTTTTTTTGGTATATATCCACAATTGGTATTTCTGGATCATATCTGTGTTTAATTATTGAGGAAGCAGTCTGTTTTAAAAAATTAATTACTTTATTGCTTATGGAAACATCTCCACAGAGTCATATCTGAGGGTATATGTACGCTGTGGTCCATGAGGCTTTTTTCTAGGAAATTTTTTTCAAGTACTAATCCAATTTTTCTTTTCTTTTTTTTTTTTTTTTCTGAGACGGAGTCTCGCTCTGTCGCCCAGGCTGGAGTGCAGTGGCCGGATCTCAGCTCACTGCAAGCTCCGCCTCCCGGGTTCGCGCCATTCTCCTGCCTCAGCCTCCCGAGTAGCTGGGACTACAGGCGCCCGCCACCTCGCCCGGCTAGTTTTTTGTATTTTTAGTAGAGACGGGGTTTCACCGTGTTAGCCAGGATGGTCTCATCTCCTGACCTCGTGATCCGCCCGTCTCGGCCTCCCAAAGTGCTGGGATTAACTAATCCAATTTTTCAATCACAATCTTCTAAGAGGCTTAAACTGTGAAGGAATATGGATCCCAAGAAATAGTTTTTGTACTCAAGATCTTAACGAATGATTACAGATAAGCCTTTCCTTACTAAATGTTTATTTTTTTAAACTAATTTCATTCAGCAGTTTTCAACTTAATGCCTCCTAAGTGCCAGGTACTGTATTATGTGGTAAGGATTTAGTGTTGAATAAATGAAATTCAAGTGTTGGAAAAATACTACTGCAAAGAAAATAAACTGAAGAAAGAGGATAGTGAATGATGGAGTGGGATGTTATTTTATATAGTCTAATTAGGGAAGTTTTCTCCGAGAGGTAGCATTTGAGCAAAGACTTCAGTAAAAATGAGAGTATGAACCATGTGAAGACGTTTCAGAAGAGTGGTACAGCAAAGGGAAGAGCCCTGAGGTAGGAGCAAGAAATGCTTTTCAAGGAGACAACTCAGGGATCAGATGACAGCCTATCTCGACCAGTACCTAGTACCTATATGAGGAAATCAATTGTTGTAAGATAGCTCTAGAAAGTAAAGTACAGGGCTGGGTGTGCTGTGTCATGCGTGTAATCTCAGCACTTTGGGAGGCCAGGGCAGGAGGATCATTTGAGGCCAGGAGTTCAAGACCAGCTTGCACAACATTAGTGAGACCCTGTCTCTACAAAAAAAGGTTTTTTAATTAGCTGGACATGATGGCACACACCTGCTCTAGCCACTTGGGAGGCTGAGGCTGGAGGATTGCTTGAGCCCGGGCATTATGAGCTATGGTTGTACCACTGCACTTCAGCCTGAGCAACACAGTGAGACTCTGCCTCTTAAAAACAAACAAAAAAGGCCGGGCGCGGTGGCTCAAGCCTGTAATCCCAGCACTTTGGGAGGCCGAGATGGGCGGATCACAAGGTCAGGAGATCAAGACCATCCTGGCTAACACAGTGAAACCCCATCTCTACTAAAAAATACAAAAAACTAGCCGGGCGAGGTGGTGGGCGCCTGTAGTCCCAGCTACTCGGGAGGCTGAGGCAGGAGAATGGCGTAAACCCGGGAGGCAGAGCTTGCAGTGAGCTGAGATCCGGCCACTGCACTCCAGCCTGGGCGACAGAGTGAGACTCCATCTCAAAAAAAAAAGAAAAGTATAGAAAAATGTTAGTGATAATTTACATATACTATTAATCTAGAAAATACTGTATTTGTGGTGTGAGAGATGTCAGGAAGATATTACTGCTGACATGACATTCCAATAATGATTACTACATAGAAGACATAACCTTTTCCTCTGAAATGTTATTTTCTTGGCAGAGGGACATGTGCAGTGAACCCAAAGAATGTATTTTATCATCTGTTCAGGGAAGACAGAATGAGACAACTGATAAAGAGAATCTGAGTTTTAAGAAATGATCTCTAAAAATCTTAGATAATAAAATACTTTAATAACCAAGTATCTTACTGATATATGGGACAGTGATACATATATTAGGAGAACACATAGACTCAGATCTCAAGAGAGGTTAGAGATCACCCATATTTTGCTGGGTGCTGTGCAGTAATGTGAAGTTATGCCAGAAATAACTGAGCCTCAAGAAATAAGCACCATTACTTCTTAGACTCTCCATTTATCTTTTTACAAACATTGATATTTATAAATAACACCCTCATTTAAAAGTAAATGAATTATCTTGGGAGAATGCTGTATGGTAATACGAGGAATATTACCTTTAGAAATGAGATATTAATTGTATTAGAAAACTTTTGTTTTTAGACTTCTTTATGTTCTGTTTGAATTGTTTCTTCCCTGATATATATATGTGTATATATATATATATTTTTTTTAAAAAGAGATGGGATTGTTTTGTTGCCCAGGCTAGTCTCGACCTCTTGGCCTCAAGCAATCCTCCTTAGCCTCCCAAAGTGCTGGGATTACAGGCTGGAGCCACTGTGCTTGGCCTCCTTAATATGTCTTTCTCAGACTTCAAACCCATTACGTTTATCACCCTCAGTGAACCCATAAATTGCTTCTCCTATATGCTTCTTGGTTTACAACATTGTAACCACCTAGTTATGCAAGGTAGAGACTTCAGTCATCATTTCCTTCTTCCTCTCCACCATTCCCCTTACCAGTTTGGTGAGCATTCTTCACGATGTGTTCTATGATAAGGACCTCATATGTATTATCTTAATTTTTTATTATAGATGTCTACTATGGTTTGCTGTTCCCCACATTTCATGTGTTGGGAACTTAATCCCCAAATTTGTATGTCAATGGAATGTAGGACCTTTGGAAAGTAATTAGGATTAGATAAAATCATCAAGGTGGGGCCCTCATAATGGGGCTGGTGGCTTTGTAAGAGGAAGAGAGACTTGAACTGACATGCATGCTCTTGCCCTTTTGCTGTGTGATGATGGCCTCAGCCATGTTATAGCACAGCAAGAAGGCCCTCACCAGATATTGGGGTGGTCTTGGACCTCCCACCCTCCAGAACTGTAAGAAATAGATTTCTTTTCTTTATAAATTACCCAGTCTATGCTGTTCTGTTACAGCAACAGAAAACAGACTAAGACAGGGTCCTAAACAAATGAAATATAGTGTTTTAAGATGCAGACTTACATTGCCGTACCAGGGCCGAGAATATCTGTTTCATTTTGATATATTTAGACTGTAATATCCTCTCCCAGTGTTTCTGCTACAAGTGGGTAGCACAGGACAAGCAATGGGGTTGAGGAAAAATTATCATAGTTACAAGAAAGCCCTCTAATAATCCTTGTAAGAGTAAGAGTTTTGTCTGGTTTTCTACTTCTTGTTTTTCCTAAGAGACCTTGTTGATGTCTCTTACAGAGAGGGTCTTTTATAGCTGAACGTTCTCAAAACTTGTTCATCATCACAGCCACTAGTATTTTTTTTTACAAGGACCACTATATACAAGATTCTAAGTGTAGACTTCAGAGGAAACTTAGGAGGGACACATTTTTCATTTGACATGCCAACAAAGATTCTTTAAATAGCAGATATTCTGATGGGCAGGAGCTCATCAAAATGGAGTGAGTGGCCAGTATTAAGCCATTATATATAGCTTGTAACTCTTTTTCACTGAAAATTTAAAGTAATTGGTCCCCCACCCCCATATTTGTTTAGATTCTGAGTCCCCGTAATGTGAAGAAAAATAGAATGTTACTATGTAATCACCTCAACTCCTAAGCCATTATTGGCTTCCCATTTATAAGAATTTGAATAATTCATAGGGCTATTCACATGTCTATTCCTTTAATGATCTAACAGTTTGGAATTTGAACTGTTCTCGTGAAGACTGCCCTGGATGAGGAAACCTTTGAGTTTCTGTTTTGTTCTGTGTTCTCCTCTTCTGTCTGTGCAGCTATAGTCTCAGGCTTACTATAGAGTTCACCCAGCATATTTGCCTCTCTCTCCAGCTCTACTAGTGGAACCCACGGTAACTTATCAACAAGAAATATACCCTTTTATTTTTAACATTTGCTAAGTTGGTGTCAGAAAATCTGAATGTTTTGGCTTTGAATGGAATTTAGGAGAAATTGCATTTTTTTACCTTTAAATTCATTTGATTTGAATGTGTTCTCTGATGTCAGTTCTATTTCTCTCTGCAAATGCTCTTTAAACTCAAATCTAGGCCGGGGGTGGTGGCTCACACCTGTAATCCCAACACTCTGCGAAGCCGAGGCCAGCAGATCACCTGAGGTCAGGAGTTCGAGATCAGCCTGGCCAACATGGTGAAACCCCGTCTCTACTAAAAATACAAAAATTAGCCGGGTGTAGGGGTACGTGCCTGTAAGCCCAGCTGCTCGGGAGACTGAGGCAGGAGAATCGCTTGAACCCAGATGGCGGAGGTTGCAGTGAGCCAAGATCACACCACTGCAACTCCAGCCTGGGTAACAGTGCGAGACTCCGTCTCACAAATAAAAATAAATAAATAAATAAACTCAAATCTAGACTCATTTTTATCACCATCTCTAAATCTAGAGTGAACCATCTTTCTGTACACTGTCAAGCCCACAGTAAAAACAGTTGTCCCTGGTTAGAACAGTGATTTCCTTTATTCAATAAAATGTTGTGTGCCTGGCTTAATGCTAGTTTTCCATATCGTAAACACAAGAGCTCCAAACGGCAGGCCCCATCAACTTATGAGAGTTGATTGGGCAAGTTCTACAGTCTGTCTTGCAGGGCCTCATAATAATTTTTCACCCTCTGCTTATAGGTTCTTTTTCCTGACTTTTGGGGAAAACTTTTCAGGCTTCTTCCAGAGCTACTTCAGTTTTGGGGGATTCTAGCTGTTAGAAGACAACAAAACTTTTGGGGATGTCCAGGCCAAGGCAGCTTCTGCACTGGCTGCTGTAGGCATCACTTCTCAGGTCTGCTGCCAAAGACCCAGATAAGAGGAATAAGCAACACACATTGGCCTAGAGTCAGGCTTCCCTCTGGGGGGGCCTTTTCAGCCCTCTAATTCCCATTTTCCATCTGTTGCTTTAGGAGGATCGTCTGAGGTTGTAGGACAGGATGAAGCGTTTGGAGTGTGAGCTTTGAAGTAAAGGTGGCAGAGTAGGAGATGCCCATTCGTGTCTTCACCGTGCAGCCACGTTCATTCTTAATGGACCACTTCCCAGGAATTGGTTCTCTACTTTGAATGGCTAGAAACCGATTTTTTTTTTTAAGAATATTTTAACATCTTAAGATGTAGTTTGTCCAGTCCAGGTCAGACCTGGCACAGGCCCAAGTCCCTCAAAAGACATTTCTCTTTTGATGGACTCCTGTTTCTGCTTTCCAAGTGGCAGTCCATACTATCTTTTATTTTTATTTTTTATTTTTTATTTTTTCTGAGGTGGGGTCTTGCTATGTTACCCAGGCTGGTCTCGAACTCCTGAGCTCAAGTGAGCTGCCTGCCTCATTCTACTGAAGTGCCAGGATTACATGCATGAGTCACCACGCCTAACCAGCAGTCCATATTATTTTAACCCTTAAAACAGCCTTGTAAAGTAGGTGCTATTATGTTGCCCGCATTTTAGAGATAAAGCCAGAACCTTAGTAACACTTTCCTGGACTACTGGAAGAATCCTCTAATAAGTCTTTCTGCATCAAGCATCTTCCAATAGTCTTTCTGTAATGGTAGTATAATGGTGCTGCTTTGCTCCTACTGTTCTGTGCTTTGCTCCAGTAGTTCCTCTATTGTGTTCTGAACACAGACCCAATACCTTTGGCATTTGAGGCTTATCTCTCTTTTTTTGAGATAGGATCTTGCTCTGTCGCCCAAGCTGCAGTGCACTGGCATGCTTATAGCTCCCTGCAACCTCAATATCTAGGCCTAAATGATCCTCTCGCCTCAGCCTCCTGAATAGCTGGATCTACAGGCACACATCACTTTGTCTGGCTAATTGGTTTTTTGTTTTATTTTCGAGACAGAGTCTCACTCTCTCACCCAGGGTGGAATACAGTGACGCAATCTTGGCTTACTGCAACCTTTGCCTCCTGGGTTCAAGCGATTCTCATGCCTCAGCCTCCCAAGTGGCTGGGATTATAGGTATGCACCACCACGCCCAGCTCGTTTTTGTATTTTTAGTAGAGACAGGGTTTTGCCATGTTGGCCAGGCAGGTTGCAAACTCCTGGTCCCAAGTGATCTACCTGCCTCAGCCTCCCAAAGTGCTGGGATTACAGGTGTGAGCCACTGCACATGGCCTAATTGTTTTTAGTGGAGACAAGGGCTTACTGTGTTACCCAGGCTGGCCTTGAACTCCTGGCCTCAAGCTATCCTCCTGCCTCAGCCTCCCAAAGTGTTGAGATTACAGGTGTGAGCCACTGTGCCCAGCCTTTTGAGGCTTTTTGATCTAATACCTACCCATACTCACAACATACGTACCGTTAGGCCTTGGACATGATATTTATCAACATTCATGGTAATACTAACATTGATTTATTCAAATATCATATGCTTACTTTGTATTCTGTGGTGAATGGTAAGGATTCTAAGATGAACAAATGTAATACCTACCCTTGGGAAACTTAAAGTTTAGTGGAAATGTAAGTAATTATGCGTCAGTATTAGTAGATAATAGAGTTGTAGGGTTGAGAACTGAGAGTAGTACACTAACTGGAAGAGGAGTTACTTCTCTTTATGTATCCTGTTTAGTTCTACCTGGAATAACCTATCTTTTTTTGTTGTTTGTTTGTCTGGGGGTTGTTTGTTTGTTTGTTTGAGATGGAGTCTTGCTCTGTAGCTCAGGCTGGAGTGCAGTGGCATGATCTCGGCTCACCGCAACCTCCGCCTCCTGGATTCAAGTGATTCTCGTGCCTCAACCTCCAGAGTAGCTGGGATTACAGGCGCGTACCACTGCACCCGGCTGTTATTTTGTATTTTTAGTAGAGATGGGGTTTCAACATATTGGCCACGCTGGTCTTGACCTCCCGACCTCAAGTGATTCCCCCACCTTGGCCTCCCAAAGTGCCAGGATTACAGGCATGAGCCACCATGCCCAGCAACCTATCCTTTTTTCCTTGATGTATTCCTGTTGATTTATGCAGCCAGATGGCAGATGGGTGGATGGATGGATGATCGATCAAGCATAACAAAGTGACATCCTGCCATCAAGAAACATGTATTCTAGCTGTAAATATTCTGAAAGACACTTTCGTTTTGCTTTGATTTCATACGCTTTCCTTTCAGTTAAGTCATTTTCTGCTTTATGTGAGTGATTGTTTTAAACACAAAAAGTAACACTGTCCGGTGTGTATTCACTTCCCATTTCTGAAGTGGAATTATGTTTGTCTGCTCTGGACATTTTTCCTTCAAAATTTAGAGAAAAAAATACAAAGATAAGATTACACATAGATATAAGAAACTGAATGCTAGGCCCACCTCTGCAGCTTACTAGCTCTGTCTTAATATTTTTAATGGATCATAATTCATCTTCTCCTTAGTGAGTTGCTGCTGTCACAAATATTGTTGTTTTATGTCATTGGTAATTTTAGGGTTTTCAGTGCTAGGTGGAGGTCATCTGCCTCTATATTTAGTGGCCCCAGAGAGACATACTAGCTTGGTTGTGGCTTTCTGAACTCCCCCTCTCGTCTCTTTTTGAAGATACTCTCAAAAGATGGGTTTATTGCTTATTCTGCTTCTGCTTGCTGTTCACAGTCTCTTTTTGTCTTGTTGCTCTTGAAATGTATCCAAGAATAGAACTGAAGGTTTACAAAAAAACAAAAGTAATCCTAGCTCTTTGTGACTTTGGGCAAGTTACTAACCTCTCAGCCTCATCAGTCAAAAAGATACAGGGATAATTAAATTAGTTAATACCTGTGAAAGCTCTAAGAACAGGCTGACATATAGTAAACTCTCAATGTTGTTATGTTAAGTAAAACATGCTTGGGGTATGACAAGGGTGACAAGGGAAGCCATTTTCTGTTAACTTAGGTTTTTTTTTTTTAAGAAATTTTGTTTATTTTTATTTTATTTATTTATTTATTTATTTTTTTGGAGACAGAGTCTTGCTCCGTTGCCCAGGCTGGAGTGTGGTGGCATGATCTCAGCTCACTGCGACCTCTGCCTCCTGGGTTCAAGTGATTCTCCTGCCTTAGCCTCCCGAGTAGCTGGGACTACAGGCACACGCCATCACGCCTGGCTAAGTTTTGTATTTTTAGTAGAGACAGAGTTTCACCGTATTGGCCAGGCTGGTCTCAAACTCCTGACTTTGTGATCCACCCACCTCGGCCTTCCAGAGTGCTGGGATCACAGGCGTGAGTCACCGTGCCTTGCCTTCTTATTTATTTTTTAGTAGAAACAGGGTCTCACTAGGTTTCCCAGGCTGATCTCGGAACTCCTGGGCTCAAGTGATCCTCCCGCTTCAGCCTCCCAAAGTTCTGGGATTACAGATGTGAGCCACCATGCCTGGCCTTCTTTCTTTCTTTTTTTATTGTTTTTTTGAGACACAACCTCACTCTGTCACCCAGGCTGGAGTAAAGTGACGTGGTCTCTGCTCACTGCAACCTCTGCCTCCTGAGTTCAAGCAATTCTTTTGTCTCAGCCTCCTGAGTAGCTGGGATTATAGCCGCGTGCCACCACGCCTGGCTAATTTTTGTATTTTTAGTAGAGACGGGATTTCACCATGTTAGTCAAACTGGTCTCGAACTCCTGACCTCATGATCCGCCTGCCTCAGCCTCCCAAAGTGCTGGAATTACAGGCGTGAGCCACCGCGCCCGGCCCTTTGTTTCTTTTAAAACTTTGTTTTATTTTGTTTTGTTTATTTTTATTTATTTATTTTTTGAGATGGAGTCTTGCTATGTCGCCCAGGCTGGAGTGCAGTGGCGTGATCTCAGCTCACTGCAAGCTCCATCTCCTTGGTTCGCGCCATTCTCCTGCCTCAGCTTCCTGAGTAGCTGAGACTACAGGTTCCCGCCACCTCGCCCGGCTAATTTTTTGTATTTTTAGTAGAGACAGGGTTTCACCATGTTAGCCAGGATGGTCTTGATCTCCTGACCTCATGATCCGTCCGCCTCTGCCCATAGTGTTGGGATTACAGGCGTGAGCCACTGCGCCCGGCCCAAAACTTTATTTTATTTCTAAGCTACTCTGGAAATGTGAGATTTAGCTATAGGTATGACCATTCATCCCACTTTGCCTGGTCAGACCTGGGCGACTCATGTCCTGGCATCCTTTCTGGTATGTACCCCTTTTCACTCTCAAGCTTCTTGGTTTGAATAATACATCATATTAAGAACAGAATGAGGCCAGGTGCGGTGGCTCACGCCTGTAATCCCAGCACTTTGGGAGGCCGAGGCGGGAAGATCACGAGGTCAGGAGATCAACACCATCCTGCCTAACACGGTGAAACCCTGTCTCTACTAAAAAATACAAAAAAATTAGCTGGGCATGGTGGCGGGTTCCTGTATTCCCTGCTACTTGGGAAGCTGAGGCAGGAGAATGGTGTGAACCCAGGAGGCGGAGCTTGCAGTGAGCCAAGATCGCACCACTGCACTCCAGCCTGGGCAACACAGCAAGACTCCGTCTCAAAAAAAAAAAACCAGAATAGGGATGAGGCTTGGCTTCAGCTCACCCCCAGTAGCATTTTTTCATACATTCCCACTGATCACAAATTCCACACCACTGCCTCACTGGCGCTATACCCACTAATCCAGAGGCTTTAGTCATACAAAGAAAATCGCCATTCTTCTGTGCTCTCATAATGTTTAACCGGGCCTTGTGCTTAAAGAACTCCAGAAACTGGCCTTAGGAGATCCAAAATCAAACCAAGGTTGCTGAGTGTCTTACCTCTGGAAGGAATGCTGAACAATTGGTTTCCAACCTTGTTTTTGCCAGCCAGACAGACCACCAGTTAACCTATACTCAAGATAACCATCACAACCAGCCTTGCTAACCTGCATACTCTACCCCTCACATGCTTTGCCCAGCCCGGCCTGCATATCTTACCCCTGATGTCAATTCCTGCGCTTTGCCTAATAAAAAAATCCTTACTGGCTCTTCTCAGGGAACCAGTCTCTGCTGTCTGTCTCCCTTACGCTCTAGCACAGTAGGACAAGCCCCAGAATAAAAGCTTTTTCTGGGAAATCTGCTTGTCCCTTTGTTAATTTTCATTACATGGGGAGTCCAAATGCCTGTGGTCTGTAGCAGTGGTGGTACCTTAGATTTGACGGGAGTGAAGTATTAATATAGTTTTACATTTCTCTCTCATTATGGTTTTTCTTTGGGTTTTTTGTTTTTGTTTTTAAGAAAGTCTCACTCTTTTGCCCAGGCTGGAGGGCAGTGGTGTGATCATAGCTCACCGCAGCCTCGAACTCCTGGCACAAACAATCTTCCTGCCTCAGCCTCCCAAGTAGCTAGGACCATAGGCACCTACCACTGCAACTGACTAATTGTGTGTGTATGTATGTGTGTGTGTGTATGTATGTATATATGTAAAAATATTTTTTGGCTGGGCACAGTGACTCACGCCTGTAATCCCAGCACTTTGGGAGGCCGAGGCAGACAGATGACCTGTGGTCAGGAGTTCAATACCAGCCTGACCAACATGGTGAAACCCTGTCTTTACTAAAAATACAAAATTAGCCAGTCATGGTGGTGCATGCCTGTAATCCCAGCTACTCGGGAGCTGAGGCAGGAGAATCGCTTGAACCCAGGAGGTGGAAGTTGCAGTGAACTGAGATTGCGCTATTGCACTCCAGCCTGGGGAACAAGAATGAAATTCCGTCTCACAAAAAAAAAAAAAAAAAAGGCCGGGCGCGGTGGCTCAAGCCTGTAATCCCAGCACTTTGGGAGGCCGAGGCGGGCGGATCACGAGGTCAGGAGATCGAGACCATCCCGGCTAACCTGGTGAAACCCCGTCTCTACTAAAAAATACAAAAAAAAAAAAAAAAAAAACTAGCCAGGCGACGTGGCGGGCGCCTGTAGTCCCAGCTACTCGGGAGGCTGAGGCAGGAGAATGGCGTAAACCCGGGAGACGGAGCTTGCAGTGAGCTGAGATCCGGCCACTGCACTCCAGCCTGGGCGACAGAGCGAGACTCTGTCTCAAAAAAAAAAGAACAAAAAAAAAAAAAAAAAAATTTTTTTGTAAAGACAGTCTCACAATGTTGCCCAGGTTGGTATCTAACTCCTGACCTCAAGCAATCTTCCTGCCTCAGTCTCCCAAAGCACTGGGAATATAGACGTAATATAGACGTGAGCCACTGAGCCAGGCCATTAATTGTTATTTATATTCACATTTGCCCCACATTCCTATCCTGTGCCTAAAGTCAGACTGAAAGGGAAATATGTTTAAAATGAGAAATTCAGGTGCCTTTTTTTTCCCCCTCTGTAGATTAACATTTAGTACAGAAATACCTTCCAGTGTTGTGCATGGTGGCTCACACCTGTAATCCCAGTACTTCAGGAAGCCAAGATGGGCAGATCACTTGAGCTCAGGAGTTCGAGACCAGTTTGAGCAACATGGCGAAACCCTATCTCTACTAAAAAATATATATACATATAATATGTATGTGTGTGTATATATACACACACACACACACACACACACACACAAAATTAACTGGGCATGATGGCACACGCCTGTAGTTCCAGGTACTTAGGAGGCTGAGGTAGGAGGATTGGTTGAGCCTGGGAGGTGGAGGTTGCAGTGAGCTGTGCAGTCCTGCCTGGGCAGCACAGCAAGACCATGTCTCAAAAAAAAAGGGCTGGGCATGGTGGCTCACGCCTGTAATCCCAGCACTTTGGGAGGCTGAGGCGGGTAGATCACAAGGTCAGGAGTTTGAGACCAGCCTAACCAACATGGTGAAACCCCATCTCTACTAAAAATACAAAAATTAGCTGGGCATGGTGGCACATGCCTGTAATCCCAGCTACTCGGGAGGCTGGGGCAGGAAAATCACTTGAACCCAGGAGGCGTGAGCTGAGATCACGCCACTGCACTCCAGCCTAGGCAACAGAGCAAGAGTCCATCTCAAAAAAAAGTGAAGAAAGAACGAACTTCCTTCCCCATCCATATTTCCTAAATTAATAAACCGTACAACTTCATTAAATTTTTGGATCTCTGTTTCAACGTTATTATTTTACAGATACAGGAACTGAGGCCCATAGAGATTACATGTGACGTGTCCTACATACATGGTAAATTAATGACACAGAGATAACCAAATCCTAGATACTTTAACACTCCCACAGTTCTTTCTATTACATGAAGCAGTAAAAAGTGTTTCTGTGGCAAAGATCAGCATTTTCCTGAGTGTATTATGCAAGTTCATTCCTTTGTGCCCTGTGGGTGCAGCAGGACTTCTGTAGATCATGCTGAGTACTCCCTCTTTACAATGAACCTCAGCACTCTAAAGGTGCTCAAATGTCCTGAAGTAAAGAAACCTATTGGCTTTGTTTAATCCTATATTTTCTAAACTTTGGGAAAGCTCTTTGGAAAATGCTGGCCTAAGGCTTTCTTTCTGGGGCTGGAGTGCAGGGGTGGGTTAGGGAGGAGAAAGTTGACTTCTCTTTTTTAAAAAATGTCTCATGGGTTGTTTAGTCTCTCTTGTATTCAACATGATTCCCCGCCCCCACCCCACAGTTCTGTCTGCCATGAACACTGGAGCTTATTTTAGTTTAAGACAGTCAGCATCATCTGATTGGGATTGATCATGTGCTATTAAGAGGGAGTCCCCCAGAATGGTGATTCTACAAAAAGGATTCATCAGTCATTTGCATCTTCTGGGCCTCTCCAAGTCCTGTAGACCTCCTCCTCCCTTCTCTCCTCTCCTTGTTCCTCTCTCCTTTATATCATACAAAGATTGGATGTCTGTAGAAGAGAGACCAGGTTTGCCTGGAGAGAACACATCGCTGGAGAGATTAGACTGAGACAAGTTCTCATTTCCAACATCTACAAGTGATGGTTTAGTACGAAATAAATAACGTAATAGCACCGTTTGACATAGGATTTTGGTTACCTGAGAAGTAGTGACATTAATCCCTGAATTAATTTTGAGAATTTTTAGAAGAAATATTGCTGCAGTACTAGAACTATAGTCAGGGTTACCCATCAGGCTCTGGAACTGGGGGGACACAGGATAAACTCAAGAGTTACATCTCATCCAGGAAATCTGCCTCCTCCACTTCCCTTCCCTTCCAAGGTCTGTGTTTATTTGAGTAGATAGAGCTCCAGTAGAATATATGGATGTCCCCCAATCAGTTCATCCTGAAGGGAGTTTCCATTAACCAGGAGCTAACAGGAAGAGATTTTCCCTAAATCCCAAAGACACTTGTATTTCAGGCCACCTAAGTTCGTGAAACCCCAGCTGTCCCAGCAACTACTACTGCTTATTGTAGCAACAAATGGCCAAACATCCTTAGCTCAGCCTCTGACTTTCCTAGTGTTTGCAACTTGTTCTTGTTTCTCCAGTGGGGCCGTTGATGTCATAAGCTCTTGTATAATTGCTTTAGAATATCTAATTTTGCTCATCATTAGAGCTTTTTAAATTTTGTTTTCTTTTTTCTTGGTGTTCTTCCCTTACCAGAGCTTTTTTTTTAAAAAAGGGATTTTTGACATGGTTTAAGGATTAAACCATTGTAATACGCATCAAATATTCCTTATCTGAAATGCTTGGAACCAGAAGTGTTTCAGGTTTGGGGTTTTTTCCAATTTTGGAATATTTGTGTCTACATAATGAGATAGCTTGGTGGGGTACCCAAGTCTAAACACAAAATTCATTTATGTTTCATACACACTTTATACACATAGCCTGAAGGTAATTTTATACAGTATTTTTAGTATAGTGCATGAAACAAAGTTTATGTACATTGAACCATCAAAAAGCAAAAAAGACAGCTCCAGAATTTTCCACTTGTGGCATCTTGTCAGCACTTGAAAAGTCTTGGATTTTGTAGCATTTCAGATTTGGGATTTTCTGATTAGGGATGCTCGGCGTGTAGCATCTTGAGTCTCTACAAACAGTACAAGATTCTCAGATGAAAATAATTCCATATGTGTGTGCATGCATGTACATGTTAAAGTAAGAGTAGTAAATTCTTGTCTGCTTCTCAAGATGCTTCTGATTTTTCTTCATCCGGAGGCAAAGCTCTGTTCTTCCTTGTTTTGTGCCATAAGCATACTCTGTGCTATGTTACTGAATTTACCCAGTCAATAGAAATAAGCAAAACAAACAAAAAAGAGAAATAATAATGGAACTTGAAGGTGAGAAGAGGCCTAGCCATAGAAGTGACACCGTGCCGCCGTCTTACCTTTAGAAACACTTCAATGTGATTTTCACCATCCCCCATTACACTCGGATTCCAAACTCATCTTAAAAGTCTCTCCCCACCCCCTCATTTTGGTAAAGGCTTTTTATTTTACATGATAGTTTTATTCTGGATTTTTGTTAATATATTTTAAACTTTTTTGAGAAAGGATTGTTTGTGCTGTTTTTTGTTTTAAATGTTTACACCCTTAGTGAGATTAGGGTTTGACCTTAAATGAGGCCACAAACTTGGCCTCCAGTCCGTTATTTTCTTTGAAAGAACCTCTGTAAAAGCCTGATAAGATCTTGAAGCTTCTGTGGAGCTCAGCTTTAAAACTAAGATTTATTAGATTTAACTGGTTTTTAAGTTTGAAGTGGAATTAATGCAGGTAATTTTAGTTCCTGTTTTGCAAGACTCCTGGTCTTGACCAGGGGTTCAAGACCAGCCTGGCCAGCATGGTGAAAACCCATCTCTAGTAAAAATACAAATATTAGCCAGGCATGGTGGCACTCGCTTCTAGTCCCAGCTACTCAGGAGACTGAGGCAGGAGAATCGCTTGAACCCGGGAGACGGAGGTTAAAGTGAGCGGAGATTGCACTGCTGCACTCCAGCCTGGGCGCCACAGCGAGACTCTGTCTAAATAATTAATTAATTTCCATATAAATATAGTCTATAAAAGATTATAGGAAAACACAGATGTTAGCGATATTTTTAAACATGAATTCATAAGGTTATGCTGTGTCACTAACAGAGATGAGAATAAATTCCAAATTGCAAAATTCCTGTTTTGCAAAAATTGACAACATTCAAAATGAATTATACAAAAAAGCAGCTTTTCCTACATTTCTAGTATTTAGGAATTGAAAACTGGATGTAACTAAATTTTTTTCTCTTTCTTTCTTTCTTTTTTTTGTTTTTGGATGGTGTGTCGCTCTTGTTGCCCAGGCTGGAGTGCAGTGGCGCAATCTCGGCTCTCTGCAACCTCCACCTCCCAGGTTCAAGCAACTCTTCCTCCTCAGCCTCCCGAGTAGCTGGGATTACAGGCATGTGCCACCACACCCAGCTAATTTTTTTGTATTTTTAGTAGAGACAGGGTTTTACTGTATTGACCAGGCTGGTCTCAAACTCCTGACCTCAGGTGATCCACCTGCCTCAGCCTCCCAAAGTACTGGTATTACAGGTGTGAGCCACCATGCCCAGCCACATCAAACTTTTTCAAAGGTTTGATTGGTTACTTATCTATTTTTAGTTGAACTTTGCTGGAAGAATTACATTTTTTAACTTTTTTTTGAGATGAAGTTAAGCTCTGTCGCGCAAACTGGAGTGCAGTGGCACTATCTCTGCAATATTTGCAAAATAGTACAGTTGTCCCTCAGGATTGGTGGGGAATTGATTCCAAGACTTCTGCAGACACCGAAATCTCCAGGACCATATAAAATGGTGTACTATTTGCGTATAACCTATGCACATCCTCTGGTTAACTTTATCTGTAGATTACGTATAATGCCTAATATAAAGTAAATGCTTTGTAAGCAGTTGTTATGCTGTTTTGCTTAGGGTGTTAAGAAAAAAAAGTCTGTACATTTTCAGTACAGCTGCAACAATTCTTTTTTTGTTCCCCAAGTGTTTTCAATCTACAGTTGGTTGAATTATGGATGCAGAACCCATGGAATACAAAGGGCAGACCATATATTAAACCCTTTAGAATCCTTGTTGTGTAGTTCTTACAGAATGCACTGTGTATGTGTCTGGCCGCCCACAGCCTTTCATACTTCCAGTAGTATTCACTGAAGTAAAGTCTAATGTCTAATGGCACTGTTCTCATAGGTAGGCAGATAAGTTTCAAATAGGAAATTTGCTTATGTATGATTTGATTAGAGTTACTGCTACTTTTCATAATATCTGTATCTAGTTAGTAAGTTTCCCAGTCTTATCCTGAACGCTGTAAGTAGTAATTATATGCTTAGATAAAGTAAATTTTCATGGCTGGTACAATGGCTCACCCCTATCATCCCAGCAGGGATTATAGGAGGCCAAGGAGGGCGGATCGCTTGAGACCAGGAGTTCAAGACCAGCCTGGCCAACATGGTGAAAACCCATCTTTACTAAAAATACAAATATTAGCCAGGCGTGGTGGCACTCACCTCTAGTCCCAGCTACTCAGGAGGCTGAGGCAGGAGAATTGTTTGAACCCAGGAGACTGGAACTTAAAGTGAGCCAAGATTGCACCACTGCACTCCAGCCTGGGCACCAGAGCAAGACTCCATCGAAATAATTAATTAATTAATTTTCATATAAATATAGTCTGTAAAAGATTGTAGGAAAACACAAATGTTAGCAATATTTTTAAACATGAATTCATAAGGTTATGCTGTATCACTAACAGAGATGAAAATAAATTCCAAGCATCTTGACTCAGTTCTGTTTCTAGCAGAGCTTTTGTGATAATTTGTGTATGTGTTTTTCACTGTATTTGTTAAAACACTTCATTCTTCATTATAAGGCTAGGTTAACTGCCTACTGGTTTCTTAACAATTCCAATAATAGATTTAAATGATGTTTTCCCCTCTTTTTTTTTTTTTTTTTTTTTTGAGACGGAGTCTCACTCTGTCGCCCAGGCTGGAGTGCAGTGGCCAGATCTCAGCTCACTGCAAGCTCCACCTCCTGGGTTCACGCCATTCTCCTGCCTCAGCCTCCCGAATAGCTGGGACTACAGGCGCCCGCCACCTCGCCCGGCTAGTTTTTTGTATTTTTTAGTAGAGACGGGGTTTCACCGTGTTAGCCAGGATGGTCTTGATCTCCTGACCTCGTGATCCGCCCGTCTGGGCTTCCCAAAGTGCTGGGATTACAGGCTTGAGCCACCGCGCCCAGCCCGTTTTCCCTTCTTAAACCCATTACCCCATTTAGTCAGATAGATTTTATGTATCCAGATGGTGTAAAGATTTAGAAGTATTTCCATTAATCTTGTTCTCTCTTAGATTTTTTTTGCGTATATCTCTTGCTGGCAGCTCTGAGAGTTAAGTTTCCATGTTCAGAATTTAATCTATAATTGTTAGAATTACCTCTTATTGTTACTGTCCTGTCCATTTAAATCATCGTATCAGATAATAGAAAGCAGAATTTTTGTTTCAAGGCTTTATGGGGCGAATAGATAAAATTTTTTGTTTTGTGTCTCTTGCCATGTGTATAATAACTTCTTTCAAAATTACCATAGAACAAGTAGCTTACATATATTTGGCTTTAATTGTCCACCTTTCCTCCCACCTCTTTTAGTAAAATGCCTAATTATACAGATTAAAGATTGATTTTTTAGCAACTTTAAGGCAGAAAAACAACAAACTAATCAATTATGTGTTCTTTGTATGTGCAGTACCAGTATTGACCTCTTAAATGTTTGTAAGTTGCTTACAATGTTAGATAATAATGAATGGTGGTTGCCTCTAAGGATTTAAAGCAAAAATTAAAACATTTATTTGCAGTCCAAATACTTTTCCCTGTGTTTTCAAATACTCTTCCTGTAACTATATATGTAAATTGGCCTGATATGTTACTTTTTACTGATTTAGAAAGTATATAATTGGTACATTTTATGGCTCAAATTGCAGCTAACACAGATTCATAATTCAAGCTGAAAGATTTACATTTTATGAAAATTTGACATGTGAATTTGACAACGTGTTGTTATTTGTGAATGAAAGCAGTTTTCAGTAGTTTTTTTAAAAAACTGTGTGATCTGAGATACACTTGAAAAAATGAATTAAATTATTTTTGTTTCATATCAAGAAATGGATGAAAAGAGGCTGCTGGATCCAGGGTTGAAGGTTCATAAAGGCCTCTGGGATTATACTCTGAAGAACCCGCAGACGGAATGCCTGAGTGACTGAAGAAAATGGGTGCTAATGCATCTAATTATCCTCATTCATGTTCCCCGAGGGTAGGGGGAAATTCACAGGCCCAACAGACTTTTATAGGTAACTTACAGTTTTTCTAACTTCATTTTCTTTTGTGACTATAATAGAATTGTGTTTTCGGTAGTCTCTGTAGATGACAAAAGAAGTGAGCTGTAGTTATTATAATAATTCTGCAGCATCTAGATTTTTTTCCCCAACAAATGTAAATCTTAAATCTGGCTTATCTTAAACAAACTGCTTGTAGCACAGTTGAGCTTTTCTGTGTTTTAACCATAATTGCCAATTACCCTAGGCAAACTAGCCATCTCCATTGGTGTGAAAAGAGTGAAGTACGTATTTCCTGTGTCCTGTATTTCCTGTGTCCCGTTTCTTTTATTTTGCCCATACAAATGCAGACTTGTGTAATTAAGAAGAAGAAACATTTTACAATTATATACAAGTAATATTCTTAATTTACAACTCTGCCTACTTTTCATTCCTAAAAAACCCATGATTAAGATCTATGACAAATGTCCTTTGATGGCCAGGGAACGAAAGACTGTTTCTAAAAAAATTTAGACTAATTTGCCCTGTTTGTCCCTATTTCTTATTTAATATAAAAAATGTAGGCCAGTCACGATGGCTCACACCTGTAATCCCAGCACTTTAGGAGGCCAAGGCAGGAAGATTGCATGAGACCAGGGACAGGAGTTCAAGACCAGCCTGGGCAACATTAGTGAGACCCTATCTCTACCAAAAAAAAAAAAATTTTTTTTTAAATTAGCCAGGCATGGTGGCATGCGCCTATACTCCCAGCATCTTGGGAAGCTGAGGGTGGGGAGAATCCCTTGAGCCCAAGAGTTTGAGGCTGCAGTGAGCTATGATCTCGCCACTGCACTCCAGCTTGGGCAACAGAGTGAGACTCCATCTCTAAAAGTGAAATTGAATTAAACTGAAAACTAAAATGAGTTATTTGAACTTTTTATCTTCCTTTATAAAAAACAAATGCAATTTTGAGTCATTCAGTAATGTCTGCTTACAGAGTTTTTCAGCATGAAAAATGTTAAAGTAAACGTTGAAAATGAATGTTAAGAAAAAAGAAACAAATTTTTATTTGTTTAATTTTCTTCTTAGGGACATCATCCTATTCTCAGCAAGGCTATGGTTGCGAATCAAAATTGTATAGCCTTGACCATGGCCATGAGAAACCACAAGACAAAAAAAAGAGAACCTCTGGCCTTGCCACCCTCAAAAAGAAGTTTATTAAGCGTCGGAAATCTAATAGGTCTGCCGATCATGCCAAGCAGATGCGAGAACTCCTCTCTGGGTGGGATGTTAGAGATGTCAATGCATTAGTGGAGGAATATGAGGGAACGTCAGCATTAAAGGAGCTTTCTCTACAAGCCAGTTTGGCTAGACCAGAAGCCCGGACATTGCAGAAAGATATGGCTGATCTTTATGAGTACAAGTATTGTACTGATGTAGACTTAATATTTCAAGAAACTTGTTTTCCTGTTCATCGTGCCATTTTGGCAGCAAGGTGTCCATTTTTTAAAACACTGCTTTCTTCCTCACCTGAGTATGGGGCAGAGATAATAATGGACATCAATACAGCTGGTATTGATATGCCCATGTTTTCTGCTTTGTTACACTACCTTTATACAGGAGAGTTTGGAATGGAGGACTCAAGGTTTCAAAATGTCGATATCCTTGTTCAGCTTAGTGAAGAATTTGGAACACCAAATTCCCTTGATGTAGATATGCGTGGACTCTTTGATTACATGTGTTATTATGATGTCGTCCTTAGTTTTTCTTCAGACTCGGAACTGGTTGAAGCTTTTGGTGGAAATCAAAACTGTTTAGATGAAGAGCTCAAAGCCCACAAGGCTGTTATTTCTGCACGGTCCCCATTTTTTCGAAATTTATTACAAAGGAGGATACGAACTGGTGAAGAAATCACAGACCGAACTTTGAGGACTCCCACAAGAATTATATTAGATGAGTCCATTATACCAAAAAAATATGCAAAAGTGATATTACACTGTATGTATACCGACGTGGTGGACCTCTCTGTTTTGCACTGTAGCCCCTCTGTGGGGAGTCTCAGTGAAGTTCAGGCTCTCGTCGCAGGGAAGCCAAACATGACCAGGGCAGAAGAAGCCATGGAACTTTACCACATAGCACTGTTCTTGGAATTTAACATGCTTGCACAAGGTATGAAGTTCTGGTTTTTAATTCTGATTTCTAGAATTATGTATTGATCTTCCAAATTGAAAACACAACTAGTATATTCTATGATTTCAGTGTTTGGGATGTTACAGGGTCAGTTTTTGTTGAACCTTCATTTGTGACATCTGAGACAGATTGAGGGTCAGTATTAATGTGGTTCTTTATTTACTATTAAAATCAAGCATTCAATACTAGTGATTTAAGAGCATTAAATGAGACTTGAGGTTCTTTCTTCCCTAATGTAAGATGATAGGTATGGGAATATATAATTACCAACCTACACCCTCTCCAGCCGAGCTTTGAAAGAGCCCAGTTTCCCACATTTTGAATCTCATATTTATGTTCAGTACCTTGTTGATGTTTAAATGTTTGGATAAGAATAAAAGTTCGTTACAGAAATGAAGATAGTCACATTTAGATACGAATTTAGTTGAATCAGAATTGGGCAGGGCTTCTGATTTAAATTTTAAAATATTCCTTATCTTATTTTTAGATTCAACTTGTACATCAAGCCACAGCCTACAGCATGTAAAACACAGTTAGCACTAGATTCGTGTGCCTTCTTCATTTAATTTAAACTGAAAAATTTTAAAATTAGGACAGCACATTTTTTATGTTATAGGCAAACAAATTCATGAAAGTTATATTAAAAGATGTATATATCTGTTGGTAAATGTTAGAATCTTAACATTTCAGAGCTGGAGAGAGACCTTTTGTAGGAGAGCAAAGGCAGTTTGCTGTTTTGACAGTGCATTCTTAGCTTTCTGTGACCATATATTAAAAGAAAATATGCTATGTGACAGGAGACTGCTTGAGATTTTTAATTTAGCTAATGCATATTAGCTAAAAGAACGTTAGAAGTTGCCAGTTAGAAGAGAATATTAATGGTCTCAGTAAGAGACATAAATTTAAATAAGGAAAGCTAAATACTGAACTTGAAAATAATATGTATTATATGTTTAAGTCAGCCTATCAATAGGGCTTTGAGAAATTGAAAAATAGCCCCAGTTAAATAACAACATTAAGCCAGTCTCAGTGGTATGTGGTTGTAGTTCCATCTACTTGGGAGGCTGAGGCAGGAAGATCACTTGAGGTCAGGAGTTCAGGGCTGCAATGAGCTGAGATCATACCTGTGAACAGCTACTGCACTCTATTCTGGGCTACATAGTGAGAATTCAGCTCTATTTTTTAAAAATCTTAGTAATAAAATGGGAAGTTATATAGAAGAAGACATTGAATAAACAATGAGTGGGAAAATGCTGAGATTTCTTTTACATAAAGAATCTTTTAAAACCTTACTTTACCATAATCCTTTTATAATAGATGTTTTATTTTATTATGACAATCAAAATGTCATTAAAACATTTTATTAGTTTAGAGTAAGAATTATATCAGTCATAGACTATTTAGATGTCAAACTGTAGGAAAAATATGTTATCAAAAATAGAGTAGCAGTTTAAGCTGCTGTTTTTTTCTGTAAAACCAAATTTGTCAGAAAATGCTTCTACAGAAAAATTTGAAGTTTGCTATATTACCAAAGAGATATAATAATCTATATTTTCTGAAAATATTTTTATTTTTGATGGCTTTTAATAAGAAACAGAATTGTATATACTTTGTATGAGAAAACATTCTTTAATATATGTTTTTTAAGTTTTGTTTGTTTGTTTTTAAAGACGGAGTCTTGCTCTTGTCACCCAGGCTGAAGTGCAATGGCGCAATTTCGGCTCACTGCAACCTCCGCTTCCTGGGTTCAAGTGATTATCCTGCCTCAGCCTTGTGAGTAGCTGGGATTACAGGCTCCTGCCACCATGCCCAGCTAATTTCTGTATTTTTAGTAGAGACAGGGTTTTACTGTATTGACCAGGCTGGTCTCAAACTCCTAACCACAGGTGATCCACTCGCCTCAGCCTCCCAAAGTGCTGGGATTACAGGCGTGAGTCACCGCACCTTGCAGATTTTTTTAAAGTTTTAGATGCAAAGTAAAATTGTCAGCCAAGTCTGAGATCTTTGGTAATACTTGATTGTTTATCTAGAGTTTATCTTGAGTTAATTTCTTTTTTTTTTTAGTGTTTAGCTAAAAGTTATATTTTATCCAGTGTATTTAAAGACATAAAATAATACTTTTTGCATTACCTAATCTTGTTACTTAAAACAAGCAAAAAAAAATCTTGTGTATAAATATTCCCTTAAATGTGGATATACATGCTCTTCTTTTTCCCTTTGTTACTCAAAATAGAATTTGAGTTATTTTTGTTTTGTTTTTTGTAACCCATGTAGGGCATATCTTTCCCCCATACCCATGAAACATTCATATTAAGGTTTATAAAAGACTATAACTTTAACATAATTTTTACCTCATTTCCATAGGAAGAAGAATATTAGGTCACTTGAGGTAGGATTTTATACCATAAAGCTCAAGAGTTCAGGTTCTAGAACCAGACAGACTGGGTTTCAGTTCTTCTCTACTGTGTCTTCGTTTGACCCTTAACCAAGTCACATAGCCTAAGCCCCTCTTTTCTCGTTTGTAAAATGAGGATAGTAAACCCTCTAAGCTATGATGATTAAAGGAAATAATATATGTTAAATGATCTGAATAGCACCTGTTACGTAGTAAACATTCAGTAAATGTTAGCTGCTAAACTATAATAATCACCACAACATATGTCTCTCACTCCCACATAGTTTTTTTCTAAAATAACTTTAAGTTTAAAAAATAATTTTACTAGGCCAGGTGTGGTGGCTCACACCTGTAATCCCAGCACTTTTGGAGGCTGAGGCAGGAGGATCACTTGAACCCAGGAGTTCAAAACCAGTTTGGGCAATATAGTGAGACCTCGTCTCTACAAAAAAAAAAAAAAAAAAAAAAAAAATTGGCCTGGCATAGGGGCTCATGCTTGTAATCCCAGCACTTTGGGAGGCCAAGGTGGATGGATCACTTGAAGCCAGGAGTTTAAGACCAGCTTGACCAACATGGTGAAACCCCATCTCTACCAAAAAATACAAAAATTAGCCAGGCATGGTGCTACACACTTCTAGTCCCGGCTACTCGGGAGGCTGAGGCAGGAGAATCATTTGAACCCAGGAGATGGAGGTTGCAGTGAGCTGAGATTGCACCACTGCACTCCCACCTGGGTGACAGAGTGAGTCTCCATCTCAAAAAAATAATAATAAAAATACAAAAAAATTAGCTGGGTGTGGTGGCACACACCTGTAATCCCAGCTACTCAGGAGGCTGAGGCACTAGAATTTCTTGAACCAGGAGGGGAAGGTGGCAGTGAGCCAAGATTGCATCACTCCACTCCAGCCCGGGTGATAGAGTGAGACTTGGTCTTAAAAAAAAAAAAAAGGCTGAGTACAATGGCTCACGCCTGTAACCCCAGCACTTTGGGAGGCCGAGGCAGGCAGATCACAAGGTCAGGAGATCGAGACTATCCTGGCTAACAAGGTGAAACCCCCATCTCTACTACAAATGCAAAAAATTAGCCAGGCATGATGGCAGGTGCCTGTAGTCCCAGCTACTTGGGAGGCTGAGGCAGGAGAATGGTGTGAACTCAGGAGGCGGAGCTTGCAGTGAGCTGAGATTGCACCACTGAACTCCAACCTGGGCGACAGAGTGAGACTGCATCTCAAAAGTAAAATAAAAAGGCAGTATAGGCAGACTGCTAGAGTGGTTTGGCAAGTGGGTAAAGAAAGGATTCTTGGGGCCAGGTGCAGTGGTTCAAGCACCTGTAATTCCAGCACTTTGGGAGGCCAAGGCAGGCAGATCACCTGAAGTCAGGAGTTTGAGACCAGCCTGGCCAATATGGTGAAACCCTGTCTCTACTAAAAACTACAAAAATTAGCTGGGCGTGGTGGTGCGTACCTGTAATCCCAGCTACTAGGGAGGCTGAGACACAATAATTGCTTAAACCTAGGAGGTGGAGGTTGCAGTAAGTCGAGATCAGGCCACTGCACTCCAAGCCTGGGCAACTGAATGAGACTCTGTCTCAAAAAAAAAAAAAAGCCGGGCAGGTTGGGGTTCTTGGTCTACAAAGAGATTGTGTTTTGTATCAGTAGGGAGGATCAGGCAGTAGGCAATCTCAAGTAGATAACAGGGCCTCAACTTACAGGCCTGGCATTTAGGACTAGATTTAACTTCACTTGATTTTCATTTAAACATAACAAATTGAATATGTTTAATTTTATTTCCTTCAAAGCGCTATTATTATAGTGAAGGAATAAAACAAATATAAACTCTCAAGGACAAAGAGACAAAGATACCTAAGAAGAAAACAACAATGGGGAAGAAGATGCTGAAATTTTGGAAAATGGAAAGCAGATAGAGACTTGATTACTGGCTTAACAGAGGAGCAGCCTGTAATTAGATGCTGTAAAGGGGGCTACTGAGGAGAAGGAAGGCAGTTCACCTGTTAGAGCGCTGGCATGGCTCAGGCCAGGTGGAACTAAGTACTCTGGAAAGAAGGGATATGCATAGCATAGAACTAAAAAGAGTTGATTATAAGTCTGAAAACTGAGTAATCAGACCCTCTCCCCAACCCTGGAATTCATCTTTATATATGGTATTAGAAAAGGATGTGGTTTTGTTCTTCTCCATATAGTGAACCAAGTATTCCGTATGAAAAAATCCATTTCCCTTCCTGATTTGTGCCACTCTTAAAGCTGCTCTGTATGCATGGATTGTATTCATGCATCAGTACTCAGTCTCCATTTTGTCCCAGTGGTCCATTTGTCTGTTCTTGCATTACTATCACTTGCAACTGCCCCCACAACAAAACACAGGAGACCTGAGATTTTCTAAAATTTTCTGAATTTTCTAAAGAAATTAGATTCCAAATCAAAAATAGCTACAGAGGAGGGTTGGGATGCGGCACAGGATTGAAATCTATAATTATATGAAACCCTATGGTGAAATCACCTACTTCCTTAACCCCTGCTGTAATACCAGCCAGGCAAATACAAGACGAAACTGGAGTCCTGGAAATGGTGAACAGCTCAAAAGTATATATACTTACAGATACTGATGTTTTGGGTTTCCACAATGAAATTACACTCAGGGGTTATACAATGAAAAAGCCAGCTTGCCTTCCATTTGTTTTACAGAGGAGACTACAGTCAGCAGGCCTGCCTGTGCAGCAGAGCTTTCAAACAGCTGTTTACTGCCTCAGTCTTACATATGAAAACCCATCCAAGGATAACTGGACATTTGAGGAAAGCTTCCAAATTGAGACAGAGATCAGAGCAAAAAGAACAAAGTCCTGGAGAAAACAGACAATGAAGGGAGCAGAAGAAAAACTTCAGTAGAATCAAAATATCCTTATATAAAAGAACTTTTTATGGAATCAGTGAGACATAAGCAGGATGCTATTACAGTAAAAACAGGAGCTCTTCAAAATAAGATAGCAGAAATGAAAGATACAACGGAAGCATTGAAAGGTACAGTTGAGGAAATCTAGAAAGTAAATAATAGTGAAGAGATGAGTGAAGACAAATAAGAAAATTAGAGTATTCATCCAGGGTCTAATATCTAACAAATAGTGGCTTTAGATATATATATATACCAGAGAAAAGTGAAGAGAAGACAGTATCTAAGGAGTAATATAAGAAATATTTCCAAAACTAAAGGAATTTCTATATTAAAAGTTTCTTTTTCAGAACACTAGGGAAAAAGAGACAATTTTAAAATGTTGCAGGGAGGAGAAAAATTAGGTTCCATGCAAAGAAATAGGAATCAGATGGTATTGAAATTTTCAGTAGCAACAACTGAATACCACAATACAGTGAAGTAGTGCCTTCCAAAAGCTGATGGAAAATTATTTTAAACACAAAATCCTATATTTAGCCAAATAGTCAATCAAGTGTAAGGCTAAATAAAGGCATTTTTCAGTCATACCTCAAAAAACTGCCTGAGTAGGGATATTTCCCCTGCTTCCCCACTCAGGCAGCTGCTGGGAACGTATTCCACCAAATGACGAAGCAAACCAAGAACAAAGAAGTGAAGGATCTAGAAAATGGAGTCCAGCATGGAAAGGAAGCAAAGGGAGATCCCAGGCACCAGCCACCCAGTAGGTCTAGTGGGCATTCAGTCTAGCCCAGACCGGGAGGGTGAAAGGCTCCAAGGAAAGAGGTGTCTGGGAAGAAATCAATTACTTTCAATGTTTGAACATTAAGTAGCAAATGACAAAGCGATTTTATGGCTCTTGTAGTGCATTTATGAAGAATTAGCAATAGGTTCATAGAAAATGAAGCAAGTGGAAAAAGAAGAAATGAATATTTCCAAGATAAATTTAATCTTACATATGAAAGAATATATAATTTTAATACACAGCATGGCTCAGCTGTAAGCACTATTTAATTATAAACACTGAATACTGATTTAATAAAAATAGTAATATAGAGAGGTAAATACTAGAAGAAAGAGCTAAAGAATTGAGAGTAGTTACCTCTGGGGAGCAGAACTGAAAGCGGAAGGGATGTAGGATGGGGTGGGGGGCGGGGGGCGCTTAGGGTTAGCATTGTGTTACTACCAGACGTTTTAAATGATGAGCATATGCTACTTTGATTACAAGTTTAACTTTTTTTTTTCTTTTTTTCTTTTTTTTTTTTTTTTTTTTGAGACAGCCTCGCTCTGTCACCCAGGCTGGAGTGCAATGGCCCAATCTTGGCTCACTGCAACCTCGGCCTCCTGGGTTCAAGCGATTCTCCTGCCTCAGCCCCCCAAGTAGCTGGGATTACAGGTGCCTACCACCATGCCTGGGTAATTTTTTGTATTTTTAGTAGAGACGGGGTTCCGCTATGTTGGCCAGGCTGGTCTCAAACTCCTGACCTCAGGTGATCCACCCGCCTCAGCCTCCCAAAGTGCTGGTGTTACAGGCGTGAGCCACCACACCTGGCGCAAAATTAATAAAGATACGACATCAGTGCCCATAAGAACCAGAGAGACCAAGAGAAGGTCACAATCCTAAAGAACTGGAGACTTTATCATATCTTTGAGGTACAGGGGGCTGTTACTTACCTCCATTGGTCATCTTGTCAGCCTATGAATGTGATGGGGCTCAGAGATTATTAACTAGCCTTTCCCCAGGTTTGGAAGTCATGAAGCTGTAACTCAGCTGTAACCAGCTCTTCTGACCGTAGCCCAGGAATTTGGACATGGTAGGAGAAGGGAGAAATATGAGACCCAATTTCCAGAGATGAGAGTGGGAGGCTGTGGCCTACTCTTAGGAGCAAAACAGAAGACTAGTGGTTGAAACATCAACTTGTAGGAGCCTCAGCTATGAGCCGGATTTGTTGCTGAACAACAAATCATTACCCCCGACTTGGGTGGGGGGTCATGTGGGCTCAGGAGGTTTAAAGCTGTGGGGTCAGGGATCTGGGTAGCTCACTCAAACTTTGCTTCAGAGCACTTAGCCAGAGAACAGGGCCTTAGTACTGTTTCAGCCATTGTTTCCTGAAGAGATAGCATTCCTATATTGGTCATTTGACTTTTCAGGCTGCCCAGCATTAGGACCTTCTTCCTAGTCTCACTGTGTAGATCTTCATAGGAGGCAGAGCCCAACTCCCAGTAGAAAAGCCTTAAAGGTCATATACTTTCTTCTCTAGCCTTCTGTGGTCAGGGTTAGTGGTACAGAAAAGCAGGGACTATAGAGAATTTTTTCTGGAAGCAGAGTGGGGCAGCAACATCTAGTGGAAAAGGAGAGAAGGCCATGGCAGTGGTGCCATTGATGACATTCACTATCCAGGGACAGAAGGTAGGAGCTTTAGTGGACAGGGTCCCAGGGCAACTCAGGGTCTTCACTGGGCTTCTATGTGGTGGAGTCCTCATTCTGCAGCCTTCCTTATTCCATGTTTACTGAGCTGGGTCTCCAGCTTTTCCCAGCAACACTGTGGATTAACAGTGTCCTTTCAGATGAATTCCTTTTCTCTTTAAGCCAACTAGAGTTGTTTTCTGCTATTGCAGCGTAAGAAGCCTGATTGGTAGCAGTACCTATATTTAAAAGACTAGCATTTAAAATTCCAAAAGAGATGACTAGATTGGAAGAGTCTCCAAAGAAGGACCATTTGTTTGATCACTTTGACTTTTCATAATGACCTTAGCATATACTGGGTAAACAGCTCTGAAAATGTGAGAACAGTAAGAGTATACCATTCATTGGTAATTTTTTAAGGAAAAGTTCATTGTTTAGGAGAACTGTAGATTAACTCATGAACTTTAACCATCCTTGTCATAAATACCGTTGACCTCAAAGCAAAATACCCCAGAATTAGCACCAACATCTATAGGCGTATTTCCAGTGCAAGACATTTTACTGTAGACTTCAAACTGCAGATTTTGTTTTTTCATCTTGATCACAAATGCATTTTTCAATCTTTACAATATGAAATTTATTTATAACTCTAGTTCCAAAATGGACTCTGTAATGCATTTGCCCATATTTTTAGTCATAATGGATGTGATTATATTTTATTGAATTAAAAATCTACCAGAGAAGCAACTGAAAGCAATGACCTCGTTTTTCCCCTTAGCAACTTGGTCACTTTCCAAGAGTGTGTGACTTGAAACAAATGCAAAATAGCAAAGACTTACTGTCCCCACTCACTCATCCATTTCTCCCTCTTCCCAGCGTCCACTGTCTACATATGGACACTCTTCCCTCTGTCTCAGTTCTGTCAAGTTGGCAGTTTATTTTACTTCTGTCTAGAATTGTTTCCTCTTCAGCAAATTTATCTGAATGGACTTCCTAGAGAAGAATAGGGCCAAGCTAAAGACCATTATCAACAGATCAGAATAGTAAATGCAGGTTTCAAACATGCAACATAAATGAAGAATTAATCTCAGTTTCATGAATGGCAGTTCAAGTGACTCTGAAGTTGTTATATATCTCTAATCGTAATAAAATATAACATTTGAAAAACATTACTCAAAATTATGAGTACAGTTCTGAAGTATAATATGTAAGCCAGGCACAGTGTCTCATGCCTGTAATCCTGTCACTTTGGGAGGCCGAGGCCAGTGACTTGCTTGAGTCCGGGAGTTCAAGATCAGCCTGGACAACAGTGTAAGACCCCCGTCTCTACACACAAAAAAATTTTTAATAAAAAGATAAAAATAGGCCAGGCACAATGGCTCACGCCTGTAGTTGCAGCACTTTGGGAGGCCGCGGCAGGTGGATCGCATGAGTCTAGAAGTTTGAGACCATCCTGGCCAACATGGTGAAACCCTGTCTCTACAAAAAATACAAAAATTAGCTGGGCGTGGTGGCACATGCCCATAGTCCTAGCTACTCAGGAGGCTGAGGTGGGAGGATCTCTTGAGCCCGCGAGGTGGAGTCTGCAGTAAACCAAGACTGTGCTACTGCACTGCAACCTGGGGGACAGAGTGAGACCCTGTCTCAAAAACTAAAAATTAAAAATTAAAAAATATAAAGTATAAGCTGGGCATGGTGGCTCATGGCTATAATCCCAGCACTTTGTAAGGCCGAGGTGGGTGAATCATAAGGTCAGGAGATCGAGACCAGCCATGGCCAATATGGTGAAACCGCGTCTCTGCTAAAAATACAAAAATTAGCCGGGCGTGATAGCGGGCGCCTGTAGTCCCAGCTACTCAGGAGGCTGAGGCAGGAGAATAACTTGAACCTGGGAAGTGGAGTTTGCAGTGAGCGAGATCACGCCACTGTACTCCATCCTGGGCGACAGAGTGAGACTCCATCTCAAAAAAAAAAAAAAAAAAAAAAATATATATATATATATATATAATATTGCATGTTTTGTTTTAAAACTTAAATCATTTTTCATATAGACTACAAACTCTTCACATCTGACCTTCTGCTCTCACTTTTCATTTGTCTGGGATATCTTTGGTTTTGATCATTAAATGTCCAAATCCTACCCTAACCTTTAAGACCAAACTCACATGCTTACTTTCCTTGTTTTGCTTAGCCATTCCAGGTTAAAAGTATTTTCTATGTCCTGAGAATTTCTAAAACACTTTTTTTTCTTAGGGTTTTACATCTTCTAACTTGTTTTGGGATTACCTAGGTACCTGTCTCATTTCCTCTATCACTTGGTGTATTGTATGCTCCCAAAGTTGTGTATCAAAATCTTGGTCATCTTTGAATAACCTGAGAACCTAGCACGCTGCTTTGTTCTTAGTACACTGTCAGTTACATGTTTGGAATTATTTTTAATACCTTTGAAAGCTGAGTAACCTTTTCTTTAAAAAAAAAAAGTGGGGGAGTGGGATAGCAGGGGTTGTAATAAATTTTATCCCTAGGAGTTGCAAACAAAATGAAAGCACTTAACCCCAGAATAGGAACAAAACATGAAGTGTTATTTATAAAAGTAAGTTTAGATATGGTCTAAATGGTATAACTCTCTACCATTTAATTCACGGTTTAAGTTTAGTGTCAGAAAACCTATCTCATCAACTAAGTGTTTACATGTCGGTTCATTGATTTAAAATAGATTATCAGTTGAATTTAGAAAATCCTCAAAAGCCAGTTTAATGCTGTTCATCTTTTGAAGCCAAAAAAAGTTTAATCCAGAGGCAGTCTTTCATTCTGCACTGATTTATAATTTAGATCAAGGAACTAATTATGTATCTAAAATTTATTAATAAAAATTTATAGTAATAATGAGAGTTAAATTTATGGGAAATTATATAACTCAGAATGTTAAGGTAACTTGGAAATTCTTAATCTAAATTAAATATCTTTTTATTTCTTACTTGTCCTGTTTATTAAGAGAAAAGAAAATTTTAAGGAGTTGCCACTATTTCTTTGTCTTTGAAAGTGGAATGTTTATTCATCCTTATTTGTATACTTAGAAGACATTGTATTGGCCTGGCGCAATGGCTCATGCCTATAATCCCAGCACTTTCGGAGGCTGAAGCAGGCAGATCACTTAAGACCAGGAGTTTGAGACCAGCCTGACCAACATAGTGAAACCCCATCTCTACTAAAAATACAAAAATCAGCCAGGCATGGTGGCGCGCATCTGTAATCCCAGCTACTCTGGTGGCTGAGGCGTGAGAATCGCTTGAACGGGGGGAGGCGGAGATTACAGTGAGCTGAGATCCTGCTATTGCTCTCTAGCCTGGGTGATAGAGCGAGAGACTGTGTCTCAAAACCAAACCAAAATAAAACATTGTATATGAATAATTTTTATAGCTTGTTATATGACTTTTAAAATGTAAATATATATCAGGTACCTTGTAGCTATAACAAGAAATGATATCTCTAAAATATGCACTGTTAGTTTGTAGTAGAATCTATTAAATGTCTAAATTTCTTTTTATTTAAAATAATGCAAAATTGGCACGCTTGTAATCCCAACACTTGGGAGGCCACGGCGGGCGGATAGCTTGAGCTCAGGAGTTCAAGACAAGCCTGGCAACGTGGCAAAGCCACGTCTCTTAAAAAAAAATACAAAGAAATTAGCTGAGTGTGGTGGCACACGCTTATAGTCTTAGCTCCTCAGGAGGCTAAGGTGGAAGGATAGCTTGAGCTCAGGAGTTCAAGACAAGCCAGGCAACATGGCAAGACCACATCTCTAAAAAAAAAAAAATACAAAGAAATTAGCTGAGTGTGGTGGCACATGGTTATAGTCTCAGCTCCTCAGGAGGACATGGTGGGCGGATAGCTTGAGCTCAGGAGTTCAAGACAAGCCTGGCAACATGGCAAAGCCATGTCTCTTAAAAAAAAATACAAAGAAATTAGCTGAGTGGTGGCACATGCTTATAGTCGCAGCTCCTCAGGAGGCTGAGGTGGGAGGATAGCTTGAGCCCAGGAGGCAGAGGTTTCAGTGAGCTGAGATCATGCCACTGCACTCCAACCTGGGCGACAGAGCCAGACCATGTCTCGAAACAAACAACAGCAACAACAAAAATTATACAAAGTTTAGTTAGAAGCTTTCTCAGCAAGCAAAACCTTTTCTCTGATAATAAAATTCGAAAGATGGAGGGAGAAGGCAAAATAGCAGACTTTGTAAACTTAGGGCATCACATTTGTCTTGAATTATTGAGATACTTGTTCTTCACTACACCTTGCACATATCACCATGTATATATGACTTTCAAAGTAAAATAGAATAATTAACATCAATTGAGGCCAGGTGTGGTGCCTTCCATCCCCAAGGAATACAAAATGAATGAAGTCTAAGATACAGGTGATTTGGTATAAGGAAAAGAGGACTGGGGAGGAGGGCAATACTGACTAAAGAGGGAAAATGGCAGAAGGAAAGAAGAACTTCTGCATTGTACAAATATCCTGGCTTTTCAAACTCAGAGTTGAGATAGAGTTGAAGTTTCTGTCTTAAAACCAAGCAGGTTCAGTGGCTCACGCCTGTAATTCCAACACTTGGGGAGGCCAAGGCAGCCAGATCACGCGATCAGTAGTTCGAGACCAGCCTGGCCAACGTCGTGAAACCCCATCTCTACTAAAAATACAAAAATTAGCCAGGTGTGGTGGCGGATGCGTGTAATCCCAGCTACTTGGGAGGCTGAGGCTGGAGAATCGCTTGAACCCGGGAGGCAGAAGTTGTAGTGAGCTGAGATTGCACCGCTGCACTCCAGCCTGGGCAACAGGGCAAGACTCAGTCTCAAAAAAAAAAAAGCATTGCTTTTATCTTCTAAAATATCCAGAGGAAGACTATCATGAGATGTAACAATTCTGTTTACTTCTAGTTGTAGAAGTGGAAAAGAAACTATTCCAAGAATTAAGGTAGATTGGTAATCATATTACTTAGCAGTTACTGTGAAAACACTGTACTAAGCTCTTTTTATGGAATACCTCACTTTACAGTAACCTATGTGGTAACTGCTATTATGCTTCCTGTAATAGAAATGAGATAACAAATCCTAAGTTGCTACCTCTCCAAGGCTACTTCAACAGATCAAAAGGTGAACTTCAAAACAGGAATGTATTGAACACCTACTCTACACTCAGTGATCAAGCTTCATGTATACTTGGCACTTCAGCAGACTTTAGATAATACGATTGATAACATTCATAAATAAACCATCTCCTGTAATAACTCTGGTAAAACTTTACCTCTGAATTAATTCATTTCAAAAACAGTTCATGCTCATTGCTGGGTGAAAAAAGAAATGATACAGAAACATTGCAGAAAGGGTATTTTCGCCTACTAACAATGCTTTTCCCAAATCCTTTTTAGTGACATACTGTGAACAGTTTGATGGTTTTCCTTACAAATCTTTATATGTGCATGTCTGTGTGTGTATTTAACGTGCATGTCTTATTCTGTTATAAATAGCATCACACTATATATATTACTTTTTTTCATAATAAACCTTGGGAAAATGTTTATATCAGTATATATAGAGTTTACTTTTGAATAACTGATATTTTTTAAGTTACTGTCTAAAAATATAAGTAATAGGTCAGGTAGTCAGATAACACAGATACTACTAAAAGTGCTTAAGAACTATAAAATCTCACTCCTCTGTGATAACTACTATCAACAAAAAGTACCTTTTTGGCTAGGTGAGGCGGCTCATGCCTATAATCCCAGCACTTGGGGAGGCTGAGGCAAGTGGTTGGCTTGAGTCCAGGAGTTTAAGACCAGCCTGGGCAACATGGTGAAACTCTGCCTCTACAAAAAAAAAGTACAAAAATTAGACAGGGCACAGTGGCTCATGTCTGTAATCCCAGCATTTTGGGAGGCCAAGGCAGGTAGATGCTTGAGTCCAGGGGTTTGAGATCAGCATGGATAACATGGTGAAACTCCATCTCTACAAAAAAAAAAGGGGGGGGGGGCCAGGCATAGTGGTACACACCTGTGGTCCCAGCTATTTGGGAGGCTGAGGTGGGAGGATGAAGAGCCCAAGTGGCAGATTGCAGTGAGCCAAGATCGTGACACTGCACTCCAGCCTGGGTGACAGAGTAAGACCCTGTCTCAAAAACAGAACAAAACAAAAATTGACTGGGCATGGTGGTGGGTGCCTGTAGTCCCAGCCACTCAGAAGGCTGAGATGGGAGGATTACTTGAGTCCACCAAGGTCAAGGCTACAGTGAGCTGTGATTCAGTCTGGATGACAGAGCAAGATCTGTTTCCAAAAAAAAAAAGTACCTTTTTATAAATAATATCTTCAGAATACCGACTCTTAGTTCAGAGTATATATATGATGGGACTGCTAAAACTCTCAGTGAATATTAACTGTCCAGAAACTGCTTGGCTTCAACCATGTTTTCATATATTTGGTCTCTATCGTAAATTAACATGGGCTGGTCTTACTAAATACGTCTCCACAAGGGGATTATTTGATATATTAAAAGACTGAGCTCTGTTATGATTCTTGGCACTAAAACATTTTTATTTATCTCATACTTAGTTATTGACATTTATGTTTATAAAACGTCTGACAAATATTATACGTGTCATAAAATTTACAGGTGAAATATACATACATCTGAAAGTAGTGCCAAAAAACTGAAAATATATTTGCACACTTAAATGTCTTTGTTTCTAGCGATATTCATCTTCAGCCTGAAGTGGTTTGTTTGGTTTTTATATTGGGTTTTCATTGTCAGTGTTCCTTTCTAATTGAAGTTTATGTTGTTTACATTAAAGAACAATGCTGAATTTTGAAACCAATTCACTAAATTATCTCTGGAAAATACATGGACATTACCTTGTGTTTCTAAATCTTTTGACATCTGAGCTTGTGTCTATTATGAGCAGTCAGAAATTTTTCTAAGCTAAACTGCATGATTAGTTGTTATTCTTATGCCTCATCTTAAACCCTAGATTGATAGTTTTTTGTTTATAAGTATGAACAGTAAAAATAGTAAGAAGCTAAAGTTTTCCATGGTGTGAACACCACTTCTAAACTACATTTTGATGTCAAATTTTTAGAGGCAGTAGATTAAATAAAAGTAGATGGATACAGTATTAGAAATCTGATCATCACATTAGGTCTGTAAACGTGAGAACAGCTGCTGTCCTAGTTTTCAAGCAAATGAAGGTAACAGTGGGACATTATTGGGCCTAAAAAAGATATAGCCTATCAACTCAAGCCCCTTTGTATAGAGTTAGCACCATGTTTCCTATACTCACTCATTTAACAAACACTTATTGAGCTCTTACTGTATGCCAGATCCTGAGATTAAAGTAATGAAAATGATAGTCCATCAGTCTGGCCAACATGGTGAAACACTGTCTCTACTAAAAATACAAAAATTAGCTGGACATGGTTGTGGGCACCTGCAATCCTAGCTGCTCAGGAGTCTGAGGCAGGAGAGTCGCTTGAACCCGGGAGTCGAAGGCTGCAGTGACCTGAGATCATGCCACTTCACTCCAACCTGGCAACAGAGCGAGACTCTGTCTCTACAAAAAAAAAGAAGAAGAAAAGAAAAGGATAGTCCAGTGTTAAGTACCGATAGGCAGCTACAGTGTGAGTAGTCTAATAGAACACTGGATGCTGGGGGAGTACCTAGGAGGGCAAGAAGCCCCAGACCCCAGTATGGAGGGGGAGGGCAGGAGAACATTATCAGAAACTTCCCAGAGAATGAGACCTGGAGAATGAGTAGGAGTTAAGCAAAGATTGGAGGTGAAAGGAAGCGTATCAGGCAGCAGGAACTGGCCTAGAGAAAAATGAGAGCTAGGCCTTTTTGGCTGGAAAGGCTGGGGTTGCCAAGAGAGGTATGGCAAGAAATGAGGCAACAGAGGCAAATGGCTCTAAGATAATTCAGTATACTAAACTGAGACAATTGGCTTTATCCTCACTATGGTAAATCTTGTGGCCTGATTACATTTGTATTTTCCGAAAGCTCTCTTTGGCTGCAGCATGCAAAGACCATAAGAAATGTTCTAAAAATAGTGGGGGTTTTAAAAGTACATACATTCTGCTGTAAGTAGATGAAATCTGTAAATTTTATATGAGAATTACTAATTCTTTTTTTTTTTTTTTTTTTTTTTTGAGACGGAGTCTCACTCTGCCGCCCAGGCTGGAGTGCAGTGGCCAGATCTCAGCTCACTGCAAGCTCCGCCTTCCGGGTTCACGCCATTCTCCTGCCTCAGCCTCCGGAGTAGCTGGGACTACAGGCGCCCGCCACCTCGCCCGGCTAGTTTTTTGTATTTTTTTAGTAGAGACGGGGTTTCACCGTATTAGCCAGGATGGTCTCGATCTCCTGACCTCGTGATCCGCCCGTCTCGGCCTCCCAAAGTGCTGGGATTATAGGCTTGAGCCACCGCGCCCGGCCAGAATTACTAATTCTTTTTAAAAGTTTTATGCTGTATGTAATCATTTGTTCAGGAGAATTTGTGGAGCACCTGTTCTTTTTCAGGCACTGTTGTCAAGCACTTTACTCATGTTGTCCTCTATGGTAGGTTTTTCCTCCATTTACAGCTGAACTGGGGATTGAAAATATTGTCACTCACCTAAGTGCTGGGATTACATGCCTGAGCCACTCTGCATGGCCAAGACTATTAAAAGGGACAGAAACTTGAAAGATATGCTTCTATATGGATAAATAATCTTGTACCACATGATGATGTTTCAGTCAAGAGCAGACCACATGTACAACGGTGGTCCTATAGGGTTATAAAATACGTATTTTCACTGTACCTTTTTAATGTTTAGATGTGTTTAGATGAACAAATACCATTGCATTACCATATCACAGCTAGAAAGTGTTAAGGCCAAGATTTGAATCCTGGTCCCTGTGATTCCAGAGCTACTCTTTCCCAGGTAGGGGGAAGAGGGAATATGATCTCTGAGAAGAAATCATCTGTGAGGTGCACTGTTTTGAAGGGAGCACATGATCATATGTAAGAGGTAACCAACCAGAAGATATCAGAAAGTTTTCTGAAAAACATTTTTTTTTTTTTTTACATATGGAGTTTCAGCCTTGTTGCCCAGACTGGAGTGCAATGGCGCGAACTCAGCTCACTGCAACCTCCACCTCCTGGGTTCAAGCGACTCTACCTCAGCTTCCCAAGTAACTGGAATTACAGGCGTCTGCCACCATGCCTGGCTAATTTTTTGTATTTTTAGTAGAGATGGGATTTCACCATGTTCGCCAGGCTGGTCTCGAACTCCTGACCTCAAGTGATCCACCCACCTTGGTCTCCCAAAGTGCTGGGATTACAGGCGTGAGCTACCACGCCTGGCTGAAAAACATAATTACATAACTGTACTCCTAAAGCTTTGGTTTTTCCCTTCAATGATATTCTTTAATGCCATTATAATAATTTACTATTCATCACTAGTGGGGTAATGGTCTAAGGATAGTAAACAAAGTATAGGTGTAAATGGCTAGCTTTTGTTTTCAAAGAGTTGTGAACTGCTGAATTTTTCACCTACTGAGTAGGAGGATTGTTGTTTTTTTGTTTTGTTTTTGTTTTTTTTTTTTTTTGCGGATCATGAGATCAGGAAATCGAGACTGTCCTGGCTAACATGGTGAAACCCTGTCTCTACTAAAAATACAAAAAATTAGCCGGGCATGGTGGCGGGCACCTGTAGTCCCAGCTACTCGGGAGGCTGAGGCAGGAGAATGGCATGAACCCGGGAGGCGGAGCTGGCAGTGAGCCGAGATCGGGCCACTGTACTCCAGCCTGGGCGACAGCGTGAGATTCCGTCTCAAAAAAAAAGTATTGTTTTTATTTAACATTTTAATAAATCTATGACAGGAAATTATACATTTGGGTTGTCACTGTTTCTATTCTCATTACAGATGTTTGACTTGCCCTACTCTCTTCAAACTACGCTCCCTCTTTTCCCCTTTGCACACCCTGCAAATCCTGTGCTTGTTTTGGTGGTAGAATACATGAGTACAGTGGGTACCCTTATCAGGGAACTTTGATTATAGTAATAGCTGTCATTTAACATTTACCATAAGGTAAGCATTGGACTAAGAGCTGTGTGCATATTATTTAATCCTCAAAGTAACCCCCCTAGGGTAGATGGTATTATCCACATTTTTCAGATAAGGAAACAGGCAGAGATTTCACACATCACACAGCTAAAGAGAATTGGAATTGGGTTTCTGGTCAGTCCAACCCTGGTGGTATATCCTTTATCTCTCTTCCAGCAGGATGCCTGAATATAAAAATGTGTTCAGTTTCAGAGTTCAGGCATCCTGTAGGTCCCAGAGTTAGCTCCCCCTGCATTACAGTAGAGGGCTATATGTGGTGTCTTTGTGCAGAGAACCGACATTCCCATGAATGCTTTCCCTTCATTATGCTATTCTCATTACCCCCCACACTTAAATGTAAACATTTTAAATGCTGTATTAAATAACACTAATTTATGAAGTAAACATTAAAGAAATATCAATCTAGTCAATTAAGTACCTTAAGAATTATTAATGTGAGCCGGGCGTGGTGGCTCACACCTGTAATCCCAGCACTTTGGGAGGCCAAGGTGGGCAGATCACCTGAGGTCGGGAGTTCAAGACAGGCCTGGCCAACGTGGTGAAACCCTGTCTCTACTAAAAATACAAAAATTCTCTGGGCATGGTGGTGCGTGCCTGTAATCCCAGCTACTCGGGAAGCTGAAGTGAGAGAACTGATTGAACCCAGGAGACAGAGGTTGCAGTGAGCTGAGATCATGCCACTGCACCCCAGCCTGGGTGACAGAGTGAGACTCCCATCTCAAAAACAAAAAAAAATTATTATTAATCTGTGTGTGTGTGTCATGGCTTGAAGAGAAATCGTTCATGAATTGTCTGTATGCTTTAGCCTCCTCTACTAAGTTACTAAAGTTATTCCCTAGAAGTTTTCGGCTGCTTTTCCAGCTTTGTCTGCTTTTGTCTCTCGCACAACTTGTCAGAAGCTATAAGAATAAAGAACATAAACATTGTGTACCTTTTCACACACATGCAGCATGAATCTCAGTGATTGCCTCTTTCCCATTAGAAGGGATTAATGTTCTCCAGGTAGACAGCCTTCTCATTTCCTTTCCAGTATTCTCTTGGTTTTGTAGTCGGTGATTAATTTTTTACAGAGCACTAAGGAAAAGAACTTCTGGCAGCTTCCATAGCCTTGTGGTACTTTTTTTAAATTTAACTTTTAATAGGTAATAAATTCACAAGGAACAGAATTCAACATGGTATTCAGTAAAGAGTCCCCCGCCCTTCCAGCTTTGTTCCCCCAGCCACTCAATTGCCCTTGACAGAGGCAACCAGTGTTACAGGTTCCTGTGTACCCTTCCAGATAGATAATCCAGAAATTGTCTCAGAACATAACCTAAAATGTATTGAAAGGGAGCAGAAAAAGATATTTAGATTGGAAGTATAGTATTAGTAATGCCTGACTGGCATTTAGCTCTTGCAGGAAAAGCTTGTAAGACTTTTTTTGAGACAAGGTCTCGCTCTGTTGCCCAGGCTGGAGTACTGCAGTGGCATGATCACAGCACACTGCAACCTTGACCTCCCAAGCTCAATCAATTCTCCCACCTCAGCCTACCAAGTAGCTGGGACTGCAGGCATATGCCACCATGCCTGGCTAATTTTTAAATTTGTTTTTAGAGACTGGGTCTCACGCTGTTGCCCAGGCTGGTCTTGGACTCCTGGGCTCAGGAGATCTGCCCCGCCTAAGCCTCCCAAAGTCCTGGGATTACATGCGTGAGCCACCATGCATGGCCAAGACTATTAAAACAGACAGAGATTTGAAAGATATGCTTCTTTGTGGATAAATGGTCATGTACCACATGATGATGATTGAGTAGGCAGCAGACCACATGTACAACAGTGGTCCTCTAAGGTTATATAATAATGTACTTTCACAGTACCTTTTTGATGTTTAGATGTGTTTCAGTGAACAAATACCATTGCATTACAGTTGCCTACAGTATTCAATACAGTGACACACTGTGCAGATTCGTAGCCTATGAGCAATGGCCTATGTACTGTGTACCCTAGGTGTGGAATAGGCCTTATACCATCTAGGTTTGTGAACATACACTGATGTTCGCACGATGAAGAAATTGCCAAACAATGCTTTCCTCAGATGGTATTCCTGTTAAGTGACCACTGTTAAGCAACTTTAAGACTATACTCTGTATTGTGCCTCTTTACCCAACAGGGACAGTCAAATTCCAAATATTAGCTACAACGATATAAGAAACAAAACAGAAAAAGACAACTTTTAAAATTTTTTTGCCAAACTATAATGCATCCTTGCCTAAAATATAAATTATATTCCACTCCTCAGAGAAGTGGTAAAGTTAGATGTGTTCTGAGAAAAGAACGCTGAAGAAGATAAAAGGAATAAGGGTACTAAGCAAACTGAAGTGATTGGGATTGTCCAGTCTGTCAGAAAGTATATTACTAAGGTGGCCATAAATGTAGTACAACCAGTAGACCCTAAGGTAAACCCTAATCTCCATTTTCTGGTATTCACACAGTAGTGGGTTATATGTAGGTTCTATCCCTTGCCATTCTCACTCCACCTGAGAATTTAGGTAGCCCCCCCCATTGTGTACCATAGCCTTTCGTACACCCCTTTTGTAGTACTTACTACATAGAGGTGAGATTGCCTACTTCCTTTTCTACCTTTCTAGAACATTGTTAGCTTCTTGAGATCAAGAGCTGATTTATCATTGTATCCCTCACATATAGTACAGAGCCTGCACAAAGCTCAATTTTTTTTTAATGAAAGTCTAGAAAGGTAATCTGGAATCCAGGGCTGGTTGGCCCATTAGTTTGGCCAAAATCTAGAGTGGCAATTAAAAATAACATTATATCTTGTAGACCAGTGTCAAGACTGGAGATATTTGTATCTCCTCTTAGCCTGGGTTCTCTCCAAAAAGTAGAGTCTCGTATAAGGACTTGCAAGCAAATAGTTTATTTTGGGAAGTTCTCCCAGAGAATGAGTGAGTAACTGATTAGTGAAATGGAAAGAGAGCAAGCCAGTGCAAGCAGGTGTTCTGAACTGATCACTGCTATGGTCAGTTGGGCATAATCCTACTGGAACTCACTGATCAGCCATGTGGAATGTACTTCAGGATCGTCTTCCAGAGGGAAGAAAGAGGGGACATTTACCTACCAGCCTCCATCCCTCCACTGGAAAAGTGTTTCCAATAGAGTGTTCACTCCCTTGCATCTCATGGTTTGCATATGGACGGGTGCCTAGCAGATTCCCAGAGGTGCCGACTCCAAGGGTCAGAATTTTCACAGCAGACAATGAAAGATACAAAGGTACAGCTGAGGCAGGGTGCTGTAACTGGGCTGCTCTGGTGAAAGGCAGAGAGGTTGTGCAGTGGGCACAAGAGTTGCTTAATTTAGTCTGCTTATTGCATCACTCATATCAGTTCGTGTGCTCCATCATCACCGAAGCTTCAAGATGGTGGCCAGCCACAGCTCTTCAAAAGACTCAATCAGGGAAGAGGATGGGATTAGCCACAGTCCAGCTGCTACAGCTGGCTGGAAGTTTCATCTGATATTTTCATGATCACTCATCCAAATTCAATCAGGGAAGCTGAGCAACTCTGACTTACAGGATAAGGGAATTATTCTAGGAATTGGACCTTAAACAATTGAAGGAGAAGCTGGGGAAGTAAGTCCCAAAGGGAGAATAGGATCCAGAGGAGTTACCAGCCAGTCAACCTGAGAAGCCAAGCGCATCCAGCCACCAAAGTGGGACTGCAAAGGGCAAGCTCATGGAGAATGGTTGTTGTGTCTGGATCTGCAGCCATGTATCTGGGGATGGGCACAGGGCCAGTGTTGGTCAGCAAGGCTGCAGTTGGAAGAGCTGGATGCAGAGCAGAGGAAAAACTAGGGTCCCCTGGCACCTCTGCAACTAGCGGTCACCACATCACAGTGACTTTTAGAGAGTAATGGGCACTGCCTCTTGTCTGCCTTCCAGATTTCACACATTTCTCTTGGCCAACTGTGACTTGGAACCATATAGGGATGGAGACGGTGGGGAAACAATTATCATCATAATGTCCTTCTTCCCTCACCCAAACTAGATTGTCGTCATTCTTTGCCACTACCTCAGCAGGCCTAGGCAGCCTACCAGGTGTGATCCAGACCTTCATCCCAGAGGTATTTGAGCTCTTAGTTTCTTTGTCAGTAGTTGCTACAATCACTAGGTCTCTGTTATCCCTCAGCAAAGAAGCACCGGAAGATGCTGCAGTGAATCCCCTGGGTTCTGAATGAACTGCTATTGTATTGCCACAGACATTGCATGTCGTCCAACACAGTATCCACTTGTACAAGTGTACCTTCAGGACCTGCCAGTGCAGATAGCCAGGTCTTATAATTCTTTGGGTGTCTACACTCTTGCCTCCCAGAACAGGGACTGTATTTTCCCAGTCAGACTGTGCTGGGGACATGATCCTCATTATTGGTTTGGAGGTAGAGAAGGCAGGAACTGATCTTAAAGAGAACAAGCATTATCTTTTCAGGCACCTGCAGGGTCTCCAGATGAAGGAGGCTGCTGCTTTCTAGTAAGGAGTTGGGGGAGCTGCTTCTCCTAGCCCAGAAAATTCAGGTAAATCTTGGGGTTTAATATTCTCAGCTAAGCCACCCAAATATCCCCATTTCAGGTTTCTGTGTCCAAGTGTTCCTACCCGGACCCAGATTTTATCATAGAATACCTGTCGAGGCTTTCTTTCATATCTTCTTAGTAGTTATAATATCCTTAAAATTAAGTCTTGAGCCTGAATTTTGGCATTCTGCCCTGCAGCTGCAAGAAATAGGGTCTTTTCAGACACTGACCTGGAAGTCTTCAGACTTTGAAGAATGCCTAGATTTAAGGGTTGGCTAACCTGAGGTCATTCTTTGTTCATGGCCTGTAAAGCTGTTAATCCAGCCAGTATCTAGGCCTTATAATCATTAATGTTTCCATTCCATTCAAGTGCCACCATGATTGGTGATCTGATACTTTATCTGCCACATATACCTCATTTTAATCTGCTCCTAGTGTTGTCATGCTACTTACGTACAGGGGTTATCACCATGCCACCTACCAGGAGGAATGGGAGGGGGAAACCTTTTGCCATTCGGTCAATGAGTAAGGGAGATCTAGAATCTCATTCAAGAACCTTGTTTTCTAGGGCCATTTCTGTTACTAGCTATCCTTGCTGGGTGTCTCCTCCCATTCCTCACAATCCCTGCTGAAAGCACATCCCAAATCAAAGGCTTACATGCAGGTCATTTATTCAGTAAGTATCCCATGAACCATGAATAGGAGTGAGGGGGAGCACTACAGCAGTGGGTCGTTGAGCTGGTCACCACTGCAGACACCTGGGTTTAGACTCCTCTTCAGAATTGTCCTCCTGAGAAATAGTAGAGAGGAGCATTCATCCAACCAGCTCTCAGAGTCACAGCATCTAAGGACCGACAGTGCAGAACACTGAGGTGCAGGTTGACTTGTCTTCTCACCCTTATATCTGACACTCAGTTTTTGCTTTGGATTAGGAATTCTTGGTTGCCTTTTAAAAATAGATTTGTAGGTATGATGTGATGATAGTGCTGTTTTAGAAAACTTAAACCTTTCAGTAGTGTGCTCTGTATGCATTGGAATCCTGGGTGGAGAGAGACAGTAGGAAACTTTTCAGTAATTGGTATGTGAGATGCTAAGGATTTGAACAAAGGTGGTGGTCTAGTGGGAATGGAAGAGAGGCTCATTGAAGGATGTTCTGAAGGACAAATCTGTAGGACATATTGACTGGTTAGACATTGAGGTCAAAGGAGGCCAGAAAGGGAGAGTAGAAATTTAAGATTTCTAGGGTATTGGGTAGACACATTGCTCCCCAGTTTCCAACATAATCCTCAGAACTTCAGATTCTTTCAGCTGACATGAGGAAATAAGACTCACAGGATGTAGGTGTTTTTTTTGTTTGTTTTTGAGACAGAGAATCTTGTTCTGTCACCCAATCTGGAGTGCAGTGGTGCAGTCAGTCTTGGCTCACTGCAACCTCTGCCTCCCAGGTTCAAGCGATTCTCCTGCCTCAGCCTCCTGAGGTCCTGAGTAGCATTTTTAGTAGAGATGGGGTTTCACCATGTTGGTCAGGCTGGTCTCAAACTCCTGACCTCATGGTCCACCTGTCTCGGCCTCCCAAAGTGCTGGGATTACAGATGTGAGCCACTGCACCCGCCCACAGGATGTTGTTTTTGTTTTGTTTTGTTTTGTTTTTTTGAGACAGGGTCTCACTCTGTCATTCAAGCTGGAGTGCAGTGCCATCTCTTGGCTCCCTGCCACCTCTACCTCCCAGGCTTAAGCGATCCTCCCACCTCAGCCTCCTGAGTAGCTGGGACTACAGGCATGCACCACTACACCCACCTAATTTTTGTATTTTTTGTAGAGACAGGGTTTCATCATATTGCCCAGGCTGGTCTCGAACTCCTGAGCCCAAACGATCCACCCGTCTTGGCCTCCCATAGTGCTGGGATTTCAGGTGTGAGCCATCGCACCCAGACAGGATGTATTTTAAGCTGGCACAGGCTGAGTGAGGACCGAGAATTAGTGATGCAGCTGCCTGAATTTAAAACCTAGGGTCTTTCACTTCCTGCCACACTCACTTCCTTTATTTCTTAATTTCTTTTCCCAGGATTCTGAATCAGTCATATACTGGTTAGTAAGAAAGAATTGAAGCAACTTTTCTCTCAAGCCTGTTTGTACTTCAAGTCTTATTTCTAACTCTGGTGCCTCTGAAGAGTCACCACGCCAAGTCTAAGGCTGGCCCTCCTCTAAACTTACGGTCTTGTTTTATGTTGCATGGCAAGCTGTAATCTCCCTGTTCCTTTTTCCCTTCCCCATTGCCTCTTTCCTCTTTCCTCTTTCCACCCCAACCTCAGTATGAATCTGGAAGCCGTTTATACATTTCCTGATGGACATGAGCCAGTGGAAAGGTTTCCCACTGGTATTGGTGAAACAAGTAGGGTGGCATTGTAGGAATAATAAGTAAGGGGGAAACAAAGATCCTGACAGTGTATTCAGGAGAACTGTCAACATTGAGGCTTTTTTTTTAGTTACCAGAGGAACAAACATGAAGAGGAGAAACAAAAAATGATAATAAAAACAGAAAGTGATCCTGTTTAACATGCAGCAATACAGTCATTTGTGTTACTGAATTTCAGATTGATTTGTTAGCTCTTTATGTCTCAGCCTTCAGCCTTGGTCATTCATTCATATTAGTTATGTGACTCAATTTTTTGAGGGAAGGTATTTTTGCTCACATTAAGGATTAGAAAGAAAATATCCTAGTAAAAGAGAATAGAGGAAAGGATTAAATAAGTAGATGGTGGATCTGTATAAGTAACAGAAATTGTAAGAAGTTGACTTTGTACTACCTGCCAGCCTCCCAACAGCATCATTGAAAATCTGTCTGAGCGGAATATATTGGTGCCTTTTATCCATTAAATGCCTTGGCTGCAGGTGGAATTTTTCTGTTACCAGGAAATTGTTAATAAAAGCTTCATTTCTTTTTTTTTTTTTTTTTTTTTTTGAGACAGAGTCTCACTCTGTTGCCCAGGCTGGAGTGCAGTGGCACGATTTTGGCTCACTGCAACCTCTGCCTCCTGGATTCAAGGGATTCTCCTGCCTCAGCCTCCCGGGTAGCTGTGACTACAGACACATGCCACCACACCCAGCTAATTTTTGTATTTTTAGTAGAGACTGGGTTTCGCCATGTTGGCCAGGTTTGTCTTGAACTCCTGACCTCAGGTAATCTACCTGCCTCAGCCTCTTAAAGTGTGGGATTACAGATGCCCACCACCACGCTTGGCTGTTAATAAAAGCTTTTGGCCAGGCACAGTGGCTCACGCCTGTAATCCCAGCACTTTGGGAGGCTGAGGTGGGTGGATCACCTGAGGTCAGGAGTTCAAGACCAGCCTGGCCAACATGGCAAAATCCTGTCTCTATTAAAACTACAAAAAGTAGCTGGGTGTGGTGGTGGGCGCCTGTAATCCCAGCTACTCAGGAGGCTGAGGCAGTAGAATTGCTTGAACCCGGATAGCTGAGGTTACAGTGAACTGAGATCACACCACTGCACTCCAGTCTGGCAATAAGAGTGAAACTCCATCTCAAAAAATAAAAAAAGTTTTTGAGTTGATCTAAAAATACCTAACTGGTTTATTAGTCAACCATTGCTGCGTAAGAAACAACCTGAGAACCTCAGTGGTATATCACAATGAACATTTATTTCTCATAAGTTTCTGGGTTAGGTGGGGCATTTCTGCTTCAGTTTGCAGCAACTGGGACCTCTCTCATTGCTACTCTGAGTCAGCAGGGGTGGCTGTGTTCCCAGGGCTGCTCATTCTCCTCCTGGGACCAATAAGCTAGTCACAGTGCGCTCTTCACATGGTAGGAGGTAAGGCCAGCCCCGTTCCCAGAAGAGGAAAGGGACTCTAGACAGAGCCGTACTATTCAAAGCACGTCTACAGTGAGTGAGCTAGGTACAGAAATTAACAGCAAGCATTTAGAAACTTTAAACAGTTGCCACAATATTCAAGAGGTGTTTTAGCTGAATTTTACTAAAGTATTGGTCCAGGACACATTGGAAATTTAAAAAGAAAGAAAAAACTGTAGCATGACTCACGATAATTTGCAAAGTGTGGAGAGAGAATACATGACATTCTGCTCACTAGAACTGACTCCCTGTACTGCCCATGAGTAAGCATTGTGATCTGCACGTGTGTCATGGGTTTGTGTTAGGATCACTTTTTCACCAAGAGTCTGATCATCTTTGAGTGTGCTGATGGTTTTGGACCTACAGGACTTGTCCATTACCAAGGATGTGGCACCATGTAAAGCCTCCCAGCACCCGCTTGTTGGCCTTTCCCTGCCAGCATCCCTTCTGCCTTGCTGGTATATTTACATTTTCATTCCAATATTGATAACCTTGACAAAGTCTTATTATCATTAATTGAAATCCTTTACCATCAGATTAAAACATTAATTTTGACATTACCAACATTCCCGTTGTTTACCTGTCTTCCTTTTACATTTTTGAGTTAATATCACCATGTTTAGTATATTTATAAGGTACTTTCTGCTCGTGAGAGAGGTAGTTCTAAATAAGTTCTAATGAGCAGTGATTAGTAAAAGTCCTAAGTTAGGGCTGGGTGCAGTGGCTTACGCCTGTAACTCTAGCACTTTGGGAGGCCAAGGCAGGCAGATCACCTGAGGTCAAGAGTTCAAAACCAGCCTGGCTAGCATAGTGAAACCCCGTCTCTACTAAAATACAAAAAACTAGCTGGGCATGATGGTGGGTGCCTTAATCCCAGCTACTCGGGAGACTGAGACGGGAGAATCACTTGAACCCAGGAGATGATGGTTGCAGCGAGCCAAGATCGCACTACTGCATTCCAGCCTGGGCGGCTGTGCAAAGCTGTGTCTCAAAAAAAAAAAAAACCTAAGAGGCATAAAAAGCAGGAAGAGGGGGACCGACCTTTTGGGAGGGAAAGGAAGGATATGTTTTGGTAGGACTTGGCTTCTTCCTAGATGTGTAACCTTGGGTAACTTATTTAATCTTCGTGAGCCTTAGTTTTCTCATCTATAAAATGGGGATGATAATGGTAATAATAATACAACCTCCTTTGAGAAGAAGTGCTAAAATTAAATATTCTAAAGCAAGCAATTAGCACAGAGCCTGGTACATATACATAATAAGTTTTCAAGAGTGTTAGTTACTATTATTTGCTTTTAATTATCTACTAGGTGCCAGACACTATAGAATCAGATAAGATGGGGCCTTTACTGAAAAGAAGCTTAGTCTGGTGGAAGAGTCAGACAAATATATATAAGAAAGATATAGTAGTATGAGAGTTTTGTGCTGTTATAGACAAACACAGGGTACCAGAGAAACTTTTAGGTAGGAGGAACACCTGACCTAAGGCTTTGAGGAGCAGTATCAAAGTAGGCTCTTAAAAGAGGCAGCATCTAAGCTGAGACTTAAAGATGCAGAGAAGTTAAGAAAAAGAGTTAGGGGCATTTCAGAAAAGTGGAACAACATACGCAAAAGCCTGGAGGTGCAAGCGTTTGGTGGACTTCTGGGGAATTGGAAGGGACGCAGTATGACTGGGGTGTAGAGTCTGCTCAGTGATGGGCTGGGGAGTAGGCAAGTGCCAGATTATCAAGGGAGATGTAGCTGGGACTTTTTCTTGAAATCATTTGTAGCATGAAGCTATTGAATAATTCGTTAAAGAGGCATATATAATTTACATTTTAAAAGATCATTCTGGCAACAGTACAGAGAGCAGATTAGAAGAGGAGAGACTGGAGGTGGAAATTTTTTTAAAGGCCATTTCAATAATGCAGGGGAAAAGTATCAGGTTCTGAAAAGGAGGTGGTGAAAATTTAGTGGAGATTCTGTGGAGGGGTTGGATTGAAAAGAAGAATGAACAGCATCTGATGACAGATTGGTTATGGGCGTCCAGAGAGGGACCCCATAATAGTACTCAGACCTCTGGTTTTGGTGACTGAAGAGGACCAGATTTCCCAGAGGAAATGAATTGACTTTGGCATTTAAGATGTTTGTGGAAAATCCATGTGAAAGTCAGGTGTGACTGGGAGTCAGCTCAGGCTTGGAGCTATCAACTGGGAAGTCAGGGATATAATGAGATGAAGGCCATGGGGCAGGTGATACCACCAGGCAGTGAAAAGAGCTGGGTATTCAGGGTACTCGGCTTAGGTACTCCAGACTGTTTGAACAAATGTAGAGTGTCGAGAGTATGGTGTGATTTAAATCCCATAACAACCCTGTGAGGTAGGAAACAATCTCAGCTTTGCAGATGAGAACATTTCAGACTCTTAAGAGTTAAGTGATTTGCCTAAAGTGATTTTGCTACTGAGTGGCAGAGCTAGGATTTCGAGTCCAATCTGTCTGATTTTAAAGCCCGTTTTTTTCCCTACTGTATCCTGCTTCTTTGTAAACCTCAGCAGTTTAAATATTTGTGATCATGTTATCTTTCATTCTTTTTCTTCACCTCTGCCAGTATCCTGGTTTAGTAGGATTGTGACACGTCATTTTAAATAACCAGCTTTTCTCTCATTTCCCCTGCTTTACTCCCCAACACATCTATAAGATTGCCTTTCCTATCAGATTGACTCATCCCACTCAATTCTATTCCAATACCCACTTTAAAACAACAGGCCAACAGAGGTCCTCCACCGGCTACTGAATGAGGTCTGTCCTCGTCAGCTTGGCATTCAAGGCTCAAAGGCTCATCATAAAATGATGACTGTTGAAAACTTTCCCATATTTCCCGCTTCTCATCAGCATATCTTCATGCCTTTGGGTGTCATCTATATGTGGATATAAATGTGGTGGTCTCATTGTATTCCTTATAGGGATGTTCTTTTAGTGCTTAGAATAAATATATCTTTTACTTGCTCTGTTACCATCTTTATAAAAACCGGTTTTGTCTTTGTGATGAAATCAGCTTGGACATCTTCTGACCTTAGTTCCCTTTCCAGTGTCAGGGTTCTTTATACTCTATCCCTAATGTGATGAGCCAGCCTCTGCTCTGACACTTTCTAGAAGGTTCCTTTTTTTGATGGGAGAAGAGGATGGAGATTCTAATTGTTAGAAATTTCTTATCATTGAGCCAAAATCTCCCTGCTTTTAACATCTGTCTGTTTCCTGGGAACAACAGATAAATCAGTTATTTCTCCTCTGCCTCATGAAGAGGCATTTAAAGACAGCTCTTATGTCTCTCCTCAGGATTCTCTTACATAACCCAAATAATCTCTTGCTTGGAGCTTTTCTCCTGTGATAAGTTGCAAACTCTCTACTATTCCCTTGCCCTCCTGAGACTCTTGCAGTTTGGTCAGTGCTCATCTAAACTGACCCACGGGGCCCAGAACAACACAGCACTCCACAGAAAGCAGCAACATTAGTCCTTTGATTACAGCTCGATGCTTGTACCTGAAAAGCCTGAGATAGATTCAGATCTATAACACCTATGTCACATTTTGCATTCATTCAGTTAAAAAAAAAAAACCCAGATATTTTATATAGTTCTAGTTAAGCCAACCATCATCTGCTGTGCAGTTGATTTCTTAAATGTAGAACTAATTCTCCTAGTTATATTTCAACTTCATTTTGATCAGTCTTTTTAGGCAATTATGATTCTGCTGTGCAGTGTGGTGTTAACTGTGTTTCCAAGTTTGGGGTTATCTGAAGATTTTGAAACATACTTTCCACATCATTATCCAAGGTGTGTGTTTGTGTGTTTGTTTGTTTGTTTGTTTTTGAGACAGGGTCTCACTCGGTCGCCCAGGCTGGAGTGCAGTGGTGTGATCTCAGCTCACTGCAACCTCCACTTCCTGGGTTCAAGCAATTCTCCTGCCTCAGCCTCCCAAGTAGCTGGGATTACAGGTGTGTGCCACCATACCCAGCTGATTTTTGTATTTTTAGTAGAGATGGGGTTTCACCATGTTGGCCAAGCTGGTCTCAAACTCCTGACCTCAGGTGATCCACCCGCCTCAGCCTCCCAAAGTGCTGGGATTACAGGTGTGAGCCACTGCACTCGGCCCCAAGTTCTTGATAAACATGGCAAAAACCAACTTCCCACTCCACGCATCAAGTATAATCACTGCTATTTATTAATGGTTCTGTTAACCACTGTCCTGTCATCCCATCGCCTGTCTCTTCATCTTATCTGCAAAGATCTCATTTGTACATTCAACGCATTTTTATTTAGCACAAGTGCTAGGAATACATTGAAGATAGCAGTCCCTATCTTGTGGTGCTTACAGCTTAGCAGCATCATGAAATATTTTCTAAATACTTTGTGGAAATCAAGTTATGCGGTTATCTATGATATTTCTCCTCATCTGGTACCATATCAGAAAAGGGAATGAAGGATTCCTTTTTGTAGACACCATATTGCTACTCATTATCTTCTGTCACTTGAAAGTGGGATTTACTCCCTTTGTCTTTACACCTTTCATGGTTTCACAAACAGCTTTGAACTTTAGAAGTCTCTGGAGTTCATTTATACCCTTTCTGTATATCCATATTTTTGGTGGTGTTTGTTTAATTTAATTTTATTTTATTTTGAGACAGAGTCTTGCTTTGTCGCCCAGGCTGGAGTGTAGTGGCACGATTTCGGCTCACTGCAACCTCCACCTCTCGAGTTCAAGCGATTCTCCTGCCTCAGCCTCCCTAGTAGCTGGGATTACAGGATGCCTAACTAATTTTTGTATTTTTAGTAGAGACTGGGTTTCACCATGTTGGCCAGACTGGTCTTGAACTCCTGACCTTAGGTGATCTGCCTGCCTTGGCCTCCCAGAGTGCTCAGATTACAAGCGTGAGCCAGTGCGCCCGACCTGGCGGTGGTGTTTAAACGCCTGTTTTTGTTTGTTTGTTTTCACATTATCAGGATTGTTTTTTGTTTTATAGTAAGCTTAATAAAAAATTTCTGTTCAGCTTTAGGCATTTTCACTCCCATAATCTTTGTCACTCAGATTTTTACTTATATTTTATCTTTATGTTTTGAAATGATCTTTCCTGAGGAGGAGAGTTGAATCTCCTTAGGTTTTCTTTTCTTCCTTGAGTTCTTGAAATGCCATAGTTGCTTTCTCCAGGATCCTGGTCCTTTTCACTTCCTTTTTCAAGTTTGCCAGAATTAAGCTCAGATGTATTTTGTCTGTTTTCTGAAGGATTAAACTGTCAACAATGCAAGGTGCTATGTTTTCATTACAAAGAGTGGATGTCTATATAGCCGGCAGCCCACCTACCTTATTCTGAGGTGTGCGTTCTCTCTTCAGTCAGGTGGCATCCACATCCTTCCTCTAGCCAGTTTCCACCCCTGCAGCCTTTTTGCCTACTCTTCTTTCCCCTTTGGTCCAATGTCTTCCTCTATACTGTCTTACTCACATTGTTGGATTTGCACATAGATGTTTATTATCTTGAACTTGGGAGGATTCTCTGCCTTTTTCTCTAGATCCATCTCTGTAAGGCAGCAGATTTTCTATAGATGCCATAGTCTATTATTAACCCATCCCACCAAGTTTTGGTGATTTTCATGAGATTTTATTTATCTCCTTGAGTTCTTTTTTGCTGTTGTGACTTTTAAATATAGTGCCTAGCACACTAATGTTCAATAAGTAATATTTATGATTAATCTCAAGAAGTATTTGCCTTCTCTTTTAGGCTGTGAGGATATCATTGCTGAGAGCATCTCATTAGATACCTTAATTGCCATCCTCAAGTGGAGTTCTCATCCATATGGCTCTAAATGGGTGCACCGACAAGCTTTACATTTCCTCTGTGAGGAATTTTCCCAGGTCATGACTTCGGATGTTTTTTATGAACTCAGCAAAGACCATCTGCTTACTGCTATCCAGTCTGACTACCTACAGGTAATCATTTAAACACCTCTCAAACTCATTGTCATTCATATGTGCACCAAAAAAATCCGTCTATGCTCTATTACTCTTCCATCTGGGGTAGGGCAGGGGAAGAGAAACAGGCTGTGATCAAACCACACAGGAACTGCCCTCTTCATAGTTGTACAACAAAAGCCTTCTGTCTCACTGGTTCTTCATGTACCCTGCTGCCATGACTCAACATTGAACAAGCCCAGGTCCCAGCCAAATGCACCAAAAAGAGATTGGGGCAGTAGGCAAGGTCAGAAGCACATCCCAACAGTGATTTTCTTGACTTCTATTAATGTAACTTCTGTATAGTGGTTTCTTACTTTTGGTGGAGCATCCCATACTTAGATTGTAGACAGTAGCTTCAGCAGTACAAAGTAAAAATAGTGTTCACTTTCTGATCTGCTCAAATGGTTATCAAAACTCAGTGCATGTATTCTTCCAAAGCATGATAATGTTTTCAACTACTTGTTTTTAAGTAGAAGTAGTTTTTAGCAGATTCTTGTGTTCTTGACTTAAATGTCAATTTAATCTGGAAATTTAAATTAATAATAGATTTTATATATTACAGAAAATACTTGCAGGCAAAGTATATTCAAGCTTAATTTTTTTCCATTGGCTGTATGAATTTTATGCTAAAAACTGTACAACTGTTTTAATGCTATTAAAGACATAAACCCATTGAGCCACTTCCTATTTCTTTGTATTTGTACTAGAAAAAGGATAAAATGCTACCGTTTTAGTCAGAAATGCAGTGGAAAGTTAAATAATACACTCAGCATCTGTGCTTTTCCTTTGTTGCTTTGATTGCAGTACAGATGTCATACTTGGGCTTGATTTATGGAGAATCTTTGTTCATTAACCTTGTCTCATTGTCCTGATCAAAACTGGATGCTGTATGTTTGTGTTAGAAGTTGTTAGTTTTCTTAGATTATTGCTTTAGGAGCTTTGCATTCCTTCTTAGAAAGTATTTAAAAAAAAAAAAAGGCCGGGCGCGGTGGCTCAAGCCTGTAATCCCAGCACTTTGGGAGGCCGAGACGGGTGGATCACGAGGTCAGGAGCTAACATGGTGAAACCCCGTCTCTACTAAAAAAAATACAAAAAGCTAGCCGGGCAAGGTGGTGGGCGCCTGTAGTCCCAGCTACTCGGGAGGCTGAGGCAGGAGAATGGCGTAAACCTGGGAGGCGGAGCTTGCAGTGAGCTGAGATCCGGCCACTGCACTCCAGCCTGGGCGACAGAGCCAGACTCCGTCTCAAAAAAAAAAAAAAAAAAAAAAGAGCAGCCTAGATTTGCTCTAAGATTTTAAATAAAATACAAAGAAATGAGGGATACATTGCCATTTCACAGATTGTGCTTCACCAACCAGTAAAATACCTGTAGAGATTTTAGTTTCTTTTGCAAAAACAAGTTGACTGACTTGTTTTTCCTGTCCCTCCAGGAGTTGGTAGTTACTCTGCCTATACCCTATACTTATACTTTCATTTACTTACCTGTGTTTTCTTCCAAAAGAGAATTTAAGGCAGCTTTATAGAAACCACATAGTAAGATAAAATAAATTTAAAATAGGAAATGGGTTGCTTGAGCCCAGGAGTATGAGACCAGCCTTGGCAACAGGTAGGACCCCATCTCTACAAAAAATTTTTTTAAAATTAGCCACCTGGGAGGCTGAGTTGGGTGGATCACAAGGTCAGGAGATCGAGAGCATCCTGGCTAACAAGGTGAAACCCCATCTCTACTAAAAATACAAAAACCAGGTGTTGTAGCAGGTGCCTATAGTCCCAGGTACCCGGGAGACTGAGACAGGAGAATGGCGTGAACCCAGGAGGCGGAGCTTGCAGTGAGCCAAGATCACGCCACTGCACTCCAGCCTGGGCAACAGCACAAGACTCTATCTCAAAAAAAAAAAAAAAGAAAAAGAAAAAAGAAATTAACTGGGACCACACACCTATAGCCCCAGCTGCTCAGGAGGCTGAAATGGGGAGAATCCCTTGAGCCCAGGAGGTTGAGTACAGCTTCCATGATGGCACTGCTGTACTCCAGCCTGGGCAATAGAGTGCAACTCCATCTCAAAAGGAAAAATTAAAATGAAAAAATAAAATAGGAAGGGAACAGATTACAGAAAAAGAAGATAGAAATGAAATTTAAAAATTTGTTGGGGCTGAGAGTGAGGTTACTGGATAAAATATATGTAATGCAGTCTTGTGTATTTCCTGTCGATGGACCATAGATTTAACACTAAAACTTCAGCCAATGGAAAGAGTGAAACATGGTAAGTTGCATGCTGTATTTCCCACCTACGAAAAGTCCTTAATGAAATTAACCACTTATCTAATTTCACTAAAATAAATATAAACCATTTTTTTTTTACAGGCAAGTGAACAAGATATCCTTAAATATCTGATTAAATGGGGAGAGCATCAGTTGATGAAAAGAATAGCAGATAGAGGTAAGCTCAGAAAATTAGCTTGCGCTAGTTACCTTGTGTAAATTTTTGGTGGTTCTTACATTCCCAGCTTACAGAAATGCATGCCGCACATTAGTCTTGAAAACTGACACTGTTGCCTGGTGAAAATGGAAGTTTTTACCATAGGCAAAATCCTTTAGTGGACAGGGTATAGTTTATTAAAATAAATATAACAGAAAGTCGTATTTTGCAGCTTTAAAAGGATACTTTTTATTATTATGTTCTTAGGTGCTTAATAAAACATGTTGACTGATTCATGGAAGTATTAGAATGAAAAATTTAATATAATTTCATATAATGACTAAAGTGTTACAAAAGCATAATGATGAAAATGTGGAATTAATGTTGATGGTTACACAACAATAAGAGTATAGTAAGAGCCACTGAATGGTATGCTTTAAAATGTTTTAAATAAATTTTGTGTTATATGAATTTTAACCTCAATTTAAAAATACGAGTACAGGCTGACCTGAGGTCAGGAGTTTGAGACCAGCCTGGCCAACATGGCAGAATCCCGCCTCTACTAAAAATACAAAAATTAGTGGGAAGTGGTGGCACATGCCTGTACTCCCAGCTACTCGGAGACGGAGGCGTGAGAATCACTTGAACCTGGGAGGCAGAGGTTGCAGTGAGCTGAGATTGCACTACTGCACTCCACATGGGTGACAGAGCGAGACTCGAAAAAAAAAAAAAGAGTACAAATGAAAAAGCATTCATTGTTTATTTTTAAATGTTGTAGAAAGTAGGCCGGGCGCGGTGGCTCACGCCTTAATCCCAGCACTTTGGGAGACCGAGGCAGGCGGATCACGAGGTCAGGAGATCGAGACCACAGTGAAACCCTGTCTTTACTAAAAATACAAAAACTTAGCCGGGCGCGGTGTCGGGCACCTGTAGTCCCAGCTACTCGGGAGCCTGAGACAGGAGAATGGCGTGGACTCGCAAGGCGGAGCTTGCAGTGAGCCGAGATGGCGCCACTGCACTCCAGCCTGGGTGACAGACAGAGTGAGACTCCGTCTCAAAAAAAAAAAAAAAGTAGGCCAGGCGCAGTGGCTCACGCCTGTCATCCCAGCACTTTGGGAGGCCGAGGCGGGCGAATCACGAGGTCAGGAGATCAAGACCATCCTGGCTAACATGGAGAAACCCCGTCTCTACTAAAAATAAAAAAAATTAGCCAGGCGTGGTGGCGCATGCCTACCTGGGAAGCTGCTACCTGGGAAGCTGAGGCAGGAGAATCACTTGAACCCGGGAGGCGGAGGTTCAAAATTTTGTGTCAAAAAAAAAAGAAATGTTGTGGAAGGTAAAAGAGAAATAAATAATACTTCTGAATGACCTCCCAGTGGGGTCACTGCAGAAGAGAAGGAAGCATCATATGTCGGAGGCTGGGCTTTCAACTTTGGAAATTTATGATTCTACAGCAGTCTTTTGTTTGTGTCTAGGGTTAGCCCACCCACCTGTTCTTCCCTCAAACATCGTCGTGTTCCTTTATGTACTGAACCTAAATTTAAAATTTTTAATTAGAAAAATTAAATACAGATTTCCCTTTTCTATCACCTTTCGATAGCTTTATTTAGATATAATTTACATATCTTAAAGTTCACTGGTTTAAAGTGTTCAAGTCAGTGGATTTTAGTACATTTACAGAGTTGTTTTGTCACATTTTTAAATATAAAAAATATTGTGCTAAACCTGCCTTTAAGCCTTTTTATAGTGTTTCTTTAATATCCTACTATCCAAGCTCTAGGGAACAAAAGCAGTCCTTCTATTTTATTTTTCCTATTCTTTTCTGTGGCTGGCAAAAACATTTAGCAATTCTCAGATTTGATTTTGTTTTATTTTTATTTTTAAAATTGTATTTCAGAGAACAGCAAAGTTATGATTTTTTTTTTTTTTTTTTGAGACGGAGTCTTGCTCTGTCTCCCAGGCTGGAGTACAGTGGCGCAATCTTGGCTCACTGCAACCTCTGCCTCCCAGGTTCAAGCTATTCTCCTGCCTCAGCCTCTTGAGTAGCTGGGACTATAGGCACATGCCACCACACACGGCTAATTTTCGTTATTTTTACTCGAGACAGAGTTTCGCCATGTTGGCCAGGCTGTTCTCAAACTCCTGACCTCAGATGATCCGCCATGCCTGATAAGTTATGAATTTTTTAAAATATGAGAACCATTACAGTTGATTTAGAAAGAATTTTAAATGCCAGTATACAATTAGTTCTCATTCGTGGCTTTTATATTTGTCAACTTACCTAGTCACTCAAATTTATTTGTAACCCCAAAATCAATACTGGTGGTACTTTCATGGTCATTCCTGGACATGCATGAAGTAGCAAAAAGCTTGGTCTCCCAACAAGCACATTCCCAGCTGAGTTCTAACAAGACAGAGGCACTCTGCCTTCTTGTTTCAGATGTTACCAAGTGCCACATGTTTTACATTTTTGTGTTTTAAAGATGGCCCCCAGGTGTAGTACTGAAGTGCTGTCTAGTGTTCCTGAGAACAAGAAGGCTATGGTATGCCTTACAGAGAAGATACATGGGTTAGATAAGCTTCATTCAGGCGTGAGTTACAGTGCTGTTGGTCATGAGGTTAGTGTTAATGAATCAGCCACATACATTAAATAAAGTATCTTTAAACAGAAACACATACAACAAGGTTCTGCCTTAATCATTTGACAAAAATGTTGTGCCCAGAGGCTCACAGGAACCTAACTCTGTGTTTTCCCTATGAACAAGAGCTCAGTATTCACTGATTCATTGTTTGTGTTGACTTTATAACTACTTGAGATAACAAGAACCGATTGTATATAACTCTGTGTAAATGTTATAGACCATAAGCTTGTTCATTGATGTAAAGTTGGTAATGATGAAATTTCATTTATTTGGGGCAGATAACAAGCATCCTTAAGGGTTAAATATTTCCTTAGAAAAATAGTTTCTAGGCAAGGCATGGCGGCTCACGCATGTAATCCCAGCACTTTAGGAGGCCAAGGTAGGTGGATCACGAGGTCAGATGTTCCAGACCAGCCTGGCCAACATGGTGAGATCCCGTCTCTACTAAAAATACAAAAATTAGCTAGGTGTGGTGGCGAGCGCCTGTAATTCCAACTACTCAGGAGGCTGAGGCAGGAGAATCGCTTGAACCTGGGAGGTGGAGGTTGCAGTGAGCTGAGATCATGCCACTGCCTTCTAGCCTGGGCAACAGAGCAAGACTCCGTCTTAAAAAATAATAATAAAAAAATAAATAAAAGGTAGTTTCCAAACTGGGTTAGGGATGAGAAGGAAGCTAAGTGAGCCAGGCCATAGCTTTGTTTCAGTCAGTTTTATACAGAAGGATTCTGCCCTTACCTGTCACATATTTGGGGGTTTCGTGTAAGATTTTGTATGAAAACAGGATGTCACTACTTTAAGGAAACAAACATATTTTGAAAAGCAAAATGCCTTAAATAAGTATGAAGCTAAATCATAGCTAGGCAAGGGAAAAAAAAAACAATTCTTTTCTACACAGTTAACAATTTTATTCTGAATGAATCCACAAAAAACTTAGCTTCTCAAAAACAATCTCTCTCTCTCTCTGTGTCATACACACACACACACACACGATTTAAGGAAAATATCAGTTTTCCTATAGAATATTTGAAAAAAATCCAACATTTATATTCATGAATGATAAAGATCTTATTCTGTGTTATCTTATTCTGTGTTAATTTTTTTAAGAAAAAAATTACAGACCCCTAGATTAAAGACATGATTAAAGATTTCCAAATTATGTGATTTTTCTTCCCACCTCAATATCATAAGCATACGTATTTCAGATTGTCGTTCACTAATGCCCAATGAAGCAATCATTCTCTGCCCTGGACTATGGACATATATTACATGTCAAAGATCAAAGGGTCTACTTTTATGCAGTAATATTCCCATATTATGGAAATTTGGGAGATTTCATAAGAATCTTAAAACTAAATAAAGCACATTCGGCTTTGCCGCTTCAAACGCCAGGTGATTAACACGTTGTTAAATTACTGTTACACATATGCAGGCTAATGAGCATGCTGATAACCTACAGTGACTGGAAATGGCATATGCCCTGCAGTGACCTTATACTACTAAAAACTGGTCACAAAAGTGAGAAAGCTTTTTAAAAAGCCCTTGATAAAATTAGATTTTAGTAGATTGTCATCTTTTCTCTTTTGAGTTAGGCTATAGAAAGGAATCCTTTATTCTTTATTGCAGAGCAGTGATAAAATAATTTTATTGTACTGTTGATACCATGCTTTTTCTTTATCCAAGAACATCCCTATTAAACATCTTATGAAAGAAAAATAATTGATTTATAACCCTTTTTAAAGCAGAGGCACATAAGTCTATAGAGTGGTACTGTTAGTGTATGTGCTAGAGAACAAAGCAAACCTGTCTCAGAACGTTTGGATTTGGTTGGAAACTTTTCATTTTCTGTCTCGTAGAGCCAAACTTACTGAGTGGCACTGCCCATAGTGTGAACAAAAGAGGTGTAAAAAGACGGGACCTGGACATGGAAGAGCTCAGAGAGATCCTTTCTTCTCTCTTACCTTTTGTGCGAATTGAACACATCTTACCTATAAACAGTGAAGTCTTAAGTGATGCAGTAAGTATTTTTCTCCATGTATTCCTTTCATGAAAAGAAAAATGCCAGGCGTATGTTTTTATTCATTGTAAATAATTTCTAGTACTAACAGAGTATTGTGAAGCTGTAATTCTGTGAGGACAGACAGATGTCTGTTGTGTGCGATGTTATGTCCCCTGTGTCTGTCACATAGTACAGTTAAAATGTTCGGTGAATGAGAGTCGAGTGGGTAAATAGGTCTTACTCATTCTAGCGCATTATTTCTAGCAGAGTTAATTCCGTCATTTAAGTGCAGATCAAGTAGACCCTTATTCAAAAAGGAAAAGGTAGAAATTACCTTTGGAGAGTCTTCAAGAACAGCAATGAATCAGAGAGCAATGGAGTGGAGGGATTGGCTCAATAGAAAAAGAATGGATGGCACTTTGGGAGGCCGAGACGGGCGGATCACGAGGTCAGGAGATCGAGACCATCCTGGCTAATACGGTGAAACCCTGTCTCTACTTAAAAATACAAAAAACTAGCCGGGCGACGAGGCGGGCGCCTGTAGTCCCAGCTACTCGGGAGGCTGAGGCAGGAGAATGGCATAAACCCAGGAGGCGGAGCTTGCAGTGAGCTGAGATCCGGCCACTGCACTCCAGCCTGGGTGGCAGAGCAAGACTCTGTCTCAAAAAAAAAAAAAAAAAAAAGAAAAAGAATGGATGGACCTGAAAATTGATACAGCTCATCTTATTACTTTCATAATTTTTTAAACAGTGAATTTTTAAAAAATTAATAGAATTGGCTGGGTGTAGTGGCTCACTCCTGTAATCCCAGCACTTTGGGAGGCCAAGGCGGGTGGATCACCTGAGGTCAGGAGTTTGAGATCAGCCTCACCAACATGGTAGAACTTCATCTCTGCTAAACATACAAAAATTAGCCAGGCGTGGTAGTGTATGCCTATAATCCCAGCTACTTGGGAGATTGAGGCAGGGGAATTTCTTGAACCCGGGAGGTGGAGGTTGCAGTGAGCCGAGATCGAGCCACTACACTCCAGCCTGGGTGACAGAGCGAGACTCCAGCCTGGGTGACAGAGCGAGACTCCATCTCAGAAAAAACAAAAAAATTAATAGAATTGCTTGAATTCGTGGATGGGAAAAATAAATATTATAAATATTAGTTCTTAACACATTGACTTATCGACTTAATGTAGTGCTTATAAACGTCATAATGGGTTTTTTTTAACTGCACAGGAACATTATAAAAGTCATCTGGAAAAACAACTCATAAGAAATTTTTATAACTTCTTTTAAAAGGACATAAGAAGGGATAGCATCTAAAACGTAAAACATTTTAAAATGCTAATATTTATGATTCTAGCATAGCAGACAAAATTGTGGAGAAAAAAGTCTTAGTTAATGTAAGAATTACATAACAGGATGGGCACAGTAGCACTTACTTTTAATCCCAGCACTCTGGGAGGCCAAGGCGGACAGATCACTTGAGCCCAGGAGTTCAACATCAGCCTGGGCAACATGGCAAGACCCCATCTCTACAAAAAAATTTCACAGAAATTAGCCAGGTGCGGTGGTGTGTGACTGTAGTCCCAGCTACTTGGGGGGCTGAGCAGGAGAATCACTTGAGCCCAGGAGGTCCAGGCTGCCATGAACCATAATCAGCCAACAGAATGAGACCCTGACTCAAGGAAGAAAAGGGAAAAAAAAAAAAAAAAAACAGAAAACATAATAATAAACCAACTATCACAAGTCAGTGTGGTGCTAGATTAACTGATTAGCAGAAGAAGAAATTCATTGAAAGTTAAACTGTTGTTTCACTGGCACACAAAATTAATCCTTGTTAGATTGAAGAATTAAATACTAAATTGAAACATGGAAGAACTAGAAGAAAACAGTATTGTTTTCAAGAACTATTTATGGGCTACTCTGGGCATACTGCCTATGGGATAGCCCTGCTTCCACAAGGACCAGTAATAAAAATAAACTAAAATAAAATTTTTAAAAAATTTGTGGATTCTGATTAGAAAAAAAAAAATTCAGTCTCACTAATTACACACACACACACCAGAGAAAGCAAAATAGAACAGTTACCATTTTTCACCCGTTGAGGTAGTAGTTATAGTAGCACTACACAGCAGAATATTTTGCTCCCCTGAACAGTTGTTATAAAGACTATAGTGGCCGGGCGCAATGGCTCACACCTTTAATCCCAGCACTTTGGAAGACCAAGGTGGGTGGATCACCTGAGGTCAGGAGTTCAAGACCAGCCTGGCCATCATAGTGAAACCCTATCTGTACTAAAAAATACAAAAAATTAGCCAGGCATGGTAGCACACTCCGTTAATCCCAGCTGCTCAGGAGGCTGAAGCACAAGAATTGCTTGAACCCAGAGGCAAGCCAAGATTGTGCCACTGCACTCCAGCCTGGGTGACAGAGCAAGACCCCATCAAACAAAAGAAGAAGAAAAAAAGGATGATGCAAAGTATGTATTTTTATGTATTCCCAAATTCAACTATGTAAAACTTGTTTGGTAAAGACTCTGCCAGGTGCCTGTAGTCCCAGCACTTTCAGAGGCCAAGACAGGCAGATCACTTGAGTTCAGGAGTTCGAGACCAGCCTGGCCAACATGGTGAAACACTGTCTCTATCAAAAAATACAAAAATTAGCCAGGCATGGTGGCATGCATCTGTAGTCCCAGCTACTTGAGAAGCCGAGATGAAAGAATTGCTTGAGCCCAGGAGGCGGAGGTTGCAGTGAGCTGAGATCTCGCCACTGCCCTCCAGCCTGGGCATCAGAGTGAGACCCTGTCTCAAAAAAATAAAAATGAAAATGAAAAGACTGGAAGGAAATATATCAACATTACAGTTGTAATAAAATTATTGACTTTTTTTCCTTCTATTTTCTAAATACTAGATGATGCTGTATTTTACTAGTTAAAAGTGATTTTAACTAATGCAGCTGTTGATTATATTTAACGAGAGTAATATTGGAGAAACAACTTTTGGTTTTGTTTAAAACCTGGTACTCAAATCAAATTGAACCCTGTATGTAGTTTAGAAAAGTATTTTAGAACTTTGGTTACGAAATATATACCTCTGCTCTTAGTTCCGTGGCTAACACATCATAAGTCCCCAACACAGGTTTGCTAATAATGGCTGTTAACTTTCATGCTCTCTTAGTGTGTGCTAAGCACTGTGCCAAGTGCTTTCATCTGCATTGCCTTCATTTAACCCTCACACCACCTTAGGAACTGAAGGTACTTGATACAGATGCTCCTGGCATCAGTCAGGGAACAACAGGGATACCTCATTCACTTAGCTGTGCACTGCCTCACCTCCAGGACCATACAGGAGCCCTTAAAGTGAAGCCCAGGTAAAGGAGATGTCCATGGTCACATAGCTGTTAAATGCAGGAGTTGAAGTTTGAGCCACATCTGCCTTCCCCAGAGCCTGTGTTGCTAAGCGCTATGCTAGCCTTCCTGTATCCTTGTACTATAGATATAGGCCCATGTCAGTGTTCTCGTTTTGTCTTGGGGAGTTGGGTGGGAAATTAATTTGTTCCTAGATGAGTAAAGAAAAAAAATTGGTTTTCATTAAGAGTTCTGATCTTTAGTCCAACTTACTACATTTTAATTAATGTGTCTCTTGTTTTTTAAAATATTCCTCTATTTAGAGTAAAATGGGAAATTATGGTATCTTTTTATTGCAAATCTTTTAAATATTATTAAAAATTTGAGGTATTTTGCCGGGTGCGGTGGCTCATGCCTATAATCCCAGCACTTTGGGAGGCCGAGGTGGGCAGATCACGAGGTCAAGAGTTCAAGACCAACTTGACCAACATGGTGAAACCCCGTCTCTACTAAAAATACAAAAAATTAGCTGGGCGTGGTGGTGCGCACCTGTAATCCCAGCTACTCAGGAGGCTGAGGCAGGAGAATCACTTGAATCCAGGAGATGGAGGTTGCAGTGAGCCGAGATCATGCCACTGCACTCCAACCTGGACGACAGAATGAGACTCTGTCTCAAAAAAAAAAAAAAAAATTGAGGTATTTCTAAATTTCATATACATTTCTAAATTTTTATTTAAATGATAAAGTTGCATATTTTTATTTACAGTTATAAATATTTTTATTTATCTTTGTACTGTTGTAGTACTACACAGATTGCTATCTAAAAAAATTTTCTTTTTAGATGAAAAGAGGCTTGATTAGTACTCCTCCATCAGATATGCTTCCTACAACAGAAGGCGGAAAGTCAAATGCCTGGTTGCGGCAAAAAAATGCTGGCATCTATGTTCGTCCTCGACTCTTCTCTCCCTATGTGGAAGAAGCAAAGGTAATGAAAACCATTTGAAGATAGTAGACTACTTTATTACAAACCATATGCATAAAGTGGTTCATTGTAGTATTACTTAAATATTTGAAAATAGCCTATATTTTCAACAATAGGGAAAATGAAAGTAAGTTCTAGTTTGACTACTCAACAGAATAGTTTTCTGAAATGTTTAATTTTAATTAGGTTATGTTAAAATGCATTTTATATTTTTCTCATTTTAGTTGCCTTGCAAATTGTTAATTTAATTGCCTTGCAAATTGTTACCACTTACTGAAAATGGTTGTCACTATTTTGTGATCTTGAGGATGGGGGCAATGTTCTGAAAGAAGATTGCCCACTTTTTGACTTCCTTCGTAAATTAAAGGAATGCCACGACCTCTTGTAACAGCTGACCATTGGGAATTATGTTTAGTTTTAGAATAAATGCACAAAGTAAGAAAAAATTTCAGGCCTGTTAAGTAACTAGTTGGCATTATGTATATTGTAACATGAAAAACTGGGAAAATATGATAATGTGAAAATGAAACATCTAATTTTTATTAGATGTTCAGCCGTAAGAACTTTGAGATGTCCATCCTGGGCAACATGGTAAAACCCCATCTCTACCAAACATTAAAAGGAAAAATTGAGCCAGTTGTGGTGGCATGCACCCTGATTTCTGCTACTCAGGAGGCTGATTTCAGAGAATCACCTGAGCCTGGGAGGCAAAGGCTGCACAGTGAGCCACTGCACTCCAACCTGGGCAACAGAGTAAGAACCAGTCTTCAAAAAAAAAAAAAAAAAAAAAAAAAACTGAGTGGCCTTTTGAGGAACTGGTAGTCTTTGAAAGTAAGAAATCACTATTAAGCTTTCTGAAATAAATTTAACAGACCAAACAGTGTGTATACTCAATGAGTATACAATCAAGTTGCCTCAACATGTTTCTCATTTTTAGACCAGGTGTGGTGGCTTACACCTGTAATCTCAGCACTTTGGGAGGCTGAAGCAGGAAGATCACTTGAGTCCAGGAGTTCAAGACCAGCCTGGGCAACCTAGTGAGACCCTGTCTCTACAAAAAATAAAAATAAATAAATAAAAATTAGCCAGGTGTGGTGGTGTGCTGTTGCAGTCCCAGCTACTCAAGAGGCTTGAAGTGGGAGGGTTTCTTGAGCGTGGGAGGTCAGGACTGCAATGAGCCATAATGGCGCCACTGCACTCCAGCCCAGGCAACATTTTTCTTTTTTCTTCAAAAAAGAAAAATTGGTTTATTTATAGGTCTCTTGAATTGATTATCAATCTTTTTTTTTTTTTTTTTTTTTAAAGACAGAGTTTCACTCTTGTCACCCAGGCTGGAGTGCAGTGGTGAGATCTCGGCTTACTTCATCCTTCTCCTTCTGAATTCAAGCAGCTCTCCTGCCTCAGCCTCTCGAGTAGCTGGGATGATAGGCACCCGCCACCACATCCATCTAATTTTTGCATGTTTAGTAGAGATGGAGTTTCACCTTGTTGGCCAGACTGGTCTTGAACTCCTGACCTCAAGTGAATCTACCCACCTCAGCCTCCCAAAGTGCTGGGATTACAAGCGTGAGTCATCACGCCTGGCCCTGATTATCATTCTTCAGTATTTGTATTTCGAGCACTTTGTTAGCACATGTATACATTGTTTTCTTTATTATAATATTGTGTGTAATTTATTTCTGATTAATTTTATATCCTTCACATTTCAAATACTTCTAATTAAAAGCAGACTTCAAAAGATGGTTATGTCTTTTCAAACATGCTGCTGAAAGAGTCTTTAAAAGTTAAAGATGTAGGAGAACTTTGTTTCACCACTAATATTAACATTTATAAAATAGAAACAAATTAATTCCCTTTTTATTTGATAAAAGTAATAATTTTCCTTCAAATGTGATTTAACAGAGGAAGGTTGACTGGTTTTGTTAATACTGAATGATTATTTCAGTCAGTGCTGGATGAGATGATGGTGGAACAAACAGATCTTGTGCGCTTGCGAATGGTTAGGATGTCCAATGTGCCAGACACACTCTACATGGTCAATAATGCCGTGCCTCAGTGTTGTCACATGATCAGCCACCAGCAGATCAGCAGCAACCAGTCAAGCCCTCCTTCAGTTGTAGCCAACGAAATTCCAGGTAAGGCAGTATATTGGGTGTTTATAGTTAAATGAATAATCTTACTATTTTTTGAAATTGCTGATGTTTGAACCCCTCTGTATATGCTAATTCTCTCCACATTTCAATACCCTTTATGCCTTGTTCACCTTAAAGAGTAAATACTCTTAAGCCAAAACTTTTGCTTTATATTTTATTTTGTATTACTAAGTGTATAGAGTTTGTCAGTTTACCCTTGAGTTTCTCAGCCTTGGTCTTACTGACATTTGGGGCCGGATTATTCTGTTAATGGAGAGCTGTCCTGTGCTTTGTAGGGTGGTCAGCTGCATCCCTGGCCTGTACTCTGTACTCACTAAATGCTAGGAGCACATATGTGCATGCATGCACACCTCTGCGAAAACCTTTTGGAAACATTTTTATGTTTCTAGACTTTGCCAGTTGTGCCCTGTGGGACAAAGTCACCCATTTTGGGAACCACTGGTTTAGAGGAATTAAGTTTTTTTTTTTTTTTTTTTTTTAATCGCTATAGGGTATTTCTCAGGTTACAAGACCCTTTGGGAGGGTTAAATGCACTATTATACCTTTGAATCCGTGGCCTTTCTAGTCTATTATACCTTTGAGTCTGTGGCCTTCCAAAATGTGATCACTGTGGGTTTCCTAGAGATCCAATTTCCCAAGCTCTGCTCTGGGAAGTTTACTGTAGCACAGGTTTATATCTTATGGCTTTAGGGGAATTGGCCATCAATCAGAGTATAACTGTCATGTCCAAAAACGTTTGAGCATCAGTAAATGTTGACTTTAACCAAGGAAGTCTAAAAAAAGCAACAATGATCTGGTGGTCAGAAACTTGTAGCTCTTGCTAATTGTCACTGCAAGATTCAAAATAAAAACCAGCACACTATAGCAATATTTATTTCTGCTTATAAATGTCTATTGTAATTAAAGATGCATAAAAGACATAGTGACAGAACTTTTAATTGAATACGTATATTTTATTCTGGGGCTCATGACTTTCTTCAGTTGTTACCTTATCAAATTTGGCCACTGCATATTTACTTGAAATATACATTAGTTAAAAGCATGAAGAGAAATATTTCTTTAGCTGATTTGTGCAGATTTTGAAGCTTTGCTAATTAGCCTGGCTTTTTAGGCTTGAGTTAATGCAGTTGGAAATCAGCATAATTTAATCTTAGAACTCAATCTCAAAAGTCTAGACATTCTCAAGTAAGTATTCTCAGAAAAATAAGGCTTGTCTCTCTATTGTTTAGCTAATGAGGTATGGCCCTGTTCTGGTAGCATCCTGGCTGCTGCTTACTTCCCTGCCCACCACATTCATGAAAGGATAGATAGCTTGTTGCAGAGGATTAGGGGCTCATATATTGGCTCTGTTACTTTGTATGACTTTGGACATGGTATTAATATTTTCTTTCTTGAACATTTATTTCCTCATCCATGAATTGGGGCTCATACCTCCTTTCTAGAATTGTGAGGATTTAATGAAGCACCATGAGTAATGTGCACAGGAGTTTGCCTGGCACAAAGTAAGCACTCAGTAAATGCTAGTTCCTTTTATCCCTAAAAAATAATAATCACTGCTCTAGTCAGTTTCTCTCATAAATATTTATAGATTCCATCCCCTCTGCAGCCCTACAGCTATAGCCCTAGTTCAGGTTTCTAGCCAGTGTTCCCACCTCTCATCTTACTCAAAATTCTGTCTTTTACACTGGCTGGTCGGCCAGCATACTTTTTCCAGAAAGAGCCAGATAGTAAATACTTCAGGCTCTGTAAGCCATGCAGTCTCTGTTACCTCTGTCTACTCACCTCCCATACAACAGCCATAGACAGTACCTAAATGAATGGGTAAGTTACATTCCAGTAAAACTTTATTTACAAAGGCAGACAGCAAGCTTGATTTAGCCTTCCAGTCACAGCATGCCTGCCCATTTTACATTAACATCGGAGTGCACTTGTTCACAGCTCTGATCCTGTCATCCTCCTGCAAAAGTGACTGCCTGTTGTGCATAGGGTACAGTTTAAATTCTTTATCCATGATCTGCCAGTAGCCATCTTTCTGCCTCCTCTCTTCACACTCTTCCTGCTTATAGCTCTGAACCCCAAGTTCTGCTGGCCATGCCAACCACTTCTGCCAGGCTGTCTCAGCATGTTTTACACATACCCAGTCCTTCTGCTCAGAAAGCTTTTTTTGCCCATCTGGTTTCCCTTCATTCTTCAAGAATCTGCTCTGTGTACACCTTGACGCCTTTCTTGTCTGTCCCCAATCTGGCTGGGTGCCCCTTCCTCCCAGTGCCTCAGTGTCCTTTACATATTTCTCTCCAGGAGCATTTATGACCTTATATTGTATTTGTTTACTTCTGGTTTAGTTCATATCACTAAGCCAGAAACTTTTGAAGAGGAATCATGTGTTTCATTCTGTGCACCCTAATATCCAAGTCCAATCCCTGGTGCATAGTCAGGACTCAAAAACGTATTTGAATAATAGAATGAATATATTTAAAGACTTCTGAAATATCCTGAGATTCAGATGAGAATACATGCAAGTAAAAATGTATTTGAACTGTAAACTAAAATAATACAACTCAGGCTGTTCAGTATGATCAAGAGCCTTTTGGGCATAGTGAAATTTTAAAACCTTGAAAACTAATTAGAAATATATAAATGAACTTTGGGAGGCCGAGACGGGTGGATCACGAGGTCAGGAGATCGAGACCATCCTGGCTAATACGGTGAAACCCTGTCTCTACTTAAAAATACAAAAAACTAGACGGGCGACGAGGCAGGCGCCTGTAGTCCCAGCTACACGGGAGGCTGAGGCAGGAGAATGGCGTAAACCCAGGAGGCAGAGCTTGCAGTGAGCTGAGATCCGGCCACTGCACTCCAGCCTGGGTGGCAGAGCAAGACTCCGTCTCAAAAAAAAAAAAAAAAAAAAGAAAGAAATATATAAATGAATATGTCCCCAGGAATTAAAATACCATCTAAAAAACTTATAAGATTCTGGTATGAAATACATGCTTTTTTCCCTTGGGCTCACAGGGTCATCTTTTGTGTAGCTCAGGAATTTTGCTTGCCCACTGTTTTTCTCCTTCCAGTTCCTCGTCTCCTCATTATGAAAGACATGGTCAGACGACTGCAGGAACTGCGGCACACGGAGCAGGTGCAGAGGGCCTATGCCCTGAACTGTGGGGAAGGCGCCACCGTCAGCTATGAAATTCAGATTCGAGTGCTAAGAGAGTTTGGTCTTGCAGATGCTGCTGCAGAGCTGTTGCAGGTAGGAAATGACATTAAACTGTTTAAAATAGGGAGCCTCAATCACCAGACAGGCAGTATTGTAGACATCCTGACGAGTCCTTGGCTTATTTCATTTTCTTCATATGTGCCTTTTCGCTGCCTTTGGTGTCTTTGATAACCTGCAAGTCCCTCCTGGTGAGAGGCAGCGTCATGGAGTGGACTGAGCAGAGGCCTAGAATGAGAACTGGGTTTAGATCCCGGCTCTGCTGCTGACTAGTTGGTTAACTTGGAATGAGTTACTTAACCACCTTGGGCATCAACAGCTCTTTACCTGTAACATAAATTGTTATGAAGATCCAGAGTGCTATTGTACAGCAGCTATATTTCTGGTATGTAGCAAGCATACAAGTGGTGACTGCTAAAAAATTCCATAGTGTGCATGCCCAAACAGAGATGGCATGGAAGTAGAAAATTCTGAACTTCCACTGCTCTCTCTTCTTTGTTTGGTCACTAGGTTTGAGGTTTGGTCTACTACCACACTTACACACCTTCCACATGCCCACTTTCATTTCTCTTTTCCATCTTATAAGAAATTTCTTGCATGAGGGTTCAAACCCAAGCATGAGAATCAAACAATAAGTGCTTTCTTTTTTAACCTACCAGGAAAAAAGAAAAAACTTATTTCTAGTAATTATTAGGTACAAAAACAATAGCACTGGTTTTGCAGTTAAGATAAAATTTGTAAACTAGTCTGATCACAGCCATTGAATCAGAGCCTTAAATAAAATTTAATTTCATCTGGTCAGGTGATTCATTTTCTTGCTACAAACTCCAAACCCCTTTAATCCATACCCTTTAAAAGGACAGGATGTGGTCAGGCGCAGTGGCTCACGCCTATAATCCCAACTGAAGGGGGCCTGCCCCTCCACACCTGTGGGCGTTTCTCTCGTCAGGTGGGAGGAGAGACTGAGTTCCCTCGGTATTTATTGATCATTATCTTTACCATCTCAGAGAGGGGGATGTGGCAGGACAATAGAGTAATAGTGAGGAGAGGGTCAGCAGGAAAACGTGAACAAATGTCTCTGTGTCATAGATAAGGTTAAGAAAAGGTGCTGTGCTTTGATGCACACTTACATAAGCATCTTGGTGCATTAACGAGCAGTACTGCCACCAGCATGTCTCACCTCCAGGCCTAAGGTGGTTTTCTTCTATCTCAGTAAATAGAACATTCAATCGGGTTTTACACTGAGACATTCCATTGCCCAGGGACCAGCAGGAGACAGATGCCTTCCTCTTATCTCAACTGCAAAGAGGCCTTCCTCTTTTACTAATCCTCCTCAGCACAGACCCTTCACGGGTGTCGGGCTGGAGCTGGGGGATGGTCAGGTCTTTCCCCTTTCCCTTCCCGCAAGGCCATATCTCAGACTATCACATGGGGCGAAACCTTAGACAGTACCTGGCTTTCCTAGGCAGAGGTCCCTGCGGCCTTCCCAGTGTTTGTGTCCTTGGGTACTTGAGATTAGAGAGTGGTGATGACTTTTAACAAGCATACTGCCTTCAAGCACTTGTTTAACAAAGCACATCCTGCATAGCCCTAAATCCATTAAACCTTGGGTAAACATGGCACATGTCTCTGCAAGCACAGGGTTGGGGCTAGGGTTACAGATTAACAGCATCTCAAGGCAGGAGAATTTTTCTTAGTACAGAACAAAATGGAGTCTCTTATGTCTACTTCTTTCTACATAGACACAGTAACAGTCTGATCTCTCTTTCTTTTCCCCACACCAACTCTTTGGGATGCCAAGGTGGGCGGATCACTTGAAGTCAGGAGTTCTAGACCAGCCTGGCCAACATGGTGAAACCCCATATCTACTAAAAATGCAAACATTAGCCAGGTGTTGTGGCGTGGGCCTGTAGTCCAGCCTCGGGAGGCTGAGGCAAGAGAATCGCTTGAACCTGGGAGGTGGAGTTTGCTGTGAGCCAAGATCGCACCACTGCACTCCAGCCTGGGTGACAGAGCAAGACCACGTCTCAAAAACAAACAAACAAAAAAGTATAGGCTGGACACAATGGCTGTAATCCCAGCACTTTGGGAGGCCCAGGCAGGCAAATCGCTTGAGCTCAAGAGTTTAAGACTAGCCTGGGCAATACGGCAAAACCCTATCTCTACAAAAAATACAATAAATTACCCAGGCATGGTGGTATGCGCAGTAGTCCCGGTTCCTTGGGAAGATTAGGTGGGAGGATCACTTGAGCCCAGAAGGTCAGGGCTGCAGTGAGCCCGTGATTGCACCACTGCACTCCAGCCTGGGCGACAGAATGAGACCCTGTCTCAAAAAAATAAGTGAGTGAATGAAATGAATGAACGAACGAACAAACGAATGAACGAATGAATAAACGTGGCATAGGGTTCTTCAGCAAGTCAGCAAACCATTTTTAAGTTCTTTTTCTTCTTTTTTCCCCTGCTGTCCTAATTTTCTACTGAACATTTTTAGGTTCTTGTTTTAGGTTGTTGATTTTCATTTTTTGCTGTAGTTTTTCTCCTTAAAATATATAGTCTGGTTTTCTACTCATTTCTTTTCCTTTTGTCATTCTGAATTGTGTCTGAATTTGATATCTTAAATTGCATGACATATTATTTTATGTTTACCAAAATATTGGTCAAACTTAGTCATGTATAATGGGTAACGAATAGTATTTTGTAGTTTTTATTTCAGACAGAGAAGGCATAGATGTTTTGTCAGAAAGTTTCTAGAACATCCTCAGTTGTATTCCTTTCTTCCTTTGGCATTTAATGTTAATCTCTTAGCAAAGACATATTAGAGTTTGGTTTTATTACCGGTTTTTGCATTATCATATAATCTGAGATGAGTGACCTGCTTGTGGAGCATTCGATCAAGCAGCTTGCTTTCTTTCATGGCTGTGTCCTAGGCTGCACTCTGTGCCTTTGTGCTATAACTAAGGTGATTTTTTTTCTTGGGCTTCTGGCCTAGAAAAATAAATTATGCCTTTTATTCTTGCTGACTGTGGTTTTCTTAAGTACCTCACTTAATTCTCTCAGCCTATAAATTTCTATTTATGAACTCCGCTAATAAATGTCCATTTTTGTTTTTCGTTTGTTTTTTTATCTTTCTTAGAATCCCCACAAATTCTTTCCTGATGAACGTTTTGGGGATGAAAGTCCACTCTTGACAATGAGGCAACCTGGGAGATGTCGCGTAAACAGCACCCCTCCTGCAGAAACCATGTTTACAGATCTGGACTCTTTTGTGGCCTTCCATCCACCCTTGCCCCCTCCACCACCTCCCTACCACCCCCCAGCTACCCCAATCCATAACCAACTCAAAGCAGGCTGGAAACAAAGACCTCCCAGTCAGCACCCTTCACGTTCATTTTCTTATCCCTGTAATCATTCGCTGTTCCACTCCAGAACAGCTCCTAAAGCTGGCCCTCCCCCAGTCTACTTGCCAAGTGTGAAAGCTGCACCACCTGATTGTACCAGCACTGCAGGACTGGGCAGACAGACGGTGGCTGCTGCTGCCGCCACCACCACCTCAACAGCAACAGCAGCAGCAGCGGCAGTGGCAGCAGCAGCAGCAGCAGCATCTGAGAAGCAAGCGGTAAGTCAGCCCTTCAGTAACTTGCTTCATATTCGGTTTATGGACTGTTAGAAGCAATTTTCTTGGCCCAAGAGCCCCACTGGGACTCAGCAGTGCCCAGAAGTATTGCTGACAAATGGCAGGCATAGACTTGAGGGGTATGGAAAAGAGGGAAAAACGCTAGTGTACTTGAATGAGAAAAGACAGGAGGAGAGAGACCGAGGGGTGTGTATGGAGGAGTTGAGTATCTTCTTATCTTCATGCTCATTTGGCAGGATTGGGAAGGAATGGGGTTACTGACCAGCACAAAGGAATATACCGGTTTCATGTTCTGTTCAAGCACAGGTCTACAATTTGTCCCTAACTTCTACTATTCTGTAAAATCCACTATTCTACCACATGCTTTAATGGGACAAGAAGCAAGAGCTACTTAAGTACAGTATACCATCAGGAATAATGTGGGAAAACTCCCCATTCAGAAGATGAGCAGAAAATGAGGCCTCAGGTGTGCCTCTGCCTCTGAAGCTCATCAGCAGAGCCCCCACTTCACTCAGAATCGTAGTAGCCAGGGCTAGGTGGCTAGTAAATTGATAGAGGATTCTTTGCTTGATTTTACACTGTATTAGAGGTTTTATATAATACACTTGAAAAACATAGTGATTTTTCTTTTCTTTTCTTTTTTTTTTGGCCAGGTGCCATGACTCACACCTGTAATCCCAACACTTTAGGAGGCTGAAGTGGGAGGATCACTTGAGCCCAGAGGTTCAGAACCAGCCTAGGAAACATAGTGAGACCCTGACTCTACCAAATAAACAAATAAATTAGCTAGATGTGGTAGCACATGCCTGCAGCCCTAGCTACTCATGGAGCTGAGGTGGAACGATCACTTGAGCCTGGGAGGTTGTTGAGGCTGCAGTGAGCTATGGTCACACCACTGTCCTGCAGCCTGGATGACAGAATGAGACTGTCTCCAAAAAAAAAAAAAAAAAAAGATTGTTAAGTCTTCCTACTCAGTCACATGCTATCAGTAGCAAGTTAGAAGAAAAGATTGACCTGTTAGTTCAGGGAAACTTCATTAAAATATGGCTTATTGGAAGCTTGAGTCAAATTATGATCCTTTCTCAACTTTTTAATATAACCTCAAGATTTTATTTATTTTTTATTTTTATTTTATTTATTTATTTATTTATTTATTTATTTATTTTGAGACGGAGTCTCACTCTGTTGCCCAGGCTGGAGTGCAGTGGTGCGATCGTGGCTCACTGCAAGCTCCGCCTCCCGGGTTCAAGTGATCCTCCTGAGTGGCTGGGATTATAGGCGTGCACCACCACACCCAGCTAATTTTTGTATTTTTAGTTGAGACAGGGTTTCACCATGTTGGTCAGGCTGGTCTTGAACTCCTGACCTCATGATCTGCCCACCTTGGCCTCCGAAAGTGTTGAGATTACAGGCGTGAGCCACTGTGCCCGGCCAACCTCAAGATTTTATTATTTTCACTGTGAAACAAAAGATGATGCTTACAGCTGGATCAATTGTCCCTTTGTCTTACCTTCTCCTGGTTCAACATGCTTGTATCTCTTAATAGCCAGCATCCTCTTAGATCTGCAGTTGAGCTCAGTGCACTGAAGTTTCAGCACAATCTTTGTAGTTTTAGCCTTTTTCTGGAAAATCAGCCTAGTCTGCCCACCATAGTCACTCTGCTTCCTATCATGCCACTTTACCTGGGCATACAGAGAATCCTTGCCCTTCCTCTACCATGTCACTTTGTGGGATTGGTGTGTGCCACACTGTGACAGAAAGTCCGATGGGTTTCAGGAAAGTTCGCCACGTTTGCAGGAGAACTGTTAGCACAGAAAGCCTTTCTCAGCTTCTTAGACCTCTCTACCTCCCCTCTCTGCTTCCCCCACCCCAGAATGGCAAAGGCTGGCCATGTTTGGTAAGCCAGATTCCCATCCTGTTGGCCCAGGCCCTCGGTTCTACAATTACAAAATTCTACTACTTTATATTTTAAATAAAACTCCCTTTAAAGGTAATTTATTTGTATGTTCATTGCAGTCTTAACTGTAATAATGAAAAATTGTAGGCCGGGTGCGGTGGCTCAAGCCTGTAATCCCAGCACTTTGGGAGGCCGAGACGGGCGGATCACGAGGTCAGGAGATTGAGACCATCCTGGCTAACACGGTGAAACCCCGTCTCTACTAAAAAATGCAGAAAACTAGCCGGGCGTGGTGGCAGGCGCCTGTAGTCCCAGCTACTCGGGAGGCTGAGGCAGGAGAATGGCGTAAACCCGGGAGGCGGAGCTTGCAGTGAGCTGAGATCCGGCCACTGCACTCCAGCCTGGGCGACAGAGCGAGACTCCGTCTCTAAAAAAAAAAGAAAAGAAAAATTGTAAACAACCTAAATGTCCAATAGTTGCAGAATGATTAAATTAAGTCATGGTTCATTGATGCAGTAGAACGTGACATAATAATTTAAAATGGTGATCTCAAAGATTTAGTGACAGATTATATATGTACTAAATTTCATTAAAATTAATATATATGCAAAGGAGAAAAAAAGAAAGACCTCAAAATGCTAACAGTGGTATCTCTGTTCAAAAGGTTGGAGTGATTTTTTTTGCCTTTATAGCTTTCTATATTTTTATAATTCTTAAAAATTCAGCCAGGAGCGGTGGCTCACATCTGTAATCGCAGCACTTTAGGACGCCAAGGCAAGCAGATCACGAGGTCAGAAGATCGAGACCATCCTGGCTAACACGGTGAAACCCCGTGTCCACTAAAAATACAAAAAAATGAGCTGGGCGTGGTGGCATGTACCTGTAATCCCAGCTACTCAGGAGGCTGAGGCAGGAGAATCGCTTGAACCCGGGAGGTGGAGGTTGCAGTGAGCTGAGATCATGCCACTGCACTCCAGCCTGGGAGACAGAGTGAGATTCCATCTCAAAAAAAAAAAAAAAAAAAGTATGTGTTACTTTTATAATTGGGAAACAAAATCAGTGAACATCATTTTTACAGAGGATGGGTGCTTTTTTTAACCCTCCCACCATTTTTGTCTCTGTCTGCAGCGAACACAACCTGTGCTGAATGATCTGATGCCCGACATCGCAGTGGGTGTGTCCACACTGTCACTCAAGGACAGGAGGCTTCCAGAGCTTGCTGTAGACACAGAATTAAGCCAGTCAGTTTCTGAAGCAGGACCAGGGCCTCCCCAGCATCTGTCATGTATTTCACAGAGACATACACACACTTCTCGGAAAAAACACACACTAGAGCAAAAAACAGACGCCAGAGAAAATCCACAGGAATATCCGGATTTCTATGACTTCTCAAATGCTGCTTGCAGACCTTCTACTCCTGCTCCCAGCAGACGCACCCCTTCCCCTTCGCAAGGTGGATATTTTGGTCCCGATTTGTACAGCCACAATAAGGCATCACCAAGTGGCTTAAAGTCAGCCTACCTACCTGGCCAGACGTCTCCTAAAAAACAGGAAGAAGCTAGGAAAGAATATCCACTTTCCCCTGATGGGCATCTACACAGACAAAAGAATGAGCCGATACACCTGGACGTCGTTGAGCAACCTCCCCAGCGGTCAGACTTTCCTTTGGCAGCCCCAGAAAATGCTAGTACCGGTCCAGCCCATGTCAGGGGACGAACCGCAGTAGAAACTGACTTGACTTTTGGGCTGACTCCTAACAGACCTTCACTTTCTGCATGTAGCTCTGAAGCTCCTGAAGAGAGATCCAGTAGAAGACTGGCAGACAGTGAGTCCCTGGGCCATGGAGCTCAGAGAAATACAGATTTGGAAAGGGAAGATTCCATAAGCAGAGGAAGGAGGTCACCAAGCAAGCCGGACTTCCTCTACAAAAAGTCTGCCCTCTGAGAGCAACCTCCAAGTCGTCTGTGCCTGAGATATGAAACATCCCATTTTATGATGTAACCCAACAACTTACAGACCAGTTTATCAATGCCAGCTGATAACTCCGTTTCACATGATTTTGTTGTAGTTTTTGTGTATATATGTGTTTATTAGACACAGCATGCTACGAAGGTTTTTTTTTTTTTTAAATGTTGCATCTGTCTGATTTGTGTTTGAACAATTATGTCGGGAAGCATTTTTAAGAACAAGCAGGCTGGCACTTTTTATTTCTCTTTACAAATGATGGAATTTTTTTGCACTTGTACATTTATTTTCTCTGTATTGATTTTATATCAGTATGTTAAACTTTATTGCCACATTTAAAGGACTGTATTTTCATACTTTTTTGCATTTTACCTTTCATCTACCAATCCATGTGCATTGGATTGCACACTAAGATGTATTTTCTTACGGAATAGTTGTGTTTATTTTTTAATTATAGAAATTCCAAAGAACAGCACGTCAGAATGCTCCTCTCTTTTCAGTAATTGTTTCAGTTCAGAGATCTTCCCGCTCAGCCTCCATAAATCTAATGTCCTTTTTTTTTTAATAAGTCCTAGGAGCTGGGCTTCATTCCTCCAGCGGGAGTCCAGTCAGGGTCCTGAAGTTTGCTGGTTCAGGAAAGAACAGGAAGGAGAAAAGCCTTCTGTGCCCAGGCTAAAGCTGTTATATTTCCAGTGTGGATGCAGTCAGAATCCCTGCACATTCTGGTCATAAGGATTAGAGTCACCAAATGAGGCTCCAAGGAGATTGCATCCCTTGGAATTAGAAAGCAGTGGAGACCGTGCACAGTGACACACACCTGTGATCGGCACTTTGGGAGGCCGAGGCGGGCAGATCACTGGAGCTCAGGAGTTCAAGACCAGCCTGGGCAACATGGCAAAACTCCATTTCCATAAAAAATACAAAAAAAAAAAAAAAAAACCAAAAAAACTAGCCGGGCATGGTGGTGCACGCCTGTAGTCCCAGCTACTTGGGGGGCTGAGGTGGGAGGATCGCTTGAGCCTGGGAGGTTGAAGACTGCAGTGAGCCAAGATTGCACCACTGTGCTCCCACCTGGGCAACAGTGAGACCCTGTCTCCAAAAAAAAAAGGCAGTGGAAATAGAGAAGTAACTTAAAGGGCACACTGACAGAATTTCTGGTTCTGAGCGTCAACTCTCCAGCTGCGATGGGGGAACTGACTGCTTGCTGCCTTTAATTGTCTTACTCTCTATGGGAAAAAAACAAAAGGGCTTCAGTCTCATGGATGTTATTTGGTGTTTGTAAATGTATGTTTTCTTTTAATCGATTTTCAAAGTATGTCTAAATTTTGATGTTGGGTAATGCATAATGCTTTCTCACCAACAAAAAAGGAAAAAAAAATGTTTTCAGTTAAACACTACATGTCCTACTTGAACTCCACTGGGACGCTGGTTTGGCATTTACTAAACCACTGAGCACATGGGGTCTTCCCGGATCCTCTCCCTTGGAAGGGCAATGTGTGAGCTAAGGACTGTTTTTTTCTTACTCTCCACTGTAAATATATTAGTATTTGAGTTTTTAAATCACTTCAACATTATTTGAGCATTTACTTTGTATTTTTACAAACACATAATAAACACACAGCCGTAGCACTTAGAAGAAAAGAGGCTTTCCAAACATTCCCTCCTCTACAGGATATTTGGGAGCCTTTTTTCTATGTATGTATATATATAAAAAACCATGAATCACTCACACTCACTCAAAAACTATGCAGGGCTAGGAAGCCTCTACGAGCTACCGGATAAATGAATTACATGCACTTTGAAGTAAATAGGTTTTCTATTGGGTGTCAACAACTCTGATTTCTCCCAAAACTATAGTTTCTCTTACGGTCTTTTCCTCCTCTACCCTGTGGATATACACTCAGGAATAATCTGACATTTTAGAAAAACCCGAGCAGTAGATAGTCTCCAAGATGGGAAACATGTCGTGCGTCTGCACACACCGGCAAACTGCCGCCGCTCGTTCTGCTGCCTGGCTGGTTAGCTGCTGTGCGGGTGCACTCGGTGACACTGGTGGTGCAAGCTCCCGAGCTCCCAGAGTTAACACTAATCTGCAGGTCGGCTGTGCATCGCACTGGAGGCTCCTTTTTTAAAGAGAAAAACATAGGCCTCTGTTCTCATTTGTAAGAAATTTGACTCATAATAGAAAACGGTGTCTTTTGAAGCCCAGCCTCTGTCTGTCTTCAGAAACAAAAGCGAATGCCATCATATTCCTTGATGTGTGTTTCTACCACATATGTATGTGGACATGTTCATGTACTGCGCTGGTACTGCAAGTAAAATGTAGACCTAATTTGGATGGGGAGAAAAACTCATCCCTGACCCTTTTTTTTTTTCCTCCAAATGTTAGACCAGAGATGTTGATCCCACACATTCATTTTTCTGAAAATTCATGAACTATTCTCTCATATCCCTGAAATAATTATAAAAGTAAATGGCCACTATTCCTAAGATTATTTAGTTTATAAAGTTTGCTTTTAATCATACAGTAGCTTACCTGGCAAAAACTATGTGTACTAAGGGAAAACTTGCTTTAATCTGTGGGATTGCAGACTGGTGTGACTTGCAGAAGGTTAACAGGTGTGGGTTGTGTGTGTGTTAGATGAGCTGTTAGTGGACTTTTAATGTATCTTGTGAAGTATGGTTACTAAGGTAGGTTGAAGAGCTACGTGCCTCTGGCTTTTGAACCCATCTATTATATCTTTTTTAATGCTGTACTAAGATAAATGTGAAGTCTAAGTAAGGTTGCTCTCAGAAAAAAGCATATATATGTATAAAATAAAATTTAGGCCATGGGAACTGGCATTTTACTTGGTATAGGAATTTAGTGAGAACCAAATCACAAAAATACCAGATCTCCTTTTGAGATTGTGGACAATCAGGCCGTTTGGACAATCACCACTTCCAGTGCCCACTGTGTGTTGAGGTTAGAGAACGACCGTTTACATGCTAGAGCCAAGAGAGGACATTCAAGTTTCTTAAAGATGCTGTTGGTCTTTTTTCTTATGTTATTGTTTTAGTTTTGTGATTTTTATGAATAATTTTAAGTTCAGAGTCAACCTGTGGCTCCTAAGGAAAAAAACAGCAACATGAAAGGCAAAAAGTATTTGAAACATAGTTGTTTAAGTTTTCCACGCCCATTCTCACATGCTCCCTTTAGCTTTATTTCTGGGAACATGTCCCTAGACCTCAGCTAGCCTGACACTGCAATAACCCGTTAGGCTTTGAGGCTTTTCAGTGAATTCTTGATACTTAAGTCTTCTTATAGAATTCTTTATGAAGCCTTACCTAATTCTTGTTTTTGCTTCCTCAGAAACTTTATTATACCTGCCATCCTTCATTGGATTTTTGTTTTGGTTTGTTGTTGCCATTCTAGCAAAGAGCTTAGTCCTTGTACATCTGCATTAAGGTGCTGATGCAAAAGGCAAATTGGAAGCACGCGCCAGCGGCAGTGGGGCTCAAAGCCGACCTCCATGCGTCATTCTCTAGAGTTGAAAGGACTGACGTTTCTCAGTAACTACCCGGCAAAATATATATTTTCATAATGCTGAATTTAGAAAAAAAATGTTTCATGAAACACTTGTAAGATACTTATTTTGAAATTAATTATAAGGCATTCATATTTTTAGGACTGAATTCAAAGGGAAATGCTTCTTTGACTTTTTTTCATTGTTCGGTTGACTTTCAGCTTTCTGGAGTGACTATGAAAGCAGCAGTGATGGGTGCTATTCCTGGTTCTGCGGTAGTTTACTTTGTCTACTAAGTGATTTACTTTCAAACCTCATTACAGGTAATCTTACAGATAAAAGACTTAACATGCACACTGCTAAAAGGTGTTTTACTGTTTTCCATTAACGCTGTTGTATGAACAATATTTGGTGACATGTCTTTTTGTCCTGTAGATTGTCATATCTGTTATGTAGTTATCCTATTGGCAAGTCCTTTGATTTTTTTTTTTCCTCTAGAAAATCTCAGACTGTCAATCTTCCATATTCTGAACATTATAATGCTGTGGCCATTTCTATAGAAAGATTACTTGCAAGTGTGTGTCTTGAAAATAACCTCTTGTATTTGTGTGTCTATATGAGTTCTGTCTAAGAGGTCAGATAAGCTCTGGAAGCTTCATCATCTGTACCTACACGTGACTGTGTATCTGGGTTACATTGGCAGGCGGTACCAAGTCCTGCTCTTTGATGGGGTGGCTGAGAGATAAGGGTTCCTGAACTCTCCTTGCTGTGTATGCACCACATCTGTGCTTCAGAGCGGTGGAAAACCGTCTACAACACTGCATTTCTTGTGGTTGTGCTGTTACTGCTATAAAGTCAAGTGCCTTCAATGCTAAAGGCTCAGAAATTTTTCTTAAACTGATTTCATGTCCTATGCAAGTGTTTTCTACAACCTGCATAACCAGTACTTTGTAAAACTTGTTTACGCTTCAATTGTACATAGTGATTTTTAAAGAAATATATAGTATTTTTATTTAGGTACCTCCAAACTTGAATTCGTCTGTGTGAAGCATTGTAAAACGATACATTTCTCTTTTGAGTACCATTACAGTTGTACAGAGGTTTTCACTGCTTCTATTTTTCTACTGTTACTGATAAGCATGTAACACTGACTTTATCCTACATATAGTTGGCATTTCAAATAAATGGCTTGTATAGAATCTGCTGAGTTGGATACAGTCTGTTTTAGCACTAGTGCAGCATATAGTCTTCAATTATAGATGTCATTGCACCCCTGGAGGGTAGAATTGGGAGGTTTTCTAGGTTGATTTTCTCTCTTTCTAGGATTTCAATCATTCAAGGCATTTTATTATCATCATCATCATCATCTTCGTTTTCTTGGAAATCACACATTTTATTCTGAATTACCAGTTTCATTATTTTCTATTATTTCATTGAGACATTTCTGAGAAATTTTATTTTACAAATTTGAGTGAAAAGTTCCTCTCACAAGGGTCTGCAGGATTGCAGGAAGCTCAGCATGGCGCCCGTGTGAACCAGGCACCTGGATGTGTCCTGCTTTTCAGAGCCCTTAGAGAGTCAGAGACCTGGCCTAGATTCTGAGCTTTGCTTTTGCTTTCACACCCAGGCTTAGTAATATTTTCCAATTTCAAAAGGAAATGAGATCATGATCTAGAGTCTAGGATTCTCAAAAAAAAAAAAAAAAAAAAAGCGGAAAGTTTTCTAATTTCCATTTTTTAAAATGGCTACAAAAGAGCTCTTATTTTTTATTTTTTATTTTTCAGACAATGTCTCACTCTGTCACTCAGGCTGGAGTACAGTGGTGTGATCACGGCTCACTACAGCCTCGATTTCCCAGGCTCAAATGATCCTCCCACCTCAGCCTCCCGAGTAGCTGGGGCTACAGTCAGTGTTACACCACTATGCCTGGCTAATTTCCAAAATTTTTTGTAGAGACGGGGTCACTACGTTCCCTAGGATGGTCTCAAACTCCTGGGCTCAAGTGATGCTCCCAGTGCAGCCTCCCTAAGTGTTAGGATTATAGGCATGAGCCACTGCAAGTGGCAAGCTCTTACTTTAAAATGTTTTTTATCGTTTCAGTGCTAAATTCTGTCCTAGCATCTCACTCTTCATGCCTCACTAACAAGTTATTGCTTTATAGTTTGTAACCATCTTAGGTTTAACAGAAGGATATAAAGATAAAATCTAAGGTTTCTGTGGGTGAGCTGCTTAAATCTAAACAAGAAAATTGAATAAATCAGCGTTCATTTCTGCACTTGTGGATAATTCCTGGAAAAATGAACTCGGGCTAGCTTCCTGAGCCACTTTAGGCTTTACCTCTTCTCAATCCATTAGGGAATATTTCTTGAGTCCACTCCTCCTGGAGTCTGGGAATATGGAGTGGCAGACCAAACAGACAGGATCCCCAGTCTCAGAAACTTCCACCTCTAGCTGGAAATGACTTTTGTCCTACAAAACAAAACAAGGCCGGGTGCGGTGGCTCAAGCCTGTAATCCCAGCACTTTGAGAAGCTGAGGCAGGTGCATCGTGAGATCAGGAGACCAACAAAGTGAAACCCCATCTCTAAAATAGAAAAATTAGCTGAGCGTGATGGTGCGTGCCTGTAATTCCAACTACTCGGGAGGCTGAGGCAGGAGAATCACTTGAACCCGGGAGGCGGAGGTTGCAGTGAGCCAAGATCACACCACTGCACTCCAGCCTGGCAACAGAGCGAGACTCCGTTTCAAAACAAACAAAAAATACAAGGCAGTTATCACAGCTAAGGGGAAGACCAGATTGAAATGGCCCAGGAATGAATGAACAGGAGGAGAAATGCTGGAAGCAGCACTAAACACTTAATGTAATTTTTTCTAATCCCTCATTGAGTTAGGAACTCTTTCCTTTGATCCTCTGTGAATTAAATACTATTATTTGTGCCATTTTACAAAAGAGAAAAGCCCGGAGATACTGAGCACCTTGTCCCAAGCCAGAAAGTTGGCAGAGCTTGGGCTCAAACCCGGGCAGTCTGGCTCCAGAACCCGAGTTCTCAGCCATTGTGTTGTTCTGCGCACCAGGAAGTCTGGTGGTCTGGGCAGGGGAGAGTCTAATGTGCAAAAGGTGGAAGCAGCTTCAAGGATGGCAATCATTTTTTCATCCTGTCAGTTTTTCCAAACATCGCTAGATGCTGAGACAGCAAAGTCATGAACAAAACAGTCACAGTCCCACTCAAAACATTTTTGAGTTTCCAAGAAGAAAAGACATTGAAGAACTACAGAGGTAAGGCTCAATGTCTCACTGGTCCCAGGGGTGGGAAGGCTTCGTATGGGAGTGACCTTGAAGGTGCAGGTGAAGGAAGAGACAGAGCAACAGGGCAAGGATCTGGGAGGGAGGGCTCATGGAGAGACAGAGCCTGGACAGAGCGCAGGGGAGTGAGAGGGGGTGTGGGACCCTCCTAGGGCTGGGTGAGGCTTCCGAATGGCAACTCTGAAAGCTACTAGGGCATCGTATGCTGCGGCGTGGTTCACCAGATTTGCATGTTCCAAATCACTCTGGCTATTGTATGAGAAGTGGTTGAAAAGAAGCAGGAGTAGATTGAGAGATCCAGATAGGAGGCTGGCGTAGCCGTCCAGGGGAGAGCTGCCAGCAGCCAACAAAGAGAACAGATTCAGAATCTGCTGACAGTGCCATGTCTGCATGACTAGGTGCTTGCTCAGTGTGGGAAAGGAGGGGGAGCCAGATCTGGGGGGAAGCGGAATTAGTGTTGGTCATGTTGACTTGGGAATGATTGCCAGGCAGCCAACTACTAGGTGGCAACTAGGTGTCAGCTGGAAGTCAGAGGAAAGGATTCTAGTTGGAGGCTGTGTGGGGGTTGTCCGTGTATATGGGTGGCACTTACAGCCTTGGGAGCAGGTGGCGTGATTAGGGGAAAGGTTTAAAGGAAGAAGAAAGAGGGCTTGAATGATGAACTTGGAGGACTCCAACTTTTCCAAGCCAGCTGGAGGGAGTTGCTGGCCAAGGGCAGCCTAGCAGACAGACAGAAAACCAGCAGTGTGCTGCTCAGAAGACCAGGCTGGGACAACTTGAGAAAAGAGGGAATGTGATCTTCAGAATAAATGAAGTGAAAGAAGCAATATACAAAAAAATTGCATCCATATGCTCCCATTTGGAAAGAAGACAAAAAAAGGAAATGGATGCAAATACATACATAAACATTTCTGCAGCCAGGCGCGGTGGCTCACGCCTGTAATCCCAGCACTTTGGGAGGCCAAGGCAGGTGGATCATCTGAGGTCAGGAGTTCAAGACCCACCTGGCCAACATGGTGAAAACTCATCTCTACTAAAAATACAAAAATTAGCTGAGTGTGGTGGCAGGGGCCTGTGATCACAGCTACTCCAGAGGCTGAGGCACGAGAATCGCTTGAACCCAGGAGGCAGACATTGCAGTGAGCTGAGATTGTGCCACTGTACTGCAGCCTGGGTAATAGAGTGAGACTCAGTCTCAAAACAAACAAAAATTCTGCAAGAATCTACAAGAATGTGCACAGGACTGCCTCTGGAGAGGGGCATTGGCAATACATGCAACTGCCAATTAATGACAGCCTTTTTGTACTGGTTGAGTGTTTAAACGATATGCAGGTATTACTTTTTTCAAGTTAATTAAAGGTAAGATATTAAGGGTCAATTCCACCCCTCTCCAAAAGTTAACCCTGCGACTGCTGTTCCGAGGTTTTGGAAGATCAGGCCCCTAAGGCGGGTTGGGTCAGCTGCAAGGGGAAGGTGTAGAATTGGAAGAGCAGTTTGGTGGCAGCTGGAGAGAGAAGCCAGGGGGCAGGTGCGAGTCTGAGTGGGAGGTGAGAAGGTGGAGATGATCTGTGTAGACAGCCTTTTTGAGTAGCTTAGTGGTGGAGAGGAGGGAAACTGAAGGCATTGTGAGGAGTGAGGAGACAACCGAGCTGTCCCTGGAAGCTGGCCGGGGTCATCATTACTGTCATCTTGTGGGTCATGAGAGACCTTGTCACACACGTAGGCTTTCCTTGTCCCCCGAGAAGCTGGTTGACTTATCAACAGGAGAAGGAGGTCGGCTCTGCATCATTTGTTCTTTTATATATATATACATATATATACACACACACATATATACATATATACACACACATATATATACACACACACACAAACACACACTTTAAGTTCTGGGTTATATGTGCAGAACGTATAGGTTTGTTACATAGGTATACACGTGCCATGGTGGTTTGCTGCACCCATTAACCCGTCACCTACATTAGGTATTTCTCCTAATGCTGTCCCTCCCCCAGCCCCTCACCCTCTGACAGGCCCCAGTGTGTGTTGTTTCCCCCCATGTCCATGTGTTCTCATTGTTCAACTCCCACTTATGAGTGAGAACATGTGGTGTTTGGTTTTCGGTTCCTGTGTAAGTTTGCTGAGAATGATGGTTTCCACCTTCATCCATGTCCCTGCAAGGAACATGAACTCATCCTTTTTTACAGCTGCATAGTATTCCATGGTGTATATGAGCCACATTTTCTTTATCCAGTCTATCATTGATAGACATTTGGGTCGCATCATTTGTTCTTAAGGATTCCTTACTTCCTACCTGCAGCTCCTCTCTCCAGGTGTTCAGAAATCATTCCACGGTAGCTGCTAGTTTGTTTTAGAAGCCTCTAGGGGATATCTGTCAGGTCACCAGTCCATAGTTTCCAGAATCTACCATCCGCCACCTAAAAGTACAAAAGCAAATGAATTGAGACCTATGGTCGTTTCTGGCGTTGGGGTCCCTGTCTCTCTCTCGGTCGTCCTACCTAGATTGCCTGCAGTGTGCTATGAATAGTTCCCGAGTCAATTCTGCAGGGCCTCCCGGCTCCTGCCCATGCTCGCCTGCTTTTGCTCTGCTTTTTCGGTTCAAGGCTGTCCTCTCACAGTAAGTATGGAAGTGAGTCATGTGTTTCCACACTCCCTGTAGTCAGCTAACTTCCTTGCTCCACACCTGGCTTTTTACATTGCACTCACGGTCTTGGGGTTTCTCACGGGCATCACCCCAGTCTGGAGTTTAGCTCCACAGCCCACCCAACAGGTCTATCTGTCTGCAAGCCTCTTGCCCGCGGACCCTTTTTTATTCTGTCTCTGAAACCCAGAGCTCACCAGTTCCATACAACCATGTCCATTTCCTCCTGTGCCAGCCCTGTGCCTTTCCCCGGCCTGGGATTAAGCTGTGCCCCTCGGAGAGCTTGCCGGTGCTTTGAGCCTCATCTCGCAGAGCCTTGGATTCTGGGCTGTCATGCCTTGTCTCTAAGCTTTGGGGACTGTTCTTGTGCAGGCTGTTAGCCTGTGGAGGGTCTTCAGAGAGGGTGAGGAGGCAGAGCCAGGAAAGCCTGCCTGGGAGGAGGGAGGAAGGCAGGAAGAAGGCCTGCCCGGGCTGGGGGATCCTCGGGGTACCTGCAGGGCAGGGCCGGGGCTGGGCCTGCCTCTGCCACTTCCTGGCTGTGGAAGCTGGGGCAAAGCGCCTAACCCGTCTCCTCATCCTTAAACTGGACATAATGCGAGTGCACTTCTTGAGCGCTTGTTGCGGACTTTCCATGTCTGACTCGCGATCCTCAAGTCACCCTGTGCAATAGTTCTCATCCTCAGGTTCAGGTGAAGAAAATTCTCCTCAATACCCGCCTTGCAGGGCTGCTGCGGGCTCCTGTGGGCACCTGTAGACGCCTGCACTCTCCTGGAATTCCTCACCCTTCATCTAGCTAGCTCCACGAATATCCTCCATCTCTGGAATCTTCTGGTACAGTCGTTGCCAACCCTTTTGGCACCAGGGACCGGTTTCATGGAAGACACTTTTTCCACGGACAGGGGTGGCAGAGGGGGTGGGCGGTTCGGGGTGGGGGGATGGGGAGGTTGGTTTCGGGATGATTCAAGCGCATTGCTTTTAACATTGGATTCTCATAAGAAGCGCGCAACCTAGATCCTTCTCATGCGCAGTCCTCAAAAGAATTCTCCTCCTATGAGAATCTAATGCCGCCGCGGATCTAACAGGAGGCGGAGCTCAGGCGGTAACACTCACCGCGCACCTCCTGCTGTCTGGATCCTAACGGACGATGGACGGTACCGTGGGACCCTCGTTCCAGCAAATGCACCATAAATGCCTCCCTGCCCTCTGAGACTGATCTAAAAGCAATTGTTCTTCCCATCTCTCCATGTTCCAACGGAGCCACTGAAGTCCCTGGGAAGTCCAACTGTAAGTGACCCCAAGAGACCTTAGTGCCCCCAACATCCCACCATTCCGGGGCTGCTGGGACTGGGTTCTTTGCAGAGTTGCAGTCAGGTGACCCTGTGCCTGCCGCTGCCGCTCTCCCGAGCCATTCGCCAGGCTTCTTCCTACAGAAGTCCCCTGATGGCACCCGAGGTTGTTTCCTCACCCTGCTCAGGTGTCCTCCCCGACCCCCAGTGCCAGCGTCCTTGTGCTCCTACCCCTCCCCTCCTGCCTCCTGCCCTGGCTGCCCTCCTAGCTCCTCCTCACCCACTTAGCCCTCTCCCAGGACGTGGGCTCCTTCTCGCTCTTTCCACGGACTGTGTGTCAGGAAGGGCGGTGGGAGATGTCTCTCTCTAACACCCCAGCACGTCTCCAGCCCCCATGGTCCAGAGTCCCGCTCCCACCCCTGCAGCTGCCACCCCCAGTCACTCCTTTCGTATCCTGAAGGCTTTGGCTCCAACCTCACTAACGTCCTCTCTGGTGTCCTCCTGGTAGCTGCCTAGACCGTCTCCAGCTACCTGTCCATGGCACAGCTCTCCCCTGTCCCCAGAACGTCTCCACCTTTAAAATCCTAACCTCACTGCCCGCTCTCAGGCCGGATCGCCTCCTATCCAGAGCCTCTCCCTGGACCTCCTCTGAAACTCTGGCCTCCTTGCTCCCCTGCCAGGATGGCCCAGCTTCCATAGGTGGCAGCCGTCTCAACGTGCCCAGCTGCAACCCATCCTCCCCGCCCAACTCAACCCATAAGCAGGGTGTCCATCTCCAGCTTTGGGAGACTGAAGACAGCCATGCCCCAGTGGTACCTGTGGTCCCCAGCCTCCCGTGGCTCAGTGTGCCTGGGTCCTGCGGGTCAGCCTTAACATGTTCTTCTCGGGGCCACTTTCCACCCCTCTTCTCTCACCTGAGCCGCCCTCCAGCGCACTCCTCCCCCCCACCTCTTCCCTCCTCTTACCTGAGCCGTCCTCCAGCTCACTCCTCCCCTCCCACCTCCCAGGGAAATGGAGGCTGCCAATGGAACTCCCTTGATTTTGAGGCCTCATTTCAACACCCTCACCTGCATCCCCCTGCCACCAGGTGTGGTGGTCCTTCTGTCCCATCCTATCCCATCTTCTAACAGCTCCAATGTCACCTGTGGTCCACTCTCAGCAATGGCTCCACCTTAAGAATGTGTGTTGGCCCAAGTGTCTCTGAACTTCAACAAGCAACTCCCTGGACTGGCCTTCTGCAGCTGCACCCTCTCCTTGTCCCCTCACAGTGGTGCCAACTGTGGCACACACCCTGCCCTCTGCAATCTGGCCTCCACCCACCACTCGTGGAAATTGCTCTAGCCAAGGTCACCCGCTGGTGACCTTCATCATTAAACGCAGTGGATGCTGTCAGGGCCCCTGGGCCCTCCCTCATTTCTCTTCTATCCAGGAGCACTCCTGCCCCCCACCCCCTCACTCTCCTCTGGCCTGCCTGATGCCGAGGCTCTGTCCTGCCTTGGTCCCTCCCCTCCCTCTCTCCTTCTTGGGAACCAAGTGCCCAACCAGGACATTAGCTCTGGAGTGTCCTCAACCAACATCAGGGGCTTAGCATGAAGAACGCTGCTTGCTGTGTGGAGGGTGCCTGCCCCCGGACCAGCCTACCTCCTGGAGTGTAGGACCAGGGAGGGGCCCAAGCAACCACAGACAAGGCCACATTACCCCAAATCAGCTTTACCAGGAATAAAATGGGGGTGGGGATCTGTCTTTCTTATTTCTAAGTTGGCTTAGAACTTAAAATCTCAATGGACCCGGACCCTTTTGCTCTTGACTTTGCTGCAGAGGCACCCCGACTTCTGTAATGTGGGTTCTTGGCCTCCCCAACCCCCAGGATGCTCTTCTCAATCTGCACTTCAGCTTCGGCCTTCCTTTCAGCGCTGGTGTCCCTGCATCTGCCCGAGGCCCCCTTTCCTTCTCACTTTTCCATATCTCCCTGGGGAAGAGCCCATTCATTTCCATGGTGCCAATGAGTGTGGCTGCTGATCACTCCCAAAGCTCATCCCCAGCCTTGGCCCCTGGACCTCAGATCCATTTACACAGCACCCCTCTCAGATGCCCAGCAGGCAGCTCCAAGCCACTCAGCACCTGTCTTCTGCCCCAGCCTAGCCTGTGCCGCGACAAAACCATTTGTTGCTCCCCACGTCTTTCCTATGCAAAAACCTCCTGGGGAGAAGCAGACGCCAGTGCCACGCAGCCTGTAGAACCGTGAGGCAAAATAAACCTCTCTTCTTATAAATCACCCAGTCTCTGGTATATTTATTTATTTATGAGACAAGACCTTACTCTGTCACCCAGGCTGGAGTGCAGTGCAGTGGCACAATCACAGCTCATTACAACCTCCACCTCTCAGGCCCAAGTGATCCTCGCACCTCAGCCTCGCAAGTAGCTGGGACTGCAGGTGTCCGCCACTATGCCCAGCTAATTTTTATACTTCTTGTAGACACAGGGTTTCGCCATGTTGCTCAGGTTGGTCTTGAACTTGGACTCAAGCAATTCTCCCACCTCAGCCTCCAAAAGTGCTGGGATTACAGCTCTGAGTCACTGTGCCTATCCCAGCCTCAGGTATTTCTTTATGGCAATGCAAAAAAGGATGAACGCAGTGACCCAAATGGGATGTGGCCTTGCTGGCTCCCGGGAGGTCGGCCAGGTTGGCTTCCTGTACTTCCCATGTTCCCCAGATAGCAATGACCTTCAGTAGGGCTGGACTAGGCCACTTCCTGGTCCTGTAACCATGCAGACTGATCTTTCAATTTTCTTCTGCTCCACTAATGTCCTTCAAGGGAGGTGGGAGAACTGCAGTCTTCGGGGCATTGATGATTATAGAGTCATCTCTTTTTAGCTGTGTAAGCAACTCCAGGACTGCAGAGAACACTTTACCCACGTAAGTTGAACTCACCATGGGTGATGACCACAAGTCCACATCCAAGGTAGCAGGAGTTTGGGGGAAGCCAAAGATGGGTCACTCTACTAGCTTTTTGGGTTGTTTTTATGTTTACTTAGAAATAATGGCTACTGTGTAGGGTGGACCTCACCTTTTTCACAGGCTGCCAGCTCCAGCCCTCTCCCTCTGCACACAGCAGTACCTGAACACTGTGACTGGTCACACCCCAGCCCATTGCTTTGTTCTGCTGTTCATCTAGACCCCAATTATTAGACCCCAGGGGGTATGGTGAAGTCGGGTGGATGAAGGAGCTCTGCTCAGGGGACCTTGGATCAGGCTGCATTTTATAGAATAGCAGAATAATGAACTACCCAATGTCGTGAACCAGTCCCTCTGCTTTGAGGGCAGGACCCCAGGGCGGGAAGAGCTGTTAGAATATACCATTACATTTCTTGGCCGGGCGCGGTGGCTCAAGCCTGTAATCCCAGCACTTTGGGAGGCCGAGACGGGCGGATCACAAGGTCAGGAGTTCGAGACCATCCTGGCTAACACGGTGAAACCCCGTCTCTACTAAAAAATACAAAAAGCTAGCCGGGTGAGGTGGCGGGCGCCTGTAGTCCCAGCTACTCGGGAGGCTGAGGCAGGAGAATGGCATAAACCCGGGAGGCGGAGCTTGCAGTGAGCTGAGATCCGGCCACTGCACTCCAGCCTGGGCGACAGAGCAAGACTCTGTCTAAAAAAAAAAAAAAAAAAGATATACCATTACATTTCTTTTGAAGAGACAAGGTCTCGCTCTATTGCCCAGGCTGTAGTGCAGTGAGTGGCTATTCACAGATGTAACCACGGCACTCTATAGCCTCCAACTCCTGGGCTCAAGCAATCCTCCTGCATCAGCCTTCCAAGTAGCTGGGACTACAGGCATGAACCTCCATGCCCGGCTCTATGCATTTTTTTTCTTTTGAGACGGAGTCTCACTCTGTTGCCCAGGCTGGAGTGCAGTGGCGCAATCTCGGCTCACTGCAAGCTCCACCTCCCGGGTTCACGCTATTCTCCTGCCTCAGCCTCCCGAGTAGCGGGGACTACAGGCGCCCGCCACCTTGCCCAGCTAATTTTTTGTATTTTCATTAGAGATGGGGTTTTACTGTGTTAGCCAGGATGGTCTCGATCTCCTGACCTCGTGATCTGCCTGCCTTGGCCTCCCAAAGTGCTGGGATTATAGGCATGAGCCACTGTGCCTGGCCTGCATTTTCTTATAACCTGCAGAGGGAGGCTGTGTAGACTTAAATATGACTAAAAACAATCTGAAAACCAATGATTTTGTATTGGTTTTATTTAAATTTTACAGAAACCTGATTAGAGTTAAGTATGTAATTATAAGTCCAGTAACAATTTCTACAAAAATGCACATACAATGCCAGAACTCCTTAAAAGCAACTAATATCATATTTGTGTTTTGCATAAAACATGCATTAATATGTTGGCCAAAATGAGTCTCTACAGGAAGAGACAGTCCAATACAGTCGATAAGAAAACTAGTTGTGAACAACAGGTAAAAAAAGAGGTTTCCAGTTAATGTGAAAGAAGGAATAGTACCTTTCATAAAACAAGCCCTTCAGCGTTGGGTTAACTGATTGGTACTATTGTGCTGCACGTAATGTAACACATCACCTCCAAGACTTGGTCCTGATGGGTCATAGGAAGTAAGGGACTTTCTGGTAGTTACATCAGATATTTGAGAAGATTAAAAGCTTTCTGGACATGATGGTATACTAATAGTAGAACCTTGCAAAAAGGGTTTGAAACATTCTCAGACTTGGAAGAGCTCCCAAGCTTGATAAACAACCTCAAAGATACCCCGAGCCTCTGACTGGAGCCCTCTGCACAAGGCCAGCTCAGGGCTCACCAGCATGTCCTACGGCCACAAGACCTTCCAGCTCCACTTACCACCCTTCGTGAGGATCTGTAATGAAGAGACTGAGTGCTGAAGAACATGGTTGTGCCATTTCTTTGAGGCTTTGACTTTTTATAAGGCCTAGTTCATCTCGTCCAGGGATTGGGCACTCAAATGAATACACAGATGCTGGACACATAAGGAGTATTAATATACATGATGGCCCCACAGTCTGAAATGCTTTTATTAACATACATCAAGATGTGTCTCCGACTGTCAGGAAAGACCTTGTTCCTCCAGAGGGAGAGAGAAGCTGAGGGCTCTCTATGTATCACAAGGCATTTACTACATAGACTAAGGGGCGTTAAAGAGGTCTCATATCAACTGAAAGGACTTCCCCTCAAATGTGGGGCTCTGTACAACCTTCCATGAGGATCTTCAAAAACAAGATCTCATAGTCGCTAGGGAAGTGGTGGTGGACGTTAACATTATATACACAAAACTCTGCATTCGTGCAGCCTCGGGCCTTGTTTGGAATCTCTTCCACAGTCTGTCTCTTCCAAAATAGGGCTCCCTGCCCTGCTTATTACAAGTAAGCTAACTCAGGATCTGTTTTCTTTAGCACAGATTTGAGGGGGAAAATAATAATTTATTGGGGTTCTAATAACATTTTCATACAGAATATCAAAATAGGTCCATTTTTGATATATGCTTATGAATATCCCTGATAATATCAAGAAATCCAAAGGACTTCGTAAACCACCAAGAGTTCACAGGGGTGGCCCCGGTCTGTTTTCTAGGCAGGGGTGAGCCCGGTCTGTTTTCTAGGCAGGGGTGAGCCCGGTCTGTCTTCTAGGCAGGGGTGAGCCCTGGTCTGTTTTCTAGGCAGGGGTGGCCCCGGTCTGTTTTCTAGGCAGGGGTGAGCCCGTCTGTTTTCTAGGCAGGGGTGAGCCCGGTCTGTCTTCTAGGCAGGGGTGAGCCCTGGTCTGTTTTCTAGGCAGGGGTGGCCCCGGTCTGTTTTCTAGGCAGGGGTGAGCCCGGTCTGTTTTCTAGGCAGGGGTGGCCCCGGTCTGTTTTCTAGGCAGGGGTGAGCCCGGTCTGTTTTCTAGGCAGGGGTGGCCCCGGTCTGTCTTCTAGGCAGGGGTGAGCCCGGTCTGTTTTCTAGGCAGCAGAAAAGGGACTAGTGTACTGGCAAATGTTCTCCAGCAAGCCCTGTGAGCGCTACAGTACTGAAAGTCTAATTCTCGTGCCAGTAGAATCGTGAACAAAAATTTCACTTGAACTGTATTAGTAAAATTCATAACAAAGGTTTGCTTCCTCAACCCTATCATCTGCTAATCTCTCTGCCTGTGACAGACATCCAAACCAGAAAACCATCAGTCCTGGCTACTCTGGAGGTTGGGCCTAGAGAAAACAAGCCCCAAGATCCTTTCTAAGCTATGACCAAACCTCAGAAAACAGGGATGTGAAAGAAGGAGCAGACCAGGCTTGAGGAAGCTTTGACCCAAGGCACCACGATCATAGGAGCGAGGGGACCTGCAGAGGTTCTAGGTGACGGGAAGAGAGCCTTCCGTGACGCCTGCGGAGGAGGTTCTGGGAGGCAACGGCTCTGTGGCAAAACACACACGTCTGGGAGTGAAATAACAGATCATTCAACAAGACACCAATTTGCTTTCTCAAAACCAAATCAAACTTTAAAAACTACGCAAATAACCCTGGGTGCACTGGAGTAGGAGTATACTGGAGAAGTCTGTCGAATGAGCTGCATTAGCTGAGTCACAGAGGACGCTGGCTGTGAAGTCAGCATCCACACTGTGGCTACTGCAGCTAAAGAGAATGAAGGGAGCGCAAGGCCTCTCCAAACAGAGGAGGACGGAAAGGGGGCCGAATGTGAACCACACCTCTTTTATTCCAAGAATGGGAAGTGTATTTTCATTGGCCTGAATGAGAACCTTCACACTCCACTCTAGCTGCAGTAATACTGCATCCCGTCCACTCTTCTTCTCTTTTTTGACTGAAACTCTTCAAAGAACTGCTGAATGTCTTCTCTCTTAACAACCTGTGGATGAAAAGCAAAGATTATGAAAGAGAACGAAGTAACAGAATCGCAATTATGAGGCCACAGCACTCACAAGCAAGTCAAATGATACTGCTAAGAATTATGTTCATGTGCAGTTAATGATACCATCTCCATTTTCTTTCTTTTTTTTTTTTTTTTGAGATGGAGTCTTGCTCTGTCACCCAGGCTGGAGTACAGTGGCATGATCTCGGCTCATGCAACCTCCACCTCCTGGGTTCAAACCGTTCTGTTGCCTCAGCCTCCCCAGTAGCTGGGATTACAGGCACACACCACCATGCCCAGCTAATTTTTGTATTTTTAGTAAAGACAAGGTTTCACCATGTTGGCCAGCCTGGTCTCGAACTCCTGACCTTATGATCCACCCACTTCGGCCTCCCAAAGTGCTGGGATTACGGGCTTGAGCCACCGTGCCTGGCCACCATCTCCATTTTCTAGGAGGGATACTCAGGCACAGAGGGCTGACCTGCTCAGAGCCACACAGCTGGGCACAACAGCAGAATGGTTCAAAGCTGGGTGACCCCTTACTGCAGTTTCCCTTTACAAAATAAGACAACAGGAGCACCTGTCTAGCAGGGTCAACTGAAGGCTGGATGAGCGACAACGCCCATAAAACACTGCCTGGCACGTGGCAAGTTCTCAAGATGAGCTGAAACTGGCAGAGCCAGCACACAAACTGAGAACCCCAAAGTCCTCCTCAGACCACTGCCCTTTTACCACATCCTTTTACCACAGCTGTGTTTCTGAATGTCCTCCAGCTCTGCAAAAGCACCCACAAAAAACAAAATGCACTATACTGGGAGATTGTGCTTTCTTTACCAGCAACAGAGGTGTTAAGAAAAAGGAACTAAAAAGCTTTTCCCTCTGGCCAGGCACAGTGGCTCATACCTGTAATCCCAGCATTTTGGGAGGCCGAGGTGGGTGGAACATGAGGTCAGGAGATCAAGACCATCCTGGCTAACACGGTGAAACCCCCTCTCTACTAAAAAAATTTAAAAAATTAGCTGGGCATGGTGGTGGGTTCCTGTAGTCCCAGCTACTCGGGAGGCTGAGGCAGGAGAATGGCGTGAACCCAGGAGGCGGAGCTTGCAGTGAGCTGAGATCGCCCCACTGCACTCCAGCCTGGGTGACAGAGCGAGACTCTGTCTCAAAAAAAAAAAACTTTTCCCTCTTTGTCATCAATAAAAAACCAAACTTAAGAGTCCAAAATTAAAGATGTTTGCTATATACACAGAAAAATAACTGGGAAAAAACTCATACTATAGAAGCAGCACTTTGAATAAATCCACCTTATGCAATAAAAATGGAAATTTATCTATTTTATTGGAAAAAGGATTTAGTGTCCCATACAAAGGTGTTTATGATATTAGCAAAATAAAATATTACAAATAACAAAATAAGACAAAGGGAAAATACAAATAAAAAAGCAAACTGGTCTAGGTGCAGTGGTTCACGCCTGTAATCCCAGCACTTTGGGAGGGCGAGGTGAGTGGATTGCTGGGGGCCAGGAGTTCAAGAACCAGCCTGGACAACATGGCGAAACCCTGTCTCTACTGAAAACACAAAAATTAGCAGGGCATGGTGACGGGGTCCTGTAATCCCTGCTACTCAGGAGGCTGAGGCAGGAGAATTGCTTGTACCCAGGAGGCGGAGGCCACGGTGAGCCAAGATCGTGCCACTACACTCCAGCCTGGGCGACAGAGTGAGACTCCATCTCAAAATAAACAAAACAAAATAAAACAAAACGCCAACTGGACAACCTGGCAGTCCCTGCCCACCACAACAGCGAGTCTGCGCCAATGGATCCATCGAAAGCTGTCTAATGCCATCACAGAAACAGGTTTATTTATTTATTTTTTGAGACAGGGTCTCCCTCTGCAACCCAGACTGGAGTGGAGTGGCGCAATCATAGTTCACTGCAGCCTCTACCTCATTGACTCAAGCAAACCTCCCGCCTCAGCCTCCCAAGGAGCTGGGACTATAGGGTGCACGCCACACCTGGCTAATTGTTTTTTTTGTTGTTGTTGTTTGTTTGTTTTTGAGATGGAGTCTCGCTCTGTCTCCCAGGCTGGAGTGCAGGAGTACAGTGGCACAATCTCGGCTCACTGCAAGCTCTGCCTCCCGGATTCATGCCATTCTCCTGCCTCAGCCTCCCAAGTACCTGGGACTACAGGTGCCCGCCACCACACCTGGCTAATTTTTTTTTTATTTTTAGCAGAGACGGGGTTTCACCATGTTAGCCAGGATGGTCTCGATCTCCTGACCTTGTGATCCGCCCGCCTCAGCCTCCCAAAGTGCTGGGATTATAGGTGTGAGCCACCACGGCCAGTCCATGCCTGGTTAATTTTTAAAATTGTGTAGATAGGAGGTCTCACTATATTACCCACACTGGTCTCAAACTTCTGAGCTCAAGTGATCCTCCCACCACTCCCTCCCAGAATGCTGGGATCACAGGTATGAGCCATGACACCCAGCATGTTTATTTTTTAATAAGGTAACACATGCTTATTGTTCAGAAAGAAGGACAGTGAGACAAGAAGAGTGAAGGAAAGAGAAAGAAAAAGAGAGCACGTGAATGCATTTGAGCAAAACGGGAAAGAGATAAAGAGAAAGTAAGAAAGAGGGGTATAAGGTGAAAACTTCCCCTCATTCCCTAGTAAGTGCTGCTAACATACTCAAAATATCAATGCTAACTTGGAATAATTTTCTCAGACCAGTAGCTGATACACCAGTTTCACAAGCACCAACAGTAATACTGCTGCTCAACCAGTGAGGAATCGAACCCCTAACAGATTCAGGATGCAGAGGCTGAACACATCCTGAAATGACTGCAGCTCAAAGTTCTAATGTACTTGGCTAAATGGCATGGGAATTTACACTTAACAAAATGCTAATAAATAGGATACTTGCAAGGTGCAAAACAAAGTATCTGTCCCTACCTTGGATTACAAACATTAACCACAGACAGCCCGTTAAGTGAAAGGAAATAATATCTCTAGCAAGGATACTGCAGGAGGAGACCTAGCAACACACAAATGAGACTGGACAGCTTTCGGTTTCTGGATATCCTCAAACGGTCACAGCTAATGTGCAGAGGAGAAATGCTAGTGAATAAATACTTGGGTTCAATAAAAAATCAGTTTTTTAATTTATTTCAGAAAATTTGTAGTTCCTAAGTTTATTAATTATTATTGCTTTTTAGAGACGGGGTCTTGCTGTCACCCAGGCTGCAGTACAGAGGTATGATTATAGCTCATTGGAGCCTCAAATTCCTGGGCTCAAGCGATCCTCTGATGTCAGCCTCCCAAGTAGCTGGGACCACAGACACACATAACCATGCCTGGCTAAAAATTTTTTTTTTTTTTGTAGAGGCGGGGTCTCATCATCTTGCCCAGGCTAGTCTTGAACTCCTGGGCTCAAGCAATCCTCCCACCTTAGCCTCCCAAAGTGCTGGGATTACAGGCATGAGACACTGTGCCTAGTCTAAGTGGTTTTTTTTGTTGTTGTTAGATACAAACATTAAATAAAAGGCAGTCTATCATCTAAGAACAGCTAGAACTTATTAACATTATCCCTATGGACAAATACAACCAAAGCAGACAAGCTTTATGGCAACCTGAGGTTTTTGTTTCTTTTTCTGTGAAGATCTGGTTAGTAATGTTATGGAACAAACAACAAAAATACCATATTTTTGTGGCTTTATTTTTTTGAGACGGAGTCTCGCTCTATCGCCCAGGCTGGAGTGCAGTGGCTGGATCTCAGCTCACTGCAAGATCCGCCTCTGGAGTTTACGCCATTCTCCTGCCTCAGCCTCCCAAGTAGCTGGGACTACAGGTGCCCGCCACCTCGCCCGGCTAGTTTTTTTTTTTTTTTTTGTATTTTTTAGTAGAGACGGGGTTTCACTGTGTTAGCCAGGATGGTCTCGATCTCCTGACCTCGTGATCCACCCGTCTCACTCTCCCAAAGTGCTGGGATTACAGGCTTGAGCCACCGCGCCTGGCCAATGACCTTTTAAATTATCTGGTCAGACAAAACATTCTCTCCTAAAGACTCCTAAAGAGTGGCTCTAGTGATAACAAGGACCCGGATGTTTAAGATACCTGTGAAGACTTTGAGTAAAAGTCTCCAATGTGCATGAAAAAAGAGAACATGCCTAACTTTTTTCTTTTATGTAATTTTAAGTATATGTATATGATAAAATAAAGAAAACTGACCACAGAAGAGTGGAGGTGCAGCAGCATCAGCATCGAGGGCATGCCTGCGCACTATTTCAAACACCGCAAAAGTCCCCTGACAGCTCAGAGGTTACCACACTGAGGCAGAATGCCCCACTACACCCACGAACATTCTTAGTTCTAGCACCAAAGAAGCTTGAGTCTGTATTAACCAGAGGATAGTCTCTGCAACAGAAACAAGAATAACTACATTAAGTTTTAAGAACTGTAGGGAAAGACGGGTGCGGTGGCTCACGCCTGTAATCCCAGCACTTTGGGAGGCCGAGGTGGGTGGATCACGAGGTCAGGAAATCGAGACCATCCTGGCTAACACGGTGAAACTCCATCTCTACTAAAAATACAAAAAAACTAGCCAGGTGTGGTGGCGGTCGCCTGTAGTCCCAGCTACTTGGGAGGCTGAGGCGGGAGAATGGCGTGAACCTGGGAGGCAGAGGTTGCAGTGAGCCGAGATCAGGCCACAGCACTCCAGCCTGGGCGACAGAGCGAGACTCCGTCTCAAACAAAAAAAGAAAAAAAAAGAACTGTAAGTAAGTAGGAACTGTTCCCAGTGATAGTGAAGAACAGTCTCTAAAACCTGAGAAAGCCATTTAGGAGAAGGCTCCTTTAACTTTACAATTCATTTTGCAGAAAGGCAGCAGGCAGCACTGTGACCCTGTCCAGAAATTCAGGCAGTTAAATGTTCTTCCCACATTTATGACAGAAAAAAACGACCTAGCCTTTTGCGGGTGGTGGCGAGCGCGGAGAGGACGCCATGAAGGCCTCGGACACACTACGAGTACAAGGTGGTAGGTCGCCGCCTGCCCACCCCCAAATGCCACACACCGCCCCTCTACCGCATGCGAGTCTTTGCACCTAATCATGTCGTCGCCAAGTCCCGCTCCGGTACTTCGTATCTCAGTTAAAGATGATGATGAAGTCTTCAGGGGAGATTGTCTACTGTGGGCAGGTGTTTGAGAAGTCCCCACTGCGGGTCAAGAACTTCCGCATCTGGCTCCGCCGTAACTCCCAGGGCGGCACCCACAACATGTACCGGGAATACCAGGACCTGACCACCGCGGGCGCTGTTACCCAGTGCTACCGAGACATGGGCGCCCGGGCCCACTCCATCCAGATCATGACGGTGGAGGAGATTGCAGCCAGCAAGTGCCGCCAGCCGTCAAGCAGTTCCACCACTCCAAGATCAAGTTTCTGCTGCCCCACCGGGTCCTGCGCGGGACCCGTCAGTACAAGTCAGCTTCACCACCAAGAGGCCCAACACCTTCTTCTCGGTGCAGGGCCTTCGCCCAGGTGTGCCCCAAATAAACTCAGGAACGCCCCCCACACCCCCCCCAAAAAAAAGAAAAAAAGAAAAAAACGACCTAAAGTAGGTAGACAGAGATGGTATCTTCTAAGAAAGCAGGGCTCAAGACAGCCAGCCTCCCAAGTAGCTGAAACTACAGGTACAAGCCACCATGCCCAGTTCTTTTTTTTTTTTTTTGAGATGGAGTCTTGCTCTGATACCCAGGCTGGAATGCAATGTCACAATCTTGGCTTACTGCAACCTCCACCTCCCAGGTTCAAGCGATTCTCCTGCCTCTCAGCCTCTGGAGTAGCTGGGATTACAGGCACCCGCCCTCATACCCAGCTAATTTGTGTACTTTCGTAGAGACCAGGTTTCACCATGTTGGCCAGGCTGCTGTTGAACTCCTGACCTCAGGTGATCCGCCCACCTCAGCCTCCTGAAGTGCTGGGATTAAGGAGTGAGCCACCACACCTGGCCACCATGCCCAGTTTCTATTCTAAACTATGGAACTTAGAATTCCAGAAAATGGGTCTGGTGTTAATTTTTCCTGCCCAGTCATTTTCCCCTCCCCGTCCCAAAGATCCATGCTTCAAGGTCAGGATCAGCAGAATCGGTACTGCAGATTCCTTCCAGTGATCTGCTAAGCTACAAGTACTCTCTCAGAGGCCGCGGGACTGCGTCCTCCCATCATGCCTCCCCGCCCAGCTGGGGGTGGTGAGGACTCCCAGTGTAACTCTGGTGTTTCACTACCTCTTACTCATTTCCCTTAGCCTGCCAATTTGCTCAAAATAGTCCCTGATTCAACTCTCAAGTACCCACTTAAGTCGCAGTCATTTTTTCTTTTTTTTTGAGATGGGGTCTTGCTCTGTCACCCAGGCTGGAGTGCAGTGGTGCGATCTCGGCTCACTACAACCTCCGCCTCATGGGTTCAAGCGAGTCTCCTGCCTCAGCCTCCTGAGTACCTGGTACTACAGTCGCCTGTCACCACGCCTGGCTAATTTTTGTATTTTTAGTAGAGATGGGGTTTCACCATATTGGCCAGGCTGGTCTTGAACTCCTGACCTTGTGATCCGCCGCGCCCCACCAGTCGCAGTCATTTTTAATCATCAAAGGAAATAAACACTTCATTCAAAACTTACAGGGCTATGATTAGAATTCTTTAACTCAACATACCGTGCCTTCATCAGCAAATCTCTTGAGATAGTCTTTAAGTTCAGTCTTCAAATCATTGTATTCTAAATCAAAATCACAAAAGTATTTACATGTAGATAAACCATTTGCTTTCAAAAACAAAATATACTTTGCCATTGACACCTGGCTCTTAATAATGTAGTTTAAATAAAAATTTTCTTTAGTGAAAGCTGCATAGAAACTCGTTCCCAAATTATCTGCACTTCCTCTATGTTGATATCTGAGACCCTTTTTCATTAAAAAATAAAAAGCTGGCCGGGCACGGTGGCTCAAGCCTGTAATCCCAGCACTTTGGGAGGCCGAGACAGGCGGATCACGAGGTCAGGAGATTGAGACCATCCTGGCTAACGCGGTGAAACCCCGTCTCTGCTAAAAAAAATATAAAAAACTAGCCGGGCGAGGTGGCGGGCACCTGTAGTCCCAGTTACTCGGGAGGCTGAGGCAGGAGAATGGTGTGGGCCCAGGAGGCGGAGCTTGCAGTGAGCTGAGATCCGGCCACTGCACTCCAGCCTGGGCGACAGAGCCAGACTCCATCTCAAAAAAAAAAAAAAAAAAAAAAAGCTGCCAGGTGCGGTGGCTCACACCTGTAATCCCAGAACTTTGGAAGGCCGAGGCGGGCGGATCACGAGGTCAGGAGATCGAGACCATCCTGGCTAACACGGTGAACCTTGTCTCTAATAAAAATACAAAAAATTAGCCAACCGCAGGGCGGGGCCTGTAGTCCCAGCTACTCAGGAGGCTGAGGCAGAAGAATGGTGTGAACCTGGGAGGCAGAGTTTACAGTGAGCTGAGATCACGCCACTGCACTCCAGCCTAGGTGATAGAGCAAGACTCTGTCTCAAAAATAAATAAATAAATAAAATAAATAAAAATAAAATAGGCCGGGCGCGGTGGCTCAAGCCTGTAATCCCAGCACTTTGGGAGGCCGAGACGGGTGGATCACGAGGTCAGGAGATCGAGACCATCCTGGCTAACACGGTGAAACCCCATCTCTACTAAAAATACAAAAACTAGCCAGGCGAGGTGGCGGGCGCCTGTAGTCCCAGCTACTCGGGAGGCTGAGGCAGGAGAATGGCGTAAACCCGGAGGCGGAGCTTGCAGTGAGCTGAGATCTGGCCACTGCACTCCAGTCCGGGCGACAGAGCGAGACTCTGCCTCAAAAAAATAAATAAAATAAAATAAATAAAAAGCAAAAATTTTTAAAAAGGACAACAAGCAGAGATATTCTAATCCCATAAAGATTAAGAATTTTTAAAAGGGCTTCCTATTTCTCTGGAATTCTGGTAGCTGAAATAACCTTGGACTTGTTGAATATTTATTTTATTTTATTTTATTTTATTTTATGAGATGGAGTCTCACTGTCACCCAGGCTGGAATGCAGTGGCACGATCTCGGCTCACTGCAATCTCTGCCTCCCAGGTTGAAGTGATTCTCATGTCTCTGCCTGCCGAGTAGCTGGGACTACAGGCACGCACCACCATGCCTGCCTCCTTTTTTGTATTTTTAGTAGAGACGGGGTTTCACCATGTCAGCCAGGCTGGTCTCGAACTCCTGACCTCGGGTGATCCACCTGCCTTGGCCTCCCAAAGTGCTGGGATTACAGGCGTGACCCATCGCGCCCAGCCCAAACAAACTGACTCAGTTTACATTATGTACAAGGTACCTTGAGGGCTACAAAAATCTTTTAGGTGCAAAAATCTTTTTTCTATCCTTGAAAAGTGTTTACCCTAATAAAGGCAAAAAGAAATTACCAGTTATAAATAAAAGACAAGGTGCAGTGGCTTGAACCTGTAATCCTAGCATTTTGGGAGGCCAAGGCAGGCGGATCACCTCAGCTCGGGAGTTCGAGACCAGCCTGGGTGGCATGGTAAAACCCTGACTCTACGAAAAATACAAAAATTAGTGGGGACGGGCATGCTGGCTTACGCCTGTAATCCCAGCACTTTGGGAGGCCAAAGCGGGTAGATCACCTGAGGTCAGGAGGTCGAAACCAGCTGGGCCAACATGGTGAAACCTCGTATCTACTAAAAATACAAAGTAAATTAGCCAGGCATGGTAGTGGGTGCCTGTAATCCCAGCTACTTGGGAGGCTGAGGCAGGAGAATCACTTGAACCCGGAAGGCAGAGGTTGCAGTGAGCCGAGATCGTGCCACTGCACTCCAGCCTGGGCGACAGTGAGACTCCATCTCAAAAAAAAAAAAAAAATTAGCAGGGCACAGTGGCATGCGCCTGTAGTCACAGCTACTTCAGAGACTGAGGCAGGAGAATCACTAGAGCCCGGGCGGCAGAGGTTGCAGTGAGCCAAGAATGCACCATTGCACTCCAGCCTAAGAGCAAGACCCTGTCTCAAAATAAATAAATAAATAATAAAAGACAGAAATTACTGATGCCATAAAAGACACATAAAAGTGGTGGCATCCAAGTGGAAATGGCTGGGATAGAAATCACTGAAATAAGTTTGGCATGCTGCCCTTGGGTAGTGGTGGGGGGATGTAAAAGCCTTCAATCAAGGGTTTGGGGGTATTTTCTCCTCTAGTGGTTTCCTGTGAACCACTAAAGCAACCTCAAGAACTGTCAAAATGGTGACATGCCTTGCTCAAAAAGATGACACATAATGTCCAAAAAATTGTTTCAATGGATGGAAAAATTTTATTCATCCATCTACCCTTAATCAGAAATAGCGTTATGTTGTGGTTTCTCAAGCATGTAATTATTCTAGCGTGTAACTCTGCTTCAATGGTAACAGCAGCTGAATACCCACCAATATGAAAATCAAGCAATGATCTACAATTCACAATTTTAATTCTTTGTATTAAATTAAAAATATAGGTGTTTATTGCCCCCTTTATAGTTTTTTACATAGTGAAAGAAACTGAATTTTCACACACACACACACACACAGTATTTACCACAAATGAGTTCTACTTGCTGGACTCTATTCATGCTGCTGAGGGTATCCATTAGGGGATCGCTCCTGTCAGTGGCCTGGGCAATCTTGCCTTTGTTTTCATAAGCCAGAACTGTGTCGTATTCATCTGTCAGGAACAAGACATCTAGATCTCCATACATTTTCTTTAGAAAAAAAAAAAAAAAAGAAACAGTTTCCCCATTAGAATTGTTTATCATTCTCAGAAAGTCAATTTCATCAGAATCACTAAAAATGTAATTTTTAAAATATTAAGACCTAGAAAAACTGGAACCTCAACACAGAATTGCTAGAAGGATTTATTCTTTTTGCCCAGATTTCTGTCAGAATTCTCCCAATTTCCCAGATGTCATATACTCGAGATCTTTATTTAAAAATCAGTGATAGCTGGGCGCGGTGGCTCAAGCCTGTAATCCCAGCACTTTGGGAGGCTGAGACGGGCGGATCACGAGGTCAGGAGATCGAGACCATCCTGGCTAACACGGTGAAACCCCGTCTCTACTAAAAAATACAAAAAAAAACTAGCCGGGCGAGGTGGCGGGCGCCTGTAGTCCCAGCTACTCCGGAGGCTGAGGCAGGAGAATGGCGTAAACCCGGGAGGCAGAGCTTGCAGTGAGCTGAGATCCGGCCACTGCACTCCAGCTCCGGCGACAGAGCAAGACTCCGTCTCAACCAAAAAAAAAAAAAGAAAAAAAAAATCACTGATTTACTGTAACTTTCTTTCTTTCTTTTTCTTTTTTTCTTTTTTTGAGATGGAGTTTCACTCTTCTTGCCCAGGCTGGAGTGCAATGGCACGATCCCGGCTCCTTGCAACCTCCGCCTTTCGGGTTCAAGCGATTCTCCTGCCTTGGCCTCCCAAGGAGCTGGGATTACAGGCATGTGCCACCACGCCCAGCCAATTTTGTATTTTTAGTACAGACAGGATTTCACTATGTTGGTCAGGCTGGTCTCGAACTCCTGACCTCAGGTGATCCACCCAACTTGGCCTCCCAAAGTGCTGGGATTACATGCGTGACCCATCACACCTGGCCAATTTACTGTAACTTTCAACCAGTGTTTCCAAGCAACTTTTTGATGTAACAAAGAACTGCTATTTGCCTAAAGATAAGTAAACTAAAATTAAAATAAGCAAATTTAAAATACTGCATAATTATCCATTTCTTCCACAAACATTCCAACTGTAAGTACTATAGCATAAATTTGCTTAATGTAAAAATTTTGAGGGTCTCCTAAACATTAATTCCATAAATATACTGTTCAGGTGTTCTTTTTATTTTTCTTTCTTCCTCTGGTACAAAAATTGAATTGTTTTCCCAGGTGTCCTTATTTTGGGGGACAGTACACAAAATATGCTAACACTGAAATTAATCAGATACTTTACCATACAGTCTTGGCAGGTACACAACTTGCTACGCCAGTTCAGGGGCCAATAGGTGGCAGTGTCTTTCTTTATAAACTGCTTAGCTTTAAGCTCCTGAAGTTTGCAGCCAGATTTTGATTCTGCGTTGAGGCTTTCGTTCTTAAACACTGTCTGAAATAAAATTAAGTTTTGAAGCATGTTTTTTAAACTACCACAGTTTTCATAGTTTAGATTTTGTAAAGAGATTTCTTTAGGCAAAGGATAAAATTGAAATCCAAAGCCATAAGTTTACAGAATTAATTCCGCTTCAGTTTTCTTTCGTTTTTGTTGAGACAGAATCTCGTTCTGTCGCCCAGGCTGGAGTGCAGTGGCATGATCTCGGATCACTGTAACCTCCGCCTCCTGGGTTCAAGCAATTCTCCTGCCTCAGCCTCCTGAGTAGCTGGGATTACAGGCACGTGCCACCATGCCTGGCTAGTTTTTGTAATTTTAGTAGAGATGACGTTTAACCACGTTGCCAAGGCTGGTCTCAAACCCGTGACCTCAGGTGATCTGCCTGCCTTGGCCTCCCAAAGTGCTGGGATTATGGGCACGAGCCACAGCCCCTGGCCCAGTCTTATTTCTTGATGGCTTGTACTTCACATATTACCTGGAGATCAGATTCAGAACTAGAGCTAGCACATGGTTCACTGTTCTGCTCTGCTTTAACCTCCTGGACATCATCCTTTCCCTGTTCTGGAACATCCTCTTTGAGGGTACTATCTTGATGCTCTCCATTTTCAGGTTTAATAACTTCCTGATCACCTATTCCATCAATGTTCCGCACCAATCCATCATCCTCAGTGGATATTTTGGTTACTGTGGGTTCAAAGAAAAGAAAAGAAAAACACATACACACATATCCACTGACCTAACAGACAATAAAATCCCAACAGACAATAAAATCCCTTATTCTATTATTATTATTTTTTTTTTTTACAGACAGATTCTCAGTCTGTCACCCACGCTAGAGTGCAGTGGCATGGTCTTGACTCACTGCAACCTGTCTCCCAGGTTCAAGTAATCCTCATGCCTCAGACACCCGAGTAGCTGGGACTACAGGTGCGCGCCACTATGACTGGCTAATTTTTTGTATTTTTAGTAGAGACAGGGTTTCACCATGTTGGCCAGGCTGGTCTCGAACCCCTGATATCAAGTGATCTGCCTGCCTCAACCTCGCAAAGTGCTGGGATTACAGGTGTGAGCCACCACGTCAGGCATACAATAGCTCTTGCCTTTTTTTTTTTTCCAGATGGAGTTTCGCTCTTGTTGCCCAGGCTGGAGTGCAATGGCACAATCTTGGCTCACTGCAACCTCCACCTCCCGGGTTCAGGCAATTCTCCTGCCTCAGCCCCCTGAGTAGCTGGGATTACAGGCATGTGCCACCATGCCTGGCTATTTTTTATTTTTTATTTTTTAATTATGTTATTTTATTTATTTTTTTTTTGAGACGGAGTCTCACTCTGTCCACCAGGCTGGAGTGCAGTGGCGCAATCTCGGCTCACTGCAAGCTCCGCCTCCTGGGTTCACGCCATTCTCCTGCCTCAGCCTCCCTAGTAGCTGGGACTACAGGTGCCCGCCACCGCGCCCGGCTAATTGGTCAGGCTGGTCTCAAACTCCTGACCTCAGGTGATCCGCCCGCCTCAGCCTCCCAAAGTGCTGGGATTACAGGCATGAGCCACCACTTCTGACCTAAAATCGCTTTTTCTGATTTTAAAATATTTCAGAATCTGGAAAAAGAGATTAGTCCACCATAGTCTCCGAAATACTGAGAAAGAAAATACTGATGCTTCTTTAGGTTATGTCTGTCTAACCCAAAGAATTCAAATAATTGAACAATTTATTTGAAAATATCAATCACTGCTTAAGCACTTTACACATAAAGGAGAAAATAATGTACTGTACTTGTTAGAGACAGAATAAGAAGTAGGAGGAAGAGATTGAACTGTAAACACAGACAGAAGGGTAATTTTTTAAAAACAGCTTTTCTTTATGGGAAGAAGAAATAAAAAAACGATGGGTGTAGCAGCAGATACACTCTGAGACAGAGAAGAGAAACGACAGGGGAGCTCACATTGGATGCCAGCATTTCAATGTAATAGGAGATGAAGCCATCTGCTGACGGGAGAGGAAATGAAGGGAGAGGCAGGAGATCAATTTTAAAAACCCAATTAAGCTGGGTATGGTGGCTCACACCTGTAATCCCAGCACTTTGGGAGGCCAAGACAGGTGGATCACCTGAGGTCAGGAGTTCAAGACCAGCCTGGCCAACATGGTGAAACTCCTTCTCTACTGAAAACAGAAGAATTAGCTACGCATGCTGGTGCATGCCTGTAATCCCAGCTACTTGGGAGGCTGAGGCAGGAGAATTGCCTGAACCCAGGAGGCATAGGTTACAGTGAGCCGAGACTATGCCACTGCACTCCAGTCTGGGCAACAGAGCAAGACTCCGTCTTAAAAAAAAAACCCAACGAGTAAGAACTATACATAGATAGGTTCAGCATCTGTGGACAGTGAGAGAGATCACTGGAAAGGGTATGAACAGAAAGGGAGCAGCACTTAAGAACTCTGAGGCAAACTGGCCAGGTGTGGTGGCTCACGCCTATAATCCCAGCACTTTGGGAGACCGAGATGGGTGGATCACTTGACATCAGGAGTTTGAGACCAGCCTGGCCAACACAGCAAAGCCTTGTCTCCACTGAAAATACAAAAATTTGCCAGGTGTGGTGGCATGTGCCTGTAGTCCCAGCTACTCTGGAAGCCGCATCACAAGAATCGCTTGAACCCAGGAGGCGAGGTTGCAGTGAGCCGAGATACCACCCCTGCACCCCAGCCTGGATAACACAGCCAGATGCTGTCTCAAAAAAAAAAAAAGACAGAAAAACATGAGACTGGAGGTACAGCTATGCTGCTCATGGTTTGTATGGTGAACTGGTCTCTAAAGATGAGAAGGGCAAGAAATTATGAAGCCAAAGCAGCAGATACTACGAGTTTAACTGCCACCTTAAAAATAAATTAAGAAACACATAAAGCATTACCAATAAGATATTTAATGCCTCAGGACCATTCATTAATTAGTTGTTTTGATTTAATTTCTTAGTGTATAATAAAAGCACCAGATAGGCTGGGCATGGTGGCTCATGCCTGTAATCCCAGCACTCTGGGAAGCCAAGATGAGTGGATCACTTGAGCTCAGGAGTTCAAGACTAGCCTGGGCAACACGGCGAAACACTGTCTCTACAGAAAATACAAAATTAGCAGGGCGTGGTAGCGTGTGCCTGCAGTCCACTTTTATAAGGGCACTAATCCCATTCATGAGGGCTCAGACTTATAAAACAGGCTCAAGTGAGCTTGTTTGCCCCTTTTAACAGGTACTGACACATAAAAGCCTCCATCTACGAGGAATGGGCCCTCAACCAAACCACTGACTCTGCAGGCACCTGAATTTTGGACTTCCCAGCCTCCAGAACTGTGAGAAATATCCGTCTATTGTTTATAAATTACCCAGCCTAAGGTATTTTGTTCTAGCACCCCAGACAGACTAAGACACCACCCCCTCGCCAACCGATACCATGTGTTATAATTAACAACTTATTTCGGTTCTATTTATCTTTCAAAATCCCATTCGAAAACTGCCTCCTCCATTTTCTCTAACTCTGGTCTCATCAATATTCTCCATCATATCATTTAAGTATAAATTTGTTTTTGGTAGTATCCTAACCAATCTATGCACCTTGTGGAGAAAGAACACATACTATTTTTTGGTTTTTTTTTTTTTTTGAGATGGAGTCTCGTTCTGTTGCCCAGGCTGGAATGTAGTGGCGTGATCTCAGCTCACTGCAACCCCTGCCTCCTGGGTTCAAGCGATTCTTCTGCCTCAGCCTCCTGAGTAGCTGGGATTACAGGCACGTGCCATGATGCCCGGTTAATTTTTGCATTTTTAATAGAGACGGGGTTTCACCATATTGGCCACGCTGGTCTCGAACTCCTGACCTCAGGTGATCCACCTGTCTTGGCCTCCCAATGTCCTGGGATTAGAGGCGTGAACCATCGTGCCTGGCCAGAACATATACTATTTTATAACCACAGAGTTAAAAATAGTTGCTAAAAATTCTGAATTGAACACACAAATTTCACAAGCACAAGTTTGTGGCACACTAACTTCACAAAGATACCTACCTGCCAATTGTGCAGCATAAGCCCACAAAAAAGAACAACGTTTCATGCAGGCCTGGCATACCATCTCCTGAAAATCCCCACTCTCAGGGGGAACGGCACCAAGATGCTGTGAATATAGAACACCAAAAATTTTCTTGTGATTGCCAAACTGTCCAAAATGTCCATTATTTTATAAATAAATACCGTAATAATACACTGATCATATCACTAGAATTTATTTTTAGAAGAGTAATTATAATGTAAAATATAACCTTTATCTTTTTGTGATGACAATGGTTTCAAAACGTAGAACATTTTCCTTACCCTTCCATGGAACCAGTCTTCACAGACTACACACTGGATCATCTCATCTGGAATCTAACAGAGAAAAGCAGTTTGTTAAGGATTACACTGAATTCGGGAACATGGAAGTAACCTGGCACACAGTAGAATAAGATACTAAATATTCATTCCACATGAACTGGTGTTCCAAAGGCTTACATTGAGATAAGCCCTTTACAAACAATCTCAAAGCTCTTTCACATCAGTTACTTAATATCTGATTCTCACAAAACTGTGTAGACAAGGAGGGCATTCCCATTTTATACAAAACTCAGGCCCAGGCAAGTAATGTGAACGGACCAATGCAGACAGTGACAACTAGGACTTTTCACCACACCATCCTTTAATACAATACTCAGTTGTATTACTGTATAAGGATAGTCACTCCAGCCTTCTTTATGATATTGAAAAATTAGACAATGTCTTTCTGCTGCAGAAAAACCATCCTGCCAAGTACACTAAAAAGTAAATGTTAGGAAAAACCTCTTGATAGATAACTCCTCTAATTTGAATAAATTAAATAATTAAATGCTGGCCCTAGGAAAATAATATACCAAAGAACACAGACTATTTGGGGGATGATTTTCTTTTATTCCCAGGCTCTCTTAACTGTTAATTAACATCCCAATGTTGTCCTTTTCCTGTTGTAGGCTTCTTAAAGGGGAAAAAAAAAGCACATATTGTGGAACAGGAGGAGCTGTAACACTTTACTACACGCCTTAAAATATCCAGTTTTGGCCAGGCGCGGTGGCTCACGCCTATAATCCCAGCACTTTGGGAGGCCAAGGTGGGCGGATCGCCTGAGGCCAGGAGTTTGAGACCAGCCTGCCCAACATGGTGAAACTCTGTCTCTACTAAAAATACAAAAATCAGCCAGGCATGGTGGCAGGTGCCTGTAATCCCAGCTACTCAGGAGACTGAGGCAGGAGAATCGCTTGAACCCAGGAGACAGAGGACACAGTGAGCCGAGATCACGCTACTGTACTGTACTGTACTGTCACCAGCCTGGGTGACAGAGCGAGACTCTGTCTTAAAAAAAAGAAAGAAAAAAAAAATCCAGTTTTAAGATTTTATTTTTGCTAACTCAGAGACCTTCAATCTGTCCCTGTACATAATTTGGTTTAATAATTATAGTTCCAATGCAATTAGAAAACAAGGAAGAAGGCAGAAGGCTAATATCTCTAAAGACAAAAAGTACTCTTTCAAATCAGTAAATACTCAAACAAAACCCAAACCAATCAAAACATGGGCTGAGGATATGAAAGGACAATTCAGAGGGAAGGTTATTACGGATGTCCAGCAAACTCGTGAAAAAATGCATAATCTCACTTATCATCAGGGAAAGAAAAAAAATTTAAGATACTATTCTTCATTTATCAAAATGGCAAAATTTCCGACAACTGGTAATACGCAGGGTTGACAAAAGTGTTGGGGAGAAAACATTATCATATACTGTTGCTCGTTCAACTTTTTTGGCAGATATGATCACAATTTTATTTTATTATTTATTATGATTATTATTTTTTGAGACAGAGTCTCGCTCTGTCACCCATGCTGAAGTGCAGCGCCGCAATCCCGGCTCACTGCAACCTCTGCCCCATGGGTTCAAGTGATTCTTGTGTTTCAGCCTCCCGAGTAGCCAGGACTACAGGCATGAGCCACAGTGCCCGGCCAATCACAATTTTAAACCCCACAAATACACTTTGATCTGTCAATTCTACCGATCCATTCTACATAAATACGGAGTATACTCAGTTGTATTACTGTATAAGGATGGTCACTCTAGCTTTCCTTATAATATTGAAAAATCAGACAATGCCATTCTGCTATAGAAGAACAATTAGGTTGACTAACTTATGGCATATGAAGTTATGACACTCCGCAGCAGTTAGAACGGGGTAAGTGTGTTTGTTAACATGAAAGAATGTCTATGATATACTGGTGAGAAAACCCAGCTGCAGAAGTGAGTGTACAGAATTTTCACTTCTGTTAATGGAAAGGAAATTACACACTGAAACACACATTCAAACACTTTCATGTGCACAGAAAAAGACCTAAAAATATACACACCAAAAGTGTTAACAGTGGTTAGGCTTGGGAGGTAGGAGGTGCAGGAGTGAGGAAGAACTCATTTTGAATTTTGCATATATTCTCATTGACATTTTTAAGAGGATGCTGTTTGTACACCCCATTTCTTTCCGTAAAGAGACACAAGAAATTGAAGGTCATTTCTTAGAAAGTGTTAGGGGGCAGGGGGAGGCAGTCAGGGAAGGAGAGGAAGGGAAGAAGCTCTGGCTTTGGGAAAGTCCTCTCCAATATTTCATTCTTATGATGTAAAAATGAAAAGAATGGTTGAGATGTGTACCAATTATAGATCCAACCCAGATTCATAAGAAAAGATAAATCTAGAACCCTTTCACCATCCCGCACTGCCTCCTGAAGAGCCAGAGGCTCAGATATGACAAGCAGTTGAGGAATCAAGGCTAGAGGGGACACACTCCCAGGTTTAACTTACAATTCTCTTACCTCGTCTTCAGGATCAGGATAAGGTCTCTTGCAAATGCAGTACAATCCAAAAAAGTTGTCATTGTACTTATTGCCAGAATTTACCTTTGCTTTGTCCTGAAATATAATATTGATTTCAATAATAATATGATCTAATTTTAACTATAATTTCACACATTATAAAATTAATGCATTCAATACATTTCCACATTATTTCCCCCAAGATGCTGATCTTTAACTTTCAAAGTAGGAAAAAAAAAACTCACTACTACTAAAGGGATACTTTTTTCAGGATACAGAGAAAAAATAAAATGTTTTTTTTTTGGTGGTAATTAGGAGAAATTAAATACACCTATTCAGTAAAGTGGAGATAAAAGTTAATCATAAATATTAATTATCAATCTATGTGAACTGATATTGGCCTGGAATTTCAAAGTACTTCTTTTTCCTTTTTGATAGAGATGGGGTCTCACTATGATGCCCAGGCTGGTCTGGGGTCAAGCCATTCTCCCACGTAGGCCTCCCATAGTGTTGGGATTACAGGTGTGAGTCACCATGCCCGGCCTTATTTATTGGTTTTTCTTTTTCTTTTTTTTTTTGAGATGGAGTCTCACTTTGTCACCCAGGCTGGAGTGCGGTGGCACAATCTCGGGTGAGAGAAACCTCCGCCTCCTGGGTTCAAGCGATTCTCGTGCCTCAGCCTCCCGAGTAGCTAGGATTACAGGCACACACCACCATGCCCAGGTAATTTTTTGTATTTTTAGTGGGGGGGGGGTGGTTTCACCATGATGGCCAAGCTGCTTTCAAACTCCTAACCTCAAGTGATCTGCCCACCTCGGCCTCCCAAAGTGCTAGGATTACAGGTGTGAGCCACAGTGCCAGTCTATTTATTGTTTTTGTTTTGAGATAGAGTCTTGAACTGTTGCCAGGCTGGAGTGCAGTGGTGCAATCTCAGCTCACTGCAACCTCTACATCCTGGGTTCAAGCAATTCTCCTGCCTCAGCCTCCCAAGTAGCTGATGGAGTAGGTGACTGGGTGCCACCATGCCCAGCTAATTTTTGTATTTTTAGTAGAGACAGGGTTTCACCATGTTGGCCAGGATGGTCTCGATCTCCTGACCCTGTTTATTGTTTTTAAGTCATACCCTTCGCTTTAAAAGCCTCAGAGAATAAGTACAACCAATATAATTAAACCTGAATTACTTTCAAGTACATCTCTCCCCCAAACCTTTCATATTAATTACCATCTATCTTGTAGGCTCTCAACAGTTTATATAGTTTTTCCAACAAAGTAAAAAATGAAATGGCCATCTGCAAAGAATAAGCATAAGAACTTCTTTTTTGGAAAATACAGGTATTTGTTTTTTACCCACTCTGGCAAATATTAACCCCCGCTGCTCTAACTGCATTTACAGTTACAGTGCTTACTTACAGGAAGTAATTTGCATTCCAAAGTTTTAAACTTGCTGTTTCCACAATCACAACGAAAATTTCTGAAAAAAGGAGGAAATAACAATTTTATTTTTCTTTTTACAAAATCCAATTTAAAATTTCTTCAAGCATTCAAGCACATAATAAGACTTCACAATTCTGGAAATTAATATGTACAGAAGCAAATATTTATATCACATACACACAAACACACACAAGTAAAATGATGGCAGAGAAAGATGAGTAGTTTGAGTTTGTACCATATTATGTTTTTAAAGGCTCTAGAAACAACTCTCTCTAATTATATAAAATAATTACATGAAATTTCACTACTGTACAACAGCTTTGCATGAAAAAACAAGATTAGGAAAAAGTGTAGATGGGAAAGAATCTATACTTCAAAAGCATTTAGTAACAATCTCTGACTATGTTTACCTTTTTGTGTATAGCTCAAATAGTTTGTGACTTCCATGACATTCATAACTGCAAGCTAAACAAATTCCTGCTGGTTCTTCTCCCTCTGGGGTGCAGGTACTACAGGCATATAGTGCTTGCCTCTTTACTGAGCCCTAAAAGCCCCCAAAATGGAAAAGAGAATTAATGTAATAGCATGGTTTACCTAATACCCACACTAGGAACTGAAAAATAATTAAAATCAGATTATCTGTGGTCAAGACCTTTCTGTAAAAACCATTAAAACTAAAAAGTTTACACAGCAGAGCATCAACCAAAACACAGTTGTGTTGCATGTTTCATTTTTATACTAGTGCTTTTTTTTCATGCAAGCACTTTTTTATTTCTTCCTAATTTATTTATTTTTTGCAGAGATGAGGTCTTGCTATGTTGCCTAGGCTTGTCTCAAACTCCTGGGCTCAAGCAGTTCTCTGCCTTGGCCTTCCAAAGTGCTGGGATTACAAGTATTAGCCATGACACAAGTCAGCACTCCTTTCTTAAAGTGATAGGATGTCTGAATTTGTCAGTCGGCTGTGAATAAATGGATCTGTTTAATCATTTTAACATGTGAAAACACAGGAGCATATGTATAGGTTTATGTAAGTAATATCACACTTTCATCCTGCAAAATGTTTGTAAATCCACCAAAGAGAGAATCAACACATGCAAAGAATCTCTTTGATTTTTAGGAGATGCATGCTGAAGTATTTAGAGGTACAGTGTCATCATGTGTGCAACTTATTTTTAAATAGTTCAAAATTTTAAAACAACAAATTTTAAGTAGAAAGGAGATAAATGTGACCAAATGTTAAAAAGTGAATATGTAGGCTGGGTGCAGTGGCTCACGCCTGTAATCCCAGCCCTTTGGGAGGCAAAGGTGGGCAGATCACCTGAGGTCAGGAGTTCAAGACCAGCCTGGTCAACGTGGTGAAACCCCCATCTCTAAAAAACCCCACCTACTAAAAATACAAACATTAGCTGGGTGTGGTAGCGGGCACCTGTAATCCCAGCTACTTGGGAGGCTGAGACAGGAGAATCGCTTGAACCCAGGAGGTGGAGGTTGCGGTGAGCCAAGATCAGGACATTGCACTCCAGCCTGGGTGGCAAGAGTGAAATTCCATCTCAAAAAAAAAAAAAAAAGTGAATATGTATAATAGGTATAGTTACTTTCCTCTAGGAAGGAGGAAGATAGACAAGGAGGCTTCCGGGATGCCAGTAAGGTTCTATTTCTTTCTTTTCTTTTTTTTTTTTTAAGTTCTTTTCCAATAAGCCTTTTGCACTCCTAATGTTCTATTTGTTGATCTGGGTGGTGAGAACATGCACACTTTCCTTTCAAGCTGTGTACATGATTTGTGCAAATTTCCATTTTTTTTTTTTACCACAATAAAAAGAAAATATTAAGGGAATCCATTTTATAAAGGTAACTACACTTCAAAAATAGTTTACATACAGACTTAGAACTTTTTTTTTTAAGGAAAGCAGGCGAAAAATTGTTTTAGTGGTGACCAAAGGTTTTAAAATACCTGGGGCTATGTCTGGATACCAGGTTTATTCAACAATCTAGCACTTACTTTGCAGTGTAAACTAAACTTGGTCAACAACGAGAACTGGTATTATGACCTCAGTTCATACCACATAATGAACGCAAGTCTCTCTTCTCATCTCCCCAGTGTTCCAATCCACCCCTCTGCCTAGGTAACCCTTCTTCCTGCCAATTCTTATCCTTTGTCAGTCTTCTTCCTACCCATCCTTTTCCATTTTTGTAACTCGAAGTATAGGGTGAGTCACTAAACACATCACACCCCCTCAAACACTTGCTCACTCATAACGTCTTCCAAATGCCAAATAGATCCTTTTCTCCTCTCTCCCCTCCCTTGCCAGAGCCACTTGCTGTTCTGTTTCCGGTCTATTTCCAGGGGAGGAGGGCAGACTGCAGACAGACATGGGTACTTGCTTCATTTTGCCAAAAAAAGAAAGAAAAAGTACTAGCTAGCACTTGTCAAACTAAATTGCAGAGGAACTAGCTGTCAAGGAGCTCACCGCAAATCCCTATGGATTTGAAAATCTCTTTAACCTGACTCTCCCATTTGGTCCCTAATAAATAAATAAATAATCTTAGGATGGGAAAAGCAGGGACAAAGATTTCTGGATCTGAGAGGTCGCGGGCTGGTTTCGTGAAAAGCAGTGGTGCACCAGGAAGAGGCTGGAGAGTACGGACAGAGCAGCTGCTCCAGGGCCCTTCCTGGCTGGCCGGACAGAGTTAGAGAGAGAAGATGGGGGCCCCTGCTGGACACAGGCTGAAGGGGGCCCAGGAGGTTGGGGATAAAAGGGAAGGGTGGGCTTGGGGTAAGCAAGCGGCAGACTAACGGCGGCCCCGGACCACCACTGGGGAGACGACTGCGGCAGGCGGGAATAGGGACAGCCGGGCCGGGAAGGGGAGGTTCGGCGGGAGCCGCGGGAGACAAGGCCCGGGCCGCGTGCCCACCTGCGAGTAGGAGCACTTCTCGGAGTCGCTGCCGCCCAGGACAGCACACGCCTCATTCTCCAGCTCCTCGTCCTCCTCGAGGACGTCGACCAACGATACCACGGGCTCCAGCTCCGACTGCCGCCCAGCGGAGCCCTCAGCTCCGGCCATCCTCAACTGTCACCCGAACCGCGGCTCGGCCCCGGCGGAGGCGGGAAAAGCGGCCACGAGGGGCGTAGCCGGAGGAGGCGGGGCCCGAGTGCCAGGAACCAATGACAAGGAAAAAAGCGAAGGAAGGGGGAGGAGCGACTTCCGACAAACGGATGTCACTCCTCTCCCTTCTGCCGCCTGCGCGGGCCACGGGCTGATTTCCGCCTCCGGGTGGCGCTTCCCGGTGTCGTGTTCTGGAAGCTTAGCGGTCACCATGGAGCTGCTGGGAGAGTATATCGGGCAGGAAGGGAAGCCGCAGAAGCTGCGGGTGTCCTGTGAGGCGCCGGGTGACGGCGACCCTTTCCGGGGCCTGTTGTCTGGCGTGGCCCAGATGAAGGAGCTGGTAACGGAATTATTCGGCCCCCTGGTACAGGCGGAAGTGCAGCACCGGGTGGCGGCGGCTCCAGACGAGGCCCTGGACGGTGAGCTCTGAGACTGTGCTGCAGCGACAGGAGGACGGGGCGGGCGCCTGGGGAAATTGGCTTGGGGAGCCCGTTTAGAGTGGCAGACTTGGGCAAAGTGAGCCTCGAGGAAAGAAGAATTGCATCTAAAAATTTTTGGCGGGCCAGGCGAAGTGGGGCTCACGCCTGTAATCCCAACACTTTGGGAGGGCGAGGCAGGAGGATCACTGCAGGTCAGGAGTTCCAGAACAGCCAGGGCAACATATCGAGACCCCGTTTCTATTATTATTTCAAAGATAATTTAAAAAATAAAAATTGTTGGCATTTATCACCATATTTATTTGGGCTGCTTCTACTCAAGCATTTCCACGACTCATCGCTATTTCATTTATTTCACTAAAAAACGTGCCGAATGCCTGCTATTTGCCAAACCCTGAGCTGAGCCCTGGAGGAAGAATGAGGTGAATGCGACTCAGTTCCTGCCCTTGTGAAACACAAGGGAATTAGGCAGGCAGACACTCTTATTAAAAGTGAAAGTGGGCCGGGCCGGTAGCTCACACCTGTAATTCCAGCACTTTGGGAGGCTGAGGCGAGCGGATCACAAGGTCAGGAGTTCGAGACCAGCCTGGCCAATATGGTGAAACCCTGTCTCTACTAAAAATACGAAAATTAGCTGGGAGTGGTGGCAGGCACCTGTAATCCCAGCTACTCGGGAGGCTGAGGCAGAAGAATCGCTTGACCCCGGGAGGCGGAGGTTGCAGTGAGCCGAGATCGCACCACTGCACTCCAGCCTGGGCGACAGAGCAAGACTCCGTCTCAAAAAAAAAAGAAAAAGAAAGTGGTTCTATGGCCCTCTGTAAGTGTTGCAAACCCAGAGACCCTCAGAAGGCTTCAGAGAGGATAAGACTTTTGAGCTGGGTATTGAATAAAAAGGAGTTTTATCAGATGTGAAACTACAGACATATTTGGAAGAGTACAATCTATCACAGAGTAGGAACAGGTTCCAAAGACTGGGACAGACTTAATTTTAACATGTATTAACTCCCAGAGACTCCCTTGCCTTTCCAGTTTTGTAGGTGCAGTTTGAAAGTAGAAACGTGAAGTTTAACTGTATTATTTTTTTAAAAATTGCCTCGAATGCAGAAATAGGCAGGTACTTTTTTTTTTTTTGAAATGTGCCCAGGCTGGAGTGCAGTTGCACAATCTCGGCTCACTGCAACCTCTGCCTCCTGGGTTCAAGTGACTCTCCTGTCTCAGCCTCCCAAGTAGCTGAGATTACAGGTGCCTGCCACCACTCCCAGCTAATTTTTGTATTTTCAGTAGAGACAGGGTTTCACTGTGTTGGCCAGGCTGGTCTCAAATTCCTAACCTCATGATCCACCCGCCTCAGCCTCCCGAAGTGCTGGAATTACAAGCCTGAGCTGCTGCACCCGGCCAGGCAGGTACATTTTAACTGTCCTGAGCTGAAAAATCCAAGAATAGATATTAGAGTCAGGATTTACAATTCTCTAAGAAGAGCTTAAACTGTACTTTCCTTCCATCTTGGGAATTACATCTTGATAATATGGATGTTGGCTATAATCAAAAAGAACAATAACAAGTGTTGGCTGGAATGTGGAGAAATTGGAGATCTTGTACATTGTTGGTGGAAATGTGAAACAGTGTAACCACTGGGAAAAAGAGTTTGGTAGCTCAAAAAAATTGACATGAAGTTACCATATGACCCAGGAGTTCCACTGGTAGTCCTCCCAAGGGAACCGGAAAGTATGTTCACACAAAAACTTACACATGAATGTTCATAGCAGCAGCATTTATAGTAGCTAAAATGTGGAAACAACAATTGACCGGGCTTGGTGTTGCACCTTTAGGAGGTGGGAGGATCACGTGAACCCAAGAGTTTGAAGCTGCAGTGGGCTGATTGTTCCACTGCACTCCAGCCTGGAGGACAGAGTGAGGCCTCATCTCTTCATCTCTAAAAATAATGATCATTTTAAAAAATAGAAATAATGCAAATATCCATCAACTGATGAGTGCATTAACAAAATGTGGTGTATCCATACAATGGAATATTATTAGCAATAAAAGGTAATGAAGTATTGGCCGGGCGTGGTGGCTCAAGCCTGTAATCCCAGCACTTTGGGAGGCCGAGACGGGCGGATCACAAGGTCAGGAGATCGAGACCATCCTGGCTAACACTGTGAAACCCCGTCTCTACTAAAAAATACAAAAAACTAGCCGGCAAGGTGGCGGGCGCCTGTAGTCCCAGCTACTCGGGAGGCTGAGACAGGAGAATGGCGTAAACCCGGGAGGCGGAGCTTGCAGTGAGCTGAGATCCGGCCACTGCACTCCAGCCCGGGCGACAGAGCGAGACTCCGTCTCAAAAAAAAAGAGAAAAAAAAAAGTAATGAAGTATTAATACATACTACAACATGAATGAACCTTGAAAACATTATGCTAAGGTGAGAGCCAGACACAAAAGGGTACATGTTATATGATTTTGTTTATATGAATATACAGAATAGGCAAATCCATAGAGATAGATTAGTGAGCTGGGTGCAGTGGTGGGCACCTGTAGTCCCAGCTACTCTAGAGGCTGAGACAGGAGGATCACTTGAACCTGGGAGTTTGGGTCTAGCCTGGGCAACATAGCAAGACCCTCTCACTAATAAAAATTAAGGGGGAACAAAAGTAGATTAGTGGTTGCCGAAGGCTGAGGGGAATGGAAAGTGACTGCTAATGGGCATAATTCATTTCTCTTTGGAGTGATGAAAGTGTTCTAGGATTGGATAGTGGTGATGATTGCACAATCTAGTGAATATACTAAAAACCACTAAGCTGTACACTTTTAAAAGTGGATTTTGGCCGGCCACAGTGGTTCATGCCTGTAATCCCAGCAGTTTGGGAGGCTGAGGCATGCAGATCACGAGGTCGGGAGATCAAGAACATCTTGGCCAACATGGTGAAACCCCGTCTCTACTAAAATGCAAAAAATTAGCCGGGCGTGGTAGCCCGTGCCTGTAATCCCAGCTACTTGGGAGGCTGAGACAGGGGAATCACTTGAACCCTGGAGGCAGAGGTTGCAGTAAGCTGAGATAACGCCACTGCACTCCAGCCTGGTAACAGAGAAAGACTCCATCTCAAAAAAAAAAAAGACTGGATTTTATGATGAATGAGTTAAAGTATTTCCAAAGAGGAAAGTGATAGAAAATAAAGATTTTAAACACTGAAATTCTCAAAATCATTTTAATCTAAAATGTGCATGGTTTTATTAATCCCTAAAGTGAAATGGTCTCATTATCAACCACTTTAGCTATATATATTTCTTTCAACCATAGAACGTATTGTCATACAACAAATATTTATTTTAAAAGGTGATGATGAAGATGATGCAGAAGATGAAAATAACATTGATAACAGAACTAACTTCGATGGACCATCTGCAAAACGGCCAAAACCACCGTCTTAACAATAGCCTTTGTGACATTTAAAAGATGGCTGTTGTATCCCAATTGTCACACTAGGACATTTAAGGAAGTTATGCTCTAATTTGGAAAAGCATTTGTGTTGTTTTCCTGGGACAATTTTGTCAAAGAGAAAACTGGTTTTTCTATTTCTAGCAAAGATAGTAAAGGCTTAGAAATAAAATCTGTTTTCTTGAAAAATAAATTTCAGACCATGGAAGGAAAATAGAACACTTCATAATATATAAAATCCTCTGAAGTTGGCAACTGAATTTTTATCATTGTTTTCTATTTTTAGAATAACCATCGATTTGTGTGATGTCTACATCTTTTAACTTCCGCTTCTGTTATAAACAGTACTTCATGGTTCATAGGCAGTAACATTTCAGAGAACTGACATGAACAAGTGGTGAAAAGTGGGCATTAAATGTAAAAATAACAGTTCTTCATAAATAGAAGGAAAATGAGGAAATAGAAATACTGAAGAGAGAGTCCTTGAAAGAGACCCAAGGAAACCCTGAATTCATACCCATGTCAAAGATACAGAGATCCTGAGATGATGCCGCTTGATGAATGTGCATTAATCTGATTTATCATGTACCTTAAGAGAGCCAGATGGGGTAGGGTATGTTTTTGTGCTGTGATATGGTATGTATACAGGTACAAATATAAGGCCTTACGTAAACAATCTGCATTGATTACAATTTGGATATTTCCTCTCCTCCTGTAGCCATACTTTGATTTTGCTTTAAAAAGATGATTGAATCCTTTAAAAATATATATTCCTAAAGTATGTGTGTGTGTGTTTCTTTTTTGCTTGTCATTGGGACTGAGGCATTTTTATTCGCTATGCATCCTTCCTGATTTAGATAGCTTCAATGCAAAGAAATCAAGTATAATGTACCTAGTAAAATACAAATAGTCATGGGATTTTAGAGTTAGAAGTAACTTTACAAATTATGTGATTTATTTCAGAGATAAATCTCAGGATAAGTATTTGCCCTCAGATTACAGAGTACTGGGTTACATAAATAGCCTTTAGATTTTTTTTAAGCTGATAAAAGGTGAGAGAAATCATTAATCAACTTTTTTTTTTCTTTTTTTTTTTTTGAGACAGAGTTTCACTCTTGTTGCCCAGGCTGGAGTGTATTGGTGCGATCTTGGCTCACTGCAACCTCTGCCTCCCGGGTTCAAGCAGTTCTCTTGCCTCAGCCTCCCAAGTAGCTGAAATTACAGGCATGTGCCACCACGCCCAACTAATTTTGTATTTTTAGTGGAGATGGGGTTTCACCATGTTGGTCGGGCTGGTCTCGAACTCCTGACATCAGGTGATCCACCCACCTTGGCCTCCCAAAGTGCTGGGATTACAAGCGTGAGCCACCAAACCAGGTCAACTTTTTTTTTTTTAGATGGAGTCTCACTCTGTCGCCCAGGCTGGAGAGCAATGGTGCAGTCTTGGCACACTGCAACCTCCGCCTCCAGGTTCAAGCAATTCTCCTGCCTCAGCCTCCTGAGTAGCTGGGATTAGAGGCGTGTGCCACCATGCCTGACTGATTTATTTATTTTTTAGTAGAGATGGGGTTTCACCATGTTGGTAAGGATGGTCTCAAACTCCTGACCTCGTGATCCGCCTGCCTCGGCCTCCCAAAGTACTGGGATTACAGGTGTGAGCCACTGCTCCCAGCCTTTTTTTTTTTTTTTTTAATTTTAGACAGGGTTTCACTCTGTCACTAAGGCTGGAGTGCAGTGGCACAATCTTGGCTCACTGTCACTGCAACCTCCGCATCCTAGGCTCAGGTGATCCTCCCACCTCAACCTCTCAAATAGCTGGGACCACAGGCATGTACCAGCACATCCAGCTAATTTTTTTGTATTCTTTGTAGAGATGGTTTCACCACGTTGCCCAGGCTGGTCTAGAGCTCCTGGACTCAAGGGATCTGCCCACCTCAGCTTCCCAAAGTGCTGGGATTATAGGCATGAGCCACCATGCCCGGCCTAATCAACTTTTATGAATCACTTTTATTATGAAATAATTTAAGTGAAAATTTGCATACCTTTTCATATCCTTGAAACACTGTTTTACTTCGGAACAGCAGCCTTCCACTAAGTAGGAAGGGCAATCAATGCCAATTAGAAAAAATTATGGATCGTCAGAAAGTATCTGTTTAGTTTATGCTAATGTTTCTAATATTTAGCTGTTATTTATTATAGTACTGTTATCTCTATACAATCATTAAAGAAAAAACTAGTTAGGTGCGGTGACTGATGCCTGTAATCCCAGCACTTTGGGAGGCCGAGGCGGGCGGATCACCTGATGTCGAGAGTTTGAGACCAGCCTGACCAACATGGAGAAACCCCATCTCTACTAAAAATACAAAATTAGCCTGGTGTGGTGGCCCATGCCTGTAATTCCAGCTACTTGGGAGGCTGAGGCAGGAGAATAGCTTGAACCTGGGAGGCAGAAGTTACAGTGAGCCGTTCGTGCCATTGCACTCCAGCCTGGGCAACAAGAACGAAACTCCATCTCAAAAAAGAAAAAAACTTACCTGTATATACGGAAAATAGATCACATTGTTAAATTGATATCTGAACCTTTTCTCTGAACATTTTATGTTTCCTTTGGAAAATGTGGTTATAAAGAAGAAATTTCAAGATAATATTTGTGTTGGTAGCCCAGTGTTTTTTAGATTCTGATTTATAAGATTGGTCTTTTAATTAATTTTAATACTGATTTCAATTCTAATACTGTCTTCTTCATAAGAAAGCCATATGTTTGACAAAGATGGGCCAGTATAGAAGAAATGCTTTGCCAGGTTTTCTAATCTGCTGCTGCGCTTGGGTGTCACTGTCACTCAGGCTGGAGTACAGTGGCACAATCAGCTCACTGCAGCCTGGAATTCCTGGGCTCAGGTGATCCTCCCACCACAGCCTCCCAAGCAGCCAAGCACTAGGTGTGTGCCACCATGCCAGGCTAACTTATTTTTTATTTTAGTTTTTTTTTTTTTTTTGAGACGGAATTTCACTCTTGTTGCCCAGGCTGGAGTGCAATGGTACAATCTCAGCTCACCACAACTTCCACCTTCCTGGTTCAAGTGATTCTCCTGCCTCAGCCTCGTGAGAACCGGGACTACCGGCATGCACCACCACGCCAGGCTAATTTGGTATTTTTAGTAGAGACGGGGTTTCTCCATGTTGGTTAGGCTGATGGCAAACTCCCGACCTCAGATAATCCACCTGCCTCGGCCTCCCAAAGTGGTGGGATTACAGACACCGCACCCAGCCTTTTTTTTTTTTTTTTGAGATGGAGTTTGACTCTTTTTGCCCGGGCTGGAATGAAATGGCACGGTCTCGGCTCACTGTAACCTCCACCTCCCAGGTTCAAGCGATTCTGCTGCCTCAGCCTCCCAAGTAGCTGGGATTACAGGTGCCTGCCACCATGCCTGGCTAATTTTTGTATTTTTAGTAGAGACAGGGTTTCACCATGTTGGCCAGACTGGTCTCAAACTCCTGACCTTAGGTGATCCACCCGCCTTGGTCTCCCAAAGTGCTGCGATTACAGGCGTGAGCCACCGAACCCAACCACCAGGCTAATTTTTTAATTTTTTGTAGAGATGGGGGCCTTGCTTTGTGTCCCCGGGTGGTCTCGAAACTCCTGGCTGTAAGCGATCCTCCTGCCTTGGCCTCCCAAAGTGCTAGGATTACAGGCATGAGCCACCGCACCTGACAAATCTGCCTTCTATGGTGCAAACAGCCACAGGCAAGCAGAATAAAGTAACTCTTTGAAACAGCTCCAACTTTACTTTTGAACAGGAAAGTCAACTGCACAATCCTACCTAAAAATAAGCTTGACATTAGACTTAGATAAATCTTTTAAAATGTGAAACATATGGAATTTATGCAAGATAGATGTGTTTTCTAAAAGTAAGTCCTTTTGCGTCACAGTAAGAAATGTTTATTTTAATAATAGAATTCTGTGGCCAAGGACAAGAACTTTCACTCTTTTATAATAGGTTATGGTTGCTTGGCTATAGTATTAGGTGGTGCAAAATTAATTTTAAGACATTTAAACCTTTTTGGGAAGAAAAACTTACTTTGGAAAAATAGGAAAAAAAAATATGTGAGGAAATCAATTCCCCCCACCTCTCCATTTAGAAATGGGCATTCAGAATCGGAGAATTTTTTTTTTTTTTTTTTTTTGAGATGGTTTCTGTCACCCAGGCTGGAGTGCAGTGTTATGATCATAGCTCGCTGCAACTTCAAACTCATTTGGAAGGTAAGGGCTCAAGCAATCTTCAGTTCAGTAGCTCAAGATTCTTGAGGACTCAAACAATCTTCCCACTTAGCCTCTAGAGTAGCCAGGACTACAGATGCATGCAACCATGCTTGGCTATTTTTTTTTTTTTTTTTTTTTTAAGAGACGAGGGAAGTCTCAGTTGCATTGCCTAGGCTGTTTTCTAACTCCTGGCCTCAAGTGATCCTCTTCAGCCTCAGCCTCCCCAATAGCTGAATTATAGACCTGAGCCACCATGCCCAAATCCTTAAGAGGATTTATGCTTCTGCCACTAGTTGCCTTTCAAATCCTGGGCCAAATGACCTCCTTTGTCTATCTACTTATCCTTTAGATTTCAGTTTAAACATTTGCTTCAGGAGAACTTTTAAATTTTTTAACTGAAAAAGCCTATACTTTTAAAGGAAATAAAGTTTATGTTTTCTTCCAAATGAGAAAATCAGTTGGAGATGTCTGTGGCCCTCAGTTTATTATGTAGTACTTTTATCTAGTTTCTATTTAACCCAAAGATGCAACTATCTCTCAAATTGTTCAATCAATATAAGTCTAGACTATCATTTCTTATATTGCAATAAGATGCATACATATAAGACAACCTGAGGCTGAGCGTGGTGGCCCACATCTGTAATCGCAGCACTTTGGGAGGCCAAGACGGGCAGATCACCTGAGGTCAGGAGTTTGAGACCAGCCTGGCCAACATGGTGAAACCCTGTCTCTACTAAAAATACAAAAAATTAGCTAGGCATGGTCGTGTGCAGCTGTAATCCCAGCTACTAGGGAGACAGGCAGTAGAATTGCTTGAACCTGGGAGGCGTGGGATGCAGTGAGCCGAGCTTGTGCCACCGCACTCCAGCCTAGGTGACAAAGCAAGACTTCGTCTCAAAAAAAAAAAAAGACAACCGGAAAATCTAAGCTTTTTAACTCAGTCGTCAACCTCTGTGTTATGACAAACCTTTTTTTTTTTTTGAGATGAAGTCTCACTGTGTTGCCCAGGCTGGAGTGCAGTGGTACCATCTTGGCTCACTGCAAGCTACACCTCCTGGGTTCACACCATTCTCCCTCCTCAGCCTCCCGAGTAGCTGGGACTACAGGTGCCCGTCACCATGCCTGGCTAATTTTGTTGTCTTTGTATTTTTAGTAGAGACGGGGTTTCACCATGTTAGCCAGGATGGTCTCGATCACCTGACCTCGTGATCCACCTGCCTCAGCCTCCCAAAGTGCTGGGATTACCGGCGTGAGCCACTGCGCCCGGCCGGACAAAATCTTTATAAGCAATTCCTTGTATGAACTATTGTGATTGGTAGTTGAGCACCACACAGTTCAAAACTATATCCATACTGGTGATGGGTGCAGATAAGCATGTTTGGGGAAATTAATAACACTACAAGGTAAAAATCCAGAAACTATAGTGGAAAATATTAGTAAACGTGATTCATAATAACTGAAATTTCTGAACATTCTGTAAATACGTTCAAAATAAAAACGGAAAAAGTATTAAGCATTTTCAGCACAAATGACTAAGAACGAATTCTTTTATGTAGATCCCTTATATACTAGTCAGGAAAATATAACAGAAAAATAGGCAAAGGAAAGGAACCACAAGATCACAGAAAAAATACACATGGCTTTTCAGTGAAAAAAAAAATGTGCACTTCAAATAAATTGACATTAAAACCACAATGCAATACCATTTTTTTACTTTTCAGACTGAAAAATCAACAGTTTTGATGCAGCATTGAGCTGGAAAGGATGTGGGGTCTATCATATATTCATGGTGAGAGTGTAAATTGCTGTAAGCTCTTGGAAAGTCAAGTTGACAATTCTGTTAAAATATTAGGCTGGGGGCGGTGGCTCATGCCTGTAATCCCAGCACTTTGAGAGGCCAAGGTGGGTGGATCACAAGGTCAAGAGATCGAGACCATCCTGGCCAACATGGTGAAACCCCGTCTCTACTAAAAATACAGTAAAAATTGAAAGTTTTGGCGTGCCTGCAGTCCTAGCTACTTGGGAGGCTGAGGTAGGAAAATCGCTTGAACCCGGGAGGCAGAGGTTGCAGTGAACCGAGACTGAGCCACTGCACTCCAGCCTGGCAACAGAGCAAGGCTGTGTCTCAAAAAAAAAGAAAATACATATATATGTGTGTGTGTGTGTGTGTGTGTGTATATATATATATGGCACATGCTCTTTGACTTAGCAATTTCACTTATAGGTATTTGTCCTATAGAGTAACACATGTGCACAAAGATCTATTTATAAGACTATTTGTTGCAGCATTATTAGTAACAAAAGGCTGGAAACAACCTAACTATTCATCAGAAGACCATAATTAGATAAAAATAGAGGAACCTTAGTACAACAATATTGTGCAGCCATGGAAAACACTAAGGTAAAGCTCTATATGCTGTTAAAGATCAATCTCTGAGATATGCTCAATAAACACTAGCAAGGGGGCCGGGTGCGGTGGCTCACACCTGTAATCCCAGCACTCTGGGAGGCTGAGGCGGGTGGATCACAAGGTCAGGAAATCGAGACCATCCTGCCTAACACGGTGAAACCCCGTCTCTACTAAAAATACAAAAAATTAGCCAGACGTGCTGGTGGGCGCCTGTAGTCCTAGCTACTTGGGAGGCTGAGGCAGGAGAATCACTTGAACACAGGAGGCAGAGCTTGCAGTGAGCCGAGATCGTGCCACTGCACTCCAGCCTGGCAACAGAGCGAGACTCTATCTCAAAAAAAAAAAAAAAAAATTAGCAAAGTATAGAACTGTGTCGAATGCTACTATGCTACTGTTGGGGAATAAGCTAGATAGACATGTCTCTGAAAGAATAGCACAACTACCTCTGGGAAGAGGGAGGGGAGTAGGAGTTGGGAGTCAGGGAGATTTTTCATTTTATGCCATTTTGTTCTTTTTCCATTAAAAAAAGGATGTAATTTTCTACATGAATACAGAAAATATTTTGAAACTTTCAATTATTTTATTTATTTATTTATTTTTTGAGACGGAGTCTTGCTCTGTCCCCCAGGCTGGAGTACAGTGGGAGGATCTTGGCTCACTGTAAGCTCCGCTTCCCGGGTTCACGCCATTCTCCTGCCTCAGCCTCCCAAGTAGCTGGGACTACAGGCGCCCACCACCATGCCCGGCTAATTTTTTTGTATTTTTAGTAGAGATGGGGTTTCACCGTGTTAGCCAGGATGGTCTCCATCTCCTGACCTCATGATCTGCCTGCCTCTGCCTCCCAAAGTGCTGGGATTACAGCTGTGAGCCACCTCACCCAGCCAAAACTTTCCATTTCTAATTTTACAAAGTTATGCTTTAGATTTAATAAGAACACAGCAGCCATATTAACAGTTTAAAACACTGTCATGTTGGTAATTCAGGGCGAAAAATAACCAGTTCAGACTTTAAAAGCAAAGCAAAAAAAATCCACATTTCCCATTCAACTACTTTGTCAGAAGAAGGAGGAAAAGCCCAGCACAGTGGCTCTCCCTGGTAATCCTAGCACTTTGGGAGGTGGAGGTGGGAGGATCCCTTGAGCCCAGGAGTTTGAGACAAGCCTGGACAACAGAGCGAGACCTTGTTTCAAAAAAGAAAACAAGAAAAAGAATGATAATGCAACTTCCAGAGAGTAGGAGAGCTTGGCTAAATATGAAATAAGATATCATAAAAAAAGAGCCACCTTGGCCAAGCACAGTGGCTCACACCTGTAAGCCCAGCACCTTGGGAGGCTGAGAAATAAGATACCATAAAAAAAGAGAAGAGGTATTTCTAAAACTGATGTGCCTAACCTTGAAAAAAATGGCCTATGGCCAGTGTGTTATTTTCAAAGTATAAAATGAATTTCACAATGTTGCTGTAAGTACTCCACTTCTCAGGTGACCTTTGAGAACAGAATTGCTCTATTTAAAGACATGGCCCAGGAAACTGAAGTTAGACAGTAAGCTTCTATTTAAATCTTTTAAAAAGTAGCAGCTGACATTGGGATAGTAACAGGCCATAGGGTGCAGTTTTAAATAAGAGATTTATTCCAATGCCAAAAATTCTACTGGGGATGGAAGTAACTTCTAGAGACAGTAGTTTAAATGAGTGCTTTACAAGTCCAAGATACTGAACACCAGAGTACTCAACTGTGTGCTGTAGCTCTAAGAACTGTGACACTTGGCCAGGCACGGTGGCTCACACCTGTAATCCCAGCACCTTGGGAGGATGAGGCAGGAGGATTGCTTGAGCCCCAGGAGCTTGAAACCAGCCTGGGCAACATAGCAAGACCCCATCCCTTAAAAAAAAAAAAAAAGAGCTGTGATACTTGCTGCATGTAAGGTGGTTTAAGAAACCATTATCTTCATGATTGTAGCTTCAGAATTTCTCAGGGACTCTAACCACCACTTAAACCTTGTTTGTGAATGTGTTTTTCTCTGCATCAGTAAAGAAAATTGGCCAGGCGTGATGGCTCATGTAATCCCAGCACTTTGAGTGACCAAGGTGGGCAGATCGCTTGAACCCAGGACTTTGAGACCAGCCTGGCAATGTGGTGAAACCCCATCTCTAAAAATAAAAACAAAAAATAAAGAAAATTCCAAGACAGGCCGGGCACGGTGGCTCAGGCCTGTAATCCCAGCACTTTGGGAGGCCGAGGCAGGTGGATCATGAGGTCAGGTCGAGACCATCCTGGCTAACATGGTGAAACCCTGTCTGTACTAAAAATACAAAAAATTAGCTGGGTGTGGTGGTGGGCACCTGTAGTCCCAGCTACTCAGGAGGCTGAGGCAGGAAAATGGTGTGAACCCGGGAGGCGGAGCTTGCGGTGAGCCGAGATCGCGCTACTGCACTCCAGCCTGGGCGACAGAGTGAGACTCTGTCTCAAAAAAAAAAAAAAAAAAAAAAAAAGAAAATTCCAAGACAACCAATATTACAAGAACTGTTGGTAAAACATATTGTAGTCTGTCCCTGGATCTAAAATAAATAAATAAATAAGTTGAGATACTCATTTTAAATCTTGGCCTTGAAGATGATATACCCCTAAATGCCAAACTATGAAAGAGCTCAACAACTAAACTAGAAGACAGGACAGATTGTACTATGCGTTTAACAGTAAATGTTAATTTAATTTTATTTTTTGGAGACAGAGTCTTGGTCTGTCACCCAGGCTGGAGAGCAGTGGCACAATCTCAGCTCATTACAACCTCCGCCTTCCGGGTTCAAGTGATTCTCCTGCCTCAGCCTCCTGAGTAGCTGTGATTACAGGTCTGCATCACCATGCCTAAATTTATTTTTAGTAGAGGCAGGGTTTGGCCATGTTGGCCAAACTGGTCTCAAACTCCGGACCTCAGATGATCTGCCTGCCTCAGCCTCCCAAAGTTCTGAGATTACAGGTGTGAGCCACTGCGCCTGGCCAGATGTTAACTTTTAACCTTTATCCTATCTGGACAGTGAACTAGATTGTTTTGTAGTCTAGCAAGAAAAGTGTTTGGTGGCAATAAGATTTACTCATTCAATAAAAAATTACTGAGCAACTACTATGTGCCGGGCACTGTTCTAGGCATAGGATCCGCAGCAGTGCACAAAGAGACAAAATTTCTGCTCTCATAAGAGTTTAGATTCTGACAAAATATGTAACATAGTACATGATGCTAGGTGCTATGGAGAAACACAGGGAAAGTGGATGCTTAATTTCAAATAGGGGTCATGAGAGGCAGCCTTACTAAGGTGACATTTCAGCAGGCCAGGGTGGAGCATCCAGACAGAAGACACACTGAGTGCAGAGGCCCTGGATCAGGATATTCTGGTGAGTTCAAGAATCAGCAGGAAGACCAGTGTCTGGAGTGGAATCAAGGGCAAAAGTAGTAGTAGAAAATGAAGTCAAGGCCAGGTGTGGTGGTGCACCCCTGTAATTCCAGCACTTTGGGAGGCTGAGGCAGGTGGATCACTTGAGGTCAGGAGTTTGAGACCAGCCTGGCCAATATAGTGAAACCCCATCTCTACTAAACATACGAAAATTAGCTGGGCATGGTGGCGGGTGCCTGTAATCCCAGCTACTCGGGAGGCTGAGGCAGGATAATCACTTGAACCCAGGAGGCGGAGGTTGCAGTGAGCTGAGATTGTGCCACTGCACTCCAGCCTGGGCAATAAGAGCGAGACTCCATTTCAAATAAATAAAAGAAAATGAAGTCAAGGTCAAGGGCAGGGCAGGGCCATTCATTTATTACTTGCCATGTTAAGGACTTTGCTTTTCATTCTGAGAAGGGAAACTATGGGAGGATTTTTGAGAGGAGTAACATTTTAAAAGGATCCCCCTGGCCACAGGGATGATAACAGACTTGTAGGAAACTCAAGGCACAGATTTTGATGGGTGGAGAGATCGGCAGTTTAGATTTGAATAGGTTCAATTTCATGTACCTGGTAAGACATCTTACCAAGCACCATGTCAAGGCCTATCAAACAGGCAATGGGATAGTAAAGTCTGGAGCTCAGGAGAGGGATCCAAGGTAGTGACATAAATTTGTATATTTATTTATTTTGAGATAGGCTCTTGCTCTTTCGCCCAGGCTGGAGTGCAGTGGTGCAATCTCCATTCACTGCAACCTCCACCTCCCAGGCTCAAGTGATCCTCCCACATCCACCTCCCAAGTAGCTGGGATCACAGACACGTGCCATCATGCCTGGCTAATTTTTGTATTTTTAGTAGAGACGGGGTTTTGCCACGTTGCCCAGGCTAGTCTCAAACTCCTGGCCTCAAGTGATCTGCCCCCCTTGGCCTCCCACAGTGCTGGGATTACATGCATGAGCCATCATGCCTGGCCAATTTGTATACTGAAAGCCATGAGCCATGGATGAGATGTCCAAAGGAGTACACACAGAAAAAAGAACTGGGGCACGCCAACATTTAGAGGTTGAGCAGATCCCCAACAAGGAACTAGCAAAGAAGACTTAAGAAGCTGCTGAGGGCCGGGAGTGGTGACTCATGCCTGTAATCCCAGCACTTTTGGGAGGGTGAGGTAGGAAGATCACTTCAAGTGAGGAGTTGGAGACCAGCCTGGCCAACATGGTGAAACCCCATCTCTACTAAAAATACAAAAATTAGCTGGGCACAGTGGCGCACGCCTATGGTCCCAGCTACTTGGGAGGCTGAGGTGGGAGAATCACTTGAACCCGGGAGGTAGAGGCTGCAGTGAGCCAAGATCACACCACAGCACTCCAGCCTGAGCAACAGAGCAAGAGCTTGTCTCAAAAAAAAAAAAAAAAAAAAAAAAAAGGAAAAAAAAGGCTGGTGAGAAGAAGGCAAACCAGTTAAGTATCTAGAATGGGACCATCTAATACACAGTGCCACATGTGCTATTTAATTAAAATTTAAAACTCAGTTTCTCAGTCACATTAGCCGCATTTTTTCTTTTTGAGAGACAGGAGCTCACCGCAGCTTCAAACTCCTGGGCTCAGGGTATCGTTCCGCCTTAGCTTCCCAAGTTGTCGGCATACAGGTGTGAGCCACCATGCCAGGCTCATGTTAGCCCCGTTTCAAGAGCTACTTTCGGGTAGCTATTGGCTACCGATCTGGACAGCAAAGATAAAGCACATTGCCAGCATTGCTCAAGTTCTATTGGATGGTGCTGGTCAAGAAGACAACTGAAGAAAGTATCTCAAGGACAGGGAGTGTCAAAAACTAATAGTAATAGGAATTTGAGGGTGGAGACTTGACCATTGGATTTAGTGTAAGTGACCAGCAACTTCCTGACAGGACAGCAGTTTTGGTAGAGTGGGAGGCAAAAGCCTGAGAGAAGTATATTCAGGACAAACTGGAGGAGAGGACTCGAAATCAAAAGAGACAACTCTCGGCCGGGCGCGGTGGCTCAAGCCTGTAATCCCAGCACTTTGGGAGGCCAAGACGGGCGGATCACAAGGTCAGGAGATCGAGACCATCCTGGCTAACACGGTGAAACCCCGTCTCTACTAAAAATATACAAAACTAGCCGGGCGAGGTGGCGGCGCCTGTAGTCCCAGCTACTTGGGAGGCTGAGGCAGGAGAATGGCGTGAACCCGGGAGGCGGAGCTTGCAGTGAGCTGAGATCCGGCCACTGCACTCCAGCCTGGGTGACAGAGCGAGACTCCGTCTCAAAAAAAAAAAAAAAAAAGAGACAACTCTCAAGATTTGCAATTAAGATGGCGAGGGTGAACTGAACTGCAACGTATTTGTTGAAGCTGTTCCAAAGACAAGCACAGTTCTCATGATAGCTGAGTTTTTGGTAAATGGCACATAAAAACCCATGGACCAGCGATTTGTAACCCTGAGAGAATCATTTGAAGATTGCTTGGGGTCCATCCCAGAGATGTAACTGGTTGGAAAGGGACCCTAGCATTGTTTAAATATAAGAAGTTTTCCTTGGGTAATTCTAATGTACATAAAGCCACAGTCCAAGACCTACTTACTGCCTTAGAGCAAAGCATAAATACGAATGCATGATGATTCCCAATCATGCTCCAAAATTATATGGCACTTCTTATGTTGGAAAATTTATTAAATGATGGCACATATTTGCTGCAAAGATGAGACATGGTATTGTGGTAAGTTTTTCTGCCAGTGTTTTGGAGATTGAGAATGTTAAATCCATCAAGATGGGAATCAACACTAGATCATCTTTTCTTATTATTTTTATTATTTTTTTGTTTAAGACAGAGTTTCACTCTTGTTGCCCAGGCTGGAGTGCAACGGTGCAATCTCGGCTCACCACAAACTCCGCCTTCCGGGTTCAAGCGATTCTCCTGCCTCAGCCTCCTGAGTAACTGGGATTACAGGCGTGCACCACCACACCCAGCTAATTTTGTATTTTTAGTAGAGATGGGGTTTCACCATGTTAGCCAGGCTAGTCTAGAATTCCCGACCTCAGGTGATCCGCCCACCTCGGCCTCCCAAAGTGCTGGGATTACAGGCATGACCCACTGCGCCCAGCTGATAATCTTTAAAAAAAAGAAAACAAGAAAAAAAAAAGACTACCCCTACTCACCATGAACAAATGTGCTGGTTTCATTACCCTGGGGATACAGTTACTCACAGAAGCACTTGATCTGATGACTGTACTTCCCCAAAGAAAAGCTTTCTGTTAACTGTACAAATTCTGAAATAGAATCAAATTCTAACCTTTAGGGAATCATAGCTTTCACTTTAAAACTGGTATTATGAACAATTTAATATTAAAAAAAGAGACAACTTAGAAACTAGTAGCATCTTTAAAACCAGAAAATTTACATGCGGACTAAAGCTCCATGAATTACGTGATTCTGTAATTCAGTTTTCTGAAAAAATAAAATATCTGGCATGTTTTGAAAAAATAAAATATCTGGCATGTTTTGGTGAAAAATCTCAACAGGATTACTTCATTTCACATATAGTTGCAAATAAAATCACCTATCAAATCACTATAGGATATAGCTCTATTTTTCTCATCTCTGGAAGCGACTGTTTCCTAGTTATGAATCCTAGAATGTTTGTCCCTCCCTAAAATCCCTGAAGCACTTACCATATTTGCTATTCGTCTCACTAAGTAATCCTGTATTCACTGTTTTTTGTATGGTGATGTGAATATGAAATAAATGGGCTGGGCACAGTGGCTCACACCTGTAATCCCAGCACTTTGGCAGGCCAAGGCGGGTGGATCACCTGAGGTCAGGAGTTCGAGACCAGCCTGGCTAACATGGTGAAACCCCCGTCTCTACTAAAAATACAAAAATTAGCCAGGCGTGGTGGCATGCACCTGTAATCCCAGCTGCTTTGGAGGCTGAGGCAGGAGAATCACTTGAATCCAGGAGGCAGAGGTTTCAGTGAGCCAAGACCACATCATTACTCTCCAGCCTAGGCAACACAGTAAGACTCTGTCTCAAAAAAAAAAAAAAAAAAGAAAAGAAAAAAATGATGATCTGCTATCATACACAGGTCTCCTAGCCATCAATTTCTTTTCTTTCTTTTTCTTTTTTTTTGAGACAGAGTCTTGCCCTGTCGCCCAGGCTGGAGTACAATGGCACCATCTCAGCTCACTGCAACCTCCGCCTCCTGGGTTCAAGTAATTATCCTGCCTCAGCCTCCCGAGTAGCTGGGATTACAGGCACACGCCCCCATGCTCAGCTAAGTTTTGTATTTCTCAGTAGAGTCAGGGTTTCACCATGTTGGCCAGGCTGGTCTCAAACTCCTGACCTTGTGATCCACCCACCTCGGCCTCCCAAAGTGCTGGGATTACAGGTGTGACCCACTGTGCCCAGCCACCAGGCTAATTTTTTAATTATTCCCTAGCCATCAATTTCAACTTCTTCCTCAATCCAAGAGCTAACAGATTAAAAAATATTATTTCACTTTTCCCTCTTTACCTTACCTAAAAAATGCTTTGAACCATTAAATAGCCACAAACTAGAAATAACCCACAACTTGGATAAATAGCGCCTAAATAATCAAAAAGCAGATTAAACCTGCAATCTGAAATGTAGTAATTACATTTGGAAACACTAAGTTTACTACATTAATCCTACTCTAATATTTCCACTATCAAGGCAAAAGGCAATATAATCTTGAAAGACAGAGATGGACTGAACATTTTCTTACCAAATCCCAAAATACTAGAATTTGAAGTATCAAGAGAGATAAATCTACTTCATTCAAAAGGAATTACTACTTTGCAGTACCAGTGGCAACCTCACAAACCTTGCATTACATAAAACTTTTTTTTTTTTTTTTTTTTTTGAGATAAGTCTTGTTCTTGAGGCCCAGGCTGGAGTGCAGTGGCGTGATCTTGGCTCACTGCAACTTCTCTCTCCCGGGTTCAAGCAATTCTCCTCCCTCAGCCTCTCAAGTAGCTGGGATTACAGGCATGCACAACCAGCCCTGGCTGGTTTTTGTATTTTTAGTAGAGACAGGGTTATGCCATGTTGTCCAGGCTGGTCTTGAATTCCTGGCCTCAAATGATCTGCCTGCCTCGGACTCCCAAAGTGCCAGGAGTAGCATGAGCCATCCCTTTTTAATAGAAATGGGGTCTTGCCATGTTGCCCAGGCTGGTCATGAACTCCTGGGCTCAGGCTCTCCTCCCATCTCTGCCTCCCAAAGTGCTGGGATTACAGATGTGAGCCACCACGACTAGCCTACATAAAGCATTTATAAAAACAAAACTGAAATAATTGTCTTAAATCACTGCCTCAAGACTAATAGAACTGGAAACTCTCGATGATTTACCTCAAATTACTCTCTTTTTTGAGAAGCAGTATAGAATGATAAAAAAGCTGGAGCTCTGAAGCTGACATCCTGGGTTCAAATCTTGGGTCTTTCACTTACTGGCTGTGTGACTATGTACAAGTTATTTGTATGTTTCAGATTTCTTCCTCTGTAAAATGATACTAGTAGCAGTGTAATACCTGCCTCCCAAGACTGTTGTGAAGAATAAATGTAAATCACTCATAAACAATGCCTGTAACATGCATACTGAAGACTTAAAAGATGCAAGTGATTTGGTCATCTGAACCTCACAGAAACAGGTATTTCAAACTGCTGCTTACTTTGAGGATTCCATGTACTGTATCAAAAGATATATCATTTCAGTAACTAGACCTTTGGAGGCAGTGAGATAAATGAGACTAATGTATCTGAAAGATCTGATCTGCTACTTTTACATCACAAAGGTACCTGCTTTATCTTTTAAGTAAAAGCTTGCTATGAAATACTCAGCCTTCCTTTCTGGTTCAGTCAGATGTAGTGAAAAGATGAGGTTGCTAGGAAGCTTTCAGATTTCTAGTAGACAGATGGAGAAGAACTTGTAAATAATATTGCCATTTCCGAGGCCGAGACGGGCGGATCACGAGGTCAGGAGATCGAGACCATCCTGGCTAATACGGTGAAACCCTGTCTCTACTTAAAAATACAAAAAACTAGCCGGGCGATGAGGCGGGCGCCTGTAGTCCCAGCTACTCGGGAGGCTGAGGCAGGAGAATGGCGTAAAAAACCCGGGAGGCAGAGCTTGCAGTGAGCTGAGATCCGGCCACTGCACTCCAGCCTGGGTGGCAGAGCAAGACTCCGTCTCAAAAAAAAAAAAAAATAATAATAATAATAATAATAATAATATTGCCATTTCCATTCTTTGACATGACTGGGCAAACAGTACCCAGTGCTTAAAACATCTGTCATTTGTGAGAAGCACTATGCCTCTGTGGTTAGTAGCAAAGGCATGAGAATACCTGTTTATACCCCTGGCTCTGCTACTCGCTGTGAACTCTGGCAAGTTACTTGCCTTCTCTGCCTCAGTTTCCTTATCTGTGAAATCTGGATAATAATAGCCATCTTATAGGGTTGTTCAGAGGATTACATGAGTTAATTTCCATAAAGCTCTTAGAATAGGGTTCAACAGAATCAGCACCAAAAAGTGTTAAGATTATTATTAAAAGCATAAAATGTTTTCCAGTATTAATGACATAACTGTATAAAAATATATCTTGATCTCACACAGAAAAGAACACATTCTACTGTGTCCATGTTTTAGTTATTTGTATTAGTACCAGATGTGAGGTAGTACAAATGCAAAGGAGAAGGTACAAGGATCACATCTTCATGTAATTAACCTACTGCCTGACGACCTGACCTTGGGCCAGAAAAGAAAATCAGAAAGATTATGACTTGATAGCATCTTTTAGAGGGGTCTCATGCATCTGATAAGGACTGGACTAAATTACCTGTTAAAGGCTGGGCGTGGTGGCTCATGCCTATTATCCTAGTACTTTGGGAGACTGAGACGGATCACTTGAGGTCACGAGTTCGAGACCAGCCTGGCCAACATGGTGAAACCCCATCTCTACTAAAAAATACAAAAATTAGCCGGGCATGGTGGCGGGTGCGTATAATCCCAGCTACCTGGGAGGCTGAGGCAGGAGAATAGCATGAACCCGTGAGGCAGAGGTTGCAGTGAGCTGAGATCGCACTACTGTACACCAGCCTGGGCGACAGAGCGAGACTCCGTCTCAAAATAAATAAATAAATAAAATAAATACAGCTGGGCATGGTGGCTCATGCCTGTAATCCCAGGCCTTTGGGAGGCTGACACAGGCAGATTACCTTAGGTGAGGAGTTTGAGAACAGCCTGGCCAACATGCTGTAACTCTCTCTACTAAAATAACAAAAATTAGCCAGGCATAGGGGCGGTCACCTGTAATCCCAGCTACTCAGGAGGCTGAGGCAAGAGAATCTCTTAAACCCGGGAGGTAGAGGTTGCAGTAAGCCAAAGGTTTCAGTGAGCCAAGAATGCACCACTGCACTCCATCCTGGGTGACAGAGCAAGGCTCCGTCTCAAAAAAAATAATTTTAATTAATTAATTAATAACCCGCTTATTTTCACTGAACACATTGTTTCCATCTTCTATTTGTAAGTTATTTCTAGCCTTTCAACATTTACCTTTTAGTCTCTTCCCAAATAGTTTTCTAAACCAGTAGCATTGGGGCATATGTTCTCAGGGCCTCCTGAGACTGTGTCAGAAGCCATGGAAAAAAAATTTTTTTAATTAAAAATAGCTGGGCATGGGAGCTCACGCCAGTAATCCTAGCACTTAGGGAGTGCTAGAGGGAAGGAAAGCTTGAGCCCAGGAGTTCGAGACCTGCCTGGGCAACATGGCGAGACCTCATTCTCCACAAAAAAGAAAAATATAAAAAATAAAACCATTAAAAGCACTAATAATTTAGCTAGCCATTACCAAGAGGAAAAACAAATTCTGCTTATCAAGACAGCCATTACCTTAATACTTTTTTTAGCAATGCCTCATAAGCTAACAGCAAGTATAAACAGCTGGCTTAGCTGCAATAGAATGGATTGGTGTTTTAAGTGTGAAGAATTTAAAGCAAGCCAAGTAACTGTATAAAATTTAAATTTTATGATCATGTCTGGACCTTTTTACACTTAACACAATGGAAATGTTCATATTCATTTTTTTTCCCCAAAGGAAAAATTTCTGAATCATCACTATGTTGCACAGTAGAATAGAAATATGAATTCAGGTACTTAGTCAAGTTTCTAAAGAATGCAAGTAACAGACACGATTTAACTTCCAAAATCTGAAGTCATCAACATGATTTTGTAGTACTGTATCTCAGGTTTTACCTAAAAATTCATTATTATTCAGATAAAGATAGCCCCCTGATCACATGTTTTTAAAAAGCCTCTGCCCCACCACAACTTCCTGAGATCTGTGAAGAAACTGCAGTCTTGTGATCAGACTCCATATAGGACTGGCAGTTTTGTAATCGCAGGGAAAAAACGGTGACTGATTTTATGTGTCAATCAGTTGTAGTCTGCTGATCTGATTAGAAGCCTTGACAAATGCCTGGTGGCGATTGCAAATAACTGCCAAGCATATAGGGATGATACAGTAGCCCACTGTTTTGGGATCAGCTCTTGTACAGGAGTATAGGAACAAAAACATCTGTAAGTAAGGTACCAGAAAAATAATTGTCCACAACCAAAAAGGCAAGGAGAGTAATCGAGCTTTCAAGGAGTGTGTCCATGTGGTTCCTTCAAGGGGCTCCTCAGGGTGCTGTTGAATGTGTTCCAAGGCCAGCCTATTGTAAGTCTCATTGATTTCAAAAACATAGTAAAATGCTGCCGCACTTGCTAACAGATACAATCCCACTCCAATCCATCCCATCCGCTGACGGAAATTCATCATTCTCCATGCTCTGTGCCTTCAAATTAAAAAAGAAAATACAATTAGGGTCTTGTAGTACTGTCACGGCAACTACTCCAAATGTACTTGCTTTATCTCCAAGAATTCTAGGTCGGTCGGGCGCGGTGGCTCACGCCTGTAATCCCAGCACTTTGGGAGGCCGAGACGGGCGAATCACGAGGTCAGGAGATCCAGACCACCCTGGCTAACATGGTGAAACTCGTCTCTACTAAAAACACAAAAAATTAGCGGGGCGTGGCGGCGGGCGCCTGTAGTCTCAGCAACTCGGGAGGCTGAGGCAGGAGAATGGCGTGAACCCGGGAGGCAGAGCTTGCAGTGAGCCGAGATCGCGCCACTGCACTCCAGCCTGGACGACAGAGCGAGACTCCGTCTCAAAAAAAAAAATTAAATTCTAAAGCATCCCACTAACACACTTAAGATTTAAAATAATTAAACACCTATTAAGAAATGTAAAACTTACAGGTTTTGTGTAATAGATACAATAAAAAAAAACAAAACATAACCATTGATTTCAGTATATATTGAGTTCTGTTTTTTAACGGGAATCTCTCAGAATAAATCACTGCATCCTACTTAAACAGGTCCATAATACCCGCCCTCCAGAAACTGGAATTAAACTAGTTTCCCACAGCACATTTCACTTTGACAGGTGAAACACTTTCGGCTTTACAGTACTGCTTCAGATGTGAACGCGGGGTGCTACAAGTCAAGCCCCCAAGTTAAGACAGTAAACTCCTAAGCACTTACAATGGTCCCGAAAATCTTCCTGTTCCCACGGCAAGCGTTAAAGAGTCATTCAGCTCTGAATAATCGGGTGGCTTTGGCATTTCAGAGAAAGCCACCATAAAATAAATCCCCTGGGTCACCCGGCTAGGAGAAAGGTGAGCGCCGCCAGCCTGGAGCACCAGCTACTAGTGATTAAGAGCGGCGTGACTGCGGCGGGTCACGCGCGGCCCGGCCCCCGTCGCTGCCGCCGGAGACCCGCTATGGGGACCCGACCCGGCCGGGAGGCGTCCCCGCCACACGGGCCTCCAGGCGGCCGGCCCCGCCCCCTGCCGCGCTGCAGTGCCGGCACGCCGCGACCAGGGTTGCGCTGACTGCGCCAGTCCAGGGCCTCGCCGCCCTGCAGCGTCGCGAGCCCAGCGCCAGTCAGCGGCCGCCGGCAGAGCCTGCCTGCAAAGCTAAGGTCCCGGATCTCACCTTCCTGTCCCGGGTGGCCAGCCCGCCCGCCGTCCCGGATGCCGCCGCAGTCGGGGCTTCCGGCTCGGGCCGGAAGCGCGCGCGCCCCGCCCCCCCAGAGGCCCGCCCCCTCATGACGTCAGATCGCCCCCGCCCGCCGCGCAGCTTCCCCCAGCGAGACCCAAACAGCTAGAATCCGGGCTGGAGCTGGGGGTCTAGCTGCGCGGGTGGTGGCACATCCCTTCAGGTGGGCGGCTGTCTGGGTCTGGCGACTCAGAGTTCCTCAGCCTTTCCTCCCGGTGTCCGCTCGCGACTGTCATCGCCCCATCACTTCTTGCTGCGGAGAGCATCACAAGCACCTGGAGGACCGGCATCGATCGCTTTGGCCCCTGAGTGTCCGTCCGAGCCTAGGGGAGCCCGCCCTGCGGCGCCTCGTCGGGGCCCAGCCAGGCACCTCCGCCGCCGGCGCACGGACGCGGGCACGGAGCACTAGATTACGGTGAGTGGAAGCTGGCCGGGAGAGGCCCTGCAGGCCCGACATCCGCCAGGCACCGGGGCTGGGAGGGGTGAGGGGCGCGCGCCGCAGTGCGGCGGCACTGGAGTCGCCGCGGGGGGCAGGGCGCGCGGGCCTCGGGGCCTGCACGCGTGCCTTGGACGTTGGCACCTTTAGCTAACCTGTCTGCTCTGTTTTGCAGGCTGCTGGACCTCGGCACGTTGACGAGATTTCCCTGGGGTACCGCGGAGGATTACTTTGAATTGCAGTGGCCGCCTGTGGTCCGCAATATTTAGAACTTAAGTCTATTATTTCGGGCACCATGACTTTGAGGCTTTTGGAAGATTGGTGCAGGGGAATGGACATGAACCCTCGGAAAGCGCTGTTGATTGCCGGCATCTCCCAGAACTGCAGTGTGGCAGAAATCGAGGAGGCTCTGCAGGCTGGTTTAGCTCCCTTGGGGGAATACAGACTGCTTGGAAGGATGTTCAGGAGGGATGAGAACCGGAAAGTAGCCTTAGTAGGGCTTACGGCGGAGACTAGTCACGCAGTGGTCCCTAAGGAGATACCGGGAAAAGGGGGTATCTGGAGAGTGATCTTTAAGCCCCCTGACTCTGATAATACATTTTTAAGCAGATTAAATGAATTTTTAGCGGGAGAGGGCATGACAGTGGGTGAGTTGACCAGAGCTCTTGCACATGAAAATGGCTCCTTAGACCTAGAGCAGGGCGTGATCCCAGAAATGTGGGCCCCTATGTTGGCACAGGCATTAGAGGCTCTTCAGCCTGCCCTGCAATGCTTGAAGTATAAAAAGCTAAGAGTGTTCTCGGGCAGGGAGCCTCCAGAACCAGGAGAAGAAGAATTTGGACGCTGGATGTTTCATACTACTCAGATGATAAAGGCGTGGCAGGTGCCAGATGTAGAGAAGAGAAGGCGATTGCTAGAGAGCCTTCGAGGCCCGGCACTTGATGTTATTCGTGTCCTCAAGATAAACAATCCTTTAATTACTGTCGATGAATGCCTGCAGGCTCTTGAGGAGGTATTTGGGGTTACAGATAATCCTAGAGAGTTGCAGGTGAAATATCTAACCACTTACCAGAAAGATGAGGAAAAGTTGTCGGCTTATGTACTAAGGCTGGAGCCTTTGTTACAGAAGCTGGTACAGAGAGGAGCAATTGAGAGAGATGCTGTGAATCAGGCCCGCCTAGACCAAGTCATTGCTGGGGCAGTCCACAAAACAATTCGCAGAGAGCTTAATCTTCCAGAGGATGGCCCAGCGCCTGGTTTCTTGCAGTTACTGGTACTAATAAAGGATTACGAGGCAGCTGAGGAGGAGGAGGCCCTTCTCCAGGAAGTATTGGAAGGGCATTTCACCTGAGTCTCAGGGAACCACGAAGGGATATGGCAATGAGTAGAGCATGAAGGTAGAACAGTCCATATACTCTTGTGACACATACAATCCCTACCTTGTGCTGGCAAGTAACTCATTTTTGTGCAATTCTCAGTATAAGCCCTTTGTCGTTTGTATGCCTATTTCAAGTCTCCTAAAGGTGTAATTGACTAGGAAGGATGTAGTTCTACACTGCTGTTTACCTATTTAAATTCATCCTTGTGAATATGTTTGTTGTTGTTGTAGGGACAGAGTCTCATTCTCACCCAGGCTGGAGTGCAGTGGCGTGATCTTGGCTCACTGCACCCTCCACCTCCCGGGTTTAAGCTATTCTCCTGCCTCAGTCCCTCAAGTAGCTGGGACTACTCATGCCACCACGCCCAGCTAAGTTTTGCATTTTCAGTAGAGACGGGGTTTCACCATGTTGGCCAGGCTAATTTTGAACTCCTGACCTCAAGTGATCCACCTGCTTCAGCCTCCAAAAGTGCTGGGATTACAGGTGTGAGCCACTGCGCCCGGCCTCATCCCTGTGAATTTCTTATTGTACAAAAGTTCTTTCACTACCTGTGTGCAGTGCTCTGAGAGGACAGACAAGGCTCTGGTGTATATGCTGACCAGATCTCATTGAAATATCAGCTTGTTTGGTACGAGGCGCAAGTGTAGCATGTCACATGTGATCATGTTGGATCATTGACAGTTTTTAGGTATGTATTGATCTACATTTATGATGAAGATCCTGAGTGGAGGTTAAGATGCTAAGTTATTTTCTGTATGAATCAAAATTATATTGATTCTGTGCAATCAAAACAAAAGGCAGAATAGAATGCTGAGATTGGTTAAGTTTGCAATGACCGTCTTTACAGATTTCTGCTGTGTCATCAAAACATCTAGTTCTGAGTAACATTTTCACGATTGTTATAAAATTATAGGTGTGCACTTCTAAAATAAAGGAATGGTAATAAAATGATGTTGTTTGTTTTGTTTATATCAAGGTTCCAAGAGAGATTTCCTTTGAATAAAGAGTTCCCAAAGCATGAATCTGCAAACCACTGGACCTACACAGACTTAGTTCCTTGGACTCTTTCCTGTTGGTGCTCAGGGTAGGAAACTGTTCTTTAAGTGAAGGGAGTTTCTACTGAAGCAGTAAAACAATGGGGTGAAACAAGACAGTGCACAAATTAGTGCAAGTAGTACAGATGTATCAGTGTGTCAAATCTGGAGGGAGAAGGAAAGAAATGAACATTGCATGCTGCTGCTTGGAAGATTGGACTAAAAGTTTCTCTGTTTACTTTCTCATTTAGTCCTCTTGAAAAAAGGTTGAGCAGTATAATCTTAGCACTTTGAGAGGCTGAGGCAGGAAGATTGCTTGAACCCAGGAGTTCGAGACCAGCCTGGGTAACGTACAAAAAAATGTTTAAAACTAGCCAGGCATGGTGGTGTGCACCTGCAGTCCCTGCTACTCAGGAGGCTGAAGCTGGAGGACTGCTTGAGGCCAGGAGGTCAAGGCTGCAGCATGCCATGATCATACCACTGCACTCCAACCCGGGTGACAGAGCAAGACCCTGTCTTAAAAAAAAAAAAATCCTGCAATATAGGAAAACTCAGTTTCACACTTGTGGAAATGGGCACAAAGGGTTAGAAATTGGTCAAGGGCCGGGCATGGTGGCTCACACCTGTAATCCCAGCACTTTGGGAGGCCGAGGCAGGCGGATCATGAGGTCAGGAGATCGAGACCATCCTGGCTAACACGGTGAAACCCTGCGTCTACTAAAAAACCAAAAAAGTAGCCAGGCGTGGTAGTGGGCGCCTGTAGTCCCAGCTACTTGGAAGGCTGAGGCAGGAGAATCTCTTGGACCTGGGAGGCAGAGGTTGCAGTGAGCCAAGATCGTGCCACTGCACTCCAGCCTGGGCAAAGAGAGACTCCGTCTCAAAAAAAAAAAAAAAAAAAAAAATGGAAATTTGGTCAAGGTGAAACATCCTTGGGCCAGAATTCTATCCTCTGTAGTAAGTGTAGTGAGTGATTAGGTCAGAATTCTCTTCTCTGTCTTTCTGCAGGGCCCATATTCTTTCTACTACCAAGAAAGAGAAGCAATCATCAGGGTATCTACCCAATAGCCTCACAAGGGAAGCAGGGCAGGCATTGGCTCCATTTCATAAATGTCCATCTTATGTGCATTGGAGGGGAGTACAGTTGACCCTTGAATAACTTGGGGCTTCAGGGAGCCAGCCCACCGCACAATCTGTACATAACTTTTAGTTCCTCAAAGACTTAACTATTATTACTGACTGGAAGCCTTACTGATAACAGAAAGTTGATTAACATAATTTGTATGTTATTTGTATTATAGACTATATTAAAGTAAGCTAAAGAAAAAATGTTCTTAAAATTATATGACTGGGTGCAGTGGTTCACACCTGCAATCTCAGCACTTTGGGAGGTCAAGGCAGGTGGATCACTTAAGTTCAGGAGTTTGAGACCAGCCTGGCCAACATGGTGAAACCCGCACACACCTGTAGCCCCAGCTACTTGGGAGGCTGAGACAGGAGAATCGCTTGAACCTGGGAGGCAGAGGTTGCAGTGAGCTGAGATTGCACCACTGCACTCCAGCCTGGGCAGCAGAGCGAGACTGTGTCTCAAAAAAAAAAGAGGAAGAAAATCGTAGGAGAAACTATATTTACAATTCATTAAAGAAGTGCATCACCATAAAGGTGTTCATCCTGGTTGTCATCTTCACATTGAGCAGGCTGAGGGAGAAAAGGAGGGTTGGTCTTGCTGTCTCAGTGGTGGCAGAGACGGAAGAAAATCTGTGGATAAGTGGACCTGTGTAGCTCAAGCTCCTGTTGCTCAAGAATCAGCTACACATTATTCTGGATCAGAATCCTACTGCAAATTAGACACTTAGCAGTGGAGAATATGAGAATCTGTAAGACCTGGGCAGGTGGCATGGGTTATCTTTTACCTTAAAAAAAAAAAAAAAAAAAGCACAGTTAACAATTGCTGAAAGGTAGGATAAAGTATTTCACAAAGTACCCAAATTTGGGATGTGCACCTTGGTTTTACATTCAAAGGCATAGTATAATGTTTGTGTTATGACTAAATGTCATGATTAGGTTCCCATAAATTCTTCCACGATGGAAAGATAAATATTAGATGACATATGGATTCTGAATAGATTAGAAGGTGTAATTCTGATCTTGTTCATATTTGTGTAGTCATTTGGCGTGTACAAGGCATTGTGACACGGGCCACTCACTTGCCCCCTCAGTAATGGGAAGCAGACATGGTGAATGTGTGCACCCATGGGTATTAATACAGGTTGCACCTCTCCATATGTGAGGCACTGAGCTGAGGGCTTAAGACTGTGTCATTAGATTTAGACTACAATCCCTGCCCTGGAGGTCTATTCAGGGTCAGTGATGATAGCTGGCATTGAGCAGCAGATACTGAGCACCAGTGAACACATTTGGTCCTACAACGATCTCAGTCCTTGATTTTCCCTGTTTTACAGATGAGACTGAGAAGCTAAGAAACTTGCCCAGGGTTTCACAGCTAGTGAGTGGCAGGCTCAGACATTTCCAGAGTTCCATCTTAATGTATTCTATGCTACCTTGTTCAGAAACCTGCTATTTCCCCATTTGACAGATGAGAAGCTTGAGGATCAGAGAGATTCAATGCCAGGGGTAAGGGCTCATAATCTGATTCCAGAACGCTGTTCTCAAGGTGTTCTGACATGTATCTGGTAAACACTACATAATTTTTGTTTAAGTTATGTTTATGGAATCATGTAAAATAAAATATGCTCCCCTTAAATAGCTATGTTTCAACTGGGCGTGGTGGCTCACGCCTGTAATCCCAGCACTTTGGGAGGCCAAGGCGGGCAGATCACCTGAGGTCAGGTGAACCTCAGGTGAACTGGCCAACATGGTGAAACCCTATCTCTACTAAAAATAGAAAAATTAGCTGGACGTGGTGGTGGGCACCTGTAATCTCAGCTACTGGGGAAGCTGAGGCAGGAGAATTGCTTGAACCCAAGAGGTGGAGGTTGCAGTGAACTGAGTTTGTGCCACTGCACTCTGGCCTAGGCGACAGAGTGAGCCTCCACCTCAAAAAAGAAAAGAAACCATAAAGAAACCATCACAGATCACAGACTAGAGACTAAGGAAAGAGGTGGTGAACTAAATGTAATGTGTCCTGGAAGGGATCTTGGAACAGATAAAAGGCATGAGTGGAAAAGTGGGATCCAAGTATAGTTAGGAGGTTAGAGGTAACAGAAATGTGTCAATGTTAGTTTCCTGGAGGTGCCAAATGTACCATGGAAATGTAAAGTGTTAACAGTAGGGGAAAGTAGGTGAGAATTCAGGAGTTCTCTGCACTCTTTATAACTTATCTGTAAGCCTAAAGCTACTATTAAAAAAATATTCATTGAAATACACACATATCTTGGGTTCCTAGATGTTTCAGCAAAAAGTAAAAAATAATTTTAAAAAGAAGGACTGGGTGAGGTGGCTCATGCCTGTAATCTCAGCACTTTGGGAGGCTGGAGCAGGCTGATCATTTGAGCCTAGGAGTTCAAGACTGACCTGACCAACATAGTGAAACCTTGTCTCTACAAAACCACATGTGATAGTGCATGCCTGTGGTCCCAGCTACTTGGGAGGCTGAGGTGGGAGAATCTCTTGAGCCTGGGGAAGTTGAGGCTGCTGTGAGCCAAGATCGCACCACTGCACTCCAGCCTGGGCGACAGAGCAAGACCCTGTCTCAAAAAATAAAAATAAAAATAAAAAATCTGTGTAGATATATACACCATATGCATGGTAATAACAAATGACCTGAGATGCCAACCAGTAAAACAAGTCATTTCATTCATTGAAACACCACTAGGTGGCAGTTAGCACGAAGGGCAGGCCCCAGCCAAGCCAAAGCAGGGAAAGGGATTCTTACGTAAACAGGATCATAATCTAACCCTGGAAAACTAGAACATTTCTCCAGCTTTTATGCAGAAAAATATTTTTCAGTACTCAGTCTAGGACAATGACTTCTCTCTAGGTCCATGACATTCTAGAATCTTCTAATTCACTGGTCAGAGAGGCCTGGCCTCACCAAATGGATTGATCCCAGTCTGTTCAAGTGAGAACATTCTTCATGATTCCACTTCACTCCCAGCTAGTGTGTCTCTCAACATTGGAAACCAGATCAACTTCTGAAAGTCACTTATTTTAAAGAGAATGAAATTGAGGTTCGGGCCAGGCGCGGTGGCTCACACCTGTAATCCAGCACTTTGGGAGGCTGAGGCAGGCATATCACCTAAGGTCAGGAGTTTGAGATCAGCCTAACCAACATGGAGAAACCTCGTCTCTATTAAAAATACGAAAATTAGCTGGGCGTGGTGGCACATGCCTATAATACCAGCTACTTGGGAGGCTGAGGCAGGAGAATCACTTGAACCCGGGAGGCAGAGGGTGCGGTGAGCTGAGATCATGTTTCCCAATATTATCAGCATATCTTTTGATGAGTATGCCTTTTAACTCTCCCACTAGATTCTATACTCCTCTTCAAGGAGTATCACATCCCTACATAAGCCCAATACACTTGGAAGGTAATCAATATTTCTTTTCTTTTTTGAGACATGGTTTTACTCTGTTGCCCAAGCTGGAGTGCAATGGTGCAAACACAGCCCACTGAAGCCACACTGCACTCCAGCCTGGGCAACAAGAGTGAAACTCTGTCTCAAAAAAAAAAGAAAGAAAGAATTTGAGATTCAAAGTACTATGGAGCTATGGTGGGTTCCCACATGCTCTCCTTCTACTGCTGCCAGCCAGCCTCACTCTGCTTTGAGAGGTGTTAGTTTTTTGTTTGTCTTGTTTTATTGAGACTGAGTCTCACTCTGTCACCCAGGCTGGAGTGCAGTGATGCGATCTCGGCTCACTGCAACCTCCGCCCCCTGGGTTCAAGCGATTCTCCCGCCTCAGTCTCCCAAATAGTTGGGATTACAGACACCTGCCAACATTCCTGGCTAATTTTTGTATTTTTGTAGAGATTGGGTTTCACCATGTTGGCCAGGCTGGTCTTGAACTCCTGACCTCAGGTCATCTGCCTCCTCCGCCTCCCAAAGTGCTGGGATTATAGGCGTGAGCCACCACGCCTGGCCTAGTTTTCTTTTTCTTTTCTTTTTTTTTTTTTTGAGATGGAGTCTTACTCTTGTTGCCTAGGCTGGAGTGCAATGGCACGATCTCCGCTCACTGCAACCTCCACCTCCCGGGTTCAAGCGATTCTCTTGCCTCAGTCTCCCGAGTAGTTGGGATTACAGGCATGCACCACCACACCCCGCTAATTTTGTATTTTTAGTAGAGACGGAGTTTCTCCATGTTGGTCAGGCTGGCCCCAAATTCCCAGCAGGTGATCTGCTCGCCTTGGCTTCCCAAAGTGTTGAGATTACAGGCGTGAGCCACTGCGCCCGGCCTATTCTTATATTACCATATAAACTGGGTAAGTATGTTAAATAAATTAGTGTCATATATTACACTGATTTACTGATAATTATTCATTAATTCACTGTAAAGCAGGCTTGTAAGTCACCACCCTAAAAGGTAGGTTGGGAGTCAGATGTTGGTTCGACAATAGCAGAATTCTACAGATGAGGCATGTAAGGCTCAGAGAGGGTGAGAAGCTTTGCTCCAGGACATGAAGCTGAGTAGAGGTGGGGCCCAACTGGGAACCCAAATCTGAGGCTGCTTCTGTCTTGTTCTGTGACCTGAGCAGAGATGCTTAATTCATCTTGGACTTCAGTTTATTTACCTACAAAATCTGTGCTCTCTTTTAGCTCTAACATTTTGAGTATCTTTAAACTATAAACGGGTGTGGTGGCTCACGCCTGTAATCCAGCACTTTGGGAGGCCGAGGTGGGCAGATCACTTGAGCCCATGAGTTTGAGACCAGCCAGGCCAACATGGTGAAACCCCATCTCTACCAACAATACAAAAAAATTAGTTGGGCGTAGTGGTGCATGCCTGTAATCCCAGCTACTCAGGAGGCTGAGGCAGGAGAATCACTTGAACCCGGGAGGCAGAGGTTGCAGGGAGCCGAGATTACATTACTGCACTCCAGCCTGGGCGACAGTGAGACTCTGTCTCAAAAACATAAATAAGTAGGATATAAACTGACTCTAAGTTCTTAATATTTGTCATTTAATATGAGTTTCCAAATATTATCAGCATATCTTTTGATGAGTGTGCTTTTAACTCTCCCACTAGATTCTATACTCCTCTTCAAGGAGTATCACATCCCTACATGAGCCCAATACACTTGGAAGGTAATCAATATTTCTTTTCTTTTTTGAGACATGCTTTTACTCTGTTGCCCAAGCTGGAGTGCAATGGTGCAAACACAGCCCACTGAAGCCTCAAACTCTTAGGTTCAAGCAATCCTCCAACTTCAGCCTCCTGAGTAGCTGGGACCACACACGCACAACACTACGTCCAGCCAATCGATATTTCTTATTTGTTTGTTTTTTCTTTTTGAGACAAGGTCTCACTCTGTCACCCAGGGTGGAGTGCAGTGCCACGATCACGTTTCACTGCAGCTTTGACCTCCCGGGTCCAGACAATCCTCCCACCACCTTAGCCTCTGGAGTAGCTGGGACCGCAGGCATGCACCACCGTGCCCAGCTAATGTTTTGTCATCGTTTGTAGGGACAGGGCTTCACTATGTTGCCCAGGCTGGTCTCGAACTCTTGAGTTCAAGAGATCCACCCACCTCAGCAAGAGTAGGCATAAGGAAATGAATATAATCATTGGTGAACCTGTTTCTCACCTTGTTTCCTAAACCCAACCCATCACCTCTCTTCTATTAATCATTAATAATAATAATTATTATCTCTCTGATGATAATAATAATAATAATACAGCATAACTTATGCTACAGAAGAGACAACACTGTTCGCTACCACCCAGTACAGCAACTATTAACCCTTTTCCTCCTTTGTAATTACGATTTGTTCACCCACTTTACAGAACCATTAATACCAGAGGAAGTTCAGCCTCTCCCCAGCCCTAATAGAAAGAGTGGGTGGTAAATCTTTTGTTGTTGTTGTTTTTGTTTGTTTATTTTAGAGATTTGGTCTCACTCTGTAGCCTATGCTGAAATGCAGTGGTGCAATCACAGGTCACTGCAGCCTCGAACTCCTGGGTTCAAGTGCTCCTCCTGTCTCAGCCTCCTCAGAGAGTGGTAAATCTGAAAAGTTGAAATGATTTGGTATCCTTTGCCAAACTGCTTGCTATAGGCGTGGGCAAATAATTCAGATCTAGCCAGTGAAATATGAGCAGCTATTTTTTAAACTGTCTTCATAGGAGCATAGACTCTGGTGCCAGATTGCCCCAGGTCAGATTCCAGCTTCAGGCTGGGCACAATGGTTCACATCTGTAATCCCAGCACTTTGGGAGGCTGAGGAAGGCAGATCACTCGAGGTCAGGAGTTCAAGACCAGCCTGACCAACATGGTGAAACCCTGTCTCTATTAAAAACACAAAACAGGCCGGGTCAGGTGGCTCAAGCCTGTAATCCCAGCACTTTGGGAGGCCGAGACGGGCGGATCACGAGGTCAGGAGATCGAGACCATCCTGGCTAACACGGTGAAACCCCGTCTCTACTAAAAATACAAAAATTAGCCGGGCGAGGTGGCGGGCGCCTGTAGTCCCAGCTACTCGGGAGGCTGAGGCAGGAGAATGGCGTAAACCCGGGAGGCGGAGCTTGCAGTGAGCTGAGATCTGGCCACTGCACTCCAGCCTGGGCGACAGAGCGAGACTCCGCCTCAAAAAAAAAAAAAAAAAAAACACACAAAAATTAACCAGGGGTGATGGTGCATGCCTGTAATCCCAGCTACTCGGGGGGCTGAGGCAGGAGAATCGCTTGAACCCAGGAGGCAGAGGTTGCAGTGAGCCAAGATTGCGCCACTGCACTCCAGCCTGGGCAAGAGAGGGAGACTCTGTCTCAAGAAAAAAAAAAAAAAAAGAAAGAAAAACAAGAAGCAATAACCTGCTTGGCCCCTGACACTCTCATCCCTCTGTCAGAGTGGGGAGACTTACCTTGTACCAACCAGCTTTTGGTTTCTAAGCAACTGTACTATGAATATTTAACAAAGGCTTTTATTTTTTTGCTTTTGTCTCACTCTTTTGCACAGGCTGGTGTACAGTGGCATGATCACAGCTCACTGCAGCATTGACCTCCCAGGCTCAAGCGATCCTTCCACCTCAGCTTCCTGAGGAGCTGGGACTGCAGGTGCATGCCGTCACACTTGGCCATTTTATTTTATTTTATTTTATTATTTATTTATTTATTTATTTATTTTGAGACGGAGTCTCGCTCTGTCGCTCAGGCTGGAGTGCAGTGGCCGGATCTCAGCTCACTGCAAGCTCCGCCTCCCGGGTTTACGCCATTCTCCTGCCTCCGCCTCACGAGTAGCTGGGACTACAAGCCCCCGCCACCTTGCCCGGCTAGTTTTTTATATTTTTTAGTAGAGACGGGGTTTCACCATGTTAGCCAGGATGGTCTTGATCTCCTGACCTTGTGATCCGCCCGTCTCAGCCTCCCAAAGTGCTGGGATTACAGGCTTGAGCCACCGCGCCCGGCCTTATTTTTATTTTTATAGAGATAGAGTCTTGCCATGTTGCCCAGGCTTGTCTGGAACTCCTGGGCTCAAAGCAGTCCTCCTGCCTCAGCCTCCCTTAGGCTTGCAAGTGTGAGCCACCATACCCAGCAACAAAAGCTATTAAAGTGTGCATTCCTTTTATCTAACATATTCTATAGAAATGTATCCCAAGAAACTAAATAAGGATGTCTACAAAGAATGGACTAAAATGTTTTTCATTGCAATATTTTTTATAATTGTGAAAAAAATCAGAAACCATATAAATATCCAATAATAACTAACAGATTAAGTAAATTATGCAATGTCCAAAGGACTATAAACTCAGTAGCTATTAAAAATTTTGTACTGAGGGCTGGGTGTGGTGGCTCATGCCCGTAATATAGCACTTTGGGAAACTGGAGTGGAAGGATTGCTTGAGCCCAAGGGTTGGAGACTAGCCTGGGCAACACAGTGAGACTCATCTCCACGAAAAAAATAAAATTAGCCAGACGTGGTGGTGTGCACCTGTGGTCCCTGCTACTCAGGAAGTTGAGACAGAAGGATCGCTTTAGTCTAGGAGGTCAAGGTTGCTGTGAGCTGTGATCAAGCCACTGCACTCCAGTCTGGGCAATATAGCAAGATCCTATCTCTATATTAAAAAACAAAAAACAAAAAACTTGCATTGAGTTGCAAGTATTGCAGTTGCTGTTTTTGTAGGTCAAAACTATTTGAATTTGGGTAATTTCATATGTTTCAACCTAATAGAAGAATTTTTTTGCATACAAATAGGTTTACAACCCACCATGAAGTGAAAAGAGGCCAGGTGCAGCGTCTCACACCTGTAATCCCAGCACTTTGGGAGGCTAAAGCAGGTGGATCACCTGAGGTCCGGAGTTCGAGACCAGCCTGGCCAAAATGGCGAAATCCCGTCTGTACTAAAAATACAAAAATTAGCTGGGCATGGTGGCAGGTGCCTGTAATCCCAGCTACTCGGAAGGCTGAGGCAGGAGAATCACTTGAATCTGGGAGGCAGCGTTTGCAGTGAGCCAAGATCGTGTCATTGCACTCCAGCCTGGGTGACAAGAGTGAAACTCCATCTCAAAATAAAAAAAAAAAAGGAAAAAAAGAAAACAGCAGAGTACAACAGTATTTATGGAACAAACTCATTTTTGTATTGGCAAATACATGTAAATTATTTGTAACGAAAAAAGTCTGGAGCGGCATATGCCAAACGGTTAACAGCAGTTATCTGTGGGTAGCAGAATTATAAGCCATTTTAACATTTTTTTTTTTTTGAGACGGAGTCTCGCTGTGTCACCCAGGCTGGAGTGCAGTGGCCGGATCTCAGCTCACTGCAAGCTCCACCTCCCGGGTTCACGCCATTCTCCTGCCTCAGCCTCTCCAGTAGCTGGGACTACAGGCGCCCGCCACCTCGCCCAACTAGTTTTTTCCGTTTTTTAGTAGAGACGGGGTTTCACTGTGTTAGTCAGGATGGTCTCGATCTCCTGACCTCGTGATCCGCCCGTCTCGGCCTCCCAAAATGCTGGGATTACAGGCTTGAGCCACCGCGCCTGGCCCATTTTAACATTTTTTAAAATGAAGTTTCTGCTTTTCTCCAGTGAATACTTCCTATTTGTGTAATGTTTACAGATTCTTAAATAAATGAAACAAAATAAACCATAAGAGATAAATTGCGAGCTTGAGTCTGGGAGGTCAAGGCTGCAGTGAGCTGTGATCATGCCACTTGCACTTTAGCCTGGGTGACAAAGCAAAAAAAAAAAAAAAAATTCCTTCACTTAAAAATATCTGCAGTTGGCGGGGCACACTGGCTCATGCCTGTAATCCCAGCACTTTGGGAGACCAAGATGGGCAGATCATGAGGCCAGGAGATCAAGATCATCCTGGTTAACACAGTGAAACCCTGTCTCTACTAAAAATACAAAAAAATTAGCCAGGCTTGGTGGCAGGCGCCTATAGTCTCATCTACTCGGGAGGCTGAGGCAGAAGAATGGCTGAACCCAGGAGGTGGAGCTTGCAATGAGCCGAGACTGCACCATTGCACTCCAGCCTGGGAGACAGAGCGAGACTCCGTCTCAAAAAAAAAAAAAAAAAGCAATTAATTCTTGTTGATCATAGGGGGGAATAATCTGCAAAGACCCTCTTTGTCTGTCTTTCTTTCTTTCTTTCTCTCTCTCTTCTTTCTTTCTTTCTTTCTCTCTCTCTCTCTTTCTTTTTCTTTCTTTCTTTCTTTCCATTTTTGTTTTGAGACAGAGTCTCACTCTGTTGCCCAGGCTGTAGTGCAGTGGTGCACTCTCAGCTCGTTGCAACCTCTGCCTCCTGGGTTCAAGTGATTCTCCTGCCTCAGCCTCCCGAATAGCTGGGATTACAGGCGACAGCCACCACTCCTGGCTAATTTTTGTATTTTTAGTAGAGATGGGGTTTCACCAATTTGGCCAGGATGGTCTCGAACTCCTGACCTCAAGTGATCCACCTGCCTCGGCCTCCCAAAGTGCTGGGATTACAGGCATGATGCACTGCACCCAGCTTTTTTTTTCTTTCACCCCTACACCTTCTTCTGGGACTTTCTTGCTTTCTTTCTTTCTTTCTTTCTTTCTTTCGAGAAAGACGTGAGCCGCTGCACCCAGCCACCTTTTTCTTTTTAAATTTTTTAAAAGTTTACTTGTTTATTTGAGACAGGGCCTTGCTCTGTCTCCCAGGCTGGAGTTTGGTGGTACGATCATAGCTCACTGCAGGCTTGACCTCCCAGGCTTGAGCAATTCTCCCACCTCAGCCTCCCAAGTAGCTGGGAGACCCTTTCCCTCCATTCCTCCCTCCTTTCCTTCCATCCTTCCTTCCTTCTTCCTTCCTTGTTGTTTTTTTTTTTGAGACGGGGTCTTGCTTGGTCACCCAGGCACTGAGATGTAGTGGTGTAATCATAGCTCACTGTAGCCTTGAACACCTGGGCTCAACTGATCCTCCCACCATAGCCTCCCAAGTAGCTAGAACTACAGGCCTGCACCACCACACCTGACTAATTTTTATTTTTGTGTAGATGAGCTCTCCCTCTGTTGAACAGGCTGATCTCGAACTCCTGGCCTCAAGCAATTCTCATCCTTCGCCCTTCCTCAGCCTCCCAGAGGGTTGGGATTACAGGCGTGAACCACTGTGCCCGGCCCAAAGACCCTTTTTCCAATCACAATAGTGTTCATAGATTCCAGAGATTAGGCCCTGATATCTTTGGGGGTCATTCTTCAACCTGTTACTCCCTCTGCTTTCAGACCGTGGTGTGTGGCTGTGTCCTGTCCTGTGTCCATCCTGCTGCCCTAGTGTTGTGGAAGATCCGGGGGGGAGACATGTTTTCACTTGGTAGCCCCCTCTGCAGGGACTGTTCCTTTAACAGTTGTTCAGGCTGAGCATGGTGGCTCATGCCTGTAATCCCAGCACTTTGGGAGGCCAAGGTGGGTGGATTGCCTGAGGTCAGGAGTGCAAGACCAGCCTGACCAACATGGTGAAACCCCGTCTCTACTCAAAATGGCAAAAAAAAAAAAAATTAGCTGGGCGTGGTGGTGGGTGCCTGTAATCCCAGCTACTCAAGAGGCTGAGGCAGGAGAATTGCTTGAACCCGGGAGGCTGCAGTGAGCCAAGATTGTGCCATTGCACCCCAGCCTGGGCGACACAGCGAGACTCCGTCTCAAAAAAAAAACAACAACAGCTGTCCATATTCCAAAACATATTGACATCACTCCTCGGCAGTCGACGTACCCACTTCTCCTTGTTGTAGGTTTATATTTGTTTTCATCCTTGACTGTCATTTTGGATGAGTTTCAGGTAGAAACAGAGATAACATGTGCATTCAGTATACAGTGTTTAACCAAATGTTTCTCTACAGGCTTTAAATACTTTTGTGACTAGCTTTATTACTTCTTCCATTTGTTAAACTATTATCTGCTTGTTTTCAAAATATTCTCGTATCGAGGACAAATAGGCTGCTAGAAATCACATCTCTTGGTCAGGTGCAGTGGCGCATGCCTGTAATCCCAGCATTTTGGGAGACCAAGGTGGGAGGATTACTTGAGCCCAAGAGTCTGAGCCCAGCCTGGGCAACATAGTTTGACCCAGTCTTTATAAAAAATAATGAAAATAAATAAAATTTAAAAAAAGAAATCACATCTCTTACCCAAAAGCAACGGTTAAACTTTGGGTCTGCCATTATATATTTTTTGTGACACCATCTCACTCTATTGCCCAGGCTGGAGTACAGTGGTGCGATCTCAGCTCTCTACAACCTCCGCCTCCTGGGTTCAACCGATTGTCCTGCCTCAGACTCTTGAGTAGCTGGGACTACAGGTGCACACTCCCACGCCTGGCTACTTTTTTGTATTTTTAGTAGAGACGGGGTTTTACTGTGTTGGCCAGGCTGGTCTCAAACTCCTGACCTAAGGCATCTGCCTGCCTTGGCCTCCCAAAGTGCTGGGATTACAGGCATGAGCCACCGCACCCAGCTCCTGTTATAAAATTTTTAAAGCATATCCCAAATATGATGGCATTTTGCCCCAAGCATGTACTTCTTAAAATATAGACCTTTTCTTTTAATACCTATAGCACACGTGACAAAATTGTCAGTAATGACTTAGTATCATCCAATACCCAGTTCATATTAAAATTTTCCCAATTATGTCAAAAATATCCACTCACCAAACTTAAAAAGTATCTTCTTACAGTTGGTTTATGGGAATCTGGATTCAAAACAAGAGCCATGCCTGACACTTGGTTGCTATGCCTCCAAAGTGTCTTAATTAAAGCAGTCTCCTGCCTTGTCTCCATGCCATTGCCTTGTTGAATTTCAATTGTAAAAAAACACTTAGGAAATATACAAAATTCCCCTTTTATCCACAGGGGATACGTTCCAAGATCCCCAGTGGATGCCTGAAACTGTGGCTAGTGTACCATGCCTTTTCCTATACGTACATACATATCTATGTTTTGTTGTGGTGGTGTTGTTGTTTTCGAGACGGAGTCTTGCTCTGTCACCCAGGCTGGAGTGCAGTGGCACAATCTCAGCTCACTACAACCTTCACCTCCTATAGTCAAGCGATTCTCCTGCTTCAGCCTCCCGAGTACCTGGGATTACAGGTGTGCACCACCATGCCCAGCTAATTTTTGTATTTTTAGTAGAGATGGGGTATCAGCATGCTGGTCAGGCTAGTCTCAAACTCCAGACCTCATGATCCACCCGGGTTGGCCTCCCAAAGTGCTGGGATTACGAGCATAAGCCACTGTGCCTGGCGTGTTTGTTTGTTTTTAAGAGATGAGGTCTCATTGCATTGCCCAGGCTGGTCTCGAACTCCTGGGCTCAAATGATCCTCCTGCCTTGGTTTCCCAAAGTGCTGGGATTACAGGTGTGAACTATCACAACTGGCTTTTTTTTTTTTTTTTTTTTTTAAAGACGGAATCTTGCTCTGCGGCCCAGGCTGGAGTGCAGTGGCGCAATCTCGGCTCACTGCAAGCTCCGTCTCGTGGGTTCACGCCATTCTCCTGCCTCAGCCTCCCAAGGAGCTGGGACTACAGGTGCCCGCCACCACGCCCTGCTAATTTTTTGTATTTTTAGTAGAGACGGGGTTTCACCGTGTTAGCCAGAATGGTCTTGATCTCCTGACCTCGTGATTCGCCCGCCTTGGCCTCCCAAAGTGCTGGGATTACAGGCGTAAGCCACCGCATCCGGTCTTTCTTTTTTTTTTTTTGAGAGATGGGGTCTCACAATGTTGCCCAGGCTGGAGTACAGCAGTATAATCATAGCTCTCTGTAACCTCAAACTCCTGGTCTCAAGCAATCCCATGGCCTCATCCTGCCCAGTTGCTGGGATTATAGGCATGCACCACCAAACTCAGCTAATTTTTTAAAAAGTTTTTGTAGAGATGGGGTCATGCTATGTTGCCCAGGCTGGAGTACAGTGGTATGATCAAGGCTTACTGTAGCCTCAAACTCCTGAGCTCAAATGATCCTCCCATGTTAGCTTCCCGAGTAGCTAAGACTACAGGCGTGTGCAACCAGGCTCAGCTACTATGATAAAGTTTAATTTATAAATTAGGAGCAGCAAGAGATCGACAACAGTAACATAAAATAGAACAATTATAACAATATACTGTAATAAAAGGTATGTAAATGTGGTCTCTCTCTCTCCTCTGTGTGTCAAAATATCTTATCGCGTGTAATATTTTCAGGCCCCAGTTGACCGCAGGTAGCTGAAACCACAGCAAGTGAAACTGTAGATAAGACAGGACTACTGTATTTCTATTTCCCACATTGTTCCAAAATGGTTTTGAGATAGTCCAATAGGGTGCACTGTTTCATTATGTTAAGATTTGTGAATGTGACTTGGGGCTAATGAATCAGCTTAGGTCTTGCTCAGATGTCAAACTCCAGCCCTAGGCATTCTGCCCCCAGAGCAGCACCTGTAGTCTGAAATTCGAACTATTTCAAAAGGCACCTGTTTTTTACCCGAAGGTCTTGAACACCATCTCCAGGCAAAATTACCTTTGAATCAGATGGGATCTAGGAAAAGGCAGAGACCTCAAATACCAAACTCCTTCCACAGAGGCTATCGTGCCCAGGGGACGCTGTGCCTACATTTCCTCAAGTTCATGTACAGTCAACTTCAAATTCTTATTTTTATTTTTATTATTTTATTTCATTTTTATTTTTATTTTTATTTATTTTTATTAAAAAAAATTTTTTTTGAGACAGAGTCTCGCTCTGTCGCCCAGGCTGGAGTGCAGTGGTCGGATCTCAGCTCACTGCAAGCTCTGCCTCCCGGGTTTACGCCATTCTCCTGCGTCAGCCTCCCAAGTAGCTGGGACTACAGGCGCCCGCCACCTCGCCCGGCTAGATTTTTGTATTTTTTAGTAGAGATGGGGTTTCACCATGTTAGCCAGGATGGTCTCAATCTCCTGACCTCGTGATCCGCCCGTCTCGGCCTCCCAAAGTGCTGGGATTACAGGCTTGAGCCACCGCGCCCGGCTCATTTTTATTTTTTATTGAGATGGAGTCTTGCTCTGTCACCCAGGCTGGAGTGTAGTGGTGCAATCTTGGCTCACTGCAACCTCTGCCACCAGGTTCAAGCAATTCTCATGCCTCAGCCTCCCAAGTAGCTGGGACTACAAGCATGCACCACCACACCAAGCTAATTTTTTTTGTATTGTTAGTAGAGACAGGGTTTTGCCATGTTGGCCAGGCTGCTCTCCAACTCCTGACCTCAAGTGATCGGGCTGCCTCAGCCTCCCAAAGTGCTGGGATTACAGACATAAGCCACTGTGCCTGGCCACTTATTTATTTATTTATTTGAGATGGAGTCTGGCTCTACCGCCACGTTAGAGTGCAGTGGCGCGATCTTAACTCACTGCAACCTCTGCCTCCTGGGTTCAAGTGATGTTCCTACCTTAGCCTCCCAAGTAGCTGGGACTACAGGGGCATCCTACAACACCCAGCTAATTTGTTTTGTATTGTTAGTAGAGACGCAGTCTCACCATGTTGACCAAGATGGTCTCCATCTCTTGACCTCATGATCTGCCCACCTTGGCCTCCCAAAGTGCTGGGATTACAGGCATAAGCTACCGTGCCTGGCCCAATTTTTTACTTTTTTAGAGACAGGATCTCCCTGTCATCCAAGCTGGACTGCAGTGGTGTGATCATCGCTCACTGTAGCCTTAAACTCCTGGGCTCAAGTGATCCTCCTGCCTCGGCCTCCCAAAGTGCTGGGATTACAGGGGCATGCCACCACCTGCTTTAAAAGAAGAAACATCCAAGAGTCCTTCCCTTGAATTATTGTTACAGAATATTACTGAAATGTGTATAGGAAAATAAAACACAACTTTATTTTTTTTTGAGACAGAGTCTCGCTCTGTCGCCAGGCTTCAGTGCAATGGCATGATCTCGACTCACTGCAAACCCCACCTCCCAGGTTCAAGTGATTCTCCTGCCTCTGCCTCCCATGTAGCTGGGACTACAGGTGCGTGCCACACCTGGCTAATTGTTCGCATTTTTAGTAAAGATGGGGTTTCACTGTATTAGCCAGGATGGTCTCAATCTCCTGACCTCACGATCTGACCACTTCGGCCTCCCAAAATGTTGGGATTATAGGCGTGAGCCACCGTGCCTGGTCAACATATCTTTTTTATGGGGGTAAAGGGATGACTTCCCTCATCACCTCCTTCCTATGTTTGAGGATCTGCCCACTGTATTCATTTCCCAGGGCTGCTGTCACAAAGCACCCCGAACTGGGTGGCGTGAAGCAATAGAATTCGAATCTCTCACAGTTCTGGAGACTTAAAGTCTTGACTCCAGGTTTCAGCAGGGCCATGCACTCGCTGAAGGCTGTAGGAAGGATCTATCCTGTGCTTCTCCCCGCTTGTGGTGGGTGCCAGCAATCCTCCGCGTCCTTTGGCTGGGAGACATCACTCCAGTCTCTGCCTCTGTCATCACATGGCCTTCTCCCTGTGTATCTCTCTGTGTCTCTGTTTTCTCTTCTTATAAGGACATCAGTTATTGGATTAGGGCCTACCCTAATTCAGTATGACCTCATTGAAACTTAACTAATTACATCTGCAAAGGCCCTGCTTCCAAATAAGGTCACATTCTGAGGTTCTGGGCAGACATAGATTCCTGGAGGACACCATTCAGCCCTGGCCACCCACCCCATGAGTCTCACTGGGCCAGGGAGGGATGCAGCCCACCCCCTTCTACAGAAAATGAAAACACCCAGTAGCACATTCTCAGTCTCCCTGGCAGGTGCTGCACAGATGCATTACCCAGGTTTGGCCAATGGGGTACAGCCACATAGGATTTTGTATCTGGAGCCAGGGATGCAAAGCAGCAGGGGGTGGAGAGAATCTTTTTCTTTTTTTTTCTTCAAGATGGAGTCTTGCTCTGTCACCTAAGCTGGAGTGCAGTGGTGCGATCTCGGCTTACTGCAACCTCCACCTCCCAGGTTCAAGCGATTCTCCTGCCTTGGCCTCCTGTGAAGCTGGGATTATAGGCATACACCACCACACCCGGCTAATTTTGGTATTTTTATTTTATTTATTTGTTTGTTTGTTTGTTTGTTTTAAGACAGAGTCTCGCACTATCCCCTAGGCTAGAGTGCAGTGACGCGATCTCGGCTCGCTACAACCTCCACCTAGGTTCAAGTGATTCTCCTGCCTCAGCCTCCTGAGTAGCTGGGATTACAGGTGTGTGCCACCATGCCTGGCTAATTTTGGTATTTTTATAGAGATGAGTTTTCACCATGTTGGTCAGGCTGGTCTTGAACTCCTGGGTTCAAGTGATCCACCCGCCTCAGCCTCCCAAAGTGCTGGGATTACAGGCACGAGCCACCACACCTGGCCTGGAGAGATACTTAAAGCTGGTCATATGTATTTTTTTGTATTTTCTGTCAGCTTTTGTTGTGATAATGAACACCGCCAAATCTCAGGGGCTTCTAGCAACAAGCATGCGTTTCTCACCGTTCTGGGCATCAGTTGTGGGTGGTCAGATGATTGGTCGCTTCTGCTGGAATGTGATGGGCTGGGCTCCAGACTGTAGTTGGGGTTCAGGTGTGATCCACACGTCTTATTGCAGACCCCAGGCTGGAGGAGCAGCCAGCTACCTGGGGTATGCTCTTCTCATGCAAGACGGCAGGAGTGCAAGAGCAGGGGCAGGAACCCAGGATGCCTCCTGAGCTCTCTGCTCAGAACCGGCCCAAGGTCACTTTGCCCATCCCCCATTAGTACGTGCAAGTCACACAGCCAACCCAAAGTCAGTTGGGGCAGGGCAATATACTCTGCCCACAGAGAAGCACAAAGCGAGGCAAGAGAAGGAATCCTTTCTGGAAAATAATAGAATCTACCACACCATGGCAGCAACAGCTAGATGGCAGTGGCGTCCTTACTAGTCTGGATCTGGGCTGTGGTTCCCGCCCAATTTATCTTATTTTTGTAGAAATAGGCGGTGGTGGCGCAGCGGGCGGCGGTGGGGGAGGTTCTTATTATGTTGCCCAGGCTGGCCTTGAACTCCTAGCCTCAAACAATCCTCCCGTCTTGGCCTCCCATAGTGTTGGCATTACAGGCAAGAGCCAGTGTGCCCAGCCACCTAATTTCCGACCCGGTTTCTTTCCTTTTTCTTTTTCTTTTCTTGTCTTTTTTTTTTTTTTTTTTTTTTTTTGATGCCTAGTCTTGCTCTGTCTGTCTCCCAGGCTGCCAGGCTGGAATGAAGTGGTGTGATCTCGGCTCACTGCAACTGCCACCTCCCAGGTTCAAGTGATTCTCCTGCCTTGGCCTCCCAAGTAGCTGGGACTACAGGCACGTGCCCACCAGGCCTGGCTATTTTTGTATTTTATTTTACCTATTTATTTATTTATTTTAGACGGAGTCTGGCTTTGTTGCCCAGGCTGGAGTGCAGTGGCGTTATCTCAGCTCACTGCAACCTCCACCTCCTGGGTTCAAGCGATTCTCCTGCCCCAGCCTCCCAAGTAGCTGGGATTACAGGCACCTGCCACCACACCCTGCTAAATATATATATATATATATATATATATATATATATATATATATATATAATTTATTTATTTATTTATTTTCGAGATGGAGTCTCACTCTGTTGCCCAGGCTAGAGTGCAGTGGCATGATCTCGGCTCACTGCAACCTCTGCCCTGCTGGGTTCAAGCAATTCTTCTGCCTCAGCCTCCTGAGTAGCTGGGATTACAGGCGACTGCCACTGTGCCCAGCTAATTTTTGTATTTTTTGTAGAGACAGGGTTTCACCATCTTGGCCAGGCTGGTCTTGGACTCCTGACCTCATTATCCACCCGCCTTGGCCTCCCAAAGTGCTGGGATTACAGGCATGAGCCATCACACCCGGTCAATTTTTTATATTTTTGGTAGAGACAGGGTTTCACCATGTTGGCCAGGCTGATCTCCAACTCCTGACCTCAAGTGATCTGCCTACCTTGGTCTCCCAAAGTGCTGGGAATGCAAGTGTGAGCCACTACACCCAGCAATTTTTGTATTTTTAGCAGAGATGTGGTTTCACCCTGTTGGCCAGGCTGGTCTTCAGCTCCTGATCTCAGGTGATCCACCTGCCTCAGCCTCCCAAAGTGCCGGGATTATAGGCGTGAGCCACTGTGCCCAGCCTCTGATCTGGGTTCTTAAACCAGTTCTGTGAGATGCCCAGTAGCCTTTGGTACATTCCTTTTCAGCTTCAATCAGCCAGAATTGGAGTAGCGAGGTGGCCACTGACCTAGTGTCTCTCATCCCCAAGTCCACCTGCCCACTTGCTCTGGGGCTGGGACTCTGAAAACCACATTCCAGACTACTTGGCCAGCTGGCTTTCTGGCAGGGTCAGCCCATCTAGAGAAAGACTGGCAGAAGGAAGAGGGAAGGGGCAGCCTCTCTGACACTCATACCCCTGTCCTTGCTTTCTTAGCAACAGCAGACAGTCCCTGCCTCCAGATTCCCCCAGCACCTCACACCCTGCTCCACCACACACTACTCATGGTTTTCCTGATGGGGTCCTCCCCAGTCACTGTCCCAGACTGGGGGCCTCCGGATTGAGCCTATAATCCCTGCTTGCGGGAGTGGGCCTCCTCCTGTTCCCACAACTGGGTAGCCAGACATACCCTCAGGGCTCTCAGGGGTCCTGGAGTATTTCAAAGAAGAGTCCACACTTTGGAGCCAGATAGGACAGGACAGTCTTGTGGCATTGCTGGCTGTTACCCCAGCTGGGCTGTCCCCGGTGAGAACCTGACTCCATCCTGTGTGCAGACCAACAGGTGCTGTTCCCAGGGTCTCAGGAAGATGGTGTGGCTCTCAACAATGCATTTTGAAGTCCCTCCCTCTTCCCTTCTCCCTCGATTCACACAGAGGCCTCTCTTTTCTTCCCTGGTAGATCCTGATGGCCCAATAAAACTGACTGCTAAGTCATTACCCACTGGAAACTGGTTTCCCTTCCCCTAGGGCGGGAGGGACTAATTCTTCACATGCTACTGGAAAGGGAAGGAAATTATTCACACCAGTGTGTGACTGGGATAGGAGGCAGCGAGGGTGTGGGGGATTCCCTTCCCAGATCAGGTTGAATCCTGCCAAGGCAATGAAGAGAAGGAAGAAAAATAAAACTTAAACTTCCATATTTTAAAAGTTCATATTCTGGCCGGGTGCAGTGCTTCACACCTGTAATCCCAGCACTTTGCAAGGCCAAGGTAGGCGGATCACTTGAGCCCAGGAGTTCGAGACCAACCTGGCCAACATGGTGACACACCACCTCTACTAAAAATACTGAAAGTTAACCAGGCGTGGGAGTGCGCACATGTAGCCCCAGCTACTTGGAAGCTGAGGCACCTGGGAGGCAGAGGTTGCAGTGAACTGAGATCACACCACTGTACTCCAGTCCGGGCAACAGAGAGAGACTCTGTCTCAAAAAAAAAAAAAAAAAAAAAAAAAAAAAAGGCCGGGCGCGGTGGCTCAAGCCTGTAATCCCAGCACTTTGGGAGGCCGAGACGGGCGGATCATGAGGTCAGGAAATCGAGACCATCCCCGCTAACCCGGTGAAACCCCGTCTCTACTAAAAAATACAAAAAACTAGCCAGGCGAGGTGGCGGGCGCCTGTAGTCCCAGCTACTCGGGAGGCTGAGGCAGGAGAATAGCGGGAACCCAGGAGGCGGAGCTTGCAGTGAGCTAAGATCCGGCCACCGCACTCCAGCCTGGGGGACAGAGTCAGACTCCGTCTCAAAAAAAAAAAAAAAAAAAAAAAAAAAAGGTTCATATTCTGCCTCAGCTTTTTAAACTAGAATAAACTTAAAAATACAAACAAAAACTCATGAACTAAAGTTAACAACTTTAAATCAACCTGACGGATGGATGCTGTGTTACTGAAAGAGAATCAAAGTGAATCACTGATAATGTGGTTTAATGGAAGAAAGATGTATTTTCAACTTGATTTTTCTCTTTTTTTTGTACTGGATAATGGATCATTATTTGAATCACTGACATAATCACTACTGATTTTCTTCTGGATGTGAACAATAAACTCTTTTTCAACCACCTATCCGTTATTTTAATGAGCCAAGCAATTTAATCATATACTCCCAAAATATAACCCAGAAAATATTAAATGAAATTTCTTTACTGTTTATTTACTACCATACGGACTGCTAATGCAGATTGTAATTTGGATGGGAAGAAGGTGAAAGTTGCAAAATTCATCTCACAGGACCACACAACTCTCTTTCCATCTTTTCGTATTTGAACTCTGGTGAAATGTTTGCCTTTAGTGATACTGCACACTGACCCATCTGCAGTGAACAGAATCTTAACCCAAATGGAAAAGCAGGTTTTAAAATCCTGAGCACTCATGGGAAGGATAAAATAAAATAACATAAAATAAAACAAAATCGTGCAGGCTGGGTGCAGTGGCTCACGCCTGTAATCTCAGCACTTTGGGAGGCTGAGGCAGGCGGATCCCTTGAAGTCAGGAGGTCGAGACCAGCCTGGCTAACATGGTGAAACCCCGCCTCTACTAAAAATACCAAAATTAGCCAGGAGTGGTGGCTGTAATCCCAGCTACTTAGGAGGCTGAGGCAGAAGAATTGCCTGAACGCAGGAGGCGAAGGTGGCAGTGAGCCAAGATCATGCCCCTGCAATCCAGTCTGGGCAACAAAGGAAGAATAGGTCTCAAAAAAAAAAAAAAAAAAACTGTGCAAGGCACAAAAGTTCTGTGGTAGTAACCCCGATAACCCAAAAATGAAAACACAACATTCAAAACTTCTGGCAGAGCTTGTGGATCCCCAGGAATATGGCTGCTGATGCCAGTTGGAAAAGCACCACCCTGAGTTACTTGGGGAGGGGAATTAGGATGAAAAAAGAGATTGCTCGGGGGCCATGTGCATGGGCTTTGGAAGTACCTACTGCTGAGCTGCAGAAGCAGCTTGGGAAGACCCCAGCTGATGAAAGAAATTGGGGGTGAGTTTCCAAGGACAAGTATAGACCCCTCATTTACATGTGAGGACGTGGGCCTCTTCTAGGAAGCCTGGGGCAAACCTGGCCAGAGTGGGGCTCCGTCTGAAAGCAAACCCCATAAAATGTACGGTTGCCTTTCTTTTTTAAAAAAAGTTTTTATTTAATTTTGAGACAGAGTCTCGCTCCGTTGCCTAGGCTGGAGTGCAGGGGCACGATCTTGGCTTACTGTAGCCTTGAACTCCTGGGCTCAAGTGTTCCTCCCATCTTAGCCTCCTGAGTAGTTGGAACTACAGATGTGCACCACCACACCTGGCTCCTTTTCAAAAATTTTTTAAAATTTATTATTTATTTATTTTATTATTATTTTTGACACAGATTCTCACTCTGTCACCCAGGCTAGAGTGCAGTGGCACGATCTCAGCTCACTGCAACCTCAGCCTCCCGGGTTCGAGTGATTCTCCTGCCTCAGCCTCCCAAGTAGCTGGGATTACAGGCATGCGCCACCACATCTGGCTAATTTTCTGTATTTAGTAGAGATGGAGTTTCACCATGTTGATCAGGCTGGTCTCAAACTCCTGGCCTCAGGTGATCCACCCACCCCAGCCTCCCAAAGTGCTGGGATTACAGGCGTGCACCACCATACCCGGCATTCCTGTTTTTCTTTTAAAAAGTAAAGATGGGATCTTGGTATGCTGCTCAGGCTGGTCTAGAACTCATGGACTCAAGCGATCCTCCTACCTCAGCCTTTCAGTGTTAGGATTATAGGAGTGAGCCACCACACCCGGCCTGTATGATTGCTTTGCCACTGCTCCTCCTTGAAACATGAGCTGCAAACTTCTTTAAAAAGGCTCAAATGAGGTGAGGCATGGTGGCTCACGCCTGTAATCCCAGCAAATTGTGCAGTAGCACAATCTCGGCTCACTACAACCTCTGCCTTCTGGGTTCAAGCGATTCTTCTGCCTCAGCCTCCCAAGTAGCTGGGACTACAGGTGTGTGCCACAATGCCCAGCTAATTTTTGTATTTTTATTTTTTATTTTTTATTTTTTTTGAGACGGAGTCTCGCTCTGTCACCCAGGCTGGAGTGCAGTGGCCAGATCTCAGCTCACTGCAAGCTCCGCCTCCCGGGTTCACACCATTCTCCTGCCTCAGCCTCCCGAGTAGCTGGGACTACAGGCGCCGCCACCTCGCCCGGCTAGTTTTTTGTATTTTTAGTAGAGACGGGGTTTCACCGTGTTAGCCAGGATGGTCTCGATCTCCTGACCTCGTGATCCGCCCGTCTCGGCCTCCCAAAGTGCTGGGATTACAGGCTTGAGCCACCGCGCCCGGCTTAATTTTTGTATTTTTAATAGAGATGAGGTTTCACCATGTTGGCCAGGATGGTCTCGACATTGTGATCCACCTGCCTCGGCCTCCCAAAGTGCTGGGATTACAGGTGTGAGCCACTGCACCCGGCCTTCATTTTTTTTTTTTTTTCCAGAAAGCATAACTCTCCTTCTTTTCTGAGGTATAAATTTCCATTCCTTGGCCAGGCGCAGTGACTTCTGCCTGTAATCTCAGAACTTTGGGAGGCCGAGGTGGGCCGATCACGTGAGGTCAGGAGTTCGAGACCAGCCTGGCCAACATGGTGAAACCCTGTCTCTACTAAAAATACAAATATTCGCTGGGCATGTTGGCGCACACCTGTAGTCCCAGCTACTTGGGAGGCTGAGGCAGGAGAATCACCTGAACCTGGGAAGCAGAGGTTGCAGTGAGCCATGATGGTGCCATTGCACTCCAGCCTGGGCAACAAGAGCGAGACTCCATCAAAAAGAAAGAAAGAATGAGAGAGAGAGAGAGAGAGAAGGAGAGAGAGAGAGAGAAAGAAGGGAGGGAGGGAGGGAGGGAGGAAGGAAGGAAGGCAGGAAGGAAGGAAGGAAGAGAGAGAGAGAAAGAAAGAAAGGAAGGAAGGAAGGAGGGAAAAAAAATCAAGAATCCCTTCATTTCAAAACTGGTGGGACTCTGAATTGTACACTGTTTATGATGGTCCCACGTGATGGCACCACTCTAGCAGATAAACAGCAATATGCATCCTATCCCAAGTCAGCCACTGGGAGCAGCATCGTCCAGGCGTGCTGGGACTCAGGCATGCTGGAGCTTCATTTAGTGGTCTGGGAGCATTCCAGCTGACAAGCGCATCATCGGTGTTGTAATCACTTCTACAGAACGGTTAGCTGAGATAAAGTGCTGCGAGGAGGTGCTACGATCCCTGTGAGGGCACTTGTTGTAATTTATGTGTGAGCGTTTTGCAAAATACTAGCAGTGATACAGACAGCAAAGGCTCAACGAAAGCACGCCAATACTGTAATAGATGTAGAATCTGTGTTCTGAGGATCATGCCCCCAACTTTAGAGCTATTCTTGGCCGGGCGCGGTGGCTCAAGCCTGTAATCCCAGCACTTTGGGAGGCCGAGACGGGCGGATCACGAGGTCAGGAGATCGAGACCATCCTGGCTAACACGGTGAAACCCCGTCTCTACTAAAAATACAAAAACTAGCCGGGTGAGGTGGCGGGCGCCTGTAGTCCCAGCTACTCGGGAGGCTGAGGCAGGAGAATGGCGTAAACCCGGGAGGCGGAGCTTGCAGTGAGCTGAGATCCGGCCACTGCACTCCAGTCCCGGCGACAGAGCGAGACTCCGCCTCAAAAAAAAAAAAAAAGAGCTATTCTTAGGAGAAATTATTCTTGAGTTTTTGAATTGTAAATGATACAAGTCTTCAGAAACCTGCCATTCTCATGAAATGTAATTGACTCGATCGGATTCTGATCCTAGGAGATGACCTCGGCTGGGAAAGAAGTACTGCCCTCCCAGCCTTACCCACCTTCTCCGTTTTTTTTTTTTTTTTTTGAGACGAAGTCTTGCTCTGTTGCCCAGGCTGGAGTAGCATGGCAAGATCTTGGCTCACTGCAACCTTTGCCTCCCAGGTTTAAGTAATTCTCCTGCTTCAGCCTCCTGAGTAGCTGCAACCACCAGCATGCGCCACCATGCTCCACTAAGTTTTGTATTTTTGGTAGAGGCAGGGTTTCGCCATGTTGGCCAGGCTGATCTCGAACTCCTGACCTCGGGTGATCGGCCCATCTCGGCCTCCCAAAGTGCTGGGATTGCAGGCATCAGCCACCACGCCTGGCCTCACCTTCTCCCATCTAACCCTTGGAGCCCTATCTAATTCCATCGTCTTCTCCACCTACCACTCATCCTTTGTCAGTGTTTTTTTTTTTTTTTCCTTCAACAGATGAGGAAACTGAAGCTCTGGTAGGTTAAGTTGCCCAAGACCACACAGCTGGCCATCAGTAGAACTGGGATTGAACCTAGGTCATCTTGACACCAAAGCACATCCTGTGTTTTCATTTCCACCATCAAAAAGTCGGCAGGAGGGCCAAGCATGGTGGCTCATGCCTGTAATTCCAGCACTTTGGGAGGCTGAGGTGGGAGTATCACTCAAAGCCAGGAATTGGAGACCAGTCTGGGCAACATAGTGAGACCCATCTCTCCAAAAAAAAAAAAAAAAAAAAGGAGCTGGGAGTGGTGGTGCGTGCCTGTAGTCCCAGCTACTTGGGAGGCTGAGATGGGAGGATCACTTGGGTCCAGGAGGTTGAGGTTGCAGTGAACTGTGATCATACCATTACACTCCAGCCTGTGTAACAGAACAAGACCCTCTCTAAATCTAAAAAAAAAAAAAAAAAAAAGAAACAAAAAAACCCAACAGGAATAACAGGTGTCTGCCTGTGATGAGGGTAGAGGGAAGGTATTTCTCAATAAGATATCATTATTCTTTCACAAATTATTCAAACATTATGAGGCACCCTTGAATGGGATGATTTTGAAGATTGTATAGGTGGAAACGGTCACACCTTCTCTCCAGACATAATGTCATTGTCATGTGGTTAAGGTGGTAATGGTATGCATGTCAATCGGCAAACTCAATCAGTGATTCACTTGCAAGATTTTATTTTAGTGCATCAGCAGACTTTTCATTTCATGGAGTCAAGGAGAGGTTGATGCAAGCAGGGCAGGAAATTTCAACACAGGGGCCAGGCACGGTGGCTCACGCCTGTAATCCCAGCACTTTGAAAGCCTGAGGCAGGCAGATCACTTGAGGACAGGAGTTCGAGACCAGCCTGGCCAACATGACGAAACCCCGTCTCTACTAAAAATACGAAAATTAGCCATGCATGATGGTGCAGGCCTGTAATCCCAGTTATTTGAGAGGCTGACACACAAGAATCACTTGAACCCAGGAGGCGGAGGTTGTAGTGAGCCAAGATTGCGCCACTGCACCCCAGCCTGGGTGACAGCGTGAGACTCTGTCTCAGGAAAAAAAAAAAAAAGAAAACGAAAATTGCAACACAGGCTGCAAGGGCAAACCGTCAAACGCTTCCTGATTCTCTGGGAAACTGCAAGGTTATTTATCTATCCACTCACCAAACACAAATGACGAAATAAAAGCATGAGACCCTGGATCATTTTCCCATTGCCAGATTACAGACCAGCACTGCCTTACAAAACAGCGTCATTCTGAAAATGAAGTGGCTATGTTCTCGATTAAATTGAAAGTAGAAATCAATTGATTTCATAAGTATAATTCTAGGGGACTTACATAACACATTTTTCTTTTCGAAATCCTTTTACATCTGTGATCTTAATTTATCTCTGCACAACCTCCCTGCTTTGGACAAACTTTTATTATAGCACTTATCACCCTGCAGTTAATGTTCAGTGTACGTGTCTGTCTCTCCCATTGGTTTATAACCTTCTTCAGGGAAGAGACCCTGCCATATTTATGCATCTATAAAGCCCTAGCACTTGGTAAGGTATGAGTTAGGACTTGTTTTGTTAGGAAACTGACAGAAACCCACTGGATGCAGTTTAAGCAACAAGCGAGCTTTGTTTCAAGCAACTCCAGGGCAGGGGTGCAGCCACGTCTAGGATGACTGGGCACCAGGTTCTCTCACATTTCCTCATCTCCCTGCCTGCCTCATTAACACCTCTGCAGAAGTGTCTTTCATCGCTTCCTGGTCCACTGAAAACCTGGCTGCCAACATCTCCTGAGTTAACGTGCAACTTGCCCAGCCCTGCATTGACAGCCTCAATCACCCTCTGGGCCCTGACCTCCCCAGTCTTCTCAGGCCTAGGCTCTGATTGTCCCGCCTCAGTGAGGTGTTCACCTTTAGTCCAATCAACGGCCAGAGGGCTGTTCCTATGGTAACCATGTGCCCGGGCAGGAAGGAAGAAGGCACAGCTCCCAGAAAAAAAGGGAGAAGGGGCAGGGCAGCTCAAACAATAAGTGGCTACGTCCGTGTGTGTATACTTGGTGCTCTACAAATGCTCACTGTGATCTGCCTTGCTCTGAATGCTGCTGCAATGTCGGCCTTCTTTTAGTTCCGCAAACACACCGTGCTCTTTCTGGCCTCAAGGGTCCCCACATGTGGTTTTCACTTCCCAATGATTCTTCCCTGTCTGCACCCCTTGGCCTGGCTGACGCCTACTCTTCCTTTGGGTCAGCATCTGGACTCACCACCTCCTTAGAAGGCCGTTCCTGACCCACGCCCAGAGTACCCTGTGCTCACTTTCTTTCTCTCTCTTTTCTTTCTTTATTTTTCTTTCTTTCTTTCTTTCCCACCTCCTTAGAAGGCCGTTCCTGACCCACGCCCAGAGTACCCTGTGCTCACTTTCTTTCTCTCTCTTTTCTTTCGTTCTTTCTCTTTCTTTCTTTCTTTCTTTCTTTTCTCTCTCTCTCTCTCTCTCTCCCCTTCCTTCCTTCTTTGCTTTTTTTTTTTTTTCCAGTCTCACTTTGGCTCACTGTGATCTGCCTTGGCACGATCTCGGCTCACTGCAACCTCTGTCTCCTGGGTTCAAGCAATTCTCCTGCCTCAGTCTCCCAAGTAGCTGGGACTACAGGCAGGCGCCACCACGACCGGCTAATTTTTTAATGTTTTTTAGAGACGGGGTTTCACCTTGTTGGTGCACTACCACGCTGGTTAATTTTTGTATTTTTAGTAGAGACAGAGTTTCACCTCGTTGGCCAAGGCAGGTCTGGTCTTAAACTTCTGACCTTGCCACCCTTGGCCTCCCAAAGTGCTGGGATTACAGGCATGAGCCAGTGCCTCTGGCTACCCGGTGCTATTTCTTCAAAACCCTCACCACGTTGCAGTTACTTGTTTAATTCCCGCCTGTCAGCTCCAGGGCTGCCAGCAGTCCCTGCAAAGGAATTAGCCAGCAGCCTGCAGGGGTGAAGGTGGCGGGGAGTTAATGCCCCATGAAGCAAATTTTTGACTGATGGGAGATGGGGAAAGTGGATACATTCTGGCCCTTTTCATCCTCAATGGACTTTCAAGAGGAGGAGCCTCATAGCCACTGTGGTTCCTTCTCTCCTCTCTCCCATGGTCTCTCCTCAGTGCTTTCTGCGATGGCCCTCCCTTATAGAGTAGGAGCAAACAGGCCTTTACCTCAAGCTCTGCTTTCTGGGAACCCAAGCCAAGTTACCAACTCTGGCTGGCATAAGTAGAAACGTCCGTGTACGAAGCACAGTGCTGAAGCAATGCGTGAGGAGGCTCCTCTGCCCACCTCTAGGCTTTGCTTTCCTCCACATTACGCAGCCTCTCCCTCCACGGAGGCAGTTTGCCATCAGCAGCTCTGGCTTGTTCCTAAGTGCAAAGAATGTTCCTTTCCCATAGTTTCAGCCTAAGTCCTGGGCTCTGCCTCGCAGACTGTGATTGGTCCATAGAGAGACGTGTGTTCTCCTTTGACCCAATCGCTGTGGGGGTGGGCACCAACCTTAGTCTCCAGGTATGCATTTTTCAAGTGTCAGGAGCAGGGCTACCAGGAATAGGGAGCAGATGAGGCCCAGGAATGGCAAACAGGGTGTGGTATGGGAGAAACGATCCCTGGGGCCATCTTGGAGGCTGCCTCCCACAGCTCCCCGTTGAGTCCTCTGGGGATCAGCCCTATCTACATACTTCCTGCAAACCTTTTTCCATGTTGTATTATGGATGCTTTGCCTTGTTTCCAGATTGCAAACTCTTTGAGGGCAGCGACTAAATCTTATTCATCTTTCCCTTCGTTTTTAGCCTCAAGAATTTCTTTTTCTTTTTTATTTTTCTTTTCTTTTCTTCTTCTTTTTTTTTTGAGACAGAGTCTCACTCTGTTGCGCAGGCTAGAGTGCAGAGGCGCGATCTTGGTTCACCGCAACCTCCGCCTCCCGGGTTCAAGCGATTCTCCTGCCTCAGCCTCCTGAGTAGCTGGGATTACAGGCATGTGCTACCACGCCCGGCTAATTTTTTTATTTTTAGTAAAGACGGGATTTCTCCATGTTGGTCAGTCTGGTCTCGAACTCCCAACCTCAGGTGGTCTGCCCGTCTAGGCCTCCCAAAGTGCTGGAATTACAGGTGTGAGTCACTGCGCCAGGGCCAGAATTTCTAATATAGAATATATATTCAATAAATGTCAAAATAGACTGAGTGCAGTGGCTCATACCGGTAATCCCAGCACTTTGGGAGGCTGAGGTGGGAGGATCGCTTGAGTTGAGGAGTTTGAGACCAGCCTGGGCAACAAAGTGAGACCTTATCTCCACAGAAGATTAAAAAATTAGTGGAGCATAGTCATGTGTGCCTGTGGCCCCAGCTACACAGGAGGCTGAGGCAGGAGGATCGCTTGAGCCCAGGAGGTTGAGGTTGAGGCTGCCCTGAGCTATGCTCATGCCACTGCACTCCAGCCTGAGTGACAAAGTGAGACCCCGTTTCAAAAAAAAAAGTTAAAAAAAAATGTCAAATTAAGGCTGAATGCATTCTTGAATGAATATAAATGAATGAATTAGTGACTACCAGGACAGATAGTTCAAAAGGCTAGAGGAGATACTGTGAAATATTATATGATTAATTTTCCCCATTTTCTGCGGGCCAGATCCCTAATGAGTAGATTACTCAAATCTTGCTTCTTTTTTCTCTGATTACTTCCCACTTCCCCGCCCCCACACTCTGTGGTTACAGAACCCAAGGTCTTGGTCGCCATATTGGAATAACATCCAGCCCTCTAGTCACAGCTGGTTGGACACTTACCCCAGGATGCACCAATGGGCTCCTTCTTAGGGAATTTGAAGTTGGGACTAAAAGAGGCCAAGCTTTGGTCTGGCTTCTTTTCTCTCAGGAGGGACATGAAAACCTGGATAGTGTTAGCAATAGCAATTCTTTGTTCTATGGACTGGGGAGCAGAGAAAGTCAATCTGCCAGAACAGGAGACAGAATGACCACAGAGGAATGCTCATGAAGAGAGAGAGAAGGATGGCCTAGGGCTACTGAAACACACCAGTTCCTGCTTCCAGTCCAATCCTGAGATCCCAGCGGCATCTCTAGTCTTGGTTCCTATGAGACCAAGATTCTTCGTTTTTGTGTTTTTTTGTTTGTTCAAGATAGGGTCTCACTCTGTCACCCAGGCTAGAGTACAGTGGCATGATCATACCTCATGGCAACCTCCACCTCCCATGCTCAAGTGATTCTCCCACCTCAGCCTCCTGAGTAGCCGGGACTAATTTTTAAAAAAATTTTTGTAGAGACAGGGATTTCGCTATGTTGCCCAGGCTGGTCTTGAATTCCTGGGCTCAGGCAATCCTTCCGCCTCGACCTCCCAAAGTTTTGGGATTACAGGTGTGAGCCACCCCACTTGGCTGAGACCAAGATTCTTACAGTCAATGGGACTGAAGTGGTGATGTGCTAGAGCCACTCACCATGCCCATGTGAGCCAGTTGGGCATCCTTCCTCCATGTGAGCCAGTTGGGCATACTTCCTCCATGTGAGCCAACTGGGCATACTTCCTCCATGTAAGCCAGTTGGGCATACTTCTTCCATGTAAGCCAGTTGGGCATACTTCCTCCATGTGAGCCAGTTGGGCATACTTCCTCCATGTGAGCCAGTTGGGCATACTTCCTCCATGTGAGCCAGTTGGGCATACTTCCTCCGTGTGAGCCAGTTGGGCATACTTCCTCCGTGTGAGCCAGTTGGGCATACTTCCTCATGTGAGCCAGTTGGGCATACTTCCTCCTGTGAGCCAGTTGGGCATACTTCCTCCATGTGAGCCAGTTGGGCATACTTCCTCCATGTGAGCCAGTTGGGCATACTTCCTCCATGTGAGCCAGTTGGGCATACTTCCTCCATGTGAGCCAGTTGGGCATACTTCCTCCATGTGAGCCAGTTGGGCATACTTCCTCCATGTGAGCCAGTTGGGCATACTTCCTCCATGTGAGCCAGTTGGGCATACTTCCTCCATGTGAGACAGTTGGGCATACTTCCTCCATGTGAGACAGTTGGGCATACTTCTTCCATGTGAGACAGTTGGGCATACTTCTTCCATGTGAGCCAGTTGGGCATACTTCCTCCATGTGAGCCAACTGGGCATACTTCCTCCATGTGAGCCAGTTGGGCATACTTCCTCCATGTGAGCCAGTTGGGCATACTTCCTCCATGTGAGCCAGTTGGGCATACTTCCTCCATGTGAGCCAGTTGGGCATCCTTCCTCCATGTGAGCCAGTTGGGCATCCTTCCTCCATATGAGCCAGTTGGGCATCCTTCCTCCATATGAGCCAACTGGGCATACTTCTTCAGTGACATCACATTGGTAGCTTGAAATTGGCTATGGGGAGGACTGGGCACCGTGGCTCATGCCTGTACTTTGGGAGGCGGGCAGATCACCTAAGATCAGGAGTTAGAGACCAGCCTGGCCAACATGGCGAAACCCCGTCTCTATTAAAAATACAAAAATTAGCCGGGCATGGTGGCGAGCGCCTGTAATCCCAGTGACTCGGGAGGCTGAGGCAGGAGAATTGCTTGAACTCAGAAGGCAGAGGTTGCAGTGAGCAGAGATTGCACCACTGCACTTCAGCCTGGGTGACAGAGACTCTGTCTCAGTAGGGAAAAAAAAGAAAAAGAAAAAGAAATTTGCCATGGGGGCAGTATTTATACCACAGAAATTGGTAATTACTACCAATCAGGTATCCCTCCCTAAGAGCTGGTTATTAAACATTTATAGGCATGCCACTGGATTTAAGGCCGTTCTGAGGAATCTCTGTAACTTACAGCTTAGAGTCTTTCTGATTAAAACATGTGCCAGGCAAATTCCCCTTCATGCTTCAAGACCCAATAGATCGCCTGTGAGAAGCCTCCCCTGATGTTTGTAGGAAGCTTGTTCTCGGCTATTTATTGTGTCCCTTAGACATGGTGAGACAGACCAGAACTCTGAGGGTTGGATACACAGGCCATGTAGAAAACCGAGACCCACCTAGGCAATAACTGTCTATTGCCCTAAGAGTGGCGTCCATGCTCCTCTGAGTGGTGGCCCTTGTCCTCCTTGTACCTCCAGACTCTTTCATGCCACCCCGTCCCCATGCCCTGGCTGCTTAGCCTTCTCAACCTGTGGCCCAGACTCTCTGCTCGATGAGCTGTCGATCATTTGGAGAATCTGATAAAGATCATGGACTTTCTCCTGCAAGAAACACACAGACACAAAAACATATGCATGTTGTTTCAAGATATTCATGGACCAAATATCTTCTTTACTCAGAAGTCTTTCCTGCATCTTGTGTGCCCCTCTACCCCAAGCATTCTCCTATCTCAGGATTTAGCATTTTCAAATTTATGTTGATTTTTCAAGTATTTTACTACATGGGAGCTTCTCAAGGGAAGCACCTATTATTGTGTTATTTGAGTAGAAGGATGACTGAGGTATGACTGAGGTGTGTCCCAACACCTAATTTCTAGTCATGAGCTCACGGTGGCCAGGCACAGTGGTTGTACTTTCGGAGGCTGAGGCAGGCAGATCACTTGAGGTCAGGAGTTCAAGACCAGCCTGGCCAACATGGTGAAACCCATCTCTACTAAAAATACAAAAATTAGTCCAGCATGGTGGCGGGTGCCTGTAATCCCAGCTACTTGGGAGGCTGAAGCAGGAGAATCGCCTGAACCTGGGAGGTGGAGGTTGCAGTGAGCTGAGATCAAGCCATTGCCCTCCAGCCTGGGCAACAGAGTGAGACTCCCTCTCAAAAAAAAAAAAAAAAAAGAGATCTCAGGCCCGGCGCAGTGGCTCACGCCTGTAATCCCAGCACTTTGGGAGGCCGAGGTGGGCGGATCACAAGGTTAGGAGATCGAGACCACGGTGAAACCCCGTCTCTACTAAAAATACAAAAAATTAGTCGGGTGCGGTGGCGGGCGCCTGTAGTCCCAGCTACTAGGGAGGCTGAGGCAGGAGAATGGCGTGAACCCAGGAGGCAGAGCTTGCAGTGAGCCGAGATCGCGCCACTGCACTCCAGCCTGGTGGACAGAGTGAGACTCCGTCTCAAAAAAAAAAAAAAGAGATCTCAGTGTAGCTACAGCCACAATCCAGCTATCTAAGCACAAAGGTGTGCCATTAGCATTAGTAAGGGACAAAGATTCCAACCAAAGATAGGCCTGGCACACGCAGAAGCGGGGGAGCAGGAGTCACCATGGCCAGTATATTCCCAGCACTCGTGGGACGAGGGGGCTCAGGGTGTGGGGAAATGCCTTGGGCAAAGGAGGACGAGCACCTCAAATGTGGTACCAGGGGAAGGAAGAACTTGTACTTTGGGGTCTCAGAGATCTGGTTTCCCATTCTTGCTCCGTCCCTTATGGCTTGTGACTGTGAGCAAGTCACTTTGTCTCTCTGAGACTTAGTTTTCTCACCTGTCAAAACATACTTTATTGCCAGGCATGGTGGCACAGGCCTGTAGTACCAGCTACTTGGGAGGCTGAGGTGGGAGGATCTCTTGAGCCCAGGAGTTTGAAGCTGCAGAGGAATTTGAGGACCATGTTTGCTCAGTCTCCTGTGTGAACCCATCATCTGCCCACACAGGTCTCTTCCTCCTGCCTGACCTCCCAGATAAGCTGGCCAAGTTCTCAGACATGACCAAGGGAAAGGGGAAGAGACCAGAGTCGCAAGTTAAGATAGTATCAATCTGGCCAGGTGCCATGGGTCACGCCCGTAATCCCAGCACTGTGGAAGGCCTAGGCGGAAGGATCGCTTGAGCCCAGGAATTTGAGACCAGCCTAGGCAACGAAGTGAGACCTTATCTCTACAAAAAATAAAAAAATTAGCTGGGCCTGATAGCATGTACCTGTGATCCCAGCTACTCAGGAGGCTGAGGTGGGAGGATCACTTGAGACTGGGAGGTCAAGGCTGCAATGAGCCATAATCGTGCCATTGCGCTCCAGTCTCAGTCACAGAGCGAGATGCTGTCTCAAAATATTTTTAAATAAAATAGTCTCAACCCCTCTGCTTCCCTTGCCCATCAAATAACATCCTTCTTACAATATGGCTTCCCATTTAGCCTGCTTATAGGTGCAACACGAACTCACCTCCTGGAGAAAACACTGGGCCTCGGGGAAGATGGAATATTGAATTTGTGACCTGCCTGTAGAAAGAAGGTAATGGAAGGGGCTGAACTGCCGGACACCTTTGAAGAAGGCTGATGGTACGAAACCTGAAGCTTCTCTAACACCCCCAGGGTGGGGGTCTAACCGCTTCTAGGGTGCCTGATGCTAAGGTAGCTGCTCTTCAAGAGCATCCAACCAACCCCCAGAGTCTTGCTCTTGTCACCCAGGCTGGAGTGCAATGGCATGATCTCAGCTCACTGCAAACTCCACCTCCCGGGTTCAAGTGATTCCTCTGCCTCAGCCTCCAAAGTAGCTGGGACCACAGGTGCCCCCACCATGCCCGGCTAATTTTTGTATTTTTAGTAGAGACGGGGTTTCACCATGTTGGTCAGGCTGGTCTGGAACTCCTGACCTCAGGTGATCCGCCCACCTCAGCCTCCCAAAGTGTTCGTATTACAGATGTGAGCCACTGTGCCTGGCAACACCCTTCTTTTAACTCCATCCTCACATACCACTGCAATGATGAAAGCAACATCTACCACCTTGTGTTAGCATGACTTGATGTGCCAGGCATTGTGTGGGAGGCTTTGTGTATATGATCTCTCTCTTTTTTTTTTTTTTTTAGACGGGGTCTCGCTCTGTCACCCAGGCTGGAGTGCAGTGGTGTGGTCATGGTTCATTACAGCCTCGGCCACCCAGGCTCAAGTGATTCCCACACCCCAGCCTCCCAAGTGGCTGGGACCACAGGTGTGTGCCACCACACCTGGTTAATTTTTGTATTTTTTGTAGAGACAGAGTTTCACCATGTTACTCAGGCTAGTCTTGAATTCCTGGGCTCAAGTAGTCCTCCCCCTTTAGCCCCTCTAGTAGTTGAGACCACAGGTGTGCACCACCACGCCTGGCTAATTTTGTTTATTTAACATAGAGACAAGGTCTCACTATGTTGCTCAGGCTGGAGTACAATGGTGCAATCCCACCGCCTTGAACTCCTGGGTTCAAGGGACTCTCCTGCCTCAGCCTCCCGAGTAGCTGGGACTACAGGCACGTACCACCATACCCAGCTAATTTTAATATTTTTAGAAGAGATAGGGTTTTGCCATGTTGCCCAGGCTAGTCTCGAACTCCTGGGCTCAACCAGTCCTCCCACCTCTGCCTCCCAAATTGCTGGGATTCCAGGTGTAAGCCATCGTGCCCGGCCTGTTACCTCTTCTGAGTCCTCATAGCACTAGTAGGAGGCACTATTATTGTCCCTGTCTTCTAGATGAGGATACTGAGTCTAGAGAAGTGGAGGAACCCGCCTGAGGTCACACGGCAAATATTAATTCGGGAACTCTCCAAGTCCAGCACTACCGCCCTGTTTCCCACTGCAGTGTTCCTTTGACCTCCACCTGCCTGTCTGAGGCTGCCCATGCTCTGGCCAGTTCTGGTTTTGTCCCGGAAATAAAGCCCCGGGTTCACAAATGATGTCAGTGCCAAGCTTTTTCAAAAGGTATTGTAATATTTAACACATACAAGAGAAAATATGTCACATATATATGTAATTCAAAAAACATAACAATAAAACAATTCCCCTGCCCTCAAACCTACCTCCCAACTTAAAAATATACTAATAAGTTTTCAAAAAACCTTTCATCTTTCGTATGTTTAGAGATCTGTTGTGTTTTCAAAATGTGAAACCTTTCTCAATATAACCTTCTAACTGGACACCTGAGTATCCCCTGTGGGTTAGCCAGCTGTCTCCCTCTAGCATCTTTTCTGGAGGGGCAGGCACTTGACTACAGTATTTTTTTTTTTAATTTTTTTAACTTTAAAATTTAATTTTTAAAAAAGAGATGAGGGTCTTACTAAATTTAATTTTTTTTTAAAGAGCTGGGGGTCGGCCGGGCGCGGTGGCTCAAGCCTGTAATCCCAGCACTTTGGGAGGCCGAGACGGGCGGATCACGAGGTCAGGAGATCGAGACCATCCTGGCTAACACGGTGAAACCCCGTCTCTACTAAAAAAATACAAAAAAAAAAACTAGCCGGGCGAGGTGGTGGGCGCCTGTAGTCCCAGCTACTTGGGAGGCTGAGGCAGGAGAATGGCGTAAACCCGGGAGGCGGAGCTTGCAGTGAGCTGAGATCCGGCCACTGCACTCCAGTCCGGGCGACAAAGCGAGACTCCACCTCAAAAAAAAAAAAAAGAGCTGGGGGTCTTACTAAATGTAATTATTTTTTAAAGAGATGGGGGTCTTATTAAATTTAATTATTTTTTTAAAGAGATGGGAGTCTTACTATATTTAATTTTTTTTTTAAAGAGATGGGGGTCTTACTAAATTTAATTTTTTTTTAAAGAGATGGGGGTCTTACTAAATTTAATTTTTTTTTAAAGAGATGGGAGTCTTACTAAATTTAATTTTTTATTAAAGAGATGGGAGTCTTACTAAATTTAATTTTTTTTTAAAGAGATGGGGTCTTACTAAATTAATTTTTTTTTAAAGACATGGAGTCTTATTAAATTTAATTATCATTTTAAAAGAGATGGGGTCTTACTAAATTTAATTATATTTTTAAAGAGATGGGGTCTCACTAAATTCATTTTTTTAAAGAGATGGGGGGTCTTACTAAATTTAATTTTTTTTTAAAGGAATGGGGGTCTTACTGTGTTGTGCAAGCTAGTCTCAAGGTCCTGGGCTCAGGCCATCCTCCTGCCTCAGTCTTTCAGGTAGCTGGGACTATAGGCATGTGCCACCATGCATTTTTTTTTTTTTAAATCATACTTCTGTCAGCAAATTCTGTGGGTCTGGCCTTCAAAATATATCACAAATCCAACCATCTCTTCTGCCCTGATCTAAGTCACAATATGGCTGGACTCCTGCAGTAGTCTCCCAGGCACTCTCCATCAGGCAGCTATGGTGAAGTTTTTCTTTTTTTAAAAAAAAAAAAAAAAAAGAAAAGAAGAGGAAATTGGGCCAGGCACAGTGGCTCACACCTGTAATCCCAGGACTTTGGGAGGCCGAGGTGGGTGGATCACCAGGTCAGGAGTTCAAGACCAGCCTGGCCAACACAGTGAAACCCCGTCTCTAATAAAATTTTAAAATTAGCCCGGTGTGGTGGTACATGCCTGTAGTCCCAGCTACTCAGGAGGCTGAGGCAGGAAAATCGCTTGAACCTGGGAGGTGGAGGTTGTAGTAAGCTGAGATCACATCACTGTACTCCAGCCTGAGCAACAAAGTGAGATTCTGTCACAAAAAAGAAAAAAAAAAGGGAATGGGCTGGGCGCAGTGGCTCACACCTGTAATCCCAGCACTTTGGGAGGCCAAGGTGGGAGGATCGCTTGAGCCTGGGAGTTTGAGACCTACCTGGGCAGCATAGCGAGACTTCATCTTTGCCAAAAAAATAAATAAAATTAGCCAGGCATGGTGACAACTGCCTGTGGTTCCAGCTACTCAGGAGGCTGAGGTGGGAGAATTGCTTGAACCAGGAGATCGAGGCTGCAGTGAGCTGTGATTGCACCATGACACTCCAGCCAGGGCAACAGAGCGAGACTCTGTTTCAAAAAAAAGGAAACCAGATGATGTTTCTCCCTGCTTGGTCCTGACCCTGGGACATACCTGTCCTGCTAGTTCAATCCTGAATCCTCAGCACTGACCAAGGAGATGGGAAGAGAGTTCATGGTCTTGCTACAGTTGACAAGGCCTTATGGTGCATCCCTCTTTCCCTGCAGGACAATGCCTGGCACTCACTGTTCCTTCCTTTTTTCCAGAAGCCTTTCCCAGACATGCTCATGGCTCATGCCTTCCTCCAGTTGCCTCTGCTCATCGGCACATCTGCCCTGACCTCTGACCTGCTCGACCCCTTTCCACTCCCCTGGTTCTCAGCCCACCATCAGTTAGATCAAATACACCCTTTTTATGACACATTGTCATGTGCCTTCCCCTTTATAAGCATGAAATAAATTCACAGGCAATAAAACCTACCCAAGCATACACTTTAAAAAATCAATAGGATGTAGTGTAATTTACATAAGAAAGAAAAGGAAATTAACTTCTAAAATTTTATTTATTTATTTATTTGAGACAGAATCTTACTCTGTTGTGCAGGCTGTAGTGCAGTGGCATAATCTCAGCTCACTGCAACTTCCGACTCCCTGGTTAAAGCGATTCTCCTGTCTCAGCCTCCCAAATAGCTGGGACTACAAGCATGCACCACCACGCCCAGCTAATTTTTGTATTTTTAGTAGAAACAGAGTTTCACCATACTGGTCAGGCTGGTCTCGAACTCCTGACCTCAGGTGATCCACCTGCCTTGGCCTCCCAAAGTGCAGGGATTACAGACAGGCGTGAGCCACTGAGCCCAATCAGGAAATTAACTTTTTTTTTTTTAGTTGGAATCTCACTCTGTTGTTCAGGCTGGAGTGCAGTGGCACAATCTCAGCTCACTGCAACCTCTGCCTCCCAGGTTCAAGCAATTCTCTTGCCTCAGCCTCCTGAGTAGCTGGAATTACAGGCATGCGCCACCACAGCCGGCTAATTTTTACATTTTTAGTAGAGATGAGGTTTCGCCATGTTGGCCAGGCTGTTCTCGAACTCCTGACCTCAGGCAATCTGCCCGCCTTGGCTTCCCAAAGTGCTGGGATTACAGACATGAGCCACTGTGCCTGGCAGAAATTAACTTTTAATAATTGAACATGTACTTCAGTAAATGAATGCTCTGGTGGCTATCTGCAAATATACGTAGACTGAGGTTGTGAGATGTTGACTTGAAATTGGCAGAGACATGATTTCCTCAGACAGTATACAACTCTTGGTGGAGTTCCAAACAAAATGAGTACAACCTTCCCTCCTTGTACAAGGTTCTTGAATTCCTGGAAATTCACTGAGTGATAAATCTGTGTACAAAATACTTTGTGGTTGATTATAAAACCAAGTGAGGTTCTAGGCTCAAATACTTATAAACAATTTTCACATGCATGGATGTCTGCTGCGACATTCTAAAGTCATGTAAGGAGATCAGTTTTCATTCCCTCACCTCTCCAACTATCTTGTGCATTGCAGCATGTCTGGCGTGTCTGACTCCAGCCAGCTGAGCGACTGCTGTGCCCCCACTCAATGGGACAACTAGTAAAAAACCTATAGAAATTTCAAAAATGTACGCTAGGCGGCGCTGCCACCCTGGGCAAGAACCACATCTAGGCCCTGGTTTTCTTCTTTCTCCTCACCCACCCCTGACCACGTGAGATTGAAGTATGCATTTTTTGTTTGTGTATGGCTTGTTTCCACGACTAGAGTGTGGGCTGCAGGAGGGCAAGGCTTTGTTTCTTTCTTTTTAAAAATGATGTGTGTGTGTGTATATGTATATATATGTGTATACATATATACACACATATATAGGGTTTTGTTTTTTGTTTTTTGTTTTTTGTTTTTTTTGTGTGAGACAGTCTCGCTTGTCACCCAGGCTGGAGTGCAGTGGCGCCATTTCGGCTCACTGCAACCTCTGCCTCCCAGGTTCAAGCGATTCTTCTGCCTCAGCCTCCTGAGTAGCTGGGATTACAGGCATGTACCACCACGCCTGGCTAATTTTTTTTGTATTTTTAGTGGACACGGGGTTTCACCATATTGGCCAGGTTGGTCTCAAACTCCTGATCCACCTGCCTCGGCCTCCCAAAGTGCTGGGATTACAGGCGTGAGACACTGCGCCCAGTCTATATTTTTGTATTTTAAAAGCCAGATATATTTTTAAAAGATCATGCTTACAATACGTAAATTACATAGTAAAGAAACATCAAAATAAAGTAGATGAATAAAAGGCACACTCGAAAAATTCGAGAGCGGAAATGACAGTTCTTTTTGTTTTGTTTCTAATGTTGGAAGAAAGAAAAAGAGATATATTAAAATTATTTTTTTTCAATAGAAGGCTTCTGTCAGTTGAAGCAATTAGTGTTGGCTTCTTTTCTCCTGTGTCTAAAGCAGGATTTTCCTGCACTGGCTTCTGAGGAGGTTCAGCCTTCCGCCATGTACAGGCGATACATCAAGGTGATAGCCACTGCTGACATGGCAAGGCTCATGCAGTTGGTCCACCAACTGGAACTAGAATCAACAGCAGTGATGAGAGTTTCCGAAGCTTGTTTAACTTTGGTCTGTCGTCTGGATGGGGCTCCTCAATGATACATGTTTGGGACAATTCCCTGGCATCTCAAAGATGCCTGACATCCTCAAAGTTCTCAGTAGCATCACCTCCAGCTTGTTCCCTTAAGACTTCTTCCCCACCAGGATGCTCTTCCAGAAATTTGGTCAAATCGTACACTTGTGGTGCAGAATCTGCCAGGTGCTCCTGCTGTCGTTGTGCTTCTGAATCTCCTCTAGGGTGTAGTACCTCACGGCCTCGTCCAACTGCTCGGCCATCTTGGTTGGCCGCGAGCCAGGCCCAGCACACATCGCCCTGTCAGGTGGAGCAGAGCTTGCAACTCCGCCAGCTCCACCTGGGACATTCCCCACGCCAGGCACCGCAAGGGAGGCTGGGCGGCTGGCTCAGGGGCGGGGAGCTGCAAAAGTGCATATATATATATATTTTAGAAACAGGTTCTTACTATGTTCCCAGATTGGTCTTGAACTCCAGGGCTCCAGTGACCCTCCTGCCTCGGACTCCCAAAGTCCTGGGATTACAGGCGTGAGCCACTGTGCCTGACCAGGGTTTTGTTTCTTCCGCTGGTGGTACCCCCAATGCCTACAACAGCGCCTGGCAATGACGCTCCCCAAGGGGGAGTGGATAAATGAGTGGTATCCAAGCCCTCCCTAGTTTCCATCCCTAGAACTCTACGTTAAAGAGTATTCAGATCCTTCCTTTCCTTCCCTTTCCTCCCCCCCTCCCTCCCTCCCTCTTTCCCTCCCTCCCTCCCTTCCTCCCTTCCTTCCTTCCTTCCCCGGAGTCTTGCTCTGTCACTCAGGCTGGAGTGCAATGGTGTGATCTCGGCTCACTGCAACCTCCACCTCCTGGGTTCCAGTGATTCTCCTGCCTCAGCCTCCTGAGTAGCTGAAATTACTCAAAGTGATCTACCTTTAGTCGCTTTTAAATCCAACTCCTGATTTTGGACAACATAGAGATTTTTGAATCCCTTTCTTTGCTCACATCGTGTTTTTTCACTTTTTTGTGTTTTGAGATGGAGTCTCATTCTGTTGTCCCACCATGATCTCAGTTCACTGCAACCTCCACCTCCCGGGTTCAAGCAATTCTCCTTCCTCAGCTTCTCAAGTACCTGAGATTACATGTGTGCACCACCATGCCTGGCTAATTTTCGTATTTTTAGTAGAGACAGGGTGTTCACCATGTTGATGAGGCTGGTCTCGAACTCCTGACCTCAAGTGATCTGCCCGCCTTAACCTTTCAAAGTGCTGAGAGTATAGGTGTGAGCCACCGTGCCTGGGCTCACATTGTATTTGAATTCGATTTTACACTGACAATGGTTCCTGCCAGCCAGGCACTGCACCGGTGCTGCATAAGCGTCCTCTCATTTGATCCTCCAGGAACTCCCTTTGGTTAGGCACTGTCATTAACCTCACTTGACAATGAGGAAACTGAGGCTCAGTGGAGAGGCTGGGCAATTTTCTCAATGTCACACCCACTGAGCTCAAGGCCTGGGTTTTGAATACCAGGCCCTTGCTGTCCACGCACAGAGTCACCAGGCTATATACCCCTCTGGACACACTTCAGGCAGTTCAGTGTGTTACAGTTGAGAGAAGTCTAGTCTAGGAGACAGAAGACCTGGGTTCGAGGTATTAAGTCTGCACTGGCTGACTGTGTGACTTTGGGCAGTCCCTTAACCTCAGCTTCCTAGTTTCCTCATCGACCAAGTGAGTAAGAAGAACCAGCCAAGGCCAGGCATGGTGGCTCACGCCTGTAATTCCAGCACTTTGGGAGGCCAAGGCGGGCGGATCACCTGAGGTCAGGAGTTTGACACCAGCCTGGCCAACATGGTGAAACCCCATCTCTACTAAAAATGAAAAAATGAATGGTGCACGGTGGTATATGCCTGTAATCCCAGCTACTCGGGAGGCCAAGGTGGGAGGATCTCTTGAACCCAGGAGGCGGAGGTTGTAGTGAGCTGAGATCATGCCACTACCCTCTAGCCTGGGTGACAGAGCAAGACTCTGTCTAAAAAAAAAAAAAAGAAAAAAAAGAAAAAAAAGGAAGAAACAGCCAAAAAGACAAATTGGACCCAAGGCTGCATGGACTGCTGTCTACCTCCTCAGGAGGGAATTCAGCTCTGCTCTGAGCCAGCCAGGGGGCTAGGTGTACCCAGGATGGCCTGGTGAAGGCCCTGAGGACAACATCCACATGGGGGGAGGGGCTTCCACTGGAGGGACAGGGGGCTGTTCCGGCCTGGAGACAGAGGACCAGTGGGTGGGTGGGTGAGAAGGACCTTCTGAGGGAGGAGAGTTTGCCGGTTTTCCAGGTGTCCTGACATGACCCGGCACTCCTGAACAATAGCCAGAGACAGGGATGAAGGTCAATGTTCACACTCCTCAGGGTGGCCTCCATCTTAGGTTAGAAGATGAAAAGATCTGATGCCACCCTGAGGGAATCAAAAGCTAGGCACAAAGGGAGGAAGAACTTTCTGTAAGCCAGGGGTATGGATACAGAATGAGGGGCCATGGTGGAGGAGAATGCTGGGTGAGCAGAGGCATGTCAGGAAAGTTGTCCAGAAGCTTCAAGCCAGGCTTTCCAACATGAAGATGCTATTTGCATATAACCTATGCCCCCTCCACATACACACACACACACACAAAAGACCAAGATGCCTTTCCTTCCTCTTCCCACTAAACCTTAAAAATCCTTCAGGGGCTTTCCTAGGCACGACATGGAGGAAGCTGCTGTGATCTATTCCACCAACCCTGCTGGGACCAGGCCTGCATGGATATTTCTGGCTCTCTCAAAAGAAAACAAACCTTTACCCGCTAATGTAAGCAGGCAAAATCTTTACCCAACAAAATAAACAAACCAGCTTCTGGAGGCCATGCCCGGCTTTCCTAATATGGCATCGGGTTGGTACCCTTGGCACCCAATCAACATGGATAGTCCCGCTCCCAGAAGAAGAGAAGAAGAAATAGACTACAGGTGCAGATAAAAGTCACATTCACATTGAGGTGGCTTCAAAGTTGGACAGTGCTCTTCAGGGCTGGGGTTGCCAGATAAAATACAGAAGGCCCAGTTAAACTGTAATCTCCCATAAAAAGTGAATATTTTTAAAAAATAGGTTAGGTGTGGTGGTGCACACCTGTAATCCCAGTACTTTGGGAGGCTGAGGTGGGAGGAACGTTTGAGCCCAAGAGTTTGAGACCAGCCTGGGCAACATGGCGAGACCTCGTCTCTACAAAAAATTTAAAAAGTTAGCCGAGCATGGTGGCGCCTGCCTGTGGTCTCAGCCACAGGAGGCTGAGGTGGGAGAATCATTTGAGCCTGGATGGCTGGGGCGGCAGTGATGACCACACTACTGCACTCCAGCCTGAGTGACATTGCTAAAAAAAAATAATAAAAATAATAATTAAAAAAAGTATATCCCACAGCCCATTTAGAACATACTATAAAAATTATTCATTGTTGGCTGGGCATGGTGGATCATACCTCTAATCCCAGCACTGTGGGAGATTGTGGCAGAGGGATCTCTTGAGGTCAGCAGTTCCAGACGAGTCTGAGCAGCAAAATAAGACCCTGTCTCTACAAAAAATACAAAAATTAGTCAGATGAGGCTGAAGTGAGCTATGATGGCATCACTGCACTCCAGTCTGGGTGACAGCTGGAGACCCCATCTTTAAAAAAAAAAAAAATAATAATAATAATTCATTGTTTATCAGAGATTCGAATTTAACCAGGCCTCTTGTATTTTTATTTGTAACCTTCTGGGTTTTATATAAATATGGTAAACAGGCCAGACGTGGTGGCCTACATCTGTAATCCCATCACTTTGGGAGGCTGAGGTGGGAGGACCACTTGAGGTCAGGAGTTTGAGACCAGCCTGGCCAACATGGCGAAACCCCATCTCTACTGAAAATACCAAATTACCTGGGCGTGGTGGCGCACACCTGTAATCCCAGTCACTTGGAAGGCTGAGGCAGAAGAATTGGTTGAACCTGGGAGGCGGAGGTTGAAGTGAGCCGAGATCACGCCACTGCACTCCAGCTGGGGCTACTGAGTGAGACCCTGTCTCAAAGATAAATACATAGATAACTATGGTAAACAACCCAGGCCAGGCTGACGGGAGTCTTTAAAGGGAGTACCTGCCATAGGGGGACTTGGTGCTTATAATTCTGGGCTTTCGTTACATATGAAAATGCAGTCCCTTTTGCACTAAAGACAATCAAAGCTTAAATAGCTGCTGCTGAATGGGTATCACCGTTTTAAAAGCTACAGCAGAAGTTAAAATCAGTTTCAGCCTTTAGGAGATACCTTTGACTTCTCGTTACTGAAGGAGTTTGACCCATTATTCACCTATGATTAACAGTTTCCAAGTACATACTCACAAGCAAGCTTTAGGGAGAAAGTCATTCATAACTCAGGTGCTTAATATCAGGGAACTAGTGAAGTGAGTTGATGGCTTAAATAACCACTAGGCAGAATATGAGACAGTCATTAAAACTAATGATTATGAAGGCTGGTATAACAGAGGATATTTAAGGTATGATGAGGAGAGAGGGAAAAGTATAGATATAACATTAAAAACATATTGCCTATTTACAGAAAAGACACAGGAAAGATGTAAATGCTAACTGTGATTATGTTGAGTAATTTTTTCTTTCACAGTCTCTTTTTTTCCCAAAAGTCCTTTAATGAGTGTATATTAATGTCTTCACTGAAAAAAAACTGAAAAGTCTTTAAGAATCATTCCTTTCTGCCGGGTGCGGTGCCTCACACCTGTAATCCCAGCACTTTGGGAGGCTGAGGCGGGCAGATCACGAGGTCGGGAGATTGAGCCCATCCAGACTAACATGGTGAAACCCCGTCTCTACTAAAAATACAAAAAATTAGCCAGGCGTGGTGGCGGGTGCCTGTAGTCCCAGCTACTCGGGAGGCTGAGGCAGGAGAATGACCTGAACCCGGGAGGTGGAGCTTGCAGTGAGCCGAGATCTCGCCACTGCACTCCAGCCTGGGTGACAGAGCGAGAGTCCATCTCAAAAAAAAAAAAAAAAAAAGAAAGAAAGAAAGAAAGAAAAAAGAAAAATCATTCCTTTCTTTCCAGTCAGGTGGAATCCAGATATACCCCAGGTTGTCACACAAAGGCCTACCCTGCTATTTTCTCACCTTCCCTCCTCACTTTCCAATGAATTAAAAATAATATTTAACAAGTGCTTCTTAGCTGCCAATGCCTGCAACCAATAGCAGTCGGGACATGGGACTGAGAAACACACAAATCCTGTCTTCAAGGATCTTATGGCTACAGCACTTTTCTCTTTCTTTCTTTCTGTCTGTCTGTCTGTCTTTCTTTCTTTCTTTCTTTTTTTTTTTGAGACAGGGTCGCACTCTGTCACCTGGGCTAGAGCACAGTGGCACAATCTTGGCTCACTGCAACCTTGGCCTCCCAGGCTCAAGCGGTCCTCCCACCTCAGCCTCCCAAGTAGCCTGACCACAGGCTACCACACCTGGCTAATTTTTGTGTTTTTCGTAGATATGGGTTTCACTATGTTGCCCAGGCTGGTCTCCAACTCTCAGACTCAAGCGATCCACCAGCTTCAGCCTCCCAAAGTGCTGGGATTACAGGAGTGAACCACCATGCCTGGTCTATTTTTTAATTCTAAAATTTTGTTTAGAGATGGGTCTCACTATGTTGATTGACCAGGCTGGTCTTGAATTCCTAGGCTCAAGTGATCCTCCTGCCTTGCCCTCCCAAAGTGCTGGGATTACAGGCATGAGCCATCATGCCTGGCCAGCACCTTTACGTAACACCTGCTAATGCTCATTCACTGTTCTAAACTCACCTCCCCCAGGATGTCTTCCAGGATGCCCTCTCCTCATGGTCCTATATGGCTGTAGACACACTTGTCTGATTTTTCCCTAGTCCGTGAGCTTCTTGGGGCCAAACCCAGTGCCTCTTCTCTTTAATTATATTAAAAAATTAAAACATGGCCAGGCGCAGTGGTTTACACCTGTAATCCCAGCACTTTGGGAGGCCGAGATGGGTGGATCATTTGAGATCAGGAGTTCAAGACCAGCCTGGCCAACATGGTAAAACCCCGTCTCTACTAAAAATTACAAAAATTAGCCAGATGGTGGTGGTGCGCCCGTGTAATCCCAGCTACTTGCGAGGTTGGGGCAGGAGAATCGCTTGAACCCAGGAGGCAGAAGTTGTGGTGAGCTGAGATCACACCACTGGACTCCAGCCTGGGCGAGAGAGCGAGAGTCCATCTCAAAAAAAAAAAAAAAAAAAGCCGAGTGTGGTGGCTCATGCCTGTAATCTCAGCACTTTGAGAACCTGCGGCAGGTGGATCACCTGAGGTCAGGAGTTCGAGACCAGCCTGACCAACATGTGAAACCCTGACTCTACTAAATATACAAAAAGTAGCCGGACGTGGTGGTGGGCGCCTGTAATCCCAGGTACTCGGGAAGCTGAGGCAGGAGAATGCTAGAACCTGGGAGGTGGAGGTTGTAGTGAGCTGTCATTGTGCTATTGCACTCCAGCCTGGGGGTCAGAGTGAGACTGTGTCTTTAAAAAAAAAAAAAATAACACATCTTTTTTTTTTTTTTTTTTTTTCTTTTTTTCTTTAAACAGACACTCCTGCTCTGTCTTCCAGGCTAGAGCGTGGTGGCATGATCACAGCTCTCTGTAGCCTAGAACTCCTGGGCTCAAGCGATCCTCCTGCCTCAGCTCTCAAGTAGCTGAGACTTCAGGTGTGAACCCACACACCTAACTGCCTCTTTCCTCTCTGACTGCAGAGTGTGTAATTGGCCTCAACAGATGTTTGCTAAATAAATGCTTAATCTATGCTACAGACGCATGGAATAACTTGGGCGTGGTGTTACCTCACTGTCTTCAGTTTGTCATTTTGATTTGCTTAGTTTGCCTTTTTCAAGCATGGCCCAGACTCCAGGAAGGAAAATTAGCAGTTGTTACGTGTGTGAGAAAACTAAGCCTCTGAGACCTCCTTCTGTTGTAAATGTCTTTATGGCTTCACACACCCGAATGCTCCATAGGTTTGCATCCATGGATTTGAATCCATCTACCAGTACAAGAAATCTCGGATAAGCTTAACCAGGCGTGGTGGTGCATGCCTATAATTATAATCCCAGCTACTCGGGAGGCTGAGCCAGGAGAATTACTTGAACCCAGGAGGCGGAGGTTGCAGTGAGCTGAGATTGTGCCACTACACTGCAGTCTGGAAAACAGAGTGAGACTTTGTATCAAACAAAACAAAACTATCCTTAAAAAAAAAAGTCTTGGCGAAGCAACCGATTGGTTTATGTTAGCTGGCCCTACAAAAGCAACTATATACATGTTCAAATTTAGCAGAGTGTTGGGGTAAGAAGAGTACTCATTTGAGTGTAAAAAAAAGAAAAGTGGAGAATTTATAAACAGTGAAACCATTTCGAGCAGGGTTCAGCAAACCTTTTCTGGCAAGGGCCAGATGTAAGTATTTTAGGCTTTACAGGCCGTACAGTCTCTGTCACAACTATTCAGCTCTGTCTTTGCTGCAGGAAAGGAGCCACATGCAAGATTTAAAGGAATAGGCGTGGCTGTGTTCCAACACAATTTGATTCATGGATGCTGAAATCTGAATTTCCTATAATTTTCACTTGTCATGAACTATTATCTTCTTTCGGGACACTGTCTTGCTCTGTTGCCTGGGCTGGAGTGCAGTGGCATGATCTTGGCTCACTATAACCTCTGCCTCCCAGCCTCAAGCGATTGTCCTACCTTAGCCTCCCGAGTAACTGGGATTACAGGTGCACGCCACCACGCCCAGCTAATTTTTGTATGTTATTTTATTTTTGAGACAGAGTCTCACTCTGTGGCCCAGGCTGGAGTGCAGTGGTGCCATCTCGGCTCACTGCAACCTCCGTCCCCCAGGTTCAAGCGATTCTCCTGCCTCAGCAGGAGTTCAAGACTAGCCTGATCAACATGGTGGAACCACATCTCTACTAAAAATACAAACAATGCCGGGCGCGGTGGCTCAAGCCTGTAATCCCAGCACTTTGGGAGGCCGAGATGGGCGGATCACGAGGTCAGGAGTTCGAGACCATCCTGGCTAACACAGTGAAACCCCGTCTCTACTAAAAAAATACAAAAAAACTAGCCGGGCGAGGTGGCTGGCGCCTGTTGTCCCAGCTACTTGGGAGGCTGAGGCAGGAGAATGGCGTAAACCCGGGAGGCGGAGCTTGCAGTGAGCTGAGATCTGGCCACTGCACTCCAGCTCGGGCGACAGAGCAAGACTCCGTCTCAAAAAAAAAAAAAATACAAACAAAAAAATTAGCTGGGTGTGGTGCCAAGTGCCTGTAATCCCAGCTACTCTGGAGGCTGAGGCAGGATAATTGCTTGAACCCTGGAGGTGGAGGTTGCACTGAGCTGAGATTGCACCATTACTCTCCAGCATGGGCGACAGAGCAAGACTCCATCTCAAAAAAAAAAAAAAATTAGGCGGGCATGGTGGTGCACACCACAGCTACTCCACAAGCTGAGATGGGAGGCTCATGTAAGTCTGGTAGGTTGAGGCTATGGTGATTGCACCATTGCACTCCAGCCTGGGCAACAGAGAAAGACTCTGTCCCAGGGGAAAAAAAAAAAAAAAATATATATATATATATATATACACACACACACACACATTATATACATACATATAGAAGGCTGGGTGTCAAGGCTCACACCTGTAATCCCAGCACTTTGGGAGGCTGAGGCAGGCGGATCATTTGAGGTCAGGAGTTCAAGACCAGCCTGGCCAACATGGTGAAACCCCATCTCTACTTAAAATACAAAAATTAGTCAGGTGTGTTGGCAGGCGCCTGCAATCCCAGCTGCTTGGGTAGCTAAGGCAGGAGAATGCCTTGAATCCGGGCCACAGGGCAAGACTCTGTCTCAAAAAAAAAAAAAAATATATATATATATATATATAGAGAGAGAGAGAGAGAGAGAATATTGAGTACCTGATTATAAATGATGATGACAATTTTATGCTTTATTTCTCCCCATATTTTGGTGTAGTGTAATAGTTCTCAATCTCCATGGGCACCTAAACGCCTCAGGGCAGACCTGTCTCTTGCATTTCCTGATGCTGATCTTAGATGCAGAGGGTTTGATTCATTTCACTGCACATCATTATCACTGGCACATGTGAGGTGCAGCTCTTGTTTATTTTGGGGGTCCAACTTCCCCTCCAAGCCCCTTCTCCCCCAATAATTCTTTTTTTTTTTTTGAGACCAAGTCTCGCTCTGTCATCCAGGCTGGAATGCAGTGGTGCAATCTCAGCTCACTGCAACCTCTGCCTCTAGGGCTCAAGCAATTCTGTTTCAGCCTCCTGCGTAGCTGGAACTACAGGCACACACTACCATGCCCGGCTAATTTTGGTATTTTTAGTAGAGACAGGGTTTCACCATATCGGTCAGGCTGGTCTTGAACTCCTGACCTCAGGTGATTCACCCACCTGAGCCTCCCAAAGTGCTGGGATTACAAGCATGAGCCCCTGTGCTCGGCCCTCCCCCAATAATTTTGATTCAATTGTTCTGAGGTGGGATCCAGACAGGGGTATCCGTTTTTTTTTGTTTTGTTTTGTTTTGTTTTTTGAGACGGAGTCTCGCTCTGTCGCCCAGGCTGGAGTGCAGTGGCCGGATCTCAGCTCACTGCAAGCTCCGCCTCCCGGGTTCACGCTATTCTCCTGCCTCAGCCTCCGGAGTAGCTGGGACTACAGGCGCCCACCACCTCGCCCGGCTAGTTTTTTTGTATTTTTTAGTAGATACGGGGTTTCACCATGTTAGCCAGGATGGTCTCGATCTCCTGACCTCGTGATCCGCCCGTCTCGGCCTCCCAAAGTGCTGGGATTACAGGCTTGAGCCACCGCGCCCGGCCGCAGGGGTATCTGTTTTTAAAGCTGCCCAGTGACTCTAATATGCAGCCAGGGAACCCTGGAATTTGTGTTTTGTTCTCATTTTTAGTATCTTGCTGCTCAGAGTGACCAGTGAACCCAAGGCATCAGCATCACCTGCTAGACATGCAGAATCTCAGGCCCCGCCCCAGACCCACCGAATCAGAATATTCATGTTAACAAGATTCCCTGGCCGGGCACGGTGGCTCACACCTGTAATCTCAGCACTTTGGGAGGCAGAGGCAGGAGGATTGCTTGAGCCCACAAGTTCAAGGCAAGCCTGGGCAACATAGCGGACCCCGTCTGTACAAAAAAATAATTTAAAAAGCCGGGTGTGGTCCCAGCTGCTTGGGAGGCTGAGGCAGGAGGATCACCTGAAGCCGGGAGGTTGGGGCTGCAGTGAGCTATGATCATGCCACTGCACTTCAGCCTGGGTGATAGAGCAAGACCCTCTCTCAAAAAATAAATAAATAAATACAGATTTTTAAAAATCCCAGGAGATTCACATGCTCACTGAAGTTGGAGAAGTGCAATTCTCGGTTGTGGGTGTGGTGCTTCCCTTTCTGTGATTGACAGGAGTTTGAAAGCAGTGTCTGAGATGCAGGACTGTAGATGGAATCCTGTTTTAGACCCAGGAGGGGCTGGGGAAGCATTGACTACTGAGACACGTGTGCTGTGAACTTTTGGTGTTTTTTTTTTTTTTTAATCTAGGGTTCTTGTAAAATGAGGTCCCATTGCAGTAGGCTGTCTAGCAGAGCCCAGAGTGAGACTGTGCCAGGAAAAGCAATTTAGGACCCAAGAGGCCAGCAGGGGCCTCCTTCCCCATGATCCTGGAGGGTGGACGTCACTGGGGCTTCTGGGGCTGGCCAAGGGTGGGCTGTAGATGGCATTTCTTAATATAGTTACTCAATAGCTATGTTTTCTAAGTGCCACAGAGGACTAAAGGAATGTCACTAAATGTTTGGCATGGAAGGAGCTAATGGCTTTGAGAGGAACATTTCCCAGGCCTTGGTAGGAGAACAGCTGTCATAGAAGGGGGGTGTCATGGAGACAAACTCCACGCATGGGCCTGGCCACTGCTTTTTCACCACTTTGACTTTGGGCATGAAACAATGGTGTGAGCAGAGAGCCAGCATTGCCCAGGGAGGCTGTGATCTTGGGGCTTGGCCTTGCCCAGGCAGCAGGCAGGGCCGGCTGCTGCTGGCTTTCTCTGTCTGCCTCCATTTATCAGTCTGTACAAAGGGCATGCTGCTACAGCCAGCAGGATTTCCAAACTCCAGGGTACCACCTTGCTCTCTGAGTATCTCCTTCCTTCTTTCCTCTGGAGGTCTTGAGAAGACTCCTCTCCTTGACCTCACAGTAAGAAGAACGGTGGGAAAAGCCCAATATGAGGGGAAAGTCCCGCCCTGCCATTGCTCTGTGACTTCCAGGGGACACTTCACCCATCAGGACCCTCATTCCAGGAGATGGGGAAAGCATGCCCCTCTCTGCAGGGTGGCTATAGAAAGCCATGAAGCCAGGTATTTAAGAGTTCTTTGGAAACCAGATTCAGGGTAGCTGTGTATACACTAAATGAGCACCTCTTGAATAGAATCACTTCCCTTCCACCAGACCTGCAAAGTCAGTTTAAATCTCTCCTATCCCACTTTTTCAGGAATGACAGCTGACTTCAGTGTCTGATCAGTTTTTTTTTTTTTTTTTTTTTGAGACGGAGTCTCGCTCTGTCGCCCAGGCTGGAGTGCAGTGGCCGGATCTCGGCTCACTGCAAGCTCCGCCTCCCGGGTTTAGGCCATTCTCCTGCCTCAGCCTCCCGAGTAGCTGGGACTACAGGCGCCCGCCACCTCGCCCGGCTAGTTTTTTGTATTTTTTTAGTAGAGACGGGGTTTCACTGTGTTAGCCAGGATGGTCTCGATCTCCTGACCTCGTGATCCGCCCGTCTCGGCCTCCCAAAGTGCTGGGATTACAGGCTTGAGCCACCGCGCCCGGCCCAGTGTCTGATCAGTTTTGTCACCTCCAAGGAAATAATGAATTTAGGTAAGAGTATCAATTGGTGTTAAAACCATTAGGAGGTCTAATGGCAAGGGGACGAACAATAAAACCGTGGCAGATTCATTCAAATAAATCAGTCAACAATGGGGACCAAATGTGATACACACAACAATGTGGCTGTATCTCATAGATAAGGCTGACTGAAAGAGTTCATATTGTAAGATTCTGTCTGTATGAATTATGGAAACAGGCAAAATTCATCTGTGTGATAAAAGTCAGAAGAGCAGTGATGTAGTTTGGATATTTGTCCCCGCCCAAATCTCATGTTCAAATGTAATCCCCACTGTTGGAGGTGAGGGCTGGTGGGAGGTGTTTGGATCATGGGGATGGATCCCTCATGAATGGCTGGGGCTATCCACTTTTAAAGAACCAGATAAGTGAGTTCTCACTCTGATTTCGTGAGAGATCTGGTCCTTTAAAAGTGCCTGGGAGCCGAGTGTGGTGGCTCATACCTGTAATCCCAGCACTTTGGGAGGCCGAGGCGGGTGGATTATGAGATAAGGAGATCGTGATCATCCTGGCTAACATGGTGAAACTGAGTCTCTACTAAAAATACCAAAAATTAGCCGGGCGTGGTGGTGGGCACCTGTAGTCCCAGCAACTCGGGAGGCTGAGGCAGGACAATGGTGTGAACCCAGGAGGCGGAGCTTGCAGTGAAACCTTGTCTCTACTAAAAATACAAAAATTAGCCAGGCGTGGTGGCACATTCCTGTAGTCCCAGCTACTTGGGAGGCTGAGGCATGAGAACCGCTTGAACCCAGGAGGCAGTGAGCCAAGATCATGCCACTGCACTCCAGCCTGAGTGACAGAGCAAGACTGTCTCAAAGGGAAAAAAAAGATCTAACTTCTAGTTTAGAGCAAATGTAAGGGATAGAGGAACATGCTAAATGGCACAATGAAGAAGCAAGCAGAAGACTGAATCTTCTGCAGGACAATCAATCCAGTCTCTGTCACGAGAGGACCTGATCAGAGGAGCTCAAGGGACATCACAATCAGATGCAATGCAAAGCCTGGGCTGGAACAAACCAGTCGAAAATAAGCAAACTTTTAGAGGTAATTAGGGATAACTGAACACAAATTGAGTTCTAGATCATGGCAAAAAATTGTTTTTAATGTTTTCTTGTTTGTTTGCTTGTTTGTTTTGGAGACAGGGTCTTGCTCTGTCGCCCAGGCTGGAGTGCAGTGGTGCAATCTCTGCTAACTGCAACCTCCACCTCCCGGGTTCAACCGATTCTCCTGCCTCAGCCTCCTGAGTAGCTGGGATTACAGGCACCATGCAGAGCTAATTTTTTTTTTTTTTTTTTTTTTTTTTTTTTTTTGAGACGGAGTCTTGCTCTGCACCCAGGCTGGAGTGCAGTGGCCGGCTCTCAGCTCACTGCAAGCTCCGCCTCCCGGGTTCACGCCATTCTCCTGCCTCAGCCTCCCGAGTAGCTGGGACTACAGGCGCCCGCCTCGTCGCCCGGCTAGTTTTTTGTATTTTTTTAGTAGAGACGGGGTTTCACCGTATTAACCAGGATAGTCTCGATCTCCTGACCTCATGATCCGCCCGTCTCGGCCTCCCAAAGTGCTGGGATTACAGGCTTGAGCCACCGCGCCCGGCCCAGAGCTAATTTTTGTATTTTTAGTAGAGACAGGGTTTCACCACGTTGGCCAGGCTGGTCTTGAACTCCTGACCTCAGGTGATTCACCGACCTCAGCCTCCCAAAGTGTTGGGATTACAGGCATCAGCCACTGTGCTCAGCCAATGTTTTAAAGTATGTAACACTAACTGGGTTCCATTTTAAAATGTTATTTTTGCTGGGAATGGTGGCCCATGCCTGTAATCCCAGCACTTTGGGAGGCTAAGGTGGACGAATCATCTGAGGTCAGGAGTTCGAGACCAGCCTGACCAACATGGAGAAACCCCATCTCTACTGAAAATACAACATTAGCTGAGCTTAGTGGCGCATGCCTGTAATCCCAGCTACTTGGGAGGCTGAGGCAGGAGAATCGCTTGAATCCAGGAGCCCAAGGTTGTGGTGAGCCGAGATCATGCCACTGTACTCCAGCCTGGGCAACAAGAGCGAAACTCCGTCTCAAAAAATAAATGTTATTTTTAAAAGACAAATGGTTTCTTGTGCATCTTTTCAGACTGAGGCGTTCTCCATTCACACAAACGCATCTGTGTGCACGTAGTCCCTTACTTTCTTTACTTAGCAGCAGCCTATCATACACATTGCATTATGCTTGGGGTTTTTTTGGTTTTGTTTTATGTTTTTGAGACAGAGCTTTGCTCTTGTTGCCCAGGCTGGAATGCAGTGTGTGATCCTGGCTCACCGCAATCTCTGCCTCTGGGGTTCAAGCAATTCTCCTGCCTCCACCTCCTGAGTAGCTGAGATTACAGACATGTACCACCACACCTGGCTAATTTTTAGTGGAGATGGGGTTTCTCCATGTTGGTCAGGCTGGTCTCAAACTCCCACCCTCAGATGATCCACCTGCCTCGGCCTCCCAAAGTGCTGGGCGTGAGCCACCGAGCCCAGCCCCTACACTTGGGTTTTTTTTTTTTTTTTTTTTGAGGCGGAGTCTCGCTCTGTCGCCCGGACTGGAGTGCAGTGGCCAGATCTCAGTTCACTGCAAGCTCTGCCTCCTGGGTTTCCGCCATTCTCCTGCCTCAGCCTCCCAAGTAGCTGGGACTACAGGCGCCCGCCACCTTGCCCGGCTAGTTTTTGTATTTTTAGTAGAGACGGGGTTTCACTGTATTAGCCAGGATGGTCTCGATCTCCTGACCTCGTGATCCGCCCGTCTCGGCCTCCCAAAGTGCTGGGATTACAGGCTTGAGCCACCGCGCCCGGCCTTACACTTGGGTTTTTAACCCAAGTGATAGGGTTTGGTGGTGTCCCCACCCAAATCTCAACTTGAATTGTATCTCCCAGAATTCCCACGTGTTGTGGGAGGGACCCAGGAGGAGATAATTGAATCATGGGGGAAAATTCTTTCCTGTGATATTCTCGTGATAGTGAATAAGTCTCTCCACTTTTGCTTCTTCCTCATTTTTCTCTTGCTGCCACTATGTAAGAAGTGCCTTTTCCCTCCTGCTATGATTCTGAGGCCTCCCCAGCCATGTGGAACTGTAAGTCCAATTAAACCTCTTTTTGTTCCCAGTTTTGGTTATGTCTTTATCAGCAGTGTGAAAACAAACTAATACAGCAAGTTAAAAACACATGGCATACACACTGCATTATACTACACGGTTACAAGTTACCATACACACCACATTACATCACCTGGCCAGGCATGGTGGTGTATACTTGTGGTCCCAGCTACTTGGGACACTGAGGTGAAAGGATCACTTGAGCTCAGGAGTTTTAGAACAGCCTGGGCAAAATAGCAGACCCCATCTCTAATGATAATAATAATACTAAGTAAATAAAAATAAAAATGTAGGCTGGGTGTGGTGGTTCATGCCTATAATCTCAGCACTTTTGGAGGCCGAGGCGGGAGGATCACTTGAGCCCAGAGGTTCAAGACCAGCCTGGGCAACATAATGAGACCTGTCTGTATTACTTAAAGTAAAATTAATTTAAAAAAATTAAAATGTGGCCAGGCACAGTGGCTCATGCCTGTAATCCTAGCACTTTGGGAGGCTGAGGCGGCGGATCACCTGAGGTCAGGGATTCGAGACCAGCCTGCTCAACATGGAGAAACCCCGTCTCTACTAAAAATACAACAATTAGCCAGGCGTGGTGGCGAGCACCTGTAATCCCAGCTACTTGGGGGGGCTGAGGAAGGGGAATCACTTGAATCTGGGAGGTGGAGGTTGCAGTGAGCCAAGATCACGCCACTGCACTCCAGCCTGGGCAGCAGAGCGCAACTCAGTTTCAAAAATAAAATAAAATAAAATAAAATAAAATAAAATAGTCTGGGCACGGTGGCTCATGCCTGTAATCTCAGCACTTTGGGAGGCTGAGGCAGATGGATCACCTGAGGTCAGGAGTTCGAGACCAGCCTGGGCGATCTGGTGAAACCCCATCTCTATTAAAATATGAAAATTAGCTGGGCATGGTGGTATGCACCTGTAATCCCAGCTACTCCAGAGTCTGAGGCAGGAGAATCGTTTGAACCTGGCAGGTGGAAATTGCAGTGAGCTGAGATTGTGCCACTGCACTCCAGCAAGGGTGACAGAGCGAGACTCCATCTCCAAAATAAAACAAATAAACAAATAAATAAAGTATATAAAAAAAGATGCGGCCGGGCGCGGTGGCTCAAGCCTGTAATCCCAGCACTTTGGGAGGCCGAGACGGGCGGATCACGAGGTCAGGAGATCGAGACCATCCTGGCTAACACGGTGAAACCCCGTCTCTACTAAAAATACAAAAACTAGCCGGACGAGGTGGCGGGCGCCTGTAGTCCCAGCTACTGGGGAGGCTGAGGCAGGAGAATGGCGTAAACCCGGGAGGCGGAGCTTGCAGTGAGCTGAGATCCGGCCACTGCACTCCAGTCCGGGCGACAAAGCGAGACTCCGCCTCAAAAAAAAAAAAAAAAAAAAAAAAAGATGCAGGGCCAGGCATGGTGGCTCATATCTGTCATCCCAGCACTTTGGGAGTCTGAGACAGGAGGATCACTTGAAGCCACAAGTTTGAGACCAAACTGGGCAACAAAATAAGACCTTGTTGGCCAGGCATGGTGGCTCACGCCTGTAATCCCAGCACTTTAAGAGGCTGAAGTGGGTGGATCTCTTGAGGTCAAGAGTTCAAGACCAGTCTGGCCCACATGGTGAAACCCTGTCTCTACTAAACACACAAAATTAGCTGGGCGTGGTGGTGCACGCCTGTAATCCCAGTTACTCAGGAGGCTGAGGTAGGTTCCCTTCCCCTACTCCCTCTCCCTTTCTCTCTCTCTCTCTTTCTTTCTTGACAGGGTTTTACTCTGTTGCCTAGACTGGTCTTGAACTCCTGGCCTCAAGCAATCCTCCCACCTCAGACTCTCAAATTGTTGGGATTATAGGTGTGAACCACTGCACCCAGCCTTTTCTTTTTAAACATTTTATTAAAATTTGTTTTTCATTTAAACTTTTTAACAATCTTATGAACAGGTCTGATGATCACTGCTATTTAATAAATGATAAGACTAAGGTTTGGACAGATTTACTAGCTTGCCACAGTCACACAGTTAATAAATCACAGATAATACATAATCACAGCCAGGTGCAGTGGCTCACGCCTATAATCCCAGGACGTTGGGAGGCCAAGGCCTCCTGACCTCAGGTGATCTGCCCTCCTCGGCCTTTCGACGTGCTGGGATTACAAGTGAGCCACCGTGCCCAGCCAAGTTTTTGTATTATTCGTAGAGACACTTTTCGCTATGTTGGCCAGGCTGGTCTCAAACTCCTGACCTCAATTGATCTGCCCGTGTTGGTCTCCCAAAGTGCTGGGATTACAGGCATGAGCCACCACGCCCAGCCACTGTGTCTTGCACTAGCAAATTTAACTTCCGTGTCAATCATTGTCCCTCTCACCTGAGAGGTCTGGGACCATCTAGAGGAACTTACCTAGCCTGCATTCAGTCGATATTTCCTGAGCACTCTTGCATGCAGAGGGCTCTTAGAGGCAGCTTGGCTTCATTTAGAATCCAGAGAGAACCCAGATTCTTAGCATCATCTAGTTTTTTTTTTTTTTTTTTTTTTTTTTTTTTTTTTTTTAAAGACAGGGCTTTGCTGTGTCACCCAGGCTTGGAGTGCAGTATTGCAACCATGGCTCACTGCAGCCTCAACCTCCTGGGCTCAAGCAATCCTCTCATCTCAGCCTACTGAGTTGCGGGGACTACAGGCATGTTCACACCTGGCTAATTTAAAAAAAAAAAAAAATGGCAGGGCTTGGTGACTCATGCCTGTAATTCCAGCACTTTGGGAGGCCGAGGCGGGAGGATCACCTGAGGTCAGGAGTTTGAGACCATCCTGGCCAATATGGTGAAAACCTGTCTCTACTAAAAATACAACAAATTAGCTGGGTGTGGTGGCAGGTGCCTGTAATCCCAGCTACTTGGGAGGCTGAGGCAGGAGAATCGGTTGAACTGAGAGGTGGAGGTTGCAATGAACCGAAATCATGCCATTGCACTCCAGACTGGGTGACAAGACCAAGACTCCATCTCAAAAAAAAAAAAAAAAAATTTTTTTTTTTGGCTGGGCTCAGTGGCTCATGCCTGTAATCCTCCAGCACTTTGGGAGGCAGAGGTGGACAGATCACTTGAGGCCAGGAGTTCCAGACCAGTCTAGTTAACATGATGAAACCCCATCTCTACTAAAAATACAAAAATTACCCAGGTGTGGTGGTGCACACCTGTAGTCCCATGCAACTTGGGAGGCTGAGGCAGGAGAATAGCTTGAACCTGGGAGGCAGAGGCTGCAGTGAGCTGAGTTTGCACCACTGCACTCCAGCCTGGGTGACAGAATGATACATCTTAAATAAATAAATAAATTTTAATAGAAATGGGTCTTGCTATATTGCCAGTGCTGGTCTTGAGCTCCTGGGCTCAAGTGATCCTCCCACCTCAGCCTCTCAAAGTGCTGGGATTATAGCACTACTTGTATGCTATGGGATACAGGGCTGAGCAGAAAATAACTCAGCCCCTGCTCTCAAGGGGCTTACAGTCTAGTGGTGGGGACAAATATTAACCAAGCACTCAAGCAGTGTGAAAAGTCAAATGTAATTATCACCACCCCTGGAGTTACAGAGAGCTAGATGACTGAAACAGCAGGGAAGGGACCCCTGAGCTGAGAACCGGTGAATGGGCTAACAAGCAAAGAGAGGGAAGAACATTCCAGAAAAAGGAATTGCATGTCTAAAGGCCCTAGGGAGCACAGGGACTAAAAGAGGCCAGCATGACAGGCAGAGAGGAATGGGAATAGAGAGGGAGATGAAGCTAGGAGGCCTTGGCCTTGTCAAGGAGTTTGGCTTTATTCCAAGTGGGAAGCGGTTTAAGCTGGGGGCGTAGAGGGGGAGGGTAACTAGCCTGATCAGATCCGATTTAGATAGTTCTGGCTCAGAACAGTCAAGTGGGGAAGAGTTGATGGGTTTCCTGGAAATGAAAGAAACTGACAAGTAGTAAATCAGATAAATGCTTAGCCCAATGTCATGTCCATTCCTGGAATCAGCCCATATCCAAACACTGTTTGATTGGGCAGGGGTGGGGTAGGCAAAAAGGCCCACTCCCTTAGTCAAGGCGGGATGTCTCTGAGGTGGTCCTAGTCCTTGAGCTCCTGTGGGATGACCAAGACCTTAAAACAAAGATAAACACGTAGAATGATCGGCCCAGGATTTCAGAGAAGAGTGGGGAGGACCCTGGTTCCAGCTGAGCAGCGGGAAGATCCTGTTCCCCCCAAGGCAGGGTTCCCAGTCCTAGAACCCACCCCTTCCTTCCTTCTCCTGATCGCCAGAAGAACGGTGAGCTCTGTGTGCGTGTGTGTGTACACCTTTGGCTCTAGGATCCTGGTTCTAACTCTCACCTACTTGCTCTGTGACTCTGAATAAATTCCCTTCTCTCTCCGAGCCCGTTTCATTATTGGAAAAAGAGAAAGTTGAAGTAATCAGTGACTCAACTTTTGGGGTGGTTCACAAGACCCTTTGAGAGTTTGTTGAAAGCTCTGACCACTATGTACATAATTTCTGGCAGCTGCAGGGGTTCCTGTAGCCCTGGGGTTGGGTAGCAGGATTTACCTGGGGCTCAAGTGAAAAATCCTTGGACGAGACATTAACAGGCACCTTTTCTGATGGCCTGCTAAGAACCAAGTTTCATACTCTGTTCTAGTCCTCATCACAATCCCTTTTTTTTTTTTTTTTGAGATGAAGTCTCGCTCTTGTCCCCCAGGCTGGAGTGCAGTGGCGCGATCTCAGCTCACTGCAACCTCCGCCTCCTGGGTTCAAGCAATTCTCCTGCCTCGGCTTCCTGAGTAGCTGGGAGTATAGGTGCCTGCCACCATGGCCGGCTAATTTTTGTAGTTTTAGTAGAGACAGGGTTTTACCATGTTGACCAGGCTTGTCTTGAACTCCTGATCTCAGATGATCTGTCTGCCTTGGCTTCCCAAAGTGCTGTAAGCCACGGTGTGTGAGCCATGGCACCTGGCCACCACAGTCCTTTAAGCACTACTCTTCCCACTTGGAGCTCGAAGACAGCACTTAAGTCACTTGCCCAAGCTGAGAAGAGCTGAAGTAGGACCCCCAAGCCAGGTCTTTGTGAAGCTAGAGACTGTTCTCCCCATTCCAATGGGAGACACCACTACTCTTACCCTTTCCCCATTCCACTACTGCCCCCATAACAACACACATTTAAGGCCCCATAGCCCCCTCTTTTTTGTATTTTTTTTTAACTCTAAAGAAGGCAAATGAGGGTCGCAGGTTTATTTATTTATTTATTTATTTATTTGAGATGTGGTCTTGTAGTATTGCCTAGGACGGCCTGAAACTCCTGGGCTCAAGCAATCCTCCTGCTGCAGCCTCCTGAGTAGCTGGGACTACAGGTGTGCCACCATTCCTGGCCTTAAAAATTTTTATTTATTAGACATGAGGTCTCACTATGTTGCCCAGGCTGGAGTGTGGAGGCTATTCCTATTCATAGGTGTGATAATTGTGCACTACAGCCTCGAACTCCTGGGCTCAAGCGATCGTCCCATCTCAGCCTCCCAAGTAGTTGGTACTACAGGTGTGCACCACCGCACCTGGCTGTATTTCTTTTTTTTTTTTTTTTTGTTTGAGACGGAGTCTTGCTCTGTCGACCAGGCTGGAGTGCAGTGGCCGGATCTCAGCTCACTGCAAGCTCCGCCTCCCGGGTTCACGCCATTCTCCTGCCTCAGCCTCCGGGTAGCTGGGACTACAGGCGCCTGCCACCTCGCCCGGCTAGTTTTTTGTATTTTTCAGTAGAGACGGGGTTTCACCGTGTTAGCCAGGATGGTCTCGATCTCCTGACCTCGTGATCCGCCCGTCTCCGCCTCCCAAAGTGCTGGGATTACAGGCTTGAGCCACCGCGCCCGGCACCTGGCTGTATTTTCAATTCCTTTCAGGGAGCAAGGTTTACCTTATGAGGTAGGATAGAGGATCTGAGGCCTCAATAGGCTAAGTGGCCTGCAAGGTCACACAGCAAGTGAGTGGTTCAGCTGAGAGCTGGAGACAGAGGACATCTGTGGTCACCTTGGAAGTCCCAGTGAGGACAAGCCTTACCTAGCTCCAACTCAGAAGGCCAGAAGGGAGAAGGGTTTGGGGGAGGCTATAATCAGGGGAAGGACGCAGGGCCCTGGGGTGGGCCTTAAATAAGGGGCTTCCTGTGAGCCTGAGGATGGTCATGCCCTTGTATATACTTTGTCCTCCAGGCAAGTTCTCTGCTGGTCCTTTAAAACTTTTCAGTGGCTCTGGGTGGGGCATTTATCCCCACTTTACAGATGAAGATACCAACAGAACTTCATCCAGGCCAGGCGTGGTGGCTTACGGCTGTAATCCCAGCAATTTGGGCGGTAGAGGCAGGCAGATCACTTTAGGTCAGGAGTTTGAGACCAGACTGGCCAACATGGTGAAATCATGGGGTTTCTACTAAAAATACAAAAATTAGGTTGGGCGTGGTGGCTCATGCCTGTAATCCCAGCACTTTGGGAGGCCAAGGCGGGCGGATCATGAGATAAGGAGATCATGACCATCCTGGCTAACACGGTGAAACTGCTTCGCTACTAAAAATACCAAAAATTAGCTGGGCGTGGTGGCGGGCGCCTGTAGTCTCAGTAACTCGGGAGGCTGAGGCGGGACAACGGCTTGAACCCGAGAGGCGGAGCTTGCAGTGAGCTGAGACTGCTCTGCTGCACTCCAGCCTGGGCAACAGAGCAAGACTTCATTTCAAAAAACAAAACAAAACAAAACAAAACAAAAAAAATATATATACACACACACACACAAAATTAGCCAGGCGTGGTGACATGTGCCTATAGTCCCAGCTACTTGGGAGGTTGAGGCAGGAGAATCACTTGAACCCGGGAGGTGCACTGGACTCTAGCCTGGGCGACAGAGTGAGACTCCATCTCAAAAAAATAAAGTGAAATAAAATACTATTAAGAAAAAAAAAAAAAAGAACTCCATCCAGCTGCTGTTCAGAGGTGACCACACACACACTGTCTTCAGGGTCTCTCCCAAGTTCCCCTGGTCCGTTGTTCAGGCCTCATCTTCCTGCCCAGCTCCATTTTATCGTGCCCTTATTTACAGTGTTCTTGCCTTTTCACCCTCTGAAACTTTGCACCTGTTTTCCCCTTTGCCTGGCATGTTGCCTCCCTCCCCCACTGAACTCCTACTCATCCTTCAAGATCCAATGCCACAGTGTCCCCAGTCACGTAGCAAAATGGGAGATTGCCAACTTCCTTCCCATTTCCCTCTCAACTCTCACCCTGCGTTTCTTTCTTCCTTTTTTTTTTGAGATGGAGTTTTGCCCTTGTTGCCCAGGCTGGAGTGCAATGGCGCGACCTCAGCTAACTGCAACCTCCGCCTCCCTGGTTCAAGCGATTCTCCTGCTTCAGCCTCCCGAGTAGCTGGGATTACAGGCATGCGCCACCATGCCCACCTAATTTTGTATTTTTAGTAGAGATGGAGTTTCTCTGTGTTGTTCAGGCTGGCCTCAAACTCCTGATCTCAGGTGATCTGCTCGCCTCGGCCTCCCAAAGTGCTGTCATTACAGGCATGAGCCACCGCACCCAGCCTCACCCCGTGTTTCTAATCAATGGCTTGTGTCCATTTTCCTGCGCCTCACCCTGGGCTCTCACGTGTTTGCCAAAGGAGTTAGGGAATTCCAGGAACCCTCCTGAACCATCCAGCCTCAACTGGTCTTTCAGTTCCTAAGAACAGCAGGACATTTAAAGTTGATGCCTGTAATCCCTACTGTTGACTTCAAGTGTCAAGTTTATTGTTGCCGCCCCCATCCCCTTCGTTTTTACTCCCTTAGCCTTCTTTTATCCATTTTGTGCCTCGGCCCTAGGGGTCCTTGCCATGATCTTCCCTTTGTCCAGCTCTCCATGTCCCCCAGGAGCCAGGCATTCTAAGCCACAGAGCTGACCCTGGAACCTGTCACCACTTCCCTTCTAGGCTCCCATGGCTTAAGAAACTCCAGTGCCCTTGCCAGTACCCGTCCCTAGCTGGCCCCCTGGAGGAGTCCTGTGTCCCACCCATCGCCTTTTCCACTCTCCACCCCATCCTTTTTCTCTATCTTGTTAAAGAAAAACATTAATCAGATTCTCGTTAAAGATGGCAAGGAAGCCAGGCGCGGTGGCTCACGCCTGCAATCACAGCACTTTGGGAGGCCGAGGTGGTAGGACAGCTTGAGCCCAGGAGTTCGAGACCTGCCTGGGCAACACAGTGTAGTCCCAGCTGCTCGAGAGGCTGAGGTGGGAGGATCAGTTAAACAAGGGAATTCGAGGCTGCAGTGAGCTATGACTGCACCACTGCACTCCAGCCTGGGCAGCACAGAGAGAAGCTTGTCTCCTTTTATTTTTTTTTGAGATGGAGTTTCTTAATGTAGGCCGGCCAGGGTGACCACATACCAAGCGTGAGGATATGCCTGACGGCAGGATTCTTGCTAAAACTGGACTAAGAAGGCCAAGGACAGAGCTCAAGGTCGCGGCCTGGTCAGAAAGAGGTCTCGGAGGAACCTGACTCAAGTGTGGTCAAAGGGAGTCTTTGTCACCCTCTGGCAACTTGGCTCTTTCGTGTCTCCCAGCCTCAATTCAAGCTCTTCCCCCTTCCCAGCTCCATCAAAATCTCCTTGATTTCCAAGGCCAGCTTCAACGCCTCCTCTCAAACTTTTCTGAGCCTTCCCTCCACGGGAATCCATTTTTCCTGCCTGGGCCTGGGGAGAGAAGTCCATTTCTCCTTCCCAAACCCAGAGACCTTTGAGGCAGGAAAGCTCTCTGGCTGCCCCGCAGGGAAGGGCAGGGTAGGCGGGGTTTAGTGACTCCCCGGCGCCGACGCTAACCCGCACCCATGAGAAAGGGGTCTCCGGGGACGGCCGCTGTTGTCGCTGTCGCCTCCGGTCCCCGCCCCTTCCCCACTTCGTGAAGGGGACCCAGAGTGAGAGTTGTGGTCACGTCCTACGCCTACGAGGGCCCCTAGGTGTTTGTTCACCCCCTCCCCGGGGGCCCCATCCTGGGCCGGGGTCTGCTTCCTCGAGGGAAGGGGCGAATTCCTGGAAGGTCTCCGTCCGGGCGCAGCTGCAATGGATTGCGTTGGGGGCGCTGAACCCTGCTGGGGGTACAGAGACGCTTCCGAAACTCAGAGGCTCCGTCGCCCCCAAAGGCCAGGCAGAACACGCCCACACCGCGCCTCCCTCCCCGAAGACCGCCCGGCCACGGCCGCCCCCAGGAAGCCCCGCGCCCTGCACCCGGGGACACAAACAGGCGCCGGGCGGCCGCGAGTGCCGGCGCGGCGCCTTTAAGAGGCGGCGGGCGGCGCTGCCCCCTGGCGGCCGCCCCGCGGCTTCCTTGCCGCCGTGGGCTCAAGCGGGGCGGCCGGGCCAGCGCGGGGCGGCGGCGGGCAGGGGCGGCGAGTGCGCGGGCGCTCGCCGCCGCCCTTCTCGGAGGACAGCGCGCGGGGACTAGGCCGAGGAGGAAGTGGCGGCGGCGGCGGCGGCGGCGGGTGAGGACCGCGGGCCGGGCCGGGTGGCCGCGTGCGCCCCGCCGGGGTCCGAGCTTGCCCGGGGAATACGGCCCGGCTCGGAACGTCCGAGGGCGGGGACCCGGGCGGGAGGAAGAGGGAGGAAGGGCTCGGAGGCCGCGCTTCTGCCGCCGCCCGAGGGCGCGTGGCTCGGGCCGGCGCGGCGGGCAGGGCGGGGGCGGTGTCTGTGGAGGCCCGGCTTCCCCTCCTGCGGGCCCTGGCCCCAGCACCGGCTCAGGCTCAGCCCTGCCCCAGCCGGCAGGCCGGGCGGCGCGGCGCTCGCGAGCCGGTGGGCGGGAGGGCGAGCCCGCGGGCGGTGGGGGCGTGGGCGGTGGCAGCTTGGCCCAGCCAGTGGCCTTCCGCGCTGAGCGCCGCTCCCTCCTCCCGGCCGCCCGCCGCGCCCCGCCCCGCCCCGCGCGGCAGGACTGCGCGCCCCAGCTCCGATCCCCGTTCCGCGTCCCCGCCGCCGGGAGGAGGTGCCCACTCGCTCGCGGCGCGCGCTGGCCGCCAGACTCGGCCTGTGGGCGATTTCCTCCGGACCCAGGCTCCCCGCCCGAGGAGGAAGATGCAGACCTTTCTGAAAGGAAAGAGAGTTGGCTACTGGCTGAGCGAGAAGAAAATCAAGAAGCTCAATTTCCAGGCCTTCGCCGAGCTGTGCAGGTAAGGAGGGACGCGGCGTCGGTGCCCGGGGACCCCCGGCCCGAGTCCGGTGCAGCCTCAGCGGTTGTTTTGGGAGGTCGGAGCCAAACGGGAAGAAGTGACGTGCGGGGAGACTGAGTCCAAGCAGCCAGGTGGCGGTGGCGGCCGCCGGCCGCGTTCCAGGGAAGCGGTGGCCGGTGCGGGTGAGGTGGCACGGACCGGGGCGCTCAGGTGCACAGTGACCCGGCTGGGGAGGCCCCCAGCAGCCCAAGGCGCGGTGGGAGTGCTGCTGAGGATTGCGGAGGGACCTGGGAAATCGGGGCATCCACGCTGTGGGCTAGGGGCTTGAGGGTACTTTTGGACCGGAGTGTTTTTCTTCCTTCACCCCCTTCCCTTTCGTGAAGAAAGGGCACCCACGTTTGTGGACCACCTAGTATGTGCCCCGCGTGTGCTCGGCTCTTGAGGCTGTCATTGCATATCATGAGGATAAGCCCAGTTGAAGCGAGTAGCAATTCTTGGCATGTATGTGGTGATTTGCTGTCTCATTAGAGCCTCTCAGCAGCCCTGCAAATTGGCCAGGGTGGTGATTCTGGGCCACGTGTCTGAGAAGGTGGACCGATCGGCAGAGAAGCGGGGTACCTCGCTTGGGGTCCCGCAGTTAGGGAGTGGCTGGTGCGTAGAAGGTGCTGGGTAAATGCCCGTAGTATGGAGTGGCCTTTTGCCATCTGGGCCGTGTGCCCCTGCTCCCACCATGCTGGTGCTCCTTGGTGGAGTCTCCGGTGTTTAACAGATCACGTTCTTAATAAATTACGTTCTTAATAAATAAGTCTTGGGTCAGGTAGGCCTTCCCTTGCTCCACAACTGTGGCTTTGCCTCTGAGAAGCAGTTAAGTCCATTTCTCAGTGCAAGCCTAAGAGAATCCAGCTCTGAAAACCTTTTGCAAACTCCAGGTGGAAACCTTTTGTGATGCAGCTGGTTAGATTGATTTTTGAAAATGGGCTCTACTTGCATTTTTGTCCCTGTGGGGGCACCACACATCTTGGAGAATTGAACAGTTGGGTTTCCGTATCCCCTGGTGCTCCTGGGGCGAGTGGCTGGTCTGAGCTGGCATGCTCAGGTGGGCCTGGCAGCACCTCTGTGTACCTGATGCCTGTCCCAAGGGCCTGCTGCTCCTTTGCCCCGTGCAAGCCCGGCAGGCGCTCTTCCTGCAGCCAGAGGTGCGCAGCTTGTATAAGATAGTGCCTAGTTCTTTATCCCTTGGTCTGGGAATGGAGTTGGCTGCCTTCTCCCAGGCCGGTTCCCTCTTCATGATCGATAGGGCATGCAGAGTGGTCCCAGCAATTCATGAAGAAATCAGGAGGAGCTCAAAGCCAGAGCTTTGAAAATGAGTCTTAGGACCCTTGGAACATTACAAAAGGGTACTTGAACATTGTACGGCGGGTACACTCTCTTGTGGGAAGGGCGTTCTAAAACACTGAAGAAATTTGGAGAAGCCCCTTTGGTATGTTCTCAAAGTCCAGTTCTGATGTGAGGCACCGGAGCTCCCCCTGCAGTCATATAAGACTTGGGAAATCCCAGTGAATACCTCGCACCCTTTGTACTGCCGTCTGTATTTGTGTCATCTTGTGTCTGCAACTCAAGCTTGAGGCTTGTCATTGGGTTGGCTTGTTTTACGTGGTAATTAGGAGGCTCTAGCAAAATACTCCTCGCCAAGACTCACAACGAGGTCCTCGTGCTGGACCTGGAGATTGGCTTGACCTTGTAGACATTCTTCCTTTAAAGGGGTGGGAGGTTCAGGGCAGGCTATGGTATCAACATTCTGGGGGATAGAGCATTAATTTTTCTGAAAGGGTTGTTGTCTTCAAAGTCTAGTTCCCTTCCTTTAGCCAAAATATTGGCTTCAAAGAAGGCAGAAGGCATCAGGCTCATTCTAGAACCCGAGGAAGCTCACTTTGTGTTTTCACTAGGGAAGCTTTAGATATTTTATCACTTAAGCCTAAGAAGGAAAAGAAAACACCAAAAAGAGTTTTTCCGTTTCTTCTTTATTACTTTCAGGACAGTGCCCCCTGGTGGCCACATTTCTATACTGGCTGCAAAATGCTGCAACTGTTGAGCCAGTGACCAGGGAGCCCCATGAGGTTGTTTTGTTTGGTGTGAGGGCCGATGAGACTTTAGTGGCTGAGAGACAGTGCAAATGACATGATCATGATTTCCACATTCAGAATCTGGGGGCGCAGGGCTTCTGTATTGACCGGTGATGAATTGTCTGTGAATTCCCTAATGAAAAAGTCTAAAGGTATTTGAAAATGGCCCTGCTCTGGACCGGGTACAGTGTCTCCTGTCTGTAACCCCAGCACTTTGGGAGGCCAGGTGGGTGGATCACGAGGTCAGGAGATCGAGACCATCTGGCTAACATGGTGAAACCCTGTCTCTACTAAAAATACAAAAATTAGCTGGGCATGGTGGTGGGCGCTTGTAGTCCCAGCTACTCAGGAGGCTGAGGCAGGAGAATCACTTGAACCTGGGAGGTAGAGGTTGCCGTAAGTCGAGATCGCGCCACTGCACTTCAGCCTGGGTGACAGAGCAAGACTCCATCTCAAAAAAAAAAAAAAAAAGAAAAAGAAAAAGAAAATGGCCCTGCTCTGAATGTTTGGGCAAAGAATGACCCAAGTGGTCTGGCCCGGTGTGGGTTGTTTAGCTGAATGTCTGGCCTTGTAAAAATCTGATCTCAGAGCAGGAAGAGATGTTGGCCATTATCTCATCCAGCCCCTTTGTCTTACAGGTGGGGAAACCCGTCAAGAGAGGGAGCAGGTTCCGGACTCTTGCTCTTTTCCTTTAACTTCTAGAATGGGTCCAACCTGGCTACCTTGAGACTTGCCTTTCTTGTTGGGCATCTCCGACAATAAGGCAGTCCCCGCATTATCTTTCCAGGGGTCTGGTGGCTGCTATTTAGCCCCCAGGACACATTCCTTACAAGGCTGAGCCCCTCTGCAAGTGTAACCCTTGTCCTGGTGTAAGGGTTTGGGGGGTAGGGCACGTTGATGGCAACAGTGGGTGGTTAGAGCCACTTCATGGGAAGTATCCCACCTGCCGTAGGTAGGGACAGGGGCCAGCCTTTTCAGATGTACACTCTGATAGGATGGGGCTCTGCTAGCCAGCAGATGGGCCTTTGAATCTGCTTGTTTGTCAGTGGTACTGTTTGTTCCTGTGGCCATCCTGTTTCTTCCCCTTTCTACGTGGACACGGCTCTGGTTGTGTTCTCTTGTACCCCTCCCACCTGCCTTCCCTAGCCTGGGAGCAACCCTGTGGGTCTCCCACATCACCCCCTCTTTGTGGCTTTTTTTTTTTTTTTGAGGCGGAATCTCGCTTTGTCACCCAGCCTGGAGTGCAGTGGCGCAATCTCAGCTCACTGCAACCTCCACCTCCCAGGTTCAAGCAATTCTCCTGCCTCAGCCTCCTGAGTAGCTGGGATTACAGGCGCCTGCCACCATGCCTGGCTAATTATTGTATTTTTAGTAGAGGTGGAGTTTTACCATGTTGGCCAGGCTGATCTCGAACTCCTGACCTCAGCTGGTCCACCTGCCTTGGCCTCCCGCTTTTTCTAGATGCTCAGAAGGGGCTTCAGAGGGGGAGTGAAGAAATTAAAGCTGTTAGTTGGCAATACGGGTGATATTAATTTAATTTTTAATTTTGTAGTTCTCTACAGTGCCTCACTGGGGAATGCTGGCTGGCCCCAGTTTCCCCAGCTCGTGTTTTCTGTGCCTCCTCCTCTCCTCCAGCTCTTCCTCTCTGTTCCATTCTTTCTGTGGCTGAACCTACGCTGCAGGAGGTGGGGGCGGAAGAGGCACATGACTTGGTGAAGCTTTCCGTATAAAATTTGGGTGAACCTCATCTGTCTTTACTGTAATAATTGCTGATTTTTAATGAAGTGCTTCCAGGGACCTCATCTCATTTAATCCTTCCAGCAGCCCAGGGATGGAGGGATGAGTGATGGAGGGATGAGGAATGAGGGATGAGGGATGAGGAAACACAGGCCCTGGGAGTATACGGGAACTGCACAGCCAGTTAGAGGGCTTTCTTGCGTCCACTCCTGAGGCCTTTGTGCTGAGAATGTGGCTTCCTTGTTTATTTGCCCAGGTTAGGCTGGGGCTTCCAGGAGGCTCCAGAAGCACAAGAATGTCTGTGAGTTTCTCATCCTCCGGAGACTTGGAGGCCAGCTGGGCTGACTCGGCTTGCAAGAAACGTGTTTCTGGAGCAATCTCAGACCTTGGTTTCCCACCAGGGACCCATTTGTCCCAATACCTTAGAAGGGACTGAGGAGTTCATTAATGCTAACGTTTATGAGCACCCTCGGTAGGTCGCCCAGGTCCGCCCCTGCTCTCACGGGGCTGGGAGTTTGGTGTCAACAGTAAACTGGCTTGGGAGGCGTGCCAGTGAGAGTGTAGCATGCCACCGGGCCTGTCCCTTCCCCTTGAGCCCTACATTTGTTCCTTTAAAATAGGGCCATCTCCAAGGCCCTTTTCTGCAGGGATGGCTTAGCATTCTGGTCTGGAATTCTTTCGGGAGATTCTCTGTGGGGAGGAAGGAGGATCTTTTCCAGGATTAAGTGATGCTGGTCTGTGGGTGGGTATTTTTTTGTTTGTTTTAATGTCTGGATTTACCACCATTTCTGGGGTGCAGAGTTGGGAGGAGGTGCTGACTGAGGTTTTCTTTGCAGCAGTGCATAGGGAGTATTCAAAACCCAGCCTTGCAAATGAACCCTTTCTACCAGCCTCCTGGGGAGCAAACAGAACTTCACCTGGGAGGAAGCGTCCGTGTGTACGTGGGTTGTCTATCGAAGGGACTGTGTCTGTTTTAGGCCTGGCTCCGTGGCTGACTGCCCATGTGCCCCGTGACCCTCGACACATTCCCTACCCGTCTGTGCCTCACTTTTCTCATCTGTGAGGGTAATAATTTAGCTTAGGGTTGCAAGCATCAAATGAGGGAATTGGCTAAAGGGTTCAGGATAGTGCCTGGAGCTCTGTCAGTGGCGGCAGCCGCTGCCGTCATCATCCCTGTGGAGTGAGCGAGTGGGTCTCTGCCCACGGATGCCTCTCTATTCAGGGACCTTTGGCCTTTGTAGATTTAGTGTTCCTGGGTTTGGCAGTTTGCAAGTCACCCTGAAGGCCATGATGGCTGAACTGATCATCTTGCAGGGATGTGGGGTTTGTGGATTTGAAACTGTTCAGTGGGCACAGCTAAGGAGGGGAGCCTGGCTTTCCTGGTGGCCTTTCAGCATCACAGCAGGGTTCTGTTCTCCTTTAGCACATGGCCCACCTGAATCTTACAGCCCCCCAGGAGGCGGAGGTGCTGTCCCCACCTACTTTATGGATGCGGAAGCTGAGAAATTTATGTTAAGGTGCTACTTGTATATTTTCAAGTTTGGAGATTGAGAAGAGTTTGTTCTGGGGGTTTCCTGAAAATGCCAAGTCTCCACTAGTAATCTTGTTACCATTACTAGCTATCATTTATTGTTTTCTGTATCTTTTTGAATATTTAAGACATTCACATATCAAAACAAATTCAGAAGACTCAGAATATACAATGAAATGTCAGTCCCGTTTGCTTCTCGTTCCTGCGTTCTAGTTCCCTGGGGCAGTCTGTCTCTATAGGTGTTTATGCATACACAGGGACGCATGCAGGTGTGGGTCTCTCCATATGTATCTACTGTTGTGCTCTTGCTCATTGCATGGGACTGTGTGTCTTGGAGAAACTCCACATCACTGCTTCATTTGGAGACAGTTTTGTATTATTGCCCCTTTTTTAAAAACAGCTGTGTGGTCCAGTTCTTAAAAGGATGGAACATGTGTCTGCCCCTGGTGTTGGTTTCTGCTGGTATGGGCAGCACGACAATACTCTGTCCCCTTGCCTGGGTGTACATTGCTGGATGAGGAGGGCTGGGTCAGAGGGCACAGGCATTTTACTTTTTTTTTTTTTTTTTTTTTTTGAGACGAAGTCTCGCTCTGTCACCCAGGCTGGAGTGCAGTGGCACGATCTCGGCTCACTGCAAGCTCCGCCTCCCGGGTTTACGCCATTCTCCTGCCTCAGCCTCCGAGTAGCTGGGACTACAGGCGCCCGCCATCTCGCCCGGCTAATTTTTTGTATTTTTAGTAGAGACGGGGTTTCACCGTGTTAGCCAGGATGGTCTCGATCTCCTGACCTCGTGATCCACCCGTCTCGGCCTCCCAAAGTGCTGGGATTACAGGGTTGAGCCACCGCGCCCGGCCGGCATTTTACTTTTTAATACTTTGTGTGTGTGTGTGTGTGTGAGACAGAGTCTCCCTCAGTCGCCCAGGCTGGAGTGCAGTGGCACGATCTTGGCTCACTGCAACCTCCGCCTCCCAGGTTCAAGTGATTCTGCTGCCTCAGCTTCCCTAGTAGCTGGAACTACAGTCATGCACCACCACGCCCGGCTAATTTTTGTATTTTTAGTAGAGACTGGGTTTCGCCGTCTTGGCTAGGTTGGTCCGAACTCTTGGCCTCAATTGATCTGCCCACCTCAGCGTCCCAAAGTGCTGGGATTACAGTCATGAGCCACTACGCCCAGCTTTTTCATACATGTTCTGAAACTGCTCACAAATTTCACTATGTCAGTCCCAGTGACAGTGAATGGGAGAGCCTGCGTTGCACACCCTCCTGCGCTTGGCGCTGGGACAAATCTGTGGGTGACATCGTCCTCTGGATTCGTATTTTGCTTAGTGAGATAGTGAGATTGAGGAGTTTAGGTTGTTGGGGGCTGACTGCAGGCACCCAGAAGAGCTGGGTGCACCTGCATGGTGGGCTGGGCGCCAGTGTTTCTAACCACTGGACCATCCTGCCTTTACTGGTTATTTCTCCTACATGGTTTAGCAGGTTTGGGACATTCAGTACATACTTAGTCAAGTGCCCCAAGAGCACAGTTCCTGAACAGTTGGATGTAAATAGGGTTTCAGTTCCCACTCATTTTGAATTCAGCTGGAAAGCTACTTTTGAGAGAATGCTATGGCACTTCCCTTTTAAAAAGTAACATTCATTTTAGAAAGCAAAGCATTCAGGAGCTGTGCACCTCCTTCTTTCCCTTGCAAAGTCACTGTCTGAAACACCTTCCCCATCCTGCATGAATTGGGCCCAGCCCAGCCTCTCCCACTCTGGTAGCCCTTGGGCAGCCGGCCTGGGTGTGTGTGGCCTTGCTCTGGAGAGGGTGTGGGACTCCCGAGAGCTGGCCCACGGTCACACAGTGGAAATGTGGGAGGGGAACTTGCCTCACTCCAAACCGAGTGCTCCCCGTTCACCACTGGCCAAAGCCTCCTTGTGAACAGGCCCTACCTCCCGGCTGCGGCCCATGGTGTGTGTTAGAGTGGCCAGGCCATACCTGTGGGGCTGTTTGAATATTTCTGGGACTTCGTTGTGCTGCTTCGAGCCTGCTCAGAAAGCAGCTGCTCTTGTGGCCTGCATCTCCCCAGCAGAGCCTCATGGGCTGGTTTCTGTAGGTGCATCCTCCGGATAGCCCCGGGGAGTGCTCCCACAACCGCTTTTAGGGTTCGGTGGGGTGGATCTGAGATTCATGTCAGAGATCCCGTGGAGCCGTGGAGTGTTGACAATCACTCCCACAAGGGAGCCCCGGACTCCGGACCCCCCTCCCCATTCCCTACCCCTCTAGGCCCTTGAGTGCTGGGTGCCCCACCCTGTTAATTGCTCATGGTGTTCCAGGGCACACCTGTGGCAGAGGCCACCTGCAGACTCAGTTGCCCCAGAGGGCAAATCGAGACCCACAGGCCAAAGATCCTCCCAGACAGCTTCAGGGAGATGTCTTCGTTCTCCTCTCACACCATCAGAATCTTCACTGATACTTAGGCCCCCACCACTGGGCCTGTTCTTTCTCTCTGACTTGCTCATCGTCCTGCTTATTTTAAGTCTGTCTTGTTTTTAAGTAGTTGGTTCCATGAAGGTAGAGATTTTGGCAGCTTTATTTACTGCTGAAACCCCAGTGCCTATACCAGTGCACATAGGAGCTCAAAAAATAATCTGTTAGTGGCCAGGTGTGATGGCTTATACCTGTAATCCCAGCACTTTGGGAGGCCGAGGAGGGCAGATCATTTGAGGTCAGGAGTTCAAGACCAGCCTGGGCAACATGGTGAATACCCATCTCTACTAAAAGTAAAAAAAATTAGCAGGGCATGGTGGCAGGTGCTTGTTATCCCAGCTACTTGGGAGGCTGAGGCAGGAGAATTGCTTGAGCTCGGGAGGTGGAGATTGCAGTGAGCCAAGATTGCACCATTGCACTCCAGCCTGGGCGACACAGCTGGACTCTGTCTCAAAAAAGAAAAAAAAAAAAGTATGTTAGTGGATTAATAACTGCCTGGTGGTTTTTGGAAACCTTTTTCATGTCCCTATGGCTCAGCCAAAGCCACTTGTGACTCTGGAGTGCTCTGGGTCAGGAAGGAACCCCCAGGGGTGGGGGAAATGGGGAGGGAGTTAGGTGGTAAGTCCCAGGTTCCGGAGGGGCTCGTGGGCAAGTCCTGAGCACCTGCCCTCGCCAGTCCTGTGCTGGGTGCCAGTCTTTGCCGGCATATACACCTGCGGGAGGTGAAGGCAAACCAGCTCTCAGATGCACTGGAAATCTGCAAGATGTGAGTAGAGCCCGGAAACCTGAAAACAGGAGAGAACCATGGCGCAGTGACTGTAGCCACTTTAGCACTCTGTGGTCAGAGAAGGCCTCTCTGAGGAGGCGATGTTCAGAGAAAGGGGCCTAGAGCTCTCTCCAGGAGCTAAAGGACTCACAAGGTGGATGGTGTCCACTGTGTAGAGGCCACACACTCTGGCCTGCCTCTGCCATAAGCCCTGGGTTCCATGTGGACTGGAGGGCAGGCAGCTCTGGGCAGAACTGAGGCCGGTTTCCACTTTAGACAGGGTGGTTCAAGGAGGTGTCAGGGTGTCCTTCTAGAGCCTTGTTTCCTGACCGTTTGACCTTCCTCCCATCCGAGGGAGGCTGCAGTTATGCCCTCGGGGTCAGGGATAGGAAGACAAAAATGCTTCCCTTCGGTCTGGCTCAGTCCAGCCTTTGTGTTCAGGAAATGAGCCGCTCTGGGTTGTGGGGTGGTGGTGGATGGGGTGGTGGTGGGTGGAGAGGTGGTGGGTGGGTCAGCTGACCTTTCTCAAGGATCAGGTTAGGCCTCAGGTGCCCAAGGGAGCAGAGGGAAGCTGCGGCTGAAGTGTGTGCTCTTTGGCAGTCATCAAATCTTCCTCCAAGTTACTTGTTTGCCAAACTTGCCCAACAAAAGAGGCACCAGGGGCTGGGCACGGTGGCTCACTCCTATAATCCCAGCACTTTGGCATTCTGAGGCGGGCGGATCACCTGAAGTCAGGAGTTCAAGACCAGCTTGGCCAACATGGCGAAACCCCGTCTCTACTAAAAATACAAAAAAATCAGCTGGGTATGGTGACGGCACTTGTAATCCCAGCTGCTCAGGAGGCTGAGGCAGGAGAATCGCTTGAAACCGGGAGGTGGATGTTGCAGTGAGCTGAGATCGCGCCACTGTACTCCAGCCTGGGCGACATGAGTGAAACTCTGTCTCAAAAAAAAGAAAGAAAAAAAAAAACCCCACAAAAATTAGCTGGGTGTCGTGGTGGGTGCCTGTAATCCCAGCTACTACTTGGGAGGCTGAGGTGGGAGAATCGCTTGAACTCAGAAGGTGGAGGTTGCGGTGAGCCAAGATTGCATCACTGCACTCCAGCCTGGGTGACAGAGCAAGACTCTGTCTCCAAAAAAAAAAAAAAAAAAATACCAGGGACACTGGGGAGAAGTACACTGAAGTCTACCTTCCCTGTGAGATGAAGATTCCCCTGGGAAAGGGGCTGGGGAGCTCCTTGTGAGGTACCCTGATGATTCTTACAAGAAACTACTCACTGTCATTTCATAAAGTGCCTCACTAGACCATAACCCAAAACTGTCAGGCGTGGGCAAGCACCGAGTTAGCCAAGGCTGAGGCAGTGTCTTCAGACTTCCCAGGGGCAGGTCCCCTCCAGGAGGTGTGCTGGAGCCAGAGGTTCCCATGCTGGCTCCTGGGTCTCTGTACCCTGAGCTCACCGTGGGAATCTCCAGTCTAGCAGCGTTCACCTGAGGCCTCATTGGAGCCCCCTCATGCAGGAGGGAAACATGGCAGGGGCGCCAGGTCGTCAGCCCAGCCTAGTTCTCCCTGCTGTTGCTACCTTTTGCAAAATTCCTTCTCAAAAGAAGCCTTTTCAAATTTCTTGCCTATGGCTGCTGGTTCGCCCAGAGTGTATAGAAAGGAGCTAGTTTTGCACAGGAGACATTCCTGGGACTGACCTGGCCAGATAGACACTTGTGGCGTATTCCTCGGCAGTTTACGTTGCAAACCCATGGACTCCTTAGCAATCATTCTCATTGGCCTAGGGTCACTCTGGGTGCTCTTGGAGCCCAAGCCAGAAACTGGGACTCTGGGCTTGTTTAGGTGGCCTGCTGTGCTTTCCCGCGGCTGTGTTGCTTCCCCTCTGCTCTCTTGTACATTTATGGCTCATGCCAGATCTCAGAGGATCCTGAGAACCTACCATGGGGGTCAGGCACTATTGCAGCTGGGGTAACTACCCTCCGGGATGGGTGAGGGGTCTTCATTTGCTAGATGAGAACCCTGAGACTCAGGGAGAGGCGAGGTGCTTGGTCACTCAGCTGTGAGTGGCACAGCTTGGATTCACCCTCAGGGATGGGTGACTTCTGAAACCATGCTGTTTCCACCCTGCCAGGTCGCCTTTGTCTTCAGCACAGCATCCAACTGCCGTCGATCGGTGTGGTATCCAGTGTCAGGAAAATCAAGGGGTTCTTTTCTTTTCTTTTTTTTTTTGAGATGGAGTTTGACTATTGTCACCCAGGCCAGAGTGCAATGGTGTGATCTTGGTTCACTGCAGCCTCCCCCTCAGCCTCCCCAGTAGCTGGGATTACAGGCATCCACCATCACACCCAGCAAATTTTTGTATTTTTAGTGGAGACGAAGTTTCACCATGTCAGGCTAGGTTTTACCATGCCAGGCTAGTCTCGAACTCCTGACCTCAGGTAATCTACTCAACTTGGCCTCACAAAATGCTGGGATTACAAGTGTGAGCCACCACGCCCAGCCTCAAGGGGTTTTTTCCTGAGCATCCTTTGTGTGCAGTTGTTGGGCCCAGAGGGATAGTGCATGGTGGAGATGGCAGTGAAGTTGGAGCATGAGACTTGCCCTGAGCCTCTGCCCTCCCAACTGTAAAGCGGGTGTAGTGCACCTGCCCTAGGGCCAAATGACAGGATTCCCCCTCCACCCAAGAGGCCACCTCATCTGCCCTCCTACCCGCCTATGGCAGGGCCTGGGGTGTCTGACACATCTCTGCTGGGAGCTGCCACCCGTCTTTTTCTGGGGGATCCTCCAGTGGTCAGCATGCTGCTTCCTGGGCATGGCAGGGCATGGTAGGTGGGTGCAGAGAGAACGCTTCTGTGGCAGTTTCACTTTCATTTCTGCCTCACACCCTGTTTCCATCCAACAGTCGAGGGCTGGGCTGCGGAGGTGAGGAAACATCCGGTCTCTACCCTGGGGTGCTTGTCCTAGTGCAGTTTCCCAGGCCTCCCCCTCCCCTGGAACGAATCTGGGGTGGGCCATGACATCTTCTTTTTAAAAAACACCCCATTCATTCCTTTATGCACTCCCATGCCACATACTTACTGAGTGCCTGCTGCATGCTGGGCACTGCTGGGTTCTGGGGATTGATACAGCAGTGAGCACCACAGTCTCCTGGAGCCCCAGGGTCAGTCTTAGGGAGAGCTTCAGGGCAGTTGTCTCGCCACTGAGCAGTTCTTGCCCACAGTGTGCTGGGTCACGCACCTCTCAGGGTCCTGGGCTCGTGAGTTTCTTGTTATTATTATTATTATTATTATTTTGAGACGGAGTCTCGCTCTGTCACCCAGGCTGGAGTGCAGTGGCCGGATCTCAGCTCACTGCAAGCTCCGCCTCCCGGGTTCCCGCCATTCTCCTGCCTCAGCCTCCCGAGTAGCTGGGACTACAGGCGCCGCCACCTCACCCGGCTAGTTTTTGTATTTTTAGTAGAGACGGGGTTTCACCGTGTTAGCCAGGATGGTCTCGATCTCCTGACCTCGTGATCCGCCCGTCTCGGCCTCCCAAAGTGCTGGGATTACAGGCTTGAGCCACCGCGCCCGGCCATTATTACTATTTTTTTGAGATGGAGATGGAGTCTTGCTCTGTCTCCCAGGCTGGAGTGCAGTGGCGCGATTTCAGCTCCCTGCAACTTCTGCCTCCCGGGTTCAAGTGATTCCCCTGCCTCAGCCTCCTGAGTAGCTGGGATTACAGGCGCCTGCCACTACGCCTGGTTAATTTTTGTATTTTTAGTAGAGACGGGGTAGAGACGGGGTTTCACCATGTTAGTCAGGCTAGTCTTGAACTCATGATCTGCCTGCCTCAGCCTCCCAGAGTGCTGAGATTACAGGCGTGAGCCACCATGCCTGGCCCTATTTTTCTTTTTCTTTCTTTTCTTTTCTTTTTTTTTAAGAGACAGGGTCTTACTATGTTACCCAGGCTGGTCTCCAACTCCTATGTTCAAGCAATCCTCCCCACCTTGGCCTCTTGAGTAGCTGGGACTACAAGTGTGCTACTACACGCAGCTCATGGGTTTCTCTGTGAGGAATAGAGTGATGTGGGACTGCTGGCTTCTGTCTGGGTGAAATTTCTTCTTCGCTCTGCACCCCCACCCGTCTTACAGATATGGAAATGAAGACTCAGAAAGAACATGCAGGTCAGGCACAGTGGCTCATGCCTGTAATCTCAGCACTTTGGGAGGCCGAGGCGGGTGGATCACCTGAGGTCAGGAGTTCAAGACCAGCGTGGCCAACATGGTGAAACTCCATCTCTACTAAAAATACAAAAAATTAGCTGGGCATGGTGATGCACACCTGTAATCCCAGCTATCTAGGAGGCTGAGGCAGGAGAATTGCTTGAACCCAGGAGGCAGAGATGGCTTTGAGCCGAGATCACACCGCTACACTCCAGCCTGGGTGATAGAGCAAGACTCTGTCTCCAAAAAAAAAAAAAAAAAAAAAGAACAACAAAAAAAGCCCCAAACAAGTAGTTATAGAGCTAGCAGGTGGGGCAGCTTAGATTGGAACCTGGCCTGACTGATACTAAAGCTTTTTTTTGTCTTTTTTTTGTTTTTGTTTTTTGAGACAGAATCTCGCTCTGTTGCCAGGCTCTGGAGTGCAGTGGCACAGTTTCGGTTCACTGCAACCTCTACTTCCCAGGTTCAAGTGATTCTTCTGCCTCAGCCTCCCAAGTAGCTGGGACTACAGGTGCGTGCCACCGTGTCCAGCTAATTTTTTTATTTTTAGTAGAGATGGGGTTTCACCATGTTGGCCAGGATGATCTCGATCTCTTGACCTCATAATCCGCCCTCCTTGGCGTCCCAAAATGCTGGGATGACAGGCGTGAGCCACCACTCCCTGCCTTCTTTCTGTCTTTTTTTGCCATTGTTGTTATAGAGACAGGGTTTCACTATGTTGGCCAGGCTGATCTCTAACTCCTGAGCTCGATCAATCGCCCGCCTCAGCCTCCCAAATTGTTGGGATTATAGGCTTGAGCCACTGTGCCTAGCCAGCCTATTTTCTTTTGCTTTTTTGTGAGTCTCTGTCATCCAGGTTGGAGTGCAGTGGTGTAATCTCAGCTCACTGCAACCTCCACCTCCCAGGTGCAAGAGATTCTTGGACCCTAGCCTTCCAAGTAGCTGGGATTACAGGTGTGTGCCACCACGACCGGCTAATTTCTGTAGTTTTAGCAGAGACAGGGTTTCACCATGTTGGCCAGGCTGTTCTTGAACTCCTGACCTCAGGTGATCTATCCACCTCAGCCTCCCAAAGTGTTGGGATTACAGGTATGAGCCACCGCACCCGGCCCAGCCTATTTTCTTTAAGATTTTAAAGTCCTAACATTCATCACGGGATCCTTGAAAAGAAAAGGAGTTACGTCCTCGCCACCAGAGGCTTTTGCTGCCTCCCTGCAGGAAAGTGTGTCCAGTGGCATTGGGATCGTGTTGGAGAAAGGTTTTGCTTCCTGCACAATCAGCTCCCAAGCACCCTTTGTATAACTTAACCTGGGCGCAGACAAGCTGTGGCCTGTGCTTGCGGAGATTTGGGTGCCCCATCCTCTGGCTGCTCTGGGGATGCCTGAAGCTATGGAGAGGCCAGTCCAGGACCCAGCTTCTGACCTTTGTCTACATATCAGGAGGAGCCCTCCTGGTGAGTAATGTGCCTCATTCTTTTGGGGGAGCTGACAGAGGTGCCTGTAGTGTGGAGCCGGTGGCAGGGGCAGGGGAATCTCCCTCCAGAAATGCACATAAGCCTGCAGTCACCCTGCCCTGCATTGTTAAGTGTTATAAGGACAGTTAGCTCCAGAAACAGCAGTGGCTCCTGTCTCTGGAGCTCTAGGTTCGTGCCTGATGTGGTGCTGAGCGCTAACATGTGGCTCTTTGAGGCCGTATGTGGAGACTGAGGCTCAGAGAGGGTAAGTGACCTTCCCGGGGTTTCATAGCTGATCACCCTGGGAGTGGGTTTTAAACATCAGTTTGCGCGGTGGCATGATCTCAGCTCACTACAACCTCCGCCTCCTGGGTTCAAGCGATTCTCCTGCGTCAGCCTCCCGAGTAGCTAGAATCACAAGCATGCGCCTCCACACCCAGCTAATTTTTTGTATTTTTAGTAAAGATGGGGCTTCACCCCATTCGCCAGGCTGGTCTCGAACTCCTGACCTCAAATGATCCACCTGGCTTGGCCTCCCAAAGTGCTGGGATTACAGGCGTGAACCACCGTGCCTGGCCTCGGCTTCTTACTAGGAGGATGACTGTGGGTGTGTTTCGGCTCCTCTCTGGGCTTAATTTCCTTGTCAGTAAGAGGTGGCCTTGTGCTCAGGCATAGGAGGGGGTCAGCACATGCAAACTTCCCTTCTGTGCAGGACAGAGGCCATCTTTGGAAGGAAGATGGAGGAAGGTGGCCCCTCACTCACCTGTGTCAGGTGGTATCAGAGTAAACCTCCACTGTGGGGTGAGGCACAGAGAGTCACAATCTTAAAAGAGGAGTAATTTTTGAAAACCTTTGAGCCAGAAGAGGCCTTTGCAAATGAGGATTTGCAGCTCAGAGTGGCGGCCTTGCAGGGTCACACATGTAGAGCTTTGGGCTGACAGCTTCGCAGCCCACAAGTACATCTCCTGTGGCCTCCAGGGAACCTCTAGGAGTGTGAAGAGGCAGGGTGTGTTCTGTTCTGGGCCATCATTGGTGGACCCCATCCCTGGCCAGGATGAGTTATTTTTGTTGATGGGCCCTGAGGACTCTCCTAGCCTTGCTGGAAATGCGGCAGGAAATTCTTTAGATTTGGGATGCTCTCCTGGGAAGGGTGGGGGAATGGGTGGGTGCCCCTTCCCTGACGCAGCCATCTGGGACTTGGGCAGTTCTGTGAGTGCCTCTGCATGAGCTTCAGGCTGGGACCCTGTGGACAGTGAGACCCATGGACTGGGCCACATGGCTGCAACTCTGTTTCTGTTGCTGTGTGCTCTGGTCCTCTCACTCTCAACCAACAGATGTAGTGAGTCACTGGAGTCTCGTCAGCTAATGATCTGAGCAGAAAGTTGATTGTATGGCTGATTCCTAGAGTCACAGGGATGGATAGGTTCTGACATGAGCCTCGGTGCTGAGCGGGTTCGGTAACAAAGGGGATGTATTGGTTCCTGAGTCAAATCCTTGGGGCATTCTGGCTTCAGGTGCAGGTAGACTCGGGCTCAGGCGACAGTCCAATAGGGCCTCGTCTGTCTGTCTGTCTTTCTTCCCCCCGCCCCCTCCCTGCTTCCCTGGTCTCTTTTACATTGGCTTCATTCTCAGGCGCATGTGGTACAAGGCGAGTCCTCACCCTCAACCCTTATTCTCAGCCAGGCACTGTGGCGTTCCTTAGGTGTGTGATCTCATTTGATCCGCATTACAGCCCTGGGAGGGGGGTGGTTTTAGCATTCCTGTTTCTAACAGAAGGGCTAAGTAACTTGCCTGGGGTCACACAGCTGGTAGGGGCAGAGCTGGGATTCAGAGCTGGTCGGGTTGGCTCCAGGGCCCCCCATCCCTCATGCTCCAGGTCCACAGGGACGGGGATTCCTTCTGGTAGCCTCTGATTTGTCAGCCTGGGCCACGTACTTGTCTCTGAACCATTCTCGCTGGGGCTGGGGAATGCAGTGCCTCATTCCCTTCTACATGGCCTGAGTGTGGGCAGGGTGGATCCCCAAAAGAATGCTGTGGGGGGACTGTTCCCCAGAGGCAGGGGAGGGATGTTTGGCAGCTGAGGTGGGGGTGGACGTGCTCCCTGATTCTGGGCTTCAGTGGCTGGCCAGAGTGAGGCTGGAGGCTGCCTTCCCTCAGCTTCCAGCTCTGGAACTGGCTTGCAAAGACCTGGACAGGGCCTGAGGGTTCGCGCACAGAGTCCAGGGCCAGGACGTTGTTCCCAAGAAGGGAGTGGAGGTAGCCCCACAAGTCTGAGCCCCAGTCTGGCCTGCCCTCTGCTGGGCGCTCTGCTTGGGGTTCCAGAATTCTCAGAGGCGGCTGGGTGGGAGTGCTGGTGGGAAGCTTTGGAAAGGAGGCTGCTCGGGCCTGTGGCTGGGTGGCCCGAAGCGGCTTCTTGGACCCCACCTTGTGACTCAGTTAAACCTGAGTCTGGCTTATTCCCATGGCCAGCCTGACACAGGCAGATTCTGAGGGTCCTGGCTGCGCCTAGCAGCCGGCTGGGTGGGTGGGCATACTGGAGGGCTGATATCCTATTTGTGGGCTGGGGTTTTTCAGGGCCTTGGGAAAGACTGCCTGAGTTCTGGTAGAAGGACCATGTCTTCCCTGCCCCGCTGGCGCTGTGCAGAACCTTGGTGTTTTGACACTGAAGTGTTCTGGAGCTAAACAATCTTGTGTTTTGTAAACACAATTAGCCTGTTGCTGTTTGACCCTGTCCTGCTTGGGAAAGGTTGAGAAGATGTCTTTCTGCTGGATCCTGGGAATTCTGAGAGCCTGGAGCAGCTGTGAACTAGTGGCTGGGGGTTGTCGGAGCTGGAGGGGAGTGTTGGTCGGGAGAGGGCCACTCCTGTCCAGGACGTTCTGCTCTGATGTACTAAGCCAGACCCTGGCCCCTCACAGCTGAGCAGGCCTGGTGGGAACTGCGAGGAGGACATGCTGGACTATTTCCACCCAGAAGGGGAGAGGAAATGAATGGTGAGTGGCTGGTGGCCACAAACCCAGGATGTTCCATACCTCAAGGCCCCAGTTCCGAGGGCCCTGGGCAAAGGGGCTGGGCTGGAGGTTGGGAGAAGTGCAGGGTGACAGGCCCTGGTTAGAGTGTGGGTCCCTCATGGTTCCTTTCTGAAACGAATGGGGCAGGTGAGGGCAAGGCCTGCTCAGAGCCCCTTGCCCCGGGCCTGCTTACCCGCTGTGGGCGCCTCTGCTTGGTGTTCCAGAATTCTCAGAGGTGGCTGCATGGGAGTGCTGGAGGGAAGCTCGGGAAGGGAAGCCACTCTACCCTGCCTTGGTTGTGGCGGCATGGACAGCCCTGAAGTAGCTTCATGGGCCTTTCGGTGCTGCACAAGGTGGCAGAAGCTGGGAGCAGTGCTCAGACCCCTGCTCTGCCGTTTAGCTGTGTGGACCTGCACCATGGTCTCTATTTGAGAGCTCCTAGCTCAGAGGCTCTGGGAAATGAGTTTGGGACCCATTACTTCTGGTTTAGCTGGTGGGGCTGGTGGACCTGTCATGTCAGGTTGGACAATGAAAACCTCAGGGAAGCACTTTGGTCGGGTCTGTTAGGTTACACTGTGAGAAGGGGTTGCTGCTGTTTATCCGCTGGTGAAAACGGAAACCAAGTTCAAGAAGTTGGTGAGTTGACCCATGAAATGCCTTGCAGTTTCTTGGGGAAGGTCATAACTGACTTGTGAATAGCACTAAACACATTTTTGTTAAAAAGTACTACTGACTGGATATGGTGGCTCACGCCTGTAATCCCAGCATTTGGGGAGGCCAAGACAATAGGATTGCTTAAGCCCAGAAGTTCAAGACCAGTGTGGGCAACATGGTGAGATCCAGGTCTCTTTTTCTTTTCTTTTCTTTTCTTTTTGTTTTGAGATCTGGGTCTCTTTAAAAAAAAAATTAGTAGGGTACCGTGATGTGTGCCTCTGGTCCCAGCTACATGGGAGGCTGAGGTAGGAGGATCAGTGGGAGGCTGCAGTGAGCACTTATTATGCCATTGTAATCCAGCCTGGACAACAGAGTGAGGCCCTGTCTCAAAAAAAAAAAAAAAAGGTACTACTGTACATGATCAAAAATCATATTACGCATGGCATGCCTGTAGTCTCAACTCCTTGGAGGGTTGAGACGGGAGGATTGCTTGAGCTTAGGAGTTTGAGGCCAGCCTGGGCAACATAGTGAAACCCTATGTTTAAAACAAACAAACAAAAATCTCCAAACCAAATTATATCAAGGGCATATAGTGCAAAGTGAGTCTCCCTCACACTCAACTCTTAGTCCCCAGAGGCAGCCACGTTGCCACCTTTTTGTGTGTTTTCTCAGATACGTACTGTTTACAAGCAGACAGGTATGAAGACAGATGCATGTAGGCACACACGTGACGGCCCTCCCACACTTCACTTATTTTCATTTAATAAAGCTTGTAGATGATTCTATACCTACACTGACTTTGAACCGTCAGTGTTCTGAAAATAATATGCGCATATAACTTTACTTTTCTGTTCTGATACAACCCCAGGATCGAAAAAGAACCCTTGTCAGTCATTTCTTGGAGTTCTTGGCCTGCCGGCTTGTGCTTTCTCTCTCCTTCTCTGGGTCAGCTTGGGCTGCTGTAACAAGTGTCACACACTGGGTAGTTTAAACAGCAGACATTTATTTCTCACAGGTCTGGAGCCTGGAGGTCCAAGACCAAGGTGCCAGTAGATTTGGCTTCTGGTGAGGGTTCTCTACTTGGCTTGCAAACAGCTGCACTCTCACTGTGCTCACTCTCACTGCGCTCACTCTCACTGCGCCCACTCTCACTGCGCCCACTCTCACTGCGCCCACGCTCACTGTGCCCACTCTCACTGTGCTCACATGACGGGAGGAGAGGCAGCATGCTCTGGTCTCTTCCTAGAAGAGCACTAATTGCACCTTGGGTACTCTACCTTTGTGACCTCATCTAACCCTGATTACTTCCCAGAGGCCCCAACTCCTAGTATCATCACATTGGGGATTAGGGTTTCAACCTCTGAATATTGTGAGGACACAAACGTTTAGCCCATGGCATCCCTCCTGGCAGTGCAGAGGTTGTGCAGCACAAGTCACTGTCCCCCCAGGGCTAGGCTGGGAGGGGCTTCATTCAGCATGTGCAGGTCCCCTACCTCCTGCACCAGCCCTGGGCATGTGGCCCTAGGACAGGTGCTGTTCGGGAAGGAGGCCGTCAGGCGTGCTGGCCCGAGTCTTCTTCCAGGCTTCTGAGCCCAGCCTGGCACCCAGGGCAGGTGGCTGAGCTTGGGCAGGTGGGGACCTCCCTTTCCTCATCTGAAAATGGGGGTATCAGTGCCCAGTTTTGGGGTGGGTTGGGGGATCAGAAGAGATGCAGACTGAATTGGTAGAGGTGGTTTCTAGCAGATAGTGGCTAGTCTGATTACAATTTATGTTCTTTTCAAAGCTTTTTTTTTTTTTTTTTCTTTTTTTCTGGCTAAAGATGTGTTTTAGAGGTGGTCCTCATCTCTTATCTCTAAACTGATCTGAGAGAGGGGCTGCTGCTGTGGACTCTTGCACTAGGGAGGATTGATCTTGGTTGATACCCTCTCACTTGGTACTCTCCCTGCCTTGAGCCCAGCTGGGGCAGGGAACTGGGGCCTGCTGCGGGCTGGTGAGGGTCCTCTCCACAGCCCAGCCAAATCTGGATTTCCTCAGCTACCTCCCGTGGCTTCTAGCAAAATCTACCCTCCCTGAGTCCCATATGCTTCTGGGAGGGACCCCCCACCAGCCAGCCCTTGATTCACGTTGAGCCCCAGCTGAAGGAAATGAAAGGGTGTCATGTTTTTCCCGAATTTTTGGTCCTCTTTTTTTTTTTTTGAGATGGAGTCTCACTCTGTCACCCAGGTTGGAGTGCAGTGGCATGGTCTTGGCTCACTGCAACCTCCGCCTTCCGAGTTCAAGCAATTCTCCTGCCTCAGCCTCCCAAGTAGTTGGGACTACAGGTGCCTGCCACCACACCCAGCTAATTTTTGTATTTTTATTAGAGATGGGGTTTTACCATATTGGCCAGGCTGGTCTCGAACTCCTGACTTTGTGATCCACCCTCCTAGGCCTCCCTAAGTTCTGGGATTACAGGCATGAGCCACCGTGCCCGGCCTGGTCCTCTCTTAAGACAATTTAACATCATGAAATAAAAATTTCAAGAGACAAATCATCCTTCTACCCTCCATCCATTTCCTTTCTGTATATTCTCTCCCCTTTTTGTATCTAACACTCAGAGAGTTGAAATCCTCGTATATGGAGCATTTTGATTTCTTTCTGCACCCAGTGTTGTAGTGTCAACAAGTTCCATGTTTATATAGTCTTTAGACTGTTCCTTTTTAAATTTAATAGGTTATTATGAAAATAATACATATACATAAACATGCTTATAATAAAATAAGCATCTCCCTCCCCCTTAATACCAAGTGTTAACCATGATTAACTTATAGCTGCTCTTGTTTTATTTCCCTATTATTATTATTATTATTATTATTATTTGAGACAGGGTCTTGCGCTGTCATCCAGGCTGGAGTGCGGTGGTGCCATGGTGCAGTCAAGGCTTACTCCTGGGCTTACCTCCTGGACTCACTCCAGCCTTAACCTCCTGGGCTCAGTTGATCCTCCCACCTCAGCCTCCTGAGTAGCTGGGACTACAGGTGCACACCACAATTTTTGTATTTTTTGTAAAGATGAGGTCTCACTATGTTGTCTAGGCTGGTCTGGAGCTCCTGCGCTCAAGTGATCCTCCCACTTCAGCTTCCCAAAATGCTGGGATTATAGGGATGAACCACCTTGCCAGGCCTTCCCCATTTTATGACTATTGTTTTTCAAGACAGGGTCTCACTCTGTTGCCCAAGCTGGAGTGCAGTGGCGTGATCATGGCTCACTGCAGCCTTGATCTGGACTCAGGCAATCCTCCCGCCTCAGCATCCCAAATAGCTGGCCCTACAGGCACGCACTACCATGCCCAGCTAATATTTGTAGATTTTATAGAGACTGGGTTTTGCCATGTTGCCCAGGCTGGTCTTGAACTCCTGGGCTCAAGCTGTCTGGCCGCCTTGGCCTCCCAAAGTGCTGGGATTACAATTAAGCATGAGCCACCGTGCCTGGACCCCATATTATTTTAAAGCAAATCTCAAACATATAATTTCATATAAAACAACTGTAGTGGCGGGGGGGGGCAAGACATGGTGGCTCACGCCTGTAATCCTAACACTTTGGGAGGCTGAGGTGGGTAGATCACCTGAGGTCAGGAGTTCAGGACCAGCCTGGCCAACATGATGAAACCCCGTCTCTACTAAAAATACAAAAATTAGCTGGGCATGGTGGTGCGCACCTGTAATCCCAGCTATTTGGGAGGCCGAGGCATGAGACTTGGTTGAACCCGGGAGGCAGAGGTTGCAGTGAGCTGAGATCGCGCCATTGCACTCCAGCTTAGGCGATGGAGCAAAACTCTGTCTCAAAAAAAAAATAAAAAAATAAAAAAATAAAAAATAACTGTAGTGTAATCTTTAAAAGCTAAGGACTTAAAAAGAAAGTACAATAGACAGTGATCATTTTAAATTACTTCAGAATAGATCTACTGAATGTCTATGCTTGTGATTTATTGCACTGTAATCTTATTTAATTTTTTTTTGCGACAGGGTCTTGCTCTGTTACCCAGGCAGGAGTGCAGCGGTGCCATCATAGCTTACTGCCCCCTTGAGCTCCTGGGCCCACGCAAGCCTCCTGCTTCAGCCTCCTGAGTAACTGGGACCTTAGGCGTGTGCTACCACACTCGGCTAATTTCTTTTTTTTTTTTATTTTTGAGACGGAGTCTTGCCCTCTCGCCCAGGCTGGAGTGCAGTGGCGTAATCTCGGCTCACTGCAGCCTCCGTCTGCCGAGTTCAAGCAATTCTCCTGCCTCAGTCTCCTGAGTAGCTGGGACTGCAGCCATGCCTGGCTAAATTTTTGTATTTTTAGTAGAGACCAGGTTTTACCAAGCTGACCAGGCTGGTCTCAAACCCCTGACCTCATGATCTGCCCTCCTTGGCCTCCCAAAGTGCTGGGATTACAGGTGTGAGCCACTGCGCCTGGCCATTTTTTTTTTTTTTAGATAGAATCTTGCTGTCGCCCAGGCTGTAGTGCAGTGGCGTGATCTCAGCGCACTGCAACCACTGCCTCCTGAGAATTGGGTTCAAGCAATTCTCATGCCTTAGCCTCCCAAGTAGCTGGCGTTACAGGCGCCCACCACTACACCCAGCTAATTTTTGTATTTTTGTTTCTTTTCTTTCTTTTTTTTTTTGAGACGGAGTCTCGTTCTGTTGCCCAGGCTGGAGTGCAGTGGCGCTATCTCAGCTCACTGCAAGCTCCACCTCCCGGGTTCACGCCATTCTCCTGCCTCAGCCTCCCGAGTAGCTGGGACTACAGGCGCCTGCCACTATGCCTGGCTAATTTTTTTGTAGTTTTAGTAGAGACGGGGTTTCACTGTGTTAGCCAGGATGGTCTCGATCTCCTGACCTCATGATCCACTCGTCTTGGCCTCCCAAAGTGCTAGGATTACAGGCGTGAGCCACCGCGCCTGGCCATTAATTTTTGTATTTTTAGTAGAGACAGGGTTTCACCATGTTGGCCAGGCTGGTCTTGAACTTCTGACCTCAAGTGATCTGCCTGCCTTGGCCTCCCAAAGTGCTAGGATTATATGCATGTGCCACTGGGCCCAGCCCACACTTGGCTAATTATCTTTTTTTGAGATAGAGTTTTGCTCTTGTCACCCAGGCTGGAGTGTACTGGCGGCAATCTTGGTTCACTGCAACTTCTGCCTCCCAGGTTCAAGTGATTCTTCTGACTCAGCATTCTGAGTGGTTGGGATTACAGGCACATGCCACGATGCCTGGCTAATTTTTGTACTTTTATCATGTTGGCCAGGCTGTTTTCTAACCCCTGACCTAAAGTGATCCACCCACCTTGGCCTTCCAAAGTGCTGGGGTTACAGGCGTGAGTCACCGGCCAATTTTTCCCATTTTCTTGCTGTTGTAGATACAGCTGCATTGGACATCTTTGTGACTATAAATGTCTTCCTTCCCTTTCTGATTCCATTACGTGTAGGTAAAAGTTTTTATCAGTTATTGTTGCATAACAAACCATCCTAAAAACTACCGGCTTTAAGCAATAAGCAGTTTTTCATCCCACAGTTCTATGGGCTCTGCTGCTTAGCTCTGGTCTTGCCAGGAATCCCTTGTATGTGTGCAGTCAGCTTGCAGTCTGGTAAGGGGTCTCTGCCCTGGGGCTTGGCCTTTGGCTAACCGAAGGCGCTGGGCATGACCTGGCCTCCTCCTTGGCTTTCCTCAGGCTGCTGGACTTGTTCCTGACACTAACAGTGGATGTTTCCAAGGCCTCTGGAGGCCCGTTTGCGTTTCTACAGTTTGTTGGCCAAAACAAGACCCAAGGCCAGCTAACGTTCAAGGGGTAAGAAAATAAACTTTACCCCTTGGCAGAGGTGGCAAAGTCATTGCAAAGGGCCTGGATACAGGGAGGGTCAAGCCCTGGGAACATGTCTGCACACGGAGTGTGTGATTTGGGCCTGTGCATTGGCCAGCAGCCCATAGACCTTTCCCGAATTAGTACCTGGCAGGTGCCCAGATGGTGTTGGGCTGGGCATGGGGAGGGGCGGAGAAGTCGGATTCATAAGGAACAACTGTCGTCATTCAGAAAGCTTTTCTGAGTGCCTGCTGTGTGCCCAGCTCTACTGAACCAGGTATTGTCAGTCCTGGTCCTCCAGGAACTTGGCCTTCGCTGACAGAGAGAAGGCTCTGTGGGTGACTGACCAAGGGACTCAGTGGTGTCAGTGTCCTGTGTGGTGGTGGGAAGTTTTGTTCCTGGATTGGGGCCTGGTGTTATCTGTGTGGCAACCCCCAACCTCCATGAAGAAGTTCATTTTTCTCAGCTGGAAGAGGAGGATGTTAGAACATTGGAGCCTGTACATTCTAGAACATTCGAGCCCCTACATTCTAGAACATTCCAACTGAGCGAGCCCTTGGGATTTTCAGTAGGGAAACCAGTGGTGAATCTGCAGCGCAGGACTAGCTCCTGCGCTCTCTCCTCGTCGTGCTGCTGGGTGCCTGTGTCGTTTCCAGATTGCATCCAGACCCAGGATTTCCTGTTGTTGTTCTTCTTGTGTGTTTCTTCATTAGAACAACTCCTACATCCCCCGCAGAGCTGTTTACAGACATCTGTCGACCTCCCTCTGTGCCAGGCCTCATGGTGCATGTGGCCTCATGGTGGCCAAGATGGACAAGGTCTTGTCATTTGGAATTTTAGTCTTTGAGGGCCACAGGGAGGGTACAGACATGTCAACCAGTGACAGGGATGAAAATGAAGTGATAACAGTGATATGAAGGGGTCTAGGGACTGTCCTCACGTAGTCAGAGAAGACCTTTCCCAAGGAGAGAGCTGTGGCTGCCGCTGACAGGTCAGAAAGGAGTCAGCTGCAGGAAGCTGGGGCTGTATCATCTCAGGCAGGGGAAGCGGGAATAGCAAGTGCAGAGGCCCTAGGGACTCGGGAGGGAGCCAGAGCTTGGTGTGTTGGTGAGCTGTGGCTGGAGGACATGGTGGGGCAAGGCCTGGGAGGACAGGTCCGTGGGGAAGCAGGCAGGGCCAGGTTTCTCAGTGCTTTCCAGGCCCCAGCATGCAGTTTGAGTTTATTTTACAGGAGGTGGGAGGCAAAGGCTCTCATCAAATTACCCCACAACGTAGTCCATGAAATACTACTCAGCCATGAAAAACAACACAACCACGTCCTTTGCAGCAACATGGATGCAGCTGGAGGCCATTATTCTAAGCAAATTAATGCAGGAACAGAAAGCCAAATGTTGCATGTTCTTATAGATGGGAACTAAACCTTGGGTACATATGGACACAAACATGGGAACAGTAGACACTGGGGACTACTAGAGGGAGAAAGGGAGATGGGGGCAAGGGCTGAAAAACTACCCATTGGGTACTATGCTCAGTACCTGGGTGATGAGATCATTCATAACTCCAAACCTCAGTGTCACATATTATACTTGTAACAAACCTGCACATGTACCCCTGAATCTAAGATAAAAGTTGAATTTATGTAAAAAAAAAAAACCTAGTCTGTGACTCTAGGTGACCCTTTTAAAAGCTTTGGGTGGTGCTGATAAGGCGCCCAGGCCTATCTATGCCTGTTATCCTTTGATGATATTAAATGAACAGCATTGCTCCCAGTGTCCCTGGGGCCGTGCTCAGCCTCGAAGACCAGACACGACACCACACGACCAGATGCCTGTGACTGTGCCCTGGGGCAGCTTCATGACGTCCCATCCTTCCAGCTGCCTGCCACAGGGCCCAGAAGCTGGCTTTGGAATCGGAGGGACCGGGTCAAACTTGCTTCTGCTCCTGTCTAGCAAGTTGTGGAGCTTCTCTGAGACTGTTTCTCTGTCTGTAGGATAAACAAAGCACTTCTTAACTTCTGTGATTGGTTTGTCAGTTGAAATAATTATTAATGGTATAAAGTTCCACTGCCTGCTAGATTTATTTACAAATACTACAAATAACCCATTGTAGGCCCCAATCAGCAGTGGATGGTATTACTGTGGTGGTGGTACTGTGGTCTGGGTTTCAGACACCATGTGAGGTGCTGGAGTACTGAGTTCCTCCCACACTCCGGGACACCATTGGTGGGGAGTCAGAGACAGGAGGTGAAGGGTTAGATGAACCCTGCTCGAGGAACAGGGCAAGTTTCTCTATCTGGGAAGACAGAAGAAAGCTTTCCGCGGGTGGTGACACTTGAGAGGTATGTTTGAGGGCGCAGGGAACTTGTTCACAGACGATGGAAGGTAGTGGAGAAAGCAGGCAAGCCTGTGCCAAGGCGTGACTCTTTGGAGCCAGGAGTCCTCCAAACATGGACTCTGGGCATGTAGGGCCAGTGCAGGTGGGTGGCTGCGGGGAGCCCCTGGAAGCCTGGGCTGAGAGCCTTGAGGAAGTGGTGGGCTAGCTGGGGGAGGAGCACCTGCTGCCTCTCCCTGTGCCTGCAGTGGGTCCTGTCCCCACGCTCTGATTGGCAGGTGTGGACATACACATGTCAAGTGGTGAAGACCATGGAGCAGGCGGGTTCAGTGGCTCGGGTCCTGGCTGCCTCACTGGGAAGCTTGGTGGCCCTGGAAGGTCAGTGAGTGTCCCTAAGCTTCCGCCAGGGAGATGATCGTAGGGCTGGTGTGAGGGGAGATGAGGAGTCTGTCTAGCACCCAGCACAGGGCATGCACTGCTAACGTGATGGCTTCACCTAGCTCCCAGGGGCCACAGCCAGCTGACACCTCCTCGGTGACTTAGCTGTATGGGTGGTGTGCGACCTGGCACTGCTTGCTGGTCTGGGGGAGACATCATAGGCTGGCCTGGGGAGGATGTCCCCTCTCAGGCTCCTCTGAGCCATGGACATAGGTGAGTTTTTGGAAAAGCCCATACCGGCGGTGATTCAGCTCTGCTTCTTGCTTCCTTCTGTCTTCTTTTTTTATTTTTTTGAGACGGAGTCTTGCTCAGTTGCCCAGGCTGGAGTGCAGTGGCATGATCTCGCCTCACTGCAAGTTCTCCTGCCTCAGCCTCCCAGGTAGCTGGGACTACAGGTGCCTGCCGCCACACCTGGCCAATTTTTTACATATTTCATAGAGACAGGGTTTTACCGTGTTAGCCAGGATAGTCTCGATCTCCTGACCTCGTGATCCGCCCACCTCGGCCTCCCAAAGTGCTGGGATTACAGGCGTGAGCCACCTCGCCCGGCCCCTTCTGTCTTATTCTTAAGTCACCCACAGAGCGGCCACCTGCCAGTGTCTGTCCTCCAATCCCCTGCCCCAAGGGACTGCGCTAGGCAGGGAAGAGAGAGGAGGAGGAGGCCCCACATATCCTCGGGTAGAATGGAGGAGGAAACTGAGGCTCCTCACAGAGGTTGACTGACCTCTGCTAGACCACCCAGGTGTAAGAGCTTGGATGCCTCCAGACCCTCCCTCCTCCCGGGAGAGGTGGAGCCGAGGCGGTGGGGGCCTGGCTGGAGCGCCCCAGGAGCTGAGAGAAGTTTAGTCTGCCTAGAGCTTGGCAGTTGGGGTGAGGATCCCTTTGAGGCCTGATTGCACAGGATCCTATAAGCCATACAAGCTTGGGCTTTGCCCTGAAGGCTGGGGAAGCCATAGCAGGTGTGTGAGGTTGGCTGCTGGGTGGAGGCTGGGGGCTTGTGGGATTGGGTGGGGGGAGGCTGCTGCGATTGTCCAGGCAGTGGTGGTCTAGGTAGTACGGTGGCGGTGGATATCAACTCTTCAGAGTCCATCCAGGTCTGAGGACTCATTAGCACCTCAGCTACTCCTCAACTACTCAGGATGTTGTCTGTCTGGGGCCAGTGGCCTCAGCACTCCTGGTTCCTCAGCATCGCCACACACCCTGTATCCACGGACTCAGAATCTGTGTTTTAAAAGGGCCCCCAAGAGGTGCGAGTACAGACGGCACATTCATGTTTGCAAACATTGGTTTAGGGAAACTGTTGACCTGAGTGCAGGGCTGAGAGGGGGGAAGGAAGGACTGAGGTCAAGGCCCGCCTTCATGAGGAAGGGGAGGTTGGGGAGTAGAGGAAGAGGAGATGATGTTGGAGCACACAGACTTCTGACTGGGAGGAGGGCTACATCCCCCCACCCCAAGGGTGGCTTGAGGACTAGCACAGTTACAACACAGAGGGCCGAAACGGCCTGGCCACCAGGGCCAGGGCAGAGAGCTGGGCTCTGCAGGGCAGCCCGCACACCCCAGCTTGGCTCTGCCCTTGGAGGCCCTAGAACCCTGTGGACAGTGTCTGTTGTCCTTTCTGCCGTGTCCATATAGGCGTGGGTCGTGTCTGCTCCACAGATTGGGTATTTGCCATTGTGCTGTCAGCAGATGAGTGTTGAGCCCATATGGGCCTGGACTGGTCACAGAACGGCATCCTGCTTGTTGAGGAGCCATCCTGGTGAGGGGTCATGTGGTAATGAGCATGTGGAGAGCTGGGGGCATCATCGTGAAGACCAGGTGAAGTGGCAGTCGGATCTGGGACAGAGGTTCCTCTAGGGAAAGACCATTATGGTCTGGGGCGCCCTGGCTGGGGGGTGGGTGAGTGTGTGACTGGTGGGTGCGGCTGAGGCAGGGGAGTGCGCTTTTCAGCCTAGCCCCCTGGCCTGAGCCCTGCCATGCTGGAGTCTCCTGGTGCCTGGAGGCTGAGTCGAATGCAGCGGGGCTGGGCAGAGGGTGCCCTGGCTATCATGGGGTGGAAGCTTGGTTGGCCCAGTGGGCATCAGCCAGGACCACATTAGGCCCAGCTTTGGCTGGGTTCCCCACAGGCTCTGCCTGTCAGCTGTGCCCAGCAGCATCCCTGGCCTCCACCCGCTGAATGCCAGTACTACTCTCGTCTTCCAAGAATGTCTGCAGGTACTTCCAGATGTCCTCTGAGTGGGGGTAAAATTGCTCCGTTGAGGACCAGTGCTGGCTGAGGGTCCTTCATCATTCCCTTCTGGTCCTAGCCTGGCTGCACTGCCACCTGGTGAGCTCTGTTTCTAGGCAGTGGGTCAGGCCTGCTTTGGGGGCTGGCGAGCTGTCCTCCCTCACCCATGTCAAGGCCTGTGTGGCTGTGTGCTCACGTGTGCTTGATGTAACCTGGGAGTCAGAGCGCCTGGGTTCCTGCTCCAGGCTTCTGTGGTGCCATAAGGACCTCAGGTCTGGGGGTCAGGAGGCCTGGATGGAAAATCCTGGCACTCTGGTCCTTGTGGGGGACCCTGAGCCTTGATTTTTGCATCTTTGGAATGGGGCTGTGGTAGCCTTTCCATGGGTGCTGGTGGAGGCTGGGAATGCCAGTGTGCCCACCCTCCCCATGCTGGGCTCAGCGTGGGTGCCTGGTGACAGTGTTTTCATCTCCCCCTGACTTGACTTCTTTGTGAACTCAGGTAAGTCCCTCTCAGTTCTGGGCCTTGCTTATAAAAGAGTTCTTGGGCTCTCTTCTGTGTAAAAACGGGGGGCCCTATGAGGTGGAGAGTCTAGGGGACAAGGGAGCCATGGGGGTTGGACACCGTGCCAGAGCCTGGGGTACTTTAAAATCAAGGCCCAAACCGAGGGTCCCAAGGAGGGCCAAGCAGCAGTCGAGGTCCGAGTGCACCCGGCCTGCCAGTGCTGCCCAGGAGTGGCACCTCCCGTCATCCCTCAAGCTCAGCAAGGACCCAGTGTGACAAGAGCATGGAGGTTGGACTTGGCAGAGCTGGGTTTGCTTCCTTGCTCTTCTTTGACTAGCTGAATGGTTCCTGGAGCCTTTCTGAGCTTCAGGTGCCACATCTGAAGAATGAGGTTAAATGGGAGGCAGGGAGGAGCTCGGGGAGGAGCTGGTGACACTGACTGGATGCCACTATGTGCCAGCCTCATTCATTCCACCCTCCGGCAGTGTCCTGAGTTACACGCCTGGCCATGCTATTTTCCAGATGGGAAAACCGATATGTAGAGCCCAGCATAGGAGGGACACAGCAAGTGAAGCCATCCTTGTTGACATTAGCTGGTTGCTCTTGGCTTTTGAGTCTGAACATCAAAGGCCTTGAAGATTAAAAAGAGAGAATGAAGAATGATGTGCCTGGTGCCTTCTTGGGAAGAGCCCAAGGCCAGCTGTGGAGGGGAGCAAGACTGGTTCTGGGCTGGGCTTCCTGGCCTGGTGCTTTCCTGGGCAGCTGGAAGTGCTTCTGTGGGAGCTGTCTGGCCCTGGCGCTGTTGTTGGCTTCGTTATTTTTTTGCCTGCAGGGGCCTGAGCATTCTGTACTGACGGTAAAACATTTGTTGGACTGGCGCTGTAATCACACCGCAAGGGACACTTGAAATTATGTCTGTATTTGGGAAGCTAATTTTAAAGAACTTTTTCTCTTCATAATTATATGCAATCAGCCAGCTAGTGTTATTGGGGATTCTCTTTTTCCCTCCTCAGCTGAGAGGCCATCTGCCTTCCTCTTCCGGCCTTTCCTCCCAGCACATGGTGAGCCATCTCCCTGGGAGAGGGACCACCGGCCCTTGGCTGCCTGCAAGCCCCAGGGAAACCTTTCCACAGTGGTTGCGGAGGAAGGGATGAGGAAGAAGAGCAGGGGAGGACGATGGGGGCCTCTGGCTTGGCTACAGGATGTTTTCAAGATTGGAGGCGCAGGTTGGTGATGGAAATGATGGAAGGTGACGTTTTGATTGGGACATTGAAGCAGCCAGGGCTCTTGTTGAATGCAAGTGACAGAAAATCCAGTTCAGATGAGTTTCAGGGAAAAAAAAAAAAGGCATTTCTTGGCCCAGGTAACCAAACTGGCACAGGAGTCGTCTTACCCCTCAGGTCCCCAGACATTCCTCCTGTCCCTGGAGTTTTATTCCTCATCAGGAAGAATTTAGTTCCAGAAAACGCTGACCAAAAAAAGAAAAGAAAAGCCCCCATTGCTCACCCCCTGCAAATGGGGCTCATTTCTCTCCATCTGAGTTCTGATCCTGACAAGTAGGGTTTCTCCAGGATGGTTGCTAGCACACCAGTCAGGGACATGGGCTGGATGTTTAGGGTTGGCACAGAGTGGACTCTGGATTGTCCTTCACGTGGGAGGCATTCAGGTCAGGAGGATACACCATGTGCTGGCCCTTCAGGTCTCGGTCCTACTGCCCTTTCCAGCACCCTGGGTTCCTCCGTGTCCTTCCTCTTGGACCGCCCTCTGAGAGGATGGTGCGAGGAAGAGGCTTCCGATGTTGTCCATGGTAGGCAGGGATGGGGGCATTCTAGGGGCAGACAGCATGGGCAGGTGGGCAGAAGTGTGAAAGAACCGACCCGTGGGGGCAGGGCAGGAAGCCCGGTGTGCTAGGAGCAGATGGGGCGAGACTTGCTGGGTGAAGAGGTAGACACCTGCTGCAGAGGCCCGAGTGGTGGGGGCGAGGGAAGCCCAAGGGGTGAGTCTGGGCAGCAGCTGGGAGGTGATGAGCTGTGTTTCAGATGCAGAAGGTGCAGAGTGTGTGTGCAGGGACAGCAGGGAGGCTGCCCGGTGGCCTGCTCCGCAGAGCTGTGTGTCTCAGGGAGTGGGAGGCCGCCCGTGCTGGCCTTGGTTCTTCGGCCCTTCTGGAATTCTGCATCCTTCTTTTGACAGTTCTCTCTAATGCCCAGGGTCCTGCCTCTTGGCTTTGGCTTGGTGGCAGCTGTGACCCCCTGTGTGGGGCTCTGAGGGCTTCTTCCAGCTGTTTGGGGACTGTAGCCATGGCTCCCAGCTGCAGAGCCTGACAGGCCTGGAGGCCGGCAGGAAGAAGATGGGGGGTGTGCCCATCTGCCAAGAGCTGGCTCTGAGGCTGACTCTTGGCACTGGGGTCCTCTGAGGCCCCAGGCTCATTCTCACCTCCTCCAGAGGCCCAGCTGACCTACCGTTCTCATGAGCTGCAGTCCTGTGACCCAGCTGATTTCTGTCTCATTGATAGAACCCTTTAGAGGTGGGGTGGGGCTGCTAAAACATTAGCCCTGCTTCCTTCCCCACAGATTGGCCTCTCTTCCCTGCCTGTGGGCATCTGGCATCTGCTTGAATCCTTCTTATCACGGGATGCTCATCACATCTCGATTGCCTTCCTTTGGAAGCCAGCAAACTCTTCCTGTGGTGGAGCTGAAATCTACTTCATAGGAAGGGTTCCTTCTGCCTGGAAGGTTTGCTTTTGGACAGAAGGACTGTCAACCCTGTGGAGAGGGGAGGAAGAGGGTGCCGGCTCCCCCGGCTTCTGGGCTGGATTGACCCAGGGTGTGTCTATTCCATAGCGTCCTGACATGCCAGAGGCTGGACCTTAGGAAGTGCCTTCTGGGACCTTCACTTCAGGCCTGCTCAGGGGCTGCTCCTCAGGTCTTGGGGCCCCTTGGGGCAATGGCACCCATCTTCGGGCCTCCTGGGGTCAAGGTTTGAGGGAGGATTGGGGCAACAGGTGGTTGGGTGGAGAGGCAGCTCTGTCCAGAACGACCCTCTTCCAGAAATCCCAGAAGCCTCATCCCCAACAGACCTGGTGCCCCCCCGCCCCGCCGCCATAACACAGGTCCCTTTTCTCCCCAGGAAGTCACACAGTGCTGTGGGATGAGGAGGGTTTCCTGACAGATTTGGGGGGTGCGGGCCTGGGTGGGGAGTGAAGGAGCCTGGGAATTACTGGTATTTGGATGGGTTTAGATTGTGGTTCTGCTTCTTATCTGCTGTGAGTCTTTGATCAGGAAACTGAACTGCTCTGAATTTCCCCACTTGAAAAGAGGTGATGGGCTGGGCGCAGTGGCTCACATGTGTAATCCCAGCACTCTGGCACTCTGGGAGGCCAAGGCAGGAGGATTGCTTGAGCCCAGGAGTTTGAGACCAGCAACCTAGTGGGCAACATAGTGAGACCCTGTCTCTACAAAAAATAAAACAAGAGGCCTGGTGCCGTGACTCATGCCTGTAATCCTAGCACTTTAGGGGGCCAAGGCAGGCAGATCACTTGACGTCAGGAGTTCGAGACCAGCCTGTTCAACATGGCGAAGCTCCGTCTCTCCTAAAAACACAAAAATTAGCCGAGTATGGTGGCACACGCCTGTTATCCCAGCTACTTGGGTGGCCGAGGCGGGAAAATTGCTTGAACGCGGGAGAATCGCTTGAACCCGGGAAGTCAAGGCTGCAGTGAGCTGAAATCCTGTCACTGCACTCTAGCCTGGGTGACAGAGGGACACCCTGTCTCAAAAAAAAAAAAAAAAAAAGCAACTGTTGTACCCACCTAGTGGCTGCTGAGATCCAGGCAGAGTGCCTGGCCCTCACTAGTCCTGCCACCACCTCCTGTGTCCCTGTTTCCGCCTGGGACAGGGAGAGCAGGCCTGGGCGGGGAAGGAGAGAGCCCGGGGATTACAGGTGTTAGCCTCTCGTTTATTTGGGTCATGCTCAGGCGCCTGGAGTTCTCTCTGAAACTGGAAAGTCTCGGGTAGCTGATGAAGCACCGCCTGTTTTAGGGTCAGGTGCCTGGGCCCCGCTCATGGACCTCAGGATGAGCCCAAGTGTCAGTAATTATCACCCAGCTCCCCAGTTTATAGTCAAGGCTTCCAGGCCTGGAGCCTTTGGTCTCCAGCACCCAGTTCCCCCACATCCCTTCCCTGGGCTTCTTCCCCCCAATTCCCATCAGGGACCCCTGTGGCCATGTAGGGCTGTACCCAGTGCCTTTTGGGAATCTGCAGGCACCGTGCGAAGCTGAATGCTGGGCTCCTCCCCATCGACTCCTCATTGACTGTTGAAGCCCCCTACGAACTCCTGACGAGTCCTCATTCGTTCCTGCCTGACACGTGAATGCTTCCAGGCGGTGTCTGAGAACCCTAGGATGGCAGAGCTGTAGGAGCCTTTGGGTTGTGGTGGGCAAAGTAAGGCCCCTGCCACTCCCCACCAAAGACTGCAGGTCCTACTCCTCAGAGCCTGTGAATGTGCTGCCTTGTGTGGTAAAAGAGTGTGACGTGACTACAGATGGGATTTTTAAATTTTTATCTTTTAGAGATGGGGGTCTCACTATGTCGCCCAGGTGGGAGTGCAGTGGCTATTCACAGGTGGGATCAGAGCACACTGCAGCATCAAACTCATGGCCTCAAGTGATCCTCTCACTTTAGCCTCCCAAGTAGCTGGGATTATAGGCACGTGCCACTGCTCTTGGCTTACAGATGTGAATGAGTGAGTGGTCTTGAGATAGAAAATGTTCCTGCATTACCTGGGTGGGCCCAGTGTAATCACAAGGAGGCAGGAGGGTCAGAGGAGATGTGACAGTGGAAGCAGAGGTTGGGGTGTTGTGGCCACAAGCCAAGGAATGTGGACAGCCTGTAGAACTAGAGAAAGTGAAGGAATCGATTTCTCCCTGGAGCCTCCAAAAGGAAGCCTGCCTCTGACCTCAGAACCCTAAGAGAATAGTACGTTTGTGTTGTTTTTAGCCACTACTCTTGTGATTTGTTACAGCAGCAATGGGAAGCGAATACAGTGTTCTCCTACCCTGCTCTTCTCAGGGCTTGCGGGTGAATCTGTGACTGAGAAGGGAGGGACTGGGTCAAGGTCAAGGCCAGAGCCCATGTGACCTGACACCTTGGGACTTTCCTTTGACCTGCCATCCTGAAAATATCTGAGGGGCCAGGGAGATATTCAAGGAAGGGGCCTTGTGGTTTAAGTTTTCTGAGATAGGGTCAGGGCTGACTCATGCTTGTGGCCGGGGGGCCCAGGAAACCCCAGTGCCCATGACCTGGTCTTTGCCTCTGCTTCTGGTGCTTAGCAGGCCTTCTCCAGCATGTTCTGGCAGCTTCCCTCTCCCTCCCCTCCGGGGCCTGGCTCACACAGCAGCTCTACTGAGACTTCCCTGTGCCTCCTCTGTCCCCCCAGGTGTTTGTCCTATTTAAGGGCCTGTGGCACACCCGCCAGAGGGCGTGGCATGTAGTACACTGGTCTGCCCTGTGGCAGCTAGCATCTCAGGGCAGGGTTTGTGGTTTGGGGTCCGCCTCTGCTCCCAGGCCAGCACAGTGCTTGACAGAGAAGACCAAAATCAGACCAGGAAACTCCCTGCCTGTGGTTGAAGGTGCAGCAGCAGGGCAAAGACAACTTAACCTTAAGAGCTTGAGATCCAGGGACCAGGAGCTGCCCCCAGCCCTTAGGCCAGGTAAGGAGTGTTGGCAGCAGAATTTGGGTGAAGTCTTTCAGTCTCCTCTGGAACACCGCCTTTCAAAGAGTGTCAGCATCCAGAACGCAGGCTGGGGACACACGCACTTGTGCTGCTATTTTAGGAGCGTGGGGTACCTTGAGGATAGGTGCTAGAACAATTCAGGCTTTCCTGAGCAGGCTTCTCCCTCCCGCAGAGAGTCCAAGGGAGGGAAATGTCACGGGAATTTCTGCCTCCCTTCCCGCAGTAGCCTACCTCGCTCATTAGGCTGATACTAAACGACTTTGCATTCTTGGGATTAAGAAGCTGCTGTGAAGAGAACCAACTGAATCTTTAGCCCTGAGGCTGGCCGACTGACGGCGATGGGGGAGTGGGGGTGGTGGGGAGGGGAGGAGGTGCTAGAACCAAGCCTGCCAGCCTGCCCCCACCACCTCCCTCTCCCAGCAGCCCTCTCCCCTGCTTCCCACAATTTAGGTCCCATCCCTAATTAGGGGAAAGAAAAATGACTGCATCTGCAAGGGGGTAGTAAAAGACTCAAAAACGATTTCAAGTCGAGAATTTTCGTACTAAAAAGTGGGGATGTCAAGAGCCATTAAGGGAATAGACTTAACATTTGTGATCAGCCAGAGGTCAGGATGATTCCCGATCTGAAGTGGCGACCCCTTGGGTGTGGCAGAACACTGCCTCGCGAGATCTCCTGCCCTCGCCGGCCTTCCTCCTTCCTGAAAATTGAATCGAGGAGGGGAGTCTCAAAGGCATCGCAGTCCCTGTGCTGCTTTCAGCCCCTGCAGCTCTGATGACCTCTCCAGGAGGTGCCAAAGGTGGGTTACCCACTCTGCCTCTCACTCGTGTCCTGTTCACTGGGAAAAGCTGCTTCCAGGCACCCCTGGAAGCTGTTCTGGGTCTGAGGGAGTGCACTGACTCAGGCTGCTATGCCTGCACTGAGGGGCGCCTTGGGCTCTGCCTGCCTCCCCCGGGTGGGGCACCCAAACTGGGGGAGGGTCTTCAGGTAAGGTGGTTGGTGACTCCCCAGTCAAAGGAAAGATGCCCCCACTCAATAAAAAAGACACACGGCAGCTTCCAGTTTATCTGGTTCTTCCCTAGAGCTGTTCAGACAATTCAAATGTTTGTACTGGCTTTAAAATTCTGTTCGTATGTTGTCTTTATATCGGGCCATTTCAGTTTCTGGCACTGTTAATAGGAGGAAAATCCAAATTACCAAACAATCAGCAAGTGAACCAAGATGCCACAGAGCAGGCAGGCAGGGGACACGGGACTGGAGCCTGGCCCAGAAACCTGGCAGCACTCGGGGAGTGTTTGCAGAGAGCCTGCCAGGCCCAGGGTCTGCAGGGGGCACAGGGATACTGAAATAAAGAGCCGTCTTTGGCCTCGAGGGGCTCATGGTCTGATGCCAAGCATGGAGCAGTCTTCAGTGGAAGCCATGATTCCTGCCTCTTGATGAGGAGGGCGCTTGAGCTGCTCTTGGTGGGTGGGCAGGAGTTTGCCAGCTGAGGAAGGGCGCCTGGCAAAGGCAGACTTAGGTCAAGCCTTGGCATTTGGAGATTGGGGTCCCTTCTGGGAGGGTTTGAGAGGCTGCCGCTGCCTCCCCCTGGTGTCTTCCAAGCTGCACCTCCAAATGCCTGCGTGGCAGGTTTTTTGCTAAGAATTTGGGGCTGTAGACACAAGGCACAACTGTGTCCCTGAAAGAGTGCTTGTTAGTCAGAATAGGCCAGGTTAGGCTGCAGTGACAAACAGCCCCGAGAGGCCAGAGGAAACAGGTTTACTCACAACTCGTTCAGCATGCACTCTGGATCCAGAGACTCTTGGGGGCTGTGATCTGCTCTGCAGTGGCTCAGTGTGTATCCCACTTCTTAAGTTCAGCACTGTGAAGGTTTGGGGCTGGATAATTCTTTGTTTTAGGGGCTGTCCTGTGCATCACAGGGGCCCTTTCCTTACTGGATTCTAGTAGCACTTTCCTCAGTGTGACAATCAAAAAGGTCTTAAGGTGTTGCTGAATCTCCTCATGGGGACACACAGTTGCCCATAGTTGGGAATCAGCGCTGGCTGAAAGTCCTCTTCATCAGTCGTTTCTTTCTGGTTCCTAGCCTGACTTTGTCACCACTCAGCCAGCGCTGTTTCCAGGCGGTGGGTTTGGCTGGCTCTGCTGGTGGGTGGCAGCCTCATGTGCTTCCTTGTTGCTGAGGTCGGGGAGGCCTGGGTGCTGGCAATGGAATGCTTCTTCCGGGAGGGGACATGGTCACCTCTATTCATGTCTCATTGCCCAAGGCAAGTCATGTGGCCATGCCTAACTGGGGGCAGGGACAACACAGTGGCACTGAGTGTCTAGGAGGGAAATTGCCAGCTTTGGTGGCCACCATTGATGTTCACCACCAAGCATTAGCCTGGTGGGGTCAGTGCTATGGAGCCCAGCAGCCTTTCTCTCTGCCCAGTGCTGGGTGTGGGCAGCTTGGGGTGGTGGGGCCTGAGGAGGGTGGGAGCCAAGGCAGGTTCCCCAGAGGAGCTGACCTGGGGGGTCAGGTGGTGATGAGGGGATGCTATTTGAGGAAGGGAACAGTGTGGCCATCAACACACATGGGTGACAGGGGCCCAATCATCTGTTTAGGAGCCTGAAGTCCTGGGGAGACATCCTGGGCTTCTGTGGGGTACGGTGTGGGCCCTGTCCTCTGCAGGCAGGGAAAGGGGGACCATAACTTGGGGCTTTTTCCCCAGCGCCTGGTACCTGGAGATGCCAAAGGGTCTTGTTATTTGGGTGCCTGAAATCAGCAGTTACTGAACTGTGCCACACATTGCTTGGATGAGGATGTGCCTGGCTTCCCACTTCCCTGAGTGCTTCTCGGTATAACCCTCCTCCCTTGCTTCTTCACCATTTCATGTACTTAACTTGCCGCAGCCCTCAGGTCCCCACACCTGCCCTGGGGAGGGCCTCTTGGGCAGGAAAGGTCATATCCATTTAACAGATATGAAAGCTGAGACCCCGGGCGGTTCAGCGGCACATCCCATGCCTGCTGCTGGTCATGGTCCCTGAGCCTTTTGTGCCCTGCTCTGCTATGTGGCAGGCCTGCTGCTGGATGGGGTCTGTTATCCCAGAGTGTCTTGTGTTTACCTCCTGACGCCACACCTGGTACTGTGCTACAGTGGCCTGGTGGTGGCGTGGATGCCGTGGACGTGTCTCTGCTCCATATCACTCTTTTCTACTTTTGCTCTGATCCTTTTTATTGTTTTCCCTTATCATCCCCTCTCCCTCAGTGCTGGGTCATCCAGACTAATTTTCATCATCTTCAGAAGTGGTAACCACTGTTACTCACAGGACCCCTGCTGCTCAGTGGCCAGTGACAGAAAGCTTTGGCTGGCTTGAGCAGAAATCTGCAGCTGAAGCTCCAGAGAGGACGAGCCCCACGCGGCCGGGTCTGGCCAGGGAACCTGCCCTCCTGGAGCCCTCTTGGCCCTCTCTCCTGGTTGGCCTTGGGCTCATCTGGATTCTCGCCACATGGAAGCAGTGGTGTCCTCCAGCATTTCCAGGCAGTGCCATTTGCACTGCAGACAGTCCCCCAGGACCCGTCTGGTAAAGGACCAGGACCGGGGCTTGGATCCTGCTCCCATCCTGCTGCTAAGTGAGGTGCCAGGTCACGTACCCACCCCTGGAGTGGGCGTGCCGCCCCCAGTCATGTGGACTAGAGGAGGCGCAGTTCTGTAAGGGCAGGAAGGCAAGGTGGCAGGGCAGAGCACAGGTCACAAGACCCCGTCTCTGACGTGAGCCAGTTACTGTGCCAGGCCTGGACTCTGCTTCCCTTAAAGCCCGTGTGGGATGAGTTCTAGGATTCTCCCATTTTGCAGATAAGAAAACAGAGGCACAGGGTACAGAGGGATCTGGTTCCATGTGCTGCTCTCAGGGGCTCACCCACCTCTTCCCCTTCCACCTACCTCCCGAATTATGTTCATCTAAGCCTCTGAATGCTGCAAAGCTCAGTCCTGGGCTTGTGATCACTTCTTGGTACCATCATGGTTGAACAATGGAGTGCTACTGCCTTCCTGTGATGTTCTCTCGTCTCCTGGGCCTGGCGCAGTTACTCGGTCTGCTCCTTCCAGATTGTGAGCCTCACAGCTATTTCTAGTTCTTAGGTTTCCTTTACTCCTGTTCCCAAGACCTGTAAGGGCTGCCCCCTACCCGTCTTATGTCCTCCCCCAGCAAATCAGATCCTGCTTCCACTGGTCACAGAGAAGCCCGTGGAGTCGCTCTTGTGGACAAGCAGCTGTCCCCATACCCAGCCGCTCCTGAGCAGCACCCAGAGCGTGATGAACCCTGAATTCTTCCCAGGCCCTGCCCCCAGACCTCCTGGATCAGAGGCTTCAGGGTGGCCTCGAATGAGGATTTTTGACACGCTCCAGTGGTGGTTCTCAGGTTATCTGCCCTGGCATTTGGGACCCACTGGCCCATGGGTAAGGGCTGGGCCACCAGGTGACATCCTGGGCCTTTATCCTCTGTCCTGCGTCTCAGCCCCCGCCCCCTGAGAGGGCTTTATGCTTCCAGAGCCCCAGACACCCCTTGGGGAGGGTGCAGGACTCACCTTCCTCCTCTATAAGTACTCTTCCCAGCACCTGTCTGTAGTTACCCTTCAGTTGCTCTGCCAGATGGCCAACGCTGCCTCCTCCTTGAAGCCTTCTCTTATTGCCAGCCTCATCCCCTGAAAGCATCAAATCATTCTGTGAGTATTTTAACTTCCTTAAGGGTTCAAGCTCCTTGGACTTCCGGGGAGAGGCTTCCTTGTGCAAAGCGGATCCTCCCTTCATTAATAATCCAGCTTTTGGAAAAGCATGTTTATACTTAGCTATTCCTATTTTATTAATATTAATATATTAATGTAATATTAAGAAAATGACAGTTTAGAACCTATAAAATTATTCGCAGGTGCAGGATTTTTTTTTTTTTTAAGATGGAATCTCGCTCTGTTGTCCAGGCTGGAGGGCAGTGGCCCGATCTTGGCTCACTGCAACCTCCGCCTCCTGGGTTAAAGCAATTCTTCTGCCTCAGCCTCCCAGGTAGCTGGGATTACAGGCACCCGCTGTTATGCCCAGCTAATTTTTGTATTCTTATAGAGACGAGGTTTTACCATGTTGGCCAGGCTGGTCTCGAACTCCTGACCTCAGGTGATTTGGAAGGCCCACCTCAGCCTCCCAAAGTGCTGGGATTACAGGGATGAGCCACCATGCCCGGCTGAAGGTTTTTAATGAAACTTAAAAGTTATTAAATTGTAGGCCAGGCACAGTGGCTCATGCCTGTAATCCCAGCACTTTGGGGGGCCGAGCTGAGTGGATCACTTGAGGTCAGGAGTTCGAGACCAGCCCGGCCAACATGGTGAAACCCCATCTCTACTAAAAATTGGCCGGCGTCATGGCAAACACCTGTAGTCCCAGCTGCTCGAGAGACTGAGGCAGGAACCCAGGAGGCGGAGGTTGCAGTGAGCTGAGATGCCACTGCGCTCTAGCCTAGGCGATAGAGCCACACTCTATCTCAAAAAAAAAAAAAAAAAATTAAATTGTAACTTTTATTGTTACCTTCCCTATAGTTTTGAGGGTAGCATATATGTTCATTGTAGAAAATCTCGAAAACACAGGGAAGTAGGAAGAAAAAACCACAGCACTTTGTTGGCATCACCCAGCCCCGTGGCCACAGTTAACACTGCAGCCCACGCACCTTAGTCTGTTTTCCAGGTACTGGACCGTTTCCATGGCCTTAGGACCCGTAGCGAGTTCTGGTGGTCCCCGCTGCAGGCCTCATTTCAGCTACTCTTGGGGCAGCAGTTGGAAGCTTTTCACGATACACCCTGAGCTCTTCTGTCTTGTGTCCTCCATTGGTCAATTGCTTCGTGCTTTTATCAAGCATCTATTTAAGAAACAATTTAGGCCGGGCATGGTGGCTCAAGCCTGTAATCCCAGCACTTTGGGAGGCCGAGGCGGGTGGATCACGAGGTCAGGAGATCGAGACCCTCCTGGCTAACATGGTGAAACCCCTTCTCTACTAAAAATACAAAAAACTAGCCGGGCGCGGTGGCGGGCGCCTGTAGTCCCAGCTACTCGGAGGCTGAGACGGGAGAATGGCGGGAACCCGGGAGGCAGAGCTTGCAGTGAGCCGAGATCGCGCCACTGCACTCCAGCCTGGGCGACAGAGCGAGACTCCGTCTCAAAAAAAAAAAAAAAAAAAAAAGAAACAATTTAAAAAATATATTTTCCAGTTTTTGATAACATGTTATAGGCCCCTGGCACAACATTGAAGTGATGTATGAGGGGACACGTGAAAAGGAAGTCCCTCGGCCACCCCAGCTGCCCTGGTCCTTTACCGGGGCCCTGCCATGATCATTTTTCTGTAGCACCCTCAGGTTCACTCCAAGTGTACACAAGCACACATGCTTGTCCCGGATGTTGTTCTAAACACAGATAGTTGTCTACAGCACACAGGGTTTTGCATCTTACGTTTTTGACACAGCAACGTCTTGGAGATAATTCCTTGTGGGTGCCTGGAGGCCTTCTGTGTTCTTTTTACTGCTGCGTACTATTCCTTTGACTGCGGTTTAGTTTGCTGCTAGTGTTTTGCTATCGCATACAGTTAGGTAATTAACAGGGCAGAACTGGAAACATATTGCACACTTGAGCCTGTCTGTGGGGTGATGAGGTGGGATTGTGGATCCAGGGTTTTTAGGAGGAACAGTCAGTCACTTGACAGCCAGTGCTCTGGCTTCTCTTCCCTCCCACTGTCCCTCATGTCCCTTCCTTCTCCCTCTTCCCCTTTGGCTTCATCATTCAATTTCTGAACTTTCTGGTTACAGTGGGACTTCAGGAATGTGCTTCTTAGGGCATCAAGGTTGTTGGTGCCTTTATTCTGCAGGAGTTTCCCGATGAAAAATCAGCCCGACAGGTTGTTTTATTTTCCCAAGAGGCTGTGGTGGTGCGCGTGGGATTCCACCACCAGAGGGGATGCAGTTTTCTGCCTGCCACCTCCTGGTCCTTCCATTGCACTGAGGCCCTGGAGGCTGGAGACCAGGCCTCCCTGCTTGGTGCCACCCTTGCCCACGGTAGTGCACCTGGTGAATACCTGGGTGTGGGGAGAGCCCTGCTCGGGGCCAGCTCCTGCACTTTGCGAGTCTCCCATGCCTTGGCTTGCTCCGCAGGTAATGGGGCAACCACTGTGCCACCCTTATGAGGCTGCAGAAAGTATTGGTGAGTGGTGAGCTTCAAGGGGTGTGCAGCATACATGGGTGGCCCCCTCTTTTCTGCCACTGTTGCAGTTTATCCTTATTTTGGAGCTCTGAGTGACAGAGGAACTGCTGTGGCTCCTGGGAGCTCAACCCCACTTAAGATTGCAGCCGATCTTTTCTCTAGATTACTTTTTTGTTGCTTTCTTATTTTATGTGTTCCATCTGTTTTCAGAGTTAGAGACTGTTTTTTTAGGACTAAGGGAGGGAGGACTGCCTGGGATGATGTAAAATGTGGACTGATTAGAATTGACCTCAGTAAAGAGATGAGAGTCACATGCTGAGATAACCTGGATGCCAGCAGGGTTGACTCAGAGGGAAACCGAGGTCCTGGCCCAGAGCCCAGTGGAAGTCTGCGCCAACTGGTGTGGGTCACTTATGCTCCTCTGTCCCTGGCCTTTCCCATTGTGCGGTTCACACTCTGGGTGATTTGGGGCTTGGGTTTTCCATCCTGGAGCTGGGTTGCTGGAGTTTGGGCTGGCTCCTCAAGGTCCTCTGCTGTGTGTCCTGGGGCAGGTTCCCATCAGTGACGCTTCCTGCAGCTTTCTTGTCCCTTCGGTGGGGGCCAGGATGATTGGGAATGAGGCAGGGGCTGAGGTGTCCACAGGTGCTCAGAAACGGTGCAGGTTGTGAGCTGATGGTTGGGTGTAGCACAGGTTCCTCATGATGCTATCTGTCACTGTGCTGTGGGCTTTGGTGGCCCACTGCTATGCTGTTGTGTGTCTCCCCTGTCCCTCATGAAATCATGGAAGCAGATGGATATTGGCCACCATTCCTACAGGAACCGCAGAGAAGCTAAGAGACGCTGAGGGTCCCTGAATGCCTCAACCAGGGTGGTTCTTGTCAAACTGGACTCCTTGGGGCCCAGGTTTCTGTTGAGGTGTCGGGGGTTTGAGGAAAGGTGGGCTGGGTGCTTCCCACAGTGGGACCTGGTCAGCTCTCCTTGGCCTCTGTCTTCCTGTCTCTTGGAGTGGCTCCTTTGTGAGGTTCCGCTCAGTGCCTTGGTATCAGAAGGTGCTAAGGAAGCCCTCACTGAATGAGCTGACAAACAGATTTAGGAATTAGTGGGCAGCGCCTCAGCTGTGCCATGAAACAAGGCAGCGGGGGTGCCCACAGGTTCCTGCGGGGCTTTTGCCCATCTCCTCCCTAAGACCTCGAGCCTCTCAAGGGCCCAGACTGTGGAGGTTGCATTTGTTGTACCATCCGAGTGCTGGGCCCAGGAGCTAAGCTAAATTTTTTTTTTTTTTTTTTTTTTGAGACGGAGTCTCGCTCTGTCGCCCAGGCTGGAGTGCAGTGGCTGGATCTCAGCTCACTGCAAGCTCCGCCTCCCGGGTTCCCGCCATTCTCCTGCCTCAGCCTCCCGAGTAGCTGGGACTACAGGCGCCCGCCACCTCGCCCGGCTAGTTTATTTTTGTATTTTTTAGTAGAGACGGGGTTTCACCGTGTTAGCCAGGATGGTCTCGATCTCCTGACCTCATGATCCGCCCATCTCGGCCTCCCAAAGTGCTGGGATTACAGGCTTGAGCCACCGCGCCCGGCCACTAAGCTAAACTGTTACACATTTACACCTTCATCTGCCAGCAGCCGTTGAGGAGTGTGCCAGGGGGTATCATAGCTGGGCACGGGCACACATAGCTTTAAAGTTTGGCATAGTCCCTGCTCCAAGGAGCTTGGGTGAGTAAACCACAGATTCCTGACCTTGCCTGGCTGCAGCCGTCTCTAAGCATCTGCTGGAGGCCTTTCTTCCCGGCACAATGTGCACAGCATGCTGTTTTGGGCGCTTCGGTCCTGCAGGTCCTGGTGGCCCTACACCAGCACTCATCCCTGACTCATAGCAATCAATACCCCAGAACAAAGGGCCAAGACAGTGGTTGCCTTAAGTTCTTCCAGGTGGAGAGGCGTCCTGGAGGGGCTATGCTGAGCGGAATCCTCAAGGCTGGGGTGTGAGGTGGGTACCAGGGCCAGGGAGGAGAAAGCCCTGTGTGCCAGAGCTGCACAGGTGGGCACTTCCTGGGCTCACAGTAAGAAATGTGGGGTAGGGGAGGCTGGGCATGGTGGCTTACGCCTGTAATCCCAGCACTTTGGGAGGCTGAGGTGGGTGGATCACAAGGTCAGGAGATCGAGACCAGCCTGGCCAATATGGTGAAACCCCATGTCTACTAAAAATGCAAAAATTAGCCAGGCATCATGGCGGGCGCCTGTAGTCCCAGCTACTCTGGAGGCTGAGGCAGGAGAATCGCTTGAACACGGGAGGTGGAGGTTGCAGTGAGCTGAGATCACACCATGGCACTCCAGCCTGGCAACAGAGTGAGACTCTGTCTCAAAACAAAAAGACATGGGTGGGGAAGGGAAGGGTGGGAGTCAACAGAAAGCCTTTGTGTGTTCTGGGCAAACCCCAACCCAGGCCATGAGGCTCTTAACATTGGGTGGCAAGAGTCAGGTTATGTGGTGGCCACGGGACTGCGTGTGAAGGGCGAGGATGTGGGGGACATGAGTGCAGCTTGGAGGCTGTTGGCGAGGCTGGGGCAGGCGTCAGTGGGGCGTTGGGAAGGCAGTGGGCAGGACTGTGGGGCTTCCCGTGTGTGGCAGTGGATGGGTTGGGACATGACTGGCTGTGGCAGGTTCTGGGGTGAGGCCTGATGGGGAGGACAGGGGGAGCCGTGAGGGTTGAGCTCAGCAGGGACGGCAGGTGGTGGGGGACGGTGGTAAATTCGATGGCAGGGGCCTTGGGACAACCAGGCTGGAGCTCCGCTGACAGAGGCCTGGCACAGGAGTAGAGGGAGGTGGCTGGTGTGGGGCTTCCAGAGGACTCCAGCAAGTCCCTCTGCGGAGCCACCCCTCTCAGTGGGAAGATGGTGTGAGGAGTGGCTGGGAGTGGAAGACATGGCCATTCTGGGACAGTGGCAGGAGAGGCGCAGCTGCTGGCTCCCTCCTGAAACCCCCTCATGGTCCTGCCCTCAGCCAGCTGTTGGGAACCTTCAGAAAGGACGTGTCCAGCCTGCTGGAGTAACGCTTGTTTTCTTTGTTTTTCTCCACAGGAAGCGAGGGATAGAAGTTGTGCAGGTGAGTACACGCATCCTTGTGGTTCTTTGGGTAGGGGGGCCCTTGGCGCCCACCTCTCCGTCTCTCCTCCTCTCCTCCAGCGTCAGACACAGCTTTCTTTCTTCTTCATGTGCAGCTTGTTTTTAGCACCCCTGTGGATTTGATGTGGTTTCTGCCCTGGGCTGGGAAGACTCCGATTGGGGCTTCTCGGGTTTGGAGGGTTGCTGTGGCTTTGTCAGTGGGGAGAGGGTTGGTTTGGGAGTGCTGAGGGGGGTGTGCGTGGCAGTGGTCAGGTTGGGGTGGGTGTGGGAAGGGTGAGGGGGCAGTAGGCACCCAGCTAGACATTCAGTTGTCTTTGTGCCTTTGTGCTTTGTGTAGCCTCACCCTGGGTGGACTTGGGTCAGGTGCTCATTAACTAGAAAAAGAAGGATGGACGGAAGAAGAAGGAAGAATGGATGGAGGGGGAGGGAAGGATCTTGGAGGGAGGGGAAAGGTGGAAAGATGGAGGGAGAAGGAAGGAAGGGTGGAGAGGGGGGAAGGGTAGAAGGATGGATGGAGAGAAGAGGGAAGGATGGTTGGAGTGGGAGGAAGGAAACATCAAAATACTCTCAGACTCTGTGTGAGGGGCAGGCTGTGTTATTTGCACTAAAGGCTGTACCTGGCGCCTAATGGGTACTTGGTAAACCTGATGGTGACCTGGCCATGTCCTGTGTTCCCCTCGCTGTCCCCGTTGAGGGTGACTCTGTGGCCTGTGCAGCTGGGCTGGCATCCCATGTCCTTGCCCTATGGGCCTCATCTGCCTGTAGCTGCAGAGAGGGGAACCCAAGCTGGGGACTAGATCAGGGCAGAAGAGGTGCTGGCCCCTGTTAGAATATCTAAGGGGCTTTCAAAAAGCCCACTGGGGAGCTCTTCTAGCCCACCCCTGTTAACTTTAGCTCCAGGCCTTCCCTCAGTGGCCATAGGAGAGCGGCGTCCCCATTCCTGCAGGTTCAGCATCGCAGGCCCCAGGTTTCCCCTGCTCCTGGGACCAGACTGGGGCTGGTTGACGGGTGGGGCTGGTAAAGGATCCTCCTTACCTCCCTGCTGGTAGTTTGTTGAACTTATCACTGGAAGGGTGAGATTTGTTTTGGGGTAAGGAGGTAGTTTCTGGAAGCCTCTCAGCAGCTCTGGGTTTTTGTCCAGGCTCTTCTTGGCTCTGCAGAATTGCATGATGTACACTAGATTTTTCTTTTTTATTTTCTGGTTTTTTTTGGGGGGGACAGTGTCTCGCTCTGGAGTGGAGGCTGGAGTGCAGTGGGGCTATTTCAGCTCACTGCAACCTCTGCCTCCTGGGTTCAAACGATTCTCGCGCCTCAGCCTCCTGAGTAGCTGGGATTACAGACGCGCGCCACCACACCCAGCTAGTTTTTGTATTTTTAGTAGGGATGGGGTTTCACCATGTTGCTCAGGCTGATCTTGAACTCCTGACCTCAGGTGATCCGCCCACCTCGGCCTCCCAAAGTGCTGGGATTTCAGGCATGAGCCACCGTGCCCAACGTGCACTGAATTTTTCTGTGGGCTTTAATTTCTCCATCATCAAGTGAGGGATATTGGAATTCAGGAATGGCTTAGGGGTGTGTGTTCAGGGACCATTTCTGATTGATTGGTTTTGGTGGCCTGGAGGATCCTAAATCTGTGAGTGGGTGGGAACAGGGGTTGATCTGTAGTGCCTGCCAGGGGTACAGGTGTGGAAAGAGGAGATGTGGTTGTACGTCTCATCACGGAGTTAGATGGTCTCTCACCACTGCAGCTCTAGGATGTGGTGGCTCCCATTTCCCTTTTATCCCTCCATAGTGGTTCACTTGGAAATCCACGGATCCTTTACAGATGCTACTTTACCCACAGTAAGCCTGAGACTGACAGCTGGGGCTCACTGTGCTCAGGAAGGCCCCGGCTTGCCCTGTGGTTCCACCCAGCCACTTGGGGGAACTGCTGTGGAAGCCATTTTCAGAGGAAGTGAGTTCAGGCGCTCCCCAGCAAACACACTGCCTGAGAGGGCAAGACAGCCTTCCCCCATGCCTGATCCTGTTCACATGCGACCTCAAACTGTCACACAGTGGGTGTCACCCCCACCGCTCGAGGACAGGATGAGAGATGGACAGGGGTCGGCGAGTTTCATTTGTATGGCGTTCTGGGAAGATTTAGACTAAAATCTTTAATCCGCTCGGTCTGTGGGAGGAACAGGAGCCTGGAGCCATTGTGTCAGAATGTCCGGGGCAGAAGAAGCATTGCAAAATCTTTCTAGACATGTATGCTGTTCATTTCAGTGGTGGCTTGGGGGAGGAAGTGGTGACTGGGCACCAGAGCGAAGCCAGACTGGACACTTTCCACTCCAGCATCTAAAAATAAAACCTACCATGATACCTCTCTGTTCACCTCCTCCTGGCATCCCTGTGTTTGGAGAACTTTTAGATTTTAAGGCATTGAGAAAGACTGCAAAAATGAGAGGCTTTTCAGAATCAGCTGGGCCTCTGTGCACAGGATCTCCAGGCTGCTGGGCCCTGGGAGCTGGGGCTGTTTGCCGTCCTCTGGGTTCAGGTGCTGGTAACTGAAGAGGGTGTGTGTCCCCTTGCTGCCAGCCATCTTCTTGTGTCCTATGTCTGGTCCCTGAGGGGCGTTTCCTGTTCTCTGCAGCCACCCAGGGATGGTGTGGTGTTAAGAACCCTTTAGAGTTGGGGAAACTGAGGCTCAGAATGTTGTGCCTTCTCTTGGGGATTTCAGCCGGCAGTGGTGGAGTTGGGATTTGAGTACAGGTCTGTCTGTCTCAAAAGCCTGTGGCCTCTGGTTTTCTGCCGAACGGCCTCCTCTGCATGTTTATTGGCTCTCCATTTACTAAATGCTTCCATTCCTCTTATTATCTGGACTTAGGCTGCTATCTAAAAAAAAAGGATGTTGGGGCCAAGAATCAGGACTCAAGACTGCAAAACGCTGGTAACTGGAGGGAGGTCGCTTGGTCATGGGAGTTGTTTCTCTTCCTGTTATTTAATGGCAACAGTAACAGTCCTTTTATTGAGGACTCCAGTGTACCAGGCATTGTGGGTTTACTTTAAGGAAGCATTTGTGTGTGCCCTTCCCGAGGTGGGTGTGGGGGCATATTTAAGAAAGTAGATTTTGCAGATCTGTGTCCTCTTGTGCCTGTGCCTAAGGCTGAGGAACTCAGGAGCCCTCCTTCCCTGCTACCCCTGTGCCTGTTTAGCTCGTTCCTTCTCCCATCTCTGCAGAAGAGTGTGCACTCTGTGAGGTGCAGGGCTGCCTGGGGTCAGGTTCCTGCCTGTGTGACCTTGGGCCAGTTGCCTAACAACGCAGTGTCTTTCTGCTCATCTGTAAAATGGGGATAATCGTGGTGCTGGTCCCTTGGCACCGTTGTGAGAACTGAGTTAATTTGGGTGAAGTAATTGGCACTGGGCCTGGCACACTGGAAGCTGGCTGTCTGCAGGAGAACTGTACACTCTATCCACAGGCAGACCTGACCGAGGTGTGAGACCTCAGGGCATAAAACCCTCCCAGTAGTCAAGTACAGTGAACAGTCATTGTCATCCTGGGGCCAGGGAGGTATTTCCAGTTCCTTGCTTGCAGCAAAATTCAAAGAGGACCTGATGGTGTCCTCAGCTGATAGCACATTAAGAATAACTTCTGTTTTGGGTGGCTGAGGTGGGTGGATTGCTTGAGCTCAGGAGTTTGAGACCCACCTGAGCAACATGGCAAAACCTCGTCTGAGGGCTCCCCACCAACCACAAATGCAAAAAATTAGTCGGGTGTGGTGGTGTATGCCTGTCATCCCAGCTGCTTGGGGGCTGAGGTGGGAGGATCACTTGAATCCAGGAGGTCGAGGCTGCAGTGAACTGAGATCATGCCACTGCACTTCAGGCTGGGTGACAAAGTAAGACATTGTCTCAAAAAAAAAAAAAAAAGAATGATTTTTGATAACAGATTACTAGATTAGTGTAATTCTTGACATATAATTATAAAGGAATCCAAAGAATTTGCTATGGTAAATCTCTTTCCATTCCATTTTTTACATTTGAGTAAGTGGTTTCTGCCCTCATATCTGTAAAAATTAGAAAATGGAGATGAAATTGATAAATGCTGTTTGGTTCTAGCAATAGGCAATATTCATCTGAGCATTCATGAAATAATTTTTCAAAAAATTCCCATTCTTTGTAGAGATGTATTTTTAATAAGATTTATTTATTAAAATTTATTTATTTATTTATTTATTTATTTATTTATTTATTTAGAGATGGAGTCTCACTCTTGTTGCCCAGGCTGGAGTGCAGAGGCATGATCTTGGCCCACTGCAACCTCTGCCTCCCAGGTTCAAGCGATTCTCCTGCCTCAGCCTCCCAAGTAGCTGAGGTTACAGGCACCTGCCACCACGCCCAGCTAATTTGTTTGTTTGTTTGTTTGTTTGTTTGTTTGGTAGAGATGGGGTTTCACCATGTTGACCAGGCTAGTCTTGAACTACTGACCTCAGGTGATCCGCCTACCTCAGCCTCCCAAAGTGCTGGGATTACAGGCGTGAACCACTGCGCCTGGCCTAATAAGGTTTATTTTTAAAGGTTATTTCTTATACAGTTTTGCAATATCTTTCTGTCTTATTGACCAATTGTATACTTATAGTAATTATTAGAAAAATGCGGTCCAGGAGAACACTTTTGACAGAACTTTATGGTCACAGGAAGTTAAAAAAAAATTAAAACATTGATTTTTGCATTTTTTGGCCCTGTAGTATAATAGGATAATCAGTATAAAGCTTTCAAGCATAAAATACACTGTGATGTATAAACATCTCTGAGGGAGATCAGAGTTTGTGGAGGAAAAAGGAACACTGTTAAATTTCCAACAGTTAAAGAAGAGCTTGATTATGTAATTTAAAAATGGATGATGGTGAATCTCAAATCACCATGGTATTTAGATACCATTGGATCCATTTAAAAGAGAAACATTAACAGTTTTATTTTAAAATGTTAATATTTACAGTATGTTGGAAATCACATCCTCTACAAGTATTTAGACTTATGAGAAATTTTTCATATCAACTTAAAAATGTGCAAATAGATATGTGGTTTTTTTTTGTTTGTTTTTGTTTTTTTTTTTTTTGAGACGGAGTCTCGCTCTGCCGCCCAGGCTGGAGTGCAGTGGCCGGGTCTCAGCTCACTGCAAGCTCCGCCTCCTGGGTTACGCCATTCTCCTGCCTCAGCCTCCCAAGCAGCTGGGACTACAGGCGCCCGCCATGTCGCCCGGCTAGTTTTTTGTATTTTTTAGTAGAGACGGGGTTTCACCATGTTAGCCAGGATGGTCTCGATCTCCTGACCTCGTGATCCGCCCGTCTCGGCCTCCCAAAGTGCTGGGATTACAGGCTTGAGCCACCGCGCCCGGCCGGCGATATGTGGTTTTAAACGTTTATTTTGTGGGGGTTTGGTTTGAAGGCCACTGCTTCAGAACATTACTCTATTTACTTCTCAGAACCAGGCCTGAGGCACGTACCTCCTCAGAGAGGCATAGCACCAGGCTTTGCTCTCAGGCCGTCCAGAGGCCCTGATGGGGCTGGGCTGGACTGGCCTGACTCTGGGGCCTGTGCGTCCCCTGAGATCCGGAACCGCTCGCCGAGACTTGCTTGGCAGTGGACTTGTCTGCAGACCTGGTCTGTTAGGCCACGTGATGATGATCATGAAAGACACAGCGCTATCTGCTCAGGGCTGCTCAGGCAGGAGAGGAAGTTGCAGGGGAGCCAGGACCCAGGCCGCTCAGAAGGAGAGGTTGTCCTGCTTTGTGTTGAGAGCAGGGAGTTGGGCTATGGGACAAGGGGAGAATATAGTAAGGGTTGTGGGACCAGATGCCCTCCACCTCCTGTCCTGAGAGGCTACTTGTCGTGACAGTGATGGTGGCAAGTGCCTGTTTCCTCAGCCCCCTGCTCTGTGGTATGGTAATGGGAATGCTGGATGCACGGGCCACCCTGACTCCACCGTTTCAGTGTTGAGTTGGTTTCACTGAGTGCTGAGCTGAGGGCCCCTTATAGCCAGGCTGTGCAGATGGGACACAGTAGCATGAAACAGTTTCCCAGACACCTGCTGTGGATAGGCCCCAGGTGCTAGGGGCACACACAGGCCCAAGCCAGGCCCCTTCAACTCTCTGTGATGTCTGTGGACAGTGACCAAGGTGGGCAGGGACACCAGACAGGCACAGAGGAGGGTCCTCACGCAGCCTGGTAAGTCAGGAAGGCTCCCTGGAAGAAGAGTCTGGTTAGTGGCAATGAGCTCATCTACCCAATAGATCGTATCTGAGATGCAAGGCCTGACGGGGCTCGACCCACTCCCTAGGTCCTTGTGCTTCCTTCTAAAACACCTAGTTACTAAAATGACCAAGTGCCAAGCACAGCACTATGATTGCTTCCCCTGTACACAGTGAGCCTGTGTTGGAGAAAATATCCCGTGGATCGTCTGTGGTCTGGGGAGTGGGGCTGGGGCTCTCCTGTGGGCTGGGCAGAAGCCTGCATCAGTCTTGCTGGGTGCTGTCACCTCGGGGCATCTTCCACTCTAATCCAATCTGTGGGGAAGGCTCAGGAGGAGCAGTCTCCCATCCAGGGACTCACTGCCTCTTTCTGGAACAGTCCTGAATTTGGTGGAGGAAGACCCTGAAAGAAAGACCTACCTGCTGCCGGGCCCCCTCCAGCCTGGCCATTCTTAGGAAAGTATGTTTTGCAGCCTGACCCCTGCCCTGGCCTGTTCTCCGGGCTGCCTTTCCCCAGTTATTATAAAAGATCAGGGGAGAAGGTGACTGTTGGTATGAGAGGGCTCGGGGTTTGACTTGAAAATGCAAATGAGCAAGCTGTAAGCGTGAGAAGTATAGTAACTGGTTATAGATTCACTGTCCTCCATCCAAATGCCTTGAGAATTCAGACACTATGAAACCCAGTCTCTGGTGCAGTGGCTGTTTCTCAAGCAGACAAGGAAGAAAGTAAGTTCCCCCAGCTTGCAAATGAGTGAACGGTGGGCATACACCTTTCTGTCCGTGTTTTCTCCGCAGCTGGTGCTGGCTGGCATGCTGGTGACCTTTGTGTATGTATTTTTACCCCTTCCTGCACCAGACTTTCTGGGGAGGAGGTTGGGTAGGTGACCATCAAACCACCAAGAAAAGGCAAGTCTGAGAAAGAGACACTAAGACCCCAAGGGAAGGTCCATGTGCCTGGGGCCGAGGCAGAACTGGGTGCTGGGCCTCTGGAGGCGAAGGAACCATGGGGATGCCCACTGGCAGGGAAATCATGGGGATGCCCAAGCCCAGGGGCAGGGCAGGCCTGTCTGAGCTGTGGGGGAGCGGTGGGGATGGAGGGTTGGGCATGTAGGAGGAGTGGGCCATCAGAGGATGGTTTATTCCTGACATGGAATAAACCAGGCATAGGGGCTGGCAGGAGGCGAGGTGTTAGAACGGCCTTACAGACAGGGAGCACGGCGGGGGCCCACACACAGAGAGCAGCTGGGGAAGGGGGTCCTTTGGCTGAAAATAGCTTGGAAAGGTCGCAGCCCCAGGCTTGAGGGGACTAGTGCGAGACCAGGCTGGAGAGAGTAGCGATGCCAGGTGAGTTGTTCATGGGGTGCTGTGTCGGGGGCATGGAGGGGCTTCTGCAGGCGAAAGCTGGGTGCTCCAACTGGAGGCTATGGGGGAACAGCTGTGGGGAGGGTACATGGAGGGTGGTTAGACAGGGCTACACTGGAAAGCCAGAGAGCAGAGTTTTCTGAGAGACACTGTGGCTGCAGCCTAGTGAGGGGTGATGTGCTCTTCTGGGGCTCCTGCAGTGACAGAGGGCAGCAGGAGACAGATGGCAGGGTGTGGTACCTGGGTAGATGTGGGAGGTGAGAGGGGAGGATCAGTCCCCAGACTCCTCCCTTGTTTCTGGCCGGAGTACCTGGGCATGGGGGTGCAGGAGGAACAGCCGCCAGGGAGGGAAAGCCCATGCCAGCACTGGCGCTTTCTGATAGGTGTGCTGAGCACAGGCAGCAGAGGCTTGTGTCAGTAGCTGCTCTCTGAATTCAGAGCCAGAGGGGACTCATGTGGTTACATAGTATGCATCTCCAGAAGGATTATAGGTGCTAAATTCTCCATCTCAACATTAAAAATGTACTTGTTATTTAGGTTATATTTTCACATGGTACCAACATTTTTTTAAAAGTTATGCAGAACACAGTGTCAAATGGTCAATCCACAGCAGGGTTCCCTCTGCCACCCATACTCTCCAGCGTACCCCAGCTGCTGGCCCCGGTGCTCTTGATGGATTTTATTTCCAGGTCACTGGGGCATAGGTAGGGGTGGACACCCGTGAACATTCTTCCTTCTGTCAGTTTTCTCTGCTGTGTGCTCAGGAGCCAAGCATAAGAGGCTTTGGGAATAACGATTGCTGTGGCCTTTATTGGAAGGTTCTAACATCTTTGGAGCTGGGACAGCCCATGGCATCATGCGGTCCACCCCTATCTTGGGCAGTGGCTTTCTGAAATTCACGTGAGCCTGACTCTGACCTCTCCCCAGACCCCAGCACCTCCAAGGAGGACCGCCATGGGCTTGGGGGGCTGGCTCTGCACACAGTGTTTCCATGTGGTCATTTGAGGCAAGTAATGGACACAGATTGCTCTTGGCTATGCCTCACCTCCCTGTGGGATCCAGAGACCCGGGTTTGAGTTTCTGAGCCTGTTTCCTGGCTGTGGATCTTTTTCTTCCTCTTATTTTTTTTTTTTTTTGAGGCGGAGTCTCGCTCTGTCGCCCGGGCTGGAGTGCAGTGGCCGATCTCAGCTCACTGCAAGCTCCGCCTCCCGGGTTCACGCCATTCTCCTGCCTCAGCCTCCCGAGTAGCTGGACTACAGGCGCCCGCCACTTCGCCCGGCTAGTTTTTGTATTTTTAGTAGAGATGGGGTTTCACCGTGTTAGCCAGGATGGTCTCGATCTCCTGACCTCGTGATCCGCCCGTCTCGGCCTCCCAAAGTGCTGGGATTACAGGCTTGAGCCACCGCGCCCGGCTTTTCTTCCTCTTTAAAGGGATGACAGCGCATAGGATTGAAGACACCTAAGAGATGCTGAAGGAATATTAACTGATTTTTACTCGTCTGTTGTTGTGAACAGTGGTGGCATTTGAGTGGGGAAAATACAGCTACAGATGAAACTGGGCCGCTGAGAAAGATACGTTGTTTCCGGGTGGAGAATATAGTTGTTTTTTTTTTTGTTGCCTCCCCTCTGTATCACTTCTGGGTTTCTAACTATTGTGGATTCCAGCTTACTCATTCATTTTTTAAAAGATAGATTTTATGGTTTTTTTTTTTTTAATTTGAAATGAGGTATTTTTCTTTTTTTCCCCTAAACATTGAAAATTATTTTCATTCTCTGACATTTACTGTTTGCTTAGGCTATGTGTAGATAACAAATAATACAAACTTAGGTGAAAGCATGATCCCCATAGTGTTTTTTAATAATGATGATACGTGAGGTGGGGGGGGAAGGGTTATATAAATCAGGGTCTGCTCATAGCAGTTCTGCAATGTGACCATTAAAAAAAAAAATCACATTTGGGAAGACAGTGTGGGGAAATGCTGGTGAGTTGCTTTGAGTACTGTCAACATAGCCTGCTGTGAGTGAGTGAGCTCCCAGCTTGTCCCCTGGGGTTAGAGCACATTTTGCTCTGGCTGGTGGTTTCATTTCTTTTTTTTTTTTTTTTTTTTTTTTTTTTTTTTTTTGAGACGGAGTCTCGCTCTGTCACCCAGGCTGGAGCCTGGAGCGCAGTGGCCGGATCTCAGCTCACTACAAGCTCCGCCTCCCGGGTTCACGCCATTCTCCTGCCTCAGCCTCCCGAGTAGCTGGGACTACAGGCGCCGCCACCTCGCCCGGCTAGTTTTTTGTATTTTTAGTAGAGTCGGGGTTTCACCTGTTAGCCAGGATGGTCTCGATCTCCTGACCTCGTGATCCACCCGTCTCAGCCTCCCAAAGTGCTGGGATTACAGGCTTGAGCCACCGCGCCCAGCCTGGTGGTTTCATTTCTATCCGTTTTATTTTGGTTCCTGAGCTTTTTAGGTGTGCTGTTAGAAATAGAAGCTGTCATCGTGTTGCAGTCCTGCGTGGCTTCCGAAGGCTGTGGCGTTCAGTTCTGGGGCGTTTCTTTCCCCAGCCTTTGATGCACCGAGTCAACTTGAGCAAATCCTTTAAAAAAAAAAAAGTTCCCACAAACCATGTCAAGACAACAGAGCTCTGCCAGGGCAGGTGGGGCTCTCTGTGCTCCAGGGTGCCTGGGTGCCTTTTTGCAGGCTGGCTTCCAGAACCCCAGGCCTTCCTCACCACACCATGCAGGGTTGGGACTGGATCTCCCTGGTACTTTCCACCCTTGCTTGGCCGTCAAATGTCAAGAATTCCATGGCCTCAGTGCAGCGTGCCAGATAAGCATTTTACGTAAAAGCAAAGAAAAGAGATGGAATGAAGAACACAGGGGAAAGAGGAAGGGATGGAATGGGGGTTAGAAAGGGCCAGAAGCAAGACTCTGCTCTTAAAGTAGCTGACTGTCCTGGCATTCTGGGGTGAAGGTATCCATAGCATTGCTACTCAGAGTGTGATTCTAGGGAATCTGGGCGCAGATGGAGAAACTTGGACACAAACACTGGACTCCTCAGCAGTCAGTTCTCGTTTGGCCTGGTGCAGGGCCGAGACTCTGAGGAGGAGGCTGTTGACCTGAGGGCCCTGGACCGTGCTCCATGCCCAGCCAGAAGCAGCACCATCGTAGTCAAAGCCAGGAATGGAGATGCATTGCTTCAGGTCAGTTCTAAAGACCAGGAAGCGTCCCTGAGTATTTCGGTTCATTAAGGAGCTGGCATCTCCCTCTTCAGCCCCTTCCCTGCTCTCATATTTCTATTCATGCTTTTAGAACTGCTAACTGTCGGCCGGGCACAATGGCTCACGCCTGTAATCCTAGCGCTATGGGAGGCCGAGGCAGGCGGAACACAAGGTCAGGAGATCGAGACCATCCTGGCTAACACGGTGAAACCCTGTCTGTACTAAAAATACAAAAAATTAGCTGGGCATGGTGGCGGGCGCCTGTAGTCTCAGCTACTCGGGAGGCTGAGGCAGGAGAATGGCGTGGACCCAGGAGGCGGAGCTTGCAGTGAGCTGAGATTGTGCCACTGTACTCCAGCCTAGGCAACAGAGCAAGACTCTGTCTCAAAAAAAAAAAAAAACTGCTAAATGTCACCTTGGCAGTGACACCTCCCCTGCTTTCCCAGCAGACGCCTCTGCCCTGCTCTACACACACACACACACACACACACACATGCGCACACATGCACACACACTAAGCTGAGCCCCCTGTTAGTGTGTCCTCCTGAGGCTGGGACTTGCTGGTCTCCGAGGAGTGCATGGTCTGGCCCTGATGTGTGCTGTGTCTACTGGGAGAGTGAATTAAAGACTGAGCTGTTGTGCTACACAGGATGTGGCAGGCCTTTGAGGGTCTGTGTTTGCTAAAAATAATTCTAGATTATTCTTTTGCTCATTAAGTAATATGTACTTGTGGAAATCTTGGGAAGTCAAGATAGGCTTACAAATGAGAACCCAGAGATAATCATTAAAGCAATTTTTACATAAAATATGCTCTTTTTTCTATATGATATGCATTCAGGTTGGGTTTTTCTGTGCCCCTCGTCGGGGGAATGGTTGAGCATTTGCCTGTGCCATTTAAACACCTTGGAAATTGCTGTTAGAGTGGCTGCACCAGCTTCCCACCAACCCTATGTCCCAGCATCTGAACCATTTCTCTGCTCCAGAGTCTCACGTTCTAGGTTGTTTCTGGTTTGCTGTTACTAACAGTGCTGCCCTGGGTGTCTCTGTACCTAAATCTTTGGGGACCTAAGTCACATCTCAGGCTGTTTCATTGGGTTGCGGTCTAGAAGTGACTTCATGGAGTTTAGGGCATTGAGATCTTACAGGGTGGTGCCGCCAAATGGCTTGTAGCCTGTTTGTATCTCTTTGCAGTCCCACTGGCAGTGCATACAAGGATATATCTCAGGCCAGTGATTTGGTTGTTTACCATGGTGTCTCCCATGCCTGGCTCTGTGCAAGAAGTGGGAGGCTGGGGGACCAGGGCTTTACAAGGCAGCGTCAGACTGCAGCCAGTACTTCTATAAGGACGGAGGTGTGGCCACCAGTCCTGTACACTGCCTTGTGAATAAAAGGCCAACTCCGATTGAGCACACACTTTGTGCCAGCCTTGGTTGTATTTACATATATTAATTTGTGTGTTCCTTATAATTTATTGTTAGGCATTTACTATTGTCATCACCTGTTATGAACAAGGAAACGAAAACAAAGAAAGATGAAGTAGCTTGCCCAAAGTTGCATGCTTATTAAGTGCAGGAGCTGGGATAGGAACCCAGGCAGTGGGGTTCTAGAGGGCTTATTATTTTTAAAGCTTTCTGTTATGGAAAAAGCCATACAGTATACCAGAGTAGAGCCTTAGTCAGTGTGTGTCAGCAGGACCCCCTTTCTCTGTTGTGCCATTCTGGCCTCGAAACTTGAGACCAGCTCCTTGCTAAGATGGCTGCTGTCCTCAGAAGGAGCTGTTTGTGATTATTTACTGGTGCCACCTCCACCACCTTCACTGTCATCATCCGTGGCCCAAGGAAATGTGAGTCTGAATGAGGTATGTTGTGTATTTAAAGGATGCGATGGGCAGATGAGCCAAAATGAAAGGATCTCTTCTGTTTGATTTATTATCATGAGTAAAAAAGTCAGAAATGTCTGTCGCATAAGTTATGTCTGTTTGGTTTGGCTAAAGCAGGGCTGACCAGGGATGATTCTCCTGCTGTGAGTGAGTGAGCTCCCAGCTTGCCCCCTGGGGTTAGAGCACATTTTGCTCTGGCTGGGGTGCATTTGGGGGCATGGGCTGATTTACGTTTTCCTTCTTTCTGGATCTCCCTGGGTCTAGCCATGATGGGGTGAAGGCCTCACCCCCGGGGAGCGCCAACCCCTGATCCTAGCCCCATGACCCCCTCCCATGCTAGCTCATTATTGGCAGGGGAGGTCCCAGGGATTCCCCGCACACGCATCATGGCTTTTCCAAAAGCTGTGTAAATCCAGAGTTGTCACTTGGCTCTGTCTCCTTCCGCTTGATCCACCCCCAGCTCAAGAACTCCCCTGGGAAGCACAGTGGCTCCCGTCTTTGCCTCAGGTTCTCTGATGTTCTGCACAAATGGTGGGCAGAGACAGCCCTTTCAGGGACCTGGTTGCCCTGGGGTCTAGTTCTCCTTCCACAGGCCTGTTTTCCAGCTCGACTGTCAATCTGAGTCTTTCTCTTTTTGAGCTTCATGCAATGGCTTTAGAGTATACCCTATAAGGAGATCCCGGCTTGCTGGTGCCCGGCCCTGCAGCTGTGTCCCAGAAACTTGGCGGTGGTGCGTGCGGCTCACTCAGCACTTCTACAGAAGCTGCCTGGGGAGGTTCCCAGGGTTCCGATGGGAATGGGATACTGAGGTCTGAGAGGGGGCTTTGATCAGGTGTCCTGGGGGAACATTTAGAGCTGGATTCTCTGCAGGAAGGCCACCAGCAGCCAGCCGTGATGGCCTGTGCCTATAGTCCCAACACTTTGAGAGGCCAAAGCAGGAGATTTGCTTGAAGCCTAAAGTTCAAGACCAGCCTGGGCAACATAGTGAGACCCCATCTCTACAAAAATTTTAATTTTTCTTTTCTTTTCTTTTTTTTTTGAGACGGAGTCTTGCTCTGTTGCCCAGGCTGGAGTACAGTGGCGCGATCTCGGCTCACTGCAAGCTCCGCCTCCCGGATTCATACCATTCTCCTGCCTCAGCCTCCTGAGTAGCTGGGATTACAGGCGCCCACCACCAGACCCAGCTAATTTTTTGTATTTTTGGTAGAGACGGGGTTTCACCATGTTAGCCAGGATGGTCTCAATTTCCTGACCTCGTGATCCACCCGCCTCAGCCTCCCAAAGTGCTGGGATTACAGGCATAAGCCACTGTGCCCGGCCAATTTTTTTTTTTAAAAGGTCACCAGCCCTGATGTCTGGGCAGTAAGCACCTAGTAGGATTGCTTCAGAGCTCTAGAATGCGCACATAAAAGTTCCAAAGTGCATTTGGTCTCTGGGCTGGGCTTCTTTGAGCAGCCCAGCCAGCAGCAGTGAGAACTCCTATATGTGCCTTGCCTACTGGGTGCCAGGGTTAGTGCCCCACTTGCCAGGTGAGAGGACTGAGGCTCACACAGGTGGGCTTGTCACTGCCTAGCATGTAAGCTATGGAGCTGGGATTGGATTCCAGGGGTGTGATGGCATAGCCAGTGCCTCTTCTGCTCTGAAGCCTGCCTGCCTGGTGAGAGTCCAGTGGCCCCGCCCTAGTTCCAGCTCCATCCCTCCATAGCTGTGCAGCCCTGGGCAGCGGCACAACTACCGCTGAGGCCCGTCTACCAGATGGTGACGAGATGGGTGATTGAGATGAGGGGAGGGCAGGTGAGAAGGCCTTCTAAAACTCAGGTCCTCTTAGGGGAGGCGTGGGTAGCCTGAGGTCAGGGACAGGGCTTAGTGTGCTGTGTGGGGCTGTGGGGAGTGGGAAGCTCACTGGTTTTCTTGCTCCTGAGATGACTCGAGGGGTCTTGTGAAGCTCACACCCCTGTCTCACTGGGCAGGAGTTTGGCCTCCACTGTGTGTCTCTGCCATCTCAGGTGGGTGGGGGATCAGGGGGTCCCTGGGCAGGAGGGTGTGGGTTTCCTGGCTTGGAGGCAGACCTTGGCTCACTCCCTTCCCTGCCCAGGCAGTCTTTTTGCTGCAGGCCCTGCCAAGTAGAAATAAGTTATTTACAGTGTTTTGACAGGATCATCGGCAGCCGGGATGGGCAAGGATGCCTTTGGGACTGAGCTAATGGCCAAGGAGTGGGGCTTGGAGAAGGGTCTGGCGTGGGAGAGAGATGGGAGATGGGGGTGGGGTGGGGGCCTATATTACTGAACTTGATAAATCTTGATAAATGCCAGGCCCGACCCTCCCTTAAGCCAGGGCTCTGGGGCCTGGCGAGGGTAGGACTTGATGAGTTTGCCTGTCGACCGAATATTCCGCCTGATTGCTCAGGACCCTCACTTATTTTGCCGTCTGAGCCTTGAGTGCCTTCCTTTGTCCAGCAGGGACAAGGACCCCTGCCCACCGAGTAGATCTTCTTGGGGAGAAGATGAAACGCCTTGGTGTGTGATAGGCCAGGCCCTGGCCTTGACCGTGAGCCAGGCAGCCCCTCACACTGGGCCACCATTGACCTGTTTTACGACTTCAAATAGCATAGACCTGCTGCGGGACCAGGGCCTCCCGCTAGTGCCTGACCTCTGTCCTGCACCATTTTCTGACCCTCTAGAAGCGGGTTTGGAAGTGTCTTTCAGGAAGGTCTGGAGAGCCTCCTGTGTAGCTTATGGGAACAAAATATGTTTCCCCCAGCCCAAGGATAACCAGCACACTAAAATGTGAATAAAATGTGACTTTATTCATGTCCTTTGAACATAAAAATGGCACATACATTGATGCATTTAAAAAAAGTTTTTTTTTTAATTAAACTTTTTTTAGAGATGAGATTTTGCTCTGTCACTCAGGGTGGAGTGTAGTGGTGCGATCATAGCTTACTGCAGCTTTGAACTCCTGGGCTCAAACAGTCCTCCCACCTCAGCCTTCCGAGTAGCTGGGACCACAGGTGTGCACCACCATGCCCAGCTTTGATGCATTTTTTTTTTTTTTTTTGAGATGGAGTCTGGCTCTGTCACTCAGGCTGGATTGCAATGGCTCGATCTTGGCTCACTGCAACCTCCGCCTCCCAGGTTCAAGCGATTTTCTTGTCTCAGACTCCAGAGTAGCTGGGATTATAGGCACGCGCCACCATGCCTGGCTAATTTTTATATTTTTAGTAGAGATGGGGTGTCACCATGTTAACCAGGGTGGTCTTGAACTCCTGACCTCAAGTGATCTGCCCGCCTCGGCCTCTAAAAATGTTGGGATTACAGGAATGAGCCACCAGCCTTGACATAGTTGTAAAGAGAGTTGTGGTTCTGTTGTAATCTGTCCCCACAAACACACTTAGCATTCTCTTAGTGCTTCCCCCTTTGTTAAATGTCTACTTAGGCTTGCTTTTTAAATGACTGCATAATATTATCTGATTGTAACTGAAGTTCTTTGAGTCCCTTGGTTGATGCTGGCCACCGTTCTGGTCTCTCACCTTTATAAATAGTATTGTGATAAACATCCACTTTTGATATTGTCGGGGCAAGCCTGTGATGATTATTTCTTTGGGTTACAGAAGTAAGTTGTATATATTGTTTTTATAGTCTGTAGGAGGAATACATACTTCTTGGTGAAATAAACAAACCCATACATTTTGGGGAATTACAGAAAGTGAAGGTCTTGTGGGAGTTTGTGCTTCCAGATTTAAATGCTGTGTTATCTCCTGTGCACCAGGCACGCATACAGCACTCACTTCTCTCTCATGTACCCTCCCTCCCCTCCTTTCTCACTCCTGCCTCAGACCCCCTCTCTCTGCCCATGGGGCTGGGGGCCATGGCCTAGCTGCAGCTGTGCCCATGGCCTTTTCCCCTTGTGATTGTTCCTCACCTAGGGAAAGGGGCAAGGAGTGCTGGGCTCTGGAGGAGGTGGGTAGTCTCTGGGTGGCCTCTGGTCCTGCTTTTTCCCAGCACTGAGAGTGCTTCAGCCTCCTTGCCTGGGAAAAGGGGTTGTCATAGCACCAACCTCTAAGGTTAAGAAGAGTAATTGAGATACAGCGTTAAAGTACTTATCACACAGCCTGGCCCCAGTTCTGTGTTGAGGAATCTGCAGCTAGTAGTGGAGGGTTAGGAGTCGTTTGGGGACTTGCAGTCTGGAAAGTTAATTTCTGAAGAGTATCAAACAGCAGCTTGCAAGTTAAATTGTCTTTTGGAGTGATCCCTCCAGTGGTTCCTTAGTGGTCTGGAGCCAGTCCAGATTTGGAGTGGGACTTTTGGTGTGGGTATGGGTCACTGTCCCAGGGAACCCCGGCTGTCTGACCTTGAACCAAAATCCTTGTCATTGTGGAGCCTGTGTCCTCCTCTGCCTTGGACATTTTTACTTTTATCTTCCTAGTTCTCAGAATAGCTCTGTGAGACGGGATCTATTTATTATTCTCCTCATTTTGCAGATGAGGAAACTGAGGCTCAGATTTGTCACTTGCTTCTGTGACATTTCTAAAGTCACAGAGCTCCAAGCACCAATCACTGTGGGTCTTTGAACTCAGATCTGCTGTTTCCTATGGTCTAGGCTCTTTCTACTCTGACCCTTCCAACCCCTGCCCCTGCCCCAGTGCTAACCAGACCTCTCTGGTTCCTCATAAAAACCTCATGTGGCCTTCCTGAATTTTCCAAGGTTACCACACAATCAGTACCCCAATACTTTGTAAGCATGGGCCTTTTGCAGCAGAGCAGGGTCCTCTCCATTTCTGAGCTTGTGTCACTGTCCCCATGCTGACGCTCACCTTTTCCAGACTGTGTCTCCTCAGCCTGGCCTCTCTCCTGGTGAGGGTCCATGCCTGGCCCATGTGGCCTGATGGTTCTGCGCTCATCTCTCTGGCTCAAGTTTGCTCCCTGTCTTCTGACCCTGTATGTGTGGTGACCCAGAACATGTTCCTCTTCATGTCAGCCGGGGAGCTGGCAGGAAGCAGAGCTCACCCTCAGTGGTTCAAAGAGAGCCTTGAAAGCAGGGGCTGTTTGTTGAGCTATGGACAGGGTTAAGGGAGCAGCGGGGGCTGGTGAGGCACCCAGAGCCTGGCAGCAGAGAGGAGCTGCTCCTGCTCCTTGGGCTGCAGGTAAGGTGAAGAAAGTGTCACAGAAGCTCTGTGATGGCAGTCATAGCAAGCCACAGCCACTGCCCAGGCATGTCACTGAAGCAGGGAGAGAGAGGGGACTAAATACCCTGCCCCTCCCTCCTCCTGCCCTCTGGTCTCCTGCTAGTGAGCCCTTTTGGCCAAGTGCAACTGGAAGCCCTGGATCTTGAATGCTGCGTTCTATGGCAGTCAGCCTCCCAGGCTCAGAGCTGGGCAGCGTGGATGGGGGTGAGCAGGGAGTGACCAGCACCCCCCACCCCTGCCTCACAACCCGCACCCCCTCCACCTCTGCCTCGTGACCCGCATCCCCTCCACCCTTGCCTCAGGACCTGCACCCCTTCCACCCCTGCCTCAGGACCCGCACCCCCTCCACCCTTGCCTCGGGACCTGCACCCCTTCCACCCCTGCCTCGGAACTCGCACCCCCTCCATCCCTGCCTCATGACCAGCACCCCTTCCACCCCTGCCTCAGGACCTGTACCCCCTCCACCCCTGCCTCGTGACCCGCATCGCCTCCACCCTTGCCTCGGGACCTGTACCCCCTCCACCCCTGCCTCAGGACCTGCACTCCCTCCACCCCTGCCTCTTGACCAGCACTCCCTCAAGCCCTGCCTCGAGACCTGCACTCCCTTCCACCCCTGCCTCGTGACCCGCACCCCCTCCACCCCTGCCTCGTGACCCGCACCCCCTCCACCCCTGTCTTGTGACCTGCACCCCCTCCACCCCTGCCTCATCGCCTGCACCCCCCCACCCCTGCCTCATGACCCGCACCCCTTCCACCCTTGCCTCGTGACCCGTACCCACTCCACTCCTGCCTCGTGACCCGCACCCCCTCCACCCCTGCCTCGAGACCCACACCCCTTCCACCCCTGCCTCGTGACCCATACCCCCTCTACCCCTGCCTTATGACCAGCGCCCGTCCCCGCCTTGTGACCTGCACCCCCTCCACCCCTGCCTCATGATCTGCACCCCCTCCACCCCTGCCTTGAGACCCACACCCCCTCCACCCCGCCTCGTGACCTGCACCCCCACCTCATGATCTGCGCCCCCTCCACCCCTGCCTCATGACCAGCACCTGTCCCCACCTTATGACCTGCACCCCCTCTACCCCTGCCTCATGATCTGCACCCCCTCCATCCTTGCCTCGAGACCTGCACCCCCTCCACCCCTGCCTCGTAACCAGCACCCCCTCCACCCCTGCCGCATGACCTGTACCCCCTCAGCCCCTGCCTTGTGACTAGCACCCCCTCCACCCCTGCCTTGTGACCAGCACCCCCTTCACCCCTGCCTCTTGACCTGTACCCCTTCTACCCCTGCCTCTTGACCAGCACCCCCTCCACCCTGCCTTGTGACCCGCACCCCCTCCACCCTGCCTCGTGACCCGCACCCCCTCCACCCTGCCTCCTGACCTGCACCCCCTCCACCCCTGCTCATGACCCTGTGGACCTCAAGGCAGAGCAGCAATGTGTCCCGTGTCCTCTGTGGGAGGAGACCCAGTTCTTTTGTCCGTACCCAGAGTCCAGCATGGCCACTCTGGCTTCGACCTTCCAGCCTGGCCCTCCCAGATGCCCTGTGGCCATCGTCTCATGGGCTCATTTCTATAATCAGTTTATGATTGATCCTTTGAGGGAGCTGATGGGCTTGCAGGGCCAGGGCCCTAACAGGGGCTCAGCCCTTCGTTCCTTCTGTTGCTTGGTGCTCACCCAGGCCCCAGTGGCAGGTCCCCTTCTGCCCTCTGGGGAGTCTAAGATGACCAAGTCTTTGACCTCTTCTGCGTCAGTAGCTCAGGGAGACAGACAAGTGTGGGGCCACCTGGGAAGATCGGGGCAGGGAGCTGGGGAGGGCTCTCGCTGAGCTGATGGGTTTCTCCCGCCTGTCAGTAGGTAGCCGCTTGAGAGACAGCTTGTGGTGACGGATGGGCCATGATCCTTTTTCTCTCCATCAAGGTGCCTGGCGCCACCAAGCATGGTGAGAATGACCAGGAGGGCGCCTGGTGGGTGAGCCCTGAGTCGTGAGGCCCCCATGGGAGAGCATGAAGCCATGGCTGCCTGTGCTGCAGGCCAGGGCCACAGGAGACTTGGTTTCCTGCTGGAGACTGGGTTCCCCACTGGCTCTGCCTCTCATCCCCACCTCTGCCTCTTATCCCCGCATGGCCTGGGCTGGCTCTGCTCCTTTCTCTGTCTGACAGCTGATAGGATCTCATGGGTCCCGTTTCACTTTCACCTTCTGTGAATCCCTGCTTTTTCAGAAAACTGGGCTAGAAAATCTCCCAGGTGTACTCACACATCTGTTTCCTTTCTTAGCCTTTCATCTTGAAGTCAGCTTGGTGAGGTTGCCCTGTTCATACTGCAGAATCCAGGGATCTGAGGCCTCCCGCCCTCTGGGCAGTGAGTATGAGTGAGCGAGTGTGTGTGAGTGAGTGAATGTGTGAGCGAGTGTGTGTGCCTGAGAATTTGTCAGTCTGCTTGAAGCAAGCAAGCTCTTTGGGTGCTGTTTCAGCAGGACAGATTTCCAGAGAGCCCAGCCAGCTCTCCATGTTGGACCTCACCTGGGTGCAGTGTTTCTGTGTATAGCAAATGCGCACGTGGCTGCCTGTGTATGCACCGTGGATTTGGAGTCTGGGTGATGGGTTTGCATGCTATCTCTGACGTTGACCAGCCTTGTGACCTTGGGGAGTCACCGTGCTCTGGGCAAGTCGCCTGTTGAGGCTCATAATCCTGACAGCATTATTCATCCTCGGCCTGCGGTCTCCTGGGTGGCATTTGGGAGCACCCGGAGGGTGAGCCAGGTGCTTTCTAAGCTGTAAAAGTGCCCGGTGATGTGAGCAGATACGTGATGTGCTCTCCCAGCAGCACCCAGTTTTGGAGGCTCAGGAAGCATTCCCAGCAGGGCCTGTTTTTAGCCTTGAAACATCATGCTTGAAAAATGCTCGCATGCAGTTTATTTAACTTTAAGTGGGGCAAATTCTGAAATGAGTTGTTTATTGTCCAAGTTGAATTTTTAATTTCTCATAAATTCCCCACAAATTGCTGTAGTACATCTTTATTTGTTGAATCTGTCAGAGTTGTTTATGGCACTGAAGCCTGGGCTCCCCCTGTTTGTGGGCTGTTGCCACGGCAACGCCAGGGTCGGAGGCTCTGGAGGAGGGGCACTGCTCCAAGGTGGTGTGGAACATTCTGGAATGGGCTGGCCATGTGAAGTAGAGCTGTGGCTGCTGCACTGAGACCCAGCCATGGGTGGGCTGAGCTACTTAAGACCCTGGTTCCTCTTTAACATTGCCATGCTCCTCTTGGTCCCTTTTCCCTTGGGGGTGCACTGCTGAGGTCTCCTAATTCTGCTTCCCTAAGCCCTTGCTGCTCCCAGTGTGGTCTGGGAACTAGTGGCAGCTGCACTGATGGGGTGCCCATGAAAAATGCAGATTCCCGGGCCCCCAGACCTGCTGAGTCAGTCTGCAGTTCACTAAGCTTGCAGGCGCTTTCTCAGCATGGGTAAGCTGCGGAAGCCCTCATGGCCACGCTGCCCTTGGGTGACCCCAGAGGCCTTGGCCTGGTGGTTCTTGGCCTTTGCCACCATCCTCCCCTGTGATCTTTCTGACTCCTTCCCGGACAGTTCCCTCTGCTTGGCCAGGCATGGGCTTTGCCCCTCAACCCTCCTGCACCCAGGCCACTCTCCTGCTTCGCACATACCAGTCTCTACTCACACTGTCCACCCCAGCCTTCTCTATCTGGGGAACTCTGGGCATCTTGGAAGAGGCAACTCTTGAGACACCTCCTCTGCGAAGTCCTCCCTCCTTTCCCCAGACCGGGTGAGGTTCAGCTTCACTGGAGCTCTCCTGTGGCCTAAACACCTCACCTGCCCTAGCCTCATCAGGCTGCCTGATTCACCTCCCTAGCTGTGAGCTCACGGGGTGCCCTGGCTGCTCCTCCCGTCTGCTGGGTGCTCAGACCCCAGCTAGTGCTCAGGAAGGTCTGTGGAGTCATTGCTACTCCAGTCAGCTGGCTTCACAAGGCTGAGACTTGAGGCTGGACTTCTCCCAAGAGCCTGTACGCTCTGCCTGGGGAATGGTAGGGACCGCTGGGCACCTTCAGTTTCTACCCGAGGCCTGACTGGCAGTTGGGGCTAGGACCGGATGAGGCTGGGTCCTTGGACTTTGGAAAGGCACTATGGGAGGGAGGCATAGGAGGGGACAGCTGAGAGGATTCCCGAGCTCATGCGCAGGGGAGTGCAGAAGTTCAGGTGGCCTTTGTATGTCCCTTGAGTATCTGCTCTGGGCCAGGCAGTTGCCAAGGCTCAGGAGAGTCCCAGTGAACAGACCCCAAATCCCTACCTTCATGGAGCACTTGTGTCTAGGTTGAGAGACTGAAAACAGAAATAAGTGTGGGTGGCAAGTGAGGTGGGGGAGAAGGACAGGAGAAAAATGAAGCAGAGTAAGGGGCTGAGGGTTGGTGTGGGATTTGGGAACATGGCTTGGCTAAAGCTGAGGAGATGCTGACCCTTTGACCCTGCAAACCCTCCCCTGCACATACCCAAGAGAAAGGAGGGCTGTGTCCACCAAAAGACACGTGTAGAATGAGTGTTCCCAGCAGCAGCATTCCTGATGGCCTCAAAGGGAGACAGCATGCATGCTCGCTGGCTGTAGAATGGGTACGTACGTGAACTGTGTTATCGTCGGGTCATGGAGTTGTATCGAATACAACAGTAAGAATCAACCACGAATGAGTCCCATAGGCATGAAACATGGCCAAAGATGCCAGGCGCAGAGGTGTATTCAATGTCTGATTCCCTTTACATGAAGATCTTCACCAGGCCAAGCTACTCTCTGGGGACCGGAGGCAGGCTAGCAGTCACCTTTGGGGACAGGGTGTCGGGTGGGAATGTGAGGAGCCTGTTGGTGTCTTGCAGCTGTCCTCAGTCTTCCTCTTGGGTGCCAGTTTGTGAATATTCAAGCTGTTCACTTATGGCATGTGCTTGCTTTCTTATCATGTTATGCTTCAGAGAAAGGCTTATAACAGAAAGAAACAAAAGGGGGAAAAAAGCCATGAGAGGCAGAGAGAGTGCTGTTTTCTGTAATATGTGCCCTTAGATTCTCTAGAACATTGGTTCTCAAGCCACTGTGCATATCAGGACATGGGCACTGCCCCTCCTGAAGCTCCCCTTGCCAGGAGGGGTGCATGCTCCAAGGATGGGCTGCCTGGTTAGAAGCCAGTAGCCCCAGTGGCATCTTTCTTGCTCTTCACTAGACTGGAGCCTCTCTGTAATCAAGGGAGTATGTGTCCTGCACCCCCAGCCCTGGCCCAGTGTCTAGTTAGAATAGACAGCATGTACAGATCGAAATTTTTTTTTTTGGTCCCAATGGTTTTAGCGTGTCTTCGGGAATATAGGCTCTGTTTCTGGGCATGGAGATACAGGGTTCCCTCGTGTACTTTAAGTCTAACCTCCAAGCCAGAGAGGTGGTACTGGCGGGAGATAAGATCACCCGTTGTCTGGATGCTGTTTTCCATGCAGCAGATGTCGGCTCCAGTTTCTGTCAACTAGTTTATTAAAACCTGCGTTTATTACTTGTTTGCCCTGTGCCAGACAGGGCTGTGTCTTAGTCCAGCCCCATAGTACCCTGTTTACAGATGAGGTCGAAGCAGCTACACATGGGTGACTGGCTCAGTTCACTCGCTAGAAGTGGGGACTCTGCCTCTAAGTGGGGTGAATCCCAGGCCAGCACTTGACCCAGTGACAGGGTGGAGGGGATGTGGGGAAGGAAGACGTTCAATCAGGGTTGGATGCATGAAGTGTGGGGTGGGCTGCAAGGAAGTACTTCTAAGCTTTTGCTGTTCGCTTTCTTCCCCCACCCATCTCTCCCTACTTTAGCTGTCAGTCTGACTTCCCTCTCTCTAGAACCTTCCTGGATGACTCCGCAACCCGGTGGTTTTACCTGCTGCTTCTGAAGCCTGGCTGTTCCGTCTACCTCCCAGGCATCAGCCCAGGTTCCAGAGACCACTGGAATCACTGTCACCTGGGAGACTGGTTTTTAATAGACTCTGTTTTAGAGCAGTTTTGGGTTCATAGCAAGATTGAGAGGAAGGTGCAGAGATTTCCCGTATCTGCCCTACCCTGACACACATGCAGCCCCCCTTACTGTCAACATCCCACACTATCCTGGAACATTTGCTACAATCAGTGAACCTCCCTGGATGCATCAGGATCACCCTAAGTCCCCCGTGTGCATAGGGCTCACTCTTGGTGTAGTACATTCTGTGGGTTTGGACAAATGCATGGTGACCTGCATCTACCATTACCGTCCCATACAGAGCAGCTTCACTGCCGTGGAAGTCATCTGCACCGCCTGTTCTTTTGAAAGCATTTCTAAAAAGAAGTGCTGATGAGGTGGTGTCAATTACATCCAGATCTCTGGGGGCAGCTCCTGAGCATTGGCTGTCATGAGGTCCCCAGGTAGTTCTGACAACAGGCAGCCAGGAGAGGGGCGGGTGGGGAACCACTGGATTGAAGTAATGGTTCTCAAACTTGAGTGTGCACTAGAACCCCCAGGGAGCACGTCTTCAAACAGGTGGCTGGCCCCATTCCCAGGGTCTCCGAACCAGTATGTCTGAGGGGGCTGAGAATCCACATCTGTAACAGGTACCCAGGTGATGTTGACCCTGCTGGTGAGCCCCTCTGTCTGAGAACCACTGGTTTTAAACAGTGGTGACGAAAGGTGTGGTTGGGCCAGATGTGCCTGCTCAGAAAGCCACCAGAGTGCTTTCTAAGTCTTTGGGGCACCTGGGAGATTGTGCCCGGCCCCTTTCCCAGTTCCAAGTGAGGGACTAACCCTGGGATGGGAAATGTAGGGCTGTTTCCTATACCACCAGCCCCTTGGGGACCTGGGTTTGGAGGGAGGGTGGTGGTGCGGGCAGGTATTATATTGAATATAGAGTGAGCCAGAAGGCCGGTGAGGCTTGGGGGCGAACTTCCAGCCCACTGAGTCACTCTCAGGGAGTCTCTGGCCCCACTGAAGGATCTCCCCACCTGCCCCCACTCGGGGTTCCTTTGACCCCCACAGCAGGACAAATAAGACCCCTAGGGTAAGAACAACCCAGACCAGGCCTCCCTGGGTCGGAGTGTCACCTAGGGCCTGGCATTGAGGCTTAGACCTTGTATAGAGCCTGGGATTATGGGAGAAGCAGGCTGTTCTTCAGACAACAGGCCGCCCTAGATGCCTGGCGTCTGTTGTCATAAAAGACCTTTAGTGGAAACTAAGTCTGTTGCCTTTGGCCTCCCAGGAGCCCAGCAATAAAATCAGTGTAAATAGAGCTAACATTTGGGAGTGGTTTATAAAGCACTTGAAAAAAAATCCGTCATGTAAACCCAAAGACAGTCCTACAAGCTGCGGGAACAATTAATTACCCTACCTTTGGATATGGAAACTGAAGTTGAGAAAGGTTAAATGACTTGCCCATGGTCACAGATCTTTTAAATGGTGGAGCTGGGATTTGGCCTGGGGACTCTGCCACCCACGTCTCTGTGCTGTCTGCTGTCTTATTCCCCTTCCTCCATGTGGTCCCTCCAGGCAGAGATGGAGGCTCTCCCCTGGTGCAAGTTCCAGCTACAAAAGGGTGAAAATGCTGGTGCTCTCAGAGTGGAATGTGTTGGAATTTGTCACAACAGAGTCGTTCTTGAAATAGGTGGTTATTCTTGGCGTTTCTTAGCCCAAAACTGTAGAGGTGAGTACCCCATAGCCATAACAGTGGCAGGGATTAGGGAGTGAGTTAGCTTTCCAATGGAAGGGCTTCCGCCCCATCTGCTGTTTTCTGTTTCCCACTCTGAGACATTTGGAGGCGCAGGGTGGTTTCTGGTCTCATTGAATTAGCTTTCAAGCTTGGCTTTGAGGCACCCCAGGGTTCCTTGAAGGGGTACCTGCTTTTCAAGGGGGATGAGTTGCTCACCACTCCCTTCACCTGAGCAACTCTTTCTTTTTTTTTCTTTTGAGACAGTTTCACTCCGTCACCCAGGCTGGAGCGCAGTGGCATGATCTGGACTCAGTGCAATCTCCGCCTCGCAGGCTCAAGCGATTCCCCTGCCTCAGCCACCTGAATAGCTGGGATTACAGGCATGCGCCACCACACCTGGCTGATTTTTGTATTTTTAGTAGAGACAGGGTTTCACTATGTTGCTCAGGCTGGTCTCGAACTCCTGAGTTCAAGCGATCCACCCGCCTTGGCCTCCCAAAGTGCAGGGATTACAGATGTGAGCCACCTTGCCCAGCCACTCTCTCTTGATCTGTGTTTGATCTGGGATCTAACTTTGATCTGGAGTCTGCGTGTTAGATTTCATTTCAGGAAAGACATTTGAGGTCAGAGAGAGTTTGAAAACCATTGGTGTCTGGGGCAGAGTCCTGGGACCCTCAGCTTCCCTGTGGTGGGAAATTGAGGCATGTGTATGTGCAGAGAGCTGTGGGCCTGCCAGGTGGTGGCGACTGTTGGCTGTCAGGTCCTGGGGGTGGAGTGTGGCCATCACCGTTTGATTGGTTCCTTGTCCATCAGGTGTCCTTCTGAGTGCCCAGGCAGACCGGGCCGCATACTGAGCACTGGGCATATAGCTGAGAGCAAAACTGCCCCGTCCCGGTCCTTAAGGAGCTTCCAGTTTAGTGGGAAGACAGAATCGGTCTTGGATGGACTTTGAGTCTCTTCCGGCACTGCAGGGTGTGTTTGTTAAAGAGCTGGCCAGGCATTGGACTCGCCTGACCTCTGCCAGCTCTGCTTCCTCCCCCAAACGTGTGGGCCTACCCAATGCTGGTGACTGGAGGTCTCGGTAAGCCTGTCTTGGGGTCACTGAGGTCCTGTGACTCGGCTCCCTGGTCTCTAACCATTCCTCACCTGACTCCATCTTTCCAGAATTACTCTTGCCAGCCCCCCTCACATCCAGGACTTGGATTTGTCACCTTTCTGGGTGGAGGGAATAAAGGGAGGAAATACGACCTGAGGTGGGGTGCAGGAGCCAACGCAGGCCCTCAAAGTGTGCATCCATGCCTTCAAAAGCCGGCTGCAGTATTCGGCCACCTGCGACCCCTGGGTGCCCGCCATCAGCCCTGGCTCCTCTCTCTTGCCTTGGATAGGACAGAAGTTGCCGCTTGGGTGTTCTTGGAGAACCATTTGGAGCATGTGGCACTCAAGAGTGAGTCACTTATTTTTTGCTGTGTGGCAGCAGGGTCTCCCTCGACAGGACATATTCGGGGGCTTGCAGGGAAGTAAGGGAGTGGAAGTACCTCCTCCCACACCACACATGGGAACTGGAGATGAGGCAGCCGATCCTGCCTGCTTGAGACTCAGTTGTTATTTTCCAGGCTGGCAGCACCAGTGGGAGAACCCGTGTGTCCGCCGGGCTTTCTTTAAAATGCACCGAGTGCAACCCAGTCCTCCTTGTGTAAACTTTCTCCACTGGCCAGATGGTTTGCTTCTATTTAAGGCAGTGAGAGTATTTCCTCCGGCCTGCTGCCCCCTGGCCTTTGTTTTGTCCTGGGAAGGCCATTCCTCGAAAGGGAAGCTGAGCAGGAGTTGCACTTCCCAGCAGCAGGGATTGTCGGTGCCCACCCCCATGGCAGGCCTAGAACCTTTGCCAAGCGTCTCTCTGCCTGGAGGGACCGTGTTTGTAACTTGACTCCCTCTGTCCCTTCCAAACCTGTTTGTGCTGTGTTTTTTTAGATTGTCATGAAGGTCTCTCCCCCCATCTCCCACCCGAGTAGCCAGCCCGGTGCCTCTGTCCGTCCACATCCCCATCTTTTCCGTTTCCAGGTTCTGTTGATTTTTCCCTCTAGATATTTCCTTACCCACCCCCGACCCCCGTCCTTCTGTTCTGTGACCCCAGTCAGTCTCCCAGTCCCCCTTACCCATTATTGCCAAGCCTCTGGCTGGCATCCCCAGCTCTGGGCTCTCGCTCCCTCAGCCCAGCCCCCACCTGGCAGAATGATCTTTCATCGATAATATCTGCGTCACTCCTCTGATCTAACCTTTCCTGGCCTTTCATTGTCTTTAGGTTAAAGTCTAAGCCCTGGAGAATGGTTTATGAGGCCCTTCCCAGTTTGGTCCTGCCAGCCAGGCAGCCTCAACCCCTGCCACTCCCAACTCAGACACCAGCAACAGCTGCGTACTCTCTCCCTGCCTCTGCACGTGCTGCTCTCGACCTACTCCAGTCAGATGTCATTTGCTGGCAGAAGCATTCCTGGCTTCCCCTCTGTCCCCTCACCTCCTCCAAGCCGACTGCATTTACCTGTGGGCTCCTTGCAGGCACTCACCTCGGTACCGAGCAAAGAACCCTGCATGCAGGAGGCCTTCCACACGCGATTCTTGTGTATTGCTGACTTTTCCCCCAGGGTCTACCTAGAAGCCACAGGAAGGGTTTTGTAGGGCTTTTAAGCGTCAAATGGAATCTGTTATTCTTTAGTATCATTAATATCTGCAAAGTGTCCTTCCCAGCAGATCTTCACTTCTCCTTGTCTACACTGTCCCTTTTCATCTGAGTGGCAGTAATGATTGGCCTGAGCCTGTTATGAGATCTTCATTCCCAGCCTCCCTTGCAGTGGGGGTGCCCATGTTATGTGCACTTCTAACCAGTGAGACATGACTGGAGAGAGTTTCTTTTTTCTGAGACAGAGTCTTGCCCTGTTCCCCAGGCTGGAGTGCAGTGGTGCAATCTCGGCTCACTGCAACCTCCGCCTCCTGGGTTCAAGCAATTCCTGTGCTTCAGCCTCCTGAGTAGGTGGGGTTACAGGTGTGTGCCACCATATCGGGCTAATTTTTGTGTTTTTAGTAGAGACGGGGGTTTCATGGTGTTGGCCAGGCTGGTCTCGAACTCCTGAGCTTAAGCAATCCGCCCACCCTGGCCTCCCAAAGAGCTGGGATTACAGGCGTGAGCCACGGCGCCCAGCTGGGAAAGGGTGTTTCTTCTCTTTCAAAGGGTTAGCTGTTTCGTCCTGGCCCCTTCTTGCCCCCTTCCAGGTACTTTGTGGTAGTATCAGGAGCTTTGGCAGCTGTCTTGTGAGCATGAGGTGACAGGCATGTGGACAAAGGTCTCCCATGGCGAGCATGGCAGAATAGAAACTTGAGCCTGGGTTCTTGCTCATGTCAAGCTGTTGAAACACCCTAGAGACTCCACTCCCTCCTAACATTCCGTCCTTATGATTAAAGCCATTTTTAGTCAGCACTTAAAACCAGACACATCTTCACTCATGATTCTGAGCTTGTCAGAATTGTTTTTTGTTGTACGAAAACCAAATGCACCCTTGGCATAAGGACTGGCCATCATTGAAACAAAGCTTTGAAGGCTGAAGGTGCTTGCCAAAGAGAAGGGTGGCAGTGCTCTGAGTGTTACTACCATCGATGTCAGAAGTGTAGGTGCCCAAAAGGATGACCGCTGGGCACTCTGTTCATTCGGACATGTTATGTCAGAAAACAAATCACACCATGTTATGAGAAAATGTAAAGCCTCTGCAGGTTGTAAGTAGCAGTTGTCAATATGAAAGAAGAATCTTAAGGAAATGTCAATAAATAGAATTCATTGGCCCGAATGTCTCAGAAGGTCCAAAGATAGGTCTGGCAGGTTTCAGGCCATTAAGAACTCACGTGTGTTGTCATCAGAAATATTTCTTCACTTTTCATGCTCCTTGTGAAAGTCATTTTGGGTGGGCTTGTGCCAAGTCATGTGAAACTGGTTGCCCGCAGCTTCATGCCCTTGGCTTAACAGCCCCACAGGAAGAGATGCCAGGCTGGCTGGTGCTGGCTGGCTCTGGTTGGCCTGGTTTGGGTCACATACATGTCATATTTGCCTGCTAGGAATGCCATAAGTCACCGCAAACTGCGTAGCTTAAGAGAACAGAAATTCATTCTCAGTTCTGGAGGCTAGACTCAGGGTGTCAGCAGGGCCCTGCTCCCTCTGAAGCCCTGAGGGGAGGAGCCTTCCTTGCCTCTGCCCGCTTCTCATAGTCCCAGGTAAGCCTTGGCTTGTGGGAGTATCACTGCAGTCTCTGCCTCCATCCCCACTTGGTCGTCCCTTGCCTGGGTGTCTGTGTCTTCACCTGGCTTTCTCCTTTTCCTATAAGGACACTAGTCATAATGGGTTAGGGCCAACCCTGATGACCTCATCTTAACTTGATTATATCTGCAAAGACCCTGTTTTCAAGTAAGGTCATGTTCATAGGTACCAGAGGTGAGGACTTCAGCTTATGTTGTTGGGGGACAAAGTTCAATCCATAACACCCGTCCTTGAGCCAGCCATTTTGGACTGGATGACATGATACTCTAGCTGGCCAGGTCTACATCACATGCCCACTCCGAAGTGAGTGTGGGTCAACCCTCTGGAGTTACGTGCCTTAAACGTCAGGGAGGGAGGTTCTCCAAGGGAACTAAGTTGAGGGCAGGCCACAGATAGAAACTTGGCAAAAGCAGTGGTGGTAATGGTTCACCAGAAGCCCGGCGTGGCCTGAGGGCCCTAGCTTTCCAGTCTAGAGTGGTCCATTGGTCTGATTCTTCTCTCCCAATTCAGTCCCCTCTTTCCCGACTTCCATTCTTTGACTCTGCAGGAGGGGGCACTTAGTTCAGTTGGAGGTGAATGGAGAGAGAAAAGAGACCCAAAGCAGGGAGGCCCTTGTGATTTCCCTACTGGCCACTTGCTCTGGGCTAGAGCATGGGCCTCAGATAGCGTTGGCACTGGGCTGCATATGTGGCCTTGAGGGGGCTCCACTGAGCAGAGCTTCTGATGGGGATTTGCAGGCTGGGCGGGCTAGGTAGTGACAGAGCTCTGATGATAGTGAACTATCGTTTGCTGCTTTTATTCATTCACTAGCTTTTCATCTTCTGTGGGAGAAGGCTGTGGGAGCCTGCGGTCCAAAAGAAATGGAAAAACACCAGTCCCCTGATTCTGCCCCGTGCTTTCCGCTTGACCACTCATTTGGAGATGTTTCTGTTTGCTTGTTTTTATTTTTGTTTTTTTTTCCCAGGCTGCTGGGCCATCCCTGCTTCCCTAGCCTTTTTCCGAAGGTCCCAAAACCCAGAGCACTTAGGAAAGTCTGAGCACTAAATTGCGTCCTGCCCAATCACCATATCTCGTGTGTATGTATGTCTTATCTCCTTTATGACAGGGACATGGTTCATAGTTGCCTTTATCTGGAGCACATGGGGCCATATGGGAAAGGAAGCTTGAGCCAGGCCAACCCTGTGCAGACCCTGCTGTCCCCACCACGGGTCCCCAGGCTAGCACTGTTTCTCTGAGCCTCAGTTTCTTCCTCCTCAGGAGAGAAAATGGGAGTAGCCCTAATGGTTGAGACTTCTCTCAGCCAAGTGCCTGTGCGTGGGTTTGTGCATGCCTAGGACCTGAGCAATAGCCACAAGAAAGTCCTGTTTGGAGCTTGTGGTCAGCCTGGGCGATGAGGTCAAGATGCCCTGAGAGTTAGGAAGAAGGGGTGCGCCTTGATTGCCCCAGACCACACTGGGAGGTTTGCAGAAGAAAAGAGCACAGGGTGGGGATGGGGTCAAAGAGGACTCTCTGTGTGCCTGGTGAGGGCTTGAGGCCTGGCTCACGGACCGTGGGTGGACCCGTCCCAGCAGAGCAGTGACCTGCTTGGGAGGCAGTGAGCCGTGAGTGTGGAAAGGAAGCCAGAGGCAACGTGGGTCCTCATTTGGGGGCATTGGGGAGCCATTGGAGGTTTTTAGGTAATTGAGGAGAACAGTTTCAGGAAAGGTATTCTGACAGTTCTGGCCCAGGGTGGATTGGGTTGTGTCTAGGCTAGAAACTGGATCCTGAAATTAGTTTTGAAACAGTAAAAAAAAAAAAAAAACTGAATTAGAGAGTATAGCTTAATTTTAATTACTGGTCCTTGTTAATTAGTTCTCTGATTGCATGTAAGCCAAGGTCTCTAACTGGATTTTCTTAGACAGGGTTTCACTGTGTTGCCCAGGCTGGAGTGCAGTGGCTATTTCACGATGCAATCATAGCACACTCTAGCCTTGAACTCCTGGGCTCGAGTGATCCTCCTCTCGCTTCGTCCTCCTGAGTAGCTGGGACTACAGGCATGCGCCATCACGCCCAGCCTCTAATTGGTTTTTAAGTGCTGTCATACATTTCAGGGAGACTCTCCACCCACTTTGCCCCATCCTGGTGATTTGCTGTAGAGTCTTCGTCATGAGGCAGGGGCGGCATAGCCTACTTCCAGCCTCTCAGTCTGCGGCAGTGCTCTTCAGGGTCACCACAGGAGTTGAATTAAAAGGCCACTCTGACCTGGCCTCTGTGGTTTCCTGGTTGGCTGCATGGACCAGCCCTCAGGCGCTGTGGGAGGCAGAGCTACTAACTGTCAGGGATAGGGGCCTGAGGGCTTGCCCAGAGGCCAGAGGGCTTACCCAGAGGGGTAACTGGCCCCTACTTATTTGTGAGATTTGTGAGAGGTGAGGCTTGGAGGTTTGGTTTGATCTTAATGCTCTGTGCCTGCAAGGGCCAGGAACCAGTGCCTGGTGACTTGGAACTAAGGCACAGACTTCCATTTCAGGCTCAAAGGCAGCATGGCACTGGGCTGCAAAGTCAGGGATCTGGTTCTTTAAGGTAGATCTTACAGGAGGGAGACCTTAAATGCCCCTTTCTTCCTGATCTGACAGATCCTAGAGCCCTGGGGCCTGCCCTGGCCAGGATCCCTGGTGCTAAACCCTGTCAGGTTGGTGGGGAAAGGGCATTTAAGGCGCTTACCCTGTTAAGATGTACCCTAAAGAACCACAGCCCTGACTTGCGGCCCATGCTAGTCTGTCACGATGTCAGGGGTTTTTCTTGCTTCTTCCTCTTCCTCCTTTGCTAGCCTTGGTGCTTGCGGTGGCCTTTCTGGCCAGGCCATAGACAGAGGCCACACCCTTCTTCCCTCTCTGCTGCGTTGCTGTCCCCTGGGCCACTGTCCTACCTCCTCTGAGATCTACAGCCCCACAGAGTTGGGTGATGGTTGCCACTGCATTGGTCAGTTCTGCGTCTGGGTCAGTCCCAGGGGCTTGCATGGCCGGCTCTCAGTCCTTTTCCTGGGGGGTCCTGTGGCTCACCCATGGCCCTCGAGTTCCAGAGTTTCCATCTGCTGCCAGGCCAAGTGCAGCATCCTCACCAGGGTCACAGCCAAGCAGATGGACGCCAGTGTTCGGCCTAGGCTTTGGTTTAATTTTTATGCTGGACTTTCTCAGTAATCGCCAGCACAAACTTATTCATGGTCCCTTCCTTGTGTCTGGATTTCAGCTTTCCCATCTCTGCGGAGGGGTTGGACCAGATTACACACGGGTGACTCAGATATACCTGGGCCTGCGTGCAATCTGTTTGGCCCACACAGGAATGCTACATTCTTTCCTTTGAATTTGTTGCCCGTATTTAAGCTGATTGCCCTTAGGCCCCACCATTCTCTGTTGTCCCACACCACCAGCCTCCTGGTTTACATTTGCCCCGCGGGCGCTTCGGTTTGTGCCCCTCCATTTGCTCCTAGGGCTCCCTCCTCACCTCCCCACCCCCTCTCCTACCCAAATTCCTCAGTACCCTCTGGCTCTGTCTTCCCAGGGTGATGGGACTGAAGAGGAGGGAGGCTAGAGCCTAGCCATCCACAAGCCGGGTTCCAGAATGGTTGGATTTGAGGACTCTGGGGAAGGGGAAAGATTTTTCATTTGCCCAGAACTCAGGGTAGTGGACTTGGGGCAGTAAAGGTCTCGGGAACAGAGTTGAAGCCGGAACTGTAGGAGGATGCATACTGGGGCCTTCAGGTGGGCGGCGGAAGAGGAAAGATGGGGTTGTGGTCTGGGAAGGGCCCCTCACAGGAAGCCAGCCCTGCCACTGATGAGGGCAAGGAGAGCGGTGGCCTGGGCATGACGTGCGCCTGGAACATGTTCCTGGTGACAGCGCTCCCAGCCTTGGGGCTTAAAGATTGTGGTGTAATCCAAGCTTGTTTTAATCAAGCCACAGATAAGAATGAGCCTCCTCCCAGCCAGGCTGAGGCTGGCTATGGCCTGAGTGCACATTCCTGCCTGGTGCACTTTGTTCTTCTTGTAGGTGGGGCTGGGCAGGGTGGGGGGCGGGGCGGGGAGGCTGCCCTGCTGCCTTGGACCCAGGATGGCATTTCCCCTGCTTGACAGGGACACTTGGAATTTCCTGTTGGAAACAGCCTCAAAGGAAAGAGTGCCTGATGGGTTGAGCCTTGAATGTGTTCAATGCTTTCTGCAGTGACTCCAGAGAGCACTGGGCTTTTGCAGTCTCCACGCTGCTGTCTTTGGCTTTCCCACTGGTATTTCCTGCCCTCAGAAATCCACCTGCCCCACATCTCTTTTCTCCCCTTCTGTCTGTGCACATAAATTGGGGTGGATTTCAATCCGACCTCCTTAGCTATGTGTTCTTGGGCAAGTTATTTTGCTTCTGTGAGCCCCAGCTTCGGGTTCTGTGTGTGCTGTGAAACCACCTGTGGCCCACATGACCAGTCCTGGGTCAATATTTTTTTTACCAATGACAAGAAGTTTCTAAGGGTTTTCCCCAAAGTGTGGACCGTGGTGGGGAGCTGGCAGTAGCTGGATGAGAAAGAGTTTGGACTTCAAGTCAATTTGTAGAGTTAAGATTGAAATTTTTTCTTTCTTTCTTTTTTTAGACAGTCTCGCTCTGTCACCCAGGCTGGAGTGCAGTGGTGCGATCTTGGCTCACTACAACCTCCGCCACCTGGGTTCAAGCAATTCTCCTGCTTCAGCCTCCTGAGTAGCTGCGATTGCAGGTGCACACCACCACGCCTGGGTAATTCTGAATTTTTAGTAGAGACGGGGTTTCACCATGTTGCTCAGGTTGGTCTCGAACTCCTGACCTCAAGTGATCCACCCACTTTGGCCTCCCAAAGTGCTGGGATTACAGGTGTGAGCCACTGCAGCTGGCTACAATGGAAACTTTAATTTCCTTCTCCTTGTCTGAGGCCCTTCTCCCTTTCTTTGCCCACCAGTTCTTCCCTCTGAGTGCTGCAGCCACCCCACAAGCCCCAGTGCCCTGTTAGGCCCAGCAAGACATGCAGGTGGGGCACTGGTCTGAGTTCTGGATCTTTGCTTCAAAGCTGTGTTAAGTCCAGCTCCACCTTGTTCCAGTTCCCAGCCCTGTCCCTGTTAGGGGTATCCAATCAGCACCCTCAGAACTAGAGAGATCGCAGCCTCAAAGCAAATCCTTTTGGCAAATGGCTGCATGTTTTTTTGTTGTTGTTGTTGAGACGGAGTTTCGCTCTGTCGCCCAGGCTGGAGTGCTGTGGCCGGATCTCAGCTCACTGCAAGCTCCGCCTCCCGGGTTTACGCCATTCTCCTGCCTCAGCCTCCCGAGTAGCTGGGACTACAGGCGCCCGCCACCTCGCCCGGCTAGTTTTCTGTATTTTTTTTAGTAGAGACGGGGTTTCACCCTGTTAGCCAGGGTGGTCTCGATCTCCTGACCTCGTGATCCGCCCGTCTCGGCCTCCCAAAGTGCTGGGATTACAGGCTTGAGCCACCGCGCCCGGCCAATGGCTGCATGTTAGGAGGGTTTTGGTGACCTGAACATGTGCCAGGCATGTTCTAAAACCCCCAGCATCAAGGCCCACCCAGGGATTAGGATCGAAACTGCTTGGCTGGGGAGAGAGGAACTGTTTTTGTTCTTAGCCACTTTCTATTCCTATATGGCTATCATTCACTGAGTGAATGTTTATTAGAACAGCAGGGTGGCAGAGTAGAGAAAACGTGTTTCCAGTTTGCTGTACCTGTGTTGGAATCTTGGATTTGTTACTATGAGATTCAGCGCACTTGAGTCATTTGTTCTCTACAAGGTTTATTTCCTTACCTTAAAAAATGACTTGATTTGTACCTCCTGCAGTGGGCGTGGTGAGGACCGGGTGAGAGGAAGTCTGTGAGGACCCAGCATGACACCTGCACATGGCAGCTGTGTGGTAGGCAGTCACTACTATTGTCATTTTGTAGGTGGCCCTTAGGATTAGACACCGTGGGGGACACAGGCTGGGTGAGATAGGGTCCTTGCTACCAGGAGCATATGGTTAACAGGGGGCTGCAGGATAGATTTGCTGTGTTTTGGGAGTTCCTAGCATCTGAACCCCCTCCCAGCTTACATCTGAAGATTCTCTTCCATATGTATCTTGGAGGCCAGACAGGAAGGGCCAGGAACTCTTGTCACCTGTAGTGCTAGGTGCAGGCACAGGACTGGGGCCTGCCAGCCAGGCCCGCCCCCTGGTGCTGGGATTCAGGAAGCAGGACAAGGAGCATTCATCATGGTGGCTCAGTGGCAGAGGCAGGTGCCAGATGGGACTCTGTGCCCTGTGTGTCCAGGTGTGGGCTGGGCAGGGGTCCTTGCCTGCTTGCCGCAGGGTCCACTTTCACTGTGCTTCTCTGGGTGAACGGCCTCCCTGGCAAGGGCCGGGTTTCTGAGCGTGGCTCTCCCAGCTTCCCGTGTTTTCTGACCTGCACAGTGGCCTTTTAGTGAGGTCCCTCGCTGCTCAGGTCAGCCTCAGGAAGGTTCTGGTGCTCACATCCCGGAACCTGCTGGTCTCTGGGCCTCAGAGTAACTCATACTGAGAGGAGGGAAGGATGCCCAGGCAATACTGTGCAGAGAGAGCAGGGTTGCCACTTCTGGCTGCTGGGAAAAGTCAAAGAAGACTTCTTGGAGGAGGGGGCATTTGAAAGGTACTTTGTAGGACAGAGGGCCTGGCCCGGCCGGGTGGCAGCCTCGCCGTCACCTTATAGCCTCTTTGAAATGTAAATGATGCTAGTGCCTGTGGGATAGGGCCTTTGTGAGGAGTAAACGTTGGAGGACAGCGCCTGGCCAATCGTTGATCAGTATAGCCCCCTCCTGTCAGGGGATTAGGTTCATGGCAGTTGTATAAGACCAACCATCTCCCCGGAAACTCTGTATTGATGGGGAGTGGTAGAGTTTTATTGGAGAGCTTCTCTGAGCTCAGTGCATAGACATCCTATCTTGTTGAATGTGCACAACACTTCGAGACGTAGGTAGGATCCTTCCTTTCTTGCAGGGCAGAAGACGGGGCCTTGGTGAGGTGAAGTAGTTCCCAGGGTCTTCCATCCAGGTGATGGGGCCAGGACCTTGCTTCTAGTTCTGCCTCCCAAGCTTGGCTGTTTCCTACAACCGCATAGGGCCCCACCCAGAGGGAGGTAGTCACCAGAGAAAGAGAATGGCAGTGACCCAGAGGGGGCACAGAGCTACTTCCTGCTCAGGGAGTGCCGGGTGGCCTCCTGCAGGAGGGCAGGGCGGGATTGAACGGCCCCTTTAGAGAAGGCTGGGAGCTCACCAGGTCCTGAGGAAGAGGAGGGACTGCGTGCAGGAAGCCTCAGGGCATGAGCCAGCTTAGCATTTGGGGGAACTCCAAGTATTTGGTGTGTACAGTGTCTGTGGGGTGCCTGGGCAGAGGTATTGGGCTGAGCAGTGTGGCAGGGCACCATGTGTGCTCTGGCCAGGGGCCTGGACCTCATTCTGTTTGTGATGAGGGCCCATGCAGGTGGGGAGTGGCAAGGTGGACCACAACCACCTCTCCTCCACCTCCTCTCCCCTCCCCACCGCTGCTCTGTCCTTGTACCCCAGGCCACAGTGAAGGACACTGGGCTGAGGCCCTGCTTTCATAGGAGGAAGCAAAGCCCTGCTTCATGTAGCTGAAGCCCAGGCTCCCCATTGTCCACCCTGACATAGACTCGTTGAGTCCTCAGTTATCTGGTCTGTAAGTGGCTATGAAGTCTGTCTTGCTTCTCCTCCCAGAGAAATCATGAGGCTAAAGAGCCTGCCAGATGTGTGGATGTGTGCTTTTCAAGAGTAAGGCAGTTTCACCAAAAAGAACAAAACATTGGCTGAATTCATAGAAGTGGCACTGGGCGTTCTTCCCATCAGCCTGAGTTGGAGGTGGGGTGACTCCCAGCAGGGGCTGGCAGGAGCACCCGCGTGCGCTCTGACCTCATCCGGAGTTTCCGGGTGCCCTGCACAGCGGGACACCCTCTGGAGGAGGCCCTGTGGGGAGGGCAGAGGGCCAGTAAGAACACTCAGTGGCCTTGGAGAAGCGAAGGTGCCATTTGTCCCCTCCCAACTACCCTGCACTTCGTGTACCGAAACTGACAGCAAGGGAGACTTGGCAGGGAGAACTCCCAGTTTAGCTCCTCAAGTGTTGTTGAGGTTGAATACTAGCCTGACAACTTGCTGACCTGCTGGTGGGTGTGGGGCCGAGACGGCTTCAGTGACTTATCACAGCAACCCCGTGAGGTGTAGGTGCATCCTGGTCCCCCATTCAGTGGTCACAGAAGCACAGTAGGGTTTAAGTGACCAGCCAGGTCTGCAAGCAGCGGATTCAAGATTCCACAGTCTGGGGGTCTGACACCAAGCACCTTTGGTTTGTAAAGATACAAAGGCTCCAGCAGGCACAGGGTGGAAGAGGAGGTTTCTGTTTTTGATTTTGTTTTTTGTAGACAAGGGGTCTTGCTGTGTTGCCCAGGCTGGTCTTGAACTCCTAGGCTCAAGTGATCCTCCTGCCTTGGCCTCCCAAAGTGCTGAGATTACAGGTGTGAGTCACCATGCCCAGTGAAAAAAGAGGAGGCATCTTGTTGATATGGATTGGGAGAAGGTTGAGTAGCTGAGAAGGCAGAGAGAACAGCTTCTGTAGAACAAGGAGGTGGGGGGTGTTTCTGGGTATCGTGAGCGTGGAGCAAAGGGGAGAGGGAGCCCAAAGCATGCTGGGGCCAGAGCCTGCCCAAAAGGCCTGTGCCCTGAACTCTGGGCATCATTTAGTAGGAAAGGGGAAGTCAGTGGTGTGCTCTTGAGTTTGGCAGCACCCCTGTGAGAGCTGGGCGTATGCAGGTGGACACTGTAGCCATGGCAGCAGAATCAGTGGTGGTAGCAAAGGGAACTTACTGCCAACTTGGGACATCTTTTGGGGCTCAGTTCAGAGAAAAACTGAGCAAGAAATAGGTCACAGGTTTTAGGAACAGTATTAGAGTATCTTATTTTCTGGCATGTCCAGGAAATGCCATTTTCCACTGGATGCATTTTTTTAGATGGTTGCTTGGAGCTTATGTCTTTGTCTTAAGAAGAATGGTTTTCCAGTTTTAAACAGGTTATCTGGCTGGGCGCGGTGGCTCATGCCTGTAATCCCAGCACTTTGGGAGGCCGAAGCAGCTGGATCACTTGAGGTCAGGAGTTCCAGACCAGCCTGGCCAACATGGTGAAACCCATCTACTAAAAATACAAAAATTTACTGGGTGTGGTAGCACACGCCTGTAATCCCAGCTACATGGGAGGCTGAGGCAGGAGAATCACTTGAACCCAGGAGGTGGAGGTTGCAGTGAGCCGAGATTGCACCACTGCACTCTAGCCTGGGCGACCAAGTGAAACTCTGCCTCAAAAAACAAACAAAAAATAAATTTAAAAACCCCACATATATCCCACTCTTTTTTCCCTTCTAAAAGAGAGTATATGGATATAATTTAGTCATTTTTTCTTTGTTATTTATGATTGTACAATTAGAAACAACCAAACATTAAAAGGTAGGGAATTGATTAAATAAATTGTGCTTGATTTACCTTTTAATCATAATGCTTTAGAATAATATGTAATGTTGGCTGGATGCGGTGGCTCACACCTGTAATCCCAGTACTTTGGGAGGCTGAGGTGGGCAGATCACCTGAGGTCAGGAGTTTGAGACCAGCCTGGCCAACATGGCAAAACCACATCTCTACGAAAAATACAAAAATTAGCTGGGTGTGGTGGCGCACGCCTGTAGTCCCAGCTACTTGGGAGGCTGAACGTGGGAGGCAGAGATTGCAGTGAGCTGAGACTGTGCGATTGCACTCCAGCCTGGGCAACAGAGTAAGACTCAGTCTCAAAAAAAAAAAAAAAGGAGGAAGAATATGTCATGTCACAGGAATATGTTCATTATAGTTTGTTAATTAAAAAGTAGGATCCAGATGTTTGTGTAGTATAATTTCAGTTTTAGCAAAGATAAATATTAAAAACTTGGAGGGGTATGTTATGTAATACAAATGTTATGGGCTATCTCTGAGATTAAGTTAAAATTTTTTGATCCCTGAGTAAATAACTGGGGATGTAAACATCCCTTACAATGGACATTAATTTGATCAGAGAAAAAAGACAGTTTCTTGAAAAGCTGCATTACTTTATAGACACAACTGGTATCTTTATTCTGCCTGAGTCTTACCATCTCCACTGCAGGAGGCAGCTGGGTCACGTTCAGGGTTCCTAGGGCCCCACGTGGCACTCCTCTGTCTTCCTTGTCTTCAGCATCCAGACCACACCTTGTCTGGAAGCTGAGTTTGAATCTCAGCCCCTGGGCTTGTCAGTGGGAGTTCTTGAGTCTTGGGCTTGGCCTTGGACTCCTGTTGTGAAGTGGGAGCCAGCCTTGCAGGTGGCTGCTCAGGTGAACATGTAAGGTGCGTCTAGGCTGCTCGGGCCTGGGGCTCATCCGGAAGCTTACCTAGGCCTTCAGCCAGTGGCTGCTGTTTATTCCAGCAGTGAAACCCAGCCGTCATATTCCTTTAAATACCTTTAATAACTCTTACCACACTTTGAATTTTCAGTGAGTTTGACCTTGACTGTCTGTTTAAAAGAAAGGCAGACACACACCCACACATTCACCATCCATGGTGAAATGCAGGCAGGATCTGGCATCCTGGGCTGAGAAGTGCTGGTCTCCTCTTTTCCTATCAACACTGCCCTGTTGACCATACAAAGGGCATGGAGGTGCCATTGTCCTGGGGTCAGGGGGTTGGCAGGGAGGTTTGCTGTGACTCAGGAGCTTCCTGTGTAGGCCCCAGGGATTGGGACTGGCCTGGCTCAGAGCAGGAGCCACCCAGGGAGCAAGGGAACAGCCTCCCAAGGCCTTCCTGGTCCAGCTGCCTGGCCCTGCGGGCTCTTCTGAGGACAGAGCCCTGACAAGTGAGGGTCAGTGCCCAAGAAAAAAGGAGCATTGTTAGGGGGTGGGGGCTGGGGGAACAGCCAGGGCATTGTCGCCTAGCCGGGAGGCTCTGTGTGTTCCGTGGCTTTAACAGCTCTCTGACAGTCACAGGCACTGAGCTTTGGGGCTTCTACCCCTTGACAGCAGGTAGGTCCCTTTTTGGCAGCTGTCAGCATCTCTCAGCCCTTCCCTGCTCTGCTTTGGGGGGATTTTTCTTGGCATTTCCAAGTTCTGGGGGCCACATCCTCCCCCACCCTCCCCTGCAGTATTGAGATGAGTGGGAGAGAATGTGGTGTGGGTTGTTGGTAACGATCCCAGAGCCCAGAGAATAGGGGCAGTGTTCCTGGGGGAGAGCCCTCTCCTGGCCCCTGGGGTGCTGAGCCTGATGAGTCATGAGGGGTGCGGGCCTCAGAACGCTGGGGAGGCTGGCCTGGGGTTACGGGGTATGGAGAGGCTGCCACCAGCAAGCAGCAAGAGCTGTGGGGGTCAGATGGGGCGCGTGCTCCCACCAGCCTCTCGGAGGAGGTCACGTGTTTGTCATTGTTGGCTGTGTCTGATGTGCGGGAAAGCAGCCATGAATACTGAGGAGCCTGTCACGTTTGTTCTCTCAGCATCTTTGGTTTATCTTAAACCTCAGTGAGATGTTTGCAGGTCTTCCCACGCTGTCACAGAGCGTGACCTTGTGGCCTCAGCCACATGCCCTTTAGACACTGCAGTCCACTGCACCATGTGGGCCTCCTGGAGCAGGGCTGGTTGCTACAGGAGGGGCTCCTCCCAGCAGGACAGGGACAGTGTTCCTCCGGTTGTGGCCTCTGCTCCCCGTAGCTCCCGAAGTTATCGACCTTGGGCTCCTGGGGAGGGGCAGGTCTCACTGACGCCACCATTGCCTTTGTAGCCCTTTCTTAGAAGGGGTGGCCTTGGGCTTGGTGAGTACTCCTCCCACCTGTTTCCAAACTCTGAGGATGCTCCTCGGGAATGAGAAAAATACAAGTTAGTCATCAAATGCTGGAGTCAGGCTGGGAAGAGGCAGCCACTTGGCACCACATACATCCACCTGGGCCCACCACCCTCAGCCCAGGCCTTGGACCTCTCTGGGCTCCTGGCTAGGCCCCGGGCCCAGCTGGTTTCTGGTGGGAAGTGACAGGCCCAGTAACTGAAGCAGGAGGCTCTGGTCCAGACTGACCTGGGTGGGTTGAAACCTGCCTCTGCCATCTCCTGGTACCCAGGAGGGTGAGGCGGCTGTTCATGGTGTTGCTGGGCACCAGGCCCTGGGCAGCCGTGGTTGTTTCCATCCTGGGCCTTCTGCAGCGCCTAGTAGACCACTGCCTCCCACTCACCGGTGTCACAGCAGCCAGATGGGTTTCTGTGGCCTGAGCCCCCTCCCTCCCTCCCGTCCTATTTCCTAGACAGTGTGGCCTCTTTGGCCATTTGTTGACCTCGCATTCTCCTTGGCTTCTCAGTGCAGAATTTCCATAGCACATTAGTCTACACTGGTGATTTGGGGCTCTCTGGTGTACATGTGCAGATATACACACCCATGGGAGATGAGGGAGGCGTTCCATTGTCCTTCAAGGCTCAGCTTACCTGCCATCTCCTTTGAGTCGGTTTTTGACTGCCCAGTTTGAATACCTGTGCCTGCCTTTGTGTGTTCGCTGTACTCTTTTGGGTCATTCTGGAAGAGCCTCCATTTTATTTTGCCTCACTGGCCCGATTGCCAACCATGTCTGCCCTTGAGGCCATCCCTGCTGCCCTGGTGCAGCATTAAGTCCACAGCGAGTGCCTGGTCTCTATTTGTTGAATGAATGTCTGCAACATAATGTGACCAAGGTCCCACAGATCAGCAGCCTAGTGAGCTGAGAGCTCAGGTGAGCTCATCTGTGTGTTTCAGAGGGGGCAGTGGGCAGAGGACAGCAGGCTGTTGTCCTGAAGCCTCTAGAACCTAGCGGAGAAAAGGAAGGACCCAAAAGAAGGAGGTGTGTGCACCCTATAGGACTTGCTTTTTAGGTGCAGGTGCCCAGAGGCTAGGCCCGTCAGTGCTACCTGGGGTAGGGCTGGAGAAGGGAAGGCCTGCCAGGCTCCATAGGTGGCAGGAGGGCCAGGACCGCTGTTGGAGGGAACCACTGAACCCTCGGCCCTACGGTGCAGGCCCACATGGGGCATAACCCCCTGAGCAGTGGCGCTGCCCACTGCCCATGTGTCCTGGGGCCATGCCAGCCTTATCTGCTGCTAACCTGGCTTCTTCACCATCCCTCAGTGGGCGCAGCTGCCGCTTCCATCTCAGTGTCTGCTTCTCCCTTGCTTGGTGGGTCGTTATGTACCCACTTAGCCGTAGGCTTTCCCTGAGTCCTCACCTTCACGCGGGATGTGGGAGGTCCCAGGGGCCCCCAGGCAGCTCAGGCTGGCCTGCCCTCTAGTGGGGAGCAGAGCAGACAGATCTCCCAGCCTGGGGGGCCAGCTGTGGTGGAGCCTGCCTCCCCATTCTATTCTCAGAGAGGAAAAGCACAGGAGTACAGGAGTGAAGGCACAGACTGGGCAGGGGGGCCAGAGTGGCCCTCTGAGGGGGCCTTTAGGGCCCCCGGAAGAGTTTTCTGGGTCAGAATCAAGAGCCTTTTTGCATTCTGTGAGCCCAGTCACTTTGCCTCTGGTCGGGGTAGGTTTTCCAAAGCATCTTCCTGCTCCAACAGGGGGTGGGGGTGGTGGGGGTAGTTTGCCACAGGAACTCCCAGCTGCTGCAGGTGCTGTGTGGCTAAAGCCACCTCCCAGTTCAGTGTGCTGAGGGCAGGATGTGGGGGAGGGCACCTAGGAGGAAGGTGTCGGGGCAGGGCTTACCAGGACCCACGGGGAAGTATTAGACAGCTTTTGGGATTACACTTTGGATAGGGGGCTGCAGGTCCCCAGCATCAGAGCCCACTCTTTCTCCCCCATTCCTGAGTTTGGAGAAAGGCTGCCAGCTGGTGCCTCACCCCTACCCCTCACCAGAAGAGGTCCTGTGCATGCCCCCTGCCCCTCAGTCCCCAGTCCCGCAGCTGCTGTGCAGTCCTGCTTCTCTTTCTGCCTCCTCCCCTGCATCATTCCTGCCGTGGCTGTAGACCTCTCCACCTGGCTACCCCTGTGCTGCCCACGAGCCCTCCTGTGCTGCATCACACACCCACACTCACATGCACGCACATTCACACATGCCGTTCTCTTCCAGGACAAACCCTCCCTGGTTCCTGAGGCCCTGGGGACCAGTGGGGGTGTGTCTGTCTCTCTCCAGTGCCTCTTTCTCCTCTCTGCCTTTCCTTAGACACGTACCTTTTACCTCCTGTCTGGCCTAGCTTCCTCCATGAAGTGCTGTTTGGTTTTCTCAGCAGGAGCCTCCCCTTCCCAAGGCTTCCGCTGTTCCTCTGCCAGTCTTGCCCTGGGGCCCTCACTCCCGGGTGGTCACTGTTGACTGATTACTCATCAGTGTTCCCTCTCTAGACCCTGGTTCTGATGTCCATGCCCAGCAGGGCCGGCCCAAAGGAAGTGGTGGGAAATGTTGGGGAGAGTTGGCTGCTGTGGGGCTTTGAGGAAGCCTCCTTCCTTCTCTGGTTAGGAAGTTATTGCAGCAAGGCAGGGCAGCCCTGCACACTGATCCAGCTTTTCTCATTCTACTCTTTTCCACAAGGCTCACAGGTCACACGGCTGCTGCCTCAGAGTCACTGAGGCACCGCTGTGCCAAGGCACAATTGGTTTATGTTAATATCACCCACCCCAGGAAACCTCCCTTGACCCCGTCCCTAGGTCTGGCTGAGATGACCGTCGGTCCTACTCTCATCTGTAGGATTGCAGGAATAACAAATGACACTTAATCACAGGCCTCTGAACAAAAACTGGGACCCAACAAATTTACAAATTTGAGTGTGCTGATTTCATTTGTAGACCCTGGGAAAACCGATGCCTGTACCTTTCCCAAGCCCTGGCAGGGCATTGGCACAGATCTGCTATCGCCCTGAGTCTCTGTAGGGGTCTCTGTGTCCATGCCTTCTCAGCAGCTCACAACTGCTGCCCAGGGAGATGAAGCCCACATGCTCCTTTGCCAGAGGAGAAAAGGGCTGGCTTTGCAGGGTGCGTGATGCTGGCCTTTGTCACCTGTTTCCCTGAGCAGCTGCTCAGAGCTGTGGAGTACGCTGCAGTCTGCAGAGTGCGATGGCCCCTTCCTGAGTCCCAGCGACTCACCAGGGTCACAGCCAGAGCTGGGTGGATGTGTGCCCTCTAGATGAGGCTAATCGGAAGGTATTCAAGGGCATCAAGCTGCCCCGCCCAGCTTGGTGTGTACATGGTCCCGGGGGACTTCCTCCCATCCAGGGTGGGGCAGGTCAGATGTGGGTCAGTAAATTTCTGTGACCTGGCAGCATTCTCTGGAATTCTCCCAAGTGAGTATGCAAGAGTTTCAGCGTTCGCTTCCTTCCACTCTCTGCACATCTCTATGCAAGTGAACATACTAAAGTACCTGAGAAGTCCTGCAGCAAAGCTTCTGCTTAGCTTGACACAGCCGAGTCTTTGCAAACGATTTTGAGTACTGAACTTCCCCTTTTCAAGAAATGTTTAAGGCCGGGCGCGGTGGCTCAAGCCTGTAATCCCAGCACTTTGGGAGGCCGAGACGGGCGGATCACGAGGTCAGGAGATCGAGACCATCCTGGCTAACACGGTGAAACCCCGTCTCTACTAAAAATACAAAAACTAGCCAGGCGAGGTGGCGGGCGCCTGTAGTCCCAGCTACTCGGAGGCTGAGGCAGGAGAATGGCGTAAACCCAGGAGGCGGAGCTTGCAGTGAGCTGAGATCCGGCCACTGCACTCCAGTCCGGGCGACAGAGCGAGACTCCGCCTAAAAAAAAAAAAAAAAAAAAAAAAAAGAAATGTTTAAAAAAAAGTGAATGCTTTATTATTATTATTATTATTTTTTTGAGACAGAGTCTTGCTCTGTCGCCCAGCCTGGAGTGCAGTGGCGTAATCTTGGCTCACTGCAGCCTCTGCTTCCTGGGTTCAAGTGATTCTCCTGCCTCAGCCTCTTTAGTAGCTGGAATTATAGGCACGTGCCACCATGCCCATCTAACTTTTCTATTTTTTGTAGAGACAGGGTTTCACCGTGTTGCCCAGGCTGGTTGCAAACTCCTGACCTCAAGTGATCTGCCTGCCCCAGCCTCCCAAAGTGCTGGGATGACAGGCGTGAACCACTGCACCCGGCTGCTTTATTACTATTATATCAAATACCAGCTTGGAAAACTGCCTCAAGGAATGCTCTCTTGGGACTGGAAAGCAATGAATATAGAAAGAGTACAGCTTCAGGGCTTAAATAATAATCTGTGCAGGCTTTGTAGGAATTTGAGTCAGAGTTTCCCCTCCTTATTGTTAAAAAGGATGCATAGAAAATATTTTTGACTTGGAGAATTCTTTGCCACCTGTGGCCGGGGCTGCCAGTTGCCATTCTGGGGGGAACATGGAGATAAAGCAAACGTTGAAATATGTTTTTTGTTGTCAGCAAAAATAAACATCCCAGGCCGGAAGCCAGGGCATGGAAGGGGAAAAGTTTGGGGACATGAAGTTGGAATCCCACTTGGAGATGGGCACTTATTCTCATACCACCACCTCTTGGAGCCAGACCAGGAGGACTTAGGGGGTCTGGGGCCCTCGTTAAAGCCCAGGCCCCCGGGTTCCAGACAAGGGAAATGATGGCTCGAGGTCCCAGAGCAAGTCAGTGCCAGGCTCTTGACCCCAGCCCGCTGCTCTCTTCGAAGCATCATGGTTTCCGAAAATCTTATCTAAGTCCCTTGTTCCATGAGGCCATAAAAATGGCAACTGCCATGTATGAAGCGCTTACAGCCTGTACCAGGCAAGGTGCTGACGCCTCACCTGTGTTAACTTCCACAGCGGTCTCTCCAAAGGGACTGAGGCATCTAACTCCCTCACTCATGGCCCTTTGCCAGCTTCCCCCACTCTGAGGACACTGACTTCTAATCGTGCCCCCACCTCTTTGTCCCCTGTCCCCTGTACCCATGCTGGCCTCCTCTGCTCGGGACCCCTGCACTTGCCTTCTTCTTAGTTCAGAACATTCTTCCCCAGGTCTCTCCTGGGCCTTCTTCTTGCCCAACCCTTCTTTAGAGAGGCCTTGGATTCATTTGCCAGTGCTGCTGTCACAAAGGGCCACAAACTGGGCAGCTTAGATAGCAGAAATGCACCCCTCCCAGTTCTGGAGGTGACAAGTCTGAGATCCCATGCAGGGCTCCTTCCGAGGCGGCGGGACCTGTACCAGCCGTCTCTCCCTGCTGGGGGTGGATTGCCGGCCGTCTTTGGCGTTCCCGGGAATGTAGGAGTATCACCCTCATCTCTGCCTCTGTCTCCTCACGATGTTCCTCGTTTGTGGGGGTCTATGTCTAAATTTCCCCTTCTTATAGGAGCACCAGTCATTGTGGACTAGGGACCTACCCTGCTCTGGTATAACCTCATCTTAACAAAGGTCATCTGCAAGGACCCCATTTCCTAACAAGGTCGCGTTCTGAGATACTGGGGCTTAGGACTTCAACATACTGTTTTTTGGGAACACAGTTTAGCCTGTACCAGGCCTTCTGACGAGTGCCCCCCTTTCCCATCATGCCCTCTGCACTTCATTGATACTGCAGCCCTTGGTGGCACCTGCAGTCACTTCATTTACTTGTTTGTCTGTCTCCCACACTAGGGTGTGAGTGTGAGCACTGAGGACAGGGACCTGGTGGTCGTCTTCACATTGTGTCTTCAGAGCTTGAGCAATGCTAGGCACAAAATTACTATGTTCACTTAATTACTCAATGAATGAGTGCATGAATGAATGAATGAACAAATGAAAGAAAACAAGTCCTGTTGTCTTTCCCATCCATCACTCACACAAACTGAGGCTTTGAGAAAACCGGAGCAGAGTAAAGAACAGGCTTTTGTGTGTGATTCATGAAGCAGTAACGGTTTCTCTTTTATTTACATCTTGGATAAAGGGCAGAAGCAAGAAGGGTGGCTATGACTGCATTCTTGATGTTTTCAGCATTTGTCAAGTGGGACGTGTCACCTCATTTTATTTTTGCACATTCTCCAGTCAGCTCTACTGAGTGTAAATGCGGGGTGCCACTCTCACACCCTCAGTTCCCACGTTGGCAGTTGGAAGGGAGTGCTGCATGCATTGCGCGCTAACTTCGTGCTTACCATCTGGGAGGGAAGTTGGGATCCAGGTGGTTCAGTCCTGGATCTGAAATCCTCTGTGGGAAGTGCAGAGAGACAGGGTAGCTGGGTGTCTGGAAGAGGGTAGCAGCCTTTGAATTCATCTGGCCGAGAGCTCAGATAGAAATCGATCCCTTGCCACAGCACGTGTTCAGCTTCGGGACAGTCAGATGTGGTGCACCGAAGACAATCGGCTGGGGACTGTCAGTGGCTTCCTCTGTTACCCTTGCCTTGTCCACTCTCTTTGGACCTGGGAGGGTCGGTGTCTGTGACTGTCCGATCCTCTCTATGCTTGGCTCTAGAGGAAGGGGCCTGCAAGATGCTCATGGCCTGCTTGGGAGGACAAGGGTCATGCCCAGGAAGCTATGCTGGTGACCAAAGGTGGTGGCCGTCTCCTGCCTTGTATGTGCTTGTTGTAAGAGCCATGGCATCTTTGGCCCACAGGGATCGTGGTCTGCCAGCTTGGCTGAAAGCGCAGCTGCCTGGTGCTTGTGTGCATTTTGAGCTTCCTGTGGCCCATGTCTCCTCTCTACAAGGTACACCCTGGTACTGAAGCTAGGGTGGCTCGAGTGTCCTTGACTACTCTGTTGCCCAGAGACGGCTTGCTTTTTCTTACCCTGCCAGGCCCAGGGCATGTGTGGCTTACTCCCGGGCTGCTTGGGACATCGTGGAATTCTTTAACCAGGAGATTCTCACCTCCCCCACCATACCCTCCAGAGTCCAACACAGACATAACTAAGCTCAGGGTCCCCAAGGGTCTAGGCCCCAGGTGGAGGTAAGGGGCGGGCAGTGTGAGGTGTTGGCTGTAGGGAAGGGAGTGGTAAGAAAACATGGGCCTGCCCTTACTCTCAGTGACCTTCCACAAGTTCCCTCATCTCATCCTGTCCTCATTTTTTTGGTGCAAAGCAGGGATAACATGTCCTTGGAGGGTGGTTATGGAAATGCCCAGTACATACTGTATGGATAGGTGAATGGCACGAATCTCTCCAGCCTTGCGGAATCAATTCAGACCATGTTTGCTGGTTTCTAGAACAACTGGGCACGGTGCCGGGCCACACAGGGGACATGGGGAGGAATAAGACATAGTCCCTGTCCTCAGGGAGAGGGCACAGGCTAAGGAGAATGCTCTGCAACTCATCAGTGGTGTAAGCTCAGTCAGCTTGAGCCTCTCTGTTCTCCCTGAGTAGGCACCACTGTGAGGAGGCAGTGAAGTGTTCTCAGTGGGAGGGAGGAGCCACAGCCCCACCATCGTGCCTGGGACGCTGAGGCTTAGAAATGCCGAAGCTGAACCTGAAGGCGGTTGCCATTTGGCGTTGGAGGTGGGAGGTCCAATGGGAACTGTGATTGATGAGGTTCCGGAGTGTCCGAGAGCTGACACCTGCTTGGGGAGGGTGCCTGCAGGGGGCCTGCTCTGGCCCAGGCTTGGTGCTAAGGCTTCACCAACACGGTCTTGTGGAATGCTGGTGGCAGCTGTCATCGGCTCTATTGTACCAGTGAGGAAACAGTGTCTCCAGGGGGTTGAAGATCACTGACTGAAGGCCCAGGTCTGCCCACAGCTGCCTCTGCTGCTCCATTGCTTCCAGTACTTGGGACTTGAGTTCCAAAGCCATCCTTGGCATAGGCACACAGTGAACAGTGCCTGGGGAGAGATTGTCCTGGCTGGAGAGCTCGTTAACAGGCTGAGCAAAGGTGTTAAAATAGGCTGCCCTGTACCTCTGGGAGTTGGTTTCCTGGTCATGTCACAGTCCAGTGGAGACTGGTGGCTTCTCCAAGCAGTGACTCAATCTGGGTTCACTCCATCAGGTTATTCTGTCATCCAGTGTTTTTCATCAGCCACATGAATGAGGTCTAGGGAAGGCATGCTGTTCATCATACACTTGAACTAGCTTGGCCTGGAAGCACCCACTATGTCTGCTCCCATTCTGTTGGCCAGGACACGTCCTGTGGCTCCTGTGCACATGCAAGGGAACTAGGGCATGTTGAGTGTGTGGCTATGGGAGAGCAGCCTCCGGGTTTGTGGCTGGAGCCAGCAGATGTGTGAGCCCACAGTGCCAGTTTCCCACTGAGGTCCTCTCAGTGTAGAAAGCCAAGCACCAGCCCCTTTTTTTCCCCACTGCACTCTAGGTGACTTGGAAAGTACTGAAGCCTCAGGCCAGATGTTGGAGAGAGGAAAGACAGGATTCCTCGGGCACTGAGAGCAGGGAGGGTTTTTCAGTGAGCCCCTTGTGCTCAGCCAGAGCAGCTGGGTCAGGTGGCCCTGGGTGAGCCTCAGGTTGTCATGTGTGCCATTTGGTGGGAAAGGGCAGTTGGACAGCAGTGAAAATCATTTCTGTTTTCTGTTGATGACTGTCTTGCTCACTCAGTGGCTAGTGCATGGGCTCTGAGATCTGCGGAGGAGTCCTGAGAGGCACATGTACACGGTTGTCCACGTGCATGCACATGTTGTAGACGTGTCCCTGTGTTGGAACATCTGGAGTGTGGTTCTCCAGTTGTGTAGCCCAGAGTCTGCCTCCCTGGCCTGGCCCCTCCCAGCTCCTTCCTCATTAGCTATGTGGAGGAAGGCGAGTTGCCTTGGTGTCCCCATCTGTACAATGGGAATAATAATTGGCTCTGCCTCACGGGGTCATTGAGGTGATTAAGTGAGATAGTTCATGCAAAGTGCTTAGAGCTGGGCTGGGTGCACAGAGGTGCTCGATGGCTGTTAATTATTGGCTGGATTTGAATCTAAGCCTGTCTGACTCTCAGACTTCCAACGTGTGTTCTTCCTAAAGACTGCTTGCTCAGTTGGTAATTTACAAACTTGCAGTAAGTAAATAAGACATTTTACTGGTTTTAAATTTCCAGGAGCACATGATGAGAGGTCTCCCTTTCACCCTGGCCCACAAGCCCCCTGGTCCTCTCCCCTGTGGTGGCTGCCACTCTGACCAGTTTCTGGTGCATATCCCCACATACTCTGTGCATATCCAGTAAGATCTCACTTAAGTCTTTGATAGGTTCTTGAGGACTGTGACTTTAAACAAAATATATAATGAAACCAATTTTTTTCTCACTGTTATAAAAAAGTGACACTGAAGGAATTGATGTTATTTGAGGACCTGCTGTACAATTCAGTTGATGCCGCCCCCTCCAAGAACCTATCCCCAATGTTCAATGAAGACTTACTGTACAGGCAAATGTTGATTTTGTGTAACCCTTTTTTTCCCTCCCCATACATATTCTAGTGTGCTATAGTCAGTGATCGGCTCCTTCTTGGAGATCTTTCCATGTCACTACAGGAAGCACTCCCCGCTCTCTTCTGCATGGTCTTCCACCATATGGGTCATCATAAGTGATTCAGTCCCTTCTTGTTGGACTTTTATTTAGTTATTAATTTTTGGTGATTACAAACAGTGCAGCAATGTGCGTAAGTGCATATGTGGGTGAGTTCACCCTGTGGGATCAGCTCCTGGAAGTGGGACTCCTGGATGAGAAAGGTTATGCATTTAAATTGTGACAGATATTACCAACTTGCTGCCTGTTGAGATGGTCAAATTCACATCCCCCCAGACCTGGCCGACACAGCGTGTTACCGTCTCTCTGACTTTCAACAATCTGGTGCATAAAAAAATGATATCCTAATGTAGTTATAATTTGCATTTGTTGTATGAATGAGGTTGAATATTTTCTTATATGTTGGGAGCCTTTTGTAGTTAATTTTCTGCACTTACGTTCAAACATATCTTTTTTTCATGTTTTCTGTTGTGTTAGGTTGTCTTTTTAAAAAAATCAGTTTGTACGATCTTAATTATATTTGAGAGAGATTAGTCATTTGTGATATCAGCTGCAAATATAATAATGTGGTGTTCTTGGTTAAGAGGATTCATGACCAAACCATGGATTTTCCTTAAATTGATACATAAATATAACTAATTCTCCATCCAAGTCCTATTCTTTTTTTCTTTTTTTTAGACAGGGCCTCACTCTGTCCCCCAGGCTGGGGTGCAGTGGTGCAGTCTGTGCTCAAACCATGCTCCTGCCTCAGCCTCCTGAGTAGCTGGGATGATAGACATGGGCGTGTGTGCACCACCAGCCTGGCTAATTTTTGTATTTTTTTAGAGATGGGGTCTCACTCTGTCATCTAGGCTGGTCTCAAACTCCTGGACTCAGGCGATCCACCTGCCTTGGCCTTCCAAAGCGCTGGGATTACAGGCGTGAGCCACCGCTCCCAGCTCCAAGTCCTATTCGTAAGGGTGTATAGGAAAAATAAATGAGCATGACTGGTCAGGAAAATTGTGAAAAATGGAGGACCTAGCTCTTATTGGTATTAAACTGTATTATGAAGCTATTGTAATTAAAACAGTGTGGAAAAAAGAAAACCAAACCAAATCAATGTGGTATTGATGCAAGACAAATTAATGGAGAGTCCAAAATATGTGGGAATTATGAAAATATTGGCATTTGAAAACAGTGGGTAAAAGATGGGTAAGTAAATGTTGTTGAGACACTTGAGTGCCCATCGGGAAGAAAACGTACACAGATGCACACCTCAGTCTTCCACTGAAACAACTCCTGGTGGATCCAAGATCTAATGATAACAACTTAAACTGTAAAAATAGTTGAGAAAACCATGGGCTGATTTAAAAAACAGTCTAGGGAGCAAAGATCAAAAGATGAAAATATACATTTGAATTACATAAAAGTCAAGATTTTATGCCTGGCGAAACCACCACAACTAAACTAGAAAGACAACGACGTGGGCGGTGCTAGGCCTTACCACTGCCTGCTCGCCCCACAGCCTCCGTTCCTGCCCTTGTTTTCCAGGTTGGGGTGCCAGTGCCAGGCCCTTCAGCTTGGAGAGTTTCGCGAAGCTGACAGTGGTGTGCTGTGTCGGTGGCTGGCAGGATGGAAAGACCCTGATTCCAGCCCTGGACAGGCTCTGGCTTCCTGACCTAGGTGGCTCTCAGGAGATGGTGTGGTTGAAAACTTGAGGCCTGCCAACTAGGATTTCAGAATTGTCCTCTTCTCCTGGAGCTGGGGCACGTCTGGGTTGGCAACGCTGTGTTTGTGGGTGCTTCCCTGCTTCTGGCCCCCTCAGATTGTATCTCGGATCACGTGATAGCTCCTCCCAGCCTCACTCCCTGCACGTCAGGAAAGGACGTCCAGCCGGCTGTGTTGTCGGCCCACTCCCCTTCCTGATGAAGGCAGAAAGCTCAGGAGCCTGTGTCCTGGAGCCACAGGGACCTGGGGGTGTTGGGGGAGATTTGCTGGTTATATAGCCTCAGTTCGGTTGTTTTGCCTCTTGACTTCCTTGCTTCGTGTGTGAAATGGCGACAGTGGCCTCTGCCTCCTAAGGACATGGAGTTTACGTACTTAGGAGATTAGGTCTGTCATTTGCTCAGTGCAGCACCTGGAATATGATAAGGGCCCCGGTAGTTCTGGTGGAGGTGATGATCAGAATCATGCCGGTGGAAAGCCAAAGGAGGCCAGAGAACATTCAGCCTCATGTGAGGAAGAAAGTCCTATTTGCTGACACCAGTGCAGCATAGTCAGCTCTAGTCACAGAGGGAAGTAATCGACGGCCGGCCCTGGCTGTGTGCTCATCACGACTATAGGAAGGATATTTCTTTACCCTCACTCCGCAGGCGAGGAAGCAGGCATGGGGAGGGGAGGGATGTACCCTTTCCCAGGCTGCACAGCTGGAGGCTCAGCCCCTGCCCTCTGACCCCTGGGCATCCTTCTCCCTGGGGAGGGAGCACCTCTGTGCTTGAGGTGGCCTGGGAAGAAGAGCATTGGCCAGCCATGGAGGAGTGCTGCGGGCAAGAGGATTCTGCAAGTTCCTTCCTCCAGGCCTGGCAACAGGAGGTTAATGTGTGGGATCCTCTCCGCTCTCCCCACAACACACACAGAGTGCGGTCAGGCTTTGTTACGTGGCCTCTGATTCCCGCCTTGCGGGTCCAGATCTGCCAGCCCTTTTATGCCCCCCCTTTTTTTCTTTTTCTGCCAGCCTGTGATTCATACTTCCCCCCGGGACAGGACTAGATTGGTGCCTGGCAACAGAGGGAGGGGTTAGCTCCTATCAGCTCTAACTGTAGCCTCTCAGGTGCCACTGTGAACAATAACACAGATGAAGCAGCCCCTTGGCCAAGACACATGGATCGAGGGACTCATCTGGCAGATTGAAGGGACTGCTAGGGGTGAGCTTTCCTGGGATGCTGGGGAGTAGCCACGTCCGTGATGTGGCTCTATGGAGGCTCCTGCCTTCTGCTCCTAAGGACTCTGACAAGTTATCTTCCTCTTACAGGATAAATCCCCATTCCTCTCTCATCCAAATACTAAACTACAATGTGAAAAAAATCACAACTAAATTCCGTTCTCAACCTTGCAGTCACCTGCCGGGGCCTGTTTGCCTTAATCTGCTTTTCTCACCTTCCCTTTCCCTTCCCTTCCGTCCTTCCTTTGTTTCAACAAATGAAAAAGAAAAGCTTGGGGTAGGGGGACCACCTATTTTATAAGGACAGATTAGGTTGTGCCGTATACCAACAGCCTCAAAATCTTAGCTGAAAACCGTGGGTTATTCCACACTCATGCCACATGTCCACAGGGCCAGCTAGAGGCTCTGTCCATCTTGTTCACTCAGAGATCCACAACTGAGCAGCCGCATCTGGAAGGTCGCTGGTCTTGCACCAGAGGGGAGAGAGGGCTCTGGAGACCTCACTCCTGCAGTTACGGGCTCTGCCCAAGAAACAGCATGTTCTATTTTCACTCACAGCTCATTGGCCAGAATGAGTCACATGATCACCCATTTACCAGGGAATCAGGAAGTGCAGTCCTGCCTTGTGTCCAGAAAAGGGGCTGATAGGCCAGGCGTGGTGGCTCACACCTGTAATCCCGGGACTTTGGGAGTCCAAGGTGGGCGGATCATGTGAGGTCAGAAGTTTGAGACCAGCCTGGCCGAGCATGGTGAAACCCAGCACGTCTCTACAAAACAAACAAACAAAAACAGAAAAGCGGCTGCTACTCACAGTCCTTTTATTTTCATATTCTGAGTTTTCTTATCAGCCTTTTCCACAGTAAGTGTTGGTTCATGTGGTTGTAATTCAAGCACCTACCCATATCTCTATCAAGACCTCTTCATTGTCATCTCAGTGACTGCTTTTGTTGTTGTTGTTGTCATTTTTTAAGAGATATGGCCAGGCACAGTGGCTCACGCCTGTAATCCCAGCACTGCGGGAGGCTGAGGCAGGTGAATCACTTGAGTTTAGGAGTTCAAGACTAGCCTGGCCAACATGGTGAAACCCATCTCTACTAAAAATACAAAAACTAGCTGGGTGTGGTGGTGCACGCTTGTAATCCCAGCTACTCGGGAAGCTAGGCCAGAGAATTGCTTGGACCTGGGAGGCGGAGGTTGCATTGAGTGGAGATCATGCCAGTGTACTCCAGCCTCGATGGTAGACCGAGACTCTGTCTCAAAAGGAAAAAAAAAAAAAGATGCAATCTTGCCATGTTGGCCAGGGTGGATTCAAACTCTTGCGCTGAAATGATCCTCCCGCCTCAGCCTCATGAGTAGCTGGGATTAAAGGTATGCCCCACTGTGCCCAGCCACACCATCTCAGTGGCTCGTGACTAGCCCTTTATGGTGGCATGCCCAGCATTAGCCAGCACCCCATTTTCGCACATGCACTCTGTGTCTTTTCTCTTGTCACTATGTTGTCAGTGACTCTCCCTAGGCCAGAAGTGGCCTTCACCTGTTGATCATTTCCTTAGGCCAGCATCCCAGGAGTGGGTGTCCTTATCCTTTGCCTGCTCTTGGACCCGGCCCTCCGACACCCAGTGTTGAGAATGCAGAACAGGACTGGCCCATCCTGAGAACTCAGGGCCAGTCCTATTCTTAAGGAGCTGTGCTTGCTGAATGGGTGTAACTTTTCTGGGTCTAATGTCAACTCATAAATTCCCAGAACTTCGGCTCTACAAGGTAGCGCCATCCTCAGGCCATTTAGTTGTCTCGACCCTTTATCTTAGAGAGAAAAGTTTACCCACTCTTATGCCTTCACGAGTTGGCTGTTTCTTCCCATTACCTGAGTAATTGGAAACCAGTTACTCAGGAATCAGGGAATTGGGTCAGAGAGCGTTTTCAACAGCTTCCCTCCCCAGCCTGGGGCAGAGGCTGCTAGGGTGACCAGTACTGTCCTTGTCCCAGGCTGCTGGTCTTGGTGGCAGCCCCCGGTGACCTCTAGCTCTTCACTTCTCTGGGGCTCCTTTGAGAGTGAGAGTTGTACTTGCCAGGGAAAGGCCTCCATCTCCTCTTTTCCAGGCTTCGTTTGGAATCAAACCCATTGAAAACACACCACTGGCATGGAGTCCTCCAAGGCCAAGCTCCTTTCCTTCTGGTTTTTTTTTTGTTTGTTTGTTTTGTTTTGTTTTGTTTTTGAGTGAGGATCTTATTCTGTCTCCCAAGCTTGAGTGCAGTGGCGTGATAGCTGACTGTAACCTCTGCCTCCCGGGTTCGAGCAATTCTCCCACCTCAGCCTCCCAAGGAGCTGGGACTACAGGTGCCCATCACCACACCTGGCTAATTTTTGTGTTGTTTGGTAGAGATGGGGTTTCACCATGTTGGCCAGGCTGGTCTCAAACTCCTGACCTCAAGTGATCGGCCCGCCTGGCCTCCCAAAGTGCTGGGATTACAGGCACGAGCCACTATGTCTGGCCACAGCGTCCTTTTTGAAGTCTGTCCATGAGGTTTCCAGATCTGACTTTTCCTTCTGAAGAGACCTGCTTCTGCTTGGCAAGGCCTTTGAACTTTGGTGATGGCAGTTCTGTCCCAGATTCTCAGATCCATGGAGAGGGCAGAGGAATAAGTCAGACTTCAGCCCTCTCACCCTTTATTGGTTGGGACAAAACTTTTGGGAAGTTTCCACCGATCAGTAATAATAAGAATAGTAAGTATAGGGAAATACAATAGCTGACATTTATTGAGTGTCACTGGCTGGGTACTGCTAAGAGTGGGTGTGAAGTTGTGAGATTGTGACATGTTATTTAACCACCCTGTGCCTCTCATGAGTCCGCATCTCAGACCATTGTGAGAATTGAGTGACTCACTGCATGTAAAGTGCTTAGAGCAGAGCCTGGCACCAAGCAAGTTTGCAAGAGCTGGGTGCTAGTGCTGGGATCACGAGGCTTCTTGCTTTAAAGACAAGGAAACTGAGATTCCTAGAGGATGGTGGCAACACAGCCCTCTCCATTACCTGAGTAATTGGAAACCAGTTACTGAGAAACTGAGGAATTGGGTCAGAAAGATTATATGATACCACAGAGGAAGAGCAGCCTCCAGCTCTGGAGCAGGAGACAATGGATTCAAGAATCAGCTTCATAACTGGGGTTATAGTGTAATCTTGGAGGGATGTGCAAAGGGTTCTGGGGCTGTGGGGAACACAAGGGAGCCACTCATTCTTCCTGTTTGGGCTGAGATGAGTTGAGAAATGTGAAAGAGGATTGAACTTTTGCTCTGGGACTCTTAACAATCCTGTGAGGTGCAGGGAAGGGTTAATAGCATCCTCATTTTATGACTAGGGAAACGGAGGTACTCCACAGCTCAGTGACCTGCTCTTGTTCAGAAGCTGGTGGATTGGGGATGGGTTTCTAGGCCTGTCTGCCTGGCCCACCCCTCCCCAGTTCCAGGTCCTGGGAAAGACAGGGAGTGTCAGGACGTAGCTCAGCTTGGTTACCAGGCTGGGTACGATTGGGTTAATCATTTTGGAAGTCAAAGAGGACTTTGGGGCCACTGGGGTTTGTAGGCCTTTGTCCTGTCTCCCGGCCCTGCCCCCACCTCTAGTAAGTCTCTGCCTTCGTCCCTGAGGGAAACAGTGGCCCCTTGTTTTCTCCGAGTTCTCCAAGCGCCACACAGAGCAGGATCCAGCATGGGCCCTGCAAGATGGCGTGACTTGGAAACAGAGCGCCCACAGACCTCAGGTCCCGGCGGGCAGCCTTTCATTGAGACACTCTTGCTCCTGCTGAGAGGGACAAACCAGACTCCATCCTCTGAGGAGGACAAGAAGTCCCCGGGAATATTCTCTTTTCTGGGGGCAGAGTGTGGTCAGAAAAGCAGAATGACAACCTTGAAATGAGTTTCTGTCCCCATGGCATCTGCGAGACATGCCTCTGTGGTGCCCTTCCCCCTCGGGCATCCCCCTGCACAGTGTCCTTTCCTCCATGGCCTCCCCAGTCTCAGGAGCTGGGCCCTTTCTCCTATAGGGCCGCACCCAAGGGCCCATCTCTTTTCCAGCCAGTGGAGGGAGACCGCAGCCCGTTTGCAGTGTGTTCAGGGGACAGACCCCTTCAGGGCAGTTGTGGCATGTCAGGCACCTGAGGAAGAGCCACCAGAGCTGCCAACAACCCTGCTGGTACCCAGCACAGATGCCACAGCGAGAGGCAGCTGCACCTGAGAGCGGCCTAGGCCTCGTGTGTCCCAAGCTGCTGTTCTCACAAAAGGGTTTTACTGACATGAAAATGCTTGGTTTTACTGACATGAAAATGCTTGGAAAATACACAAAGGAGGGTGGCCCGTTTCCAGAGCTCAGCTGTTTACCTTCAGCAGAGCGCCAGGGATGCAGAGAGCTTATTTTCCAAACAGCCACGGTTGTCAGGTCTACGGGCCTCAGGCCGATGCCAGGCGAGGACACCAGGGCGTCCCCTCTGCTCACACCCTTCCCCAGCACCAAGGGAACCCCACCATTTCTCCCAGGCAGGGAAACCTGGAGGGCTGTCTGGAGCTGTGGTGTCCCGTCTCCCTGGTGGGCATGGGGGTTCTGCAGGCCCGGATGCGTCGCTTGTGTGGCCTGGCTCCGCCTCCCTGGTGGGCATGGGGGTTCTGCAGGCCCGGATGCGTCGCTTGTGTGGCCTGGCTCCGCCGGCCCTCGCAGCTGTCTTGGCCTCTCGTTGGTGGTGCCTGTCCCACTGGAGCCACAGACTCTAGTGGAAATGGGTTGGTGTTTGGCTCTGTCTGACAGGCCAGTGTTCTCTGCGCATGGCCTCTCTACCTTCCTTCAGATTCTACTTTTTCTGGGAAGAGGTGTTGGGTGGAGTGTAATTTGGAATCTGTGATGAGAGCCCAGCAAAGCTCTTGCAGTTTCTTCTTTCTATCAAAGGGGAAACTGAGGCCCCAGGGGATGGCAAGCCCAGGTCAGCGGGCTGCTTGTGGAGGCTGACACGTGGGCATTGCTGCAGTCTCTATCCTGGCCGCTCCACCTGCGTGGCCCTGCTTGGTCATTTTCCTTCCTGGGCCGTTGGTGTCCTGGTCTGTGCAGCAGGGAGCGTCTTCCCCGGCCCCTCGGCTTGCCGTGAGGATGAGCCAATGCCAGGTCTCAGGAGATACTGGGAAGTGTCTTTCCCGTCCCCTTCTTCACCCAAGAGCCCCAGAGATGGGCAGCTTCTCAGCTAGCCTGGTTTTGGTTTTATTTTGTGTTGTTTTGTACACAGGCCTGTCACCATGGGGAGGGAACAGCATTCCTTAGTAGTTTCTTATTGTGAGGTCTAAAGGATTTTTTTTTCTATATAGGGGAAATCCCTTAACATCTTTCCTGGCAAACAGTAAGAAAGAGGAGTTAAAGACACCAGCAGACAAGAGCTGCCGCGTTGCGGGGGTGCAACAGAGAAGAGTTTAGTAAGGGACCATCACAGGGTGTGGGCAGGCCCGAGAGCCAGCACAGGACAAAGTTCCCTGCTAACAAGCCCTGAGAGCTGTCACCACCCCTAGGCCTGAGGGGACAAGGGGACCAAAATGTACCTGGAGCCATAGGGAAGGCGGTAGTATTGAGAGAGGGGCTGCCCTGTTCCGTGGGGGCTGCGTCTCCTGCCAGAAATATGGCAGGGGGTCGGGGCGTGAGGATGCTGCAAGTACACCCCTCCCTCTCTCCTTCTTGCCCATCTTCTGTTGTGCCTCCAGTTGGCCCAACTTGGCCAGAGGAGAAGGCAGCCAGGTGGTTGTGGCCTTAGAGGACAGCTGCCTAGGGCACAGAGCAGGCATGGGGAGCGGGGTTGTGGGGGCAGGCAGCGGGGAATGGAATGAGAAGCGCAGCCTGAGATCTGAATTTGTGTCCCCGCTCCACCGCCTTCCTGCTGTGAGACCCTAGGCAGGTTTTAAAAGTCTCCGTCCTCCACTTTCCTCATTTGTAAAATCACTTCTCATAGTGGTTGTTAAATACAATGAAAGAAATGCACGCAAGCTTTGAGCGTGGTGCCAACTGCCAGTGAGCATTTGTAGTTGTCATTATGATGTCTTTAGTAACATCTTTAAAACAGTCAGCCTTGAATCCTGGAGGGAAACCCACTTGGGGGTGGGGATGAGAGCAGGGGTGGGGCTTGTGACCTTCTCTGGCCTCTGCTGAGGCCAAATTGGGGGTCAGCCAGGTACTGGGCTGGCGCCGCTGCCTCCAAGGCACTGGCCTTGCAGGTGGTGGTGGCTCTGGGCCGGGGAGGCATGTGGCAGGTCAGGCAGCGGGTGTCAGGCTGCCCCGGCTTTTGGCAAGTGTTCCTGTGTTGGGGTCAGGTGACGCTGACTGTCTGTTGGCCAGAGGCCTTGGGGACAGATCATCCCAACCTCAGGCACTTGCAAAAATAAACACCTTCCCCGGCAAAGCAGGGGAGCAGCGTGGAACAGATTGCAGGCAGCCCTGCACGCCTTCGCTTCTCCCGATGAGCCCAGATTTCAGTGTGAAGTGCAAGCGGCTGGTCGCTCGAAGCAGCAACTTCTAGATTCCTGAGGACCACAGCTTTGCCAAGACTTTTTATAGGTTAGCAGAAGCAGTATCCGCTTAGATCTAAGTTCTGATCAGGCTGTATGACGTGAGTCATTTACTTAACCCCTTGGAGCCCTAGTTTCCCTAGGTGGTTGGGCAGATGGAACGTGTTCAGAAAAGCCTTTCTCTGTAAAGCCATTTCTCAGCATCACTTGCCTGGCCTGTTGACACCATTGCCTTGATTCCTCTTATGTGTCTTCCGCGTCCTGGGTAGCATGGGGCTTGGGGAACAGAAGTACAAACGTGGGCCGTGCCCTTGAGGAGTTAGCAGGAGAGAAGAGTTGTGGGGTCTTGGAGGGTTTGCCCTGCTTGTCCTGTCTGTATTTTCCATGTCAGCCCTCCTGCCCCATCTCCAGAGTGCTACAGGGAGGCTTGAGGGTCCTCTGGTGATGTGCCCCGGGGTGGACAGGAGGATGGGGGCAGTGGACTCAGGTGCTGAAGTTGTCGCGTTTGTCTGTGTTCCCTGCCTCCCAGCTGAACCTTAGCCGGCCGATCGAGGAGCAGGGCCCCCTGGACGTCATCATCCACAAGCTGACCGACGTCATCCTTGAAGCTGACCAGAATGATAGCCAGTCCCTGGAGTTGGTGCACAGGTTCCAGGTGAGTGAGGACCATGCAGCCCTTGGCTGTGGCATTTTCAGGAGGAGGAGGGAAGGCCCTGGAATGGCCATGTGCGTGTTTAGGGCAGTAGCGGCTCTCTGGAGGTATAGTCTGGAGAAATGGCTCTGCCACTGGCGAGGCATGGGCTTGTGGGCAGGTGCTTTGTGAGGCCTCGGTGTCCTCGGGTGTAGCATGGGGGCTGAACCAGGTCATGGTTGGGCCGTCTCCACCCCCTGGCTGTGTAGACACGGTTTACTGATGAGGCACCACTGAGTTCTAGTGTGGCCTCCACGCCCTCAGCACAGGCACGCACAACCCTTTCCCCCAGCTCGGGTGAGCACAAGGGATGGAACCCTTTTGCTGCACTTGATAAAGGGGACTCCCGAGGGCCTTTGAACTGAGTCCTGCCTTGGTGGAGAACCCTGCCTCTGCCTGTTACTTTGACCTGGGTACTCACCTTTGAGCACAGCCAGAGGTATCTTGCTGAGTCCCTTGGTCACTTCCCTGTCCCCACCCCACTTCCCCAGCAGCCTCCCAGGTCCTGACCGCACAGTGACCTGCCCACCGCCTTGGGGTTCTCATGCTGGCTACTGACTTGTTCTGTGTTCTTTCTGTTGTGGACAAGAACATGATTCTGTCCTCTGGAAAGCAGCTCGGAGGTCATGAAAAGCAAAGTTGTATTGTCAGTGAAAATGCAGGCAAGATGGTAGCTGTTTTCGGGCCTGCCTGGTGGGATGGGGATGCCTGAGCTGGGGTTTCCAGCATGTGATAGGTGCAGATTTGGTGCCCTACTTTTCTTCATCAGGACAAAGGGCATCTCGCCCGCCTCCTGGTCATCCACTGTCGCCGTCCTGCTGACACTATTTTCTCCCCGTGTGTTTGGGGTTGGCCACCTTGGCCCCTCTTGCTTCCCTGGGGCTCTCACCCTGTTCCTTGGCCAACTCCCTGCTGCACATTCCTGCTTCCCACCAGGAAGTGGCCCCAGAGGCAGGTGCAGTCTGCTCCCGGCCTCCCCTGCTCGGGGGCAGGGCATGTCACACGTTACGCCCTCCAGGGCGTCTGCCCCGCCAGTGGCCCCACATCCATTCCACTTGCTGGACACTGTCTCCTTCATCGGACTGGAGACTGTGGGAAAAACATGGTTGGGCTCCTCTGTGACCTCATGGAGCCTCAGTTTCCTTATTTTTAAAGTGGATGCTAGGAATAAGAAAAGCTCAGACCATGTTGGGAGGAGTGTGCTGGGGCTCGATGGGAACAAGACAGAGGAGAAGTGTGCCCTGGTGATGCACTGCTTCCTGAGCCCCTGTCCCATGCCAGGGCTGGGCTGATCAACACTCACCCACGTGCTGCATTTGATCCCCACAGCCTTGGTGCAGACTCACCAGCCTGGTTGATAAGCAGGAAGCGGAGGCGTGGGAACATATGCAGCTTGTCCACAGGGAGCCGGCAGAGCCGGGGGTCAGTCCTGACTTTCTCAGGTGAGCCACTGCTCATCCTGGGGGCTTGCTGTTCTGTTCCTCTCTGGCCCCAGCCTACACAACTGTCCTGGGGTGTGGTCCCAGCCAATCCAAGTCACACAGCGACTTTCCCCTGAGCCATTTGCTCCTGCCTCACCCCCGTCTCCTTCGGAAGGCCCCCGAGTCCCCAGTTCATGTTCCTGTGGTGCCCTCGGGGGACATTGTCTAGAGGAGCACAGCCATGCCTAGGCTGCCGCACAGCCCTTTGGTGCAGGGATAGCGCATCTCTTGCTGAGTCCATCTGGGGGACAGTGGCCTTCCAGATGCCTGATTACTGTTACCTCCGAAAGCACCGCAGAGCAGTTACTGCATACCAGGCCCTGCTGGGAAGCGCTTCACGGCGGTTGACCCACTTGCTCCCATGAGCTGTAAGGTTCGATGATTCCTGTCCTGTGGATGAGGAAGCAGGTGCAGGGCAACTAGAAAGTGGTCCAGGTAGGATTAGAGCCTCCGCTAGCTTGCTCTCCTCACGTGCTGTGTGGCCTCTCCAGAGATGGGTGAGGTGGAGGACTTGGGAGTCAGACTGTCTTCAAGGCAGATCCTTGTTCCAAAACTTAGGAGCCACTCGCCTCCCCCCAGCCTCAGTTCCTTCCTCCTTGGGTGGGCAGGTTGCTGGGAGGAGTAAACGCCTGTGGGTGTGAAGTTCCCGTTGTAGCTCAGTGCCACTTCATCACACCCACACGGTTGCTCTTCCTAGAGAGAAGGCCACAGCTCCCGGCTAGCTGGGCCCAGAGTTCTGGAACATCTGCTCCCAGGCTCTTATCCCTCTTGCCTGCTCCCCAGATACACACACAGCCCACAGCCCAGGCAGGTGATGTCCAAACAGTGAATGAGAGTGCCCACTGTGTTCCTTTTCTGGGCAGAAAAGAATATTAACAGGGAGAATGTGTGGAGGGCAGCATGGGGACTTGTGGCTTAAGGCTGTCAGGCAGCCACAGGTGTGTTTCTCAGGTAGAGTCTTGGCTGGGTCTTGGGGGATGGTTGCCATGACCTCACCATAACCTCCCAGCACCAGTATTTCTGGGATAAATTTTCATCGCCATCTATGCTTCAGTAAGAAGCCGGATATCTGATAAAGTGGGAAGTTTCCTCCTTTGTGAAGAGAACAATCCTTTGGGGAAAAGGGTGCGGGGCTGCACTTTCCAGAGGCCCCAGGAGAGAGGAGGCAGGTGGGGCTGGCACAGAGAAGGACCGAGAGGCACTGGGATGGGGGCCAGGGAAGAGGCTTCCTCCTACCACTGGTCACTGGGCTGTCAGCGTTGACCGTCCCCCTCCCTCTGCCATAAGATGCAAGTTCAGAGCCAGACCATGTAGACCCAGGGAGGCGGACACTTGACCTCAGTCGTGCCATTTGTTTTCAGATTTTTGTTTCAAATTTTATTTTCCAGGCATTAAGAAGGAGGCATGAGTGTGGTTTGAGGACTGGGAGGGATAGGGATGCTATAGGCAGAGGCAGGGGAAGCAGCACACAGAGCTGGGGTCCTCCCATTTTGTTGTGAGCAGGAAAACAGAGGCAAGATGCTTTGCCCCAGCAGGGGCTCAGCTGGAAGGGCCTTCTCCACAGGCCATATTCAGGTCCAGGGAGGAAGAAGGAAGTGGTTTGGGGCTGTGTGGGTGGAGACAAAGACATTTCTGAGATGTTCCTCAGGGCCCCGGAGCACTGCACCAGGCTCCCTCTGTGAAAGCTCTGGTCCCCAGGGAGGGGAAAACTCCCAGAGTCAGGAGGCCATGCCTGCTTTTGGCTGCCCTGGTGGGCAGGTGGAGGGTGTGGGCCAGAGGCTTACTGCGGAACATTAAAGCTGCTGGTCACAGAACCTTCACCACTGCCCCAGGGTTTTGGATTTTTTTTGTTTTTATTTGTTTGTTTTTTGTGTGTTTTTGATTGGCTTGTAAATGGCTTGGCTCGGAGACTTGGTTGGGATGATTCAGTTGTTTCTCTTCCAAGGTTCACGTGGAGCCAGCAGCCTGGTGCCTCCCAGGCTCTGCCTGAGGTTTGGTTCTCAGTGTACAGACCCAGGCAGGGGCCCCCAGGGCCTGGCCACATGGGCAAGTGGGGCTGGCATGCCAAGAGGGTCCCTGCCCTGGGCCTGGGGACACTAGGGGCCTCCTGGCCTGGTGAGTGGCTTCCCCAGGGGAGCAACACAACGCCGTCTCCTCGCCGTAGCGCCTGGAGCCATCTGCCAGGTGTGGACGCAGGGTGGGAGGAAAGGGGCCCGCCTTCCTTTTCTGCTGCCCCTTCTAGCCCCAGAATTGCCTCTGAAGGGCTGCAGTGATTGCGATCCATGGGTCATGTGGGGCTGCCTCGGGGACTTTCCTGGGATTCTGCCTGAATAAGCTTAGAACTGACAAGGAGGTTTCAGTCTCAACTGCTGCCTCTTCCCTGTCTTTATCAGAAGGACGGTAATTGTCCCCCAGATGTTCCCTGAACTCCCGGTCTGCACACAGACTGCAAGGAGAGGGTCCTCTGCGGTCGCCCACGAGCTCCTGGCCAGGAGGGGAGGCCGGCGGGCAGACCCAGAACTGACCTCAGTGCACCTAAAGTGATGAGTTAGGAAAAACACGGGTCTGATCATAGCATGGCTTGGCTTAAAACATCCCATGCTTTCTTATTGCTGTGACACTGAAGGCCATGATTGCCAACTTGACCCATGGGGCCTCAGTGATCTGCCCCACCCACTCCTTCCCTGGCCCCCTCAGCAACTGCTCAGGCTCTGATGCGTGTCCACCTCGGCGTCTTTCCACAAGCTGTTCCACCAGCTCAGTGCCCCTTCCCGAGAACATCCTCCCTCGTGAGCTGACTAATGACACATCTCTTGTCCCAGGCCCTGCCAGCTTAGCTCTGTTTCTTCATGCCCTTCGGAAGTTTGTAATTCTTTATCGGTGGCTATTGTCTGTCCCTTCACTGGGGCAGGGATTGTGTCTGCTCCCAGCAGCTGGTGTTCCCACTGCCGCCTGCAGTGCCTAAGTGTTTAGGTGGAGGCGCATGCCCTGTGCTGGTCATGTGCTGGGATGGCCTTTCATGGAGTGCCCTGATGGGCTTGCGGAGGGAGCTGGGAGCAGGGAGGGAGGAGGCCAGGAGGGTTCATGAGGCAGATGGCACTGCCTGCTGGGCATGTATGGCGATGTCTCCAGGTGTCAGCGAGGTTGGAGAGGGAGCAGCAAGGCCAGAGCTCCAAAGCTCTTTCATGCCAGGCTGTGCAGCTTGGAATCTATCCTGCAGGGAGAGTGGGGCGGGGATGGTGGTGATACGATCGGACATAATTGGCAAGAGAGAGGCCCTGCTTCGAAGGGGAGATTGCCAGTGCAAGATGAACTCTGAGCAGGTGAGGACACTGTTTACTCCTTGGAACCTGGGTGCTTCCAAGATGAAGAAGGAGCTCATGGCCCCAGGCTCAGTGTTGTGCCCATCTCAGCCCCAGGTGCCCCTGCATGTGGTCCTGAGCGTCCCCTCCCTCTGCCGCCATGACAGGCCGGCCTCTGAGCAGCTTGAGCCTTGTCCAGCCTACACAGGACAAAATTGCACTCACCTCCTGGCTCCTCTCAGTGTGTAATGATCTAAAGTGGATCTGGGAAGGAAGCTCCTGCCCCGAAGGATGCAGGAAGAGAATGCACACTTGGCCACACTGGTTCTTTCTGTGTTTTCCCTGGAAGGAAACCATGTTTAGCCTTCAATAGTGCCTCCCCGATCCCACCACCCTCCTGAGGGGACAGGAAGCAAGTGGGACTGGGAGCTGGTGGGAGGGGTGACGTTTGAGGTCCTCCCTGCTAGTCCGCCAGGTGAGGCCAGGTTTCACTGCAGGGATAGACAGCTCCCCTCACCCAGCACAGGCTGAGCTTGGCTTGTGCCACATGGTCACGGAGGGTTAGGCACAGCTTTGCAGTCTGAAATAACAGCTGTCACAGCAGGGGGTGAGAAGGCAGTGAGGCTTATGCTGGCTCTCAGTGTCTACCTTGTGGTGACACGGACTCATCCATCTCACTGGACCTCCCTACAGGCAAGGGAACTCAATACTGCATAGTTCCCTTTTCTTCTTAAAAACAACTAAAATACCTTGTTAGGGTTACTGTTAGCATTAAACTAATTAATACCTGCGATGCCCGTAGTGCTGGCATGGTGTGAGTGCTGCACGTGTGTGTAATGGTCGACCACGCTTACTGTGAGTGCCTGGGGTGTGATGACACGTGCAAGCCACTCAGTACAGGCCTGGCGCCTAGTGAACCGTCAGTCACCGTGGCTTATGTCAATAGTATTATTACAGTGACAGTAGGACTACTCTGTCAGCCTTATCTGTGGCCGCAGCTGACTTGAGAGCTCTCAGTCCTAATTGGAGTCAGTAAGGCAGTGATTATGAAAGTGTCCCCAGACGGGAGATGCATTCTGTGCTAGGGCAGCAGAAATGCCTAAAAGGCAGGGCCAGGTGGGGGTCAGAGGGACTCGAGTGCTGTTCCTGTCCCCACCCTTCACCTGCTGGCCCACCTGGGCCTCGATCCCCTTGCCTACTGCATAGGGAAGGTGCAGGATGGCACAGAAGACCTTCAAAGCTGTTGCGTCTGCCTTTAAAGGACTACCCAAGGCCTCGGCTCACATTTACCCCAAATATGATTTCACAGCTGCATTGAATCAGACCCTGTCGGCCCCTGATGTTTATTGAGCAGTTGCCAGCACAGGGATGGAGAGGAAGTAGAAGAAACAAAGGTTTTTGTTGTTCTAGGTCTTCGAATCCGACTTGGAAGATAACATCTAAGCCCATGAGAGGATAAATAACACTGTAGAATCTAAGTGGGTTTGTGTCGGCTTTGCCTTTGTGCCTGCTGACCGGTGGGGTCAGAGTAAGAACCGTGTGCCCCTGGAAGGGGTTTGTGTTGTCACCAGGGAGCCGTGGGAGGGCTCCCTATTTGCCAAGCAGGTACCACGTGGCCCATTCTGCCATGGGCAGTTCTTTTCTCTTATGTCTTTGATCCTCATCTCAGCCCCTGAGATAATGGAATTATTTCCCCATTTTTCAGCGGGAGACAACTGCGGCCCAGGAGAGTTAAGTCACTTGCCCAGGGTCAGGTAGAAAGCTGCAAGGCCAGGATCATAGCTTGGAGGGGCTTTGGTGACAGCTGATGGCTCTGTGGGTGGTGTGAGGGTTGGTGATTTCAGGGCCACCTTGGCAGGAGGTCATCATCTGGGATTGCCTCTGACACAGCTGGTGTCGTGTGACAATGAGACTGCTGGCCAGCAAATGCCACAGGAGGCAGAGTTGGACGCATCTGGTGGCCGTGGTCGCAGAGAAACAGATCATGTCCTGTTCTGGGGTGGCGGTGAGGTCAGCCTCTCGATAACTGCTGCCCTGCGTCATGGGCGACTCCTCCTGTGATGTCTAGCCACACAGTCTGTCCATTGTGCACCAACACCAGGCCAGGAATCGCCCTTTCTGCTTTGGGGAGGGTGGGACCATTCTGTGCCGTTAGCCTGTTGCAGTTGCTTCCCCTTGTGGAAAGCAAGCCTGTTCCCCAGGAAGACATGTGGCCCTCTTACAACCAGGAGCAGAGCTAGACTTTGTGTAGCTCAGTTGGGACAGGGGCAGGAGAGGACACCCCAAAGCCTGAGCTCTGAGCCAGCGTGTGGGCTGCCGCCCCTCTGCTTGTGTGTGGACAGTCAGGGTTTTTCAGCTCAGGGTCTGGGGGCTTGTTGAGTTTTAGAAATATTAATGTTTATCAATAATACATTTTCCCCAAAGTTTTAGAAAGAACTTTTATGCACACTATTTCTGGGTTTCTTAACCTCAACGTGATTGACAACTTGGGCTGGATAATTCTGTGCTGCTAGGGGCTATCCCAGGCAATACAGGGTGCTTAGTGGCCTTCCCGGCTGCTCATTACCAGATGCAAGCAGCCCTCCCCACCAAAAATCTCTCCAGATGTTCCCTGGTGGAGGGAGCCCACGCCATCCGTGGTTAAGCGGCACCGCGTTTTGTAAGAGATGGGTCCAGCAGCTCTGAGAGCTCAGGCAGGCCAGTCAAGTCATTCCTGGTTTTTGTGTGGACCCTGAGGCCCTGTTGGGTACAGTTTCTGGGTTTTAGTGTTTAGACTTGCACACCAAGAGGACTAGCATCTTGTGGCTTCTTTTCTTCAGTAATATGAATACCTGCAGTACAAAGGACACCCTGTTTTCTGTTTCCTCCTGGTTTGTGTGGGTGGCATGACTTCTCATCGTGTTTCTGTGCTGCCTGTACAGGCTGTGTGCCCGGGATAAAGCCCACTGTGGCTGCCTTTGTTTTCATGTAATAAATCCCATTGCCACCTCACCAGCCAAGAGTACAACTGGCCGGGTAAACCATGCGCTGGGCCTCTGCTGACCTCGGCCTTCTGGGATGGACAGAGTGAGGCATGAGGATATCCTCTGAGCCCCTCCCTGAAGGTCCCTGCCCCAGGCCTCCCACACCTCCTGGCAGCCAGCCCTTGATCTGGCCCTGGCCCTTACCCATTTGTCTCTCCACTGATCTGTGAGATCATTTATCAATAACGATGATGTTCATTCAGCAAGTCTTAGTTGAGAACTTACTGTCTGCCAGAGTTCCTAAAAGACATTACAGATGCAACAATCAATAAGACCTGGTGGACACAGCCCCTGCCCTGCTGGAGCTGTATCCAAGTGTGAGTGCATTGGATCATGACAACAAAACCTAGGTAAATAGAGGACAGGGGAACACAGCCCCAATGATGGCGAGTACTAGGAAAAAACACGCCGAGGCCTGGGAGAACAGAGAGGTCCTTGTTACTGATCCTCTGAGGAGTTGACATTGAGCTGAGGCCTAAAGGGCAGGACAGTCAGGAGGGGAGCAGGCAAGGGGGCAGCACCTGGCCAGGCCCTTCAGTGAGACAAGATGGAGCTGCAAGGACCCACAGTAGCCAGGCGCAGCCGGAGCACAGTGGCTAGGGCTGTCTGCAGTGGACTGGGAGCTGGCAGGAGCCAGGCTGAGCCTGGGCCTGGTGGCCTCCTGGGAGCGCTGGGTAGCTCTTTGAGGACTCGAAATATTATGCCAGCTCCCCTCTTTGATGGCTCCAAGTTGAGCCACAGACAATGTGACATTTTCTAGTCCCCAAGCTCTCTGAGGAGGAAGGAGCCCCACGCATTGCAGTAGTCAGAGGTCAAGGAGGAGCTCCCGGGGCAGCAGGACGACTCCCACTTCTGAGCATGCCCACAGCCACTGAAGAGGATGGCTGACATGTGGAACAGAGGCCAGTGTCATCCACAGGGTAGATGTCGTAGCCAGGTCACCCCTGGCAGCAGGAGCTGTCTCTCTTCTTGTCCACCTAGAGCCTGCACCAGAAACTAGAAGACTGGGGTGGCTGGATGCAGAGGTGAGGAGCCCAGGGGTCCTCTGGCCTCAGTGACCCAGTTGGCCTAGGTCAGCAGCACCGCCGCAAACTGTGCCCTGATTCTGGATGACTGTTCTCTCCCTGCAGACACTAGTTTGTAAGCCCTGCTGGCTGTGAGTCATGTTTGCAAACCCAGCAATGCATCACATGGACAAGGCATGGGAATCTGTGGGCTGCCAGAAGGCACTGGCTTGTTCTGGGAACTGAAAGTCAGATTCAGCCAGGCGACTGTGAGCCAGGTTGAGGTGGGTGGGGCTCCAGCAGGCATGTCACCTTTGGCCTTGATGTAGGGAAGCTGCTCTCCTGTGTGTTACTGTACACAGGGGAGGGGCCGCTGCACAGGCCCACCTGAGCAGGTGCGTGGGAATGCGTGTAGGGGTTCAGACAGGCGCTTAGGGGGTGTTGGGCTGCTGCTGAGGTTGGTGGAACCTAGCTCCGTGTGACCTTGGGCAGGCAGCCCCTTTCTTGTCCTCCTCTCGTTCAGCTGGTAGCTGTGACAGTGGGCCAGGTGACCGACCCCTTCCACCTCCATCTGTGTGGAAATCACAGCTGTCCCTTCATCCTGTGGGGTCCTTCCCTTCCCTGGTCGCCTAGAGGACCTGACTAGTACGATGGTGCTGTGACAGACAGCATGTGACATTTGTCAGGGAAATAGCTCTGGCTGGGCACCTTGCCTGCCTCCCGCTGACAGAAGGTGGAGAAAGCTCATAAAAGTTTGGTGTGAAATCTGGGGAGAGAGGGGAGGTATTGTTTTCAGTGGCAGGCCTGGAAAAAGGGGGCGTTTGCTGTCTCCAAATAATAGTGTTCTGTTTCCTTCCAGCCCTCTCCTCTGTAGCGGTCAGGGTTATGTTTTGGCCTGAAAACCATTGTTTTGCATGGGTCTTTCTGCTGGCTCTTGAACAACGATTTCTCTCCCAGAGAGCCTGCGGTTTCTCCCAGCCATGGCTCACACCACGTGCCAGGCGGCTAAGTGAGGTGCATGACACTGTAATGCCTCAGTAGCCCCGGTGGGAGGATGACCTGAAGTGACCATTGTGGGTGGCACCCACCTTCAGGATGGGAGTGCCTGTGACCTGCAGGCCACAGGAGACACAGTGGGGTCTGCATGCAGAATCACATTCAGGATGCCCTGTTTGTCTGGGTGCTCATGCCCCTGCCCTGCTCCACCCCACACAGCCCCTTTGAATGTCTTCCCCCAGTCTGGAATGGAGAATCATGTACAGTTCATTGACCCTGGAGGCTGGAGCCTGGTTGCTTTGAATCCCTTATTCTATATTCATTCTGTTCATCAGGGAGGGGATGGGTTGTTGTTGGTGTCTGCTCCAGGGAAGCTTCCCCAGCGCTTCCCAGGGCTCCAGCGTTTCCCCTACCCCTTGTTGGGCTTGGGACACTGCGTTTGACCAGCTTGCACATGGACTGTGAGTCTGATGGATCCTAAGTGTGGCTTGCCGTGTGCACCACTGCTGGGCTCTCAGCAGTCTTGAACGAGCTGGCACGTGCATTTGGAATAAGTTTGTGAACAGAGTCCCTCTACTGCCCAGCCAGCCACTTCCCCTCTTGGGGGGCAGCCATCGGTTCCAGTGGCCTGGAGCCTTTCCAGGGGGTTCTGTGGGACTGAACACAGACAGTCTTCCTCGCTACACAGCCCCTGTACAATGGGGCTGTACGGTATGCCCTGGAAGTGATCTCATCTTAGTCTTTTGCAGGCAGCCTCATTCTAACGGCTGCTTGTTAAATGGCCTTCCTCTCCTTTACCAAGCCAGCTCTCTACTGGTGTACACTTAGGGCATTTCTGATCATGTTTTAGAAGCATGGTGTAGTGAATAGCCTAGTACATGTATTTTTGGGTACACAGGTGAGAAATTCTGTAGGATAAACAACTAGGAATTGGGATGCTGAGTTTGTGCATTCTGAGTTTTGGCTGTTGTCCAGTTTCTCTCTGCAGAAGCAGTGCCAGTTACACTGCCACCAACTAAGGACTGGTCCCTTTTCCACCACCTTAGGAAGCGTCTCTACTCAGTTTACCTTGGCATGGAGTCACAGAGTGTTGGAGGGTGCCAGGATCCTGGCAGTCTCCTCCTCTTGCCTGTTGGTTTTGCCGCGGGGAGCTCTAGGCCTTGGGAAGGGTGGTGTCATGCTGCCTCGATTGGCTTGGCCAGACCCTGAGTCTGGGCCATCTTGCCCCTGTCTGGTGCTGTGTTCTCACGCTTCACTTTTCTCTTCTGCACTCCATGTCTGACCACCCCAGCCTGAGCTCAGGGGTTTAAATATTGGCTTGCAGGAGCTAATAGGCCTAGAGGCAGATTACATCAGAGTTTTCCTTTTGCCAGCTCTACCAAATCACAGAGATCACTGTATAAAAGATGAAGGCAGCCTATCAGTTCTTCCTGAACAGCAAGGTCCAGCACACATACCCCTAAGGCCAGCACCACATCTGACACACCACCAAGACCACATCCATCCCCAGCTCCATCCTGTGGCCTTGCAGGCTGCTGGACTGGTCACTCCATAACCCATCGCTGTCCTTGTCACTTCCCAGCTCCGGACCCTGTTGCTTTAGAGTCAGGTCCAAACTGACCAGCTGGTCAGTTTCCTCAGCTGACCCGTCTCCTGCTCTCTACCTTGTCCTCACCTTTCATGTTGAGACTGCCGTCCGCCCCAGCCCTGCTAGGCCCTCGGCAGGCCTGCAAATGTGCTGGGCTCCCCCACCCCAGACCTCTGCTTTTGCTGTCCCCTCTGCTTGGAGTGCCCTTTCTCCCCCGGCCCATGCCTGTGGCCCTTTGTGATTTATATCACCAGCCTCAGCAGGCTCCTCCCCAGCCCCCAACCCTGTGCCCCCCACACCCACACTTCCCTGCTCCTTTTTTGCTGGTCAGTCCCACGCCTCTCCTTTGCTCAGCCACATGGCCGCCACTTAGTAGCCTCTGGGAGAGTGGGGAGAATGCGATTGCTTGATTGTGAATAGGTGACATCCATCACCACACGCGCGCACACACACACGCACTCACATATTCTTATACACACACGCACTCACAAGCTCTCACACACACTCATTCTCACACATGTGCTTCTCAGAGGCTGCCACTCTTTCTGCTCTTGTACTGTCTGGGAGGCCTCAGGCTGAGTGCTCAAACGTGGGAGATTTCTCTGGAATACAAATGAGGGTTGCTTAAGACCCAAGTGTCTGCTGATGGGAGAGCTCAACTCTCCCAAGGGGCCGTTTTAGAAAAGTTAGGAAAGGGCCGGGCGCGGTGGCTCAAGCCTGTAATCCCAGCACTTTGGGAGGCCAAGATGGGCGGATCACGAGGTCAGGAGTTCGAGACCATCCTGGCTAACACGGTGAAACCCCGTCTCTACTAAAAAATACAAAAAGCTAGCCGGGCGAGGTGGCGGGCGCCTGTAGTCCCAGCTACTCGGGAGGCTGAGGCAAGAGAATGGCGTAAACCTGGGAGGCGGAACTTGCAATGAGCTGAGATCCGGCCACTGCACTCCAGCCCCGGCGACAGAGCGAGACTCCGTCTCAAAAAAAAAAAAAAAGAAAAAGAAGAAAAGTTAGGAAAGAAGGAGTGAGGAAATGCCCTCACACACTAGGACTGAATCCAGGAGAAACAGACCGCAGGGAACCGCAGCCTCAGAGGACAGCTTTGCCTGGGCTAGTGGTTGGTGCCTGTCGCCAACGCACAGCTGTTGGGTCCACGGCCCACCAGGGTATGCCTCCTGCTAGCTTCCCTCCCTCGCCTGTGGTGGGCATGGATCTCGCTGGCTTGCAGGCGACTGGGGTGCATGCAGTGACCGTGCCGTGGTTGTGCTCTGAGGACAGCATTCCCTGGCTCCTGTGTTTGAATGTCTCTGGGCCTGGGGGGCATCTGGCTCCATTCGGGGACCTAACAGCTCTGTTTTTGGTTTGTTCCTCACATCACAGAATCAAATAATCTAGAACTTAAGAGGCAGAAAGGATGTTATAAATGAGTTATTCTAGCCCACGCATCTTACAGATGGGAAACTGAGATATAGATAACTTAAGTGACTTTCAGAAACACACATAAAGTGAATGGCAGTTCGCGGACTTGTAACCCAAGTTTCTTGACTCGGCATTTGTTTGAACTTGCACAGTGCCCTAGGACCCATGCATTGGGGTTAAGTTAGCCAGGTGCAGCTGGACTGTGAAAAAGATTATCTGACAGTGACGGGCAGGCAGAAGCCTTGGCTGACTGTCAGAGACTGTTACATAGGTTGCACACTGCACAATCCAGTGGTAGGCTTTGTGAATGGCACCTTGGGTAACTAGGCTTGATGGTCCTGTCCCAGCGCACAGTGGATGCTGCTGCAACCTTCTTTTGGCTCTTGGGAGCCCACCTCCAAGGTTTACCTGCATGCATCTCCAACTCCGACCCTATGCCAGCCTGGCCGCCTGGCACATTCTGTTGCACCCAGGCCTAGTGTGGACTTCCCAGGACTGTCTGTGGTGTGTAGTTTTCTGTAAGCTGTAATCAACAGGCAGGTGTTCTGGGAGGTGCCAGGAAGGCTTTGCCTGGGGGATGTTCGGCTGGCCTTGGTTGATGACAAGTTAATCAGCAGGGGTTAGTTTCACGGTTGCAGTGGTCTGCCAAGAGAGTTCATTACTTGTTCTTCCCAGAAAGCATTGCTTAGCCTACCTGGCCCTGCCCCCGCCCCCATCCGCATGTGACCTGACCTCCCAGGGAGAGGCTTTGCTTTCTGCAGAACCACACTTTCTGCCTTCAAAAGTACAACTGCTCTTGACACTGGCGTATCTGTTAGTCCTCCCCCTGCAGGGGCCACTCCTTCATTCAGCAGCTGCCCTGGGAGCCCTCCTGTACATAAGTGCAGTGCTGGCCCTGACACGCTTTTCCCCCTGTGCCATGGGGACCCTCCTCACAGAGGTCCTGTGTACTGTGGTCTTCAGTTATGTCACGTATTTACTGTCCTAAGGGGTGTGTGTCTTCCATTTGCTTACATCCGTCTTGCTTCAGGGCTGGGAAGAGATGCAGAGCCTCTGGTCCAGCTGTGGCTTTGAGAAAACAAGGGACCAGTGAGGACCGTGGGTTGGGAGGAACAGTGGAGATGGAGCTGCAATCTCAGCTCTGCCACGCTCCCTTGTGACCCTGGCCTCACTGCCACTTCCTTTTCCCTTTCCGAAAAGTTGGGGGGGTGGACGAAGGGTCCATCTGGGTTTTGCTAGTTCTGACCTTCTGTGCCTTTCCGTCTGGGAAAGGAAATTGCAAACTAGACCTACTATTTTTTCTTGGATGCTCTACCTCATGCTGACCCCAGATGGAGCACGCCCGGCCTCCCTGGACTGCCAGGCTGGCGGCCTCGCCTTGGGGTAGCAAACATGAGAAAGGCTTCCCTTTCTCCTGAAATGCTGCTGAGCAACCCTGGCCCTAGTTAGAGTTGAGATGCTTTTCATTTCACCAGGCCTTCCATGCCTTGGGTCTTTGACTGGAGGGCTGTGGAGCCAGAGGCCCTGGGTTCAGACCCCATCTTGGCCACTCCTGGCAGGGAGAGCCCTGGCCACCCACTAGGTGCTCTGAGCCCTACTTTGTTTTCTTTTTTCTTTTTCTTTTGAGACAGGGTCTCACTGTAACACCCAGGCTGAGTGCAATGACGTGATTACGGCTCACTGGAGCCCCAAACTTCCCGGCTCAAATGATTCTCCCACCTCAGCCTCCTAAGTAGGTGCACACCACCACACCTGGCTAATTTTTAATTTTTTTGTAGATACAGGGTCTCGCTATGTTGCCCAGGCTGGTCTTGAACTCTCAGACTCAAGCAAGCCACTTGCCTTGGCCTCACAGAGTACTGGAATTATAGTCATGAGCCACTGCACCTGGCTGGGCCTAGTTTCTTTGATTGTCAAATGGAGCTGCTAACGGAATCTACATAGGGTTGTTTTGAGGGGAAATGTGTCCATTCCTGCAAGGTGTATAGGTCTGTGACCTGTGCTTGGTGAGCATGTTTGTGACTCACCCTGGAATCTTGGCAGGACCCCTGTCAAGATGCCAAGGCTTCAGGAACCAGAGACTTCCAGGGTTTCACTTGGCGCTGGGTACAGAGAAGCTGGTGGAAAGGCCAGGCCTTGTGGCCCTCAGCTGAGCCTGGCTGTGCTCTCAGGAGGAGTCAGGGGAGTGAGATTGTACTAAATGAGCCCAGGATCACTTCCATTCCCATGAAAGCCCCTAGGAGTACTTTTAACAGCCATAAGGAAGTAATTTCACTGGTGTTAATGGGGTGGCCGAGTGTAAACTGAACACACAGGCCCTGATGCAGTGGATCCTCAAGTCGGCCGGGAAGTTTCCTCTGGGTGTGGAGTCGGCTGGGAAGTTTCCTCTGGGCGTGGCACGCTGGATTTGCCTTGGTGCCGACCTGTAGCTCCCTCTGGAGCCAGGTGGTGGTCAGGATTCTAGAATCCTGTTGAGTTCAGTACAGGAGGCTGTTGTCATCCCCAGCCAACGCTGCTGTGGCCATGGTGGAGGTGACGGAATTGTGCCCCCTCTGATGCTTGATCTATTCCCCGTGGAAAGCTGGAGTCCCAAGAAGCAAACTCCAGGCAGGCCCACGCTGGCGTTCAAGCCTGTGCTTGCCGTTTTTTTTGTTTGTTTGTTTGTTTGTTTCCTGAGACAGATTCTTGCTCTGTCACCCAGGCTGGAGTGCAGTGGCACAATCTTGGCTCATGCAACCTCTGCCTCCCAGGTTCAAGCGATTCTCCAGCCTTAGCCTCCTGAGTAGCTGGGATTACAGGCACCCAACACCATGCCCGGCTAATTTTTGTATTTCTAGTAGAGACGGGGTTTCACCATGTTGGCCAGGCTGGTCTCAAACTGGCTGGTTTTGAACTCCTGACCTTGTGATACTCCCGCCTCAGCCTCCCAAAATGGTGGGATTACAGGTGTGAGCCACTGTGCCTAGCCTTTTATTATTGTTATTGTTATTATTATTATTATTAGATGGAGTCTCATTTTATCGCTTAGGCTGGAGTGGAGTGGTGTGATCTTGGCTCACTGCAACCTCCCATGTTCAAGTGATTCTCCTGCCTCAGCCTCCTGAGTAGCTGGGATTACAGGCGCGCACCACTACACCCGGCAATTTTTGCATTTTTATAGGGGATTTTCCTATGTTGGCCAGGCTGGTTTCAAACTCCGGACCTCAGGTGACCCACCTGCCTCTGCCTCCCGAAGTGCTGGGATTACAGGCGCGAGCCACCACGAGCCACTGTGATATGTCGAGTTCACTAGTGCTCAGCTTTCAGGTGCTCCCTAGCCTTTCTGGGGATTCACAGCAGTTCAGTCATAGAGCCCGTGTTTCTGTAAGTGACCAGGTGCACTGCAGTGGTCTGGGGTTTGACACGGGAACGGCTGATTTTGAATCCTGGCAAAGCCCCCCAGCTGGTTGTGTTTGACCTTGAGCCGGTCACACTGCCTCTCAGAGACTTGGTTTCTTTATTTATAAAATGGGAATAAAAACAGAGGCGTTTGCTCTGTAAACCATGGCGCTGCTCTGAGAATCAAATGCAATATTTTGTGTGACTGCCCATGTTGAACCAGAAAAGTGCTACACTTGTATACTGTGGTGGATCATTATGATCATGATTTAAAACATCCATGCCTGAAGAGCCAAACCTTGGGGTCTTTTGTATTTTCATTTCAATTTATGCACCCAAGAGAAGTGAAAACGTATGTTCACACAAAAATTTATACACGTATGTTCACAGCGGCATTGTTCCTAACAGCCAATAAGTGGAAACAACCCAAATTCCATCCAGTGATGAATGGACAAACCAAAGACGCTACCCCCGTGCCGTGAAGCACTATTTGGTCTTAAAGACGAACGAAGCACTGCTGCACACAAGGATGCATTTTAAAACACGGTGTGAGCAAAAGGAGCCAGTCACGAAGGACCACGTGTCTCATGGCTTCGCTTAAAGGAAATGTCCAGAATAGGCAGATCTACCCAGATAGAAAGTAGACGTGTGGTTGCCAGAGGCTGGGACTTGGGGCTGAGAGTGAAAGGGAATGGGATTTCCTTCTGACAGGATGAAAACGTTCTAAAATTGAGCTGATCGTTTACACAACCGTGTTAATATTCCAAAAACCCTTGCTTTGGGGTAAATTGCATAGTGTGTGAATGATATCTCAATCAGGCTGTTTTTAATAAAAATCCTATGAGGTAGGAACAAGTACAATCTCCATTTACAGGTGAGGCCCAGGCTCACAATGAGGAAGGCCCAGTTAACCGGGCCTGGAGGCCTCCAGCTCCCTGGCATGCAGCCCCTTCACGCCATCAACCCTTACTCTACAGAGAAGGGAGCTGAGGCCCAGCAAGGAGGAGGGGTTTCCAGGCTCTGTGTGGAGCCTTTTCTTCCCTTCCAGCCTCCCTACCCACTGGAGGAGAGATTTCCTAAGCAACGTGTGGAGCAGGACCTTCCCAGCACTGCCATGGAGGTTACCTTGTACCCGCGCGGCGCTCAGGCCATGCAGCCCAGTGGACAGAATTTCAGCCCCTGGGTCCTGAGTGAAGGAAGGAGCAAGCTGTTAGGATGGGCAGGGCGGATCCCAGGACTTTGACCAAAACCTCTCAGAGTCTCAGGGTCCTGAGAAAAATGGGGAGAAGCCCTGCCACCCTCACTGTGCTGTGGGGGACCTCCAAATATGGGAAGGTGCTGCAAGACCTGTCAGGACTTGCTTTGCGCGTGGCCGTCCCTGCTGGCTTAGGGGGTCAGTCCGGGCCCCTGGGCCTCTGGCAGGTGGGCCACGCACAGCCTCTCCTCAGAGCACAGGCCTAGGGCAGATGGGGGCCGGAACTCACAGAGGTTTCCAGTTTCCATGATGTCCACTTCATCTGTTTCTTTTTCTGTCTTGTACTTCTGGGGTCACATTTAAGAAACTGTTGTTTAATCCAAGATCACGAAGATTTATGACTGTGTTTTCTTTTAGAAGTTTTATAGTTTGGGCCTTTACCCAATAGGGTTTTTATATTGAAAGAAGCAGTGCTTTTGAAAACGCTTTTGTCCAGCAGTGTGCATATAGCAAGTCCCAGGTAAGTGGCCACTGCCTTTATTTTTAAATGATTACTGATAATCATTTTTATTTATTATTGTTATCCTTACTATAATTAATCTCTCGTTGTGTTTCCCATCTGGGTAGCTGGCTCTTGTTTCTTCTTGAAAGATAGTGTTGGTGTTTGAATCCATTTCTGGCACACCTAGGGGTGCAGGGTAGAAGGGGAAGATCTGGTTACCTGCCTCCCATTTCCCCCCAAGACTTTGTGTTATGGGAAATTAAAAATATTTGAGAAGAGAGAATGCCGCAACGTGCTCCCAGGTACCACCTCCCAGCCTCATGCGTCAGCAGCTGCAGCCACTCTCATTTCATCTGTCCCTCACCTACTTCTGTCCCTGCCCCCGACCTGGATGGTTTTGAAACACATCCGGATTCCTGTTTAATCTGTAAGTCCTTTTCGAGTTGCATCTCTGAAAAATGAATGCCCTGGAAGGTCACTGCCTGGAGCCTTGGCTGCTGGCGGGGTTGGAGGTGGGAGGTTGCGTTGCACCCCTAGCATCAGCAGGAGGGTGGGCACGGGCCAGAACCACAGCCCCCTTCCATGGGCACAGCTGGCTCCCCTGGGGTCAGCGGCATGGGGCAAGGCAGGGTGAGCCGAGACCTTGTGTCAGGTTTGGCCCTAGGAGCCTAGGTGTTGCAGGGTCATGAGAATCCTTTCATTTTTGTGTCTACAAACTCCTTTTGCATCCGTGATCTCCATGATGCCCACAGCAGCTACCTCGGGTAGGCTTTATTCAGAATGGACTTTACCCAGGACGAGTCTCAGAGGGTTAACTCCAGACACAGACTCAATGTCAGAGGCAGAATCTGAACTCAGGACTCTGACAGCATTTTCCATTAGAAGGAGCAAATCCCTGTGTCTCACCCCCTGCTCATTTCCTGCCTGTGAGGATGGAGGAGGAAAGAGTATCTCTGACGTTCATCTCATTCTGCTCAGATTCTCAGTGACAGCTTAGCAAAGGGCCGATTGTCCCTGTTGGCATCATTCCATGGACTTGGGGCCTCTAAAAAGCCTGAGGGAGCTTGTGCTGTGGGCAGGCACCATGGTGCTCTGCCCCAGGTGTGTTCCAGCCCTCATCCTGGCGAGGGCTGAATGTCTGCCTAGAGCCAGGCTGCCCTTGTTGGCTCCAGGATCCCACTCTTGGTGTCCTTTAGCCAGCAGGCCCTGCGAGGGAACACGTGCTTACCATTTGCTGTGGAGACGGCTGTGCCTTTCTTCCTCTTAGTGGTGATAAAGTGGTGCAGGGTGCTCACCCGCCCAGCAGATTGGTAATTCTAAGAGACCTGTGAAAAATGCATGAGGCCCTCAGTATAATAGATAAGCTGGAAAACTTGGCACAAAGTCTGCTTGTGGATAGCGAGGTAACTGGAAAAACTCTTTGCCCTCTCTGTCCCCATCCTAGAAGAGATCGTGTTTAGGAAGAATTCTTTTGTTAATACCGATGCTTTCATCCTCAGTCAAAAGCTTGTTGGCGCCTGCTTGTCAGATGTTTTTCCCTTTGGTTTCATGTAGCCTCTTTCCTCATGAGTTTGGCTTAACTTCATGTCTTAATGAATCTGAGTTCTCTCTTTAAAGGTCACTGTCCTAACGCATAAACATGGAATCAGAATCGCCCTCATTTATTCAGACCTGAGCGGAGACTGTTCTTGGAACTTTGAGGGGAGGAAGGAGCATATCTGTGTTCTAAGCAGCCTCAGTTACCGAGGGAGAATTGGCTCGTCCCATCCATGTGCTCCGCTGTTGGCCCCCTTTTGGAAGGAAGGCAGCAAATGCATGGGTGACCCTCCCGTTACCTGGAATGCCTCTAGCTAGTGGTCCGTCCCGTTCTAGAACAGCTCTCCTGTGCAGCCTTCAAGTTTACCTTTACAAATACACTCTTCATTTACTCAGTCTGTTTATACCCTTAGAACTAGAGGCCATCTTTACAGAGACCCTAAGGGCATCTGCAGTACCCTTCATGTCACAGATACGGAGACTGAGATGCTGAGAAGCCAAGCAACTTGCCCAGCGGTGACTCTGAGAGGTGATGACACCGGGCACCTGGGTTTCTTGACTCCTGGTCACATAGCCTTCCCACTACACCAGGCTTCTTCCTGGTGTGTTTAGGGTAGGGGAATGAGGACAGCCAAGTGCCTTTAGCTCATAACCGAGGACATGAACTTGCTGGCCAGGACTATAGATCTGGTGAGGTGAAGCGGAGAAGGCTTTTGATCATCCAAGTATCTGCTGCACCCCACATAATGCCCAGAGCACTGTCAGGGATGTGAAGTCTCTTGAGTGGATGACCTTTTAATATTGACATTTCTTTTTCTTTCTTTCTTTTTTTTTGGAGACAGGTTCTCACTCTGTTGCTCAGGCTGGAGTGCAGTGGCATCATTGTATATTGCTGCAGCCTCAGTCTCCTGGGCCTGAGTGATCCTCCCACCTCAGCCTCCCAAGTAGCTGGGACCACGGGCTTGTGCCACTGCACCTAACTATTAATGTTGTGCTATGAATATGATTTCATACATATGTGTGAGTCTCGGCGGGGAGGGCCTCATGAGTGACCTGCTCTCGTGGAAGCATGGACTGCGTTTGAAAGGACAGGCTCTGATGACGAAATGGTGCTGAGAGGGGTAGTTGCCCATGGAGAGCCCCCAAGTGAGATGAGGGATCAGGTGCAGGTGCTTGGGTGAGGCTGAGACTGTCAGGTGAGAGGCACTGGACGTGGCTGCTTGGCCCCAGGGCAGCTCTGCATAAAACCTTCCTTAAGGAGACGCTTTGGCTAGTCCCCATGCTCTGTGTGGGCGGCCGACGTGGGCTCTCCCGCGTCAGTGCCTGGTCCGCTGTCTACAGGCGGCAGGTTGGTGGCCAAGTGGCTTGCTGACAGCTGGAGGGAGCTGTGACGCTCCTGCCCCACATCTAGGTCCTCACACTTGTGTGCAGGGAGAGGATGGCTAAGGGGTAAGGACAGTCACAGGCGTGAGGACTGGAACGCGAGGCCTCCCCTAGGTTATGCCAGCCACGCTGAGGTCAGAGGAAGTCTTTAAACCTTCAGACCGACAGACGGAAAGGAGCCCAGGGCCAGACACTTTGCCGCGAAATCCAAGGAGAGACCGATTTCAGAGCAGAAGTGGGAATATGAGTCTCTGGTTTTTGTGTTAAAAGTGGCTTTTGGCTTAACAAGTGGTCACTAGGACCAAAATAAGTTCACTGAAGAAAAGTAATTCTAAATGACTGTTTCCTTTTATCCATAATATTCACTAGGAAGGCAGCACTGGGGTGTGTTTCCCCGGCCTGTGCAGACCTCACTGACAGGCTGCGGAATGGGTGAACGGAGGGCAGGGGGCTGGCTGGGTGGAGGAATCACGCAGGGTGGAGGAATCACGCAGGTGTGTCCGTTTCCTCAGACTGTCGTAACCAAATATCACAAACTGGGAGGCTTAACACTACGGGAATCTCCCAGCCCTGGGGGCCAACAGCTCCAGTCAGGGCCTCAGCAGTGGCTCTCTCCCGAGGCCCTGAGGGCGAAGCTTCCCTGCCCCTCTCCCAGCTCCTGGTGGGGGTGGGCACCTTCCGCCCTCCTTGGCTTGTAGGTGCGTCACTGCAGTTGTCTGTCTCCATGCGGCCTCCTCCCTGTGTCTGTGTTCAGATTTCTCTCCTAAGAAATCCAGCCAGGGGATTGGGGTCCACCCACATGCGGCATGACCTCGTCCTAACTCCATTCCATCCACAAAGACCCTGTTTCCTTATCAATAAGGCCACGTTCACAAGTGCTAAAGGGTTAGGACTTGAGCGTATTATTTGGGGGACACAGTTCAACCCGCAGCAGCTGGTTGAGGCCTTCTTCAGGCCAGCCTTTTCCCTGAGATCCCCCACTCGTCATGCCAGCGTTCCAGTTTTGTCCTTAGAATCATGGAGGTTGAGAGCAAGGGTGGGCTCCTTTGCTATGTCAGCTTGGGTTGGTCTGGCCCACCAGGGTGGTGTGGGATTCTGCCTGTTATTTTATTGAGTTCTGTTCTGGACAACAGTGTCTTCCCCGCATGTAAGGGTTATTTCCCTAAGAAGATAGTAAGTTCCTTAGAGGCTGGTTTTTGTCACGGGTTCTCTTGCATTTTCTTCGTGCCTACCCCAAAGCTAGCAGGTATGGAGGTGCAGTACTTGAGGAGTGCCGGGTGGCCGGTGCCCACCCTGTGGCATGTTTCTCTCCGCCACACAGTCCCACAGACGGTCTGATGACTCCTGGCCTCATCCCCCTCTCCCGGCCCTGCCTCAGAGTCCCTATCAGTGTGGGGCACGGGGCCGCCACTCCCAGAGGAGCCAGCGCCTGGAGTGGATCTGCTTCCGGGTGAGGTTTTGTCCGGAGTCAGGCAGCCTGCCCTGAGCCTGGTTGAGGTTTCCTTGCTGTCTTCCGCATGGCACTCTATTTCTGAGTTTGGCCTGGTCAGGCCTCTCTCTCAGATCTCCGGGTGACTACTCGCAATGCCCCAGTGCTGGAATGCACCACCCTCCACCAAAGCCAGGGCTGGAGGGTAGGACAGAATGGATGTGCAGAGGGCACGAGGGGTGAAATGCTACCTGGCCCTTCGCCCACTCTAACCAGAGCAGCGTGCTTCCCTTTCAGGAGTACATCGATGCCCACCCTGAGACCATTGTCCTGGACCCGCTTCCTGCCATCAGAACCCTGCTCGACCGCTCCAAGTCCTACGAGCTCATCCGGAAGATTGAGGCCTACATGGAAGGTAGGGACACGTGTGGCACCGCATCCGTGGCAGGTGGCCATCTTTGTGGTCACAAAGTGGCCACGGCCTGTGGTGTGGAGAGAGAGGGGTTTTGTCTTTTTAAGCACTTTGGGGCAGGAAGCATTTGAATTCCATGGGGCAGGAAGCATTTGAATTCCATGGGGCAGTCATTCTGGGGAGGTCCTTGCATTCTCCTGTGACCAGCAGTGAGGAAATGAAAGCCTCAGGGTGCTCCTGCAGAAGGGGGTTCTGAGGGTTTTGTTTTGTTATGTTGAACCCATGGGTGACATTGAAGTGTCCCGGTAACACAGTGGCTGGAGAGCAGGAGTGTGTGTAGACAGCTCAGCGGCAGGCAGGCGAGTGGAGTTATGTAACTGGGCAGAGGACACAAACAGAAACTGAAGGCCTTAAATCAAACACGTGGAGATGTAATGTGGCTGCTGGACCTCACGGGTCCACTCTGTTCTGGAGGGCAGGGGCCTCCCTCTTCGCTGCAGCGCCTCCCCTGCCAACTGCAGGCTCCTGTCCCTGAGGACTCACCCCGACCCCTCCCCACCCCTGGGGCAGGCAGAGCCAGAGAACTCAAGGCTGCATTCTCAAGGTGCTTATGTGAGAAAGACTTTGTGGAGAGACTCCTGTTAACAGTAACCTTCTAGTTCACTGCTTGGTCCAAGTGTGCCCTCCTGGGAGCTCTTGTTTAATTTTAAGGAAAAGTGCTTGGCCTGGACCCTCAGGCATTGTGAGGATTTATCCTAGGGTCAAGGAGGCAGCCCCTGCTTCCTGCCCTACAGACCATGATTGAGGCCTAACTTGGCTGTCTTGAATGCTGACCTGAATGGTGACTTGGCCTTGAGCATAATTTCCTGTGATGGTGATTGGTGGGACCAGCGGGTACCTTTTGGCTTACAACTCCAGAGGCAGACCATCTGCATGGGAGTCTGAGACCACCATTCATTGGGTATGTGTTGTGTTCCTGCCTTTGGGTTAGGCCCTCTCCTTGTATTCTCCCTTTTGGTACACTTAGAAGTGGGCGTGATAAGCCTTCCCATTTTACAGATGAATCCCAGAGGCTCTGCGAGGTTAGCAGATGTGCCATGTCACACAACATTCAGGTGGCTGGGCCAGCATCCAGCCAGGTCTCTCTGACTCAGGCTCCCTGGCCCCTACTCCTGAGCTTGACTTTCATGTCCATGGCCAGAGGGCCCTGGATCTAGAAGAACCTGAAATGGGTACCACTGAGGACCCTGGCCTGGAGAATGGGTGAGTCCTTGGTTCCCTCTCTAAGGAATGTGCCCTGCAGAAGAGCTGGCTGCTGGATCTGGCTGTCCTGGAAGGGCTCCTGAGGCTTCTTTCCCAGAATGCCTGACACATTGGTGGGTGCAGAGAATGGGGGTTTTGTCCTGGTGCCCCATGTGGGCAGGCTTTCTTAGCACACGCCAGCAATGTTTATTTGCTGCTGGGCCTGGAGTGATTGGCCTCTGCTGTGCACTTCCCCTCCCTTTGCACTGTCTTCCTGGAGCTATCCAGAATCCCAGATGGGAAGAAAGAGCTGTACATTCCCTTCTGGGGTCACCTTCATCTCAGTCTGCCATGGGTGAAGGTTTGGTCAAATGTTGGGAAAGGGAGTCAGCCTCTTTCCAGAAGGTATGCTTGTTGGACACTGCCTGTGTGAAGAGCAGAAGGCTGTATTAGAACATGAGAAGGCCCAGTTAGTGGAAGAAGGTGGCAGACCAGCAGCCGCATCTGGTGTCCCAGACAAGTCCATTTGGAGAGTGACAAGTTTGGATGGGATTCAAGACGGTGCTGCTGAAGGGCGTTTTGGAGCCTAAGGCACAGGCTCTGGAGGGAGGCAGCCTGCCTATAGGTCCCAGTCTGGGCTCTTGTTAGCCACGTGGTCTCAGTCAAATCAATCATTTGAGTTCTGCTGGTGTTCTGGAAGATGTGGGTGATACTTGGTTCAGCCATGGGGTCAGGGGTCAGGATACCTGGGATGATGTCTGCAGAGCACTTAGCACGGGACTGGCCCATTGGGTCACCCGGGAACAGCAACCGCTCCAGCTGCTGCCACCATGATGGCAGGACCCCAGCATCCTAATTGAGTCTTCACATCCTAGATTTTTAGGAGTAGAAGACCAGGGCTTTGGGATCAAGAGTGAGCCTGGGCCCGGGGTGTGAGCATGTATGCTGTGTTCAGGAAGCAGGAACCCCGTGATGATGAGGTGGACCGTAGGAAGTCACATGCCGAGAGGCAGGCCCAGGAGGTACCTCCATTGCCCCCTTGCCTGGCTCGGAATTGGGCCTCTCCTGGAGGCAGTTAGGAATCAGGTCAGGAATTTCAAGCAGGGTGTGTCCTAGTTCATTGGGAGATTAGAAAGTTCAGAAGCTGCGCGTAAGGGGGAGAGCTGTGGGTGTTCCAGGAGAGGGCCCAGTCCCCAACAGGTCCAGAGAGAGAGCTATTGACCAAACCCTAACACACGCTTGGTTCTAGATCAGCAGGAAGTGTAGGGTGGGTGAGCCATGAATGTTGCACCCTGGATTTTCCTTATCATGCACCCCGTGCCTGGGCTTGTATTCTTCCAGGAGGGCCGTCAGAGGCTGGGACTTCCTGGAGCCCTTTCCTGACTCCCAGTGGCTGTCCATTCACCAGCACTGCGGGGTGGGTCCCTGCTGCATGCCCCCACAAGCTGCAGAGGCGGAGAGCCTTCCTGAGAAGCACACCCTGGGCCCCCCTCCCGCACTCCCTGCTGTTCCTGGAGGCACTCAGCCCTTTCAGGCATACTGTAAATGGCCATAATTACCCTTGAAGTTCCCTCAGATAATCACAGCAATCCAGTGACATGCTTTTGTGTTGGAAGAAGGGGCTTGGCGAGACTTCCTCTGGTTGTCGCCCTCCCTGGCACTAAGGCTGCTGTCTCTGTTTTCAGAGAATCTGGACAGCTGCAGGGAAAATAGAGCTGCAGCGCTATTCCCGGTGGGGGATGGGTGGGCGCTTCAGGACTGCTAGGATCCTCATGGATGAGCAGGGGGAGGGAGATGACCAGAGCCCCTGCTTTGCAGTGGGGTTGGGCAGCTGGGCCATGGCACAAGGGGAGGCTCTCCCAGGAATAGCAGGCAGAGCCCTTGGATAAGGGTCTGTGCTTAGGTGGGCCATCTGTCTCCCTGCAGAGCATCAGCCATGGAGGGCCTCTCCCACCCCAGCTCTGCATCCAGGAGACAGATGAGGCCTGCTGCTGGGATCTCCCAGCCCCGCTGTCTCCGGGCAGCCTTTGTGAGGTCACTGCCTTCTCAGCTCCACATTCCCAGAGCTCATCCGTGTCTCATTCAGAGCCTGGAGGGGAAGCAGGGTCATTTCTCTGCCTCCGCTCTGGCAGCTTCAAACCCACCCACTTAGTATCAGTTAGCATTCAAATTACTTTAACAGCAGACCTAAAATAACAGTGGCTTAAATGTGACAGAACTTCCTTTCTCTCTGATGTAAAAGCCCGGAGTTAGGCCATCCAGCATGGGTACAGGGCTGGGACCCTGGCTCCTTCTAACTCCTTATTCTTCTGTAGTCTGCCCATCTGGTCCTGGGTGATGGCTGTATTTCCAGCCCTCATAGCCAAGATCTAGACATTAGGATGGAGAGGACGACTAAGAAAAAGGAAGCAAATGAGAAGAAGGCCTAGTTCTCTTTTAAGGAGGGGTTCTGGAAGCTACAGGACCAACATTGGCCAGAATTAGTCACATCCTAAGCTGCAAGGAAGTTGGGAAATTGAGCAGCCACATGCCCAGCTAGAACTCAGGTTTTATCACCGTGGAAGAAGGGCTAGAATGAGTTTTACGGGAGCACTAGCAGTCTTCCATGGTGTCACCTTCCAAAACAGGGGTCCCTGCCTGAGGATCTACCTTTCCCATGACTGAACGACCTTGGAATTTCTCCTCTGGCTGGGGCTTTGGCCTCAGTCTGTGACCTCGGCAGCAGTCCTCTCCCTGTAGCAGCCAGCATCCTGGCTTGCAGAATGACCCACCCTAGCATGCCAGGGCTCCAACTTTCCCTCATAGGTGACTGCTTCTGGGAGGCAGCCATGCCTATACCTATACCCACGTTCCTCCCCACACCCACACCCCCTAGGCAGAGGCACAGGCAGCAGTGAGCTTGGATTCAATTCAAACCAAGCACTTAATTCTTCCTAGAAATTAAGCATTCCCTGGTGCAGGCCTTGGGGAGGGAGGGAGGAGGCTGCAGTGACAAACATTGAATTTGCAGACTCTTTCTCCCATCAGCAGCCCACTCTGCCACCCAGGGCCAGGGTCCAGAGATGGAAGCCCCGAGGCCAAGGTGTGGCTGTGCCACCCCAGGCTGAGCGATTCTGGGCAAGGCTCCATCTGGCTCCCGAACTGGCTGAGAAGGTACCATGTGTGAGAAGGCACTTGGGCCGTAATTGCAAGGCATGGGTTTGTGTCCCTGTCTGCAGGGACAGCAGGTCTCAGACCATTGGGCAACAGGCTGGAGAGGTCCTTGAAAGCCCTGACTGCTTTGGGGTGACGGGCTCTCCTGTTCTCCTTTTCTTAGAAGCTCTCTCACACATCAGCTCTAGGGGTGACAGATGGCCTGTTTGGGATCCCAGGCCTCCCTGGGGACGGGGGTGCATACCACAGATTGAATGCTTCTGCCTGTGGTTTTATGAGAATTTAATCAGGGCTCATCTTAGAGGCCATTTGAAAGCTGGGTTGAAATTGAGTACTGTAGATACCAAGCAAAGAGAAAGTAACATTCCTTAGAGCCTGGAGAAATAATTCCCCAGAAAGCTTCTGCCTTGCGGGTGGGTATTTGTGATTGGTAGGGAGTTGCTCCCAGAGGCAGGAACTGACTGTCAACCCTCGGGGAGCTGCAGTGGGGTGGGGGTTTGGAGTCAAGGCCTCAGACCCTGCCCATTGCCCCCCCCCCGCCACCCCCACCACGCATTGTGTGGCCTCTCTGAGCTGTGCATCTGTCAGCACTTAGGCAGGTGCTTAGCATGCCAGGCACTGGGTTAAATACTTTACAGATAGTAGCTAATTTAATCCACTTAATGACCGTATGAGGAAGGTTCTGTTATCACCTCCAATTTAGAGGTGAGGATACTGAGGGGCTTTGAGCTTAAGTTACATAAGGTCACAGAGCTACTGGGGGCAGATTTGGGATCAGAACCCACACAGTGTGGGTCTGCTCTTAGCCAGTGGTTCTCAAGCCCAGCCTCTCACCCCTGTGTGTACCCCTCCCACGCCCCTAGCTCCCCTGTGGCTGATGGGAGAGGGACTGAGGCGAAGATAGGTAGGGTTGGGGCTGTGTGCCTGCAGGTGAGTTCTGCCCAGGCTCTTCTGGTGCTGGTGGCATGGCCATCGTCCCTGGGGGTGCCCTCTGGGGTCCAAGAAATGACACTTGAGGGCAGCCACACATCATGGCAGGAAAGAAGGACCTTGTTGCTAACGAGGCTTCCAATCTTGGCCCCTCGGGGGACCGGGCCAGTCACTCTCCCCTGAGTTGTTCGCTCATCTGGGAAGTGGGTTGCCAGTGCCTCGGTCGTGCTGAGTGGTCATCTCAAGTGGTGGCCCCACCCCAGATTGGGCAGAGCAACCCCTCGGTGTGTACCTGCCCATGCCTCCCCCAGTGTCAGCCTGCCCAGACCACGGGGCTGAGGTGAGGGGACAACGTGCCCAATTGAGGGGTCCAGAATGAGGGAGAACAGGGTGCCAGGGAGGTAGAGGCCTCTCGGGGGAGGCGCTTGGCTTGTGGTTCCCTTTCCTGGACTTAGGCGATGTGTGGGAGCACCAATGTTTTTGTTTTCACATCGGCTATTGCCGCCACCCAGGCTGAGACCCGCCCTTTGGGTGCAGGGGAGGCTCTGCAGAGCAGGATCGTGCTTGTGGCTCCCATGCCCCAGGGCAGCTGAGTGCCAGCTGCGGACCAGGCCGGGTAGGTGCCTCACCGGCATGAGGTACAGCTGGGACTGAGGCCAGCCCTGGTCTGAGTCCACATGAGCCTCCTTCCTGGCACGTGCCGTGTGGAGGCCAGTGCCCTCCCCCAGTCCAGGAGTCGTGGGGTGAGGAGGAAATGGTGCCCCAGAGCATGTGGGACCAGGTCTGGCCTTCGAAGGTGGCTCCTCCTGTGCTCGAAGCTGCTCCTTCCCCCAGCTGCAGGGTTCCGCCTTTACAGATGGGGCTGTGGAACCTTAGAGGGGTTGTGGTAACTTAGTTGAGGTTTCAGAGCTGGTGCATCTTCAAGCTGAGCTCCGTGTTGATGCCAAAGCTCACCCTGTTCCCTTACAACAAACATCTATTTTACAGCTGATTCTCAGAATCCCTCCCATCTCCCTGCCCTTGGCTGACCCTTCCGTGTGGTCTGCTCCTGTCCTCTGGAGCCAGGGGCCACCTGTGCAGCCATCCACGCATTCACATTCTAAGATGAGGCTGTGTCAGCCCTCAGGGACCCGGGAATCCTGGAAGCATCAGTCCTGCCGGCCAGGCTCTCAGTTGAGGCAGCAGAGGCCAGGAGATGTTCAGGTCAGGACAGGGCCTCAGGGAGCATGCCCCCAGGTTCACCCTACCCCGTCCCTTTTTCTGCACCCCCACAACCAAAGCCAGGTCCACATCAGGCCCACAGGCCTACTCGCGGCACTTTCCGTGCCATCTCTTCCCTGGCCTAGCTGCAGCAGGGTGTCGGGGGGTCCCTGGAGAGTAATGAGAGCCTCCCCACTCTCCCTCTGGCAGCCTGACCCCTTTGTCCCACCAGGGCTGGGGGTTGTGCCTGGAGGACAGTGGCCCTGGAGCCTGAATCAGCTTTTTCTGGAGAGGTTGTCAGGCCCAGGCCTCCTAAGGGCCCTGGCAGAGATAAAACAGATGCTGGGTTCTCTGCTGAGCTCCTCATTTCCACAGCTGTGGCCCAGGGCACTGGTCTGGAGGCTCCCAGGAGAGACTCACAGGAGTGAACTGAGCTCTTAAGGAGGCTGGCTGGCACCCTGCAGGAGAGATGCACCTTCATCTAGGGAAGAATGTTCCTGTCTGTTCACTCAGAGCTTAACATTGCGGGGCCTTTAAGACCATGGCAGGGACCCATTCTCCACCAAAACAAGAAGGCCCCTCCACCTGCAGAACCAGCCCCTCCAGCGCCATCCAGCTCAGTGGCTTCTGTCCGAGATACCCCACTTGGTCCAAGTGGACCTGCCCCAGGCCTTCCTGCAGAGCTTTCTGAAAACACCTGTCTCCTCTCAAACCACAGGCACCCCTCCTCTAGGAGGTACTCCCCCAGTGACATCACCCAGCTCTGATCACTCTACCAAGGCACTGCTGCTGATCCTAGGCCAGTTGGTGAACAGACTGTTTGTCTTTGGGACTCTGGCTCTCACCCCAAATTCCTTTCCCCTGGCTGTGTTGACTAACTCCCTCCAGACTCCACTCCCAGGAACCTTCTTCCCCCTCCTCACACTGAGTCTCCTGGCTCACCTGGAATATAAGCAGGGCACATGGGTACTCAAAACCTCCTTGTTGGTCAGATTGATCAGAAAGTATCCAATAGCAGCCATTTACACTTTAGTGTGAATTTATGGCTCACTTAGTGTTTTTCCAGCTGAAAGAGATCTGGAGTTCTCGAAGAGATCTTGAGTCTCGAAACCCTACAAAAATTGCTCTTCTCCACATCCTCAACAATGAGAATAGAAGCCCCGAGTGGTTGCATGGTTGATTCAGGACCACTCGGCACCTTTCCGACTCTCAGTCCAGTGCTCTCTCCATGGGACCCACATCTCAGCAGGGGTCTTTTCAGAAGCAGTGCCATAGTGAATCTAAAGTCAGACTGCCTAGGTTCAGAGCCTCTCCTGAACACCCAGCTGTGTGCATTTAGGCAGGTTGTTTAACTGCATTGAGCCCCAGCTTTCCTGTCTGTAACATGGGGAGGGAGATAATGTTGGGGCACCTTCCTCACAAGTTGTTGTAAGGATTCCTCAATCGGTGGGAGCTCTCCGGGCAGACAGTGCATTGTGAGTTTCAGACCACACCCTGTGTGCTGTGACCCTGTGAATCCTGTGTTTCTGAACTTGCATTTCGTGCTAAAGGCAGCAGCCCCTGGCGCCCTGATGGTAGGCCTGCAGTGACCCCCATGAGACCAGACCCTGTGGGGCATTTGCTCCCCTCTGTCCATTCTGCCCAAATGCCCAGCCCCGTGTTTGCAAATCTGTAGCCTAGGTTCATTTCCCCAGACAAGAATGTCTTCAGGGTGACCCATCATGTAACACAAGTGGGCTTATAAAAATCTCTTTATTGGCTGCTAGATGATGTATTCTAGATTTATTGTAATAAAGTTCACATTGCACAGGTATGTTTAGTGTAATTTTTATTTTTAAGAAATGTTGACAGAGTTGCAAAGATAGTACACAGAGTTCCCGTATACCCTTTGCACAGCTTCCTCCAGTGTTAACATCCTGTCTGACCCTGGTTATCTAAACCAGGAAGATCACATTGATAGCTATTCAGTAACTGAAAGGCCTAAATGAATTCAAATTTCCCCAGTTGTCCCACCAATACCCATCTTCTGGTCCAGGATCCAATCTTGCTGTTGCTGTCTGTGGTCTCCTGCCATCTGGGATGGAGCTTCAGGTTTTGACCTTGACACTTTGGAAGAACCTCGACTGTTTATTTTGTGGAGTGTCCCTCAATTCGGGTTTATCTGGTGTTTTTGTGACTAGGTCAAGGTCATACATTTTCAGCAGGAACACCACCCAGCAGTGCCAGTCCCTCCCTAGTGTGTCACATCAGGAGGCGCATGAGGACAACGATGTCTTCTGTCTGCTCAGCAGCAGTTATTTGGTTAAAGTCCACCAGGCTTCTTCTCCACGCTACATTTCTATGTTTTACTTTGTAGTCGGCAAGAACCTTCTTTTTTTTTTTTTGAGACGGAGTCTCGCTCTGTCGCCCGGGCTGGAGTGCAGTAGCCGGATCTCAGCTCACTGCAAGCTCCGCCTCCTGGGTTTACGCCATTCTCCTGCCTCAGCCTCCCGAGTAGCTGGGATTACAGGTGCCCGCCACCTCACCCGGCTAGTTTTTTTGTATTTTTTTTTTTAAGTAGAGACGGGGTTTCACCGTGTTCGCCAGGATGGTCTCGATCTCCTGACCTTGTGATCCGCCCGTCTCGGCCTCCCAAAGTGCTGGGATTACAGGCTTGAGCCACTGCGTCCGGCCAAGAGCCTTCTAAGAAGATTCTTCGCAGACTCTTTCTCATACCTTTGCCCTTCTCTTGTAGCATCCATGGATGGGTCTTGCCATTGTTACTGTGGTATTTACCGAACAGTCATCATACAGAATTGTAAGAGCTGTGTCCCAACCACCCCAGTTACCCTGGAAAGTGACAGGATCCCCTTGCAGCTTTGCAGACATCCACAGGGCACCAGGTGGCACCTTGTGGAGTGTCAGCATAATCTCATGTGTGAACAAAGGGAAAGGCAAAATAAGGAAAAGAGAAAAGTGTCAGATATATTGGAGAATCAGGATTACATGTTTATTTGCTGCAGGACCTCTCAGAGCCTTAGTAATGTGTTAATATGAATCTTTAGTCCAGGGCAGTGTATTGAATTTCATCACCGATTGTAAGATGCACTGATACTTTATATTCTATAAAAAAGAAAAAATCCTAAGGAAGTTGTGAAATATCGATTATGAGACACATCTCAATTTCAGAGATGGAAAATATGGAAAACATGCCATAGAATCAGTGAAATTCTGCAGAATTTAGCCTTTTTCCATCCAATCAACTATAGAGTCCCCTCCTCTCTTTGGGGCTTCTCTTAAGAGACTGTTGCACTCAACACACTCAGGAATTCCCTGACTGGGTGCCTCCTGGCCGCCCTCGCTTCTGGCGCTGCACAGGTCTGTTCTTGAGCTCCCTGTATTAGTGTGTGGGCCCTAATTGCTGGTACTTCTTGAATCTGTTTAACTCCAGCCTCACTTCCCTGAGGCAGCCGCTGTTCATAGTTTGGAACTTATCCTTCTAGACCCTTCTTATTCATACATGTAGAGATATATGTGCACATTTAATTTTATTTTTTCATTACAGTAGGCTCTGGTGCAATGTGTGCATTTTAGAAACAGGGTCATTTTACCCATGTCCTGATACAGCTCTTTGTCCCCCCTGAGCATGTGTCTTGCTTGGCTTCTTTCCATGTCGGCCCATGAAGATGAGGGGGATCAGGTCTGCCCCTTTTGCTGGCAGCATAATATTTCCACACATGAATGAATGAATCCTAATTTATATTGGACCCATAAGGTCATTCCAGTCTTGTTTGGATTTTTTTTTTTAAAACGAACTGGGCTGTAGTAAACAGCTCCCTGCGTATTTCTGTATGATTAATCCCTAGAAGTGGGATTTCTCAGCCAAAGATTATAAACATTCCTCACTTTGGCAGATCTCACTGGATTGCCCTTCAAAAAGTTTGAGCAAATTTCACTCCTGATGGTGCCAGTCTGCCTGGGGAAACCATACCCAGCTCGTCTGATGTATGTGTGTCATTATTGGCACAACTGAGTGTCCCATCGTGGATTCACTGGCTCCATTTGCATGTCTTGTATGAACGAATCTTTGCCTGTTGTTTGCCCATTTTTTTCAGTTGAGTTGTTGGTCTTGTTGATTAATTAGAGCCCCTCTTGTATGAAGAAAATTGTCCCATTGTTAAAAATTATGGATGGGTTCATCAATGTAAGCATCATCTTTGCTCTGGGGCCAAGCTAAGATGTTTTGCTTTTAGTATAGGTACTACCAGAAAGAGCCCTCCAAACATTTTTAAAATGTCTTGAAAGTAAAAAGGCTGCCATGTTTTGGGAGCAGGAGCTGGAGCTGAGTGGGGACAGTGAGCGTCTGCCTGGGCCCGGAAGGGGCTGTAAATCAGTGGGAGCAGCTGCCACAGAGTCTACCCACGTTTCCAGCTACCGCCGCCAGACTCAGACATCGGGCGCTGAAATGTCTGTCTCTGTCTGGGCCAGTGTCTGGCTCCTCTTTTCCTGGGCTTTGGACATTCTGGTTACAAACAGCTCTCTGGTCACATAAGATGAAATGAATCACTAGCTGAGTCAGGTGGTTTTGAGGAAACCTGCTCTTCCCCTGCCTGTGGCTTGTTGTATTGGGCTGTAACGTTGCACCTGTGGCATTTGTTGTCTTATCTTCCTGTCCTCCAGTGTTTTCTGTCCACAGCTCGCCTGTCACCAGGTAGCTAAGTGAGGATCTAGCTGCTAGCAGGGAGGTTGCAGCTGTGGCAAGGCCGTAGGGTCTCTTAGATGCCTTCAGAGAGCAGGGTAGGGGGCTGTAGCCACTGGCGAAATGCCCCCTCCTTCCCCCCAGTTACTCCAAGTATCACAATTATGTTTCCCCCTTGAAAGCTGATAGTAGCTGGATGTGTCACTTTCCTGTTGCTGCATGACAGATGACAACAGACTGAGTGACTTATGACAGTACCTGTTTATTATCTCACAGGTGGGTGGGTCAGAAGCCCACATGGTGTGGTTGGGCTCTTGGCCCAGGGTGTTACAGGCTGAAATCAAGGTGTCCGCAGGGGCAGGTGCTCTTCTGGAGGCCCTGAGGAGGAATCCACCTCCAAGCTAACTCTTGTTGGCAGAATCCAGTTCCTGGTGGCTGTAGGACTGAGGTTCCCGCCCTTACTGGCCAGCAGCTCCTACAGGTCCTGCGTTTCTTCTCATGGTACACCTCTACTTGCAAGGCGGCCACAGCTGGCCAGTCTCTTTGTGCTTTGAATCTCCAGCTTCCTCTTCAGAGAAGAAGCTCTGTGTTTGATGCCTTAAGAGTCACCCAGACCATCTCCCTGTTCTGAGGGCAGCAATGCAACATAACCGAGTCCCAGAGGAGAACCCATCCATCATGCATGCAGTCCTGGCGATCATGCAGGGTGTTGCCCAGCCACAGGGGATCTTGGGGTTACCTTAGATTCTGCCTGCCACACTGAGTAAATACAGTGGTTTTTCCTTGCATACTTCTAAGTTCAGTAGAATCTGATTGCTATCGTTGCATCTCTCCGGGCCCTGTCATCTGTGCTGGGTGTCTTGGGGCATGTCACCCCTGCCCACTCCCTCTCCTGGGCGGCGTCTCTTGCCATACTGCCCCTGCACTCCACACTGCAGCCAAGCTGAACCCCAGGGGCACCCCTCTTCACCCTTGGCCTTTGTCCATGGTGTTCTGCCTGTCTGGAATACTCTTGGCCCCCACGACTAACTCCAACTTTGGGGTTTGGCTCAGGCCACCTCCTCCCAGAAGCCCTCTGTGCCACATACTCCCTTCCCTGTGTAGGTCTGAGTGCCTTCCTCCCTACCCACAGACCCTTTGCTGCCCTCATAGCACATTCATTCCCCTGTTTCGTCATTGTCTGCTGTCCACTCTCTTCCCCACTTGACCATGACAGCCTTGAGGACAGGGGTGAGTGTGTATTTGGGGACCATGAATCACCAGATCAGGGCCTGGAACATAGTAACTGCTCAATAAGTGTGCAAAGGAGGGAAAAACGTTTTCAAGAATCAGATATGTAAGAAACAGATGCACTGGGGGAGGCTCTGAGCAGAAATCCCACTCCCATGGGAGACAGGCCTGGGGCACGTGGGGTCATGGGCTCAGGGCCACAGGAAGGGGTGGTCCTGGTTGTCAGTGGGGCTCTCGCAGAGGTAGTATTTAGAGCAGCTCTGAAATAATGGACTCGATTAGAGGAAGGCAGGAGCCATTTCAGGGAGAGAGCAGGATGTTCAGGAGAAATGGGGGCTATTGGTGCTGCAGGAGAGAGCCCCACACCAAGGCCCCGAGGGCCTCCAGGGCCAGTTTCTGCTTAGCCTGTGGGGGGAGATAGGGAGGCCACTGGGAGGCTGCTGTGGCTTCAGGAAAAGATGCTAAGGGTGTGGTGAGGGTGGCAACTCTGGTCAGGAAGAGATGGGGTGGAGGTCAGAAATTGAGGGGGAACATTGGCAGGCATCAGGGCAGGCATTGTTGTTTGGGATGAGTTAAGGAGAAGGAAACACAGGACAAGCCATAACCACAATCTGTGGTACCAGCTTCACAGGGCAGGACAGTGCTGGGGGGCTCCAAGGGTGGGCCAGGTGTCTCCACGGCGGCCAAGAAAAACTACAAGAGAGGCCAGGTGTGGTGGCTCATGCCTGTAATCCCAGCATTTTGGGAGGCCAAGGTGGGTGGATCACTTGAGGTCAAGAGTTCAAGGCCAGCCTGACCAATATGGTGAAACCCTATCTCTACTAAAAATACAAAAATTAGCTGGGCGTGGTGGCACATGCCTGTAGTCCCAGCTACTCGGGAGGCTGAGGCAAGAGAATTGCTTGAACCTGGGAGGTGGAGGTTGCAGTGAACCAAGATCATGCCACTGCACTCTAGCCTGGGCAACAGAGTGAGACTCCATCTCAAAGAAAAAAAAAAAACCTGTGAGAGAGGGACCCCTTGTAGGCCCCCAACAGTAATAAGTCCCCAGTCTGGGCCAAATCCCAGGGCTTCAGTGATAAAGATTCCATTTCAACAGGCAGAGATGAGAAGGGAGGGCATTCCGGTGGCAGGTACAACACAGACAAAGGCGAGGCAGGTAAGAAAGGCCAAGTTATCACCAGGAACAGAGATGGTCCCTCTTCATGAGAGCCTTTCTTGTTTTGGAGCATGGAGTGGTACAGGCCCCCTCCACCTGGCATGGAGTAGACTTGTTGGCCTTGTCAACAAAGGAGAAAGGCCAGAGCCCTCCACCTTTCTCCCCTCCCCTCCAGCATTCAGGTAAGTTTCTGTCATGGAGTTCACTCGGCTGCCTCAGGGGCTCTGGCTCAGCCAAGAACACTGTCAGGGCTGGGTGATGTTCCCTTTGTGTTTTCTCTGGACTTGTTCTGGCAAGCCCCAGATCTAGCCTTGTATTCTAAACGTGAGAATTCTGCATCAAAGCTGTGTGGTCTGCCCAAAGATGACCCAGATCTCAGCGCTCCTCTAGGGCTGGTGTAGTCTGTTCTCACACTGCTATAAAGAACTACCGGCCGGGCGCGGTGGCTCAAGCCTGTAATCCCAGCACTTTGGGAGGCCAAGACGGGCGGATCACGAGGTCAGGAGATCGAGACCATCCTGGCTAACACTGTGAAACCCCGTCTCTACTAAAAAAATACAAAAAATTAGCCGGGCGAGATGGCGGGCGCCTGTAGTCCCAGCTACTCGGGAGGCTGAGGCGAGAGAATGGCGTAAACCCGGGAGGCGGAGCTTGCAGTGAGCTGAGATCCGGCCACTGCACTCCAGCCTGGGCGACAGAGCGAGGCTCCGTCTCAAAAAACAAACAAACAAAAAAAAAGAACTACCTGAGGCCTGTCATGGTGGCTCACATCTGTAATCCCAACACTTTGAGAGGCCGAGGCAGGTGGATCGTTTGAGGTCAGGAGTTCCAGACCAGCCTGACCGACATGGGAAAACCCTGTCTCTACTAAAAATACAAAAATTAGCCAGGCATGGTGATGTGCGCTTGTAATCCCAGCTACTTAGGAGGCTGAGGCATGAGAATAGCTTGAACCAGGGAGGTGGAGGCTGCAGTGAGCTGAGATTGTGCACTGCATTCCAGCCTGAGTGACAGAGTGAGACTCTGTCTCCAAGGAGGGGGAAAAAAAAGGATTAAAAAAAACCTACCTGAGAGTGGGTAATTTATGAAGAAATTATGAAGAGGTTTAATTGACTCACAGTTCTGCAGGCTGCACAAAAAATATGTCCAGGGAGGCCTCAGGAAACTTACAATCATGGCAGAAGGTGAAGGGGAAGTAGGCATGTCTTTACGTGGCAGTAAGAGGGAGAAACAGAGCAAAAGGGGAAGTGCTACATGCTAGATTTCCTGAGAACTCACTGTCACACAAACAGCTAGAGGGAAATCCACCTCCACGATCCAGTCACCTCCCACCAGGTCCCTCCCCCAAATTGGAAATTACAATTTGACATGAGATTTGGGTGGGGACACAGAACCAAACCATATCATTCCACCCTGGCACCTCCCAAGCCTCATGTCCTTCTCACATTTCAAAACATAATCATGCCTTCCCAACAGCCCCCCAAAGTCTTAACTCATTCCAGCATTAACTCAAAAGTCCAAGTCCAAAGTCTCATCTGAGACAAGGCAAGTCCCTTCTGCCTATAAGCCTGTAAAATAAAAAACAAGTTAGTTACTTCCAAGATACACTGAGGGTACAGGCATTGGGTAAACAGACCCAATTCCAAGAGGGAGAAATTAGCCCAAACAAGAACTACAGGGACTGCAGTCTCCATGCAAGTCCAAAACCCAGCAGGGCAGTCATTAAATCTTAAAGTTCCAGAGTAATCTCCTTTGACTCCATGTCTCACATCCAGGCCACACTGATGCAAGGGGTGGGCTTACAAGACTTGGGCGGCTCCACCCCTGTGGCTCTGCAGGGTACAGCCCTCACAGCTGCTTTCATGGCCTGACCCTGAGTACCTACAGCTTTTCCAGGGACACAATACAAGCTCTCGGTGGATCTATCATTATGGGATCTGGAGGATAGTGGCTCTCTTCTCACAGCTCCACTAGGCAGTGCCCCTCTGGGGTCTCTAGCATCACATACTCTCTGCACTGCCCTAGCAGAGGTTTTGCATGAGGGCTCCACCCTTGCAGCAGACTTCTGCCTGGACATCCAGGCATTGCCATACATCCTCTGAAATCTAGGCAGAGACTCAACTCTTGCCTTCAGCACACCTGCAGGCCCAACACCATGTGGAAGCCGCCAAGGTTTGAGGATTGCACCCTCCAAAGCAATAGCTTGAGCTGTATCTTGGCCCCTTTTAGCTACTGCTTGAGCTGGAGCAGCTGGGATGCAGGGTGCTGTATCCTGAGACTGCACAGAGCAGCAGGGTCCTGAGCCCAGCCCACAAAACAATTTTTCCCTTCCAGACCTCCAGGCCTGTGATGGGAGGGCCTGCTGTGAAAGTCTCTGAAATGCCCTGAAGGCATTTTCCCCTATTGTCTTGGCTATTCGCCTTCAGGGCTTCTTTACTTATGCAAATTTCTACAGCTTTGAGGTCCTCCTCAGAAAATGGATTTTTCTTTTCTACCACGTGGTCAACCTGCAAATTTTCTAAACTTTTATGCTCTGCTTCCCTTTTAAATATAAGTTCTAGTTTCTGGTCATTTTCTTGTTTTTGCAAATGAGCATAGGCTTTTAGAAGCAGCCAGCCCACCTCTTGAATGCTTTGCTGCTTAGAAATTTCTTCCACCAGATGCCCCAAATTATCTCTCTCAAATTCAAAGTTCCACAGATCTCTAGAGCAGGGACACAATGTTGCCAAGTCTCTTTGCTAAAGCATAGCAAGAGTGACATTTACTCTAGTTTCCAGTAAGTTCCTCATCTCCATCTGAGACCTACTCAGCCTGGACTTCACTGTTCATAGCACTATCAGCATTTTGGTCACAACCATTCCACAAGTCTCTGGGAAGTTCCAAACTTACCCTCATCTTCCTCTTTTCTTCTGAGCCCTCCAAACTGTTCCATACTCTGCCCATTATCTGGTTCCAAAGTTGCTTCCACATTCTCAGGTATCCTTATAGCAGTGCCCCACTTCTCTGGTACCATTTTTCTGTATTAGTTTGTTCTTACGTTGCTATAAAGAACTACCTGAGACTGGGTAATTTATGAAGAAAAGAAGTTTAATTGACTCCCAGTTCCACAGGCTGTACAGAAGCCATGGCTGATAAGGCCTCAGGAAACTTACAGTGATGGTGGAAGGTGAAAGGGAAGCAGGCACACCTTCACATGGTGACAGGAGAGAGAAAGAAGGGTGAAGTGTTACACCCTTTTAAGCAATTGGATCTCGAGAGAACTCACTGTCATGAGAACAGCAAGGGGGAAATCCACCCCCATGATCCAGTCACCTTTCACCAGGTCCTCGCCCAATGCTGGGAATTACAATTCAACATGAGATTTGGGTAGAGACAGAGAGCCAAACCATGTTGGCTGGCTTAGAAGTTTGCTGCTGATCTGAGTTCGAGTTCTGTCATAATAGATAGATGGACGAGAAGGCTCTACCTTCCTTAATGCCTGAGGGTCAAGAGTTCCATCTTTGGGCAGGAGGAAGCAGGCATGTCACTCCTCCAGTATTCTCTACTCTTCTTTCCCCCCTGCCTCCCCCAGTGCCATGTCAGGCTGCAGAGCAGTGATAGGCTCTGTAAGGTGATCTTGGATGGTTTTAAATGGCAGACCTTCAAATAGTAATACCAGTGGTAATGATGACGATGATGATGGAAAGGATGTTGGGATCTGATACTTGGTGTCTTCTGCATGCTGGTTTCTGTTTTAAGTGCTTTATGTGTTAACCTGTTTGATCCTTACAGCAATCCTATGAGCAGGACTGCTCTTATTGCCATTTTACAGATCAGGAAATTAAGGCACCAAAAGGTGAAGTAACTGTCTCAAGTTCACACAGTATGGAGTGTTCAGCCAGGCAGCTCCCGGGACTGGCTGCAGTGTTTGGGAAGCACAGCTGGCCCAGTGCCTCTGTTTCCTGGTCCCTGAAGTGGGAAAAGAGCCTTTCTTAACTCTTTCCAGACTCAGTGTTCTTAAGTGGGAATGATGAGACTGGAGACCAGTGACAAAGGCTCTCATGCAGTGGTTTGCCCAGCGGTCAAGGGCATCCTTGCCTGCCACATGCTGGCTTTGATCTTGAACATGCAGCCACTCAGGGCCTCTGCTTCTCATACGCAAAATAGAGTGGTGATAGTGATCCATGCTATGGCATTGCTATAAAGATGACACGAGTTGATGCCTACAAGTGCTTGTTGATGGAGCAGAGCACACTGCATTCCATGTCTGGTTATTGTTGGCATTAAGCCCTGCATGTGCTGTGTTATGTGCCCAACACGTCATTTCCATGAGCCTTCATTTTGGTTATCTGTTAGATGGAAGTCCAAAATGATAATGGTGTTTATTTTGCTCATGAATCTGCAGCTTGGCTGGGCTCAGCTGGGTGGTTCTCCCATGTAGTCTTGCATGGCAGCTTAGCATGATGGTGACAGAGTAGCCAGACTACTGACTTGGTAGCTCAGAGACCCAGGGGTGTGTCCCGAGAAAGAGAGCCTCCTGTGGCCTTGCATCCAGAGTCCATGTTCTATTTATCTGTGAGGCTCTAGGGCCAGTTCACATTTAAGGGGACAGCATTTAGGGTCCACTTCATAATGGAAAGAAGCATGTAAGAAATAGAGACTGAAAGTCCCACAGTCTGCCATCTGCTAACTGGAGACTTGAGAGCTAGGAGAGATGGTGGTGTAAGTTATAGTCTGTATTAGTTCGTTCTCACACAGCTATAAGGACATTCCCAAGACTGTGTCATTTATAAAGGAAAGAGGTTTAACTGACTCACAGTTTGCAGGGTCAGGGAGGCCTTAGAATACTTACAATCATGGCGGAAGGGGAAGCAAACATGTCCTTCTTCACATGGCGGCAGCAAGGAGAAGTGCAGAATGAAGCAGGGGAGCATCGGGGGAGCCCCTTATAAAGCCATCAGATCTCATGGGAACTCACCATCATGAGAACAGCATGGAAGTAACCACCCCCATGATTCAATTAACTCCCACCGAGTCCCTCCCATGATATGGGGATGATGAGATTTGGGTGGGGACACAGCCAAACCATATCATAGTCCAAGTCCAAAGGCCTGAGGACCAGGAGAGCTGATGCTATAATTTATGGTTCGACTGCAGGAGACTGATGTCCCAGCTTGAACAGTGAGGCCAAGTGAGTGAATTCTTTCTTACCCCTCCTTTTGTTCTGTTCAGGCCTTTGACTGATTGGACAAGGCCCACCCACTTTGGGGAAAGTAGTCTGCTTGACTCAATTTACCAGTTCAAATGCTAATCTCATTCAGATACACTCAGAACAGTGTTAACCAAATATGTGGGAACCCTGTGGCCCAGTCAAATTGACAAGAATTAACTGCCCCACCATGGCAGGCCTGCTGTGTTCTAGGCTCTAGGACAGGTCCCAGGCACACAGAGGTGAGCAAGGCAGGCATAGTCCCTGCTCCACTGAGCCTCCCGCCTCACCTGCCTCCATCAGGTAGGCAGACACCCAGCAAGCCTTAATGTCAGAGGAACTGGGTACTGGGGCAGGGGTACTGCCTGGGGCACTGAGCCTGCACCCTGTGGCAGAGCTTGATTGAGAAACTGAGCAAGGCTCATTTTGCCCCGAGCTTGGAAGGAGGGAGGAGCTGGAAGCATAGGCAGGCCCTTGGCCATGGAGGACTTCAAGGCTGGCAAGGAGCCTGGACCTGATTCCGAAGGCCGTGGGAGCCGTGGGGGAGCATAGGGCAGCGGCTCAGCCTTAGGCTGGGCTTCACGGGTCACACCTCCCGAGTTCTCCCTTGCCCCCTCCCAACAGCATGAGGTGTGCCAACACTCAGGAGATGCCACTTCCCTACCCTCTCCTCATGGTGGGTCCCAGGGAGGAGACACAGTCCTGTCCTAGCCCCTGTGCCCTGAGACTCTGAAGTCACTGCTTAGTCCTTGTGGCGAGGGCCTGGCCTTCTCTCACACCCCCGCTCCTCCTGTGACCACAGTCCTCATGTGACCTTTCCTTTTCTCAGTGATCCGGACGTCTGGGCAGCGCCCAGTCCTGCTAGGGAGGCCTCGCTCCAGGCTGCCTTTCAGTGACCCAGGCCCCATGAGCCTGTTGCCGTTGGCCTTAAGTGCCCTCAGCTCTGAATTCCTCAGTGCCTAAGCAGCACGGGAAGTGCCTTCTGTCCTCCCTTGTCCCACGGGGGCACCTGCGAGGGCCACTGTGTCCTTATGCCCGAGGCCCATGAGAGATGCTAGCTCCTGGGGAGCTCCTGAGACCATGCACCTTGGATTGGAAGCTGGACTCGTAGCTCTGTGTCCTACGTGTATGCACTGCCGCACACATGCCTGGCCTACCCAAGGCCCTTGGGGTTGCTGCATTAGCTGCACGGGGCTGCGAGGCTGAGGGTCCACTGCTCCTAGGAGCCAGCCAGGACTGTCACAGATTTTCAGGTGGCTTCCACGAGTCAGGCTCCTTGTCCCACATCCCCAGGGCATGCCAGCTTCAGGATCTGGAACTTTTAATGTCTTCACAAACAAAACGCAACATGTCATTCCAGTTTTCTCTCATCCGGGACTGTTCATAGACCTTCAGCACGCGATGATGCCACTGCCATCCAATTGTTTCCATCCTTTCTGAAGCCCCCAAATCCCCTGCAAATCCAGCCCTGCTCAGTGCCAGCCCCTGCAGGGGCCCCACCCTCCAGGGGCCCCCAACTTCAGGGAGAGATGAGTCACTCATCCTAAGCAAGAGAGACAGTTTGGAGGTATTAGGGATGTGCCCTGGAGGCACAGGGCAAGGGCAGCTCCTCAGCGTAGCTGGAGGGATCTGGTACTCTGCCAATCTGCAGGAGGGCAGGGTGGGGGCCTGGGCAATCAGGGCACCCCAGAGGGGCATGCAGGGGCCCTGCCTGCGGGCAGGGCACATGGCTTTCTAGGATGGGATGCCTGGAGCCCTCCAGCCAGGCCAGGTGGACAGGACCTCGTGCTCTGGTGGTGAGGGTGCATCCAGCCCTTCTCGTCTGGCTCTAAGTCCCTTCAGATCGGGACCACTTCTGTCTCTCTGTTGCTCTCATCCCGGGGCCTCTCACCTGGGTCCTTCCTGGTGTCCCCCTCCTGGTTCAGGCCTGCGCTGCTCTCCTGCCTGCGTGCCTGTGAATTGACTGTGGTTGTTACTGGGTGGCTGCCATCGTCATCACCGGCCAGAAAGCCATTTGGGTTGTTTTCAGAGCTGCTGTCAGGCTGGAACTTGGTTCACCCGGATGCACAGAACATCTTCCCTGTCTAGAATTCAAGAGCATGTGGTTCCCGCCCCCTAACTACATAACCTCAGAGGGAAGGTGACTTTGGACGATGAGTCCAGGCCCTGAATGAGTCCGGAGCACTTGCACTTAACAAATGGGCCGGCTCTTTCCAGTTCTGCCACAGCCATCTTCAAGGCTGTTCCAGACCCACAGCGCCACAGGGTGGCCAGGCGGGAGATTGCAGGCCCCTCCTTCTTACTTCCTGGGCTGTGCCAACACTGAGCTTCCCTCCTCCTTTTGTTTCCAGCACTCACGGCTCACTTATCCCATCCATCAACTTATCTTCACGCATGTACACGTGCCAGAGAGATGGTTCTTACTGAGGCCTGCCTTCTCCTGTCCCCAAGGAACATACTGCCTCGTTACTGAATCAGAACCCACATGTGAAAATTTAATAGGGCACAAGAGATAAACAACAAAACTCGGTAGCAATGCCAGAAAAGGTATTAGAAAAACGTGACTGCGGGTAGCAGTTGCACAGTGAGTGCCACTGCGAGGCAGCAGCAGGGGACAGCGTGTTCTTGGGGGCTCTGGAGAAGAGCTGGGATTCTGTGATGCTTGGAAGGGTGGGTATTGCCAAGTGAGACATGGAGCGGGGGCCATCCCAGAGGTATAGTGGGGACACTATATCACTATATCCACCTGGCGCCAGGGTTTGGCTGGGAACAATCTTGGGTTGTGCAGTGAGAGAAGAGTTGGGCGCAGTAGCTCATGCCTGTAATCCCAACACTTTGGGAGGCCAAGGCAGGCAGATCACTTGAGGTCTGGGGTTCTAGACCAGCCTGGCCAACATGGCAAAACCCCATCTCTACTAAAGACACAAAATTAGCCAGGCGTGGTGGCGTGTGCCTGTAATCCCAGCTACTTGGGAGGCTGAGGCGGGAGAATCACTTGAACCAGGAGGGGGAGGTTGCAGTGAGCTGAGATCACGCCTCTCTACTCCAGCCTGGGGGACAGAGTGAGACTCTGTCTCAGAAAAACAAACAAGAAAACAAAAGAGTTGGGAAGTATATTCATTTGCTGGGGCTGCATGACAATGCTGCATTTAAACAACAGCAGTGTACTGCTTCCCAGTTCTGGAGGCAGAAGTTTCAGATCTGAGTGTTGGCAGGGTTGGCTTCTTCTGAGGCCTCCCTCCTTGGCCTGTGGATGACTGTCATCTTCCCATATCTGCACATGGTCTTCCTCTGTGTGTCTGTGTCCCAATCTCCTTATAAGGACACCAGTCCTATTGGAGTAGGACCCACTCTAGTGACTTCATTTCATCTCTTTAAAGACCCTGTATCCCAGTACAGGTGAGAGCTGTAGGACAGTGGTTTGTGGGCAGAGGAGCATGTGTGCAGAGAAGATGGGTATGTAGTGAGGGGACCAACAAGGGGCTTCCTGGATTAACAGACTTCAGGAACATCGATTCCAGGAGCTGGGAAGAGGTCACGGTGCTGGGCCACAGCCCTTGTTCCATCAGTGTCCAAGGAGGGCAGGCCAGAGCAGGCTGGGGGCACTGTGCTGGTAGGTACCAGGCACCCCAGGGAGGGTGGGCATCCGTGGAAACAGGGCTGGATAATACAATTCTCAATCATTCCGAATGCTCCTCATGGGCGTGGCCTCACCGCGTCCCTGCAACCACCCGGGGAGGTGGGCAGCATCGCTGGCCTAGTTTACAGATATCGGAGCAGAGCATTGGCAGTCCCAGTCATAGCCACTGGGCTGGCCTAGTTTACAGATATCGGAGCAGAGCATTGGCAGTCCCAGTCATAGCCACTGGGCTGGCCCTCCTTCTGCTTCCTGGGCTTTCTCTGCCGTGACGGCTTCCTCCCTGCAGTGGCCCTGGCTTCCCTGGCCCTGGGCATTGTGGCATCAGTGCTGGATGCCCATGTTCCTTGGTGTGTTATTGACATTTGACCTGCTTCCTGGACCCTCCCCAGCAGACCTTGTGTATGACAGTCCAGGTCATGACGACAGTAGCACAGCTAGCTTCTCGTGCATACCTGCTAGTGCCGGCTTTAAACACGAGTGAGGCCCGTCCTCAGCATCTGCTGGACGCTGGCCACCTCTGAGTGAGGGCAGTGGGACCACGACAGTGAGTGGGGGGAGGGGTAACAGCCCTCTGAACCAGGTGCTGTTCTAGTCCTCATTTTACAGCAAGGAAACTGAGGCACAGTGAGGTAACTGAGTCACAGCGAGGCAAAGTTTCTTGGCCAGGGTGATACAGCTGATAAGAGATGGAGCCAGGATTCAAACCCAGACAACCCAGGTCCTCTACGGATCCTGCAGCGTGCCCAGTCAGGTGGGGGAGGTGGATGCATCATTAGTTGGCCAAGATGAGCAGCGTGGGGCCCTTGGGTGGCACAGCAAGGGGGCTGCTCCCAGGTGAGCAGGAGGAGGGTGCCTGGCCTGTGTTGGAGGATCAGCAGGAGTCTCCCAGGCATGGGTTGATGCCAGGAGGGGAAAGAAAGAGCACGTGGGCCTGAGAGAGCTGCACCTGTATGGGCTCTGGGGCCTGAGAAGTCTGGGCATGGGTTTCACTCCAACCCCCGCTTTGAAAAGAGGCTGCGAGGCCAGGTGCAGTGGCTCACGCCTGTAATCCCAGCACTTTGGGAGGCTGAGGCGGGCGGATCACGAGGTCAGATCGAGACCATCCTGGCTAACGCTGTGAAACCTCATCTCTACTAAAAAAGATACGAAAAAATTAGCCAGGCGTGGTGGCGGGCACCTGTAGTCCCAGCTACTCGGGGGGCTGAGGCAGGCGAATGGTGTGAACCCGGGAAGCAGAGCTTGCAGTGAGTGGAGATCGTGCCACTGCACTCCAGCCTGGGTGACAGAGCGAGACTCTTGTCTCAAAAAAAAAAAAAAAAAAAAAAGATGCTGCGAGAACTTAGAATCTGCTGACCCTGCTCTGTCAGCAACACAATGGTGGTCCCTCTTGCCCCAGTTTCCTGCCATACAAAATGGGCCCCTAGGAATCGGCAGTGGCCCAAGAAGCAGGACTGAGCCCAGCTCTAAGAGCCGGTGTCCCAGGCACACATAGCTGGGGTCTCCCATGTGCAGGGGTGCCCTGGGATGTGGACCAGTAGCTGCTATTCGACATCTGCCTGCTTCCTTGAGGGCATCCCCCACTGGGTCCCTGTAATGTGCCAGGCCTCCCAGCAGCTCTCTAGGGAAGCAACACTCCTATTTTGCAGACAAGGAAAGCAAGGCTCAGCAGAGTTAGGTCGTGTGCCCAAGGTTTCAGTGAGTGGAAGTTTGCCCCAGGTCCATTGTCGGGCCAGCCGGCTTCAAAGCTGCGCCTTCAGGTGCTCATTTCCTCCTCCTTCCACCCCTGTTGTCCTCTTGGGTTCAGCTGTTTGTCACTGAACTTTCGTTTTCTTGTAAGTTCTGTAGCTGCTACCAGTTGGATGAGGGAGAAATCACCTGGTGGAGTGGATGGGTAATACGGTGTGACGCGGGAGGCCAGCCTTTTCCTGGCTCTGCTGGTAACTTGTGTGGCCTTGAACTATTCCCCTCCCCTTTCTGGACTTATGAAAGCCTGTGTCTGGGACTTGCCCATCTCCATGTGCCCTCCTGCTTCATAGTGTCTGATTTGGAGAGGCAGAGAGGGAAGAGGGGAGCATTTCTGTTTCCCATGGGCTGATATTCGCTCTCAAAAGAACACAACCCACCATCCAACCACAGAAAGCCTCATTCCACCTCCCATCCAAAAATGAGGATGGTAGAGAAATAAGCAACAGTGGCCTTTTTCAGGGAACCAGAAATAGCCTCCCGGGCTCCCCGCTCTGGCTTCCCGAGTCTTCATTCTGTCTCTATTCTGGGAGAAGAGCTGCTAGCGCCACTGCGAGCTTCTCATGATTGAGAGGGAGGAACCCCTGCTGTCACTGTCCCTTTGCAGGCACTGTCCCTTGTCTGCTGGTACCGAGATGGTGGGGGTACACCTGGGCGCCACCTGCCAGTGGAGACAGCCGGGCCTGGTTCCTTCCCAGCCTCATGCTCTGCCGGAGCATTCTCAGGCTGAGTCGTTCGTGTGTCCAAAGAGCAGCAGGTTGGGCCTTTGCACTGGCTGTTCCCCGTGCCTGGTTGGCGCCTCCCCCAGATTTGCAGCCCCCCGGCTCCCTCACCCCGTCTTTGGAAGGTGCCCCTCACCATGCTGTTCAAATCGCATACCCCACCTCTGCCAACACCCCCGGCACCCCCATTTTGCGCTCAATGTTTCACTGCCAGCTCCGGCCAGCTATACATTTCACTTACCTCTCTAGACTATTGTCTGGGTCCCTTCCGCTAGAATGGAAGCTCATCAAGGACAGGGATGCTTCTGTTTTATTTATTGCTATATTGTTAGCTCCTGGAACCTAGTAGAGGCTCAACGTACTTTTCTGTTGGTGAATAGCTATTGAAACAGTAGTTCTCTATGTTTCTTATTTACTCCGACTTCATGGATGTGTCAGGATGCTTTTGGCTACCAGAAACGGACTCAAGCGGTGCAGACATTGCAGCCTGTCACGCCCAGCAACCCGAGTGGGGGCAGCTCAGGATGCAAAACAGTCTGCGGCCACTGAGAGATGGAGTCCTTCCCAGCATGTGCTCTGTGGGCTCCAGACTGCCTTCAGCGAAATCTGGTGCCTGAGTTTGGAATACGAGCTCGTCCTAGCAGTGTGGCTGGGCGGGTCTCAGTTGAGCCCCCACCCCACGCCAGAGCAGGAGTGGTCCAGGCAGCCGGTGTGTCTGCCGCTCAGAGTGTGGTCAGCAAGCTCCAGACTGGGATGAATGAACAAGAATGACCGTGCAGACCTCCCTGCTTTCCTGGCCACCCAATTCCTGCTCCCACCTAGGCTGCTGTCTTATGCACCAGAGCCTGGGACTTCAGAAGGGTAGGGGGCTGTCTGGCCTGATACTGGATGTGGCCTGTTCTTTGGAAATGTCTTGTTCTTTCATTTCATCTGGACTCCAGACATCTCTGGAGGAAGATGGGCTCCCCTTGTTCCTTCTCTGACTTCACCGTGGACCCAGTGGAGATGGGGAACAAGACTTAGTGCGTGTATAGGGAGGACTGGAGGAGACCGTGGTTGTGAAGCGTTTACTTAGCTCAGTGTACTGCAGAGAGCAAGCACTCTGGATGACAGCTACTGCTACTAAGTTTTTTTTCCCCGTAATTTATTGATATAATTTATGTATCATATATTTACCTTTTGTTTGTTTGTTTTTTGAGATGGAGTCTCACTCTGTTGCCAGGCTGGAGTGCAGTGACGTGATCTCGGCCCACTGCAACCTCCGCCTCCCGGGTTCAAGGGATTCTCCTTCCTGAGCCTCCCCAAGTAGATGGGATTACAGGCATGCGCCACCACACCCAGCTAATTCTTGTAATTTTTGTAGAGACGGGGTTTCACCATGTTGGCCTGACTTCAGGTGATCGGCCCGCCTCGGCCTCCCAAAGTGCTGGGATTACAGGTGTGAGCCACCGTGCCCAGCAAATTTACCTTTTTTAAGTGTACATCTAGTTCGGTAATTTTGATTATATTCACAAAATTATGCAGTCATCACTACTAATTCTAGAACATTTTCATCACCCCCAAAGGAATGTACCCATTTGCAGTCACTCCCAGTTCCTTCCTTCCCCAGCTTCTGTCAACCATTAATCTCTTTTTTGTCTCCGTGAATTTGCCTGCTCTGGACATTTCAGATAAATGGAATCTGTATTACAGTATTTAGCCTTTTGTGTCTGACTTCTTCCTTTCAGCCCAGTGTTTTCACGGTTCTTCCATGTTGTAGCATGTCTCAATACTTTGTTTCCTTTCATGGCTGAATAATACTCCATTGTATGGGTAGAACACATTTTGTTTATTCTTTCTGCAGTTGATGGGCTTCTGGATTGTTGCCCCATTTGGGCTATGATGAGTAATGCTGCTGTGAACCATTTTTAGGATTTTGTGTGGACATGTTTCCGTTCTCTTGGGTATAAGAAGTGGAATTGCTGGATCATATGGTCACTCTGTTTAACTGTGTGAAAAATTGCCAGACTGTTCCCCAAGCAGCTGTACCGTTTCTCTGTTCCCACCAGCAATGGATGAGGGTTGGAATTTTTTCCATACCCTCAGCAACACTTGTTACTGTTTGTCTCTTTTATTATAGTCATCCTGGTAGGTGTAAAGTGGTGTCTCATTGTGGTTTTGATTTGCATTTCCCCAATGGCTAATAATGTGCTCATTGGCCATTTTTATGTCTTATTTTGAGAACTTTCTGTTCAAATCCTTTGCCCATTTTTAAATAGAGATATCTTTTGATTGTTCAGTTGTTGATAGTGTTTTATATATTTTGGATACGAGACCTTTCTTATGATTTGCAAATATTTCTCCCCATTCTGTGGGTTGTCTTTACGTTTTCTGTATAGTGCTCTTTGAAGCAAAACATTTTAAATTTTGATGATGCCCAATTTATTCTATTTTTCCTTGAGTTGCTTTTGCTTTTGGTGTCCTATCTAAGAAGCCATTGCCTAATTCGTAGTCATGAAGGTTCACATCTATGTTTTAAGAGTTTTGTAGTTTTAGCTGTTATAATGAGATCGTGATCAGTTTTGAATTAATTTTGTGTATGATGTGAAGTAGGGTTCCATCTTCATTCTTTTGCATGTAAATACCCAGTTGTCCGAGCACCGTTTGTTGAAACGAATATTCTTTCCGCCCCTTGAATTGTCTAGGCACCCTTGCAGAAAATCGGTTGAGCATAAATGCACAAGTTTGTTTCCAGATTCTCTGTTCTATTCCATTGATCTTTATGTCTATCCTTATGCTGGGACCACATTGCCTCAATTACTCTAGCTTTGTAGTATGTTTTGTAATGAAGAAGTGTGAGTCCTCCAACTTTTTCTTTTTCCAGATATTTTAGTGGTCCTGAGTCTCTGCATTTTCATAGGAATTTTAGGATCAGCTTTTCATTTCCTGCAAAGAAAAAGCTGTAGTTTTGATGGCTATCGTACTGAGTCTGTAGATCAGTTTGGGAGTATTGCCCACTTAACAATATTGAATCTCCTATTAATGAGCTTTGTGTATCTTTCCATTTATTGAAGCCTTCTTTGATTTCTTTCAATGGTATTTTGTAGTTTTCAGTGTTTAAGTCTTACATTTATTTGTTAAATTTCTTTTTGATGATTTTGTAAATGGAATTGTTTTCTTAATTTCACGTTTGGATTGTTCATTGCTGGGGTATAGAAATACAGTTGAGGCCAGGCGTGGTAGCTCACACCTGTAATCCTAGCACTTTGAGAGGCTGAGGTGGGAAGATATTTGAGCCGAGGAGTTTGAGACAAGCCTGGGCAACATAGTGAGACCCCTTCTCTACCAATTAGTTGGGTATGGTGGTGCAGTTGCTCAGAAGGCTGAGTGGGGAAGATCCCTTGAGCCTGGGAGGTTGAGGCTACACTGAGCTGCCACTGCACTCTAGCTTGGGCAACAGAGTGAGACCCTGTCTAAAATACATATATATATATATATTTTTTTTTTTTCTGTTTTCTTTTTTTGAGATGGAGTTTCACTCTCGTTGCCCAGGCTGGAGTGCAATGGCATGATCTCGGCTCACCTCAACCTCCACCTCCCGGGTTCAAGCGATTCTCCTGCCTTAGCCTCCCGAGTAGCTGGGATTACAGGCATACACCACTATGCCCGGCTAATTTTGTATTTTTAGTAGAGACAGGTTTTCTCCATGTTGATCAGGCTGGTCTTGAACTCCCAACCTCAGGTGATCCGCTCGTCTTGGCCTCCCAAAGTGCTGGGATTACAGGCGTGAGCCACCACACCAGACCCATAAATATCCTTTTTAAAAATTAAAAAAGTACAGTTGCTTTTCATGTATCCTGCAACCTTGCTAAACTCATTTATTAGCTCTAATGGTTTTGGAGGTTTTTTAAATATGTGCATTCCTTGGGATTTTCTATGTATAAGATCCTATTATCTGCAAATAGAGATGGTTTCACTTCTTCCCTTCCACGCTGTATGCTGTTTCATTTTTCTTGCCTAATGGCCGTGGCTAGAACCTCCAGTACAGTGTTAAATAGAAGTGGCAGAGGCAGACCTCCTTATCTTGTTCCTGATCTTAGGGGAAGTGTCTAGTCTTTCACTGAGGAGTCTGGGTTTTTCTAGAAGGTTAAAGAAGCTCCCTTATGTTCCTAGTTTGTGGAGTGTTCTTGCCATGAAAGGGTGCTAGGTTTTTTCAGATGCTTTTTCTGCATCCATTGAGATGATCGTGTGGTTTTTGTCCTTTATTAATATGGTGTATTGCCTTGGTTGATTCTGTGTGTTGACACTGCTATTGTTATGAGGTTTGCCACAGAGCAGAGCAGCACGCTGTTAGGAACCCCTTGAGCCAGGGAGCTCCATGGGCACTTTTTCTGTGAGGGAGGCTGTAGTCAACAGCAGGGGCCTGGGAGTCAAACGGTCCGGTGTGACCTCCTGGCTGTACCACTGGCTCACTGTGGAACTCTATGCAGGGAAATGCCACCTCTGTGCCCTAGTTTCCTCATCTGTAAAATTCTAAGGGACAGGAGTGCTTCCTTGTGGGGTTCTTATGAGGGTAAATGAGTTACTGTGTAACTACGTGGAGCAGTGTCTGGCATGGAACACATGCAGTGTTTTGAGACATTGGCTACCGGCCACTAGTGATATTATGTAAAAGCTTGGATGGGTCAGGCTGGGGAGGGACAGTTGAGAAGGGCATTGAAATCTGAAAGCCAAGCTGATTCACCTGCTCTAAAAACTCTGAGGGCCGTAGGGAGCCTGGAAGCTCTTACAGGAGGTGGCCTGTTTGACCCCAGCAGCCTCCAGATCTTCCTGTGGGAGGAGGGGCCAAAGGTGGAGCCCAGACTGGTGAGCGCCCGTCTGAAGTCTGTTTATGGCAGAACCCTCCAGTTCATTCAGGCCTTTGGGACTGCGTTGCAGGGGCTGTGTGTTTGCAGCAAGGAGGCTTTTGCACAGACTGCTTCCTCCCTTGACAGCCATGGAGGGCCTGCCAGCCCTCACAGCATTCCCACCCGGCCTGGGGCCTTGTTTGGAAAATGGCTTTCAGCTGAGCACCAGCTCCCCCGCCCGCCCCCAGCCCTGACTTTCCTGACTTCCCCTCTCCTGGGCTGCCAGGTGAGCCTGGCTCCTTGTTCTGGCTCTGCCGTTGACCACTGTATGACCTTGGGGCCTCTGTTTCTGCACACTGTCAGGGACTGCTGCTGATTGAATAGGCCTCTGTGCAGAGGACCTGCATCACTGTCTGCCGGGGGCTGGGGAAACACTGGCTCCAGACCACCCTCCCAGTGCCCCAGAGAAACTGCAACCCCCCAAATCTTTCTGTTTGGAGTTTAGACTGTGAGGGTAGGAGTGAGGGAAAAGGGGAATGAGGATGAGGAGGGAGATAAAAGCACTTTTATATGCTCTGTGTAATTCTTGGCATTTGTTTTTATGAGATAAATGAGGCTGGATCTACCTTGATTTAATGTCCTGACCTCCTAGCCAGCCAAGTAGCTAGCAGCTCGAGACAGGCCGCTTCGCTGTTTACTTTTGGTTTGGTTTCCAAGCCTGTGGGTGGCAGACCGCCCCCGCCCCACTCACGCTCAGCCTTTCCTGGCCCCTGTGCCCTGAAGGACAGGGTGGTCCCACCTCTGTGGTCTTATCAGGGAAGGGGGACAATGACAAGAAACAATAATAAAAAACTAGTAGTTTCATCATCAGCAGAGAGATTCCAAATACGTTTTGTTATCCCATAAAAAATCTGTTTCCCTCTGCTCGGTGCCAGGCACGAGTCAGGATGAACAGAACAGGTCAGCTTTCGAGGGTTTTAGAAAGTTGGGCTCACCCATAGAATCCACTGGGTGGGCCTGGAGAGGGGCTCAGGAATGCCAAGCTGTGAAGGGTGAGAAGCCATTGTCAGGGGGACCAGGCGCGGCCTGGGCTGGAGCGTGCAGCGGAGATGCAGTGAGCATGCTGGGGAGGCCACCTCTGGAGCTCCACGTGATGGCCTCAATTATGTTAAGTAGTCGGCAGGTGAGGGGTCAGGCGGTGTCCATGTGGAAACAGTTGTGTTACCACCAGCTAGTTCTTTAATCTCCCTGACCCCAGGTTCCTCCTCATGGGATTATTTTGCAAACCTAGAGGTGATGCCGGCAAAGCCCTCAGCACAGCGCTAGACACATGCTAAGAGCTGTATTGTCACTGCGATTATTATTAAGCCAGTGTATCACACCATGGGAAAGTCTTTATTGAACCAGAAAAATGGTCATGGCTTATTAAGTTAGGATTCAGGTTACAAAACAGTATCCTGTTTATAAAGCTCTCTGTGTGTAAATGTACACATGGCCAAAAGGCCACAGTGGTGGGTTAGTAGTTGTAATGTCTGTGAATATGTACATTTTTTACTTTTCTGTGCTCTTTGGATTTTACACAGTGATCATACACGAGTTTTGTAATTACAGAAATGTTATTGGACAGTGTAACGGCAGTGCTGTGGTTATTGTTCACACACATGAGCACATGGGACTGCAGAGTTTGAGGACAGTCAGATCCAGGAGCATGAGGGCACGGAAGGCCCCTGGGGTGGGGCGGGCTGTTGCAGGACGTACGCCTGGGGCAGCTGTCCAGGAGCTGTGCTGACCAGGCCTCCCCTCTGCCCTAGATGACAGGATCTGCTCACCACCCTTCATGGAGCTCACGAGCCTGTGCGGGGATGACACCATGCGGCTGCTGGAGAAGAACGGCCTGGCTTTCCCGTTCAGTGCGTACCACCCCAGCTCCACCTGAGGGCAGGTGCTGTAGGCCTAGGCCAGCATGGGGGAGGGGCGGGGTTTGTAGTCCCTTCTGGATTTAAGCTCACCTGGGGATGGACGAGCACATGGCCCTGGGTCCCATCTCCACCCACATCACAGAAACCAGGTCCTGGTGGGGGGCACAGGGCAACGTGCTCTCCTGCCTGGCCTGGGGGTGTCTACCCACACATCACCCTCAGTGCAGATACCAGGTGTCCAGAGTGTGTGTCTCAGCTAGAGTTCCTTTCTAGACGTGCCAAATACCCCTGCCTTGTGGGTGAATGGCCTAATTTCTCTCTGCTTTTCTCTCCCCAACCCATAGTTTGCAAAACCAGAGTGGCTCATGGCACCAACTCTCATGAGGTGAGTGGAAGAAGATCTGACTGTCTGTCGCCCCCGACCCCCATCCTTTCAGCTCGTCGTGTCTCATTGCGACCCTGCCAGATTCCTCACTGTCACTGCTCCTGCCCTCTGTTAGTCCCGGCTCCTTGGTAGACAGCCTCCTTCCCTTCCCTGGACTGTCTGCAACCTCACCCCAGTGTCTGTCCTGTCCCCAAGGCAGGAGGATGTGCTCGGGACCCACCTGTCCTCTGTGGAGCCTGTCTTAGCTCTGGCAGCCATAACAAACCCCAGGCACTGGGTGGCTTCGCCACATTTGTTTTCTCACAGTCCTGGAGGCTGAAAGTCCCAGGTCAGGGTGCCAGCAGGGTCAGTTTCTGGTGAGGGCTCTCGTCCTACCTTGCAGATGGCCACCTTATCCCTGTGTCCTCACATGGCCTCTTGTGTGTGTGAATGGGGAGGGATAGAAAGCAAGAGCAAGCTCTCTAATTTCTTCTGATAGGGGCACTAATCCCATCTTAAGGGCCCCGCCCTCAAGACCTCCAAAAAGGCCCCACCTCCAGATACCACCACAGTGGGGCGCAGGCTTCAGCGTAGGAGTTCTAGGGCACGCATTCAGTCCATAGGGGAGCTTATGCGAGTCATGCCCCAGTGCAGCCCACCCTGCAGGACTGTCTGTCCTTTGGGCCATCAGTGTCATCTCCTCGAGGGCCTGTTTTGTGGCAGGCACTGGGCTGGGCCCACATGAGGGCTATTAGCTCTGAGAAGGCTCTGTCACTGCCACAGGGGTCTGCCATGCTGCTGAATTGAGACGGGCCAGGAGGAAAGGGGGGGCCGCTTGGAATCAACCCCATGGAATGCTTTGATTCATGAATCACCCACCCACCCATTCGTTCTTTTATTCACTTTATGATGTTCCCGGCCACCTTGAGGACCACGGGGACCAGGGGACAGATGCATAGGATGTGAATCCTGTCCCTAGAGAGCCAAGGAGGCTGTGAGGACTCCGGGGGCTAGAGGAGTGGATGGTAATGTAGGGGCTTCGCTGGGGCCAGGGCCCACACCACCCTCTGGAGCCACACCTGGGGCCTTGTGTTTGCCCTGGACATAGCCCTGCCTGGGGTCTCCCCACTGGGCACATGTGGAGGTATGCTGGGCAACAGGCATCTGACCGGAGTGGGCTCTCTGGGGAAGGCCTGTCCTTGGAAGGCCCCACCAACAGAAATGCTCCCCAGAGCTCACGACTAAAAGGGGAAGACTCAGCAGCATGGGCCTTTCCTGGGTTATGTACTGCTCTTTGTCCCTGGCCGGTACTTCCGGGGAAGTGTCAGTAGACAGTGTTGGCGTAGCGTGGCGCATGCTGTGATGGGAAGGAGTGTGGGGACAGCCCGCCCGTCCCATTGTCAGTTGTCTGAAATCGGGAGCCCTCATGTGGTCTTCCTGTGGGTGCTGGCCCTCCTGCCACAGCCTGCCTGGGCTCTGTGCCCGGTGCTGGCAGCACCCTCCAGGATGTGCCCGGCCAGGGAGAGAGCAGGAAGGCCCCCCTCGGCCCCAGTACCTGCCTGCCCACCTTCCAGCAGCCCCTTTCCACCACCCAGTGGTTCCTCTGTGTGTCAGTTGCTTGGGTGTTACTGACGGAAGCACGAGTGCAGTCATTAGTGTGATTAGATCAGCCTCACTCAGAACCGGGCAGCCTGGGAGGAGGGAGCCATTTCTGCGAGTCACTTGAGGCCTGAGGCCTGGGGCTGCGGAATCCCACGCCTGGGGCCGATTCTGGTGCTGCATGTTGCCGTTTGTGCGACTTTGGCAAATTCCCCAGCCACCCAGAGTATCCGTCCACATTTGTGATTGGAGACATAGCGGCTTCTGTGAAGGATGAGGGGTCACTGCCAGGGTTGCCTGGGTGGACTGCTGGGTGAGCTGTCGGAATCAGCTGCCCTGGAGCCTGCCGGGTACTTGCCAAAGGGGATGGAGGTTCTGGATCCAGGTGCACCCCTCTCAGGATGCCCCTGATGGGCCTCAGGACTCTCAGCCCTCAAGTATGGGGTCAGCACGCTCAGGGGAAGCTATACATCACCCCTCATTCTAGCCGTCTGCCTCCAGGATGTTCATACGGGCATCCCTCCCCACCCCCCCACTCCCCAGCAGGCTGTCTGGGTCTACTGCCAACAAAATGTGCCACCATGTCCCACGTACTCAGAGACCCCAGCAGACACTTGTGTACAGACGGGCTGTGTTAGCATTACAGGGACGTGCCTTCTGGGGTGGACACCGTCCACCAGATAGGCAGAGGCTGGGGGACAAGCTTCTCACAGATTCCAGGGGTACCCGGGAAAGCCAAGTACAGCAGGGGTAGAGAATAGCACTATGCATGGTGGGCTTTAGATAGGCCAGCAGGTGCTTCTGATCCGGAGTCCTCGTCTGCATCCCAGCCCGTCCACTCCCTGCCTCTGAATCTCCCAGCCCCAGACTCAACCAAAATCAGTACCATTTCTGCTAAACCACTCTGTCTTCATTTTATGTTCACAGAACCATTTGGGTTTTTGTTTTGTTTTGGGGCCATTGTGTGGGTACTCATTTGCTCCATAGTGGAATTTTTTTTTTTTTTTTTTTTAGCTGTAACTTAGCCGAAAGCCCGGAGCACCCCTGCAGCCACCCATGATTTTACAGAGGAAGACAGTGGTGCTTAAGCAGGGCGGGGGCCCAGCCTGGGCTCACACAGCAAGTTCCAAGCAGGCACTCCAGCCCCTGCCTGACTCCAGAGTTGCTCGTGTTTTTCCTGTCCTTTATTCTTGTCAGAAGGCTGAGGAGGCGTTCGCTGCCCCCCAGCGCTCCCAGCACAGACACACACTTTTTGTTTTTCCCATGTGGCCTGGATTTCCACGTCTGTCCTGCCCAGCTGAGCTCCAGGCACGTAGGGCTGGCACTCCGTGACAGCTGACATGAGGGGTGGCAGCTGGGGAGGCAACCAGCTGTCCAGGGCCCATTATCCCTGCTCAGCAGCCCCAGCCATCTGGTGGCTCCTTCCTGGGGCCCTGTGGGCTGAGGGATTAGCCGTGACCCTGGCACCAGCAGCTGGATCGACTAAGCCGAGGGCCCACCCCTCTGTCCTTAGAGCAGGCGCTGGGCAGGGCCCGTGCTGGCCAGGGCTGAGAGGGTTTTGGCAGCTGCCCCCCTACACTCCCTACCTCAGCCCCTACCAGATCCTCCTGTCGGGGACCTTTTTCCCTAGGGGAGTCGGGGAACAGAAGCGCAAAGGCCTGTTGTTTGCGGAGTGTCATGTGGCTCCGTGTGTAGGGGCGCGGCTGGGTGCTGTGCAGACCCGATTCCATCCCGGGCTCGCTCACGGTCCGGCAGTCACTGAATCTCTCAGCGCCTTATCGTCCTCATCTGTGTAAGGTTGTACGCTCCCCTCAGAGGCGCATTGTAAGGGAGACACGAGGTAACTCGTGTACGTGCTCAGAACAGAGCCTGGCTTGTCACAGCTGCTCGACAAGAGGCAGCCGTTGTCATCAGACAGGCTTTGACTCAAGGCCTCCTGACTCCTGTGCCTGAGTCATCTGTTTCCTTCCCCCTCCTCCCGGGTCTTTGTGGAGGATCCTTTAGGATGTCAGAGGGTTGAGTAGCACACAACCTTAGGGGTCCCCTTCCCTGGACCACAGTGCGACGAGTGGCTCCACACTGTCGGAAGTTGTGCAGCTCACAGCCAGCTCAATCTCACATGGCAGACCCAGTGGAGGGAGGACCTCCTACCCTGTGGCAGAAGGGATGCATCCCCAGGTGTTCTTCACTCCACTCCACTCACCCTGGGTTGAGGCTCCTCTCAGGGAGTCCTCATGCCACGGGACCAGGAATGGGCCTTGGTGGAGGTGCTCTGGACAGGTGACACACCTGTGTGTTGGAGGTTGAGAGGATGGTGGATTCTGACAGAGCCTTTGACCCCTTGTCTTCCCAGATGGCTATTGTGTTCAACCAGGAGGGCCTGAATGCCATCCAGCCACCCTGTGTGGTCCAGAATTTCATCAACCACAACGCCGTCCTGTACAAGGTGTTCGTGGTTGGTGAGTCCTACACTGTGGTCCAGAGGCCCTCACTCAAGAACTTCTCCGCAGGCACATCAGGTAACCGCTCCTCTTGCCATCTTGGGCTGAGCGAGACTCGGGGGCCCAGCTGGGATGTGGCAGCAGCTGTCTGTCCTTCGGCACTGCCCCTACCACCCTGTGTTCTTGGTGGGATGGAGAGGTGCTCTAAAGATGGAAAGAGTTGTGTACGGTGGATAAAGAGGTCTTGGGGAACTAGTAAAATGTCCCTGTTCCCTGGGTTATTGTAGGGGGCCCCACCCACCGGAACCACCATAGACTCCAGAACACATCCAGAAGTGTTCTGTCCCCAGGACGCTTCCTGAGGACCCACACGATAATGATATTCACAGAAGAACATGCTGGGACAGGTGTGGCCAGCACAGCGTGTATTGGCCTTCCAGGGAAGCGAGGGCAGGTGCTGCCTGCTGTCTCCCGCCGAGCCGTCTTTACCTTGGGTCTCGTTTTCCCCGGGGAAGCCTGAGACAGAGTTGCCTGCTGCTGCCTGCGTAGCTGCCAGGGTGAGTTAGGCTCTGCTAGAAGCAGCAGCTGCTGGATCACAGGTCTTCTTAGGTGCAGGACTCCTGCTGTGCCAGTGAGCGGGTTTTGAGTCAGTGGACGGTGGTCTAGGGGTCCCGTGGGTGTCTTGTAGGGCATTCTCAGCTGTTGTCGCTGGGCCTGAGAAGCAGCTCCCCAGGGATTAGCCTGTGGCCCCTGCTGCACTGAGGGGCCTTCGTTCCACCAGCCGCTCACCACCCTCTCCAGCCTCAGCCATTTTAAAAACGGACACTGAGCTAAAGATTTGCTGGCAGTGGAGCTGCTCAAAAGAATGTTCTAGTGGCTTCTGAAGGCATCTCTGAGGCACATTCTGGAAACCTTTGGAACAGTGGCAATGTCTTGGGATAAGCAGCTTTCCAGGGACGACCCCTTGGAGAACACTCACTGCCCGCTGTGGCGTGTTCAAATCAGCCGTACATTTGTTTCGGCAAAGCGCTCAGATGCCAGCTGCTTTACCTCCACCTGAGCAAGCAGATGTGTCCTCTTGGCGTCCCTTGTCCGGGGACTGCCTGTGGCATGGAGGGGCTGCAGCTGCTGTGGTCGCCCTCTCAGCCCTTCTTCCCCTAGATGCCTCTTCTCTTTCCGTGGACACAATACAGAGCGTGGATACTTTGGAAACATGCAGGTGTTCATTTTCCTCCTGAGGGCAGATGGCCTTCCTAGCTGGGCATGTGGCTCCGGGACTCAAGGCTGTATTTTCAGGGTTTGGGACATCCTGGTCCCAGCCCCTGCCCACTGGTTGGGAACCAAACGCTGGAAGCGTATTTTTATATGTGGCTATATACCACCAAGTGATATTCCTCAAAGTTATGGGCTGGAAGAGGCTGACATTTTAAAAAATGCTGTTTATTCCCTGATTTAAGAAAATAATAATGCTTTAAGTCTATGGAAAATAGATTAAATTCAGAGGAGTTATATTTTATATCAACTCCTTTATGTTTTTACCCAAGTCACTCCATCTCTAAAAGAAATTTACTGTCAGATCTCCTTTCTTATCCACACAGAAGTGTGGTTGAGTTTTACTATTTTTTTGTTTTCTCCTTTTTCCTCCTGGTTGCAAAATGCTGGGCCAGTTTCCGTCTTGATGCTGGGAACCATTAGCAGCGGAGTGCAGGCTCCTGTCCTCTATCTGTGAGGACGAGGACTCCTTGCCTGTGCGTCTTCTCGTGTGGCCATTTCTAGGTTGCTGGTTTGCCATAAAATGCAGGCCAGGAGATTAGACATGGTGGCTCATGCCTATAGTCCCAGTTCTTTGAAGAGATCTAGGTGGGAAGATTGCTTGAGGCCAGGAATTTGAGACCAGCCTGGGCAACATAGTGAAACTCCATCTCTACAAAAAAAAAAAAAAATTTAAAAAATTACCTGGGCATGGTGGCGTGCACCTGCAGTCCCAGCTACTAAGAAGGCTGAGGCAGAAGGATCGCTTGAGCCCAGGAGTTTAGGGTTGCAGTGAGCTGTGGTCGTGCCACTGCACTCCAGCCTAGGTGACAGTAAGACCTTGCCTCTTAAAAAAAACAAAAAACAAACAAACAAACAAAAAAACAGGCTAAGCCCAAATAGTAGAGAAACACAGAGAGCTAAAAAGGAGAAGTGTTTATTCTGTTCACGTGAACTAAGTAACTGTTAGTGTCTCTCCATCCGCAAAGCAGATTCTGTGTCCCCATCTCTAGGGCACGGTGCCAGGGAGCTAATGTGGGTTCTACGTGTATGTTCTCTTTCTGGATAAGAAGTGTAGTGCAACAGCAGCCCTTTAAGCTGGACCAGTTGAGGCCGGGCGCAGTGGCTCAAGCCTGTAATCCCAGCACTTTGGGAGGCCGAGACGGGCGGATCACAAGGTCAGGAGATCGAGACCATCCTGGTGAACACAGTGAAACCCCGTCTCTACTAAAAATACAAAAAACTAGCCAGGCGAGGTGGCGGGCGCCTGTAGTCCCAGCTGCTTGGGAGGCTGAGGCAGGAGAATGGCGGGAACCCGGGAGGCGGAGCTTGCAGTGAGCTGAGATCCGGCCACTGCACTCCAGCCTGGGCGACAGAGCAAGACTCCGCCTCAAAAAAAAAAAAAAAAAAAAAAGCCGGACCAGTTGAAAAGGGGGTTTGGACTGTGGCCTCTCTCCCGCCCCCACCCCAGCTTTCCAATTTCCTTTGCCCGATGACAGGTCCCCCAGCTTCCCACGGCCACGCAGGGATGGGGGCTCCTTGAGTGAGATTTTTCTGGACCTGGGATAGAGACAAGGAGACGAGCCTTCACTCTACAACTGCCAGTCTCCTTTGCCTGTCAGCTGCACTTTTGTTTTTTACATGTTGACATCTGAAATCAAGTGTGCCTTATAGCCAGTGGCATCCATGCAGAGGCTTTGGCTGGAGCTGAAGTCAGGTTGTGGCTTATGCCATCCACCAGGAACATTTTGTGTTCTCTGCCCATGGTTCGCATTCATGGAGAGATTGTTCCCCTCCCTCCGCCCTGTGCCAGGGTAGAGATGGGTGAGTTCCTTTGCTCCCCCTTTCTGTGTAGTGGGTTTATTTCTTGTTCATCTTTACCCTGAGGACGTGGCGCAGGCTCCCAGCTTTATTCAGATTCTTTCCATTATCCTCTCCAGCCTGAGTCTTGTTTCTCTTAGGCATGTATGAGTGGTACCTCCTACCATGTAGAGCGGGAGGCAGCAAACTTTTTTGCAGAAGGCCAAATTATAAACATTTCCAGCTCCATCACAATTATGTAATGCTGCCATCGTAGTGCAAAAGCAGCTGTAGATATGTAAATGAGTGCACGGCTGTGTCCAATGAAACTTTATTTGCAAGTGCAGGTGGCCGGGCTTACAGTCTATAGTCTGCTGAGCTCCACTCCAGAGCCTCTTAATAGTCAGTGATACAGTATTTATCAAACCTACCATGTGCCCAGCCCTGCATGAGCTGCTGGGGATCCAGTCAGGGACTAGATAGGCACCCAGCTTCCTGCCCTCAGGAGTTTGTATTCTGGTGGGAGAAACTGCATACAAGGAGAGAAATAATGAAAGGGTCAGCTGTGGCCTGAGATGAGGCGTTCTGAGGGAAAGAGAATGTGTCCTGGGATACCACTGGGTGAGGGGAACCACTTGGAAAGGGCAGCTCAGGTGGTGCTTCTGCAGAGGTGATACTTATGGCAACTGGAAGATGACTTGGGTCACCATCTGTAGCACTGGACACATTCTTCCCATCCCATTTGCCTCCCGAGAGAGAGAGGAGATTAAGCAAATAAGGCTAAATGCAGTGTGGCCCCAGCTCATGGCTGTACTGCTGAGTTGCTGGGATATTTGGGGGCTCATCTTATCATTTATTCTTCTTTTAAACCTATTTTTTAAATCCATAAGTTGAGAAGAAAAGCATACATTCTTCCTTTCGTTGCCCTCCCTCCCTGTAGAACGTTGGTGGTAGTTCTCCACCGGTGCTGTTGGGCTACTCTGGGAACAGACTGCACGGGGCACCCGAAATCCAGGGTGCTGTCATGAGGAGGGCTTGCCGCTACATGCTGGGAGCAGCGCCCTGGTCTGGTGTATTAGAGGAACCAGCTGTTTTGGAGCTGGCCACCAGGTCTCTTTCCCTTCTCACTTGCCTCAGCTGATGCCTTCTCACTTGCCTCAGCTTTCCATCGTCGCCTGGGTGACTGGCAGCTGCGGGAGGCTGCTCCCACTCCCTCCGACCCCTGCTCAGACCGCATATAGACAGGAACTGAGCCCAGGCCATCTCTCACTGCCCTGCCAAATGGTCTTCTGGCCAGAGCTCCTAGGTCAGAATTAGCCAGAAGGGCTGGGTGCAGTGGCTCATGCCTGTATCCCCAGCACTTTGGGAGGCTGAGGTGGGCAGATCACCTGAGGTCAGGAGTTCAAGACCAGCCTGACCAAGATGGCGAAACCCCGTTTCTACTGAAAATCCAAAAAATTAGCCAGGCATGGTGGCGGGTGCCTATAATCCCAGCTACTCAGGAGGCAAGATAATCGCTTGAACATGGGAGGCGGAGGTTGCAGTGAGCCAAGCTCGGGCCACAGCACTCCAGCCTGGGCGACAGAGTGAGACTCTGTCTCAAAAAAATAAAAAGAAAAACAGAATTAGCCAGGAGGAGAAACGAGCCCCTCTTGAAATGGCCTGGACTCCGGCTCTTCCTGCCAGAAGAAGCTGTTGGGTTGCATGATCTGTCAGGTCAGCAGACACTGGCTGGCCCCTCTGAATACCCAGCTCTGGCCCTTCCTGGCACCCACTCAGCACCCATGTGTTCTTGTGGCTCCTGCAGACTTCCCCGCCTCCCTGATCTATGCTGTGTCTACCTGTGCTTGGTGGCACTTCCTCCCCCGGGCCTTCTCTGCCACTGGGCAACTGCTATTGAGGATCTGCAGGGAAATAGGTGGGAAGGTGCCCTGAGCTCAGGGGCTGAGCCAGGCTGGGCTACAGGATGAGCAGGTGGGCAGTGTTCCCCTCCCAGCTGCTCGAGCCTGCTCCAGCCTCAAGTCCATGGGGCTTATGCCATCCCCACAGGCTTCTTCTTGGCTGTCGGTGCCTTGGGAGTAGAGATCCTGGGGGCTATATGATGCATGTCCTGCGGGGTGTTTATTTTCCCCAGGCTCCTCCCCAGGACCATCTTTCATGCCCCCCATCTGGACTGGCTCTGGTCAGAGCAGCAGGAGGACTGTCAGGCACACCAGGGCAGCCAGGGGCCTTTGTGTCCCGCTAGCGGGAAGGACGCCAGATACATCTCAGCGCCTGCCCACTTGGCTTCCACCCGAATCATTCTCTCATGCATGATTGTTGCGGCGCTGTAGAGTCCTGGAGCTGGTGGGGTCGTTGGCAGCCAGAGCAGGTGCCCCATTGGCATGGCCCCTAGCATGCAGTGCCCCTCAGCCAGTGCCCTCCTGTCCTCACACATAGGTGCCTGGGTCCTAGGGATGTGTATGGCATCCTGGGGGCAGGAGCCACAACACCTTGCCCTGCAAGGACTCGAGGGGCTGCTAGGGCTGGCGGCCCAGGACAGTCCCGTGCCAGCCTTGGGGGAGGTCGTGGGATGGTGACAGACAGCCTTGTCCAGAACTCCGCCTGAGGCTCATGGTTCTGCAATTCTTGCATTCATGTGCCAATGCTTCCCAGTGCCTCTGAGCGTGTTTCTGACCAACCGACCTGACATTTCCCCCAAGTGACTTTGGTTTACTCCCCAAGGACGTTTCTACTGTGGGATCTGCTTGCACTTTCACTGTTCTTGGGATTGGTCTGCCGCTGCGGGTCCCCAGTGGGCCTGTATGGGCTGGGTGTTGTGGGAGGCAGGCAGAAGCCAGACGTGTGGGGTGAGGGCATTTCAGACTCTCTGTGCCAGCTTCCAGTGCCAAAGAGAAATTGTGCTGTGTGCTTTCTTGGATGGATCTTGTGGAAGCCTACGTTCTCTGATTTCCTATTTTTTTCCCTAAGTCGCTAAGAACCACCAGAACCCTTTGTATTTTAAGTGCTCACGTGCCAGTGGCAGCCTGTCCCTATGTCTCTAGCACGTTCCCCAAAAGAGAGTCCCGTGGGCTGGGGAGTGGACTGGGAGCACTGGCCTAAATAACACTGAGTCTGCTTTACCTTGGGCCCTCTCTGGGGTGGTACTCAGGTGTTTAGCTGTCCCACCCCGCTCCTCCCCCTCCCCCCACCGTTCCCTGTATGGTGACAGGGCACTCAGGGAAAACCAGATGTGATGCTGCTGTGAGATGGTAGCAGAGGTTGGCTCATTACATCGGTCACTTTTATGTGGCAGGAGAAGGTGAACCAGAGGCCCTGACGGTGCCCAGCTCACTGGAGCCCAGGGCTCTGCAGAGCCTGGGGCCGCGTGTTGGTGCCTGGGGTGGTGCTGCCCCCTGGTGTCGGGTGGCGGCAGTGTGGTCCCTGCATTGAGGTTTTAACGTCCGCTCCTTCCTGTTGCTTTTTCAGACCGTGAGTCCATCTTCTTCAACAGCCACAACGTGTCAAAGCCCGAGTCGTCATCAGTCCTGACGGAGGTGGGTCCCTCCGATGGGGTGGCTTGGCCCGAAACTGCCCTCCCCTGGGCCTAGGTGTGGGCTGCCACAGCATGGGGTCCTTGGACAAGCTCTCCAGCAGGCTAGGGTGGGAAAGACCTTTGCCTCTGTGCCAGGGGCTTCGGGAGGTTCCAGAGACCCCTGTTCCTCTGCTTGCTTCGAGCCTTCGTGCTAGCAGCCATTGCAGCCCGGCCCAGCACAGGGAGAGGTGAGGGGCATGCTGGGCTTGCAGAGAGACACCACTCACTGCAAGCTGCCCGCGCAGAAGGTGTGCTGACCCTTCTCCCAGCGTGAGGAATCGGAAGAACTGCTCTCTCATCTCTTGTTCCTGATTTTTCAAAAGGCTGTGGAGGCAGCACCATCTCAGTCCTTTGTCCTGTAGTGGTCCTGAGGCTAGCAGGAGTGTCACCCCTGCCCCCAGCACTGCGGGTAGTGGGCATCCTGGCCGCTCAGTGAGTGTCACTGTGGCCAGCGTCAGCCCAGGTACCCTGCAGTGCAGGTCGCAGTCAGGCCTCATGGCATCAGAGAGGCTCGGTGACCTTTTCACGTTCACAAGGCTGGGATTTGACCCCAGCAGGTCTGATTCCAAAGTTGGATCTCCCAGGAATTTAGGACTTCTGACCTCACCAGTAATTCCTGAGCACCTGACCCCAAAGAATTTAGGAAAGGCTATCCTCTGCTGTTTCCCCGAAGTCCAGAGAGCCCGCGGCCACTTCCCTAAACTCAGAGCCCTCTGCCAGGGAGCCCGCTGTTCTGAGGATGCGTGTGTGCTCTTCTGGGGGCTTTGCTGGTGTCCTCCTCCCTGTCCTGGTCTGGCCTCTCCGACGAGCCAGGCTCCACTCCAACGGCAGTGCTCGTGTCCCTGGGGGGGCTGCCCCAGAACCCAGGCAGCCTGTCTGTCATTTGTGTCAGGGTCCTCTGAGGAGCCAGCAGTGTGCCAAGCATTAGACAGAGCACAGGCGTGGGCAGGACCTGGAGGGAACATCGCCATCCTCAGGATGTTGACACATGTCCCCTGGGAGCATGTCAGGCTTTGGGAACAGATTTAAACAGAGCCTCAGTGCCTGGCTGAGCATATTATAAGATGTTCTGTGCGAGAGACGGCTTTCTTCTAAGCTTCAGAATCACAGGGCTTCTTCCCTGTGTGGCTTTGCTCTGGGGGCCTCAGCAGCCCGTGTGATGGAGGGGAATTGGCATTTGCAGACTGAGTGTCCTCTCAGGGGTAGGGCCAGCAGCCATGATGGCAGAGGGACCCATCCAGAAGTCACTGTCTTGGATTAGCACTTGCTGACCTCAGCCTCAATCTCCTCATCTGTAAAACGGGAAGGGGTGGGCCTAGAGACACTGCAGGGCCCTTCCCTTCACCTCTGAGGTCTGCAGTCGCCTCCTCCTTCCCTCAGCGCATGGCTGCTAGTCAGGAATCTGCCAGGACTGACGACTTCCAAAAATAGAAAAGGGAAATGCGGTCAGCACCACCTTTTCCACTGGGACATCAGCCCCTCCTGGACGCCCGCAGGCTGGCCTGACATAGCCAGCTCTGTTCCCAGGTGCGGAAACATGCTCGCTGCCCATACACCCGCCCCTGCCCACCTGGGGCTCCTCCAGTCCTGCCTTGGCCCCCCGGGAGTCTGGGCAGGAAGCCCTCCTCTGGCCTTGAAGCACCCCTCCCTTCCCGGTGGGAGACCCCTGAGGATAGGCCTAGCCCCACCTAACTTGCAGGATCCCACACACCTTTTGCTTTTTGAAATTCAGTCTAGGGTATTAGTTAAGGGCACAGACTCTGACGGGACTGCCTCAGGTCGGCCCAAGCTAAGGCGAGTCGCGTCACCTCTCAGCCTTGGTTTGTTCTTCCTGCCCCAGAAGGGTTCCGGAGTCCAGGGAGTTCCTGGGTGAGAAGCACCCACCGCAGTGCCGGGTGTGCAGTACGGGCATGGTCTCACCGGGTGCCGAGGCCCACTGGGGACCCATGAGCACCTTCCCAGCTCCCCTGTCACCTCCTCGCTTTCCAGAACGTCACTGGATCACTTGCGTTGAGGGCCCCAGGCGGGATTTCCGTGCCTTTATCTTGTCCTAGGATGGCTGTTTGGTTTTGGATAACCAGATAACTTCAGAAGGATTTCTGAGATTCTGCAGCTAAGCCGAGAGCGCTTTTGTCAATGGCGTGCTATGGGGCATGCGGCAGTGCAGGAACTGAGCTCCCTTGAGCCTGCGCTGTGAGCCTGAGGCAGCAGCTCCTCCCGTCTGCACCACAATCTCACAGTGAGATGGTTTTATTACTCCATTTATTGGGGCAAGAAAACAAGGCCCAGAAGGGTTCTGTTATGGCTTAGGGTACACAGTGGAGAATGGGCAGCCCCAAGGTGTCCACCAGCGTCTCTCTGACTCAGTGAGGGCCCTGGGCTGCAGGGCGAGTGGCTGAGCTGCCCCACTTGGCCTTTGGCCGCCACTGGCAAGAATGACCCAGGAGGCTCAGAAAAGCTAAGTGGCTGGGTGCAGTGGCTCATGCCTTTAATCCCAACACTTTGGGAGGCCAAGGCGGGCAGATGGCTTGAGCCCGGGAGTTTGAGACCAGCCTGGGAAACGTGGTGAGACCTTTAATCCCTGCCGAAACAATACAAAAATGAGCTGCGCACAGCGTTGCTCGCCTGGAGTCTTAGCTACTTGGGAGACTGAGGTGGGAGGATCATTTGAGCCCGGAAGTTCGAGGCTGCGGTGAGTTGTGATCTCGCCATTGCACTGTAGCCTGGGCAACAGAGCAAGGCCCTGTCTCAAAAAGAAAAAAACAGATAAGTGCTAAGGGATGAGTGCCTCTCACAGCCGGGCCACTCCTGCCCCTAGAAAGTATTCCTTCTGGATAAGACAGCAAGGCCTTGAGGCTGTGAGCGGGGGCCCTGCATGTCCTGCAGAACCAGGACGGGAGATGTGCTGGTGTAGGCCTCAGAGCATGGGTGGTGCCCGGGCATGGGTCCCTCAGAGCGTGGGTGGTGCCCGGGCGTGGGTCCCTCAGAGCGTGGGTGGTGCCCGGGCGTGGGTCCCTCAGAGCATGGATGGTGCCCGGGCGTGGGTCCCTCAGAGCGTGGGTGGTGCCCGGGCGTAGGTCCCTCAGAGCGTGGATGGTGCCCGGGCGTGGGTCCCTCAGAGCGTGGGTGGTGCCCGGGCGTAGGTCCCTGCTCAGCACTTCCCTCCCTGGAAGTTCCCAGTGGCTACTTCAGCCTCCTGTGCTTGGGTAAGGGCCACTTTTCTTGGTGACCAGGGCTCTGTCCCCAGCCCTGCTGACCCGCTTTCACTTTTTTTTTTTAAATTCAGGTGCACTGGGCACAGTGACTCACACCTATAATCCCAGCATTTTGGGAGGCCTAGAAGGGAGGATTACTTGAGGCCAGGAGTTTGAGACCAACCTGGGCAAGATAGTGAGACCCTGTCCCTACAAAAAACAAATAAGATTAGCCAGGCATGGTGGCACACACCTGTAGTTCCAGCTACTCCAGAGGCTGAGGCCCAGGAGTTCAAGGCTGCAGTGAGCCGTGATTTCAACACTACACTCCAGCCTAAGTGACAGAGTGAAACATTGTCTCTAAATAAAATAAAACTGAGGTAAATTCACATACATAAGATTAACCATTTCGAAGAGAATAATTCAGTGGCAATTAGTACATTCACAGTGTTGTCCAGTCACCACCTCTATCTGGTTCCAAAACAAAACATTTTCATCACTGAGAAGAAAGCCCTGGGCCCGCCAGGCACTCACTCCCCATTTCCCCCAGCTCTTGTTACTGGCAGCCACTGAGCTCATTGCTGTCTCTGTGGCGTTACCTGTCCTAGATATTCCATAGAAATGGAATCACACGATAGGTGAGCTTTTGTGTCTGGGTTCCTGCACTCAGCGTGATATGTTCAGGGTTCCTCTGCATTGTAGCATGGGTCAGAAGTTTATTCCTTTTTATGGCTGAACAGTATTCCATTGTATGGACAGACCAGTTTTTGTAGCCGTTCACCTGTGGATGCACGCTGGGGTAGGAATGACACCGCGGCGAGCATGGGTGGACGGCATCCGTTTGAGTACACGGTCTCAGCTGTGGGGTGTGTACCCTGGAGCAGAACTGCCGGGTCCGTTGGCTATTCCATGTCCAGCTTTTGAACCCAGCTTCACTTTTGTCTTTCATGGATCAGCCACTCCCTTCCCTTTTGGCCCCTAAGCCCACAACCCCCAAAACTTCAGTATTCATTGAGCACCTAGTGTGAGCCCTCTCTTGGCTGATTTAGAGGAGACGGGATGCAGGTCCTGCCCTAGAATTCAGATGAATCTCCTCCCAGCCGGGCACATACTGTCCCCACCTTCTCAATAAAGTCTGAGATGAAGGCCTTGTTGCTTTGTCTTTCGGAAGAGCAAACCTGAGACAGAGAGGCCAGGTACTGTTTCCTAAGTCCACAGAGCTAGGAGTTCACTGTCAGGTTTGGAACCCACGTCTCTCTGACTCCAGAATCCTTCCCAGTGCAGTGCCCCAGTTCCTTGAAGGCCCTGGCTGGGGGCAGGCTAAGCCCATGACAGTATGTGTCCCAGGCCAGCCACGACAGGCACAGGACGTGAGTGGCAGAGGGGAGTGCCAGGCTGGGAGGGAGAACAGAGCAGGGTGGCCTGACCAGCACATGGAAGCTTTGAGGAAGGCTAAGCTTGGACCCCAGGAGGCAGGCAGGAACAGCAGAGCAGTCTCTTTAGGGAGCCCACATTGTTTGAGGTGTGAGTTCATTTGGAAACAGCATTTCTTGGGGAGGAAGACTGGCCTGCTGGGCCCCAGGGCCCTTGCCCTTTCCTCCCTGGGGGTCTCCGTGATGGTGGGCAAGTGGCGGTCTGATCAGAACTCCTCACTTCTGCCTGGCTCTGCCCCCCAGCTGCTCCTAGCTATGTCCTGCAGCTGCTGGCCTCTGTACCTTTGCCTCCCCTGTGTCCTCCCTGGGGCCTCTCTCCTTCTCCCACCCCTCCCAGGGGCCTGCATCCTCCTGCTTTCAAGGTCTGGCTTCGGTGCTCTGCACCATAATGTCTTCCTAGGTCCCCGCCACACTCTCCATCTCCTTCCTCCCTGCTAAATGGCTTTAGTTTTAGAGGCTGAAAAGTACGGGTCCAAATTCTGCCCTGTGCTTTTGAGCTGTGTGACCAAGCCCTGACCCTCTCTGAGCCTCAGTTTCCCTGTGTGTAACATGCAGTGATGGCACTGGCCTTCCAGGCTATGATGAGCCCACAGGAGGTAATGAGCCTCACACACTTGGTGCCTGGCGACCCTCAGAGGGCAGGACCTGGCCAGTGGTCGCCCCGTGCTCACCACAGTGGGTCTGTCCAGCCTCCTGGCCCGAAGCATGCCAGGGCCTCGTGCTGCCTGGGGTGGGGGTCTCTCTGTGTGGTGCGGCATCGCAGCTCCTCGGCCCACGGCCTGACTTCCTTGTGTATGTCGGCAGCTGGACAAGATCGAGGGCGTGTTCGAGCGGCCGAGCGATGAGGTCATCCGGGAGCTCTCCCGGGCCCTGCGGCAGGCGCTGGGCGTGTCACTCTTCGGCATCGACATCATCATCAACAACCAGACAGGGCAGCACGCCGTCATCGACATCAATGCCTTCCCAGGTGAGTGGCGGCTGGGCCACCTCCACTGACCGGCCTCCAGTGATTGTCGTCAGGTGACCAGGCAGGCGAGGCGGGGTGACTGAGGCCCGAAAGCCACTTTCTCCCTTACCACAGGGTCCAGGGAGGGGCAGCCTTGAGAAGCCGCAGCCTCACCTGCGAGATGGGCTCATGGGGTGTGCGAGGAGGGAGGGAGAGCCACACATCCACCTGGGGAACATCCAGACTGGAGTGTAGTGTTGCAGTCACGCATGTCCCTCACCTCTCTCCACCTGCGTCCTCAGCAGATCAGCCCCTCCCCCAGGCCCTCCTCGATTTAAGGAGCAGGAAGGACCTTGAAGGGATTACAGCCCCCTGCAGTTTACATTTTGAGAAACTGAGGCCCTAGAGAGGAGGAAGCTGTTCAGGCCCCACAGCACATTGGTGGCAGGCCAGAGACTCCCAGGCTCACGTTGCCTCCACCACCCTGAACTGCAGTGCCAGGCACAGGCCTGGGGAGGAGCCCCAGGCTATGGGGTCTGTTCCCTGCTGCCAGCTGGGCCCTAGGAGCCCACTGGCACTAAGCCAGGCTCTGCCATGTGCCCCTCAGCTCTCAGTGAGGGGCTCTATGGGGACCACAGGAGCAGAGCCCTAGCACAGGGCATGAGGGACGATGGTGTGACATCACAGCACGCTGTCACCAGGCTGCATGCTTCGGCGCCCACTGTTCCCCAGATGGGGGTCCCCTGTTGCTTCCTCCATGCTGACCCTTGTTAAGCACCTGCTGTGGAGGTGAAGCCAACCTCGCTCGCTGCTGAGGTGCAAAAATGTTTAGGAAATGCTTCCTGCATTCAGAGACTGTGCCTGGCAGGTGGGGGCTCGGGGTTATTTGTCGTGGGAGTGAGGCAGGACCTTGACCCCACGCACCGGCTGGGCACTTTCTGTGTGTGTCACCTCTGCTTGTCTGAGAGCATGTGCAGGCTCAGTCAGCAGCACAGGCCACAGCAAGGAAGCCAAGGCTCAGAGGAGTGCGCTGGCTCCTGTCATTCAGTTGGTGTTTACCCAGGGCCGCTGTCACCCAGGGCTGCTGTGTGTCGCAGCTGGTCCAGATGCTGATGCAACGTGAGCTCCGCTGCCCAGCCCTGCCTAGGGAGAGCTCGCCCCTGTCAGGAGGAGGCGGAGGACAGAGCGGTCCGTCGGGGGGCTCCTCGGTGAGGTGGTGACACTGGAGCAGAGGGGCAGGTCCCAGGAGAGGCACCGCGGAGCCCTGTGTCTACAGCAGGTGCAGCCGTGGGGCAGGAAGGGTGGAGGACAGTCAGGGGAGCCACGTGTGGTGAGCTGAGGACGTTGGAGCTCACCCTGGGAGTCGGGGAGCAGCCACCGTGAGATCTGTGTGTGTGAACCAAAGGGCAGACCCGTGGGGCAATCATATTTTTCTCCATTGCCTCTGGGTGCAGTGGGGAGGAAACCATGGGTTTAGCTGGAGCTGGGGAATCATGGGGTTTTGCTGTGCAGGTGTGAGGGAACCAGGGCACAAGGGATGCTCAGGATAATGCAGGGGACATTCAGGATAAGGAAGCGTGGGATCTAAACCACGGAGCATGTTTTGAGCGGCAGAATGAAAAGGGGACAACATCAGTGGTCGGTGGGCCAGGGGGTCACAGGGAGGCCTGTTGGAAGAGAAATTCTGGAAGGAGGAAGGAGACAGGAGAGGGTGGGAAGCTTTGCACCTGAGCAAGACCAGTGCCTCCCAACACAAAATGTGTGGATGGTTGCGATCTGTGGGTGCAGACAAGGGATGGCCTTGTGAGCCAGTGTGGGGCACTGTGAGCCAGTGTGGACAGGGAGGGTTCTTCCAGAGAAGCCAAGAGAAGGGCCACCCAGATGGGGTGGGGCTATGGCTGAGCCTGGCAGAGACTGGTGAGGGAGCCTGGTGCTGAGGGGAGGCCCAGGGCTCTGGCAGGGCAGAGCTGGTTCCCCGGCAGATGACTCAGTGTGCCCACCTTACCATAGAGCACCCTTTTGGGGCCAAGCAGAGGGACAGGCCTATTCTTCTGCACCCCACATGAGGCCCCTCGGGCCATGGGTGTCCAGCAGCGCCTGGGAGAGGGGCCAGCAACAGCAGCGTGTGCTGATGACACCGTGAGCCAGGCCTGCCCCAATGCCTCCCTCTGTCCTCACGAAGCGGTGTGCAAAGGGCCGCTAGGATCTCTGTGTTGCTGATAAGGATGTGAGGCTGAGGGTTGAGTGGCTTGTCCAAAGTCACGTGGTGAAGCCAGGTGGGGCCCAGACCGTCAGCCTCAGCCTTTCCACCTCTCAGCTCCAGCCATAGGTTCGAATCTTGTCTCAGCCTTTACGGTCTGGTGGCACAACTAACGTTTCAGTCTCAGTGTTCACTGCAGTGGGAACCAGTTTCCCACCCTGCAGACAGAGGAGACAGCTTTTGCACAGTGCTGGTATGGAGCTGACACTCTGCCCTGCGGGTTCATGCCTCAGTCCACTCCCCAAGCTCCCGTTTATCCTCAGGCCTCCGCAGAGGCAGCTGTCTCTGCACCACCACAGAACGCGGCCTCCCTGCCGTGGGCCCCTGGGCCTTGTCTGGGGATGATGGAGGAGGTTGCTGGGGAACAGCTCTCTTCCCTGGCGCTGACCTGATGGTGGAGCTCCTCCGCTGCATCTCTCCCTAGGCACCCAACAGCCATGCCTCTGCCCGGGACACCTACCCTGCCCAGCCCAGGGCCGACAGACACCCCTGGTCCTATGGTGGGGGACCTGCCACCATGTGGTGTTCAAGGCACACACAGGACCAAGGGCATCCTTCAGATCCCACTCTGCCTCTTAGGAGCCGCCCTGAGCCTCAGTGTCCTCACCTGTAAAACGGGCTGCAGGAATGCAGTGAGCTGAGGAATGTGGCAGCCACAGCCCAGTGGCTGCTACCTCCTGAGTGCTGTGAACATCATGGACATCATCACTGCCCTCCCTGTGGTGGTTAACAGTCACGCCTCCTCATCTGTAAAATGGGGACAGCATTATGAAGATTAGGCAAGAGGATGTTACGGGACGCTCGCACAGTGCCGGCTTGGGAGGCACTGCTTGCCAGCCAGAATAGCCGTCTTCATTTCCACCATGGGCACCCCTGCATCCCCTCTCAGACTTGGGCTTCCTCAAACCACAGCAGTTGTTTGCTGAATAAATAAGGGCATGGGCAGATTCAGCAGCCTCATCTGCCAGGCCCCTGGGCCCTGTAAGAGGTGGCACAGGGTGCCCATGTCTAAATCTTCATTCCCACCCCGGTGGGGCTGATGGTTGTAAATGTTGTCCCAGAGGACAGCCCAGGGTTTCTGAAAACCCCCGCCCCTCCCAGTTGGCTCGGCAGGTAGGGCGCTCGCCCTGTGTGAGTCTCTTTTGGAGCAGTTTGCTGGGAGCCAGGAGAATCCTCACCTGAGATCCGAAACCTGCTTGGTGGCTCCCGAGGGCTCTGCCGATGTTCGCAACTGTGTTAGGAAGCACTCGCCCCAGGCAGGTACCACGGTTTCTGTTCTATTCCCCGCTGTTGAGGGGAGCACGTGTTGCTGCACCGTGGAGCTTGTCTCAGGCCTGGGTCTTGCTAGTGATGCCCAGCGTTTCTGTCCCTTGGCTTGATCCTCAGAGAGTGGGGCACAGAGACGGCCTCCCTGCACGCGTTTCCTGGTGAGAAGGAAGCAGATGCAGTTGGGGTGGCAGCTGCTTTGTGAAGCAGACACCACTCACACCCCAGCCGCTCTCAGTGGTGCCACAGCAGCCTCCACCTGGGTGGTGGGCGGTTCTCTTCTCAGTTTGCAGCTGGGGAAGCTGAGACTCCGGGTGGAAGCGGCCTCCGAGACTCAGCCCGAGGCCAGACTCAGCTGAGCCGCAGAGAGAGGAGGGTATTTATTACTTCAGGTGTGTGGAGCTTGCTTTCAAGTGTGTTGAAGTTATTACTTCAAGTGTGTTGGAGCTGGCTTTGGTGCTGCCACCTCCAGCCACACCAACATCCCCTGCACACGTACTGGCTTTTACCACGTAAGTGGGTGGGTGGGTGAGATAGTGGAGCTGTGCCCCAGAGGAGCAGGGACAAGCAAGTCTCATCCTCAGTTCACGTTCTTCAACTTCTCAAACTCTGGCAACAGCTGAAGGTCGAGGAGCATGCACCTGATTGGGCGTCCAAGCTCTGTGACTCCCCTATGTCTCCCTTATCTGCTGAGCCTCACGTTTTCTCTGTAACTGGGACGCTGACAGCACGCCCTGCCTCATCCCAGGAGACCATTGGTTCTGCATCTTCCTCCTCTTCTCTGCATGATGCGTGCCCCTGGCTCACGCCGCCTGTGCTGTCTCTCTCTCCCACCCCCAGGCTACGAGGGCGTGAGCGAGTTCTTCACAGACCTCCTGAACCACATCGCCACTGTCCTGCAGGGCCAGAGCACAGCCACGGCAGCCACAGGGGACGTGGCCCTGCTGAGGCACAGCAAGCTTCTGGCTGAGCCGGCGGGCGGCCTGACAGGCGAGCGGACATGCAGCGCCAGCCCTGGCTGCTGTGGCAGCATGATGGGCCAGGACGCGCCCTGGAAGGCCGAGGCCGACGCGGGCGGCACCGCCAAGCTGCCGCACCAGAGACTCGGCTGCAACACCAGCATGTCGCCCAGCTTCCAGCAGCACTGTGTGGCCTCCCTGGCCACCAAGGCCTCCTCCCAGTAGCCACGGAGCCAGGACCCAGAGGGGCGGCGCGGGGCGCAGAGCACACCCGCTGGGCCAGCAGCTCCCAACGGCGATGCTACTACTAAGAATCCCCAGTGATCTGATTCTTCTGTTTTTTAATTTTTAACCTGATTTTCTGATGTCATGATCTAAGTGAGGGGTGGGGGGGAATGGAAGAGAGTACCAGGTGGTCCAGTGTTGGGGAGCGGGGCCGTCTGCCTGCTCCCTACTGTACAGACCACCTCACTGAGTTTACACATGCTTGTGTTTGCAACACTAGGTCTGGATGGGAGGTGGGGGGTGTGCGTGTGACTGCCATGAGAGTGTCTGTGCACATCCCCATCTATTGGTCTCCATGGCCGCTGGGGACCCTGGAGGGAAGCCTACCCATGTCGGGCTGTGGGTGGCTGATCAGGGCTGTGGGTAGTTGATCAGTGCGCGTGAGAGTGGCCTCCCTTCTCCTGAGTCCCCACTCCCTGACCTGCCCCTTCCTTGTTTTTCCTCCTACTGGTCCCCACCAAGGCTTTGTAAGCCCCAACCCTGCCTGGTGTGTAGCTAACCCCTCCCTCCCCACAGCCAGAGGAGGCCACAGACCCCTCAGGGGAGTTCCATGCTGGGGTCTGGGCTGTGCTCCCTCACAAAAGGGAAGAAAAGGAAGCTGGGCGTCCTCTGGGCCCCCCAACACATGGCCCACTTAGCCCTGCACAGCGGCCTCCTTCCCCCAAGCCAGCACTGCCGCTCCCTGGAGCCCCGGAAGGAAGCTGCCTGGCTGGGAGCCCCGAGCTGATGGCGCCTGTGCTGAGGATTTGGGCTGTGATTTGGGCAAATCATTCCAGGTCTTTGGGCCTCCACCTCCTCGTCTCTAGTGGACAGGTGAGACCAGAGAGCACCACAGGGCTGGCTTCGCGCTCTAACCCCTGGGATGCAGCCTGCCTTTCTGTGAAGTCACCTAGGTGAGGACAGGTGTGGGAGCCTCAGCATGACACCGTGGAGTTCGGGGCCCTCTTCCCAGTGGGTTCACTCCTTTTCACACCTGCTGGATCCCTCCTCACCCAGCAGGCCCAGTCCACCTCTCATTGCAAGCCCCAAACACTGAGCCAGCCAGGTGCCAGGGAGCCACCCCCGCCCCTCGCCCCTGCACGCCTCAGACTCACCCCATCACCTTGGCAGCAAAGCACTGGCTCTCTGCTCTGACCCCTGGTCCAGGCAGCCCCTCCGCAGAGAAAAGGGCTGGAGAGAAGCCTCCGCAGCCCCTGGAAGATGTGGAGTGCTGGGTGAGAGGCATTGGCCCCCCCAAGTATGTTTTTGTGTCTTAAGATACCAGTTTACTTTGAAAATGAGAGAAAGGCTTCCGGGCTGTCCTCTGCCCAGTGAGACAGAGGACACGAGAGAGAGTGCTGAGTGTCCCGAGAGAGGCCCCGGAGCCGGTGCATGGAGGTCCTTTGGCCTGGCTCAGCTGGGCTGCGGGGCGCCCCCTTTGAGGAGGGAGGCACAGGGCTTGGGCGAGGGGCAGAAGCCATCAGAACTGACTGGCTTTTTTGGAAACTGAGGACCCAACAACTAACCACGTTTACACAACTTGAGTGTTGAACCCCGATTAATGTCTGTACGTCACCTTTCCTAGTTCTGACCCTGAGCCCCGGGGAAGCAGGAAAGCGTGGCCGGCCTCTTGCACTGCTTTGTCTCCAAAATAAACTACTGAAATCAAACCGCATTTCACACGTGTTTACACATGTTGCTCAAGTTTGTTATGTCATTCTCCCAGTCCTTAAAAGATGTTTAATAAAACAGCTTTACCTTTTAAAAATAAAATTTCAATCCCAGTCTGCCTCAGGTACGGGTAGGGTGTGCAGACTCCTGGCTGTGTTCCTGTACCGTCTGTGGCCTCCTGGGTCATGTGTGTCCAGGGCCCAGATACCGAGTAACTGCTGTCTGGTGTCGTCTCGGCATCCACAGCCCTGTGTGGCGGGGCGGGGGCGGGGCTGTGGGTGTGCAGGGCAGCTGCATTTTCCAAGAGTGGAAATGGGGGATGGAGATCTGCTTCGTAAAGGCCTGGGAGCTACATGGGGGGTAGGGAGGGGCCAGCCACACCCAGGGCTGGGGGTCGGTGGACTCTGCCCAGTGAAGCCAAGGGAATGGCGGCAAGGAGAGGCCTGGACGGCGACGTGGGACTCGCACCTGGAGCGGTGGAGGTGGAGCCCAGTTCACTAAACGTTCCCTAGGTGCACTCTGACCGTCTGTAATCCCAGGACAGTGTCCATAGAGTTGTCTCCCCTTCAGTCGCATTGTCCCTGTCCTTGGAGTTTCTGCCTCAGGGAAAGACCCACTAAAACCACCTGGGCCCTGGTGGCCCCCTCCAGCGCATGGCGGTGCTGCCTCCTGAGCACAGTCACTGAGAGTGTCTGGGTCCAAGGAAAGGACCCACTTAGCAAAGGTTGTGTGGTGCTGCTGTGCAGGCACGTTGCCTGGAGTTGGCCCCACCAGCATCGGGGTGGCTTGGGGCTCTGGTTCCTAAGCTTCTGCGTCCGAGTTGGTCAGCATGTTGGCTCTGTGGCCCTGCAGCACCTGTCTTGATGGTGGTCCATGGATGGGGTGCTGAAGGGCTCCAGGAGCAAGGGGCCGGCCCACACGCTGGCTGAGTCCTTGGGTGGTTTCAGAGGGTCACCTGCAGTCTGCATTGAGCACCCTGGGGCTGAGGCCTTGGGTCAAGTTCTTCCTGATAGTGCTTTGATTATATGGTGATGTGATTCTGCAAACATAACCCCCACTGAGTGTCAGCTGCTGGGTGTCCCCAGCCCCAGAGCCAAGGGGAGGCCACCCTGGAGCTGGTGCTTTGCCCTTGGTGTCACGGAGGTGTCTGGGTCCACACGTGGTGGGTGGGCTGGGCCTGCACTCGCCCAGCATGGCCGGCGGGATTGGACCCAGCTGCAACCTGGCGGGTTCCATGGGGCTTCCCGTGCCTGGGCCTGCCTGTGTCTCATACCTGTCAATGGAGGAGAAAGCAACCTGGGAAAAACATTCCTCTCTGTACCCAGGGGACTGCCAAGTGTGCTTTATAGAAGGCTGGAAGACCGACCCAAGTAGGAAATTGTCACACGTGAGCGAACTGAGCAAAGCTGCCAGACAGCCACCGCAAGACCAAGGGAGCCGGCCTGTCCTTTGTCCTTCTAGCCTGGAAGACCGGTTCTTGACTCTTGGGCACTCACGTTGGCCACTGGCCGCAACCACTGAATGGCTTCACTGATGTCCCTGGGGTCTGTATCTGCCCTCTCTTCTATTCCCTAGAAACTCTGGCCGGGCATGGCAGCTCACGCCTCTAATCCTAGCAGTTAGGGTGGCCGAGGCAGGTGGATCACGAGGTCAAGAAATTGAGACCATCCTGGCAAACATGGCAAAACCCCATCTTTACTAAAAATACAGAAATTAGCTGGGCGTGGTGATGGGCACCTGTAGTCCCAGCTACTCAGGCTGAGGCAGGAGAATCGCTTGAACTTGGGAGGCGGAGGTTGCGGTGAGCCGAGATCGCACCACTGCACTCCAGCCTGGCAACAGAATGAGCCTCCTTCTCAAAAAAAAAAAAAAAAAAAACAAACTCTGATAGTTCACCCAGTGGGATCCCCGGCAGCTCCTCCTGCTTCCTGAGCTGTGGCTCATGGGCCATTGGATTCAGAGACCTTGAGCTGGGTGCTGGCTGCCCTAAAGGAGCACGACCCCTCCAGCCTGGTGATTGGGAGGTAGAGAAGTGCAGCCATCCTTGACAAAGGCCCAGCCTCCACTGCCTCAGGCCAGCATGACCGCACCCTGATGCCACAGTCATCTGCCCTGCCCAGGCATAAGCCCAACTCAGGTGATACAAGCGAGGCTTTCCCATGGGTCCTCCCCTTGTGAGAAAGGGTCTGCTCTGTCCCTTCTCTCTATCAGTGTGGTTTGGAGTGAGTGAGCCTCCCACACTGCTCAGGGGAGAGCTGGTGAGCATGACATCATGGCCTCCTGCTGACTGGGGTCTTCTTCCTTCTGATTCTCACCAGCAGGAGCACCCAGACCCCCCCCTTTTTCAGAAATGATTGCATTTTCCCTTCAAGAGTCATCTGTGACCTGGCAGTATGGAGGGACTATCCCCTCCCACAGCCTGGCCGACCCCCTTCCTCCAGGGCTGTGTGGAATCACCTCTCGGAAGCTCACTCTGAAAAGCCAGTCACAGGGATTTCACCAGGATGCTGCTGTTTGTGCCAACACCTGTGCTTTGTGACAAATGCTGTTTGCTTCAAGCTGTTCGCAAGCATCTTCACCAGAATCCCAAGCTGGTTCGTGCGTAATTTGTGTACGTACATATGCATACTATACGTGACCATGTACGAGATACAGACACCATGGCTTCTGTTCATTGGCTCATTTGCCTGGTCGCATGTTCACTCCACGAGGTTATGACACTGCAGGTGGCTTTGGGATGGGTGGTTTCAGGGACAAGGTGTTCTGTGTTCTCTGTATTTGCTAACTAGCCTTGTTTAGATTTCTTTCTTTTCTTTTTTTCTTTTCTTTTCTTTTTTTTTTTCTGAGATGGAGTCTCTGTTACCCAGGCTGGAGAGTGCAGTGGTGTGATCTCAGCTGGCTGCAACCTCCACCCTCTGAGTTCAAGCAATTCTCCCACCTCGGCCTCCCGAATAGCTGGGATTACAGGTGCCTGCCACCACTACGCCCGGCTAAGTTTTGTATTTTTAGTAGAGATGGGGTTTCACCATGTTGGCCAGGCTGGTCTTTAACTCCTGACCTTGTGATCTACCCGCCTCGGCCTCCCAAAGTGCTGGGATTACAGGCATGAGCCACCACGCCCAGCTCTTGTTTTGATTTCTAACAGTCTAGTGGAGTACAGTTAATGTGTTTATTTCTGTAACTGTTGGGGTGGAGTGTAAACCTAACTTTTGGAAACGTGAAATAAACAACAGCGCCAGCCATTCGGAGGGTGTCCTTCTGTGCTTTGCAGGGGGCAGGGGGTGGCGGTGCACATCAGCCGCCATGAGCAGCCTATCCTCATCAGAGAAACCCAGACTTGCCAAGACCCGTCAAACAACTCAACACCATCGCAGTGGTTTTCTGGGCCGTGCTGTGTGGGCTCGCGATCCTCACCATCATCTGGTAAGGAGATAGTAAGTATTGTCTCCATTTTATAGATGAGGAAACTGAGGCCCTGAGAGGGCCAGGAGCGCCTGCCCAAAGACTCCTGCTAGTCAATGGCTGGGCTGGGGAGTTCAACTCCAGTCTTAGGTCCAAATCTGGGTTCCCACCATGGAACCTTGCCTGCTCAGACTCACCAGGCAGAGCTTCAAGGACTTGGTTCCCAAATCCCAACTGGCCTCTGGACTTGGCTCTGCCTGGGCCCCTGGAGGGTGGCAGCGATGCCTCTGAGCCTCACCCACCCACAATGCCCATGCCTTTCCTGTTCCTACCTGGAAGACACCACGTGGCCAGCCTTCCAAGGCCGAGGCCCCTCCCTGCACCCTCTCCACCACTGCCTGGGATCATCACCCTCCCCGGCTTGCTTGTGTTTGAACTGCAAAGGCCAAGGACGTTAGCCCCAGAACTGCCACCTGGACAGGTGAAGTGACTGGCCAAGGCCAACCAACCAGTCCAGCAGAGCCTGGCTCGAACCCAACCTCCTCCTCCTCCTGGCCTGCAAGCTGCGCCCTCCAGCGTGGGCGTGTGCTCCTCCTGCTTGTGTGCACTTTTGTCCCTGTGGGTTGCTTTGGCTGTTGAAGGATGCAGCTGTCCCCGCTGGGCAGTGAGCTTCTTAAAGCCAGGACTTGTCGCAGCCATGCTCAGGCCTACCAGGCCCAGAGCAGCCATGCACAAATGTTTGACAAGTGACTGAATGATGGGCCCTGATCTTCAGCCAGCACACACAAGTCCTGACTGTGTAATCCTCACAGTCCCCATGTTTCAGTGTTCTGAGCATCATCCCTGCCTGTGACTTGGGTGAGTCATTTCACCTTCTCTGCCTCAGTTTCCTCATTCACAAAACTGGGACTAACAGCAGCCTGTGCACTAGTGAAGTGTTACATACACGAGATCTTCAGACACCCCACATTCCTATGCACATAACGCCCCACTTTTCTAACAATAAGTGGTTGTGCCAAGCGGGCTCTGCAGCTCAGAGGCTTGAGTCTGACGCCTGTGGCCTGCGACAGGCACTAGGCTGGGCTGTCAGGGCCTCCACCCAGCCCCACAGGTGATCGGATAGCAGGGACCATCAGGGGAGGGTGACCTGGGCTCAGGAGCAGAGCCCGTGTCCCCACCTGGCCCTGCCTATGCATGGCCCAGTTCAGATGTGACTGGGGATGGGAAGAGGCAGGAACCTGGAGGCCCTCGGCAAGTGTGCTTTAATCCCTACAAATACTCTGAGGCAGGCCAGCATTCCCATTTTACGGGTGAGGAAACTGAGGCTCAGAGTTAACAAAGTCATTTGCTCAAGATCCCACAGCCAGGAAGTGGCCCAGAAAGGAGTCCCCTAGGCGGACTGAACCTCCCTTTGTCCCTTTGCCCAAATCCAGTGCATACCACTCCACTCTAAGTTGAAAGGGGAAAAAATTCAGAGGAAAGAGCCCGGAACAGATTTATTTTTCTTTAGATAAATCTCATACAGATTATGTTACAGTCAGGAGTTCTCAGCTTTCACCAAAAGGTCAGAAGTTATTGCAGTTGTGTCCAATGGATAGAATGGAGGAAGGGAAACTTCTAGAAAGCTGCCTGTGTTCAGAGAAGGAGTCGTCAATGTTTAAAGTTGTGAGGCTGCCCTGCAGAGGACGTTCCAGGGCAGGGAGGAGTCAAGAGTAGGAGACAAGGTGCGTGGGGGGCGACAGAGTGGCCTGGGCTTGGGCAGGCTGGAGGCTGCCTCCTACCGAAAGCAGCGTCGGGCTGTCTGGCCAGGACTTGCCAAGGGGACAGCAGAGCCAGGACCACAAGGTGCCCTGGGGCCAGCCCTGCCAGCCGATGTCTCAACCCCGCCGCAGTGCCTGCAGCTGGTGGGCCACTTTCTCCAGCTCCGCCTCGATGGCCGACAGGCTCTCCAGCTCCTGGTCCTAGGAGAGACATTGGAGGTCACTCGGGCCAGCCTGGCCACTGGCACGGAAGGCACAGGAAGTCAGAAAGGCACTGGGTTAGCTGTGTGGCCTTGGACAGGTGGCTTCGTCTCTGAGCCTCAGAGGCCTCATCGGTCATGGAGACAGTGATACGAGCCTGCTGCTCTCGGGATTATTATGGACAAGAAGGTGGCTGATGTCGGGGACCCTGTTCCCACACTGCGCTTGGTGGCCTCTTATCCAGGCCCCACTTCCTCTCAAATGGTTCTGGACAAGTGGGAGTCTGTTCTCTCAGGGCACACGGAAAACAAAGCTTACAGTGTCCCGAAGAGCCCCCTTCCCTTGGCCTGGCCCATGGGTGCCAGGACCTAGGGTGAGGCCAGCCCGGGGCTTCCAGGTCTGTCTTCTGCAGCCTTCCCACCTGGGGGGAATGTGGGGCCTGAGGCAGGGCTGCATGCTGGGGGAGCTACCCCACGTCAGCCTGCCTAGGGCTGGGCTTTGATCCCTGGTCCTGATTGTGAGAGGATCCCGAGCTCTGACTGCCCAAGTTCAGGGAAGCAGGACCCCTCCTCTGGGCCCTGTTCTATGCCCCAGTCTCCAGAAGTTTCCAGGCCTCAGAACTTGGACACCCACAGAGCATACCCTCAAGACTCGGAGCAGGAGTGCAGGGAAGGCTGCCTCCTTCGATCTGGGAGGGGTCATTTTCCCAAGGTCACTGCCAGATTTGAGGCTGCCAAGGGCATCCTGGCCCATGGAACCCAACATTGATCATTGCAGGCCATGGAAATAGACCCTACAGCCGCTTCGTCTTGGAGCAGGCCCTGGGGTGGGCATTCTGCGGGGCTGGGGTTTCTATGAAGACCCTTGGGCTGTGTCGACGAGGCCCCCACCCCATCCTGTCCACATGCCGCAGGGGTCCCATTTCTCTGCCCTGTTGTCTGGAGCTCCCTTTGCTTGCGGAGAAAGGAAACTGGTGGCACCTCTGGGCCCCCATTCTCTCCAGCTTTGTCCTCAGTCCCTCACCCTGGGCTCCCAGGCACAGGGGCAGATGCCCTCTCCTGCTCCATCTGCCAACATGGAGCCTTCTTCCTCTCAGACTGCCAGGCCCAGAGAGGGGGTCGGGGACCCAAAGAAGGGGCCGCACCCTCTTCTAGGTGAGCAGAGAAGAGCCTTGGGGTCGGGGCCACAGATGGGTGTCAGTCTTCCCACAGAGCCCTGGTTCCCACGTGGACACTAAGGCTTGAAGCAGGTATCCCAGCCGCCTACCTGCCAGGGACGCCAACTCCCACCCTGCTCCTGTGTGCTGTGTCCCCACGCCCCATTCATCTTCTCCAGGGTTGCTAGTTTTCAAAGCCCTTGTGTTTTCCAATCATGGTAATGAGGTGGGCAGAGGAGACTCCTTACCCCTACTTCATAAATGGGGGAACCCAAGAGGCTCAGAGGAGGGGAGTGACCCGCCCGAGTCCACACAGCCAGGAGGAGGCAGAGCCCTGGTCTTCCGGCTCACATGGTGTGGCTCCCACCTGATCCCCACAGGCAAGAGGTCCCCTGGCCCTACCCCTGCCCTGCCCCGTTACCCTCATGGGCCAGACGCAGGGCCTGAGCCTGGGAGGAGGCTGTGCCTGGGTTGCCTGGGGGCCAGGAAGGGACATGGCCAGACCCACCGCATGGTTTTTCCAGGGCATGACCTGCAAGGCTCCCTACTGCCTTCGGGACAAAGTCCCACTCGGCGCCTCCCCTGTTGCCACAGGCTGATCTGAGCTCCTCCCATCTCCCAGCCAGCTTTGCTGGATGCCCCCTGGGAGCCAAGGCATTCTCCTGCCCTGAGAGCCCCTGGTCTGAGCATCTCTCCATCCCCAGACTCCAGGGGGCCGTGTCCCCTCGGTGGGGCAGGAGCAGTGTGTCTGGGTGTGGCTGCCCCGCTGGACCCACTCTCCACGGCCCAGCACAGAGCTGGCTCCCGCCCCATACCAACCTCTGGTCTGCGGTTGGCACTGCCTTCCTCCTCTTTCTTCTCCTCAGGGTAGCCTCGAACCTGGAGGGGCAGGCCCGCCTCAACGCTGTCTTCCTGGGAGGATGGCCTCCAGCCTTGTCGCAGCTGTGGCCCAGGGCCCCTGAAGCCATAGGCCGGGCCCGGAAGGAGAGCTTCATGGAACGGTCCGGGTTGTCCTCCTCCTCTTCCTGCCCCTCCAGCCGCTTCTCAGCTGTCAGTTCCTTAGCCAGCTGGTCCATCTTGCTCCAGCGTTTGGAGTCCTCCCACTCCTTGGAGAGCCGCTCCTCTTCCTGCTCCAGCTCCCCGCTCTTTCCACCCCGAAAGAGGCCTTGCGGGGCTCCCGCCATCTCCTCCTCCTCTTTCTGCTGGGAGTACTCCTGCTCTCCCTTCCCTTCAGGGACCTGAGCCTCCTCAGCCCCAGACTTCCCAGCTCCATCCACAGCCAGAGCCTCTGACTGACCTGGAGCAGCTGGTGGGCAAGAGCAGGAGAATGGGTGGGGGACCACCATTTTCCCAGTCTCTGCCACTCCCCGGGGGCCTCTGCTGCGGCCACTTTTAGGGCCACAGACCTTGGCTCGTAGGGCCCAACCCAGCCTCTCCACAGTGATGACACTTAGCGGGAAAAACCTTGATGCCAGGCTTTGCAAGACCCCCTCAGCTCAGTGTGGTGGGTTAGCTGGAGCCTGCCTCTTCCCCTCATCCTCACCCCAGAAGCCCGACAGCTGGAGAGCGAGGAAAGACCCTGACAGGCCCGCAGGGGGAGCCAGGGCCTCTCCTAAACCCTAGTTGAAGCTGACACTATTCCCAGATCAGCCTGTGCCCCCCTGCCATGGTCTCTGTTCCCAAAGCCAGCCCACCCATCACCCACCCCTAGCTTCCAGGGTTGGTGGGGGCAGGCTATGTGGAATAGTAGGAAATGCATGGTTTTGGAGTCAGAGAAATCTGGGGTAGAACCTCAGCTTTTACTACAAATTAGCTGTGTGACCTTGGGCAAATTACTTAACCTCTCTGAACCTCATTTGTCCATGTGGGAAATGGAGCTAATACCTACCTTTCAGGGTTGTTATGAAGGTGGAATGAGGTTATGGAGAAGGCTCCCCTCCCACCCGTCCCCCTCTCCCAGACGTGTCGGTTGAGGTCTCCGCCATCATACGTACTCTCGCCTTTCCGGATCTCCTTGTAGCCAAAGCTCGGGTGGGGCTTCAGTGCTACAGTGGGGCCTTCTTCCTCGAGGACAGCCTCCTCTCCAGCCTCGGCCTCCTCCTCCTCCTCCTCTTCTCTCTTTGCCTGCCACCCTGGCTCTGCACTCAGGCCCTTCTCTCTGTCCACCAGACCCTGAGAGAGGCCCTCACTGTCCCCCTCAGCCTGTGGGCCTGGGTATTTCTGGCTGGGGAGGCTGGCTGGAGGGTGGATGTTGGTGGCCTCCTCCTCCTCCTCCTCCCCGGGGGCCTGATTGTTCCCCTCAGTCTTAGACTCCTGCCTGGGCTCCAGGAGGGCCTGGGGCCTGGCTCCGTCTGTGGCTTCACCACTTTTCTCTGCCTCCTTGGAATCCTCTCTTTTCTCCATAGCATCGTTGGAGGACGGCTCTTCCATCGCCTCTGCAGACACAGCACAGCCAAGTCAGGCCCTGAGGACCGGACCACATGTGGGGCCTCCCCACAGGCTAATTTCAGATCATACTCATCATGTTTCTTGGCTTCCAGCGAGCCCAGCCCAGACAACGATTAGGGTTACCCCTCTGTCCATGTCAGGCTTGATCTGAGCACAGCTGGATTTGTTTCTTTCTTTTTAATCCTGACTTTTAAAACAGGTTATTATTCAAAGAACAAAAAACAAAAATCCAGACCTTAAGAATTAATCCAGGAGATAAAGCCTGAACTGAAAATTAATATGTCAGCTGTGTGTTCTTGGGCAAGTTGCTTAACCTCTCTGTGTAAGAGGCACCATGTCTGCAACTTCATTCTCCCCTCCATATGGGGCTTCTCTGTCTTCAGCGTCCTGTGAAAGGGCTCAATTCTGCAAAATTTTAGGGTTTCGTTAAAAGGTATTTTATTGTGGCTGCCTTAAAGACAGCCTTTGAATAAGTAAAACTTCCTCCCGTCATTAGAATAATGACCACTGAACAAAGTGCTGCCAAGTACATTCCACCATCTGAGCTTCACCAGGACTCTGGTGAAAGGTGCTCCCATGCCTATTTCACAGAAACCCAAAATGATCTGCAGAAAGGTAAGATGACCTGTCCATCTCACGCATTTTGCAGGCAGCAGAGCTGAGCCTGGAACCCAAGCCTCCAAATGCCAAGTTCAGGATCTCTTTGCACTGACACATGGCTGCCTGCCTCATTAAAGCTTCAGCCAATGTGAGGGCACCTGGGCCTCACTTGAGGGCTTTCCCTCTCAGCCCCAGACGGGAGACACCGGGATACAGCTCCTGAACACTGGCCTTACCGGCCCATCTTCTACATGGAGAGCAGAGGCGCCACGGGGCCGGTTTGTGGCTCTCCCCAGGCAGGGAGGATGGCTCAGAGTGTCACACTGACCTAAGCCATGACCTTTTAGACGCCTAGAAGCTCTTTGGTTTCAAGAAAGATGATATGGGTTCATTTCACGTTTCACACCTAGTCTGTCTGTGGTCCTCCTGCATCCTGGCTATTCTGAGGCCTCCATCCCAGGAGGACAGGCACTGGGGGCGGGGGCTCTGCTACAGTGGCTACTGGGTAGACCCAGAGTTGAAGTTGTCCACCTGCCATTCCAGAGACCTCCTGCCCTAGAGTGTCAGCCTCTGTTCTGGGCAGACGGGACCGAGCGAGGGCTTTGGTGTGAGGCAGGCCCAAGTTGAAACCCCTGGTCATGCCACTTACCTTGGGCAAGGGACTTAGTCTGTCTGGGCAGCACTTTCCCCACTTGTAGCAAGAGGGAAATAAGGGATTATGGGTGGGGCTCCCAACTCATCAGACCCCTGGGTCCATCATAGCCACTGTTCCCATTGCCACCCTCCCTTCCCCACCTCTGGCCAGACTGGCTGGGACAGACCTTTCAACTCGGCCTGGCTGCTCTGGTTCTCAAGAACCTCCGAGAGTTCATCTTCAAAACCGCTGTGTTTCTTCTGCTGATGTGCTCTCTCCTTGGCGCCTGGTATGAGAAAAAGAGGGAAAAGTCCCATTGGTTCCAGCCGTGGCATATTCATCTATAAGAGTGAAGGCCTCCATTTCCCCATCTGTAAACTAGGTACATCATGTTCAGGGCCTGCCCAATGAGACACTGATGGGGCGGGGAAGGCTTGGAGTCCCTCACCTCTCTCAGCTGGGCCCTCAGGCAGCCACACTGCCTCGCCAGATTCAGCGTCTCCCCAGGAGGCCAGAGCAAGCGTGCTGTGGCCTCACACAGCCGGAAAGGCTCAGATGGAGCAAGGGACCCACGGGCAGGAGTTGGGGGTGGGGAACCCCTCAGGACCTGGCCCGTAGCTCTAGGAACCCTGCAGCAGGCAGCAATGGTGGCAGCTCTTGATTCAGGCAAGCCCTGCTACCCTTGGACGCTGTGAGTCCAGGCCCCAGGAGAAGGCCAAGCCCTGTGCCCACATCTGAGCCCAGGGTTGGCGCCTGCTGCCATGACCCAGAGACCCCTCTCCCGCCGCCGCTGCTGCCTCCTCTGACTGTCCCCACACCTGTGCCTGATTCCTGATGTTGGCCCCTCAGCTAGCCCAGCTCTGCTGCTGGTCCTCATTTCTTCCCCAACAATGGGCTTTCCGGGGCAGCTGTGGGCCAGGGACCACACCCAGCCCTGGCCTCAGGCAACATGGGTTCCAGTTCCCTTCTGGCTATTTCCTAGCTCCTTGGGCAACTTGGGCTCTCGAAGAGTTGGGTGCTTATCTAGAAAACAGGGTTGCTCTGTGGTAAATGCTAAGACAGAAGCACACAGAAGATGTTACTGGAGCCCAAGAGGGAGTGGATGGATAGATGGATGGACAGAAATACATCCAGGACTCTATTAATGGAAAACAGTCATATATACGTATATTGGATGCTGCTTATACTGGATACACATGTGTATGTGAATACAGATGTTTCAGGACACATTCTCCTATAATAGTCTCTGTTGACAGTCTATTTAATTATTTAAATGTAATCAGTTAGTCATTCAATATTTAATTTTAAAGTTATATTGTAATAAAATATTTAATGCTTAATTAAAAAAAAAAAACACACTAGTCTAAGGTCACTGATGATGACATAACCATCCAGGTAGTAATAGTCCCAGCTGCGCCCAGCACTCCCTGCCCCCTCCAACAACAATAGCAGATGGGTGCATGCCACCCAGGCTGGCTCGTGAGTGGAAGAACAGTGTGTTAGCTTGGAAAAGGCCATAGGAATCCTATTGCTGTGGCTGTGTTTACACGCCTCCTCCCCAAAGCCCTCTCTGTTCTCACACATGGCCTGGTCTGCCCCAAAGGCCTCAGAGTGGGGCCCATCCTGGAGCCAGAGCAGCCTTCATACTCCCACCCTACCCCAGACACAAGCCCAGCCCTGAAAAACACTCTTGCTTCGTTGGGAAGCAGATGCTGGATTCATGCTCTAATGCCCTGTTCTCGGGGAGAGACGCACCACCACCAGTGGTCCTGCCCCAGTGGAAATAGCCACTTCCCACAGGGAGTCAGCTAGGGCAGGTGCAGGGCCCAACTCAGGCTTCCTGGTTTGCGAGGGTAGGGCTGTGCTTTGCATCAAGCCTGGAAGGAGCTGGCGGGCTGGGCACAGAGGCTAACTGTGGGATGATGACAGCTTCACCCTCCACCCCAGTATCCTGTCCAGGCTTGGCTTGAATATCATCAGTGACGAATGGCTCACTACTTCATAAAGTTACTTCCTAAAATGACTGAACTGCAGAGGCCATGGGTTTTAGGGCAGCTGCATTTGGCATGTCTCTATTCACTATGTGACCTTGGACAAGTCACTCAACCTCTCTGGGCCTTGATTTCTTTAACAATATCAATAACAGATTGAGCCAGGTGGCACGGCGGATCCTGCTTTTCCACTTTATAATTGCAAGGAAATGACAGTCCCAGAGAGGAACTTGCTGAACCTTCCACCACATTTTCTGACTCTCAGTGACTGGAATTTACCCAGAGTCAGGTGCAGTGGCTGGAAAATACCTTGGAGAGCGAGGTCTTGGAGCTCCTTCAGTAAATTCTGATGTCTCAGAATGGAAAGGATCCGTTCATCTGCAACGAAGAAGAGTCGTCATGGGTGGCTTCCAGAGAACGGCCAAGAAAGAGATTACCATCAGTATTTTCAGCTGAGCACAAGGAATTTACTCTGGAAACTCAAAACCAGGGTGGCGGCAGCAAGACTGGGTCTTGAGATAACACTTTTGAAATTACCTCCTTTCCAAGGTGTGTGTCAGTTTCCTACTATATCAGAGAAGTCAGCCACTGCCCCAGCACCCAGACCTTAGCCAAGGGGTGGCAGCCCCTGAGGATGAGTGGGGGTCCCTTTAAATACCATAGGTTCCCATCTCCATGCCTGCGCTCACACTGTCTACCACACCTGGACAACCTTGTCTTCATTTTTCCACCCGTCGGTTTCCAATGTTTCTTTTAAAGCCCAACCAAAATGCTGCTGGCTCTATCCAGCAGTTAGTAAAAACTTGACTGGTTGCCTGGAAAGATTTTGTCCTTCTCATGTCCACCCGTAACATTCCTTTATTCATCACACATCTAGAGGGTGTCTTCAGGGGCCAGAGGCTGTTCTAGGCACTGGGATACAGCACACAAAATCTTTGTCCATAGGGAGCTCACAGTCTGGGGGCTTGCTGTTCCAGCCCTAGTTTCATTTTGCCTGGAGTTCTAGTTAATTATGTTCATATGCATCCCCTCTGCCAGTCTGTAAGCACCTGGGCTACAATCCCTCCAACTGTCTATACACCTCGGACCCCAGTGTAGTGCCTGGACGTGATGGGCACTCGGTGACGAGTTAAATCATTAATTCCACCAAAAGCCACACACCCATCTCCTAGCCTCCCAGCCCAGCAGGCAGCAGCCCTCACCCCTAGCTTCCAGCTCATACCTCCTCGGAGTGTCTCGAAACACTCCTGGCTGACAGGCATGGGGCTGGGCTTGGAAAGTGTGTCGGAGATGACCTCAACGATGCATTTCATCACCTGGGAACAGAGTGCGGGGGCAGGTTGGGGTTGGTTTGATCATGGGGCTCAGTCTTTGGAGGCTCTTAAGGTGAATTTCTAGTGAGGACAGAGCGTATTTGCTTTTGTCTTTGGAAGTCCATGATCCCTGGCTCAGGTACACAGCTCTGCTTTCTTAGCCAGACAGTGATAGCGATGATAATAGAAAACCCTTATACAGTGCTTACCACGTGTCAGGCACTCCAACCACATGGCCAGCAGGTTCCCCTCTAAGGTGGATCATGGTGAGAATGGAGTGTAGGGAATGGTGCCTGGTACCTTCTCATCCCCAAGTGCTATTTCTCTAAACATGAGAAAGCTGCTTGTGGGCACTAAAAGGATGTCTTACAAAAGTGCTCTGATCGTGAAGATGTCCAAAGGTCAGTTCCTCCAGAAAGTCCTTCTGGACTGCCCAGAGGAGACAAAGACCTTCCCTGTCTCTACCCTGTTTGGAAATAGGATGTAGGTTACCATTTGCCAATACCCATGGTGTTGTCACATGCGAGGAGTCACAGCTTCATATTCTCACTCCATGTTCACCATGGGATGGATGAATCCCCTGGCGGCATGTGAGCAAACATTGACTACACCTGGGAGCACGTCCCAGGTCAACCACAGCCACGCCTCTGAGAGTCCTATCCTGTGCCCGCAAAGGTGCTGTGGATAATTAGGCACCTGATAAATGAGTGATCTTTGATGATGGTGCCCACTGTAATGTGGTATCGTAGTTGTGTGATCTTGGACAAGTGACTTAACCTCTCTGAGCCTCAGTGTCCTCATTTGTAAAACAGGAGTGAGAATACCTTCCCAACTGCTTTCCCAGGGTAATGAGGTACAAATGGAAAAACACTCTCTCAAGCATGGAGTGTCAGCACGCCCAGGGAGGGGTTCACAACTCCAGGCCTGCTTCCACAGCCGAGAGCTGAGTAGAGAGCAGGAGGTGTCAGACAGGCATCAGGCAACACCGGCGGGGAGTGAGCGGGTGGGAGGCTGTGTCTATGGGATGCCAAGGCAACCGGTCCAAGGATCCAAGATGGCAAACTGGCAAGTGCTCTATAATGTGTGTGGTCACAACAACATTATATAGAATCTTCAGGTTTTAACCAGCTGTTCTGGTGCCCCTGACCACAGACTGCTGGGTATAATATGGTGACCAGAGTGTCTCCCATAAGGGATCTGGCAAGGAGAGCCCAGCAGCTTGTACCCTGTATCTCCCTGCAACCCCAGACCTTACACTGGGAATATCAGATAACCACCTGTTCGTGAGGGCATTTTCTGGGAGGCAGGAATTGGGTAAAGGGTCTGGAGAGGGATGGGGAGATCAAGAAGGCAGCTCTAGGAATAACAGTGCCAATTTACTAAGGACCTACTATGTGCTAGGCAATTCATATCCATGATTCCTACTCTTTACACCTCCCCTCAAGGAAAAGGAGAAAAAGGCAGAGCTCAGAGAAATTAAGGAATTTTCCCAAGGTCACACAGCTAGAATGAATGGTAGAGGTTTAAGTTCTGTCTTATCTGCAACTCAAACCTAGGAAATATAATTGAACAAACTGAGGCTGGAATCCGTTGGACGGTTTCGATTTTAACTGTGGTGTCTACTGGAAGAAAATAGTTTCTGGGAAGGTGGGGAGTAGAAATTTCTCTGACCCTCAAGTGAAGATTTGGCTGAGCACTAAAGCCTGGAAAAAACAGCCCCAGCTCAGCCATGAATGAATTCCAAGTACACACCCAGCGTGTCGTGTCTCTTGCTGCCAGAGAAACCCCTACCAGTGTCTCCTAAGGCCCTTTCCTGGGTGACCTCCATGACTAGCCCCTGTGGTGGGACCGTGGGTGCAGGAGCCATGATCAAGATGTTTTCATTGTGTTCCTTTGGGAGAGCCAGGGCTGGAGAGCCTGCTGGGTGTGGGTAGTTGCTGGCAGAGCCTTTCGGGGGAAAGAAAGAGTAAAGGCGGAGGCCAGAGCCAGGCAGGCAAAGGCCATTTTTACAGGTCTGTGGACAACCACAACTAGAGAGAAGCCACCCCCACCAGCCCCTGGTGGGCCTACTGGATTCAGAGTGTTCAAGACAGCCTGAGGTCAGGCACCTCGGCCCAGTAGGTAAGATGCAGGCCTCTTCTGCTGCACATGCAGCTCAGAGGAAGCTGGGGAAGTCCCCACAGCAGGACAGCAGGGAAAGCAAGCAATCTTTGATATCTTCTTTTGCAAGCTGTCCCCAGGCTCAGCAGCCACAGTGCTGACTCTTGGCTTTATGCCAAACTTACTCCTGCAGCTGCCCAAGAACTGGCTGTGAAGTGTCCACTGGAGCCTCCTACCCCTCATCCCCAGCACCCCTTCTTACCTCGGTGTCCCCTTTATTCATAGGGCTGTTCACAGGGAGGGCAGTGACTGGGAAGAAGAAGAGAGTGCTGGGGTCACTCCTCTGCTCCAGGTGGAGCCCAGTCCTTCCTGACTGGGCTCACTGGGGCCGGTCCACCCAATGCCACCCCTCAAAACTGCCCCCACCAAAAAGAGAGGCTGGGGCTGATTTTGTTTCCTTTCCCCGGTTGCTGCCCACAGTGGGGTGGTCCCCAGAGGCTGCACTGAGAGGTCCTCCCCCTCCCCCTTGGGAAACTCCTGCTCTGGAGCTGGTGTGCTCTGGAGCAGGGAGCGCTATCAAAACAAGGCCAAGGGCTGCACAGTGGGACTGGGGTGGGAGACAGATGAGGGGAAGGGAGAGACCCCAGAGGGGGATGGGAAAAGATGGAGGAGGGGGATTGTGAGGAATGATATGGAGAAGTAGAAGTCAAGGGCAGAAAGGCGGGGAGAGTGCGATGAAAGGGGAAGAGGGGTGGAGGGGTGCGAGCAGCCATCCTCCCACCTCCTCCCAATGACCTTGGCCGGCCGCCGCGCAACCGGCACTGGCCCTGATGCAGCCGAGGCGCCAAGCCCAGACAAGGGGTGGGCACAAGGGGGCCTTGCCCCGCGGGGTTGGGAGTAAGGCCCAAGTGTCCTGTGGGTCCCGGACAGAGGCCACACTGCAGGGTCGGGCGGGAGGCGGTGGCGCTGTCCGCGGTGCTGAAAACTCGCCGCGCCCAAAGGGAGATGTGGAGGGGCGCTGGGCGCCGCGCGGTGCCCGGACCTCAAGGTGGGCAGAGGAGCCCGGGACCCTCTCCCGCGAGCCCCTCGCTCTCGCTCACCTTGCCCGGCGCAGAGCAGAAGCGCCACGACAGCGGCGGAGCGCATGGCGGACCCGGGCGCCGAGCAGCTGGCGGTGTGGGGCCGGGCACCTAGGCACCGGGCGAGGGGCGGCTGGACCGGCGGCCGGGGTCGGGCTGCGGTGGCACCGGCGCAGGGCTAGGGGCGCAGTGTCCTGGCGTGCTTCCGTCTGTCGGTCGATCCTCCCGCAAGCTCCCCGTACAGAGCTCGAGCACTGCAGTGGCAAGAGCAGCAGCAGCAGCAGCGCCCGCGCGCTCCGCTTATATACCCCGACCCCGGAAATGACGTCAGCGGTGCCGCCCCCTGCCCCTTTCCCCACCCCCTGGGGGTCCAGTCCCCGCTCGCCCCACCTCTAACCTCACGCCTCGCTACCTCTGGCCTCCGCCGCTCGGAGCTGGTGGGTCTTGGCCGCGAAGCGGGTATCTGGTTTCTAAGAGGTGGCATGGGAGGCAGGGGGGCTGTGGCTCATTCTCCACCCCTCGACTGTTCCACCGATTTGCCGTGTGTCCCTGCGCAAGTCACTCCGATCTCTGGACCTTGCCTTCCTCCATGTGTACTGAGGTCCCTGGCAGCCCTAGCACCCCGTGCTATTTTCCCGAAGTGCCTCCTATTTTCCCGAAGCTCCCCCTGGTCTCACAGGCTGGAGGCACGCCCATCACTCATGGCTCCCTCCAATATCTAGGAGGCTCTAGAGGGGCCTCTGATCCCCTGTCTGAGTGAGGCTTCTCTCTCTCTGGCAAGCCAGTTTTGTGCCTTCACACTTTGTTGTTGAATGTGTATTTATTTGAATAATGTTTAGTCATCATTGCTTCCACGGGGCTGAGCGCCACACAATCTGGCACAGAGGAAACGCACTTGACAGGTAACTGTTGAATGTATCCATTGAAGGTTCAAGCCATGGGTGAGTGAATCCTGGGCTCTGCATGCACATGGGAACTGGGAGCTCACTTTCACCAGGAAGCGTAAGCCACTGTTGGACACCTTTTGTTGGATAGTGAGGGAGGAGTGGGGGCCAGTTCTTATTACATCCGCCAAAATAGGAGTCCTTGCAACACCTACTCGTTAGCCCTAGTGCAACCCCTTAGGGTTGCCATCTTGCCACTGGCAGCCCATCTGAATTTGAGAACAGCTCTCACCTCTTCCTGAGCATTCTCAAAACCTGGATGTTTTATGTAAAAGGTCGATTTCCTGGTTGGCTTCCCTTATTTCTGGGGCCCTCAATGCTCCAGCCACATTGCTACTCTCACCCTCAGGGCCATGTTGGAAGCTCTTTGCCACCTGACCCCAGTGTCACAGGGAACCAGGGATCTGGGTGACAGTTTATCATTGGCTGGCATCGTCCAGAGTCCCTCCTTCCTGCCTACCCCTCTCCATCTGTTGCTGCTGCTGTTTTCTATGAATATTTCCTATCCCACACCTGTGCTCACACCTGTCCCTAAATAAGAACCTGGTGGGAGCTCAAAGAAGACTGAAATGGCCACATTCATGCATTTATGTATCCATTCAACGACCATTTGTTAAGCACCTACTATGTGCTTAGAACATCCTAGAACAGTACTCAATTGAGGGTACAGCATTAAACAGAACAGACAGGAGCCCTACGTTCTAGATGGTGAAGACAGAAAATGAATAAGAAGTAACATCCATAATTTGTCAGCAGGGAAGGGGAGGGCTGTGCTGAGAGAGGGTGTGGTTATACTTAAATAGGGTGAATCAGCTCATGCCTGTAATCCCACCAGTTTGGGAGGCTGAGGCGAGCAGATCACCTGAGGTCAGGAGTTTGAGAACAGCCTGACCAACATGGTGAAACCCCGTCTCTACTAAAGATACAAAATTAGCCGGCCCTGGTGGCACATGCCTGTAATCCCAGTTACTTAGAAGGCTGAGGCAGGAGAATCGCTTGAACCCAAGAAGTGGAGGCTGAGTGCAGTGAGCTAAGATCACACCACTGCACTCCAGCCTGGGCAACAAGAGTGAAACTCTGTCTCAAACAAACAACAACAACAACAAAAATGGGAAATAGAATGCTGGTTGCCAGGGGCTGAGGGGCAGGAGGAAACAGAGAGTTAGTGTTTCATGGGTACAGAGTTTGGGAAGATGAAAAAGTTCTGGAGATAGATAGTGGTGATGGCTGCACAGCAACATAACTGGACTTAATGCCACTGAACTGTGTCCCTAAAAATGGTTAAGATGGTAAATGTTAGGTTGGGGATATTTTACCACAATAAAAAAATCACTCTCAATATCTTGTGGGGATGTTGACTGCAGGAAGGTGGCTGGTTCTAGCCTGGAGGATGGAGAGCAGCGGGCAGAGCTGGTGTCCTGGCCTCCCTGGAGGACAGAAGCTGTCCAACCAGCATCTCTGGGAGCATCACAGGCATTGGACCTGGTGAACAGGAGGGGAGAGGCACCAGAGCCCCTGCCAGAGCTTGGTCTTCTGGGATCCAGGGAGGATTCTCACAGACGGTCAGCTCCCCAGAATGCTTATTCCGAGAGAGGTCCCAAAAGTAGCCCTCTCTCTCCCCCATGGGGAGATGCAGGCTAAGAGCTGGCCAGGATCCCCTGAGGCCCCCCACAAGCCAGGCCTGAGTCTAACAGTGTGGTCAGAGCCCTGCCCATGTCTCCTGGTGCTTTGAGGGCCCTGACCAATCTCCCACTGATGGGATCTACCCTTCTGTGTCCACACACAGGTTCTTTTTTTTTTTTTTTGAGACAGAGTCTCGCTCTGTCATCCAGGCTGGAGTCCAATGGCGTGGTCTCGGCTCACTGCAACCTAGAAACCCAGAAGGCTGCAGAAAGCTGCAAGTTCAGGGAGTTACCCCAGGAGCAGCCCTCAGCCAGTGAAATCAGGCTTTTACTTGTACATACCCCTGGGTGGGATAATTCTGAGGATTTTTTGGTACCATTTCCCAGCAGTGATGTCTGGCTTGATAGCGCACACTTTATTGACAGTGCACACTTTATTTAGACAGCTCACACTTTATTGACAGCACACATTTTATTGACAGCGCACACTTTATTTAACCAGCACACACTTTATTGATAGCATGCACTTTATTGACAGCACATACTTTATTTAGACAGCACACACTTTATTGATAGAGTGCACTTTATTGACAGGGCACACTTTATGACAGCACACTTTATTGACAGTACACACTTTATTGACAGTGCACACTTTATTGACAGCGTGCCCTTTGACAGTGCACACTTTATTGACAGCATACACTTTGACAGCGCATACTTCATTGACAGAGCACACTTTTTTGACAGCGTACACTTTATTGATAGTGCGCACTTTATTGGCAGTGTGCACTTTATTGACAGCATGCACTTTATTGATAGCACACACTTCATTGGCTTCCTTTCCCTTCCCGACCCCTTCACCCTCCAGCCCCATTTTCCCTCCCTGGTCTTCTATCAGGGATTCCTTATTAGCCACGTGCACTCAAATCCTTGTCTCAGGGAACCCAAGCTAAGACACTGACCTGCACCGGCTCTCTGTCTGAGGTGTGGGTGGTCTGATTGTGTTCCTGTTCCTCCAATGGTCCTTGGTACTGTGACTACATGGAACTCAGTGCCCTTCAAGCCTTGTCCCTTCTCTGTCCCTGGCTCTGGGGCTTGGTTGGTGTTAGTGTGGAGGGTGGCTCTTTAAACACCTGTCCTACCTAGGAGGTGTCTTGTCAGCTCCAGGTCATTGCAATGCCTCCGACCAAGGTTGTGGCCCAAATGGTGAGGGTGGGCCGAGGCCAGAATGCACTTGGTTGGGAAACTGAACAGGGCCTTCCATGAACCAAGGTGCAGTGATAGAATGAAGGGGTGGGCAGAGCCCTGGGCTCTAGGGTCAGCCTGACACACAGCTTATCCTGGGGCTGCTGTCAACTCCCTGAGCGGCCCGTGCCAGCCACTTTCCCATGATTTCCCATGAGGAGGAGGATGATAGAATTGCTCACAAGTGTGTGAAGAGTAAAGCAGTCCATGCAGGTGAAAGGCTCACATACTTGTGATGCAGTCACTATCATTATCCTCAACTATAGATTAGGAGGTAGAGGGTCAGAGAGGTTATCTAAATTGCCTAACAGCACACAGTTAGCAAGTAGCAGAGGAAGGATTTAACCTCAGGCTGTGGGTCCCCAACACAGTAATGTGGATGTTTATTGGTTTTAGATAAATGTGGACGTTTATTACTTTTAGGTAGATGCTAATTTTGTCTGACAAAAGGGGGAATTGAGTCTCAGGGACAGATAGTGTCTTGTCCCAAGTCACACAGAAAATCCAAATCAATAGCAGGGTTGGGTTGAGAGCTAAGCTCCCCTGGGTCCCAGCCTTGGTTTTCCTTCCCGGAAAAGGTTGCTTTCCCCGGAATGTCCCGTGTGATGGTGCTGTGGGGGAACGGGCTTCCCCCAGGTATTGCCCAGGGTTGCTCAGCTGCCTTGGAGATGAGCAGTCCAGGCCCTGCCACACTCTGGCCTCTCTGGACCTCTTTTTCTGCAGTTCTACCAAAGCTGTTTGGGGTCTGGGAAGGGGAGACATTCAACCAACATGTCTTGAGCCCCTGTTGTGTTCCTGTCTCTGTTCCGGATTCTTGAAATATGCTACTAAAGAGAAGAGGCAAGGCCCCTGCCTTGTTGGAGCCTATGTCCTAGGCTGAGACAGACATCAACAGCAAACCATAATAAATACGTGCAGTCTAGAGTGGGGTAAAAGGTGGTGATGGCTGTAAAATACCAGAGTGGGAGGACGTGGGCCTCACTAAATAAGTGGCCAAGGTAGGCCTCATTAAGACAGCAACTTGAGCGAGGACTTGAAGGGGTCCAGGGAGCGAACCGTGTAGGTGTATGGAGGAAGAACTTTCCAGGCAGAGTGAACAGCCAGTGCAAAGGCCCTGGGGCAGGAGCATGCCTGGCAAGCTTGAGAAAGAGCAAAAAGGCCGAGGTGGCTGGGAGAGAGCGAGGCCAGGGTGGTAGGAGATGTGGTGGTGTGGGCTTGCATCATGCAGGGCTTAGTGGGCTTTGGCAGCGTCTTTGATTTTTACTCTGAGAGGGGCGGGAGTCACTGGGAGAAGATGGGTGGGGAGAGCGTGAGGCATTGGGTCTGCAATGCATCCTATGGATGGGCCCTCCAATCTAGCAAGCTCCCAGCAGCCCTAGCACCCAACTCCATCCCAGGAGGCCTGAATCAGAGTCTAGGAGAGGAAAAGAGAAAGCCATTGCCACCACCGGCCCGTGGTAGCCAGAAGTGTCCCCTTTGGTAAGCTGCTCCCCTGGCTGAGGCTCAGGACTTCTCCATGTGAGTGGTTCCTGCCAGGGGGTCCTGCCTGTGCCCCAGGGAAAGTGGCAGCTGCTTATCTGATGTTGGGGCCCAGGCCATGGAACAGCAGAGTCAATACACCCTTGTCCCACTTACAAAATCATATTTTCCAAACACGCAGCTCCCCCAAGCCCCTTATCAGGCCTCCAGGTGGAAAAGTCCTGTTGCCTGGCAATGTTGCCTTATCTGCGAGGTCTGCATGGAGGCCAGAGCGAGGTGATTTCATTATATCCTCTCCCATCTGTCTCTGCAAACATCCCCGGGGGCTTCCAATTAAGGTTTTGCTTTTCTTCTTCAGCAGATGTTTGCTTTAATCTAATAAAACAGTTTGCAGGCCTCCTCAGTGGGTGTAGGAGGGCTTCGGTAGGCTTCCGCCCAGGAGGGTGTTGGGAAAGGTTGGGGGAGGATGCCAGGCACACCAAGCCCTGGACACCGAGGCTGGCTGGGGCACGAGGCACAGCAGGCTGGGAAGAAGGAGCGGGCCTGGCCCACGCTGAGAGGCGAGATACATCTGCCTGTGCCCCGCCACCTCTCCTTCCCAGGGCCATATTCCCCGGGGTCCAACGGCATGCTGATCCCTCTTGAACATGATGTCTTCTAGGGTGACACCGCGGGGGCAGGGCTTCTGCTTCCAAGGGGAGATCACCTGAGAGATGGGACTGCAGAGGCTCCACAAAGAAGGCGCTTCGGGGGAACTGCTTAGCGATGTGCAAACTTCAAACTCACACTAGGCAAACCAGAACATAGGAAGCTGCAGGTTGGGTCCAGGGTGGAAGATCGTGGGAGGCACTGGCATGGCCGCTTAGATAAGTCATTGTGGTGGAGAGGGAGGTCGAAGTAGAGGTGCTTCTAAGATGGGCCCAGTAGCTAAGTCTCTGAACAACAGAGGACCCCCTGCCCAGGCTCCAACCCCTCAACTTTGTGGGTTCCGAAATGGTTGACCTATAGGGCCTCCTAGGGAGGAACCTTCCAGTGACTTCAAGATAGTTTTTGTCCCTAGAAGTCTTTGCTGGGTGGCAGAAGCAGCTAAGAATGGTGGGAATAGCTGCACTTTGGAGCCAGAGAAACCTGGGTTAAACCCTGGCTCTTCCTATACTCATTGTGTGGCCTTGCAAACATTACATCACTTTTCTGAGCCTCTGCTTCCTCTTTACAAAATGACCCAAATAATCCCTTGTGTGATTTCTATAAATTTCACTAAGAGGATTCAGTCTCACCAACATTTAACAGTGGCTACTATGTCAGGGCCGGCTCAGCGGTGTTGGCAACGGAAGAGGAAGTCCCAGCACAGTTCCTGGCCCTTGAGGGTGCTCAGCACCTGTGACTGTCCCCAGGTGGATGTCATAGCTCGTCCCTTCCCTCTCTCCCCCAGGCTCTGTCCTCAGATGCAGCCTTGGGTTCACCTGCCTCCATTTGCAGCTGACTAAGTCAGCCATACCGTGCAAGCCTCAGCATCAGCAGCACTTGGCAGCACAGCTTCTGGGAGAGCCACTGTTTTCTCCTCAGGAAAATGGGGCTGTTGATATCAGTGCCCACCTCCTAGAGCTCTCGTGAGGCCTCGTGGAGTTATTGTGCATCAGGCGCATCACACAGGGTTTGGCTCAGATGAGTGTGTGGACTCAGTGGCAGCACCTGCCTGTTCTTCTTGTAGCTTTGGGATGTAGTTTTTCAGGTGGCCGAGGATCTCTAACGTTCAGGATGGTTGAGCTGCCCATGGCCGTGTCTAGTGTCCCCTGAAGGAGAGCCCGGAAAGGAGATGGGGGCCCTGGTGAACTGAGGGGTGCTGCTCCTGCTCTCCACTGAGGAGCGGAGGGTGAGCTCATGACCTCAGCCCTCAGACCCTGCCCCTCCAGAGCCAGCCCAGTTGGCGGTCAGAGGCACAGACAGAAAGGTCTTTGGGGAGCTCTGGCCTGGAGAGAGGATGCACAGTGCACTCCCTAATGGTGGGGCCTGCAAGGCAGAGCTGAGTCCCCTTGTCTTCTGTCAAATGATGTTTCAGAATCAGTTGGCTAAGCAGCTTCCCCACTAAAGGACAGGCTGTTTCTCGGCCCTGCCCTCATCCCCATAGGTCAGAGACTAAGCAGTCTGGTTACCCATTTCTCCTCATGCATCTCCAACCTGCAAAGGGCCAGTAGAGAAGCCAGGACCAGATGGGCCCTAATCATGGACCTTTCTCCTTACCTGGACCCAGTTCAGTCCAGGCACTGACCTGGCGTCTTCATCTTCATCCACCTGCCCAAGAAGACTTCTCTTCCTTCTGTGTCTGAATTCCATGATGAGGACTTCATCCCTGTGATCAAAGCTCAGCACCCCCACCCCAACTCAGTCCCAACAGGAGGTGCCACATGTCAGGCATTCTTGGTCATTTTCTCTGCTGTATGGGGGGGATCCATGCAGGTGGGGCAATGGCACCAAACCACTTTTATCTTCCAGAAAAACTAGAAATTTACACCCTCAGAATGATCCTCTCATATTTCTTTGGCTTTCTCTCGTGTTATCCCACTCTCATCCCCTCATCAGCAATGCAGCCTCAGCTGCACCAGTATAGGGGGGTCCCACCTCCCCTGTGGCATATGCATGTGCCATGCACATTTCTGCTTCCATACTTTTCCACATGTGCCCTGGCCAGGAATGCCTTCTCCTCTTGCTCATTCATCTTCCCCAGACATTAAGGCTCAGCTCAATTCCACTGCATGCCTCCCACCTCAGGAGATCCCTGTCTGCTGAGATCTTGTAGCACTTACCATCCTCAACACCACTATTTGGCTCTTGCCAAATACTGTTTTTCTCTTTGTGTAGATTACCTTGTATGAATATCTTTTTTTTTTTTTTGAGACCCAGTCTGGCTCTGTCACCCAGGTTGGAGTGCAGTGGCATGATCTCAGCCCACTGCAACCTCCGCCTTCTGGGCTCAAGCAATCCTCCCACGTCAGCCTTCGGGGTAGCTGGGACTATAGGTGTGTACCATTACACCCGGCTTATTTTTGTATTTTTCCATAAAGGCAGGGTTTCCTCATGTTGCCCAGCCTGGTCACAAATTCCTAGGGGCAAGTAATCTGCCTGTCTTGGCCTCCCAAAGTGTTGGGATTACAGGCATGAACCACCGCGCCTGTCACTTATGCAGATCTTTTATCTGCCCAACTAGATTTCAAGCCTTTTTAGGGGAAGGACATTTCTTCAAACCATCCCAGACCCTACATCCATGGGAATATGACCTATTTTTTTTTCATAGAGGTGAAAAATAGCTTAACCCAAATATGAGGACAATGGCATTTTTCACAAGGTAGGAGACTGGTTGGGAGGTGTTTGATGGGGATGACGGGGGGTCCTTTCTGGATCTCCTGCCTGTGTTTCACCCTGTGAATAGTACTCACATTGGCTCTTCATGTAAAGATGAGTAGGTCAAGCGATGCTCAAGTAGGTCAAGCGATGGAGCAAGTGGGTTTGCTCCAGTGTGGGCGGAATGCAGTGCTCAAGGTTCGCAGGCTGCTGTCCGTGGTCCTGAACTAACACCTTCTGCGAAGGAAAGCTGGGTATTGGTTTGGTGACTCTTATCTAACAACTCCCAGGGGTTATAGTTTTAACATCTCACTTTTTTTTTTTCTAGCTGTTTAAACTTTTGAAAATTTCAGATAACGACAGATTAATTAGAATCATGGCTTTGTTTCTCAAAAATTTATGGAGCTTTATCATGTTTCCAATAGTCAGACATTTTTCACCTCTGAGAAACTGGAGGTGGAGTCATGTGTCTCCTCCATCATGTCCCTCACAATATTTTTATGATTTTAAGACCCAGTTCGCTCCATGAAGGAGTGCATTCCCACCTTTTTACCTCATTTTGTAAACATCGTATTAGCTTTACCTCTTGCTGACTGGGTGAACTTGGACAGGCCAATTCACCTCTATCGGCCTCAATTTTCTCTTTTTAAAATTATGGCAGTGACTAGGCACAGTGACTCATGCCTGTAATTCCAGAACTTTTGGAGGCTAACACAGAGGATCCCTTGAGCCCAGGAGCTCAAGACCAGCCTGGGCAACATAGTGAGATTCCCATCTCTACAAAAAATAGAAAAAAAAATAGCTAGGCATGATGGCACATGCCTGTAGCCCCAGCTACTCAGGGGGCTGAAGAAGGAGGATCAATTAATCCCAGGAAGTGGAGGCTGCAGTGAGCTGTGATCTCACCACTGCACTCTAGCCTGGGTGACAGAACGAGACTCTATCTTAAAAAAAAAAAAAAAAAAAAGGTAAAATGGTGGGAGTGATGGTGCAGAAGATTTGGACTTGATTACCTCAGAGATCCCTTTCTTTGCTGAAATGGTGGCTCCTGATTCAATGCCCCTGTCTCCCACATCTCCATGGACGTTTCCTCCCAAGCTCTTTAAAATAAACAAGAAAATCTAGGTCATTCCCTGCATCAAGCTCAAAGGCAGTTTCTCAGGGATGGCCTTACTTCAATTGCTAGTAATAAGGGGAGGGCTTCTGCCTGTGAGACCTGCTCTCATCACAGAAGGGCATCCAAAAACACCTGTTCCTCATCTCTCATGTAGCAGTGACCTTACCCATATCCCGGCTTTCCTGGTGGAAGTCATATGATAAAAAGCACTTGGTCCCAAATGTAAGCAGTGGGGTGGTGTCTACACATTCTGGAGTAGGTCTGTGCCTGAACAGGAGGTTTTGAGGACAGCAAAGGCTACTGAATTGGCCTCAGAACCAGGGAGCCTTCCCAGCATGGAGGCTCTCAGAGGCCTCCAGCTGCTGTCATATCCCTGATTAAGGGGCTTAGAAGAATCCACAGCCTCCCTCTCCTATCAGTCCCCTTGGCTCCCAGCTCCAGGATAAGTGGTTCAGGGCCAGTGGGTAGATAAATCCCTAGCTTAAGCCTGGACCTCCCTGGGTGTTGCAGCTACCTCATCCTGAGATCCCAGTGAGAGATCTTCCTCCTGAGGCATTGAGTGCTAATAAATAATAAATGACACAGTAGGCACAGAACAATGATACTGAGAGGCCAGAGAATTTTTACAAAAGTGGGGAGCCGAGCCTCAAGTGCATTTGTCCCAGAATCATAGGGCCGGAAAGGTCCTCAGGAGGTCACCTTGTGTCCCTCATAGCCTTGCTGGTAGCAGAAAGGAAGAACAAAAGATGCATACAACAAACTCTGGATGTGGGGTGGGCGCGGGTGTGGTGGCTCACACCTGTAATCCCAGCATTTTGGGAGGCTGAGGTGGGCAGATCACTTGAGGAGTTCGAGACCAGCCTGGCCAACATGGTGAAACCCCCTCTCTACTAAAAATACAAAAATTAGTCGGGTGTCATTGTGCATGCCTGTAGTTCTCCAGCTACTTGGGAGGCTGAGGCGGGAGAATCTCTTGAACCTGGGAGGTGGAGGTTGCAGTGAACTGAGATTGCACCACTGCACTCCAGCCTGGGCAACAGAGCAAGACTCTGTCTCAAACAAAGAAACAAACAAACAAACAAACAAACACTCCAGGACCTCCAAGCCCAACCTCACCTCCTAACCAAGAAAGAAAACCTAGTCCTGGGAAAGGGGCGTGGGGACGCAAGTGCTTCTCTGAGCAGAGCTCACTGTGCAACCTTGAGCATAGTTCTTAAACATTTTGGGCCTCAGTTTTCTCATCTGCCAGTTAGAACTGTGTGCAGAGGAGCAAGTGTTTGGGATGTCCTTCTGCGATAAGAGTGAGCCCCACAAGCAGAAGCCCCCCATTACTAACTTGAGAGAATACTCAGTCTAGTTCAATGACCATTTAGTATTTCACTCATTCATGTACTCATTCAGCAACTATATATTTGAGCACTCACTAGGTGCCAGGTCCAGTGTCTGGTGTTGGAGATGCAGTGACAAACAACACAGGCAGGGCCCCTCTTCTCACAGAGCTTGCTCTCTAGTGCCTGGGGAGACTTCAGAGAGCTCTGAGGCAGTTGGTGAGACTGCTTCAGAGGAAGGCAGGGTCTCTCTTGGCCAGGGCCTTGGAGGAAGAGGAAAGGAGGAAGATGAAAAGGATGGTAATGATGATATGGAGGGTTGATTGAATGAATGAATGAATGAATGAATGAATGAAAAGTTTTGGCTTCTTCATGTGGTGTAAGGAAGAGAGGGGTGTGGTTAATGTGTTGATATCACTAATCCAGGCCAAAACACTCAGATTTTAAAAGTGACCAAAATATGTCGGCAATATTAATTTAAAAGTCTTAAAATGTGCATGCCCCCTCGAACCCAGACATTCATCAAGGATGCAAATATGAGTATATAAAGATGTTCAGACTGGGTGTGGTGGCTCACACCTGTAATCCTAGCACTTTGGGAGGTGCTAGGGAGGCTGAGGTGGGTGGATTGCTTGAGCTCAGGAGTTTAAGACCAGCCTGGACAACATGGCAAAACCCCATCTCTACTAAAAATGAAAAAAAAAAAAATTAGCCAGTGTGGTGGCACACACCTGTGGTCTCAGCTACTTGGGAGGCTGAGGCATGAGAATCACTTGAATCCAGGAGGTAGAGGTTGCAGAGAGCTGAGATCATAGCACTGCATTCCAGCCTGGGGTGACAGAGACTCTGTCTCCAAAATAATAAAATAAAATGAAAAATAAAATAAAAGTTCCTTATGGCAATGTTTATGAAAGCCCCCAAATGGAAAACATCCAGCTATCCATTCTACTGGGGATCAACTAATTCACACACACAATGGAGTATTATACAGCCATTTGGACTGATGCTCTAGAAATATAGCAACATGGCCAGACGCAATGGCTCATGCCTGTAATCTGAGCACTTTGGGAGGCCAAGGCGGGTAGATCTCCTGAGGTCTGGAATTCGAGACCAGCCTAGCTAACATGGTGAAATCCTGTCTGTACTAAAAATACAAAAATTAGCCAGGGGTGGTGGCGGGCACCTGTAATCCCAGCTGCTTGGGAGGCTGAGACGGGAGAATCACTTGAACCCAGGAGACAGAGGTTGCAGTGAGCCGAGATCGCGCCACTACACTCCAGCCTGGGCGACAGTGAGACTTCACCTCAAAAAACAAAAAGAAATGTAACAACACGGTAAAATATTCATGATATATAAATGGAGAAGACATGTATGGTACAGCTTCCTATGTACATGAAAAATGTCTGAAGACACACATCATGTTAACAATAGTTGTTTAAGGTGGTAGGTTTATGGGTGTTAAAAAATTTTTCTTTATGCCTACTGGTATTTTCTTTTCTATTTTAATTTAAAAAAAATTTTTTTAGAGATGATGTCTCTCTATGTTGCCCAGGTTGGTCTCAAACTCCTAGGCTCAAGCAATCCTCCTTCCTTGACCTCCCAAAGTGCTAGGGTTACAGGTGTGAGCCACCATGCCCAGTCTCAGTGGTATTTTCTTTTTCTTTTTTCTTTCTTTCTTTCTTTCTTTCCTTCCTTCCTTCCTTCCTTCCTTCCTTCCTTCCTTCCTTCCTTCCTTCCTTCCTCCTTCCTTCCTTCCTTCCTTCCTTCCTTCCTTCCTTCCTTCCTTCCTTCCTTCCTTTTTTTGACAGAGTTTTACTCTTGTTGCCCAAGCTGGAGTGCAATGGTGTGATCTCAGCTCACTGCAACCTCCGCCTCCCAGATTCAAGTGATTCTCCTGCTTCAGCCTCCCGAGTAGCTGGGATTACAGTTGCATGCTACCACACCCAGTTAATTTTTTGTATTTTTAGTATAAACGGGTTTTCACCATGTTAGCCAGGCTGGTCTCGAACTCCTAACCTCAGGTGATCCACCCACCTTGGCCTCCCAAAATGCTAGGATTACAGACATGTGCCCCCACACCAGGCAGAACTCTCATACACTGCTGGTGGGAACGTGAAATGCTACAATCACTTTGGAAAGCAATTTGTCAGTTTCTTTAAAAATGAAACATATACCTCCTAAATGACTCAGCCATTCCACTCCTAGGTACTTACCCAAGAGAAATAAAAGTGTTTGGATACTTGTACATGAATATTCATGGAAGCTTTATTTGTAATACCCCCAAAATGGAAACAACCCAAATATCTATCAATGGATAAATGAATAAACAAGTTGTGGTATATCCACATAATGGGATACTACTTTGCAATAAAAATAAATGAACTATTGATATACGCAATGACATGGATGCATCTCAAAATAGAAGCCAGACAAAAAGAATACATTCTGGATAATTCCATTTATATAAAATTCTAGGACATGCAAATGAATCTGCAGTGGCTGAAAGCAGGTTTATGGTTGCCTGGGGATGGAGAGGGAGGAATGAGGAGAGAGGAAGCAATTGCAAAGGCGCAAGAGGAAGTTTTGGGAGGTGAGGGGTGTGTGCTCACTGTTTTGATTGTGGTGATGGCTTCACAGGTGTATACATATGTCAAAACTTGTCAAATTGCACCCTTTAAACGTGCACAAATGTATGCCAATAAAGCTGTTTTTAAAACAGAGGCTGCCATGAGAATAGAGGCAAAACAATCAATGCCTCCCAGTTTCAAGCTGCTTTGGTCATCATGGGAGAGCATCGCTGTCGTCATCTCACCCACACAGAACCTGTAACCCAAAGGGGTTAAGTGCTAGTCTGAGCAGAGCCCATGGCCAGATTCTTTCTTCTCTGGATCCAGTGCTTTCTTTGCAAAGCATTGGGTGTGCTTCCAGGAGCCTCCCAGAACCTATCAGCATGCCCTGAGCTGAGGGACAGGGTGTCCCTGCCACCTGAAGGTATATTCTCCCCTTCAGTTCACACTCCTCCCCCAGTCGTGGTCCCTCAGCCTGTGTTTGCAGCCAGGAGGCTAGCTTCATTTGCAGAGAGGCTGTGGTTGCAGCATCTCCCCAGGGAAATAATAAAGAGTGAGAATGAGATAAGGGACAGAGGCAATTATCTAACAACCTGCTGTCTATGGCAGAGAAGGACTCAGGCCAAGCTGGGGATTCCTGCCCCATCCCATGTCCTTGAGATGCTGGCAGGGCCATCCTGCCCAGAAGAGTTCTCCTGGGCAGGGGGTCACAGTGGGGGTTAGAGGTGAAGGAGATGGTAGGAGGTGGGGGTGGGTGGGGTGGGGGTGCCAGGCTGGGCCCTAGAAACACTTGGTTTCTGTCCATGTGTTCCTCCCAAGCTCCAGGGCCCCCCACGGCATCTGGAGTCAGAGCTGGCGTGGGATCCTGGAAGAGCTGAATGAAGGCAGGCTTTGCGTGTGGACAGACCTGGGGATGCATCCTGGCGCATACATATGTCATAATAGCGGGGTCTCAGTGACCACCCCGGTGAACTGGGGGTAACAACGGTCCCTGCGCCATGTGACCCTGCCTGTAAGGTTCAGTCAACCCCACTTGCCCTCCCCTTGCTTGTTCTTCTAGTTTATGTTCTCCTTAGACTCTGCAAACCAGAGAAGGGACGAGCTGAGGCAGGAGGCCTTGAGCCTTGAGAGTGGATGGGAGAAGGAGAATGTGGAGAAATGGGGCAACCGTGTTTGCTGGGCACTTCCTGTAGCCCAGTGCTGGACAGAGCACTTTACACGCTCTGTCCCCTTTAATCCCCACAACAGCCCCATGAAGTATTCACTGTCCTCCCAGCTTCCCCAAGAAGAACATTGAGGCCTCCCAAGAGCAAGTCACTCATCCAAGGTCACAGAAAGTAGACAGGCAAAGATAGGCCTTGAACCCAGGCGGCCTGACTCCCAAGTCCCTGTCTTGCAGGTGAAATTCCCCACCAGTTTTCTGGTCTTTGCATTTCTGAGTCCCGTCCCTACTAGTTGGGATGCTTTCCCCAGCAGGGATGCAAGTTCGGATTCTCTCTGCAACTCCTTGTTACTCAAGCCACCCCATGATTCCTCACGTGTGCAGAGCGCTCTACAGTTTACAAAGAACTCTTTCATTACTATGTGTACCATGGGTGGTTCCGAATCCCTTGAAACAAGAAAGGACTGTTATTATCCCCATGTCTACCATGAAGATGGTACAGGTCCCTTCCTAGAGAGAAACAGACATTGATGTGCATTGGACCATTTTATCTGTACAAAAAGTAAACATTATTAGGCCCAGTTTATAGATGTTAAAACTGAGGCCTGGAGGAATTAAACAGCTTGCCTAAGTTCACGAAGCTAGGGAGTGGTTGAGACAGTATTTCCTCCCAGATTTGATTGTCCCCAAAGCCCAGGCTCTTCACCGCTTAATCCTCTGCAAGAAGTAATCACTGTCTGCCTTCCCCAGCCTCTCCCTAAAGAAGGCTCTGAGGTCCTTTATCTGAAGACTCAGTTCTGCCATTTCCTGAGTCGATCAGACAATATTCATGCATTTGTTCACGTGTTCAACAAACAGGAATGAGGACTTGCTGTGTACCAACAGCCAGACACTTGGTGTCTGTTAGCCACAGGCCCTGCTCTTGAAGGATTCACTGGAGGACAGAGATGAATGAGGTGGTTCATCTTGGGATACAAAGTGCAGAGACCACACAGGCACCTTGGTTCATTCTGTGCAGAGAAAAGCTATCTATTTTGAGTCTCAATATTTAGCAGTTTCCATAGACACCAGATCATAACTAATTAGGCCAAAGCAAGTGTTTATTTCAATCTTTGATGTCATCTACTTCTAACGTTTTATCCAGTTACATTTATTTCAATCATTCATTCAACACTAACTGAGCACCTACAAGGCCTCGTACTTGAATGAAAAAATTAATAGTAATAATCATAACAATAACCAAAAAGATTTACTCACATTGATTGATAATTTCTTTTTTTCTTTTTCTTTTTTTTTTTTTTTGAGATGGAGTCTTGCTCTGTCACCCAGGCTGGAGTGCAGTGGCACAATCTCTGCTCACTGCAACCTCCGCCTCCCGGGTTCAAGTGATTCTCCTGCCTCAGCCTCCCAAGCAGCTGGGACTACAGGTGCCCACCACCACACCCAGCTAATTTTTGTATTTTTAGTAGAGACGGGGTTTTGCCATGTTGGGCAGGCTGGTCTCAAACTCGTGACCTCAAGTGATCTGCCTACCTCAGCCTCCCAAACTGCTGGGATTACAGGCGTAAGCCACTACATCCAGCCCGATGATTGAGAATTTCTTATGTGCCAGGCACTATTCTGAGTGCTGCACAGGTATTAATTCATTTACTGCACAACGGCCCTTTGAGGGAGGCACCGTTATTATCTCCTGTACAGGACGAGGAAACTGAGGTGGAGATAGGTTAAAGATTTTGCCCACTCAAAAATACTATTGGAGAGATATCTGTCACCATCTGATTTCTGGTGATCCAAATGTAGCTGAATCTGAGAGTTAAGACTTCCCTCCCCAGGTCCCAAGCCCCATGTTCCTCTTGCTGGTCTCTGATTCTAGTATCAATCTTTTACATCCTTGTGCTTTTTATATAAGGCTGCCATGAAAATAAGCACACGCCCACTGGCCCAGGCCCACAAGCTGGCTCCATGACAAGGCCTACCTAGACTAAATGCTCGGAATTGGGGGTTGGGGAGCATTTCCAGCAACCCTGACACACCCAATGGCCTCAGGACAGGAGGAGGTCTCTGAGAAACGTTGTGGGGGAACATGTGACTTCCCTTCCCCTCCAGCCTCTTCCCACACCTCAACACATCCGAGTTCTCATACATGACCAAGTAGAAGTCAGGCCGTGATTCTGGTGAGAAGGTCGCAGGGATTTGAGCCAGACAGAGTGCAATGAAAGCCCACTTCTTATCCAGAGGTCCTGGGAGTTAGGGAACAAGCTGGAGGGTCCTCAGTGCTGAAATCCAGGGGGTCTGTACTCATTTGTTACAGTGTCACTAGAGCCCTGGGGACGGGGTTGCCTTCCCTTCCCCTCCCTGCTGTCCTCCAAGGCCAGCTCCCAGGGAAGCCTTGCTGCCCCTCCAGCCCTCGCGGACCTCTCAGAGCTTGTGGCCATCAGATCATTGACCCTGAAGGCACCCTACCAATTACCTTCATGAGAAGACCAAGACCAGCCGGAAGGCGAGTGGAATTTGGACTAGAGTCCAGAGCCCACGACTACTGTGCCCTGGTCCTTACTCCCTGCCTCCTTCCAGTACCCTAGGAGTGGTTTGCACCTGCCACAAATGCAGCCCAGTCATACGGTCGCCCCCTTCCTGTGTGTCCTTCCTCCTCACCTGCTCAGGAAGTCAGAGCAGGAGTGCACAGGTCTTCCTGTGGGTGTTTCCACCCAGAAAGCTGCCTTTGGGTTTATTCCGGAAACATGAGATCAGAGGACCTTTGAGCTGAGACTCAAAGAGGCCTAGTTCAAGTCTGAGGTCTGATGGTTTGGGAGGCAGGACCTGGGGCAGGTGACTCACCCTCTGATCTCAGGTGCCTCGTCTGCATCGTGGGACATGGAGGCTGGCAATTGCTTGTGAAGGTCAGATGACAAACATCATCACTGCGCCTCCCAGCTGTGAGCTTTGCACACAATATTCTGTGTGATTAGTGGCATCAAGACTTGAACCCGAGATCTCTGCTTCCAAGGCTGGGACTCTTCTGCCTGCAGCACTCTGCCCCTTGCTGTGGAAAAGGTTCTCAGAGAGGCAGGGGCGGTGTCCTCTATCTCTTGGAATTCCTAGCATGCGAATCACAGAAGGTGTCCTAATAGACATATTTCTGTGTCCTTGAATGTCCCATTTACATTTTCCTGACTTCTGAACAGCCTGTGCCTGAGCTGGCAAGAAGCCTCCCTCTCAGGCACCTGTGGCTGCCTGCCATCCCATTCCCACGCCTGAATCAATTGGTCCCCAAGTTCTGTTGTTTTCTCTTATTGTTTTCACGCGGAGGAGTTACCTCCTGCCAAATCGGGAAAGGAGGTTGGAAGAAAATAGCACAACAGCTGTCCTGAGTCGCGCACTGCCCTCGATTGGCCAGTGCCAGGTTTGGGTGGGGTTTCCATGTGGCTTCGTGACAGGCGTCGCCTCTCCCTTGGCATCTGTAGTAAACGCTGTTGCTCTGAGCCTCGTCCCCTCAGCCCCCCGCTGACATCAGCTGTGTCCCTGGTGGTTTGTCCTCAGGCTTGATGGTGGCTTCCCAACTGAAAGCTTTACTGTGTCTCTCAGTTTCTGTACTTCAGACTTTTTCCCAGCAAAGCGTGGGGATTGGGGGACAGTGGTCCATGGGTACACACCCAAGCCTCATCATCATTCAAGACAATCCTGAGGTGCATTTTACACCATTCCTCACATGGTCCCCGGTGGAATCAAGCCCCAGTTACCCACATCAGTAGTCAGCTCAGTAATGCACACTGAGTGGCTTTCTCTCCTTCCTGATCTCACTCTCCTACGCCCTCACTTTGGTTTCCTGGCATGGATTCCATGTCAACTCCCTGCACCTGAGTCCTTGTCTCAGGCTCTGCTTTAGGAAGAGCTCAAGCTAAGACCAAAATGTGAGCCAGACTTGTGGAAAGTGTGAGAAGGAGGAGGGGGAGGAGGGAGGAGGAAGAAGAGAGTGATGCCCTGGTTGAGGAGTCAGGAGGCCTGAGTTCCAAACCTACAACACCTTACACACTCAAGATTCATGGATTGAATGCATAAATGAATGAGTGAGTGAAGAAATTAAGCCAGGCGTGATGGCTCACGCGTGTAATCCCAGCGCTTTGGGCAGCTAAGGCAGGTGGATCACCTGAAGTCAGCTCGGCCAACATGGTAAAACCTAGTCTCTATTAAAAATACAAAAAATAGCTGGGTGTGGTGGTGTGTGCCTGTAGTCCCAGCTACTCAGAAGGCTGAGGCAGGAGAATTGCTTGAACCTGGGAGGCAGAGTTTGCAGTGAGCCGAGATCATGTCACTACACTACAGTGAGACTGTATCTCACACACACACACACACAAAAGGAAAGGAAAGAAAAGATGGTAGATATTATCTTGACTATTTTGTAGATTTGGGAACTATGGTTGGCATTTCTAGTGCCCATAAACAGTTCTTTTTTTTTTCTTTTTCTTTTTTTGAGACAGGGCTTTCTCTCCTTCCCAATCTGTCACCCAGGCTGGAGTGCAGTTGCATGAACAGCAGGAAGAGGACACATATTCTGTGGATGTGGCCTGTGTGTCCAGAGTGTGTGAGCCACCAGCTCCCTGCATGGCTCTTCCTAGGCCAACCAGAGGCACAGCTTCCCCTTAGCCTCCTGATCTCACGCCCTCCAGCAACAGGAAAGCAGCCCTCAGGAGGATGAGGAACGTGGCACCGGGGCCTGGTCTCTAACTCCAGCTCCATCTTTCTCTTCCCGTGTGCCTCAGTTTCCTTTTCTGTAGAATAACAATATCAAACATCTGAGGGCAGACCAGTGCTGGGCTCAGCAGGCGACACGCCATAATAAAGGACGTGCCACATGAGGAGTGGGCAGGGGAGGTAGAGGGCTTTTGCCCGCAGGAGAAAAATCAGACGGGGGTGTGAGAGGCGACTTTAAACCTCCACGAGGCTCTGACAGGGAGGGTGGCTTAGATATCATTTTTCATCATAGCAATTATCACTAACTAGCAGAGTATTTTCTATTTGTCTAGAACATCAGCCCCATGAAGACAGGATGGGGACCTTCTCCGTCTTATTACTGGCATGCCAAAAATCGGGATATGTGTACAGTAGGTGCTCACTTAATACTTATTGAAAGTCTGAACTTGTCCTCCGTGACTTCCAAAGGATGAAAGTTCCAGGGAGGTCGCTGAATTTTCTCTGCGCCCCCAACAACTCTGTTCATCCCTCCCTTCTCTGCCCTATGTGCCCCTCCGCCTCCCGGAGTCGGCCACTTCCTCTGCTAATTGGAGTCCAAGTCAGACTTCCTGCTGCACAGGGTGGTGGTTTGGGCGAATCGCATCAAGGCTGACAGAAAGTGAGTGATTAATTAGCTGGGGAGGCTGGAGGTGGGTGGTTGCTGAGTTGAGCTGAGCAACAGATGGAAGTTATCCCCACAAAGGGAAAAGGGCCCCCACCCCACCATACACCCATCATCCAGCACCAGGAGCTGTGAGCTGTTGAGCTGTGGAAATCCTTATGTTGACCCACTGGGGGCAGGGCATGAATCGGGACTCGCTGCAATTGAAAGTTAATTTTAAGTATGATACAGAAGGGGGGCTGGCATGGGGCTGTCCTGCTTTGGCCTAGAGGTGAGCCAGGATTAGATTGATTCTACAATTGCGAAGATGAAACCCCAAAGCCAGGGTCATGTCAGGTTGCATTACTAGAAGTCTATCCCCCAACACAAGGGAAGCGAAAGTCTACCATGGACCAGACTAATGAAGTCCTCACTTTGCTCCCCTCCAGTGGACTGGAGACCTGGTCCTGAGCCCAAGACCCTTCAGCTGAGCTGCAGGGACTCAGTGTGCCGGAGCTGAGAAGCTGCAGAGTCCAGTAGACCTGGGGCTTGGATCCTGCCTCCATCCTTCACAGCTGTGTGACACTGGGTGCGTCACATCACCTCCCTGAGCTTTCTTTTTTTTTCTTTCTTTCTTTCTTTTTCTTTTACTTTTGTGATGGAGTCTAGCCCTGTCGCCCAGGCTAGAGTGCAGTGGCACGATCTTGGCTCACGGCATGAGCTTTCACTTTCTACATGTGTAAAAAATGTGGCCAATAACACTTTCTGGAGTTGTTGCAAAGATTAAATGAGGTAATATAGATAAAGAGTCCAGCACAGTGCCTGGAACATGTCAGGGCTCCACAAATATGAGTTTCGTCTCCTAACCTCCTCCCCTCCATGGCAGTCCTACTCCCCACCCACAGACTGCCTGCACCCCTCCTGGTTGACTGAGGCTGTGTCTGCCTCGCCCACCTGACTGCAGGGCGTGCCTGCAGGGTCCAGGAGGACCCAGGCTGCTGGAGTCTGAATCCTGTCTCCACCTTAGATCGGATGTGTGACCCTGGTCAAGTAACTTTACCTCTCTGTGCCTCAGCTTCCTTGTTGTAAAGTGAGGACAACAACAGTACCTACTACACAGGACCGTGCCCCGCTCCCCTGCGGTTAGAGAATTTGTTGTTGTTGTTTTGAGATGGGGTTTCACGCTTGTTGCCCAGGCTGGAGTGCAATGGCACAATCTCGGCTCACCACAACCTCTGCCTCCCGGGTTCAAGTGAGCCTCCTGCCTCAGCTTCCCGAGTTGCTGGGATTACAGGCACGCGCCACCATGCCCGGCTAATTTTGTATTTTTAGTAGAGATGGGGTTTCTCCATTTTGGTCAGGCTGATCTCGAACTCCCAGCCTCAGGTCATCCGCCCACCTCAGCCTCCCAAAGTGCTGGGATTATGGAGAATGTATTTTAAAATCATGAAATAGTTCCTAAATACAGAAAAGAATCCAGGTTTCACATTTTCACATTTGCCATTTGCTTCAGACCTTCTTTGTTTACGAAGAAATAAACTGTGGGTGATTTGACTCCATCCTGCCCCCTGGCATCCTGGTTCCTTGCACAAAGCCAGAGCCTGCAGCCTAAGGCAGGATGGAGTTCAGGGTCGGAGTGTGCAGCATGAAGGAGCTGCTGGCATCTTGGGAGCTCAGGGTGGCTGCGGGATTAGTATCCCAGAGACGTGTTTTAGGCAGATGACTTGCGCAAATGTTGCAGGTGTGGATAGAAAAGGGGAAGGTAAAACAGGCAGCAGGGAGACCAGTTGAGGGTGGTTTCTGTCATCCAGGGAAGAGGGGTTACAGCTGGGAGCAGGGTGGAGGTTGTGGGAATGCAGATTTGAGGGTTTGTTAGGAGGCGGCTTGGCGAGGGGGGAAGAGGTGAAGATTGGATTCAGGCTCAGGTGGTAAAGTGGATGGCGCTGCCTGTGGCTGCAGTCCTGAAGGGCAGCGCCTGACCTGGAGCAGATGGAAGCAGTATTGGTTGTGGTGAGGGTCAGGGCCTGAGACCAGGGCCAGAGGCACTGATGTGAAATGGGGAGGATGGGCTGGGGAGAGTGGAGGGGACAGAACAGAAGCTCGAAGGCACTGGGATTTAAGGGACCCACGGAGGACCAGCCTGCAAGTATGTTGGCACCTTCTGCCTCCTGGCCCCAAGGTGTGTTTCTGACACCCACATTCCTATTCCCAGTTCTGAGTCTATTGGAGGCTTGAGCCCTGCTGATTCAGCCCCTTTCCCAGGTCCATGCCCCTCGCTCATGCCCTTGTACTCCAGGGAGCCTGAAATTGGGCAAACCCAAAACCCACCTTGCCTAATGGCAGCTCCACCCCTCCTTCCAAGTCACATCATCTACTTATAGGATAAGACCTCCCTTACATTTAAAAAAATGTGTTTAAGCTTGTTTAAGTTTCCATCCTTTATAAATGAAAGGACTCTCACTAATGCATGTCCCAAGGCTAATGTCTCCTGGATGTCACTCTTGAGACCTAATGTGAAAACTTTGTTTTAGAGATTTTTCCAGCCAGCCATGGTGGTTCTTGCCTGTATTCCCAGTACTTTGGAAGGCCTAGGTGGTGTTATTGCTTGAGCTCAGGAGTTCAAGACCAGCCTGGACAACACAGCAAGACCCCATCTCTTCAAAATAAAAAAATTAGTGGGGCGTAATGGTGCATACCCAGCTACTCAGAACACTGAGGTGGGAAGATCACTTGAGCCCAGGAGTTCAAGGCTACAGTGAGCTATGATTGCACCACTGCACTTCAGCCTGAATGACAGAAAGAGACTATCTATCTATCTATCTATCTATCTATCTATCATCTATCATCTATCTATCATCTATCTATCTATGTATCTATTCTATTTCCAGAATCACCCACACCCTTATAGTGCTCAAGCTATGCCAGTTTCTCTAGGTATATCCTGTTAGTATTAGTCATCTATTATTGTGTAACTAATTACAGCAGTGCCCCCTTATCCATGAGGGATATATGCCAAGACCCTCCCCTGCCCTGTGAATGCCTAAAACTGCAGATAGTACCAAACCCTATATATACTATGTTTTTCAACCTGATAACTAAGATGACTGTTAAGTGACAGAGAGGTGGATATGCTGGACAAAAGGATGATTCACACCCCGGGTAGGATGGAATGGCAAGGTTTTATCATGCTACTCAGAATGGCAAATAATTTAAAACACATATTAATGTATAACACTTTCCATATAATATTTTTGGACTGCAATTGACCAAAAGTAACTATAATCACAGTAAGTGAAACCTCTGATAATGGGGGACAACTGTTCCTCAAAACATAGTGGCTTAAAACAACTCTCAATGTTTATTATCACACAGTTTCTGAGGGTTAGGAGTCCAGAAGTGGCTTTGCTGGGTGGTTCTGGCTCTGAATCATGAGGTTGTGGTCAAGTGGTTGTAGTTGTGAAAGTGTGAGAATCAAACTGGAGTCACTAATGCTAAGAAAACCCTGACAAATAGAGCCAGGAAAAGGCCATGAATAGAGGCTTCTCGCGCTTGTATGCCTGATAATAAAAAAGACTACAAAAACCACAACCTTACACAGAGGCCATTACAACCTTACACAAAAAATACATCTGCAAGGACACCTACCCAGCAAGTGCATGTCCAACTTTCATCTGGTATCACCCTTGTTACTGATTTTTGTAGCCAAGGATAATTATTTCAAGACAGTTATCTAATTCTCCTCATTTTTCCTTTAAAAACCTTTGTCTTCCTTTATCTCCCTGAATATGCACATAATTTACTACGGCACACAGATTCCCATTGCAATGCTCTAGTCCCAAATAAACATCTTTTATTTTAGAGAGCCTCTCTATATTTGTTATTTAGGTTAACACAGTCAAGGTGTGGGCCAGGGTTGCAGTCATCTGAAGGTTCAAATGGGGCTGGAGGACCCACTTGCAAGGTGGCTCAAGCACACAAATGAAAAATTGGTGCTCCAGCCTGGGCAACATAGGGAGACCTTGTCTCTACAAATAAAAAATTAAAAAAAAAATCATCTGGGCATGGTGGCACATGCCTGTGGTCCCAGCTACTTAGGAGGCAGAAGAGGGAGGATCTCTTGAGCCTGGGATGTTGAGGATACAGTGAACCATGACTGCACCACTGCACTCTGGGAGACAAAGTGAGATCCTGTTTCCAAAAAATAATTTGTGCTGGCTGTTGGTCGGAGGCTTCAGTCCCCTACTTTATGGGTGTCTCCATGGGCTGCTTGAGCATCCTCCTGACATGGCAGTTGGCTTCCCCCAGAGAGAATAATCCAAAAGAGTGCCAGCTGGAAACTGTAATGTCTTTTACGACCTGGCCTCAGAAGTCATTTACCATCATTTCCATAATATCCTACTGGTCACACCAGTCAGCTCTATGCAGTGTGGGTGAGGACTGAACCATGGTGTGAATACCAGGAGGTGAGGATGACTGGGGACATCTTGGGGGATGCAGACTCTAGGCTACCTCATGGTAATGACTTGGGCACATTCCTAATACCCCTGACATCCTGGAGAGAAAGGCTCACCCACCACCCCTGCCTGCATGAGCCAGCCCTATCTGGCTGTCTCTCCCACTCCTGTGGGCAGCTGCCCCAACTCTTCCTCCAGAGCTGTGGGGCTGGTAGGACCCTGAGAACAGCCTCCAGCCCACCAGTCTAAGCTGGACACTTTGGTGAATCCTTTGATTTCCTTCTCTGACGGGGTGACAGGCTGTGGGCCAGAGAGGCAGGGCTGAAGCCATATGTGGCAGGACATGGTCCAAAGCTCCTCTTTCTAACACAGCTACTCCCGATAGCAAGTATACAGGAACTAGGGCCATTTTTAAAAATCTCATCTTTAAAAAGTGGTGTAGGAAAGAGCACAGACACTGGAACAGGTGGCCTCAAATCTCCACCCCAATGCTTGCTATTTTTGCTTGGCTAAGACAACAAAATATCCTGATTCTCAGTTTCCACATCTGTAGAATAGGGGCAATAATAGTTGTTTTAGTACATTTTGTGTTGCTGTAAAGGAATGTCTGAGGCTGGTAATTTCTAAAGAAAAGAGATTTATTTGGCTCATGATTCTGCAGACTGTATGAGCATGGCACCAGAAGCATCTGCCTCTGGTGAGGGCTTCAGGAAGTACCTAATCATGGCAGAAGAGGAGGGGAGCCAGCGTGTCACATAGTGAGAGAGCAAGAGAGATGCCGGGCCTCTTCTAAACAACCAGCTCTTACGTGAATAATGGAGTGACAACTACTCATTCCTGTGGGGGAGGGCATCAAGCCATTCATGAGGGATCTGCTCCTATGACCCATACCACTCCTACTTGGCCCCCACTTCAACACTGGGGGATTACATTTCAATATGAGATTTGGAAGGGACAAACATCCAAACCTTATCAATAGTGCTGTCAAAAGATAAAATTACAGCAAACTTAGTTATAGATCTAATTGTCTTTTATTCATAATTCATGAATAAAGGCTGCCTCTACTCTACAAAATAGAATGAGTGCTCTCACTAGGCAAAGCAGAGCAGTGAGCTTTGTAAGGTGAGAATAAGGAAACAGAATAGTAGAAGAGAAACTGATTCATTAATGTCAGGTTACTTCAGGTTACTTTCTCATAAAAGTCAAAGAAGAGGGAATTTTCTTATGAGGTTGACTCTGAAATTTACTGTTTTCAGGAGAAAAAAAAGGTCTGTTTTAGGATTTATCTGCTTCCTTAGAGTTTCAGTTCGATTCTGTGGCATTTAGAATGAGTGACTCCATTTTGATTTTGTCTATTCTGTTGGGGTCTAGTGCAGGGACTCAGTCCATTGTTTTGTTTAACAATGCCTATCTCTGGCCGGGCGCGGTGGCTCATGTCTGTAATTCCAGCACTTTGGGAAGCTGAGGCGGGCAGATCACGAGGTCAGGAGATCAAGACCATCCTGGCTAACACGATGAAACCCCATCTCTACGAAAAATACAAAACATGAGCTGGGCATGGTGGTGGGCACCTGTAGTCCCAGCTACTTGGGAGGCTGAGGCAGGAGGCATGAACCTGGGAGGCGGAGCTTGGAGTGAGTGGAGATCATGCCACTGCACTCCAGTCTGGGCGACTGAGCGAGACTCCATCTCAAAAACAAAAACAAAAACAAAAACAAAAAACAATGCCTATTTCTAGTGTTTTAACCACCCAACTGGTTCTTCTTGCCCACTGCATAGATAGAGCTAATTTACTGAGACAGTGGTATGGCAGTAGAGAAAGAGTTTAATACATACAGAACCAGCTAAGTGGAAGACAGGAGTGTATTACTTAAATAAATCTCCCTAAAAGCTCAGAGGCTAAGGTTTTTAAGAATAAAAACCGGCCGGGTGCGGTGGCTCAAGCCTGTAATCCTAGCACTTTGGGAGGCCGAGACGGGCGGATCACGAGGTCAGGAGATCGAGACCATCCTGACTAACACGGTGAAACCCCGTCTCTACTAAAAACTACAAAAAACTAGCCGGGCGAGGTGGCGGCGCCTGTAGTCCCAGCTACTCGGGAGGCTGAGGCAGGAGAATGGCGTGAACCCGGGAGGCGGAGCTTGCAGTGAGCTGAGATCCGGCCACAGCACTCCAGCCTGGTGACAGCGCGAGACTCCGTCTCAAAAAAAAAAAAAAAAAAAAAAAAAGAATAAAAACCTAGGGAATGGGGAATGCTGACTGGTTGGAGATGAAATCCTAGGGGTGTGGAAAATGATCCTTCTGCTCTGAGTCAGCTTCTGGGTGTACCAGTTGAGTCATGAATCACCGGTCCAGGTGGAGTCTGTAGGTTGCCACAATGCAAAAGTCTGAAAAGCATCTCAAAACACCAATCTTAGGTTCTACAATAGTGATGTGGAGCAATGACTGGTTATCATTTAACTATGCCTGTATTTTAGCAGAATTCAGACCCTTCCCACATTTGTAATCTAGTAAGCTTTTGTTAGTTTTATAAAGGTGGTTTCAGGGGTTACTTTCAGGGAAGGACTATTATCATCCTTGCTTCAAAGTTAAACTATAACCTAAGTTCCTCCCCAGGTTTGCTTGGCCTACGTTCAGCAAAGAGTGAGGACAGCCAGCCTGTGGGGCTGGAAGCAAGAAGGAGTCAGCCATGCTGGACTCTTTCACTATCATCATCTTTGCAAAGGTGGTTTCACTGTTGAATGAGAAAACGTGTAGTCCCAGCCCACACCTAAGACTGAGGATGACTTTTGTGTGATTACGATTGTTAAGCTTTATGTTCGTGAGAGGAAGGGCAGGGAGGGATGTAGTAGCTGAGGCAGGATTGGAACCTGGCTCTGGTAACTGGCTTCCTTCCCCTAGGGCTGCAGGAGCGTCCTTGTCCCCTCCCTCCATGTCTCCCCTTTCACTGGATGCCATCCACTCCCCCTGGGAGCCTCTTGGCTCTCTCTGCTCTTTCCCACACAACGCCTAGAGCTCACACAGGCTGTAGGGTTTCTTTTCCTGACGGAAACTAGAGCACCACCCTTGCCAATCAATCTGTCCACTGTGTGGAGGGAGAGGTGCTGAATTGTAGATTTACCTCCACTCCTCCTCTCCAGAAAAATCCTTCCATGGCTCCTCCTGGTCTAAGGCGAGTCCTGAAGGCACAGCCCTCCCCAGGGTGCCAGGAGTCCCAGGCTGTGGGGACAGGGAAGGGACTTTTATCAAACACCTGCCCTTTCAGAGATCCTGATCTTCCTGTCCACCCCCCACATCTGCCCTTTTGATGTTCTCTTACTGATGGGAGTGTGTCCTGCCCATCAGGGTAACCTGAGGCAGAAAGAGAAACAGTGAATACATTGAAAACTGCTGATTTACGCTACAGATGCTACAGGATATCATCCCCAGATTCCTAACCCTGAGTTTCCAGTGCCTGAGATTCAGGGCTGACCTGGATGCGGACTGTGATGTGCAGCTCTGCAGCCACACCCTGATCCAGCCAGGCACATAGGAGGTTCTCAACAAACATTTGCTGAGCCACTGAAGTTGCTTCAGAAGGGCTGCCTTGGACTGCTGAGTCCTTGACTTCCATTTCTCTGGGTGGTGGGTGCAGGAGTTTGAGTGGAGGAAGCTGGGGCAGTTCTCTCCAGTGGAGCTGTGGTGGGAGGGTCATTACCTAGAAGCACAAGGCCTGAGAGGCTCTGGGTTCCTGGGGTGGCGGGTGGAGGCTGCTGTTTGCTTTAGTCTCTACTCAATCCCTGCTCACAGGTTGCCTGGCAACCATTGTTCATTTACTCACCATTGACTTTGAAAATAAAAATCAATTTCCTTTATGACGTGAGCCAGAGGGCTACATTAACCCCCAAGTTTAAGCAGTCCAATTTTATTGCTCAAAGATTTATGAGCAAGGATGTACACAGAGCACTATTTATAATAAGAAGGTTTTTGAACCACAGTATCTATCAGAGAGGTGTGATTAAAGGAAGGCCCTTTCTTACAACAGAATATTCTGCAGCTGATAAAATAATGATAGAGATCTGAGTGTACTGATAGGGGAACATTCTCATAATGTAAGTGAAAGACACAAGCGGGTTATGGAACAGTGTGCAGAGTGTGTTGCTGTTTTCATTTAACAAGATGTGCATCTGCGTGCATGTGCCTGTTACTTAAAAACATTCTGCAAGGGTACACATGGCAAACAGAAACAGTGATTTTCACTCTGGAAGGGAATTGCAAATTTCAATTATCTGTCTATCTTTCTCTACTATTTAATTTTTAAAATAAAGCAAGCCCGTGTTACTTTTTCAATCTGCAAAAACAATAATGTCATTTCTTTTTCAAATGGAGAATTCCAACTCTGAGGGCCAGAGGAACTGCCTCTCCAGGGCCCACTGGGGGTTGAGACTGCATGGATCGTGCTGTTGTCCATTTGGGCTGATATAACAGAATGCCTTAGACTGGGTGGCATAAACAACTCACATTTATTTCTCATAGTTCTAGAGGCTGGGAAGTCCAAGATCAAGGTGCCAGTAGATCCTCATTGTCTGGTGAGGGCCTGCTTTTGGTTTATAGATGGCTATATTCTCACAGTGTCTTCACATGGTGGAAGGGGCAAGGCAGCTCTCTGGGGCCTCTCTTATAAGGGCACTAATCCCCTGCCCCATGACCTAATTACCCCCCAAAGGGCCTACCTCCTAATACCATCGCACCAATGATTAGGTTTCAACATATGACTTTTCGGGTCATATGTTGAAACCATCACAGGCAGCCAGGGCCAGGCTGGGGTTGAGCAGAGGAGTAGTAGGAGGAAGGGAGGCCAAGACTTCCCCTGAAGGGCAACCAGAACGCTTCCAACTAGGGAGTTCTTCTCTCCAGTCCCTGGGAGTGTCCAGGCTGAAGCTGGGTGCTGAGGAGGGATGTCCTGCAGTAGTGGAGGCTGAGCCAGATGCCTCCTAGAACCCCAGAAGTGGGAAGGTTGAGCCAGTTCACTGAGAGGGAGGGAGGACAGGGCATGGACCAGAGTTGGAGGCAGTGGAGGGGCCCAGCTCTTTTGACTGATCCTCTCTTTACTCTCTCTTTCCAGGCTGGTGTTCCCTCAGGCTCCCTCTTGGCCTCACATTCTATACCTTACTTCTGGGTGTTTTCATTCATCCTTCTGGATGATCTCATTCATGCTCATGACTTCAGCTACCATCTAGAGCCTGACCATGCCCTCCTCTCCACACTTGAGATCATCCTCCAGGATGGCCCCTGTTCCTAAAAGTCATGCTTGGTTATATCACTCTCTTGCCTGAGATCTTCCATGGGCTTCCTTATGTCTGCAGAAAGGAATAGAAGGCCTTCTGAACCTGGCTCCAAGCTAAGCCCCCCCAGTTCCATGCATCTTTTCTTTTGCATAAGCATTTATCTCTCCATAATGCCACTCCTCTTGTCTACAAAACAAACTCTTCTTTTTTTAAGACCCAAAGATCAACCTCCATGGTGAAGCCTTCTTAGTTTCTCCAGGCACCCTATACTCTGTGCTCCCATAATCCTTTGCACACCCCTTGACCACAGCACTCATCACACTTTGCCATTAATAGTATTGATTTGTCTTTGTCTCACTCTCAGCTTGTGAGTTCTGTGAGGCAGATGGCTTTTTCACCCCAGCTCCAAGCTCAGGGCCTGCACATAGAGGTGTCCAGAAAGTGCTGGTAGGATGGATAGACAAATGGTTGAATGAATGGATGGATGGATGGATAGATGGATGGATGGATGAATGGATGGATGGATGCTTGGGTGGATGGATGGATTGGTGGATGAATGAATGGATGGATGGATGCTTGGGGGATGGATGGATTGGTGGATGAATGAATGGATGGTGGATGGATGGATGGATGAATGGATAGATGGATGCTTGGGTGGATGGATGGATTGGTGGATGAATGAATGGATGGATGGATGGATGGATGGATAGATGGATGGATGGATGGATGGATGGATGGATGGATGCTTGGGTGGATGGATGGATTGGTGGATGAATGAATGAATGGATGGATTCCGTTGTTCCCCTCAATATATGAACATGTAATTTCTCCCATCTAAAAAACAAAAACAAAAAAAAAACAAAGCAAGAAACTCCCTTGATTCTACTTCACCTCCCTTTCTTTATAACAAAGACTCCCACAAGAGTGATCCACTATACCAGTCTGTTTCCTCTTCTCCCATGCTCTCTAGCACCCCCTCCAATCAGGCTTTCACTACTCCACCAAAACTGTGCTGAAGGAAATTGCCAGTGACCTCTACATTGCTAAATCTAGTGGCCAGTCTCAGTCATCAGCTTATTTGACCTTGGCAACATTGGACACATGTACATTTTTGGAAACACATTCTTCTCCTGGCTTCCAGGAACCTTGCTCTCTTGGCTTTCTTTCTACCCCAATGATGGCTCCTTCTCACTCTCCATAGCTGGCTCCTCCATATCTCCCCAACCTCAGACATAGGACTCCTCCTCTATTATAACTCCCTTAATGATCCCATTCATTTCATGGCAAATGCCTTACCTTCCCCTCAAAATGTGATCCTTGCAACCTCTCCCCATCTGAAGAATCAGCAACTCCATCCTTCCAGGTACTCAAGCCAAAGATCATAGAGCCGTCCTTGACTTCTTTCTCTCTCTCACCCGCATCCAACTCCTCAGTATCCCCATGGCTCTACCTTCAAAACATATTCAGAATCCACCCACTTCTCTCCACCTCCATGGCTACCACTCTGATTCAAGCCATCTGGCTTTTACCTGCTAACAGTTCACTCCGCTGTTGTCCTCCACCCCTACTGTCTCTTCTTAACCCAACTGCCAGAGTGGTCCTTTTAAAACTTAATTCAGATTGTGTCACTTCCCTGTGCCAAACCTTCCTATGGCTTCTTATCTCACTCACGGTGGAATCTGAGGGCCTCATAGTGGCCCTGAAGGCCATACATGATCTGCACCCCCTGCTGCTGTTACATCTCTGACGTCATCTCCAATCTTCTTCCCCTACTGCATCCATACCACTCCTCAAATATGCCAGCTCTGCTTCTGTACCACAGAATTCACATTTATCATGCCTTCTGCCTGGAATGCAATGTCCCAGATACATACCTGGCTCATTCCTTCACCTCCTTCAGGTATGGACTCGAATGTAACCTTCCAGGTAAGGCCCTCTCTGCCTCATCGTTCTCTAGAACACATCACCAGCTGTCACTCTTTAGAGCTTCCCACCTATTTATACATCATTGTCTTCCTCCATTAGACTATTAGCTCCATGAGGGTAGGGGTTATGAGTTTTTCTTCCTGCTGCACCTCTGGTGCCTAGAACAGTGCACAGCATGTGGTAGGCTCCTATGTGGATGAGTGAATGAATGATCTGATGAATCCTCACATAGCCCTCATGCAAGTATTGCTCTACCCATGTTTTGGATGAGGAAGCAGAAGCACAGAGAGGTTTGGGGAGCTCATCCATGGCACTTGGCTCTAGCGTACATGTTCTAAATACCATGCAATACTATCTGTGGAATGGGGATGATAATAATATCACTGCCTTGCAATTCTCACGAGGTTGTTTGGGGCTCACATGAAATGATGCTCGTGTATAGTCTTTCAAACTATAAAACTGGATACAATGATAACTGTTATCATTCTCCCTCCAGTGAGAATTAATGTCTCACTGGGGAGGAACTGATATGAAGACCTTAGAGATCACCTAGTCTAACCCATGATTGTAAGATGGGCATGAAAGACTTAAGTTCAGGACAACTGGATCACTTCTAGGCAGGTGCTGGATGGCTTTAGACAAAAAAAGCTGGGCTGACCTCTCATACCACTACCTCTGTGTGAGGAGCAGAATCTCTAGGTATCCATCTTTCCACCCATCCATCCATCCTTTCATCCTTTCTTCCATCCATCCATCCAAACATCATTCATCCTTCTGTGCATCTATCTACCCTTCCTTCCATCCATCTACTTATCCATTCATCCATCCTTTTATTCTTCCTGCCCTCCATTTTTCCATCATGCATCCTTCTGTCCATGAGACATTCATCCTTTCTTCTGTCAGTTCATCTATGCGTCCATCACTTCCCCTATCCTTCCACTCATCTATTAACCCTCCATTTCTTAATTTATCCATTTTTTCCACCTAATCATTTTCCCAACTATTCATTTTCCCATGTACCCATCATTTTGCACAACTCATTTCCTGAGAGCCTGCTGTTTGCCAGACCCTAAAGTCAGAGCCAGTGACACAGAGGTCAATAAGACATCCGCTCTCCCAGAGCTGAGGGGAGCTTGAACAAGTGCAAAGAGATAATGTGGGAAAGTACCCAGTGAGGCTCTTGGGGTGCACAAGTGCTTTAGGTCCTGGAGCTCTGTTTGCGACTAAGTTGCTTGCCTGAGGCCCCATGCTGGTAAAGACTAGGACTAACTGGAGTGGGAGCTGGCCCCAGAGCCCAAGCTTTGAGTGATAATTCTTCTTGCTCCACCATGCTGTCTCTTTTCCTGAGAGAATCACCTGACCACTGTCAGCTGTGGGGAGAAAATGCTAAGGAGGGGGAAATGCCAGGGCTGCATGCACCGAGGGACCCCATGCTGGCCATCCTCCTGGTGCCATGATCTCCATGACATGAGTGCTCTCAGTCCAGGGAATAGGCAGGCAGGAGAGGGGACTGGTGAGCCAGCTGGGTGCCAGCAGGCAGGAGGCCGTGTGGGGGAGGGAACAGTTAATTCATTAGTCCTGCAGGCCAACCATGCTTTTCACATTAAGCCCCTTTATCTCCTTGCAATTGCATCTGATCAAGGCAATAGAAAGCAATTTGGTTAAGTGGTTAATTTAATCATGCTGCAACCGTTCAGAAACCACTTAACGCCTCTGACTGCGATCAGCTCTGCCGTTCTCTGCTTACCTGGCAAGCACGCTTCTTCTAAACACAAGGCTTTTGGGCCCCCAGCAACTCGGTTTGCAGAACGATAAAAATGACAGCACGCCTTCCTGGCTCAGCCCTTTCAGCTTGAAAACCTGAGAGAGAGAGGGAACATGATGGATTCTGTTCCCCATTTTTTTCTTCCCAACAATCGTATGGGTGTAGGCACACCTTCAGCTCACAGGTGCTGGAACTGCCTCTCAGAGAGATGGACTTCCTTGCCATTCCAAGAACATCTTATTCCTAAGCCTTCACCTTCGAGCCAATTGTATCATTTTTTAATTACTTCATTCTCCCATATTACTTTTGTAATTAAAATTCTTTCCATTATACTCCCCAGCCCCCTGAGTTTTCCATTTTATCTCCTAATTACTCAGCAATTTGCTACCCTCTCCACCCACGACCACCAAGGTCAGGCCCATATGACTTTGTGCCAGAACGACTGCCACCCCTATCCTGCCCCTACCTCGTTGTCCCTATCTTGATGTCCTCTACCTGTCCGCTGCGTTACTGCCTGCAGGCCTTTCTAAAGATCTGATCTAGCCAAGCCTCTCCCCTGCTGAAAACCCCAGTGGCTCCCATCACCCACCGGGGCACCAGAGCCCTTCCCAGAGCCCCCAAGTGATGGTGAAGTGACCAGGGAGGCTCCAGGGCTGCCTTTCTGTGAGATTTACTCTAGAACTCAGCTCCCTGGGTGCATGGTACAGGACACCATCATTGCCACTGCTGTGTTCTGTTTCTCCTTGGCTCAGAATCTGCCCACAGCTTCCCACTACCTGCAGGATAAAATCTAAGCACGTTAGGGTTGCATTCAAAGCCCTTCACACTTCAACCCTCACCTGCCTTTCCTCCCACTTGAAAGGCCCTCACCATTTCCAGAACAAAACGTGCACTTTCAGCCTCAAATTTAGTGAGCTCTTTCCTACCACAGGGCCTTTGCACGTGCCCTTTCCTCTGTCCAGATCCCCATTCCTCACACTCTTCCCTGAAATCCAGCTCCTCAGTCTGCCCCTCAGTGGCTCTCCCCATGACTGACCACTTCTCACAGTTTAGGTCTCAGTTTGAGACTCATCTCACTTACACCAAACCCTGACCCAGTGATTCCCAGGTGATTGATTTATTAAGAAGTGCTGTGCGGGTAGAGATGTCGGGAAGGGGTTGGGGAAAACAGGACAGGCAAAGGGGAGAAGCCGAGCAAGCGTGGGATCTCAGCCCAAGTCCCAGACTCAGCCTGACCCCATGGAGAGCTGTGGGGAGGAAATTAGATCTCAGGTTTGGTTTTGTTTTCCTGGAGACAGAGTCTCACTCTGTCACGGGCTGGAGGGCAGTGGTGTGATCACAGCTCACTGCAGCCTCCACCTCTGGGCCCATACTATCCTCCCACCTCAGCCTTCTGAGTGGCTGGGACTACAGGCACGTGCCACTACACTCAGATAGCTTTTGTGTTTTTTGTAGTGATGGATTTTGATCATGTTGCCCAGGCTGGTCTCAAACTCCTGGGCTTAAGCAATCTGCCTGCCTCGGCCTCCCAAAGTGCTGGGATTATAGGTGTGAGTCACTGCACCTGGTTCGTATTTTTTCTGGACTCCAGGCAAGGGACCTACTGGGCATTCATATTCCTGCAGCAGTCAGTCAGCGGCTACCAGCCTCCCTGGAGAAGACCTGCAAAGACTGCTGAGTTGCAGTGTACTCAGCTGAAAACTGGGGCTCTGGAATTAAATAAGAAAGGGAGATGGAGGTTAGGTTAGGCGGTTCACAGGGTCTGCCACAGTCACCATCATTAGATGGTGTTTTGGAGATTCTGGTCACTAAACAAGACATAAAACAATCATAAAAGTTACAGCTCTCGGCCAGGCGCGGTGGCTCAAGCTTGTAATCCCAGCACTTTGGGAGGCCGAGACGGGCGGATCACGAGGTCAGGGGATCAAGACCATCCTGGCTAACACGGTGAAACCCCATCTCTACTAAAAAAATACAAAAAATTAGCCGGGCGTGGTGGCGGGCGCCTGTAGTCCCAGCTACTCGGGAAGCTGAGGCAGGAGAATGGCGTGAACCCGGGAGGCAGAGCTTGCAGTGAGCTGAGATCCGGCCACTGAACTCCAGCCTGGGCGACAGAGCAAGACTCCGTCTCAAAAAAAAAAAAAAAAAAAGTTACAGCTCTCACAAAGGAATAGACACAGTAACCTTATCTGAAGATAGTGTAACTTACAAGTCCAGTGAATCTCTGAGGGGAGGGACCTCTTTAGAAAGATACTGCAGAATCTCTGGGGAACAGATGATTGGAAAATGTTGACTGAAGGAGATAAGAGAAAGTGGGAATACTGAGCAAATGAAATGAGATAACAATAAAGTTCTGTGTTTTTAAATTTAAAATGTTTACCTTTATTTAAATTTTATCTTTTAAATAAAGATAAAAATACAGTTTTTAAACGCTGGAAAAACCGGTCGTGGTGGCGCATTCCTGTAGTTCCAGCTACTCAGGAGGCTGATGCAGGATCGTTTCAGCTCAGGAATTTGGGGCTGTAGTGAGCCGTGATTGCCCCACTGCACTCCTGCCTGGGTGACAGAGTGAGACCCTGTCTCTTAAAACAATGTTGAAAAAAAGAAATGAGCATAACCTAATATGAAAATATAAAAAGACAATAATTAAGGTGATGTAGTAGTGGTGTGTGGGATTAAACAGATAAACGGCCATGGTGGCATCACTGAGGCAGACTCTAATGGATGGTTTGCAGCTGTAAGGGATCCTATGGAGACACCTGAAGAGAGGCAAAGCAAAAAAAAAAAAAAAAGAAGAGGCACAGATGTAGAACTTTCAAGAACACTACACTTGGAGTCAGGAGACCTGGGCTGAAATCCTGGGGACCAGCTGGGGACCCTGAGATGTCAGGTACATGACATGTACATTACATCATGTACGTGTACATTACATGGCATGACATGATGTAATGTATCTGAGCCTTGATTTTCCCTCCGTATAATAGAGACACTCACATCTGACTGTTGGAAGATGATCAAAGAACTTTTAATGGTAAAAAAGAAAAAATAATACTCATGACAAATGACAAGTATTTTGGAGTAAGGTTCTGAATTTGCGAGGTTAAGAAAAGCCAAACTTCTTATTACCAGCAGATAGTAAATGGACTTTTCTTTTCATTCATTCATTCTTTGTTTTTGGTGGGGCACAGGGTCTTGCTCTGTCACCCAGACTGGAGTGCTGTATACAACCATGGCTCACTGCAGCCTTGACCTCCTGAGCTGAAGCAATCCTCCCCGCTCAGCATCCCGAGTAGCTGGGACCACAGGTGGGAACCACCATGCTAGGCTAATTTTTAAATTTTTTGTTTAGACAAGGTCTTGCTATGCTGCCCAGGCTGGTCTTGAATTCCTGGCCTCAAGCAGTCCTCCAGCCTCAGCCTCCCAAAGTGCTGGGATTACATATGTGAGCTACCATGCCTGGCCAACAGTAGACTTTACTGAAACCCCATCTGAAAATCCATATCTTTTAAATTTTGTATATAGTTCATTTACCTTTATTGTGATTAGTCATAGTTTGGATTTGTATCTAACTCCTTATTTCAGGTTTTCCATTTATCTGGCTATTTCATCTTTTTCCTTCTTTAATGTTGTATATTGGATTGATCAGGTTTTCTTAATTCCTCTTTGTTCCACTACCAGTATAAAGTCATGCATTCTAATTTTCTTCATTAGTGGTTACTCTTAAAATTTTACATGTTATTGTTAACCAGAGTTTTTATGCTTAAACGTCTCCAAATTAATCATAGTTATTATTGTGGTTCCCCATAGTGAATATTTATTTAAATTTATCCATGTTGACCAATTTATTTGATCAAGATTTCTTTGAATAACTAATTCCTTCCTTGAGATCAGGTTTTTTTCTCTAGCACGTTCTTTAGTAGTGCTTAACATGGATTAGTGATGGTGACTCTCTCAGTCTTTATATCACCCTCTTTTTTTTTTTTTTTTTTTTCTGTTTTGAGATGGAGTCTTGCTCTGTTGCCCAACCTGGAATACAGTGATATGATCTCGGCTCAGTGCAACCTCCATCTTCCAGGCTCAAGAGATTCTCCTGCCTCAGCCTCCCGAGTAGCTAGCATTACAGGTGCCCACCACCATGCCTGGCTAATTTTTGTATTTTTAGTGGAGATGGGGTTTCACCATGTTGGCCAGGTTGGTCTCGAACTCCTGACCTCAGGGGATTCACGCACCTCGGCCTCCCAAAGTCACCCTCATTTTTGAATTGATGCATATGCTGGCTGGTAGTTATGTCCTCCAGCACTTCAAAATCTGATTAAAATATTACTCCATTATCCTCTGGATTCCATTGCTATGACTGAGAGTTTGTTGTTCCTTTGTAGACAATTTGTCTTTTCTGAGTCTTTAAGATCTCTTCTACTTTAGGGATGTAAAGTTTCTCTAAACTATATCTAATTGTGGAATCATTTATTTTTATCCTGTTCAAGACTCATTGTGCTTCTTCAACTCCAGGTTTTATATCCTTCCTCTATAAATAATGGCTGGGAATTTTCCCCAGTACAAGGAAAATTCCCAGCCAGAACTTCTTCCAATATTACCTTATTCCTGTTTCTGTATTTTAGTCTTCTCATTTTATCCCCCAGGCCTCTGAATTTTTCCTTCATATTCTCTATCTCTTTAACTTGTTCATGTTTTAGCTTCTCTTTATGTCAAGTTTCTATTCCTCTTGTACAGAGATGAGCACCCTCCCTGCCCACCAACTGCTTTTCTGAGTCACCCTTGACTCAGGGCGAGGATCTCCCAAGCCCAGCCCCAGAAAGGACCAGTGGCTCCCAAGGCCCCAGATGCTGGTGTTGAGCTGCTCGGGGTGGTGGGAAGACTCAGAAGCAGGAGATGAGTGCTCCTTTTTCCAGGCTGCGTCAACCCTGGGCCTACAGGCGTGAGCAGAGGGCTCAGAGGTCCCAGCCACATCGGAGACCTGAAGGGAGGAGATGCTCCCCTGGAGCCTTGACAGAGGCCACCTGGGTCCCCTTCCTCCTACACCAGGGAAAGCTCCAGAGCCCCTTTGCCATGGCCCAGAGTGAAGCACAGACTATGACCACACATCCTGGTTCCCCTTCACTGGCTCCAAAATCAGGGCCAGGCTCCAGGCGTGTTTGCCTCTCCACTGTTCTTCTCCACCTCCCTGCGCCTACCTCACCCTTCATCTTAAAATAAGGCTGACCTTATCTCAGCCATCATGGTATGATGGAGTGTTTTACTGTGCTCTGGGCTCTGTGCAAAGAGTGAGGTGGGAGCTGTCTGCCTTATTTTACTTACGGGAAGACTCAGAGAGGTTGGGCTATTTGCTCACGTTTACACAGCAGACAAGTGGCAGGGTCGGGATTTAGAACCATGTACCTAACCACTGGACAAATGGCCCCTGAGGATACCAGGCCAGAGGAGGGAAAGGAGCCTCCCGCAGCTGGTGAGGGCAGAGACAGAACTCGAATCCAAGTCTCCCTACCCCCCTATTTGTGTGTTGCAGGTAATCGAGCCAATTCAATGGAGGCAGAGCCCGCTTTATGCAACTCTGCTGTGACCCAATCCTTCCCCATGGGGCAAAACCAGAAGGTGGCTCTTCAAGCTGCTGAAGCATCCCTGTCCCTGCAGGTTTTGTTAAATAGCAGCTCCCCCTAGTGCACTGAAAAATGACAGAATTGATTATCTGAGAGGGGAAAAGAGCGGAGAGAGAAGGGGAGATGTGAGGGGAGAGAAGGAATGAAGAAAATGAAAGGAAAGAGAAGGAAAAAAAAAAAAGCTGTGAATTGTTCACAGGGAGCTCTGCTGCTGCCATCTCTGGAGGTATTGAAGAAGAGAACCAGCATTCACTTGGGCCTTGGGAACAAATGTTCCAGTCAATGTGAATGGGAGGCAGGTGGATCTAAACCTTATTGGGAAATCTGCAATCCAGGTGGGCTTCCCAAGCCCCATTCCTGAGCGCCCTGTTAAGGGTCCAGTGGTGGTTGTGCAGGGAGCTGGGGCCTCCTTGTACTGGGTAGACCCATTGTCTTTGGTTATTGGGTTGGAGAGGCTGGGCTGAGTTTGTTGCTGCTAAGCAGAGATGTCCCTGGAGGCCATATTACTCACTGATTCTAGAAAGCAGCCCCATAGAAGAGCCTTGAGACCTCATGGTCCATCTCCCTTACTCCCTTCCCCATGTAACAGACAAAAACACTGTGTTCAGACCGGGTGTGGTGGCTCACGCCTTAATCCCAGCACTTTGGGAGGCCTAGGCAGGTGGATCACCTGAGGTCAGGAGTTCGAGACCAGGCTGGCCAACATGGTGAAACCTCGTCTCTACTAAAAATATTTTTTTAAATGGGTGTGGTGGTAGGCACCTGTAATCCCAGCTACTCAGGCAGGAGAATCGCTTGGACCTGGGAGGTAGAGGTTTCTGTGAGCTGAGATTGCGCCATTGCACTCCAGCCTGGGTGATAAGAGTAAAACTCCATCTCAAAAACCAAAAAATGTGAACCAAAAAAACCCCACTGTTCCACCCCAAATGGCATATACAGTGGGTCAGTAACAGAGCCGGTCTGTTGACTCCCATCCCTAGTGTCCCTGACTCTTTTCCAAACCCTCTTTAAGGGAAATTCACACTGATTAACAATCTTCTCGGCACGCTTTCTCTTTGTGTTGTCAAAACAGCTCTCAGACTGACTACTAGTTTGCAGGAAATACAAGGGACAAGGAAGGCTAAATGATACTATAAAAATGCAAACAGCAAAATGCAAAGAACTCTACAGGACAAATGACCCAGTTTCATCCAGAACTGTATTGCAAGAGAAGAAGTGAGGGAAGGATAACAAACAGATTAATAGAGATTAAGAGACATGCTATCTCAGACTATGTGAACTGCAATAACAAAATTCCTGAGACTAGGTACATTGTAAACAACCAAAATTTGTTTTCTCACAGTTCTGGAGACTGGGAAGTCCAAGATCCAGGCACTGGCAGGTTTGGTGTCTGGTGAGGGCTGCTCTCTGCTTCCAAGTGGCACCTTCTTGCTGTATCCTCCAGGGAGGACAAAGGCTGTGTTCTCACAGGCAGACGCTGGAAGAGTAAAAAGAATGAACATTAGTTCCCTCCAGTTTTTTAATGAGGTCATTAATCCCATTCATGAAGGCAGAGCCCTCCTGACTTAATCACTTCCTAAGGGCTCCACTGTTAAATACTATCACACTGGAGCTGGCCACAGTGGCTCACGACCATAATCCCAGCACTTTGGGAGGCTGAGGCAGGTGAATGGCTCAAGATTAGGAGCTCAAGACTGGCCTGGGCAACACAATGAGGCCTCTGTCTGTACAAAAAATAAAAATAAAATTTAAAAAGTTAGCTAGGTGTGGTGGTGCTTGCCTATGATCTCAGCTACTTGGGAGGCTGAGGTGGGAGGATCACTTGAGTTCAGGAGGTTGAGGCTGCAGTGAGCCATGATTGTACCACCATGCTCTGGCCTGGGTGACAGAGCAATACTCTGTCTCAATAAGTAAATAAATACATAATTATACATAAATACTATCACACTGGAAAGTTTGAATTCAACATATGAATTTGGAGGACATATTCCATCCACAGCACATGCCAACCAAATGCAAATATGAGCCTTGTTGGGATAATTTGAACAAAGCAACTATAGAAAAATAAGGACATTTAAACATTGAGTAGATATTTCCATGCTACTATTAAGTCATCGTTATTTTTTAGGTGCAATCCATTATTAGGATGATGTTCAAAACAAGGGGTTCGTTATCTTCTGCAGACACAAACTGAAGTGTCTGCATGTCTACAGAGGAAAATCTATGATGTCTGGAGTTTGTCCCCTAATAATCTGGAGGGAGTGTAGTAATGGGGGATTGGATGAGTCCAGGGGTGATGAGTATCACCTGGCGGCTCATCATCCTATTTTCTCTCATTTTATGTATTTACATTTTCCTTCGTTAGAAAAAAATTAAGACATGGAAAAACTGTGATGAGGAAGAGCCAAGCCCGGAATATTGACATTTATTTTGCTTATATTTTCCTTTCTATGACTGCACAAAAGAGTGATAAATGATTTAAAAAAAATTTACACACAAAATAACAATGGTCAGCAACAAGACAGCATGATGTCCTGGTGGCCTCGGCAGGATTCTTCCTCTGTTGTTGTCTTTGTGTCTGTGAGCCTTGGCATTTTCCATCTTTCCAGGGAGGAAACGAGCTCTGCTACATGCAGGGGCTTATCCAGGTTCAGCAGGTGAACCCTTCTGCATCCTGAGCTCTGTGGGGCCCCCCCAGTGTGCCCTGGGAGTTTTCCATTGCACCACAGTCCCTTCTCCCGGGACACAGAGCAGGCCTCAGATGCCAGGAACCCGCTGGAGCGGACGTTGATCAATAGCAACCTTGGAGGCTGTGGACTGCTGCTGACGCTCAGCAGGTGGCCTCTTGGAAACAAAACTCGGGTTGGCAGCGGGTCAGATCCCGCAGGAAATGTCGAACCCAAACAGGAATAACTCTCTGTACTCCCTGGAGTTTGGAAGGACAGATGGGGTGTCCTTGCTCAGACCGGACAACTGTACTATTTCAAAATCTCGGCCAAGCGGCTGATCCAAGGGGACAGGACCGGGAGGATCCAGGCGGACAGCAGGTCATCGCTTTCTCCAGGTCAAGGGTTGCTTGTGGAAGGTCATGTCTGGTGACTAAAGTGCTGGTGCTGGTATAAATCCAGGAGAGAAACAGGGACAAAGGACACCACCAGGCAATGCACAAAAGGAAATATACAAAAGAGCAGTTCACACCAGAAGAAATATTCAGCTTTGCCAGAAGTAAAATAAATGAAAACAACAACAGGACACATTTGGGCCTTTTAAATTGACAAACGTATTAAAAATTTATAATGCTCCAGATGAAAAGGGACTAAAAAGATATAACACCTAAACGCAATGTGGGATCCTGCATTTGGATTGGGGTAGGGGGGAAGTAGAGAGGGCGTAATTGAAAATGTTGGTAAAATTTAAATGTGGATTGTGGATTAGAAAATAGTAGTAACTTCTGATCTCAAGTGATCCACCCGTCTCGGCCTCCCAAAGTGCTGAGATTAACATGGTGAAACCCCGTCTCTACTAAAAATACAAAATTAGCTGGGCGTGGTGGTGGGCACCTGTAATCCCATTTACTCAGGAGACTGAGGCAGGAGAATTGCTTGAACCTGGGAGGCGGAGGTTGCAGTGAGCCAAGATTGCGCCGCTGCACTCCAGCCTGGGAGACAGAGTGAGACTTTGCCTCAAAAAAAAAAAAAAAAGAAAAAGTAGTAATTGCACCAAGGTTGAATTTACTGATTTTTATAATTGTACAGTGGTTATGTAAGACATTGTTAGGAAATGCACACTGAAACAACCAGGGATAAAGCACTGTGATGTTTGCAACTTACTCTTAAATAGTCCAGAAAGGAAAAGAAAGAGGATGGATGGGTTTGGGAGGGAGGGAGAAGGAGGAGGAGAGCAAATGGGGCAACTGTTGGCACTTGGTGAATCTAGGTAACAGGGGAGGTCCTTGTTCTCTTGCAATCTTTCTGTAAATTTGAAATTATATCCAAAAGGTTTTTAAAAAGCTTATAGTGCTCAGTGCTGGCAGAAGTGCAGGGAAATGAAAACTCTTGTCCTTGGAGTGTAAGAAGAGGAAACTGGCACCTGTGTGCTAGAAGAGAATTAGGCAATGAATAGCAAAGCTTTTGACCCAGAAATTCCACTTCTAGATATTTAGCCTGGAGAAATAAGTATACAGTGGTAAAGAAAATAGTGGAATATTGTTCAGTCTTAGAAAGAAGGAAGTTCTGACACGGGGTACAACATGAATGAAGCTGAGGACATCATGCAGAGTGAAATGAGCCCGTCGCAAAAGGACAAATGCAGTGCGATTCATTCCACTTACATGAGACATCTAAAGTGGCCAAATTCATAGCGATGGAAAGTAGAACGATGGCTACCAGGGCCTGAGGGTGAAGGGAATGGGAGCTGCTGTTTAGTGGGTATAGAGTTTCAGTTTTACAAGACAAAGAGTTCTGGCAATGGTTGTACAACATTATAAATGTATTTAATACCAGTGAAATGTCCAGTTAAAATGGTTAAGATGGTACATTTTATGTTATGTGTATTTTACCACAATAATAAAATTGGAAAAAAAAAAAAGAGAGAGAACGAACCATAAATGTGCACAAAGATCGAGCCACAGAGATTTTCACCAAAGCACTGACTGTTCCATAATAGACTGGTGAAATAAATGATGGTAGGTTCACAGAATAAAACACTGTGTAACCATTTGAATGGTATTGTGACACAATATTTAATCACATGGGAAAGTGTTCATAATACATTCAGTGGGGGGGAAAAAGGTTCCAAGACATTATGTTCAGTACTCTGTCAGTGTGTGTGTGTGTGTGTGTGTGTGCATGTGTGTGGGTTGTTGTGGGGGGTCCATTTTCAGCTCCTTGAGGTCAGGAACCAAATCTTATTCATTATCATATTCCCAGTACCTAGGACAATGCCTAATATCCAGGAGGTGCTAATAAGTGTTGTTTAATCAATGAGCAAAGAGCCATAGAAAATAGGACCAGAGAACATACTTCAAAAAGTCCACAGCTGTATTTCTGAATGGTGTAAATGCAGGCGATCTTAATTTTCTTCTTTGTGTTTATATGTGAGCTCTGACTGTCCTACATAGAACACTGATCAGTTTCGCAGTGAATTATTTAAAACAATAAATGAAATTATTTAAAGCAATCGGGAATTTTTAAAGCAATAAATGCAATTACTTAAAACAATAGTAAATTATTTAAAACAATAAATGCAAAGCAGGAAAGCAGCCTTAATCTCAGCGCCCTTGGGTACAGGATCTCTCTGGCATAGGGTTCAAAGTCACCATAGACCACTGGAAATTACTCCAGCCAATTCTCCGAGTGCATTAGTATTCCCAAAGCCCACTCACCCCAGGTGGAAGGGGACAGTCATTGGCTCTCTCCTTGGCCTCTGCTTTCTCCCCTGGAGCACCCAGGACAGGGCCTGTGTCATCAGCCCCTCCCCTCCAAGCAGCCATGGGTCCAGGGAGATGTGACAGAGATGGGGAGAAAATGAGGATTGTCTCCATCGGACAGACGCGGTGGCTGATGTCATGAGGCTGAAACCCCAGTGGAGCTGGGGGGTTGTGGGGTGCTGTGGCAGGTTTTCCTTATATCTATGCCCCCATTCCCATGGCTGATATCCAAGAATCCCTCCCCAGCCCTGCTGTGACACTGCCTGATCCCAACCGCCTGAGAACTGACCTGCCCAGGAGGTGAGACTCACAAGTGTCTGCTGTCCTGTGAGCGCTCCTGGAGAGCGCAGTTTCCTGCCAGGATTATAAACGGCTGCTCTCCAGCCCTGGTCCAGACTGTCACTTCTCTGACCCAGGGAATGATCCATAGCTGACCCACTCTCCCAGTGCAAGAGCGGGGCCAGATCCGCTGGGAAGACACCCGGCCTATGGAACGCTCATCACAGGACAGCTGTTGACACTACCCAGGGCTTGTTTTTAATGAAAAGCAAAATGAAGATTAAAAAAAAAATAGACTTTATGTTTGGGGCAATTTTAGGTTTACGTAAAAATTGAGCAGAAAGTACTGAGTTCCCAAATGCCCACTAACCACCCCCTACTTCCCTTGTTAACAGCTCACATTGGTGTTATACATTTGCTACAGTTGATGAGCCAATATTGTTACATAATTATTACTTAAAGCCCATAGTTTACAGATTTCTTGCTCTTCTTTTAATCATGGTAAAATATACGTAACATAAATTTTTGCCATTTTAACCATTTTTAATTGTACCATTCAGTGACATTAAGTATATTCGCACTGTTGTGCAACCAGCACCAGGATCCATCTCCCAGACTGGAACTCTGTATCCATTAAACAAGTTCCCACCGGCTTCACTCTAGGTGTACATTCTGCAGGTTTGGACACATGCATAATGACTTGTAGCTACCATTACAGTATCATACGGAGTAGTTTCACTGCCTTAAAAATTCTCCTATTCATTCCTCCTTTCTCCTGCCCAAACCTCTGGCAACCTGACCTTTTTTTTTTTTTTTTTTTTTTTTTTTGAGATTGAGACAGAGTCTTGCTCTGTCACCCAGGCTGGAGTGCAGCGTGAGGATCTTGGCTCACTGCAACTTCCGCCTCTCGGGTTCAAGCAATTCTCTTGTCTCAGCCTCCCGAGTAGCTGGGATTACAGGTGCCCGCCACCATGCCTGGCTAATATTTTGTATTTTTAGTAGAGATGGGGTTTGGCCATGTTGGCCAAGGCTGGTCTCAAACTCCTGACCTCAGGTGATCCACCCACCCACCTCGGCCTGCCAAGCAACCTGATCTTTTAACTGTCTCTATAGCTTTGCCCTTTCCAGAATGTCATATAGTTGGAATCATACAATATGCAGTCTGCTCAGGTTGACTTCTTTCACTTAGCAATATGTACTTAAGGCTCCTTTACGTTGTCTCATGGCTTGATAGGTACATATCTGATATGGTTTGGCTGTGTCCCCACACAAATCTCACCTTGAATTGTAATAATCCCCACGTGTCAAGGGCGGGGCCGGGTGGAGATAACTGAATCACGGGAAAGGGTTTTTCCCATGCTGTTCTCAGGGTAGTGAGTAAGTCCCATGAGATCCGATGGTTTTATAAACGGGAGTCCCCCTGCACAAGCTCTCTTGCCCACCACCATGTAAGATGTCCCTTTGCTCCTCCTTCATCTTCTGTCATGATTGTAAGGTGTCCCCAGCCATGTGGAACTGTGAGTTCATTAAACCTCTTTCCTTTATAAATTACCCACTCTCAGTTATGTCTTTATTAGCAGCATGAGAACGGACTAATACAATTTATTTTTAGCATTCAATAATATTTCATCGTCTGGATATGCCAGTTTGTTTATTCAAAAATGAGAAATTTTTTATGATAAAGAATGATGTTAATTTTTAGAAAAAGAAAATCTAAGAAGGGAAAAAACCAATCCTCTGTCATTCTACCTCTTAAAGACCGTACTGTTAATACTCTGCTATATTTCCTTTTAGTGTGTGTATGTGCACACACACATGTGTATGCATGAATGTGTGGACATCATTTTGGCTTGACTTATAGCTACAGTCACATGGTAGAGAAAATGTTTGACTCTTTTTTTCATTAATTATCACTTGAACTCTCTTCATATTGTAAATTCTTCATAAGCATTTTTTTCTCATACTGTTTTTTTTTTTTTTTTTTGAGACAGAGTTTTGTTCTTGTTGCGCAGGCTGGAGTGCAATGGCACGATCTCGGCTCACCACAACCTGGGTTCAAGCAATTCTCCTGCCTCAGCCTCCCAAGTAGCTGGGATTATAGGCATGTGCTACCATGCCCAGCTAATTTTTTTGTATTTTTAGTAGAGATGGGGTTTCTCCACGTTGGTCAGGCTGGTCTCGAACTCCCAACCTCAGGTGATCCGCCCACCTCGGTCTCCCAAAGCACTGGGATTACAGGCGTGAGCCGCTGCGCCTGGCCTTGTGCATTGTTTTAAATGTCTGCAGTGATTTCCTTTGAGTGGGGATATCACAATTTTTTTTTTTTTTTTTAAGACAGGGTCTCTCTCTATCGCCTAGGTTGGAGTGCAGTGGCTCGATCTGGGCTCACTGCAAGCTCTGCTTCCTGGGTTCACGCCATTCTCCTGCCTCAGCCTCCTAAGTAGCTAGGACTACAGGTGCCTGCCACCGCGCCCAGCTAATTATTTTTGTATTGTTAGTAGAGATGGGGTTTTACCATATTAGCCAGGATGATCTCCATCTCCTGACCTCGTGATCTGCCCACCTCGGCCTCCCAAAGTGCTGGGATTACAGGTGTGAGCCACCGCGCCTGGCAGATATCACAATTTCTTAACTATGCCTCTGTTTCTGGACTTTGGGGCTGTTTTCAATTTTGTGCTAATATAAATAAGTTTATCCTGAGTTCTTGGTCCTTAACTAGTTGTATAGATCCCCTGGCTCCACCCATCCATTTGCTAGGAAATGGAGTAGCTGAGACAGAGAGCGTGAACGTTTTTAAGACATCCCCAAGATTTCTTTCTTTTATAATGCATTTTTTATTGTGGTGGAAAACACATAACATAAAAGTTACCATGGTAAACACATAACATCGCAATTACCACTGCGCCCAGCCTCCAGAACTTTTTCATCTCGCAAAACTGAAATTCCATATCCTTTAAAACAGCAATTCCTTGGCTGGGCGCAGTGGCTCATGCCTATACTCCCAGCACTTTGGGAGGCCGAGGCGGGCGGATTACGAGGTCAAGAGATTGAGACCATCCTGGCCAACATAGTGAAACCCCGTCTCTGCTAAAATACAAAAATTAGCTGGGCATGGTGGCAGGCGCCTGTAGTCCCAGCTACTCAGGAGGCTGAGGTAGGAGAATGGCGTGAACCTGGGAGGCAGAGGTTGCAGTGAGCCAAGATCGTGCCACTGCACTCCAGCCTGGGCGACAGAGCGAGACTCCATCTCAAAACAACAATAACAACAACAAAAAAAACCCAAAAACAAAAAAAACCAAACCAGCAACTCCTCTTTCCCCCCACTCCCCCAGCCCCTGGAAATCACCATTCTACTTTTTGTTTCTATGCGTTTGACTATTCTAGGTACCTCATATAAGTGGAATCAGATTGCCTTCCACTTAGTGTTTGTTATTTTGTGGCCGGCTTATTTCATTTAGCAAAATATCCCCAAAGTTCATTCATGTTGAAGTATGTGACAGGATTTCTTTGCTTTTCAAAGCTGAATACTATTTCTGCTGTGGTCTGAATATTTTTGTACACCCCACCTCTGCCAAACAAAAATTCACATGTTGACACCTGATCATGAACGTGATAGTATCAGGAAACAGAGCCCTGGGGAAGTGATTAGGACATGGGGGCAGAGCCGTCATGAATGGGATAGTGGCCTTTATTAAAGCAACCCTAGAGAGACTCCTCACGCCTTCCAACATGTGAGGATACGGGAGGAAGATGCCATCTATGAACCAGGAAGTGGGCCATCATCAGACAGCTCTTTTACCCACCACCATGCTGGCACCTTGATCTCAGACTCCCCAGCCCCCAGAACTGTGATAAATAAACTTCTGTTGTTTATAAGGCACCTAATCTAAGATACTTTGTTCTAGCAACCTGAATGGATTAAGACAATTCCATTGTATGTATATACCACATGTTGTTTACCCACTCATCCATCAATGGACATGTGTATTTCTACTTTTTTTTTTAGATAGAGTCTCACGCTGTTGCCAGGCTGGAGTGCGGCGGTGCAATCTCAGCTCACTGCAACCTCTGACCCCTAGGTTCAAGTGATTCTTCTGACTCAGCCTCCTGAGTAGCTGGGATTATAGGCGTGCCATCATGTGTGGCTAATTTTTGTATTTTTAGTAGAGATGGGGTTTCACCAGATTGGCCAGGCTGGTCTTGAACTCCTGGCCTCAAGTGATCCACTCACCTTGTGCTGGGATCCACTCCCAAAGTGCTGGGATTCCAGGTGTGAGCCACTGTGCCCGGCCATCTATCTCTTGACTAGTGTAAATGATGCTGCTATGCACATGGGTGTACAATATCTGCTAGAGTCCCTGCTTTCAATTTTTTAAAATATATATCCAGAATTGAGGCTGATGTGTTAGTCCATTTATGCTGCTATAACAAAATACCTAAGACTAGGTCATTTATAAACAACAGACATTTATTTTCTCACAGCTCTGGAGGCTGGGAAGTCCAAAGGCAAGGTGCTGGCAGGTTCAGTGTCCAAGTGAGGGCTGCTCTCTGCTTCCAAGATGGTGCCTTCTTGCTGGATTCTCACATGTGGAAGAGAGCAAAAAGGCACAAATACTGCATTCTCACATGGCAGAGGAGATGGAAAGGCGCAGCAGTTCCCTGGAGCCTCTTTTATAAGGCCATTAACCCCATTCATGAGTGCTCTGCCTCCATGACTTTATAACTCCCCAGAAGGCCTCATCTCTTAACACCACCACAGTGGGGACTAAGTTTCAACATGAATTTTGGAGAGACACAAACATTCACACCATAGAAGCTGGATCACATGGTAGTTCTATTTTTAATTCTTTTTAAAAGAAACTTCATATACATATATATACACACACACACACATATATACACATGCATATAAAAATACACATACACATATATAAAATATATACACACACATATATATGTATGTGTATATATGTGTGTGTGTGTATATATATATATATTTTAAAGGCCTCGTTGCCCTGGACTTTCTGTCTCCTTCCTGTAAGCAGAACTCAGGACAGTGGCCCATCCTGCCCGCCTTGGCTTGCTGTGCTGTTACGTGGTCTTTTTGTTACAGAATGTGGCCTGTTCCCTGATTAATACAAGCCCAAAGGTCCACACACACCCATGCAAAAGGACCTGTGTTATTCATTGTTCATTCAGCATTATTCCTTGGATATGCTTTTAATAACTGAAGACTGGAAATAACCTAAATGTCTTCTAGTAGGTGACTGATTAAAGAAAATGAGACACATCTCTCCAGTGAAATTCCATGCAGCTATCTAAAAAAAAAAAGGAAACTTAAATGTTAAAAAAAAGACTTTATTTTTCAGTGCAGTTTCAGGTTCAGAGTAAAACTGAGAGAAAAGTACAAAGAGTTCCTATATACCTCCTTCCCCTACCCATGCACAGCCTCCCGTCATCAACATCCCCTACCAGAATGGTACATTTGTGACAACTGATGAACCTCCACTGATGCATCATAATCACCCACAGTCCATAGTTCACAGCTCACTGCAGCCTCAACCTCCTGGGCTCAAGGGATCCTCCAGCTTCAGCCTCCTGAGTAGCTGTGACTATTCAGGTATGGGTAAGTATGTGCCACCATAACCAGCTAATCTTTAAAACTTTTTGTAGAGACAGAGTCTCATCATGTTGGCTAGGGTGGTCTCAAACTCCTGGGCTCAAGTGATTCTCCTGCCTCGGCCTCCCAAAATGCTAGAATTACAGGTGTGAGCCACCGCACCTGGCCCCAAAGTCCATAGTTTACATTCGGGTTGACTCTTGCTGTTGCATTTTCTGTGGGTTTGGACAAATGTGTAATGACATGTGTCCACCATTACAGTATCATACAAAGTAGTGTCACTGCCCTAAAGACAAGCTTTTTGGTTAAAGAAAAACAAAGTTCAAAACACATGTTTGTTAACATTTGCATTTTTAAAAAAGTTGGAGAGAGAATATATATTTGGATTTGCTTGTATAAACCTAATGGGGGTCAGGGTGGGAGGAAGATTTTTGGTTTGTCTCTCTCTCTCTCTCTCTCTCTATATATATATATATATATTTTTTTTTAAACTGAGTCTCACTCTGTCACCCAGGCTGGAGTGCAGTGGCATGATCTCGGCTCACTGGAACCTCCGCCTCCCAGGTTCAAGTGATTCTTCTGCCTCAGCCTCCAAAGAACTGGGACTACAGATGTGTGTCACCACACCTGGCTAATTTTTTTGTATTTTTAGTAGAGACGGGGTTTTGCAATGTTGCCCAGGCTGGTCTCGAACTCCTGGCCCCAAGTGATCCACCTGCCTCCCAAAGTGTTGGGATTACAGGCGTGAGCCACTGTGCCTGCCTGTCTCTTTATATATTTTGATGTTAGAATCCTGTGAATGCATTACCTATTCAGAACGTAGATAAATAAATACGATGTAAAAGTTTAAATAATTTGGCTGGGCGCAGTGGCTCACGCCTGTAATCCCAGCACTTTGGGAGGCTGAGGTGGGCGGATCACCTGAGGTCAGGAGTTCGAGACCAGCCTGGTCAACATGGCAAAACCCCGTCTCTACTAAAAATACAAAAAATTAGCCAGGCATGGTGGCGGCCACCTGTAATCCCAGCCACTCGGGAGGCTGAGGCAGGAGAATTGCTTGAACCCGGGAGGCAGACATTGCAGTGAGCCGAGATTATGCCACTGCATTCCAGCCTGGGTGACAAGAGTGAGACTCCGTCTCAAAAAAAAAAAAAAAAAAAAGTGTAAATGTAAATAATTCATCTTTCCATTTCACTGTAACTCAAAGTTCAGATAAGCCCCACTCAGGTTTCTTTTTTTTTTTGAGATGGAGTCTTGCTCTGTCACCTAGGATGGAGTGCAGTGGCACGATCTCAGTTCACTGCAACCTCCGCCTCCTGGGTTCAAGGGATTCTCCTGCCTCAGCCTCCCGAGTAGCTGGGATTACAGCCATGTGCCACCACACCCAGCTAATTTTTGTATTTTTAGTAGATAAGGGGTTTCGCCATGTTGGTCAGGCTAGTCTTGAACTCCTGACCTCATGATCCGCCCACCTCAGCCTCCCAAAGTGCTGGGGTTACCAGTGTGAGCCACCGTGCCTGGCCTCCCAGTCAGGTTTCTGATGTTGGCCTCCTGAGCTGAAAACCTGCTGGCAGAAGGGATGGGGCTGTGGGTGTGGCCTCCACGCACAGAGGGCAGTTGGGCTACACTCCCCGCCCCTGGGACTCCTGCCTCTGTCCTGCCCGCGTCCAGCCTGCTGTGCCCAGGGGAGACCCAGCCCTCCATCTGCCACCCCAGACAGGCAAGCTGCTAGCCCTCTCCTGCCAACTGAGCATCCTAATTACACAATAAATACTAATTGCCCGTGACTAGGCTCTTCCACTGTTGTAGACATTAACCAAAGTCACGCTTAACAAGGCTCACCATTAATTATTTGTGCTCGCTGCTCTAGAATTTAATTACGCTTTGGCAGAAATAGCAATCCACGTAGGATGACTGAGAAAATAGAGCTTGCAAAGATGCCCTCTTCTCATCAGGTGGCCTGGCAAAGCTGCTCCAAGCCCCTAGGATTTTCCCAGTGCATAGAAGGAGATACCAGGGAAGGAAACAGACGCCCGCCAGTGCCTCCTGTACACTGAGAAAAACAAGGCATTGTCAAATACATCATTTCATCAAATCCTTGCAACCACTGTCGGAGAAGGGTCCCCACTTTACCGATGAGGAAAACTCAGAGAGACCCAGTGACTTGCTAAGCAATTGGCAGAGCCAGACCTGAGTTGTAGCCCATCCATTTCCATTGCTTGTTGCTGGAGGGATAGTCTTCATGATGTTTTTCCTGTAATCTTGAGCTTACGTAGTACTTTTCTTTCTCCAAAGCACTAACAAGAATTATTACATCTTAGTTACACATGTGTTTATTAAGAAAACAAAACACTGAAGTATCTGAAGCCTAGAAAGATTGTGATGTACACACAGCCACACACCCAGGTTCACACTCTGAGTGTCATTGTCAGGAAGGCAACGGAGTAGGTGGGTAAGTGACTGGCCCTGATGTTAGATGACCTGGTTCAAGTCCTGTCTTTATCATTGACCTGGCTTTATCGAGGCAACCTCAGTCAGGTTACTTGCTCTCCCTGCCAATGACATCTAACTGTTTGGGTAGTTACAAAGATCAAATGATATATTTATAGGGCATGATGCCTGGGACTTTTCATAATTTCCCTAAGATTTCTTCCTCTGGAGCCACATCACACTAGCTTATGGCCTTTATTTCAAAGTCACTTTGATAAATTTGGGGGGAAAAATGGCCCCAATGATTCAGGATTCTCCTCCCTGCCTTTTTGTAAGACAACTTTTTTTGCTTCTTTCATTAAGAGGTAGAGTCTGTTTCCGGACCTCTTGAAGCTGGGCTGGCCTTACACTTTGACCAACAGAATGAGACAGAAGTGACAAGGTGCCAGTTCCAAGCCTGGTCTTGCAGTTTTCCTTACTCCCTTGGAGCCCTGCCACCCACATGAACAAGCTCAAGCTAGCCTGCTGGATGGTGGGAGACACATAGCCCAGTTACCCCCACCAACTCCAGCCAAAGGCCAGCCAACTCAGATGTATGAGTAAGGCCACTTAGACCAGTCAGTATCCAACAGACCTGCCAGCTCACTGTAGACCATGAGTAAGCCCAGCTAAGACCAGCGGAGCCTGGTCCAGATGAACAGATTGTCCTACTGACTCATGAGCAATACTGTTGTTTTACGTCACTGAGTTTGGAGGGATTTTGTTAGAAGCAGATAACTGATGTTACCGTTTATGTAACTTATCCTCAGGCAAGAATGCTGATGGGGCACAGTATGGTTCACATTTCACTTCCCTACTGCTCAGGCTGGGGCAGAAGGAGAGAGCCCAGAGCAACCTAAGGAATCATTCCAATCATGGGAATCGTCCTTCTTCTTCTCCCAGAATCTGGTGTAACTCACTTCAAACAGCCCATTTCTTTTTTTGGTCTGAAAAATGTCTTTATTTCAGCCTTATTCTTAAAAGATACTTTTGCTGAATATAGAATTCTAGGCCGACAGTTCATGCTTTCTCAGACATGGAAGGTAATCATGCCCTGTCCTCTGGCTTCCATGATTGCTCATGAGAAGTCAACTGTTAGTCTCACTGAAAGCAATCTCTCTTTCCTCCTTGGCTGCTTTAAAGATCTTCTCTTCCAGGTGTGGTGGCTCACACCTGTAATCTCAGAGCTTTGGGAGGCCAAGACTTGAGGCCAGGAGTTTAATAGCAGCCTGGGCAGCAAAGCAAGACTCCATATCCACAAAAATGAGCCAACATGGTGGCACACGCCTGTGGTCCCAGCTACTTGGGAGGCTGGGGTAGGAGGATTGCTTGAGCCCAGGAGTATGAGGCTGCAGTGAGTTATGATCGTACCACCATACTCCAGCCTGCATAACAGAGAAAGGCAGAGAGAGAGAGAGAGAGGGAGGGAGGGAGGAAGGAAGGAAGGAAGGAAGGAAGGAAGGAAAGAAGGAAGGAAGGAAGGAAGGGAAACAGAGAGAGCAAGAAAGAAGGAAAGAAAAACTCATTCTGTTTTTGTGCAATTTCATTATAATTTGTCTATGTGTGGATTTCTTTTTATTTATTGGACTTCTTAAATCTAAACTTTGATTTCTGTATTAGTTAAAATAAGTAATACTAGCTGCTGTAACAAACAACTTCCAAATCTCAATGGTGTAGTAGAATAAGAGTTCATTGGGTGATCTTGGTGACCAACTATGCAACTGTCCTCTGAACAGGGGGCCTAGGGACCTAGGTGCCTTCCAGCTAATGTAGGAGTTTTCAACCTAGGGTTTGCTGTTGGATCCCTGAGAAACTCGTAAACAGAATTTAGGGAGTCAATTAACTTAAATGGGGGAAAAGTTGCATTGTTACTTTCTTTACTCTCTAAAATTTAGTATTTGGCCGGGCACAGTGTAATCCCAGCACTTTGGGAGGCCAAGGCAGGTGCATGACCTGAGGTCAGGAGTTCGAGACCAGCCTGGCCAACATGGCGAAACCCTGTCTCTACTAAAAATACAAAAATTAGCCAGGTGTGGTGGCAGGTGCCTGTAATCTCAGCTATTCGAGAGGCTGAAGCAGGAGAATCGCTTGAACCCCGGGGGCAGAGGTTGCAGTGAGCCGAGATCATGCCATTGCACTCCAGCCTGGGTGACAGAGTGAGACTCCATCTTAAAAAATAAAAATTAAATTAAATTAAGCATTTTATATAATTATGAATTTAGACAACAAACCACAATTTTACGCCTGTGAATTTGTTACCAGTGGAAATTGCAAATATCTTAAATGATTGTTTACATTTATTTATGACTTTGAAACTATGGCAGTATTAAACCTACCATGGAATTGCATGTAATCAAAGTCTTTCTGTCCATGGATGCTTGGTTCAAAGTAGCTGGCCCATTACTGGGCAACTCAATATTCAATAATCATTCATCCAAAATGGTGGCATTGTGTCTGTCACGTTGGTGAGCTAGTCCTCTGCTGTGTCCAATATCCTCTATCAATGATTGCTTATTGATCAGCACATGGAAAGGAAAAGTCAATACCACTGTTTAATGTTATAGAAGCAAATTAGGAGCAGCCTTCACCCTGATACGTCTTTGAAAAATACAATTTAATTTTAACTTGCCTACATTTTAAACGAATGGTCTTGTTTTTTAGTGTGTTAATAGAGATGCACATAGAGGTTTTTTTTTTTTGGTCCTTTTTTTCTCTTGGATGTCTGCTTCTTATTCCACTAAGTATCTCTTTCAATTATTATACTTTTTATCTCCAGAAGTTCCATTTGATTCTTTCCCTTTTTTTGACCATTTCTTTAATAGATTTTAAAAATTCCTAAACATCTTTTCAAGCTCATATCCTGCTATAAACTAAATGTTTGTGTCCTCCCCAAATTCATATGTCAAAGTCCTAATCACCGATGTAATGGCATTTGGCGGTGGGGCCTTGGGAGATAATTAAGTTTAGATGAAATCATGAGGGTGGAGCCCCCAGGATGCTATTAGTGTCCTTATAAGAAGAGGAAGAGACAACAGAGCTCTTGCTCGGTCTTTGCCATGTGAGGACACCACAAGAAGGCAGCTATCTACAAGTCAGGAAGAAGACCCTCGCCAGACACCGAATCTGCCAGCATCTTGATCTTGGACTTCCCAGCCCCCAAAAATGTAAGAAATAAATGGTTAAGCCACCCAATGTATGGTATTCCGTTACAGCAGCCTGAGCTACAACATATCGCTAGCACCAAGAATAATGCTTGGTAAATAACAGGTGCTCAATAAACAGGCGCTGGATGAAAGAACACCTGTTACATGGCATCATGTGTGCATGAAGGCGGGGGGCCGATGGAGGGGAAAGTGCAGGCCCTCCTGTTGAGGACTCCATAGGGCTGAGGCAGGTGCAGCCACACTCACTGCTTACCATCTGTGGTTTCCTCGTGTATAAACAAGGGATAATAATTATGTTTCCTTCCAGACAGTAGTGGGGAAATTGATTATGAATCACAGCAAACACCTATAACATTGCCTGGCAGAACTTACTAAGTGCAAACTCATTAGTATGCTATATATTACTATAATATCAGTAACTATTTTATTTTTGTTACAGTTATTGTTGTTATACACCAGGCTCTGCACTACATACAATTCATCTTATTTAAACCCTTATAACCACCCAAAGCAATGGACATCATTAGCCACATTTAACATGAGGAAATGGAGACTGTGAGAAGCTAGGTAACTTCCTTTTGTTCAAAAAACAGTAGCTAGAGTGATTATTATATTCCTAAGTACTGTAAGAGTGAGACCAAGTTCTGTGAGGGGTGAGGAGAAAAGGATGGTTTTCCATAGGAGACCACGTGTGATGCACTGTTGAGTGACATGTCCAGGCCCCCAGCATAGTCAGAGCCCACGTCTGTATGACAAGATGAGGCTCCCTCCCTGCCCAGGTGCCTTGACATACTCAGCAGTGGAGACACCAGTGGCCTTTCAGAAACCAAATGTGGCCTGGAGTGAGCCAAGGCAGGGTGTGGAGTGGGGTGGGGGTGAGAGAGAGGAAGGCGTAGGCAATTTGGCAAAGCAAGCGGCAGGAGGGCTGGGGACAGTTCTGGGTAGGAGAGGCCCTGGCCAGGTGCTCTTGGGGAAGGAGACTGATATGGTTTGGCTGTGCCCCCATGCAAATCTCATCTTGAATTGTTACTCCCACAATTCCCACGCATTGTGGAGGGACCTGGTGGGAGGGAATTGAATCATGGGGGAAAGTCTTTCCCATGCTGTTCTCACCATAGTGAATAAGCCTCATGAGAGCTGATGGTTTTATAAAGCGGAGTTCCCTGGCACAAGTTCTTTCTCTTTGGCTGCTGCCATCCATGCAAGACGTGATGTGCTCCGCCTTGCTTTCCGCATTGCTTTCTGCCTTGCTTTCTGCGGTTATCGTAAGGGCTCCTCAGCTATGTGGAACTGTATGTCTATTAAACCTATTTTTCTTCCCAGTCTTGGGTATGTCTTTATCAGCAGCATGAAAAAGTACTAATACAGAGACTCTGTCCTGGAGGTGCAGGCTGTGGAGAGGAAGTCAGGGAGAGGGATCTGAACCTTGCACCCAGCTCCCAGGCTGCAGAGCTCAGTGACCCTCTGTACTAGAGCAGGCGTCTTCCATTTCCTTCAGGGTCTGTTGGGCTCCAGCTGAGTTTCCATGACCTCCAGCAACTCCAGTCTTGGTGTTTTTTGTTTTGTTTTAAGCAACTACAAAATGCTTCCTGTATGTTGTTTCCAGTTTCCCCAGGAATGAATCTCAATTGGGCTTGGAAGCCACAGATAAGGTGATCTTTACCTAATATGGCTGCGATTTCAAACTTCCTGTGGAGCATGAGACCAAACTGCATCACAGCAGGATTCTGCACACTTGAAGATCATCCTTTGTCAGGTCACAGAACCTCTGTCGTATACAGGGACAAAAGGTGAACATTCCCAGAAATGTTCATGTCCCAGAATTCAGAAAGGTGCCTCCCTAAGCTTCCACTTCTCACCAATGCAAAGGTTGAAGCTCTGGGTGTTGAGAGGGCTGGTCCCTGGTACCCAGCTGGTGGTTTTCGGAGGGGTGGGGGACAGTGTTCTGCCCCTTAAAACTGAGTTCATTGAGCTGCATCCATCACTATGCCCTGGATGTGTGTCCCTGCCGGCCTTTGTCACCATTTGTGTGATGGAAGGACCAGAAGCCAGGCACCCTGCAAGGTGCTGGGACACAAAGATGATCACAATGCAGTTCCTGCCTCAAAGAGCACCCAAGTGGTGAGGGCTACAGCCAAGGAGATGCTTCCAACGTGGGTGATGGGAGTGGGGTGGAGGGTTATCTGGCTGGGTTAGTGGAGCCCACCGTGGTTTCTCCTTCCAATCTTTACTTTTCCTTTCCAGCAGGCATCGCAACCCATGGCATTGGAAATTGCACATTTATCTGTTATTTAATTTGCCTCCTTCCCTTAGCTATGAGCTCCCTGGAGGGAGCGACAGATTCTGTTTAGTGCGTGACTATAGTCCTTGTGTTTAGCACATGCTTGGCACACGGCTAGTACATGGTTGGCTTCCAGGACACTTTTGGATAATGAATGAACGAACAAAGTTGGGGGGATGGTGGGCATGGAATGAGGGTGTAGCCAGGAAGGGTTTGGGGGGTAGCGATGGTGGTGACTGGGCTCGGATAAGACTGAACCAGTGAGGAGGATGCTTTGCAGGTGCATGTGACATGTGGATGGGTGGGTATGGCATGAGAAGCTGGGGTGCTTGGGTGAGGCCAGTATGAGAACCCTGAGGTGTTGCTTTCTTTTCGTAGAATGTTCTCATTTGCATTTCAACCCATCTGTTTGAAATCTTTCCCCTTTCAAAACCCAGGCTGATTGCTGCTCCTCCCGACAGCTATGTTAACCCTCAGAATGAAGTACTTGGGCTAAGGTGTGAGATGGGGTCCCACGACCTGTGGCTTAAGCAACTATGGAATGGGAACCGGAGGCTTAAGTCTTGCCTTGGTCCCATTCTCTCCTGCAGGTGTTTTGCCATGGGTAGAGGGACTACATGTTCCCCTGGGAGCCCTTGGGTCCTGAGAGAAGAGGCTGTAGCAGGTGCTGACTCGCAGTGGGGCTTTGGACCTTCCAGCCTCATCTGCTGGTGATGACTCCAGCAATGTGTCTGCCACAGGACAGTCCACACCTAGGAGTGACCATGTTGTCTCGATTTAGTCCTCCCGCTCCTGGATCATGCTATGCATATTATCCATACATTAGGAGAACATCAATAGTATTTGCTTAGTTCTTATTTTGCTGAGTCTTCCCATTATAAAATAGCCTGATGATATAAAACATGCTAAAATTATCAACAGGAAACATGATATTCAACCTAACCCATTAATCAAAGACATGAATATTCTCTAAGGAGAACCAAGCTTTCTTTTTTTTATTTTATTTTATTTTATTTTTTTTTTGAGACGGAGTCTTGCTCTGCCACCCAGGCTGGAGTGCAGTGGCCGGATCTCAGCTCACTGCAAGCTCCGCCTCCCGGGTTTACGCCATTCTCCTGCCTCAGCCTCCCGAGTCACTGGGACTACAGGCGCCCGCCTCGTCGCTCGGCTAGTTTTTTGTATTTTTAAGTAGAGACAGGGTTTCACCGTATTAGCCAGGATGGTCTCGATCTCCTGACCTCGTGATCCGCCCGTCTCGGCCTCCCAAAGTGCTGGGATTACAGGCTTGAGCCACCGCGCCCGGCCCCAAGCTTTCTATAGATATGGATTTGCAGAGCTGTCCCTTCCCCTCTCCTTTTTTTTTTTTTTTCCTATTTTTTTAAATTATAATACTACTGCTGGTAAGAGAGCACTAAGAATCTGAGTCACTTCTAATGAGTGGGCAAATTACCACAATCTTTCTGGAGGGCAACGAGGCGATTTGCAAAGAGAGTCTCAAAAGTGTCTCCACCCTTTAACCTAGTTATTCTAGAATGGATCCTAAGGCACTCATTCTCAATTCAAAACAACATTTTATGCACACAGCCTTTTATCACAGTATTATTTTGAATAGTGAAAGATTCTTACTCTTCAGAATACCCATTATCACTAAAATAGTGAAGCTGTAGTCCAACCACTTCATGGAAATATTATGAAGCAATTTAAAATGGTGGTTGCAACTTTTAAAATTGTATGTAAGATTCCAAAGTGAGGTCCTTGGATTCTAAATACCATTCTTGGCTGGGTGCAGTGGCTCACGCCTGTAATCCCAGCACTTTGGGAGGCTGAAGTGGGCGGATCACTTGAGGTCAGGAGGTCAAGACCAGCCTGGCCAACATGGTGAAACCCCATCTCTACTAAAAATACAAAAATTAGCTGGGTGTGGTGGTACGTGCCTGTAGTCCCAGCTACTTGGGAGGCTGAGGCACAAGAATCATTTGAACCCAGGAGGTGGAGGTTGCAGTGAGCCGAGATCACACCATGCACTCCAGCCTAGGTGATAGAAGGAGACTCTGTCTCAAAAAATAATAATAATAAATAAGTAAAATGGTGGTTAGCAACCTAAAAAATTGTATGGGAGATCCTCAAGTGAGGCCCTTAGATTCTAAATACCATTCTCTGCTAAAAGGAATCACAGGGTTTTCTGCAGAAATGGCTGATTCCAGGTCTAGAGAAGGGAAGAACTAGATTAGACTGGAACATCTTGGCATGCAAAGAAGCAAAGTAAAGAAAGCAAAGAAGTGCTTGAAAACTAATGGGGAGAGAGGTGAGGCCACAGGTTGAAGGGGCTCCCACTGGCCAAATCCGGGACAATTTAAATATCAACAATGGTGGTGCGGTGGCTCACATCCGTAACCCCAATACTTTGGGAGGCCGAGGTGGGAGGATTACTTCAGCCCAGGAGTTGAAGACCAGCCTGGGAAACATAGTAAGACCCTATCTCTACAAAAAAAAAAAAAAAAAAAAGCTGGGTGTGGGGGTGCACGCCTGTGGTCCCAGCTCAGTTGGGGTGGGAGGATTGCTTGGGCCCGGAAGGTTGAGGCCGCAGTGAGCTGTTACCATGCCACTGTACTCCAGCCTGGGCAACAGAGCAACATCCTGTCTCAAAATAAATATATATATAAGAATAATGAGGATAATTATTTTAACATATTTAATTTTTAAAAAACAATCTGTAAGTACATAGTGATAGTATTTTTATTTTTATTTTTTATTTTTATTTTTTTGAGACAGAGTTTCACTCTTGTTGCCCAGGCTGGAGTGCAATGGCGTGATCTCGGCTCACTGCAACCTCACCTCCCGGTTCAAGCAATTCTCCTGCCTCAGCTTCCTCTGAGTAGCTGGGATTACAGGCATGCGCCACCACGCCTGGCTAATTTTGTAGTTTTAGTAAAGACGGGGTTTCTCCATTTTGGTCAGGCTGGTGGCAAACTCCCGACTTCAGGTGATCCGCCTGCCTCGGCCTCCCAAAGTGCTGGGATTACAGGCATGAGCCACCGCGCCTGGCTGTGATAGTATTTTTAAAAAGGGGGAGTAGAGAGAGAGAAAATAGCCAACTAACAATAGAAGGAATGATGATAGAATTAGAAAATCACCATTCTGCATCTAAATATAATTCAGACAAGGATCTCCAATGCATTCTAAAATTGCTGAAAGTTTGTTAGGGAATAGGAAATTTGCAAGGTCTCAAGGTGTCACACATTTATTGACTAAAAAGGGGAAAATATACCTTTATAACAAAGAGAACTAGAAGAAACCATTTGAACCAAGTGATCAAAGTTAGCATCACTGACATTGCCTGCCTCTTGAAGTGACGTAGTGATTCAACATCATCTACACAGTGTTCTTTCCAAAGTGTTGAACTTGAATCTAATCACAAAGAAATAAACAAATTCTTATGTTATAACTGGCTCATACTCTTCAAAATATCAACATTTAAAGGACCAAAAAAGGGAAGAAAAAGAGCTGTTCTAGATAAAGGAGACAGAAGAGAATGATAATCCAATGCAATCTTGGGTTGGATCTTGGATCAGAAAATTAAAAGTAGCTCACAAAAACATTTTATATATGGACCAATTTAAATATGGACCATATATAATATCATTGCACAATGTTAGATTTGTCGGATGTGTTAATGATTTGGTTGTTACATAGGAGGCTACTTTATTCTTAGGTCCAAGCTGGAATATCCTGGGATAAAGTGTCATGAGGTCTATAATTCACCTTAAGTTATTCAGAAAAAACCAGGACAGCTGGGGCAAAATGTTAACAATGAAGTCTAAGTGAGGGGCATATGGATATTCGTTGTGTTATTTTTTCAACTTGTCTGTAATTTTTTTTTTTTCTTTTGAGACAGAGTTTTGCTGTCACCCAAGCTGGAGTACAATGGCACAATCTCAGCTCATTGCAACGTCTGCCTCCCACGCTCAAACAATACTCCCACCTCAGCCTCCTGAGTAGCTGGTACTATAGATGCATGCCACCATGTTCAGTTAATTTTTTAACTTTTTTTTTTGGTAGAGACAGGGTTTCATCATGTTGACCAGGTTGGTCTTGAACTCCTGGGCTCAAGCAATCCACCTGCCTTGGTCTCCCAATGTTTGCTGGGATTGCAGGCCTGAGCCACTCCACCTGGCCTTCATGTTTATTTTCATAAACATGTTAGAAAGTTTGTGGGAGGTATTTACTGTAATACTGTTATATTGTTACATCAACAATGGATACATGGATACGTATCCAAATGAATATGCAATTCCATATTCCATTGTATGCAATACAAAGATACATATCCATGATCTGGATGACTGCTGTTTTAATTCAGCTTCTGTTCCACCTTCTCCACCCAGTAGCACCCTTATTTTCTTTCTTCTTTTTTTTTTTTTATTGAGAGGGAATTTCGCTCTTGTTGTCCAGGCTGGAGTGCAGTGGCACGATCTCAGCTCACCACAACCTCTGCCTCCTGGGTTCAAGCGATTCTCTGCCTCAGCCTCCTGAGTAACTGGGATTACAGGCATGCACCACCACACCTGGCTAATTTTTTTTTTTTTTTTTTTTTTTGTATTTTTAGTAGAGATGGGGTTTCTCCTTGTTGGTCAGGCTGGTCTTGAACTCCCAACCTCAGATGATCTGCCTGCCTTGGCCTCCCAAAGTGCTGGGATAACAGGTGTGAGCCACTGCTCCCGGCTCATCTTCTTTTCGTGCTCAGCTCTCCCGCTTTTGGCTCATGAGGTCTAGATAGGGCGTATGAACCACATCCACCTATCCCCAGGGACTGGTAGGCACATGTCTTAAGTTAGTCCAACCAGGGCCAACAGACACCAAGCCCAGGGCTTTGTGCCGGATATACTGGGAAAAGGCAGTATACTTTTCCCCAGAGGCCACCAAGCTGACTGGATGTGAACCGAACGATGTGGTCATCTTTGGGAAGTAGCTGCCTGTGAATTAAGCTGACACAATGAAGAGCTAAAAGGAGAAAGTTTGCAGTGTTTGAGCCACTGAATGTAAACACACCTGAAGTTAGGTGAAACTGGCTTTCCCTGCCAGTGTCAGTTGTGTATTTCCTGCTTAAAACCTGAGGAGTCCTGACCACTGCAGGAGGGGAAATGCATAGAAAACGTAGATTCCTCCCACTGCATAACAAATTACCTCAAGTTCAGCAGCTTTGCTTAAAACAACACATACTTATTATCTCACAATTGCTGTGGGTGAGGAATCTGGGCATAGTTTAACTAGGTTCCTTGGTTTTGGTTTCACAAGGCCACAACTAAGATGTCAGCCAGGCCTGTAGTCTCGTCCAGAGGCTCAACTGGGGAAGAATCTGCTTCCAAGTTCATTCAGATTGCTGGCAATGGTATTGTTTGGGATCTTTACGGTGAGCATGTATTCATGTGTTATGTAATTTAAAAATGCAAATGAAAATAATATATACATTATGGCTTCAACTAAAATCTGCTCCCTCTCCACTTCCAGATCTTCCTACATACATATACATTCACAACTGAAAAAAAAAAAAAAAAAAGACTGGAAGGAAACAGGCCAATGGGACAACTTGTTAGTCTGGAGTGTTGGGTCTATGGGTGAATATTTTCTTCTTTTCTGTATTTCCCACAATTAAGGAATATAATTCAAATAATCAGAAGAAAAAAAACTCCAAGTGATTTGAAATGCTTTTTGCGTCCAATTTTATGGCCAAAAATAAAGAAAATCCTTTTGTTTACCTTCTGCAGAAAGGCAATTTCCTGCTTGGGTGGCTGATGAAGTGTCTGTTCCAAGATCTCAAAGAAATAAATCAGATGTCAGCGGGGAACCCACACCTGCTTCCTCTCACACTGATAAAGAACAATTAACTGTCATTAGAACGTATCTGGCTTTGTCCCAAAACTAAGCAGTATTTGAAAAAATATGGCAGGTTTTCTCCCTGCCTAAAAGCTACTGGAAGGTCCTAGTCAAGATGAGAAATAGAAGATTCTGTGCCAGACAGATTTGATACACTGACATGTTTAGTAACCAAATAGGCCAAACCTGTGGCTATGTGAAAACAAACAAAACATATGCTTGATCTCATTTCTACACTAATTGGAGGACCTTGATGGGTCTTTGGATCCGTCTGCTTGTCTGTAAAATTATAGAACTGAATATGAGGAGCTTCTATCAGAGCGGACTGAAGACCACACTTGTAGTCAAATAAACAAAACAAAACTATTAGGTTTATTAGACTTGCTGCAGCAAGGGAGACTGTGTACTCAAGAACATCTCAGTAACGGGAGATGATAGGGGCCTTTTTAATTTTTTTAAGAGATAAGGTCTCCCTCTGTTGCCCAGGTTGGAGTGCAGTGGTGTGACCATAGGTCACCGTAACCTCGAACTCCTGGGCTCAAGTGAACCTCCCACCTCAGCCTCCCAAGTAGCTAAGACTACAGGTGTGCACCACCATGCTAGGCTAATTTTTAAATTTTTTGTAGAGACATGATCTCGCTATATTGCCTAGGCTGGTCTGGGATTCCTGGACTCAAGTGATCCTCCCATCTCTGTCTCCCAAAGAGCTGGGATTATGAGCCCAGCTGATGAGCTTCTTAAAGGGTTTTGGCTTGTGTTGGAACATTATGAGGGAGAATAAGTAATGGGGGCCAGTTCTGGGATGGATGTTGTTGAGAAGCAGGGACAATTTGGTGACTGAGTAGCTCAATCATTGTTATCTAGGAGGGTTAAAATGGGGCTCGAGTTCTTATTGGCAAAGCAGCAGCAGTTGTTCAGAAAGGGGCAATGCTCATTAGAAGAAGGGAGTGTTTAGTAATTTTTGTACTCCCAAGACTGGCCTTGTCAATGTCATTCTGAGTATTGTTTATATTCTGCTGGACACATGGTTGATTGTCTAGCAGGGCCGCTTTTCACTATCTCAGCTTCATTCGGCTTTATAAACATGCCATCCAATAAAACTCAAATTGGAATGCACTTTACAACATAGAAAATGCTCTTTTTCCCTATGGGGCACTTATTTGTGATGGTGGCATTTTCTCCATTTTTAACAAGGAAATTGAGGGTCAGGGATGGTAAGTGGCTTCTAAGGACCACAGCTACTTAAGCCATCAAGTCAGAAAATAGTAGCATTCAGCTCTAAGTTAGTCCTGGTTTTGAAAATTGTTCATCCGACAAATCTGCACTGAGCACTTACTAGGTTCCTTGCACTATTCTGAGCTCTGAAGAGACAACTGTGATAGAGTTGAAATGTCAAGCCTGGAGTCCAGCTGGTGGGGTGGAAAGTGAAGAGGCAGCCCTGTGAAGCACAAGGACTGTGATGAGGGTATTGTGGGAGCTCCTCACCAGGGAGGGATTGCCATGCCCATGTTCTACAGCTGTTGTAACAAATTTCCACAAACTTTGTGGCTTAAAACAACATGAATTTATTATCTTGCAGTTCTAGAGAGCATAAGTCTGGAGTAGGTTTCACTGGGCTAAAATCAAGGTGTCAGCAGGGCTGCATTTCTTTGTAAAGGCTTTAGGGGAGAATCTGTTTCCTCATCTTTTTCAGCTTCTAGAGGCCTCCTGCAGTCTGTGGCTCAGAGCCCCTTCCTTCCTCCACCTTCAAAGCCAAGAACAGCATTGCTGCAACCTCTGCTTCCCTTGTCACATCGTCTCTGATTCTTCTGCTTCCTTTTCCATCTTTTAAGGATCCCTGTAGAGTAATTCAGGAAAATCTCCATATTTTGTGATCCTTAACCATATTGGCAACACCCCCTTTGCCTTGTAAGATGGCATATTTACAGGTTTCAGTGACGAGGGCAAAGAAGGGCACAAGCATCTTTGTGGGGGAGCATCATTCTGCCTACAAACACCCAGGCTACTATTTTTTTTCTTTTTGCAGGGAAAGATGGAGTTCTGATTTCACCAAGTGGCATCTATGCTGACATTAGGAGGGGACAAAAGTCAAGAAGGAAAGGTCTGGAAGCAGGAAGAAAGCTTGGTTAGTGCACTGGTGGACACACTAGTCAGCTATTGTTAGCTATTCCTCCTAATTTCAGGAATCCACAAAAGCAAAGATTTACTTTTCATTCCAGCCACATGTCCACTGTGGACATGCTTCATTCCAGGGCCTAGGCTGAAGGACAGCTCCTATCTGGGACATGCTAAACTCATGCAGGGGGAACAAGTTAGGTATCAGAGCCACAGATGACTCTTAAAGCTTCTGCTGAGGAAGGGAACTGTTCCACTAATATTTCCCCACTAATATTTGGCTGGTGAGTCAAAGCAAGTCAGGTCATGTGGCCAAGGCTGATATCAGTGAGACAGGAAGTGGAACAGGCAGTAATAATCAGAACAGTAATAGGCTAGTATAGTGGTCAAGAGACAAGGGTAGAATGAGATGTGGGGAGTGGCTTGAAAGTCATGGGGTAGTGAGGGTCAGGTCACGCATGACTTTAAAAACCAGTTTCCTTTTCACAATAGCCAAAACATAGAATCAACCTAAGTGCCTATTTATGGATGAATGGATAAAGAAAATGTGGTATATACACACAATGGAATATTACTCAGCCATAAAAAGAATGAAATCCTGTCATCTGTAGCAACATGGATGGAACTGGAGGTCATTATGTTCAGCAAAATAAACCAGGCACAGAAAAACAAATATTGCATGTACTGACTCATATGTGGTAGGTAAAAAATTGGATCTCATGAAGATAGAGAGTGGACTGGCAGTTACCAGAGACCAGGAAAGGTAGGGGGGAGGAGGGAATGAAGAGAGGCCAATTAATGGATACAAATAGTTGATGGAATAAGACCCACTGTTTGATAAATCCATAGGGTGACTATAGTTTACAATAATCTATTTTACATTTTTAAATGGCTAGGATATTTAGAATATTTCCAGCATAAAGAAAAATAATTAAGGTGATGAATGTCCCAATGACACTAATCTTTACAAATTATGTGAATGTATTATCACAGGTACCCCAATAATATGTATGTATTGATTTAAAATGTTAATAAAAATCCAGGTTTCGTTTGTTAGAATGTAGGCTCCATGAGGGCAGGAAACAGGTCTCTGCCTTATCATTCTAGCCCAGTGTTTCTCAATTTTTTTCATTATTACTACCTGTATGTCTTTTTTACATTACTATCTGTATGACTACTGTATGTCTTTTTTATTTTTTCGAGACAAGGTTTTGCTCTGCTGTCCAGGCTGGAGTGCAGTGGCATGATCACAGCTCACTACAGCCTCAACTTCCCAGGCTCAAGTAAAACTCCCACCTCAGCCTACCGAGAAGCTGGGACTATAGATGCATGCCACCACAACCGGCTTTCATTTTTTTTTTTTTTTTTGGTAGAGATGGGGTTTCACCATGCTTCCCAGGCTGGTTGTGAACTCCTGAGCTCACGCAATCTGCTTATCCTGGCTTCCCAAAGTATTGGGATTATAGGCATGAGCCACCATGCCCAGCCCACACGTACAATCCTAATACCACAGATATACTGTTACATACTGCATGCGTATCTGGGCTCTTTATGCATGCGGTATGTAATGATGAAAACAGTAAGGTATCTTTAACCCCCTAGGAAATTTAACCCCCTTGGGGGTGACATCACCTATGCTGAGAATGTGTTCTAGTCCTAATTAAGTTTTAATTCTTTGATTCAAGTGACTTGTGCCATGTTTATGAATTAAAGCAAATTGCTAGTAGCTAAGTTTATTTGCGGGTGGTGTCTTTGGAAGTGATTAGCTCCTAAGGGTGGATTAAGAATGGGGTAAGTGCCCATAAAAGAGGCCCCAGACAGAATGGTGTGAACCTGGAAGGTGGAGGTTGCAGTGAGCCGAGATCGCGCCACTGCACTCCAGCCTAGGCGACAGAGCAAGACTCCGTCTCAAAAAAACAAAACCAAACAACAACAAAAAAGAAGCCCCAGAGAGATCCCTCGCCCCTTCTGCCATGTGAGGCTACAGTAAGAAGACTGTCTAAGAGGAAGAGGACCCTCACTAGACACCAAATCTGCTGATGCCTTCATCTTGCACTTCCCAGTCTCCACAACTGTGAGAAGTAAACCTGTGTTGTTGACAAGCCAGTCTATGTTCTTTTGTTATAGCAGCTAAAACAGACTAACAAAACTATGAATATCTATGGCCAGCAATATCTTCAGGCCATCTTTTGCTTTTAAATTCTTATGGCTTTTCCCATTTTGAGGGAAGCCCTGCCAAGCTACTCGATCTAAATCCACACTGTTGTCAACATACCTGGCCAGTTGCAATTTCTCTTCTTTACTATGGTTTTAGAAACCAGATGAGCTGTATAAATAGGATAGATGCTGAGTGAAGGTCTAGGAAGCTCTAAAGACTCGTGCATGAGCTGAGTGCTTTACCCGATTCAGTGAAGTTCAGTGAACATCAAGTGCAGGCCAGTTATGTGCCAGACACTGTTCTAGGCACTGGGGATACGACAGTGGCTAAAAAGGCAATGTCATTCCCCTCAGGAGATCAGAAAGGTCCGAAGCCATTTCAGATTATGAGTTCTGGCAGCATGAGAGTGGTGGTGAGTCACACTAAGGTTGGTCAAAGGATGGAAGATGTTTGCCTTCAGACACGAAGGGCTCTACTCTTGATTTCATTTTTTGGTTCGTCCCTGACTTGAATAGAGATGAGTTGACTGTGAATGTGGAGACCAAAAGTTTTTGGGGAATCTACAAATTCACGGATTTGGTGTTCTTAATACATAGCCAAGTACCTCCTCAGGTATAGCCTGTTCTCCACAAAATGGATTATTACTATTCAGCATTTGCATGTGGAACAACTGCAGTCTGTAGATGCCCAAACATAGATTTTTAAAGGTTTTCTCTATTTAAAGAAGGTAGGGTTCAGGGGCAGATGGGGTTACCAAGCAGAAACAAAAAGCGATTTTTAATACAAAGTCCTAACGCTGGCCTACTGGTCCCTACAGGGTTGGCTCCACCTTCCTCCTCTTCTCCTCTTGTCCCCTTCCAGCCACTCCGGCCTTCCTGCCAGTCTAGTTCTCCAACACACTAAGCACATGCCCACTCAGAGGCTTTGTGCTTCTTGCTGAACCTATTGCGTAGAAATCCCACCCTGTATTTCACATGGCCCACCATCTTCATGCTCTGCCTGCAGAGAGAACTTTGCTGGTTACCCTCCAACCTACTCTCTACCTTCACCCCATTCTATTTTTCTTCATACACTTAACGCTGAGTGACGTGATGTGTATGTTTGTAGTCTTGTCTTTCCCACTTCAGTGAAAGCTCCACAGGGACAGGGACTTTGTGGCTGCTGACCACTCTATCCCCAGTTCCAGTGGCTAGTACAAAGCGTCCTCATAATTCAAATTACTTTGCAGTCTTATCGTGATTTAAAACAAAATTATTTCACTACCCACTTTTGTCCTTGAGACATCTTCTATAAATAAGCCTTCCACATGTAGCATGCTTCTCGCTCAAGTGTGCTTATGAAAGAGTTTCACTTATTTTGAGGTGTTTGTGTGTTTTTATTGTGTCTAGAAAGCAGATAGCTGATTAGAAGTACGGAAGTTTGGGGCTGGGCGCGTTGGCTCATGCCTGTAATACCAGGACTTTGGGAAGCTGAGGAGAGCGGATCACCTGAGGTCAGGAGTTTGAGACCAGCCCAGACAACATGGCAAAACCCCGTCTCTACTAAAAAAATACAAAAATCAGCTGGGCATGGTGGCAGAGACCTGTAATCCCAGCTACTTAGGAGGCTGAGGCAGGAAGAATTACTTGAACCCGGGAGGCGGAGGTTGTGGTGAGCTGAGATCGCGCCACTGCACTCCAGACTGGGCGACAGAACAAGACTCCGTCCCCCGCCCACCAAAAAAAGAAGTATTAAGTTCAGAATCATTTAACTCATGTTCTTCTCATTTGGGAAAGAATAGGAATACAGTATCAGTCTCAATGTGTGCAGAACAGCCACAAAGACACCCTTCTCAAGTATTTCTTTTTTCTGGCCAGTTAGAGCCTGAAGTCCCTTAGGTCTTTAGTCCTTAACTACCCCTTAGGCTTTACCAGTCCTTTCCTTCTACTTCCTACCAGACCAAGACACCCATACCGGCCTTTTCCAACACTCAGCTGGCCTATTATATCAGGGAGCTGGAGTCCAGCAAGACATATTTAAGCAGCTTCCACCTCCCTGCCCCACAGGGTGAGATGGGTCTTAGTTTTAAGGTAAAGCTGAACTGCCCTGACCAGACATTCTATTCCCTCATTTACAGAGTTAACAGGGAAAGCCTATTTCCACCATATTTTAATAAAATCCATGCTTTTTCTTCAAAGTTTTTGTTCCATAGAAATAAATACGGCATTTTCTTTTTATTTTTTTAAAATGCGTTACCCAGGCTGGTTTCAAATTCCTGAGCTCAAGCGATCCTCCCACCTTGGTCTCCCAAAGTGCTAGGATTACAAGTGTTAGCCAGCACGCCTGGCCCAAACTGGTATTTTTCAGCAAGCAGAAAGTCTAGAGAAAGGGAAATTTTAGAATAATCTTATTTTCCATTTGACAACTATAAATAAAAAGAAGAGCTCTGATAATATATATGTATGTGTAAATCTATGCATACAACTGGCAGTGTCTTTAAATAAATACATTGATTTGAGAAGGAAAAAACTCCACTCTCATGCAACCCCTTTAATTAGGTCAAGAAAGCTTTGTGTCATCTGAGGATAAGTGAATGGTAGCACGTTAAAAAACTGCCTAGTTTGTTAGTAGTCAAGATTCCTGAAACTGAAACCCAATTAAATATTTAAGTAACTGCAGAAGAACAATCCCGGAAGCACGCTGTCAAACTATTTTCAAAGCCAAGAATGTTTAAAGACTGAACAAAGGACTTAGAGACAGCTCAACAAAAGCCAGGAGGACATCCACGGAGATGGAAAGTCTGGCAATACCTGATGATGAAGCATGTGCTGTTTTCTGTTTGAAGTCTGTAACCTGGTTTTAATCATTTTCCAGAAGTATTTCCAAATCAGAAGACAGGGGAAAAAATACCAAACCTTTAAAATATATTAACAAGGCCAGGCGTGGTGGCTCACTCCTGTAATCCCAGCACTTTTGGAGGTCGAGGTGGGCAGATCACCTGAGGTCAAGAGTTGGAGACCAACCTGGCCAACATGGTAAAACCCCATCTCTACTAAAAATACAAAAATTAGCCAGGCGTGGTGGCACATGCCTGTAATCCCAGCTACTCACGAGAATGAGGCAGGAGAATCGCTTGAACCCAGGAGGCGGAAGGTGCAGTAAGCCAAGATCACAACACTGCACTCCAGCCTAGATAATGTGGGACTCTGTCTCAAAAATAATAAAAAATAAAATAAAATAAAATATAAAATAAATAAAATAAATAGAATAAAATAAATAGAATAGAATAAAATAAAATATATTCACAAGACTAAACTGTTACTTTATTCTGTTTGAGAGCAACCCTGACTTAACAGCTTAGACAGTAATGGGCTACCACACCTGAGTAAGACTGTGCCGTAAATCCTAGACAGACTTAGTCATGTGCCTCTACCTCCAATCCCAACATCTGCTTTCATATGATGAGGAACTTGCTGCATTTTTCACCCATGCCAAGTTGAAAAAAAAGGCCCAAACATACCTAAGAAGACCTTTAAAACTTCATTTTCCGATGAAAAATAAGAAACATACACATCTAATAGTGTACCAGAACTTCTGAAGCATTTATAGGGCTCCTATGTCAATTAAAGTCACGATGGAGACAAAAGAGTAGAAACTTCAGTCAGGCTTTCGGTGAGGTACCAAGCAGACTGCTTCCAAGATGTTCCCCCTGATAGGAAGGACTAAGCCCTTGCACAGCCCAAGATCCACATATATTAATTACCTACGAAGAGAGTAGCCGGGTGACAGAATGACTTAAGAATTCAGACATGTACAGTGGCTTATGCTTGTAATTCCCACACCTTAGGAGGCCGAGGTGGGAGGACTGCTTGACGCCAGGAGTTTGAGACCAATCTGGGTAACATAGTGAGACCCTATCTCCACAAAGAAAAAAAGAAAAAAGAAAGAAAGAAAAAAAATGAGCCAAGCGTGGCGGTGCATGCCTGTAGTCACAATTCCTTTTGAGGCTGAGGTGGGAGGACTGCCTAAGCCCAGGAGTTTGTGGCTGCAGTGAGCTATGATGGTGCCCCTGCACTCTACCCTGGGTGCCACAGTAAGACCCCATTTCTAAAAATTAAAAAAAAAAGAGAGAAAGTTTAAATCAAGTTGGAGGATGTATAGATATAAAAATTAATTCAACATGGATCATAAACTTAAATGGAAAACCTAAAAGCATAAAATTTCTAGATGAAATGATAGGAGAAAATCTTCGTAACCTTGGGTTAGGCAAAGGTTTCTGTGATAGGAAGACAAAATATGAACAAGAAAATTATAAAACTGACAAATTGGACACCTCAAAATTTAAAACTGCTCTTTGCTGGGTGTGGTAGCTTAAGCCTGTAATCCCAGCTACTTGGAAGCCTAAGGCAGGAGGATCACTTGAGTCCAAGAGTTCGAGGCTGCAGCTAGCTATGATTGTGCCACTGAACTCCAGCCTTGGGGACAGAGTAAGACTCTGTCTCTTTAAAAAACAAAACAAAAAAAAAAGAATTCAGACGTGGATGAAACTCAAAACAAATACATTGGACCCAATGTAAAAGAGACAACACAATGGACATTTTCAAACAAAATGTCTCATTTTGAAGAATATCTTTACACTAGAGTACCTTAAAAAAGCACAGGTTGCTAAGGCAGATTTGATACCTAAATGCTACAAGCAGGGGTTATGAGTATCATGAGCTAACCCAATGTATAGGCTAGAGAAAAGGAAAAAGGGAGGAGGAAGTCAATGAGTGAGTGAGTAAGAATCCAAGGAAGACAGCACAGGGAGATGGAAAGGGGAAGACAGGAGCATCCACTGGAAAGAAGTGGCAAACACTAAGAATTACTTACAAGTGACTTCAGCTAGTTTCTGGTTCTATACACTAAAGTCCACCTGGAAAGGTGTTGTTTAATGGGGATGAAAAACCATTATTTTAGAAAAGAAAAATGCACATTTTTCTTTTATTTATGTATTTATAAAAAGATTTACACCAATCAGGCCTATAACATGTAAAAAGTAAATCTCTTTGCAAAGTTAAATATATGAAAATCCAAAAGCAGACTGAATTATCAAAAAGAAAACTTTTTATTTTTGTCACTAAATACAATTAGTTTCCCTGATTATAACCCATAATCAATGTCACCTAACATACAGATGGTCTGTACAGAGATAAACAACCCCAGCAGCTTTCTCTACATATATAAGACCACTGAACTCAGAAAAAGCAGAGCTTGTTAAATTATTGTCTGTTTTAGAAACTCTTACCATTTAAAGGAAATAGGAAGATTTAGGTAGAATACTTGTATAATAACTTAAAAAGTTAAAAGCTTATAGTGATAAAATAATCTTGTGCACTGTTCTCAGAAATTTTAGGCAACTGGCCTTCTTGCAGATCCCAAGTCTACAAAAAGACAACCAATCACAGCAACAACTGGGCTTGGTTCATTTGCCATATGGTTGGTCGTGGTGCATTTCTGGTGTATAAGTCAAGAGAACAATCATGACCCAGAGGTGGAGCAAAGCCTAGAGAAAGAAAAAGCAATTTGTGGATTAGCCAATAAACCAATCTTTACCAAAGGCCCACTGTACACTGAGGGCAGGCATTATGTCTTACCTGCCTCTATATCCCCTATGGGACACATGAAGGAATGAATGAAAGAAACAACTAAATGAGCTCAGTGCAATGGAGGGTAATAAAGACTTGCTGCTCCTACAGAATTCAGCTGAGAGGAGTAAGCCCTGAACTTTAACACATTCACAATATGCACGTGTATGCAAAATAATCAATCAGGTGATTATAATGCAGAGTGATTAAAACTGCTAGATACACATGAAGTTGGTTAGAAAACAGTTTTAGAACAGTTATAGTTGGTATTTTGAAAGAGAGTTTAACCAATGTTTGGTGAAGAAGAGATGGGAAAATATTCTAGATAGGAATAAAGTGTCAGGTTTCAGAGGTTGACCTAGGGCCCAGAACATGATCCACAGTGACAAATTTAATTCCCTCATGGCAGTACTGAAATGATACAAGATTCCATTTGTTCTTGTCGCCCAGGCTGGACTACAAAGCCTCACCACTTTGTAGTGTGCCAGAAATCACATCTCCTGGGCACTATCTCATGACAGTGCCTGTGTTACTCATAATCACTAACACCTGGGAAATCAACCCCTCTGGGGCATATTCTGAATGCTTTCTGATGGCATTCAATTTTTTTTGTACTCCCCATGCTTTTCTTCTTAAAAACTTGTTATTATGCTAGGTGCAGTAGCTCATGCCTGTTATCTCAGCACTTTGGGACGCTGCGGCGGGCAAATCACTTGAGGTCAGGAGTTCGAGATCAGCTTGGCCAACAGAGTGAAAACCCATCTCCTAAATACACAAAAATTGCCAACATAGTGAAAACCCATCTCCTAAACATACAAAAATTCCCTGGGTGCAGTGGCACGTGCCTGTACCCCCAGCTACTCAGGAGGCTGAGGCAGGAGAATCGCTTGAACCCGGGAGGCGGAGATTGCAGTGAGCCAAGATCATGCCACCGCACTCCAGTCTGGGTGACATAGCAAGACTCAGTCTCAGAACACAAAACAAAACAAAACAAAACAAAAATACTAAACCTGTTATTTAAAGGAATAACTCTTCCCTCTAGTGGATCACAGAGAAATTTCTTTTTAAAGAAAAGACATTTCATTTCGTTTTAAAGAAGTTTCTTTTCAAGAAAACAGCCCATCTTAATTCAACCCAACTACTTTTAGACATACCCACTCCAAATAGTAGCCTTCTTAGGCACACAGTACATGCAAAATGGCATCCCAAACTACCATAACCATTTTACTAGAGGCAAGAGATCTGGGAGAAAATAAATCAACCTTGAGGCTCTTTTAGAAAATAAAGCAAAACACATGAAAACAATTAAAGCAACTGTACAACATCAAGATAAAAAACTGTTTTGTATTCAAATTATTTTTATCATTAGAAGGGCTTTAAAATGGAGGTAACTATTAGACTGCATTTAAGTTAATTTCATTTGTAGGAAAAGTCTTTGAGGATTTATATTCTAGACATAATGAATTGTCAATTTATACTCTACCAAAATAAATCTTAATTACTAAAACTGAGTTCTCTCTTTCCCAACTGTCTGCTGGCTGGGTGCAGTGGTGCATGCCTGTTGTCCCAGCACTTTGGAAGGCCAAGGTGGAGGATCACTTGAGCCCAGAAGTTTGAGACCATCCTGGGCAACATGGTGAAACCCTATCTCTACAAAAAATACAAAAATTAGCTGGATGTGGTGGTGCATGCCTGTAGTCCCAGCTACTTAGGAGTCAAAGGTGGGAGGATGGCTCGAGCCTGGGAGGTAGAGGCAGCAGTAAGCCAAGATCGTACCACTGCACTCCAGCCTTGGCACAAGAGCCAGACCCTGTTTCAAAAAAAAAATTGATTGCTAAAACATCAATAAGATCAGCAGCCAAAAAAAAAACAAAAAACAAAAAACAAAAAACAAAAAACTAGTTAAAAATCAAATGCAGCATTGTTTTTTCAAACAAGTGTACTCACCATATATATAATTACAAAAACTCGCGCTATGGGGTATCTTCGGAGAAAAATTCCCAGGCGAATACTGTGCAGACACAGGTGTGGGGGAGAGAGGAGAGAGGAGAAGAGAGTCACACTCAAAACAAATCTTCCTGTGGTAATATCTAATGATGCTGACAAATTTCATTCATTTAAACTATGTGGCTACCACAGAAGAACAATTTTTATAGCAGACTGTTAAATGATTACTTGAAATAGTAATACAGAAATAGTAATATAGAAATGATAAAATGCTTTTATCATTATTGGGGCTTGGCTGTTAAACTTCAGCACAGGTATTTCTTTTAATTCTAGGGTCACAATTGCAGGATGCAAACTTGATCCCTCTCTAAATCTTTGTTTTTTTTTTTTTTTTGAGACAGAGTTTCACTCTTGTCGCCCAGGCTGGAGTGCAATGGCATGATCTCTGCCCACTGCAACCTCTGCTTCCTGGGTTCAAGCAATTCTCCAGCCTCAGCCTCCCGAGTAGCTGGGATTACAGGCATGCCGCTACCACCACACCTGGCTAATTTTTTTGTATTTTTAGTAGAAACAGGGTTTCACCATGTTGGCCAGGCTGCTCTCAAACTCCTGACCTCAGGTGATCCGCCTGCCTCAGCCTCCCAAAGTGGTGGGATTACAGACGTGAGCCACCACACCCAGCCTAAATCTTTTTTAGCGGAATTAAAGAAGTTACGAAAGATAAGGTGGGTGTCAACTATGTGATTGGGGAAAGAAGGAGTCTGGTTGGCATTAACCTGCAAATAGCTAATCTAGAAGCTTTTGCAGAGATACATGCTTCTAAAAGGTACAAAACTATAAAAACTCATGCATTTGAATAAATAGTGTGGAAGCAATATACTGTCCAGACCTATTACGCCTCTGCAACATTTTCTCCCCCTATCAAAACAGGTACATGTAGAAGCAAATACCCCTTTTTCTGCTTCTTTCATTGCCACTAGCACAATGTCTTGCACATAGGTTTTCAAACAACTATGTATGTTGAATAAATGAATAGTTGAACTAGATGTGCTTGATTTGGAGATAATGGCTGTGGCACCCTATTTTTGAGGCTTCAGTCATCTTGGTATATCATTCTTCTTATTTTTAATACAATAGCTCAATTCTGACACAAAAAGGTAAAAAAAGATTATGCCACAATTCATTAAAACTTTTCATTATAAACACTACAAAGAAAAAAGGCAGAGTAGGTTATTTAGACAAGAACCTTATCAAGGCTATATGTAAACTATTAAAGTTTTTTTTGATAAGGCAGATGTCTGCTAATATAAAAACTTACATATAAACATAAATTTTGTTATCTAGGTAAAATATATAATACAATGAGTACTGTTCAGTTATATATAGTAGCATCTTTTATTCTAATCACATGATAAAATTCTGGGATAAAACATTCAAATGGATACTTTTACATGAAGCAGAGGCTTTCTCAATAAAATCTAATGAAGTTTTTAAAAATAGAATTTATTATAGAAAGAAGAGATACAGTCAGGGTTAATCATCTTCAATAAAATGTAGGCATTGGCAGACCTCTTGACATAATTTCCTGACACTGAAATCTCATGAAAGGAGTAAGTCACTTTGTGAAAGTGTAATGTAACTGTAAAATAAATAAAAACATATATAAGTGTAAAATCTCATGAAAGGAGTAAGTCACTTTAAATATAGACTCTGTCTGATGGGAGTCACTGTGATTGAAACCCTGAAAAACATAAAAACAGCTGATGGTCCATCACTCATCCCTACTGGCTGTGCTTACCTAAACTGATCAATTGAACTAGCAGCTTTGCGAACTTTTCCGTACATTCCTGCCAGATTAGTTTCTGTGTCATTAAAAAGAACAGGAACATTTCGCAGACGAGTACCTGTTTAAATAAAAAAATAAATTAGTGTACTGACATAAAAATTAACTAAGACAATTATAATAGGAAATACACTGGATTACATGTGGAAGAAATTTTCAAGGGCAACTTTCTAAGCATCACCCCCAAGTAGATGAAACTATAAAGAAAGGACAGGTAAATCTGATGACATAAATGTTTAAACGTCCGTATCCACAACAAGAAAACTTTTTAAAATAAGATGATTTTAGCAAAAATTAAGAAATTTACAAATACTAAGTGTTAATGGGCCCTTTGTTCCCATGTGAGGAGGAGTGAGGCCGGGTGGTCTTTCCATGAAGCAGAGGACTCCCAAATGTGTACTCCAGCCCAGAGGCTTCCTCCCCTGCCAGACTCATCCAACTGCCTATTCCCTTCCATCTGCATGTCTAATAGGCACCCCAAAGCCTGCCTAACACTAGAATTTGGAGTTCTTGCCTTAGCTGTCAACCTGCCTCAGCTGCCATTTCCCTGTCTCAGGACATCACAGTTCCAATCCTTCCATTTGCTCAGGCCAAAACCCTTGACTCCTTTCTCTCAAACTCCGTACCTGATCTGCCAGCATAGTCTGTCAGCTCACCTTTAAAATAAATTCTCAGTCCACCCTCACAATCCCACTCAGTTCTAGACTGCCATCTCTCACATGGGTCACTGCAACGGCTACCCACCCACCTCTGGCCTCCCTCGCCCTGTCTCCCTGCTTCCGCTTTTAGCCCTTTGCAGTCTATTCTTGACACGGCAGTCAGAGGCAGCCTATTAAAGTGCAAGTCTGTCCCCCTCTCAAGATCCTTCAATGGCTTCCGACCTCATTCAGAGTAAACGTCCCCATATAGGCCTCAACAGCCTACTCCAAGCTCTCTGGATTCCTCTTACACAAGCGTCTTCTCCACTCAGTCTACTCCAGAGGCCCTGGCCTCCTTGTTGTTCCTGAAACATGCCAGGAACATGCCTGCCTCAGGGCCTTTGTGCCTGCTCTTTCTGCCTGGAACACTGTTTTTCTATGCCTCCTCATTGTTCACTATCTTACCTCCTTTGGGACTTTAAAGCAGTGAAACTTTTCAGTGAGGTCTTCCCTGTCCACCCTATTTAAATTACAATGCCATCGCCATACCTGGCACCCAGTATCTCTTAAACAATATTTTTTTGTTAAAAGAAATAAAGCCAAAGAACTGAGAAATTTGCTGAATGACAATTTGTAGACTTTATGAAGTTTCAAGACTAAAAATCTGATCTGTTGATGCTTATACTATCTTACACATTTTTTTATTACATACATTGGGAATCTATAGATTTCTTTATTAAAATTATAGAGCACAGATATGGTTATGCGCACCAGGTATTAGCTCTAATACTCGTAACTATTTACTAGAAGATTATTAAAGCAAATCTTGTTTCAAGTGTCCTGAAAGCTCCTCTCTACTGAACTTCTCGCCTTATCAGCATCTTCTTCTTAAGTATCTCAGACATTTCAATATAATTATCAATCCTCAGACTATTTTCCCCAAGTCTAATACCAGTGAGGAATATTAACTAGTCCATTATCTGGTTCACTAACAATACTAAACAGTGCATGGCCCAGGTCTCATATTAGAAAATTGAGTCCTTCATTAGATGAACTTTCTTTCAAATAAAAATGGTCCTTCTATAATTTTTCAAAACCATGTTTTAACGAAATGTTCTTTTGAGATTCCTTTTTTGGTTACCTTCACCACTGTCAATTCCAGACATATTAATCGCGGACCCATTACTACTGCTTCCAGAGGCGGAGTTCATCTGCTGCTCGAGGCGCTCCAGTTGAAAGACCAGGGAGTTCTTTTCTGTGCTGAGACTCTCCAGCATGGTCTGTTTCTGGATGAGAGTCTCTGTTAGCTGGTGGAGTCGATTTTCTAATTCAGACTGACTGCTATTGCTTAAAGTTTTATTGGTAAGCTGAAAGAGAAAGTGTTCACAAAATTGGTACATAAAATGAAAGTCCTACAATACAGAAATCACACTACTACATTTTCATAGGTAAACTGTGGCATTCATGGATTTCTCTAAACGCTATACTGACTCAACGTCTACAGAAGTGATTTTCAAAAACAGTGGGGTCATGAAATCAATTTGGTGGGTCAAAATCAGCATCTAAAAAAATGCAATAGAATAGAATGGGACATATTCTGATATTTATGTAACACATAGTATATAAAAGTATAATTTTGTGAAACTCCTGTTTTGGTTTTGTACATGTAAGTGCATGTGAGTATTGAGACAGGATGTAAACTGTATTTCTTACTGAGGCATCACGGTCAAAATATTTCAAAGCATGGGTTTAGAGGACACAATCCATACTTTTCAATGGGGATTCAAAAGCCTCTATCATTCAACAGTTATGGTGTAGTGCAAAGATCACACTCTGAGGTTTTCATCTCTGCTCTGCAATTTTCAAGCTATTTGACTTCGGGTAAATTGCTGTACTTCTCTGAATCTATTTCCTCATCTGTACGTGAAGATGACAGCACCTGTTGCACATGGTATTTAGCGACAGTAAATGATAGTTGTCCTAGAAGGCTCTGGCTGAAAGTTGGTACTTAACAACTTCCTTCGTTCCATGTTCTATCTGGTAGTGTCTATGTCTGTCACCATCTCCCTCTACTCTCATCCAGCCTCTGCTTTGCCAGCCACATTTCCTCTATTTGGAAACAGTCCTCTTCTCTTATCTAGGCTCCACCTGCCTTTCTTTCTTATAAATCCTTTACAGCACTCCCCACAAATTCAGCACACCACAACAAATAACTACCAGATGGAATTAGATTGAATATAAACTAAGATTTACTACTTTAAAAAGAATGCTCCATTTTAATATTGCACTGTGATCCCCTAATCAACATACTTCATACTCTTTGTTGAAGTCCTCTCCAATCACTCTAGCCCAGGTTAATCTTAGCCTTCTTGGTAAGTGTCTTGGTATTTATCAGTCACTCCGATAACGCTGTTTTATGGGAGTCAATTTCGCCTCCTCAATGAAACTGTAAGTCAGCTTCATGTGGGTAAGAATCATTGTCTACATCAATACAGGTTTGAAAAAAGTTTGATCTAAGTTTAAAATCCCAGCTCTGACATTTCCTAGCTACAATATCTTGGGAAAGCTATTAAATCTGAGCCTATTTCCTTGTTCATGGATACGATGTTTACTTAAATTAATATATAAAACACCTAACATGCTACCTGTCATATGGCAGGCACTTAAAAAATTAGCTTCCTTTCTTATGAATTCTTTACAGCACTCCCCACAAATTAAGCACACAACAAATAACAACTAGATGGAATTTCAGTATAAACTAAAGTTTACTATTTTTAAAAGAATGCTCAATTTTAGGATTGTACTATGATCCCCTAATCAACATACCTCAAGATTTCTTAATCAAGGTAAAATCTATATAGTGAAATACCCAGGTATTAAGCATAAAATGAATTGTGACAAATGTTTGATGGCATAGCCAACATCCAGATCAAAACAAAGAATATTTCCATCACCCTAGACAACCACTATTCTGATTTCTATTACCAGAATTTAGTTTTGCCTATTCTTGAATTTCTTATGAGTGGAATCACATAGTATGAATCCTTTTGCATATGGCTTTAAAAAAAAAAATTCATCTGAGTTGTGTTAGTTTGCCGAATGGTGTGCAATTTGTTTATCCATTAGGGGCTGATAGACATTTGAGTTGTTTCCAATTTGGGCTATTTATGAACAAGTATGTTATAAATATTCATGTACAAGTCTTCTTGTGGTCATACGTCTTCATTTACACTGGGTAAACACCTAAGGTCACAGGTTAGATGTATGTTAGCCTTATCAGAAATAGCCAGTTTTCCAAAGTGGTTGTGCTGCTGTGCACTTCTACCAGCAGCGGGTGAGAGTTCCAGCTGCACCACATCCTCACCAACACGTGCTACTGCCAATCTTTTCCATTTCAGCCATTCTAGTGGGTGTGTGGTAGTATACCTTAGTGATGACTCTGAGCACCTATTCACATGCTTATTTCATCATTCATACACAGGCACACCTCAAAGATAATATGGGTTTGGTCCACTGGAATAAAGTGAATATTGCAATAAAGTCAGTCACATGAATTTTTTGGTTTCTCAGTGCATATAAAAGTTATAGTTAGCCCAGGTGTGGTGACTCACGCATGTAATTCCAGCACTTTGGGAGGTCAAGGTAGGACTGCTTTAGTCCAGGAATTCAAAACCAGCTTGGGCAATATATTAAGACCCCACCTCTACAAAAATTTTACAAATTAGCCAAGTGTGGTGGCGCATGCCTGTAGTCCCAGCTCCTCGGGGGCGGCTGAGGTGGGAGGACCACTAGAGCCTGGGAGGTCGAGGCTGTAGTGAGCTGCCATCGCACCACTGCACTCCAGCCCAGGTGACAAAGCAATATCCTGTCTCCAAAAACAACAACAACAAAAAGCTGTATTTACAATATACTGTAGTGTATTAAGAGTGCAGTAGCATTATGTCTAAAATAACAATGTGCATATTTTAAATCAGGGATGTCCAATCTTTTGGCTTTCCTGGGCCCCAGTGGAAGAATTATCTTGGGCCACACATAAAATACACTAACACTAATGATAGCTAATGAGGTAAAAAAAAAAAAAAAAAATCACAAAAAAATCTCATAATGATTTAAGTTTACGAATTTGTGTTGGGTTGACTATGGGTCGGACAAGTTTGCTTTTTTTTTGAGACGGAGTTTCACTCTGCCGCCCAGGCTGGAGTGCGATGGTGTGATCTCGGCTCACTGAAACCTCTGCCTCTCGGGTTCAAGTGATTCTCCTGCCTCAGCCTCCTGAGTAGCTGGGATTACAGATGCCTGCCACCATGCCTGGCTAATTTTGTATTTTTAGTAGAGATGGGGTTTCACCATGCTGGTCAGGCTGGTCTCGAACTCCTGACCTCAGATGATCCACCCGCCTCAGCCTCCCAAAGTGCTGGGATTACAGGTGTGAACTACCACAACCGGCCCACGCTTGCTTTAAATAAACACGCTAACCATCATTTGAGCCTTCAGTGAGTCCTAATCTTTTTGTTGATGGAGAGTCTTGCCTTGATGTTGATGGCTGCTGACTGATCAGAATGGTGGCTGCTGAAGGCTGGGGGTGGATGTGGTAATTTCTTAAAATAAGATAACAACAAAGTTTGTCACATTGATGGATTCTTCCTTTCACGAAAGATTTCCCAGTAGCATGTAACAATGCTTGATAGTATTTTACTCACAGCAGAACATCTTTCAAAACTGGAGTCAATCCTTTCACACCCTGCCACTGCTTCATCAACTAAGTTAATGTAGTATTCTAAATTCTTTGTTGTCATTTCAACAATGTTCACAGGATCTTCACCAAAAGTGGATTCCATTTTAAGAAACCACTTTCTTAGCTCATCAGTAAGAAGCAATTCCTCATCTGTTCAAGTTTTATAATGAGATTGCAGCAATTTAGCCACATCTTCAGGCTCCATTTCTAATTCTAGTTCGCTGGCTATTTCTACCACATGTGCAATTACTTCCTCCAATGAAGTCTTGAACTCCTCAAAGCCATCCTTGAGGGTTGGAATCAGTTTCTTCCACACTCCTGTTAATGTTGATATTTTGGCCTCCTCCCATGAATCACAAATGTTCTTAATGGCATCTAGTGTAGTGAATCCTTTCCAGAAGGTTCTCAATTGACTGTGCCTCAAGATCCAATTGAGGAATCTATGGCAGTAATAGCCTTATAAAAAGTATGTCTTAAGCGATAAGACTCACCAGGCATGGTGGCTCACTCCTGTAATCTAGGCACTCTCGGAGGCTGAGAGGGGAGGATTACTTGAGCCTAGGAGTTTAAGACCAGCCTGGGGAACATAGTGAGACCTAATTTCTTTTTTTTTTTTTTTTGTTGAGACGGAGTCTCGCTCTGTCGCCCAGGCTGGAGTGCAGTGGCCGGATCTCAGCTCACTGCAAGCTCCGCCTTCCGAGTTTACGCCATTCTCTCGCCTCAGCCTCCCGAGTAGCTGGGACTACAGGCGCCCGCCATCTCGCCCGGCTAATTTTTTGTATTTTTTTAGTAGAGACGGGGTTTCACCGTGTTAGCCAGGATGGAGTGAGACCTAATTTCTAAAAACAATAAACAAAATTAGCTAGGTGTGGTAGCTTACACTTGCAATCCCAGCCACTTGGGAAACTGAGGTTGGAGGATCACTTGAGCCCAGGAGGTGGAGGTTACAGTGAGCCAAAATCACACCACTGCATTCCAGTCTGGGTGACAGAGTGGGACCTTGTCTCAAATTAACTGGTCAGGTGCAGTGGCTCATGCCTGTAATCCCAGAACTTTCGGAGGTTGAGGCAGGTGGACTGCTTGAGGCCAGGAGTTCGAGACCAACCTGGCCAACATGGCAAAACCCCATCTCTACCAAAAATACAAAAATTAGCCCACTGTAGTGGCACACACCAGTAATCCCAGTTACTTGGGAGACTCAGGCACAAGAACTGCTTGAACCCAAGAGGCAGAGGTTGCAGTGAGCTGAGATCAGGCCACTGCACTCCAGTCTGGGCAACAGAACCAGGCTCTGTCTCAAGAAATAAAAATAAGAAAGTTAATTAATTTAATTAAATAATGAGACTTGAAAGTCAAAATTATACCTTGGGCTGCCAAATGGATATTATATTAGCAGGTATGAAAACAACATTAATCTCCTTGTACAGCTCTATTAGAGTTCTTGGGTGACCAGGAGTGTTGTCAATAAGCAGTAATGTTTTAAAAGGAATCTTTTATTCTGAGCAGTAGGTCTCAACAGTGAGCTTAAAATACTCAATAAACCATGCTGTGAACAGATGTGCTGTCACTCAGGCTTTGTTGTTCCCTGTACAGAGCACAGGCGGCACAGATTGAGCATCATTCTTAAGAGTCTTAGGATTTGCAGAATTGTAAATGAGCACTGGCTTTAACTCAAAGTCACCAGCAGCATGAGCCCCTAACAAGAGAGTCAGCCTGTCCTCTGAAGCTTTGAATCCAGGCATTGATTTCTCCTCTCCAGCTATGAAAGTCCTAGATAGCATTTTCTTCCAATAGAAGGCTGTTTCATCTACATTGAAAATCTATTGTTTAGTGCAGCCATTTTCATCAATGATCTTAGCTAGATCTCCCAGATAACTTGCAGCAGTTTCTCCATTAGCACTGGCTGCTTCACTTTGTATTTTCACATTTAGGAGATGGCTTCTTTCCTTATGCCTCATAAACCAAACCTCTGCTAACTTCAAACTTCTCTTCTGCAGCTTCCTCACCTCTCTTAGCCTTCATAGAATTGAAGAAAGTTAGGGCCTTGCTCTGGATTAGGCTTTGGCTTAAAGGAACGTTGTGGCTGGTTTGATCTATCCAGACCACTCAAACTTTCTCCTTGTCAGCAATAAGGCTGTTTGGCTTTCTTATCATTCGTGTGTTCACTAGAGTAGCACTTTTAATTTCCTTCAAGAACTTTTCCTTTGCATTTAAAACTTGGCTAACTGGTGCAATAGGCCTAGTCTTTGGCCTATCTTGCCTTTTGACATACCTTCCTCACTAAGCTTAATCATTTCCAGCTTTTCACTTAATGCGAGAAACATGTGACTCTTCCTTTCACTTGAACACCTAGAGGCCACTGTAGATTTATTAATTGGCCTAATTTCAATATTGCTGTGTCTCAAAGACTAGAAAGGCCTGAGGACAGGGAAAGAGATGTGGGAATGGCCAGTTGATGGAGCTGTCAGAACACACACATTTATGGATTAAGTTCACTGTCTTATGTGGGTGCAGTTTGTAGTGCTCCAAATACAATTACAATAGTTACATGAAAGGTCACTGATCACAGATCACCACAACAGATATAATAAAAAAAATCAGAAATATTGTGACAATTACCAAAATGTGACACAGACATGAAGTGATCATATGCTGTTGGAAAAATGGTGTGGATAGACTTGCTTGATGCAGGGTTGCCACAAACTTTCAATTTGGTAAAAATGCAGTATCTGCAAACTGCAATAAAGAGAAATGCAATAAAACAAGGTATTTTTTTTCTTCTTTTTGGAAGGGTCTATTCAAGTCTTTTACCTATTTAAAAGAAATGGCTGTGTACCTTATTATTAAGAGTTCTTATCCTGGTTATAAATCCTTTATCAGATATATGTATATACATAGAGAGAGTAATATTATCTCCCAGTCTGTGGCTTACCTGTTTTCATTTTTATAATGATGTCTTTTGAAGAGAAGAAAATTTTAATTTTTATGAATAGCAATTTATCATTTTCTTCTACAGTTAGTGCTTTTTGTATCTTCTCTAAGAAATCTGTCAGCCTGAAAATTGCACAACGATTCTCCTATACTTTCTCCTAGCCGCTTTATAGCTTAGAGCTTAGCATCATCTCAAATTAATTTTTGGTAACTTTACAAGTCTAATTAGGGGATAAAAATAAAGGTTCATGTTTTTCTCTGTATGTTTTCATCTACTCCCATGCAATATTTTCTTTTTTTTGAGATAGAGTCTGGCTGTGTCACCCAGACTGGAGTGTAGCGGCACAATCTGGGCTTACTGCAACCTCTGCCTTCTGGGTTCAAGTGATTCTCCTGTCTCAGCCTCCCAAGTAGCTGGGATTACAGGTCCGCATCACATGCCCAGTTAATTTTTTTGTATTTTCAGTAGAGACAGGGTTTTGCTATGTTGGCCTGACTAGTCTTGACCTCCTGGCCTCAAGTGATCTGCCCACCTTTGCCTCCCAAAGTGCTGGGATTACAGGCGCGAAAAATGAAAAAATATTCAAACTGGCAACCTATTTTTTTTTAACTTACATGCAGAAAGCCCAAAAGTAATATGATAAGCATAATTCTTTATTGTGCATTCAGAATAAATCTTACTCCAATGTGTGATTTTTTTTTTTTGGCAATGTATCAAGATGTTGCTCTCTTTTCAAATTGTACAAGTTAACTTAATTCTATGGGAGAAAGGTTTTCTGTCTTCTAATTTGATGAAAAACCTTTAAGAGAAATCTTCCTATGGTTCTTTCTTTCTTTTTAAGAAACAAAGTCTCTCTCTGCTGCCCATGCTAGAGTATAGTGGGGTGATCATAGCTCACTGCAGCCTTGAACTCCTGGGCTCATGTGACCCTCATGTCTTAGCCTCCCAAGTAGCTGGGACTTACAGGTACATGCCACCATGCACCTAATTAAAAATATTTTTTAGAGATGAGGGTCTCACTATGTTGCCCAGGCTGATCTTGAACTCCTGACCTCAAGTGATCTCCCTGCCTCAGCCTCCCAAGTAGTTAGGACTATAGGCATAAGCCACCCTATGGTTAATTTTTTTTTTTTGAGACAGTGTCTCACTCTGTCACTCAAGGTGGAGTGTAGTGGTGCACTGAGAGCTCACTGCAGCCTTGACCTCCCAGGCTCAAGTGATCCTCTGATATCAGCCTCTAAGTAGCTGGGACTACAGGTGTGTGCCACCACGCCTAATTTTTTTACTTTTTGTAGAGACAAGGTCTCACTATATTGCCCAGGCTGGTCTCAAACTGCTGAGCTCAAGCACTCCTCCTGACTTGGTCTCCCAAAGTGTTGGGATTTCAAGCATGAACTACCTCACCTGGCCTAATTCTTGATTAACAAAAATGGTGCAATACTTCAGATACAGTAGATACTCAATAAATATTTAGCAAATATAGAAATGTTTAAGGATTAAACCAGTTGGTAGTTTTTGCTTCTTCTTTTCTTTGACTTTCTGCTAGCACATCATGTTACCATTTATAAGTATTTCACAAAATAGGCAAGGGAAGAAGGGAATGCTTAAATCAGTGCGATGTTCTCAACTCTTATAAAAAATAAGTCCTGGCTAACACGGTGAAACCCCATCTCTACTAAAAACACAAAAAATTAGCCGGGCGTGGTGGCAGCACCTGTAGTCCCAGCTACTCGGGAGGCTGAGACAGGAGAATGGTGTGAACCCAGGAGGCGGAGCTTGCAGTGAGCCGAGATCGCACCACTGCGCTCCAGCCTGGGCGACAGAGTCAGACTCCGTCTCAAAAAAAAAAAAAAAAGAAAAAGAAAAATTAAGACAAAATATTTCAAAACATTTCAAATTATGGACTACTATCAAGTCTGGAAACTTAAAAGACCAAAATTATTTGACTTTTCATAGTTCAAACTAAGCCATTAACTAAAAAATAAAGAATAAATCTTTATGTAAATTATTCAAATTATTATTAAGTCCATTAAATCAATCATCTAAACCTAAAGAAGGAAAGGACAACTACAATTACAGGGAACGTGAATGCATGAGTCTATCAACTAATGATAAAGGCTTTGGTAAGTCTGGGTGGCAGGCACATGAGTGTCATTATTTTCTGTATGTTTTACATTTTCAGGGTTAAAAAAAGATCTTGGTGACTTTATGGAACACTGATTGACCATTAATAGGAAGATTTATCATTACATTTTTCTTAGGAAAATGAAATCACAATTATGAAACTGGCAATCAGTGTACCCACACTGAAGTCCAAAGGTCTGAAATTCCGGGGTAATTCTCATCTACTTGGTGACTCTGGCTACAAGATACTTCCATAAGAAGCAAATCATAGAACAGAGCAAATGTAGACTCAAATGGCATTAGATGAAATTTCTATACCAGGTTGAAAAGAACTTATGCCACCACTGTTACAACAGAACTCAGGTGAAAACATGGGGAAAGGTTTTACTGTATCCTTCTGTAAAAAATGTAGCTTTTCCAGTGGCATCTTTTCATAAGCTGTGAATAGTGATTCATACCTGATTCCTGAGTTTTTGAATTTCTTCTTCTCGATCTTTAATTCTGCTTTGCAATGTGTTCTTTGTTCGATAAAGATCTTCTTCTATATAGTGGAACTCCTACAAAGTGAGGCACAAACAAAACAGAAGTGAAATAAGTGTACCCTATTCCATCCTCAGTACCTAAATCAGTGCCTGGCACATGGTAGACAATCGGTATGTGCTGAGCATATAACTCAGTGTATAACTGACTGTATAACTGAGTGTATTATACAATGAATATATAACTGAGTGAATAACAGACTTGGATGGGTCTGATGAAAAGTTAGCACTTCAGTATGTATTGTAAACAAAGGCTTGTAATAAATATTAACAGTGTAAATAATCAGAAAACAAAAAAATGTTTATCTTGTAGTAATGAGGAAGAATGGATAATCTCTTCAAGAATCTCAGGTATACAGCATTAATATGACAACAAACTGGAAAAATATTCATAAAATGTATGATAAAGATCAATATAATGTTCATAAAATAGACTAAAAACACAAACCAGGAACATTTTAAAAAGAGGGAAAGTATGTGAGACAAAGAAAAACAATAATTCAGTAAGGTGGCAGAATACAAAATAATACATAAAAATCAATAGTTTTATATAAAGCAGTTAGAAGATATGAGAACAAGGCCCCAATAAATAATAGTAACAAAAACAAATTTAACAACAGATGTGTAAAACATATATAAAGAATACTTTAAAACATTTTTAAAGGGTACAAAAAATACTGGAACATATAAAAAGTTGTACCATATTCTTAGGAATATAACATCATAAAGATGTCAATTCTCCTCTGATTAATTCATAAGTTTGACATCATCTGTACAAAAACAAAAGCTGTTTTTTTTTTTTTTTTTTAACTACGTAAAGTTATTCCAGAATTCATATGGAAAACTGTAAGAAGGAAAAGCCAGGTTGGGCATGGGAGCTCACACCTGTAATTCTAGCACTTGGGGAAGCTGAAGTGGGTGAATTGCTTGAGCCCAGGAGTTCAAGACCAGCCTGAGCAACATAGTGAGACCTCATCTCTACAGAATATAAAAAAATTAGCTGGGCTTGGTGGTGCGTGCCTGTAATCCCAGCTACTCAGGAGGTTGAGGTGGGAGGATTACCTGAGCCTGAGGAGGTTGAGGCTGCAGTGAGCTGTGACTGCACCACTGCACTCCAGCCTGGGTGACAGAGTGAGATCCTGGCTCAAAAAAAAAAAAAAAAAAAAGGAAAAAGAAAAGCCAGAATCTCTGAAAAGGAGAATGGGTCATAAAGACATTAAAACATATAAAATCTCAAAAATTAAAAGCAATGTGGTACTGACGCATAAACAGACAAACTGACTAATAGGAGAGAATAAAAGTCCAGAAGCAGATCTAGATACCTTGAGAATTTTAGGACATGATAAAGGTGACAAATCAATAAACATTTTTAAAAATGATACTAGGAAAACAGCCATATGGAAGAAAATTAGGTTGGATCTGTAGCTCACCTCACACATCAGAGTAAATTCCTAATAAATCAAAGATTTATATGCAAAAAATGAAACCAAAAAAGTACTAGAAGAAAACTACAGAGGCAAATTTCTTCATAATTTCAGAAAGAGGAACACTGTGACTGAAAATCCAGAAGCCTTGGTAGAAAAGAATGATAAAGTTGACTACACAAAAATCAACTTCTGGCCGGCTGTGGTGGCTCACACCTGTAATCCCAGCACTTTGGGAGGCTGAGGCAGGTGGATCACTTGAGGTCAGGAGTTCAAGACCAGCCCTTGGCCAACATGGTGAAACCCCGTCTCTACTAAAAATACAAAAATTAGCCAGGCATAGTGGTGAACGTCTGTAATCCCTGCTACTCAGCAGGCTGAGGCAGGAGAACTGCTTCAACTCAGGAGGCGCAGGTTGCAGTGAGCTGAGATCGCACCAGTGCACTCCGGCCTGGGTGAAAGAGTGACACTCCGTCTCAAAAAAAAAAAAAAAAAAAAATCAACTTCTGCATGACAATAACACAAAATAAAAACCCTATGCAAACTAAAACACAAATGACAAGCTGGGAAAAATTATTTGCAATTCATATTACAGACAGAAGGCTCATCTCCCCAAAAAGGCTAATACCTCCAAACTCATTAACAACTGCACTAATGCACTGTTCGTTTGTAGAATGGATCACTCAGAGTCAGCTCAGAATCTAACAGTCAAGTGCATGCCAATCCAAAAATGTGTCCAAATCACTGAAATACAACGTAGAACAGAGAAAAAGGAGTAACTGGAGTTACTGAGTACTTTCAAAAGCTTTATGCTTAACCGCTTAACTGTGAAGAGAGTGAAGAGTAAAGCAGCAGTTCGGGAGCTAGCTGAACAAGTAAAGGTGATATGGCAGCACATTGCTAGAGACTCCGTTAAACATTTAGCTCAAGTTGTTCATCTCACAAATGGAAAAAAATCAAGAGAGATGAGAAAAGAGATTATGAGAAAGGTAACTAGAGTAGGAGAATTACACTTTACAAGGTTTGTCTGCTTTCTTTTAAGTTCTAGGCAAGTACAAAACTTAAGGTTGGTATTACTTAAATTAATAAGAAGCACTAAAGGACTCTTCAATTGCAAGATTAAACACTTTCCATCTGGAACATCTGATTACTGAATAAATAGCCCATAGCTACATGAAGCTCCATTTTCTTCTACTTAACTCCCTCATTTTAAAAAGGCACTGGGAAGAGGTACAGTAAAAACCATCTACCACAATAAAATGAAAATTATCTCATTAAGCATCAAGAACATTAAATTGTTGCCTTTAAATATATAATAGTCCCTTGAATAAATTAAAATGCAATTTCTGAAAGGATAGCTAATCTCATAACTAAATTATCTAAAACTGCCTATGACATACCCTGCAGGCTGTTACTTGGTGAGTTTTTCACTGAGTACTCAGGAAACAGATTTGAAGTACAACTTTCATAATAAAAAACATTTCTCTGAGAAGAGAACCAGTTTCAGAAGTAATAAGTCCTAATGAAAAATGTCTTTAAAGAATTTAAATACACAAAGATGGAAACATTAACAGTAAAGCACTGAGAATTATAAGAATAGTTTTCTCGTCTGTAAAATAAAGAGAATAGTAGTGATTTACTTATGAGTAGGAAATAAGATAATATGTACTAAATGCCTGTAACAATGTTGTCACTTACTAAATTAGTGATGCTATTAACATTAGATATAGAACTTTATTCTGAAAATGTGGCTACATTTAACTGTGTTAATATTGAAACTATTATATGAGTACATTAAAATAATTTGGCTTGGGAGCATACAACTGTAAATTGAACAATGAAATATAATTTTAAACATGATTTGTTAGAAGAGTCTGTATAAGACTTTTTTCTCAAGCAGAAAGAACAGTTAATATGGTACTAACATTGTATCTGTATTTTTATTAAATAATATTTACTGTTGTTCCTAGAAAGCACAAATGCAATAAACTATGAAAACCAACCGATGAATATAATATGTTTTGAAGTTTTCTATACTAGGAGATATAATAAAATACAGACAGGGTAACAGAAAGCATTCTGGGCTCAGAAACAGGACACCTTGGTTCTATTCCATCTTTAATTAGTTGTACCAGGCAAGTGCCATCACCATTCTGTGCCTCCATTTCTCATCTGTTAAGAAACAAAAATCAAGGAAGATGGTGTAGGGAAAAGAAAGAGAGATCAGACTGTTACTGTGTCTCTGTAGAAAAGGAAGACATAAGAAACTCCATTTTGACCTGTACCCTGAACAATTGCTTTGCCCTGAGATGCTGTTAATCTGTAACTCTGTGCCCCAACCTTGAGCTCACAAAAACATGTGTTGTATGGAATCAAGGTTTAAGGGATCTAGGGCTGTGGAGGAAGTGCCTTGTTAACAACATGTTTACAGGCAGTATGCTTGGTAAAAGTCATTGCCATTCTCCATTCTTGATAAACCAGGGGCACAATGCACTGTGGAAAGCCACAGGGACCTCTGCCCTGGAAAGCCAAGTATTGACCAAGGTTTCTCCCCATGTGATAGCCTGAGATATGGCCTTGTGGGATGGGAAAGACCTGACCGTCCCCCAGACCGACACCCGTGAAGGGTCTGTGCTGAGGATGATTGGTAAAAGAGGAAGGCCTCTTGCAGTTGAGATAAGAGGAAGGCCTCTTTCTCCTGCCTGCCCCTGGGAACTGAATGTCTCGGTATAACACCCGATTGTACATTGTTCTATTCTGAGATAGGAGAAAAACCACCCTGTGGCGGGAGGTGAGACATGTTGGCAGCAATGCTGCTCTGTTACTCTTTACTCCACTGATGTTTTGGTGAGAGAAGCATAAATCTGGCCTATGTGCACATCCAGGCATAGTACCCTCCCTTGAACTTATTTGTGACACAGATTCCTTTGTTCACATGTTTTCTTGCTGACCTTCTCCCCACTATCACCCTGCTCACCCACCGCATTCCTCTTGCTGCAATAGTGAAAATAGTAATCAATAAATACTGAGGGAACTCAGAGACCGGTGCCGGTGCAGGTCCTCTGCATGCTGAGCACTGGTCTCCTGGGCCCACTGTTCTTTCTCTATACTTTGTGTCTTATTTCTTTTCTCAGTCGCTTGTCCTACCTGACAAGATATACCCACAGGTGTGGAGGGGCAGGCCACCCCTTCAGATGGGATGGGAAGGCAGGAGGAACTTGTGGGGTAACCCTGAGCTCATACTCTAAAAATTTCAGTAAGCTGCTTTGCTGGGAGGTCTCCTCATATGACTGCTAGAGGACAAAGTCTCAGTAGTCATCAATCTCAAATCCTGACCTGCTTCAGTCGTTCCAGTTCTGTCTCTAGTTCTTGTTTAGATGCTTTTTGCCCAGCTATTTGGTCGTGCAGATCCTGTAACTGTTCTCTTGCTGAATCTGCTTCACTAACTTGCTGTGCCTCCATATCCTAAAGAGAAAAAGCTTACATGTAAAAGCAATAAATAACATTCAGTTCAACATTTATTGAGCAATTATTTTTTTTTTTTAAGAATCGGAGTCTCATGGTCACCCAGGCTGGAGTGCAGTGGCACAATCATAGTTCATGGCAGCCTCAAACTCCTGGGCTCAAGGAGATCCTCCCACATCAGCCTCCCGAGTAGTGGGACTATAGGCACATGCCACCAGGCCTGGCTTAATTTTTTTTTCTTTTTTTAGAGATGGGGTATGGCTTTATTGCGCAGGCTGGTTGCAAACTCCTGGCCTCAAACAATCCTCCCACAGCACTGGGATTACAGGTGTGAGCCATATGACGTGACTACCATGCAATTACTATGTGCTGGGCTCAGGAGGCACTGAGGAATAAAGGTGAGTGAGACATGGTTCCAGCCTATAGGGAGCATACAACCTGACACCTTCATTGTCTACTATGGCTAATGGCTAACAGAATGAATGGGGCGCTACAGCTGCTGCAGCACATAAGCCATGTGGTTTCATGAGTATCAGCAGAGGCTCACTGGGAAGCTTATATCTTTACTCAAAAGCTAACAGTTTCAAAAAAAATCAGAAACATAATACCACAAAGGACTTCACTGTATTAGTCCCCTGAAATTGCAGGTTGTAATTAGTTTTGGCGTGCATCTGTGCCCCAGTGATCAACATATGATAAGAATATAACTTGTCGCGCATATCACCAGAAGTTGGCATATAATTTTCTTCTTCTAGCCTTATTTCTTTATTACTATTACTGGTTTTTACATGTTCCCGTGTTCCTTACTCTTATTTCTTTGAACTCACCTTCTGGATTTCCTGTCAAATCTCCTAGTAGCAAAAACATGGCTCTAGGTTTCTATATTTTCCCCAAATGGGTTAAGCATGAGTCCATTCACATGGCACAACAGGAGATTAAAATCAGCATCTTATTTTTGCTTTTTTATCTTTTGGTACATTCTTTTTCATATTCATCACCACAAACCTTGGAAATTCACATGCTGTTTGAAAGAACTAACAAGACACCCAGATAATCACAGTACAATCCTCTGAATTCACACAACTTTGTAGATTTAGAGGAAAAAGCAATAATGACAACTATTTTTCCCTACCTTTGAGTTTTCAGGGTTAGCAGAAGGTAGATTAATCTTTGTCATCAATTTGACTACATCGGGCAAACTCTTGAGAGGCAGGCAGTATGCACAGCGGTCAAAAACACGTCCTGGAGTTAGACTAGGTTCTAATTATGGCCCTGCCACTTTACTACTCTTGCGGCAAGTTACTTTCCTTCTCCATGCCTAAATTTCTTCAACTATAAAATGAGAATATCATCATCTCCCTCAAAAGGTTATAGTAAGGAATAAATGTAAGGATGTAAAGAGCTCTGTGCAGTATCTGGAACATACGTGCTCAGTAAACAACAGCTATTGTAATTATTTACAATTCTTCCATTTTGTTAGACCTAATAGTTATTATACATTGCATAAATTTTGAGAAGGGTAAGAAAATGGGTCAATGTCATTAATGATGCTGAAATACTAAATAAAACATTTTTCATAATCTCACCAAAAAGATGTGAACAGAGTAAGTTTAAGCATCTACCCAATTTCTAAGTTCACAGGACCGAATTCTTTGGAATTTAAATTCACAGATTAAAAAAAAAATCTTACTTTAATGAGTAACAATAAACCCAGAAATAATAGCAGCTATTATTTAACTGAGGGTCTATTACAGGTCAGAAACAATGCTAGGCTCTTTATATATAACCCCTTATTGTCAAGAGAACCTTTGTTTTCCTGCATTCTGTAGATGAGAAAATTAAAGCTCCGCAAGATGAAGTGCCTTGTGCAAGCAGCATCTGTTAAGTACCAAAGACGGAATCTATCCAGGTCTGTCTGCTATTCAAGTCTATGCTCTAGACAAGGTATCCTATTCTCACAACTTTCATGCTTTCTTTTGTAGTTCACAAGTCTCACAATGTGCAGAGTTAATGCATGGATGAACAGTCTTTACAAGAAGTTCCTTTCTTTTCAGAAAAGGAAGCTCGCTACGCTGCACTTTATCTTCTCTCACCTTCAGAGACTCCTTCCTACGATATTGATGTCAAACACCCCCAAGTTTAAGCAAAATAAATGGCCCAACTCTACTTTTAGATTAAATACAGTAATTATACATAAACTATAAATTATAAGAGTAAGGATAAAACTGTAATTAGAATACAATCCCTGAGCCCATACTAATATCAGAAAACATCTCAGCTTCACATACAAGCTCAAATCTGATTTGCTTTTAATCACTAGAATGTAACATCTATAATTATGAAGATTCTGTTCTAACTCCAAACCTAGGCACACGGCAGGCACTTGGTAACTATTTGTTGAATGAATGAATCTGTTTTTTATCCCCATAACTTTATGGTCAACTTATGGATTAGAAACCTGGTTGGGCATGGTGGCTCATGTCTCTAATCTCAGCACTTTGGGAGGCCGAGGTGGGTGGATCACTTGAGGTCAGGAGTTCAAGACCAGGTTGTCAACATGCAGATATCCCATCTCTACTAAGAATACAAAAATTAGCCGGGTGTGGTGGCACATGCTTGTAATCCCAGCTACTCAGGAGGCTGAGGCAGGAGAATCCCCGGAACCTGGGAGGTAGAGTGGAGGTTGCAGTGAGCTAAGCTCACACCACTGCACTCCAGCCTGGGCAACAGAGCGAGATTCCATCTCAAGAAAGAAAGAAGAAAAGAAAGAAAGAAAGAGAGAGAGAGAGAGAAAGAAAGAAAGAAGAAAAGAAAAGAAAGAAAGAGAAAGAGAGAGAGAAAGAAAGACAGAAAGAAAGAAAGAAAGAAACCTACTGCTTTAGCCCAGCACGGGCTGCAACAGCCCTGCAATCCCAGCACTCTGGGAGGCTGAGGAGGGAGGATCACTTGAGGCCAGGAGTTTGGGACCAGCTTAGACAACATAGGGACACCCTGTCTCTACAAAATACAAAAATTAGCTGGGCGTGATGGCCTGTGCCTGTAGTTCCAGCTACTCGGGAGCCTGAGGCGGGAAGACTGCTTGAACCCAGGAGTTTGAGGCTGCAGTGAGATACAATCACACCACTCCAGGGTGGGAGACAGAGCATCCTAGCTAACACGGTGAAACCCCATCTCTACTAAAAATACAAAAAATTAGCCGGGTGTGGTGGCGGGCGTCTGTAGTCCCAGCTACTCAGGAGGCTGAGGCAGAAGAATGGCGTGAACCTGGGAGGCGGAGCTTGCAGTGAGCAGAGATCGTGCCCCTGCACTCCAGCCTGGGCAACAGAGTGAGATTCCCTCTCAAAAAAAAAAAAAAAACAAAGAAACCTATTGCTTTAGTAATGCTGTTTCCCCAGAATACAGAATCTATCATGTCTCAAACTGTTAACACCTGAGGGTATATGGTGTCTGCTAAGCTGAACCACCATGAATCTTACCTGTAATTCGGATCTGAGCTGATGTATCTGACCCATCAGCTTCTGTATTTCCTCTCTCTGCATCTCTTTCTCATGCCGAAGTTCTTCCAGCTCCATGCTATTGGCAGTGCTGCTATCTAGGCCTTCAAAACCAGAGCCTTCCTTCAGGCTGTTAATCAATTTTTCCTTAGACTGTTATAAAAAAAGAAATATGTTTAAGCAAAGCAGAGATTAGTTTGTATATTGAATATCATCTACTATACAGAAAATAACTCACTAAAAAAAATTCCACTATCTCCATCAAAGAAAGTCCACAGATTTTCTTAAATCCCTAAGGATAAAAAACACAACAGAGCCTTGCTGTATGATGTCCTTGGACTTTAGCCTCACAATCATGGTAAAGTTGAAAACTTGTTACAAATACGTTATGAGGCCGGGCGTGGTGGCTCAAGCCTGTAATCCCAGCACTTTGGGAGGCTGAGACGGGCGGATCACGAGATCAGGAGATCGAGACCATCCTGGCTAACACTGTGAAACCCCGTCTCTACTAAAAAATACAAAAAACTAGCCGGGCGAGGTGGCGGACGCCTGTAGTCCCAGCTACTCGGGAGGCTGAGGCAGGAGAATGGCGTGAACCCAGGAGGCAGAGCTTGCAGTGAGCTGAGATCTGGCCACTGCACTCCAGCCTGGGCGACAGAGTGAGACTCCGTCTCAAAAAAAAAAAACAAATATGTTATGAATAAGATTTTTTTGTTTTTTTTCCAGCTGGGTGTGGTGGCTCATGCCTGTAATCCCAGCACTTAGGGAGGCGGGGGCGGGTGGATCACGAGGTCAGGAGATCGAGACCATCCTGGCTAATACAGTGAAACCCCGTCTCTACTAAAAATCAAAAGAATTAGCCGGGCATGGTGGTGGGCTCCTGTAGTCCCAGGTACTTTGGGAGGCTGAGGCAAGAGAATGGCGTGAACCCGGGAAGCGGAGCTTGCAGTGAGCCAAGATAGCGCCCCTGCACTCCAGTCTGGGCGATGGAGCGAGACTCCATCTCAAAATAAAACAAAATAAAATAAAAGATTAAAAACAAATTATTTATTTATTTGAGACATGGCCTTGCTATGTTGCCCAGGCCGGTCCTGAACTCCTAGCCTCCAGGAATTGTCCTGCCTCAGCCTCCCAAAGTGCTGGGATTATAGGAGTGAGCCACCACACCTGGCCAAACAAGACTTTTCTCACATTTTCTTCTCACACTTTTTATTTTCCATCACATTCTACTCAACAAGTATTTATTTGGCATGGTGCTAAGTGTTCTGTGCAATGTGCAATAAAGATAATGTCTCTCTCTATAGATAGTACCCTCTGCCTTACAACCTAAAAGAGAAGTTAGAAGTATCCAGCAGAAGGCAATCAACACAAGTAGAAGTAGAGAGAGGGATATGGTCGGATTACTTGCAGAGTTCTGAGAGGAAAAACCACTTCTGGGGAAGAGGAGGCTTTGACTCTAAGAGTATAAATGTTGGCCTTGAAATATGGGTGGAAAAGTGCAGAGAAAAACAGACAGCAAAGGATAAAAATGCAAAAAGCACAGAAAGTCTGTAAGAAAATATTGTGAGATGCAGCTCAGACAGTATTTTAGGACCAATTTGGAGGGGCTCCAGATCTCAGGCTAAAATGTTTTAATATTATTTGGCAGGCTAAAACAAATTACCAAAAAGTAGAGAGAGGAGTGACATGACTAGAGATGCATTTTAAGAGGCTAACCTGGTGGTGCTATGAAGAAGATGCTCACAAATGATGGTCCGTGGGCCTGTTTTTGTACAGCCTGAAAGCTAAAATTTTTTTTTATATTTTAAAATGATCATAAAAAATAAAAACAAAGAATATGTGATGGGAGACTACAGGTAGCCCACATAGTCTACAATATTTACTATTTGACCCTCTCAACGTTTTCTGATCCCTGAGATAAAAAATGAGTTTGAAGAAGAGATTTGACATGCAAAGACCAACTTATAAAGTCCTAATTCTAGTCTAGGAACAATAAGGACCAGCAGCTTTCATGTTAAATTAAAATATTTTAAAGTCATTCTCCTCCATCAAAAATAATTTTTCCTTTTCTGGGTGGCAGGATTATGGATTATTTCCATTTCCTTCTTCAAACTTTTTTCGTATTCTTCAAATTTTCTATAATAAATATGATCATTTATAACATTTTAAGATCTTTTTAATAAAAAACCAGAAACCTCCCAACCTCATTCCCCCATCTAGCTACTGTCCTAGTGTCCACGATCAGGCACCCTGCCTCGGTGTCTTCAGCTCCCAGTCCACCCCGGAACGCTCTGTTGAGTGTTCCCCAGGGACCTCCTCGTCGCCAAGTCCAGGAACTCTGCTCGGTACTCGGCACATCAGAGCCGCCTGCTGTGGTTGGGGATCATGCCCCACTTGAAACTCTCCCCCTGCTTGGCTTCACTGGATGGCATCAGTCTCCTCCTGGTTCTCTCCAATCTCTGACCGCTCATCTTCTCCGTATTTTTCTTTTGCAGGCTATCTCCCTTTGCCCAGTCTATAAATGCTGATGTTTAAGACTGTGTTTTTAGACCTCAGCCTTTTTCCCCATTAGGTTACACATCACTCTTGGCTAATCTTACCTACTCTCCCAACTTACTTCTAATTACCTTTCTAGCATTGTCACCTCAATGCTGCATCAATTTTGCATACTTACCATAATTTGTCATACTCTCCTTTAACCCTAACCTGCTCTCTTTCCTATTTCCCGTTTTATTAACACAAGGAAACATCATTCATACACTCAAACCAAAAACCTGGAGTCATCCTAGATTCCATTTCTTTTTCCCCCATCCTTCCAATTAAATCTCCACATATCAAATATTCTATCTCCCACATATCTATTAGCTGTCCCCTGCCTGCCATCCTCACTGCCACAAACTTTGATAAGGTCCGCATTATTTCTTATGATCACCTCTTCACCATCTACATGCCACTGATGTCACCATGCCACCCCTTATCACTTCCATATTTTCAATAATTTACCAAGTACCAGGCACAGTGCTGGGGATACAATGATGAACATGACAGAGGCCCAGATCTCCCCTAACCTTTTCATCAGGCTGCCACAGTTCTCACACTCAAACCTGACCATGGCTTCTGCCTGTCGTTGAGCTTTATGAGTCTTTTGCCTCCCATCTCTGAAGACATTATGTTCTAGCAGTATGGAACTAGCTGCAGTCCCTTAAATATGCCATGTTCTCTCTGGCTCCCTTGCTCTGGCACAGGCTGTTCTCTCAGAAATCTCTTCCCTATCATGAGTCTTCCTATTCATCTTTCAAGTTTCTCTTTATACCACATCTCCTCAGTGCAGTGATCTTTGACAGCTCCAGGCAAGTTTTAAGGGATTCTTCTCTCAAGCTTCCATCGTACTGCATCAATAACTTTATTACATTAATTATCTCAGTTTCTTTTCGCTAAAATGAATGTTTTCTTAAAGGAAGAGGACATATCTTTTGAGCTTTGTATCCTCTGTGCCTATTGAGTAGTTAGATGCTCAATAAGTAACTTTTCAATGAATGAACAAATTAGGGTGATACAAAAAAGTACTTAGGAAGAAGGGTTTGGGGAGTAGATGAATATGATACTTCACAGAAGCAGCATTAGAAAAAGGTATTCACAGCCATTAGGAGTTTGACACCAAAGGTAAAGTCAAAAATGACCCTGAGGTTTCAAGCTTTACTGCCACATGGCAGTAACGCTGACCAAAAGAGGGAAATGCGGGAGAAGCTGGTCTGGGAGCTGAACACCCCATGCCTGCAAAGCTGCCAGCTGGACAATGAGGTCAGGAGGTCAGGCTTGGAAACATGCTTGAAGTCATATGCAGGCGACTATCAGAAGCAGAGTGAGCATACGGCAATGCAAGGTAAGAAAGGACGATGAAAGACGGTTCAGGACAGTTTAGGAGGACTCTTACTCTTCGGAGATTGGGAAGAGGGCCTAAGAAAGACAGAAACAGCTGAAGAGGATAAAAAGAGAGCCAAGGAGATGTGAACAGCATAGAAGGCAGGAGTTCCAAGAAAGTGGGAGGGTTAACAGAGCCAAATGTTCTACCAAAATACAAGGTATGGAAACTAAGAAAAGGACAGAGAATATTTATTTAGGTCATCAAATACTTTTGAGAAGAAATTTCAGACATGTAGTAGGAAAAGAAGGAGATAAGAGTTAACAAGTTCTACAGAAACGAAGACAGCATGTATACAACAATTCTGGTAACTATGATGTTGAAAGAAAGGAAGATAGGGAAATAGTGCAAAGTGATCACAAAGCTAAAAGAGACTGTTTTTCTTGTAGGCAGGAGTCCGAGATCTAGTCTTCATTTTTCCACTAAGTAACCATGTGCTCTTAAGTAAGCTGAGCCAGAAGGCGGCAGCCACAGAGAGGCACACACGGGAAGGAAGGGCACAGATTTACGAAGAAAGGGCTTACACATGAGATGGGAGATGGAATCAATGCACAGGCAGGAAAATGATCCTAGAAAAAAAGGAAAGGACATGTTTTCCCTCTGAAATGAGGGGCAAAGGAAAGAACTCAAAAATGACATTAGATGACTGCAGTCTTTCTTAATGAAGTAGAGGGTAAGGTCACCTTAGATCTGAAGGAGGGGAAAAAAAGCTGGGTGAGGCAATTCTGAGAACTGGATGAGTCCTAGAGCAGTTGCTGCAAAAATTCAATAGGAGATCAACAAGGAAGAATGAAGAGCTGCTCAACAACAAGCATTAATATCATCACAGTGAGTAAGGTGACAGGTTGAAGACCTGAACTAGGCAGTGGCAGAATGAATTTTTTTTTAAAAGAAGTGGTAGGAACAAGACACACCACATCCTTTTAATAAAATTTCTAAAGTAGAGTAAGGCACCTAAAGCTAGCCAATCAGCCAAACACGAACAAAGCACCTCACACAGTATCTACACAGAGTCTCAAAGTGTCTTTCAGTTAACTCGCACATCTTAACATCCAAAAGTGTACATTTCATGCTTACTTGGAGTATTCTAGTAGCTTTTTGCTTGTAGTCAATTAATTCCTGCTTAGAGGACTCCAAGTTCAACTTATATAGCTTGACTTGCTGCTGCAGTTCATCAACCCTCTTCTTCTCATCTGAATATTTTCTTTCTGCCAGTGTAATTGCTTCTGCTAAATTCTGACGTTCCATTTCCACTTTATTAAGGCGTGCAGCAAACTCATTCTGTGACAAATTTTTATATCATAATTATGATATCATTTAGCTTTGAAACATATCTTACAACCATCCATTCGGATATCTTATGAGATTTATTAGCTCAGCCAAACAACATAACAGGGATGGGAAAAAATTCTTAATTTGTTAGGAGCTAAAGTATAGGAAATCTAAGGTTGTGGCTCCCAAACATGGCAATGCATTAAAATCAACTAGGAAGTTTGTTAAAAATACAGCCATCCAAGGCCTTTTCCAAGCTTACTAAATTGGAATTTTCAAGATGCGCCTGGGAATCTGTTTTTTAAGAAATTTCCCAGGTGAACCTGGTCACTTGGATAGTAGGTCTGGTCCGATACCAGCTGATCAACTGCTTCCAATTCAATAAGTAAATAAATAAGTGTAAACTACACCATATTTTAAAGAACCAGTATTAAAAAATAACATAAAATATCTCATCAATAACTTTTAATATTGACTACATGTTGAAATGATTAATACTTTGGATATACTGTGTTAAATACATCATTAAAATTAAGAAACACACACTACCTGATATTTACACTCAGGACTAAACGACTTTCACCTGTTGAAAAGCTAGCCCAGACCAGTGGTTTGCAACCCTGACTGCTCATTAGATACACCTGTGAATCTTGTAAAACCAAAGTGCCAACACCTAGGCCCTACCTCGTACAATGGAATGTGACTGTGTATGGAGATCAGGCAGCACAAAGTATCACACAGGTGATTTCCATGTGTAGACAGGGCTGGGACTGAACTAGATGCAAAAATTCATCTAAGAGTGAAACTCTTTACATACTACATATAATTTTCTCCTGAAATAAATGAGCCAGATTAATCTGGAATCAGAAAAAGCTTAAATTAATAAAAAAACAAATACGACCCCCCAACCATTAACATTTAATCAAATAATGACAATGATTATTGCAAAAATTAAGTAAAAGATGTATATCTCTAATGCACATCAACTATTTTAATTGTTTCTCAACACATAAAATTAAATTTAGCAAGGATCAAGCTAAATTTTCAAATATGTGATTTTTGTCACAGAAACAGAATTTTCTGAAAATGCATTGCAGAATTGTATTAAAGAGTTAACGTGCTATGAAACAGCATAAAGTCATTTTTTCCGTGTCCAAGTAACAATAGGAATCTGTTGTCTCCCATTCTAACCTGCATCTGTTTATAGCTCTCCTGCTCTCTCTTCAGAGTGGCATCGGCTTCATGCAGTCTCTCCTGAAGAGTCTGCAGAGCTTGGTTCTGCAGGCTGTTACCTTCACTTTGATCCTGTATTATTCTAAAGGAAAATGCATCATTTGAAATAACTCATGTCCACAGTGTACAAGTGATAAGGCAGACTAATTTTTAGAGCATCAGCTTGTCAGTCAAGCACAAAAAAAGATAATTTGACTGAAATATTTTTAGATAAATCTTTCCTGTCTAAGGGAATATAATCTATGTTTTTAGGCATCCAAATATAAGCACACACCGTATAATGAAAGATTAATGACACTACAAATGCTTTTAAATTCAGAATTTGCTAACAATGCATCTCAAGGTTCAAACAACGAATATATTTTATGTCGTTGTTGAGACGGAGTTTCGCTGTTGTTGCCCAGCCTGGAGTGCAATGGCACAATCTCAGCTCACTGCAACCTCTGCCTCCTGGGTTCAAGTGATTCTCCTGCCTCAGCCTCCTGAGTAGCTGGGATGACAGGCATGCGCCACCACCCCCGGCTAATTTTTTTTTGTATTTTTAGTCGAGACGGGGTTTCTCCATGTTGCTCAGGCTGGTCTCGAACTCGCAATCTCAGGTGATCCACCTGCCGCAGCCTCCCAAAGTGCTGGGATTACAGGCTTGAGCCACCATGCCCAGCCAATGAATCCATTTTAAACATACACATTTCTAACACTACCAAAAGAAATATTCCCTCTTGTAAATTTCCAAGAAAGCTAAATTTCACAAGAGGATACACTACAATGTTTACCATTACTTGCTCATTTTTTTCATTATTCATAGAATCACCTACCGTAATTTTTCACTCTGTAAGGCTTCTAACGCTTCTGTGCGAGTACTCAGCAGCTGGTCAGCTTCCTGGAGTCTCACTTTCAGGACAGCCAGCTGGGAATCCTTTGCAGCCACAGCTTCAGTCAGGTCATCTACTTGGGCTCGGAGTTCTCGAGTCATTCGGTCACTCTTTGAATGGTCAGCATTCCACTTTTCAACTCTTGCTCTTGCTCTGTTTAATTCTACGAAAAATTTTAAATTTCTCTATACTAGCAAAATCAAACACAATTTTCTCAGAGCACATATAGTTTCTACTTTGAGTGCCTTTAGGACTTTCCCTATTGACAAAATTAGGAGCTTACACGTATCTTCAATCTTCTATGCCCCAGTGGGTCCTCCACTCTTCAAGGGCAATATTCACGGCTAGATTATAGTTAACAGATTAGAAAAGGGCATGAAGCTAGCTGCTCTTCTACAATGCTGTTTGTATATCATAAAGCATCTGGGAGCCGAAACTAGTATTAATAGATAGCAGAGTATATTTTCTAAAGTTCTGCTAGTGACAGGGGAAGGAATGCAAATCCAAATCAAAGGTACACCCTAGTAAGAACAAAACAAAACCTGAAGATCAACACAGAGGGGAAGGAATGCAAATCCAAATCAAAGGTACACCCCAGTAAGAACAAAACAAACAGAACAAAACCTAAACACAGAAAAGAATCTATTTCTTTCAATTACTGTTGCAAAAAGATGTTATTCTTTTGACCTAGGAAATCAATGCAAAAAGAGCAAAGTAGTGCTCCATTTCAGAACACAATGGCATTTCCATACCCTCACATACCGTAGGTAATTGCAGTTTGCCACCAAAACATTTTTTAGAATACTGAATCAAACTTTATAGGGTGTCAAAGCTTTTTTTTTCTTTCAGTGAAACAGACCTTTTTAAAGAAACAAAACACAAAAAACAAAAACATGAGACAGAGCCTCACTCTGCTGCCCCAGCTGGAGTGCAGTGGCATGATCATGGCCCATGACTCACTGCAACCTCCAACTCCTGGGCTCAAGCGATCCTCCCACCTCAGTCTCCAAAGTAGCTCAGACTACAGGTACACATCACCACACTCAGCTAATTTAAAACAAAAAAAATTTGTTTTTTGTAGCCCAGGGGTCTCACTCTGTTGCCCATGCTGTTATTGAACTCCTGTCCTAAGCAATTTTCCAATCTCAGCCTTACAAAGTGCTATTACAAGTGTGAGTCACTGTGCCTTGCCAAACAGCTCTATTTCTATGTCTAAATTAGTCTGGGTAAACTAAAACTTTATTTCTAAAGTCAGCCTGACCAGTGATTATTTATTTATTTATTTTTGTTGTTGAGATGGAGTCTTGCTCCGTAGCCCAGGCTGGAATGCAGTGGCGCGATCTCGGTTCACTGTAACTTCTGCCTCCTGGGTCCTGAGTCCTGGTTCAAGCAATTCTCCTCCCTCGGCCTCCCGAGTAGCTGGGATTACAGGCACGTGCCACCATGTCCAGATAATTTGTTTTGTATTTTTAGTAGAGACGGGGTTTCACCATGTTGGCCAGACTGGTCTTGAATTTCTGACCTTGTGATCCGCCTGCCTCGGCCTCCTAAAGTGCTGGGATTACAGGCATGAGCCACCACACCTGGCCTAGTAAGTCTTAAACTATCTTCCCATTCCTCTCTTCTGGGCTCTATTCATGGCTTGGCAAAACTTTTCCCACCATCCCCTCACTCCTCTCTAATTAGCCCCAAGAACCAAAGCAGCAATATTGTCCTCTTGTTTTCTTCTCAGCCACACTTACAGTAACATTCACACCTTCCTCAGTGACTACCTCAGTAATGAGATTATTTCCTTCTTAATTACCCATTTCTGAGGAACTTGAGGTTTCCTACTCCAGGGCCACCTCACTGCACAATTCCCAAGGGCACTGAACTGAATTCTATGTACTTTTATGTGCCCTAGAGCAGCAATACTGCAACCCTATTAGTGTCTACTACTTTGTTTAATGGAACAGCTTCCCTTGAAAGTTCAGAATAAAGAAATGAACTAGACTACTACTCTCAGTTCTTCAATTTCATGGTTCTTAAAGGATGACCAAAGAAGCGAATACTCTTATGTTTTGGGTTGGTGGGAGGATGACTGGTCCCACTTCCAAATCTGGGCACTGTTTTTCTATGAAAATATCATTTTACAAGTCTCATCTAATTTCTCACAGTTTAAATGTAAATATTTCTAACAGTTCAAAGTTTTTAAGTTTATTATTATTTTATTTTTATTTATTTACTCATTTTTGAGATGAAGTCTTGCTCTGTTGCCCAGGCTAGAGTGCAGTAGCGTGATCTCGGCTCACTGCAACCTCCACCTCCCTGGTTCAAGCAATTCACCTGTCTCAGCCTCCTAAGTGGCTGGGATTATAGGCACCTGCCACCACGCCCGACTAATTTTTTTGTATTTTTAGTAGAGACAGGGTTTCACCATGTTGGCCAAACTGGTCTTGAACTCCTGACCTTAGGCAATCCGCCTGCCTCGGCCTCCCAAAGTGCTGGGATTACAGGCACGAGCCACTGCGTCTGGCCTTAAGTTTATTTTTAAAAGTTAAATTCCTAATCCTGAACAATTTAAATAAGCCTCTACCTTCTTGAGTCTCTTTGGATCTTTGAAGTAACGAGGCCATTTCTTGATTTAAAGACTGAACTTCATTCCTCAGCAGCTGATTCTCCAGTCGAAGGTTAGACAGTTCATGTGATTTGCCATCATCATTAGGTGTTGGAGTGTGGTCAGGGCAGGCAGCATCTGATGATGCATTTTCCTTTGAAGATTCCTCTTGACCTTCACGGCTAGAATCTGAGTTATTGGCAGCTTCTGTATAAAAAGAATATATTTTTGTTACATTGGCGTGTTCATCACATATGCGTTAATAACTTGCTTTGGTAGGATGCTCAAGTTGACTTTTAGGACTTGGTAGGATGCTCAAGTTTAGCTATAGCTAAAACACCATAAAAAGTAAACAAATTCTCAGTTAGGCACGGTGGCTCATGCCTGTAACCCCAGCACTTTGGGAAGCCGAGGCAGGCAGATCACCTGAGGTCAGGAGTTTGAGACCAGCCTGGCCAACACGGTGAAACCCCATCTCTATCAAACATACAAAAATTAGCCAGGCATGGTGGCGTGCACCTGTAGTGACAGCTACTCAGGAGGCTGAGGCAGGAGAATCACTTGAGCCTGGGAGGCCGAAAGTGTTGCAGTGGGCCAAGATTGCACCACTGCACTCCAGCCTGGGCGGCAGAGCGAGACTCTGTCTCAAAAAAAAAAAAAAAAAAAAGTAAACGAATTTTCAATAGTCTTCCCTGTGATGAAATTTCATTCTCATAAATAGGTCATATGGACCTCTAAGGATCCTCAAGTCTGGATACACTGAATGAATGGCAACATAGAGTACAACACCGTTCTGGGGAGAACATCAGAGATCATTTGAGTGGTTGGGTTCAGGTAAAATGGGTTTGGATTTCCTTTTGTCTCCAAATGTTTTTGGAAAAAAAAACAGGAGAAGTCTCAAACACTGAAAAATTGCGAAGGCACAATATAGCAGCTGCAGGTTTCAAGGCAAGAAGAGTAGTAACAGGTCACTGTAATTTTTTTTAAAAATCAAACTGGAATCTAAAATGTCTTACGCAAAGAGAGACTCATGAATTCAGATTAATCTTGTTTTTCTTACTAAATATAATGCAAGTATACTTTTAAATTACTCTAAAAATTATGTGATGAAAATGAACCATGTATCTAAATAATAAAACTGACTAAAACAATCAATATATGGGTAAAAGACTTAAAACTGTATAAGGTTATATAAACAAATATCAATAATCAAATGAAAAAGCTCTGAACATCTTTAGTCATCAAGGAAATGCAAATTAAAATCACAATGAGAACCAACAGACATCCCCTAGAATGGCTAAAATTAAAAACACCAAATGTTGGTGACACTGCAGAGCAACTAGACCTGTCACTGCTGGTGGACTATAAAATGGTACAATCACTGTGGGAAAAGGTTTTATAATTTCTTATGAAATTAAACATGCAGCTACTGTTTCACCCAGCAATTCCACTCCTAGGTATTTATACAAGACAAATGAAAACATTTGCCCACAAAAAAGCAAGTACAAAAATGTTTATAGCAGTTTTATTCACAATAATCCAAAACTGGAAACAAATCCAATGTCCATAAAAGAGAAGAGATAAACTGTGGGACAACCATAGAATAGAATACTACATAACAATAAAACACAATAAAAAAAGAACAGTAACATGGATGAATCTCACTAACACTTCAGTAAAAGAAGCCAGATTAGAAAGTATATATACTATATGATTCAATTCATATGAAGTTTTAGAACAAGCAAAACTAAGGAGAGAAAAATCAGAGCAATTAGTTGCTTCCTCCTTCATATATCCACAGCACTCTGACCATACTTCAATTGCTACATTTACTAGACCACATGTAAATTATCTGTTTACATGTCTAGCTCACCCACTGGACACTTCCATATACTTGCACCTAGTAGGTTCTTTGTATAATTAATTGAAAGATAGCTGAGAATAAATTTCGGAATGTGTGAACATATTAATCAACTGCTACTGCATGATCCTATTTTGACAACCCAAAACCTCTTCTTCTATACAAGTTTTTGTCTTGAAAATACAAGAAAGATTTTATTCACTAACAGCCAAGACAATGAAAGAAGCTATAACATTTAAGAACATGACAAACTCCCATCAATAATCATCTCTATAAAGAATCCCTGGCTGGGTGTGGTGGCTCACACCTGTAATCTCAGCACTTTGGGAGGCCAAGGTGGGCAGACTGCTTGAGGTCCAGAGTTCAAGACCAGCCTGGTCAACATGAGGAAACCCCATCTCTATCAAAAAATACAAAAATTAGCCAAGGGTGGCGGTGCACACCTATAGTCCCAGCTACTTGGGAGGCTGAGGTGGGAAAATCGCTTGAACTCAGGAGGTGGAGGTTGCAGTGAGCTAAGACTGTGCCAGGGTACTCTAGCCTGGGTGACAATAAGACCCTGTCTCAAGTTTTTTTTTTTAAAAAAGGCCAGGTACAGTCGCTCACGCCTACAATCCCAGCACTTCGGGAGGGTGAGGCAGGTGGATCACGAGATCAGGAGACCAAGAGCATCCTGGCTAACACAGTGAAGGCCCGTCTCTACTAAAAATACAAAGAAAAATTAGCCGGATGCGGTGGTGGGCACCTGTAGTCCCAGCTACTCAGCAGGCTGAGGCAGGAAAATGGTGTGAACCCAGGAGGTGGAGCTTGCAGTGAGCTGAGATCCGGCCACTGTACTCCAGCCTGGGCAACAGAGTGAGACTCTGTCTCAAAAAAAAAAAAAAATTCCCTGTGGCCAGGCCATGGTAGCTCATGCCCATAATCCCAATGCTGTGGGAGGCCAAAGTAGGAGGATCATTTGAGCTCAAGACCAGCCAGAGCAACACAGTGAGATGCTGTCTCTATTAAAAATAATTTTTAAAAATCAGCTGGGCACAGTGGTATGCACCTATAGTTCCAGCTACTCGGGAGGCTGAGGCAGAAGGATCACTTGAGCCTGGGAGGTCAAGAGTACCACAAGCGTGATAGCACCACGGCACTTAAGCCCAGGCGATAGAGCAAGACCGTCTCAAAACAACAAAAGAATCCCTGCAAGAACCTACTATCAAGTTTCTTGCCTTTTTTCTTTTTTTATCTTTGGAGACAGGGTCTCATTCTGTTGCCCAGGTTGGAGTGTAGTGGTGCAATCTCAGCTCACTGCAACCTCAACCTCCTGGGCTCAAGCAATTCTCCCATCTCAGCCTCCCAAGTAGCTGAGACTACAGGCATGTGCCACTGTGCCTGGTTAATTTTTGTATTTTCTGTAGAGACAGGGTTTTGCTATGTTGTTCTGGCTGGTATCAAATTCCTGGGCGCGAGTGATCTGCCTGCCTCAGCATTCCAAAGTGCTGGGATTACAGGTGTGAGCCACCATGCCCAGCCTATTGCTATTTTATTTTATTTATTTATTTATTTATTTTTTTGAGACGGAGTCTTGCTCCGTGGCCCAGGCTGGAGTGCAGTGGTGCAATCTCGGCTCACTGCAAGCTCCGCCTCCCAGGTTCAAGCCATTCTCCTGCCTCAGCCTCCTGAGTAGCTGGGATTACAGGCGCCCGCCACCACGCCCGGCTATTTTTTTGTATTTTTAGTAGAGATGGGGTTTCGCTGTGTTAGCCAGGATGGTCTCGATCTCCTGACCTCGTGATCCGCCCACCTTGGCCTCCCAAAGTGCTGGGATTACAGGCGTGAGCCACCATGCCCGGCCTACTGATATTTTAAAACACTTAGTAGGTACCTGAATTAGCCACATTTACCGTGTTAATCTCATTTCACAGGAAAGAAGGTGTACTTGTAGAGGTAATCTCACAGGGAATTAAACAATTGAAAACAAGAATTCTAAGCTCTTACTTCACTACCAGGTCAATGCCTTCAACTCTTCAACTTGGATCAAAGTTCAGTCTCTCAGCTTTATTTGTGGAGGATGTGGGGGGAAAATATACAAAAAACACAACCCAGAAAATACGTGAAGTACAGTCTCCTGTCATTTTTACAATCCTAGTAACAAAAAGATATCAACTGGGATAGTCCCTGATCCCAAGTGACATGCTTTCTTTCAGATTTCAAAATTTTCTTTTTTTAATCTTAAAATGTCTTAGGGAATCAAATATGAAATACTTTGTTAGATGCTGAGTGGGTAAAGTTGCCTTCCAGACAATATTAAGTCCCTGCTACAACTGTCTATTGACTAATAGTAGTCAATGATGTCTCCCTTGTTTACAACACACATTTGCAGGGAGTCTGCCCTTACACCAGTGGAAACAGATCCCATAACAGTGAATGAGAAACACCACTGGATCATATGATGACACATTCAATTTGGTTAACTCTAAAAGAAATAGAGGACTGATTAACTACCGTGGGTTTGGCTCCCAAAAGAATTTTCTTCAGTGGTTTTGATGGTGGTTATACTGGGGTTCACAGAGCTGACACTTGATGTCTGAGAACTCTGAAAGACAGGTGTCTTGCCTTTTTCCTTTTTGATTTCCACCCTCCCGGTAGGCTCCTTCTGTGAACTATTAAGAAAATCAAACAGCAGCTCATCATCAGGTTCTGACTTTTTTCTTCGCACAAATTGGGATGAAGGCCTAGGAACAGATGCATTTTCAACAGGATGAGAGGCCTCTACTGGTGTCCGAGATCCTACTTTCAGATTTGCAGTGCCAGCTAAGATGGTGGCTTTTTGATTTCGAATGTTATCAGCTGCTGATGAAATATACGTAGCTTTAGGTCCAGTCTGATACGTCAAATCTGTATTTTGCTGGTGAAACTCAGTATAGTCAGTATTTTTGCTATATATGTTGCTGGTATTGTCTTTCCTACTGAGAGCTGTTGCAGCCCCTTGATCAACTCGGTTTAAAAGATCTTCTGCCTTTCCAGCAAGATCAACAAACCAAGACATGATGGCAGCAGGATAATCCTATTGGCAAATCTGTAAAAAGGACATAAAATGATCATTGTGGCATAATGGCAGAGTATGAAAAATGGTTAACACCAGACTCTGCAGTCAGGTAGTCCTGGGTTGAAATCCCAATCCTACCTTTTACTAGCTAGGTAACCTTGAGCAAACTACTTAAACGAGGCTGAGAAATCTTATGTAGAAAACAGGAGGAAAAGTGTACTTACCTTAAAGGATGGTTTTATGATGAAATAATATATAAAAGACACTTTGCAAAATGTTTGGTACATAATAAGCACTCATTTTAGTGGCTGCTATTATCCTTATTACAACTACCACTACTGTTTTTATTATTACTATTTCAATAAAGGGCAAATCTCAATGTAGCAAAAGCATCTGTTATGGGCTGAACTGCATCCCTCCAAATTCCTTTATTTGAGTCCTAACCCCCAGACCTCAGAATGTGACTGTTTTTGGAGATAGGGTCTCTAAAGGGATAATTAAAATGAGTCATTAGGGTGGGCCCTAACCAAATATAACTGGCATGTCCTTCCAAGTGGAGGAAATTTCAACACAAACAGACATACAGAAAGGACACACGGAGAAGGCAGACATCTGCAAGCAAAAGAAGTAGGCCTCAGAAGAAACCAACTCTGCCAATACCTTCATTTTGGACTTCAAGCCTTCAGAACCGAGAGAAAATAAATTTCTGTTAGCCCAGCCAATCAGTCTGTGGTACTTTACTACAGCAGCAAATTAGCAAATAACCAATATGGCAAAATTCCAGTACAACCAAATAAAAATAAAATTCACTGAAGTTTGTTTTAAAGTGCTAAAACTTGAAAAAACTTTTCCGTTAAATACAAAAGCTATCTTAATGTTAAACTGCGGCACTATACATATAATTTAGGCGTGCATATAATTTGTCTAAAGTACATGCTCAATAATTCAAATACTCAATACCTACCACGTGCACATGAAGTTCAGAATAAAAACCAAAACTGCATAACCACTCATTCCATACATATATTTGAGTACTTACTGTGTGCCACAATACATCAAAGTAATGATGAAGATACAGATACAGAAGGGCTCTATAATAAAGTCCACAACCACTTCTAGAATGTGCACGTTGTTCCTTTTGCCAAGAACTCTTTCATGGTTAACTTTCTTGTTCTTGGTGTTTACTCAAACGTCATCTGCTTCAGAGTTCTCCTTCCCATCTAAGTTAGGTCAATCATTATCTGTACATACCCTATTCTTTTGCCTCACAGCCCTCATGTGTTATAACTATGTATTTTTTTTTTTAACATGTCTCTTGTTCTTGCGGAAAGGGGGGCAGTGGTTGGATAGAGATTGCGTCTGCTTTGCTCACCAACGAATTCTCAGAGTCTAGCACACAGTAGGCACTCATAAATACTGCTGAGTGGAATTTTTATATGACAGATGCTGTACACAGGTACACATGTATCTTTCATCATATGCAATTTTCACAGTCACATTATGAGGTAAACAGCAATATCCTTTTTTAAAAGCAAATATGGAAAGGGTTGAGAAAGATCCCCGAGTTTAGATAGCAGCTCAGATACTCAAGTCTAAGTCATCCTAGTGCCAAACCCACCTTTTAACCCTTGCCTCCCTATACCATATAGCTCAAAATCTAAAAAACCTCCAGAAGAAACTCATCCTTTAAATCTGTTCTTTACACATGTGACTATTACATGCCTATGTCTTTCGGAGTTTATAAAAAAACCAAATGAAAATGGAGATGAAATGCTCTGTAACATACAGAACACCATACAGGCCAGGCACTGTGGCTCACGCCTGTAATCCCAACACACTGGGTCGCCAAGCGGGGAGGACCACTTGAGGCCAGGAGTTTGAGACCAGCCTGGGCAATGTGGCAAGACCCTGTCTCTACAAAAAAAAGTAATAAAAAAAAAAACACACTCATTAATTCTTTCTATCTTGCCTCTCATTTTAAAATTAATTGGGCTTTAAAACATACCACTAAATTGCTACTAAAGTTGCAATTAATGTTGATTACCCAATTAAATACTTAGATGGGCCCTGGGCACTTGCTCCATTGACAAACATCTCAAAGACACAAAGGACTTCAGAGGCACCCGTCAATTCCCCAGGCACTGCCCAGGGGCAGAGAGAGTGCGTGGGATGGGGATGGATCTGCAGTGGGCGGTGGCAGGGCCTGCTTCGAAGGACAGGCGTCAGCACAGAGCGAGGGAGGCTGCAGTTCAGTCGGGTAGGCCCAGTCGGTAGTGCCCTGGGGTCTTCAGTCTGTGGATCTCAGGTAAGCGAGCAGAGACCCCCCCACTCCACTCCCCACCCATCTCGTTCCGTGCGGGAAGAACGGCCAGGCCAGGCAGGGGTCAGGAAGAAAGAAGACAGAGGAGGGCAGTAAACAACGTCGGCTGAAGCCCATGGGGTCTCTCCAGCTACCCTCCTCCGCCCCTAACAGAGCGAAGACGAGCGCCACCCGAAAGATGACGGAGATACCAGGGTCTCCGCTGAAGAGACGGTGCCCCCGCTCCTAGGACCGTTAACACCCCCGTCTCGTCCAGTGGGCCCTCGCCTCCGCCTCACCTGAGGACTCCGGAGAGGTTGCACCACGGCCTAGTCGCCGTCCTGGGCCGCGCCCCCTCGGCAGCTGGCCCGGAGGGGGCCCAAGCAGAGTAAACCTTCTCCCCGACCCGCCGGGGCCGTGCTACTGCTTCCGGGAGACGTGGAAGGGGCGCGAGGACCCCAAAACAGAGTGGCTTTCGAGATGCCTGCACGGCAGGGAGCCGAGAACAGCCACCTGCAGGGGATTCAGGCGGTGGTGCCGGTGGCTACGGGGTCCTTGCGCATGGCCACGCCCCTTTTCCGCCCGTGGCGAGACCAGGCGCTGCGGAGGGCCTGCGTGCGTGTGACGTGGCTGTCCTCCCGCGGTGGACGGCCCGCACGCGGCCGGCGCAACATGAAAGGCCACACCGACAAAGGGCGGGACCTCGCTGCGGGTCACGTGGGTTCTCCCTTTACTCACCATCTCCGGTAAGTTTTACAGAAGAGAAATGCCGGAGGCCAACGGCAGAAGGTGGAAATAAAACATGATCCGGATTGCATAGCGCTTACTTTCTAGTGGCAGAGACAGATACTACATAACAGTGAATGGACAAGACAATTTCAGGGCGTTACCAGAGCTGTAATGACAAGAAAACGAGGAAAAGTGACTGGAGGCATGGGAGGTACTTTAAATCAGGTGGTCAGGGAAAGTCTCCCTGAGATGATATTTGAGCTGAGACCCAAAGGATGGAAAAGGTAGTACTGTGGTTAAGTTATGCATGCAGTGCATTGACTATCTGAAATAAGTCTAAAATCCACATTCAATAATTCAAATACTCAGCACCCACTATGTGTACAGGATTGGGCTAATTTGGCCCTAATGACAAGCCTACAATACAGTTCCAAGTCTCACATCTTTGAGTTGAGGAAAGTAAGGCTCGAACAGTTTTAAGTAATTTGTCTAAGACCATCTGTCCTAATAAGGAGTCCACATTACTCCAAAGCCTGTGCCCCGTAGACTCAAAGTTTTATTGTCTCCAAATTAAATATTGGAAGTAATTACAGCTCCTGCTTTTCTTCCTCAGGTGAGGTTTAGCCCAGTACAAGTGAAGAGAAAATTTTTCAGCACCAGGAGGTAATCATCATAATAATGGCATCTAACATTTATCAAACCTTTTATTAAGCATAGAATACTGTGTTAAGCATTGCATGTGCCTCACCTCATTTTAATCTCACATTCATAAGAAAGGTACTGTTTTTCTCTGGTAGGTGGTATTGTTGTTCCTAACTATTAAGTTGCTTTTCCAGTTAAGGATTATACATCATCGCCTGTTGCCATGTAACTGCAGTGCGTCCTGTAGGAGGAGCATTCTTTCCAGCCTCACTGATGTCAGGCTTGATCATATGATCTTCTTTTGGCCAGTGAAATAGGAGCAGGGGGTCTTTCTGAGCAGAAGCATCAACCAAAGAAATGTTTCCTTTCATGAGAAGAGTCTGTGTCAGATGGGCTGCTCTTTCAGCCTTGGTCCTAGAAGAAAAAGGGGATGTGAAGCAGCTCACATCTGAGATTTCACATGAGTGAAATACCAACTTTTGCTGTTATAAGCCACTGAGATTTAGGATTGTTTCTTACACAGCCCTACCTAATAAAATCAGACTACTATTAATATATTATCCGATTTTACAGATGAAGACACTGAGATTCAATGAGGTTTAGTTACTTGCCCATGGTCACATAGAAGCAAAAGTAGAACAACTGGGATTCAAACTTGGGTCTGTGTGACTCTAGAAACAATGTTTTAATTGTCAAAGGGATGAGAATGAAAGAAGTTGAAGAGGAACCAATCTTCCACTGTATTGGACTAAACCTGACCTGAGAGGAAGGAAAGCAGGAGCTGTAATTACTCCCAATATTTAATTTGGAGACAAAACTTTGAGTCTAAGGGCACAGGCTTTGGAGTAATGTGGACTCCTTATTAGGACTGATGATCTTAGACAAATTACTTAACCCGTTTTTTGGGGGGATTTTTTTGTTTGTGTGGTTGGTTTTTTGAAATGGAGCCTTGCTCTGTCACCTGTCCTGGAGTGCAGTGGCGTGATCTCGGCTCACTGCAACCTCCACCTTCCGGGTTCAAGTGTTTCTCCTGCCTCAGCCCCTTGAGTAGCTGGGACTAGAGGCGTGTGCCACCATGCCCGGCTAATTTTTTGTATTTTTAGTAGAGACAGGGTTTCACCATGTTGGCCAGGCTAGTCTCAAACTCCTGACCTCAAGTGATCTGCCTGATCAGGCACTCAAAGTGCTGAGATTACAGGCATGAGCCACTGTGCTGAGCCCTTAACCTGTTTGAGCCTTACTTTCCTCAAGTTAAAGATGAAGACTAGGGACCATGTTGTAGGCTTGTCATTAGGGCCAAATTAGCCTGATCCTGTGCACATAGTGGGTCCTGAGTATTTGAATTATTGAATGTGGATTTTAGACTTAATTCAGATATTCCAAAAAATGGCAACGGGCAGGCCCCAAAAAAGAGTGTTTCAAGAATTCCCACATATACCCCCTAAGAGGTCAGCATATAGATGCCTGCCATGCATACATTGTTGGGGCCAGGGTGGATTAGCCAGAGAAACAGCACAACAGAGAGAGGCTACAACCTTGCCCAATGGGTTAGAAAATTTGCCCTTTTCTTCCTGCCTCCTCCCTGCCCTAATGCCGCCAGCAGAACTAACGCCTAGAAAAGAAAGGGGAAGAAGGAAGCCTCTAGTGCTGTAGTGCAACCAAGCTAGTCTGCTCCAGAGATCAGGGAGAGGAACTTTGAGTAGAGCTTAAGGATGAAGTTTTAAACAAATGGGGCTTTATTGTGACTTCTAGAATGGCAGAGTAAGGAATTCAGCAAATTATCTTCCCCAAAAAACAACGATGAAATTGGACACAATTGTGAAAAATAACCATTTCAAATTCCTGGAAATCCACCACTGGCATAACATAAATTAAAAAGCATTTATTCAAGAAAAAACTATTAAACCTTGGGTAACAACAGTGAGTCTGTGACACATTACCATGGGGAAATTCCCAATCCCTCTCCTCCAGTTCCATGGGAATCGTTCTATCAGGGCTGAGTAGATGTGAAAACCAGCAGCTTTGCTGCCAGAGGAGGCTGACTTGGTAAGGAGTGGTGCCAGAAAAACCCCATGGCCAAGGAGAAAGGTTGATTGGGAATGCCAACATCACAATTACCTGGGCTGCAAGGCTGGTTGAGCAAACAACTGATTAGAAAGCCTGCTGGAAGTTCAGCAGTGAGATCCAGGGAATCAGATAGGCATGGTGGGCTTTGGCGATGTGCTTATGGTCTGGAAGGCTGTGTCAGTTCAGGAGAGTCTGGCAAAAGCCCCAGTCATCTACTGGACCCTGGCGGAACATGAAGCCTTGCACAGAGGCAGAGGAGACACAGGAGAACAAAAGCCAGGGAAGCCTTGCAGAAGATGCAGAGGAGACACAAGAAAACTCAGCAAAACAAAAGCCAGAGCAGTCTTGTAAATTGCCTGAATTTTGAATGTTCTTCAACCCATTTAGATGACACAGCTCCATCAAGAAAGGGTAGAAGTCTCACTGGCTTGAGGTGTCTAATTACCACATCTGATCAATCATTGACTAAATTCTAAGCTATCTTGACCTTGGCGAAAACGTTAGAAAACCAGCCTTAGAAATAAACATAAAAGAGGAAAAAAAAAAAAAACTGAGCAGAAACATCACTGTCAACACATTATGGAAGATAAACTCTGCAGAATTAGTCCAGGCAAGTCACAAAACAAATGTATAAGAAAAACAACAAAAAACACCCTCTGAGGGGCACATCAAAACACGAGAGTTGCTATATTATCTAAACTGTCCAGTTTTCAATTAAAAAAAAGCAGACATGCAAATGAACAGAAAAATGTGACCATACACAGAGGTGAAAATCAATATAAATGTTGTGAGATGTTGGACTTAGCATATAAGGACTTCAAGGAAGTTACTCAAACATGAGATCAAGTCTCACACAGCGCATCTACTCTATTAAAAAAAAGAGAGAGAGAGAGAAAAAAATATGTTCAAAGAACTAAGTGAAAATATGACAACCAGCTGTGGCAGCTCACACCTGTAATCCCAGCACTTTGGGAGGCCAAGGCAGGAGGATTACTTGGACTCAGGAGTTCGAGACCAGCCTAGGGAACATAGTGAGACCCAGGCTCAAACAAACCAAAAACAAAAACAAAAATATTACAACAATGCTTCATAAAGTAGGGAATATCAGTAAAGAGATAGGGATTGTTTTTAAAAATATCAATGGAATTCTAGAATTGAAAAGTACAATAAGTAAAAAATAAAAAATTTCACTAGAGGAGCTCAATGCAAATTTGAGTGGGCTGAAGAGAGAATTAGAAAACTTGAAGATAAATAGATAAATCAATAGAATTTGTCCAATCAATATAAAGAAAAAAGAATAAAAAATGAGGTGATTCTCAGAGATCTGTGTGACATCATCAGATATACCAATATGTATGTAATGGGAATTTCAAGAGAGAATGATTGGGAGGAGGGGGGATATTTGAGGAAGAAATGGCCAAAAACTTTCCAAGTGTGATGAAAACATTTATCTGTACATCTAGGAAGCTCAATGATCTTCAAATAGGACAAACACAAAGACACTCAACCTGGCACATAACGGTCAAGCTGTTGAAAGAAAGAAAATCTTAGAAACTGTAGGAGGAAAATGACTCATCAAAGATAGACGAACAAGAGTAACAGCTGACTTCATATCAGAAACAATGAAGGAAGAAGGCAGTAGGATAACATATGTAAAATCCTAAAGGGGAAAAAAAATGTCAACCAAGGATTCTATTTCCAGCAAAACTATTCTTCAAAAATGAAGGCTGGGGCCGGGCGCGGTGGCTCAAAGCCTGTAATCCCAGCACTTTGGGAGGCCGAGACGGGTGGATCACGAGGTCAGGAAATCGAGACCATCCTGGCTAACACGGTGAAACCCCGTCTCTACTAAAAATACAAAAAACTAGCTGGGCGAGGTGGCGGCGCCTGTAGTCCCAGCTGCTCGGGAGGCTGAGGCAGGAGAATGGCGTGAACCCGGGAGGCGGAGCTTGCAGTGAGCTGAGATCCGGCCACTGCACTCCAGTCCGGGCGACAGAGCGAGACACCGCCTCAAAAAACAAACAAACAAACAAACAAAAAAAACAAAAAAAAACAAAAATGAAGGCTGGATAGAGACATTCCCAGATAAACAGAGACTGAGAGAAGTTGTGGCTAGTCGTATAAGACTTGCTGTATATGAAATAATAAAGAATATCATTCAACCTGAAAGGAAATGACACCAGGTGGTAATTCAAATCCACATAAAGAAATTAAACAGAGCAGAGTGTTAAATACTGAAACAAGTCTGTTCTAAATACTAAAAGGGGCTGAAAATTATGGAAGCAAGCAAGCTGTCATCAAGGAAACTATGGCTCAGAGGAAAAAATGGGAATTGATATAAATATCTTTGAGAATTATTGGAAGAAATTAAACCATTTTCTGTCAGTGCTCCCAGTGAGTTGAGGCTACCTAATAAGCAATTAAACTAATATCTCAGAGTGTTTCCCTCCTCCAGCAGTGGCAACATAAGCTTCTTTTTGGGAGTGACTCCCCTTCTGAGTCTCCCACTTAACTGGCATCACAACTGATATACTCTTTCTTCTACCCTATACTTCTTCATAACATTTACACAATTGTAAGTATATGAGGGAGGGCAGGGACAGTGTCTGTCTTGTCTATGACTGTTTCAACAGAACCCAGCAAAGGACATGGCACAAGAAGACACTCCTACATACTGAATAATGAATGAATAATAATGTTCAGTAAATTGAGATAGCATGGAAAAGAGGCAGAAATCAGATAAACTAGTTTTTATTTGACTGGTTAATTACCCTCAAGTAACTTAATCTTTCTGGCCCTCTATTTTATTATCAGGAAAAAAGACTGTACTCAACTGGAATATATCTAGTCTAGAAAGTAGGAAAACCTTGGTTCTAATCGTGATTCTCTAGTTTCTAGCTATAGGAACTTGAGCAAACCGCTTCTCTTCCCAGGCATCATTTATTAAATGGAGCTACTGCACTAGAATTAGAGATTACAAGTCTGCAGCCTCAATTAATTGCTTTCATTTTGTTTGTTTTGTTTTGGTCACAGCACAGTGTTTAATTTCACTCTGTTGCTCAGGCTGGAGTGCAGTGGTGCAATGTTGGCTCACTGCAGCCTCAACCTCCTGGGCTCAAGTGATCCTCCCACCTCAGCCTCCCAAGTAGCTAGGACTACAGGCACATGCTACCATGCCTGGCTAATTTTAATATTTTTTTTTTAGAGACAGGGTTTCACTGTATTAACCAGGCTTGTCTTGAACTACTGAGCTCAAGCAATCCACCCACCTTGGCCTCCCAAAATGCTGGGACTATAGTTGTGTGCCACAGTGTCTGGCCAAAATTAAGAATTACTGTTCATAAAAATTAAAAGAATGAAAGGAAAGCCACAGATTGGGAGAAGGCATTTACAACACATATATTTGACAAAGGACTTATATCTGGAATATAATGCACTCTTACAAGATTTGTAAATCAAAATTAAAAAAAAAAATCCACCCAATAAGAATGAGCTAATAAATAAACACTTCGCAAGAGAAAATATCCAAAAGCACATGAAAAGGTGTTCAACATTATTAGTCATCAGAGAAATGTGAATTAAAATTATAATGAAATACATTTGCATACCTACCAGAATGGCTAAAATGTAAGAAGATGGAAAATTCCAGGTACTGATGAGGACATAGGGCCACTGGAACAGGCATACATTTCTGAGAGGAGTGTAAGTGATAGGAACACTTTGGAAAACATTAGCTATATCTACTAAAATTAAACAGAGGCCTACTGTATGACCTAGCATAGATTTACCCCATGAGTCAATAATTCTGCTCAGGAGAAATGAATGCAAGTATCCACCCAAAGACATTTGTTTACAAGAATGTTCAAAGCAGCTTTATTCATAATAATGCAAACTGGGAACAACCCAAATGCTAATAAACTGGTGAATGGATTACAAATTTGTAGTATAGCTGTACAACATGGTACTTCATACCAATGAAAAACAAGAAACTATAACACCATAGATGAAACTCATAGGCATAATTTTGACTTAAAAGAAGCCAGTCCAAAAAGACTGTAATTCTATTTCTCTGCAGGTCAAGAACAGGCAACGTGAATTTGTGGTTACAGAAGTCATAATAAGGCCAGGCATGGTGGCTGATGCTTGTAATCCCAACACTTTAGGAGGCTGAGGTGGGAGGATCACTTGAGCCTGGGAGTTCGAGAACAGCCTGAGCAATGTAGGAAGACCCCATCTCTACAAAAAAAAAAAAAAAAAAAAATTAATTAACCAGGAGTGGTGATGTGTGCCACCTGTGCAGCTACTCAGGAGGTTGAGGGAGGAGGATTGCTTGAGCCTAGGAGTTTGAGGTTGCAGTGAGCTGTGATTACAACACTGCACTCCAGCCTGGGTGATGGAGTGAGACCCTCTCTCAAAAAAATAAAATTAAAAAAAAAGAAAAGAAGAAGTTATAGTATCAGTTATCTTTTGGGAGGGCAGATATTAACTGGGAGTGGTCAAGATGGAGGTGCTCATAGTATTCTACATCTTAACATTGGTATTGATTATATGTAAAAATCCATCCAACACTGTACTTGACAGTTCTTTACATATATCATGTTATACTTAAAACAATTTTCAAAAAATACGTACCTTTAAGAAGGTAGTTCCACTTTTAGGAAATTACTCTACAGATATACTCACACTTATGCAAAATGACATATATGAAGTTATTAATTACAGTGTTGCTTATAACAACAAATAAGTTAAATGTTCATTGATTTAAAACTCTTGGTACCTTCATCCAGTGGAATATTATGTGGCTGTTTTTAAAAAGAAACAGGATCTCTTATGCAAAGATATGAAAAAACTCTAAGATCTTAAGAATATATGTTAAATTAGAAAAAAACACAAAAGGAAAATAATGGTGTATATAGTGTGATTTTGTAATTGCCTGATGGGTTCTTCTTCCACTGCATAGATTTACTGAGACAGCAGTATTGCAGTAGAGAAAGAGTTTAATTAACACAAGGCTAGCCAAGTGGAAGATGGGAGCTTATTACTTAAAATCAGTCTCCCTGAAAATTTGGAGGTGAGGGTTTCTTAAGGATAGCCTGGTGGCCTGGGGTCTAGGGAATGAAGGATGTTAACTGGTTGGGTTGGGGATGAAATTTTAATAGAGGGTCAAAACTATCTTCTTATGCTGAGTCATTTCCTGGGTGGATCACAAGACCAGTTGAGCCAGTTTCTTGGTATGGGTTACAGGTCCAGGTGGCACTGAGAGGAGTTAGCCAGCTTGCCTGAGGTAGATAGCAAGGGAAGGGTCCCCAGAGAGCCCCCAACCCACAGGTTAGCGCCTCATCCCCACATAACAGAAAAAGCAGCCTGGGAAAAAAAGTCAAGCTGCAAGCAACAATAAGGGAACTAGCACAGGGAGTTGTGCCTGGAGACATGCCCAAGGCTGCACAGATAGAAGAACCTCCAGCCCATTCAGATAAAAACTTGCACAAACCTCCAGTTCACTCAGATAAGGAGACAAGACCTGACATAGAAATGCCTTTGTCCTTTTTATAATCAGTGGGCTCCTGGGAAAAAGTTTCTTCTCCTCTTTTGGGCATGAACACAGTGGGCTCCAATGGGTTCTCGTGGGTACTTTCCTTTCCTCTTCAGATTGTGAGACTGGCCTCTGTGAATCATCACTTCAGCCCCTGATTGGTTCGAGGCCAAGGTCGTCGGGCCAAGCTGAATCACTTTCTCCAAGACAGCCCACAGACTAAGCACATTCCTTCCCCTTACCACTTTATAAAAACCCTGGACCCCAGCCTCATAGTGGGCAACCCATTCAGGCTTCCCTCTCTGCCGGCGGACAGCTTTCGTCTTTCACTTATTAAACTTTCGTTCCCACCTCACTCCTGTGTCTGCGCTTCTTAATCATCTTGGACGTGAGGTAAAGAACTCCGGGTGATACCTCACAAGAGAGATCGCCACACTGTGATGCATTGGTGAGACTACAACACCACCAGCTGGTCCATCAGAATTCAGGGTCTGAAAAATGCCATCAACATTTCAGATTTTAACAATAGTGGTGTTGTCTACAGGAGCAAATGGGGAGGTTACTAATCTTGTGGCCTCCAGAATAATGGCTAGTTATAGTTTACACTTATATCTTAACAGATGTAGGCCCCTCCCATAATACTAATCTTGTGGCCTTTCATTAGGTTTTTTTTTCTTCTTTTTTTTCAATTATTGTTGTTTTGTTTTGCTTTCTTAAGACAAGGTCTCGCTCTGTTGCTCAAGTGAATGCAGGGGTGCAGTCTTGGCTCACTGCAACCCCTGCCTCCTGGGTTCAAACAATTCTCCTGCATCAACCTCCTGAGTACCTGGGACTACAGGTGCCCACTGTCACACCTGACTAATTTTTGTATTTTTAGTGGAGGTGGGTTTTCGCCAGGTTGCCCAGGCTAGTCTCCAACTCTGGCCTCAAGTGGCTAGTCTCCCACTTCGGCCTCCCAGAGTGCTGGGATTACAGGTGTTGGCCACTGCGCCTGGCCAGCCTTTCGTTAGTTTTTAAAAGGTAGTTTTAGTCTCCAGAAAAGGAGGGGGTAGTTTGCGGAAGGGATACTATCATCCTTGCTTTACAGTTAAATTATAAACTAAATTACTTCCAGAGCCAGCTTGGCCTATGCTCAAGAATAAACAAGGATAGCTTGGAAGTTAGAAGCAAGATGGAATCAGCTATGTCAGATGTTTCTTATTGTCATGATTTTGCAAATGTGGTTTCACAATCATTTGTGTAAAAATACTTTTTATAGGTAGAGTCTATGTCTTGAAGGACACTTTGTTTGCATCCAGAGAGGAGGACTTGGCTAGGTAACAGGAGTGAGAAGAAGGTTTATTTATTTATTTTTGAGAGAGCATTTCACTCTATCGCCCAGGATGGAGTGCAGTGGTGTGATCTCAGCTCACTGCAACCTCCACTTTCCGGGTTCAAACGATTCTCCTGCCTCAGCCTCCCAAATAGCTGGGACTATAAGAGTGAGCCACCATGCCTGGCTGATTTTTGCATTTTTAGTAGAGACAAGGTTTCGCTATATTGGCCAGGCTGGTCTTGAACTCCTGACCTCAGATGATCCACCCGCCTTGGCCTCCCAAAGTTCTGGGATTGCAGGCGTGAGCCACCATGCCCGGCCGGTTTATTTTTTAATGTGTCCTTTTTTGTATGTACCGTTTGAACTCTGTACCATAGGAATCTTATTTTTGAAAGTAAATAACATTAAAAAATTATTTTAAACTTGGAATATCGCAGGAGATAGAACGTACTCTCTATGTCTTCACAGCCCTGCCTCTGTGAATGCTTACACCCCACATTTAAAGCATCTATCCAGCCCCTGCAAGCTTCCCCTAGGTATTTTGTGACCCACACTAGAAGATTCCTGTGTCTTTCAGCTCCTTGGTGCTGTGATTCTACTTTGCACAGATCTGGAGAATGAAATTGTGAGCCATTTTGTGCGTTTTTATCTTCCAGCAGCAGAGGGCACTTAGCACTTAAAAATATGTACCTTATGTTCGTATGTATGTTGTATAATATCTAGATTGACAAGTAACATGAGTATTGCTGTATCCTTTCTTTCATAGAGCACAGAGTGTAGTATTTTTATGAACTGACCTTGAATGATCCAAGGGGATTTCATATTCCCACTCCTTTTCAGAAGTTCCCCAGATGTGACAGGCCAGTTCTGGTGTTTTCCATGTTATCTGGGCTGCTAAACTGCTCCCAGGGATGAATCCCTTCACCCCTGAGCCCCTGGTGAACCTCTTAGATCCCCCTCTCTCCCTATCCTCAGCTGTCATGCCTTTGAAGAGCCCTCCAACCCCCATATGTCCCCATGTTGGTAGTGAGGCTAAGCGGAGAAAGTGCTTTATGTTGTCGTGGAAATAGCACAAGCATGGGAGTAAACAAACTATGTTGTGTCTTGCTATGGTGTCATGGACAACTCTCTCAGTGCCTCAGTTAGTGGCTTATAAGGTGTATGTGGGTGATTGTTTCTTATGCCATAAAATTCTTTCTCTTTTTTTTTTTTTTTTTTTTGAGACAGAGTCTAGCTCTGTCGCCCAGGCTGGAGTGCAGTGGTGGGATCTTGGTTCACTGCAACCTCCGCCTCCTGGGTTTAAGTGATTCTCCTGCCTCAGCCTCCTGAGTAGCTAGGATTACAGGCTCCTGCCACCACGCCCAGCTAATTTTTGTATTTTTATTAGAGACGGGGTTTCACCGTATTGGCCAGGCTGGTCTTGAACTCCTGACCTTGTGATCCGCCCACCTTGGCCTCCTAAAGTGCTGGGATTACAGGTGTGAGCCAGTGCACCCAGTCAAAATTATTTCTTTAAAGGGCTACATTGAACTAAATTTGGCCTGAGGACGCCTCTATACTTGAGTTCTTACATAAGGAACTGCAACCTAACTTGGCACATAAACTAACTGAAAGCCTAACTTAGGAGTATACTTTTATAACAGAAGTCTCAGCCAATCACAGCAGCAGAGCTTCAGTCAGTTATAGGTGGGCAACTGATCAGACCATGTCCAAATAAGGCCTCTCTCTCCAGTTCCATCTTAAACTGCTCTCCTCTTTACCCACATGCTCCAGCCATCCGGCCCTCAGGAACATTGGCCTTGGTATTCTCACTGCCTGGAAATTTATTCTCTGCACTCCTTATCTCCTACAGCGAGCAATCCAAGGGACCAATGAGGAAACCACAATGTCTTTTATAATTCAGCCTTGGAAGTCAGAAACCAACGTTTCTACCATATTGTACTAGTTTCATAGACCATCCCCAATTCACTGTGGGAGGACAATACAGGAGGGCATGTGTACCAGGAGATGAGGATCTGTAGGGGCCATGTTGCAGCCAACAATTACAGATAAGAAACAAGTAATGTCAGCGATTTGCTAGAAGAGTATCTGGACGGGGGAACTTGGCGAGGGTACAAATCAGACAAGACTGCTCATCATTGTTCAACACTGAGTTTGGCTGATCATTACATATGGTCCTTTACACTGTGCTGCCTACGCTACTACATATTTGAGAATTTTTGTAATAAAAAGTTAAAAACAAAAAACACAATGTGTATAGTGTGGGAGTTCACCTGCTCAGAGTGGAGCAACTGCTATTCCCAAACCCAAGTTCACCTTTTCACCAGGACTTATAGAGTATATGATACACACTTGCCTAGTTGGTCAGAATTAGCTAGAAATGAACATAATTATTAAGAAAACAAGTTGCAGAAATACATGTATGATATAATAGCATTTATTTAAAACTTTCAAATCTATAAAATAATACTATATAATTTGTATAGATATTGAAATGCATGTTAAGGGTATAAAAATTTACAGGAACAGTAAATATTAATTTATTATAGTAGTTGCTTCTGGATGGAGAAAGCAGGGACAGACGCCTTTAGAAATATGTTTATAATTTTTTAAGGGTAAGAAACAAATATGGCATAATGTCATCACTTGATAAAGTTGGTGCTAGGTAAATGGGTGTTAGATATTCTATAGCTTTGTCTTTTTTTTTTTTTAGAGGGAGTCTCACTCTGTCTCCCAGGCTGGAGTGCAGTGGCGTGAGCTCTGCTCACTGCAACCTCTGCCTCCCAGGTTCAAGCGATTCTCATGCCTCAGCCTCCTGAGTAGCTGGGACTGCAGGTGCACGCCACCACACCTGGCTAATTTTTTGTATTTTTAGTAGAGACAGGGTTTTGCCACGTTTCGCCACGTTGGCCAGGCTGGTCTCCAACTCCTGACCTCAGGTGATCTGCCGACCTCAGTCTCCCAAAGTCCTGGGATTCCAGGCATGAGCCACCACGCCTGGCCTATCTTTCTATTACTGATGGAGATTTGGGTTGTTTCCAGGTTTGGAGTAATACTGATGGAAATATGATTATTCATGTATCCTGAGGCACATATGCATGAGTTTTCTTGGGTAAATGCCTGGGAGTACAATTTCTGCATCTCAAGAAGGGTGCATTTTCAACTTTTCTTTGTAACGCAAAACCAGTTTCCAAATGGGTTGTCCCACTTGACGTCCCTACCAACATGTCTGCAAGTTCCCTTGCTCCGTAACCTCACCAACATCTGCTATTGTCAGACTTTTTACTTTTTGCCAATCTGGTAGGTTTATAATAAGCATCTTGTTTGGGGTCTTTAATCCACCTGAAATGGAATTTTTTTTTTGTATATTGAATGAGGTATTTCTTCCCTTCATTCGGTCTCTGCTCAAATGTCATTTTTTCACTTCTCTGAATATTCTATATAATAAATTCCCCAGGGCTCCCGTCTCTCATTTTATATTCCCTTACCTGGTTTTATTTTTCATTAACTTCTGACATCGTATTCTACATTTATTTCTCTTATGTCATGATATTTAAGTGGTTGAGTTATTTTTATTCTCTTAACAGATAGCAGCTGTGGTCTAAAGGCTTTGTGCATATTCATTCTTTCAACTCACATTACAACCTTGTGAGGAGCAATCCTATGTGGTGAGTCCTATTATTAGCTTGATATTATAGATGAAGAAACCAAAGCCGGAGAGATTAACGTGCTCAAAGTCACACAGCTGATAAGTGGCAGAGCCAGGCAATGGCACAGGGACCGCTACTTATTTATTGCCTTGTTCTCCATTAGAATATGAGCTCCAGAAGGATGAAAGCTTTGTCTGTTTTGCTTACCTCGGTGCCCAGAACAGTGCCTGGCACACAGGAGGTGTTCAGTACATACTTGTTGAATAACCTAGGCAAGCCCCAGTTTTAGTTCTCTCTTAGAGCTGAATGCCATATCTGACCCTGATCTGCAGAGATGTAACAGGAGATTATTAAACCTAGCTGTTTATCCTTCACTTGCAAATCATATTGCCTTAGGGTGCTTCCTCAGTGAAGGCTATGTCTGGTCACCCAGCCTCAGCATGATTCACATTTTAGGCTGCATAATTCTTGGCTGTGGGACACTGTCCTGTTTGTGCATTGGAGGATGTTTAGCAACATCCATGACCACTGACCACCAGACATCAGTAACAACCCCCCTTTGCCCAGTTGTGACACTTAAAAATGTCTTCAGACATTGCCAGGTGACCCCTGGGGGACAAAATTATCCCCAGTTGAGAACCACTGAGCTAAACTTTGAAGTTTGTCTTTGGATGTGGAGCGTGAGTGGGGGGAGTATCAAAATGCCACAGAGAGGCCGGGCGCGGTGGCTCACACCTATAATCCCAGCACTTTGGGAGGCCAAGGCGGGTGGATCACCTGAGGTCAGGAGTCCAAGACCAGCCTGGCCAACATGGCGAAACCCCATGTCTACTAAAAATACAAAAATTAGCCAGGGGTGGTGGTATGTGCCTGTAATCCCAGCTACTCTGGAGACTGAGGCAGGAGAATCGCCTGAATCCAGGGGGCCGAGGTTGCAGTGAGCTGAGATCACGCCAAGGTACTCCAGCCAGGGTGATAGAGTTAGATTACGTCTCAAAAAAAAAAAAAAAAAACCCCACAGAGGAGGGAAAGAGGAGAAAATGATCCGGAGATGCGGGCATCCAGCAAGAGAAAGCTTCTTCGTCTCTCTGTGTTGGGGTAGTGGGTGGGAAGGGGAGGTCAAACTGCAAAGCCCTTCTTTCCTCCTCCCCACCCCCAGGTTCAACTGTGAAAGGAGGGGTTCCTAGGCTGCACATAGGTGCTTAGAGAAGTCCTAGCACATAGGATTTTCTCTCCACTTCTCAGCACACAGGCCAGGAATCTGCAAGCCCCCCATAGCACAGGCCCACATTCAGGGGTTTGTTAAGAAATGGCTGAGGAATGTGCCAAGGCAGGTGTGCAGGTGTTCTGGAGAGCAGCCGAGAGAGACCTACACACATCAGAGTAGTCTGGAGAAGGTGGCTGAAGGTTTCTGGACCCTTGCAAAGCACAGAAGTTCAGAACAAATCTGTGGTGTGCAGCACGGTGCCCGCAGCAAGTCCCAGTTCAGCACCTTGAAAACCCAAGTGGGACCAGCCAAGCAAGGACCAGGGCCCAGGAACTAAACCAGAAAAGTCTCAAGACATCAGAGACCACTAAACCCCGAAGAACCGCATGTGAGAAAGGATTATCTTCCCAGTGCCACGAGGCTACAGAAGCCAGCCCTGTCTCCAGACACCATCTTGGAAAAGAGATGTGGGAACAGGAAGTGTGTTAGTCAGAATGCAGAGTCAGTTACCATGACAGAGACCAAAGTGACAGTGACATAAACAAGATAGAAGGTTTCTCTCTTGTGAAGCATCTAAGTATTAGCAGTCCAGAGTTAATGGAGAAGCTCTTTGGTGTTGGAGACCCAGGTTCATTCTCCCTTGAGCTCTTCCATTCCTAGACTGTTGGCTTCATCTGGTCTAAGATGGCTCCACACCATGGCACTTTCCAGGCAGCAACATAGAGACTGTATGAATATTATCCAATTGGCCAGAACTGAGTCACATGGCTGTACCTGGGTTCAAGTGAGGCTGGGAAATGTAGTCTTTAATTGTGAAGCCATAGGCCTGGCTAAAGCTCAGGAGTTCTATCGCTAAAGGAAGTAAGGGGGCTGCCAGGAAGACAGCCTGAAAGACGAATCCACTTTCCCAAAGGAATCTGAAGGAAGGTGATTTAAACCAGCGGAATCTGAGCTGGCTCTAGGCGCAGCTTCAAGTCATCTCTTCCTCATGCGCTGGTCTTTCTCCCTACCATGGGCACTCCAGATCCAGAGAGCAGTTAAAGGAAATAGCGAAACACAGAATCTTTTGCAGAGCTGAGGGTTACTTCATATATTTTTAACCCTTTTGAGAAAAAAAAAAAACAGAGAACTGGGTAAAGTTTGAATTCCAGCTCCTCTGTTTCAGATCACTCAGGCAGGCTGGCGGCTCACTCTTGGGAGAAAGGGACCAGACAGGCCTCTGTCACCAGCATTAATGGCCATCCCACGGTAGGTCTAAGGAGAGGCACTTCAGCCTTTTAAGGAAGTCTCATGAGTATTCAACAAGTATCAGCTGATGACAGAATAGGAGGCAGTTTAGGGTAGGTAGGAGACAGGCCTGAAGTCAAAGACCCCATGAGCCCAATACTGAAATGATTTTCACCCTTTGGTATTAGAGGAATAATAAGTGCTCTTGTTTCATTCTTAATACTAGCTCAGAACCTACTAGGCAGAGTATTATTTTATCAGCTAATCTTCATGAAAAATTTGTGAAACAGGGACTATTATTATTCCCATTTTACAGATGAGAAAATGAAACCTCGGAGAAATTAAACAAGAGTGACCCAACATCTCTAAGGCAGGTGAGCCCAGAGAGCAGAGGAATTGAGCTGGCTGGGGCTTTTCTTCCCTAAGGATCCTATCAAACATGTTGCATCACCATCAATCATGGTGGAGTATGTTTCTTAGAAAGATGGAGGAAGAAATTCCTGGCAGGTCCTGGTGGCTCATGCCTGCCATCCTAGCACTTTTGGAAGCCAATGCAAGAGAATTACTTCAGCCAGTAGTTCCAGACCAGCCTGAGCAACACGGTGAGTCCCTGTCTCTGTAAAACTACAAAAAAATTACCGGGGTGTGGTGGCACATGCCTGTGGTCCCAGCTACTCGGGAGGCTGAGGCCAGAGGATCACTGCACTCCAGCCTGGGCAGCAGAGCAAGACCATGTCTCAAGAAAACACAGAAAGAAAAGAGGAAGAAATTCCTGATTGCTCTTAATAGAGTTATTTTCCAGAAGGGAGACACTGAATTTACAAATGATCGTATGTGTGTGTGTGTGTGTGTGTGTGTGCATGTGTGTGTGTTGATAAATAGGTTTATTGCAAAATCTGTGACCCACCCAAGGGAAGCCCACAGTTTTCAGACTCACTTCTAGTCACATTGTATGTCACCACCTCTGTTCTGTCTGCTTATACTTCCACTTTTCTCCCCTAAATCACTCTTTTTTTTTTTTTTTTTTTGAGACGGAGTCTCGCTCTGTCACCCAGGCTAGAGTGCAGTGGCCGGATCTCAGCTCACTGCAAGCTCCGCCTCCCGGGTTTATGCCATTCTCCTGCCTCAGCCTCCCGAGTAGCTGGGACTACAGGCGCCCGCCACCACGCCTGGCTAGTTTTTTGTATTTTTTAGTAGAGACGGGGTTTCACCAGGTTAGCCAGGATGGTCTCGATTTCCTGACCTCGTGATCCGCCCGTCTCGGCCTCCCAAAGTGCTGGGATTATAGGCATGAGTCACCGCGCCTGGCCTCAATAAGGTTGTCATAAAAAAAAAAAAAAAAAGAAAGAAAACTTTGGACTATAGAGCTAACAGGTATAAACATTTTAGTTGAATATTCTCTATAGACATTTTTAATAAAAACTTGGGCTTCAAGTCAGGAACATGTCTTCATTTCAACATAACTTTAGTATCACTCTCTCTTTTAATTTATGCTTTTTTATTTTATGTATCCTTGAAAGCTGCCTTCAACCATTCTGGAATAAACTGGGTGGAAATAAATAAAGACAGAAACACCTGTTTCATCTTTGTATTCCCCAAGTGCCTTTGGCCTTAAGAGTCTGGGCAGTTTTACAAGTGCCTTTGCAGTGTATTTCCAGTATCAAGAGTAAAACTGAGATTGTGGTGCCAGGGTTGAACCCCAGAGGTTGCAAGTCATGTGTTCCACTCTGTTGAGACTTGGGGAAGTATCCTTAGATACCAAGATAAATAGTCAACATCTTTTCCTTTGGGTCAGTAAGCACTTTTTAGTCACGTGGTAAGTGCAATTCACAGACTTTGGCTGCCATATGATGGCGTAGGCTGGTCTAGGTCAGATGATTTATCCAGATTAGTTCATCTCACTGGAGCCAAGCATTTCCCTGAGATCTGTGTCTTGGCAAAGAGCTTCTTAACATTTTGAGCTGCTCAGAATGTCATTCCCTACAGTGTGCTGATAGGCAGGTTAATAAATGTTCTTAGATTCCTGAACTCAGAAAGCACCTTGAGGTCAACAGTGACAGTGGAAACAACATGAACGCCCCAGAGACTGGCTGGGTGACCTTGGGCAGGTAGCAACACTATGGTGGTCCTGGGCCTTCTTCTCATCTTGAAGGTGAAAAGGTTGAACTCGAGGATTCGTAGGATCTCATCCAGCTTTTGCAGATCAGCTGGTCTAGCACTTCCCAAACTCTTGGATTTTACAGATCAGTATAGTTCATCAATTTTTAAGAACTGACAGAAGGTGTTTACTTTTTACTTTCCTAGGAAGGACAATAAAAATCAACTACTGCTGCCATTTTTTATCACATCGTTTCCAGAAGGAAAGAACATATTAACAAAACAACCAAAAAAAAAAAAGTGGAAGGAAATAACCTCAGCACAAAAGATAGTGCTTGTTAGGACAAGTGGGATGGAACTTTGCTTCAACATATATGCTTGCTGTGCACTGGCTCTTTCTTCCTCCTTTTTTTTTTTTTTTTTGAGATGGGAGTCTCGCCCTGTCGCCCAGGTTGGAATAGAGTGGTATCATCTCCATCTCGACGGAGTTTCGCTTTCCTTGCCCAGGCTGGATTCAATTGCAGATCTGCTCACCGTACCTCCGCCTCCCAGGGTCAAGTCATTCTCCTGCCTCAGCCTCCCCAGTAGTTGGGGTTACAGGCATGCACCACCACGCCAGGCTAATTTTGTATTTTTAGTAGAGACGGGTTTCTCCATGTTGGTCAGGCTGGTCTCGAACTCCCGACCTCAGGTGATCCGCCCACCTTGGGCTCCCAAAGTGCTGGGATTATAGGCATGAGCCACCGCACCCGGCCCCATTCTTCCTTTTTAAAAAGTGCATTATTGAGGTGTTATCTACATATCATACAATTCACTCATGTTGAGTGTGCAATTCAGTAATTTGTAGTAAATTCATGGAGTGTGCAAGTACACTACAATCTAATTTTAGAACATTTCCACCATCCCCAAAAGATCCCTGCAGTCATTCCTTTTCCCATCCACCAGATCCAGGCAACCACGAATCTACTTTTTGTCTCTATAAATTCCACCTTTTCTGGACATTTCATATAATGGTATGGCATTATGTGACATTTGTGTCTGGCTTCTTTCATTTAGCATCATGTTTTCAAGGTTCTTCCATGTTGTAGCATGCATCAGTGAGTGATTCATTCCTTTTTTTTTTTAATGGGATCTTGCTCTGTGACCCAAGCTGGAGTGCAGTGGCATGATCATGGTTCACTGCAGCAGCCTTGACCTCCAGGCTCAAGCAATCCTCCCCCTCCTCCAGCCTTAGGAGTATCTGGGACAGGCGTGCACCACCATGCCTAATTTCTTTTTTTTTCTTGTACAGACAGAGTCTCACTATGTTGCCCAGGCTGATCTCAAACTCAACCAATCCTCTAGTCTCAGCCTCCTAAAGTGCTGGGACTAAAGGGATGAGCCACTACACCTGGTGCTTCATTTCTTTTGATGGCTCAATAACATTTCATTGTAAGGAAAGGCCACATTTTGTTTATCCATTCATCTATCGATGGACACTTGGTTGTGTATGGGCATTTGGGTTGTTTCTACTTTTTGGCAATTACAAATATTGCTGCTGTGAACATTTGCAAACAAGTTTTTGTGTGGACCATGTTTTCAATTCTCCTGGGTGCATACCTACGAGTGGAATTGATGGGTGTAGTAGGCAGAATAATGGCCCCCAATGATGTCTACATCCTAATCCTCAAAATTGGTGAGTATGTTACCTTATATGCAAAAGGGATTTTGCAGATATGATTAAGGATCTTGACATGTGGAAATTATTTTGGATTATGGGGGTGGGCCCAATATAATCACAAGGGTCATGATAAGGGAAAGAAGGGACAAAACAGGAAATATGTGAGAGTGATGCAGCTTGCAAATGGCTCATGTGGCCATTACTGGATCCGACGACGGAGGGAGGCCATGAGCCAAAGAATTAGGGGGCCTCTAGAAGCTGAAAAAGGCAAGGAAGCAGGTGTCCCAGTAGCACTTCCAGGAGGAACACAGCCCGGCCAACACCTTGAATTTAGACCTTGGGTGAGCCCCATTTTGGGTTTCCAAACTTTAGAATGGAAGAGAATGAATTTGTGTTGTATGGAGACACCAAATTAGCGGTAATTTGTTTCCACAGTCACAGGGTCATGTAGAAACCTCAGCTTTACTTTTTTTTTTTTTTTTTGAGACGGAGTCTTGCTCTATCACCCGGGCTGGAGTGCAGTGGCCCAATCTCAGCTCACTGCCAGCTCCACCTCCCGGGTTTACGCCATTCTCCTGCCTCAGCCTCCCGAGTAGCTGGGACTACAGGCGTCCGCCACCTCGCCTGGCTAGCTTTTTGTATTTTTGTTTTTTAGTAGAGACGGGGTTTCACGGTTTTAGCCAGGATGGTCTCGATCTCCTGACCTCGTGATCTGCCCGTCTCGGCCTCCCAAAGTGCTGGGATTACAGGCTTGAGCCACGGCGCCTGGCCTCAGCTTTACTTTTACGTCACTAACAGACCCATTTAGGAAGGCATCATTGGTTGGGATGAAGGGCACGGTCTGCCAGTGTATAGATTCAAATTCCAGCTCCAGTACCTACTGTATGGAGGTACTTGAGTAAGTTGCTTAACTTTTCTGTGCCTCAGCTTCCCCAGCTAATAATAATACTCCCCTCACACCCTTGTGAGGATTCATGAGTTGGTATATGCTGAGTGGGGCTTAGAATAATATCTGGCATATGGGCAGCCCTGTACAGAATCATGTGTGTGATCATTATTCACACAGTCTTCCAAGAGCAAAGGAACAGCAACAGCCTCCCCACAGATGAAACCAAAACTCTGCCTCATCCTTTCAAAAGATGTTTTCTTCCATCAACTCCATTCATATCTCCAAGTTCTTAAAATCAGATTTCCCCTAGCGCTTAAGCTAAAGCTTTCAAGAAAGTCCCCTCCCTGGAAAATTATCTGTGAGAGTACTTTGCCCAAGCTCTTGGCTGAGGAAGACTCAGCTCTGTCAAAATCTTTTTTCTTTCTTTTTTTTTCTTTTTCTTTCTTTATTTTTATTATTTTGTTTAAAGAGACTGTTGCCTATGCTGATCTTGAACTCCTGGCTTCAAGAGATCCTCCTGCTTCCTAAGTAGCTGGGATCACAGGCACACACCACCCTACCAGCTAATTTTTTTCTTCTTTATTTTTTTTTTGGAGAGACAGGGTCTCACTATGCTGCCCAGGCTGGTCTACCACTCAAGTGATTCTCCTGCCTCAGCCTTTCAAAGTGCTGGGATTACAAGCGTGAGCTACCTCACCTTGCCAAAATCCTTTTGACAGATTTTTTTTTTTGGTTCCCTCAACCACAGTTTGCCCAGAAATCACTGCTTAGCCTATGGGCAAGAATCTGGCATGTGTTTTTATCCTGTGTAAGCCAGCAGTGCCCAACCTTTTTGGCACCAGGGACAGGTTTCATGGAAGACAATTTTTCCACAGACCTTCGGCAGGGAGGAGGATGGTTTTGGGGTGATTCAAGCACATTACATTTATTGTGCACTTTGTTTCTATTATTATTACATTGTAATATATAATGAAATAATTATACATCTCACCGTAATGTAGACTCAATGGGAGTCCTCAGCTTGTTTCCCTGCAACTAGCTGGTCCCATCTGGGGGTGATGGGAGACAGTGACAGATCATCAGGCATTAGATTCTCATAAGCTCCCTTGCATGTGCAGTTCACAACAGGGTTTGTGCTCCTGTGAGACTGTCATGTCCCTGGTGATTTGACAGGAGGCGGAGCTCAGGTGTTAATGCCAATGATGGAGAGCAGCTGTAAATACAGATGAAGCTTTGCTTGCTCGCCCACTGATCACCTCCTGCTGTATGGCTGGGTCCTGCTGTATGGCTGGGTTCCTAACAGGCCACAGTACTGGTCCATATAGGTACAGGTACCAGTCTGTGGCCTGGTGGTTGGGGACCCTGCTGTAAGCATTTAGCACATATTGGCCAAATATTCAATGAATAAATGAGAGTTGACCAGAAGAGCCATTTTGCTCCAACTTTGCTCTTTGCTGCAACTTCTGGCGACTTTCTAGAAGAAATGAAGTCCCTTTCTGACTTTTGGCTATAGAATTTGGAACTGAAATAACTTTGGAGATGGTATACCCAGGGACTCTGGTTTTGCAAATGAGGAAATTGAGGCACTGAAGGAGGTATGATGCCTAAGATCGCACAGCAAATTAGCCACAAAGCAGTGCCTCTGGTTTCCAGTCCAGCTACCTCTCTGGATGTTTCTATGGGTAAAAGAGTCTAAGACTCTGGGCTGAATCTGGGCTGACCTCCAGACATCCGCTGAAAGTTACTGGTTATTTGTTGAGACAAGTTCCTTGTCTCATTTTCTTGTATTTCCTCTCCCAAATAAAACTTCTTTTTTGAATTTAGGGTTCAGTAAATCAAAGAAATACTATCAGTATTATGTATTGTCTTATCTTCTATCTTCAGGCACTAATAAGCATCAAGAGACATTGATAAAAGTCACTATTATTTGTGCCTGGTATCTGGAACCCATGACTTCCCAAACCAGGGCTGACTTGCATCAAGAGTGAGACTGATTTGTCATGTTCAGCAAAAACACTTACACAAGAATTCACATTAGTTCAAAAATAAAAATAGTTAACGTGAAAACAGGGTTCCTCTTTTTTCTTTTCTCTGTATGATAAGGCATTTGGTTAAGAGTGAGATTGCTGACTGATGAAATTTTAAAAGTCAAAACGGGAAGCAGTAAATGACTAGCGAAGCACTGTATTCGATCAAACTCTCCTAAACTTCATGCTCTCATAAATGAGTGGCAGAACCTGAATCAACAAAAAAGCTCTGTAGGGTGGATGAATAGATTTAACAGCCATCCTCTTGGGGATGCTTTATGCTAACAAACTCCCAGAGTCCCTTATCATCCCTTATATCCTTCAGGGAAGGAGCTCCTGTCTTCATACTATTCTTACTCCTGAACAAATGCTCTCATGTTACCAAAAAAAAAAAAAAAAATTATCTTTACCCAACTCCCCTAAAAGATCTCTTATTTCAGGTACTGCAGCAGTATGCAGACCATTTGCCCACGTTTAAAATATTTTAATTCTTTTTCTGTTTGTTTGTTTTATTACATTGGCTGGGATTTCTAGTACGGTATTGCATGGCAATGGGTGTAGTGGCGGTTTTAGAAATAATTTACCTTATTATCATAAAATATTTCAAACACACGACAAAGGTATGGGTCTGGGGGTGGTGGCGCATGCCTGTAATCTCAGCACTTTGGCAGGCCAGGTGGGTGGATCACTTGAGGTCAGGAGTTCAAGACCAACCTGGCCAACATAGTGAAACTCTGTCTCTACCAAAAATTCAAAAACTAGGCGGGGCGCGGTGGCTCAAGCCTGTAATCCCAGCACTTTGGGAGGCCGAGACGGGTGGATCACGAGGTCAGGAGATCGAGACCATCCTGGCTAACACCGTGAAACCCCGTCTCTACTAAAAAATACAAAAAGCTAGCTGGGCGAGGTGGTGGGCGCCTGTAGTCCCAGCTACTCGGGAGGCTGAGGCAGGAGAATGGCGTAAACCCGGGAGGCGGAGCTTGCAGTGAGCTGAGATTGGGCCACTGCACTCCAATAGGTGGAACCAGTGCCTTGGGGCTTTAGGTGTTATGTATTACAGTTGTCTGTTCGAGGGAATATCCTTGCTTGTAAGCATGTTGGCGAGAAGTGTTAGTAAATATGTAAGTTTATGTTTTATGGACGGTTAAGCATTTATAGTACTATATAATATTCATGTGGACTATAGAGCGAGACTCCGACTCAAAAAAAAAAAAAAAAAAAAAAAAAAAAAAAAAAAAAACTAGCCTGGTGTGGTGGCATGCGCCAGTAATCCCAGCTACTCAGAAGGCTGAAGCAAGAGAATCACCTGAACCCTGGAGGCCGAGATTGCAGTGAGCCAAGATCACACCATTGCACTCCAGCCTGAGCAACAAGAGCGAAATTCCGTCTTTTATTTAAAAAAAAGAGGAATGGTCCAGGTGCAGTGGCTCACGCCTGTAATCCCAGCACTTTGGGAGGCCGAGGTGGGCTGATCACCTGAAGTCGGAAGTTCAAGACCAGCCTGGCCAACATGGTGAAACCTCATCTATACTAAAACTATGAACAACATTAGTTGGGCGTGGTGGCACATGCCTGTAATCCCAGCTACTTAGGAGGCTGAGGCACAAGAATTGCTTGAACTCTGAAGGCAGAGGTTGCAGTGAGGTGAGATGGTGCCACTATACTCTAGCCTGGGCGACAAGGCAAGGCTCCCATCTCAAAAAAAAAAAAAAAAAAAATAGAAGAAGAAAGAGCCAGCGCACAGCAAGCATGTATGCTGAAGTAAAGTTCCCATCTCACTTGTTCTAGCAAGCACTGTCTTTTGTGTTGAAGTTATTTCCTTCCATTTTTGTTGTTGTTGATGTTGTTGTTGTTAATATGATCTTTCCTTCTGGAAATGATGTGATACAAAATGGCAGTAGTAGTGGATTTTTATTGTCCTTCCTAGGAAAATAAAAAGTAAATACCTTGTGGCTGGGCATGGTGGCTCATGCCTGTAATCCCAGCACTTTGGGAGGCTGAGGCGGGTGGGTCACCTGAAGTCGGGAGTTTGAGACCAGCCTGGCCAACATGGTGAAACCTGTCTCTAGTAAAATACAAAAAATTAGCTGGGTGTGGTCGTGGCGCCTATAACCCCAGCTACTGGGGAGGCTGAGGCAGGAGAATTGCTTGAACCTGGTGGGGTGGAGGTTGCAGTGAGCCAAGATCGCGACACTGCACTCCAGGCTGGGTGACAGAGTGAAACTCCCTCTCACACACACAAAAAAGTAAATACCTCGTGTCCATTCTTAAAAAACACTATACTGATCTGTAAAATCCAAGAGTTTGGGAAGTGCTAGACCAGCTGATCTGCAAAAGCTGGATGAGATCCTACGAATCCTCGAGTTCAACCTTTTCACCTTCAAGATGAGAAGGAGGCCCAGGACCACAATAGTGTTGCTACCTGCTCAAGGTCACCCAGCCAGTCTCTGGGGCGTTCATGTTGTTTCCACTGTCACTGTTGACCTCAAGGTGCCTTCTGAGTCCAGGAATCTAAGAACTCTTTATTAACCTGCCTATCAGCACACTGTAGGGAATGACATTCTGAGCAGCTCAAAACATTAAGAAGCTCTTTGCCAAGACACAGATCTCAGGGAAATGCTTGACTCAACTGAGCTGAACTAACCTGGATGAATCACCTGACCTAGACCAGCCTACGCCATCATATGGCAGCCAAAGTCTGTGAATTGTACTTACCATGTGACTAAAAAGTGCTTACTGACCCAAAGGAAAAGATGTTGACTATTTATCTTGGTATCTAAGGATACTTCCCCAAGTCTCAGCAGAGTGGAACATGTGACTTGCAACCTCTGGGGTTCGACCCTGGCACCACAATCTCAGTTTCACTCTTGCTGCTAGATATACACTGCAAAGGCACTTGTAAAACTGCCCAGACTCTTAAGGCCGAAGGCACTCGGGGAATACAAAGATGAAACAGGTGTTGGCATCTTTATCTATTTATTTCCACCCAATCTTATTCCAGAAAGGATTGCAGGCAGCTTTCAAGGATGCATAAAATAAAAAGCATAAATTAAAAGACAGAGTAATACTAAAGTTATGTAGAAATGGAAGACATGTTCCTGACTTGAAGCCCAAGTTTTTATTAAAAATGTCTATAGAGAAATGTCTAGTGTTTGCTTGGCTGGTCCCACTTGGGTTTTCAAGGTGCTGAACTGAGACTTGCTGCTGGCACCGTGCTGCACACCACAGATTTGTTCTGAACTTTTGTGCTTTGCAAGGATACAGACACCGTCAGCCACTTTCTCCAAACTACTCTGATGTGTGTAGGTCTCTCTCGGCTGCCCTCCAGCACACCTGCACACCTGCCTAGGCACATTCCTAAATTCTCTAAAAATAGCAATTAAGCATAATAGCTTAAAGGTAGGTGGCAGTGAGTTTTTTGGCCAAGGTAGGATAATGTTTTATATACCAAGCCTTTTGTCCCCATTTTCCATCATACAAATAGGACCCCCTGGCATTTAGCCAAGAGTCTATTATATTACCTTTTTCCCAAAGGTGTGAATGGCGTTTTTGAATGGAGGAGTTGAATAATCCTGATTGCAGACCCTATACTGGAAAGATAATATGTACAATAGTCCCTGTCTCCTGGAATAAGTTGGGGTTTGAGAGGTCAGTCGGACACAATCGGCAGGGAGAGCATGAGTGCTTTTATGAAGAATTATGCTGAGGTAGGTAACGAATGGGGAAGAAATTTGAGCTTCGGAAGGGGATATCCGATATCCCTTGGAGAATCTATGTTGAAAGATGTCTTGCTGACAAGATTAAAAGGAGGGGCTACCAAGTAGAAGGTATCAATATGTTGAATAAGGTGAGAAGCAGAGGGGTAGAAAGAAAGTAAATCATGAGAAGGAGCTTGGTTGAAGTAATGGGGGCTGTCCCTGAAGCCTTGTGGCAGTATAGCCCAGGTAAGCTGCTGGGACTGATGGGTGTCAGGGTCAGTCTAGGTAAAAGCAAAGAGAGGGTGGGATGAGGGGTGCAGGGGAAGAGTGAAAAAGGCATCTTTAAGATCAACAATGGAATAGTGAGTTTCGGAGGAAAGTATTGAGGACAAAAGAGTGCATGGGGTTGGGCACCACAGGGTGGACAGGCAAAACAATTTGGTTGATAAGGCCCAGATCCTGAACTAACCTGTAAGACTTGTCTGGTTTTTGGGACAGGCAAAATGGGGGAATTGTAAGAGTCTGTAGGCTTTAGAAGCCCATGCTGTAGCAGGCGAGTGATAACAGGCTTCAGTCTTTTTAAAGCCTGCTGTGGGATGGATACTGGTGTTGAGTGGCATTGAGTGATTAGGTTTCAATGGGATAGTAATGGGTGTGTGATTGGTTGCCAGAGAGAGCATAGAGGTGTCCTATACTTGTGGGTTAAGGTTGGGGGATACAAGAGGAAGACATGAAAGAGGCTCTGGGTTGGGAAGAAGGGCAGCAATGAGGTGTGACTGTAGCCCAGGAACAGTCAGGGAGGCAGATAATTTGGTTAAAATGTCTCGGCCTAATAAGGGAACTGGGCGGGGGCAGGGGGGATAACTTAAAAGGAGTGCATAAAAGAATGTTGTCCAAGTTGGCACCAAAGTTGGGTAGTTGTAAGAGGTTTAGAAGCCCGGCCATCAATACCCACAACAGTTATGGGGGCAAGGGAAACAGGCCCTTGAAAAGAAGGTAATGTGGAATGGGTGGCCCCCATATTGATTAAAAAGGGGATGGACTTACCCTCTACTGTGAGAGTTACCCACAGCTCAGTGTCCGTGATGGTCCAGGGGACTTCCGAGGTGATCAGGCAGTGTCAGTCTTCAGTTGCTAAGCCAAGCAGATCTGGGAAGGAGTCAGTCAGAGAGCCTTGGGCCAGAGCTTTAGGGGCTCTAGGAGTGGCTGCTGGGTGGGCTGGGCAGTCTGGTTTCCAGTGGGCCCCTGCACAGATGGGACGTGGCTTGGGAGGAATCCTGGGCTGTGGGCGTTCCTTGGGTCAGTGGCCAGATTTCTGGCACTTGAAGCAAGATCCTGAGGGAAGAGGTCCTGTAGGAATGCCTGACTGCTGTGGCTTCAGTGTTTTGAAGTTTTTGGGAGCAGCTGGGTTTTGTCTCACAGCCGAGGCAAGTAATTGTAACTCAGAAATGTGTTGCCACTTGGCTGCCTCTTCCTTATTAGGGTACACCTTGAAGGCGAGGTTGATTAATTCCTGTTGTGGCATTTGAGGGCCAGATTCTAAGTTTTGAAACTTTTTTCGAATGTCAGGAGCTGACTGGGTGATAAAATGCATATTGAGAATAAGACAGCCTTCCGACCCCTCTGGGTCTAATGCTGTAAAGCATCTCAGGGTTGCTGCCAAACGAACCATGAACTGGGCTGGGTTTTCATCTTTACCTTGGGTAATTTCCTTAGGTTTGCCATAATTAACAGCTTTGTATGCTGCCTTTTTAAGCCCTTCAACTAGGCAGGAAATCATATAATCTCACTTAGCTATACCTGGGGAACCTGCCTGATATTCCCATTGGGGATTTTCTCAGGGAATTGCCCTGATGCCTTCTTGAAGGTCTGGCTCATGACACGGGCGGGTGTCTGCATGGGACTGGGCCAGAGAAAATAATCTTTCTTGTTCATCTGGGGAGAGGGTAGAAGTTAAGATGACATTTAAGTCACTCCAGGTTAAATTATAGGACCGAGTTAAATATTGAAATTCTTGTATATATTTGGTGGGGTCTGAGGGAGAAGGAGCCTAAGCGATGATTAATTTGGGAAAGGTCTGATAGAGAGAATGGCACATGCACTCTGACAATGTCCTCAGCTCCAGCCACCTCTCAAAAAGGAAATTGTTGGGCAAGTGGGGAGTATTTGCCACAGAATGAAATTGTAACCCAGGCCGGGTGTGGGGAGGGGAGGTGACAGAAGGGTTATAAGGTGGAGGAGTGGAGGCTGAGGAAGGATTGGGACTTGATTCAGCCTGCTGAGGAGTGGCCTGGGGAGGGGGAGAGAAGTCAGAGGGGTCTGCAGAAAAGGAGGATTCAGAGGACTCTGAGGTTGGGATAGAGACTGAAGAAACAGACGGGAGAGAAAGAAGAAAGATTTGGGATGAATCACATTGGGAGCAGAGGCTAGGAAGGGACCGATGTGTAAAGAATGCCTGGACGTAAGGCACCTCTGATGATTTGCCCATTTTATGACAAAATTACCTAGATCTTGTAGGATGGGCAGATCGAAAGTGCCATTTTCTGGCCATTTAGAGCCATTATCAAGTTTGTATTGGGGCCAAGTGGTGTTGCAAAAGAAAAGAAAATGCTTAGGTTTTAGGTCAGGTGAGAGTTGAAAAGGTTTTAAGTTTTTAAGAACACAGGCTAAGGGGGAAAAAGGAGGAATGGAGGGTGGAAATTTGCCCATAGTAAAAAGGTAAGTTCAGAGAAAAGAGGGGGTAGAGACACAGAGCAAAGGGGGAAGGTGGTACTTGCCACCCACGGGAGGTAGTACTTGCCACCGAGGTGGAGGGTCAAGGCAGACATCCTTGCAGTGATTGAACACCTCTGGAATGTGGGTGAATAATCAGGCAGGCGTCCCCGCAGTGATTAGACACCAAGGGAAGACTGTCTTCCCGCGTCCATGACTGGCGCTGGTGTTTTGGGTCCATGGATAAAACCTGTCTCCGCTGTCTCTATGAGAAAGGGAATGGAAATGAAGGGAAGGAAGAAATTGAAGAGTGATACCCAAATTAAAAGGAGAAAGAGGTTGAGAGATAGTGAGAGAGGTTGGAGAAGAGAATAAAAAGAGGCTGCTTACCCGATTTAAAATTGGTGAAGTGTTTCTTGGGCTGGTCTGAGGACCCGAAGTCATAGGTGGATTCTCTCACAGAGTAAAGAGCAGGAGGACAGGGGCTTGATCTTCTGAGGGAGGTCCCCTGATCCGAGTCACAGCACCAAATGTCAAGTGAGTCTGTGTGAAGAAGCCACCAAACAGGCTTTGTGTGAGCAATAGAGCTTTTAATTCACCTGGGTGCAGGTGGACTGAGTCCAAAAAGAGAGTCAGCAAAGGGATATGGGGAAGGGGTTGCTTTATAGGAGTTGGGTAGGTAATGGAAAATTACAGTAAAAGGTGGTTATCTATTGTTAGAGGAGGAGGGAGTCACAAGGTACATGGTGGGGAGATCATAAGACTTATTGTCCAGAAGAAGAATGTCACAAAGTTGATTGATAGCTAAGGTATGGCAGGGACAACTCACTGTAAACTGTTGTAATTTTGGTTAATCAGTTAAGGCAGGAACTGGGTGTTTTACTTCTTTGTGGTTTTTTGGCTGCTCCAGACTTCTTTGCTCCTGCAGGCCACCTGGATGTGTATGTGCAGGTCACATCCTGCTGAGCTTCAGCTCAGAGTCCTGACACCCCTATCATTGATACAGGAGTTAAAAAGAAATTACATAGACAGATAGTGAAGGTATAAAAGTCCTCAGTAGGGTTTTCCTTTTAATGAAAAGCAGCCCCAAATCATTTTCCCTTCTAACAAAGAGGGGCCTATAAATATACCTATGTTTGAGCTGCAAACATAGATACCAGCAGTTGTGCCAATCATGTCAAAATGGTAGTTCCATCTTCCCTTCTTTGCCAGCCACGTGTACAGTCAGTAAGGAGCAGACAAGATGGCACTGGCCAAGGGGAAAGTTCATTTGCATAATAAGATTAGGGTGGGGTAGCTAGCCTTCTCCACCCACTATGTAAATATCATACCTGTTTGAAGCAATCTGTGAGCCCTATGTAAATTAGACACTGCCTCCTCAAGCCTGACTATAAAAAACTGGTGCGTCCACCACCTGCTAACATTTTCCTCTGGGAAGTCTCCTCTCTCTTACTAAAGAGAGAGAGCTGTTTTCTGTGTCTCTTTCTCTCTCTTTCTCTTGCCTATTAAACCTCCGCCCCTAAACTCCTCGTGTGTGTCCGTGTCCTAACTTTTCCTGGCATGAGATGACAAACCCCAGGTATTTATTTATCCCAGACAACGTAGCCACTTCATCATCACATCTCCTTCTCTTAATCTGATCTTCCTGCCTTTCTTTATAAGGATCCTTGTGATTTCACTGGGCCCACACCTAGGTAATCCACGATAATCTCCCATCTCAAAGTCTTAATCGCATTGGAAAATGCCTTTTGCCATGGAAGGTAATATATTCACAGATTCTGGGGATTAGAAAGTAGACAACTTTGGGAGGAGGCAAAGTATGGACTGAGTCCCAGGAACTGGAATTTCTAAGAAGTCCCCAGGTGATGCTGGCCCAAGGACTACACTCTGAGAACCACTGGGGTAGGCTGACTACTGTTAACAAGTAGCCCCAAAATATCTAATGGCTTAACACAATATTGGTTTATTTCTTGTTCACATAACAGTCGTAGGTAGGTGAACATGTATTCCGAATAATCACACAGGAACTCAAGCTGAAGGAAGTTCTGCTAACTTAACACATGGCTTCCAGGGCCATTTCAGAAGAAGCAGTGTGGAAGAACACAGTGAGAACTGTTTATGGACTGGGCCTAAAAGTGGTTCCTGATCTCATAGGAATTGAGATTTTTACATTTTATTGGTTGGAACTCAGTCACATGGCCACAGCCAACTGTGCCAACAGCCAAATGTGATCTAGCAATGTGCCCAGGAGGAAGAAGAGAACATAGATTATAATAAGAGATGGCAGTCTCTGTTCCAATGTCAAATACTGCACAAAATATAGAGGGCTCATTATCAGCCTCAAGATTGCTCTTAGAAGATCACAATGCCAGTCCAAATCTGAGTTTGTATTCTCATGCTGCTAATAAAGACATACTTGATACTGGATAATTTACAAAGAAAAGAGGTTTAATTGACTCACAGTTCAGTGTGGCTGGGGAGTTCTCAGGAAACTTACAATTACGGTGGAAGGGGAAGCAAACATGTCTTTCTCCATATGGGAGCATGGAGGAGAAGTATGAGTACCCATGGAAGGGGAAGCCCCTTATAAAACCATCAGTTCAAGAATAGAATTTAAAAAAGATCAGATCTCGTGAGAACTCACTATCATGAGAACAGGATGGAGGAAACTGCCCACATGATTCCGTCATCTCCACCTGCTCCCTTCCATGGCACGTGGGGATTATGGGAACTACAATTCAAGATGAGATGGTGGAAACGCAGCCAAACCATATCAGAGTTTTACTTTTCAAATGGTTGAGGCACTTGTCTGAGTGGGAGGACATGTGGGCAGTGTCTGGGGAGGGAAACTGGTGGGACCCATGGATCAGGGTGGTCCAGAGCTGCCTGGGGCTTCGAGAGGTGGGACACATGATGAGGAAATGCAACTCCAAAGGTTCTTCCAGTGATAACAGAATACAGGTCTGAATGGGAGCCAAATCTCATCCCCTTTGTGTTTATTCAACCCTGCTATAAGCTCTTTGAAATTTCCCATCGTGTGTGCATAGTGCTGACTGCACAGTAGGAATTTGTATTAATTTCCTATTGCTGTATAAGAAATTAGCACACGTTTACCAGCTTAAAACAACACCCATCTATTATCTCAGTTCTGTGGATGAGAAGTTCAGAGGAATACAACTGTACTTTCTGATTAGGATCGCACAGGCCAAAACCAACAGAGCGGGCAGTGACAAAGGTTCTCTACTTGATCAAATTTTGGTCAGGCTCCTGAACCGTCTCCTAGGCCCATCTGTGCACTTCCTTGTAAAATCCAGTTTTAGTAAGAACTCTGCTAAGTCAGTTTGGCAAGAACCCTTTGTCCTCCATATCTGATCATCCTCAATAGCTGATCTATCTGATCAGGTTCCTCATCCTCCCTCATCTTCCAGGTGATGTCCAATAACCTAGACTGTCTTCAGCAAAATTCCTGTTAGGTAGGTTTAGCTAGAATCTCGCTTAACCCTGATATTTCATCTTAGTAATGTTTTATCCACTGTCCCCCAACCCTGCTTTTTGGTTATTGCTATGGTTTGAATGTCCCCTCCAAAATTCCTGTTGAAATTTAATTGCAATTTTGATGATATTAAGAGATTGGGGCCAGGCGCAGTGGCTCACGCCTGTAATCCCAGCACTCTGGGAAGCTGAGGCGGGCAGATCATGAGGTCAGGAGATTGAGACCATCCTGGCCAACATGGTGAAACCCCGTCTCTACTAAAATACAAAAAATTAGCCAGGCGTGGTGGCATGTGCCTGTAGTCCTAGGTACTTAGGAGGCTGAGGCAGGGGAATCGCTTGAACCTGGGAGGCAGAGGTTGCAGTGAGCCGAGATCGCGCCATTGCACTCCAGCCTAGGTGACAGAGCAAGACTCCATCTCCAAAAAAAAAAAAAAAAAAAAAGAGATTTGAAACTTTAAGAAGTGACTAGTCATGAGGGCTCTGCCTTCATGAATGAATTAATGCCATTATCGCAGGGGTGAGTTCTTGTGGGAATGGGCTCCTGATAAAAGAAGGAAATTTGGTCCACTTCTTTCTGTCTTTCATGCCCACTCGCCACCATGTGACGCCTTCTACCATGTTATGTTGCAGCAAGAGAGCCCTCACCAGATGTGCCCTCAGTCTTGGACTTCCCAGCCTCCAATATCATGAGCTAAATAAATCTTTTCTTTATGAATCACCCAGCATGTGGTATTTTGTTTTTTTTCCCCCACCCCGAAATGGAGTCTTGCTCTGTCGCCCAGGCTGGAGTGCAGCGGTGTGATCTTGGCTCACTGCAACCTCTGCCTCCCAGGTTCAGGTAATTCTCCTGCCTCAGACTCCTGAGTAGCTGAGACTACAGGCATGCACCACTATGCCTGGCTAATTTTTCTATTTTTAGTAGAGATGGGGTTTCACCATGTTGGCTAGGCTGGTCTCAAACTCCCCACCTCGTGATCCACCTGCCTTGGCCTTCCAAAGTGCTGGGATTATAGGAGTGAGCCACCATAACCGGTCAGGTATTCTGTTACAGCAGCAGAAAACAGACTAAGGACAGCTGTAGAGTTCCACTTGCTGTATTTGGAGTTGAGTCCAATCTCTCTCTTTCCTACTGCAAAATCCCACTGCAGCAGTCCCTATATCTTGAGGGTCCTGAATAAAGTCTTCTTTACCATGTTTTAACAAGTGTCATTGAATAATGATTTATTTGACACCATTCTGGGCTCTTCTCTGGAGGCTCTGGGGAAGAATCCACTTCCAAACTCCTTCAGGTCGTTGGCTGAATTCCATTCCCTGCCATTGTAAAGCTGAGGGCCCCATTTCCTTGCTGGTTGTCAGTCAGGGGCTCTCTTAGCTCCTTAGGGCTGCCAGTATGCCTGTGACCTCTGTAACTTCAAACCACCAATGAACCTCTCTACTACCAGCAAGAGAAAACTCAGCTTTAAGGAGCTCATGTGATTACAGTAGGCCTGCCTGCCCAGATAATCTCCCTTTTGCCAAACATGACATAATCACCAGAGTGAGATGTCATCATATTCTGAGGTTTCACCCATTCTCAAAGGGGAGGAGCTTATGCATAGATGAGTGTTATTGGGGCCACGCTTAGAACACCACCTACCACAGAGTTAAACTAATGTGTATTGATTGACTGGAAATCCTTAAAAATCAACTAGGAAGAAATGGTGTCTCTTCTGCACAGAGGAGCAGAACACACTTCCTTTCCCTTTATCATGGCATGTAATTGAGTTGACATATATTCACTGAGCACTGAGTATATGACAGGTACTATTTTGAGCACTGGGGGTGTAAAAATAAATAAGACAGGCTGGGCCCCCGCCTTAAACAGTTTCAGGTTTAGTGGTGAGCCAGGAAATAAACAAACAAGTGTACATAGTCAGGTAGTAAAGCAAAGTTGAAGGCTGAAGCGTGATGGAGGTTTGTAGCTGTTTTAGGTCCACGGCTCAGGACAGCCTCTCTAAGAAGGATGTGCCATTTGGGTAGAAGCCAGCTGTGCAACTGGAAGGGGAAAGGTAGTCTAGGAACTGGAGACTATAAATACAAAGGCAAGAAGGCCATCGTGTCTGGAGTGGAGCAAGTGAGGTAGCAGGAAATGAGGTCATGGGGCTAGGCAGAAATCAAGTGATATTAGCTGGGCAGGATCTTATTTTAGGAAGGATGGACTGAGTGAGCTGGAATTATGATGAAAACTTTTGAAAACAGTGGTGATAGTTGCACAACAATGCGGATTTAATTAACGCCACTGACCTACACACTTAAAAATCATTGAAATTACGTATTTTATGTTATATATGCATTTACTACAATTAAAAATTTTAAAAAGAAAATTTTTAATAAAGAAGAAATAGTGCTTGGTTGGAATTTTTTTTAAAAAGGGAGCTGGGGACCAAAGGAAACAGCATAATTAAATACACAGGAGAAGTAAAAAAAAAAAAAAAAAAAAAAATCCCCTGAAGGAGATCCAAGGGAAACTTCTGGAGTGCTCCCAGGCTCAATTTTCTGAGTATTGAGTATCTGGGTGTTTCATTTTCTGACTTTATTATTTGCTTTATTACTTTATTTATTGAGCCATGCATTTATAGTTTGAGCATTTTCCCCCTATATTTTATACTTCAATTGAAATATTCACATTCGACTCCATCTATGGTGGGGAGAATTGACTGTGGCAACCCTGAGAGGGCAGGCGAGTGCCTGATACTTATGCACTCGGTAAGTAGCTGACACATGGTTAGACCCTGTTCTTACGTTTTTGTTTTTGTTTTTGTTTTACATATACTAACTCATTTCATATTTGCAACAACTCTATGAAATAGAGCACTGTAACTATCATTCCTATTTTATAAATGAAGACCCTGAAGCATAGGTAAAATAATTCTCCAAGGTAACATGGTCAGTAAGTGCCAGAGCTGGAATATAAACCCAGGCAATCTGGATCCAGAGCCCACACCTTTATTTTTTAAATTTTATTTTACTTTTTGGAGGCAAAGACTTGCACTGTTGCCCAGGCTGGAGTGCAGTGGCATGATCTCAGCTCGTTGCAACCTCCGCCTCCTGGGCTCAAGAAATTCTCCTGCCCCAGCCTCTTGAGTAGCTGGGACTACAGGCGCACACCACCACACCCAGCTAGTTTTTTTGTATTTTTAATAGAGATCTTTTAAACGATCTGACCTCGGGAGAACTTAATCACTATCTCCAGGACAGTACCAAGGAAGATGGTGCTAAACCATTCATGGAAACCACCCCTGTGATTCAGTCACCTCCCACCAGGCCCTACCTCCAACCTTGGGGATTATAATTCAACATGAGATTTGGTGGGGACACAGATCCAAACCATATCAGGTAGAGAAACTCTTCTCTAAACTTAACCAATACATTTCACACTCTCCAACTGTTGTTGCTTTATAATCTTAACCTCTCACTCAATCTCCCATTATTAGATTTTTTTTTTTTTTTTTGAGACAGGCTAGAGTGCAGTGGTGTGATTCAGCTCATTGCAACCTCTGCCTCCTGGGTTCAAGCAATTCTCCTGCCTCAGCCTCCCTAGTAGCTGGGATTACAGGCACGTGCCACCATGCCTGGCTAATTTTTTGTATTTTTAGTAGAGATGGGATTTCACCATGTTGGTCAGGCTGGTCTTGAACTCCTGACCTCAAGTGATCCCTCCGCCTCAGCCTCCCAAAGTGCTGGGATTACAGGCGTGAGCCACCGATTCCGGCCCCATTATTAGATTTTTAAAAAGATTATTATTCTGAAATTACTCCTTGGTGCTGTTATCTCTGGTGATCTGCCACATTCTCATGATGTCACTTATTTATACCTGGCACCAGTCTCACTAACCTGGTTGCGTGGCATGGTAGCGAAAGTCCCAGACATGACTTTTCTTGTGAGAATTCTGCTGGGGGCATTTGATGGAGAGGTCCTCATGCCTATCTGAACCCAGGGAGCCTGCCACCTTCCTGCCATCTACCCCTTCCTGCCACCCAGGGCTATTTCAGTGCCCACCTCTGCTCCTGGTATTTCCTGTGGGCTCAGCACTTTCTACACAGTACTGTCATCCCACAAGCAGAAACAGGAGCATGGGCACTTCCTAAGGCCACAGATTCCTGCCTTGTTTTCCTTAGTGGAATTCTCAGGTTACAACCCAGCAGTCAAAGGAGTCCTCTGAACCCAGGGAGTAGCTAATGAGTATGGGGCACTGACTTGGTCTAAGCATTGTGTAAACAAATTTAATCCACAGAGAGACCTTATGAAGTAGGTACTTTTTTTCCATTTCACGCTTGGGAAAAACCAGGCACTGAGAAGCTAAGTAACTTGCTCAGCTCACACAGCTTGTAAGTAGTAGAGTTGGGATTTGAATCCAGGTACCTTAACGGCAGAGCTCAACATAAGCACTGGACCCCTACTCCAGGCCTCTCCCATCTCAGCCTCCTCCTTGTTGCTGGCTTAAGCCTCTTTTCGGGCTACCCTGCACCATCACCGTGGCAATCTCCAGCAACCCCTCCCATTAGCCCACAACTTGCAGCCACCCTGTCTCATTCAGACTCTGAGCTCTCAGCCCACACTATTGCTGAGGGAGACCAAGAGGGTTATCTCTTGCCCTGTGTTTGCTTAAACATGCCAGGCATCAGGCTACTGTTTTTATTTAGAGACATGGTTTCACCGTTGCCCAGGCTGGAGTGCAGTAGTGCAATCATAGCTCACTGTAGCCTCTAGCTCCCAGGTTCAAGTAATGCTCCTGCCTCAGCCTCCCAATTAGTTGGGACCACAGGTGTGCACCACCACATGTGACTAATTTTCTAAATTTTTGTTAGAGACAAGGTCTCACTATATTGCCCAGGCTGGTCTTGAATTCCTGGTCTCAAGCAATCCTCCTGTCTTGGCCCCCCAAAGTGTTGGGATTACAGGCATGAGCCACTGCACCCAGCTGCACGCTACCATTTTTATCTCATTTCAACTGCTAAAGCCTTAATCAGGCAAAGGTCACGGTTTATTCTCAGTGACTTAGGGAGTGGTTAAGGATACACTCTGCCTCACTTACTAGACAGCGAATTCCTGAGGGGAAGGAACAAACTCCTTTTTATCTCAATGCTCAGCTGCACCTGGCATATAAGGTACACCTACTAAATGTGTTGTGGAATAAACAGATGAATGAACTCCTGATGCTCCCCATTGCAGAAGACTGCAAAAGCATAGCATTCATGAGAGTTGGCAAAGGACTTGGGCAGACCTGGGCTTGAAGCCCCCCGTCACTTCCAAGCTTTGATGCTGGACCATGAACTTAACCCAGGGTTTGGCAACTTGCTTTGTGTGAAGAGTCAGACAGCATTTTCATCTTTGTGGGCCATAAGGCTTCTCACATAACTATTAATATTCGATTCTGCCTTATTTGTAAAAATAGTCAGAGATAATGTGTCCGGAATTCCTTCGGGGGGGGGGGGGGGGGGGGGGGGGGGTTCTTGGTTTCCCTGACTTCAAGAATGAAGCCGCAGACCCTGGCGGAGCATTACAGTTGTTAAAGATGGTGTGTCTGGGGTTTGTTCCTTCAGATGTTCAGATGTGTCCAGAGTTTCTTCCTTCTGGTGGGTTCGCGGTCTTGCTGACTTAAGGAGTGAAGTCGCAGACCTTCACAATGGGTGTCACAGCTCTTAAAGGTGGCGCCTCCGGAGTTTGTTCGTTCCTCCCGGTCGGTTCGGGGTCTCGCTGGCTTCAGGAGTGAAGCTGCAGCACTTCGGGGTGAGTGTTGCAGTGCGGAAAAGTAGTGCGGACCCAAAGAGTGAGCAGCAGCAAGATTCATTGTGAAGAGCCAAAGAACAAAGCTTCCACAGCTCAAAAAGGAACGCGGGTTGCCACTGCTAGCACCAGTGGCCAGCTTTTATTCCCTTATTTGACCCCCCCCACCACGTCCTGCTGATTGGTCCATTTTAGGGAGCGCCAATTGGTCCATTTTATAGAGTGCTGATTGGTCCGTTTTTACAGAGTGCTGATTTGTGCGTTTACAAACCTTTAGCTAGACACAGAGTGCTGATTGGTGTGTTTACAATTCTTTAGCTAGACAGAAAAGTTCTCCAAGTCCCCATCTGACCCAGAAGCCCAGCCGGCTTCACATCTCAATAATACCTAAATCAATGGGTGTGTCGTGTGTCTGTGTTCTTATAAGCTTTTATTTACAAAAATAGGTGACAGAACTGGAGCAGTGTGCTGATCTATGACTTACTGTAAAACAAGATCGTAAAAGAAGACCACATGAGACAACCCATGCAGGTAGCCCCAACTCTTGTGCTGGAATGCCCTTGAGCGGGAGTGCACATCCTCCACCACATTAGTTCCATTCAACTCAATTGACTGAGCCGCACTACATGGCACTCGAATGGATCATAGTTTGTTTTTTCTCTCCAGTTCCGTGGGAGGCAACAACACCAAACATTTGAGAAGTAGCATTGTGTAGGAAGTAAGAGGTTGGGATTCTGGAACCGTAGTGCTTAGGTTATAGTTCTGGCTCTGACCCTTAAGACATATGTGACCTTTGCAAAATTAACCTCCCTGACTTAACCTCCCTCAGTTGCTCTATCCATAAAGCTTGGGTGACAATAGCTGTCTTTCTCTCTCAAAGGGTTGTTATGGGGACTAAACGGGTCCAAATCACCTGAGGCTTTCTAAAGATTCCAAAACTCAGACCACATGAAAACCAACAAAATCACAATTCCTGGGGGTAAGGCGGAGGTGCCAACCTAAAATACTTTATTTAAGGGTAAAGTGTGAGGATGGACCACCCAGAAACACCAACTCCAAAGGAAAGGATTTGGCATTCTAAAGTAAGGAAGTTAAGGTTTCATTTATATAGGCACAGACAGAAGTTTTGGGCAGGATAACAGTATTCCTACAAGGCTGGCACATAGGTACAGCAATTTGATTGGTTATTGGTTCCTTTTTGGGAAGGAAATATTGAACTTTTTTTTACAGAGGGTGTAATAAACGTGGGTTTTATATCTCTCGTCTAAGCAAAACAGGATAACAGAGGGAAGAAGTTGTAATCTTCTTCTTGTTATGATGAAGCAAGGTTCATTACTTAACAAGGCACGAGATTTTGTCCCTGAAGTCTTTTAATTCCCTCTAGACATCGTTCAATAAAAGAAAGCGAGTTAATCTATAATGTGGGAATAGAAGTTGTAAGCATACGTGACTGATACTACAGTCACATCTCTTTCAAGGCATAGTGTTTTTTTGACGGGGTGGGGGGGTTCCAACAGCTTTTCAATTTTATTTTCACAGGGGCATCAGTATTTTTGAGGTTTTCCTAAGTGGGTCCAATGTGCAGATAGGTTTGCTCCAAGAGCTGGTATGATATTTCAGTTTATGCTTCTGGGATCACTGCAGCCCCAGATGTCAAGTACCTCGGTTTCCCGACCTCAGCTCAGTGCGCAACCACTGCTTCTCCACCCCCGCGCCCAGTCCAGAAACCCCTGCCCGTGCACACTGGGATTTGTAGTCCCTTTGGCTCGCCGGCCTCATCCTCTCCTCCCATTGGTTTTGGCAGATGCCACGCCCCGTAGCTCCACCAGTCACCGCGGCGCAGTGGCCCTTAAGCGAGGAGCTGCGGCGCCCGCAGCAATCACAGCAGTGCGGTCGTAGTGGGTGGTTGGTGTGAGGCTGCGCGCCGCCGCGAGTTCTCACGGTCCCGCAGGCGCCAGCACCGCAGTCACTCACCACCGCCGCCGCCGCCGCCGCCGCCACCACTACTACTGCCACCACGGTCGCCTGCCACAGGTAACCGCGAGCCCCAGCACAGAACCAGGTTCAGCCCCCACGCCCGAGGCCAGGGCCTCCAGTCTGCTCTCTGAGGCTCTCGACGTCAGGGCTGGGATTTTCATTTTTCCCGTCCCTTTCTGAGTAATCAGTTTCTCATCCTGCGAGGGGGATTTTCGGGAAACGGTGAATCCAGAGGGAAGGGAAACCCTGCGGCCTCTCTGCCTGGTGGTACTGGGGGTGGAGGTCTCTCTTCTCACGCGTGTGGTTGGAAGGGCTCAGCGCTCTGGAGGGGGAAACTAAGGCGCAGGAGGAGACGTGATTTGCAGATCCCACAGCCAAGGGCCCCAACAGGGACTGGGGCTTGGTTCCAGGCTTTACGACCTGGGAACAGTTCAGACTTTCGATGCTTTTAATGTGGAGGATTGCACCCGTGGGAAAGGGCTATTAACGACGACAACAAAAATACCCAGGCTTATGAAGACATCTGTTTAGAGAAGTCAGGGAAGCTCTGGTTCTGGGAGGTTTGAGCTGGTGAGAGTTTCAGGACCACCCACATCAATATTGGAAGTGAAAGTTAACTGGTTTTTTTTTCCCGTCCGTATTAGATTTGAGGTTATACCTACGTGGAGTGTTCTGTGCCATGCATTGTAGTATCTGGGGGCTGGAAGAAGAAACTGTGTGTCACGTGCTTTGTTTTAGAGATGAAAAGGAGTGCCCAGGGTAGGTGACTAGCCCTGTGGTATGTGGTGAATGGAGTAGCCCAGCTTTCTTTACTCTGGGACTTGCATAGCAAACATTCACTGAGCCTTACTAAGCTTTTTGAGCAGAGATTATTTCATAAAGGGGAGAGACAATCTCTAGTGAACAGTTCCAGCATTAAAGGGCTGGAGCATACAGGTGTGTACAGGGGCAGCATCTAACGCTGACTTGTGGGAGAGATTGGGACTTCGCACAGATGGGGAGGCTTGAGTGGAGTTTATGTGGATTTTTTGTTTGTTTTGTTTTGTTTTTGAGACGGAGTCTCGCTCCGTTGCCCAGGCTGGAGTGCAGTGGTGCAATCCCGGCTCACTGCAACCTCCACCTTTCCGGTTCAAGCGATTCTCCTGTCTCAGCCTCCCGAGTTCTTGGATTACAGGCACCTGCCACCATGCCTGGCTAATTTTTGTGTTTTTAGTAGAGACGAGGTTTCACCATATTGGCCAGGCTGGTCTCGAATCCCTGACAAATGATCTGCCCGCCTCAGCCTCCCAAAGTGCTGGGATTACAGGCATGAGCCACTACGTCTCGCCTTGGAATTTGAGGGCTGGGCAGGACCTAGTGAGATGAAGGAAGAGGAGTGTTTCATCTGGAAAACAGCATGATGAAGGTAGAGAAAGAGCAATGCTTTTGCACGGGAGTCGTGGAGTCTGGTGCAGTAAGGGATTCATGTGGGTGGTGGATTTTATGTGTGAGAATACAGAGATATGTCTTGCAGGGCTTCCTGTGCTGCTGTGAGAGATTTGGATGTTATCCTGAATGTCCAGGAAGCCACATTTACTGTAGATCTGTATCTTAGATACTCTGTAGTGTGGAAGTGTTGGAGAGAGGCCATACTAAGGATAGGGAGGTCATTGCAGTAATCCCTAGGAGAATCATGAGGGTTTTAAAGACAGTTGCAGTGGGAGGGGAGGAGAAAAGATTTGAGAGCTCTAAGGAGGTAGAATACATCATACCCAGCCTTAGTCAGTAAGAAATATGTAGAAGTAAACTCTGTCTCGAGTTTTCCAGCCCATGACTATCTTCTGAAGAAATGTCCAGCATATATTTTTTTTAACTGCACAAGTTGCTTTGCAGACCATAATTGGAATCCCAGTTTATCAGGGGAAAGTTGTCACATGTATTGACTGTATTGAAATCTGAATGGTTAAATAATCATATGATAAGACTCAGATTTTCTTGTAATCCAGGAAATGCTCATTGAAACCATAATTAGATCATTGTTTATTCATCAGGTTAGGAATTGCAAAGTTTGACACTATCAAGAGATGATAAGTATTTGAAAAAAATGAGATTCTCATTAACTACTGATTGCAAGTGTATCTTTGAACAGTATAGCCACAGCAGATTGGGTATATCTTAAGATCAGTGGTTCCACTTCTAGAAAATACTAAGAAGCCAGAGACATTTCTATACAAGGGGAAGGATATTAGGGTTGTTTGTGGCGACACTGCTTATAATGGTTTAAAATGCTTATAATGGTTTAAAAAATTGGAAACAGCCTAAATGTCCATTAGTCGGGGAATGCTTGTAGAGTGGGTATACATCTTTTTATAATAAATCGATTGGGAAGAAATGCTAATTTAGGATAGTGGTTACTTTGCAGTGTGGGGAGGATGGGATGGGACAGAAGGAACAATTTTGTCTGTAATGTAGAAAAAAGATGAGTGGGTTTATAAAATAATGGAGAATGGTCTGGATGATAGGTAACTGGTGTTTTATGTTATTCTTTGTACATTTCTATAGGTTAATCTCCACCCTTCAATTTCTTGAAGTAAAAGTTAAAGTAAAAATTTAACTTGAGTTAGCATGTAGCTATAAAAGTTAGGCTCAGTCATTTTGGGAAAAGGCTGCAGACTGTACTGGTCTCAGGTTTCAAAAATAGTAATTTGGGTGAAAGAAAACTCAAATTCCAAATAAGCATTTAAAATAAAAATGTGGAGAAGTTATTAACCACTGAGCGACATTTTTGACTTTTTAAATTTTTTTTTTTTTTTTTGAGACGGAGTCTCGCTCTGTCACCGGGACTGGAGTGCAGTGGCCGGATCTCAGCTCACTGCAAACTCCGCCTCCCGGGTTCACGCCATTCTCCTGCCTCAGCCTCCCGAGTAGCTGGGACTACAGGCGCCAGCCACCTCGCCCGGCTAGCTTTTTGTATTTTTTAGTAGAGACGGGGTTTCACCGTGTTAGCCAGGATGGTCTCGAACTCCTGACCTCGTGATCCGCCCGTCTCGGCCTCCCAAAGTGCTGGGATTACAGGCTTGAGCCACCGCGCCCGGCCGACTTTTTAAATTTTTAAATTTTTTTGTAGAGACTAGGTCTCACTGTCTTGCCCAGGCCAGTCTCAAACTCCTGGGCCCAAGTGACGCTCTGGCTTTGGCCTCCCAGAGTACCAGGATTATAGGCAGGAGCCACTGTGCCCACCATTGACCAAAATTTACTTTCCTAGAAACCTAAGTTCTAACCATTAATAGATTAAAAACTTTTTTTTTTTTACTGCTTCTTTTGAAATACATGTTACTTGCTTATACTTTCCATAATGCTAAAAGATAATTTCCTAAAAAAACAGATAAAGTCATTACTTTGTAAAATGTAAAACTGAACCTGTGTTAAGAATTTTATTTAACTCATTAATGAGGAAACTTGGTGAGGTGTTGGAGACTCCAAAGTACAACCAATTTGTAGATTAGAAATACTGAATTGAATTTGCAAATGAAAGACAAAACTGGCCTCTACAGAGGAGGAAGGAAGTCAAATGAACCTCCATTTGGTAGCATGCATTTGCCTGTCTAGACTAGAATTATTTGCATTGCTGTTACCCATAGTATGCAGAATTATAAAATAACTCCTATGAATCAGAGTTAGATAACCTTGAAGAGTATGCTCTAATCTAGAAGCTAGTTTGCCAATAAATCACATTTTCTCTGTAGGAAAAAATGATAAACTAACCTGAGTAAAATAGACTTTTCTTTTTGTTTTTTGTTTTTTGTTTTTTTTGGAGACAGAGCTCACTCTGTCACCAGGCTGTAGTGCAGTGGCGCGATCTCGGCTCACTGCAACCTCTGCCTTCTGGGTTCAAGCGATTCTCCTGCCTTAGCCTCTTGAGTAGCTGGGACTACAGGCACACGCCACCACACCCAGCTAATTTTTGTATTTTTAGTAGAGACGGGGTTTCACCATTTTGGCCAGGATGGTATTGATCTCTTGACCTTGTGATCCGTCCGCCTTGGTCTTTCCAAGTGCTGGGATTACATTCGTGAGCCACCGCTCCTGGCCTAGATTTTTCATTTGAGATAAGATCTAACTGGATGATGATAATAATTTTTTTTTTTTTTTTTTTTTGAGACAGAGCCTCCCTCTGCTGCTCAGCTTAGAGTGTTGTGGTTCGATCTTGGCTCACTGCAACCTCTGCCTCCAGGACTCAAGCAATTCTTATGTCTCAGCCTCCTGAGTAGCTGGGATTACAGATGCATGCCATCATGTCTGGCTAATTTTTGTATTTTTAGTAGAGACGGGGTTCCGCAATGTTGGCCGGGCTGGTCTTGAACTCCTGGCTTCAAGTGATCCGCCCACCTTGGCCTCCCAAAGTGGTGGAGTTGACAGGCGTGAGCCACCACGCCCAGCCTGGATTTTGTTTTAATCCTGTTCTTTAACCAGAAAATCAAAGGATTTAAAGGACTGAATGACCCTTTAATAAGCTCTACTATCTCATTTCCCAGATGGATCGTGAAGGCCCAGAGAGAGGAAGGGTCTCCCCTGAATTAGTAGCTGTGTCTTTTGTTAAAGAAAAATTGCATCAGATGCCTTTTTAAATTTTTTTTTTGAGATAGAGGACAGAGGTCTCTCTGTCACCTAGGCTGTATGGTTCACTGCAGCCTTGACTTCCCGGGCTCAAGGATCCTCCCTGCTCAGCCGCCTGAGTAGCTGGGACCACAGGTGTGCACCATCATGCCGGCTGTATTTGCAGAGACAGAGTCTCCTTATATTGCCCAGGCTGGTCTGGAACTAATGGGTTTGAGTGATCCTCCTGCCTTGGCCTCCCAAAATGTTGAGATTACAGGCACGAGCCACCATGCCCAGCCTGTATCGAATGCTTTTTAAAATTTTTTCTGTTTGACACGGGGTCTCACTGTGTTACCCATGTTGGTCCCAAACTTCCGGGCTCTAGCAATCCTTCTACCTCAGCCTCCTAAGTAGCTGGGACTGCAGGCATGTGCCGGTGTGCCACTCATGGGTACTTTTTAAAAACAGTAAGACAGGCTGGGTGCAGTGGCTCACACCTGTAATCCCAGCACTTTGGGAGGCTGAGGCAGGCGCATCAGGCGCATCACTTGAGTCCAGGAGCTTGAGACGAGCCTGGCCAACATGGCAAAACCTAAAAATACAAAAATTAGCTGGCATGGTGGTACATGCCTGTAATGCCAGCTACTCTGGAGGCTGACACATGAGAATTGCTTGAGCCTGGGAGGTGGGGGTTGCAGTGAGCTGAGATCGCACTATTGCACTCCATTCCGGGCAATAGGGTGAGATTGTCTCAAAAAAAAAAAAAAAAAATCAAAACGAAACAAAAAACAGCAAGACATTTTCTTTTAGCTACTGCAGTAGGAGAGAGAGACTTCAGTATGGAATGGAGCTCAGCTCTCCAATGGCAAGGTCAGCTGGGGGTTTATAGCCCATGGACAAGGTGAAGGGGGTTAGTGGAATTCCTTCAGCTTAAAATATTCAGTATACTAAGGTGCCATTTTTTGAGCTAGTGGGTCCTGAACCCCATCAATAGAATATTACTAAGAGGAACTTCATTAGATATCGAGGGTGAGGGATTCTCTTCTGGATTCTTGCTAAAACTGGAACTGGCAGACCAAGGCCTTGTGGAGAAGAGGGCTCAGAGGAACCTGACTAAAGTTTGGTCAAGGAGACAGTTCTTGTCACCTGTCCTAATTTCTTCTGCATGTTGTCAGCTGAAAAACCTTGCAGCATGATTTTATTTTATTTTTAGATGGAATCTCATTCTGTTGCCCAGGCTGGAGTGCAGTGGCACAATCTCGGCTCACTGCAACCTCTGCCTCCTGGGTTCAAGCAGTTCTCCTGCCTCGGCCTCCCGAGTAGCTGGGATTACAGGCATGTGCCACCATGCTTGGCTAATTTTTGTATTTTTAGTAGAGATGGGGTTTCACCATATTGGCCAGGCTGGCCTCAAACTCCTGGCCTCAAGTGATCCACCCACCTCGGCCTCCCAAAATGCTGGGATTACAGGCATGAGCCACTGTACCCGGCTCCCAGTGAAGTCTTTTAAGTGAATTACTGACCTAGTATAGCCCTGTAACCTGAGCAGGGACGAAGGCCAAGTGGGAACAGCAGAGGACTTGTCATTGGAGTCTGGTGAAGTCTGTAAAGGTTTGTTCATTGACTTTGACTTTGTGTAATTCAGACACTCCATTGATAGGCTCTTCTAAGATAAGAGCTGTTTATGCAGCAAGCCCACTAGTGCCTTAAAATAGTAGGGCACGGAAGAGCACCGTGGGTGTCCTACTGCCGGAGGAAACTGTGAGGGCCTGCTCTGTGCTCGGGCCCTGGGGTACAGGGTGCAGCGTCTGTGGTTCCAGGGCCTCCCAGACTTTCACATAAACAACTCTTTCTTTGGGTGACAAGTAGGTGATGTAGTAGAACAAGCAGTCTTTGCCGTCAGATCTGTGTGGTCCCAGCAGTCCCACTGACCACCAAGTTTCTCTACCCCTCTGAGCCTCAGTTTCCTCACCTGTCTAAAGGGAGTGGGGATCCTTGCTTACAGGGAACTGTTGTGAGGATGGTGTGAATAAAGTGTCTTGCGCATTGTGTGGTCCATAGTAGATACCCACAAATGTGCCACTCGCCACCGCTGTGCCACTCCGCAACACGTCCCACTCTCTGGGAGTCTTTTTTTTTTTTTGAGACAGATTTCGCTCTTGTTGCCCAGGCTGGAGTGCAATGGTGCCATCTCGCTCACTGCAACCTCCGCCCCCTGGGTTCCAGTGATTCTCCTGCCTCAGCCTCTCAAGTAGCTGGGTTTATAGGCATGTGCCACCACGCCTGGCTGATTTTGTATTTTTAGTAGAGGCGGGTTTCTCTATATTGGTCAGGCTGGTCTTGAACTCCCAACCTCAGGTGATCCTCCCACCTTGGCCTTCCAAAGTGCTGAAATTATAGGCATGAGCCACCGCGCCCAGCCAAGAGTCTTTCTCTCTGATCTTCCCTGGCTAGAACAATGACTGTCTGTGTTGTCTTCTCCCTGCACGGGGTTAGCAGATGACACATGTGCCCCAACAGCACCCCTGGGAGATCTTTTCAGACTTGGCGCATTACGATTTGCCTTAGGTTCTTTTTAAAGGCTTCACAGTATCCCACCATGAGGCTGTACTGTAATGGATCCAGCTAGACATTTATGTGGCTTCCAGGGGTTTGCCCTAATGTATGGGCTGGTGCTCTCACCTCCTTAGTTTCTTCCCCTTTTACAAATGACACCTCCCACTCCTACTGGGACTCCCTCCCTCTCCTGCCTTATTTTTGTCCATCACTGTCATCACTATCTGATAACCGATGTGTATAAATGGTCTATCTCTTCTCTCTGGAATGCCACCTCCACGAAGGGTTTTGTCTGTTTGGCTCACTGTTCAATGCCTGTGAGCAGCTAGCAAGTGCTCAGTCCACGTTTGTTGTATGGATTCGGGGTGGGGTGTATGTAGGAGAGAGTAGATAGGAGAAGGGCAAGTTAAAGGAGAGGAGGTAGATGATGATGACGCCTCTGTGAGATGAAGCCTGTGTAATGGGGACCGTGGACAGCCACAGCCAAAAACAGCAGAGTCACAAAGAGCTAGTAGTTTAGCAGGGATCGTTCACTTTTTCATCAGTTTTTCACTTTGATAAACCACAATCACAGGGATGCTGCCAGATTATTGGTGCTTTGTTTTGATGCTTTGACTTGGTCAAAAATCATGCAGTAAATGCCCACAGGAAATTAGTAAGGTAGCTGCTTTGAGGCATGTTCATTGCCAAGATAATGGAATGATTATTTTACTTTTGTGTCTCTCTTCACTCCAGGCCTTTCTATGTTTATATGTTTCCCAAAATAGTGTTAGTGTGTGTGGTTTTTTTCTTTTTGAGACTGCATCCTCTGCCTCCTGGGTTCAAGTGATTCTCCTGCTTCAGCCTCCAGAGTAGCTGGGACTACAGGTACATACCACCACGTCCAGCTAATTTTTATATTGTTAGTAGAGACGGGGTTTCACCATGTTGGCCAGGATGGTCTTGATCTCTTGACCTCATGATCTGCCCACCTCGGCCTCCCAAAGTGCTGGAATTACAGGCGTGAGCCACTGTGCCCGGCCATGTATGTGGTTTTTTAAGGTAGCATTTTCTATTCAGCAACATACTGTGAGACTTTTAATATAGCATTGTAGTTGGGGAATCACGACTGTGTTTATAAGAAAAAAGAATGATGGAGCAGGACCATCACCAGGTAGACTATGAAAACGTCATTTTCTGTATCAGTAGGGCACTTTTCCTCACAGAGGAGTAACTTGTTAGTGGATTAGAAGAATAACTCGATTTTGTAAAAATAACTAAGTGGTGCTTTTTTGGTGCCTGCTGCGTGTTTGCTGATTTAGGTGCATAAGTAGGTGGTGTCCGTTCTGTTGTTCACAGTCAGGTCAACCATTTGTTTCTGGTATTTTATTTATTCATTTTTTTATCCTAAATATGAGGAAGTAAAAGTCACACACCATTGCCCCCAGAGGAATGAGCCTCTTTGGGACTATGTCATATGGACGAAACTCAGAATAAACAGGTGTGCAAACTAGGGAACCCATTTATTGCTGATGAAAGATGACAGTAACAACCAGGCTGTGCCTGCCATGTGGTCTGGGGGCATATTCTCACTCCCTCAGACAAGGTCAGCAACCTATGACCTATGGGCCAAATAAACCACCTATTTTATAGATAAAGTTTTATTGGAACATAACCATGTTCATTTGTTTATATATTGTCTCTGGCTGTAAACGGCTTATGGGTTAGTAATTCATCAATTCCAGAGACCAATTAACAAGAGCAAGATCTGGTACAAAGAAGGTGATTTATTTCCAAGTTGCTTAGGAGAAGAAGCACAGGCATCCCACCTTTAAATGTACTGCTTTGCTTTTGGAGCAGAAAGCGGGCACATTAAAAAGGCAGGGAGGGGCCGGGCGCGGTGGCTCAAGCCTGTAATCCCAGCACTTTGGGAGGCCGAGACGGGCGGATCACGAGGTCAGGAGATCGAGACCATCCTGGCTAGCATGGTGAAACCCCGTCTCTACTAAAAATACAAAAAACTAGCCGGGCGAGGTGGTGGGCGCCTGTAGTCCCAGCTACTTGGGAGGCTGAGGCAGGAGAATGGCGTGAACCCGGGAGGCGGAGCTTGCAGTGAGCCAAGATTGCGCCACTGCACTCCAGTCTGGGCGACAGAGCGAGACTCCGCCTCAAAAAAAAAAAAAAAAGGCAGGGAGGAAGCAAGCAAGGTGGGGTGTCCATGTGTTAGCTTGGTGTCTTATCTACTGTGCTGTCTGTTGGTTGAGCTGGTGACTGCTGGCATCTTTGTGGGCAACCTCCTGGTGGGTGAGGGTTCTGTATTGGGCATGCTTTGGTCTGTAAATCAACTGTTAACTCTTGAGGAGTTAGATGAACTTGCCCTGTAGGGAGTGTCTGGTGAAGGAAGGGCGGGTAAAAGGCTATATTTGTGTTTCTCAAGGGCTAAATAGGAAGCGGGGAACCAGAGGAACGATAAAAGAAGAGGAGAGACAAAAATAATTAAACCATCTCTTAGAAAAATGCGAGTACTTGGTGACTTGGCTGCTTTCAAGATACAGTGGCAGAGTTGAATAGTTGTGAGAGAGATGGCCTGGCCTGCAAAACCAAAAATATTTACTTTCTGGTCCTTTGCAGAGAAAGTTAGTCTACCCCTACCCTAGGGGAAGGCTTTCCAGGGAGGCTGCTGGGTGAGCTCCGAGTAGGTGAGAGCCATTGGTTGGAACATCTTGGGTAGTGACTGTCACACCTCTCTTGTGGGGTCACCGAAGAGCTTGGGGTACATGGATATTTTTGCTCCTTGACTCTCTCTCGCCTGTCCTCACTGCTGCTTCCTCACACCTTTGTATAATTGTATCTAGTATTGATTCCTTACCTTCGAGTTGACAGGGGTGCTTGAACCAGAGTGACTCCATGTTGAACAAGGGCTGGGTAAAATTTGGCTGAGACCTGCTGGGCTGCAGTCCCAGGAGGTTAGGCATTCTTAATCACAGGATGTTTACGGTTAAGGGAACAGGTTAATGTTTACCAAATAGACCCAGGAAAGGTCCTGATGTCCCAGTATCTTAAGAACAAAAGCATTTTTAGTTTAATAATAAGTTCACTTTATTTCATTTGTTTATTTATTTATTTATCTATTTATTTATTTAAGACAGGGTCTTGCTCTGTTGCCAATGCTGGAGTGCAGTGGCACGATCTTGGCTCACTGCAGCTTCTGCCTCCCGGGTTCAAGTGATTCTCGTGCCTCAGCTTCCTGAGTAGCTGGGATTATAGGCGTGTGCCACCACGCCCGGCTAAATTTTGTATTTTTAGTAGAGACGGGGTTTCACCATGTTGCCCAGGCCGGTCTCGAACTCCTGACCTCAAGTGATCCACCTGTTTGGCCTCCCAAAGTGCTGGGATTACAGGTGTGAGCCACCGCACCAGGCCATAAGTTTCACCTTAAAGATAATAGCATAGATTCTTGTGAAAGACAGCAGTTCTACAAAGATTAACGAGCCTTTGTCACAAGCCCTTGTAGTAGGCACATCTCCCTGTGGCTTTGTTTTGCTTTGTTGTCTTATGTCTAAACAAGCATTGCACCTAAGGTAGACATGGTCCTTCTCTTGCTTTTGGGAACACCCTGTTCTGTCTATAGAGTAACCTGTTCTTTCATTCTTTCACTTGCTGAATAAGCTTGCTTGCACATTATTCTGTGGACTTGCCCCAAATTCTTTCTTGCATGAGGTCCAGGAACTCTCTGTTGAGGTCTGGATCAGGATCCCTTTCTGGAAGCACAGCCCCACAGTGAGCCCTTGTCAGGTTGAGTGGACGTGTGGGGAGCCTCCTCAGGTGCACTTTAACAGACCCCGTGGTTCTAGCACTGGGGGTCCTCAGCACTCCACTGACCTGTCTGTTATGTGCCATACTAGCCCCTACCGAAGAAAACAAATCTGGGGGCATCTTACTGTAGTTACCAGTTGCCCATCCATGGGCCTTGCAGTGGAGCTAAAGAAACCTAAATTTAGCACCAATTCAGGCTTTCAGCTTAATAATTAAGTTCTTGTTAGGAGATAGCGCTTGAGGATGGAGCAGTGCAGTCTGTTGACCAGGATGCTGGGTTGAGGACAGGTGGACCAGAGCCTGGGGGATTTCATGCAGTTCTGCCACATCAAAGGTAATCTGAGGCTAGCAGCATAGTGTCACCTGAGACTTGTTAGAAATGCAGTCTCATGGCGGCGGTGGAGGGGGGCGGTCACGCAGTGATGCATGCCTATAATCCCGGCACTTTGGGAGGCTGGGATGGGCGGATCACCTAAAGTCAGACATTCGAGACCAGCCTGGGCAACATGGTGAAACCCTGTCTCTACTAAAAATACAAAAATTAGCTGGGCATGGTGGTGGGCACCTGTAATCTCAGCTACTCGGGAGGCTGAGGCAGGAGAATCGCTTGAACTTGGGAGGCGGATGTTGCAGTGAACCGAGATTGCACCACTGTACTCCAGCCTGAGCCACAGAGCAAGACTCTCAAAAATAAAAAAATAAAATAAAAACAAAAAAACGAGAAATGCAGTCTCAGGCCCTGCCCCAGGCCTACTGAATCAGAATCTGCCTCCTAGATCCCCAGGTGACCTAGGTGCATATTCAAGTGGGAGAATTACTGGCCTAAGACTCTTTTCAAGAGACTCAGGGCTTCCTATTTAGTTAGTGGAGAAAATCCATCGCTTTGATGACTCGACTCAGAACGTTGAGGATGGTTTCTTCAGCTTAGAAGTGGATCACCCTTCATCTGGGTGCATCTTCCGTGAAGACACAGGCTTTGTTCTGTCCCCATTGAGTTTTCAGCACCCAGCACCTTGTCTGGCAAAGTAGGTGTTGCAGAGACTCTGGCTGAGTGGTGAGTGAATGAATGAATGAGCACCACCAGCCCTGCTTGTGGCATTGGGACAGAAGTCAGCCTCACACATCTCCTGCTGTGAGTCCCCACATCTCAGTGACTGTGTATTTTTCTTATCGCAGAGCCATAGGCTTGGTGCTGTTTTCCATTTGTACTTTAACAAGGTATTTAAGGTTTTGGCATTGAGGTATAAAACAGTGCATGTACTTTAATGATAATGAAGTATTTTTTTGTTTGTTTTTTGAGATGGAGTCTCGCTCTGTTGCCCAGACTGGAGTGTAGTGTTGTGATCTTGGCTCACTGCAACCTTCACCTCCCGGATTCAAGTGATTCTCCTGTCTCAGCCTCCTGAGTAGCTGGGATTACAGGCTCCTGCCACCACACCTGGCTAATTTGCGTACTTTTAGTAGAGACAGGTTTTGCCATGTTGGCCAGGCTGGTCTCGGACTCCTGACCTCAAGTGGTCCGTCCGCCTCTGCTTTCCTAAGTGCGGGGATTGCAGGTGTGAGCCACCACGCCTGGCCTCAGTAATAATAAAGTCTTGAGATGCAGAGCCATACAACAGAAAGAGTGCCGGACCAGCCGTTCAGAAGGCATGGTCCTAGCTCTGGCCAGCGACGACAGTCCATGGCTATTAGGCAGCTCATTGCTCTCAGACCTCAACCTCTCCTTTCTGTAAAACAAGGATGAAAATGTTTGCCCTGTATGTTGTACAGAGCGTATGTCGGTGCTCTGTAAGTGTGATGCAAAAACAACACGAATTAATGTTTGCTCATCCAGATAATTTACATTATAAACTTAAATTGCCCGTCAATGTTTTCATTAAACCTGCACTGAATTTTTAGAAACTTTATTGTTTCTAAAAGGAGACAAAAATGAGGAAGAAAATCACCCTTGATCCTGCCTACTACACAGCAGTAACTAGTGTTAAAATTTTATGTCTGTCTTCCATATTTTTCTGTGCAGTTTATTTTTAAAATTTATTTTTTCTGATGAAACTTTTATTTGTATTTTTAGTTTTGAGACAGAGTCTCACTCTGTCATATGTCACCTAGGCTGGAGTGCAGAGGCCTGATCTGGCTCACTACAACCTCCACCTCCTGAGTTCAGGCGATTCTCCTGCCTCAGCCACCCTAGTAGCTGAGACTACAAGTGTGTGCCACCATGCCCAGCTAATTTTGTATTTTTAGTAGAGCTAGAGTTTTACTATGTTGACCAGTCTGGTCTTGAACTCCTGACCTCAGGTAATACGCTGGCCTCCCAAAATGCTAGGATTACAGGCGTGAGCCACTGCACCCGGCCTGCACAGTTTATTTTACATGTATATTCTTTTCTTACAAATACTTCATAGTATGTGGTAGATATTCTTTCCAATAGTGAATGTTGTGGATGAATTTTATCAACTGTATTTTGAGTTATGTCAAAAACTTTAAAAAGTGCCCAGAGTCCTTTCTGGATATTCTTTGGTTTTATATGCATGACTTGGGCTTGTAGTGAAGATCAGGAGGTATGGACAGCCCCTTCTCCACTCACAGGGTGGAGCAATAGAGCAAAAATAGAAACCCTTTTGATCTTCATTGTTATCCTCAACATACTCTGTCTGGTGGTTAAATGGCCTTATCTTTTTGACCCATTTACTATGATATTTTCTTAGGGGCTGACAATGTTTATCTGTTTTTTTTTTTTTTTTGAGACAGAGTCTCACTCTGTCACCCAGGCTGGAGTATGGTTGCATGGTCTAGCTTACTGCAGTCTCCGTCTCCTGGATTCAAGTGATTCTCCTTCTTCAGCCTCCCAAGTAGCTGGGATTACAGGCACGTGCTACCACGCCCAGCTAATTTTTGTATTTTTAGTAGAGACAGGGTCTTGCCATGTTGGCCAAGCTGGTCTCGAACTCCTGACCTCAAATGATCCACCTGCCTCTGCCTCCCAAAGTGCTGGAAGTACAGGGGTGAGCCACCGCCCCCGGCCAGTGTTTATCTGTTCTTGTTGCTTTGTACTTGACTGTGTGTTTCCCTTCTCAGGTTTCTGCAGTTGAACTCCAAGGTGCAGAATGGTTTGGAAAGTAGCTGTATTTCTCAGTGTAACCCTGGGCATTGGTGCTGTTCCCATAGATGATCCTGAAGATGGAGGCAAGCACTGGGTAGTGATCGTGGCGGGTTCAAATGGCTGGTATAATTATAGGCACCAGGTAAGAAAATGACTAACTATTTTGTTTTTTTAGGACACTGGCATTCTGAAAACAATTCCAGACATTGTTAATATTAAACAGAAAAGACTTGAAAAACCATTGACGGACCTGTTAGGCTGACTATAACATAGGTGTGTTGGAGAGGGTGTGGGGAAATCAGAACCCTCATATGTTGCTAGGAGGATTATAAGATGGTGTAGCCATTTTGGAAAACAGTTTGGCAGTTCCTCAGAAGTTTCCATAGGGCCACCTTAGTCCGATGCAAGGTCTCTGAACCTTGGCACTGTTGATAGTTGGGGACCAGGTCGTTTTTGGTTGTTGGGGGCTGTCTTGTGCCATTTGAGGTTTAGCGGCGTCCGTGACACCCGTTAGATGATGGCAGCATCGCCTGCTCCACTGTAATAACCCAGAATGTCTCCCGACATTGCCCAGTTTCCCCAGGGAGCCAGATCACCCAGGTTGAGACCTATGTAGTTCAACATCTTCATTTTAGAGATAAGGAAACTGAGGCCTAGAGAGTAGAGGTGACTTGCTCAAGGTCACATGGCAAGTGGGGACCAGACAGGACTGAGGCCAGAACTCTGGTGAAAGGACCCCCAGGCCTCTTTGCCCTACTGCTCTCTCTTCACACCCTCCTCCCCCATCTTCCCTGGATTTCCCCACATCAGCCTAGCAGAAGGTAGAGAGAAAAAAGAAAAGAATCCACATCTGAGTGTCCATGAAAAGTCCAGCCTCCCCTGTGGGATGTAAACTGGTACAACCACTTTGGGAAAGAGTCTGGCAATTCCTCAGAAAGTTAAATATCAAGTTGAACATATGACCCAGCAATTCCACTCCTAAGCATGTCCTTAAGAGAGATGAAAACGTGTCTATACAGAAACATGTACATGACTGTTCATAGCAGAATTTTTATAAGAACCAAAAGGTGAAAACAACCCGGATGTCCATCAAAGGCTGAATGGAGAAACACAGTATCTATTCATTAAGAAGATATTATTTGACCATAAGAAAGAAAGAAGTACTCACACGTGCTTCAACGTGGGTGAACCTTACAAACGTGCTGGGGAGCTAGTCACAAAGACCACATATGTTATGATTCCATTTAAACGGAAGTCCAACTTTGGAAAAATCTGTAGAGATAGAAAGTAGGTTAGTAGTTGCCAAGGGCTGGGTGAAGGAGAGACTGGGGAGTGACTTCCGACAGACATGGGGTCTCTCTTTGCAGGAATGAGAATGCTCTGGGAGTAGCAGTGATGAGTACACAACTTGGTGAACATACTAGAAACCACTGAATTGTCTGTTTTAGAAGACTGACTTTTATGGTGCATGAACTCTATCTCAATACAGCTGTTACTTTTTATAAAAAGTCATTTAATCTTGTCAGTCTCCGAAACAAATGCTTAGACTTGCAGTATCTATAGGTTGAGCTCTCTTCTAAGTACACTTTACACAAAGTCCTTTAAGCCCTGCAGTGGGGTTATGTGCCGTTGGTCTAGTTCTTACTCCCTCTCTACGAATGATTGGACTGAGGCATAGGCAAGGTCAGCAGTTTGCCCAATGCGGTACAGCTCACAAGTGGTGGGGCCAGTTTTCAAACCCAGGCCAGCTGGCTCTAGAGCAGCCCTGTCTGGTAGGAGAGCCATGGTAAATTTTCTAGTAGCCACATTTAGAAGGTGAAATTAATTTTAATAACTTCTTTTGTTTTTTTTCTAAATTTGAGAGTCTTGCTCTGTTGCCCAGGCTGCAATGCAATGGCGCAACATGGGCTCACTGCAGCTTCCACCTCCTTGGTTCAAGCTATTCTCCTGCCTCAGCTTCCCGAGTAGCTGGTATTACAGGCATCCACCACCACATCCAGCTAATTTTTGTATTTTTAGCAGAGACGGGGTTTCACCACATTGACCAGGCTGATCTTGAACTCCTGACCTCAGGTGATCTGCCCACCTTGGCCTCCCAGAGTACTGGCATTACAGGCGTGAGCCACCACACCCAGTCTTAATAACTTCTTTAAACCAATATTTCCAAACCATTATCATTTCAATATGTAATCAATATAAAAAATTAATAATAAGATACCAGCCAGCATGCTTATAGTCCCAGCTACTCTGGAGGCTGAAGTGGGAGGATTGCTTGAGCCCAGGAGTTGAAGGCTGCCATGAGCTATTATCACACCTGTGCATAGCCACAGCACTGCACAGCCACAGCACTGCAGCTTGAGACCTTGTTTAAAAAAAGAAAAAAGATAATGAGATATCATACATTCTTTGATTTTGTACTAAGTCATTGAAATCCAGTCTGTATTTACAGTCACTGAATGAATGAATAACTCATTTCTCGAATCGTTTTTGTATGTTAGCCAAATAGGAAATTTGGCTTGATTAAAAAGTTGTTGTCATGGCAAAATGATCCCTTCTCCTTTTAATACTTAACCACAGACCTGAGCCATGTAAAGAGGAGTAGCCTGCACACACAGCTGTTCAGCCTTGTTTTCTTTCCCCTCTCTAACCTCAAGTTGGAAAGATTAGCTGTTAAATACAGATGGCAGAGAGTTAACATGATTACTCATCACCCACCCTGATTTTTATACAACCAGCTTTTAAGAAAATGTATTATTAAACATTATTGAGTAGAGGTTATCCAATTACCCTTTGCTCCCAGAAACCTTTTTGTTTTTTTAGGGTTGCTAGTTTCCCTGAGTAAATACTAAATATCAAAATAGAGCGAAGGGAAGCCAGGCCAAATAAGTGGCCCAAACTGAAATATTCATCTGCGAGTAAGAGAGGGTGATGGCTTTACAGCCGGTGGAGGTGAGACTTGTGCTGATTCACCCCTGCCTCAGCCCGCCTCCCCAAGGGGCTGCTTCTGCCCTCAGCCAGCTGCCATTTGCCTTCTTGACTTTGGAGGCTTATCATTAAAAGAGTATTCGAAAGAATGGTCTCCATAGAACCTAGGCAGATTTTAAACCTACATTTTCATAGAGGTTTACATTTTCCTTGGATTAATACAACATTCATTGACAAGTCTCTTGTTTAGGGAAGAGTGGCAGACCAGGCACAAATAAACCATTGCTAAGTGCTTTCTATGCGTTATGCTTGTTAATTAAACCTTGTTTTGTCTCGACCAAATGGGATTTCTCAGTTTTCCATTTTGGGCTGGGATTCAGTGTTTAAGGGAGTGGGGGCGTAGTCTGAGGTGATGTTGGCAGGACATTCTGCATCCAGTGTCCTGAGCATGGGGTGAGTAAGGAGGACCCCTTTGGAAGTCGTGGAATCAGAGCGGAGTCTGGAGTGATCAGGAAGAGCTGAAAGAGTGAGGTGGGGTGTTGGGGGGATTGCATGGATAATGGGGAGAAGGGAGCAGCCAAGCATGAGTTCCAGAGAGGTGTGAGAGTGTGGCCGGCCTGGGATGGAGTGGGGACAGAAGCAGACCTGGGAGAGGGGCCGGCAAGATGGGCCAGGATGGGCAGAGGGGCGCAGGCACCTGGGAAATGTGGCACAATCCCAGAACGAGCCAAAAAAAGAGAAAAGCTGAGCAGATGGAAGTGGCCCAGGAGCAGAACTGACTGGAAATGGTACCTAGCTCATTCCTGCTGAGCACGTGTGAGTCAGGTGCTATTCAGGGTGCTGGCGATGCAAGTCACCCCACCGGCTCTGTAGTGCTGACATTCTGGTGGAAGAAGGCTGCCCGTGACTAAGCGCTTCTTGTGTGCAGGGCTCAGTTCCAAGCCCTTGGCATGTGTTCTCTCAATCCTCAGAAAACCCAAGAGGATAGGTCCTATTAGCTCTCCATTGTAAGATGGGGGGTGGGGCTAAGGCACAGAAAGGCTGGGTAACTTACCTAAGGTCACACAGCTGGTAAGGGATGGAGCTGAGATTTGAACCCAGGCAGTCCGTGCTCCACAGCCCATGCTCATAATCACTACTCTAGTCATGTGGCATGGGTATCTTGGCATTACTTTATCTTTTATTTTAAAATAGTTTCCTTTTTTGTATTAATAATTTAACACATTAAGGTTTATTATAGAAAACTTACACAGCCAAAGGAAGCAGGTCATTTGTAATTAGTCATGCGCCGTATCACAAGTTCGTTCAGTGACGGACGGCATACACGACAGTGGTCCCATAAAGTATAGTGGTGTATTTTTACTGTACTTTTCCTATGTTTAGATACACAAATACTTGCCATTGTGTTCCATTTGTCTGCAGTATTCATGACAGTAACATGCTGTACAGGTTGATAGCCTAGTATTACCACCTGAGCATTATAGCAAATGTTACCACCCCAGCTCCACCTCCTGTCAGGTCATCGAAGCCATTAGATTCGAATAGGAGCGTGAAGCCTATTGTGAACTGCGTATATGAGGAATCTAGGTTGCGTACTCGTTGTGAGAATCTAATGCCTAATGATCTAAGGTGGAACAGTTTCATCCTGAAGCCATTGCCCCTCACCCCTGTGTGTGCAAAAATTGTCTTCCACGAAACCAGTCCCTGGTGCCGAAAAGGTTGTGGACTGCTGGGCTAGACCATCTAGGGTTGTGTAAATACACTCTATGATGTTCACAAAATGACAGAAATCACCTTGTGAAGCATCTCTCGGAATGCATCCTTGTCTTTAAGCAATCACAACTGCTACTCAGAGTGTGTTGCTGGCATTGCATTCTGGACATGGCAAGCACAGCAGAATTTTTCTGAGCATTCAAACAGACTTGACGTATTGGTCCATAGAGTTTAATGTTTTTCATTTGAGGCCCATGGTTTGCAAGGAGCTTAGGGGAGGATTGTGGAATGGGGAGTCAGGGCCCTCTGGTCAGGAGCCCCCAGCCTTTTAGGGTAGGTGCCAAATACCTGAACTCGAGGCTGAGAACGAGCAGTTTCTACAGAGCTCCAGTTGCTGGATTTGGGTCCAGAAGTAGATGAGGTCCGTCAGGAGAGGGATGGGAATGCAGCTTCTTGGAGGAGAGGCTTGACATGGGTTTGAAGGGTGATGGGATTTCCACAGAGGCTCTTTCCTCGTGGAGGGAAGAGCATCAGCTGGCAATGGGAATATAAAATCACAGTGAGGGGCGTGGCCGGCACATCAGGTGCCTTCAAGTGCCTGTACCAGAGCCCTCCCTGGTGGTTTGAATCAGGCGTGTGGAGACTCCAGGGTTGGCTAATTAAGCAGTTTAGCCTCATTATCTCAAACCCAGGTCCATTTATTTTCTTTCTTCCCTCCCTCCCTCCCTCCCTCCCTCCCTCCCTCCCTCCCTCCCTCCCTCCCTCCTTCCTTCCTTCCTCCTTCCTTCCTTCCTTCCTTCCTTCCTTCCTTCCTTCCTTCCTTCCTTCCTTTTTTGAGGCAGAGTCTTGTTCTATCACTCAGGCTGGAGTGCGGTGGTGTGATCCCGGCTCATTGCAACATCCACCTCCTGAGTTCAAGCGATTCCGCTGCGTCAGCCTCCTGAGTAGCTGGGATTACAGGCTCCTGCCACCATGCCTGGCTAATTTTTGTATTTTTAGTAGAGATGGGGTTTTGCCGTGTTGCCCAGGCTGGTCTTGAACTCCTGGCCTCAAGCGATCCACCCACCTCGGCCTCCCAAAGTGCTGGGATTACAGGTGTGAGCCACTGTGCCTGGCCCCTTTTCATCTTTCTACTCTGTCATCATGGTTGTGACGAACTGTCCTCAAATACACTCCCCTCATAGTCACGAAATGGCTGCAGCAGCTCCAGGTGTCACATCCAAACAAACTCTCAAAGAACAAAAAGAGGCCATCTGTGTGTCTTGTCTGTTTGGCTTGCTCTTTATCAGAATGCACATCTTTTCCTGGGGCCATGGGTGGACTTTGTCCCATGTCTGCCTGGCCAGAATTGCATCACATGCTCATGTTCAAGTCAGTCAGTCCCTGGGGAGGGGAAATGGATTTCCAGTTCACACTCAGGGAAGCTCCTGACCACTTGGAGCTGGGTAGGTCATCTGAGCAAAGCCAGGGCCCTGGTGGAAAGGAAGGTGGCCACAGGGCATGCAAGGACAGCGCATGGGCCAGGTAGATGGGGAGGAGAGAGCGAGGGAGAAGGAGACCAGCAAGGCAGGGTGAGGGCATGGTGAGGCGTGTTAGGAGGAGAAGGCCCAGGCATGAGCTCCTCCTTTCTTTCCCTTTGAGAGAACCTCTCCACTCAGAACTAGATAAAGGGTTGGACAGGTGCCATGTCACCAATGACAGGAGCAGGGAGCTCCTCACTCTGTGTGCTCCTGGCAAGCCCCTTCCCCACCCCCACACATTCAGAACCTCACCATGGCTATCTGGCTCAAGACTGGAGCCTCCAAACTTTTTTCTATAACGGGCCAGATAGTAAATATTTGAGGTTTTGTGGGCCAAGGGGCAAAAATCGAGGCTGGCGGGGCCAAAGGTAGACTGGGCAGACTGCAGCGATGGGGGTGAAAGGGAGTGGCCAGGGAGTGCAGGAAGGAGGTGGTGGTGACTCACAGTCTGTTCTTCTGACAAGCTATTTGTTTATTTATTTAAATTTTTTTTTTTTTTGAAATGGAGCCTTGCTCTTGTTGCTCAGTCTAGAGTGCAATGGCGTGATCTCAGGCTCACTGCAGTCTCCGCCTCCTGGGTTCAAGCGATTCTCCTGCCTCAGCCTCCCGAATAGCTGGGATTACAAGCACCTGCCACCACACCCGGCTAACTTTTATGTTTTTAGTAGAGACAGGGTTTCACCATGTTGGCCAGACTGGTCTTGAACTCCTGACCTCAGGTGATCCACCTGCCTCAGCCTCCCAAAGTGCTGGGATTACAAGTGTGAGCCACCGCGCCTGGCCAGACAGGCTAACAACTTATGGTGTTTGGAGGTTAATCCATGTTGTTGCACAGTATCACTTTTATGTTTAAAAAAAGAAATCCGCGGCAGGGCGTGGTGGCTCATGTCTGTAATTTCATCACTTTGGGAGACTGACCAGGTGGATCACCTGAGGTCAGGAGTTTGAGACCAGCCTGGCCAACATGGTGAAACCCTGTCTCTACCAAAATACAAAAATTAGCCAGGCATGGTGGCAGGCACCTGTAATCCCAGCTACTCGGGAGGCTGAGGCAGGAGAATTGCTTGAACCTGGTAGGCGGAAGTTGCAGTGAGCCGAATTCGTGCCACTGCACTCCAGCCTGGATGACAGAACGAGACTCTGTCTCCAAAAAAATAAAAACAAAAGAAGAAATCCGCTTTTATTTTTATTTTTTCACCAACAGGGTCTTATTCTGTCACTTAGGCTGGAGCTCAGTGGTGTTATCATAGCTCATTGCAGCCTCGAACTCCTGGGCTCCAGGGATCCTCCTAAGTAGCTGGGACCACAGGTGCGCCACCATGCCTAACTAGTTAAAAATATTTTTTTTTGTAGAGATGAAGTCTTGCTATGTTTCCCAGGCTGGTCTCGAACTCCTGGGCTCAAGTGATCCTCTTTCCTCGGCCTCCCAAAGTGCTCAGATTACAGGCCACTGTGTCTGGCCTGAAATCTGCTTTTAAAGAGGACATGGTGGGAAGGGATTAGGAAGGAGGATGGAGGGGATTGTGCAGGGGAATGCCTAGCGTGTGGGATGTGGGCATGGGCCCATTCGTGCAGCAGGGCCATCCTTGTAAATGCCAGAGGCAGTACAGGACCTTGGAAAGAATGTGGCTCTGGATTTGTTCAGACCTCAGGTGTCATTCCTTCCCTCCGGTTATGTGCTGTATAAGTTTGAACAAACTACATTGTCAGATTCTTTCTGTGGGGTTGGCAGTGGGGTCAGCAAGGCACCTTGCAAAACCCCAGCCTGGTGCCTCACCTCAGCACTGCTCAGCTGTGTGTCAGGAAGTGATCATATATGTACACTTGACAGGTGAGCAGAGCTGGCTGGAGAGCGGATCCTTTACAGCAACTGTGACACGCGGCTTGCCAATGTATTTAGACCTTGTTTGACTTGTCTTTGTTTAGCTGACAGCTGGCCAAACTGGAGGCAGTGCAAGCAGGGTGGGGACAGTGATCCTCTCGGCAAATCACGGGAGGCATTAGGAAGACCAGCGGAATTCCCAGCACAAGTTATGAAACCAGCCAAGACACAATCTCTGTTCGTCATTCCGGAGGGCTCTGTGCTCCTTAGAAGTCTTGCTCAATGCCCACCTCTCGAATATGACCTTTTATGACTTTTCTGGGCTTAAGCGGGGAAAATACAGTATAGGTCACATGGGTTTAGGGGAAGTAATACAAGTAGTAATGCCATTTTCACATTGTTTGAGTTGAACCCCACTTGTATCTCTTTTGAGTGCTAGTAAATATTTGACTTAATTGAAGAACCCTGCTGAGTTAACAAAGGTAGAGGCAACCAAGTGCGCCCAAGGCTCAGAAGAGAGTCATGGCCTGATGAGGCAGCAATGAGTGTGGAAGATGGGGCACGAGGCACCGTTGGGGTCAGCCATGGCCCTTCCTGAGCTTGTCCCCGTCTGTAAGATGGGGATGAAAGCACCTACCTCTCAGGAGTGCTGGGGGTCCCAAACAGTGCAGGAGCAACAACACAAGGCACTCTGAACCTGCTCCTGCAGAAAATATATAACTTTATTGAGGCTATTGAGGCTGAGTTTAAGACATATCATCTTAATTCACCCACTGAGTTTAATTTATGTAACTCAGTGATTTTTTAGTAAATTTACCAAGTTGTGCAAACATCACTATAAGTCAGTTTGATATTTCCATCATCCCAGTATGATCCTTTGGGCAGGCTGGGCGGTGGCTCACACCTATAATCCCAGCACTTTGGGAGGCCAAGGCAGATGGATCATTTGAGGCCAGGAGTTCGAGACCAGCCTGGCCAACATGGTGAAACCCAATTTTTACTAAAAATACAAAAATTAGCTGGGCGTGGTGGCACACGCCTGTAATCCCAGCTACTTGGGAGGCTGAGGTTCAAGAATCGCTTGAACCCTGGAGGCAGAGGCCGCAGTGAGCCATGATCACACCACTGCACTCCAGCCTGGGCAACAGAGCAAGACTGACTCAAAAAAAAAAAATCCTTTGGACATATTTGCACTTCCCACTTCTAGCCCCAGGCAACTACTAATCATCTACTTTCTAGCTGTATAGATTTGTTTATTCTGAACATTTCCTATCAATGGAGCTAAACAGTGTATGATCTTTTGTGTCTGGCTTCTCCTAGTCTCATGTTTTTGAAGTTTGTTCACGTTGTAGCATGCATCAGTGCTCCACTCCCTTTTATTCGCAAATAGCATTCCATTGTATGGATAGACCACGTTTTGCCTGCCCATTTACCAGTTGATGGACATTTGGGTTGTTTCCAATTTTTGGTTATTATGAACAATGCTGCCAAGAACATTTGCGTGCAAATCTTTGTGTGAATACATTTTTTTGTTTCTCTTGAGTAGGTACTTAAGAGTTGGAATTGCAGGCCGGGCGTGGTGGCTCACACCTGTAATCCTAGCACTTTGGGAGGCCAAGGCGGGTGGGTCACGAGGTCAGGAGTTTGAGACCAGCCTGACCAACATGGTGAAACCCCATCTCTACTAAAAATATAAAAATTAGCTGGGTGTGGTGGTAAACACCTGTAATCCCAGCTACTCAGGAGGCTGAGGCAGTAGAATCGCTTGCACCCAGGAGGCGGAGGTTGCAGTGAGCTAAGATCACACCACTGCACTCCAGCCTGGGCGACAGAGCAAGACCCCGTCTCAAAAAAAATAAGAGTTGGAATTGTTGGGTCACATGGTAAATTTATGTTTGACGCTTTGAGAAACTGTAAAGCTCGTTTCCATAATCACGGCTCCACGTTACATTCCCATAGCAGTGTATGTATGGATGCTCTTGGTTCCTCAGTTCTCGACAACGCTTGTTATTGTCTGTCTGCGAAGTGGTAGCTCAGTGTGGTTTTAATTTGCATTTCCTAATAACGGGTGATGTTGGACATCTTTTCATTTGCTGACTAACCATTTGTATATCTTCTTAGGTGAAATGTTTATTGAAATCTTTTGCCCGTTTTTGGCTCTGTGGTACAGGAGTTCTTTGGGAGTTTCAGTGTAAGCCCTTTGTCAGATATATATTTTGCAAATATTTTCTCGTAGTCTGTTGCTTCTTTTTATTTTCTTAATAATGTCTTTGGAAGCACTGAAGGTTTTAATTTTGCTGAGCCAATTTATCAAGGTTTTTTTTTTTTGTTTTTTGTTTTTTGAGACAGAGTCTTGCTCTGTTGCCCAGGCTGGAGTGCAGTGGTGTAATCTTGGCTCACTGCAACCTCTGCCTCCTGGGTTCAAGTGATTTCTCCTGCCTCAGCCTCCTAAGTAGCTGGGATTACAGGCGTGCGCCACCACGCCTGGCTAATTTCTTTGTATTTTTAGTAGAGGCGGGGTTTTACCATATTGGCCAGGCTGGTCTCAAACTCCTGACCTCAAGTGATCCCAAAGTGCTGGGATCCTTGGCCTCACAAAGTGCTAGAATTACGGGTGTGAGCCACTGCACCCAGCCTGATTTGATTTTTTAAAACTAAATTTAAAGCAGGCAAATAATGTCTGTATAACATGTGTACAACTTAAAGAATAATAAAATGAATACCTGTGTACCTTGCACCTTGCTAAAAAAAAATAGAATTGTACTAGTACCTTGTCCCCTGTCTGATGGACTCCCCCTTCCTTCCCTTCAGAGACCAAGCTCCTCAATTTTTTGTCATTCATTCCTTTGCTTTATAGTTTTGCTGTATGTCTGTTTAACTGTAAACAGCATAATGTTTACATTAGCCTGTTTTGACCTTTATATAAATGTAATCCATGACTTGTTCTTTCTGTGACTTGTTCTTTTTTTCATTATGTTCCCAAGAGTTGTCTATTTTGAAAACTGGGTTGTACTTATTTGCGTATTTTTTAAAGTTTTTATAGATGCAGGGGCTCCATGGATATATTGCGTAGTGGTGGGGTTTGTGCTTCTTGGGTACCCATCATCTGAGTAGTGGGTTGTAGTCCGTTCATTTTCAGGTATTCCATTTATGTGAACCTATGACAATGTATTTTTCCAGCTCTCAGTCATTGGAGTTATTTCTTGGCTTTTGCTGTTAAACTGATGCTCTGAACATTTTCTGGTTATCCGTGGGAGATAGAGTTTTGCTAGGCTATATGGCTAGGAGTAGAATTGCTGGGTTGGAGGGTGTGTGGTTGAACCTCATTGATAATGTCAAGATGTCTTCCAGAGAGAGTGGAGTGCCAGTTACACTCTACTTCCACCATAGCTGTACTAGTTTACTGTCACTGCTTAAACAGATTGCCACAGACTTCATGGTTTGAAACAACACAAATTTATTATCTTACAGTTCTGGAGGTAAGAAATGTGAAACGGCTGCCACTGGGTTAAATCACAGTGTTGCCTGGGCTGTGTTCCTTGGTGACTCTAGTGGAGGCTCCACTTTCTTGTCTTTTCCAGCTTTTAGACACTGCCTGCAGTTGTTGGCCTCTGGCCCCTTCTTCCATCCTCAGTGCCAACAAGGGTCAGTTGAATCTTTCTTACACTGCATTACTCGGACACTGACTCCTGCCTCTGTCTCCACATACAAAAGCCTTTGTGATTACATTAGGCCCACTGAAGGCTGGGCACAGTGACTCGCACCTGTAATCCTAGCACTCTCTATCCAAGGCAGGAGGATCGCTTGAGCCCAGGAGTTCAAGACCAGCCAAAGCAACGTAGCCAGACCCTGTCTCTACAAAACATTTTAGAAATTAGCCAGGTGCAGTGGTATATGCCTGTAGTCTCAGCTACCTGGGAGGCTGAGGTGGGAGGCCCAGGAGGTGGAGGCTGCAGTGAGCTGAGATTGCACCTGTGCACTCCCGCCTGGGAGACAGTAAGACCCTGTCTCAAAAAAAACGAAAACAAAAAAATAAACAAAAATGACATTGGGGCACTAGAATAATCCGGGACAACCTCCCTATTTTAAGACCAGCTGATTGGCAACCTGAAATCCATCTGCTATCTTAATAACCTTTTGCTCTGTGATGTAACGTAGTCACAGGCTCCTGGGATTAGGATGTGGACAGCCTTGGGAGCTGTTATTCTGCCTACCACAATTAGTGTTTGAAGGTCACTAATCCACAGAAATGGGGACTTAAATATCTAACAATCTGTGTGCGTGTGGGTGTATATAATATTTAGTGACTATTTTAAAATGATCTGTGTTTGCTGTGGGCCTCTATAATTTTAATGATTTCTCTCTTGTCCCTGTATGAAGCAGGATCAAGTTCTGGGCACATGGGGATCTTTCTTTTTTTTTTGATACTGAGTTTCACTTTTGTTGCCCAGGCTGGAGTGCAATGGTGCGATCTTGGCTCACTGCAACCTCCGTCTCCCGGGTTCGGGCGGTTCTCCTGCCTCAGCCTCCCGAGTAGCTAGGATTAAGGCATGTGTCACCACGCCCAGCTAATTCTGTATTTTTAGTAGAGATGAGGTTTCACCATGTTGGTCAGTCTGGTCTCAAACTCTAGACCTCAGGTGATCTGCCCGCCTCAGCCTCCCAAAGTGCTGGGATTACAGGCGTTGAGCCATTGTGCCTGGCCAGAACACCTGGGATCTTTCACTTGAGCACTGTGTGACTTGGGCAGGTCACCTCACCTCCAGAGGCTGCTTTTTCCTTATCCATAATAAAATGGGGATCATTACCTTTATCACAGAGGGTTGCTATGAGAATTAAATGCGATAATGCCTACAAAGTCTTAGCACAGTGCTGGACAAATAGAAGTAAGTCAATAAAATGTATTAGTTTCCTATTTATTCAGTCATCCATTCATCTAGTTGTTCTTGAGTGCCAGGTCCTAGACTCATCCATTCAGCCTTCAAAAACTGTATACCAAGCACCCATCTTTGTCATGAAATAAGTCCATTTGGTTGGGACAGCCACAGGCAAAGTGCCAGTCTGAATGTTCGATGAGCTTTAGTTTTATGGCTATGCTCAGTGTTGTTTCGAGTGTGCTGTGTGTACATCCAGTCTCTCAGGCTGTCTTCCTTGGGGAGGCAAATTGCTGGGCACACGCCTCTCCTTATGCTTACTTACGTCTTTGTTCTAGGAATGACAGCATTAAATGTAAGCAGACAGGCAACATTTTTCCTTTCTGTCTTCTGATGATTTCCAAGGCACGAAGTGGTAGTATGTGTCACCTGAGATAAGGATGCAAGTCTGTCTTCACCCTTGCGTGGACAGGGAGTTGCATTAGGAACATTTTTCTCATATTCCTAATATTGTCTTCCTTTGTATTCTTGTTGTTTTTTAAAACTTAAGAGCAATTTCTCAATTCCTGAGTTGGACTTTTGAGTGTTCAATCAGTTCTCTAAACAGTGACTTTGGCACACAAAGTACTTGAATCAGAAGAATCCTGTGGGAAATAGAACTAGCTCTGTTGATCATTCTGAGTCATTCAGTTTCTGAGACTAAAATCCATGCTTTCCAGAGACTGTTGTATAGTCTGAAAAATAAAAACAAGTTACTTAGGACTTGCAGAGGTCCTTCTTACCTACAGATGTGGTGGCAGTAGTGGTGGTGGTGGCAGTGGTGGCGGAGGTGGTGGTGGCAGTGGTGATGGTGGCAGTGGTAGTGGTAGTGGTGGCAGTGATAGTGGTGGTGGTGGCAGTGGTGGCGGTGGTGATGGTGATAGTGGTGTTGGTGGTGGTGGTGGTGGCGGCATTGGTGGCGGTGGTAGTGGTGATGGTGGTGTTGGTGGTGGTGGCAGTGATAGTGGTGGTGGTGGTGGTGGTGGCAGTGGTGGTGGTGTTGGTGGCAGTGGCGATGGTGGTGGTGGTGGTGGTATTAGTGGTGGCAGCATTGGTGGTGGCGGTGGTGGTGGTGGTGATGGTGGTGGTGATGGTGATGGTGATGGTGGTGGTGGTGGTGCCGGTGGTGATGGTGATGGTGATGGTGGTGGTGCCAGTGGTGGTGGTGGTGTTGGTGATGGTGATGGTGGTGATGGTGGTGCTGGTGGTGGTGTTGGTGATGGTGGCGGTGGTGGTGGTGGTGGTGGTGCCGGTGGTGCTGGTGGTGGTGGTGGTGTTGGTGATGGTGGTGGCGGTGGTGGTGATGGTGTGATGGTGATGGTGGTGGTGGTGATGGTGGTGGTGATGGTGGTGGTGATGGTGGTGGTGGTGGTGGTGGTGGGTGATGGTGATGGTGTGGGGTGGTGGTGGTGATGGTGGTGGTGATGGTGGTGGTGGTGATGGTGATGGTGTGGTGATGGTGGTGGTGGTGGTGGTGTGGTGATGGTGGTGATGGTGGTGATGGTGATGGTGGTGGTGGTGATGGTGGTGATGGTGGTGGTGGTGGTGGTGGTGGTGGTGATGGTGGTGGTGGTGGTGGTGGTGATGGGTGGTGGTGGTGGTGGTGGTGGTGGTGGTGGTGGTGGTGGTGGTGGTGGTGATGGTGTGGTGGTGGTGGTGGTGGTGGTGGTGGTGATGGTGATGGTGGTGATGGTGGTGGTGGTGGTGGTGTGGTGGTGGTGTGGTGGTGATGGTGGTGATGGTGGTGTGGTGATGGTGATGGTGGTGGTGGTGGTGGTGGTGGTGGTGGGATGGTGATGGTGGTGGTGGTGGTGGTGGTTGGTGATGGTGATGGTGATGGTGGTGGTGATGGTGATGGTGGTGGTGGTGGGGTGGTGGTGGTGGTGGTGGTGGTGGTGGTGGTGGTGGTGGTGGTGGTGGTGGTGGTGGTGGTGGTGGTGGTGGTGATGGTGGTGTGGTGGTGGTGATGGTGGATGGTGGTGGTGGTGATGGTGGTGGTGGTGGTGGTGGTTGGTGGTGGTGGCAGCATTGGTGGTGGTGGTGGTGGTGTGGTGGTGGGGGTGGTGGTGGTGGTGATGGTGATGGTGGTGGTGGTGATGGGTGGTGGTGGTGATGGTGTGGTGGTGGTGGTGATGGTGGTGGTGGTGGTGGTGATGGGGTGGTGGTGATGGGTGGTGGTGGTGGTGGTGGTATAGTGGTGGCAGCATTGGTGGTGGCGGTGGTGGTGGTGGTGATGGTGTGGGGTGGTGGTGGTGATGGTGTGGGGTGGTGGTGGTGATGGTGGTGGTGGTGATGGTGATGGTGGTGATGGTGATGGTGGTGGTGGTGGTGGTATTAGTGGTGGCAGCATTGGTGGTGGCGGTGGTGGTGGTGGTGATGGTGATGGTGGTGGTGGTGATGGTGATGGTGGTGGTGGTGGTGGTGATGGTGGTGATGGTGATGGTGGTGGTGGTGATGGTGGTGGTGGTGGTGGTGGCAGCATTGGTGGTGGCGGTGGTGGTGGTGGTGATGGTGGTGGTGGTGGTGATGGTGATGGTGGTGGTGGTGGTGATGGTGATGGTGATGGTGGTGGCGGTGGTGGTGATGGTGATGGTGATGGTGGTGGTGGTGGTGCCAGTGGTGGTGGTGGTGTTGGTGATGGTGATGGTGGTGATGGTGGTGCTGGTGGTGGTGTTGGTGATGGTGGCGGTGGTGGTGGTGGTGGTGGTGCCGGTGGTGCTGGTGGTGGTGGTGGTGTTGGTGATGGTGGTGGCGGTGGTGGGGTGTGTGTGTGCACGTGTGCTCACATGTGCATGTGTACGTAGCCCATGTGTGCACTAGTTTCCTGCTGAATAATACTTTGGATGGATGGGGGATCTTTTTAAAGTGAGATAAAAAATATCAATATATGTGTTTGAAAATAGTAACTTAAATGCCTGACCGATAGGGGATGATTCACGGTAAGTCTTCTGGGAGACAGAACACATCACTCCTTCGAACTCCAAAACTAGCCTCCTGGGCAAAATCTAAAACTTAACCAAATCATTTCTCCCAGGCAGATGCGTGCCATGCCTACCAGATCATTCACCGGAATGGGATTCCCGACGAGCAGATTGTTGTGATGATGTATGATGACATTGCTTACTCTGAAGAGTAAGTGGGGGAATGCTTGGAACTTGATGGTGAAGGACTTCAGGGTATTTAAAAAAAGGTCACATAGACTCACAGGAATCCTAGTGGGCCTAATGTTAGAATATATAACAGACTCCCAGACAAAAGACCACAGGGATACCTCATGTTGAACTTTGGGTTTTTTTTTGTTTTTTTTGAGACAGTCTTGCTCTGTCGCCCAGGCTGGAGTGCAGTGGTGCGATCTCAGCTCACTGTACCCTCCACCTGCTGGGTTCAAGTGATCCTCCCACCTCAGCCTCCCAAGAAGCTGGGACTGCAGGTGTGCACCGCCATGCCCAGCCAATTTTTGTATGTTTTAGTAGAGAGAGGATTTCACCATGTTGGCCAGGTGGGTCTTGAACTTCTGACCTCAAGTGATCTGGCTTCCTTGGCCTCCCAAAATGCTGGGATTACAGATGTGAGCCACCACGCCTGACCCTCATGTTGAGCTTTGACCGTAACTTGGGTGTGCCCTGGGAGTGGCAAAGACCTGCTGGGTGCTTTGAAAGGGTTTAAAAGCTGAGTTCCTCCTCACCTTGGAGGACTTGTTGGGTTCTACGGTGCTTGCTCCTAAGCTCCAAGCAGGCTGCAGCACAGGGGACCTGCACGTAGAATGCTTTTGTTAATAGGTTAGATCTTCCTACTACCTTCTTTCTATACTTATTTTATTACTTGCTGAGTTTAACTTCACAAATAGTTCCCTTATGCCCGCTTATCTGATTTCTTGCAGAGATCAGAGGCAGCAAGTATGGGCATAAACTCAGCGAGTTCTAACCTCCTAGCTCCGTGGTCACCCTGCTGCAGCTGCAGTGAAGGGCGCTACCCTTACTTTGGTCACATTCTCAGCTCATCCATCACCCATTCTGAGGCTTTAATGCCTAAGCTCTTGTATTAAAGTCTTGTTCTCTGTCCTGTCTCTTTCTGAAAGTAGTTTCGCTCTGAGAGAGCTTTTGATGAGGCCTTGCCCTCTTGATGCTCTCTGGTTTCCAGCAGGCAGCCGGCAGCACCTAGGCTTTTGGTCCCTGCCTGAGGCTTTTCAAGCTCAGCTCCTCACTGCCTCTGCCAAGAGCTCTTGAGCTGTGGGACTGCTGAGATCCCCAAGCTGCTAAAACCACTTACATGTTGACCACCGTGCAGGCCATAAGTTGCATCTTTGACAAACATAGATGTTTCCTATTTTTTCACATAACATGCGTGTGTTTGAAGAGAGAGATTTCGGAGGCATGCCACATTTTGTTTCAATTGTGTCCTTTAATTTTCAGTAATCCCACTCCAGGAATTGTGATCAACAGGCCCAATGGCACGGATGTCTATCGGGGAGTCCCAAAGGACTACACCGGAGAGGTGAGTGGCTGCTGGGGGTGGAGCCAGCAGGTTTAGTTTTCATTTTAGTGATGATTTTCCCCTCTTTCTTCTGTTTCTAGAATCAGAACCTCCCTAGACTGGCTTCTGGTCAGTGTTTCACATTTGTATTAGGATTTGTGCCTGAGGAGTAAATTATGAGAGTTTTGAAAGAAAGCAGAGGAAAAGAAAATGTTTAGAATAAGTTGCAATCTACTGATAGTTACCAGCTTATACTTTTAACTATCTACTGATAGTTACCAGCTTATACTGACCGTGTAGTTTCTTCCGTATTAACCTTTCTTGAGATATCACCATTAATCTGATTATATATTACCTGTGCTCTTTTATAAAAATCAGTTTTCTCCGTACCAGGCTTGGTGCAAAGTATCTCAGGATTTTTGCTGAGATAGTTTTTCATTTATTATTATTATATGGTTTATTATATTACATAGTGTATTATAGATATAATAGTATATTACTTCCAGAAACTTTTCTGTTCCTCCTAGTTGATTGAGACTGTCTCAATGGACACATTTTTAAGATCACCGTAATGCCTTCATTCTCCTGGTTTTCATAGTCTGTTTTAAGTGTTGGATCTTTTAGGAATTAATTATCTTTTTGATAAGAAACTTTTATCTGATGTTTAACAATTCTTTCAGTTTCATATTTTATTTTATTTTATTTTTCTTTTAAAGTCAAATACAATTAAATTTAACATATCATACAAGTAAAAAAGATGATCCTATTTAATGAAATTGTTTCTGTATAGTGGTTGGTTGTTTGAGATGGAGTCTTGCACTGTCGCCCAGGCTGGAGTATAGTGGCACAATCTTAGCTCACTGCAACCTCTGCTTCCCTGGTTCAAGTGATTTTCCTGCCTCAGACTCCATAGTAGCTGGGATTATAGGCGGGTGCCATGATGCCTGGCTAATTTTTCTACTTTCAGTAGAGGTGGGGTTTCACTGTGTTGGCCAGGCTAGCCTTGAACTCCTGACCTCAAGTGGTCCGCCCGCCTCGGCCTCCTAAAGTGCTAGGATTACAGGCATAAGCCACCACACTTGGCCAAAAGGGTTTGCTCTTAAGCCATGAGCCTTGGAATGTGCAGGCTGGTGGCGTGGGTTGGCTGCAGACTCAGCCAACTCTCTGGGTTGGAGTGACAGCTGCATCTGATTGTGCCTCCTAATTCTTTGTAGGATGTTACCCCACAAAATTTCCTTGCTGTGTTGAGAGGTGATGCAGAAGCAGTGAAGGGCGTCGGATCCGGGAAAGTCCTGAAGAGGTAATGTCTGTTTACAGATACTACACTTCTCTCAATGGCCTGGGACCCCAGTATAGAGAATTGAACAGATGTTGTTCTGTGATTCTAGCCTGTTTACCTGTGAGAAATTACAGAGTGGAGAGTTTTGTTCTGATTTGGGACAGGTGCTTAGGGCTGTTGTTTCATGGCTTCTCTTGGCAGCCCATTTCTGCACTAAATTTACCTTGTGATCCAGGGCCCCTCATGATTAATACAATGTTCCTGTCACTTAAACTCCTCGTTCCTTGTTGTCTGGGGATTATGGCACAGGGATGTCCCACTGCCTATGGAGCCTCTGAGGCAGGTTTGAATCCCTGTGGCCAGATTGCAGGACCACCAGCCCTGTGCTCTGATCACAGATCAGCCCAGCAGGGAGAGGCACATTTGTAAATGCATGGCTGACTTTCATATTGGGGAAGACGAACCCCAGTGCTTACCCTGCTGGCTGTGGGCTAGAGATGTCTTACTGTTTAGTAATTGTTCATGTGGCATTTTTATGTGATACCAGAGATTCCAGTAGCATGTTTCTTTTAGGCTGGAAGGGAGACCTGGGCACAAGTAAGCTCGTGTGAATTAGTGCAGAGGCCTGGTGCGGTGGCTCAGCCTGTAATCCCAGCACTTTGGGAGGCCAAGGTGGGCAGATCACTTGAAATCAGGAGTTGAAGAGCAGCCTGGTCAACATGGTGAAACCCCGTCTCTACTGAAAGTACAAAAATTAGCCAGGCGTGGTGGCATGTGCCTGTAGTCCCAGCTACTCTGGTGGCTGAGGCAGGAGAATTGCTTGAATCCAGAAGGTGGAGGTTGCAGTAAGGCAAGATTGTGCTACTGCACTCCAACCTGAGCAATCCAGCCTGAGCAACAGAGTGAGACTCTGTCTCAAAAAAAAAAACAAAAAAAAAAACCACACACACTTTGGGAGGCTGAGGTGGGTGGATCACGAGGTCAGGAGTTTGAGACCACCCTGGCCAACATGGTGAAACCCCATCACTACTAAAGATACAAAAAGTTAGCCAGATGTGGTTGCGCGTGCCTATGATCCCAGCTACTCGGGAGGCTGAGGCAGGAGAATTGCTTTAATCTGGGAGGCGGAGGTTACATTGAGCTGAGATCACGCCATTGCACTCCAGCCTGGGCGACAGGGTGAGACTCTATCTCAAAAAAAAAAAAAAAAGGACATCTGTGAGGGTGAACCAAATTGGCTTCATGTAAGTTATTACATCTCTGCCACTTCGAAGCAGCGCCATCTGGGGGAAGCGCTGGTGAGGCAGGCAGGTGGTCATCCAAACTGTGGGGGCTGCAGGAGGCCTGGAGCGGGAGGCTGCCGGCCTGTGCTGAACTCATGTTGGGGAGATCTGGTTAGAGAGTGTGGCTGCCTGGGATGAGACCAATTGCCAGAGGATCCCACTGTCCACCCAGGTCTGTGTGATCGGTTGTCCAGGAAAGGCCCCTCCTCCTTTCCAGCCATACTTCAGAATTTGGAGGCTCTAGGATCTATACTGTGGTTCAGAATCACACTAAGGGGAGTGGAAGGGACAGGCTGGACACTGGGCCCTTGTGTTCATCTTCAAACCTGGTTGGGCAACTCTACTCCCCAAACTTCTTAATGTTTTGATTAGGGCAGCTTTTCAGAGAAATAGAAGTAAAAACAGAAAAAGGAAATGATTGACCTCTGATTCTTTCTTGGCAGCGGCCCCCAGGATCACGTGTTCGTTTACTTCACCGACCATGGATCTACTGGAATACTGGTTTTTCCCAATGAAGATGTGAGTTTTCTTGACATTTTAGGGACAAACTAGCAGAACAGAAAAGCAAGGTGTTGAGATCAAACCCATAGCGTGTATTTTCTAGTGTCCTACCAGGGTTGGTTTGTACGTGTGGTGGGTGGGAGTGGGGGACAGGTTTAGCAGCTTGAAATCTATCCAAGGGCATCTCTTCCAGACGGTTTTCCCTGCATTTCTGTTCATATCGCAGCTTCAGTAGCTATCTCAGGACGTGGGTGTATCGCACTAGACCTCAGAATAGACCAAAAGCTCTGGACAAAGTAATGGGTGAAGAGATACATCCTCTTCCCCTTTTTAAGCGTGGGCATAAAACACGTGATGACATTCTGGGATTATGTTCTTCCCCATGATTACTTCTAGGGGTTGGTAGAAAAGAGTTTATGAAGCATCATCAGAACTTTAGTAGTGAGTTATCCAGCGAATAGTTTCTCTTGATGTGTTGGTCTGAATCAATATTCTCACCTTTCAGCTTCATGTAAAGGACCTGAATGAGACCATCCATTACATGTACAAACACAAAATGTACCGAAAGGTAATTCAGCCCTTGGGGCAGCGTTGTGGGGAGGGCTGTGGGGAAAGCCGTGGGTGCAGAGCCCGCAGTCCCGTGACCGTCCTCCAACTGTGGGTGCTGTGTTTTCTAGAAAGGGGATCCTTCCAACCACTGGTTTCCCAGGATGAGCCTTTCAGCTCTAGCTATTAGATTGGAATCACTGGAGAGCTTGTTAAAATAGTGTGGGCTTCGCCCCCAGAGTTTGACCCAGTAGGTCTGGGGAGGGGGCCTGAGAATTTGCCTTGTGTTTCCGTGTGATCCTGCTGCTGCTGGTCTTCGGCCCACACTTTGCAGACCCCTATTCCTAAGACTGTCCTCAATTTTGGGCAGTTGGGGAGGAAAATACCATTATCTTATTCTCACTTTGAGCCTTTCTCACCCTTATAGCACCCTTTATGGAAACTGTGTAGGGCCAGAGTTTTTGGCTGGATGCGGTGGCTCACTCCTATAGTCCCAGCACCTTAGGAGGCCGAGGCAGGAAGATCACTTGAGGCCAGGAGTTTAAGACCAGCCTGGGCAACATAGCGACACTGCGTCTCTACCAAAACAAAAACAAAAACAAAAAAAAACCCGGCATAGGTTGGGTGATATGTGACAGTAACGCAGAACGATGGCCTGCTGGGCTGTTTGGTCTTTGAAACTCCTCCCTGCACTGGATGGTGGAACCGTTTTCCTTGGCATCACATGGCTCCGTTTTCTCTGCATTGTTTCAGCTAATAGATGATTTTATTCCATTAGCAATGAATAAGTTTGTGTGGCAGCAGCTTCCATAGCTTCTGGCAGCAGCCTCTTTACAGCAATAATGTCTCCCAGAAGCAAGCCTGGAGGACTTGTTAGGAATGGGTAGAGGGAGTGGGCAGAGCTCCAGTAGCGTGGCTGGAGGCCTGTACCTGGCTGGGGTGAGCTCACCTGCCCCGTCTGCCTCACAGATGGTGTTCTACATTGAAGCCTGTGAGTCTGGGTCCATGATGAACCACCTGCCGGATAACATCAATGGTAGGTGGTTGGGGTGCCGGCCTCGACCTGGGCTGGCAAGCAGGTTGCTCAAATATCGCTGACATGGAACTGAGCATTCTCCATAAGCAGGGGCTGCTGAGGGCAGCCTGGGCCATAAACATGGGGAGATACCTGCAGGTAGCTCTGGGCTTCCTCTGCTCTTGAAGAATTGGTAGTCAGGGAATAAAGAATCTGTATGTGAGCCTCACAGTGCGCTTCCAGGTTCTAGTAAAACTACTGAAGCTAAAACTACATGGGCTTTGGATCAGCCTCCATCCTTTGCAATGTATTGGTTGCTCTCTGACCTCAAGCAGGTGACTGGCCCTCTTTGATCCTCAATTATCCCCATCTGTAAAATGGGGATAAAGATAGTACGTGTCTGTTGGGAGACTCGTATTTTAAACACTAGCATTTGTCCAGCACAATTCTAAGCCCATGGTAGAGAGCTAGTAAGTGGTAGCTTTTGTATAGGTTCAGTTAATCTAGATGTTTCTTCAATAAATGTCAGATCTCTCTGGAAACCAAAGTAAGCCCATATTCTTTAAGTTTCCCATGCTGTGGAAATGTCAGCATTCTTCCAGAATAGCATAGTGTCCTAAGCATGCCAATTTGCCAATTGCTGCAAAAAACCTCTATCAGCTGGCTCCTCTTTCTTCCGCATTTAATTTGAGATGAGTTATTGTCATGGAATGCACAGGGCTGGGTCTGGTTACGTGTCCCTGCCCTCCTGTGCTGATCATAAGTAGCATGCTTCGATTTCACCAGGGGAGAAAGAAGGACTCAGGCTTCAAGCGTAATCCAAGGCAGGAATAAAATGCGACTAAAAGATCATCTTTAATTCCTCGTAGTTTATGCAACTACTGCCGCCAACCCCAGAGAGTCGTCCTACGCCTGTTACTATGATGAGAAGAGGTCCACGTACCTGGGGGACTGGTACAGCGTCAACTGGATGGAAGACTCGGACGTGGTGAGCCCTTGGGGGCTGGCGGTTCAGCTGGGGTTTAACCATCAGACTCTGACTGTCAAAGGTCTTGAATGGTCTCATGTTTTGCAGGAAGATCTGACTAAAGAGACCCTGCACAAGCAGTACCACCTGGTGAAATCACACACCAACACCAGCCACGTCATGCAGTACGGAAACAAAGTGAGTCGGGAGCCTCGCGCGCCGGCCCTCTGTTACCTTGTGTCCTAGGTGGACTTGCCTGGCATATTGATCTCTTGCTAAAGAGACACAGGATCTGGGTGAGGAATGGTTGAGGCAGGGGATGCCTCTGCCTCTCATAGCCACTCCATCCTGGGGACCTGTGGGCTTTGGAATCAGACCTTGCTAGCTTCAAACTTGCAGAGCTGTGAGGCTTTGGGCAAGTGATTTCACTTCTCTGAATTTGTTTCCTCATTGGTCAAAACCCAAGTGCACAAGGTAGCTAGGAGCATGAAAGAGGGCTGTGCGTTACTTACGCTAAACACAGGCCTAGTGTGCAGCAAGAGATCACTGACTTGAAAGCTGCTGCTCTACGGCCTGTAGGTGGTCCCACAGCCACTCTGCACCTTGGATTTTCTGGAGTCCTGCTGCTTTGCAAGCTGCAGGTTGTTCCCTTTACCCTTTGGCTATAAATTGGAGACATTTTATCCTCCTCCAAATATGTCCAGAAGGGACCTCTGTGGTTAAATGGTGTTGCGGCAGGTGGCTGCTAAAAGCTTGGACCCTAAGTGAAGCTGCAGGGGCTAACGTTTGGTATGTGCAAACACCCTAACAAATGTGCAGGACCTCCCAGTTGTTCATATGCCCAAACACCATTCCCCAAGCAGCCCACCCCCAGTGGAGAGCTCGCCAGCTGAGATCTGTTCCTTGGGCGCAAGCATTGGCCTTCTAGAAGAAGCTGGACTCAGTAAATCCAGCCATCGTTAGCCCTTCAGTAGAGCGTGGGCTGGGGGACATGAGACCTGCACCCAGGGCACCATGACCTGGTCAGGCTTTTGAGCCAGTGTAGGAGAGAGTTGGAGCAGAGGGAAGGCCAGGGAAAGGTGACCCAGAGAAGGCAGGGTCAGTGGTGGCATAGCCCTGGCCATGTGGGGGCTCTGCCCTGGGCTTTCCATTCTCGTCACAGTATCCTCAGCATTGGCCATTTCTGATCTTGGTTGAGGGGTTGTGGTGGATCTTCTCCAAACTCTGTTTTTGTGTGGATTTGTGTGTGTGGTATTGTTGATTTTAGAACTGTCTTTAGATTATTGTTGCTTGCTTTAGGAACAGAACGCTTGCAGCATTTTCCCTTCTGATTGGGAGCCGGTCTGTAGTGACCCCTGCAGCCAAATCGAGCCTGGCCGCTCTGCCCATTTGCTAACTCTTGATGCCAAGCGTCAGCCTGGTCTCTCTGTGACCTTAGCTCTGCCCTTCCCAGTGGACCCAGACTTCACCTCTAACCTGGGCAGACGCTTTGTACCTTCCCACTACTGGCCCTTAGGGATTTGCAGGTGAGTGCGGGTGGGTGAGCATATACAGGTCACCTGCCTGGATAGGCGGCATCCTTTGCAGGTGACATTCTTTGCCTAGAATCCTTTGCAGCAGAACTGCTATTCTTTTTACATATGAAAGGCACTGCTGATCCACAGGCAGAGCTTGGACCAGAGCTGTCTGGTGAAAGAATAGCAGTTCTGCTGCAAAGGATGTCAGGCATTTTGAGTCACTCGCTAGTAGATTTCAGGGGCTCCCTTGCATTGCCTGCATACTACTGGGGTGACCATGTCTTTTCAGGCTGCAGTTGTGGCCCTGTGGTCCTGAAAGCATGAGGAGTAAATGTAAGCATGAGGAGCCTCTGATGGAGAGGCCGAACTTGGGGTACGTTGGGCACATCTGCTCCTCTCACTCAAACCAGCTCTCTCTCTCCCTGTCTCTCTCTCGCTCTCTCTTGCTTTCTCTCTCGCTCTCTCTTGCTGTCTCTCTCCCCAGACGATCTCCACCATGAAAGTGATGCAGTTTCAGGGTATGAAGCACAAAGCCAGTTCTCCTCTCTCCCTGCCTCCAGTCACACACTTTGACCTCACCCCCAGCCCTGACGTGCCCCTCACGATCATGAAGAGGAAACTGATGAACACCAATGATCTGGAGGAGTCCAGGCAGCTCACGGAGGAGATCCAGCGGCATCTGGATGTGAGTAGGGGTGAAAGGAGCAGTGCCCAGGTGCTGTCCCCAGCCCAGGTGAGCAGCATGCATGAGCACGGCCCTGCCTCCTGACTGTTCTCCCTGCCATGCAGGAGTGTGTGGGGACGGAAGCCAGCCTCCGTCCTCCATGTAACGGAAGCAGGTGGGCAGAGCCGTGGTCGCCTCCCATCTTCATGAGTAACCTTGACCTCTTCGGCAGTAGGGAGCAGTGGAATGGGGGCCGTCTCCCCTGTATCGTGCCAAGAAGCCATGTACATGGGTGTTTCCCTGTTTTATACCTTGTTGCTTAGAGGATATTTTTATTTTGTTGTGTATTAAGTTATTAGCTAATCATATTCATTTTAAAAATCCAGAGCCAGGTACAGTGGCATGTGCCTCCAGTCCCAGCTACTGAGGGGGCTGAAGCAGGAGGATTCCTTGAGTCTGGTCAGCTTGGGCAACCAGTAAAACTCTTTCTCTTAAACAAACAAACAAACAAAAATTCCAATCCACAAAAATTTCTGCTATTCTCAGAAAAACATAATCATGCCTAAAATTCTTTCTAAAAATTTCTGCTATTCTCAGAAAAACATAGTCATGCCTAAAATTCTTTCTAAAGTGCTATGCCGTCCTTTCCAATCACTGAGTCTGTTTTCAGTAGCTCATCAGTGTGTTTGGAGCTGACAGAATTGCTACATAAATTACAGCTGTGCACTCACTGGAATGCTGGGCAGAGGGCTGCCTGTCCCTTCCCACAAAGCCAACTCTGTTAAGTCTTGTCCCCATTGTCAGCACAGCACAGTGATGGATGTGCTGAAATATGGCCCGAGTTTTCTAGGCAAGATTTTTTTTTTTTTTTTTTTTGAGACAGAGTCTTGCTCTGTCATCAGGCTGGAGTGCAGTGGTGTGATCTCGGCTCACTGCAACCTCCGCCTCCCGGGTTTAAGTGATTCCCCTGCCTCAGCCTCCCGAGTAGCTGGGATTACAGGCACATGCCACCACGCCCAGCTAATTTTTATATTTTTAGTAGAAACAAGGTTTCACCATGTTGGTCAGGCTGGTCTCGAACTCCTGACCTCAGGTGATCCACCCATCTAGGCAAGATTCTTTTTTTTAATCAGTGTGGTTTAAGTGCGTATATCTAATTATCCCCAAAATTGGTACCCTGTGTGTGACAGCTGTATTAACCAGGACATATTTTTAGTTGTGCTGTCAAACGCAGTGTAGCACAGTAGTTCTCAGACTTTTCATTCTTAGGCCTCTTTATGTATTTTTTTTTTTATAGAGCTGGGGTCTCCCTGTGTTGCCCAGGCTGGTCTTAAACTCCTGAGCTCAAGTGATCCTCCCACCTGGGCCCCGAAAGTACTGGGATTACAGAAGTGGGCCACTCACCCGGCCAGACCCCTTTATACTCTTTAAATTATTCATCCCAAAGGGCTTTTGTTCATGGTGGGTTATGTCTATTGATATGTATTGCATTAAATTAGGATGAGATGAAAGGACATTTTTGATGGTTCACAGAAACTGAACCAGAGGTTTTTTTTTGTTGTTGTTGTTTTTTTGAGATGGAGTTCTGCTCGTGCTGCCCAGGCTGGAGTGCAGTGGTGCGATCTCAGCTCACTGCAACCTCTGCCTCCTGGGTTCAAGCGATTCTCCTGCCTCAGCCTTCCAAGTAGCTGGGATTACAGGCACTCCCACCATGCCCAGATAATTTTTGTATGTTTAGTAGAGATGGGGTTTCACCATGTTGGCCAGGCTGGTCTCAAACTCCTGACCTCAGGTGATCCACCTGCGTCAGCCTCCCGAAGTGCTGGGATTACAGGCGTGAGCCACCACACCCAGCTCAAGAGTTTTCTTATGTTTGCTTAAACAACTGTGTAAATCATATAGGACTTCTTTGGTATCTGCTGCCAATTAGAAAACTATTTCTAAGACCATTTAACTATTGCATAGTTACACTTTTATGTAAAGTAAAAGATTATTGGCCGGGCGCGGTGGCTCAAGCCTGTAATCCCAGCACTTTGGGAGGCCGAGACGGGTGGATCACGAGGTCAGGAGATCGAGATCATCCTGGCTAATACGGTGAAACCCTGTCTCTACTTAAAAATACAAAAAACTAGTCGGGCGACGAGGCGGGCGCCTGTAGTCCCAGCTACTCGGGAGGCTGAGGCAGGAGAATGGCGTAAACCCGGGAGGCGGAGCTTGCAGTGAGCTGAGATCCGGCCACTGCACTCCAGCCTGGGTGGCAGAGCAAGACTCCGTCTCAAAAAAAAAAAAAAAAAAAAAAGATTAAAACTAAGATTTAAAAATATTTAACTCATTTACGAATAACAGTATTTGTAACAAATAACATTCTGCATTAATATTTTTCTATGAAAAATAACCACTTTCCAAAACAAAAACCACTTTGGTGAGAAGAGTGGCATTGCTTTCCATTTGTGTGGGATCTCTTTTGTGTCCGGCATTACTAGAAGACAGCTGGATCCTTGAACTGGCTTCTGCTTTCGCTGTTGGGCGCTGTTCTTTTGGCTGAAGTGTAAGAAGAAAATCCAGCCTTGTAAAGATACAGAGTTGAGGAAGGGAAGACCTTCCGGAGCCTGAGAGCTCTTGGGGAGTCTGGTTCTGGACCACGCCGGGAGAACTGCTGGTCTGACACACAGTGGGTGGAGGGTCTTTGTGGAATTCAGATATGAAGCAAACCAACCCTGGCTGGAGAGTGGGTAGGACAGAGCTTGCTTGTAGAGTGAAGGGTGTTTTTTTTTTTTTAGTTTTTTTGATTTTTATTTTAATAGAGGCAGGGTCTCGCTGTGTTGCCCAGGCTGGTCTGGAACTGCTGGCCTCAAGTGATCCTCCTGCCTCAGCCTCCTGAAGTGCTGGGAGTACAGGCGTGAGCCACTGTGCCTGGCCAGAGTGAGGGTAGAGTAGAAGCACTTTCTTCTTTATGATGCTGTTTTTCATCATCTGGAAAGAAAACAGAGTCCCTCTGTGCCCCGCTGTGTAAACTTTCGCTAGTTTCCTGAGTGGGCAGAGGTGCCCGTGAACACAGCACCCTCACGGCACAGTGTCTGTTTTAGGGCACAGGTTCTGCAACCTCCTTTCTCCACAGCAATGGTTTTTTTTTTTTTTTTTTGAGACAGAGTCTCGCTCTGTCACCCAGGCTGGAGTGAAGTGGCGCGATCTCAGCTCACTGCAAGCTCCGCCTCCCGGGTTTACGCCATTCTCCTGCCTCAGCCTCCTGAGTAGCTGGGACTACAGGCACCCGCCACCACACCCGGCTAATTTTTTGTATTTTTAGTAGAGATGGGGTTTCACCGTGTTAGCCAGGATGGTCTCGATCTCCTGACCTCGTGATCTGCCCACCTCGGCCTCCCAAAGTGTTGGGATTACAGGCGTGAGCCACCGCGCCCGGCTGCAGTGGTTGTTTTTTGATACAAATGTTTGCATCATGCTGGAAGATCCCCAAGAGGCAGGTCTTTCTGTCTGTCGCAGAAGTGGGCACAGACATCTTTCGCCTTTCTCGGAACGCACTGATTGTTATTTCCTCGAACCTGCGGGAGGCTGAGGGCTGTGTGGAGAAGCCTTTGAATACACTACTCACTGTTCCTGGGTCCCCGAGAGACCACGTTCAGGGAGGCGCATTCTGACAGGCTGCGTTTCTCCCCAGGCCAGGCACCTCATTGAGAAGTCAGTGCGCAAGATCGTCTCCTTGCTGGCAGCATCCGAGGCTGAAGTGGAGCAGCTCCTGTCCGAGAGAGCCCCGCTCACAGGGCACAGCTGCTACCCAGAGGCCCTGCTGCACTTCCGGACCCACTGTTTCAACTGGCACTCCCCCACGGTGAGCCAGCGGGGCTCTCCCCACGCCTGGAATCCAGAAGCTGAATTCATATTGTCCCCTGGCAGTCACATTGGATGGACAACTTTATAGAAGGTTCCATCCAGGCTAAGAAACAGGGGGCTCATTTCAGAGAGGACGAAGGTTGTCCAAATTCACTGATTTTAAATCTTGGCCCCAGAACACTCCTCTCGTCCCAGTGGTAGAAGAGTTACCAGAGCCATAGATGACAGATGACAGCTCTCACTTCTAGTTTGAAAAACAGTTACTTCTCTTTACACTTCTGCTGTCCCTGCCAATCCCCATCCTCGCCTCTGCCCCTCACACCAGCCACACACCTCTTCTGCCTTCTGGGTGTGTTCTGACCTCTTCCCAAGACAGTTGATTGAGGTCAGGTGTGGCCTGTGGAGGAGAAGTGCTGAGTTTCTGCAGATGTAGAATTAGAAGGCAGCTGAAAAGCCTCCTGGTCAGTAGCAGGTGGTGCTTCAATCCTTCTAGAGAAAGGTTGGCAAACTGGCCTACAGGCCTGTTTCTCCCTCATAACCTGTTTTTGTAAATAAAGTTTTATTGGGGCCGGGCATGGTGGCTGGTGTCTGTAATCCCAGCACGTTGGGAGGCCAAGGTGGGTGGATCACCTGAAGTCAGGAGTTCCTGACCAGCCTGGCCAACATGGTGAGACCTCGTCTCTACTAAATATACAAAAATTAGCCAGACGTGGTGGTGCACGCTGGTAATCCCAGCTACTCCGGAGGCTGAGGCAGGAGAATCACTTGAACCTGGGGGGTGGAGGTTGCAGTGAGCCGAGATTGTGCCACTATATTGTAGCCTGGGCAACAGAGTGAAACTCTGTCTCCAAAAAAAAATGTTTTTTATTGGAACGTAGCCACATCCTGCTCGGTTCCCTGTTGTCCCTGGCTGCTTTCACACTGGGGCAGAGTTGAGGTAGCTCGACTTTACCCCTCCAGTCTTTGTTTTGTTTTTTGTTTTTTGTTTTAGATGCACTTTTGCTCTTTTTGCCAAGGCTGGAGTGCAGTGGCATGATCTCAGCTCACTGCAACCTCTGCCTCCTGGGTTCAAGTGATTCTCCTGCCTCAGCCTCCCGAGTAGCTGGGATTACAGGCACGCACCACCATGCCTGGCTAATTTTTGTATGTTTAGTAGAGACGGGGTTTCACCATGTTGTCCAGGCTGGTCTTAGAACTTCTGACCTCAGGCAATCCCCTTACCTTGGTCTCCCAAAGTGCTGGGATTACAAGCATGAGCCACCGTGCCCGACCCGGTCTGGGTTTTTTGACCTTGGAGTCACGCACAGTGAACCTCTTCCTTTGTTCTCATAGAGTTCTGGGTTCCCCTGAAGTTTGTTTCAAGATAAACATCCCGGCTGCTTCACTATTCCCTGATGTGATCCAGGGTGGCTTTCATGCACCATCCATCTCCCTCGCTGGCGTGTCCCTCCCAGAATAAGGTTCCCAGAATCAAAAGGCAGACTTCGCGGGGAGATCCCAGGCCATGGCGGGGAGCAGAGCCATTGGGAGTTCCCCGTCAGGAGTCCTGCCCTCAGATTTGAGAGTGCAGCGCCCTGCCAGCCCCCCCATTTGCTTGCAAACCCTGGCATGTGTGCCTCTTTCCTGGGGGATAGTCCATAAATATCACCAGATTATCTAAAGGTTGGGAAAGGATCCATGAACCAAAGTAGGGCAAGAGCCACTGGCCAAGATGCTTTCCCTCTGTAACTGCAAAAGCGGAGTGGATTGTGTGGTGAGATGAGGATGTTTCATTCCGTCCTGTTTGTTTTCTCCCAGTACGAGTATGCGTTGAGACATTTGTACGTGCTGGTCAACCTTTGTGAGAAGCCGTATCCACTTCACAGGTAACTAATGCAGCGGTGGCACTTGGAAGGTCGATGTCATTCTGAAAGCAGAAGGGGCTGCCATCCTCTTCTGCAACTGGGCAGTTTCGCTTCTGCCAGGAGCTCCCTCCAGCTTTCCTCTAGAGCCATTTGTCAGTGGGGTCCAGAAGCCGCGTTCTTAGTGACAGCTGCTGGGCGGGCCTGTCCTCACTGCCCACCTGCTGCATGTGGGTTTGTGTTTGTCTGCCTTTCTTCAGCGTTGACACGGCTCACCAAGTTCTTCTTCCTGTCTATCGCAGGATAAAATTGTCCATGGACCACGTGTGCCTTGGTCACTACTAGAGAGCTGCCTCCTGGAAGCTTTTCCAAGTGTGAGTGCCCCACTGATTGTGTCCTGATCAGAGACTGGAGAGGTGGAGTGAGAAGTCCCCCGCTGCTCCAGACCCTCCTGGGGAGCCCCCACTCCAGGGCTCGCTCCAGGGCCTTCTTCACAGGATGACTTGCTCACTGTTACCTACTTCCCCAGTCTCTTCTGAAAAACTACAAATTGGGGTGGGGAAAGCTCTGTCTCGAGAAGGGTCATATTTGCTTCCTAGGAGGTGTGTTGTTTTGTTCTGTTTTGGTTTTGCTCGTTAGTTTTAAGGAGCAGGAAGTTCATGGGGGCTTCTGAAGTAGCCCCTCTCAAAAGGAGTCTTTATTCTGAGAAATTTGAACCAAAACCTCTTTTAATCTTCAGAATGATTTTATTGAAGAGGGCCTCAAGCCCCAAATGGAAAACTGTTTTTAGAAATTATGATTTTTGATTGCTTTTGTATTTAATTCTGCAAGTGGTCAAGTCTTAAAAAATAAAGATTTATAACAGAACCCAAATATTCTCTTCTGACCCTGACTTTGTGGTTGATGCTCCTGCACCTCCTAACGGGGGGCCTCCTCCGTCATCGTCTTTTCCAGCCTCATCACCCCAAGTCTCCCCTCCTGCTGCTCTGCTGTTTTCTACTCCTCAGTACTCCCTGGGCTCTGCAGCCTCCTGTGCCTTTGCTCCTTGCTGTTCCTCCTGCCCTGGAATGCCTTTCCCGTCTCCTCTGCAGACCCTCCACGGACAGTTTAAAGTACCCTTCTTTCCTCCAGCCTTCTTCACCTTCTCCTCCCCACTCATCAAAAGTTGTTTCTGGCTGGGCCTGGTGGCTCACGCCTGTAATCCCAGCACTTTGGGAGGCTGAGGCGGGTGGATCACGAGGTCAGGAGATCGAGACCATCCTGGCAAACACGGTGAAACCCCGTCTCTACTAAAAATACGAAAAAATTAGCCGGGTGTGGTGGAGGGTGCCTGTAGTCCCAGCTTCTCGGGAGGCTGAGGCAGGAGAATGACGTGAACCCAGGAGGCAGCGGAGGTGCAGTGAGCCGAGATCGCGCCACTGCACTCCAGCCTGGGTGAGACAGCAAGACTCTGTCTAAAAAAAAAAAAAAAAAAAAAAAAAATTAGCTGGAAATTGCTTGAACTCAGGAGGTGGAGGTTGCAGTGAGTTGAGATCGTGCCATTGCACTCCAGGCTGGGTAACAAGAGCGTCTCAAAAAAAACCCCCCAAAACCAAAAAAACCTGATGGTGGTGTGATGGTTAGGCAAATTTGATCACACTAAAAGTTCTCAAATTGTATGCTTTTTTTTTTTTTTTTTGAAACAGAGTCTCGCTCTGTGACCCAGGCTGGAGTGTAGTGGTGCGATCATGGCTCACTGCAGCCTTCAACTCCTGGCCTCAAGTGAGCCTCCCACCTTGGCCTCCCAAAGTGCTGGGATTACAGGAGTGATTGTACACTTTGAATGGAGGAATTATGTGCTATGAAGCTGCTTTAAAAAAGCCATGTTAGCTAGATGGCTGTTTAGGTAGATAGGGAGAAAGCAAAAAATAAATAAATAAAATAACCCTAACACACCCTGACACTTCTGACCGTCTGTCTTTAGGTGTACCTATCTTGTTTAGCAATGATTGACTCCTTTAACATTTGCAGTTATGGCCTGGAAGGTGAGATACTGGCAGAGAGGGTTATGTCTGTGATAAATTCAAGGGTGAAACTCTTGTTTCTAACGGGCCCATTTCATTTCAGTACAGATTATCCTTTCTCAATGAGGGCCTCATATGGCTGATCAAATGACTTTGGGATGAAGAACTTTTAACGTCCTACACATCTGGGGGAGCTCTGAGGTTTTAGGTAACAAGTACGAGAAACACCCTGAATTTGCTGTTGCCAGTGCTCAACAGTGGGCAAACTGGAGAGCAAATACTGAAAAGGAGAGTTTTTAAAGGGAGAATCTTTAAAAAAAAAAAAAAAAGATAATTTCATTTCATTTTAAAATTGACAAAAATTCTATGTATTATGCACAGCATTTTATTTTTAATTTCAATAGGTTTTTGGGGAATAGGTGGTGTTTTGGGGAAAGGTGGATTACCACCTTTAGTGGTGCTTTCTGAGATTTTGGTACACTCATCACCCAAGCAGTGTACACTACCCAGTCATTGTGTAAGCTTTTATCCCTCACCCCCCTCCCAACTTTCCCTCCCGTCCCCAAACTCCAGTGTATCATTCTTATGCCTTTGCATCCTCATAGCTTAGCTCCCACTTATAAGTGAGAACATACAATGTTTGGGTTTCCATTCCTGAGTTACTTCACTTAGAATAATGGTCTCCAATTCCATCCTGTTGCTGTGAATGCCATTATTTTGTTCCTTTTTATGGCTAAGTACTATTCCACAGTATATATACATTTTCTTTATCCACTCATTAATTGATGGGCATTTGGGCTGGTTCCATTTTTTTTTTTTTTTGAGACAGAGTCTTACTCTGTCAGCCAGCCTGGAGTGCAGTGGTACAGTCTTGGCTCACTGCAACGTCTGCCTCCCAGGTTCAAGCAGTTCTCCTGCCTCAGCCTCCCAAGTAGCTGGGATTACAGGCATGTGCCACCATGCCCAGCTAATTTTTGTATTTTTAGCAGAGATGGGGTTTCGCCATATTGGCCAGGCTGGTCTTGAACTCCTGACCTCAAGTGATCCACCTGCCTCTGCCTCCCAAAGTGCTGGGATTACAGGCATGAGCCATTGCACCCGGCCCCATAGTTTTTCAGTTGTGGATTGTGCTGCTATAAACATGCGTGTGCAAGTATCTTTTTTGTATCATGACTTTTTCTCCTCTGGATAGATAAACAGGAGTGGGATTGCTGGATCAAATGGTAGAGCTGCTTTTGGTTCTTTAGGCAATCTTCAACACTGTTCTCCATAGTGGTTGTATTTGTTTACATTCCCACCAGCAGTGTAAAAGTGTTCCTTTTTTAGCACAGCCACAACAACATCCATTATTTTTTTATTATAGCCATTCTTGCAGGAGTAAGGTAGTATCACATTGTGGTTTTGATTTGCATTTCCTAATGGGAGAACCTTAAAAGGCCTTAAGATATAGGTAGTAAAAAATTTGTTCCTCTGTCTTCTAGAACTGTTAACTACCATAATGACCCTGCTTTTCTCTTTTTGTGCCCCCCGTAGAATGAGAGTATACTTATTTATAATAAATGAAGAAGCTTGAACGTTCATGGTTCTAAAAGTTGAAAGCAGCTATGTTGCATTTCCCAATACATGACAGTTTCATAAGTCACAATGCCTTGGCCTTTTCCCTCCTCATATAGCTCATAGGTCCCCAGTAGAAATGGGCTCTCCATCCCTTGTATTAAGCCATTCTCTATAAGATTTCTGGCTGGGCACGGTGGCTCACATCTGTAATCCCAGCACTTTGGGAGGCCAAGGCAGGTAGATCACCTGAGGTCAGGAGTCCAAGACCAGCCTGACCAACATGGTGAAACACCATCTCTACTAAAAATACAAAAATTAGCCGGGTGTGGTGGTACGCATCTGTGGTCCCAGCTACTTGGGAGGCTGAGGCATGAGAATCACTTGAACCCAGGAGGCAGAGGTTGCAGTGAGCCGAGATAGCACCACTGCCCTCTAGCCTGGGTGACAGAGCAAGACTCCGGCTCAAAAAACAAGACCAAAAACAAAAAACAAACAATTTCTATATTGTTCTGCTCAGGTTGTTATAACAAAATTTCTTTAAGCCAGGTAGCCTGTAAACAACAGAAATTTATTTTTCATGGTTCTGGAAGCTGGGAAGTCCAAAATGAAGCCACCATTCTGTATGGACTCATGGATATTTATTTTGCACTTTGAGTTGTAATTCAATACTTTTTTTTTTTTTTTTTTGAGATGGAGTCTCGCTCTGTCGCCCAGGCTGGAGCGCAGTGGCCGGATCTCAGCTCACTGCAAGCTCCGCCTCCCAGGTTCACGCCATTCTCCTGCCTCAGCCTCCCGAGTAGCTGGGACTACAGGCGCCCGCCACCTCGCCCGGCTAGTTTTTTGTATTTTTTAGTAGAGACGGGGTTTCACCGTGTTTGCCAGGATGGTCTCGATCTCCTGACCTCATGATCCACCCGTCTCGGCCTCCCAAAGTGCTGGGATTACAGGCTGGAGCCACCGCGCCCAGCTGTAATTCAATACTTTATTGCTCAAATTATTCCATCTTTGGCTAATGGGAGCTCTTTCAATTGGCCGCTGTGTCCATTTGACATTTCCCCTGCACCCCCCTTCAACACAGGTATTCTTGTTTTTGTCTGAGGACTTCCTTAACTGTCTGTACTACAGGATGCTTCAGGCTCATGTTACATATTTCCTGCCCCAGTCCTAGCATCAGCCATTTCTCCAAGGAGCCCTAGTTCCTTTCACTGGAACATTTATGTTATAAACCAAGATCTGGGTACTAGGTGTGTTTGTTGGTCCTGGGGTATGGCTGTTTCTAGGTCCTCTCAGCTGACACGGCAAGGAAATATATATGTGCTTACGTACACATCCATGTGTATACGTACACATACCTATAAATATTTCTATGTAAAACCATATGTGAGTTCATACTAATGTCTCCAACTCTAATTCATTACTACATGGATCATTCTAGCCTCCTGCCCTTTCGTATCTGTAAACTCCCACTCCATCAGAGATAAAAATGTGACACCAACCATCCACCATCTGTTTAATTAATTGTTTGATTCTAGTATACATGCATGGCAACATCAGAATTGTTCCCCACTGGGGAACAACTTTATCAGAGTACAATGCTTATACACAGTTCTGTTTGCCTTTACTCGAACAGCCTCATTCCCAAAATTACTTGGGCAGTTTCTTTCCCCTATTCTCTTCAGTGGGGATGTTTCATACATTTATAATATAGTTAGATTATATTGTAATAGTCTGTGTTCCATCTTGGGATCCCCTAACTTCCTAAGTGATATTTTAAAATCTGCACACATCAAGGTTCACTCTTTGAACTATGAAGTTCTATCTATTTTGACAAATGCAAAATGTCCAATATCCATTATGTTTTTATAGTTTCACTACCCTAAAAATCCCGTGTTTGATTCAACCATTGTGTGGACTTAGGTTTTCAATGTAGTTGTATGGATCGTATGGTAAGACTGTTTAGTGCTGTGAGAAATTGCCAAAGTGCCTTCCAAAGCGGGTGCAGTGTCCTGCATTCCCAGTAGCAATGAATGCAAGTTCCTCATGCCCTGCCTCCTCACCAGCTTGTGTCAGTTTTTTGGATTTTGGCCATTCTCGTGTGTAGTAATATCTCATTTTAATGTACAATTCCTTAATGACAAGTCACATTGAGCATCTTTTCATATACTTATCTGCCCTCTGTGCATTTTCTTGGGTGATCTTATGCCAATTTTTTTTTCTGGTGTCTAATTCCAGAGTAATTTGCCCATTTTTTAGTTGGGTGTTTGTTTTCTTACTGTTGAGGTTTAAGAGTTCTTTGTATTCTTTGGATCCAAGTCCTTTGTCAGATCTGTGTTTTGCAAATATGTTCTTTCAGTTTGTGGCTTGTCTCTTCGTTTCCCTAACTGTGTCTTTTGCAGATCAGAAGTTTTTAATTTTAATAAAGGCCAATTTTGCCTTCATGGATTATGTTTTTGGTATCTTGATTTCTTTTCTTTTCCTTCCCTTTCTCTCTCCCTCCCTTACTTGCTTTTTTTTCCTTTTTCTTTTTTTTTGAGACAGGGTCTCACTCTGTTGCCCAGGCTGGAGTGCAGTGGCATGATCTTGACTCATTGCAGCCTCCACCTCCAGGGTTCAAGCGATTCTCTTGCCTCAGCCTCCCGAGTAGCTGGGATTACAGGCACGTGCCACCACACCTGGCTAATTTTTGTATTTTTTAGTAAAGATGGGTTTCACCATGTTGGCCAGGCTGGTCTTGAACTCCTGACCTTGGGTGATCTGCCCACCTTGGCCTCCCAAATTGCTGGGATTAAAGGCATGAACCACTACACCCAGCCCCTTCTTTCCTTCCTTCCCTCTTTCCCTCCTTTCTTTTTCTCTCTTTCTTCCCTCTCGTCTCCTCTTCTTTCTTTTCTTTTCTTCTTTTTTATTAAAGAGACAGGATCTCACTCTGTCACCCAGGCCTGGAGTGCGGTGGCACCATCACAGTTCACTGCAACCTCGAATTCCTGGGCTCAAGGGATCCTCCCCTCTCAGCTTTTCTAGTAGTTAGGATTACAAGCGAACGCCATCACACTTGGCTTCCATTTCCTCCTCCTCTTCCTCCTCCTCCTCCTTTTTTTTTTTTTTTTTTGAGACAGAGTCTCACTCTGCAGCCTAGGCTGGAGTACAGTGGCGCGATCTCGGCTCACTGCAACCTCCACCTCCCAGGCTTAAGTGATTCTACCGCATCAGCCTCCTGAGTAGATGGGATTACAGGCATGTACCACCATGCTCAGCTAATTTTTGTATTTTTAGTAGAGACAGGGTTTTGTCATGTTGGCCAGGCTGGTCTCAAACTCGTGACCTCAGGTGATTTGCCTGCCTCGTCCTCCCAAAGTGCAAGGATTACAGGTGAGAGCTAGGGTGCCTGGCCCTATTTCTTTTGTATTTTATCAGCCATCTTGGTGACTCACGTCTATGATCCCAGCTACACACCTCCTATTAGGTGTATTACTTGAGGCCACGGGTCCAAGACCTGTCTGGGCAACAATACAGTGAGACCTGTCAAAGAAAGAAAAAAAGTAAAGAAAAGAAAAAGAGTGAGAGAGAGAGAGAGAGAGGGAAGGAGGGAGGGAGGGAGGAAGGGGAGAAGGAAAAGAAAGAAAAGAAAAAAGAAAGAGAAAGAGGGAGAGAGAGGCAGGGAGAGACAGAGAAACAAAAAGAAAGAAAGAAGAAAGAAAGAAAAAAAGAAAGAAAAAAGAAAAAGGAAGGAAAAGAAAGAAAAAAAAGAAGGGAGAGAGGGAGGGAGAGATAGAGAAAAAGAAAAAGAAAGAAGGAAAGAGAAAAAGAGATAAAGAAAAAAGAAAGAAAGGAAGAAAAAGAAAGGAAGGAAGGAAGAAAGAAAGAAGAAAGAAAGGAATTCGCTGAGCATGGTGGTGCACACTGTAGTCTGAGCTACTTGGGAGGCTAAGGCAGGAAGACCACTTGAGCCCAGGAGTTGGAGGCTGCCGTGGGCAACAGAGCAAGACCCTGTCTTTAAAAAAAAATAAGAAGAAGAAAATAAGAAAAAAATCCTCTTTTCCAAATAATGCATTTTTAGTTGTGTTTCTATGATCTTGTGTTCCTTCTCAGTTTTTATTTCTGCAACGATTCTTTCTAATTTTTTCCTCAGTTCTATTATCTAAGTTTTCCTAATTCCAATTTAGGTTATTCTTTCATGTCTTTAACATGATTTATTTATTAATTATTGAGATAGGGTCTTGTTACATTGCCCAGGCTGGTCTTGAACTTCTGGGCTCAGTCGATCCTCCTGTTTCAGACGCCCAAGTAGCTGGGATTAGAGTCATGCACCACTGCACCACACATCTTGTTTCAATTTTTTTCATGTTTCTTAGCTCTTTTTGACACAGCAGATTGCATTTTTTAGCTGTTTAAGTGGCTGGTTCCCCTGCATACCGCATAGTCTTATTAATTTTCCCATGTGGTTTAGGGGCCACATCTTTGTAGTATGTTTCCATTGTCCCCAGGAGAACTGGTCACTGCATTTCACCGAGGACAAGTCATGAAGTCAGCTGAGGTGGCTGCAGCCTTTCACAGGCGATGGTCACTAAGCCAGCCAGGAGGACTGGAAGTAGGGCCTGGGTGCTTGCTTTGAGACAAGCAAGGACTTCCTGGAGGCAGGAGCGCCTTCCCCTCTGCAGAATATTTGACCTTTAACAGGAACAGAGGCCCCTGTTGACCCCACATCTACTTGGTGTTCTGCGTGCCCCTCACACTCCACACACCCAAAGCTGATGCATTTTGTTTGCCCTCCAGCCTGCATTCCCCGCTCGCTGAGCTGATAGCACCGCCCCTCATCACAGCATCCAAGCCAGAAATCTGCAACTTTTCTCTAGGATCCTTTCTCTCCTTTCACACATTCCAGTCGGCCACCACATTCTGCTGATTTTCCATGTTCAACATTTCCCAAACTTAACTCTGCCTCCCATCCCACAACCCTTTCCCCGTTCATAGCTCCCCTCCTGGCCAGAGTGCCAGGGCAGGATGCAGCAGAGCCTCCCCTGCCTCAACCTGGCCCCTCCAATCCGGTTCCTAATTATGGGTGGAGGATTTCCAGACTCCGTCTGCTGCCAGTCAAGACCATTCAGGCCTGGTCCAACCTGCTCACTCAGGCCCATCTCCCACTTTTCATCTCAGGCTTTATGTTTAAGCCATCTTGAAGTGGCTGGTTCCCCTGCATACCGCATAGTCTTATTAATTTTCCCATGACTTTTCACTGTCTTCCTTCTTCATTGTCAAGAACTGTCGGGAGTCTGGGGTTTTACCCACTTGCAGGCTAGCAAGGCAGCCTGTGCAGTCTCATAGGTGCTGGCAGATATGAGACTCCAGTGTCAAAGACAAAGGACTCTATGACTCACTGCACAGCAGGGTGCACGAGCCTTATGTTTCTTTTGACGACTCCTACGTGTCAGGTCCCCTGAGTGTTACAGAGGTGGACCCGGTGGATGCTGAGCACACAGTGGGTCCGTGTCACGGCTCAGAATCTCAAGCTTGGGAAACTCAATCATTTAGAGAAGGTGGCTAGCACTCCTGCCCACGTTTTGCCCTGGAAGGAGACATTATTCTCCAAAGTGAGAAGTATGACTTTATCATCCTCGTCAGGAGAAAAAATCTGCTGTCTTCCCAGGAGGGAGAAACTATCTGGATCTTCCAAGATACTCGAGTAATCTTAAAAACACAGTCTGGAATAAAAGCTGCCAATGACTTTTCACTATACACGCAGAAATGCAAGTGACCCATGGAAAATTGTCTTCAAATAGTCTAGAAGGGGTTCTTCGGTTCCCATCTGCTCTGGCCAACCTCTTATCTTCCAAGACCTAGTGCAGACACCCGTCTCCAGGATGCTCTCTTTCCTTGCTCCAGGCTGGTTACACGCCATCCATTCTGCAGGACCTGTAAAGTGCTGTGCCTTCTGCTGGTCACACTGAACTGAAAGTAGCCCCATTGCTCAGCAACCCCCAGATTTGAGTCCTGTACTCACTCTAGACCATAAAATCCCTTCACACAGATTTGGAAAAGATGTCCCTTTCTCTGAGTGGACACAGGCCCAAAGACAGGGTGTAGGCTCTGATTTCAGCTCCACTTGTCCCCTCAACCATGCAGCTTTGGCAGTGAACACCCTCCGTGCCCATATGTGCTAGCCTTGAATTGATTTACCATTTCAAGAAGATCTGAGACTTCCCCCACCTGCCCCCACCCAGGAACTTGGAGGATCCCTGCAACTAGCCTGGAAGGTTAGGATATGTGTTCTCATTTTAAGAATGGGGAAACTGAGGCACAAAGCCATTAAGGACGTGCACAGGGCTTGCAGCTGGCCTGGAGTCCAGGTCTTCTGGCTCTAGTTCCGTTTTTCCCACTGTATTGCTGAGTAGGTTTTCTGACCCTGAAGTCAAACATCTCAGTTTCCTGCTGGCTTAAGGCTGCGTGGGCTGCAAAGATGAGGTTCCTGTACAGCTTTCCTGGAAGCCAGCATTTCCCAGCAAACCGGGGAGGAGAAAAACCGCCACTGGGAGGTGGCACTTTTCTCTCCAAAGCCCTGCTCCACGTGACCTTCCTGTGACGGCAGGGCCTGCTGCCAGCCACAGCTGCTCCCTCTCCTCCACCTGATGATCCCTCTTAGCAGGAGGCATCTGAGTCCTGGATCCCGGCCAGCTGAGCGGGTACCTGGTAACCAGACTCACAAATGTGTGCCCGGCTTTGCAGACACGGCCTCGGGCCTGCTAAGTGGGGCGGGCAGGCTCATCTGTGAGTGTATGTGGGGTGAGGGAAAAGGTGTCTACCCTGCACCCAGGGGACCTCCCCCGACTGCTTCTCTGGCTGTCCCCTGCCCCCGGGTTTCTGTTTCTCTCTACCCACCTCACCTGTGGGTCTGGACCCTGACAGAAGAAACTTGCTTATTCCTGAGGAGAAGGCAATACACCCCATTAAGGGGTTGTGGGGCCATCCCAGGCCAGGCCTCTTCAGTGTCAGTTTGGGACATTTCATGGCAGGCAGGACAGTGTGGCCAGGGAGGCACAGGGCCAGGCATGCCCAATCTCTCTGTGAAAACCCTGGGTGGCTTCTCGCAGCACTGCTGGCCCAGTCCCACCCACAGGCTGTGCAGTGTAAAAGCACAGGAAGGAGGGAGCCAGCCGGCCATGGGGAGAGGGACAAATGCCAGGGAGGAGACACAGACAGACCCTGCCACACATCACGGCCTGTGGCCAGGTCACCCTTGGACACACACAAGCCCAGCTCTGGACTCCTCAGCCCTCGCTTGGGGCTGCGGAGATGTCTGGGCTCATCAGTTGCATCCTGGGCCCGGCAGTCAGATTACAAAGGCCACTGCCTCAGGCAGGGTCCCCAAGAACAGGGGTTTGACAGCCAAGGCTTGTCCGACTTTGGTTTTCTTCAGATATATCACTTGGGATGCGGCATGAGGGCAGGATAGAGAGCCGCAGGTTTAGGGTCAGACTCATTTTGCTGGCATGAACTGGGCAGGACAAGTCACCCCCTGCTATAGACTAAATAGCGTCCCTCCAAAAATGTGTATGTTGCAGCCCTAACCCCCAGCACCCCAGGGCATGCGTGTGTGTGTGTGACTGCCCTGAGGCTAATGCTAGGGTCCACCTGTCAGGAGAGGCCAGGAAGCCCTTGTAAGCCCCCAGAGAGCAAGAGAGGGGTTACCTGGAGCACTTGTCATCTGGATGCCTCTGTCCCCAGGGAGCTGTGACTGAGAAAATGGGAAGGTGACTGCGTTTGCAGACAGAGCCTTTGAAGAGATGATTCAAGTTAGGCCGGGCATGGTGGCTCATGCCCACAACCCCAGCACTTTGGGAGGCCGAGGCAGTGGATCACAAGGTCAGCAGTCCAAGACCAGCCCGGCCGACATGGCGAAACTCCGTCTCTACTAAAAGCATAAAAATCAGCTGGGCATGGTGCTGGGCACCTATAATCCCAGCTACTCAGGAGGCTGAGGCAGGAGAATTGCTTGAACCTGGGAGGCAAAGGTTACAGTGAGCGGAGATCATGCCACTGCACTCCAGCCTGGCAACAGAGCGAGACTCTGTCTGAGAAAAAAATAAAATAAAACAAAAAAAGAATAAATAAATAAATAAAGTTAAATAAGGCCATTCAGGTGGGCCCTAATCCAATACAACTGATGTCCTTGTAAGAAGAGATACCAAGGATGTGTGACCAGGGGGGAGACTGAGTGAGGGAGCTGAGAGAAGGTGGCCTCTGCCAGCTCAGGAGGGAGGTCTCAGGAGAAACCAACCCTGCCACACCTTGGTCTTGAACTTCCAGCCTTCAGAACTGTGAGAAAATGAGTGTCTGTTAAGCTCCCCATTCTGTGGCACTTTGCTATGGCAGCCCTAACAGACCAATACATCTTTCTTTGGGCCTTTATGGCTTCATCCATAAATACCTCTCTCCAAGAGGCTGTTTCGTGGATTAAATAAAATGAAGCAGGGGAATCGCTAACCAGTGCCAGGTACTCCTGAAGCTCACATTATGTTGTCTCCTGGCTTTGAGTCAGGCCCCCCAATTTTCCCAGTCACAGCTCCCTGGGGGCAGAGGCATCCAGATGACAAGTGCTCCAGGTAACCCCTCTCCTGCTCTCTGGGGGCTCACGAGGGGTCGCTGGCCTCTCCTGACAGGTGGATGCCAGCATTGGCCTCAGAATGGAGGGCCTGGCCCACACGTGCAAACACACATTCACACACACGCATGCACACCTACACATGTTCTTACAGCGGCTCCCTCAGTCCAGGCCACTGGCAAGCTCTGTCCCCTTCCTGGGAAGCAGGCATCAGAACCCAGAGCAGGGCAGGTGCCCATTTACCCTCTCAACCCCAGCTCCACCCCAAGCCTGGGCCATACCTGGCCCACAGGGTGGCTGGGGAAACAGAATCCCCTAACCTTTCCCACCAGGCTTATGAGCCTGAAGATGGGTTTTGAAGAATGTATGGGCATCTGTCAGCACCTGTGAGATTGCACAGGCCTAGCGAGTGGCAGGGTGCTGATGGCCTGAGAGCTGGGGCATGAGGCTGTGTTGCCTAGGCCAGCCCAGGACCAACGGGAGCTTGGAAGCAGAGGAAAAGAATGGTGTCTGCACTGGCAGGGATTGGGGTGAGGGTGGTGGGGGACAATCTGGGATCATGGATGGGTGCCCTCGCCGTCTGGGTATTTGCCTTTTATTCAACATCGGTGACACCAACCTCCAGGACCAGGCTGCATCTGGGAGTACCCCTTGCAGCTCCCATCGTGCTGGCCCAGGTCCAGTCTAACAGGTGTTTGTTTGTTGACTGGATGAGTGAGCTGGCTGGTGCCCAGGAATTTAACTCAGCCCATTCCAGTTGCCATTCCCTGGATGCCCAGCTCAGGACCACTCATGCTGGGGCTCTGCATGAGTTCTGTGCAGGTTCCCAGGGCCTAGCAAAGTGCTGACATGTGGAAAGCACTCATGAATACCTATTTCCAATCAATGCTGAGGACAGACACAAATGGTGCAAATCTGGTGGAGAAAACAGGCCTCAGCCAGGTGTAGTGGCTCACGCCTGTAATCCCAGCACTTTGGGAGGCCAAGGCGGCCGGATCACTTGAGGTCAGGAGTTTGAGACCAGCTTGGCCAACATGGCAAAACCCCGTCTCTACTAAAAATACAAAATTAGCCAGGGGTGGTGGCAGGTGCCTGTAATCCCAGTTACTCGAGAAGCTGAGGCACAAGAATGCTTGAACTCAGGAGGCAGAAGTTGCACAGTGAGCTGAGATTGAGCCACTGTACTCCAGCTTGGGTGACAGAGCAAGACGCTGTAAAAAAAAAACAAAAAAACAAAAAAACAAAAAACAAAAAAAAAACCAAACTGGGCGCAGTGGCTCAAGCCTGTAATCCCAGCACTTTGGGAGGCTGAGGTGGGCGGATCACGAGGTCAGGAGATTGAGACCATCCCGGTTAACACAGTGAAACCCTGTCTCTACTGAAAATACAAAAAATTAGCCAGGCATGGTGGCGGGCGCCTGTAGTCCCAGCTACTCAGAGACTGAGGCAGGAGAATGGCATGAACCCGGGAGGCGGAGCTTGCAATGAGCGAGATCGCGCCACTGCACTCCAGCCTGGGTTACAGAGCGAGACTCCATCTAAAAACAAAACAAAACAAAACAAGAAAGCAGAGGCATCGGTAGATAGTTAAAATTTGATGGTCTCTCTTGTGAGACAGACAAGGCCAAGTCCAGAAGGCTGTGGGAGCATGGCTGGGCCAGACCATGGGAGGACTGTCCGGCCCAACCTGGGGAATTAGGAAAGGCTTCCTACCAGCCTGGGCAACATGGTGAAACCCTGTCTCTACAAAAAATACCAAAAATTAGCCAGGTGTGGTGGCACCTGCCTGTAGTCCCAGCTACTTGGGGGGCTGAGGTGGGAGGACCTCCTGAGCCCAGGAGGTTGAGGCTGCAGTGAGCTCTGATCACACCACTGTACTCCCACAAGGGCAGCAGAATGAGACGAGACTCCATCTCAAAAAAAAAAAAAAAAAAAAAAAAAAAAAAGAAGGCTTCCTGGAGGATGTATAGGAGTTGACCAGACAAAGACTACAGGGAATGGCATCTCTGGGAGAGGTGACAGATAGTTCTGATACTAAGCTGGGAATGATGGGAACCAAGGATGGTGGGAGGCTGAGGGGCAGACAGGGCCCAGGGTCCCAAGGGCTGAGGGTGGCTAAGAGTATGCCACAGGTTCTGGCAGAGGACAGGATCCCCATGGCAAAGAGAGGGTCTTCTGAAGCCACCTGGGAAGGAGGTGAGGCTATGAATGCAGGGCTGGCTGTGCAGAGCTCCAGACCCTTCAGAAAAGGAGATGTCATTTTCAAAAGGGATTTTTATTAAATTTTCCCCACACGATGGCTCCTGCAATCTGCCACAGCTCTGGGGCGTGTCCTGTAGGGAAAGGCCCTGTTTTCCCTGAGGCGGGGCTGGGCTTGTCCATGGGTCCATGGAGCTGGCCCTGCTTGGCGCCCCGGCGTGTGTCTGGCTGCTTCTTGCGGGGCACAGAGCTGCGGGGTCTGGGGGCACTGGGAGCTAAGGACAGGCTCTGGTGCAGGGGTGGAGGCCTGTCTCTTAACCCACACCCTGAGGTGCTCCTGAGATGCTGGGTCCACCCTGAGGGGCGCGGGGAGCAGCTGTGGCCAGTGCCCCTTCCTTGGCCAGTCCTGGGGAAACTAAGCTCGGGCCCGTCTTTGTAAAGACCGAGGATAGGGTGGGTGTGGGGGACTCATGGGGAACGGCCTAAGGAGCTGCGTGTGAAGAGGGCGCGGGTTTGTTGGCTGCAGCAGCCTGGAGCGCCTCTCTCCTCTCTGAGTCTCAGTTTACCTTTCTGTCTCATGAAGAACATGGCCTCTCAGTGTCTCAGTGCTCTATGACTTGCCCTCAGGAAGTGGTCTTGGCCGCGCGTCACGTTATTTTCACAACTGTCCTGCGATGTTGGCCTGGGCACGTCATGGAATGGCCCATGTCCCTGTGCTGCGTGGACGTCGCTGTCGGGAGTGCGCAGCCAGAGGCAGAGCCAGATGCGCGCCTGGGGGTGAGGGAAGGCGCCCCGGGAGGGACTCACAGGAAGTTGGGCTCCCGAACCACCAGGCAGGGTGGGCTCCCGCCGCCGCCGCCGCCACCGTCCAGGGGCCGGTAGACAAAATGGAAGTCGCGCTTCGGCTCGCTGCGCAGCAGGTAGCCCTTGATGCGGTGCGGCAGCGCGTCGTCCGCCAGCTGGAAGCAGCGCCCGTCCACCAGCACGAACAGCCGATGCGCCTGCGGCCGAGCCACTGCGAACTTCTCCGCGCACTGCGCGCACAGCGCCTGGGCTGGGGTGTCCGCCCGCGACGCCAGCGTCCGCGCCTGCTGCTCGGGCTCCAGGTACGACACGCAGATGAAGTCCTGCGGAGACACGTGGGACCTGCGATCACGGCGGGGCCCTGTGTCCCCAGGCGCCCTCTCCCGGCCCAGGCCCCTCCCTGGATGGATAGTGGGTGGTGGGCGCCGAACGGGCTGTGAGTCCAGCACCTGCGTCTTTCCAGTCTCTGCCGCGAGGCTGGCTTCCCAGCTGGGCCGACCGTTCTGGGAGATGAATGAAGAGGTGACTTGGAGTCCCTGCAACAAGGAGCCAGCGCGCCCCCTGGCTGCTGGTCCACAGGCTCCCCACCATTCATTCACTCATTCATTCCCTCCCCCACTCCAGGTGAGTTTCCTGCACCCCAGGCTCGATGCTGGGCACGGAGGGCAGCACAGACAAGAAGGGAGACGCGAGCCCGCCCGGGCATCCCATAGTGCCGGGGGGCAGCACAGTCCAGCCCCGTAGGGCTGCAGGAGCCCTGGGGCTTGAGGAGCTGCGTGGGGGTAGGGCTTAGTAAAGCGGGAGGGGACCGGGTGAAGGAGGCTGGGCGCAGTCAGGTGGGGAAGGCCCGGCATGAGCAGGGCAGGCAGGCCGAGGCGACGCCTGCGGGCCGGGGCTGGGCACTCACGGCACGAGCAGGGCGCCCGCCCGCCGTCCTCCACCCCTAGGGACCCAGCCCCACACCTGCCGGGCTTTGAATCCGCTCCCACTGCCTGTGTGGCCTTGGTTCCTCGAGCCTCGGCTGTAAAGTGGGGATAGCGCCCGCCTACCAGAAATGGGTGAGCAGGCGCTGGAAGCTCCAGCCCGGAGCGGCCTCGCCTTCCCCGGGGCTCAGGGCTGCAGGCAGGGACGCTGCGCGCGGGGCTGCCCCCTTGTGGCCGGCGTGGGAACAGCAGGCTTGCTCGGGAAGCAGCTGAGGATCCAGGCACCGCGGAGACCGTGATGGCCACTGGTGGCTAGGGCTTAGGCGGGGCCGGGCTCCTGTCAAGAGCTTCACGGGGACCACCCATTTCTTCCAGGAGGGGAAAAGCCCGGCCCACTCCCTCCGTCTCAGTGGCTGCCTTAGGGCTCCTTGTCCTCCATTAGGCCTCCCAGGGCACTATCCACCTGCTGGTGACTGTCTGGTTCTGGGCTTCCCTCCCCAGGGAAGGGTGCCCACCCCTCAAGGCATGGGGTACAGAGGAGGCACTGGGAGGGGGCAGAGGGTAATGCCCTCCCCAGATCCCAGATGTGGTGCTGAGGGTCCCCCCTGAAGCTTCTGTCTCCCCAACAGTGGGTGGTCCGTTTCACCCATGCTCTGCCTGACTCAGCATCAGGAACCCCTAAGGTGGAAGCAGGAAGTACAGGATGCCTGGGCCAGGCTTGGACCAAGAACGTCCGTGTCCCACAGTCCGTGGGAGGCCGGGGTGTTGGGAGGGGATGGGAACAGAGGTGTGCTGGAGCTGGCTCACACCCACCGGGGAGAGCCGACCGCATACATTTCTTTCCAGCTCCACATTCAGTGATGCCAAGTTGAAGTTGTCCATGGAGGGCTCACACCATGGAAATGGACAGAAACTAAAATCAGAGCTTTTGTTTTCTCCCCAGAGAGTCAGGTATTAAATTGATTAGCCATTGGGCAGGAAAACTGAGTCCCAGAGTGGGGCAGGGATTGCTGAGGGTCACACAGCAAGTTAGTACAGGGCCAGGTCCAGAACTCAAGCCTCCTGCCTCCCAGGCCTGGGCTCTGCTTATTGTAGATGCACCATCTTGAAAGCCAGAAGTGGAGCTCAGGACTGGTGTGCTCTGGGTGTCAGGGGAGTGAGTCTGCATAGCTGCTCCCAGCTCTGAATGTGCCTGGCTCACTGGTCCAACTCTCTCCTTTTTATACACACCCATTTCCGCTCTGTCCCAGGCCTTGGGCTTGGGCCCCTGAGGCATGTGAACCATGGGCTGTGCCCTCCCAGAGCTGACAGCTTTATATGCAGAGGATGATAGGATGTGATATGCACTGTAAAGGGGGAGACTGCAGGAAGCCCAGAGGAGGGCACCCCACCCAGCCTGTGGGAAACGGTGTGTGTGTGTGTGTCTCAGGGAAGGCTTATCGGAAGAGGGGCTGTTGGAGAAATAGAGTCGTCTTAAAGGATGGGCAGTGACAGCCAGTGAAGAAGGGGAGATTGACCAGCGAGGGCAGAGGCTGAGCAGCTAGTGAACTGGACTTGGCATGTTTGGGGAACTGGGGGCAGCTGGATTTGATACCGCCGGGGAGTGGGTGGGGTGATGGACTTGGGGAGGGGCAGGACTGGTTTGAATACTGAGCCTGTATAGAGAGAGATATGGGGAGGGGTGGGTCACTGGGTTGGTGGGGGTTACGCAGACCCTTGACAGCTGCTGCATGTGTCCAGGGACTAAGGGACAAGGCTGCAGATCAGCCTGTGGGCTCCTTAAAGGCAGGGACTGAGATGACAAGTCCCCATCTCCAGCCCCTGCAGGGTGCTGGGTCGTAGGAGGCGCTAAGGACTTATGGGTGTGTCTCATTCCTCCCACACCCTTCCTGCTTGCCCGGCGAGAACACCGATGCCTGCTGATACGTTTCTAGACGCACCCAAGTCCTGGACACACACTGGCAGCAGGGGCTGGGGGCCCCTCCTCTGGTGTAGGGAGTCTCACTGCTCCCCTAAGGCAGGGCTGGGCGGCTGGAGCAGCCAGGCGATGTCACGGCTCCTTAGGCTGCAGGGATGGTGTCTGGGACATGGTCCCATCGGGCCCCTCCCATTCTCAGTCCCAGGCCTCACCTGCACAGAGGAGCGGGAGGCACGGGCCTTGTTGAGCGTACGCCGGCGCTCCCAGCGATGGATGGAGTCCTGCACCTCCACGCTGAGCTGCCGGGTCACCGTGATCTTGTCGTAGTTCTTGATGTGCTCCAGGGCCCCGTAGGTGGTGGTCAGATAGTAGGAACCTGCGTGGACAAGGGTGTGGAACCTGAGCTAGGATGGCCTCCGCCCACCAGAGGCAAGGAGGTTGGCCTGCCCCACCCACCTCCTCCAAGCCCCGCCCACCACCACTGCCTGGGTCACCTGCTTCAACAGCTGAGCTCAACCGCACGCCCACCCTCCAGTCTCAGAAAGTTTCCTAGAGTCCAGCCCTGAGCTGTCTGGGCCCTGCTAAAATTTTTTCATTGGCTCCTCTTGGGGACAAAACTCTTGCTTATTTAAAAAATGATTTTTAGGCCGGGCGCGGTGGCTCAAGCCTGTAATCCCAGCACTTTGGGAGGCCGAGACGGGTGGATCACAAGGTCAGGAGATCGCGACCCTCCTGGCTAACACGGTGAAACCCCGTCTCTACTAAAAATACAAAAAACTAGCCGGGCGCGGTGGCGGGCGCCTGTAGTCCCAGCTACTCGGAGGCTGAGGCGGGAGAATGGCGGGAACCCGGGAGGCGGAGCTTGCAGTGAGCCGAGATCGCGCCACTGCACTCCAGCCTGGGCGACAGAGCGAGACTCCGTCTCAAAAAAAAAAAAAATAAAATAAAAAATGATTTTTAAAACATTAAAAAATGTAAAGGATACACAAGAAACAGAAACAGAATACCTTCTGTGTGGGGAAAGGGGTGGTCAGGAGACAGGGTGGGCAGGAGACTTCTCACTGTGTGTGTATCACATATAGATGGTCTGTGAGTTACGATGCTTCCATTTATGATTTTTTGACTTCATGATGGTGTGAAAGCAATATACATTCAGTAGAAACCATGCTTCCAGGACCCATACAACCATCCTGTTTTTTACTTTCAGTACAGTATTCAATACATTACATGAGATATTCAACACTTTATTATAAAATATGCTTTGTGTGAGGTTTTGTTTTGTTTTGTTTTTGACCAAGTCTGGCTCTGTTGCTCTGTCACCCAGGCTGGAGTGCAGTGGTGCGATCTTGGCTCACTGCAACCTGGACCTCCTGGGTTCAAGCGATTCTCCTGCTTCAGCCTCCCAAGTAGCTGGGATTACAGGCGCCTGCCACCACACCCAGCTAAGTTTTGTATTTTCAGTAGAGACGGGGTTTTGCCTTGTTAGCCATGTTGGTCTTGAATGCCTGACCTCAGGTGATCTACCCATCTCAGCCTCCCAAAGTGCTGGGATTACAGACATGAGCCACCACGCCTAGCTTGTGTGATTGGTTTTTGACACACACACACAATAGGCTTTTTGATGATTTTTGCCCAACTGTAGGCTAATGTAAGTGTTTTGAGAACGTTTAAGGTAGGCTAGTCTATGATGTTCAGTAGGTTAGGTGGATTAAATGCATTTCAACTTAAGATATTTTCAATTTGCGGTGGGTTTATTAGGACACAACCTCATTATAAATTAAGGAGCTTTTGATATGCTTTAGAATTTTGAGCCATGTGAATGCATTATCTGTTCTAAAAATAATTTTTAAAAAGATGGAGAGGAAATTTTAATTATGGTTATACCATTACGTGCAATTTTTAAAGATTTTAAATAAGTATAAAATTTGAATCATTTATGTATCCATTTCTTAAGTTAATTCACACATAGCTCACTGGAGCCTCCAACTCCTGGACTCAAGCGATTGCAGGCTCATTTTTAAATTTTCTGTAGAGAAGGGGTCTAGCTATGTTGCCCAGGCTGGTTTTGAACTTCTGGCCTCAGATGATCCTCCTGCCTTGGCCTCACACATATTCTTAATACGCAGTGTTTCCTAAAGTACTTTAAGCTTTGAGATACTTCAGACTGCAATATTTTCATGAACTTTTAAGATAAAAGGCGATATTTTACACGTTGCTTACAAATTCATTCTCCTGAGCTTGTTTGGGACTTTGGTTAAAAGGTTTGAGAAATATTAACTTTGTTAAGCCCCCTCATTTTAGAGAGAGAAAACCGAGTCCCAGAGAAGGAAGGTGGCTTGGCCAAGGTCATAGAGAGATCAAGGGCCCAGAGGAGGGCGAGGAGACCCTGGACACCCTGGTCTCTCTGGTCTCCAGCGCTGCCCACCTCCATGGTGCTTCCTTGGGCTTTCCCACCACTGGACAGGCCTTTCTGCCCAGCCCTTCCAGTTCCAGGATGATGATTTTTTCTTTTTTCTTTTTTTTAGATGGAGTTTCGCTCTTGTTGCCCAGGCTGCAGTGCAATGGTGTGATCTTGGCACACTGCAACATCCGCCTCCCAGGTTCAAGCGATTCTCCTGCCTCAGCCTCCTGAGTAGCTGGGATTGCAGGCATGCACTACCATACCCAGCTAACTTTTTGTATTTTTAGTAGACACGGGGTTTCACCATGTTGGCCAGGCTAGTCTTGAACTCCTTACCTCAAGTGATCCACCTGCCTTGGCCTCCCAAAGTGCTGGGATTACAGGCGTGAGCCACCGTGCCTGGCCAGGATGATGATTTTTGACACGAGGCAGATTCTGCTAGTGCCCCACTTAAACCATGTCTCCCACTTCTACCTAACTGAACTGTGCTTTTATTTGGGGAAGTAACATCAGCTGAAATGCTCACTTCCCAGACTCCCTTGCAGGTTGGGTAGAGGCAGGAGACTTGCTGTGGCCCCTTAGATATAAGTGGAAGGCTGGGTGGGGCTTCCAGGAAAGTCTTTGAAAGAGACAGACTCAGTGGATATATCCCTTAGGGTTTTTGCCTGTCACCCTTCCTTCTGCCTGGAACCCAGAGGCAGTGGGGTCACTGCAGCTGTCTTCTGATCAGAGGTGACAGACACAAAGCCAAAGGCCCACATGCTAAGGAAAGATGGAAAGAGCTGGGTCCATAGTTCCCTGGATGCAAAATGCCATCCTTACCAGGTGCTTAGCCTGGACTTCTTGATGCAAGAGACAAACCAATTCCTTGCTCTGACTTGAACCACTATTAGTTACTTTTGTGAGTTATGTGCAGCCCAAAGCATTCCTAACTGTTACACTGGGTGAAGCTGGCCCACACATCTGCACCAATTCTCCAGCCATTATGGGACAAGTTCACACCCTGGTCCAGTAGGTGATGAGGTGGGGGGTAAGATAAAAGGGTTTATGGCCACAGGATCACCCATCCTTTCATAGCAACATAGAAAAGAGATGGCTGGGCGCAGTGGCTCACGCCTATAATCTCAGCACTTTGGGAGGCCGACAGGTGGATCACTTGAGGTCAGGAGTTCCAGACCAGCCTGGCCAACATGATGAAACCCGGTCTCTACCAAAAGTACAAAAATGAGCCGGGCGAGGTGGCGCACGCCTGTAGTCCCATCTACTCTGGAGGCTGAGACAGGAGAATCTCTTGAACCTGAGAGACGGAAGTTGCAGTGAGCCGAGATCATGCCACTGCACTCCAGCCTGGGTGACAGAGTGAGACTCCATCTCAAATTAAAAAAAAAAAAAAAGAGAGACATTTTTTGAAAAAACTAAATTAAAGCTACCATGGAGGTTGGCTTGGTGTCCCTAATAAGAAGAACCACTAAACCACTTATTTATCTCCATTTTAAGTTGGGTTTAAAGCCCCAGGCCAGGAAGTCAGCTCTGGTGCCCCCAAGCCCTAGCTGCGCCGAGTCCATGTCCTCTACCTGGTGTCCCTCAGTCGTCCTGTTTCCTGTCTGGCTTATGTCTTCCTGGCTGGGAATGGAGAGATGAGTGCAGTGTGCTGACTGTAAACCTTCAGTTTTGAAGTCAGAGAACAGGATCTAGGTCTTTGCCCCGTAGCAGCCAGCCCTGTAATTCAGGTGAGCTAATGGTCTCTCTATGCCTCAGTCTCCTCATCTGCAAATGCCATAACGTTGTGAAAAGGAAATGATTATATGTGAAGTACAGGGCCTCGGAATGTGTGAATAATGCATGGTGGCTACGAGGCCTCAGGGAGGTGCTCTGGGGGCGTCTCACCCTCATGGGTGAAAGGGGAGCAGCCAAGCCCTGCCGCTGCACGTTTGCCTGCTGGATCCCGGCTTCTTTGTGAGGTCTCTCTCTCTGCCAACTTCCCTCTTTGACTCGGGGCCATGAAACGCCTGCCAGGACCACTAGGTGGCAGGCGGCCCCATCGTGAGTTTTGGAGCGGGCTGTTCTCTCTGGGGCGAATGCATTGATTGGAAAAACCCACTGCCCCTAGAAAGATACCAGCTTGGCATGGCCAGCTGTCAGGCAGACTAGGGAAGGGACATGGGCAAAGGGGTCCATGAGGACACTTTTGGGACCAGCCTGGCCAGGATTTTAGGAGGGGCTAGGATTCTGGGCTGGCTCCAGCCAGGTGCCCAGCTGCCGCCTGGGTCACCTGTCTGCCCCATGACTTCACGAGGGCAGGGGGTGGGGCGGTGGGGGGAGTGGGAACACAAGAGAGAGGCTAGAAAGGGGGCAGGGGTCCCAGCAAGCTGGCACTCAGGCCCTTCCTTGCACAAGTCCCTGATGTCTCCTGCCCCACATGCCTGCTGCAAGGAAAGTGGGATCCCTTTGCTAAATTGCAGCACATGGAACAGGCTGCGAGAATGTGAAGGTCCCAAGGTGCACAGAATCCGACTTGCAGGCTTTCTGTTGAACACAGAATGGCTTGCTCCCCTGAACTGTGAAACACAGGAAGACAGGGCCCAGCTCCATCTCTCATCCTGCCCCATGTGCTAAGGTCTGAATGTTCGGGTCCCCCTACCCCCAAATCCTATGTTGAAATCCTAACCTCCAATGTGATGGTGTTAGGAGGTGGGGCCTTTGGGAGGTCATTAGGTCATGAGGGTGGAGCCCTCATAAATGGGATTAGTGCCCTTATAGAAGAAGTGCCAGCTGGGCATGGTGGCTCGCACCTGTAATCCCAGCACTTTGGGAGGCTGAGGCAGGCAGATCGCTTGAGATCAGGAGTTCGAGACCAGCCTGGCCAACATGGTGAAGCCCTGTCTGTACTGAAAATACAAAAATTAGCCAGGTATGGTGGCATGGGCCTATAAGCCCAGCTACTTGGGAGGCTGAGGCAGGTGAATTGCTTGACCCTGGGAGGCAGAGGTTGCAGTGAGCCAAGATCACAGCACTGCACTCCTGTCTGGGTGACAGACAGAGACTCTGTCTCAAAAAAAAAAAAAAAAAAAAAAAGTACCAGAGAGCTACCTTGTCCCTTCTGCCATGTGAAGATACAACAAGAACCCACCATCTATGAACCAGAACTGGGGTTCTCACCAGACACTGAGTCTGCTGGTGCCTTGATCTTGGACTTCCCAGCCTCCAGAACTGAGAGACATACATTTCCATGGTTCCAGAGTTATCCAGTTTATGGTATTTTATTAAGCATCCCAAACAAACAAACACCCAGCCACCTCTGCAGAATATAAGAACAACAAGACAGTTTGAAAACTGCCAGTCTAGCCTGATGTCTTCACTTCCGCAAGCCAGAGAGGTTAGGTGACTTGCCCAGGGTTTCCAGTCAGTCAGAGGCAGAACTAAGCCCCAAATCCAGCCTCCAAACTGCTCTTTTTACTCCACTTTGTGTTAGTTCTCTTAGATTCTAGCAACTTAAGTTCCCAAGAGTCTGGGGATTCTGGGAACCCCCATCTCCCACCCTAAGCATCTCTGAGCTCTGTCAGGGCTCAGGCTCCCTCCCAACCTGCACTGCAGAGGTTGAGGCAATCAGGTACCTCTGCATCACCACCCCAGTAAGCCAGGAGGGCTAAGCCAGGGAAACTCAGAAACACCACCTCACCCGTGCCCCTCTGCCCTGGGACCCAGATCCATTGAAAGGTGGAAACCCCTGCCCTCGCTGGAGAGCCCCAAGGTCATCTCGATACCAGAGGTAAACACCTGCAAGGCTGGCTGTCCTGGGTGCTGTACCTCCCACACCCTGACTATTGAAGTAGGGCAGAGAGAGGTGCAGGGATGTGCCCGTGCCACACCGCCCCCTCAACCCTGGTGGTCTGCACAGTGTGGTGTGGGTTTGTCCTCTGGCCCTTGGAGCTGCCATGGGTAAGGTGTGACACTGCCCTGGTCAGACAGGGCTGCCAGGAGGGACACTGTGCCCTCTGCCCTCCCTATGGGGCCAGAGGTGGGGTGGAGGACTCTGCCTACTCAAGTCTGGCAAAAGGGCTGGATGCAGGGCATGCAGGCAGCCTTGGTCAGGAACTGTTTAGGACCTTTGTGAACTTTTTTCGTACTTTGGCTTGTCCTCCAAATACTTGAAGTAGCCTAGAATTGACGTGCTGTCAGGTCTCAAGAACTTCTCTCTTTCTCACTCAAATCCCCTAGGCTTCTGGGAACAGGAAGAAGGATCCCAGGAGGCCATGGCAGGATTGGGGTGGGTGATGCAAGTCCATAGGAGAGGGCTGCTAGCCCAAGGATGTCCCTGCCCTTTTCCTGCTCAGCCACCGTGCCTGTGGTTCTTCTGTGTGCATGCTGAGAGTTTCCCTTCCTTGGGGAAACCAAGGAAGAAGGCCCACAAGGGCCTGATGAGGTAGAAGTCCCAAAATGTGGGATGCAGAATGAAGCATTAATTCATTCACACAGGGCTATCAGCCTTACTTGTCTTGTCCTACACCACAGCCCATGTGTCTGGCATGGATAAATGGGTGGGTGGATGAGTGGAGGGGTAGATGGGTGAGTGGATGGGTAGATGGATGGATGGATGGTAGATGAATGGGTGGGTGATTGGGTAGGTGGGTGGATGGGTAGCTGAATATGTGGATGGGTAGATGAATATGTGGAGGGTGGGCGAATATGTGGATGGGTGGGTGAGTGAATATGTGGGTGGGTGGGTGGGCGAATATGTGGATGGGTGGGTGGGTGAATATGTGGGTGGGTGGGTGGATGGGTAGGTGGATGGGTAGATGAATATGTGGATGGGTGGATGAGTATGTGGAGAGTGGGCGAATATGTGGATGGGTGGGTGAGTGAATAAGTGGATGGGTAGGTGGATGGATAGATGAATATGTGAGTAGGTGAGCGAATATGTGGATGGGCAGGTGGGTGGACAGATGAGTGGATGGATGGATGGATGACAGATGGTTGGGTGCATGGATGGATGGATGGGTGGATGGGTGGGTGGTTAGGTGGATGAGTGGATGCACGGATGGATGGGTGCATGAATGGGTGGGTGGATGGATGGATGGATGGATGGTAGATGCTTATGTGATGACTGGGTGAATACATGAGTGTATAGATGGATGGATGGATGGATGGTTGGATAGGTGGGTAGGTGGATGGGTGAATGGATGGATGGATGACGGATGGGTGGGTGGATGGATGGATGGGTGGATGGGCAGATGGATATGTAGATGGCTGGGTGAATATGTGGATGGGTGGATGAGTGCACAGATGGATGACGGATGGATGGATGGATGGATGGATGGATGACAGATGGTTGGTGCATGGATGGATGGATGGGTGGATGGGTGGGTGGTTAGGTGGATGAGTGGATGCACGGATGGATGGGTGCATGAATGGGTGGGTGGATGGATGGATGGATGGATGGGTAGATGCTTATGTGGATGACTGGGTGAATACATGAGTGTATAGATGGATGGATGGATGGATGGTTGGATAGGTGGGTAGGTGGATGGGTGAATGGATGGATGGATGACGGATGGGTGGGTGGATGGATGGATGGGTGGATGGGCAGATGGATATGTAGATGGCTGGGTGAATATGTGGATGGGTGGATGAGTGCACAGATGGATGACAGATGGATGGATGGATGGATGGATGGATGGGTTAATGGATGGATGGATGACGGATGGGTGGGTGGATGGATGGATGGGTAGATGGTATGTGGATGGGTGGATGAATATGTGGATGGATGAGTGAATATGTGGATGGGTGGGTGGGTGAATATGTGAATGGGTAGGTGGTTGGATGAGTAGATGGATGCATGGATGGATGATGGGATGATGGATGGGTGGATGGATGGGTGGATGGATGGATAGATGGAGAGGTGGGTGAGTGGGTAGATGGGTGGGTGGTTGGGTGGATGAGTGGATGCATGGATGGATGGGTAGGTGAATGGGTGGATGGATGACCATATGGATGGACAGATGAATAGATGGATGGATAGATGGCTACACTGGGCAGCAGATAACCATTGCTGAAGAAACCTTGGCTTCTCTTGAATTCCTGGACCTCCTGGAAGACAACTTGTTCCCATTACAGGACATTTTTAACCACAGAGAGGAAAAAAAAGGTAGATATAGAGGTCCTAGTGCCACAAGCCAAAGTTATATATGACAGTGAACGTCATGGCTTTAACATGCTCCCCTGAGCTGTCAACAACTCACAGAACTCTCTCATCAAACTATCACCCCAGAGACTGGAACATGCAAAAAAAATGCGAACAGATGCAAAGAGTGTCTGCTCATCTCAAGAACCACAAAGCCCAAGGGGGACCCTCAGGGCCTGGGAGGATGGTTCCCTCCTTTGAGGCTGATGTCTCAGAGGGGAAGTCAGGGCTCCCTCAGAGCTGATATCTGGACTGGCTGCCCCTCGGGAAATTCTTGGTGGATGGGTGGCTGAGGCTAAGTGGGTGGAAGGATGTGGTTGGAAGGGGGAAAGGGGAAGGGAAACTGAGCATGGGGTGGACCAAACCACATCTCTGCCTTCATCCTATTGGGGAGTGCAGGGCTTCTTACTCATATCATTAACTTCCCACTGATGGAGGTCCTGACCCAGGGCTTATGAACAAGGGGCTGAGAGTCCCTGGGGGTCATCCCTGTCTAAGAAACGATTGTCACTGTCTCTTAGACTCTTACTGGGAGCACTGCCTGCCACTTCAGCCCCTTCTTTTACACTACCATCTCCTGCTGTTCCTGCTACAAAGACTGTCTTTCCCCCCCTTTTTTTGTAATCAGCTGCCTGCTATTTATCTTTCATTGCTCAGCTCAGATGTCACCTCCTCCAGGAAGCCTTCCCTGACTGCACAGTCTGGGTAACATGCTCCTATGCCTTCTGGGATTCCAACTATTCCAGCACTTGTTACGTGGAGGTGGCACAGTCTCTTCACTGGCTCATCTCTCTCCCTAATCTGTGAGCTCCTGCAGGACAGGACCTGTGTAGGATTCATATTTGCATCCATGGGTCCAGAGCTCAGCTGGAGTCTGGTATCCAGGAGGTGCTTGTTGGACCACTAGAGTGCCCGTGGTGTGGCTGAGTTGGGGGTGTGCAATGCACCTGATGGGCGGCAGGTGGTGACTCACCCTCCCCCAGCTGCAGGGCGGGGTCCATGAGCTCCATCATGTACTCCACATTGAGAAGCATCTCCGTGAGGTTGCTGCGGGCCAGCACATACATGAGCACAGGCAGGAAGTCATCCGCCCCATAGGGCTTCCCTGGGAAGAAGAAGGAAGTAGAGGGAGATGAGTTCCAGGCTCTCCTTGTGAGATGCTCTCTGCCCAGGGTAGGGGACAGTGGTTTGCTGAGTATGGATGGCGATCCCTGGAAGAGGAATGCTCCTGCTCTCATGACAGAGAGGACCCAGGGAGCAGCCTCCTCGGGAGGCCTGAGATTTAGGAAGTCCAGGTTTAAGAAGAAGGAACTGAGAAAGTGTCCTCGGCTGGGAGGAGCAAGACCCTGACCCCTTCCCCTTTCCTAGTCCTCTCTCTCCATGACCGCCCCTTCCAACTTGCTCGACAGTCAAATTCACATCACATTTATTTGCAGACCCACCCAGAAGCATTTATGGCTCCTGGCAAGGTTCCCTGTCCCCACTAATCATACATCTCCCTCCCACCTGCGAAACAGAAACCTCTTCCTCACCCAGACACTACGAGACCTGAAATGTCACCATTCAGCCTTCTTCCTTTTATTGGGTTAAACAGTGCCCTTTCCTAAGGCCTTCTTTTAACATGTAAAGAGCCCTGGAAGTATCATCTCATCACTACTGCCTTTGAAGGAGATGCTCCCAGATCTCAGAGCATCCTGACAGCAACAGACACCTTGCGTGGCAGATGGAGGGCGCTCTATAAAGCAACAGTGGCAGAAAGCAGGGTGGGAGGTGGGTCTGAAAGACGTCTCTCCAGTGTGGCTCCCGGCTGGCTCTGAAGATTGCCTGTTTGGCCATGCAAAGCCCAAGGCTGGAACTGTGGGTGGAGAATTCTGACCAGAATAGAATCTTCCTGCCGGTCCTTGGCTGATCTTCTAGCCAGACTCTGCAAGTGCACTGGAGAAATGAAGCTTGGGTGAGCAGTTCTACATGGTGGGAATGGCCACGCCTGGTCCCCAGCCCACCTTCTCACTTCCTCTAACCAAATGGGCTCAGGCAAAGGTCTTCAGACTCAACTGGGGGTTACCAGGTCTGGATGTGAGCCCCAGAATAACCCATGCCAGTGCTGCTACCTTTGTGTTTTGGGCGAAATTAATAATCCATCCAAGCACATGCTAAGCAATTTATAGCTCTCGCAAAAAGTGTATTTCTACTTGACATGTTTACAAAGGATTTAGGGGACCATCAGGAAATATACCTGATAAAACAGCAACATCTAAATCAAAATTTGAAAACCATCAGGACAAATATAAATTACCAGAGGGATGATACTATAGGAAACATAAAAATACAAATAAGCAAGAACCTACACAATGACTCTTTTACAGCAGCAAATTTGGCTTTGAGTTTCCTGCAGGCCAAAGCAAAGAGGGAAAACACAATCAGTTATATTCTCACTGTCCATGAAGAAAAAATATACCTATTTCTTGGGGGAATCAAATTATTTTTCTAACTCTTAGCTCTAAAATAAAATTTTCACATGTGGCTTCATCTGGGGACATAGAGAGACATGGCTGGCAAGTTCCTATCGCACACACGGATGTGTGACTGGTGATGGTCCTCCCATTGTGTCAGGTGTGGCTCATGGCAAGCACTTCCAGGGCAGGAAGCAACTTTTCTTTTCCCTTTTTTTTTTTTTTTTTTTGAGACAGAGTTTTGCTCTTGTCGCCCAGGCTGGAGTGCAGTGGTGCCATCTTGGCTCACTGCAACCTCCACCTCCTGGGTTCAAGCGATTCTCCTGCCTCAGCCTTCCGACTAGCTGGGATTTCAGGCGTGCGCTGCCATACCCAGTTAATTTTTGTATTTTTAGTAGAGACGGGGTTTCACCATGTTGGCCAGGCTGGTCTGGAACTCCTGACCTCAAGTGATCCACCTGCCTCAGCCTCCTAAAGTGCTGGGATTACAGGTATGAGCCACGGCACCCGGCCTTTGAGACAGGGCTTCACTCTGTTGCCCAGGCTGGAGTATGGTGGCTTAATATCAGCTCACTTGCAACCTCGACTTCCTGAGCTCAAGCAATCTTCCCACCTCAGCCTCCTGAGTAGCTGGGACTACAGGCACATACCACCACGCTCAGCTAATTTTTGTATGTATATATTTTTCTGTAGAGATGGGGTTTTGCCATGTTGCCCAGGTTGTCAAATTTCATAGTGAATTCTGCACATTCACATCTGTCCTGGTAACAATGAGGCTGCCCCCTCCCTGAATAAAATACTTCAGAGAGCTAAAGTGACCCTCCTGGGCAACTGCATGCTACACTGCTGAGAGGCACGGTGTGAAGGCCAAGTCTCCAAGCCCAGACCTGGGTTCAAATCCCAGCTCTTCTACTCACCAGCTGTGGACCGTAGCAAGCTCCTTCCCTCTTCTCACCTCAGCAGGGAGGTTGGAGAACGAGGTGCCCGAGGGTGTTTGAGGATTAATTGAAATGGCGCAGGTGGTCACAGCCACAGGAAAGCCCGAGGCAAAAGGAAAACTGTGTGCCCCATATGTGTTTATCAAAACAGCCTCTCATATTTTGAACCAGGTGGAAAAAGTTAACAAACGTGCTACACTCAAGAAACAACGACTGTATCTAAAATCTGGTTGCCAATATGTTCGCTTTCTACTGTCAGCCATCACAAAAGTATGTGGGCCTGGAAACCGCAGGCTGATTGGAAATGAATGTTCCCATCGCACAGTTACGCAGGATCATAAAACAGACAACAGCCTGACTTCACTGAAAATGTGGCGGCCAGGCGTGGTAGCTCATGTCTGTAATTCCACGACTCTGGGAGGCCCAGGCAGACGGATCACCTGAGGTCAGGAGTTTGAGACCAACCTGGCCAATGTGGGGAAACCCCATCTCTACTAAAAATACAAAAATTAGCGAGGCATGGTGGCGTAAGCCTGTAATCCCAGCTACTCTGGGGGCTGAGGCACGAGAATCACTTGAACCTGGGAGGTGGAGGTTGCAGTGAGTCAAGATTGTGCCACTGCACTCCAGCCTGGGCAACAAAGTGAAACTCTGTCTCAAAAAAAAAGTGGATATTTTGTTCATCGTGGCTTTTTTTTGCATTAATTTTTATTTTTTTAAAAAAAATACTGCATTAAAATAGTACTTATCTTGTCACATGAGCCCAAAGTTCCACTCCTAGTTATATATACAAAAACATATTTCCACACAGAGACCTGCACACAAATGTTCATGGCAGTATTGGCCATAATAGCCAAGAAGTGGAGATGACTACTTGTCCATCACTTGTGGATACACAGGCAAAACGTGCATGCATACCATGGAAAAGTCTTTGGGAATCAAAAGGAACAAGCTACTCATACATGCTGTGATACTGATGTTTGTTCATTTTTTTGAGACTGGGTTATGAGACTGGCTATTTTTTTTTTCTTTTTGTATTTTTGTTAGAGACAGGGTTTTGCCATGTTGCCCAGGCTGGTCTCGAAGTCCTGGGCTCAACGATCCACCGGCCTTGGCCTCCCAAAGCGCCGGATTAAAGGCATGAGCCACTGTGCCTGGCCGCTGTGATATTGATAGACCGTGATGATCTTATGCTAAGTGAAAGATGTCAGCCATGGAAGACTGCATATTGTACATATGTTAGGATTCCATCTGTATGCAACGTCCAGAATAAGCAAATCCACAGAGACAGAAAGCAGATGAGTGGTTGCCTGGAGTTGGGCAGAAAAGAGAATAGGGAGTGATTTTTAATGGGTACAGAGTTTCTTTTTGGGGTGATAAAAATGTTTTGGAATTGGAGTAGTTTTAGTCATATGACCTTGCAAATATACTGAAAACCACTGAATTGTTTTAAAAATTGTGTGTATATATACATACATACACATATATATAAAATTTATCTTTGTGGTTGAGTTTCTTGGGCATCCCCCTGCATTTTGCCCCTGAGGCGAGTGTCTCCCTCACCTCCCACAAACCCTGGCCCTGCAGGTAATTCTTAGGGCAGAGGCTGGCACAAAACAAGGACTTGGTCAAGGACCGCCAGTATGAGTGGGTACGGGTATGGGCCCAGCACACAGGGAGACAGAAGACGTGAGTCAGAGGTGGTTCCTGCCCTCAGGACCCTCCCATGCTGAAGCCCATGGCCTGGCTAGGGGTTGTGATTTCAGGGTCACATTCAGCCGACCAGAGGGTCTCGTGCTCCTTGCCTGCGCAGTCTGTTCTGGCCTGGTGTGAGCACCAGAGACTAGTGGTTGCTTTCCTTCCTTCTGCATTGTCCAGTCTCTATTTTCTTTTTCTCTTCTGTAGATGGGGTCTCACTCTTGTTGCCCAGACTGGAGTGCCGTGGTGCGATCTCGGCTCACTGCAACCTTCGCCTCCCAGGTTCAGGCGATTCTCTTGTCTGAGCCTCCTGACTAGCTGGGATTATAGGTGCTCACCACCACGCCTGGCTACTTTTTTTTTTTTTTTTTTTTTTCAGTAGAGATGGGATTTTGCCATATTGGCCAGGCTGGTCTTGAACTCCTGACCTCAAGTGATCCGCTCGCCTCAGCTTCCCAAAGTGCTGGGCTTACAGGCATAAGCCACTGCACACTTGGCTCCAGTCTCTATTTTCAAAGTAACACAACTCCTGACTTTTAGCCAGGATAAGGCCACCCCAAATAAAGACTCCATTTCCCATCTTCCCTCACAGCCTGGGCGGCCTCGTCTCTAAGTCCGGGCTCCTGCAGTATACCCCTGCAGCCATGGAGGCCTCCAGTCGATTTTGTCCAGTGAATGTGGATTCTGCTCATGGCCCATCCTTGTTTAATTTTTTAGACAATGCGGCCCCGTGTGACCTGCCTTTCTGGCCACACTCAGTTTCTACGTCTGCAAAATGGGCCAGCAACACTGGTGTCGATGACATCCTGGGATGCAGAGGACACCCTGAATGTCCGCAGGGCCATGGGTGAGAAACTCTGCTTGAGGAAGTAATGACTTTCAGCCAAAGGATGGCCCAACTGGGGCCCTAGGTCTGAGGACTTCAGGGCGGGCCATGTGGGTATGAAGGGGACAGGAAGGGAGGGGGCCCAGGACTGTGGCTTTGTGAGGTCCTTCACCTGCTCTTCTCCCCATGTTTTCCTTGAGGAATCTTGACCGACAATCCCATGTTCCTACTCATTTGACTCGTCCTTCAAGATCTGCCTCCTCCAACTCCAAGAAGCCCTCCTGGGCTGCCCCGGGGTTAAGGGTGCTTACTCTACTTTCCATCTTCCAATTTGAGATGACATTCTGCCTCCATCACCCTCCCACATAACATCCCACTGGGCTGCACCACAGCCCATTCCCTGAACTCTGAGTGCACTCTCCCCTCTCCAGGCCTTTGCACACACAGTTCCCCCTGCCTGGGACCCCCTCCCTACTTTCCCGTTATCAACTTCTCCTTGTGCTTTCCCACATCCTCCAGCACAGCTGGACAGTTCCTGCTCTGGCTCCCATATGCCTTGAGTGATTCAGAGCCTGCCCCCTTCTTCACATTGTGAGTATGCTGAGGGCAGGGATGGAGGCTGTGTGAGCCAGAGTGAGTCACTAACCCTCTCTGAGCCTCTCTCGCATCACTGCCTTTCCAGCCCCCTGCATAGGCTTGGGACGCAGGCTGCTGACAATGGACTGAACTATGTCCCATGTGTGTTCTTACTGGGTACCACTGTCCTGCCAGGGGTAGGGTCATGGTCATAGACACTGGGATGTCCTGTGGGCCTTAGACAGTGGTGTCCTGGGAAATGCTTAACAACTGGCTCTCTGAAGGAAAAAAATCAATCTTGATTTGTAGCATTTGCCAATTTCCACGATCTAAATATTTCCACAATTTCCAACGTCAAGCTACCAACGAGAACACAGAGCTGGGAAGAGATGCACACAGTCAGTTCCCACAAGCTGGTACGAGCTGACTCCAGCACACCATTGGCCTTAGTTTATCATGTCCAACCACGCTGTGAGGAAACTGAGGCTCAGAGATGGGAGAAATTTGCTCAAAGCCCTACAGCTGGTCAGTAGCAGAGCAGGGACTAGACTCTGGGTCTCTGGCTGTTGATGTTGGTGAGACAGTATCCATACAGGCATGATAGCTCCTCATGGACCAACACAGGCTTCAAACATTGTTTACACGCACTGGGTCCCAGCCCAACCTTTTGGCAGTTAGGGCTGCACGCTCCTTCCTGAGCAGCCTGGAACCCCAGGCTCGGGGCTCAGCCCTGAGCACATAGGGGCCTCAGGAAGTGCCACTGGGATGTTAGCTGCAAAATCCTTCTCCTGTGAGCTGAACATCTGTCTTGGGTGGACCAGAGATCACGTCCATTTGGCTGTGCATCCAAACGCCCTGCTGGTTGCAGCCTCCACTTCCTGGTGATTTCTGCTTTCTTTTTTGCCAAGTCACATCTGTTTGCCATCTGTAGGTAGCTGATCACATTTCAAAAAGCTGGCTGGGGTTTTATGCATATTTCATCCGCTGGGAGATTTTTGGAGAAGGAAAGCTCTCTTTAAGATCAAAATGAGCTGAAGGGGTGCTCAGCTGGATCACACAGACAATGAGGATTAGAAAGGCCCTAACTCCAGCCTGGGCAACATAGTGAGACTTTGTCTTTACTAAAAAAAAAAAAATCAGCTGGGTGTGGTGGCATGCATCTGTAGTCCCTGCTACTCTGGAGGCTGAGGTAGGAGGACCTGCTTGAGCTCGGGAGGTTGAGGCTGCAGTAAGCTATGATTGTGCCACTGCACTCCAGCCTGGGTGACAGGGCGAGGAAGCATTGTCTAAAAGAGGAGCTAGCAAATTTTTTTCTGTAAAAGACCAGAAAGTACGTATTTTTAGTTTCATGGGCCACACGGTCTCTGTCCTAACTATTCAACTCGGCCCTTAGAACACAAGCAGCCGTAGATGCTGAGTATGGATATGGGTTGTGTTCCAATAAAACTTTATTTGTAAAATCAGGTGGTAGGACAGAGTTGGCTGGGAGGGCCACAGTTTGCAGACCCTGAGGGAGAGGAAAGGATTGAGCATCTTATCAAAACTACTCCCTACTCCACCCCCCACCCAGGGCCCCCATTGTTAACTGGGCTCTTACTGAAGGCCAGTAGCTGATGCTGCAACCCTGGGGCAGCAGGAGGCTCATGACTGTGCCCTGCCCTGGCCCTCGCTTTCCACCAAGATTCCCACTTAAAACCACCTTTTTCCTCCCAGAAGTCTTCCTTGAAGACCTCCTTAGCTAGGCCCAATGCCCTTGTAATGGTTCTCCCCAGTCCTGGCATTGCAGAATGGGAAAGTCAATATCACACGTTAACTCAGAGAGGCCTTCCCTGACCACCCAGTCCCGGGACAGCAAACTCCTCCAACCCTCCTGAGACCCCCTACCCTGCTTTATCCACCCCAGTTGCACGTTTCACCTTGGAGGATATATTTTGCATTTCTGTTTACTTGTTATTGCCTATCTCTCCTCCTCGAATGAAAGTTTTACTCGGGCAGGTACCTTATCTTGTTCATTGTTTATATCTGAAACCTCAACGGTACCTGGTCTATAGTAGGTATTTAATAAACATATTTGCTAAAAGCATGAATGAATATCAGTTATCACACTGCAATACACTTGCTTATTAAATGCTTGTTTTTAGCTTGAATTATGAACATCTTAAAAACATGGGCTGGGTCTTTCTGGGTTTTGCTCTTAACATCTGCATTGTCGGCCAGGCGCGGTGGCTCACGCCTGTAATCCCAGCACTTTGGGAGGCTGAGGTGGGCGGATCACGAGGTCAGGAGATCAAGACCATCCTGGCTAACGTGGTGAAACCCCGTCTCTATTAAAAAAAAAAAAAAAAAGTAGCCGGGAATGGTGGCAGGTGCCTGTAGTCCCAGCTACTCGGGAGGCTGAGGCAGGAGAACGGTGTGAACCCGGGAGGCGGAGCTTGCAGTGAGCTGAGATGGTGCCACTGAACTCCAGCCTGGGCAACAGAGTGAAACTCCGTCTCAAAAAAAAAAAAAAAAAAAAAAAAAAGTCTGCATTGTCAAAAAAAGTTTGTTGAACTGTTGAATGAATGAATTTATTTGATAAAAACATATGACAGGAGGAAGTAGAGGCCATTTAGAACAGTAGACTTCAAATCTGTGTTTGCAATGGAAACCTTTGGTAATGGGTACCTTATGCACAGTTCAGCTTCTCTGGTTGACTCAGGGTGGGGCAGCAGGGCTGGCCTGCTCATCTCCTTTCAACTACGCCCCTCCACTGTTCCAAGGTGGCCCCCAGCTATCTGTGGTCCCAAGAGAGTTTCCTGGAAATAGTGTGAAAACTACTGATCTAGTCTGAACTTTCAGCTGCACAGATGAAAGAACTGAAGCCTCGGCAGAGAAATGGTTGGCTGGAGGTCACTTGTAAAGTCTGTGGCTGTCATGAGATTAGAACCCAGCCCTCTCTCTCCCACTGAGATCCTTGAAGCGACCCTGTTTGGTTGCTTGCACTTTGCACAGATGCTGGTTAAGTCTCAGTTCTGCTCTGAGCTACACTGTGTCCCTGAGGAAAACACTCCAGCTCCCTGGGTTCCTCTTCAGAGAGCTCAGCCCACAAGCCAGTCAGCCTCGCAGGCTGTGGGCTCTGAGGCCTAAAGACACGAAATCCCACTCTGGCTTGAAAAGGTATGAGGTTGGAGGCACTGCAAAACTCAGCCATGACTTGTGTCTGTCCTTTCGAGGTCATCTCTTACCTCAGGATGCCCTGGGGAGGTAGGCTGGAGAGGCCGGAGGGTCCCAGGTTTCAGCAAAGGACCCGGGTTCAAGTCTCAGGTCAACCACTCACCTGCTCATCAGGTGTGACCGTAAGCATGCTACTTAACTTCACTGAGCCTTAGCTTCCTCAGCTGTAAAACGGGGATAATCACAGTGTCCACATCCCCTGGAGTGGTTGTGAGGATGACACGACAAGACAGATGGAAGGTAATTAGCATGGAGCAGTAAATGCCAGACACAATTATTATGAAAGACAGGAGGGGAGTGTGTCCTATAAGCCTCAGAACATGACATCTTAGGGGACCTGCACTCCATTTGTGTTGTGGGGTAAAAAAGCAAGGTTGTGAGTCACAACCTTTTGGAGATGGAAAGCTCTCTTTCAGATGCCCACCCCCTTACTGTCACCTGGATGTCAATCCCTAGGGAGACCTAGGAAGTCTTCCTATGCATGGATCCCTGAATGACCATATGGAGCATGGCCCTCCACCTCCAACCCTCCTCCATGCATTGGACTTATATGAGTGAGAAATACACTTCTATTGAGTTAGAGATGAGAGGGCTTATCTAGCTAATCAAATAGCAGCAAATGTTTATAGCAGCAAACGTTTTCTTAACCAATTATCTATCTACCTATCTGTAGTTATTTCAAAAAGACTAGGAATAAATTCACCAACATATTATTGATCAATTTGCAACAATAAGCACGAGTGACTTTGATCATCAAAACTTAGTTTAATTTTTTTTTTTTTTTTGAGATGGAGTCTTATTCTGTCACCCAGGCTGGAGTACAATGGTGCGATTTTGGCTCACTGCAACCTCCGCCTCCTGGGTTCAAGTGATTCTCCTGCCTCAGCCTCCTGAGTAGCTGGGATTACAGGTGTGCGCCACCATGCCTGGCTAAGTTTTGTATTTTTAGTAGAGACAGGGTTTTGCCATGTTGGTCAGGCTGGTCTCGAACTCCTGACCTCATGATCCGCCCACCTCGGCCTCCCAAAGTGCTGGGATTACAGGCGTGAGGCACCGTGCCTAGCCCAGTTTAATTTTTTTAAACATAGATTTAAAAAAACCAACAGCCCGACCTCCCTGCCTATCCTCTCTACCCCTAGTCAATGTCACAAGGCCCATTATTCCATACCCCTGGGGTCCCCATCAGGAGCCCTCCTCCCATCTAATTCCTCTGTGGTTGCCCTTGCCTAAACTAGCTGTGGACCCTTGACTTTGTGGTCTCTGCCAAGGAAGTGGATGGCAAGGGACCTGGGACTCTATCACCACCTGGTTGGCCCCCACATCCCACCACGTGGTCAGTGGTGTGCTCCATCCCCCTGGGGTTAGGAGCCAGGCCCTGTTTCCAGAAGCTCAAGTGGGTGGTATCAGGGTGTTTACACGGACTACTCAAGGAAGGCAGCCTCAGGCCGTCAATACCCTTTGGGATGCCTCCTGCTTGGCATTCACATTAGAAGGTTACTGAACTGCGCCCCTACCCTCTTTCTCCCCCTCCCATCTTAAGGAGGGTTTCTTGGACTTGAATCTGTTTCTCCCCAGTAGCAGAAAGTCTTAGACATCAAATAGGTGGGAATGACTTCTTTGTCAAAGTAATAGAAGAAATGAATCTAGAAGTTCTGGCTGCTCTCACCAAGCCTCATGAAGTCCATGAAGAATCCGGTCTGCTCCTGATTCCAGGATGGACGGCCAGTTTATCCAAAGCCATTTGCTTCCATGGACTCCCCAATCTGCCTAACTCAGGACCCTAAATTTGTGATAGGAGAAAACACATTCCACCAGGATTCTGAAACTTGGGGTCCATTCCTAGGCCAGCCACTGGCATGGTGATAGCAGCACAGGCTTTAGAGGGAGCTAATACTAGGTTTAATCCTGGCCCTGTCTTTCTGGAGAAGATAGCATGGCCAGTTAACTCAGATCTTGGGTCTCCATGTTTACCCCTTTCCTCACTGTTCCAACAGGTCTTGCCAGCGGCCCACCCTATTTTATTCCCCTTTCAAGTGGGCCATGAAGGTACCACATCAAGCTACTGCTGCCTGCAGCATAGCAATGAGGCAGGAGGGTGAGGCATCTTCCCTGGAGGTGAGGGAGCTGGGAAGACTAGAGGCAAGGCTAGGGCAGGGCAGAAGTCAGGAGTGGTGGACACGGAGGGCTGTTTTTTGCTTAAAGCAGTCAGTGGTGGAGGAAGTAGGTCAGTGGTGGAGGTAGGTGGGACTCGGGCTGGAGTCTGCCTCTCTGTGGGGTCACTCGCAGCTCCCAGGGCTCAATGAAGAGCTGCTGGGCTGCAGACCACACCTTGGGTAGCAAGGCCATAGACTACACAGTTGCCTGGATCACCTGCCAGAGGGAGGTGTGAGTTGAATGCCTGGGACCTCGTTCTAAAATTACTGAACGTCAAAGTCAGAATTGAAGTCAGTTGGGATCTGGCTGAGAATGCATAACCTCAATCTAATCATCAGGAAACATCTGACAAACACAGAATGAGGAACTTTCATTAAGAAAAGGTGGGGGTGGTGGAAAAAAACAGTATCCCTCAAAAACATCAGTATCATTAAAGACAAAGAGGCCGGGCGTGGTGGCTAACGCTTGTAATCCCAGCATTTTGGGAGACTGAGGCGGGCAGATCACGAGGTCAGGAGATCAAGACCATCCTGGCTAACACGGTGAAACCCTGTCTCTACTAAAAATCCAAAAAAAATTAGCTGGGTGTAGTGGCGGGCGCCTGTAGTCCCAGCTACTCGGGAGGCTGAGGCAGGAGAATGGTGTGACCCCGGGAGGTGGAGCTTGCAGTGAGTCGAGATAGCGCCACTGCACTCCAGCCTGGGTGACAGAGCAAGACTACGTCTCAAAAAAAAAAAAAAAAGACAAAGAAAGGCTGTGGAAATACAGTCATGCAATGCATAACGAAGTTTTGGTCAACGATGGACCACATATATGACAGTGGTTCCACAAGATCATAATGCCGGACTTTTACTGCACCTTTTCTACGTTTAGATATGTTCAGATACACAAATACTTGCCACTGAGCTACAACTGCCTGCAGTTTTCAGCATAGTCACATGCTGTACAGGGTGGTAGCCTGGGGGCAATGGGCCATACCATATAGCCCAGGGGTATAGTAGGCTGTGCTATCTAGGTTTGTGTGAGTACACTCTAAAATGTTTGCACAACAATGAAATTCCCTAATGACGCATTCCTCAGATTGTATTTCCATCATTCAGCAACAAATATGAGATATTCCAAATTAAAGGAGGTTAAAGACACATGACAAGCACATGCAACATCTAACCCTTCACAAGATCCTGAATATGAGGGGTAAATTCTAAAAAGGACCTTATTAAGTCAAGTGACAACCTGGAAGTTTAGATAAAAACACTGTATTAACATAAATGTGTGCAATGGACAACTCTACCGTGGCTGTGTAAGAGTTATGTAATCTTACATCCATACACCAACAAAATACCTAGGAAAGCGTTTAGGGGTAAAGGACCCAGATGTATGTAACTTACCCTTACACAGTTCAGAAAAAACATGATGTATGTAGACAGAGAAAGAAAATGATGAAGCGGAGGGGGTCCGATGTTGACAATTCACAAAGGGTCTGCAGGTGTTCCTGTTTCTATGTACTGTTTCTATTCTTAGAGTTTTTGAAGTTTGAAATTATTTCCAAATGAAACGTAAAAAAATAGAACTCTTTATTTGAAACAAAATCCCCTGCAGAACCCCACATGTAAAACAGGCACAAGCAGGGTTGTCTGGGGTGGAGCTGGCTTGGGGCCCAGCTTGTCTTTCCACCCCTTGGTGGCCCCTGGGATGCCTTGTGGAATCCATCTTGAGAACCACTGCATTCAGCTTCTGTATTTTTGGGAACGTGGCTGGGAGGCAGCTGTTCCTGCATCCTAATATCTAAACACTCATTCATAAACTTTGATCCCCACAATAGCCCAGAGAGAGGCGTTCCTAGCCCCATTTAAAGAGTGGGAAAACTGAGGCTCGGGAAGTAATTCCTTGAGCATCTAGGCTGTCCCATATGCTGTCCCAGCTCCTGCATCGCAACATGACAAGCGTTTCGCCCTCATTTTGTACACAAACAAAGGTCCAGGGAGATTAATGTTCAAGGCTGTAGCACCAAAGCTGGGGTTCAAACCCAGGACCGTGGATGAACCCCAAATCCTCTGCTCTTTGGATTTGGGGTTGACAAATCCCAAACCCATTTGAGCAGAACCTAATTCCACCCAGATGAAGATGCTGAGGCTCTGAATGGAGCAGCCCTGGCCTGCCCGGTTCTGAGATGAAATTGGGAGTCACAGTGCTCCCAGTCCAGTGCTCACCCAGTGGTGGGAGGGAAACATTCTTTCTGTTCCTTGAGAAGAAACCCACTGACGTCTGGGGGAGACCCTGGCCTGACCTTCATGTCTCAGAGTCTCCCCGACTGAGCCTGGCTTCCGGATCTGCAGAGATTCCGGCCTCCCTCCCTCTTGCCTGCTGAGGATGGCAAATGGCAGGCACCTGGTTCTGCTCCATTCAACCACACATGACACCAGCCATGCCCTTTCCCGCAGCTGCCTTTCTTGCTCCTCCTCCCTCCTCAAAATTAGCCATTCCTTCCTCAAGTCCCTGCTCTCTGGTAAGTTTTTAGAAAGCAAGTTCATTGTTAGCAAAAATCACGGTGTTTGATTCTCACCACAAGGACGATAACTATGTGAGGTGATGCCTATGTTAATTAGATAGATTTAGTCATTCCACAATGTATTGAAAGCATCATGTTGTACACAGTAAATACATAGAATTTTATCTGTCAATTTAAAAAAGGCTGGATGTGGTGGCTCACACCTGTAATCTCAGCACTTTGGGAGGCCGAGGCAGGCAAATTGCTTGAACTCAGGAGTTTGAGACCAGCCTGGGCAACATGGTGAAACCCCGTCTCTACAAAAAATACAAAAATTAGCTGGGTGTGGTGGCACATGCCTGTAGTCCCAGCTTACTCAGGAGGCTGAGGTGGGAGGATTGCCTGAGCCTGGGGGGTGGTGCCACTGTACTTAAGCCTGAGCAACAGAAAGAGACCCTGTTTAAAAAAAAAAAATCATGGTGTTTGAATGTTGCTGCTCAGTCATGGGGTTTTAAACAGAATTCCAGGAAGCTAGGGGTTTCTGGATAAACTGGGACTCATCGAGAATGGAATTGCCCCTTCCAGCCCAAAGCTGTCACCCTGATCATGTCTCAGGGTCTATAAAACCCTTGGCTCTGACTTTACCACCAAGCCCAGCAAATCCAGGGGCAACGATTTCCCTAATTAGAAATTCAGCACTGAAACCAATCAATAGCTATTGTGACTAAGTGCCAACTGCTGGGCAACATGCAAACTTCAGACTCCTCTAAGCCTCAAGACAGGCCTGCAAGGTGGTTGTGGCTGTGCCTGTTGAACATAAGAGGAAACTGTGACCTAAGTCATTTTAACACAGCCACAAGCTGAGAAGCAACAGAGCCGGCAAGGAAGCCTGGACCTTGCTCTTCCATGATCCCCGCAGGGTCCCAGGGCCAGCCTGCCTGCTCTCCCCGAGGCTGTTCCCAGCAAAGGGTCCCCCGGGGCTCTGTCTCCTTTCTGCCTTGATCCGGTCTGACTGCTGCTTCCCTGCATCCCGTGTAGGACGCCTCTGAGCTTGGCTCCCTCTCCAACCCCTGCTGCTGCAGAGAGAGCCAGGACTGCCTCTCACCGAGAAGGCTTGAGAAGGCCCCACTCATTCTCGGACACCCTTTGCCAGGCCACGAGGGGGTCTTAACCCTCGGTCTCATGTTGCCTGGCAGGGCATACTTGATTCTTTCCCTGAGTCCCAGCCCTCTGGGGCTGACCAGGTCAAACTCGCCGAGAGCTCTGGGCTTTGCAGGCTGCCCACTGTCCCCCACCTACTTCTTTGGGGATTTTCCTGGAGGTTACTCAGTTGCGGAGTTTACATCCTGGCCTTGTTCTCTGGGCCCCAGGCTGCACAAGACACCCGACCTCCCTCCGAGGCTAATGTCCACTCTATGAAAACAAACCCTTCACTACATCCTGCTTCTACTACAACCCTCTCTCTTCCCATCACATCTCCAATATCAGGATAAAGTCTTTTTTTTTTTTTTTTTGAGACGGAGTCTCGCTCTGCCGCCCAGGCTGGAGTGCTGTGGCCAGATCTCAGCTCACTGCAAGCTCCGCCTCCCGGGTTCACGCCATTCTCCTGCCTCAGCCTCCCGAGCAGCTGGGACTACACGTGCCCACCACCTCGCCCGGCTAATTTTTTTGTATTTTTTAGTAGAGACGGGGTTTCACCGTGTTAGCCAGGATGGTCTTGATCTCCTGACCTCGTGATCCGCCCGTCTCGGCCTCCCAAAGTGCTGGGATTACAGGCTTGAGCCACCACGCCTGGCCCAGGATAAAGTCTTAATACAGAGTTCACCCTGGCATGGTGTCTGCTTTTGGGGAACACGATTCTATTTGTGTGTGTGTGTGTGTGTGTGAGATGGAGTCTCGCTCTGTCACCCACGCTGGAATACTGTGGCACGATCTCAGCTCACTGCAACCTCTGCCTCCCTGGTTCAAGTGTTTCTACTGCCTCAACCTTCTAAGTAGCTGGGATTACAGGCATGTGACACCACACCCAGCTAATTTTTGTATTTTTAGTAGAGGCGGGGTTTCACCATGTTGGCCAGGCTGGTCTCGAACTCCTGACCTCGTGATCCCCCCACCTCAGCCTCCCAAAGTGCTGGGATTACAGGCATAAGCCACTGCACCTGGTCTGGGGAGCACAATTCTAACACATGGTCGCAAGACACAAATCAGTTTACCACAAAAATGTGACTAACCCAGAATTGTGGCCTGTACAGATCTGAGAGGAAAGGTTTCTAGGGTGAGGGGATCTGGCACCACACCCCAATCACACCCCCACAACTGCTTCCTGTTGGTCTGTGGCCAAACTGGCCTGCCCTTCTCCAGGGGAGATGAAGAGAATCCCTCTCTTAACACAGCCACATTTGTTGAGCCTGCCAGGTGCTGTGCGTGGAGGCCACCATTTTACATACATTGTTTCTAATACTCACAAGTGACTGAGTATGGCTTCTGAACCATTAGGGGTCTTAGGGTCTTTTATTCTCTCTGTAAAGCAGCTTCCTCAGGTGAGGAAATCGGGCTCTAAAGAGTTAAGTAAATCATTCAAGGTTAAATAGGTAGTAAGTGACAGACCAGGAATTCGAACCCACGTCTGTGAGTCTACAGAGGTGGCTATCCATCCACTCTATTGCCATGGCAGCCGTATCCAGGTACACAGTTTGCTCACTGCACAAGGGTACCAGCTGAAGGGATGAATCCTGCCAGCTTTCTCTTCATTGAGCTGGGCCCCATCGTGCAGTGATGCCTGTTCTTGTCTGCCTGGAGGACTGCAGTCAAATGATTACAAATAGTCCCACTGATTCCTCTCCCACATCCACACCGTTTACAATATGCCTTTGTACTCTTTCCATCAAGAGGAGAAACGTTCCTCACTCCTTGAGTCTGGGATGGTCTCTTGTGCCTGAACAAGTCAATGAAAGGTGTCAGAGCAACATCATGCCAGTTCAGGGCCAGGCCTCAATGGGCCTTGCAGGCTTTGCTTGTTCTCTGGGGCCCCAGCTACTGCCATGGGTACATGCCTGTGCTAACATGCTGTAGGATGAGAAACTCGTGGCTCAGTCATCCCCATCCCAGACCAGCCAACAGCTCATCAACCACTCAGCACGTGAGCAAGGCCATCCCAGACCAGCCAACAGCTCATCAATCACTCAGCACATGAACAAGGCCATCCCAGACCAGCCAACAGCCAACCAACCACCCAGCATGTGGGCAAGTCCATCCCAGACCAGCCAACAGCCAACGAATTACCTAGCATATGGGCAAGGCCATCCCAGAGCAGCCAACAGCCAACCAACCACCCAGCATGTGGGCAAGTCCATCCCAGACCAGCCAACAGCCAACGAACTACCCAGCATATGGGCAAGGCCATCCCAGAGCAGCCAACAGCCAACCACCCACCCAGCATGTAGGCAGGGCCATCCCAGACTATCTGGCCTCCAACTGACCCACCTCTGACCACAGATCCATGAATAAGCCCACCCAAGCTCAGGCACACCTGACCCAGATCAGAGAGTTGTCCATGCCCCATGGACTTAGGTGTCAAATCAATGCTAATTGCTTAAGGCACCTGTTAGGGGTTGACTTGTGTCCCCTCAAAATTTGTATGTTGAAGTCTTAACCCTGAGCACCTAGGACTGTGACCTTATTTGGAAACAGGGTTGTTGCAGCTGTAATTAGCTGAGATGAAGTCATACTGGAGTAGGGTGACTGGCAGTCTAATCCAGTCTGACTGGCATTCTTACAAAAAGAGGAAATTGGGACACAGACATACACACGGGAAGCACGCCATGTGAAGATCAGAGTTCTGTGGCCACAAGCCAAGGAACTACCAGAAGCTCGGAAGGAAAATAACCTTCCCTGGTGTCTTTAGTGGGAGCACAGCCATACCCACACCTTGATCTTGAACCTTCCAGACTCCAAAACTGTGAGACAATAGATTTCTGCTGGCTAAGCCACTCAGCTTGTGGTATTGTTTCTGCAGCCCTAGCAAACTAACACAGTGCTTTTCCTAATTCACACAAAGTTAACTGTGGGCTGGCTTCCTCGCTTGCCTCCAAGGCAGCAGCCAATCATGGCTCTCCTCCCAGGCCCCAGCTAACTCCAAGAGGGCGCAGGAGTTACACCCCACCCACACCCAGTTCCTCCCCAGGGGGGCTCTGAATCTGGAAAGTCTGGGGCCTTCCAAGGGCTCCGGAGTCCTTGTCAGAGTGGGGTCATGGACCCATACAAAGAGAGCTCCTCGCCTAGACCCCTCCCGGCTGCCCGCTGACCTGGGTTGCCGAGGGCCATGGAGTCGTAGATGAGTTTGCAGGTCTTGAGCAGGATGGAGATCTTCTTCTCGGGTGAGTAGGCCTTGTGCATGCCGGCGAACTTCTGCAGGATCTTCTCCATCATGGGCACCTCCGGCACGCTGGTGGTCACACCTAGGTCGGTGGTGGTGGTGGCCAGGATCACTAGCTGGTTCTCCTTGAGCTGCTGCAGCGAACCGTCCTTGCTGTGGATCTCATGCAGGCATGAGTTGATGGCTTCCTTCAGGGGCTTCAGGACACATTTGTACAAGGCGGACTCTACAATTGCTTCTGCAGGTAAACAAGAGAGCGAGGGTGAGGAAACCAGAAGCTGGGATCCTGCCACCTGGTTCTGTTGCCCAACAGCACAGCCATCCCCATCCCCTGGTCCCTGGAAGGACATTCACAGCTCCAGCACCTGCAAGGACACTCACAGCCCCAGCAGTTATACCCTGCGGTTCTGGCACATGAGAGAGCACAGTTTATTCAACAGAAAGCCACACTGGAAAGGCACTGGCACAGGAGCCAGTCATTGCATCCTGATGCTTTTCACAGGGCCTGGCAGAGAGCAAACTTTCACAGGGCTGACTATGAGTACGTAACTTCAGAGGGCGATACTCACACTGGAGTTGTACAGTGTACAACCTGGGCAGCTGTATGCTGATGGCCTGAATGCCCAGTAAATGATTGGTGGAATTATTCTTGATATCTCCCTTCCAATTCCCACACCCACTTGACTCTAGTCTCAAAAATACAGTATATCCAGAACCTTACTTTTTTATCACTTCCATGGCTACTACCTTGACCTGGGTTGGTCAGGCTACCACCATCATCTCTTGCTGGGGTTATGTCAGTCAGCTTTTGCCCTGGCCCTTATAGTCTCTTGTCAACACAGCAGCTGGTGCTGTCCTGTTACGACATCTTTGATCATAACATTCTTCTGTTTGGGAACCTCCAATGGCCCCCATCTCCCATGCAATCAAATCAAAGCCAGAGCCTCCTCATGGCCTATGAGGCCCTGCTGTGATCGGGCCCTGTAATGTCTCATTCACTGCTTTGCTTGCTCCCCATGCTCAGGCTGCTCTACCAACTGCCAGGCCTGCTCCTGCCCCAGGGCCTTTATTCCTGCAGTTCCCTTTGTGTGACGCAGTCGCCTCGCAGTCATCCACATGACTGGTTCCTTCACTGCTCGAATGCCGTCCTGTCAGAGAGGCATTCCCAATCAGCTCTTAGAGCAGGAGTTGGTGCCCTGATCTTGTAGCTGCTCTGAGGCATATGTGCTCTGATCCCCACTCTGAGGACAGACCAACTTAGGCTCTCATCGGGTGGGTTGGGGGTTGAACAAGGACTTGAACTCATGTCTACTTGACACCAAGGGGATGCCCAGTTGCTTTGGGTGACTGTAGGAACATATTCTTAGGAAGTTGTTTTGGCCCTCCTCTGTCTCCAGGGGATGGATCTTGGTTACAGGCTCAGTAAGGGGAGGTCCCAAGCCCTGTTCTTGTAGGGAGATACCTGTGCTGCCCTAGCCCTGAGAGAGGAGGGAGGGACTCATGCTCCCACGGGGCTGGGTCTCAATAGAGGCCCGGACAGCCCTTCCCTGCCACGCAGGCCTGGGGGCTGGCCCATGGCCATCCTGGGTCCCTTGCTGCTGCCTTCCTCTTCCCCTTCAGCAGAACACAGGGCTGCCCTCAACTCCCTCACCCGGTTCCTGACCCTTCTTCCACGCCCACCTCCCCACCTCATTGGAGCCTCCACAGGTAGAGATGGGTGCAGATGGGAGTTGACCTGGGAGCAGGGACTTGCACTTCCCCACTGTCCTGGGCTTCTGCATGACCTCGGCCATGTCCCTTCCCCTCCCACAGCCTGCTTCCTGAACTGCAAAATGAGAGGGCTGTGCCCACGCCCTCCCAGCCCCTTCACATCTGCAGGATCTCTTCCTGGCACCTCCTCTCCAGACTCGGGCCCTCAGCAGCCTCACATTAGGACTGTTTTGTATCCAATTGTTTCTTGTGACTTGTCTCCCTAATAAAACCAGAAGCACCCTAAGCATGGAGTTCTGTTGGCCTTTTTTTTTTTGTCTTTTTTTTGAGACAGAGTCTTGTTCTGTTGTCTAGGCTAGAGTGTAGTGGTATGATCTTGGCTCACTGCAACCTCCATCTCCCAGGTTTCGAGCAATTCTCCTGCCTCAGTCTCCTGAGTAGCTGGGATTACAGGTGCCCATCACCACGCCTGGCTAATTTTTATATTTTTTGTAGAGATGGGGTTTCACCATGTTGGCCAGGCTGGTCTTGAACTCCTGACCTCAGGTGATCTGCCCTCCTTGGCCTCCCAAAGTGCTGGGATTACAGGTGTGAGCCACCATGCCCCGCCCTGTCTGGCCTTTTTATGTGGTTTAAGTTCCTTCACCATCTGACTGGCCACACACATGGGCAGAGCTCGGAAGGAAGAGGTGGAGGCAGAGGACTCAGCTCATGGAAAGGGCTGGGCTGCCTGGGTCTGAAGCTCAGCTCTACTACCAGCTCTGTCCTCATGGCCAGGTCACTGGACCTCTCTGAGCTGTGGCTTCTTGGGCATGACAATGACCAAACCCATCTGGTCTGGGGTTTGCAGTCATGAAGCTGACATGTGCAGTGTCTGGAATGGCACCGTTGCTGTGGATGCTGACCCTGTTCCCACCCGCTGGAGGGCCCTTCTCTCCGTCTCTTTAGCTCCAGCCCTCCTGTCCTTGGTGGCTCAGCTCAGCTGCCACCTCTCACTGCCTGGAAACCTCTCTGCCCCACACATTAGTGCCCACAGCAGGCTCTGGTGACACTCTGCCATATCACTTGCCAGGACAGACTCCAAGTCTAGCACCTCTTGGCATCTTGGTGCCCAAGGCAGATCTGCCCTTAACAGGACCCATGGTGTGTCTGCATCCTGCCAGCCAGCTGCCCTGAGGCTGGAGTCATTCCTGCTGTTTCCAGCAGAGGTCCAGCCTGTGCTCCACCTCCTTTGCTCTGCTGAAGGCCACCAGGTACTGGCCTTGCATGGCCGCAGTCTCCTGAGCCGTCCCCCTGTTTTGTCCCCTCTGCTCTGCCCTCCACACACACCCTTCAGGGGCTCCATCACCTCTGGGCCAAATCCTCAGGCTGACTTTCACTGCCTGTGTGAATGGCCCGTGATCCTCCAGCCTCATTCCCCACCTCTCGGCCTTCGTCCACGCTGTCATCCCTTTCCAGAAGAAAGTCCATCCACCACCCTTTCCACACCTTAGCATTCCTGACCCTTTGGGCCTCAGCTCTTACACTCCCCCAACTCTGGAAGGCAGGGCTGACCACAGCTTCCTCTGGGCCACTGGAGTTTTCCATGTCCTTCCATGTCCTTCCGTGCCCTTCTATGCCCTCCTGGTCTGCACGGTGCTTGTGGCTCAGTCTCAGACCCAGATGATCTCATCCAGTCTCATGGCTCCTTTTGTGCTGACAGTTCCCAGACATCTCTCTTTAGCCCCAGAACTGCAGACTCAGCCCTCAATGGCCCGCTTGACCTCCCCACCTGGTGTCTAATAAGCATCTCCAGTGTCACATGTCCCAAACTGAACTCCTCGACTCCTCCCCAGTGCCTGCCCCAGGATGGACGCTGTGGCCTCCCAGGGACAACAATGCTTGCCCACATGTCCACATCCTACTTCCCCTCTCCCACTCCCACATCCAGCTTCCAGCCAGTCCTGTGGCTCCAGCTTCACAACAGACCCAGAGTCCAACCATGTCTCCCCCTCTGTGCTGCCTCCGTCCTGGTCCCAGCCACCTTCACTGCTCACCTCGGCTGTGACAGTAGCCTCACACTGAGTCTGAGTCTCCCTGCTCCCACTTGGCGTGACGGCCAGAGTGATGTGGTTCACATGTGAGTGAGGTCACTCACCTTTGGATGTGAGGTCCATAGAGAGGCTCACAAGGCCCTTGGGGTCCTGCCCCACAACAGCCTCCTGACCTCGCTTCCATCCACATGTGCTCACTTATGTGTCTCCTTACACTTTATACTTTATTCCTCTCTCTGTCTTTCTCTCTCTTTCTTCTTGAGACAGAGTCTCCCTCTGTTGCCCAGGCTGGAGTGCAGTGGCACGATCTTGGCTCATTGCAATCTCTGCCTCTTGGGTTCAAGCAATTCTTGTGCCTCAGCCACCTGAGTAACTGGAACTATAGGCACATGCCACCATGCCCAGCTAATTTTTCTATTTTTTTAACTTTGATTTTTTTGAGACAAAGTCTCGCTCTGTCGCCCAGGCTGGAGTGCAGTGGCACAATCTGGGCTCACTGCAACCTCTGCCTCCCAGGTTCAAGTGATTCTCCTGCCTCAGCCTCCTGAGTAGCTGGGATTACAGGTGCATGCCACCACACCGGGCTACTTTTTGTATTTTTAGTAGAGATGGGGTTTCACCATGTTGGCCAGGCTGGCCTCAAACTCCTGACCTTAGGTGATCCACCCGCCTTGGCCTCCCAACGTGCTTGGATTATAGGTGTGAGCCACCGCACCCGGCCCTACTCATCCTTCTTGCCTGTCACCCCTGCTAGACTGTAAGCTCCCCACAGGCAGAAACTTTTTGAGTGCTTTGTTCACCTCTGTCTGTATATCTGAGCCAGCACCTGATGCGGAGTCGGGTGCCCAATAACTCTTTGTCAACTGTCTGCTTACAGGGCCCTGTGTAGACACACACACAGCACTGGCCGCAGATCTCAATCCTATCACCCCTCACCACACCTGAAATGCCATCATGAATCTTGTGGCCTCGAAAACCTATTCATTTTCGGGAGTCCGCTAGCAAAATCCAGTAGCCCTGGGAAAGGAACATCTGAAGCTCCCTTTCTAAGAAACATTCACTATGAATCTACTGTGTTCAGAGGCTCACGCGTCCCTTACCATACCCAGCACTAACTCTTTCATTATTGGGTGGGGAAAGAGAGGCTTAGAGATACCAGGGGACGGCTGGGGCAGTAACTATTTACCAACTAGCTCAGAAGCAGCTCAGTGTTTAGCAACCACTTTGGCCACAGCAGTGTGAACTGACAGAATGTATTTTTTTCTTTTCTTTCCTTTTTTTTTTTTTTAGACAGAGTTTTGCTCTTGTTGCCCAGGCTGGAGTGCAATGGTGCAAACTCAGCTCACTGCAACCTCTGCCTTCCAGGTTCAAGCAATTCTCCTGCCTCAGCCTCCCAAGTAGCTGGGATTACAGGCACCCGCCACTACACCTGGCTAATTTTTGTATTTTTAGTAGAGATGGGGTTTCACCACGTTGGCCAAGCTGGTCTCGAACTCCCGACCTCAAGTGATCTACCCGCCTCAGCCTCCCAAAGTGCTGAGATTACAGGCGTGAGCCACCATGCCCAGCTGTTATTTTCTTTCTGAGATAGGGTTTCACTCTGTCACCCAGACTGGAGTACAGCGGCGGGATGTTGGTTCTTTGCAGCCTTGGCATTCAGGGCTCAAGCAATCCTCCTGCCTCATGGGACTACAGGAGCACGCCTCCATGCCTGGCTAATTTTTGTATTTTTTGTAGAGATGGGGTTTTGCCATATTGCCCAGGCTGGTCTCAAACTCCTGGGCTCAAGCAATCCTCCTGCCTTGGCCTCCCAGAGTGCTGGGATTATAGGCTTGAGCCAGTGCGCCAGGCCTTAATATTTTAAATATATATAGGTGTGTGGTTGTTCACAGCTACTTCTTACTGTGAACCACAATCGGAAAAAGCTTTGATAATTACTGGATTCAAGGTTGGTGAGGGTGGGGAAGGCTGGGGGCTACTTTAGAAGGGGTGGTCAGAGGAGTGAGCTGTTTTGTGTTGGTTCCCTGAAAGCAGAGCCTGAAAGAGGGATCTGGGTGCATGCGATTTCACTGAGAAGACTCAGAAGACAGGGAGTGAGAGCAGTGGGAAGAGGCAGAGCAAGCTTGAGCAAGGATGAACTCTCAGCCTCAGCCAGATCTCGCCGGGCCCTGGAGCATAAACTGCATCACACAGCGGTCCTGCTTGAGGCCAAGGGGCCAGTCTTCATCTCCCCCATGGCAGGGAGTAATTCGTAGTGGGCCACTGATGATGGAAGAGAGGGTGCAGATAATATAGATCCTATACGGTCAAGGTCAATTCTCTAGGAAAGAGGGGAGCTGGGCACCATTAGCAGCCGACCTTGCAGCAGCTGGAGAAAGTTGCTGGTGCCCAGGAAGGGATGGGGGGTGGGCACCAACAGCATCCACTGCATAGGCCTCTTTTGTCCTAAGGGGTTCCTGAGTCTGTGAGCCCCACCGCCCTCTCCTCCCTGCCACCTCCTCCCGGGGCACTGACCGAGTTCCTCCTCAGAGTGCAGGGTGGGGTCCACCAGGGCCTTGAGCTCGGTGCTCTGCAGCAGGTAGCTCTTGAGCTGGGTCATCATGGTGCGAATCTCCTGCAGCATCTCCGTGCTGGAGGTCTGGCGCGCCATCATCTCCAGGCTGTACACCTTATAGTCCTGCACCAGACTGCCAAAGTACGAGGCCTTGTCCTGTGCCAGCTCCACCACCTTCTTGTACAGCTTGCGGTTGTTGGAGAGGAAAGCGTGGAACATGCTGCTGAAACTGGCAAAGCTCAGCCGGTGCCGGGCCTTGCCCAGGATCATGGAGGGCTTCTTCTTCACGCTAGGGCTGCTGAACTGCTCCAGCTCCTCCTCCGTGCTGCTAGTGGAGTAGGAGTCCTGGTCGGTGGCCATGACAGACGCCCCCAAGCTATCTGAGAGGGAGGCCAGGGAGCCCTTGAACTCTGGAGAGCTCTGGGAATGGGCAGTGGCCTGGGCCTGAGGGTGCTGAGTCCCAGCCTGAGAAGCAGGGCTTTGGCCCTCTCTGGGTGGACCTGGCGTGGGTGTCTCCAAGGCCATCGCCTGTGTGCAGAGCTCAGCGTTCTCTAAGGGAGCTGGGAGGGTCGAGGCCAGTTGTCGAGAGATCCGTTTCTTCCTGGGGGGTGGGACTGGGGGTTGTTTGGCCTTCCTGGGCAGCTCCGGCATGCTGTCAGGATCGCTTGCTTTCACCTCTGTGTCCTGGCCTTGCTCCGTGCTCCCCCGGGGCGTGTCCTCAGGGCTGTCTGAGGTCCCTTGGGGAGGCAGGCTGAGCTGGTCCCCCTCTGCTGCCATCCCCGGACTTTGGTCTTCTAAGGACACCCTCTCAGAAACGCGGCGTCTGGGAGGGGCAGTGGGAAGGTTCTTCTTCGCAGGCAGTGGCGGGGGGGAGGCCTGCTGCAAGGGACTGGAGGCTGCCCCTGGTTTCATCGCTTCCTCCCTGAGGGGGCCCAGGCCTGCAGTGGGGCATGGGAGTCTCTCACAGGCCGTCATGGGCGGCTGGCTCGGATGGTCTGGGGGACCTGGGGCATGCGGTGTGACGTGGGGGGCAGGCACTGGGGGAGAGGTGGGCAAAGGACAGGCAGGGGCGGGTGCAGAAGCAGGGAGCAGAGGGGGCTGGGCTGGGCTGGAGGGCTGCAGGGGCAGCACTGGGGGAGGAGGTGGTGGGCGGCGTGGGGCCCACCTGGAGGTGGGTGAGGTAGTATCAGACGTGGGTGGCAAGGGGTGTGCAGGGCAGCTTCCAAGAGGTGGCTGGTTGGTGGGCAGGGCGCTGCTGCAGTCCTCGATGAAAATAGGATTCACAAACCACAGGCGGTCATTTCCTACCGACATCTCGATTTCACAGGCACAGTTTGCGTCATGGGCTGTGGGCCTGAGGCTGGAGACTTGCGGGGATCCGGGGGCCCGGTCTCTTGGAGGCTCTGCTGGCTTCCCTCTTTCTTGTGGAGGATTCAGCGAGGAGTCCCAGAAACCTGTGGAAGCAAGAGAGAGGCAGGTGGTCAGTCTGTGCCAGGCACTAGGTGTTGCTGTGCTGGGCAGGGTCTGTGGGCGGGGTCCGCGGTGGGGTGGGGCAGGGCCGTGGGAGGGCCGTTCAAGGCATTTGCTTCACTACTCCGGGGTTGTTTTCCCCTCTCGGACGCTTTTAAACCTCTCCCACCACTTCCTGCCTAGAGAGGGGAAGCCCCACTTGGTCCTCCCCAGCAGTGTGGGGTGGGGCCGGGGGTAATGTGACAGGCTCAGCTTCAGTTCTCTTCCTTGGTGTGACAGCCCACCTCGGCGGGCATTGATGACACAGGGTGTGGGGTGACAACACTGTGCTCTGGAGCCATGGGGAAGGCATGGTGAGGGCACAAGGGATGGAAGGCCTGGACCTCCTACAGCCAACCGGCTGGGTGCTCTGGGGCAGGTGGTTTGACCTTCCTGGGCCTCAGTCTAGTCATCCCTAAAATGGGGTCACAATGGTGCACACATCATAGGTGTGCGAGGAGTAAGGAATACTGGGCCTGTTTTGGCCCCCATGGTTATTTTTTTATTTTTATTTTTATTTTTTGAGACAGAGTCTCGCCCTCTTGCCCAGGCTGGAGTGCAGTGGCACGATCTTGGCTCACTGCCAGCTCCGCCTCCCAGGTTCACACCATTCTCCTGCCTCAGCCTCCCAAGTAGCTGGGACTACAGATGCCTGCCACCACGCCTGGCTAATTTTTTGTACTTTTAGTAGAGACGGGGTTTCACCTTGTCAGCCAGGATGGTCTCAATCTCCTGACCTGGTGATCTGCCCACCTCGGCCTCCCAAAGTGCTGGGATTACAGGCGTGAGCCACCAGGCCCGGCCTCCATGGTTATTATATGCGAGAAGGACACATCTATGGATTGTGGCCAGCGAGATCAGACCCGGCTGTCCAAGCGGGAGCAGCCACTCACCACAAAGTGATTCTGACTCAGGTCAATCTTGAGCTTAAAATAAGAAGCTGGTCCTCTGCCATAGTCAGGGGAAGCCAAGGCTCTTGCAGCGTGGAGCTGAGTTCCAGTGCCTGCCTTTCTACTGACCCAGTCCCCAGGGGCTCAGCCATGGCTGTGGCTACCGAAGCAGGCTAGGGACAGGCATTCTTGATCTGTGTGGTCTACACCGTGGCAAGCATCTGACAGAGGCTCAGGACCCTCCAAAGAGCGCACAGGGATGCTACATCCTGAGAACAATTGCAGTCGGCGCACAGGCTACCCTGTGCTCACTCAAGCTTCCTCCTGGAGAGGAACATGGGTCCCAGGTCTTGTTCAGCCTGCTAGGTTTGGAGCTGGATAAAGGATTACCCAGGCAGGTGCTGAGTTCCTTGTGAATTGGTGCGGCCAGGCTTTCACCCAGGGCTCTTTACTCCTGGGAGGAATCCACTCTTAAGAAAACTATGGAAAATAACATCAAGGATAATCACAAGAGCAAACATTCATGGCGTTCTTGCCGTGCATGAGCCCACGGGCTACTTGCTTTACCTGGGTTATCTTGCCGACCCCTGATCATAGGCCTTGCCCCCAGTTCACAGATGAGGGTAGGAGGCTCAGAAACATGAAAGCACTCTCCCTGGGTCACCAGGCTGGGGCGTGAGGCACTGGGATTTGACCATGTCGGGCTGGTTCTACAGCCTGTGTGTTTAGCCTCTGTGTTAGGCGGTCTTCCTTCATAGGAACTTGCGACACTTCCCAGATCGGTTGCTCTCCCGGCATCGGTGAGTAGCAGGGTGGCTTGCAGCCCAGAACTCAGGATGTGGCAACAGCACAACAGGCTCTTGATGTTGAAAGGAGACCTCACAAGATGGCCTGGAGCAGCCAACCGTGTGCTCGCTCTAAGAGGGGGGCACTATCAGGGATGTAGGCATTTGCCATCTTGCTGGCTGGAGTCACCAATGCAATCAGGGTAAGCAGGTGCCTTCCCAGGACAAAGGGACTGAATAAACAGACCAGAAGTGAGCTGTGTGCATCCCTCTGAGGTGCACCCCCCAGCCCTGTCCTGGGCAGATACCCTGTGTCTGGCTGCCTGAATATCACAGCCAGTGGAGAGAGGCCAGCTGTCACCACACTAGCAAGCATGGCAATCTTTTCTGTGACTCTTTCCAATGTGCAAAGCTCTGTGCCCATCACAGTCACCGAGGACATGGTGTCCAGAGCGGCCTCTGCCAGGGCCTGGGTGAGCTGCTCTTTGTGACTGCCGAGGCCCTTTGCTTTCTCGGGCAGTTCATGGCTCCTCCTTGTATGCCTCACTCTCCCAGGCACCTTGCCTCGAGTCCATACATGTCCTGGCCTCTGGAGCGAGTGTTTGAAGCACTGTGCTCATGTCTACACAGGCCCAACAAAGTTGCCTCCTTGGGAGTCTTCCCAGCAAGGAGAAGCAGGCAGCCAGACTGACCCCACGGTAACTGGGCAGCAGACCCATATGTGAGCTGAGACCCCCGGTGCCCACCTCCAGACTCTTCCTGTGGGTGAAGATGGCGTCATGAGGGTAGATAACATACAGAACTGCCCACTGATGCTGGGCCATCCCATCACTGCTCACCCAGATCACGGCTGTAGCCGCCCCCTCTGCTTCATTCTCCTCCTGTGGTCCTAGGCTGGGCATACAGCAGGCCCTTAGAGGCTCTTTGTTGAGAATCACGTCCAACCCTTTAGCCTGGCATTTGAGGCTGCAGGACCTGGCCCCTGAACGTCCTCTCTGGCATCATCTCCCGAGTCTTTACTCCACTCTATCTGCCGTTCACTTCTTCCTCAACGTGCCACGCGCTGTCCCACCAGCAGGCCTTGGCTAATGCTACTCCCTCTGCGTGGAATTCTTTTCCCACCCTCTCCAGCTGGCAAACGCTGACTTGTCCTTCAAGGCTCAGGTCAAACGCGACCTGTCTGGTAGTGCCTCCCCGATGCGCTCAGGCCTTGCCCACCCCGCCTGTATTCCTGCAGTGACCATCACTGGGACTGTAATTCTGTGTTTTTGCCGGACTTTCCCACCAGACTCAGAGCTTCCAGAAGGCAGTCAAATGCTTCAGCTATCTGAGTATTCCCAGCACCTGAGATAGTGCTTGGCCCAGAGCGGGGGCCCAGTGTCAGCCCCTTGGCACCCATGAGTGGATTAGCTTAGCCGGAGCGGAGAGTCAGGCCTCTGAGGAAGGGGACACAGGCAAGGTTAGTTTCAATGGCAAGATGGGGACAACCTGAACCACGGGAGGATGTGTAAAGACAAGACAGTGAGAGGAGGAGGGCAGGAAGGAGGGCAGAGGAGCCCCATAAGCGGATGGGCCACCAGCCGGGCAGCCTCCCACGGGACAGGATGGGTCCATTAGGCACAGAACACAAGAGTACATTTCCCATTGCTCAGGTGTGGATTTTGGCAGGAACAGAGCAGATATGGATTCAGGCAAATAGGCTTCTCGGCCTGGGTACCTGGGACACAGCTTCACTGACCCAAGACAGGCCTGGGGTTTGCACCATGTCAGGGCAAAAGTCTCAAAGCCAATGCGACTCCAAGGAGTGGGGGAAGCCAGGAGCTAAAGGGCTGCATCCTAGGGTCTTGGGGCCTCTTAGGGAACCACAGTGGCATGACAGGGCTTTATGGTCCAAAAAAAAAAAAAAAAAAAAAAAGGAAGTGAGTAACTTTCTCTGCAGCCTGCAGAACACCAAGGCCAGGGGAGAAACGGAACCCTACGTCATGCAATCCTAGTGGTCTGGTCGGCAAAGCTGTGGGGTCCAATCCCCAGGGGCGCCATACCAAGCCTTGGCTCTGCTGCGGCAGTTCCCCTAAAGAAGGGCCCATCCTTGCCTTGGCCTCAGACTGAGGCCACGATTTTGCTGGCCCCGAGGCCTGTTGAGCGTTGGCTGGGGACACCTCTTGCCAGATGCCCACTCTTTCTATCCTCAGAGAACCTGGGCCACGTCACAGGCTGGGCTGCAGGTCCTGAGGGCAACTTCAGACTCTACCCTGGGGAGCTTGGGGCTAGCGGCAGGACAGGAAGGGGAGGAGTAAAGGCAGCAAAGTGCCACAGAAACACTAAAAAATCCAATGAGGTCAGTGAATAAATATTCATGTGGCATCCCAAAGACAGAGGCTGTTGTACATACAAAGTCAAGTTTTCAATGAATTATTAATAACTAGGAAAATGCTCATCATCTGATGTAAAGGAAAAAGCAAGTTACAAGCAAACTTGGAAGAGCCACAGAACAGACGCCTTTCCTAAACATATTTTTAAAGTATTAAACACATACACACTGTAACATATTTGAAAACTACTGCGAGTAATCCCTATTCTCTAAATTCCTTTGACACTTGTAATCAATGGCTGAATATAGCTGAGTGCTGAATTGTTCCTCCTTATGTTAGTTTTCTGGCCTCGACTAACTGGTAAGCTTTTAAAGTTCAAGATTACACCTTATATAGCCTGCACTTTCGAACGCTGGCTTTTCCAAGTCTGAATTTGGACTTTCTTATGTCGGCTCACGAAGGCACACTGTGAGCCATCACATGGCACTCGGCCTGCAAATCAATAGCTGAGTTTCAGCAACATCATCCCTATCTCAACAGCAGGCCTGGTGCAACTCTTTGGTTATTTGTTGCATTCTTGTCATAGGAAAATGAGTGGCATGCCAAAAAAATAAAACTGATGACACTAATGACAAGAAACACATATGCCTCATGAACTTCCTAGAACAACAAGATCGTACAGCTGACTGGAAACTCAGGAAATCTTTAGCCTTAACTAGATAATCCTTGGCTCTGGGCTCTAGGGAAAAAAGTAGAAGTCACAAATATATTCGCACAAAATCAGAAGGCAAGAAACCAAACTGTATTTTCAGTTGCGTCTAGGTGTATCAAGGAAAAGAAACTGGAAGGAAACACACCCTGAACTTGCAAGAGTGGTGAGTTTATGCGTGGTTTTCATCCTCAGCCTGTTCTGGTCTTGTCAGTTAAAAACAAACACACATGGCTGGGCGCTGTGGCTCATGCCTGTAATCCCAGCACTTTGGGAAGCCGAGGCGGGCCAGATCATCTGAGGTCAGGAGTTTGAGACCAGCCTGGACAACATGGTGAAACCCCATCTCTACTAAAAATACAAAAATTAGCCAGGCGTGGTGGTCAGTCCCTATAATCCCAGCTAATTGGGAGGCTGAGGCAGGAGAATCGCTTAAAACAGTGAGGCGGAGGTAGCAGTGAGCTGAGATCATGCCACTGCACTCCAGCCTGGGCAAAAAGAGTGAGACTCCATCTCAAACAACAAACAAATAGACACAACATGCTTGACTTTTATTATAAGACAAAAAGGTGTCATAAGATAAAGCAGCACATGGCGGGCATGTGGAGGGCATGGTGCAGAGGGTGGGGCCCACTACCCTGCCTATTCCAATGCCAAATCCAGGCTTCCTTGGCAAAAGGGTGCCATGCTGTTTTCCACTGGAGGCACAGCAAGTAGAGGAAAGGGTTGAGGGGTGGGAAGTGGTGAGCAAGGCTGGCTGAGAATCAGGGCACAGTGCAGGCAGAGCACGGAGTTCAAACTCAGCAAGCCCTGAGTGTGAATTCAGCTTTTGTTTACATTCCAAAATGAGGAAAGCCCTTTAGTTGATCTCTCTTTCTCTCTCTGGATAACAGCTTTATTGAGACATCACTCACATACCACAGAGTTCACTCATTTAAAAAACACGCCTGTGTTTTTCAGTATATTCATCAAGTTGTGCAACTCTCACCACAATCAATTTTAGAGCACTTTTTTTTTTCTTTTTTTAAGACAGAGTCTCGTTCTGTCACCCAGGCTGGAGTGCAATAGCATGATCTTGGCTCACTGCCACCTCCACTTCCTGAGTTCGAGTGGTTCTCCTGCCGTAGCCTCCTGAGTAGCTGGGATTATAGGCATATGCCACCACACCCGGCTAATTTTTATATCTTTAGTAAAGATGGGGTTTTACCATGTTGTCCAGGCTGATCTCGAACTCCTGACCTCGTGATCCGCCTGCCTTGACCTCCCAAAGTTCTGGGATTATAGGCGTGAGCCACTGCACCCGGCCCTTAGAGCATTTTGTATAACCCCAAAAGAAACCCCATGCCTATTAAGCAGTCAGTCTCCATTCCCCTTTCCATCCAGCCCCTGGCAATCGCTAATCTGCTTTCTGTCTCTATGGATTTGCCTATTCTAGACATTTTATTCAAATGGAACTGTAGCATATGTGGTCTTTTGTATCAGCTCCCTTCACTTAGCATGTTTTCCAGGTTATTCCATGCAGTACCATGTGTCAGTCCCTGCACTTCATTCCTTTTTATAGCTGAATAAACACTTCAGACTCCTTAACTTTCCATTTCCTTATCTGTAAAACGGGCTTTTATGTGAATAAATGAGATAATGTATGTGTGGGCGTGTGGCAATGAATTTGCCTCCCATTGTCCTTTTGGTCTTCCCTGAAATGCTGACTATACAAGATAACCCCTGGCTCACAGGGCCTCAGCACTAGGCTGGCCAGGGGTCATCTGGATTCTCCTTGGACAATCTGAATGAAGAACAGTGGTCAGGTAGGGCTGTGAGCTGAGTCAGAGCCCTGCTGGTCGGGGAACCAGGGGAGTAGGAATCTGAGTCAGCAAGGAGGCCATGTACAGGGAGCAAGGAGCTGGCATGTGTGACAGGGCAGCTGCGGTCACCCACAAAGCCCGGCTAACCCTCCATCTCCATTTCTCAGAGGGCCCCTGGTGCCCTTTCTCTGAGTCTCTTTTTTATGCTAGTTTGAGTGGGTTTCACTTCTTTTCCACCAAAGTCCCTTCATAGAACAACGTGTGATATGCCAGGCACAATGCCTAGTGTGTCAGGGCCCTTGACACATGCTGCACTTTCCATATTTATTATCACTGTTTCATATGAAGGTTGGCAGGGCCCAAGCCTGCCCATGCCAGGGCCAAGGTCTCTGGCCTTTGATAGGATGTGCTCCTTCGGCTCTGAGTCTCCAGCCGTTTGGGAGATGACTGTAAAGTGAACCTTTCCTTGGCTCCAGGGAAAAATGACTGTGGTGAGTTCGGCTTCATGTCTTTCAGCACTCGGGGACACCAGGTCTACATAGATCCCTTGAGCTCTTAAGCTGCAACACACTCAGCTTCCATTTAAATCCTGTTCTCAAGGAAGTAAGTGCTGACGATGAATCTGAACTGCTGTTGGCTTCTCAAATGGAAATCTCCCTTCTCCACTTCCTCCTTGTACCTAAGATCAAATTCTCTGAGGAGAGAAGCCTTGTCTATTCCAGAAAGGGATGCAGTTCTTCCAGGAGGAACATCTCCCTTAACGAAAAAACCGTGTTCCTAGGCCTTAGGAGAAGCTGCACTCTTGCAGGTGAGAGGAACCTGTAGGGAGTCTCCCGGCAGTCAGTCCTAGGGACGCCTAAACTCCATAGTGGGGTCAAGAGGTGCAGCAATGTGTCATAGACTGAGGCCATGCATCCCTTACTCTACCAACATGGCCTGCAAACTGGCCACTGACTGCTCGTTGCAAAAGCAACAGAGAAGGTGGGGAGGTGCAGCTGAGGAGCAGTAGAAAAGCTGTGCTCAGAGACAGAAAGCCCTTGGTACAAATCCCAAGTGTACAAATACAAAGTACAAAGTGGGTACAAATACAAAGTGCCCCGTCTGGGGCACTTTACAGGTGTGAGCCACCACGCCCAGTCCTGAGGATTTCTTCAGGGAAAAGTGGAGCATGTTTCACGTAGCTGGTCAAGAACCGCTGAGGACAGAAAGCCTTTGGTGCAAATCTGGTCTGGGGCACGTTAGACAAGGTTCCCAGCGGGGCTAAAACTTGGTGTTCTAACTTTTTTTTTTTTTTTTTTTTTTTTTTGAGGCAGAGTCTCAGTGTGTTGCCCAGGCTGGAGTGCAGTGGGGCAATCTCAGCTCACTGCAACCTCCGCCTCCCAGGTTCAAGCAATTCTCCTGCCTCAGCCTCCAGAGTAGCTGGGATTACAGGCACACGCCATTACGCCCAGCTAACTTTTGTGTTTTTAGTAGAGATGAGGTTTCACCATATTGACCAGGCTGATCTTGAACTCCTGACTTCAGGTGATCCCCCTACCTCGGTGTCCCAAATTGCTGAGATTATAGGCATGAGCCACCGTGCCCGGTCAGTGTTCTATCTTTAAAATGCACAAAAATGACATAAGACAATGCCAAGTGCTCTGCAATGGTTGGTGTCATTGAACCCCTAGGGGGAGGTCATCTGCACCTTACAAAAGTGCAAATTACAAAACTGTCACCTGTCCCACATCCAAGATCCTGGGAGGGTAAGAGCCCAACAACTAAATTCTGGGAAGCAAAGTTTAATAGCAAGTTTATTCCCAATAGCAACTGAAAACTTGCCCTTAGGGTTATAACTGGGTAAATTAGACCTAGAAGAATTTGGATAAAGAGTTAAGAGGCGGCTGAGTGTGGTGGCTCATGCCTGTAATCCCAGCACTTTGGGAGGCTGAGGCAGGTGGATCATGAGGTCAGGAGTTCAAGATCAGCCTGACCAATATGGTGAAACCCCGTCTCTACTAAAAATACAAAAATTAGCTGGGCGTGGTGGCACGCGCCTGTAGTCCCAGCTACTTGGGAGCCTGAGGCAGGAGAATTGCTTGAACCTGGGAGGTGGAAGTTGCAGTGAGCCAAGATCGCACCACTGCATTCCGGCCTGGGGGACAGAGTAAGATTCCGTCTCAAAAAAAAAAAAAAAAAAAGTTAAGAGGCACCATGAGACGATGGCAGGTGTGGGAGCTAAATGGCCTGGGTTCATCCCAGCTCTGCCATATGCTGTGTGACACTGGACATGACTTAACGTCTTGTGCCTCAGTTTCCTCTGCCATAGAAGGGGAATTATAATAATAGTACTCGCTTTATAGGATTGTTTGAAGCTGCGCTGAGCCAATGGCAGCTAAAGGGGTTAGAACGCAGTCATTGCTCATGGAGCGCGAACACCCAAGGACCAGAACTCCTCCTGCTTCCCGGCCCCTGACCATGGCTGCCTTGTGGTATCTCTTGCATTGCTGCCCTGATGGGCCCCTCTGAGCGGTGAACAGTGGCCTGGCTTGGGAACCAAGGGGTGTCTTCTTTGATCCCAGGTCTGCCCCTCACTTCCTCTGTGACCTGGTTCTGCCCTCTGGGTCACTGTTTCTTCCATTCCATCAACACTGGTGAACAAGGCACCAATGCTCAGCCCCATGGAGCACAGTGTCCTATGCATGGTTGAGTTTTACTAAAGATTGTTGATGAACTGCTTTGTTCGTAAATGTGACCTAGTGGCCCCAGGTTAAGGTCTGGGGCCTGCAGTGGCTTCTAAGCTGCTGTGTGGAACACGCTCTCCCTTTCCCTGTAAGAAATTCTCAGGGCCGGGCACAGTGGCTCACACCTGTCATTCCAGTACTTTGGGACGCCAAGGTGGGAGGATCGCTTGGGGCCAGGAGTTTGAGACCAGCCTGGGCAACATGGAGAGACCATGTCAAAATATAAGAAATTAACCAGGCATGGTGGTGTGCGCCTATAGTCCCAGCTACTCAGGAGGTGAAGGTGGGAGGATCACCTGAGCCTGGGAAGTTGGGGCTGGGCTGAGCCATGATCATGCCACTGCACTCCAACCTGGGCAACAGAGTGAGACCCTGTTTCAAAAAAAAAAAAAAAGAAAAGAAAAAGAAAAAAAAAAATTATCTGCTCCTAACACATTCTGAAAGAGGCAGGTGGCCTGGCCTCTCAGCAGCTACAGACTTGGCATGCTTGGGCTTCCTGAGCACCAGCGAGGTGAGGCCCTAGTTCTAGGTGGGCACCTGCTGACTGCATCCTTGTAGGGTGCTTGGCGTCGCCTGTACATGGGAAGAGCTCACTAAATGTGAGTTCTTTTTGTAATTATGTGAAAGGGCTGGGGTCAGACACACCCTGTCCTCTCTCCCCTTCTTCTTTTCCTCTCCCCTGTTTACCCCTCAGGAACTCGGAAGGGTGGGGTGGGGCATGCTTAGGGTCAGTTGTTTGGGCACAGGACAGGCCCCTGTGAGGGCCACACTCAAGTTCATGGTCACATTCATGCTGCTTTTCCAGCCGATGAGGGGCCAGGACTGTGGTGGCTGCCAGATCCAGCTCTCTGGCCCCTACTCAGAAGGGCCCTGGGGTTGAGCTCGGCTTCTCCCAGGACCACACCAGCCTCTCTGGTCCTAACCAGGCCCTGCTCCCTTAGACCAAACGTGACTGGGCCTCAGGGCGTCCTGGGCAGCTGATAGAGGTGACTCTTTAGAAACGCCTCTGTCCATCTCCCTGTCATGCGGCTCGGCAGCCTGGGGCAGGGGTGTGGGTGGTCCCATGGGAGCTGGGACTCAGGCTGTCCTTCTGCACAGGCGGCCCCTGGGGCAATCCTAGGGCCCCAGTTCCTAATGCCCCACCAGCTCCCCTGGCCCCTTGGAGAGGACTCACCCAGACCCAGGTTGGCGATGGTCTCAAGGTCCGTGAAGCTGCTGGCCTCGAGGATGGCCTGGGGCAGCCGCAGTGTGAAGGGCAGTAAGTCTCTGTGAAGACACGAGGGGCGGAAGTCATGTCTGGGGCCACTGTGTCCATTTCCAGCCTCCACAAAGGAAGAGCCCTGGCAATCTCTGCTGGCTGCCGGGGTCTCCATATATCCTGGAAGCTTCCCTGGAGCTGAGGGGCAGACCCTGAGGTGGAAGGAGCATCCAGTCAACTCTAGGTCCTGAGCCAGCACCAGGGACCCAGAGAGGTGGAGACCCTCCTCAGGAGTTGGGGGGCGGAGTCACTGCTTCTTCTTAGTTTTCCTGGCCTGCTGAGCCCAGGCCAGCTCCTCTAAAGGCATTCTTTAGGGTAAAGTGAGTGGCCCACTCCTCCCTGCCCTCTGACTGCTGGTACACACTGAGATGTGCAGCGAGCACACAGTCAGGCATCTCCCAGCAAATGCACAGTCAGGCAGCCCCTGACAAACACGATGAACACACAGTCAGGCATCTCCCAACAAATGCAGAGTCAAGAAGCCCCCGACGAACGCACGGTCAGGCATCTCCCTGCAAATGCACAGTCAGGCAGTCCCTGATGAACGCAGTCAGGCATCTCCCAGCAAACGCGCAGTCAGGCAGCCCCCGACGAACGCACAGTCAGGCAGCCCCCGACGAACGCACAGTCAGGCAGGTTCATCTCATGGCTTTGGTCACAATAGGGAACTGTTCAGGATTTCCTCCAGAGATCTTCCAGAAGGAGTTCGGACTGACGGGAAACAGGGGCCAGGAAAGGAAAACGGATGGCCAGGCCACGTGGTCGTTGAAGACACTGTGTGCTGAGCCCAGGGCTCCTGACTTTTGGCCCAGGGCTGTTTCACAGGGTCAGAAAGGGGAATGTGGCACTGCCAGGGCCCCAAGATGGGTGGTCCTGATTCTATGTTTCTTCCTAGTGTTTAAGGCCTGGGGACCCCCTTTCCAGCCATGTCTCCCGCTCCTTCCTCATTATCCCACCTGCCCTGTTCTCTGAGGCCATTTCCTCCTCTGTGAAGACAGGAATGGATGAGAGGGTGCCCAGCGTGGTTATCAAGACCTGGCAGCCACCACTATTTTCTTCACAACCTGTTCTACCCTCCCTTGCTCATGCTTCATCCACTTTCTCCCCAAATCCTGATGCCCACTGAAATCCCATCATCCATCATTTGCTGAGCCTCCCACCATGGCCTCAGCCAGAGCTACCTCCTCCCTGGGGTCTTCATGGCTTTGCTGTCTGCAACTCATCCTCCTGGCGACATGAGGCTGGGAGCCCTGGGAGCTCCTGGAATGGGTGGGGGCTGCCTTCCGGGTTTCCGAAGCCCTGCAGTGCTTAGCACTCACCATGACGCTCCAAGGCCATTTGCTGAACAGACCCAGCCAAACTCAGGAGCTGAGCCGGAGGCATAGCAGAACAGAGACGGCCTGGGATGGGGCTGGCCCCTGCTGGGGCACCTCTGCTCAGCGATGTCAGCTTCTGTGGCCTCCCAGGTGCCCCCATGGCCTCTTGGGAAGCGCTTCGATGGAGCTGGGACACTTGTGTTTACAGAAGAGTAGGACAGGGCAGGCTGTGGCACAGGTTCTGGGTCCTTTTCTCAGGTCTTGGGGGTGGCCTTGGGCTTCTCCACTGTCAAATGGGCTGGGGACCAGTCAGTTGATGTTGGCATCTTCTGTCATTGTTGTGTGATTCTGCTGCAACCCGAGGTCTTCTGATGGCCAGACTGGATGGGCCCTCAGTGCTGCACTCCCATCTCAGGCCCTGGCCCACCACCACTAACCCCAGCTCAAATTCTGAAGGGTAGCAACATTCATCCCAAGTTGCCTCAGTTTACTTCGGTTACCTGGTGGCCTATCAGTGGGGTTTCCAATGGTTCCTCCATCGCCGTGAGTATCACAGTGGCCAGCAGAGGCTGCTCAGCTCATCTGTGCCACCCCGTGACTGCCAGGACAGCCTCCTGCCACCTCATCGTTCTACTCAGTCTGCTGCAGTTGCAGCTGCAGTCACACCCCAGACTCGAATCCCAGCATCCAGGGTCTCCCCTTGTCTGGCCTTGCTCTGCCTTTCTGGCTTGCTCCCCAACATCTGCTCTCCACAGTCCCTTCCCCACACTCAGGGGCCTCCTGCTGGCTCCCAAATGATCACGCTCAAGTTCCTCTGGTGGGTATTCCCCACTCATTTCCTGTCTCTGAGCTTACACATAGAGGGAACAATCCCTCATCCCCACCACCTACATCTACGATTCTACACATCCCTCAAGGCCACACCATGGACTCTTCTTCCTCCATGACCTGGGGTTCGAGGGTCTCATGCGTCTCTGCTTCTCCACATCCCAGCCCATTCGCCACTGCACCCAGGGGCGGCCTCTTCCGTCCAGAGGAAAGCACACACAGGATGTGGGTGTTTGCTGGACATCTACTATGTGTCAGGTGTGGGGCCAGGTGTTTTGGAGGCTTTAAGTGATATTTGTACTAAATCACCAGCACCCTGAGGGCAGGCATTAGTACCTCTTTTTTACAGGGGACACAGGGGCTCAGGGAGGTTAAGGGACTCGCCCAAGACCCCCCAGCCAGTAGTAAGTTTCTGACAGAAATATTAAACCATTTAAAAATATATACCAATATAAAATTTGATTATCTACAGGGTAAAACTTTCAATCAGTATCACAAATCATCTACTACATTTTTTTTTAAGGAAAGGGAACTATCACTTGTTAAGCTTTATCAATCACTCACCAAGAGCTTTCCCTGTTATCCCACTTAACCCTTGAAGCAATCCTGTGATGTAAGTGCTACTGTCAACATTTGTTAAAACGTTGGATTTTTTTTTTAATTAGAAAAGAAAAACAGATTTATTGTAGTCAAAGTCATATAATACAAAAGTGCTTAAAATGTGCAGGTCCTCCATTCTCCAGAGGGTCCTGCTGTCTATCCCAGGGGTCCCCAACCCCCAGGCCACAGACTGGTGTCAGGCCATGGCCTGTTAGGAACTGAGTTGCACAGCAGGAGGTGAGCAGCGGGCCAGTGAGCAAAGCTTCATCTGTCTTGACAGCCGCTCCCCATCCTCGCATTACCGCCTGAGCTCCACCTCCTGCCAGATCAGCGGCAGCATTGGATTCTCATAGGAGCGCAAACTCTATTGTGAACTATGTGAGTGAGGGGTCTAGGTTTTGTGCTCCTTCTGAGACTCTATGCCTAATGATCTGTCTTTGTCTCCCATCACCTCCAAATGGGACCATCTAGTTGCAGGAGAACGAGCTCAGGCTCCCACTGGTACTATATCATGGTGAGTTGTATAATTATTTCATTGTATATTTCAATGTAATAGTGAAAGAAATAAAGTGCACAATAAATGTAATGTGCTTGAATCTTCCCGAAACCATCCCCACCCCATCCCTGGCCCATGGAAAAACTGTCTTCCATGGAAGTGGTCCCTGGTGCCAAAAAGGTTGGGGACTGCTGGTCTACACTCTGGAGAGTAACCTTGCTGGCCCTTCTTTAACGCACACATATGCGTGCCCAAGCACACATGTACTCACACCATTTATTTTACTATTTTTTATATATTTTTAATTTTTTTGTAGAGCTAGGGTCACACTATATTGTCCAGACCTGTCTTGAACTCCTGGCCTCAAGTGACCCTCCTGCCTCCGCCTCCCAAAGTGCTCGGATTACAGGCGTGAGCCACTGTGCCTGGCCCACATCACGTATTTTAAAAATGAAAATGGCACTATGTTCCATCTATTGCTCTGCAGCTTGCTTTCTTTACTGAACAGTAAAGTGATCTATATAGTGAGCAAGTCCATACATGTATACTGGCGTCTTTCTTTTTCTGTGCTGCAGAGTATCCCATGGGATAACCGTCATTTACTTAATTTTTTTTTTTGAGATGGAGTCTCGCTCTGTCGCCCAGGCTGGAGTTCAATGGCATGATCTTGGCTCACTGTAACCTCTGCCTCCCAGGTTCAAGCAATTCTCCTGCCTCAGCCTCCTGAGTAGCTGGGTTTGCAGGCATGTGCCACCGCGTCCAGCTAATTTTGTATTTTCAGTATAGTTGGGTTTTCACCACGTTGGCCAAGCTGGTCTCGAACTCCTGACCTCAGGTGATCCACACAGTGGCCTCCCAAAGTGCTGGGATTACAGGTGTGAGACGCTGTGCCTGGCCACTATTTTTCTTCTTTTGATGGTCATCCAAGCTTGCTTTCTTTCTCTCTCTCCCTCCCTCCCTCTCTCTCTTCCTGTCTTTCTCTCTCTCTCTCTCTTTCATTAATGCTAACCATTACAGAGCTTACTAATTGTCCAGGAGCAGTTTTAAGCACTTTACATATATTAGCTCTTTAAATCCTCTTACCAACTCCACGAAGCAGGTATTTTCCTTATGCTTATCTCACAGCTCCGAAGACTGGGGCACAGACAGACTAAGTGGCTTGCCCCTCTCCCACAGCTTGTAAGTGACAAAGCCCGCATCTGAATGGAGGGTTCAGGCTTGTAACCCCTAGATTACTTGTTTTCAGCAAAAAATTATTTCCTAATTGCCACTGGATCCAATTGTGCTGCAAAGAACGAATTGAGCACATCATCTTTCTGCCCTCAAGCTAGTATTCCTTTTTTCTTTTTTGAGACGGACTCTCACTCTGTTGCCCAGGCTGGAGTGCAGTGGTGTGATCTCGGCTCACTGCAACCTCCGCCTCCTGGGTTCAAGCAATTCTCCTGCCTCAGTCTCCTGAGTAGCTGGGACTACAGGTGTGTGCCACCATGCCTGGCTAATTTTTATATTTTTTTAGTAGAGACGGGCTTTCTCTATGTTGGCCAGGCTGGTCTCAAACTCCTAACCTCAAGTGATCTACCTGCCTCAGCCTCCCAAAGTGCTGGGATTACAGGTGTGAGCCACTACACCTGGCCTCAAGCTAGTATTTCTACTGAATAACTTCCTAGATGTGAGTGAGTCTGCTGGGCCATAAGGTAGATATATTTGAAGAAATGACAGAATTTACCAAACTGATCCCCTTTTCCCAAGCTTGCTCCCATTTACACTCCATCAATGCCTATGATGGGCTGAGAAGTAAATGGTCCTAAGCTGCTGGAACAGCCTGTGTTGGTTCCTCCCAATTCTGTAATAAAAGACAGTAACTAAATACTGCAGTCCTCCAGCCTCAGCTTCAGTGTGTCCTCATGGTGCCCTCCTGCTCTGTGACAAAGGTGGAGCCTGGAAAAATTGCCCAGTTTGGGGTCTGGAGGGCAAGCCAGTTTCATGCCTCAGTAAACATTAGCAGGGTGTGAAGATGGGGAAGGCAGGTGTTTGAAACTGGTGCTGCCATGCATGGCTTACTCATCTCCAAATGCCGAGTCCTTAGTTCTTGGAAAATGCCAAGAAAAACCTCCAGACAGGGTGCTGGGGTGGTGGGGCCTCCGCCTAAACACTCACTGACAACAAAAGACCAAAAGGGAACTAGACACTTGTGAGGGACTCCACTGGGGCCGCCATACCCATTTATTCTCTGTAGACTGCCTGGATCAGAATCATCTAGGGAGCTGCTAGAAATGCAGATTGCTAGGTTCCCAAGGTTCCCAACCAAGGTTGCCTAGCATCGGGTCTGGGGGTAGGCTGAGAATCCACTTTTTTTTTTTTTTTCTCTTTCTGGCACCCAGGCTGGAGAGAAGTGGTGCGAGCTCGGCTCACCGCAACCTCTGCGTGCTGGGTTCAAGCAATTCTCCTGTTTCAACCTCCCAAGTAGCTGGGATTACAGGTGCTGGGTTCAAGCAGTTCTCCTGCTTCAACCTCCCAAGCAGCTGGTATTACAGGTGCCTGCAACCACCCCCGGCTAATGTTGGTATTTTTAGTAGAGACTGGGGTTTCACCTTGTTGTCCAGGCTGGTCTTGAACTCCTGACCTTCAGTGATTTGGCCTCTCAAAGTGCTGGGATTACAGGTGTGAGCCACCATGCCCAGCCAAGAATCTGCATTTTTAAACAGCTCCTGAGGGGATCCTGGTGCATGCAGCCTTCGGTGGGAATCACAGGCCCCCAAGGTCAGGGCTACTAAAAAAACATAAAAATTAAGCAACCTTCCTGATGTGTGTGTGTTTCCTCATAAACTATGAAATCCACTAAAAAGCATTCACAACAATAGGAATTTTTAAAATGGAATTTTTAGCTGGCCGAGTGCAGAGGCTCATGCCCCCTGTAATCTCAGCACTTTGGGAGGCCAAGGCGGGTGGATCGCCTGAAGGTCAGGAGTTTGAGACCAGCCTGGCCAACATGGTGAAACCTCAATCTCTACTAAAAATATTTAAAAAAATTAGGAGGGCATGGTGGCGGGCGCCTGTAATCCCACTTACGTGGGAGGCTGAGGCAGGAGAATCGCTTGAACCCAGGAGGCGGAGGTTGCAGTAAGCCGAGATCATACCATTGCACTCCAGCCTGGGCAACAATAGTGAAAATTCGTCTCCAGAAAAAAAAAAAAAGGGATTTTTAGAATAAATATTCTGACATTTTCCCCACACTCTGGAAGGTCAGCTTGTGTGCTTCCCAGGGAGCCAGCGCCTCTCTCTGGAGGTCTCTGCTTTAGCTGGTGCTTTCCAAACCTTTGTAACCAGAGAGAAATACCTTTGACATCATGACACAGCATGTGTGCACACACACACACACACACCCACACACCCACACACCACTGAAACAAAAGTTTAGCAAAACGAGACTTCTTGCAGCTACACGAGATTCTGATAGTTTCTAGTCCAGTTTACTTTTTCATTAAAAAGAAAAAAGCCAATCATAAAAAAACTGATTTTACAACCCCCTCTGAAGTGTTTTCCAACACTTAGCAATCAATTCTCCAACTCTCCAGACACCAACTGGGTACACAATTCAGCTCAATTCTGACACTAACTACCTGGATGTAGAGTTAGACTCTGCAGACTTAAGGCTTCCGTTCCCCCAGACTGCCCCACTTCAGATGCAGTTGGGTCTCAGGCCACCAGCGGGCTTCTGACTGGCCGGCTATAGATCAGAGCTTTCCAGGCACAGTGACGAGATTTCTCCTAGGGCAAGGATGCCCAGCCAGCCATCCCCTCCTCTTGCCATCTCCTCCTCTGGGACAGGAGGGTGGCAGCTTAGTCACAACACTGGGCACATCCTAGGGTGGGGCAGGCCTGAGAGGCTCCTCTCTTCCTTCCTCATTTTGGGTAATGGCGCCCACTTCTTGAGGCTAATGACTGCAGTGCCCAGGGCTGTGCTGGGGATCAGGCCCCATGATCCTTGCAAGGTGCTGAGCAGAGCACCTGGCACCAAATAAATACTCAGGAAACCATCAAGCATGTCCGTCCTCCTGTCGTCAAGGATGGAAACCCCAGCTCTCCCCCTGCTCCCACCCTCAGTGGCTGCCCTCACCCCTCTGGTTCCCCTAGGCATTGCCTGGGGCAGTCACCTCCACGCAGGGCCAGTATGGCTGCAGCAGCCCCTTGCTGGTCTCTGCTCTCCCCTTCCTTCAATCCCACCACCTGCTATGGCCAGGTTGCTCGCTGAAGAGCAGTCTGATATCAGCAACAGGCTCACAGCACCTGTGGAAGGAAGGCCCTGTGATCCCCAGGCACAGCATTCAAGGCTTTCCAAGCATCTTACCTCCCACCCATGATGCGGTTCTGCCCATGAAGCCACTCCTGAGGCTGCCCACAGCTTTCCCACTGCCAGGCGTTTGCCCATGCTGTCTCCTCTGCCTTAAGTTCCCTTCCTGCCCTTCCTTGCCTGGCTCCCAACATCATTCTTCCATAAAGAGGGCCTCATGTCTCCCATATGTGGAGGGAGCGGCTGGAAGGGGGCGGCACAGGCATCCTCCCAGCCACAGGCCTGGCAGTCAGTCTCCTGGGCAGAAGCAGCTGGGGCTTGTGGGTCACACACACTTGAGTTCAAATCGGCTCAGAACTTTGTTGTGACACCAAGGCAGGTCTCATTCCCAGCCTCAGTTTCTTTATCTATAACAGCAATAAGAACATGCTTGATTGTTTTTTGAGCCCTTATTTCACACCAGGTGCTCTGCTAAACCCCTTCCAAGGATCATGGAGTCTGATCCTCAGCACAGCCCTGGGGGCTGGAGTCACTGTAGTGGTAATACCTTCCCTAAAGGTGTTATTGCTGTAGCGGTTAGAGGGAGCTCTGTGGGCAGTCACAGCACAAAGGCTCACTCAGCACAGATGCCCCATCAGCAGCAGCCAGTCACGAAATCACTGCTGACGCCCCACCCACCCTGATGGCTTTACCAGCTCTACACACCCATCCCCTAGCCTCAGTGGGGTTTGCCTTAAGTTCTGGCCCTTAGGACCATCAAGGATTGTCCTGGTGCTGGAGCCTCACACATGCCTAGGAGTGGCCCCAGGTTTACTTTATGCTCCAGAGTCGCCCACAGGGCCAGGTTGAGGTTGGGGTCACCCTGCAGTCGCACCCTCACTGGGCTTCTCCCACTCCCACTCCTGCTCCCCTACTCCCTCCTGCTTTCTCCTCCAGGGCAGTTCTGAAACACCCCTTGCATATGAATCCTGTCCCAAAGTCTGCCCCTAGGAGACCCCCAGCTAAGCAATTGGTATCATTCACCTGGAAGCAGTTCTCAAACCCTGGTCTGAGATAGGCTCATTATAAATGCAGATTCCGGCCGGGCGGGCGCGGTGGCTCAAGCCTGTAATCCCAGCAGTTTGGGAGGCTGAGATGGGCGGATCACGAGGTGAGGCGATCGAGACCATCCTGGCTAACACGGTGAAACCCCGTCTCTACTAAAAAATACAAAAAAAAAAACTAGCTGGGCGAGGTTGCCGGTGCCTGTAGTCCCAGCTACTCGGGAGACTGAGGCAAGAGAATGGTGTAAACCCGGGAGGTGGAGCTTGCAGTGAGCTGAGATCCAGCCACTGCACTCCAGCCTGGGCGACAGAGCGAGACTCTGTCTCAAAATAAATAAATAAATAATAAATAAATAAATGCAGATTCCTACTTTGTGAGGCTGAGATGGGCAGAATATTTGAGGTCAGGAGTTCAAGAGCAGCCTGACCAACATGGTAAAACCCTGTGTCTACTAAAAATACAAAAAAAAAATTAGCCGGAGGTAGTGGTGTGTGCCTGTAATCTCAGCTACCCAGGAGGCTGAGGCAGGACAGTCGCTTGAACTCGGGAGGTGGAGGATGCAGTGAGCCCAGATCATGCCACTGCACTCCAGCCTGGTGACAGAGTGACACTCCAACTCTCCACCCCCCAAAAAATGCAGATTCCTGTGTCCCACCCCAGACCCACTGAATCAGGATCTCCTGGGAGGAGTCTGTATTTTTAACCCGCTCTTTGGTGACTGTGGGACCCAGCCAGGTCTGGAAACCCTCTCTAGAGCCCTTATGCCAGTCCACTTAGGCTTTGCATTACTTTGGAGTGAGCATCTTGAAGCAGAACCTGTCTCCTTTTTTATGTCTGGGGGCAGAGGCTGCAGACAGAGCACAGAATGTGCTTCCTGGATTGAGAGGGACGGGGGTGTCCTGCTCTGGGGAATCTTCACTGTGCAGCTTGGCCCTCTGGGGCTGCCATACTGCCATGGGGAATGAGCTCCAGGAACAGACTCCCAGCCCAGCCCCTGGGCCCCAGGTGCTCACTGACAAGAGCCTCTGCGAAGGGGAAGGGGCCTAGGTAGGCTTGCTCAGGACCAGGCCTGCGGTTCAGCATGATGCTGGGGACACATGTCTAACTAAACGCCAGGACTGACAAGTATCCACTGCAACACCCCTCTGTGCCATGTCCTGGAGGTGACACAAGGCATATGATATGCCTCTGCGACATCACCTGCTACCTCCAGGAGTTAGGCTCTGGAGGAGTCTGTAGGGCAAGATTTTAGAATTGCGCAACCACAGAGGTCTAGAACTTTGATGTTCCATCTTGGCTAACATCCCCTTGATAGGGCCAGGAGAGGTCAGGTGACTTGCCCAGGTCACAAGCTTCTAAGTGATGGGTCTCCAACTCCAAGCCTGGGGCTCTCCCTCCCACAGCATCTCACTTCTGAGCTACTCACAAACTCAGGCCTTGGAGCTGATGCCCCCCAAAATATGGTGATGGCAGGCTCTGTGCCCTGTGGCCTCCTTAAGGGTACCCTGGGAGTTTGAGGGTAGGCCCAGGGGCACCTGCTTTTCTGGAACATGGAGGAAAGGCTGAGAGGTGACAGAAGTGAGCTTGGTGACCGTGGCTCCAGAGCTCCCTGGACATAGATGCTCCAGCAAACCCCTATGGCCCAATTCATGGAAGTAGAACAAGAGCACTGACTGGGTGTGGGACAGGGTGCTGTTTCTTTTGGGGGCTGGGTGTTGTTTCTTTTTTAGACAGGGTCATGCTTTGTCACTCAGGCTGGAGTGCAGTGGCACAGTCTCAATTCACTGCAACCTCTGCCTCCTGGGTTCAAGCCATTCTCCTACCTCAGCCTCCTGAGTAGCTGGGATTACAGGCAAGTGCCACCACATCCAGTTAATTTTTCCATTTTTAGTAGAGATGGGGTTTTACCAAGTTGCCCAGGCTGGTCTTGAGAACTGACCTCAAGTGATCCACCCGCCTCGGCCTCCCAAAGTGCTGGGATTACAGGTGTGATCCACTGAGCTGGGTTGGTGCTGTCTCTTTCCATGTGCTTCTTATTCCCTTCTTCAGCATCAACATAACGATATTATCATTCCTATTTAACAGAAGCGCAAGTTGAGGCTCAGAGAAATTAAATAACAAGCTCAAGTTCTGGGCTTTGCAATTATGTCATCATTTGTTCATTCACAGCACCTAACATGTGCCAAACACTGTAAGGCTTCTTCCACTATGGCTAGGAGCTTGGAACCCACCTCTCTGAGACCCTAACATGTCAGGCTGGTACCAAGGGCCAGGAGGCCTCTGATGTTTTGCCCTGTGGGCCTACAGGCATCAGAATTATTTCAGGATGCATACAGTGAGGCCTCTGGAGAGACAGTGGACTTTGGAGATGTGTCTGGTTTGAAACCCTGCCTTGCCATTTACCAGCTGGGCAAGTGACTTCTCTCAGTCTCAGTTTTCTCATCTGTAGAATGGGGATAATGAGAGCAATTACCTCCTGAAATTGTTCGCCAAATTTAAAAAGAGAATGGCTATAAAAGCCCTTAGCACAGTGCCAGGTACCTGGTGTGCCCTTAAGAGGCAGCAGCTGTTAGCATCAACTATTACTGGGGCAGGAAAATAGGGTCTCGAGGCAGGGAACATAAGGCCAGTTCGCACTTCAGCTACGACAGGAAATATCCTCGCCATAGGGCGCAGGCCAAGTAGATGACTTTGTAACTTTACTTCATCCTCTTCATTTACATAGGGTGTACCCCAAGTAACCAATGGAATCCTCTAGAGGGTATTTAAACGCCCCCAAATTCCATAACAGTGCCCTTGAGGCCCTATGCTTGGGCCCACTCCCACACTGTGGAGTGTACTTTCATTTTCAGGAAACCCCTTCATTCCTTCCTTGTTTTGTTCGTGCGTTTTGTCCAATTCTTTGTTCAAGACGCCAAGAACCTGGACACCCTCCACTGGTGACATATTTTGGCGAGCAGGTGGGGAGGAAGAGGTAAGTCCAAAGTTTGGGATTTCTTTTTCTCCTTTCTCCTTTTCCTTTCTGCTCCATACAGGGGAATCAATATCTCTCTCTCTCTCTCTCTCTGTCTGTCTCTCTCACTCTCTCTCTTTTTCTTTCCAACTCAAGATCCTTGGTGGGCAGCGCCTAAACAAAAGCGACTGCAGTTTTCTGGCCGTGGCCAGTGAAACGAAGGGGTTTCCATGTGGAGAAGCCTAAATGTCACCGCCTGGTTCACTTAAGGGACCGGGGTCTTTTCGTGTTTTTTCCCCTCTCTTTCTTTTTCAGTCTTTCCGTGGCTGTTTCCCAGCAGTTCCTTGGAAATTGAGGGTAATTGGCTGGGGTCACTCCTCAGTATTGCCTGAAGGCCTAGGAATGAATGGGAATAATTGCCCTGTCCAGAATGGGAAAGGATTCTTTTTTTAAAAAACTCTTTTCTGAGTGTGGTCCCTGATCCCTACCTGTGGCACAGCTCAGAGCAAACTCGCATGTTTCAGGACTTAAACCTTCTTTTCTTATGCTAAATTCTTCCCTTCTCCTATTCAACTGGCTAAGGGCAAAAGAAACCCACCCAGCCTCCAGTTCCTATCATTAAAATTCACAGAAGAGGAAGCATGGGAAAGCCTGGCCTTATCAAATTACAAGGATGTTAAAACTCAGGGATTACACCCAGGTACCAAAAGAAAGCTCATAGCAGGCTCTGGAGGGAACACAAGGTCAGAGACATCTGACACTCTAAGATTGGAGCCCACAGGAGGATGCTCTGGGGGATCCTGCAGACCTCAACCTCCTCAAAGGGGATGCTCTTGGCAGAGGTTCTGAGGTCTAGTACTAAGCCCTCCTTAGAATTTTCTCTTGCAGTTGCAATGCTGCTTGGCCCCCAAATTGTTTAGAATCTGGAGTTTACTGTCTACTGGGAAAGTGGGATGGCACTGCATGGATCCCACTTGTGCTGCTGTTGTTAAGAACAAATAGTTCCTCTTCAAAGGGTTTTGGTTCCTGGTTCTTTGTTCTATTCTAAAAGGTAATCTTACCCACTCATCTATCAACCCTCCCTATCTCTGAGGTGCCTAAACACACCCAAGATATACTGTACCTGTCCTCCCTGTCAAACGCCTACCCTCGCTTCCTTTGATGATGTCAACAGTAGCCAATCAGAATTAGCCTAGATTGTGGGGTCCAACCCCAGCCCACAGTGGGAGGACACAGGAACAGGGTCTGCTTCAAGGATAAAAACTCCTGGTCTCTTTTGTTTTGCACACGTTCCCTTGCCTCTGCTTTGCATGCAGGAAGCAACCTTCTATAGAAGTAAATTGCCTTGCTGAGAAAACTTCTGCCTGAATGCTGGGTTCACTTCGCAGCACTGACAATTTGTTTCTAACAATCTGGTGCCTTACCTGGGATTCCCATTCTCCTCTGGGGAAGGGGTCTCTGGTCATCTCCCAGGGAGAGACGCGTCCCACTGCCTCATTGAGGTGGCCTCGGGGGCTAGAGATCGGGAACCCACCTGCTGTGACGAATAAACCCGGACTCTCGGCAACGCGGGAAGGAAAGGCTTGCCTACAAATACCGTGGCGACCAGGTGACTTTGCACACAAGACCAAAGTAAGAAAAGCCGTGGGGGCGGTGAAGTATTTCCTTGGTGGTTGGAATATCTTGGCGGTTGAAAGTGCGTGAATGATCACAGGCACTACTGCTTGTGGTGCTGCTTGTGTGAATGGTGATAGGCATTACTGCTGTCTGGGGTGAGTGGGTCCTATCTGTGGTTCTGTGGTCACCTCATCTTCATATGGCTTAGGACAGATCCTGCCGTGGGGCTTATGCTGGCATGCCAATGGTAAGAGGGACCTAATTTCCCATGAGGAAAGTGGCCAGGTAGGATGAGGCAAATGGAAAGGAGTGCAAGAAACCTCCATGAATGGGGGTTGAGCTTCTAGAGAAAAGGGAAGGCAAGAGATCTCCAGTAAGAGAGACTGGGCCACACACACTGAAGGGGGCATCCCAAACCTCCAAGATGGGAAACACTCCTCGTACAACAGGAAACGGTAAGGACGGGGATAGTCAGATCCCCTCTGATAGTTCTTTAGGTCTCATGCTAAAATACCGGAAGGAGAATGAGCGTACTAGGCACAAGAAAAAGCAACAGATGATAAAATATTGTTGTTTCATTTGGGCCAAGGAACCCATCCTCACACCGTCTTCTTGCCAACATAGGGATCACATGAGGATTGGGTCTGTTAACTTTTAATTCAGTATGTGAATGACAAAAGTCTGGTCTCACAGGAAGAAAGAGACTATGCCCTCTGCTGGAGAAAACAACCTGTTCTCCTCTTTCCCCTAAAGAATGCAGGGGAAGGATCAGATGTCACACTCCCCAAAGTAGGCATAGTAAAACCAACCCCTAGGCAGAGGGATTCCAATGCCTGGAACCCTCTAAACCACCTTTCTCCATTTAATTTCCCCCCACTTGACCTGCCCCCTTCACAGGCAGCTGCTGCCACCCTGGACTCAGTCCCAGATCCTTCTGCTACTCCTACTATTCCTCCCCCCTTATACTCTGACTCTTGGGAATTATCGCCACCCCATGAGTTTCTTCCTTGTGAGCCTAAGTATCCTTCCCTAAAGGGACTACCATGTAAGAAGGATATTCAAAATCCTCCTTTCCCCTCTACCTCTAAGGAATCAGCTTCGACTCACTTCCCTTTGAGAGAGGCGCCCCAGGGAGGAGGAGCTGTTGGCTTTGTAAATGCTCCCTTGACTAGTTCAGAGGTTCAAGGTTTAAACAAAGAACTTAAGCCACTGCTAGATGACCCATACGGGGTAGCAGATCAATTCCTAGGCCCCCAGTTATATACCTGGGCCAAATTAATGTCCATCCTGGATGTCCTCTTCTCAGGGGAAGAAAGGGGGATGATTTGCACGGCTGCTATGACAATTTGGGAATGTGAATATTCTCCTGGCCAAAACGTTCCCGCAGCAGACCAGAAATTCCCAGCCCAAGATCCTCAATGGGATAATAACGCAGTCCACAGGGAAAACATGAAAGATCTTAGGGAGATGGTAATTAAAGGAATTCGGGAGTCAGTGTCCCAGGCTCAGAATCTTTCCCGAACATCTGACATACAACAGGAAAAAGATGAAGGGTCCATGAAATTTTTAGAAAGGCTAAGGGAACAGATAAGGAAATATGCAGATTTAGATCCAGAAGACCCTCTTGGGCAAGGAATATTAAAGCTACATTTTGTCACAAATAGCTGGCCAGACATAGCAAAGAAGTTGCAGAAACTAGAAAATGAAAAACCAATCCATAGAGGAATCCCTAGGAGAAGCCCAAAAAGTATATGTGAGGAGAGATGAAGAAAAGCAAAAACAAAAAGCAAAACTTACGCTATCCACCTTCCAACAGACGGCTTCAGGCCCATACGCTTCTAAACAGAGACACCAGGGGGCCAGGAATTATAAAAGGTCCAAACCCCCTTTGGAGGACCCAAGCCTCCAACTAGGGGACCCAGACCCTCAGCTACCAGGCCCTCTAAAGAGTATCGGGGAGGAAGGTCAAAGAATCCTAGGACTGAGGGAGAGGGAGGACAGGATAGGTGCTTTAAATGTGGAAAAGAAGGCCACTTCAAAAGAGAATGCCCCGAGTGGGGAAAGGAAAAAGAAATTGTTCTGCTCATGGCATTTGAGGAGGAATAGGGAAGTTAGGGGCTCTGTCTTTTCTATCTCGTGTCCCAATACAAGCCCTTGATAAATTTAGAGGTGGGATCCAAACATGAGCTTATTACTTTTCTAATAGATTCAGGGGCTGCTAGCTCCTCTGTTTGCTCTCAGCCCTCTAATTTTATATTAGAGGAACTTCTTGTCTCAGGGGCAAAAGGGGAAGGATTTAAAGCCAAAGTTTTAGAAGAAACAGAAGTTAAACACAAAACTCGATCAGCTAGTATTAAATTCCTGCTAATCCCCGAAGCAGGAACAAACCTGTTAGAAAGAGACCCAGTGTTAAAACGAGACACAGGCTTGCATACCCAGTGTTAAAACTAGACACAGGCTTGCATGACCCAGTGTTAAAACTAGACACAGGCTTGCATGACCCAGTGTTAAAACTAGACACAGGCTTGCATGACCCAGTGGTAAAACTAGACACAGGCTTGCATGACCCAGTGTTAAAACTAGACACAGGCTTGCGTGCCTGCCCTGAAGGATCTGTCACTTCATTAAACCTGCTCACCGTCGCAGAAGAAAGTTACATTCATCCCAATGTGTGGTCAAAAGAAGGGAACAGAGGGAAACTATGAATCTCCCCCCATTCATATGAAGTTGAAAACTCCTGGGGAAATAGTAAGGAGAAGGCAACATCCAATTCGTCTAGAAGGCAGGATAGGCTTGAAAACTGTGACTGAAGCTCTTATTTAGGATAAGTTATTTGAACCCTGTATGTCTCCATATAATACCCCTATAGTATCTGTAAAGAAATCTGATGGATCATATTCACTAGTACAAGACCTCTGGGCCATTAACCAAATAGTCCAAGCCACTCACCTTGTTGCCCCCAATCCGTACACTATCCTCAGCAAGATTCCATGTGACCTGGTGTACAGTAATAGATTTAAAGGATGCCTTTTGGGCATGTCCCTTGGCTGAAGACAGCTGAGACATATTCGCTTTTGAATGGGAAGATCCTCATTCAGGGCAGAAACAACAATACTGCTGGATGGTCCTGCCCCGAGGATTTACAGACTCTCCTAACCTGTTTGGCCAAATTCTTGAACAAGTTTTAGGGAAAATATCTGTCCAGAGTCTATATGCATGCTCCAATATACAGATGACATAATTGTGTCTGGGGAAGTCATGAAACAAGTATCTGATTTCTCCATCAGTCTCCTCAATCACCTGCAAGGGAAGGGATTACCGGTATCAAAGGGGAAGCTCCGATTTGTAGAGTCAGAAGTCAAGTACTTAAGGCACCTGATAAGTGTGGACAGGAGAAAAATAAGACCTGAAAGAGTCAAAGGAATTGTGTCCTTACCCCTGCCTAGTACAAAACAAGAGCTTAGAAAATGTTTAGGCCTAGTTGGATGTTGCCGCTTGCGGATTGATTCCTATGCTCTAAAAGTCAAGTCTCTGTACTCCAAGCTTACCCAAGAAAAACCTGACCCCCTCCTTTGGGCCTCAGAGGAAGTCAATGATTTTAAAGAATTAAAACACTTATTCAAAACTGCCCCTGTTTTAGCTTTGCCTTCCCTCGAACAACCATTTCACCTCTTTGTCAGTGTAAATAAGGGAGTAGCTTTAGGGGTGCTCACCCAAGAACATGGGGGCCACCTGCAGCCCGTGGCCTTTTAATCAAAAATTCTAGACCCAGTAACCTGTGGATGGCCTGGATGTATTCAATCTATAGCAGCCACTGCTTTGTTGACTGAGGAAAGTAAAAAGCTAACCTTTGGGGGTAAATTAATTGTTAGCATACCTCATCAAGTTACAACAATATTAAACCAAAAGGCAGGTAGATGGCTTACTGACTCAAGAATTCTAAAATATGAAGCCATTCTATTAGAAAAAGATGACCTCACTGTCACCACTGACAGTGCCCTTAACCCTGCTGCTTTTGGGAATCTGAACCCCAAAGATCCTGAACATGGCTGCCTAGATCTCATTGATTACCATTCTAAGGTTAGACCTGATTTAAGAGAAATTTTAAAACAGGAAGTCATCTTTTTATAGATGGCGCATCCCGGGTGGTTGAAGGAAAAAGACAGAATGGATAGTCTGTCATAGATGGAGAAGTTCTTGCTGAAATAGAATCTGGAAGACTGCCAAATAATTGGTCTGCTCGGACTTGTGAATTGTTCATGTTAATTGGGCTCTAAAATATTTACAAAAGCAAGAAGGTACCATCTATACCGACTCCAAGTATGCCTTTGGGGTAGTGCACACCTTTGGAAAAATTTGGACTGGGCAGGGCCCAATTAACAGCAAAGGTCAGGACTTTGTCCACAAATAGTTAATCACTCAAGTTTTAAAGAGCTTACAATGACGAGAAGAAATAGCTACTGTGCATGTCCCAGGGCACTGAAAAGTTCTACCTTTGAAAGCCAAGGGAATAACCTTGCGGATCAAATTGCAAAACAATCTGCCATCTCTCAAAAAGCGCCTATCTTCCACCTGACTCCCTATCTCTCTCCCCCAGTTGCAATCCCTATCTTTTCTCCCACTGAAAAGGAGAAGTTAGAGAAACTAGGGGCTAAGGAAAACTCAGAAGGGAAGTGGGTTTTTCCAGACCCAAGGGAAATGCTTTCCAAACCACTTATGAGAGAAATCCTGTCCCAACTACACCAAGGGACTCACTGGGGACCTCAAGCTATGTGTGATGCAGTTCTCAGAGTCTATGGATGCAATTTACACCTTCGCAAAACAAGTTGTGGCCAGCTGCCTAACATGTAAGAAAACAAACAAACCAGCCCCAAGGAAACAACCTTTTTGGGGGCAGAAGCTCAGGATTAAGGCCACTTCAAAGCATTCAAGTTGACTATACTGAAATGCCCCCACTAAGTTGCCTTAAATACCTAACAGTAATATTAGACCACCTCACTCATTGGGTTGAAGCCATTCCCCTCCCCAGTGCAACAGCTAATAATGTGGTTAAAGTATTACTAGAGAACATAATACCTCAGTTCAGGCCAGTAGAAAACATGGGACTCAGACAATGGGACTCACTTTACTGCAAATATCATTAAAGTGCTTACTCAAGCTTTAGGAATCAAATGGGAGTATCATGCCCCCTGGCATCCATCCTCATCAGGAGGAGTAGAAAGGATGAATCAGACTCTAAAAAATCATCTAAGTTAATTTTAGAAACTCCATTACCCTGGACTAAGTGTCTCTCCATCGTTCTACTCAGGATCCGAACTGCCCCTCGAACAGACGTTGGCCTATCCCCTTATGAAATGCTCTATGGGTTACCATACTTAAGTTCCACTAGTGACATTCCCACTTTTGAGACCAAAGATCAATTCCGTAGGAATTACATACTTGGTCTATCTTCTACTTTATCTTCCCTCAGGACTAAAGGTCTCTTAGCGCAAACCCCGCCTCTTGAGTTTCCAGTTGATCAGCACCGGCCCGGAAACTACGTCCTCAATAAGAGGTGGGAAGAAGAGCAACTTGAACCATCCTGGGAGGGACCATATCTAGTGCTCCTAACAACTGAAGCTGCAGTGCGAACTGCCGAGAAAGGATGGACCCATCACACCCGAGTCAAGAAAGCGCCGCCCTCTCCAGGGTCATGGGCCATGGTCCCAGGGGAAAATCCTACCAAACTAAAGCTAAGGAAAGTTTAATTCTCTTTCATCTATTCTGTTACTCCTTCTTCTTTCCTTGTTCTCTAGCTAGCCACCTCATTATTAATGTAACTAGATCAGACTCACCCCAGACGATTACCTTTGATGCTTGTTTAGTTATACCTTGTGGAGATCTCCAAAGCCAGAGACAGCTTACAGCAGCAGATAAATATCTCTGCCCCTCCAAAGCAGATGTTTCTAGATTGTATAGGTTTCCGTTTTGTCCAACTTGGGACGAAGTCGTTTGGGTCACTCAACGCCAAGATTGGGTCCCCTCAAAGGATTTCCCGCTAGCGGCTCTAAGGCCCTATATCCATTTTACTAAAAGAAGTGCTCCTCCCAATTGTCAATATAACCAATGTAACCCGGTGCAAATTTCCATCACCATCCCAACTCTCCAAGATTCCTCCCCCACCCTAAACCGCTTCTATGGTATGGGAGCAGATGTAAGAGGGAAAGACCCCATAGGATTCTTCAAGTTGCACCTCATTACATCTCCATCCCCTACATCTCCATCCCCCACATCTCCATCCCCCACATCTCCACCTCTACACTCTTCTATACCTGCTGACCAGACCACTGTCTCTTCTCCACCTAACGACAAAACCAAAGTAGCTATTGTAGAAGTTAAAAATTTAAAACAAACACTGACAATTGAAAGAGGATACAAAGATGCAAATGCCTGGATGGAATGGATTGAATATTCCGTTCGCACTCTAAACAAAAGCGACTGTTACGTTTGTGCGCAAGGCAGGCCAGAGGCCCAAGTTGTCTCCTTTCCAGTTGGATGGTCTTCTAACAAACCAGGCATGGGCTGCATGGTGGCTCTTTTCCAACACCCCACAGCCTGGGATAGTGAATTCTGTCGAATTCTGTCTGTGCTATTCCCTGAAATTCCACACCATGAGGGTCAGCTCCCGAGGGCCATCCAGCCTCCATCTCCAGATACCAATTTTACTTCCTGTCTCTCACGACGGGGAAAAAATTTGGAGTTTCTTGGGGACCTAAAGGGATGCAGTGAGGTTAAGTCTTTCCAAAAGCTTACCAAACAGTCTCCCCTTGTTCATCCCCGAGCTGATGTATGGTGGTATTGTGGTGGACCCCTACTGGCCACCCTGCCAAGTAACTGGAGTGGCACTTGTGCTCTAATTCAATTGGCCATCCCTTTTACCCTGGCATTTCAACAACGAGAAAAAGAGAAACTACAACGCCGTAAAACAAGAGGGGCCCCTCAGGGATCTTTTGACTCTCATGTCTATATAGATGCAATTGGAGTCCCACGGGGGGTACCTGATAGATTCAAAGCCCGAAACTCAATAGCTGCAGGATTTGAATCATTACTTCCAGTGGTAGCTATTAATAAAAATGTAGCTTGGATAAATTACATCTATTATAACCAACAGCGATTTATTAATTACACTAGGGATGCTATCAAAGGAATAGCTGAACAATTAGGGCCTACTAGCCAAATGGCTTGGGAAAACAGAATGGCCTTAGATATGATATTAGCAGAAAAAGGTGGAGTTTGTGTTATGATAGGAACCCAATGCTGCACCTACATTCCCAACAATACAGCCCCTGATGGAACAATTACAAAAGCTTTACAAGGTCTTACCTCCTTATCAGATGAATTAGCCACAAATTCTGGGATAAGTGACCCTTTCACAGGATGGTTAGGAACTTGGTTTGGTAAATGGAAAGGACTCATGGCCTCTATTGTTACCTCTCTCGCAATCACAATAGCTGTGCTTATGGTTGTTGGATGCTGCATCATACCCTGCATTCGTGGACTAGTCCAAAGACTTATAGGGACAGCTATTAACCAAACCTTCTCTAGTTCTTCCAAATCCTATAGTAATAAATTATTTCCCTTGAAAGATCAACAAATCCGAGCCATGTTAGATAAGTTTAAAGAGGGAAATGTATAGATTCAAGAGGAGGAAATTGTTGTTAAGAACTAATAGTTCCTCTTCAAAGAGTTTCTGTTCCTGATTCTTTGTTCTATTCTAAAAGGTAATGTACCCATTCATCTATCAGCCCTCCCTCTCTCTGCTGTGCCAAAACACCCCAAGATGCACCCCAAGATGTACCTGTTCTTCCTGTCAAAGGCCCACCTCGCCTCCTTTGATGATGTCAACAGTACCCAATGGGAATTAGCCTAGATTGTGCGGTCCGACCCCAGCCCACAGGGGGAAGACACAGGAACAGGGTCTGTGTTAGGGATAAGAAACTCCTGTTCTCCTTTGTTTTGCATGCTCCCCCTTGCCTCTGCCTTGCATGCAAGAAGTGCCTTTCTACAGAAGTAAATTGCCTTGCTGAGAAAACTTTTGCCTGAGTGCTGGGTTCACTTTGCGGCACCAAAAATTTGTTTCTAACAGAACAGGAAGCATGGGAAGGTATGGCCTTATCAAATTATAAGGATGCTAAAAGTCAGAGATTACACCCAGGTACCAAAGGAAAACTCATAGCAGGCTCTGGAGGGAACACATGCAGAGTGGTGCCAGTGCCCACCTAAGGTCAGAGACATCTGACACTCTAAGATTGGAGCCAACAGGAGGATGCTCTGGGGGATCCTGCAGACCTCAACCTCCTCAAAGGGGATGCTCTTGGCAGAGGTTCTGAGGTCTAGTACTAAGCCCTCCTTAGAATTTTCTCTTGCAGTTGCAATGCTGCTTGGCCCCCAAATTGTTTAGAATCTGGAGTTTACTGTCTACTGGGAAAGTGGGATGGCACTGCATGGATCCCACTTGTGCTGCTGTTCTAAGCAGGGAGCCTGGTTAACGTGTGATGCCCTCCTTTGGTGCTGTTTGGCTCTAGCACTCTTTGGAGTCTGGGGAGGTCTGGCCTTTAAAAAGCAAACTGCCATAGACACCGCTTTACCCAAAATTTTGGTTCACAGCCTTCATTGGCTTATCTATTGGAGCAAAGTAAAACCAGTAAGCTTGTATTGCTATCTCTTGGCTAAGGTTCCAAGCTACTGGATTTTCATTTATGTGTGTGTATACACATCTAGATGTGTTTATTTGTATGTACACTTACTGTTATATGTTGTCTACCAAAACCGGCAGAGTCTAACACCTTTTAAAGGGTCTGAATAGGCAACATTTGTCATCTATTGTTTCTAAGGGCAGCCACTATGAGACTTTGAAAGAACCTTGGTTTTCACAATCTTTTATGAACATTTCCTTTCTATTGACCTCAGGTCCTTAGAAAAAAACTCAATCAATTGTCAACCAGAAAATGTTTAAATTTACCTATAGCCTGGAACAGTGCTCCCCATCCCCACAGTTTTCAAGTCGTCCTGCCTTTCTGAAACAAACCAACGTATTCATGTATTCCTTAATCGTATTTGATTGATGTCTCATGCCTCCCTACAACCTATAAAACCAAGCTGCACCCCAAGCACCTTGGGCACATGTTCTCAGGACCTCCTGAGGGCTGGCTCACAGGCCATGGCCACTCATATTTGGCTCAGAATAAATCTCTTCAAATATTTTACAGAGTTTGACTCTTTTCATCGACAGTAAAACAAGAAGTATTGTAAAAAATGCATCGGAAGTTTGGCAATTCTTTTTTTTTTTGAGATGGAGTCTCACCCTGTCACCCAGGCTGGAGTGCAGTGGCATGATCTCGGCTCACTGCAAGCTCCGCCTCCCGGGTTCATGCCATTCTCCTGCCTCAGCCTCCTGAGTAGCTGGGACTACAGGCATGTGCCACCACACCTGGTTAATTTTTGTATTTTTAGTAGAGATGGGGTTTCACCATGTTCACCAGCATGGTCTCGATCTCCTGACCTCGTGATCCAACTGCCTTGGTCTCCCAAAGTGCTAGGATTACAGGCATGAGCAACCGTGCCCGGCCTGGCAATTCTTTTTTAAATACAGTTAAGCATGAAGCTGGATTTAGTGCAAATTCAAATCTCACATACATGCTTGTGTTGCTTCACACTATGTTTACTGTTTTGCATGGATAGTGCTGTAGTACTTATTGGCCATGTGTCTAAAGTGAATTTCTTAATTGCGCAGGCTGTATGAAAATATTGGTGAACTTAAGGATACTGAATTATGTGTCAGGATTAAAATATTCATTATGTGTGTTTTTGGGGGGTCCTAGGTAACACTGTAGCCTCCAGGGTAAATTGAGTAGGAAAATTTAGGGCTGGTTTTCTGTTTATTTGTTTTTGGCTTCTAGTTTTCATTCACTTGCTGTTTATTCTCCTCTGGCTTTGCTTGTGTATCCATATGTATAAAACTATGATTTTGTTTTTTTTTTTAGTTCCTAGTGGAAGGCTTTTATTTGGTTCTATGAATAGTTATTTTGTTTCCCATGTATTTCTAGTAAGTCATCATTTATTCCATTTATCTGGAATTCCAAAGCTACCTTTGTTGGGCCCACAGGAATTAATGGAGCACATCAGCTTTCTATCTTTAAACTAACTTTTTGGATTTTAGGCTTCCTGATAATTTAAATGTCTTGAGTATACCATCGTAAATAGAATTTAAGTCATATTTCTCTCTCTCTGCCTAATGTCTCCAAAATTTGTAAACTATTTGTGAATATTCTTAATTCATGGCCATGTGTTTGTTTGCATAAGGTTAAGCAGGGTCACTAGGACCACTCAAGGAGAGAGAACCCAGAAACCTGGCATGCCAGCAAAAGGGTAAGAGTTTCTTACTAGTCAGTCTTTGGCTTCTCTCTCTCTGTGCAAACTGGTTAAATATAAAGGAAAATTCACGGTTTATCTCCCCTGTAAAGTTTTAAATTAATTGGTTTAATAATAAAAGCTTAAGTCAAATATTTGTCAAATATTTTGTCGGAAAAGTGAAAAACGTAATGCCTTTTATTTAGTTCATGTGACTTGAGTAATCTTTGGGAAATAAAGACAGTTTTAAAAATTATTGGTAAAATACAAATGTCTTCAAAATGTAAACAAGTGGCCCAAATTATGTTCAAATATTGGGTTTGCTAAATGCTTGAAGGTCATAAGCTGCTTCTTTGGCTTTTGCAAATTGTTTAACTTGCCTGCTTTCCAGCTAGGTAAGGCCTGGGGACATGTGGAGTTGGCCATGCTTCTAGCTATGCTGGAAATAGTCAAACCTTATGAGAACATAACTTACCAAGTTTTACTTTAAAATTCGCCATTATAACATGCAATTAAGACTACTAGAGGCCGGGTGCGGTGGCTCAAGCCTGTAATCCCAGCACTTTGGGAGGCCGAGGCGGGCAGATCACGAGGTCAGGAGATTGAGACCATCCTGGCTAACATGGTGAAACCCCATCTCTACTAAAAATACAAAAAATTAGCTGGGCATGGTGGCGGGCACCTGTAGTCCCAGCTACTCGGGAGGCTGAGGCAGGAGAATGGTGTGAACCCGGGAGGCAGAGCTTGCAGTAAGCCAAGATCTGGCCACTGCACTCCAGCCTGGGCGACAGAACGAGACTCCGTCTCAAAAAAAAAAAAAAAAGACTACTAGAAACAGTTTTCCATGCAAGGTATATAAGAACAGTAAGAACAGTAGAATGCATGTGTGTGTGTGTGTGTGTGTGTGTGTGTGTATGTGTGTGTGTTTGTGTTGTAAAAGGTTAGAAAAGGTTTTTTTTTTTTTAAATTTCTGAGTCATTTTGGCAAAATAAATAATTTATAGTGCTCTGGAATTTCAAAATCAAACTTCAGTTTCAAAATTGTCTTTCCTAATGCCTGATTTTTTGGATAGATCAGAGGGCCCCTGAAAATATCCAGAAAGGAAGTAAACAGGATTATTTGACATGTTTAGGTACATGGGATTGTAAAAATGATGTTCAGTCTTCTTTAGGTTATATTTTTGTGAATAATACTAATATGTGTTACAAAATTGTATGGGATTTCTAAAATGTTAATGTCTAAGTATATGCTATCAATTATAAATATGATTATTATACTAAGTTATTATAAACCACAAAAAAAATTTTTCTTGTCTGTGCTATGTACCTAATTTGGAAAAACAACTAGTATGCAAGATAATATAAGCCTAATGTTAATTAAGCATGGCCTCATGGAGAACCAGGATGGCCACCTTGTCCTTCCTGAATCCTTAAAGCTTTTATTATTAAGAGTTCTGCATCCCATGACTCAACATGGAAAAGATAAAATGATCTAAATTGAACACATTGATGTAGTGACTTACAAATTACTAACATAGTTTATAACCAATGTTTGATCCCATATTCCTGGGAAAACAATTAAAGCTTCAGGTTCAATTGGTCACCTGGTAGGCCACTTAAACATTTTACAGAGGGATTTCATTCAATTGTTATTTTCAATGCATGTGTCTGGTTGTATAAAAGCTTTCTCATGCAAGAGGGCTGATGTTATAACAGTAGATTATTATGCTATAGTGTATTTTCTTCTTTTTTTTTTTTTTTTTTTTTTTTTTTGAGACAGAGTCTTGCTCTGTCACCCAGGCTGGAGTGCAGCGGCCAGATCTCAGCTCACTGCAAGCTCCGCCTCCCGGGTTTACGCCATTCTCCTGCCTCAGCCTCCCGAGTAGCTGGGACTACAGGAGCCCGCCACCTCGCCCGGCTAGCTTTTTGTATTTTTTAGTAGAGACGGGGTTTCACCGGGTTAGCCAGGATGGTCTTGATCTCCTGACCTCATGATCCGCCCGTCTCAGCCTCCCAAAGTGCTGGGATTACAGGCTTGAGCCACCGCGCCAGGCCTGTAGTGTATTTTCACCAGGTAAAAAAGCTTTTTATAGTTTAGATCTTCTGAGAACATCAGAGAAAGACTGTCCTTGCCATCCACACACAACAAAACTACAGGACCTGGAACTTTGGATTCATAATCTCAAAACTGTGAAGGGTCCCTCCATACTCTTGGAACTATATACCCATTGGAACCCTTGGGGTAAGGCTAACCAGGGAGGTTTCTCCCCAGAAGAGGATGGCATCCTTGATGTGAACAGCTTTTCCCAAGTTCACAGATTAAGGCCTCCACTATCATGAAACTCTTATCTTTGAATATTTTCCCTTGCTTATGCCTCTATGAATAATAGAAGTGGAAAAGGGGTCTGTTTTGTGCACTTATGGGGTGTACTTTTATTCACGAAGGAGTTTGCAACCAGCCTTATACATGGAGAACCTTATACTTTGATGGATAAAGGACAAAGGCCCAATGTAGGTTTAAAAAAACTTTAATGGTACCTCATTATGGTCGCCTCATAATCAGTCAGAAACAAAACATTGGTTCATTTGTCTTAACCCACATCATGGGTTAAAGATAACATTGCCAGGAGGCCTTCACTATTCTAGAAGGGCATCATTTATTAGGTCCTTCTTCCATGGTTTAAAGTAAAAGAAGTAAAAGAAGCAATGATTAGCAATATAATAATAATGGTTTAAAGTAAAAGAAGCAATGATTAGCAATATATCCCTCATGATAGGCTCTACAGCGAATTCTACTGTAAAGGCTACAGTTACACAACAGACTTTAAATTTTCTTGTGAAAGTTATGATAGAATTGGCTGAACAAAGACGTATCTGTGCAGCTGCTGGCACATGTGGCCTACGGCGAAACACATCAAATGAAGATTATAGGAATTCAGTGCTAGCGGATTAACAAAGAAACTGCTTAGTTAAGTCATTCTTTGGTCTCTTTGATTTTAGGAGGTTTGGCTTGTGGGGACCTTGGGCAAGGAGTATACTCCAATTTCTTACTATTATCCTCCCAATAGTCATAGTAATAGTCTTCCTGTTGGGCTGTATTATCTCAAAGGTTTTAAATGCTTGCATGCAGCCATCTCTAGAATGTCATATGGTCTCTCTCCAGCTGGAATAACAGGAGCTGAAAGAAATATGTGACCATGAAGACACCATAACCTATGAATGATGGGCTAAGTAAGACCAGAAACCCAAAATGAGGGTAACAGAGAGTGGCACTAAGGCCCTAAGTTTTGGTCACGTTCTCACTTAGGTGAGAACGTGACCAAGAAGGGGGAATTTTAAAATTTATTTATTTGTTTGTTTATTTATTTATTTGTTTGTTTATTTATTTATTTATTTTTGAGACGGAGTTTTGCTCTTCTTGCCCAGGCTGGGGTGCAATGGTACAATCTTAGTTCACTGCAACCTCCGCCTCCCAGGTTCAAGCAATTCTCCTGTTTCAGCCTTCTGAGTAGCTGGGATTACAGGCCCCCGCCACTACGCCTGGCTAATTTTTGTGTTTTTAGTAGAGGTGGGGTTTCACCATGTTGGCCAGGCTGGTCTTGAACTCCTGACCTCGAGTGATACACCAGCCTCAGCCTCCCAAGGTGCTGGGATTACAGGTGTGAGCCACCACGCCTGGCCAGGAATTTGTTAAACAAAATTCTGGGAGGCCACTGTTTTGGACTAAGCTCATGCGCTAGGCCCCAACAAACCAAACCAAAATGGTGTCGCTTTTGCTAAGACTTTAAGGAAACACATAGATTCTAGAACAGACCAGGTTTTATTTTTTTCTCCTGCAAATCTCTGTAACAAACATTCTTGACAATATAGGTATCGACCCCCTGAAGTTCCCATTAAATCTTTTAACCAAATTCATTTCCTCTCGCATAGAGACCATCAAGCTTCAGATAAACATGCAACAAAGGCTCCAGCCAGTTGCAGGTGAAGACACTACCCCTGGCCATCAAGAAGCTACCCTGCCTCCGCTATACAGAGCAGGCTGAGAGTTCCTTGATCCCCAATAGGTAGGGACTACACCCCAAGCCAGCATGAAGCAGTTAAAGAAAAAAGAAGACCATTGGTCTCTCTGCCTCCCATAAAGATTTATGGAGATCACCTCTCAGGGAAGAGATGAGGCAGGAAAATAGGGTCTGGAGGCAGGGAACATAAGGCCGATTCACACTTCAGCTGTAACAGGAAATGTCCTCTCTATAGGGCGTAGGTCAAGTAAAAGACTTTGTAACTTTACTTCATCCTCTTCATTTGCATAGGGCACACCCCAAGTAACCAGTGGAATCCTCTAGAGGGTATTTAATATTCCCAAAAATCTATAATGGTGCCCTTGAGGCCCTGTGCTTGGGCCTGCTCCCACACTGTGGAGTGTACTTTCCTTTTCAATAAACCCCTTCATTCCTTCCTTGCTTTGTGCGTTTTGTCCAATTCTTTGTTCAAGACGCCAAGAACCTGGACATCCTCCACAGGTGACATTATCAGCCTCACTTTTCCTGCCCATCTGGACGCAGGAGGGTTGTGGTAGGTGGGGAGGGATGCTCTAGGTTAAGCATGGTTTTCTTTAGAGGCAGCAGGAAGTTGTGGGCCTGGAGCCCACTGCTGGACCCCACTGCTGGGCCCCAACACATTCTACCCCATTTCTAACCAGCCCTTGTCAAGGTCCTGTAGCTTAAGTCATTGGCTTATGGCACCAAAGTGTACTTTTAAATTCTTACTGACCCAAAACCAGTTTTGAATACACAGGCAGTTCTCAGGGTGGTTAGCAGACACCCGCTCCACCCAGCAGCTACTTAGTAATCACAGGCTACCTCCCATAAAGGGGGATCAGCTCCTGTTGCTGCCCCTACAGGAAGTTCCTTCTAGAACCCCTGCAATGAGAAGCCTGGTACATGCAGGACTCCAGGCTGTCCTTGAAGCTGATAACACAGGAAGCCAGGAGACAGGCAGTGAGCCAGAGGGGCAGGTGTGGAAGGGAGGGGTTCTTATCAGATAGTGTGAGAAAGCCTCAGAGCCAACAAGTCCCCTGTGGTTCCCAGAGGGGCCTGTGCCCTCTCTCCGCATCCTCTGAGCCGCACCCCTCTCTCTGGGGCTTCCTTGTGAAGTTCCTTGTACCCACCCAGGGTGGCATGGGATGTTTGCTGCAACCAGACAACCACCTGCAGGGCCGGGTCTACTCACCTACTGACACAGTAGAACGCAATCAGTCTGAAGATGTCCTCAAACACAAGAGCTGAGCCTTCCAGGTACAAAACTGGGGAGAGAGAAGAAGAGCCCTGGGTAAGGTAAGAATCCTGCCAAGGAAAAGGGGGGAAGGAAGTGGCAGGGACTGGTTGGGGGGGCATGTCTGCCACACTCATTCTGGGTCCCATGCTGGGCTGCATGCGGCTCCATACACATCAGCTGTCAACCAGACCTTAAGTGAGAAAGGGACTTCCTTGTCAATCCACTGAGATTTCAGAGGATTACCTATTTGTAATTAGTCCATTTTCATGCTGCTGAGAAAGACATACCCGGGCCAGGCGCAGTGGCTCATGTGTGTAATCCCAGCACCGTGGGAGGCTGAGGTGGGCAAATCACAAGATCAGGAGTTCAAGACCAGCCTGGCCAACATGGTGAAACCTGTCTCTACTAAAAATACAAAAAATTAGCCATGTGTGTTGCCTATAATCCCAGCTACTTGGGAGGCTGAGGCAGGAGAATCATTTGAACCCAGGAGGCGGAGGCTGCAGAGAGCCGAGACTGTACCACAGCATTCCAGCCTGGACAACAGAGTGAGACTCTGTCTCAAATAGAAAAAAAAAAAAAAAAAAAAAAAAAAGACATACCGGAGACTGGATAATTTACTTTAAAAAAGAGGTTTAATGGACTCACAGTTCTATGTGGCTGGTGAGGCCTCACAATTATGGTGGAAGGCAAAAGGCACATCTTACTGGTAATTATGGTGGAAGGCAAAAGGCACATCTTACTGGTAATTATGGTGGAAGGCAAAAGGCATATCTTAATGGTGGCAGACAGAGAATGACAGCCAAGCAAAAGGGGTTTCCCCTTATAAAGCCATCACATCTCGTGAGCCTTATTCATTACCAGGAGAACAGTATGGGGGAAACTGCCTCTGTGATTCAATTATCTCCCACCAGGTCCCTCCCACAACACGTGGGAATGATGGGAGCTATAATTCAAGATGAGATTTGGGTGAGGACACAGCCAAACCATATCACTATTAGGATAGCTGGTGTTAATATACATTCATCATTTTGGACAAAAAAACACAGAAGGTTCTAGACTGTAAATGCAGAATTAAACACTTAATAGATCACAGTCATCCCAAGCAACAGTCTCAGAACTTGGCAACTGTGAGGTCCAGAGGAGGCCAGGAGGAAGGGCGTTGCCCAATTCTGCCTCAGCCTCCAGGAGGAACATGGGTCTGGGGCACTGAAGTGGGGCCACTGGCCTGTCACCCAGATCTCCAGGGTCTCTCAGAACCTAACCTGATTGGCTGCACAGCTCACCCAAGGGTGAGGGCTACCCTGATGTTTTACAGCTCTGACAAGGAAGAGGGATCAAAGCATTTGTTCAAAATCCATGCCAAGGTGGACGGGGCTCCTCGGAGGGACAGGGTGCCAGGATGCCGCTGTCAGTGCCTGCAGCTGGGGCCAGACTGACCAGTGGAGAACACGGCACCATGCTCTGCCCTGCTTGGGAGAGCTAGGGCGAAGGAACCAGAGAGGCTCAGCAGGTTGTTGGAGGTCCCACTGTTCATCAGTGCCCTGCAGGCAACTGCCCCACAACTCCTGACTCATCCTCACACTCCCCACACCCACAGTCATGCTCCCTGCACGTGGGAGCCCCATATGAGTGCCCTCTGACTCCAGAGGGGCCAAGAAACACGTGCATGTCCCACTGTGGTCCTGGTCTCCCGAGGTTCTAGTTTCCATGTGATGGAGAGGGAAGGCAGGACCCAGCTTCCAGGTCTGGCTCTGAGCCTGGAACGGACAATGAGGCCTCAAGTGTGTCCTTTCCCCGCTCAGTGCCTCTGTCCTTCCACTTGTAAAGGGAAAGGAGTTCTTCCCTAAAGCCACAGGCACATAGGTGACATCAGTTTGTGGTCCCGTTTTCAAAGCCCAGGACAGCACTCCACAGCATTAGAGGTCTGTGAGATGCTTATAGTGATACACAAACCAACGTGTTGTGTTCAGTTAACCTCATTTTTATATTTGCTTTCTTTCCGCATATCAAACACTGTTCTTAACGGTTCACATAATTTAAAAAATATGTATTTGTCTATGGTAAGGAGATCATGGTTTCCCACTGGGATAGAGACAACATTTTAAAAGAGAATTTAAGTAAAATATTAACTAGATGGTGGTACAGGAGGCATTTGGAGGATGCCTACAAATGACATAAGTTTGAGAGATCCTGGCTGGTAGTAGTTGGAATTCACAGGATGGCCCGGGCTGCCCAGTGCCACCTAGTGCCCGCATGTGGTGCACTGCCGACTCCTTCCACAAGGGGCAGCACAGGAGTGGCCAAGGGAGGCTGGGGCCAAAAGTCGTTCAGCAGCAGGGAGGGGAGACAGAGGCTCCATATGAGATAGGAACGGAAGGAAGGACCTTCCTCAGGAATGCCTGGAGTGGGTTAGTGGTAAGGCACACAAAAAGCCCGGCCTACATACCAGGCATACTCAACAATCAGTAGCTTTCCTTCCCATAGAGGGAAGGCCTGATCTTTGCAGAACACAGATAAACTTTGAAGATAAAGTCAGTCACGCCCCCTTCTGGGCCCCCTGGCACTTTACGCAAAGCCCTGGACTCCCTTCCTGAAACAGCATCCCTACAAGGCTTTGGTAGTTTGTCCACTAGATAATAGGTTAGCCGTTAGTGGAGGAACTAGGGCTTACTTGCTTTGGCAGCCAGGGCCCAACACGGTGCTATATGCAGAGGCCCAATGACTCTTTTACTGTTAAAACCCCAGATTTGTAAAATCATAAGCAATGCTTAAGACTCATGCTTGTTTCTTTGCAATGAAACCTCTCCCCTGGCCCCAGCCCCCGCCCCTTCTGCCACCTTTCCATTCCTGACTATGCAAACAGCATCCCTTCACACCAAGGCCACACACGGGGAGGTCCTGCATGCTGGGGCAGGGTTTGGTCCATCTTTGAGTCTCCCTTAGTGTCCAGCACAGTGCATGGGAGATTGATGAATGTTTGCTGAAAGTCTGCCTGGGAAAGATACCCCAGGGGGTAAAGGCCACAGGGGCATCATGGACAGGGTCTTGGACCACTTACCATGTGACTGATGGCCCTTTCCTCTAGGGCCCCAAAGGAACACCTCAGACTTGAGGAAGTCCCAACAAACAGCCTCGCACCTTTCTAGAACACAGGCGAGTGCAAATTGGCACAAGACAAACAATCCTTTGTTCTGATGGGTGGTGGGTTTAGCTTCTAGACTGTCCCCTGTCCTGTACCACACTGGCCAGGTGTCTTGCCTGTGGGTTCCCAGGCCATGCCACCTGCACATGAGCATGTTCCAAGGTTGTTGCTTCTCCTCTCTGTGCCTCAATTTCTTCACCTATAAAACAGGTGATATGGTTTGGATCTGTGTCCCCACCCAAATCTCATGTGCAATTGTGATGCCCAGTGTTGGAGGTGGGACCTGGTGGGAGGTGATGGGATCATGAGGGTGGGTCCTTCGTGAATGGTTTAGCACCACTCCCTTAGTGCTGTTCTCTGATAGAGTTCTCATGAAATTTGCTTGTTTAAGAGTGTGTGGCACCTGCCCCCCACCTTGCTCTGCTCCCACCATGTGAGACACCTTGTTCCCCCTTTGCCTTCCATCATGATTGTAAGTTTCCTGAGGCCTCCTCAGAAGCTGAGCAGATGCCAGCATCATGCTTCCTGTACAGTCTGCAGAACTATAGCCAGTTAAACTTATTTTCTTATAAACTACTCAATGTCTTTCTTTACAGCAACGCAAGAACAGATGAACACAACAGGAGTAGTAAAATACCCACCTGTTGAGGATTGACTTGTGTTCCTGCAAAAGATATGTGAATGTGATACATGTGAGTGCATGTGAATCTCTAATACATGGGAATGTGACCTTATTTGGAAATAGGGTCTTTGTAGATGTAACCAAGCTGACCTCATACTGCATTAGAGTGGGCCCTAAATCCAATGGCTGGTGTCCTTATCAGAAGGCCACATGGGCTGGGTGCGACGGCTCACGCATGTAATCCAAGCACTTTGGGAGGCCGAGGCAGGTGGATTACCTAAGGTCAGGAGTTTGAGACCAGGCTGGCCAGCACTGTAAAACCTGTCTCTACTAGAAATAAAAAAAATTAGCCAGGAGTGGTAGTGGGCGCCTCGGGAGGCTGAGGCATGAGAATCGCTTGAACCTGGGAGGCAGAGGTGAGATCATGCCACTACACTCCAGCCTGGAGGATAGAGCAAGACTCTGTCTCCAAAAAAAAGGCCATGTGAGGGCATGGGACACAGACCCAGAGAGGGGAATGCCATGGGAAGCTGGAGATGGAGATTGCAGTGATGCAAGGAATGCCAGCCAAGGAATGCCAGAGATTGGCAGCAACCACCAGAATCCAGGAGGGAGGCATGGAGTCTCCAGAAGGAACCAAGCCTGTCCACACCTTGATTTCCGATTTCTGGCCTCCAGAACTGTGAGAGAATGAGTTTATGTTGTTCTAAGGCTCCCAGTTTGTGTAATTTGCAGTGGCAGCCATAAGAAGCGACTACACCGCCTCATAAACATCACTGTGAGCATGAAATAAATTATGCCATGGGAGTGGCTTGGAACAGTACCCATGTGTTCAGTCAATGGGGATATTACTGAACTGTCATTTTACACATGCAAGGCAATGTGGTGTGAGGCAGGGGTGCAGGGAAAGGGTTTTGTAGACCCACTGGGTCTCATTTCCTATTGCTCCTCAACAGTAATCCTGTCTGTTGGCTGGGCTTTTTCTTCCCTCTCTCCTGTTTCTCCAGTCCTCACTCCCAACTCCTTGCCTCTGCTCATGCTGTTTGTCCTGCACAGAGAATCCCTGCACCTCCAGAGTCCAGTTCTAGATCCACCTTCTACCCTAAAGCCTTCGTTTCCCAGGGATTCCACCCTCTCCCACCGGAAAGCCACACACAGGATGTGTTGCCCAAAATGCCCATCAGGGAAATGCCACCTGTGTGTTTTACTGTGAGTAAGAGGCAGGGGCTCTTGGACTATAGCCAGGGCAGGAACAGGTCTCACTTTTCCCTGTCCCCTGCACTGAGCCCAACACCATGCCTGCCACACAGTGAGGACCCGTAAAGAACAGCCAGGCAAAGGGGCCTTCAGGTGTTAAGATCCAGAGCAGGCCAAATAAACAGAGACAGAAAGGATATTAGCGGTTGCTTAGGGCTGGGGTTAGGGGGAGATAGGGGGATGCTAGCTAAAGGGTTTGGGTTTCATTCTTTCTTTCTTTTTTATAATGGTAAACTATAAATAACACACAATTTAGCATTTTAATCATTTTTAAGTGTACAGTTCAGTGGCATTGAGTACATTCACACTGTTACACAACACAAGGTTTCTTTTTTGAGGTGATGAAATGTTCTTAATTGACTGTGATAATGGTTGCACAACTCTGTGATATACTAAAAGTCACTGAATTGTATGCCTTAAATTGCTGAATTGTATGATATTTAATACTTAAAAATTTTTTTTTCTGCACCAGCGCCTTGATCTTGGAAGATACTGAATACATTAAATAAACACATCTGAATAAAGCCGTTATCTAGTAAAAAGATACTGATACATTAAATAAACATATCTGAATAAAGCTGTTATTAAAACCAGAAACACACACACACACACACAGACTGAATTTCACTTCTTGCATTCTGTTTTCCTGCGAGTTTTTATAATAAGCATATACAACTTCTGTAAGCGGAGACATAGTCAAGATTTTTCTCTAAAACCCATGGTTTCCAGTGTCCTCTCAGCTCATGCTGCTTTCAGTAGCAGCTCAAAACCCTACTAATACAGCTGACAAGCCCCCATGCCACCTACTGCCCAGAAGACCATGTCACCCATGAACCTGCCAAGACAGTTCTGACAGAGCCTCAGGCCATCCAGCACCTGCTTCTGCCCTGGGCAGGGAGCCCGCCAGCCTGCTCCTCCCAACAAAATTGCCAGCTCCAGCAGTTCCCAAGACTTGTCATACTGAGTACATTCTCCCATATCCCTCAGCAAAAGCCTCAGGGGAAACATACCAGACCCTGTCCAAACCTTCTCAAGAGGTGAGGTGTGAGAACAGGCACCAGATAGAACCCAATGTGCTCCAAGGTGACAGCAGGTGACAACAATCAGACTCTGCCCTGGCTCAGAAGAAAGGAAACCTTTCACTGGTGACTCACCCACAAGGCTGGGTCAGAGGCAGGTAGAGATGCTGGGTACATGCATGGCAGCCCAGCCCCTGGCACTCACAATCTCAACATCAAAACAGAACATCCATGAAGAACTGAAAGCGATTAGGTGTTTTTGTTTTTAAAGAGGTTCAGTTTTTCAGGAATGGAAAACTATATGTCACATGTTGTTACTTATAAGTGGGAGCTAAGCTATGAGGATGCAAAGGCATAAGAGTGATAGAATGGACTTTGGGGAGCGGGGTGGGAAAGCTGCGTGTGGGGTGAGGGATAAAAGAATACGAGTTGAGTATAGTGTACACTGCTTAGGTGATAGGTGCACGAAAATCTCAGAAATCATCAGTACAGAGCTTATGTAACCAAAACCCACTTGTACCCCCAAATTAAAATACATTTTTTAAATGCAAGGTTTTTTTTGTATAATTTAATAAACAACTTTAGAAATGCTAAGAAAGAGAGACTGGGCACAGTGGCTCATGCCTGTAATCCCAACACTTTAGGAGGCTGAGGCAAGTGGATCACTTGTGGTCAGGAGTTTGAGACCAGCCTGGCCAATGTGATGAAACACCGTTCTGCTAAAAATACAAAAATTAGCTGGGCGTTGTGGCAGGTGCCTGTAATCCCAGCTACTTGAGATGCTGAGGCAGGAGGATCATTTGAACCCAGGAGACAGAGGTTGTAGTGAGCCAAGATTGTACTACTGCACTCTAGTTTGGGCAACAGAGTGAGACTCTGTCTCAAAAAAAAAAAAAAATGCTAAAAAAGAGAGAAATTCAGTTATATCATTCAGTAATGCAAATGAACTGTCAGGAGCAGAGACTGCGGTGTGCATCTTGTTTTGCACAGAACCCCCAGCATATACCATGGTGGTTGGTACATTGCCAGTTCTCAAATATTTATTTAATTGCATTAATAAAATAAATAACTGTATTCACAAAATGGTTTATTTTGGAATGCTTATAGACTCACAAGAAGTTGCAAATAAATGAATAGGGAAGTCCTGTGTACCCTTCACCCGGTTCTCCCCAGTGGTAACATTGGTAATAATTAGAGCACAATGTCAAAACCTGGAAACGGACCTCGACGAAATCCCCAGTAGCTATTCAGATGTCTGCAGTTTTATATGCACTCATATGTGTGTGTGTGTGTTTGTAGAGTATTAGGCAATTTTATTACATAGGTAGCTTCGTGCAGTCACCACAATCAAGATATTTAGTTCATTCAACACCATAGAGCTCCCTTGTGCTATCCCTTCATAGCCACATCTAGCCCCTCCCCACCACTAGCCCTGACAACTAATCTGTTCTCGTCTCTATGACTGTATTATTTCACGAATGTCATATAAGTTGAATCACAAAGTATATATCTTTTGGAGACTGGCTTTTTTCAGTGTAACTTCCTTGTGGTTTATCCAAGTTGTTTCGTGAATCAATAGTTCATTGCCTTTTATTGCTGAGTAATATTCTGTAGCACGGATATACCATGGATTTGTTTAGCCATTCATCCACTGAAGGACATTTGGATGGTTTCCAGCTTTTAGTTACGATGCACGAAACTGCTGTAAACATTGATGTACAAGTTTCTGTGTGAAAAATGTGTTTTCATTTCTCTGGGATATATGCCCAAGAGTGAAATTGCTGGGTCATGTGGTAAGGTCATCTGTAATTCCCTATCATTTTTTGGAGAAGGGGTCTCACTCTGTTGCCAAGGCTGGAGTGCAGTGGTGCCATCATGGCTCACTGCAACCCCAACCTCCCATACTCAAGTGTTCCTCAGCCTCCTGAGTACCTGGGACCACAGGCATGCACCACCACACCCAGCTAATTTTTAAATTTTTTGTAGAGATGAGGAACTCCTAGCCTTAAGCAATCCTCCCACCTTGTTCTCCCAAAATGTTGAAATTACTGGCATGAGCTACCATATCCAGCCTCTAGTTTTCAAAGGAACTGCCAAACTCCTTTCCAGAGAGGCCGCACCATTTGACATTCCCACCAAGAATGCAGGGGTGATTCAGTTTCTTCCCATCCTCACCAGCCTTTAGTGTTATTCCTACTTTTTATTTTAACCATTCCAACAGGTGAAGAGTGATATCTCATTGTGGTTTTAATTTGCATTTCTCAAATAATTAATGATGTTGAACATCCTTTCGTGTGATTGTTTGCCATCTGTGTATCCTGTTTGGTGAAATGTCTGTTCATGTGTTTTGCCCATTTTCTAATTGAATATTTTTCTTTATGGCTGAATAATATTCTACTGTGTGGATATATCACATTGTATTTTTCCACTCATCAGTTGATGGACATTTGGGTAGTTTCCACATTTTGGCTACTACAAGTAATGCTGCTGTGAACATTTGTGTACAAGTTTTTGTGTGGATATGTTTTTACTTCTCTTGGGTATATTCCTAGAAGTGGAATTGCTCAGTCATATGGCAATTCTGTATGTTTAAGAAATTGTCATACTGTTTTCCAAAGTGACAGCACCATTTTATATTCCCACCAGCAAGGTATGAGGATTCTAATTTCTCCACGCCCTTGTCAACACTTGTTATTGTCCATCTTTTTTTATGATAGTCACCCTAGTGGGTGTGAAGTGTATCTCATGGTGGTTTTTTTATTTGTATGTCTGATGATTAGTGCTGCTGAGAGTCTGTTCATGTGTTTCTTGGTTATTTCCATATATTCTTGGCAAAAATGTCTACTCAGATCCTTTGCCTATTTTTGATTGGGTTACTTGTCTTTATTTATTTACTTATTTTTTGAGACAGGGTCTTGCTCTGTTACCCAGACTAGAATGCAGTGGTGCGATCATGGCTAACTGTAGCCTAAACATCCTGGGTTCAAGCAATCCTCCCAGCTAAGCCTCCCAAGTAGCTGGGACTACAGGCACGCACAACCATGCCCAGTTAATTTTTGTTGTTATTGTTGGAGATATGGGGTCTCAATATGTTGCTCAGGCTGGTCTTGAACTCTTGGGCTCAAGCAATCCTTCCACCTTGTCTTCCCAAAGTGTTGGGATTAGAGGTATGAGCCACTACACCCGGCAGAGAGTTCTTTATATATTCTAGATGCATATTTTTTGTCAGATACATGATTTGCAAATGTTTTCTCCCATTCTGTAGTTTGTCTTTTTGTCCTCCATTTTTTTTTTTTTTTTTTTTTTTTTGAGGCTGGCTCTGGGGTTCCCTCTGCTGCCCAGGCTGGTCCTGAACTCTAGGGCTCAAGGGATCCTCTCACTGCAGCCTTCCAAGTAGCTGGTATTACAGGTGCATGCCACTGCATCTGGCCTTGTCTTTTCATCCTCTTAACAGGGTCCTTCCAAACATTGCTGTCCAAGCTTGTACAGAAAATAGTAGGCACACAAGGGGTGTTATATAAATGATTCAGTAGGGCCATTCCCAATCTGCTTTAATTAATGGTCAATTCTTCTCTCTATTGATATCATTAATGAATTGTGGGCCTTTAACCAGTTATTATTCTTATCTAGACCAAAGTCTTCTCTGTAATTTTATTGACACTATTATTTCCCTTTGTAGATGCTTTCCTCACAGACGGTGCAAAGGTAAATTTCAGATACGCCCAGTTTTAATTACTACAAGTTCCCAGCGATTGAGGCTAATGTATTCAACAAATGAAAACTTGTTCTTCATCACACTGACTCTAGGGAAAGAATGCCTATTGACACATGCCTTCATTACAGTCTCATTTATCTTTGCTAACAAATGAAGCATGAGCGTTTGTTAATCCAAGCCGGATCCTTGCTTTGAGAAGGAACAGATCATGATATGAAAGCATGGAACGAGGATGTACCTTGCCAAGGATCATTGTTTTTGAAGTATATACATGCTTGTGAAACACAACCCCAATCTTTCATTTTAGCAGACAGCTTTGTTAACCTTAGAGATCCCACTTCTAGCACATTTCGATTGACAACAGGAGTTGTCAATAAATTTTCCAGTTCTGACCCCCATTTGGTCAGAGTTTCTCTTTGGCTAGGATATTTTTCATTATGTATTTACTCATCAACAAGGACGTATTGTGCTCATAATATGTAGCAATAAAGAGTAAATGGGGCAGGGAGTGGTGGCTCACTCCTGTAATCCTAGCACTTTGGGAGGCTGAGGTGGGCGGATCCCTTGAACTCAGGTGTTCAAGACCAGCCTGGGCAACATGGTGAAATGCCATCTCTACCAAAAATACAAAAATTAGCCAGCCATGGTGGCTCACATCTGCAGTCCCAGCTACTGGGTGGCTAAGGCAGGAGGATCATTTGAGCCTAGGAGGTGGAGGCTGCAATGAGGTCCAGCCTGGGCCACAGATGGAGTCTCCCTCCATCTCAAAAAAAAAAAAGGAAAATGGATAAGGAAATTGAGAGGAAGCCTCACAGTTAGGAGGGTAACAGGGAACCTGCCGGTGGTATGGGCCCTGGGACCTATCTGTAATTCTTTCTTGGTGGGGAGGGGTGGGTAGAGCTTCAAAAACAATCAGCTCATTCTCTTTCGATGATTGAACATTTGGTTGGGTAGGGAGAGAGAGATGTTGATTGTTTTTAATCTAAGGAAAATCTTTCATGCAGCAAGGCCTCAATATGCATGCTTATGGAATGAGCACTGGATGGATTCAATGGATAGATTAGGATTGCCCCAGGAGAAAATTGTCACCCGGGGACACAAGGAACGCTTGGACACCACTCCTGTAGGAGAGGGGAGTTTCTGACCTTTTGGAGGGCTCAATACTTGGAGAAAAAAATGCCCTCACACCTGGCTAGGAGAGGACCTTTGGGTGGACCCTGGAAGTGGCTTTAACCCCAGGTGACACTACTGAGCCAACCTACTCTGAATCCTCCTATCACCCAGATGGGTTAGAGAATTCAATCCTAATGGATTCTGATCCTCTTTCCTAAAAGGGGCACTAGATCACTGTGCTGGGTGCCTGACAGGAAAGGCCACAGGCACAGACCCTGAGGATAAAAAGTCAAAGTGACAAGGGACTGGGGAGTGGTTCCCAGCTGGGGAGCAGGAGGGAGGGGCACCTGCAGGGCCCTATGGGCTGGGGGCGGGGAAGTGAGGCCCTTCAGGGCCATGCCCACTCTTCCATGGACCCCCACCCACCTTGGCCAGCCTGTGGACCATCATGCAGGCCCCTGCAAGGGGCAGGCTCCTTCCCCATTTTGAAGGACACCATTGCATTTTGGCCAGGGTCCATGGCTGCCCAGTAACACCACAGTTGCCATGGGAACCACCACTTGGTCAGTTTGTGGCTGAGGGGAGACAGGAATGTTTGCTACCATCACAGGGCTTACTATCCAAAGGCACAATTTTCTGAAACAGATGGAAATCACTGTGTTCCCAGGGGTAGAAGTGTGGAAGACAGCAATTTCTTTGGAGCCCTGGGGACCCGCTGGTTCCAGGCCCAGCCCTGGCACCCACTGGCTTTGAGGTGATGCTGGAGAACCACCCTTTCCTGCCTGAGGGAAGGGTGCTACTAGACCAGAACTGCCAGCACTGCTGGTACCAGCAGAGGGTAGAAGCTGCCAAAAGTGAGAAAGAGCAAACAATCCCATGCCAGCCTGAGTGGCTCCTCTGTTCTCTGAGATTTGCTACCATGTAAGGACAGCAACATGGCATGGGCAAGCTCTTGTTTTTGCTCCAGGCAGAGCCTAAACCTGGACAGCACTGACCAGGCGCAGGTCCCTGGGTCCACCAACCACATACCATGAGACTCTGAGACTTGTTTTCTCTAAGTGCCAGGTGAGGAGAAGAGTAACTGAACCCCTCACACACCCTTTGGGTCATTGTGCAAAGGCTGAAGGCCTATCCGACAGTGGCTCTGAGTGCAAGACAGCAGCCGCTCCACAAAAGACAGCACAGAGATCTCCAAGACCTGGGCAGGGGTGCTGAAGGGTGGGGAGGGCAAAGGATGAGTTAGGGTTCAGGGAGCTGGAAGAGGATGCCGATTGGGAAAATGTGCTGAAAAAAGCATCCTTTCTCTTTTGCTGGCTGTTACCGATGATCTGGGGTGGCACCTTTGCCTCTGGAGCTGGCCCTGGAGCTTGTATGTTTCCAGCCTGCCTGAGCCTCCCTCTGTAAGGCTCCAACACCTGTCCAGTCCGCAGCTCTCAGTGTAAGATCATCCCTCCTTAGCCCTGGTCTCCACCCACCAGGGCCCTGGGCTAAGTGCGCTGCAGGCTTGCAGTGCAGAGTAGGGCATAGTGAGTTTGCCTGAGTTGGCCTTTGGCTGGAGGCCATCGGGAAAGGGATGGGGAGCACCCAGCAGCCATGGTCAAGCAAGGCTGCTTCCAAATGCCCCAGGTTATAGCCCTGGACAGGGAACCATTGAAAGCCAGAACGGAAGGGTTCTAAGAGGTAGCTCTGCACCCTCCCCATGGCACAGATGGGGAAACTGAGGTCCAGAGGTGGCACATCATCAGCTTGAGAGGGGATCGGCCCGAGTATTTTCCAGAGTTGGATTCTAGAGCTCTCTGGAATCCAGATTCTGATTCAGTGGCAACTGTCATTGTTTGCTTCCTTCTTCCAAATTCCCAGCACTGGGCTTTGCACAGATTTGAGCCTCCTGAGGAGTCATGGAGGGTTACCGTTTTCAGTTTTCATAATAATAATGTCATCTTCCATTTAATAAGTGCTCACTGTGCCAGGCTCTGTACTTCTAATCATCATGACAACTCCATTATCTACCTTTAATAGGTGAGGAAACTGAGGCTCAGGAAGGCTAAGTGACTGGCCTAAGGTTGTGGCCAAGTTGTGACCATGGCCCACCAGCCAGTATAGCAGGTGCCTTTTGTGGAGAGAGGAGGCACAGGCTAGAGGGAAGGTGTCCCGGTGCCTCCTACAGGAATGCAATCCGTGTGTCGCTGCCTCGCTATCAGCAGCGATGCCTTTCCTGTGGGCCACCATCTCCCGTCATCAGGCAGTCCCCAGGTGATCCCTTGGTGAGGTCTTCTTGGGCAGAACTTCTGGCCCCTCCCACCGGCCCGAGCACTAGGCACACAGCCAACTTTACAGCTGATTACAGCACATCATGATTTATTTACAGGCCCAGCTCTGGCCCAGGATGAAGCTTCCAGAGACAGCAGAGCCCAGACTTCATTTCTTTTCACCATCCTGGGTCCAGGACCTCGCCTGGACCATCTCACATGCTTCATGGGGCTCGTCGTTGCTGCAAGCAGCATGTCACGCTGAGGCCACTCCCGACTACATTGTTCATGCTGTAATAAAAGATCCTTTTTTTGGAAGCTGCTCTTCTGTATTGAGGAAGTGCGTAGATGAGACTTTTTAAAAGTCTGAGAAAAGGAATACAGTGCAAGCGTGCAAACTGTCACAATGCAGCCAGGACTTCGACTGGGAGCTATTTATAGGTTCAGATGCCAAAACAGAAGGGGAGACGTTGGACAGATTTGCAAATTGCCAAGTGTCAGAAAAGGCTAAATAAAGAGAAACCAGGCGTGGGGAGATTACTGGGAGAAGGCGAGGTGGAAGGAGTGGTGGGAGATGCTGGGTAAAGGCGCCACCCTGGAAAGAAGTGCATGTCGGGGAAAGCAATCCCACCTGCTCCCTGCTCACACCGCAGGGCCGCGGAGATGTCTTTGACTGGATCCATTGAGAAAAAACACTTTGTTTTCTCCGGGAACAGAGGGGATGGGGGGAAGGGAGGTGGGTAACACCTTGATAGTGACAACAGCCCTGAGTGCCACAGAAGGCCCCCCAAGAATGTCCAGAAAATACCAGCTTCAACATCAGAATCGTACAAAGTTCACCATCTCCCCCCAGGTTTGGGAACTTTGATCTGAGGTCTTAGAGAAAGTGACCGCCACTGTGAGACCCAGAGAAGCTCGGTAGCTCACCGAAGATCAGAGAGCTAGGAAGCGATGAGGCTAGGACATGGCCTTGGGTGGGTCTGACTCTGCAGTCTGAGCCCTCACCCACCACATGGGGCTGGTGTGGCTCTAGACCCAAGAGAGAGAGAATGCGAGCCATGTGTGCAATATAAATTTTCTCATAGCCACATTAGAAATAGTAAATAGAAACAGGTAAAATTAATCCCAATACTATATTTTATTTAACCCAATAGATCCAAAAATATTGTCATTTTAAGATACCATAAATATATTAAAAATTACTAATAGGACATTTCCCATTTTTTTCATACTAAGTGCTCAAAGTCCAGGGTGTATATTACATTCACAGCTCATCTCAATATACTCGAGCCACGTCTCAGAAGCTCACTAGCCACACGTGGCCCCTGGCTACCATACTGGGTGGCACAGCCCTAGAGACGTGGTTCTCAACCAGGAGCAAACTGATCCCCCAGGGGGACATTTGGTGATATGTAAAGATACTTCTGATTGTTACTACTCGGAGGGTGATGCTACTGGCATCTAGTGGACAGGGGCCAGGGATGCCACTAACATTCTCCAATGCCCAAGACATTCTCCACGCAACACAGAATGACCCAGCTCTAAATGCCAACAGTGCTGTGTTTCACGCACCCTGCTCTTGAGAGAGAACCAGTTTGTGCTCCTTGAGTGAACCGGCAGGAGCCCAGGAGTGCCATGGACCCCAGTACCTAGCGTGCTGCCCGGCGCATAGTGGGTACCCGAAATCAGTGCTTGGAACTGAATTCAATGGAAGACAGCAAGGCCCATGACTCTGTCTCAGAGGAATCATACTCCATCCTCTTCACCAGCAGTGCAGAGACACCAAGAGCCAGGATATGCGTCGTGAAATCAAGAACAAGGGATCAGTCTCAGTGCAACTGATAGTTCACTTGCTTCAAGATGCTACTGAACCAAGATTGTAACTATCCAACCTGCTGGGGTCAGGGTGCAGCTTTCTTCCCACTCCCCTTAGGCATCCTGGGGCAGCCCCAGCCCTTGGGACAGGGAGGCCTGTAGCTCTGGGGAGCAGAGTCAAGGAGGGTGCGTGTTAGGGCACTCGATTGTGCCCTAACTGCATCCCACAACTACATCCCCTTCTAACTGTGAGGCTTCCTCTCAATTTCCTTATTCATTTTCCTTTTTATCATGTCCCCACACCGCACCCTTCAGCTCAGCCCATTGCTAAGAAAACTGACCCTGATCTGCATCTTCCTCACCTTTGTCTATTTCCTTACTGGTTCTGAGCGCAGGTGGTAAAGCAAGGGGTGTTATTTAGAGCACTGCCCCTATCCCTAAGTCCACCACAGGCATAGAACTGGGGACTCTGAATCACTATAAATGCCCCAGGTCAGGGATGGCGACGTCACTGTGGCTGCAAAGAGAATTTTCTCAGTGGGCATGGGGACATTCCTTGTGACTGCCCGGGGTCAGGGCTCAATGCTCCCAGTCAATTATATCCACAGAGTTATAGATTTCTGTAACTGGTCATCTAACTCAAATCCCATTTTAGTGACAAGATGGGAATTGTATAGCCCTGTAGGAACAGAGTAGACTTGTCTCTAAGAACAGAGGTGGAAACAGGTCTCTTCAGTCCAAAGGTCAAGAACACAATGGAAGGATGTGGTGTGGTTTAGCATCTCACCCCTCTAGCCGCCCTTGTGCTGATGATGCTCAAATCTCTACCTTGCACTCTACCTTCCTTCCAGAGACCCAGACCCAGGGGTCCATTTGATCTTCCTTGTCAAGTATTTGCTGAGCACCCACTCCATCAAAGGCACTAGGGGGGTGCTCTCTTTCTCCCAGGCACCAACGCTCACTGTGTCCCTTGCTGTTACCCTCTAACTGCTCTTCCCTAGGCCCAGGGTGATGCTGCCCCACAGTCCCTGACACCAGGTGCCCCTAAGGCACCACCAGCTCCTCTTTCTTCATCATGCCATTTCTGCCAACCAGGCCCAAGGGTCCTCCTCCTAAATACTCTGGGGTGTGTCCCCTCCCCTCCATGCCTGCCATAACTGCCTGGTCTGACCCCACCATGCTGTCACCAGACTGCTGCCATGGATCTTCCTCTGGTCTTCATCCCCAGCAGCGCCCCCTGCACTCCAGCCTTCACACCCCCAAGGGCGGGGGGCTTCCGTTTAGCAGGCATATCAGATTGTGACCCCACACTTAATGTCCTTTGCTGGTGTTCCCCAGAGCCATTTAGACAGAGGCTAAGCTTCAAGGCCTGGACGCACATTGCCCTGCGAGTGGCTCCAGCTGATGCTCCTGTTCTCGGCTTTCCCTCCCTTCCACACCGGCCACACTGGACTCTCCCTGGATGCACCCCACCATTCTGCCACTCTGTGCCCTTGCGTGGGCTATCTTGCCACCTCGTGTGCTCTTTCAAACAGGCCATTTCTATTCATCCTTCAGGACACAACTCCAATGTCCTCACCCCTCAGAGTTGTTCCCCTGGGGTCTCACTCACCAGTCAGTGTTGTGGGGCAGTGCGGGTCCTTCCTCTGACAGAAGTAAAATCCTAACATCATTTTAATATAATCATCCCTGTATCCCTAGGGCCTAGTGTCCTTAAACTGAATAAATGAATGTCTTCTATAATTCTCTATTTCTGCCATAACTGCTATTTCTGTAGCATGAGTGATTCTTGCATCCCAAAGTAAACAGAAGTCTCCTTGCAAGCAGAGACATGTTTTCAACTCAAGAGCAGTACAATAGAGTGTTAACAACTCATGTTGGGAACCAGGTTTCTGGGGTTTAAATCATGTCCTCACCACTTACTAATAAATGTGTGATCTTAACTAAGCCCCTTCAACTCTCTGTGCCTCCATTTCTTCATTTGCAAAAGGAGGGTGATCATGGTTCCAGTTATCTATTGCCTTGTAACAAATCATTTACAAATTTAGTGGCTTAGAATAACAGATATCTTATTGTAGCTCACAATTTGTGGGTCAGGAATTTGGCAGGGCTCAGCTGGGTGATTCTCCTGTTCTTTGTGGCACTGACTAGGGTACTTAGTGGTATTCAGCTGTGGGCTGGTCTGGTCTGGAGGGTACAAGACACTTTTGCTTATGCCTGGTGCCTTGGCAGGAATACCTGGAAGGCTGGATTCACCCAGGCCTGTCTTCTTCTTGGGCTTCTCTCCCTCCTTATATAGTGTCCAGGCCTCTCCACATGGTCTCTCCAGTATGGCGGTGTCAGTCATTAGATTTCTTACATGACAACTCAGAGCTCCCAGAGTCCAGGCAGAAGCTGTCAGTTCTCCTAAAAGCTACATCTGTGACTGGTATAGTGTCACTTCTGCTTTATTTCATTCATTGGTCAAAGAAGTAACAGGCTAGCCCAGATCCAAGGAGAGAGGCAATAGACTCTTGATGGGAGAATTGTTAAATAATGCATGATCATCTTTATTCTGCCACACTGTACTGTTTCTCTCTTAGGGCTGACATGCAGATTAAATTAATTCATATAGAATGCTTAACAAGTGACTGCTATTATGATTCTACTTCCTTAAGGCCTGAGCACCCAGCAAAGTCTCAATAAATATTTTGTGTCACAACTCAGCAGGAAAAGAGGCACATAGAGAACATTCCAGGTTGGGCTATACCGAGCAGGCTTCTTGTACTAATCTGGAGCCACATTCTGCAAACTAGGGATCCAACTGGAGTTCTAAGACCATGATATAAGTACAGAATTCTGAAGAAGCCCAGCAGAGAGAACAGAACTAACAGAAATCCAGCAGAATCTCCCCCTCTCCAAGGGTCTCCCAAAACTCTATTTGGGAGATAGCATATTTTACAGATGAGGAAACTGAGATTGAAGAGGCTCAGGAATTTGCCCAAGTTCAACCAGGTAGTAAGTGAGAAACCAGGTTTCAAATCTAGGTCTGCTTGTCTGTTGGCTTCTTTCACCACAGCCAGTGCCACTGGCGTTCCTCAAAGAAAACCACGGAAAACGCTTGACCGGATCATCTCAATGAATGACAGGGCTTTGGTCCTCAGGACCCTGAAGCCAATGAGAAGAAGCCCCTCAGGCTTTCACAAGGAAATACTTGATGATTTCAAAGGTCATCCCATGATCAGCTAATAGTCTCACAGTATCCATCTGATTTCTCTGGGAATCTATGCTACACCTGTCCTAATACGCCCTGATGGAAATTTATTTCCTGTTTCTGCAAAGATACAGCTAAAAAATAAGACACAGTTTTTCATGTAAGAATTTAAAAAAATTATCTATAAACACACATCATCCTATTGACCCCACATACATGTCATGCTTTTTGCAAAATGCTCACATATATAACACCTCCCCACGGTTCTATGACATGGGTATTACCACCCGCATTTTCTAGATGAGAAAAACGAGCAGTAGTGTGCTGGTAAGTGCATAAGTCCAGCTCTCCAGGAGGGGGGGAAAACCCCTGATTTATAGCATTTGCCAGTTTCCATAAGGTACTTACTACCAAGTTGGGAAGAAATTCACACAGTCAGCTCTCGCCCGTTGATATGAGTCGGCTCCCACATGCCACCAAAAACACAGCTCAGGCACAAACTCACCTCCACTCAGTTGTTACGAGGGAGAGCCAGGCCTGGAAGTTAAGTGACCCTTCCTCACCATGGCTGTCCTTGTTGAAGCCATCTAGTCCCAGTCTGCCCCCTTTCTGCCCAACTCTGGTACTTTGTAATGAACATAAGCACTTTAGTATACTCTTCTCAGCTTAGGCTTCAGACTCCAAGGGAAATTCCAATGTTCTTTGTTAAATAAATCCCCTGCTAAAAGAGGAAAGGATAAGATACAACCATACAAAGAGTATAAAGGATTTGATTATTAACTCCTCTACTTCCTCTCTGGAATCCTCCACCTTCCCCTGTCTTGGAGAGTCATCTGGATGAGGAATATGGGAGATAAGAAAGGAAACAACCTGGCTAAGGTGAAAGAGCTTGCACATGGCATCTACAGACCCAGGTTTAATCCCAGTTACATCCAGGGGCACACTTCAGCTGCAGACTAGAGATCCTACCACCTGTTTCATAGTGTTATGAAGACAGAGGGGCCAATGTCTATGAATACCCCCATGGTACCTGGTAGACAGCAACTCCCCAGTAACTGGGGCTAAAGGTTGAAGAAAAGTAAGATTTTATGGCCTAGTTATCAGGGAACTGGGTCTCACTTGGGGGATCCTACTTTTGTAGGTATAAAGGGCAGCCTTGCACTGGGAACAACATTAAAGGAATATTCCAGCAGGGGAAATTCCTCTGGGACAAGTTCCCTAAAAGTTTCCAATGTGAAAACTAAGACTGAGACAACAATAAGCACAATAAAACATGTAATAGGATCAGGACTGATGAGGAAAGCAGTGCAAACTACTCATTGATCCTGAGCAGATAAGGGGAGATGGACACAAAGAGACACAGAAAACATCGGTTTATTTCTATGGAACTTTCCAGAAGGTCTCATGTCTGACTGCTTCCTTAAATAGTTTAGGCAGAAAGAAGTTGGTGAGACAGGCATAAGAATGTGGCTTCCTCCCGACTAGGTGGGCTGCCTGGATACTGAGCAACACGTATTTTCCTTTACCACCCAGGTGCTTGGGACATCTAGGGTTAGGCAAAAGAAGAACGGCGCCTTCTGTCTGTGTGGGGCTTTATCTTTCCAAGGCGTTTTGTATCCATCTCTTGCCAGGTGAAGACAGGCTCAGAGATGTTGAGTGACTTGCTTAAGGCCACATAGCAAGTTACTGGGGAAGCCTGATTACAACCCGGGTTACTGACACACTCCCATGGCTTTGCACAAGCTCACCTTGGCTCTAACACTGCTCACACTTCCTAGAGATGAGGCTGCCTAGGAACTCCCAGAGCAAAGCAAATCTGGGAGGTGGGTTCAGAGGTGCTCAGAGGTAATAATCAACTTTCTCTTTTGTGAAAACCCCCTGAAAGCCAAGTTCCCCTAGAAACATCTCTTTAGAAGTCCTCTGTATGATGTGATCCGTCCAGGGCAAGCTGAGCATCCACACAGGATGCTGTGAGAACAATAAAGCACTTGCAAAGGCACTTTGTCTTGTTTATTCCACTCTTGCCCCAATCCACTCAGCTACCCAAGTGATCCTTTTGAGAGCAGAAGCTGGTCCACCTTCATCCCTTTGCCTGTAACGCCATTCCTGCAACCCTCTCTTTTTTCCTTCTCCCTTGGCTCATTTTGATCACAAGAGCCCTGATTACACTGTGTTGCAATTGACAACTCTGCCTCCTTGACTAGATTTGAGCTCCTTGAGGACAGAGACACCGCCTTATTGTGATCCAGGGTTCAATAGATGCTAGTTACCTATATGCATGAATATGTTATCAGTGAACGCAGCAGTATTCAGCTCACTCTTGGATTTCTGTCAGATTTTAGGTATGTTCACATATATTTTCTTGTCTGCTCCTCATAACAACAATATAATCCCAAGCACCTGGATTATAAAGGAAAATACATGTTGCTCAGTGTCCAGGCAGCCCACCTGGCACGGAGGAAGCCACGTTCTTATGCCTGTCTCACCAACTTCTTTCTGCCTAAACTATTTAAGGAAGCAGTCGGACATGAGACCTAGAGGTATCATTAACCCCATCATGTGGTTGGTGAAAATGAGGATCAGAAGTCAAATAACTTGCTTTCGTTCACAGAGCTAATTAAGTGGGAGAAGTAAATATAAAACCAGGTTTTCTTCTTTTGTAGTATATGCATTCAATGCTATGAATTTCCCTCTAAGCACTGTTTTCACTGCATCCTACAAAGTTTGGTAAGTTGTGTTTTCATTTTAATTTACTTCAAAGCATTTTTAAATTTCTTTTGAGATTCCTTCTTTGACTGTATGTTGGTTAGAAGTATATTGTTAAATCTCCAAGTACTTTTGGATTTTCCAGCTATCTTTATGTTATTGATTTCTAGTTTAATTCTCTTGTGGTTTGAGAGAAGACATTGTATGATTGCAATTCTTTTTTTTTTTTTTTTTTTTGAGACGGAGTTTCGCTCTTGTTGCCCAGGCTGGAGTGCAATGGCATGATCTCGACTCACTGCAACCTCTGCTTCCCAGGTTCAAGCCATTCTCCTGCCTCAGCCTCCTGAGTAGCTGGGATTACAGGCACCCACCACCATGCCCAGCTAATTTTGTATTTTTAGTAGAGACAGGGTTTCCCCATGTTGGTCAGGTTGGTCTCAAACTCCCAACCTCAGGGGATCCACCCGCCTTGGCCTCCCAAAGTGCTGGGATTACAGGCGTGAGCCACTATGCCCGGCCTGATTGCAATTCTTTTAAATTTTTTTTTAAGGTGTGTATTACGGCCCAGCATGTGGTCTATCTTGGTGAATGTTCCAGGTGGGCTTCAAAAGAATGTGCATTCTGTTATTGTCGGATAAAATAGTCTATAGATGTCCATCATATCCAGTTGATTATGGTGCTGCTGAATTCAACTATGTTCTTACTGATTTTCCACCTGCTATATCTGCCCATGTCTGATGGAGGGGTGCTGAAGTCTCCAACTATGATAGTAGATTAATCTATTTCTCCTTGTAGTTCTATCAGCTTTTGCCTTAAGTATTTTGATGTTCTGTTGTCAGGCACACACACATAAAGGACTATTAGATCTTCTTGGAGTACTGCTCCATTTTAATGCCCCTCTTTATCCCTTACTTTCCTCGGTCTGAAGTCTACCCTGATTGAAATTAATTAAGTTGCCTCAGCTTTTTTTTAAAATTAGTGTTAGCATGGTATACCTTTCTCCATCCATTTACTGTTAATCTATATGTGTCTTTATATTTAAAGTGGGTTTCTTGTAGACAGCATAGAGTGGGTCTTGTTTCTTGATCTACTCTGACAACCTCTCTCTTTTAATTGGTGCATTTGGACCATTAAAATTCACAGTGATATTGACATTGCTGGATAGACATCTACCATATTTGTTACTGTTTTCTATTTGTTATCCTTGTTCTTCGGTCCCTTCTTTTGTCTTCCACTCTTTTTCTGCCTTTTGTAGTTTTAATTGGCATTTTATATGATTCTATTTTCTCTCCTTTATTAGTTATACTTGTTTTTTAAATTTTTTTTAGTAGTTGTCCTAGAGTTTGCAATATACATTTACAACCAATCCAAGTCCATTTTCAAATAACACTACACTGCTTCACAGGTTGTGAGAACGGTTGGCCCTCCATATCTGCAGTTTTCACACATATAGATTCAACCAACCACGGATTGAAAATATTCAGGAAAAAAAAATACAAATTTTGGCTGTAGATGGTAGCTCATGCCTGTAATCCCAGCACTTTGGAAGATCAAGGCAGGTGGATCACCTGAGGTCAGGAGTTCGAGACCAGCCTGGCCAACATGGCAAAACCCCACCTCTAAAAACACAAAAAAATAGCTGGGCGTGATGGTGCAGGCCTGTCGTGCCAGCTACTCAGGAAGCTGAGGCAGGAGAATCTCTTCAACCCAGGAGGCAGAGGTTGCAGTGAGCCAAGATCACACCACTGCACTCCAGCCTGGGTGACAGAGTGAGACTCTGTTTCAAAATAATAATAATAATAATAATAATAATAATGATCATCATCATCATCATCATATAAAATTTAAAAGCAATACAGTATAACAACTATTTACATAGCACTTACATTGTATTAGGTATTACAAGCAATCTGGGGGTGATTTAAACTATACAGGAGGGTGTGCATAGGTTATATGCTAACACTACACCATTTTTCATCAGAGACTTAAGCACCTATTGATTTTGGAATTGTGAAGGTGGTCCTGGTATCAATTTCCCACAGACACCAAGGAACAACTGTACTTTTTTTCTTTCTTTTCTTTTTCTTTTTCTTTTTTTTTTTTTGAGACAGTCTCACTCTGTCGCCCAGGCTGGAGTGCGATGGCATGACCTTGGCTCACTGCAACCTCTGCTTCCTGGGTTCAAGCAATTCTCTTGTCTCAGCCTTCCGAGTAGCTGGGATTACAGGCACACACCACCATGCCCAGCTAATTTTTTTGTATTTTTAGTAGAGACGTGGTTTCACCATGTTGGCCAGGCCGGTCTCAAACTCCTGACCTCAGGTGATCCACCCGCCTCAGCCTCCTAAAGTGTTGGGATTACAGGTGTGAGCCACTGCGCCCGGGCAACTGTACCTTCCAACAACAAAACAATCTTAATTTCTTCCTCCCATTCCTTGTATCATTGCTGGGCCATCATTTTGCTTATGCATAGATATACACACACACATAAGCATAAGTAATAGAATATACTGTTTCCATTATTTCCAACAAACTGTTATCTGTTAGGTCAATTAAGAATAAGAAAAGTAAACACTTTTGTTTTGCCTTCACTTATTCCTTCTCTGATGCTCTTCCTTTCTTTATATGGACCTGAGTTTCTGACCTTTATCATTTTCTTTCTCTCTAAAGAAATTTTAACATTTGCAGGGCAGGTCTAACAGCAACAAATCCCCTGACTTTTTGTTTGTTTGAGAAAGTCTTTATTTTTCCTTCCCTTTTGAAGGACAATTTCACAGGGTACAGAAATCTTGGTTGGTGTTTTTTTTTTTTTTTTTCTCTCAACGCTAAATATTTCACTCCACTATCTTCTTGCTTGCATGATTTCTGAGAAGTCAGATGTAATTCTTATCTTGTTCCTCTATAGGCAAGGTGTTTTTTTTCCCCTCTCTGGCTTTTTTTTCAAGACTTTTTCTTTGAATTTCTGTAGTTTGAAAATGGTATGCCTAGGTTAGTTGTTTTGGCATTGATCTTGCTCAGTGTTTACTGACCTTCCTAGCCTGTGGTTAGGTGTCTGGTATTAATTTGAGGAAGTTCTCAGTCATTATTGTTTCAAATATTTTTTCTGTGCCTCTCTTTTTTCTCCTTCTGGAATTCCCATTGTACGTCTGTTACACCTTTTGTAGAGTTGTCCCTCAGTTCTTAGATACTCTGTGCTGTGTTTTTGTTCAGTATTTTTTCTCTTTGCCTTTTCGGTTTTGACGGTTTCTACCAAGATATTGTCATGCTCAGAGATTCTTTTCTCAGCCATGTCCAGTCTATTAAGCCCGTCTAAGGCATTCTGCATTTCTGTTACAGTGTTTTTAGTCTCTAGCATTTCTTTTTGGTTCTTTCTTGGAACTTCCATCTCTCCGCTTGCATTCCCCATTTGTTCTTGCATGCTGTCATCTACTTTAGCCATTAGAGTCCTTAGCATCTTAATCAGGGTTGCTTGAAATTATTGGTCTGACCATTACAACCTCTCTACCATATGCAAGTCTGTTCTCATGCTGGTCCTACCTCTTTGAACACTGTTTAATGCCTTTTAATATATCTTGTACGTTTCTCTTGCTGGCCAAATGTAATGTACTAGATAAAAGAAACTGCTATAAACAGGCCTTTAGTGATATGATGAGAAGGTGTTAGGGAGGGGGAGAGTTCTAAATCCTATGGGTAAGTCTCAGTCTTTCACAGAGCCTGTGCCTCTGGACTGTTAACTTCAAAAGTATGTCTCAGTTTTTTCCCCCTTTAAGTAGGGTGGGCTGGCTAAAATGGGCTGAAGTTGGGTATTTCCCTTTCCCAGGGAGGTTAGGCTCTTGTATTAGACCATTCTGGCGCTGCTATAAAGAAATATCTCAGACTGGGTAATTTACAATGAAAAGAGGTTTAATTGGCTCATGGTTCTGCAGGCTTTACAGGAAGCATGGTGCTTGTATTAGCTCAGCTTCTGGTGAAACCTTGGGGAGCTTTCAATTATGGTGGAAGGTGAAGTGGGAGCAGGCACTTCACATGAAAAGCAGGAGCAAGTTAGGTTGTGCAGGAGGGTGCCACACACTTTTAAACAGCCAGATCTCACCAGAACTCATTACTGAGAAGATAGCACCAAGCCGTGAGAGATCCACCCCTGTGACCCAAACACCTCCTACCAGGCCCCACCTCCAGCATTGGGGATTGCAATTCAACGTGCAATTTGAGCAGAGACACAGATCCAAACTATATCAGCTCTGAAAGGATACCTTACTGAGAAGAACAGAGTACTCTGGCGTATTCCAAACTCTTCCTTTTCCCTCTCCCCTACAGGAAGCATGAGATCTTTGATATTCACTGCAGGAACCTGGTCAAGCTACTGGTGGTAAAACTCACAAAAGTGTGGAGGCCCCTAGATGACTGGGTTCCCTGGGGTTTTAACTCAGGCTTGTCCACAGTGAACGTCCACTAGTTCATCAGTACACATTGGGTTTCCCTGTCTCAGCACTGGTTCCCACGTGAGTTTGTGCCTGTGGGTTCCTGCTCTGGCAAGCTGCAGTTCTCTGCACTTGCCTACTAGTCTCTCCAATTTTGGGGGCAGTGACTTGGCCTGTGACCCCACCTTTATGACAGATCCAAGAAGAGTTGACTTTTCAGTTTGGTCAGGGTTTTACTTATTAGGACCAAGTGGTGACTTCAAGTTTCTAACATGCCAGACCGGACAGAACTCAGGTTTTCTAATCCTAAACACCCACGTCATGTGGGAAGGGGGGCAATCAGGAATGGAGGAGAGACAACCAACTTTTTATGAGCACCTACTCTGTGCCAGGCACTATTATTGCACAAAGTTTCAGTTAGTCACCATTATGATTATGAGCCCATTTCACAGTTGCGAAAGCCAAGGCTTAGTGAGGTAGAGGTTTGAGCGGCATTGTCAAGATCTCACAACTGATGAAAGCAAAGGGGTGGGATTATAATTTGGATCCACTGGGTTCCAAAGCCCACCCTCTCAGTCCATCCAGTTCAGTCTGTCTCCCTGCACAAGTGTGAGTTCTTATTAGCCAGTCGACCAGTATTTGCTGAACATTTGCAACAGGCTCTGCCCTCTGCTGGACAATGGACTACAGATGTATGAGACACAAAGCTTCCAGCCCAGCTGGGGAAAGAAAATATGACAATATGAAACAGACAATGAAGGACAGGGAATACCTGATGAGCTGAGAGGAATGGGGAGACCAACCCAAGCAGAGGAAATGGCACAAGCAAAGGCTCAGAGGTGGGAGTTAACACAATACATGCAAAAGAGAGGAGAGAAATGAAGCAGGGTGGTTCTGGAGGAGGCTGTAGGGACTGTTTCTCTTCCCGGGGTCTTTGCACTGTGATAACCTGGAGAAATTGCTCTGAACAGGCAAGAAACCAAGTAACTTCACTGTGCACCTAAGCAGCCTTGCAAAGAAGTCAGAGGGTCTGGGTGAATGTGGGCATGGGGAGGATGTTGTCAGTCAGAAAGAGCCTTACATAGAACAGGTTCTTGCTCCTCTGCTATTTCAGGATGGCCAGGACAAACTAACTCCCACACTTCATGGCCTAATGACTGACATTCCATGATAACATCAGTATGAGAGCTTTTATTCCTGCTAAGACGCACACTGCCCTGGCAGAGAGCGCTGCTTTATGGTGGTGTTAGCCTTGCATGTGCTAGTGCTAGTACAGTTGCTGAGTAGAGAATTTCCAGGGAAGTTTTCAGGGAGGGTGGGAGAGGGAGGTAGACACAACCTCAAAGGAAAGTGATTGCCCAGATGCAAATGTTGCCTCCTTTCACGCTGCTATGATCTGAATACTGGTGTCCCCCCAAATTCCTATGATGGAACCTAACTCCTGATGCAAGAGTATTAAGGGGTAGGGTCATTAGGATATTGATTAAGTCATGAGGGTGGAGTCGTGAGGGATCCACCCTCATGAATGGGATTAGTGCCCTTATAAAAGAGTGCTATGTCTTGACTGGGTCGCCTCCAAAATTCATGTGTTGAAACTTAATGGCCAACATGACAGTATAAGGAGTTGGGGCCTTTAAGATGTGATTAGGCCATGAGGGCTCCTCCCTTGTGGATGGGATTAAGACTCTGATAAAAGAGCCTTCACATAGTATTCAGCTCTTTTGCCCTTCTGCCTTTGGCCAAGTGAGGACACAGCATCCCTCCTCTCCAGAGGACGCAGCTTCAAGGTGCCGTCTTGGATCAGAGAGCATCCCTCACCAGACAAGAGAACCTGTCAGTGTCTTGATCTTCGACTTCCCCAGTCTCCCAAACTGTGAGAAATAAATCTTCATTCTTTATAAATTACCCAGTCTTGGTATTTTGCTAAAGCAGCTCAAATAGACTAAGACATGCTGAGCCAAGATTACCCACACCCAGCGCTCTCCTGTGACAGGAAGCCCAGGAAGCACTGTGGCCTGGGCCCTGATCCCTCCTGTAGTCACTTCCAAAAGAGTAGTGTCTGTGCCGTGGTTCCTGGCCCCTCAAGACAGTTGAGCTGGGCTGTTTTCCCAGTTTAGATGTATTTTCTGAAGTTGCAAGGCCCCTGAAGGTGGCAGCCCATGTACACTCAGGCTTGGCTTCCCACAATACTAACCCATTTCCCTCTTCTTTCCCTTTTCTCTTGCCTCTAAGGCCATGTGTTCTAGATCTTTCTCCATCTCTGTCAAAACTTCTTCCTGTGTCCAGTTCTCTCGGTGCAAAACAAACTCCTCCACTGTTCCTATGTTCCCGTTTCCCGGAGAGGCATTACCGTACTGCAGCCCCTCACAGGCCCCAACCCACTGAAAGGGCTTCCCTGCTTGTGGGTAATGGCAGCCCCAGGCCCTGTCCCTTATCTTAGCTCCCCAGTCCCAGTTCCTAGGCAGCCATGAAGGCCATTACCTGAGACTGGTGTCTCAAGCACCTTCCTCCTCTTCCTCTGTCCTGGCAGAGTTACTGTCCTGTTCAGCTCCCACACAGTCATGCTCTACTCTGAAGCACCAATCTCATAGGGCTACTTCCTGCTCAAAACCTTTGTGTGTCTTCCGATAACACTACAAACCAAATTTCTAACACCCTGGGGTGGTTGTCAAGGTCTTTCATGACCTGGCCGAATCCCACCCTCAACTTTGACTCTACTTCCAATCCACCTCTCCCCAACAGAGTTCTACCCTTTCCTGATTTTTTTTCCTGCCTCTGAGCCCTGATGCAGGCTGTGGTCTCACCTTAACACATCTGTTCCTCAATTTCTGTTTTTCACAAATATTTTCCATCTTCCAAGGCCCAAAGTAGGCCTGGGTGGATTTCCCTGATTGTCATTGGTTTTGATGACCCAGAGTACATGCTTACATTCTAACATTTAGGACAGTTTGAATGACTTGTATTTCTGGTTACGTATGCATGAGTCTGTCTCTCCCACTGGTTCAATGCCAAGAACCCTGTCTTTGAGCCTGTTATACTGTCCTCCTTCAGAAGCCATCCAACACACATTTAATTGGTTGCAAAGTCCTTGAAATGTCCAATAACACACAGAAAGCTCATAATAAAATGTCTAAGTGAAAAAAAAGGAGGCTAAGAATACACCACTATGATTCAAGATCTATTTTTTTTAAAAAAGAAATTCACCACTGAAGTTTTACAATAAAGTTCTTGGAGTTAAATTATCTCATGACGTATTTTTTTCCTGGCCCAACTCCAGCATTGGAGGCTGAAAAGGGGAATGCTGAAAACAGAAAGAAATAAACTGTGGTTATTTTAGCCAAAACCTCTATGACTAATAACCAATGTGAGATAAGAAGAACGAATCAACATCTTACAGGAGTTCTCCAAGAGCAAAGTGTTGCAGGAAATGATGGGTTTTGTGGCATGAACTGCATGCTGCTCAAACTCCACAGCTAATTATAGCTGCTAGTATTTATGGTGTGCTTACTACATGCAGGCTTTTTCCCATAAATGTCCCCATTTCATCCAGGAGACAAAGTTGTGGAGCGCGTCCTGTGTGCCAGGCAACATGGTCCCAAGCCCCTACGTGCAGCCATCGATTGATTTGCTCATCAGTCCTCCCAATAGCTGTGTTGCAGACATTCCCATGTTGCAGATGAGGAAAGTGAAGCAGAGAAATTAAGTAACATGTCTGATGTCACAAAGTGACAGAGAATTAAAACCCAGAACTGCCAGCCTTTCTAAAGCTTATGCTCTCAAAAGAGGTTGCATTAACAAGACAGCAAGATCACCATGATGCAATCAGTACTTCCTCACCACTGAAATATCAAGAGGCTGTCTTCTTGACACCAGTCCCTCTTTTTAATAATAATCACTCCTTACTTTTTATGGACGGCATCTGCACAACATGATGAAACCCTGTCTCTACAGAAAATACAAAAATTAGCCAGGCACAGTGGCGTGTACCTGTAGTCCCAGCTTCAGGAGGCTAAGGTGGGAGGATCACTTGAGCCCAGGAGGTTGAGGTTGCAGTGAGCTGTGATCACACTACTGCACTCCAGAGCTTGACAGAGCGAGACCGTGAAAAAAAAAAAAAAGAAAAAACAACAACAACAAAAGACCTGCTGGACTAGCTCAGGTAGGATTGCACTGAACAAATCTCCCACTCTAAGGCATGTGCTCTTAGGTTAAGTAGTTGAAGTTGACACATCTGTCCCTGGGAAGGGAGCCCATCTCGTGGGCAAATGTGGTGAACCCTTGTGCTAATTGGCATTATCACCAGTGGACTGTGGGGGGACCTTTTAAATTCACGAAAGGAGAAATTCTAGATGAGTCCTCCTGGGCAGTGGAGATCCATGTGCATGGGTGTCAGCATCACCCAGAATGCCTTTGAGTTTTGCTCTTAGGTTTGACCCTTTCACCAGTTGACCCATTATCCTAGAAAGAGATTTGACCTGGATTTAAATCAAAATGTAAACAAAGCACTTCGGGAGGCCAGTTTGAGACCAGCCTGGACAACAAAGAGAGATCGCATCTCTACAAAAAATGAAAAAATTACCCAGACACAGTGGCATACATCTGTCGTCCCAGCTACTTGGGAGGCTAAGGCAGGAGGATCGCTAGAGCCCAGGGAGTTGCAGCTGCAGCTGCAGTGAGCTATGATTGCATCACTGCACTATAGCCCGGGCAACAGAACAAGACTCTGTCTCATAAATAAATAAATAAATAAATAAGCCAGGGGAATTGGCAGGGAATGAAGCGGGGCTACTGGGAAACACGGGGCAAATGGCTCAGATCAAGAGTGCTGGGCAGCTCACTTCCAGTATGGGCATTTGTCACTGTCTCACAGTTCCTCTTCTGGAGATGGGGCCAACTGGCCTTCTTTTTAAAGCAGCCAGTAGAAAGATACCATCACCTGAATCTGTCATTGTCACCATCTTCAAAGCCCATGAATGAAAAAGTAGCTAGTGTCCTCCTGGCCAGGTGGCTCGTTTCAGCCATAAACGGGCAGGCTGCAGCTCCACAGCTGTGCTAGCCTCCCTTCCATCCTGGGTCTCGGCCCTTCATCCCATACATCCCCTACCCCCATGCCTCTTCCGCTGGTCTCCTCTCTCTCCACACACATAGGGCCTCTGAGGGTCCCCAGTGAGGCCAAGTGGTGACCAAGACATCTCTTATCACCTTTGTGCAGCAGAGAGGAGGACTGGGGATGCAGGAGTTGGTTGTTTAAAATAGTGCTTGTTCAAAATGGTGGCTACCCCACCCTGTGGGTCACATGCTTACTGGAGGATTAGACTATCCATCCTATTGGAGGCTGGCCTGGCCATGTGACCTGTTTCAGCCAATGAGATGTGAAGGGAAGTGACACCTGCCTTCTCTGAGTGGAACCTTTGGGAACCATCATGGAGTCTGCTTTCTCTTCCCACCTCAATGCCCCAGATGGGTGCTGCTCCTTCAGGTCTGCATTGCAATACACACAAATTGTTGCAAAGAGCCTCAGATGGCATGTCGCCTGAGCAAGAAATACAATTGTCCCTTGGTATCTGTGGGGGGTTGGTTTCAAGATACCCCCACCAAATCAGAAACCAAAATCTGAGGATGCTCAAGTCCTTGATATGAAATGGCATAGTATCTGCCTATAATGTATGCATGTCCTCATGTATACTTTAAATCAGGAGTCCCCAACTCCTGGGCCAGGGAACTGGTAGGAACTGGGGCACACAGCAGGGGGTGAGCAGCGGGAGGGCGAGCTTCACCACCAGAGCTCTGCCTCCTGCCAGATCAGTGGCGGCATTAGATTCTCATAGGAGCAGGAACCCTATTGTGAACTGCGCATGGAAGGGATCTAGGTTGCAGGCTCCTTATGAGAATCTAATGCCTGATGATCTGAAACGGAACACTTTCATCCAGAAACCGTCCCCATCCCATCCGTGGAAAAATATGGTGCATACACATCATGGAATACTATGCAGCCTTTAAAAGGAATGAGATCATGTTCTTTGCAGGGACATGGATGAAGCTGGTGCCAAAAAAGTTGGGGAGCCCTGCTTTAAATAATTTCTAGGTTACTTATAATACCTAATACAATATAAATGCTATATACATAGTTGTTATACTATATTTTAATTTATATTATTTTTTATTATTGTGTTGTTATTTTTCGTTGTTTTTTTTCTTTGAATATTTCTGATCCATGTTTGATTAAATCCATGGATGTGGAAACCACAGGTTGGAGGGCCAGCTGCACACTCATTACTTTGTGTGCACACCCAGGTGTGTGCAAGCAACTGAGGTTAGGGTTGTTTGTTATCACACAAGACTAGCCCAAGCTGACTGCTTCAGGGAGTTTCAAGGAGATACTTAACAAGAAACTAGAAGACAATCCAGGCACATGGAAACGGAAGTGGTCAGAGCGAGTGTTTCTTCTTCAAACACAGCAGGGTCACAGATCAAGCTGGCTACTCCTTTTGGGGCATCCCCACGTCTCCTTCCCTTGCTTCAGCTCTGTGTGGGGAACCCCAACAAAAGGCCCTAGTTCCAGGCCTGGGCCTTTCCTTTGACCACTTCCCCCTCAGATCACCCCCCACTGCAGTCACCGTGGCCACAGTGTCTAAAGTCCTAAGCAGTGTAGACACACAAACCCCTCCCAGTGCCCTGTGATGGCGGCATCATCATTATCCCCATTTTACAGGCAAGGCAACTGAGGCCTGCAGAGGTAAAGTAACTTGCACAAGGTCACACAGGCAGGAGAAAACAGCTGGGATTCAAAAAGCTGTGTGGCTTCCATGGTCTGTCTCAATTGCTATGCCAAGGAGGAGGGCATCAAACAGGAAGAGAGAAAAGAGGCAGGAGCGGCATATTAACTCGGCAAAGAAACAAGTTACCTGCTGCTTTCTTAATGTTGTCTGGGTGCACCCTAGTGGCTGACCTCAGGGGACTGAGGTTTGGGGAGCAATGGAGTAATATAAGGAAACGGCAGGCCAGGCGGGGTGGCTCACACCTGTAATCCCAGCACTTTGGCAGGCTGAGGCAGGCGGATCACCTGAGGTCAGGAGTCTGAGACCAGCCTGGCCAACATGGTCAAACCTGGTTTCTACTAAAATTACAAATTAGCTGGACGTGATGGTGTATGCCTGTAGTCTTAGCTACTCAGTAGGCTGAGGCTGGAGAATTGGTTGAACTCGGGAAGCAGAAGTTGCAGTAAGCCAAGATCACACCACACCACTGCACTTCAGCCTGGGCGGTAGAGCAAGACTCCATCTCAGGGGAAAAAAAAAAAAAAAAGTAAAAAGGAAACAGCAAAATCACACATACACAAACTTATGGATGACACCTGTGTATTTATAGTGAATGCACATGAATGATGGTGGAAGTGTTAGGTTACATGAAAGATTTTTGGTTTGCATCATATTTTCAGCAAATTGAGCATTGAATTTGTAAAAGTTTAAAAATGGAGAGGTGGCATGCCCAAGATGGCCGAATAGGAACAGCTCCAGCCTCCAGCTCCCAGTGTGAGTGACACAGAAGATGGGTGATTTCTGCATTTTAAACTGAGGTACCGGGTTCATCTCACTGGGGAGTGCTGGACAATCGGTGCTGGTCAGCTGGTGCAGCCCGACCAGCGAGAGCTGAAGCAGGGCAAGGCATTGCCTAACCTAGGAAGCACAAGGGGGAAGGGAATCCCTTTTCCTAGCCAAGGGAAACTGAGACACACAACACCTGGAAAATCGGGTGCAGACCTACACTTCACACCTCACACAGTGGGGTACACCCCTGAGACGAAGCTTCCAGAGCAAGAATCAGACAGGAACACTTGCTGTTCAGCAATATTCTATCTTCTGCAGCCTCCGCTGCTGATATCCAGGCAAACAGGGTCTGGAGTGGACCTCAAGCAAATTCCAACAGACCTACAGCTGAGGGTCCTGACTGTTAGAAGGAAAACTAACAAACAGAAAGGACAACCACACCAAAACCCCATCAGTACATCACCATCATCAAAGACCAAAGGCAGATAAAATCACAAAGATGGGGAAAAAGCAGTGCAGAAAAGCTGGAAATTCAAAAAATCAGAGCGCATCTCCCCCTCCAAAGGAATGCAGCTCATCACCAGCAACGGAACAAAGCTGGACGGAGAATGACCTTGACGAGGTGAGAGAAGAAGCCTTCAGTCGATCAAACTTCTTAGAGCTAAAGGAGGAACTATGTAATCAGTGCAAAGAAACTAAAAACCTTGGAAAAAGAATGGATGAATGGATAACTAGAATAATCAATGCAGAGAAGACCTTAAAAGAACTGATAGAGATGAAAACCATAACACGAGAACTAATGACAAATGCACAAGCTTCAGTAACCGACTCGATCAACTGGAAGAAAGAGTATCAGCGATTGAAGATCAAATGAATGAAATGAAGCGAGAGAGAAGTGTGGAGAAAAAAGAGAAAAAGAAATGAAGAAAGCCTCCAAGTAGTACGGGATTATGTGAAAAGACCAAATCTATGTCTGATTGGGGTGCCTGAAAGTGATGGGGAAAATGGAACCAAGTTGGAAAACACTTTGCAGGATATCATCCAGGAGAACTTCCCCAACCTAGTAAGGCAGGCCAACATTCAAATTCAGGAAATACCAGAGAACGCCACAATGATACTCCTCAAGAAGAGCAACTCCAAGACACATAATTGTCAGATTCACCAAAGCTGAAATGAAGGAAAAAATGTTAAGGGCAGCCAGAGAGAAAGGTCGGGTTACACATAAAAGGAAGCCCATCAGACTAACAGCAAATCATTCAGCAGAAACTCTCCAAGCCAGAAGAGAGTGGGGGCCAATATTCAACATTCTTAAAGAAAAGAATTTTCAACCCAGAATTTCATATCCAGCCAAACTAAGTTTCATAAGTGAAGGAGAAATAAAATTCTTTACAGACAAGCAAATGCTTAGAGATTTTGTCACCACCAGGCCTGCCCTACAAGAGATCCTGAAGGAAGCACTAAACATGGAAAGGAACAACAGGTACCAGCCATTGCAAAAACATGTCAAAAAGTCCATTGATGCTAGGAAGAAACTGCATCAATTAGTGAGCAAAATAACCAGCTAATATCATAATGACAGGATCAAGTTCACACATAACAATATTAACCTTAAATGTAAATGGTCTAAATGGTACAATTAAAAGACACAGACTGGCAAATTGGATAAAGAGTCAAGACCCATCAGTTTGCTGTAATCAGGAGAACCATCTCACATGCAGAGACACACATAGGCTCAAAATAAACAGATGGAGGAAGATCTACCAAGAAAATGGAGAACAAAAAAAAAGCAGGGGTTACAATCCTAGTCTCTGATAAAACAGACTTTAAACCATCAAAGATCAAAAGAGACAAAGAAGGCCATTACATAATGGTAAAGGGATCAATTCATCAGAAAGAGATAACTATCCTAAATATATATGCACCCAATACAGGAGCACCCAGATTCATAAAGCAAGTCCTTAGAGACCTACAAAGAGACTTAGACTCCCATACAATAATAATGGGAGACTTCAACACCCCACTGTCAACATTAGACAGATCAACGAGACAGAAGGTTAACAAGGATATCCAGGAATTGAACTCAACTCTGCACCAAGTGGACCTAATAGACATCTACAGAACTCTCCACCCCAAATCAACAGAATATACATTCTTCTTAGCACCACATCACACTTACTCCAAAGTTGGCCACATAGTTGGGAGTAAAGCACTCCTCAGCAAATGTAAAAGAACAGAAATTATAACAAACTGTCTCTCAGACCACGTGCAATTAAACTAGAACTCAGGACTAAGAAACTCAATCAAAACCACTCAACTACATGGAAACTGAACAACCTGCCCCTGAATGACTACTGGTTACATAACGAAATGAAGGCAGAAATAAAGATGTTCTTTGAAACCAATGAGAGCAAAGATCAACATACCAGAATCTCTGGGACACATTTAAAGCAGTGTGTAGAGGGAAATTTATAGCACTAAATGCCCACAAGAGAAAGCAGGAAAGATCTAAAATTGACACCCTAACATCACAATTAAAAGAACTAGAGAAGCAAGAGCAAACACATTCAAAAGCTAGCAGAAGGCAAGAAATAACTAAGATCAGAGCAGAACTGAAGGAGATAGAGACACAAAAAACCCTCCAAAAAATCAATCCAGGAGCTGATTTTTTGAAAAGATCAACAAAATTGATAGACCGCTAGCAAGACTAATAAAGAAGAAAAGAGAGAGGAATCAAATAGATGCAATAAAAAATGATAAAGGGGATATCACCACCGACCCCATAGAAATACAAACTACCATCAGAGAATACTATAAACACCCCTATGCAAATAAACTAGAAAACCTAGAAGAAATGGCTAATTTCCTGGACACTTACACTCTCCCAAGACTAAACCAGGAAGAAGTTGAATCCCTGAATAGACCAATAACAGGCTCTGAAATTGAGGCAATAATTAATAGCCTACCAACCAAAAGAAGTCCAGGACCAGACAGATTCACAGCCGAATTCTATCAGAGCTAAAAGGAGGAGTTGGTACCATTCCTTCTGAAACTATTCCAATCAATAGAAAAAGAGGGAATCTCCCTAACTCATTTTACGAGGCCAACATCATCCTGATACCAAAGCCTGACAGAGATACAACAAAAAAAGAGAATTTTAGACCAATATCCCTGAGGAACATCGATGCAAAAATCCTCAATAAAATACTGGCAAACCAAATCCAGCAGCACATCAAAAAGCTTATCCACCAGGATCAAGTGGGCTTCATCCCTGGGATGCAAGGCTGGTTCAACATACGCAGATCAATAAACGTAATCCAGCATATAAACAGAACCAAAGACAAAAACCACATGATTATCTCAATAGATGAAGAAAAGGCCTTCTACAAAATTCAACAGCCCTTCATGCTAAAACCTCTCAATAAACTAGGTCTTGATGGGACGTATCTCAAAATAATAAGAGTTATTTATGACAAACCCACAGCCAATATCATACTGAATGGGCAAAAACTGGAAGCATTCCCTTTGAAAACTGGCACAAGACAGGGATGCCCTCTCTCACCACTCCTATTCAACGTAGTGTTGGAAGTTCTGGCCAGGGCAATCAGGCAGGAGAAAGAAATCAAGGGTATCCAGTTAGGAAAAGGACTCAAATTGTCCCTGTTTGCAGATGACATGATTGTCTATTTAGAAAACCCCACTGTCTCAGCCCAAAATCTCCTTAAGCTGATAAGCAACTTCAGTGAAGTCTCAGGATACAAAATCAATGTGCAAAAATCACAAGCATTCTTATACACCAGTAACAGACAAACAGCGAGCCAAATCATGGCTAAAACACCAAAAGCAACGGCAACAAAAGCCAAAATTGACAAATGGGATCTAATTAAACTAAAGAGCTTCTACACAGCAAAAGAAACTACCATCAGAGTGAACAGGCAACCTACAGAATGGGAGAAAATTTTTGCAATCTACTCATCAGACAAAGGGCTAATATCCAGAACCTACAAAGAACTCAAACAAATTTACAAGAAAAAACAACCACATCAAAAAGTGGGCAAAGGATATGAACAGACACTTCTCAAAAGAAGACATTCATACAGCCAACAGACACATGAAAAAATGCTCATCATCACTCACCATCAGAGAAATGCAAATCAAAACCACAATGAGATACCATCTCACACCAGTTAGAATGGCAATCATTAAAAAATCAGGAAACAACAGGTGCTGGAGAGGATGTGGAGAAATAGGAACACTTTTACATTGTTGGTGGGACTGTAAACTAGTTCAACCATTGTGGAAAACAGTGTGGTGATTCCTCAAGGATCTAGAACTAGAAATACCATTCGACCCAGCCATCCCATTACTGGGGATATACCCAAAGGATTATAAGTCATGCTGCTATAAAGACACATGCACACGTATGTTTATTGTGGCACTATTCACAATAGCAAAGACTTGGAATCAACCCAAATGTCCATCAGTGACAGACTGGATTAAGAAAATGTGGCACATACACACCATGGAATACTATGCAGCCATAAAAAAGGATGAATTCGTGTCCCTTGTAGGGACATGGATGCAGCTGGAAACCATCATTCTCAGCAAATTATCACAAGAACAGAAAACCAAATACCACATGTTCTCACTCATAGGTGGGAATTGAACAATGAGATCACTTGGACACAGGAAGGGGAGCATCACACACAGGGGCCTATTGTGGGGAGGGGGGATGGGGGAGGGATAGCATTAGGAGATACACCTAATGTAAATGACGAGTTAATGGGTGCAGCACACCAACATGGCACATGTATACATATGTAACAAACCTGCACGTTGTGTACATGTACCCTAGAACTTAAAGTATAATAAAAAAAATAATAAAATAAAATAAAAATGGAAAGTGAGATTCGGCCACATGGCCCTGGGAGGAAGAAAGAACCCATAGAAGTAAGCTGGTCGCCTGTCTCTGAGTGACCTGATTTGTCCCTTAGGCTTGAAAAAATTATTTGCTTGACCAAACTTTAGTCAGGCTCCTGAACCTTCTCCTAGGCCCATCTGTGCCTCCTAAAATCCAGTTTTAGCAAGAATCCTGCTTCGCTGGTTTAGAAAAACCCCTCCCCCTTGATATCTGATCACTGTTGATATCTGATCAGTTTCCTCATCCTCCACCATCCCCTGGGTGCTGTCTGATCACCCTGCCTGCCTTCAGCAAGAATCCTGTTGGGTCAGTTTCACCAGAATCCTCCCTACCCCTAATGTTTCCCCTTAGTGATTTTCCATCCACTGCCCCCACCCTGCTTCCTGGTTATAACCCCCACCTGCCCATGCCCTATTTGGAGTTGAGCCCAGTTCTATACCGAGGTCTCTTTGTCCTTATTGCAATAGTTTTGAGCAAATCCTGTTTTTACTGCTTTAACTACCATCCAGTTTTGGTTTTTCATTGGTGACTAATGGGAAATGAGACATGAAACCAGATACAAGTCCTGGTTTCCAGGGGTGTCATTGGGTTGGAGAGACAGTGGAGTGGTGACCCTGGAGGCTGGGCAGGGAGGTTGGGAAGCAGTACGGCGCAAAGGACATCAGCAGAACTTTCAGTCTGCTGATCCAGCCTGATGTGCCTTTTCTCCAGGAAGCCTTCCTGGCCACCCTGTCCGTGAAGAACACTCCCTCCTCAGGCTCCTAGAGCACAGGCTGATCAGCTCAGCTCATCGTAACCTCCAACCTCAGCTACTTTCCCAATGTTCCTGTGGAAATTCAAGAGCACAGCCGGCTCTTGGGTTTCTAAAAGTTGTAGGTAATTTGCAGGCGGCAGCCGAGTCCCTGAAAGTCTGGCTGCTCTTAGTAAGAGACAGGTCAGAACCCTCCTTGTATCTGTTATCTACTAATAGATAGGGGAGGGTCCTCTCTATCTCCCAGGAGACCATAAGCACACCCAGGGGCTGTGTGGCCTCAGGGGCACCTGCTAAGAAGGCCTGGCCCTGGCCAAATGAGAAGGGACTCAGGTTCTTTGAGAGCAGTGGATGCCCCAAAGAGCCCTACCTCTTTTGTTGTCATCAGAGGGTGCTGTATACTTGGTCTGGGAAAACCATAGCACTCTCCTCCTTTGAGAACCTCACATTTTCTTCCGTGCTGGACTTCACAGGATGGAGGGGTCAATCAAGTTTGCTATATAAATGATTTGCCCCAACCCCACACTCACTATCCTTACTACTCATGGATCAGGCTTCTAGCAGTTCAAAACCCAGGTGCTGTTCTTTTTCCTGGGCACACGGCTGGACCCAGTTTCCCTTGCAGTTAGCTGTGATCATGTGACCAAGTTCTAGCCAATGGAATGCGGCACAGGTGACACACCCACTCCTAGGCCTTGGCAGGAAGACCCGAACACAAGCCTTCTCCATGCTCTTTCCCCCTTCCAGCCTACTGGCTTGGAGTCAGTCCTAGGAAACTGGAGGCTGCATGCTGAAGGTGACAGAGCATCTTCTTCCATTGGGGTCCCTGTTCCTTCCCCACTGGCCAGGAACCTTGCCTGTGAGTAGGAAACCAGCTTCTGGGTTTAAGCCATTATGCTGGTTCTTGCAGTAGCTAGCTAATTATCCATGCTCACATGTTCCCCATAGCACACCTCTCCATCTGCCAGTCATCCTGGATGGTTACTCTTCATTCCCTCCCTCCACCTGAAGTGAGCTCCAAGAGGCAGTGAACAGTGCCTGGCACAGAGTGGGCACTCCATAACTCTGCTGAACACATGAATGTGTGGGTTGTGTTTTTTTTTGTTGTTGTTGTTGAGATGGAGTCTCGCTCTGTCGCCAGGCTGGAGTGCAGGAGTGCGATCTCAGCTCACTGCAACCTCCGTCTCCCAGGTTCAAGTAATTGTCTTGCCTCAGCCTCCCAAGTAGCTGGAACTACAGGCGCGTGCCACCACACCCAGCTAATTTCTGTATTTTTAGTAGAGATGGTGTTTCACCATGTTGGCTAAGATGGTCTTGATCTCTTGACCTCGTGATCCGCCGCCTCTGCCTTCCAAAGTGCTGGGATTACAGGCGTGAGCCACCGCACCCAGCGAGTTTTGTTTTATCCATTCTGTGGGGCTCTAGGTCTCTGCGGAAAGACCTCCTTATAGCAGGAAAGGTAACCTGCTTCTGCGTTCCCTTCCTAGTCCACTTCTAGGGCTAGAAGATTAACCTTGAATTGAACTAATATACCCACCTTCAGGACCCTGCCTGAGGCTTCTTCCTTTTTGACACCCTCCTGAATCCTTCCCGCAGTGACCTGTGTCCTCTGTGCCCCCAGCCAGAGGTCCCTTTGCAGTAATGCCAGCTATACTGCACAGCAAGTGATGTCTGTCCCCCATGCCAGTGTGTCCCCACCCTCCAACCAGATTCAGAGGCCCCTGAGGCCAGGAACTCTGTTTGCTTCATCTTTGCATCTTCCCAGTGTCAGGCACACATGTTTCTTGAGAAACAAACGCTTGAGAATATTTAATGAGTCTTCTTAACTGTTGTCACTCTGCTGCTAGCCGAGGGTAAAAGGCTTCCCTCAACACCCTGGATCCATTTACAAGAGATGTAAACCAGTGCTTGGAATATTCTAGATTCTTTTAACAGGCTGTTTGGATCTGAATGCCTGGCATGTATATGCATAGCCGTTGAAACTGCTTCTGCAAAAATTATGACGAGGAAATGATGATAATGAAAGAGATCTGACCTAACCAATTCCATCTTGCCATTAACCTCCAAACTACCCTTGTTCATTCCTGGGCATAGGCCGAACTAACTCTGGGAGGAATTTAGTTTAGAATTAACTTTGAAACAGATGGTAACAGCCTCTCCCTGAAACAAACCTCCTCCTTGCCTGGAGACCAGACCACCTTTGAAAAACTAACAAATTAGCCACAAGATTAGAAATTATGGCTCAGGGCCAGACACGGTGGCTCAAGCCTGTAATCCCAGCACTTAGGGAGGCCCAGGTGGGCAGATCACCTGAGGTGGGGAGTTCGAGACCAGCCTGACCAATGTGGAGAAACTCCATCTCTACTAAAAATACAAAAATTAGCCGGGTGTGGTGGCACATGCCTGTAATCCCAGCTACTTGGGAGGCTGAGGCAGGAGAATCACTTGAACCCAGGAGGTTGAGGTTGTGGTGAGCCAAGATCACGCCATTGTACTCCAGCCTAGGCAACAAGAGCGAAACTCTGTCTCAAAAAAAAAAAAAGAAAAAAAAGAAAAAAGAAAAAAAGAAATTATAGCTCAGGAGTCATGTAGCCAGAGGCCACAAGATCACTAATGTCCCCAATTGCTCCTGTAGATAACGTTAACTATCATAAAACCTAAGATTGGTGTTTGAAGTCTGCATTCTTTCTTACGGATCTGCTGGTGCCTGCCACCCAGACCAGTAAACTGGCTCATTTGATCTTGTGGTCCTCACCCAGGAACTGACTCAGTGCAAGAAGACAGATTCAACTCCCTGTGAGTCCATCCCTGACCCAACCAATCAGCTTTCCCCCTCCATGCCCCTCCTACCCGCCAAACTGTCTTTAAAAAACCCTAGCCTCCAAATTTTCAGGGAGGCTGATTTGAGTAATAATAAAACTCCGTCTCCTGTTTAGTTGGCTTTATGTACATCAAAACTCTTTCTCTGTTGCAATTTCCGTCTTGATAAATTGGGTCTATCTGGGCAGAGGGGAAGAAGCACCCATTGAGTGGCTGCACCATGGGAGGAGGGGAAAGCCGGCACAGATGGGTGCCCAGCAGTCCACAAGGGCCCCAAACCCAGTGACACCACATTATCAGAACAAACCCGCCCTAGGGAGGGGGCCCCAAACATTTTCCCACTGAGGCCCATGCCTACTTCCAGCAGCACTACACACACACAGGATTTCTGTCTTTTTTTTTTTAATCTCCTTCTGTCACCCAGGATGGAATGCAGTGGCATAATTATAGCTCACTGCAGCCTCACCCTCCCTGGCTCAAGCCATCCTTCCACCTCAGCCTCCCAAGTAGCTGGGGCCACAGGTGCATGCCATCACACCTGGCTTATTTATTTTTATCTTTTGTAGAGATGAGGTCTTTCTATGTTGCCCAGGCTAGTCTCCAGATCCCGGGCTCAAGGAATCCTCCGGCCTCTGCCTTCCGAAGTGTTGGGATTATAGGTGTGAGCCATCCAGTCTGGTCCAGATTTTTGTCTTTCAAAGTGTTTGTCGGTTTGACCCTCACAAAAGCTCTGTGACTATTATGTGCATTTGACAGAAGAGAAAACTGAGGCTCAGAAAGATTAAGCGACTTGTCTGCAATCATGGACTGAGTGTGTGCTGAGCCAACACTAGGACCCAAGGGTGCAGACATTTCTTCTTCTTTTCTTCCCTTTCTCCAGTGTCCCTGCATTGAGCTCACAAGAGGAAAGTTCACTGTGGCCACAGGAATGTAAAGCCAACCAGCTGCGACGAGGGTGAGCAGAAATTCACACTGACTTTGGATGATGAACTGAGTTCAGAACAAGTCGGCTAAGTAACCTCAGTGACTGAAAGCTTTTCCTCCTTCTAATTTTAAACACCATCAGTGCATATGGGAGAGTCTGTGGCTAGAAGGTGCAGCCTCTCTGCTGCTGCCGCTGCCGTGTGGTCAAAGTGAAAACAGAGAAGACGGGTACTTACTCGACTTTTCTTCCTTAATGGTGTATTCGAGCACCTCGGCCGAGCTCTTGTTCAGGGAAGGAAAGTGGACACAGAGCACCAGGTGCTTCGAGCTGCTGTCCCGGCGGACCAGGAACATCTGAAACCAAAGAAGGGGAGGGAGCTCTGTGAATCAAAGATTTGGGTGAAGGTGAGGAGGACAACCATGAGATGGAAGTCATCTGGAAGGTTCCTGAAATGAGGAGGCAGGCTAGGGAGGTCAAGGATACCTCAGGGACACTGGGGGTTCTGCCCCAAGAGTCTTGTGTCACCTGGCCCATGTCCACACTAGGATCCTGCATGCTCAGTTTCTCATTTGCCCACTGAAGGGTTCAATGAAATCAATGTTTCTGTAAGGGTATTGGAGGCACAGAGTCCATGGCGGGGGGAGGTCTTAAGATTCCTATACCCTCACCCTGAGATGCTGGTTCTGTAAGGGGGAATTGGCTGGCTCTTATGTGAGTGGTCCTGAGTCTACACTCAGAAAAGCTCTAATGTACGGGAGTCAGGTTGAATTTCAACTCTCACCCCAGCACATATGCTCTGGGGGAGGCTGCTGGAAACAATCACAGATATTGGTCAATTCACAGCTTTTTTTCCTCTGAAAAAATAAAAATAGCTAATACTTAATATAGAGCTCTCGCTGTGACAAGACCTGCCAGGACACTCCACATATAGTAACTTGCTCCATCCTCTCCATCACCCCATGAGTTTTATTATTATCCCCATTTTACAGATGAAGGAACTGAGGTACTCTCTGATTATAACAGGATGCCCCCTCCTCAAGCTGGTGTGATGACTGGCTGAGTTAATACCTGTTAGGGCTTGGCCCACAGGACATGCTCTGGAAGGTGATCCTGGCCAAGGTCTCACAGCTGTAAGGGAAGAACTGGATTTGGCCTCCAGACACTGGTGTCAATGCTTGGGACCTCCATGCCACGAGGCTTCTGCATGCAGACCCCAAGTCCTGAGCAGGAAGACTTGCTTCTGCTGTGGGTTCACTCTCTTCTGATAAAACCATGACTCTAGGCCCTGAGGACGCAGCTGTACTCTAGAAACCAAACACTAGCTGAGGTCTCACCCAGAGCCAACATGTTCACGGACACTTGCTTCTCCTTCTCATGCTCTGAGCAACGGTTCTGCTTCAGTGAGGGTCCCAAGGGCAAACATGGGGAGCGGGATTCTGCTGCCTTTCACAGACTCTGCTGTTTTAAAATGTCCTTTGAATCTTGGCAGGTCCCAGCAAACTCATCCCTCCTTTCCAGGTGACACCTTCTGGAATCTCCCCAACCTCCTGTGGCACAGCTTCCCCAGGAAGGGGGAGGGGGCATCCCTGGATAGGGGAAGGACTTGGTCTGTGTCTTCCCCTCCAGGCTCTGGTCTTGACCCCACCCCTGGAGCTTAAGCCTCTCCCACTCCAGCCCCAAGCTTCTGGGTTAGAGTTTGGAAAACTAGGTGTCTGGCCAAGGTTGCTGAAGAAAGGCTGCAGAGCAGGGACACTGGGATATCTGAGTGTCCGTTTGAACCAGAGTGACCCCCATCTTGAATAGGGGCTGGGTAAAATAAGGCTGAGACCTGCTGGGCTGCATTCCCAGGAGGTTAGGGCATTCGAAGTCACAGGATGAGACAGGAGGTGGGCACAAGATACAGGTCACAAAGACCCTGCTGATAAAACAGGATGTGGTAAAGAAGCCAGTCCAAACCCACCAAAACCAAGATGGCGACCAAAGTGACCTCTGGTCATTCTCACTGCTCATTATGTGCTAATTATAATGCATCAGCATGCTAAAAGACACTTCCACCAGCACCATGACAGTTTATAGATGTCATGGCAACGTCAGGAAGTTACCCTAGATCTAAAAAGGGGAGGGACTCTTAGTTCCTAGAATTGCCTGCCCCTTTCCTGGAACACTCATGAATAATGTACCCTTTGTTTAGCAAATAAGAAGAAACCATAAGCATATTCAGTCAAGCATGAGTATGAGACAGTGTACCAGGATAGAGCAGCCATTCTTTTGCTTCTTCACTTCTCTAATAAACTTGCTTTCACTTTATTCTGTGGGTTCACCCCAAATTCTTTCTTGTGTCAGATCCAAGAACCTTCTCTTGGGGTCTGGATCGGGAACCCTTTCTGGTAATACGAGGATACAGCCCCTAGCACAGGAGGCTCCTGAGGAGTCCTCTGTCCTGTCCCTGCTCTGGTGATATCCCAAATTCTGCTTTTATTGTATTGATTACTAATATTACTATATTGCTATATCATCATAATCATTGTTATTCTAGAGTTGTTATATATAATTGCTAAAAAAAATACTAGAACCTTATTACTATTAATGATTAATGGCCTCCCTAGTCTGGCCTAAATCCAAATACTAGTGCATTAATTAGATTCTATGATCTCACTTAATTCTCCCGTTAAACCTATGGGGGAGACACTATAGTTATCCCCATTTTATAGATGAGGAAACTGAGGCAGAGAGAGGCAAGTAATGCTCATGATCACAGGCTTGTAAGTGGTGGAGCTGAGACCTGAAACTCAGGACCTTCGCCTCTAGATCCTGAGTGCTCAATTTCGCCTCCCCTTGGCTTACAGAGGGTGGCCCTGCGGCTTAAGATCCTGGTCTCCGTGAGAGTGTATGGCCCTTCCAGAGCTGCAGCACGATGAATCACTAGTTACCAAACTGAGTTTGGAAATGAGTTTTTCGCAGCCCCTCTCCTCCAGCAGAGCAGGATGAAGAGATAATTAGAACCAGGAGCAACAGGGAGCCATGGAAGGGGTACTCTTGGTGATACAGGAGCTAAAAAGAAATTATTTAGGCAGATAGTGAGGGTAACAGAGTCCTCTGCTGAGCTTCCCTTTTAACAAAAAGCAGCCCCCAAATCATTTCTTCTTTAACAAAGAACAGTCTGAAAAACTCAAGCTGCAAACATAGACAAGCAACCTGGAAGCTTGCATGGGTGAATGCCGGCAGCTGTGCCAATAGAAAAGGGTTATCTGGAAGCCAGGTATGTTCAACATGGAGGCTCCATCTTCCCTTTTCTTTGTCACCACGTGTACAGTGGAAAAGTAGGCAACATGGCCCCGGCCAGGTAGAGAATCCATCTACATAATAAAAGATTAGGGTGGGGCAGCCAGCTTCTTCTCGTGCAATGCAAATGACACACCTGTCCAGCCAATCTCTGGTACTCTATGTAAATCAGATACTTCCTCCTCAAGCTCACCTATAAAACCCCCTGCACTGCACCATAGACTGGAAGACCTGTTCGGGACACCCTCTCTCTGCAGGAAGGAGCTTTTCTCTTTCTTTCATCTTTTAAACCTCTGCTCTTAACCTCATTCCTTATGTGTCCGTGATCTTTATTTCCTTGGTGTGAGGCAACGAACCTCGGGTATTACCCCAGACAAACGACGCTGCTTCATGGCGGGGGTGGGGGTGGTGCCTGCCTGGAAGGTGTTCCTGCTGGACATTAGCTTACCTCTAGATGCCTCTGCCAGGCCTGGCTCTCCGCTCAGAGGCTTAGAGACAAGCCTCAGCTGCTGCCAAATCCTCACCCTACTTGAAGCTGCAGCATCTCTGAACTAGTGCGTTCACCTGAAGTTGAACTGACCCCAGGATGTGGAGTCTTTCAAAGAAATGAGGTTGCTTTGCCTCTATGGAGGTTCAAGGTGGAGCTGCCTCCTTGGTCACCAGGCCCATGGGAACCAGCAGTGTCTGAGGGAACGTGAGTGTGTGTGCGGGTGAGTGTGGTATATAGTAAGACAGAAACACATAGCCAGTCTTTGTACCCAATCCTGGCACAGAGCTTCAAAAACCCTTGGAATTTCCTGAGAGATGAGAGTGTTTTTTATTATTCATAATGAGCCCCTTTTGACCTAACCTGAGTTTCTGCCATTAAACAGGGACTCCTGGTGGGACCTTAGATTCAAGGGAAGGGCTGGCCACAGAAAGACTAAGCACTTGCTTAGAGGGTTGGAACCTTCCGCCCCATGTGTGACCTCCAGAAGGGGACTGGAGACTGAGTTCAATCACATGGCCAATGATTGAATCAATCATGCCTCTGAAATAAAATCTCTGGACTTTCTGGCTGGTGAACACACTGATGTGCTGGGAGGAAGATGCACCCAGCTTCTAGGAATGTCAGCTACTTGGGTGTGTCACCAACCTTGGGAATTTTTGGAGCTGTCCTCACCCCTTATTTCGTTTTGACATTCTTCTACATCTAATAACCTGATTTGTCTCCAGCTGATCCTCAGTGAGAGATGCCATCCCCTCAATATTCAAAAGTCACCCTTCTGGCCAGGCACAGTGGCTCATGCCTGTAATCCCAGCCCTTTGGGAGGCTGAGGCAGGTGGGTCACTTGAGGTCAGGAGTTCGAGACCAGCCTGGCCAACAAGGTGAAACCCCGTTTCTACTAAAAATACAAAAATTACTCAGGTATAGTGGTGCATGCCTGTAATCCCAACTATTCGGGAAGCTGAGGCAGGAGAATAGCTTCAATCTGGGAGGCAGAGGTGGCACTGAGCCAAGATTGCACCACTGTACTCCAGCCTGGGCAACAGAGCAAGACTCCATCTCAAAAAAAAAAAAAAAAAAAAAAAAGAGTCACCCTTCTACAGGAGACCACTAGACTTCCCATCAGTGGGACATGATAGAGGCAAAGTTCTGCCCATTTCCCTTGGACCTGGCTGGATACTACTTTCACCAACCCACGGAGCCACCCTGCCTGGACAGCTAGCAGAGGCCAAGACCCACAGAACAACCACCATCGCCCCTTTCTATAACCGCAGGAAGCAGTTACAAAAGACTGACCATCCATTTTCCCCAAGGAATTGGGGTCTTAGACTCTTGAGGGGGAAGTGTTACAGTAGGTAGTCAGGCATGAGCAGGGCAGGAGAGTCCCCTCCCCAACCAGGAATGTCAGGTGACCATCAAATGATGGGCAGGCGGTTGTTAGCTGTCTCGCTAAAATAATAATTGGTTGCAGCTTGCACACCAGGGAAATACAGTCTCCTAAGAGATAGAAAAAGCCTGAAAACTGGTGATCAGTATCTTCTCAATAGCATCTCACAAATTGTGCCCGTGGGCTCAAGCATGAGCACTAAGAGGCAAAATGGCGGAGCATAACTGGTATAGGACCTTCTAGAAACACTGGACCGGTACAGGAAGAGCGCCTCAACTGAGCATGTGCACAACTCCAGTAACCACACTGTGCATGTGGCCCGTCCCAAGTGCTGGCGGACCACTGCACATGTGCACAGCCCACCCCGAGGGAAGAAGCCCGCTCCGAGACTCAGGGGAGAAGGGACGCAAGACCCCGGAAGCATGCCAACACAGAAAACCCTAAGTCAAAGGTCAAACCGTGCACAAGATCTCTTAAGCCGCCTGCCTGGCCCTCTTCCAAGTGTCCTTTCCTTCCTTTTGTTCCTGCTCTAAAGCTTCAGTAAAGCTTTAGACTTGCCTCCATCTCTCACTCTGCCTTACGCCCACTTTGTCAAACTCTTTCTTCTGAGGAGGCAAGAACTGAGGATGCTGCAGACCTGTCTGGACCCCCCCTGCAAATAGGAGGAGAGGTGATGGGGACTCTGTGGCTGCCCCGCCCAGACCTCACCCCATGTGCCTTTTCCATTTGGTGGTTCCTGTGCTGTATCCTTTATACAAAACTGTAATTGGAAGTATAACACTTTGTGAGTCTTTGAGTTGTCCTATCGGATTATCAAACCTGAATGGGGATCATGGGAACTCCTGAATTTGAAGCCAAATTGGACAGAAGTGTAGGTAGCCTGGGAAGCCCACTTGTGGCAGGTGTCGGAAGGAGGAGCCGCTCCTGGAGTCTGCACTAACTCTGGGTAGTGTCCAAATTGTTGGACACCCAGCTGGTGTCAGACAATTGTGAGTGAGTGTATGTGTGTGAGTGTGGGTGAGTGCTGTGAAATTAAATTCAAACTTAAAATAATTGGGACTTAAAGCTGTTGGAAATTCCAATTCTTTAGAGCCTTGAGAGGAATGTGACTTTGTAGCCTGAGTCACGCTGCATGCAACTGCAATTTCTGCAGCTGATTTCCTGTAAATATTGAAGACCAAACAGCAGCGGAGATAAGACCCCCTCAGAACACTCCCCTTCTTATGGAGTATTAAAAGAAAAACCTTAGACCAATTAAATTTCACAGAATTTAATTGAGCAAAGAACGATTCACAAATCAGGCAACTCCTGAACCAGAATAGGTTCAGAGAGACTCCAGCACAGCAGCCACGTAGTGGAAGATTTATGGACAGTAAAAGGAAAGTAATGGACAAAAACCGGAAGTGAGGTACAGAAACAGTTGGATTGGTTACAGCTCGGCATTTGCCTTGTTTGACCAGTTGGCCACCTTTGACTGGCCAAGACTCAGTGATAGTCACAAGAGTAATTTACATCTGTTTACACCTGCAGTTAGGTTACAGTTCACTATGTCCAGAAAAACCTTCAAGCAGAACTTAAAATATGTAAGGAGGCAGCATTAGGCTAAACTTAATTTAACAGGAGTAATAAAGTAATCTTCCTAGGATGTAGCAATCTGTAGCCAATGAAATCACTGGGGCATGCAGTGGTCTCCTATGGAAAATGTCATTCTGCTAAAACTTATCTGGCTCTATCTGTATAAAACCTTAACTTCACCTTCAATGCTGGCCTTGTTCATTTGGAGTCAGTGTCTCCTGGGTGGCTACCCTCGAGTTTTGTGCTAGAATAAACTCCATAATTAATCACATTTTCTGAATGTCACTTTTTTTTTTTTTTGAGACAGAGTCTCACTTTGTCGCTGAGACTGGAGCACAATGGCATGATCTCAGCTCACTGCAACCTCTGCCACCAGAGTTCAAGTGATTCTCCTGCCTTAGCCTTCCAACTAGCTGGGATTATAGGTGCGCAGTACCATGCCTGGCTAATTTTTGTATTTTTGTGGAGATGGGGCTTCATCATGTTGGCCAGGCTGGTCTCCAACTCCTGATTTCAAGTGATCCGCCCACCTTGGCCTCCCAAAGTGCTGGGATTACAGGCATGAGCCACTGTGCCTGGCCTGAATGTCATTAGTTAAGGTGGACAGTGTGTGTGAGTGTGTGTGTGTGTGTGTATCTACTATGAGGGAACTCTGGGGTGCCCTCAGGGCCTCCCTGCTGAGTAGGACATGGAAAGAAAGGCAGAGCAGGAGCCAGTGGGCCCTGGGAAGGCAAACTTTGACCCCTGACCCCGAGTCAGGGTGGGAGCTGAGGCTGGAGCCCTCCTAAATTGCAACCAAACTGTAGATTTCTGTCTGTAATGGGAAAGTGCTCTTTGTGGTGCACGTGTAGGGGACACACACCCAGGTCACTGGTTAGAAGCACAGGCACACGGCAGGGCTGCCCCACCTTTAGGTATCAGGGATGGCACAGGAAGGAAGGGCAGTGCTTTTCAAACTGCAGGTCATGACCCATTAGTGCGAATGCCACCCAAAATTTCTTTTTCCAGATGAAACAGAAGAAAATAAAATAGAAGACCCTTGCCTATAATAAGGGTAGACTTCTTGTTGCAGGGTACAGGTCTACACGGGCCAGGATCACAGTACAACATATATATTTTTACTCTACTGATGGTTACTTTCTCCCCTAACTATTTTGACACACTTAGTCCCCACTCATCTCTCCCTAGGGTGACTGGAATGACAAATCCTGGGTGCTGGCTCCAACGAGGCTGTCCTTCAATGCTGCTCTGCATTGAATCGGCTCTTTCACACCCAGCCCATAGCTATTTCTAGGTTTTCTCACTTTGTTCAGACATGGACCCTGTTCTCCATCCTCCCATTCCAAGAGAGAAAGAAAAAAAAAAAAGGCAGGAGCTCTCAGAGGGAGCTCCTCCAGCTGGGAACAGGCCCACAAACTGTATTTCTTTCTGGGCTCTCAGACAGCCCTGAGCAGCCAGTCACCAGCCCTGGGACCCTGGGTGACCGTATGGTTTCTCTGAGCCTCCGTGTTCTTGTCCATCAATGGGGGTGGCAACACCTGCCACCACCTAGCAGAAACAAAAAATGAAACCAAGGCCCTGCCTCTCTGGTTGGAAGATGTATGGAAAAGTTGCAGAGGAAAGCATCCAACAGGACGCTCACTGAGGACCATGCTCCACTCACCCCACCCGCAGCTGGTTTTGCGCTTCTGTCTCCTGGTCTCAGGCTCCACCTAGACCTGGGAGTCTGTCCACCATGTGTGTTTACTGTGAAAAAGAATCAGAAGGGATTGCCTGACCTCAGAAGAGATGAAACTTACAGATCCAGGGCAAGAGGAGGCGAATGCAAGATTATAAACTAAAGAGAGAATGGTTCAAGTCCATAGCACGGAGGCAGAAGTTAAAAGGGCGGCCAGTGTGTGCACACTGGGCCAGGTGCCTTACAGGTGCCAGGACTGGTATCACTCAGTCCTCCCCAGAGCCACACAGGTGGCAACTGCCAGAGCAGGACTAGGGTCAGGCATCCCCACCACATGGTGATGCATCTCGCTCCCCTCTCGCTGTTGGGCTGTGTTATCTACACAGTGTGTCGACAGGGCTGGAAAGTCACGGAGGTTGGACTCTGCCAGCTCCCCAGTTCTGAACCCATCACCCACCCTTTCAGCATGGTCACAGGGCTCTCGTGTGGCTCTTGTCTTCTGACTGAAAACCATGATAAGGTGCTGGCCTGGGGGGCGGAGGAGGCTGGAGGCTGTGAGTTCACAATGGAGAGGGGGCAGGGAGGGACTCTGAGTTTGGCGTGGCTCCAGGAGTCCTCTGATGTTTCCTGCCCAGGTGGTCATGGGTGAGGGTGACACTGACAAGTACCTGCTGTGGGCAAGAGCCCAGGTCAGTGGTCTGCTCTGGCCAACTGGAATAAGAGGGTCTGTTCTGTTCCTCTCTGGGGAGGTTTAGCTGCTGAGCTAGTCATGGAGACCCTTCTAAAAGGTATTCACAGGCAGCACCTCAAAAACAGTATCACTGTGCTGCAGTGACACCTGAAGAACGTTTTAGATTATATTATGGTGAATTATCTCAGCTTAAACCTGGCAGAGTCTGGCCGAAGTCAGTGTCAGGCAGCAGCCATCTTCATGAGTTATTTATATCCACATCCAGCAGCCATCTTCATGAGTTATTTATATCCACATCCAGCAGCCATCTTCATGAGTTATATATATCCACATCGCCCCCCTGCCCACTCCCTGATCGGGTGTCCCCAGGTCATACTTCAACAGGATGTTGCCCATGATGGCTGTTACAGGTGAGTACGTGGTGGGGTGGAGAGCCGAAGGACCACCCAGAGCCCTTTCTCCAACACCTTTGGGGTTTCCATGTGAAAAGTCTCCAAGCCCAGCCCCCTTTCTGCCCCCTGCAGCCAGCTGTTTAGAGACACAGTGAAGCACAAATACTACCTCTACCCCTCACCAGCTGTGGGCAAGTTACTTTTACTTCTTGGGGTCTCAGTGTCCTCATTTGAACATGAGGACAGTAAGATACATCATTCAGGGTTGCTGTGAGAATTGCTAATCATGTATATAAAATGCCTGGCACAGAAAATGTACTTAATAACTTATAATCCTAATTATTAATATTAATTATTATTATCGATTGCTCTCATTTACTGATCCAAATCACGTGCTATGATTTTAAGTGCCTAATATCATTAGACAAATAAATGACAACTATTAATAGGATTATTCTATGCTTGCAGCTGGACCAAAGAGACAGGAAAAAGAACTCAAACAGCATTCACCTCCACAGTAGATTAAAAAGAGCCACAAAGTCTTTGCTGCTCCCCCTATCAAGAGATGGAGTCTATTTTCACCTCTTGGTGAAAACAGCATGGCCTTGGGACTGGCATTGACCAAAAAAATGCAGCAGAAGAGACACTGTGGAGTTCTGAGCTTGGGCTTCAAGAGGCATGCAGCTTCCATGTCACCCTTTGGACTATGCTGTCATGTAAAGAAGCCTGAACTAGCCAGCTGGAGTTGTATGGCCCAGCCAACAGCCAGCACCCACCACAAGGCACATGAGTGAGGCCATCATAGACCATCCTCCTCTGGTCAAGTTGCCAGATGATTGCAGCTGCATGACTGACCCCAGAAAAGACCAGCAGAAGAACTGCTCAGCTGAACCCATAGAATTGTGAGCAAATATAAAATAGTGACTGTTGTAAGTCACTGAATGTTGGGTTGGTTTGTTATGTAAAGTAGGTAATGATATAGCCATGAGGTATATGGACATGGGGCCTCCACCTTTGGATATCCCCCTACTCTCTTCCATTAGGCATTGCTGATGAATACACACAGCTCAGTGGGAAACTTTCAAAGCCAATGATATGGTCCAGCCCCTCACTCTACAGCCAAAGAAACCCAGAGAAGTAAAATGATCTCCTGAGGTCACACCACTTGTGAGTGTCAAAGCCAGAACAAGAATGTAAGACACGTGACCTCCAGGCCACATTTATGACCACTACAATACATAACCTCCAGCCCAACCAACCCACTGGTGTTAAATAAACATGTACTCCATGCCAGGCACCAGGCTAGGGATTTTAGATACCTGCAACAGCTCCTTCCCTGAGGCTCTGAATATCACACCCTCTATGCAGATGAGAAAATTGTGTGAGGTACAGGTTGGTAAGGAGACAGGAAAGGGGATGGGCATTCAAGCGGCAGGTCCGGAGTGTTGGACCTTGAACCCTTTCATGTAAGACCTTCTGCCCGCATGCTCTGGAGCCAAACTTTCCAAGTTTAGTCCTTAGTTAGCCACTTGGAGCTATGTGAACTCTCTGGGTGGCTTCTTTTTCTGTGAAATGGGGTCATGATAGTCCCTGCCTGTGACACTTACTGAGTTAGCTCCCCAAGAAGCAGTCCCCTCTCCCCTTCCTTGCTAACAGACCCTGATTCCGGTTCCGGTGGCAAAGTGCCCCGACTCAGGAGATGTATCACATTTGGTCAGAGCCAATCTTGACCATACTGCTCTCCTTGGCCATTCACCTGCTTTCCTAGCCTTCGTCACATCACGGGTGACCAATAAAGCATTTGGAACAACACGTGTTCCCTAACAATAATGCAGAGCCTAGGAGGAGAAAGCCATTTGCCTGTGACCTCCTGTCTTTGAATGGGTGAGGTGTCTGGAGCTACAGCTGCCATTCTGCAACCATGAGGTGAGAAACCTGAGGACCAAAAGCCAGCACCTTGAAGACAGAGGAATAGAAGGGTAGAGAGAAGCCCAGGCAGAGCAGTGAGGGAACACAGTGGGAACTGAAGGCATCAAAGAGCTGCTAAACTAGCCCTGGACTCCAACCTCCACACTTCTTCCCACTACATAAACAATAGCATCCTGATGGCTGAAGCTACCATAGCTGGGCTTGCTGTCACTTGAAGTTGAAAGCATTCACCATCAACCCAGTGCCTCAAAGGATTGTTGAAAAGGCTGCACAGGTGGTATCAGCAGAGTGCCTGCTGCATAGTAAGCAGTCAATATGTGGTACTTCTGTCGGAGGTGATCCATCTTGATTTTCTTATAGCTCCAGAGCACCTTTCTTACAGCTCAAGAGAAGCACCATCTTGAATAGGGGCTGGGGCAGCTGAGACCGGCTGGGCTGCATTCCCAGGAGGTTAGGCATTCTTAGTCACAGGTCACAATAAAACAAGATGTGGTAAAGAAGCTGGACCAAACCCATCAAAACCAAGATGGCAATGAAAGTGGCCTCTGGTCATCCTCGCTGCTCATGATGTGTTCATTATAATGCATTAGCAAGCTAAAAGACACTCCCACCAGCACTATGACCGTTTACAAATGCCATGGCAGTCCAGAAGTTACCCTATATAGTCTAAAAAGGGGGGAAACCCTTAGTTCCAGGAAATGCCTACCCTTTTCCCAGAAAACTCATGAATAATCCACCCCTCGTTTGATCAATAAATAACTCTAAGCATATTCATTCGAGCAGCCCGTGCTGCTGCTCTGCCCATGGAGTAGCTATTCTTTTTTTTTTTTTTTTTTTTTCTTTTGAGATGGAGTCTCACTCTGTCCACCAGCCTGGAGTGCAGTGGCGTGATCTCAGCTCACTGCAAGCTCTGCCTCCTGGGTTCACACCATTCTCCTGCCTCAGCCTCCCCAGTAGCTGGGACTACAGGCGCCCGCCACCGCGCCCGGCTAATTTTTTGTATTTTTAGTAGAGACGGGGTTTCACCGTGGTCTCGATCTCCTGACCTTGTGATCCGCCCGCCTCGGCGTCCCAAAGTGCTGGGATTACAGGCATGAGCCACCGCACCCGGCCGGAGTAGCTATTCTTTATCCCCTTACTTTCCTAATAAACTTGCTTTCACTTTACGCTGTGGACTTGCCCCTGATTCTTTCTTGCCTGAGGTCCAAGAACCCTTTCTTAGGGTCCGGCTTGGGACCCTTTCTGGTAACACTTCCTTCCCCAGACCCCCTCTACCTGCCTTCTGACCCTGAGAATGAATGTCACCAAGCCCCTAGCATTCCTGATGTCAGTGTTCATGGATGGTTCCATGAATCAAAAGGGCAACAGGGCAGGACATGGGGCACCCTAGACAGGGAAAGGCATCCTGATGGGCAGCTCTAGACTTCAGGGCTCAACCTCGATGGGAAGAAGAGCCAGGCAGAGCAGATGAGCCAAGTGGAGCAGTGAGGGAACACAGGAAGGCAAGTGCTGGTGCGAGGGCCACCTTTGTCCACCTCCAGGACACTCACAGGGGGATGCCCGGGGTTCCTACAAACAGAGCAGTTCACATTCATGCCCATGGTAATACCCTCCATCTGCCACTGCTCCTGAAAGCCTTCCCTGATTAGCCACTAACAAAACTTGCTAGGCCCAGTGTCCTTACTCAGCCTCTCTCCTCTCTGGGAACAAGCCTGGTCTGACACCTTGCTGAGTCAGCTGTTCCTTCGTGTGTGTGTGTGTGTGTGTGTGTGTGTGTGTGTGTGTGTTTCCTCCATTTTTCATCCCTCACTGCATTGCATTAGGGATCCTCAGAAAACAGAAAAATCCTTTTCCATCAATTGTACAAACTGCTGGGCTCTTGCCACTGTGAGAGTCCAATTTTCTTTGAAGAGTTAGCATTCCCCCACGCAACCCCTGCCAAAACAACAGCGGGCAATGGTAAGAGCACTGGGCTGTGGGTCAGACACTTGCGTCCTTCCTAGTTCTGACATTGGTTTTCTCTGTGTCCTTGAGCAAGTCACTTCCCCTTTCGGAGCTGGCTTTTTCCAGTCCATAACAAGGGAGGTAGGCTGAACAATGCCAGGACTCCTTTCTTCTAGAAGATACTCTTCTAGCACCAGTGCCCTGGGGTTCTTTCCCAGTCCCTAAGAGTCTTGCAAGAGGGTGAGTTTCATGGTAAATTAATGCAATCCAGGAAATAGTACCGCCAGTCTTCAGACCCTCTTCCTGTCTATCTTCAGCCAGGGTGAGTTTTGGAAAGACCAACTTATTTCACTAACAGCTGGGACAGAATATGCTTAGGGAGAGAATTATGCAGCCACCACATTCCCCTCTTCCTCTCCAAAAAAATACATAAAAATCCAAAGCTAAATGCACCATAAGGGGTTTTGTTTTCACTATTCATTTTTGGCCTGGACAATTCAGAGCTATCTGCTTTTCCACTTTTGTTATTTTAGGATTATTTTCCAGCTGCTTGGGGAAAATTTCCAATCATGCCCATTAGGGCAGAAACAGAAGTGGCTGGCTTTTCTTTTTCTTTTTCTTTTTTTTTTTTTGAGACGGAGTCTCGCTCTGTCGCCCAGGCTGGAGTGCAATGGCCGGATCTCAGCTCACTGCAAGCTCCGCCCCCCGGGTTTACACCATTCTCCTGCCTCAGCCTCCCAAGTAGCTGGGACTACAGGCGCCCGCCACCTCGCCCGGCTAGTTTTTTGTATTTTTTAGTAGAGACGGGGTTTCACCGTATTAGCCAGGATGGTCTCGATCTCCTGACCTCGTGATCCGCCCGTCTCGGCCTCCCAAAGTGCTGGGATTACAGGCTCGAGCCACCACGCCCGGCCAGTGGCTGGCTTTTCTGAGAGGCTGCATCCACAGGGGTTGTGCCTGTGGAGGTTGGCAGTCCAGTGGCTGGAGCCCATCCTGGACAAAGGTCCTCATATCCTCAGTCCTTACTCTGACAGAGCTTAGGGGTGTAGGTATGTGTGTATGTGTGTGTGTGTACACAGATCTGTAAGAAAGTCAAGCCACAAATCGTCAGAACCACTAAGGACTGGAAATGAAATAAAGGTACATATTGCCCAGTATCTTTATTTTACATATGGGGAAACTGAGGCCCACCTTTCCCATTAGCGTAGCACAGAGCAGCAATTCTCAACTCTGGCTACACGGCAGAATTACCCAGAAAGCTTTTAAAACATGCCAATGGCTGAGGCTCACTCCAAAACAAAGAGAGAAGCATTTCTGGGGGTGAGGCCAAGACACTGTTTTTTATAAAGCTTTTAGAGACAGTCAGTTGTGGGTTTAAATCAAGTTCCACAACTTGGTAGCCATATGACTCAGGCAGGCTTCTTGCCTTCTCAGAGCTGAGTTTCCTCACTTACAGAATAGAGATTACACCCCTGTTTTGCAGGGTTGTTGGAAAAATGAGAGATGGTGCTTAGTCCAAAGTAATCCTGCAATAATTGATGGTTATGCCTTTTCCCCTGGTCTCACAACAGAGGCGCTTCACTGAAGGTTTTTTTTTTTTTTCTTAGACGGAGTTTTGCTCTTGTTGCCCGGGCTGGAGTGTAGTGGTGCGATCTTTTCTCAGTGCAACCTCCCGGGTTCAAGCGATTCTTCTGCCTCAGCCTCCCAAGTAGCTGGGATTACAGATGCCTGCCACCACTCCTGGCTATTTTTTTCTATTTTAAGCAGAGATGGGGTTTCACCATGTTGGCCAGGCTAGTCTTGAACTCCTGACCTCAGGTGATCCACCCGCCTCGGCCTCCCAAAGTGCTGGGATTACAGGCATGAGCCACTGCACCTGGCCCACTGAAGGTCTTTACCAAACTAATACTGAACAGAATTGGTACTCCTTGGGTTCACACCTAGGGAGGGTGCTTTGAACCACCTAGATGGCTGGTCCATAGTAACCACAACTCAGGTTACTACAACTTTTAAGCCAACCCTTCACCTCCTTCACCACCAAAAGCAACCTTAAAAGAGGGTTCTTTTATTGAAAACCACCTTGGCCTAGAAGCAACTGACTCTCCAGTAGCAACAAACACCCATGGTGCCCAGATCTTGGTTCCTAATATCATTCTCTATAAAAGGAACGAGGGCTTCTTAGAGAAATGGCTGATTCTAGGACTGGGGCAGGAAATATATAAGACGAGCGTGGAGTGTCTTGTATTGCCAGGAAATAACGACGTGTTCCAAAAAACAAAACACACACCCACATGCACAGTGAGGGTGGTGTGTCAAAGGCATACAGGAGCCAACCGACAGACTCCCAGGCGCCAAAGTTGGAACACTTTGAACAACAAAACAATTAAAGTAATATTGGATTATAGTCCAAAGTATAAAAGTACCCCGATTCCACAATGGTATAAGTAAATGGCTTAATAGATGGGAGAGAAGAGGCAAATCTCTCGCACAAATTCCAAATAGTATATCAGATACCAAATCAAGGAGGTGGAGTATAATTCCCCATTCCTTAAAGGCGGGCTGAGCACGCCGACTGCCTTCCAAAAAGTACAGTCTAGAGAGGCAGTGGGGGAAAGAGTCACTTTGAAGTGCAGAAACCCTGTGAACACAACCTCAGCAGTTGATCAAGGTCAACTTCACCAGTGGTAAGTCATTCCGAGAGTTGGTTGCCTTCATATGATGTGATTAGAATATTTTACCACTGTGGTCTTCCCCAAATCCCTAACCCTAGTCTAACCATCAGACAAGTCCTGGTCGAGGAACATTCTACAAAATACCTCATCACTGTTCCTCAAAACTGCCAACGTCATCAAAAACAAAGGAAGTCTGAGCAAATGTCACAGCCAAGAGAAGCCTAAGGAGATAAGATGACTAAATGTAACATGGGATGTGATCCAGGAGCAGAGAAAAGATGTTAGGTAAAAGATGGCCAGGCATGGTGGCTTACGCCTGTATTTCCAGCGGTATGGGAGGCCGAGGTGGGAGGATTGCTTGAGCCCAGGAGTTCAAGACCAGCCTGGGCAACATAGGGAGATCTCATGTCTACAAAAAGTAAAAACTAAATTAGCTGGGCATAGTAGTGTGTGCTTGTAATCCCAGCTACTCAGGAAGCTGAGGAAGGAGAATCACTTGAGCCTAGGAGGTAGGCTGCAGTGAGCCATGATTACACCACTGCACTCCAGCTTGGGTGACAGAGCAAGACCTATCTCAAAAACAAAACAAAACTCAGGAAATCTGAATAAAGTATGGGCTTTAGTTAATACTAATGTATCAAGATCAGTTTCTTAATTGTGGTGAATGTACCACACTAATGCTAGATGTTAACAACGGGGGAAACTGGTGTGGAGTATATGGGAACTCCTTGTACCATTTTTGCAACTTTTCTGTAAATCTAAAACTATTCTAAAAGAAAATTTTTAAAAAAATCAGCCTGAATGCAGAATAAAGGTGGCTGTTGGTTGCCTTGCTTCTGGATACACACAAATCAAAAAATGGGCCAATATGTTCCCAAAACCTTATCAGAGAAGCAGGCTGCAGGGAGGGCAGGTGGATAGCAGGGAAGGGGAGGGATGTGGTCAAGGTCATACAGATATTTGGAACAAAGGGCCTGGATCTCCAGCCTCCTGAACACCAGCGCCAGATACAATGAAGCACTATGTCTCATCGGTGCCAGCAGGGGTAGACCTAGGTGGTCTCTGAAGACCTTTTGAGTTCCCACAGCCTGGGGACCACCTATGGTGTCTGTATCTTTTTTTTTTTTTTTTTTTTGAGACAGAGTTTTACTCTTGTTGCGCAGGCTGGAGTGCAGTGGCGCGATCTTGGCTCACTGCAACCTCTGCCTTCCCAGGTTCAAGTGATTCTCCTGCCTCAGCCTCCTGAGTAGCTGGGATTACAGGCACCCACCACCATGCCTGGCTAATTTTTTGTATTTTTAGTAGAGACATGGTTTCATCATATTGGCCAGGCTGGTCTTGAACTCCTGACCTCAGGTGATCCACCCGCCTTGGCCTCCCAAAGGGCTGGGATTATAGGCATGAGCCACCGCGCCCAGCCTAGTGTCTGTATCTTTAGAAACAATGACATCATTGCATGGATGCCAGTTCCGTGGGAGCGCTATTGTGCAGCAAAGGGCCTTGCCAGCTGAAGATCACACCACACAGGCTCTGTTTTTACCAGTTGTGTGACTTCAGGTAAGTGAGTTGACTTCTCTGTGCCTCTGTTTCCTCATCTGAAAATGGGAACACTAACGCCTACCTGATAGAAATTGCTGAGGATCAAGTAAGATCATGCATATAGCAACTGGGTAAAAGTTGCCAATCTTTGTACCAGCACATGCACTCAGGGCCTTCCTTATGCTTGAAAATATAGAGGTGCACGGGAGGAGTGGGGCGTAAAGACAGACAGCAGGGAAAGCAACAGATGGCACAGTTTCTCCACTCTGCTGTTCTCAGGGCTGACCCAGCTGCTGCGCCCTCAGAAGCGGGTGGAGAATGGGCGGCAGTGGGAAGGGAAAAGTTGATTCATTTAGTGCAGTCACCTGCGGTCTCAACATCTTCTATACTCAGCACCTGGATTGGAGCAGCATTCTCTGGGCCTCGGCTGCCTGAGTGCCTCCCCCTGCCGGGGCTGAAGGAGTGTCCGGGCTTCTTGCACCACTGAGGCTGGGATTAAGGCCTAAGGCCTTGCTTTAACTTGTGCTCACCTAGAAAATGAACTAAGTCCCATGACCTTTGCCTCTTGCCACAGGCCCTGAGCAGCCTAGCCTGGCTTTGTCCGTTTGGAAGAAGTAGACCTGCACACCTGCTGTCCTCATTCATTTGTTCCAGTGAACAATCAGTGCCAGGCTCACTCTGTGCTCCCAGACCCGAATCAGTCAATGGTGTCACAGGTAGATGAATGCAACATGGTCCTGCTCTCCAGGGTTCCAGTAGGCTCTAATCCCGCGACTCTCTATCACCCTCAAGGGCCCCAGCCAGGCTCACGTCCACCTCTGGGCCTTGGCCCTTGCTGTTCCATCACCCGCTGCTCTCCAGCAGACTCTGTCAGCTCCCCTCTCCCATCCTGCCGATCCGTCCTTCATGACCTAGCTTGGTGTCTGCCTCCTCCAGGAAGTCTGCCCAGATCACCCCACCTGGATGTGCTCTCTTCCTGCTCCAGGTAACTCGCTGCACTGCCTTTCACAAAGCACTTAGCTATCCCCTCCTGGTGCCTTTACAGTTCATATTTGTGCATGGAGTCCCCACCAGACCCTTGGAGAAGACAGTGGTAACATTGTATCTTACCCATCTTTATAAACGTGGCTCATATCCAAACCCATCCAGTACTGGTTGATCTCAGAAAATTACTTTCATGTCTTTCCTGCTACTCACTTCTGGAGGGATGGGCTTGAGCCTTGCCAGGCCTCAGTTCAAACCTCAGCCCTGTACCTCACTAGCTGTGTGATCTCTGGGAAAATTAGCCCACTCTAGTGGTAGGTACGGCTGGTGTCCCACCCATCCCTGTGGAGCCTTATCTTTTTAGTCGACTCCAGCCCTCCTTCCACTAGCCAGCTCTGCATCTCTTCACCCAAGGACCGTTTCTGGCAAGAGTCAGATCTTACAGTCCAGGAAGAGAGAAGGGGGCCGGGCATGGTGGCTCGCACCTGTAATCCCAGCACTTTGGGAGGCCGAGGCAGGAGGATCCCCTGAGGTCAGGAGTTCGAGACCAGCCTGGCCAACATGGTGAAACCCTATTTCTACTAAAAATACAAAATTAGCCAGGTGTGGTGGCACATGCCTGTAGTCTCAGCTACTCAGGAGGCTGAGGCAGGAGAATCGCTTGAACCCAGGAGGTGGAGGTTGCAGTGAGCTGAGATGGTGCCACTGCACTGCAGCCTGGGCAACAGAGCAAGACTCTGTCTCACAAAAAAAAAAAAAAAAAAAAAGAAAAAAAAAAAAGAAAGAAAAGAAAAGAAAAAAAAAGGAAAAGAGAAGGTGCTGGAAGATGCATCCCCACAGCTCACGACTATCAGGAGTTGGTGAATAATATGAGCTCCGTCACCCCTCGGGTGGGATAACCATGAGATGTGTGTTCCACACTGGCTCCCAGAGTTCCCCAGCAGAATTCAGCTCCAGTTGCCCCCAAGGGTAACTCTCATGCCAATGTACCTTTTATTGGCATCAATCCCTTCCCCTGGCTTGGTTCCCCTACTGGTGCTTCCTGGGGTTACTACCCAAATAATCCACTTGCACTCAAATCCTTGTCTCAGGGTCTGCTTCTGGGGAAACCCAAACTAAAGCACTCCTCTTAGCCTCAGTTTCATTATCTGTAAAATGGGTATAATGGCCGAGTTGCCCTCACAGGATGACTGCAAGATGGTATCTGCAAAGCACAGAGCCTGGAATTACTAAGCATTCTCCAAAAGGAACCACTACAGTGATTTTCAGTTGTGCTTATTTTAAACTTTTTAATCTTTTTTTTTTTTTTCTTTTCTTTTTTGTCAGAGTCTCACTCTGTCACCTGGGCTGGAGTGCAGTGGCGTGATCTGGGCTCACTGCAACTTCCACCTCCCAGGTTCAAGTGATTCTCCCACCTCCGCCTCCCGAGTAGCTGGGATTACAGGTTCGCACCACTGTGCCTGGCTAATTTTTGTATTTTTTGTAGAGACGGGGTCTCGCCATGTTGCCCAGGCTGGTCTTGAACTCCTGGGCTCAAGGAATTCCCCTGCTGTGGCCTCCTAAAGTGCTGGGATTATAGGCATGAGCCACCTCGCCTAGGCTAACTTTCTGAAGAGAGGACTGAATCTTTTGACAGAGCAGTCATGACTATGTCCCACCCAGCTTGCTCTGGAGAGCCAGCACCTTCTCTTGGGACCACCCCCCACTGTCTGGTAATTCCCATCCACACACTTGCCCTGGACGTGTCCTTCTTGATGACCAAGAAAAATCCAGAACATGGCCATCCCTTGGCATCAAAAATTTTCCCCTTGGGCTGGTTTTGAGCTGCATCCTCCCAGCAAGGGTGGGAAGCTCATTCCTGAGCACCTATCAGGGCAGCTGGGGATCAGAGGGGGTGCCGGCTGAACACCCACTGCCAGGATACCCTGGTTTTATTTTCTACCAGTCCTTGCCAGGCCAGTGGTCCGCCTGGTCTTGGCAGGACACCGCTGTGCTTCCCGGCCACCACAGTCCCCACTCCCTGTGACAGGGGCCTCTGTGGCAAGGGGAGGTTGGGACTTGGCAGAAGGCCCGATAAGTTCTAGTAATTCCGATTTTCGGGTCCAACTGGCGACTTGATGCATTTTACCTAGTCTGAGGCAAACGAGTCCATTTGCCATCTGAGCCCTGTACTTATACATCTGGACTCTTCCTGGGAGGCAGACAAGTTCCGCAACCACAGCAGGGGAGAGACCATCAAAAGTGCATGGTGGCTGGGGGACATGAGTCCAACTAAGCCAAATAAAACTGTGTGCTCAACACAGCACAGGGCACCCAGACTGCCTGGGTCCAGATTCCCACTCTGCTAGTTACTCACTGTGTCTCCTGGGGGAGGGCATTCAATGTCTTTGTACTGCAGTTACCTCATCTATAAAATGGGCAAGGCAGCAACGTCTACCTCCTAGGGCTGCTGTGAGGTTAAATGGGCAGATTCACATGAAGAACTTGCAAGACTGCCTGGAGCAAAGCAAGTACTCAGTGAATGCTTGCTGCTATAGAGGCATTAACACGCACGGAAAACGTGCGGACAGATGTAACGCATGCAATGTGACTTCGGAGGCAGACTGGTGGTTATGGGGCTGCAGGAGGGGAGGAGGGGGAGGGAGCGTGGAGCTTTGTTTTGAATGATGAGATGTTTTGGAGCTAAATAGATGAGGTGGTGGTTGTACCACATTGTGTCTGTACTAAATGTCACTGAACTGTACACTTTTAAATGGCTAATTTTATGTTATATGAATTTCATCTCAATTAAAAAAAGAAAAAACTTCTGGGGAGTGAGTTTGGTTAGAGTAGGTGGAAAAGATCTTTACTTTTTACATTTCTGTCCAGCTTGGGTTTTTGTTAAATGATGAACATATATGTGTATCACTTTGGTAATTAAACAAATTCAAGTTGTTTTTAAAAGGAAGCATCGTATAGGAGAAAATGTGTGTGGGAGGTGAAAGGAACATATGATGAGCTCTGACTCATATTTCATCATCTATCACCTGCTTAGATGTTGTCTATCTATCTGTCTGTACGTCCATACGTTTATCCATCTATCTGTGCATCTGTCTGTCTGTCCGTCCATCTGTCCATCCATCCATCCATTCATCCATCATCTGTCTTCCCATGCAATATGAACAAGAGCCTTGGGGGCGGTGTGGATGCCCCTATTTCAAAGCAACAAAAGGGAGGCTTAGAAAATTTAAGCCGCATGCCCAATTCACAGAGCCTGACCCCCAAAACATCTTTTGACTCCATCACACAGCCCCTTATTTGCATATGTAAAACAGGGAGCATAAAGCCACTTTTTTACCCTAGTTCTGATTGACGCTCTCTAGACCCTGGATGCCTGGCTGAGCTCTCAAAGTCAGAGCAGGCCAGCATGGTCCTCCTGACTGCATCAGTCCTGCCTCTCAGGTGCCCAAATGCCCAGAGAGCCTGCAAGCCACCCACTCCCTGCTCTCCAGCCATGAACACCTGCTCCCCAAAGCAGAAACCAGGCCTCTCACCAGCCCCCCATGTCTGTGTTCTGGGAAAAAATTGTGGTCAAAAAGCTGACAAATGTAGGAAAGGGAAATAAACAGGTAGTCATCTGTGTGGCAGCTGTTTCCATGTGGGAGCCAGGGCAGGTGTGGAGCACACCTGAGTTCCTCACAGGTGTGTGTGCCTACCAATGGGAGACAGCCCCACTCACCCCGGCCACCACCCGGTGCAGGATCCTGGCCACCTCTGCCTGGCCCAGACTCAGCTGCAGCCACACCGGGCATGTTTTGATGAGCTTCTCCAGGATGCTGATGCCCCGGCGGTGAGGAAGGCAGTTCTTCGGGGTGGCTGGCAGACAAAGCCCCATGCCATCTTCCTCTTCCTCTTCCTCTCCTTTGCCAACAACTGGAACGGGACTGAAAAACAGAATCAAATGATCAGCCATGCTGCAGCCAACCCAGAGAGGGTTTACAACACCTGGGGATTCCATTCAGCCATGCTTACTTATTCAGCATTAGGCAGTCTGTGGCCCTCTGGGGAATTAAAAAAAAAAAAATCAACAAACCACGGTCTTCACCTTAGGGCGTTTATATAGGAAACACACCTCAGCCCACCTGACTCAGGATGTGAGGCTCCAAGATGTTGTTCCTCCTTTTCTGGAATCAGAACCAGCCTGTGTGTGTTGGGATGGGGTAGGCAAACATCAGGGTCTCGGGATCTCTCTTTTTTTTTTTTTTTTTTATTTGAGGCAGAGTCTGGCTCTGTCGCCCAGGCTGGAGTGCAGTGGATCTCGGCTCACTGCCTGCAAACTCCGCCTCCCAGGTTCACGCCATTCTCCTGCCTCAGCCTCTGGAGTAGCAGGGACTACAGGCGCCCGCCACCTCGTCCGGCTAGTTTTTTGTATTTTTTAGTAGAGATGGGGTTTCACTGTGTTAGCCAGGATGGTCTTGATCTCCTGACCTCGTGATCCGCCCGTCTCGGCCTCCCAAAGTGCTGGGATTACAGGCTTGAGCCACCGCACCTGGCCAAGTCTGGGATATCTTAAACCAGACAGAACTGTCAGCAGTAGGCAATGCCCATTTCCCAGCGAAGCCCGCAGTTTGATTTTGCTGTTTCTTGGGTCTGTGAGAGCCAAGACTTCAGTCTGTGAGGAAACGGCGAGACACAGCCAGAGTACAAGTATAAATCTAACAGAAGCACAGTGCAACAGAAGTAGCTAATTGCAACCCAGGGTGGGTTGAGGAAAATGGGCTGCATTTGAGCAGAGCCTTGAAGAGGATTTTTAAAAACTTTTAAAGAGTAACACACACAGTGAAATGCACACATCTTGAGTGTACAGCTAGCCACATTTTTACATATGTCTACACCTGTGTAACTACCACTCAGATCAAGATAGCGAGATCTGCGCTGCCGTAGCCACTAGCCAGAAGTGATTATTGAGCTCTTAAAAGTGGCTTGTCTGAATTGACAAGTGCTGTAAGCACAAGATATACACAGGATTTCAAAGACAAAAAGAATGTAAAATAGCTCATTAATATTTTTATTGTTTACATGTCAAGATAATTTATTTTAAGACAGATTCTTGCTCTGTTGCCCAGGCTAGAATGCAGTGGCATGATCTCAGCTTACTGCAGCCTCTGCCTCCTGGGGTCAAGTGATTCTCCTGCTTCAACCTCCCAAGTAGCTGGAATTACAGGTGTGCACCACCACGCCCAGCAAAGTTTTGTATTTTTTTTAGTAGAGACGAGGTTTCACCATGTTGGCCAGACTGGTCTTGAACTCCTGACCTCAAGTGACCCACCCACCTTGGTCTCCCAATGTGCTGAGATTACAGGTATGAACCATCGCACCCAGCAAGATATTTTAAATGTGTCAGGTTAAATAAAACATTATTAAAATTACCTTGCCTGTTTTAATATGGCTGCTAGAACATTTAGAATGACATATGTGGCTTGCATTAGATTTCCATTGGATGGTGCTGATATAGGACAGTTCTAGAAAGTTCCTTCTTACTCCTTCCCAGTCAACAGTACCTGAGGATGTATCAACACAGCACAGTGGGGGAAGGAGGATCACAGACCCAAGAAACAGCAAAATCAAACTGAGGGCTTTGCTGGGAAACGGGCTCTGCCTACTGTTTACGGTTCTGTCTGGTTTAAGAGATCTCAGACCCTCCCCAAGACCCTCATGTTTGCCTTCCGCATCCCAACACCCACAGGCTGGTTTTGATTTCAGAAAAGGAGGAACAACATCTCAGAGCCTCACATCCTGAGTCGGGTGGGCCGGAAGGTCTGTCTACTTTCTACCTAAGGCACCAGGTCTCTCAAGGGACCTGCAGGGGTAAAAACCTTAATCAGACAGACGAGGGTACTCAGAAAGCCACGAAGCTGTGGGTGGTGCCTTCCATCTTGCCCTGTGTCTCTGTGATGCTGCCCAGGGGTACCAGGGATCAAGGTTGGCATTGGTTCCAGAAGCATCCAGGGCATGTGCTGTAAGGAGACTCTCGGAGGAGGCGGGGGATAAGGCCAGGGTAAGTCCTGTAAAAGGGCTCAGGAAAGTGGAACTACCCCTGTGGGCGGGGCTCTGGGGGCCCTGGGGGTTCTCAGGGTGGTGGAGGGGTTACGCAGCGCTGGATTAAACAGGCGCAGCAGTGTTGTGAATTTTCAGCAGTGGGTTTTCGAGAGAACTGACTGGGACTGCCTGTCATGAGGAGGGGTGTGTGAAGGTCAGTGTGCAGTTGTCTGCACCTGGGGAGAAAATTCCCTCCCACATCCTCCGGGGAGCCCTGACTCTCATGAATGTTGTGTGTGCTCCTGGCTGCCTGAGGATTTCTCCTCTTGGTCCACAGCCTGCAGCCTACATAGAAGAAGGAGCCAGGTCACCAGGAAGACATGAGTGTCCCGGGGAATGGCAGGAATCCTGGGGCTGGTGGGGGCGGGGTAGGACGGCTCTGTGGAAGTCCACAGGCTGTGGAATTGGGGCCAAACAGTCTCACTTGGAGCTCAAGGCCAGGGCGGCCTGGCTGATACTGATATAACCACTTCCCAGGCCCTGAGTGTGGTCCCAGCATCTCGTCTGGGAAAAGTTAAAATGATGGAGGTCTGAATTTCCCAGAAAAGAAAAGAAACCCCCTGGGCTACAGGCTTCTCCAACCCCACTTGGAAACACAAAGATATGTTCTGGCACCAAAAGATGCTATAATCATCCTTAAACATCCCTGCTTGGGCCCCAGCCTCCCTCAGGCCAATTAGGACTTTCAATAGCAGGGAGTCAGGGCAATTGGCTTCATTTCTTCTTTGCCACAAACTATGGCTTAGCACTTGGCCAAGTCCTTTCCCTCTCGAAGTCTGTTTCCTCATCTGTGCAATGGGGACTGGGAGAAGGAAGCTTCCTCTATTTGCTGGGTGGCCCTAGGTGTGACCTGGGCTCATCCTCATTTTTTTTTTGTTTAACCTGCAGAACCAAAGCTGCGATCAAACAGAGAGCTTCTGGGAGTAAGGAGAGGGTGGCCTCTCATTAACTCGGGCCGTACTTAGTTTCTGTGGACCTGCCAATGTCAAATGCTGTTGCAGGCACAGATTAGACCAGTGAACAAAAGAGTTGAAAAACAACCCCGAAACCTTCATGGTATTTACATTCTAGGGGAGGAGCTGGGCAATAAACAAGGCAAATGGGTGACTAGAGGATGTCAGATGGTAATACCGCCAAAGAAGAAGAGGAAAGGGTCCCGGGGACAGGGGACAGTTCCAAACTGGGTGGCCAGGGAAGACGCCCGGAAAAGGTGATTGTGGAATAAATGCCTGACTGCAGGTATCTGGAGAAGAGATTTCTGGGTAGGAGGAAAAGCAAACTCCCAAGCCTCCAGTTCCTGCTCCTGGAGCAAATGCAAGGAGGGACAGTGAGAGAAAGGTGAGAGTGGGAGGAGGTGAGGGCAGAGGGGGCAGGGGGAGGGTCCCATGAGCATCTGGAGCCACAGGGAGCATTGGCTCTAAATCCACATGTATAAGCACTCCCCAGGGCTGGGGGAAGGGGCTGGACTTCCAGCTAGCCACATGCCTAGCCCAGCGCTCAGGTTTCCTTGGCAAGAATAAATGCGCCCATGGAGATCTGGGGGGACCTGGGTGGTCTCAAGGCCCAGGAGGGTCTGCAGGAATCCACAGTGATAAACCTGCTTCCCAGCCCGGCAGTCCCACCTGCATCCTGAAGCACGAGGCTGCTGCTCTCAGGGTGACCGAGTGGAAACTCTGCTCTAGGCTCCAACATCACGAGGACTGTACATTTCACTGTCTTGTGATCACGTCTCTTCCCGCTCTAAAACTTGGAATGGATTTCACCTTCTAAAGAATCCAGTCCAGTCCTCTCATGTTTAAGGCATTCCCTTTCTGAGCCTCTGCCTCTCAACCCCAGACACCTCCTACAAAGGGCTCCTCTCCATCACCCAACAGAATGTGCACTTCTCCATCTGGAGCCCACGATCATGCTGCTCTGTCCACCTGCACCTCTTTCAGGGTCTATTTCTTCCTCCCAAGATTATTTCCAATTGGTAGGCAAAAGTATTAGACCAGACACAGAAAGCAATGATCATAAAAGAAAAAATAGATAAGTTAGACTGCATCACAATTTAAAACTTCTGCCCCTCAGGCCGGGGGAAAAATATTTGCAAAACATATATCCAACAGGGAGCAAGCAAATCAGTTTTCAAAATGGGCAAGAGATTTGAACAGATACGTCAAAGAAGAAGACATACAAATGGACAATAAGCAGGTGAAAAAGAGCTCAAAGTCATTAGTCATTAGGGAAATGCAAATTAAAACCACAATGCGATACCACGGCACAACCACTAGAATGGCTAAAATTAAAATGACTGACAACATCACATAGTGGTGAGAATGGGAAGTAATCAGAATGCTAGTGTACTCTTGGGGAGAACGTACATTGGTACAAGCACTTTAGACAAAGATATGGCACTTTTTAATAAACCTAAACATATACCTACCCTGTAGCCCAGCGATTCCACTCCTGGGTATACACCAGAGGGAAATGAAAGTATATGTCCAGAAAGACTTGCACACAAATGTCAAAGCAGCTCTCCTCCTAATACCTCAATACCACCTGGTTCCAGTGCCCATCAGCGGCAGAATGGATGAAGAAACTGGCATGTCCACATAACGGGCCAGTAGTCAGCAATGAAAAGGAATTATCCATACGCACAACCACATGAATGAATCTCAGAAGCATTATGCTGAGTCAAGGAAGCCAAATGCAAAAAAGTACACATGGCATGAATCCATTTATATGAAGTTCAAACAGTATACTTAGATGTGTGCATTCACTTTTACCACATGCAAATTTTACACCAAAAGAATAAAAGATAATCCTAACTAAATACTAAACTCTAGTTAACTCTAGTTAGTCATGCTAACATTCAGGGGGTGGTCTGCAGCTTTCTATGAAATATATTAAAAAATAAGGTACATTCATGGATGGGTAAAGATATGTAACAAAACAGAGAAAAACACTGAGGATTACTGGTGGGTGTATGGGTGTTTACTGCGAAGTTCTTTCAAGGCTTCTGTATCTTCTAAATTTTTAATAGTGAACTACTAGGAAAACAGTTCTTCGCATCCTTTAAGTCTGCTTCAGATGAAGCCTGCCAGCTGTATTAGAAGCCTTGGGTTTGAATGTAGGCTGTGTGACCTCTGGCCAGTTATTAACACTGTACCTCTCTGGGCTTCAGTTTAATCACCTGTGAAAACATAATAAGCTGGGTGCTGTGGCTCAAACCTGTAATCCAAACATTTTGGGATTAAGGCTAAGGCAGGAAGGTTGTCTGAGCCCAGGAGTTTGAGACCAGCCTGGGAAATATAGTGAGACCACATCTCTACAAAAAATTTTTTGAAAAATTAGCCAGGCATGATGGCATGTGCCCCATGCAGTCCCAGATACTCAGGAAGCTAAGGTAGGAGGACTGCTTGAGCCTGGAGGTGGAGGCTGCATTGAGCCAAGATCGCCTCACTGCATTCCAGCCTGGGTAACAGAATAAGACCCTGTCTCAAAATGAATGAATGAATGAATGAATGAATGAATAAATAAAATTAAACAAAAATAAAAATAAGTAAAAACAACGTAATTGTCTTTATTTAAGAGAGTTACTGAGAAAATTTCATGAGTTGTCAACTAGGTAGCACAGTGCCTGACACACTATTCAGTAAATGTTATAGTTTTTCCAATCCTCCAACCCCCAAGTTATAAACACTTCTTCCTCTTCCTGCTACAGTTCTCTCACTTTAAAGCCTTGATTTTGGGACTAAGCACATTTGATTGACGTGACTGCGGCCCACATCTGTGTGTTGCTTGTCTTGTGCCGAACATCTGTCCCCAGGGTAATCCACAATTTCAAGTGCCTGGGAACCACACGGCTTGGCACAGACAGAGAAACAAACCAGTGGAAGGATCCCTTTCCCACCCTGTGCAAATACAACAAGGCCTAGGATCATCCCAGGCACCTCCAGACCCCTCGGAGCACTGAGGGCTGAAGGTGCCAGCCTGCGGGCTCAGACTCAAACACCAGCGAGGACAAAGGCCCCTAAGCCTCAGCTTGTCCAACCCTTGTGATGCTCTCCTTCCCCTCTGGGTGGTCCAGTGTGGCTGGAACAAAGGGCCCTCCCAGAGACCTGCTCAGGGCCCCCAGGAGGGTAGGCAGATGCAAGGATCTTAGGGTGGAGAGGAATCTGTAAAAGGTCAAAGGCTGCAGCCCCTTGGCTTCGAGCAATCTCTAGAAGTTAGAGAAGAAACAGCGGGAGTTAGGGAAGTATGGACCTTGAACTGGGTCCCAGAAGTAACAGGGCTCTTAAGGGGCAAAGTGACATGGCACCTTCTCTGTCCAGGCCTAAGAAGGGTGGCAGAGCCAGGCAGCTGCCACAGGTCATTGGAGTTCCTGGGTGTCCATTTCCGATTGGAAAATGTCCGTGCCAAGGACGGCACTTGGGGCAGGATGGCAAAGATGGAAGTGCCCAGAGTGGGTGACATGCAGGCTTTGTTTTACAGCTATGATGACTCTTATCAACTGGCCTGGCCACAGCAGCTCCAACTGCCAGGAACCGTCGCTAAGCCCACCCAGCATCGGATCAGCCATCTGTTGGCAGAGCCGGCTACTTCAACACCCATGCTCTCCCTCATACCAGTTGACTCCAGCTCCGCTAAGGACCCTGCAAAGGCAGAACCGGGGACCCTGGATAATGAAAGGCGTTGTTACAGCCTTGGAAGCTTTGCAGCAGCTCCACCAGAAAGAGAAATTGTTCCACAACAGATTGTTCTCCCACTTATGGAGAATAGAGCAGTGAGCTCAGAGCAGCAGGCCCACAGGCTTCTGATCCTTTAGCTGCCGCCGGACACCCACCCAGACCGCCCTGCCAGACGCAGTGCCAGCAGACACTCAGGAAAACCCAGCTCCTGGGCTGCAGGACTCAACCTCTCAGCTTCTATGGGGATTTTCTCACCAGTTCCCTAAAGGAGGGCGGGAATTGCCTTGAGTGCACCCAGCTCCTGGGCATGGTGCCTGTGTCTACATTCAGGCCTATTCAGCTGGGGGGGTAGAAGAGGGAAGCTCCGCTCCAGGGTAGCTGGCCCAAGGGGCTGACCAAGTGTGGGGACAGAGCGGTGAGTATGGCAGCTTGGGGTGTGGGGCCCTGGCTAGATGCTGCCTATTAGGGGTAGGGGAAAGGCGCAGAATTTTCCCAGTTCCACAGGGTGCTGGCTTCGGGCTGCCTATGTCAGCCCCAGGAAGCAGCTCAGAGAGTTCCAATGCAGCCTCACGGTGGGAACCAAGGCCTTCTGGTATAGACTTGGCCAGGACATGCCAGGGAGTGGGAGGGGGGCGTGTGTGATGGAAAGAGAGGACCGGAAAAGGCCGTTACTACCCCACCTACCATCCTGACCCAAGGCAGGGTGGCCTCCCAGCTTCAACAAGACAAAGGGGGCTATAGGAATAGAGAGGCCTGGTCCCTGGGCTTCGAGGGCTCTCGGGTCAGTAGAAGCCAGTGTGGCTCTGGTGATAAATGTTACAGGATGGCCAGGTCCCTCTGGACAAAGCACCATGAGAACACAGAGGGAGTGCAGGGGCTGGCGTGGGAGGGAGCCCTGGTGAGGCCAGCCAGGGCAGCAAGGCAGCAACTTGCCTGCTTCATGTATTCATAGTTCACGCCATACCGTGCCCACTGTAGGCCCCCAAATCCTGTTAATTCAGTCATCCTCACACCTGCCTGATTCAACCTCAGAGGTTGAACTGTGTCCCACGAGAAGATATGTCCAAATCCTAACCCCAGTACTTGTACATGTGACCTTATTTGGGAAAAGGATCTTTGCAGATATAATTTAGGCTACTGAGATGAGATCCTCCTAAATTTAGAGTGAGACTCCAATGAGAGGTGTCCCTGTAAGAAGGAAAGACAGAGAGACACAGATGAGATCTGTGTGAAGGCGGAGGCAGAGACTGGAGTTATGATGCCTCAAGCCAAGGAGTGCCAGAGGTAGACAGCCACTACCAGGAGCTGGGGGAAAGGCATGGGATGGATCCTCCCTTAGAGCCTCCAGATGGAACCTGCCCAGCTGAAACCTTGGTTTTGGATTTCTGGCCTTGAGAACCACAAGAAAATAAATTTCTGCTGCTTTAAGCTGCAAAGTTAGTGGTAACTTGCTACTGCAGCCCTAGGAACCGAATGTACCTACCCTACCCCTAGTGGTCTCATGTAAAGATGAAGACACAGAGGCACAGAGAGGTTAAATAATTCACCAAAGGTCACACGCCAATAAGTGACAGAACTGTGATTCAAACCCTGGCAATCTGGCTCCAGAGTCTATGCTTCTCACCACTTTACTCTTCCAGCTCTTGAAAGTTTTAAAAAAAATTTCATGTGTACATATCCTGGCAAAGAAAGGGTGTTCAATAATGTTCATTATTCCACTTGGGAATACAAACAGACACAGTGACATAGAAATATACATAGAAATAATTTCCAGAAGGCTATGTAAGATGTCATTAGACTTATTTCAGAGAAGTTAAGGGGGTTTGTTTCAAATTTTTATAATAATTATGCATTGTTAACATGATTTAAAATCATCTTAAATAGGCCAGGCGCAGTGACTCACGCCTGTAATCCCAGCACTTTGGGAGGCCGAGGCGGGTGCATCACCTGAGGTCAGGAGTTTGAGACCAGCCTGGCCAACGTGGTGAAACCCTGCCTCTACTAAAAATAAAAAAATATATAGCTGGGTATGGCTGCACATGCCTGTAATCCCAGCTACTTAGAAGGCTGAGGCAGTAGAAACACTTGAACCGGGAAGGCAGAGGTTGCAGTGAGCTAAGATCGTGCCACTGAACTCCAGCCTGGGTGACACAGCAAGACTCTCTCTCAAAAAATAAAAAAATCATCTTAAATAGGCCAGGCACAGTGATTCACGCCTGTAATCCCAGCACTTTGGGAGGCTGAGGTGGGAGGACTGCTAGAGTTGAGGAGTTTGAGACCAGCTTGGGCAATGTGGTGAGACACTATCTCTACAAAAAATTAAAATAATTAAATAATTTTAAATAAAAATTTAAAAAATTAAAATAATCAGACAGTGGTGTGCACCTATGGTCCCAGCTACTCAGAAGGCTGAGGCAGGAGGATCGCTTGAGCCTAGGAGGTCGAGGCTGCAGTGAGCTGTGTTCACACCGCTGCACTCCAGCCTGGGTGACAGAGCAAGACCCTGTCTCAATAGTAATAATAGTAAAATAAATAAAAATCATCTTAAATACTTTTCTTATCTGTACAATGGAGCTGGTAATACCTGGCCCATTATAACACTTCTAATAGGTCACATTTTTCTGGATGTAGCAACCACACATGTGGTGATGCCCTGTCTCTCCCAGGGACACCTGTTGCTTTGGGGACACTGGCCAACCTAGTCCACCAGGGACATCTCATTCCCCCAAACAGGCCCTACTCACCCCAACTGTTCTCACTCGCTACGGCAGGAGGAATGGTCTGAGGCTGGGGGCGGGGGGGAGGGAAAAGCTCCCCAGAGAATGAAAACAAGTGCGCCCACTATCATGACCATCTATCAAAATGTAAAAGAGAAGAAATGCTGGAGCCCAGGTTCCAACAGCCCCACTTCCCGGACACCCGCGTTTACATGTTTACAGATGGCCACTGCTGCTACAGCATTTACTACAAGGAGAAAATGAGGAAAGCCAAGGGCTGCCACAGGAGAATGGATAAACAAAGCTGGGACTCAGTCCACCCTGGACAATCACACAGCTGTTAAAAGGCAGGAAATGCAATAAATCAGTGGAGTGGCTATAGTAAACATTCATCTATTGTATATTTCACAACAGCAAGTAGAGAATAATTCGAATGTTCCCAACATAAAGAAAAGATAAATATTTAAGGTGATGGATATCCCAATTCCCTGCTTTGATTCTGATACATTATATGAATGTGTCAGAAGATCATATGTACCCCCAAAATATGTACACCTATTATTTATCAATAAAAGAAAAGGGCCAGGGGCCAGGCGCAGTGGCTCAGGCCTGTAATCCCAGCACTTTGGGAAGCCAAGGTAGGTGGATCATTTGAGGTCAGGAGTTCGAGCCCAGCCTGGCCAACATGGTGAAACCCCGTCTCTACTAAAAATATAAAAATTAGCCGGTTGTGGTGGTGGGTGCCTGTAATCCCAGCTATGAGGGAGGCTGAGGCAGGAGAATTGCTAAAACCCGGCAAGCAGAGGTTGCAGTGAGCTGAGATTGCGCCACTGTACTCCAGCCTGGGGGACAAAGCAAGACTACATCTCAAAAAAACAAACAAACAAAAAAAAGAAAACAAAAGGGCCAGAATCAATGCTACACAGATGGTTAAATCGCAAAATTCTGTTTACTGCATGAATGTTAATTTCTTGATTTTGATCCTTGTCCTTGAGAAATACCCACTGAAGTATGTGGGATAAAGAGATAAAATATGTACAACTTACTCTCAAACAGTTTAGAAAAAAATTAGAAGCCAGGTGTGCTGGTGCATGCCTGTAGTCCCAGCTATTCGGGAGGCTGAGGCGGAAGGATCACCTGAGCCCGGGAGATTGAGGCTGCAGTGAGCAGTGATCGCACCACTGCACTCCAGCCTCAGTGACAGAGAGAGACCCCATCTCGAAAAACAAAAAGAAAAAGAAAAACAGAAAAAAAATGAGAGAGGAAGAAAGAAAGAGTGCAAACGAGCAAATGTGATAAAATGTTAATAATTGGTGAATCTGGAGAAAGGAGTGTACAAACAAGAATTCACGGTACTATTCCTGTAACTGTTCTGCAAGTCTGAAATCATGTCAAAATGGAAAGTTAAAAGAAAACGTTTTAAAAGTAATCAAACAAACAAACAAAAAAACCCCTAATGAGTGAAATAAGCAAATTACGGAAGGAATGAAAACATTTATGTAAAGTATTAAAAAAATGCACCATAGTTCTATATCCTGTTTGTGGATACAAGCACACACCAAACTAAGGAAGATGGCTGCCCTTGCGCTGAGAAGAAAAATAGCATCAGGGAAGGGTGCGAAGGAGGTTTCAACCAGTTCTGCAATTATTTATTTATTAAACCAAACAAAAAGATCTGTAGCAAACATGGCAAAGTGATAGGTATTAACAAAGCGGAATGCATAGGGCATTGCAACGTTTTTCTTTAGACTTCTCTATACTTGAGATATTTAATTAAAAAAAAAAAAAAAGCTCACATATATACACACACACCTACCCCCAGGTCCCAGAGCATGCCACAAGTCGAGGAAATGTGGAGTGGAGCAGAGCCCAGGCACCCAGGTCTATTCCTTCTGCCAGCGCCATGTCCCCATGACCACTCCAACTGTTTTTTCTTGGCATTTTAAAGTCAGTTCAGAAGCCCGAGAATCCCATCAAGGAAGGTCACCAAGATGAGTCTAGCCTCGGGAATAGATTCAACTGGCCAGCCAAAGAATCAGCGCCAGGGAACTTTTTGGGACCCCACTCTGACAGCTATCACAAGCCACCACAGCAGAAGCCAGAGAAGGTCATTGGGGCCAAAGAACAGCTGATGCCAGAGGACATCTTACTCTGAATTTCCTGGTTCCAGGTGTAGATGTAGGCAGGAAGAGTGCAGTGTGGGCTGCAGGCATTTGGGGCTGGGAGAACTCCTCACTCCTCATTCCACGCTGTGATGAACAGACACAGGCTTCAGGCTGGGCAGGGCTTGTGATCCTGGTAAGCTCCTCCACCTCTTTGAGCCTCAGAGTCCTCTTGTGGAAAGCAGGGAGACTCTGCCACCCAACTCAAGGATTGCATGAGGATTGAATGGGACAGTGTAACTAAAGAACCCAGCCCAGAGCTGACTTTTAGCAAGTGGTAACCACCAAATGAGATGGGGCGGGAGGGCTTCACTAACAGTTCATGGAGAAAGCTAGGGCTGAATTAGACATGGAACAGAGCGGAGAAGGAATTCCCACTGGGCAGGGAGGTGGATCTCGGACTGTTAGGAAGGAGGTTAGCACGCAGAGATAACTGTTGGAGTATCTGGTTTGGATCAGAGATGTGCCAAAAAAACACCTGTCTAGGACAATGAATAAGTAAATGAAGAGCAAGAGCCTTCCAGCTGGGCCAACATAGTGAAACCCATTCTCTACTAAAAATTAAAAAATTAGCTGGGCATGGTGGCGGGCACCTGTAATCCCAGCTACTTGAGAGACTGAGGGAGGAAAGTCTCTTGAACCCAGGAGGAGTAGGTTGCAGTGAGCCAAGATTAAAAAAAAAAAAAAACAAGCAAAACCCTTGATGTGTAGCAATTGCCAGTTTCCAGGGTGTTAGGGAGTAAACGCCCCCATCATTGCTGAGGTCAAGCTCTCTAAAGGTTTACACCTGGGCTAGCAAAATTTCTGGATAGTTAACAATAGGCTTTTGAGAGCCTAACCCTAACACTTCAGTTCACTCTCTACCATCCCTAGCAAGCAGCAGTTGTATCTGTTTGAAGACCTTGAATCACATGAGCTAGCTACCTCACCAGGCGACCCATTCTGAGAAGTAATTCTCAATTTCTATTGAGATGAAATCTGTTCCCCTGAAGTGTTTCCTCTTGTTGCTTTTTCTACATTTTATAGGGCCGTGAGGACAACTCTCCCACCCCCATAAAGCCTCTAAACTATGTGAAGATGGCTTGTACATGTACGACCCTAGAGTCTCTGTTTTCCAGCTGGAACAGCCCCAGGCTTCCACACAGCAACCCAGAGGGAAGATTTGTCATCTGTGGTTGACCCTGAGCTGGGTGTCTCCAAGAATTTCCAGATAGGGTGGTTCGTTTTTTAACAGCATTTAAAGAATCCAATTCAGTGGTTTTTTAACATAGTCACAGAGTTGTGCAACCACCACCACAATCAATTTTAGTACCTATTCATCACCCTACAAAGAAACCCCTTACTCACAAGCAGTCACTCCTCCCCGGCCCTGCCCCCTTCCCTCTAGCCTGAGGCAACCACTAATCTTTCTGTCTTTATAGATTTGCCTATTCTGGATATTTCCTACAGAGTCATACATATGTGGTCTTTTGTGTCTGGCTTTCACTTGGCATCATGTTTTCAAGGTTCATCCATGTAGTAGCAGCTAGTGGAATTTATCAGTACTTCTATATCAATGTTTCATTTCTTTTTATTGCCAAGCAATATCCCATTGTATGAAGATGCCACATTTGACTGATCTATTCATCAGCTAACATTTGAGTGGTTTCCAATTTGGGGACTTTACAAATAATGCTGCTAATATTCATGTGCAAGTTTTTGTATGGAACATATGTTTTCAGTTCTCTTGGGTATATATCTAGGTACGGAATTGCTGGATTACATGGTAATTCTGTGTTTAGTATTTTGTGGAGCTACCAGACTGTGTTCCAAAGTGGCTACGCCATTTTACACTCCCACCAGCAGCATATGAGGGTTCTAATTTCTCCAGCACCTTTCCAACACTTGTTATTGTCTTTTTGATTACAGCCATCCTATTGGTTGTAAAGTAGTATCTCATTGTGGTTTTGATTTGCAATTCTATGGTGGCTATTGATGTTGAGCATCTGTTCATTTTTGACCTTTTTTTTTTTTCGAGATGGGGTCTCGCTCTGTCAGCTAGGCTGGAGTGCGATGGTGTGATCATGGCTCACTGCAGCCTCAACCTCTCAGGCTCAAGTGATCCTCCCACCTTAGCCTCCCAAGTAGCTGGGACCACAGGCATGTGCCACCACACCTGAGTAATTTTTTACTTTTGTACAGACAGAGTCTATGTTGCCCAGGCTGTTCTCAAACTCCTAGACTCAAGCAATCCTCCTGCCTCAGCTTTCCAAAGTGTTGGGATTACAGGCATAAGCCACCATGCCTGGCCCATTATTGGCCATTTGTATATCTTCTCTGGAGAAATGTTTATTCTGATCCTTTACCTATTTTTGAATTGGGTCTTCTATTACTGAGTTGTAAATTTTTAATATATTCTGGATATGTCCCTTATCAGATACATGATTTGCAAATATTTTCTCCCATTCTATGGACTGCATTTCTACTTTCTTAAGGGTGTCCTTTGAAACATAAAAGTTTTAATCTAAGAAGTCCAATTTGTCTAGTTTTTCTTTTGTTGCCTGTGGTTTTGGTGTCATACCTAAGAAACCATTACCTAGTCTTAGATCATGAAAATGGCCCATCATTTCAGCTCTTACATTTAGGTCTTTGTCCCATTTTGAGTTAGTTTTGATATATGGCATGAGGTAGGGTCTGACTTTATTTTTTTGCATGTGGATATCCCACATTGTTCCAGGACCATTTGTTGAAAGATGATTCTTTCTCCATAGAATTGTTTTGGCAGCCTTGTCAAAAATCAATTGAACATAAAATATGGAGTGGTTCTGAGCCTCCTCATCATACTGCTTTTATCCTTCTGAGTATAATGAGTATCGTTCTTTCTTTGCACTTCTGAAATGTGGAGTCCCCAAATAGAAACAATACCTAGGTGTGCCCTGAGCAGCAGAGAAAGGAGTGTGACCATCATCTCTCTCAAACTAGATACTTTACTTGTATTAACATGACCTAACTCAGTTTTTCTGTAGTTCCACAATGCTTCTGGGAAATTAATTTGGATTTGGAGAGTGGAATCACACTGTGGAGATGAATGGAGATAACAAGGGTTTATGAGATGGGTAGTAGCATGGCAAATGCTGTCACCATTAGAAGAATGGGTATGATATAAAGGAAATGACACTGTCTGGTTCTGTTGTTTACTATGTGACTTTAGGCAACTCACTTTCCTTCACCAGGTTCAGCAGTCTCTTAATACAAATAGTAGGCTGGATCAGATCTGGGATGGCAAGTAGGTTGAACTTCCCATGTGAACCCCAGTTGACTGACAGCAGCTGCCTAGACTGTTATGCTGAAGGCTCAACTGAAAGAATGCAGGGTTCTACTAGTGATGTCTGCCACGGGCTCTGACTGGAAGAGGAGCAGCAGCTGTGCTATGTATTTCCTGAGCATGGATCAGACCAAGGACTAAGGTTCCTTCCAGCATTATGAATTCCACAATTCTGTGACTCAACTGACCCTTGGCTAGCTGCCACCTGAAGGCTTCTCTTCCAAGCCAGGCTGGCCCTGCCCCAGTGAACAGCCTGGGAGAAGGCAGGCGGCCAGGTTGGCTTCTCCACGGCTTTGTGTCTGCCAGATCCTTCTTCATAGACGTGTGTGAAGCTGAGTCACAGCTGCTTCCTCGTTCCACCTCTGGCCCAGGCTTTGGTGCATACAGAAACAAAAACACAGTTCCAGGCTGACCATGGAGGTCCCGTGGGGATGGAAGAGAAGTAGCAGTTTCACAACTAGGATCTCTCACACATGCACAAAGCACAAACACTCAACTAATGCCTCCAGCCTATTTCCAGGGGCTAAATAACTGTACAGGGCCCTGGCGGGTTCCCACAGATGCTTGTGGCTCCAAGAACAGTGCCTGGAAAATCTTTGGAAAAAGTTCCCTGGGTTTCTTCTCCCTTGGGAAACCAAAAGACCTTTCATTAGGAGGTGGGGAATAGAGTGCAGCCTAAGGCCCCTGACCCTTGGTGGGTCAGCCCCAGGAACAGGGGACAGGCCCTGTGGGCCCCTGCCCACAGCCTCTAGCAGGGGAAGTCAGTTTAGGCAGGTCTTCCGGACCTCGGAAGCGCTGAGAGCAGGCCAGACTGCCTCAGCTCACACGTCACAGCCCACATCAAAGGGGTCTGGCAGGTCAAAGGCCTTCAAACTTTCCACATCTGCGTGTGCTGCAGGCCTTCTGTCACTTAGTGTGCGTCCAGCACTCTCCAGCTACCAGTCTTGCCTTCCTGACTCCAGCCAGGTGCCCTGCTGTCCCTACTGGGCTCCACCTGCCCACAATGACTCCAACGTGTGGAGGCCTGGTGGAGCCGGCAGAGGCAGCCAGCTTCAGCCCCAGGCCCTTCTGGTGGTGGTTCCCACCACACCAGGCCCGCTCCAGGCCCCTGCTCAGCCACTGTGGTTGATGGCTCATGGCTTTGCTCTGTTAGGATTCTAGTCCCAGCTGCTCTGTCTTCTCCTTGGGCTCAGCTCTTGCGAACCCTGTATACTCCCAGCCTCCTAGGAACCGGGACTGAGTTCCTCCACCCTCCCTCCCTCTGGAATCTTCTCTGGTTCAAAGGTCCTAGCCACTTTGCCTATCTGGGTCATCCAGGCCTAAGCTGACTCAGCCTGCCTGTCCTGCTGACCCTGTCCTGGGCAGGTCTGTCCATTCCTGCCAGACCCGAGCTCACAGGTGACAGTACCAATCCTGTCCCCGGTGCTGCATGCAATTTGGCCTTCAGTCATCAACCAGAGCTATGCAGCCTTGTGGTTTAAGCATGGGCTTGGGGACCAGGCAGCCTGGGTTGGAGTCCCAGCTCAGTGGCTTCACAAGTGACTCAGCCTCTCTTTGCCTCAATGTGCCTGTATTTAAAATGAGAAAGACAAGCGTGACTACCTGACGAGCTCGCTATAAAGAGTTCAGGATAGTGCCCGGAGTCCAGCAAGCTTTCAAGGATGTTAGTATCTACCATTCATTCACCCAGTAAGTATTTATTCAGCACTTACTACGGGCCCAGATCCCACTCTGGGCTTAATGTAATAATAATTACAGTAACAGTCACATGAAAAAGCAGCTGACATCCCCCCACCCCAAGATCCCCAGAAACTTCACTGAACACAGAGATAGTTACTGGAGAAGACAGGATCTAGGGGCCAATGTCTTGGCTGGGACAGAAGCTGGAGTAAGCGAGGACACAAGAACCAGGTCGCCAAGGGCAACGGGCAGGCCCTGAGCACACCTGTCACGTATATTGGGATGAACTGAGGCCATCTCTGCAAGGACAGACCTGAGAGTGATCAGGTGGCACCCCCGGGAGGGGGCCTGGGAGGCTGGGGGACAGAGTGGGAGGGGGGCCCTCCCCTGTATAGGGGAGCATTGTCTGTAATGGAGAAAAGAAGAAACCGGGACATAGTCACCAGGGTTACAGAATTAGCAAGTGGCAGAGCTGGCATATGAACCCTTTTGTACCTCTGGAATTTGAGCCGTGCGACTATATTGCCTACTCAAAAAACTAAACAACTTGAAACTTTGAAAGATAAAGTTTCCCTGAAGAGTATTCGTATGTAGCACTGAGCTGGGCTGTGTGTACAGGCATATTTAGAGAACTCTGTGCTCTTGTTCTGGCTAAGACCACACAGTCTAGGCCATTTCCCTTCTATAATAGATCTCAAAGAGATACTTTTAAAATGCAAATGAAGCTTAAGGACAAAGATGTTCACTGCTATGTGACTTGCAGTTGTGTAAAACTAGAAACAATCAAACAATACTGCCTGTAACATGCTGGTCTCCCCCAAACTCAAGCTTTGTGTTCCAGTGTCTGGCCCATCTACCACTGTGTGCCCAAGCCTGGCACAGAATAAGGTCTCAAGAAAAAGTGTTCAACAATGGAGTGGTTAAGGAAATATTAGTTCCATATGAAACTGGCAATATCCAACCATTTTTGACCTATAAAGAAAGCAATTTGGGATGTTCAACCTCATACAAACACTGGAATAATATATAGCCATTCAAAATAGTCCCTAAGGGCTGGGCATGGCAGCTCACGCCTGTAATCCCAGCACTTTGGGAGGTCAAGGCGGGAGGATCACCTAGGTCAGGAGTTCGAGACCAGCCTGGCCAACATGGCAAAACCCTGTCTCTCTCTCTACTAAAAATACACAGCTTAGCCAGCTGTGGTGGCGTGCGCCTGTAATCCCAGCTACCCAGGAGGCTGAGGCGGGAGAATCGCTGAAACCTGGTTGAGGGGAGGCAGAGGCTGCAGTGAGCCAAGATTGTGCCACTGCACTCCAGCCTGGATGACGCAGCAAGACTCTGTCTCAAAAAAAAAAAAAGTCCCTAAGGCACTCACTTACAGCTGGTGGAAGCACAAATTAGTACAGCCTTCATGGAGTGCAATTCAGTCACTTCTATCACAATTGCAAACACATAGGCCCCTTGACCCAGCAATTGTGGGAACGTATACTTACAGTTGCATATATGCAAAATGGTGCACAGACAAAAGTACTCACTGGATTCAGGGGAGCATGGTCTGTAATGGAGAAAAGACTGGAAACAACCTAAACGTCCATCAATAAGGGACCAGGGAAATGAATGGAATACTATACAACTGTAAGAAGAATCATGAGAATACCTTCTGCGTACTGACATGGAAAGATTCCTAGGCTGGGCGTGTGGTTGAAGGACAAAAGCAAAGGAGGAAATATTAGTACTCATATGAAACAACCCAACCACGAAGTGGTTAAGGAAATATTAACCACTTACATAGATATAGAACAGTATGTATACTGTACTCCCTTGTTGGAAAAAAAGAGAATAATTATTTGTATTTGCATAAAGAAACTCTGGAAGAAGATATAGGAAATTAGTGTCAGGAAGGGGTATAAACAGGGACATGAGGGGACCAGGTGGGAAGACTTCACTGTACATCTTTCGTTATATATGTATTTTTTAAATCCTATGAGCATATTACCTACTCAGAAATAAATTATGTTTCCAGAGTTTACCATTTACTGTGTGGTGTTGCTGGTTGACATATACGAACCAATTTAATCCTTTAAAAGAATGCTATAAGGTTACTCTGGTCATCATTCCCATTTTAGAGAGGAAGAAACTGAGACATAGTCATTAGGGCTACAGAATTAGCAAATGGCAGAGCTGGGATAGGAACACTGGCAGTTCTTTTTTTTTTTTTTCTGCGACAGAGTCTTGCTCTGTTGCCAGGCTGGAGTGCAGTGGCACGATCTCAGCTCACTGCAACTTCCTCCTCCCGGGTTCAAGTGATTGTCCTGCTTCAGCTTCTTGAGTAGCTGGGACCACAGGCACATGCTACCACGCTTAGCTAATTTTTGTAGTTTTAGTAGAGACGGGGTTTCATCATGTTGCTCAGGATGGTCTCGATCTCTTGACCTCATGATCTGCCCACCTCAGCCTCCCAAAGTGCTGGGATTACAGGTGTGAGTCACTGCGCCCGGCCGAACCCTGGCAGTTTTTTTGAGTCAATAGTCTGTTTCTTTTTTTTTTTTTTTGAGGCGAAGTCTCGCTCTGTCGCCCGGACTGGAGTGCAGTGGCCGGATCTCAGCTCACTGCAAGCTCCGCCTCCCGGGTTTACGCCATTCTCCTGCCTCAGCCTCCGGAGTAGCTGGGACTACAGGCACCCGCCACCTCACCCGGCTAGTTTTTGTATTTTTAGTAGAGACGGGGTTTCACCGTGTTAGCCAGGATGGTCTCGATCTCCTGACCTCGTGATCCGCCCGTCTCGGCCTCCCAAAGTGCTGGGATTACAGGCTTGAGCCACCGCGCCCGGCCAATAGTCTGTTTCTAATCACTCTACTGATGCTTGCTTATGATATAAACATTACACATCATAGATACACAATAGGAGAATGAAGAGATGGAAAGACAGATCTTGTCCATGGTGTGGAAGACAAAACTATCAAGGTATCAGTTCTACACAAATGGGTCTACAGAATCAGTGCGATCCCAGTTAGAATCCCAAAGGTGTGTGAAAAGGCAGAGGGAGATGAAAGGGGCTGAGAAGATCCAGGCCTCACTTGAAGAGGGGTAGGAGTTGTCCTGCAGGATATCAAGGCTTATGATAAAGCCGGAGTGATTAAGATGGCGTGGCATTAGTGCAGGGATAGACGCACAGGTCAGTGGGACAGAAAAGTCCAGAAACAGAGCTGCACATATACAATCACCTGCTTTCTGCACAGCTGAAATAGTAGCACATGAGGAAAGGATAGTCTTACCAATAAAGGGTGTTGAACAACTGGGTATCCATCCGAGGGAAAAATGAAGCCCGGTCCCTTCTTCACAACTTAAAAAATCAGTTCCAGCCTGACCAACATGATGAAACCCAGTCTCTACTAAAAAATACAAAAAAAAAAAGTAGCTGGGCGTGGTGGCACGTTCCTGTAATCCCAGCTACTCAGGAGGCTGAGGCAGGAGAATCGCTTGAACCAGCAGATGGAGGTTGCAGTGAGCAGAGGTCACACCACTGAAATCCTGCCTGGGCAACAGAGCGAGACTCTGTCTCAAAATAAATAAATAAAATAAAATAAAAATCAGTTCCAGGGAGACTGTATCCTAACTTAAAGGTAGAAGGTAAAACAAAAGCTTCTAGAAGAAAGTAAAGAATGTCTTCATAATCTGATGGTAGAGAGATTTCTTAAACAGTATGCACATGCATGCACATGCGTGCACGCACACACACACACCCGTCAATCTTAAAAGAAAGGACTGATAAAATTGAATGCAGTAAAACAAAGACTTCCTGTTCATCAAGACATCATTAGGAGAATGAAAGCTCGCCCAGGAGGTGGAGGCTGCAGTGAGCCAAGACCACACCACTGCACTCCAGCCTGGGCGACAGAGCAAGACCCTGTCTCAAAAAAAAAAAAGAGAAGAGAAGAGAAGAGAAGAGAAGTGAGCACTAGCCCTGAGTGGGAGAAGATATTTTTACACGCACACTCAACAAAGGGCTCATAAGCATGTACATACCGATAAGGAAAAGACAAGACAACGAATATGGAAATAAACAAGAGGCTTGACCTGGCGCTTCTTATGGTGGATCTCCATATGGCTGTGAGCGTATGAAAAGATTCTCAACAGCATGAGGATCAGGGAATCGTAAACTGAACAACAAGAGCCCATCCCCATGGGTGTCACGATGGAGGCTGACACTACCAAGGCCTGGGGAGGATGTGGAAGAACTGGAGCTCTCCTATTCTGCAGGTGTGAGTGGAAACTGGCACAACGGTGGCAGTTCATCCTGAGATAAAGTGATTTCTTTCTCCTTCTTTGCACTTTTTTGTACACTCCAGATTTTACAATAAATGTGTATTATGATGACAATTAAAAAAAAAAAACAGGTGAAGACTTCAGGGGGAACAATAAAAATGGGAGAACAGATACCCAGGCATGAGTCTTCCCAGATCAATGTGCTTGTCGGAGCGTCTCTCTCACATACAAGATAGTGGAAGGTGTAGGGATTCGAGAAGACCACCAAAGCCCTCCTGCCTGGCTGCCCCTCGGCTGCCCTGGACTAACTCAGGGAAAGGACCTCTGTCCCTAATGAAGAAACCCATTCCAACCTCTCCTCATTTGTCCATATACTTTATTATTATTTTTGAGATTGAGTCTTACTCTGTCACCCAGGCTGGAGTGCAGTGGCACGATCTTGGCTCACTGCAACCTCTGCCTCCCAGGCTCAAGTGATTCTCCTGCCTCAGTCTCCCCAGTAGCTGGGATTACAGGTGCCTGACACCATGCCCAGCTAATTTTTGTGTTTTCAGTAGAGACGGGGTTTCACCGTGATGGCCAGGCTGGTTTCGAACTCCTGACCTCAAGTGATCTGCCCATCTCATTCTCCCAAAGTTTTAGGATTATAGGCGTGAGCCACGGCACCCAGCCCCATTTACTTTCTATGAGCCTAAGTTTCCTCATCTGTAAAAAAAGAAAAAAAGTGACATGACACAAAGGATATAATTTTTTTAAATGGGGAACATCACTCTCATACTCACAGGGCTGAGATGCTGGGCAGATCAGATGCATTCGTTTTGTGGAGGGGTTTTATAAACTCAAGAAGGCTAGCTCTATGGAGAGCCACACATACATAAATATATATAAAACAAGCCCAAAGGAACCAAACTGATTCCAAACATTATTTTTCGGCTGGTGGGGTTTTCCTAGCTTCTGGTCTTGCCAGTGCTATCCAATAGAATTTTGTCATTGCTGGAAATTCTCTTAACCTGTATCATCCAGTACGGTCACCACAAGCCATATGTGGTTATTAAGCACTTGAAGTGAGGCTACTGCCACATTTTAAAACAAAATTTTTATTTCCATACGTTTTTGGGGAACAGGTGGTATTTGGTTACCTGAGTAAGTTCTTTAGTAGTGATTTCTGAGATTTTGGTGCACCCATTACCTGTATACACTGTACCCAATTTGTAGCCTTTTATTCCTCACTCCCCTCCCTCCCTTTCCCCCAAGTCCCCAGAGTCCATTGTATTATTCTTAGGCCCCAGAGTCCATTGTATTATTCTTAGGCCTTTGCATCCTCATGGCTTAGCTCCCACTTAGGAGTGAGAACATACAATGTTTGGTTTTCCATTCCTGAGTTACTTCACTTAGAACAATGGTCTCCAGTTCCATCCAGGTTGCTGCGAATGCCATTAATTCGTTTCTTTTTATAGCTGAGTAATATTCCATCATATATACAGAGAGAAACCACAATTTCTTTATCTACTTGTTGACTGATAGGCATTTGGGCTAGTTCCATATTTTTGCAATTGTGAATCGTGCTGCTATAAACTTGCATGTGCAAGTATCTTTTTTGTATAATGACTTCTCTTCCTCTGGGTAGATACCCAGTAGTGGAATTGCTGGATCAAATGGTAGTTCTACTTTTCTTTAAGGAATCTGCACACTGTTTTCCATAATAGTTGTGCTATTGCCACATATTAATTAATTTAACTTGTAAAATAGCTACATGTGACTAGTGGCTACCACACTGAACAATGCAGATCTAGACTTTTCTAAAGTTTACATCTTTTCAGTGTATATGTGAATTCATGTGTTATTTGTGGGATTTGTTTTCAAATAGAAGGAAAAAGGAAATAAAGAGGAAAACTATATGCGTGTTGCCTGTTAGTACCTTTGGCCACCACCCTGTTTGGAAAGTTCTTCCAGAAAGCAAATCCAGTCCTGTGCTATCTGTTGCAGTGTTTGCCAGCCCCTCCTCCTGGGAGCTTCCACAGGAGGCTGGTACATGTCAAGGCCACTTCCTGGACCAGGTCTTTGCCTGAAATGAGCCTCCTGAGTCTCGTCCTCTGCAAGCTCCCTGGCCTTCAAGAGCCTCCCAGCTCCCATGCCCACCTCCCTTTGGCTGCCTTCTCCTGCCCAGTGATGGACTAGGCTGGGAAAGTGAGCAAGAGGGCAGGAGGCTCAGACGGCTCTGCGGAGACCACCCTGCTCGAGGAGCACCTGCAACCTGTGGCAGCCCACACGTTCCACCGTGGCCCCGTGACCCCTGCCTCTGTCCTGCCTGCTGCTTACTCAGCAGTTCCTCATGATCTGGGATTGAGTTGGGGACATTAGGGAGGAGATGGCAGCCTCCCCCCTCCCCTGCTGAGGCTGAGGAGGGAGAGGGAGAGGGGAGGAGTTGCACCATGGTAGACATAACTTCCCCCAGAAGGGGAGACAAGGAGCCTGGGTGCCCTGCCTTCCACTCTGAGGCTGGCCTTTCAGTGTCTAAAATGACATGATCCCGTAGGATTAGCTGTGAGGACCAGAAGGACAAAGGCATCTAGATCTTAACAATGGCTCAATAAAGAGTGGCTGTGGACATTACTCATCCTGGGCAGCTCTGGGTGGTGCAGAAAACACTGTATCCTGGAAAGGTAGCTGGGGTCTATTCTAGCCTGTTGCTGTTAGCTTGCTGTGTGACCTTAAGCAAGTCTCCCTCCGTCTCTGAGCCTAGGTTCTCTTAGCAGTAAGATAAGAGAAGACAGTCACACCTGTAATCCCAGCACTTTGGGAGGCCAAAGCGGGTGGATCACTTGAGGTCAAGAGTTCAAGAATAGCCCAGCCAACATGGTGAAACCTCATCTCTACTAAAAATACAAAAATGAGCCAGGCATGGTGGCATGTGCCTGCAGTCCCAGATACTCAGGAGGCTGAGGCAGGAGAATTGCTTGAACCCGGGAGGCAGAGGTTGCAGTGAGCCGAGATCGCGCCACTGCACTCCAGCCTGGGCAACAGAGTGAGACTCAGTCTCAAAAAAAAAAAAAAAAGATAAGAGAAGGGAAGCTTGCCTCCACTTACTTCATGGGCTTACTCGGGGGAGGGGTTTAAAATAACTAGAGGGGGCGGGAGATGTGCTTTGGCAGAGTGAACCACTATTTCTACACTAGGGAGGAGATCAGAACACACTGCTGATTCTCCATAGCTGCCCATCCACAGGCAGTGCCAATGTTGTGAGGGTGCAGGCCAAGGACAGCAGCCCTAACACGCCTGTTGCAGGAAACTACATCAATGTCATATTACTTCCACCCCCTGGTGACACTGAGTCACCCTGCAACCCACCTAACAGTTGCTGTGACCACATTTCCTCTGCTGGGGAATAAGCGTGTCATGTACCCACCCCAGGCAGACTACGGTCCTGACGCTTCTTGACAGGGGCCACCTGCCAGGCCCAGGCGCCCTTGCAAAGCCAAGTGGATTCGGCACCCCCAGCTAGAAATTCCACCACTAGGTTTTTGTTCCCTGTTAACATATGTGTCCACCTGCCCCCATCAGATTTTAAAGCATGCAAAGTCCCTTGTGCTAAGGCATGAAGTCACTGTGGGTAAGTTTTCAAGAGTGAGAGGTTAGAGGAAGCTGAGGACACTGGCTGTCATAGACTGAATGTTCGTGTCCCCCGAGAGGATCGGATGTCAACATACACATTTTGGGGGGACACAGACATTCCATCTATGACAGGGTTTGGTGTCTAGTGACTGGGCCTCGCCAGACACAGAATCTGCTGCTGCCTTCATCTTGGACTTCCCAGCCCCCAGAGCCACTGTTTGTAAGCCACCCCATCTGTGGTATTTTGTTACAGTAGCCCAAGCTGACGAAGACACTGGTGAATTAGCTTTGGGGACAATAGGGAGGCAATGAGGAGGTAAGATGTTTCAAGGAGGAGTCCTGAGGCATGACAGGCACACCCATCCCACCCAGGTTACAACGACCCCCAAAGGCTCCAAGGACAGTGACTATACGGTGGGACTTTGCCAGTAGATGACAAGAGAGAGACCGGTGGGTGGGGCTGGGTGCACCTTTATGCGCCTCCCAGGTTCTTCACCTGAGTTGTCCACATAGGACCATTTGGGGAGAGGATGGGGAGGTCATCCCCTCAGTGGGGCTTGGAAGGCTGCAGAGGTTCTGGCGGCATCCCTTCCAGGATCCAGGCACACTTGGATGTAGAAAGGGCAGTAGGGTCCCAGAACCTTGGATAAAGCACAGAGATGCCGGGAGTTCAGGGGCTAGGGCAGAGGTTCTGGACTCAGAGAAACCTGGGTTCAGATGGCTGAATCCACTGAGAAGTGGCCACAGCTCTGCTATCGTTAAGAGCTTTGATCAAGTCACTTGCTGTGTCTCAGTTTCCTTGCCTGTAAACTGGGCATTGTAGTCTAAGCTTCAGGGGGCTATGACTATTAACTGATAAACAAACAAACAAACAAACAAACAAAAAAATCTCAACCCTGAGTAAGTGCTCAAGACATAATTGCTGTGATTATTAGTGTCAAATCTGTGAAAGTCAAAAATCCCTGCTTTTTATTTGCCTTTATTGATACACTACTCCCTACAAGAGTCTTTCTGCTGGAAGCACAGAAAATAAAATATTAGCATTGACCACTACCTTTCTTGGAAACTGCCCTTTCCAACCCTTCAATGTCACTGAAGGTGAGAGGGGACCAAGGCCCCAAGACTGGAGGGATAGTGCATATCCCAAGGATTTGTGCATTTTCAAGAAAGACCATAGCTAAGACTGGGCACTTCCTAAGCCAGAGGCATGAGCTGCTGATGGTAGAAGTGTGCACAGTGCATGGGAGAGGTTAGGGGCAGATTTATCTACACGATAAATTTATCTACAGTTGATTCTCATCATTCACGGTGGTTTTGTTTTATAAAGTCACCATGAACACTGAGCAAATGCTGAATCATTGCTCTTAAGGGAAATACAAGGTTAGGTTCCTACGAGCCTCTGGTCACAACATTTTTATCAACCAATCAACACATAACCTTGTTTTATGTGCATCTCTGTTGAAGGGCACCTTATTGAATATATAATCTTGATTCATTGACATTAAACTCATGCAACAGAACTCATGCCTGAATAAAGCTTATCTAACACACGTGTTTTCTCTGTAAGACACATCACAGCCTTCTTGCACTTAGGAACATGAGGCAGCCCTTGAACACTATGCTTTGGAACCTAAAAAGTGAAACCACCAAAAAAAGCATGAAAATGAGAAAACATGACACAAAATAGACCTTGACAAAGACACTTGGTTGCAGCACGGGAGCTGAAGGAAAACAGGGTCACTCTGTTCAACCTCAGCTGGGAATGTGCCCGTCGGACAACTCGAATATTTCATCACTCTGCCTATGTCCTTGAATGGCTTCAAAAGTGTTGATCTGGGGCTTACAAATGCATTTTAGCAAGTAGGCTGATTTGCAAATACCGAATCTGTGAACAATGAGAATTGACTGTAAGCATCCCTTTGTTAGGCTGGTATCAATCATAGCCAACCTGGACATGAACCCTATCTCAGAGCAGGGGGATCTCCACCAGCCAGCCTGGATTCTAGGGACTGCTGTGACATTTGAACCAGGACCCACTACACCTCCCTCCTTGGAGCCCAGGCCAGGCACCAGCTCACCATGGGCCGTGTAGCTCAGAGGCTGCTGGACCACCACCTCCGTCAGCTTCCATCGGAGGCAGAGGACAAATTTGGGAGGAAAAGGGGCTATTTGTGGCAGGTGCACGGGGAGTCTCTGTCAGCCCCAAAACTGGAGTGTGTCCCATGAACTGCTCACTGAGGCCTCTCCCCATCATGTCATGCACACATTATGAAGCTGTGCATTTTCGTGCCTACTGCAAAGTGCCTACTGTGCACAGGCTGCTGTGCCACACACTGCACACACATCACCCGGGACACAGTGCAGCCCTGTATCTCCACACTACATGAATGGAAGAAACAATGATCAGAGAGGTCTCACAGTAAGCCAGGGCAGACCTGGCTCTGGGTTCTGCCCCCCAGTTCCCAGATGAGGATGCTGTCCACGCCCCCACGGGGTCACAAGAAGCAGTGCAAACTGTGAGCAGAGTGGACAAGGGGGTGTGGAATCGGGGCCCTTCAGAAGACCATGGAAACAACGCCTACTACGTTCCTGACTCTGCTCTAGGTCCTTACATACATCCATTCATGTAATACACAGCAACTCTGAATTAGAGCCTGTCATTTTACAGATAAGGAAACTGAGGCAGAGAGTGGAACGTGAACCCCAGCAGTTTGCTCCTGGGTTCACAGCCCTGACCATCACACAGTACTGTTCTGCCACTCAATGTCCACATGTCCAGACAGCTACACTCAGCCACGACGGCCATATCCCTGGGAGGAAGGTGGCGGGAGGGAATAAAGGTGACCTCCCTGCCCCCACAGCACACACCCATCTCCCGCCAGGCTCCATCCACTTAGTCTCCTCAATACACTCCAGTGAGCCCTCCTGTCCCTGAGCCCACCTTTCCCCTCCTTGATGCTGAGGCCCTAGTCCAGGCACCAGCCCTGACCTGGACCCCCCAGCAGCCCCCTTCCATGTCCCCCTCCCTGAGCTGCCCCCACATCCTTCTTCACATAGCAACCCAAATGCAGGCCTGCCAGCGTGGCTCCACTATGAAAAAATCTATATGCAAACATTTGTTAGTGCCTGTATTTGTCATCGCCCAAAACTGGAAACAACCCAAACAGGCCTCAGCAGGGAAGGGATAAACACACGGGTAGACGCACACAACAAAATATCCTCAGCACCAAAGAGGAATGGACTCCTGAGTCACACGGCAACCCAGGCAGACCTCAAATGCATGCGGCTGAGAAAAAGGCACATGGCAACACACTGTGATTCCATTCACAGGATGTTCTCGAAATGGCAGAACGTAGGGACGGAGCAGAAAAGAGGAGGAAGAGGCCCTGACTACAAAAGGGCCCAGGGGGCTTTTGGAGGGTGATGGAATTTTCTGTCTTGACTGCAGTGGCAGTTGCATGGCTGTCTGTTTGTCAGAACGTGCAGAAACATACACTAAAGAGAGTGAATTTTACTCCGTGTAAATTAGAGTTCGTTATGGGTCCCATCACAACCCCCAAAAAGACAGAGTCCTATAGTACCCCAGAAAGTGAACTTATTTGGAAATAGGTTTGTTGCAGATGTAATGCTAAGCCGAGGTCCTGTTGGAGTAAGCTGGGCCCTAAATCCAAACCAACTGATGTCCTTATAAGAAATGGAGAAACAGCCGGGCGTGGTGGCTCACGCCTGTAATCTCAGCACTTTGGGAGGCCGAGATGGGTGGATCATGAGGCCAGGAGATAGAGACCATCCTGGCTAACATGGTGAAACCCCGTCTCTACTAAAAATACAAAAAAAATTAGCCAGGCATGGTGGCAGGTGCCTGTAGTCCCAGCTACTCGGGAGGCTAAGGCAGGAGAATGGCGTGAACCCAGTAGGCAGAGCTTGCAGTGAGCCGAGATCGTGCCACTGCACTCCAGCCTGGGCGACAGAGCAAGACTCTGTCTCAAAAAAAAAAAAAAAAAAAAATGATGGGGAGAAACACAGAAAGACACAGAGAGAACACAGCCAGGTGATGATGGAGGCCGAGAATGGAGAGGTACCACCATGAGCCAAGGGACCCCAGGGATTGCCTGGGCCATCAGAAGCTTGAAGGATCCTTCCAGAAGGCCTTTGGAGGGAGAATGGCTGTAACTTGATTTCAGACTTCTGGCCTCCAAGACTTTAAGAGAATAAATTTATATTGTTTTAAGCCACCCAGTTTGTGGCACTTTGTTATGGTAGTCGCAGGAAACTGAGACACAGCTCAGTTTTTATTCATTAATTAATTTATTTATGAGACAGAGTCTTGCTCTGTTGCCAGGCTGGAGTGCAGTGGCACAATCTTGGCTCACTGTAACCTCTGCCTCCCAGGTTCAAGCGATTCTCTTGCCTCAGCCTCCTGAGTAGCTGGAACTACAGGCACATGCCACCATGCCCAGCTAATTTTTGTATTTTTAGTAGAGACAGGGTTTCATCATGTTGGCCAGGATAGTCTCAATCTCTTGACCTCATGATCCACCCATCTTGGCCTCCCAAAGTGCTGGAATTACAGGTGTGAGCCACCACGCCAGGCCCATTTATTTATTTATTTATTTGAGACAGGATCTCATCCTGTCGCTCAGGCTGGAGTGCAGTGGCATGATCTTGGCTCACTGCAACCTCTGCCTCCCGGGCTCAACTGATCCTCCCGCAGCAGCCTCCCAAGTAGCTGGGACTAGAGGCATGCACCACCACGCCCAGCTGATTTTTACAAAAGTTTTAGTAGAGATGGGGTTTCGCCATGTTGCCCAGGCTGGTCTCGAACTCCTGAGCTCAAGTGATCCACCTGCCTCAGCCTCCCAAAGTGCTGGGATTACAGGCATGAGCCACCGCACCTGGGCAATAGCTCAGTTTTTTAAATGGGGGAAAAATTCCTGCCTATAGTCTCCATTGCCCTCAGGATATGGCCCAAGAGCCTCTGCTGTCTGGTCCAACAGATTGTCAATGACAGGCACATGGAGCCTGCAACAGCCCCTCCACCCCCACCACGAGTTTACCTGGGAAACTCTCAGGCATGGCTTTGCCTGGCTCTCATGCTGCAGGGAAAGTTCCCCCAGATGCCACCCCAGTCTGAGCAGGATGCCCTTCAGTCAGCCGGGGACACTCCACAGGACCATCCTGCATCCTGTGGCCACAGCACTGCATGTCACTCCTGCATCCCCACAAGACTGAGGGTCCCTGGGACAAGGACGGGTGATCACATCCTGGCTGGCACAGTGCCGTGCAGGCCAAAGCAGGGGTCCAGGGCATGGTGCTGCCTGAAAGTCTATGGCTGAGGGGAACTTGGGGGCTTTGGCCCCTCCCCAGCACTGTGGCCAGCCCCAACCTGCTCTTGTGGCTGGATCCTCTCCCTTGGCTGCCCACCCTGTTTCTCAGATGTTCACAGCTCACAGCCCCCTCCACTCCTGGCAGGCCTCCCAGTGGGCTCCATTCCCTCTCCCAGGGGCCCTCTGTCCTGGGCAATTCCCCTTCACCCCTCTCTTTGGCATCAACCCACCATATATTAATTCAGCAAACACTTATCGAGCCCTGCGCTAGATCCTCCTTCCCTCCCCTTAAACTCTCGCTCAGCACCAGTGTTCTTGGGGGAGCATTCTGTACCCTACATGGTGCTGACTTGGCAATACCACCCCACACCCTGCCAGGAAGAGCCACTGGCCCTGCTGGCGGGAGCTTATAGTCTAGTGGGGCTACACACAGAATGAGCTACCACAGGCGTCGGGGTGAGCGCCCAGCGTGCTGCCGGCTCTTCTGTGGCTGGGTCCTTGGTAGCCTATAGGGTGCCTCTGCATAAATTAGAAAAGGGTGCTCCTTGCTGCCCATGGGTGCAGGCCAACCCCTACCCCACCCCCATACATACCTGCCATGACACAAAGCTTGGCAAGAGAATGAAATTTCAGCCCCTACCCAGCTTTGCCTCAGCCAGGAACACATGAGCAGTAAACAACCTGCACCACGGTGTACAGCGGACCTGTAGGCCTCACACAGCCTGGGAAGCTTCTTGCAAGAGGTAGAGGTGGGGCACTTGCACTTAGGCCCAGAGGCAGGAAAGAGCTCAGCCCCTTCCAGAGGCTAGAGAGGGAGGCAGCTAGTGAAGGCAGATGTGCCCACATTCCATCTCCGGGGTCTCGTGCCACGGAGCGGCCTGGGTGCCGCACAGAGCCTTGGAGACAGCCTTGGTGGGAGACAGCCCACAGGTCCGGAGACCCTGGGGAAACCACTTCCCCTCTCTGAGTCACCAATTCATCTGTAAGCAGGGTCTGGATGAAGAGTTTCCAGAGTGACACGAAGCTCTGACGCCTGAGGACTGCAGAGCTAGGGCTGGGGCGGCCTTGCCCAGTGGAAACAAGACCCTCACTGTCCTTCAGGCCACTTTAACGGGCTCTGGCCCAGCTCCTCCAGACAACCCAGCTAAATCCCAGGCCATTCTTGGGGCCTCTTATGTCCCAGGAGCGGTCTTAAGCTGTTGTTGAGCGGCTCCGGGCAGGCTCTTACAGGCTCAGAAGAGGCCTGTGCTATCCCTGGAAAGGGGAATTCAAGTCCCAGCCGTTTCAGGACAAACCTTTCCCAAGGCTGGGCAAAGAGGTGAAGTGGCCACTGAAGACTGCCAGTGGCCAGTGGTCAGCACAAACCCAGCTTAACACTCAGTAAGTGCCAAGATACGGCCCAAGAGACCCCAAGACCATCTCAACAAAGCGACGGTGAATGAATGAGTGACGGCAGCATCCGGCAACGATGCAGGCATTATTGAGACCGAGCCCCAGGTCTTTAGTTTAGTTTTGTTTTTTTGTATACAGATAGGATCTCACTGTATCACCCAGGCAGAAGTGCAGTGGTGTGATCATAGCTTACTGTAACCTTGAACTCCAAGGCTCGAGTCATCCCCCTGCCTCAGCCCCCCAAGTAGCTGTGACTACAAGTGCACGCCACCATGCCCAGCTCATTTATAAAATTTTCTGTAGAGACCGGGTCTTGCTGTGTTGCCCAGTCTGGTCTTGAATTCCTGGCCTCAAGAGATCCTCCCAGCTCAGCCTCCCAGAGCACTGGGATTACGGGCATGAGCCATCGTACCTGATCTCCAGGCCTTTCTTGTGCTGGTGTGGCAGGGACACCAACTCTCAGGAGGCGCTGGAGAACACTGGCACGGGGAGGGTTAACCTAAGTGAGTTCTCAGCCTAAAGCACAGAACTGAGGTGGGGGAAGAGGCATGGCTGCCTTGATCAGGAAACCTAGCCCTTTCAAAGCACAAGGATTTGAGAGTCAGAAACACAAATCAGAATAAACAGTCTAAAGCTTCTGGCGAAAGCTAAGACTCATAAACACTTAATATGAAAAGAAAAAATGTTTGCAATCTAGTCCTTGAAACAAGAGCCTTAGTGGGTGCAAAGCTGCCTTTCCTCTCTCCTCCCTCTTCCTCATTCTTGCCTCCACTAGGAAATGGGGACTTGAGGTCACCCTGCAAGGCAGCTGAGTACTTCGGGCATATAATCTGGTGCTACGTGACAGAGATAGAAAGCTCTTTGTGTTCACTAGAATTAAGCTTGTAAGTGATAGAAAACCTAAAATAAGAAATTAAAACAAGATAGTATGGCTGGGCACAGTGGCTCACGCCTGTAATCCCAGCACTTTGGGAGGCCGGGATAGGTGGATCACCTGAGGATAGGAGTTCAAGACCAGCCTGGCCAACATGGTGAAACCCCGTCTCTACTAGAAATAAAAAAACTAGCCAGGAGTGGCGACAGGCACCTGTAATCCCAGCTACCCGAGAGGCTGAGGCAGGAGAATCGCTTGAACCTGGGAGGCAGAGGTTGCAGTAAGCCGAGATCACCACTGCACTCCAGCCTAGAGGACAAGAGCAAAACTACATCTAAAAAACAAACAAACAAGATAGTATGTATTCTTCTCATAAAAAAACTGGTAAGCAGTCTGTAGCTGGGATGATGGTCTGACATGTTTAGGACCCTTACTGTAATATATTATTGTTCTATCCTGCATAGCTTCCATGCTTAAGTGTGCCTCAGAATCCAAGATGGCTGCTTCAACTCCAGCCATCACATCTGCATTTCAGGCAACAGGAAAGAGGAAAGGAGAGAAGGACACTCCACTTAAGGGGTTTTCCAAGCAGATTATACTTCCCACTTATATCTCACTGTCCTGAACTTAGTCATATGGGCACATCTAGCTGCAAGAAAATTGGGAAATGTTCAGCTAAAACTTACACCCAGCAAAAATTCAGGGGCCAATCAGCAGGCTCTGCTTCACTCCTGGACTCAAAGGCTCCAGGATGGTGACAGATCTCAAGAAAATGGTCCCTAAACCCTAGACCCACGGAAGTTTTCAGGAGCTTCATTTAAAACAAAGGGGACTTGGAAAGAAGTCAAGATAGGCACATGAAATAACTCTGACCATTAAAATGATCATAATATGATGAGACCATTGAAGGTGGCAGGTAGGCAACATAGGTCCACAACACAGCACGTAGCAATGTGTACCAGAGGTAACACTCAGTGAAAAAAGAACACAAGTTAACACGTACTTGCACCGGGTGCAGACTCAGATAAAAATATTTTATGCTTTAAATTACCCTATTCTGGGTATGTCTGTGTATGAACTTTTAAAGTCTATAATACATTTTTTGGAAAATCAATAGCATGTGCGAACACACACACACACACACACAACACCCACATACATACAGGTGAGAGTCCCCCACTGGTCTCATAACCCAAAGAGTCAAGAACATCATCATCTTAGGTAACCCTGGCAACAACAGCGGGCTATAGAGATCGACTTTTGCCTAACAGAGGAGGGGGAAGAAGGTGCTCTGGCAGGTTCCATTTCAGCGTCTTGCCCAGAAGAACAGAACTGTGGTCTTTACCACCATGGTAAAAGTCAGACTTGCCCACCCATAGCCAAGGGGGCCCCAACCACCTTTCCAGGCCCATCACACATGGAATCTTCTCCCTGCCCAGGGAGGGCTGCCCCAGATTCTTAGGGCTGCCACACACAACGTGTCCTTTCCCACTCAGTGCGTTTCTCCTATCTGCAATACGCTTCTCTGCATATGCTTGATTTCAGTGGTTAAAATCCTACGTATCCTTCAAGATCCAATTCAAATGCCACCTCTGTCAGGGAGTCCTCCCTACTCACTCTGCACAGCCAACTGTAACAGAACCTCGGCAGCTTTTTATATAGTACCCTGTGCTTTAAATACGCACATATTTCTCTTACTTTCTGTGTTAGTCCACTTTGCATCACTATAAAGGAATACCTGAGGCTGGGTAATTTATAAAGAAAAGAGGTTTATTGGCAGGCTCGGTAGCTCACACCTGTAATTCCAGCACTTTGGGAGGCCGAGGCGGGCAGATCACAAGGTCAGGAGATCGAGACCATTCTTGCTAACATGGTGAAACCCCATCTCTACTAAAAATACAAAAAATTAGCCAGGTGTGGTGGCGGGCACCTGTAGTCCCAGCTACTTGGGAGGCTGAGGCAGGAGAATGGCGTGAACCTGGAGGCGGATCTTGCAGTGAGCTGAGATCGCACCACTGCACTCCAGCCTGGGTGACAGAGCAAGACTCCATCTCAAAAAAAAAAAAAAAAAGAAAAGAAAAGAAAAGAGGTTTATTTTGGCTCGTGGTTCTGCAGGCTGTATGAGAAGTATGGTGCCAGCATCTACTCCTGGTGAGTTCTCAGGAAGCCTCCAATAATGGTGGAAGGGGAACGGGGAGCAAGTGTGTCACATGGCAAGACAGAGCAAGAGGGAGAGAGCAGGGAGGTGCAAGGCTCTTTTAAACAACCAGATCTCATGTGAACTGAGAACTCACTCATTACTGTGAGGATGGCACCAAGTCATTCATGATGGATCTGCCCCCATGACCCGAACACCTCCCATCAGGCCCCACCTACAACACTCAGGATCACATTTCAACATGAGATTTGGAGGGGAAGAACATCCAAATCAAATCATTTTTCTTAGTAGATAAACTGGAAACTCCTAGGTGTTCAGGTGTTCAGTAAATAGATGGATTGATGGATGGAAGGATGGAAGGGTAGGTGCGTGGGTGGATGGATGGAAGGATGGATAAATGGATGGATAGAAGGGTGGGAGGGTTGATAGGTCGATGGGTGGATAGGTAGATGGATGGATGGATGAAGGGTAGGTTGGTTGGTAGGTGGGTGGGTGGGTGGATGGATGGAAGGGTGGGTGGGTGGATAGGTGGATGGGTGGATAAGTAGATGGATGGATGGATGGATGGTGAATAGAATGGATAGGTGGATGTCTGGATGATGATTAGGAGGATGGGTGAAGATAAATGAGAAGACATCCATTGTGAGAAGAATCCTTGAATATATTTTAGATGGATGCTCTGTCAAAAATGTCAAGAACAGAAAGAAGCAAGGATAATAAATGCTGTCACCAGGTGCCATCGGTAGAGAGATAAGTCCTTGCTTTGAACGGCTACATCCCTAGAGAAATTTACATTATCAGTCTGTGACATTGACTGAGATTAAGGAAGCTGGGAACATGGAGGTTAGGGGAAAAGGTCCCTGGTGACTTCTTTCTTGACAGCTTGTTCCCTTTAGCCAGAGATCATCAGATTGTGAATTTCAGATGCAAAGCCCTTTATTTCTTCAGTTCGTGGAGGCAGATGAAGAAGCACACTTATTGACCCACAGAACAATTTAGCTCTGGGAAACTCTGGAGGAGGGGGAGGCTTCTCTGCTACTGTCGGGGTGCCCTCTGTCCACCCCTCTCTCCAGCTTGCCTTTCAGAAAACAGGTTTTCACATCAGTCCCTGACACCCCGTGTTGAATGTCAGTTGGGAGGTAAGGTGGCATTTAGCATCTCTTAACTAGGGAATAAAAAGTTCTCAGCTTTGATAAAGATCCCAGAGTCAGGGGCAAAATGGAGGCCACCTTCTAGGAGAACCCCCCTTAGGGCAGCCCCTCGAGGATGGGCCCCACTCCCACCCCCCTCTACTGGAATCCTTGCTTCCCCACAGCTCCAGGCCTGTGTGCAGAGCCAGGCTCTGGGGCTCTCTCAGTCCCAGAAGGTGGGGATGCAAGCGCCATTACCCCATAGGATGTGGCCTGAGTGTGTGCCGTCACATCAAATACAGACAACAGGCCTTGACCACAACCACGGCCTAGGCCATTTCTGCTAAAAAGAGAACCGACATTTCATTGCAGGCTCGTTCATTCCGTTAAACATGTACTGGTTGAGATGGGGGCACCCCTGGGTATTACTGAGGTCAAATTGGGGCAGGGGGCCCTGCAGCCATGTTCAAAGCTTCTGACCATCAGCACTGTTTCTGCTTTGGAGGCAGCCCCTCCAACCCCTACCCCTGTGGGGAGGAGACATGCCAAGGCCACACAGAGGCCCTAATGGCAGAAAAGTGAGAGGAGAGGACACGGTTGTGGCTTCCAGATTCTTCTATAAATGCTGATGCCACACAAATAGTAAGGTCTTCCCACTGCCCTGTGGATGCCAGTGTGAGGGAAGGTCTCCCATGTACCCATCACTCCTCTCTTCTCCATCCAGGCCACACTGGCAGGAGGGAGGGACTGGCTTCACTGTCCTACACTGTGTGGGGAGAGGCACACAGCATCAGGGCTGCCCTCACCTGCACAGGGACGTGTTGGCTATCTCTGGGCAGCCTTGGGCAGGAAGACTGAGGCCTGGCAGAGAGCTCCCTCAGCCTGGCACCTGCCTCAACCTCCCTTGGTAGGGCCGCCCCTCAGATTCCAACCCTGACAGGGGCAGGCTTCACAGACGACCTCTAAACAGCCAAGCCCCCCAACCCCAGCTGCCTGTGATCTCCTCAGCACCTCTACAGCTCCCACAGCCGATGGCCAGGCAGGCTCCACCTCACTGGCCCAGCCACCCTCGAGAGGCTACTCCAGCTCTCCAGGGCTCCCCACCTGAGAAACCTTCCCAGCTTACTGTCCACTTGGCAAGAAGCCATGGGTCCTGCCCCAAAGCGGGCTCCTAAAACCAAATGTACTTTTTTCAAGACTAGGTTTTTCAAAATAAAACCACAGCAATAGCAAAAAGAAAAAGAAAAAGAAAAACCATTTCCTTCCAGGTAGCTTGGTCAGGGTAACGAGCCAGCAGTCTCCTGGATGGGTCTTTGTTTCTCGTGAAAGTGCCTGCATGTTCCATGGGCCACTGCAGCTCCAATGGGCACTTCGATCCCCTGAACGCTATTATTCTAAGACACCAGCTTCTGCTGCCTGCTAGCTGGTAACTCGGAGAGCCGCTGTCAGAGCAAACAGTGACCTTAAGAACATGGAGCTCTTTTCTCAGATGGGAAAATGAGGTCCAGAGAGAAGGGAGTGGCTTCCTAGAATAAAATCCTAAAATACTAGAGGAGACAGGACCCCAGATTCTCTAGCCCTACTGATGACCTACAACATGCAAGTCCCCACACCTCTTCCAAACCAGCAAAGGACAGTTCCGCCTAAGAAAAGACATGTTGGCAGCCATGGCTGACGCTGATGCTGACCCCCCACCCCCCGCCACACACACACAGACCCCACCGACACACACACACACAGGCCACCCTTATTTTCCTAGTTTCTCAGTGGTCCAGAGACCCGCATTTGGAACCCACTGGTGCCCCAGGGCTCCCCCAAGTCTGTACACCAAGCTATTCTCCATTCTTCCAGCTGAGACACAGTATCCAGGGCTGGCCTCTCCTTCCCTCATCCTTTCTCCCTGACAAGTATCAGAAGCACAGCTGGGGAGGATAAAATTAGGTAAGTCGGGGTCAAGCAGGGTCCCTACTCAATTGCCTGGGTGGCCTTCTCTTTCCAGACTTGGAGAGGAGTGTGGTAACCTTGTGGTGGGGGTCACCAGCTGCTGCAGAATAGAGTTGGGCTCCAAGCCCCCAAGCCCTGGGTCTCCCCCTACTTAGCCCCACCCTGTGATCTGGGTCACCTTATAAACACCTCCAGAAATTCAGGGGCTCCAGGGACACAAAAGATAAGGCTGTGCAGCCTTCAATCAGTGTGTCATTGGCCTTAAGTATTTATTGAGTGCCAAGTGCGTGTAGGACACAAGGATATGGAACAAAAAGACCTGACCCCTTTCTTTGGAAGTTTGTAACTGAAGTAGGAAGTCATAATATTAAAGAGGTTTTGGCTTCTCTCAAATTGCTAGGCAAACATGCGGTTCATGTGAAACAGGCTATGAATATTCAAAAGGCAGGAATCTCTGTGAGCTGGCACGGATGGAAGTCTGCACGGAAGAGGTGAGCCCTGCGAAAAGGACAGAAAGAACCTCATGGGCAAAGGCACAAGACCACAGACAAGCTCTGCATGTTGGGGAGGACAGAAGACACGAAGCTGTGCACTGGCTTCCAGCAGGGCTGGGCTGTGGTACGGAGGGCAGGACTTTCTTGAGGGACCTTTTAAATAGGACAGCATGTCACCTGAGGGCAATTAGGGGGCTACTGGGAGACACACTGCTTTCCCTGCCCGGCCTGAGAGTCCCTCTAGATTGATCGGCAACAAGCAAACCACCAGAAGGGCCCATTGTGGGGTAGGATGGAGGGGGAGATCTAGTTTGGTAAAGTCATTAAAGTTGTGATTTTCATTTTTGGCTCCAATCTTGGGGGAAAACATTCATGTTTCAGACACTCCTGGCGGGCAGGAGAAGTTCGACTTCCTGGTTCTCAGAATAAATGCTGGTTCAGGGCAGTGGTTGTATCAACAGGACATTCTGGAGTTGTCCATCAGAGCAGCACCAACCTATTACCCAATAACAAGATGATAACACCTGGCCCTCCGCTCTCTTCTAAAGGTTACTCCCTAATAGGATCAGATAGCAGGGGGCCAATAGGAAGTTAAGAGGCCTTGGGCATCATTTACCCCATGTTAAGGCTCTTTCTGAACATACAGATGCCCCCTACTCCCCTAGATGGCCCAGGCCCCAAGGATGGGGTTTTGTGGGCAGACCCCTTTATACTTTTGCCCCTCTTCTGTCAATCTCTCCCCAGCCAAAATGTGTCTTCCGTTTCCTCAACCCCTGTTATCTGATAACAGTCACTTTGTAAAGCAACGTGTGTCATGTACTTCTGGGTTTTGAAGGGTGCACTCCCCGCCCCACAAGCCCCTCCACCACACTTTCCCACCACCCAAGCCTTTGCTCAGGCACTCCCCTCCTCCACGCTCCCTCCCCTCTTCCTTGCTGCCCACCCAACTGTGCTCACTCATCACTACCTAGATGACACAGCTTGCCATGTCTTGCCATGACAGGTGGAATCTTCCAGGGGGTCACAGAGACAGAGTTTGTGGCCATCTGTCACCCATTCTTTCCCTATCTCTACTCTGGCAAGGGACTGGGAGGCAACACAGACCACCTCAGACTCCTATCTCCACAATGGAGCTCCAGGGAGGCCTAAGGGGATAGTGAAGGGTCTGGGTGTCCTCCTTCAAATATCACACCTCTCTCTGCTGCCAGCTGAGATCAATTCCTGGTAGGTTTCCAGTTTTGATTTCTGTATCTCCTGGGTTAAAATGCAGGAGCCCTGTGGCATTTTAAGCTTTTCACACTTGCTGCTTCAGTGAAGATCACGGATCAGGGACCCAGGGCCAGGATAGAGGGGCACCAAGGGGGTAGGGGAGATGAGGAGGGCCTCAGGGATAAATGTGCTGTGACTCCTTCATCCCAAAGGGATCCTGCACCCCCAGACCCTTGCACTCCCTGCTGCTTCTCAGAGGATATACTGGGGCTTCTTGGGGGATGGGGGCAGGAGTGCAGGCTTGAGCTGGTGAAGTGACCCTTTGCTCTTGTGCACCAGAGCCTCTGTTAGGATCTGGAAAGGGCTAGGTCTCCTAAGTGCCAGTCAGGACCTCCAGGAACATTAGCTCTTTGAATCCAGGAAGCCAAGGTCAAGGGACAGAGCTGGAGCTGCGAGCTCACACCCTGAATCCATCACTGGCCCTGCTCTAGGTGGGCCCCACCCAGAAGAGCCACCTGTCTCAACCTGGACTGGGTAAGGGGCTCCTCTTTTGGGCTCCAGCAGGACCCTTGCATTAGATCAGGCCAAGGCTCAGGAGATGTGAGTTACCACCACCTCCCCCAATACCAGGGAGCCCATTTCCCCTTTCTGAGTCTCTGGTTCCTCATTGTTGAATTAGGGGATTGATTAGGTCAGTGACAGCCACATTTTTTCCGGCAGTGGAATCCTTTTTCAAATGAAATCTTAAGCAGACCTTTAACATGGCAAAGATGTGAAAAGGTGACTGGTCTACTTGCCACGGTGGGGTTGCATGGGCGTGCCTGCTAGGTCTCTCCCTATCCCCTGAAAGCTACTGGCCTGAGTGGACTCTGAGAACCCACTCTCAGCAGACTACACACAGTTCGGCCTCTGTCCCTGAAGCACTGGACCCTGGGCAGACAGAGCCCCACCAGAGTCATCCTCCACTCCTCTCTCCCTCCAATCCACCAGCAAATCCTCTACCCTTCAAAGCCCTTCCAACCCAAAAGGTCCTCCAGAACAAAGCCATGTTTTTAGCAACAAACCAATATTCATATAGCGCTGGAATGTACCAAGCACAGTTCTAAGCAGGCCTGCATGGATGCGTTTCCCCTAAGCTGCCTGGGGGCAGCTGCTTAGCTATGAACTCAGCCAGTCCATGAAACAATTCTATGTGGTGTGTGTTGCTAGTACCCCCAGTTTACAGGTGAGGCAGGGACCAGGTCACTTGTCTAAGGTTACACAGTTGGCAAATGGAGGGATCATACCTAACAAATGATAATAATGGTAATAATTATGATTAAGAGTTTACCCTACAGGCTAATGCATTCAACTCTTTCTGTGCATTTAGTCCTCAAAACAACTCTAAGGGGTAGTTACTATTATTTATCATTTTATTGATAAGTGAACCGAGATACAGAGAGTTTAAATAACTGAGCCAGTAATGAACAAAAAAAGACAAGAGGAAGTGGGTCACACTAGATCATCTCTGGGGAAAATGGGAAGTCGGTGAGGTCAGCACCCCTGCCCCTCACCTCCCCTTCCTCCCTGAGAAACTCCTCTCCGGCTTCACCCTGCCATCTTGGGTGTGGCAGATACTTGCAAGTGGGTGTGAGGGTGGTGGGTTCTTCCCCAACGAATTCCCAGTTCCTCCCACCGGACGGCATTTGTCTTTGCAGAGAAACCAGCATCCAGAATTTCAGGGCTGGCAGGACGGAGGGAGAAGAAGGGAGACGTTCAGATCTAGATGAGCTTAAGGCCCCCTCCCAGTCTCTCCCAGCTGAGTGGGAGCCAGTCACCTCCAGCTGTCCCCCGGTTCAGGACTGCACAAGATCCGCCCAACTCTCCTGTTTCACAGAGCAGAGAACTGAGGGCCTGGGAGATGAGGTCACACCGCCAGGCCAGGGAGCGGCAGGGTGTCCATCAGAGAAGTAGGCCCGGGACTTTTAAACCAAAAAGCTGGGGATGGCTTCCCAGACGTGCTCCTGGGCACCCAGAAATAGGCTTTCCCCGGGAATCCGCCTCCGACCTGGCGTCTCTACACCTGAAGCTTCTCAGGACGCCCTCTGAGCTGGGCAAGGCGAGAAGACTTTCTCTCAGAGCCCAGCCCCGAGCAATGCCCGAGCTCGCGAGGTGGGGCTGGGGGCGACAAGGAGGTGGAGCGGGGACTTAGCCACCAGGGACTCCTCTCCAAGTCAGTTCCCAAACCGTTCGGCGTCATGCATTCCACGCTGCGCCTTCTCCCTCGGGATCCCACAGCCCGCGCGCAGCCAGTGCACCCTGGACACTACCCAAGCACCAGGCTCAGCCACGGCCGGTGCGAAGGTCACTGTCTATGGCCAGGACAGAGGGGCGGGGGAAAAGGGCCCAGTGGACCCTCGGTCCAGGAGGACCGGTCAGTTGTTGGGCCGCGGGCGCCCAAAGTTGCGGGGGTCCGGGTCTCCGACCCCACGCCCGGCCGGGCTCCAGTGCCCGAGGGCGCGCGCTGGGACTCGCAGAGCAGCGGGTGCAGCAGGCTGGTGGGGCTGGGACAGCGAATTTGTTTGCAAAGTTCAGGCGGGGCAGAAGCCGGGGAGGGGGCCGCGTCCACGCGGGCAGCCCCGGCTCTGACAGGTAGAGACGCACTCCCTCGTAATCCGTCCACCAGCAGCCTAAAGTGTGCACTGGGTTCCCAGTGAAATGCCTGGCCTTGAAAGTTTAGCCGAGTCGTCGGGTCCAGCGGAGTCACCAGGGCCGCCCCCTGCCCTGCAGAACCGGGATCTGGCCTCGGCCACAATGGGGGTTCCGTCTCAGCCCGACACCCCCGAGGTCCCGCGCCCGGAGGACTCTCGGGGACAAGAAGTGGAGTGGGGCGGCCAGGATGCGGCCGTGGAGATCGCAAGGGAGGAGTGGGCGGCTGCCCGGACTTACCCCGTGGGGTCCCCGCGCGCGGGCGCCCCGGCGTGTCGGATCATGCCGCCAGCAGCTCCGGGACGGGGAACGGAGGAGCTCAGGCGCCGGGCCGCGCGGAACGCGGAGTCCCGGGCGCCCGCACGTCCCTGGCTCTGGCCCTCGGGAAGGGCCGGGCCGCAGCTGCCGCTGCGCTCTGGGGCGCTCGCTCCCTTCTACTTCCTGTATCGGAGCGAGCGGGGCTTTCAGGAAGAGGCTGGCCTTGGTGGTCAAGGGTTTTTTTGTCAAAAGCCATTCGGCAGCGGCTCGCGGCCCAGAGCCCCCTGGGGCACACCGAGGCCCCGGCGGCCGCGCCCCCGGGGCCGGGCCTGGGGGCCGGGGGTGCCGGGGCCGAGGCGCCGCGCTGGCGCCCAGCTTCGGGGTGCCGCCTCCGCGGGCTGGGGCTGGGGCTGAGGCGCGGGAGGTCCGCGGGGCTTCGGAGAGGGAAACTTAGGGAAAATTCTTCCACTTGGCGTGGGGCCGCGGGGGAAGGAAGACAGCCTCCGCTTGTGCTAGTGCCGACCGCGGGCCGGCAGGTGGGGAGGCCCAGAGCTGGCGGGGAGTTCGTCCCACACGGAGCCACAGCCTTGCCCAAGGGAAACTGGAAATCGTTCAAGGGCAGCCTCAGACCAGAACCAGGGCGCCTCTTCCACATTCCTGACAGACGTGCACGCGCCTCCTCTTGGATGCTTCCCGTGACAAGGAGCTCACTCCTCAACAAGGCGGGTTGCTCATCCACCAAGCCTGGCATCTAATTCACCTGTGCCGGGTACCGCAGATGGAGAACACCGGACAGCTTACACAAATGCAAGACCCACAGCAACCCCAGGTGGGACTGTGAGGGCTCTCTTCTAAGTGCCTGGGTGCTCAAAAATGCCTCCCAAGCCCAGTCTTTCCCAGAGCATTTCCCAGAGTGACTGAGCAGGACTGGACCCTATTAGGTCACCTCAGTCTCATGCAGGATTTCTTTACCTGGCCACTATTGACATTTGGGGCCGGCTAATGCTTTGTTATTGGGGTTGCCTTCTGCACTGCAGGAGGTTGAACGCTATCCATGGCCTCCCCATGATCCATAAATACCCATAGCATCAGCCTCTCTTTGTAACGACCAGAAATGTCTCTAGATATCACAAGTGTCCTCTGGGGGCAAAATCTTCCAGATCTAATACCTTCATTTTAGAGATAAGGAAACTGAGGTCTAGAGAGTGGAGGTGACTTGCTCAAGGCCACATGGCAAATGAGGACCAGACAGGACTGAGCCCAGGGCTCTAGTGAAAAGATCCTCAGGCCTCTCTGCCCTGCTGCTCTCTCCTCACACCCTCCTGTCCCATCCCCCCTGGATTTCCACCAAATCAACCTGCCAGAAGTTAGAAAGAAAATAATCCACATCTGAGCATACACGAAAAGTCCAGCCTCCCCCGTGGGATGTAAAATGGTGCAGCCACTTAGGAAAAGAGTCTGGCAGTTACTCAAAAAGTTAAACATCAAGTTAAGCATATGGCCCAGTAATTGCATTCCTAGTTATGTTGCCAAGAAAAATGAAAACGTGTTCATGCAAAAACTTATACATGAGTGTTCATTGTAGTATTGTTCATACTAGCCAAAAGATGTCATCAGTTGACAAATGTATAAACAACAATGTGGTACATCCATACAGTGGAATATTATTAGGCCATGAAAAGGAATGAATTACTGACACATGCTACACCATGCATAAACCTCAAAAACATTATGCTCATTGAAAAAAGCTGGTCACGAAGGACCACATTCCATTTATATGAAATGTCCAGTATAGGCAAGTCCAGAGAGACAGAAAGTACTCTAGTGGTTGTCAGAGGCTGGGGGAAGAGAAGACAATGAGGAATGACTGCTAAGAGTTATGGGGTGATGAAAATGTTCTAAAATTGATTGTAGTGATGGTTGCACAACTCTGGCTACAGTAAAAACCATTGAATTATATGCTGTAAGTGGGGGAATTGTACCATATATAAATTATATTTCAATAAAGCTGTTATTTTTTTTAAGGGGGGAAAAAGTACAGCCTCCAGGAGGCCACCCTGACTGCTCCAGCTCACACCCCTTTCCCCTCTGCCCAGATTCCTACAGGTTCCCTTCGTTAGGTCATAACCAAGGGAATAACTGACTTTTCCTCTCCTTCAGAGGCTAAATTATTTCCTCTTGGATGGGAATGAGTCATCTTCTCCACCATCTCCCTCAACAGGGCTGTAACATGTTTCCAAGGGTTTCAAAGCCCTGTTTGAAAACATGGGCTTTGAGGACAGACCCATGTTCAACTCCGGCTTCTGGGTGGCCTTGAGCAAGTCTCTTCCCAAAGGCTCATCTTGCTCATCTATAAACAATGAGTACAAATGAGAGGGACAAGAAGACCCCTGCCTCCAGGGCCCCATCATTATTCCTTAGTTGTTTCTAAAACAAGTCTGCAGGCCACTCTCAGGCCTCCCTGGACCCCAGGGAAGGGGTCTATATAACTACTGCACCCAGAACAATCCTTCATCCCCTCCCAGGCTGATCTGAAAGGTTTCCTTCAGCTCCCTGGACCACTGCTGGGAAAAGCAGGACAAGTCTCTCAAAGCTTGGCTTCCATGGGCCTAGCCCCAATGCTCACCTGCTCTGAGAAGCCAGAATTCCTCAGGTGGACACCAGATGGGGCCCCACCGTGACCTTGTTGCTGATAAATGACCATAGTGGAGACCAAGAATCTGAGCAGCCTCTTTTGGTTGTGGCCCATGGTGCACCTTGGCCAAGCTTGCCCTCTGCTTTCTTCCTGGATTCTCTTTTCATTCCCAAGTCCTCATGCTCCGAATTCCTGACCAATAAAATGGTTGCTGTTTGGGATATTTTGTTTGGCAAAAGTAGATCATCAGAAAACAGCTCCTCTTGCGAGGGTTTCATCTTCTGACCCCCAACAAGATTCTACGTGTCCATTCTCTCCATTTTAAAGATTTGGAGAAATCTTTAAAAGAGAGACAGACAGAGACAAGCTCTATTATTGCAAAATCAATTAGTGTCCTCAGGCCAGATGGTAATAAAACTGTCTGCCCTGACGGGGTAGGGTTGGGGTCAACTGGGAACCAGGCAAAAGGGACAGCCTCTTCTCTGTTCTCACCAACAGCTATCCAACAAGAATGAGGGCCTGAGCACCCAAGCCCTTACAATTTAAAAAATCTGGAATTTTTAACAGGAAAGTTTCCGATTTCTAAACTTTTTTTTTTTTTTGAGACGGAGTTTTACTCTGTTGCCCAGGCTGGAATGCAATGGCACCATCTCAGCTCACTGCAACCTCTGCCTCCCAGGTTCAAGTGATTCTCCTGCCTCAGCCTCCCGAGTAGCTGGGATTACAGGCACCTGCCACCAGGCCCAGCTGATTTTTGTATTTTTAGTAGAGATGGGGCTTCCCTCTCTTGGCTAGGATGGTCTCAAACTCCTGACCTCAGGTGATCGACCCACCTCTGCCTCCCAAAGTGCTGGGATTATAGACATGAGCCACTGTGCCTGGCCCCGATTTCTAAACATTACACTAGCTAAAGAAGCACCTCTGAGAGCCAAGTTGCCCCATGGGGGCTGGCCTGGCATCTGCCTGGATCTCTTGCCTCTTCCTGTTCTGAGATTCTGTGTGGCAGGAAGTGAATCTGACACAGGTGTAGGTGTGCCTTGTGGTCCCCACGGCTGGTCAGGGATTCCCCCAGTTCTGGAAGGGAGGGGGCCCAGACAGACATGCTGGGGGTCTCTCCTATGGGATGATAGAGACCTTCTTCAGCATGGCTCTCTGGGATTCTGCCTCATTGTCCCCCCCTCTGCAGGTCCCAGGCTTCTTTCCCTTCTCTACTGAGAGACCATCCTGCAGCTCCCAAGAGTACATGTTTCCACTGCAGCTGTGTAGAAACTGACCAGCACCTAAGCCCCCATTCCCAGTTCTCAGAAGGGGTAATCTCATGGACCCATCTTGGCTGTGAGTGGTGGGCAAACTCAGAGATAGGGTACTCAGTTGATGAGAAGACAAACAGCTTTCCAAACAGACCCCAAACTATATTATTGGGGAAGCTTCTTGTCTGGTGTCCCGGCATCCCATTCCTCCTCGGCTAGCCCTACCCATGACTGGAGGCACGAACTAGAGGCTTCCAAGTTCTTTCTCAGGGAACTTTTCCCTGCCCAGACAACCAGCTGCATTTGCTCATGTGACTCCGGGTTCTGTCCCTGAAGCCTGTCTCAACTGAAGTGCCCTATTAACCTGCCCATGTTACACATTGCTAGACACTGTAGGATTCTCATACTTCAATTGTCGTTAGCATGGGTGCAAGCTCCTTGGGGGCAGGGAATACATTTCTCACCCCCCTCCAATATCAACTAGAGGGTTCTGTAAACAGTAATAAACTCTTGCTGGCTAAATAAAAATGACTTGTAACTAAGGACAAAGGCTTCTCCATTTCTGAGTTTTGTTCCATTCTGATAGTTGCTCGATTGTGCTGTCAGAAGAGAAGCAGAAATCAGGGCCAACAATGTTCTTAATTCATACAGTCTACAAAGTTAGAGACACCACTGAGGCATTAGGAGGTCATGAAGTCCTGCTCTTGAGCAGTTTAGATGCTAGTGGGATGAATATGCCATAGGAAGACGCTCTTGGATATTAAGTGACAGAAAACCCTAACTCTAAGTGGACTGAATACATAGGAAATGGATTACCTCATTTAACTCAAAGCCTAGAGATAGGGTGGTATATTCATTATCTATTGCTGTGTAACAAATTAACCCCAACTTTCGTAGCTTACAATAACACACTTTTTTTTTTTTTTTTTTTTTGAGACAGAATCTCACTCTTTTGCTTAGGCTGGAGTGCAGTGGTACAATCTCAGCTTACTGCAACCTCCACCTCCTGAATTCAAGCAATTCTCCTGCCTCAGTCTCCCAAGTATCTGGGACTACAGGTGTGTGTCACCACACCCAGCTAATTTTTGTATTTTCTAAGTAGAGATGAGGTTTCACCATGTTGGCCAGGCTGGTCTCGAACTCTTGACCTCAAGTGATCCTCCCATCTTGGCCTTCCAAAGTGCTGGGATTACAGGTGTAAGCCATGGCACCCAGCCTTAACACACATTTATTATCTCACAGTCTCTGTGAGTTAGGAGACTTGGCACATGTTGATGTTTGCCACTGCTTCAGGCTCTCTCACAGAACTGCAATCAAGTTGCTGGCAAGGGCTGGAGTCTCATCTGAATGCTCAGCTGGGGAAGGATCTGCTTCCAAACTCACATGGTTGTTGGAAGGATTCAGTTCCTTGAGGGCTACTGGATTGAGGGCCTCAGTTCCTTGCTGGCTATTGTCTTGAAGCCACCCTCACCTCCTTGCCATGTGGAAATCTCCAACATGACCACTTCCTTCATGAAAGTGTGCAGACTGAGAAGGCAAAAGAGAGAGTGCAACATGCAAGTCTCAGTCTATATAACCATATCACAGACATGACATCCCAGTTCTGTTGGTTAGGAGTAAGTCACAGGTGCTGTCCACACTCAAGGGAAGGGGATTATCAAAGGCCTGAAGACCAGGAGGCAGGAATAATTGGCAGCCCTCTTAGGAGCTGCCTGTACAGCTGCCGGCTATAGGCAGGCTCCAGGTGCAAATCAATCAGAGACTTAATGTTGCCATCAATCACTCAGTGATTGACTTAGTCCCTCTTTCTATTCTGACCCCTTCAGTGCTGACTTCATCCTAAGGCCAGTTCTCCCGTGGTTCCAAGATAACTTACAGTGACAACCAGGATCGTGTTGCCTGGGTCCATCCTGTAGAAAGTCAGGAAAAACCTCTCTCCTAAGCATGGAATAAAATTCCATATAGTGTGATTGGTCAACATAGGTCACATCCCCACCCCAGTCAATAAGAGAATGTCATGCAATGGTTAGGTTAATTAGGATCTATGCCTGGTTCTGGGGTAAGAGTAACCTTCTCAGATCATACTGTGGAGGAGTTGAAACCTGATCAAAATTAAGATTCTATTGGGAAGGATGAAAAAAATGGATATTGGCATTAGAATAGAACATTGCCCACTACATTCATGTAGAAATGAAAAAAAAAAAAAATCAAGGCCACTGTGCATGAGGAAACTTTTGGGGTTGACTGATACCTTCATTATCTTGATCATGGTAATGGTTTTGTGGGTCTATACATAGATCAAGACTTAGTAGATTGTACACTTTAAACTTGGACAATTATCATGTGTCAATTATACTTCAAAGAAGCTGCTTTTTAAAAGTATGTCATGTCTTTAGTCATTATGTTGTGAAAAGCATAAAAAACTAAGAACATTTTCTTCCAGTTTTCAAAAACTATTGTCTTATTCTGCAGTGAAGTCATGCATGTTGTTGATGAATGAATGAAGTTCTGACTTATATCTTTGTTGTTTCCCTTTGATTGCACCCAGTTAGTATAAACAAAAATGTCTTCATTTACAACATTAATGTTATTCATCAATTGGAACCATAGGTTGGTTAGAGATACAAGAGTATGGCAAAAATCAGTGAAAGCATTCTATGAAAACCAGTTGGCTATGTGGAATTTATAGTAAAGAGTATTACATATTTTATTATTTAAAAAAAGAGGCCATGAGTTATAGAGATAATTTAAGTTGCTCTGATAATACTGTTCATAAACGTTCGGCATAAGAGAGTCATTTTTCATGGTTTTCTTTGCTTCCTCCCATTCTGTGAAGGACAGTCAGGGAGGCCTGAAGGAGGGAGGAAGTGGCCCTTGAATGGTCAAGTTGTGAATGTGCAAAGGAAAAGTTCTTGAAGGAAATTAAACTGCTACTTCAGGGAACACACGAATGATAAGAAAGGAAAACAGCCTTATTGCTGAGTTGGAAAAAGTTTGAGTGGTCTGGATAGAAGATCAAAGCAACCACAACAATCCCTTCAGCCAAAGCCTAGTCCAGAGCAAGGTCTTCACTCTCTTCTATTCTCCGAAGCCTGAGAGAGGCAAGGAAGCTGCAGAAGAGAAGTTTGAAGCTAGCAGACGTTAGTTCATGAGGTTTAAGAAAAGAAATCATCTCTGTAACATAAAAGTACAAGGTGTGCAGATCACCAAGGGGTATTTAAAAAAAAAAAAATAAATACAAAATAAAGTACAAAGTGAAGGAGCATGTGCTGATATAGAAGTTGCAGCAAGTTATCCAGAAGATCTAGCTGAGATCACTGAGGAAGTCGGCTACACTAAACAACAGGTTTTCAGTGGAGACACAACAGCTTTCTAGTGGAAGAAAATACTATCTAGGACTTTCATAGCTGGAGAGGAGAAGTCAATGCCTGGTTTCAAAGCTTCAGAGGACAGGCTGAACTCTCTTGTTAAGGGCTAATGCAACTGGGGACTTAATAAGTTGAAGCCAATGCTCATTTACCATTTTTAAAATCCTCAGACTCTTAAGAATTATGCTAAATCAACTCTTCCTAGAAATGAAATAACACTTCATTATTTCTGTAAATGAAATAACAAGGCTTGAATGACAGCACATCTGGTTTACTGAAAATTTAAACCCACTGTTGAGACCTACTGCAGAGAAAAAAAAGATTCTTCTCAAAATATGACTGCTCATTGACAATGCACCTGATCACCTATGAGCTCTGATGAAGATATACAAGGAGATTAACGTTGTTTTCATGCCTGCTAACACCAACATGCATTCTGTTCTCCCATGGACCAAGGAGTAATTTAGACTTTCAAGTCTTATAATTTAAGAAATACATTTCCTAAGGCTATAGCTGCCACATATAGTGATTCCTCTGATGGATCTGGGCAAAGTAAATTGAAAACCTTCTGGAAAGGACTCACCATTCTAGATGCCATTAAGAACATTTGTGATTCATGGGAGAAGGTCAAAATATCAATACTAACAGGAGTGTGAAAGAAGTTGATTCCAACTCTCGTAGATGACTTTGAGGGGTTCAAGACTTCAGTGGAGGAAGTCATTGCAGATGTGGTGGGAATAGCAAGAGAACTAGAATTATATGGGCATCCTGAAGATATGACCGAATTGCTGCAATCTCATAAAACGAATGGATGAGGAGTTGCTTCTTATGGATGAGCAAAGAAAGTAGTTTCTTGAGATAGAATCTACTCCTGGTGAAGACACTGTGAACATTGTTGAAATGACAACAAAAGATTTATAATATTCCATAAACTTAGTTGATAAAGCAGCAGCTGGGTTTGAGAGAATGAACTCTAATTTTGACACAAGTTCTACGGTGGGTAAAATGCTATCAAGCAGCATTGCACGCTACAGAGAAATCTTTTATGAAAGGAAGAGTCATTCGATGCAGCAAACGTTATTCTGGTCTAATTTTAGGAAATTGCCATAGTCTTTAGCAACCACCACCCTGATCTGTCAGCAGCCATCAACATCAAGGTAAGACCCTCTACCAGCAAAAAGACTCAGATGATAGTCAGCATTTTTTAGCAATAAAGCATATTGCATACCTTAATTATAAGGTATGCACATTTGTTTCTCATAATAGATACACTGCTATTGCACACTTAATAGACTACAGTATAGACATAACTTTTATATGTACTGGGAAACCAAAAAAAAAAAAATACATATAACTTGCCCAATGAAGTGATATTCGCTGTATTGAAGTGGTCTGGAACTGAACCACCAATGAACCTGCAATGTCTCCGAGGTATGCCTGTGCTGCCTAGGAAAGCTTAAGTGCCTACCATTGACAGGTGCTGCAATTCCTAATCATTGTTAATCCTGCTTGCCTGCCTTTTGCTTGGAGGACCAGGACTGCCTGTGACACTTCCTTGTATAGTGTGCTCAGCAAAAAAGATGTTCCATAACTACTTGGGGGTAAGGATGTGATTTGTTTTTATTTCACTTCTCCTTTTTGGGGATATTTACTTCCTCTGAAAATCAAATGTGTTCTCAAGTGTTCTTCAGTGTAATAAACCAGGGTGGTTCATTTGAAATCATGGTTTGGCAACAAGCCAGTCAGTTTGAGGGGAAATCTGATCCCACACTGGTCTTCTCAGCCACAGTCCCAGCCTGGGCTTCTGCTGTCATCCCAGGCGAGAGTCTGCAGACAGGTGTGCACTCAGCAGGAGGCTTCTGGGACTTCAGCTAAGAACATTCCCAAAGCGGGACTCACTTTCTTAAAGAGCTGTTGAGGTTGGCTGGGTGCCGGGGCGGGGAGGGGGGCAGAAGCTCTGGCTGCTTTGGAACCACACAGCCCAGGTTCCTGTCTCAGCTCCACTGTTGCTGGCTGTGTGATCTTGGGCAAGTTTCTTCTTACCCTCTCTGGGCCCAAGTTTTCTCTTCTGGAAGATAGGTAGAGGTATACCTACCCTAAGCTGCTTGTGAGGATTATACGGAAAGTGGCTAACAGTGTCTGTCACATTGTAAGTTCACGACACATGTCAGTTTCCCTTTATTGATTTATGTTTTATTTTTTCCTTTATTGATTTTTATAAGAGTAGAACAGATGTCTAGTTTGGTGGGCTCTTCAATGCCTTCTGCCTGGTGCCCTGCCCCTGACAGAGGTGCCAAGAGGTGTGTTCGGGGAAGTTTGGGTTCAATTCAGCTGCCATTAATTAGTGAAGCTTGGACAAGGTGATGTTGAGGACCAAAAAGGGAGACTCAATGTCCCCACCTCCCAAGGGTCTCGTTGACAGAAGCTGCAGATTCTGACATGCAGCGTGTGGTCCACATGGGTGACCTTGGCCTATGGGAAGATGTGCTATGAAATGTTTGGGACCCAGTGCAAAATAAAAACCCCCTCCTGAAAAAAAAGTACAGATTTCAAGAATTACAGATTGCAACAGCAGAGCATTAAGCCTAGCACAGGACGCTTCTAAGTGTGGGCCCCCTCTAAGCACAAGCTCTGTGCAACTGCATGAGTCACATCCCCAAGAAGCCAGCCCTGGCCTGGGGTGACAGATTATTTTAGTTTGCCCCAGCCTCAGGGGTTTCTGGGGACCCAAGAAGTTCAGTCCCAGCTTGGTCACAGTCCAGCGGCTGCACTGTGCCAGCTCAGCCTCCAGTGACTCACTGGACCTACAGACCTCTCTGCCACATCCAGCTCTCTGACCCAGAAGGCCCAAGTCAGCCCCTGCTTGCAGGTCAGCAGCCCCACACATGGGGAGCTGGCTCCCTGCATGCCTGGCAATGCTGCCCTCCCTCGGACTCTGTGGGCCAGCCCAGCTGGCTTTGACCACCATGCCCAGCGCCCAAGGGGGAGCATGGCAAGAGCTCTAGGCCCCTCTTTGTTTCCCACAGCTTTTCTCTCACACACTCTTCCTTCCACAGCCAAAATCCCAGAGAAGGCAGTTTGAGAGCCTCCCATCCCATCTCCTCTTCCATCCCCAAGCTGCAGGGCTGAGCCTCAAGGTGGGCGGCCATCTCTCACATTGCAGGAGAAATCTTCATCCCAGGCACCCAGGCTTGAGGCACTCACCAGGCTCCAGAATCCCCTCCATACCCAAACCCAGTGATCAAACTTTAAGAGGTCCAGATCATGCTCTCCTTTGCCCTGGGGAGACCAGCCTTCTGGAGAGAAGGCAGCAAGGGAACAAGAGTGGAAGCTTTGAGGGGAGCAGTTCCTCTTTGTTGCACGGTGTCTGCATTCTGCCTGCCATCATAGCGGCCATGCATAGGTGTTGGCTAAGTTGGAGGCACCAGGCCAGGCAACAGGAATGCATTATTCATATAACGGGCTTTGCAGGAAGTTCACCATTCTAGTTTTGCAGAGGATGAGATGAGGGTCTCTGAGAGGTCAAATCACGCATCCCAAATCCCAAAGACTTCCCAGATGCCACGATCCAAATGGGACTCATCATCTCCCATGCCCCAAACCTGCTCCTCCCCTGGGCTTCCCTGTCAGAGGGCTGGGAGCTTTGCTCTCCTCCTCTCTCCCTCTTCTCTCGATAATCAGTTCCCAAATCCTGTGGGTGACGGTACCTCCACATGCACCTACAAGTCACCCTGCAAACACTGAACACCTACCCTGAGATGACCTCTCCTCTCTGCAAATGGCCTCACCTCATTTCTGGGCTCCTGGCTCCTGGCTGATGACTGTTATTCTGGTCTTGTTACCATTTCCTCATCCCAGCCATTCTCCACACTGAATCGGGTGGCCCTTCAGAAATTGGAATCCAAAGCTGCCACTGCTCTGGGAAGCCGCCTTCAGTGGCTCCCTACTGGCTGCCCCTCACGGCCCTCCCACTCTCAGATGCACCCTCACCTGCATCTCTCTCTTCCCGCTCTCACTCCTGGGCCCTGTGCTATGTCTTGTGGGTGATTTAACAATCACCATAAATTTAGTGGCTTAAAACATCACACATTTATAATCTTACAGTTCAGAAGGTCAAAAATCCAAAAATGAGTTTCCCTGGGCTAAAATCAAGGTGTCAGCAGGGGTGCTTTCCTTCTGGAGACTTGGGGAGACCATTTCCTGCCTTTCCCAGCTTCTAGAAGCTTCCTGCATTCCTTGGCTCATGGACCCCACATTATTCTGACCTCTGCTTCCATCAGCTCATCTCCTCTCTCTGACCCTCCTGGCCACCTCTTATGAGCACAGTGTGATGACCTCGAACCCACCCATATAATCCAAAATTATCTCCCCATCTCGACATCCCTCACTTAATCACACCTGCAAATTCCCCTCTGTCATGTAAGAAAGCATAATCACAGCTTATGAGGATTAGGATGTGGACATCTCTGGGGCGCATTATTCAGCCCACTGTAGCCCCCATGAGGTTTCCGGTTTGAGCTACTTGGAATTCTTTCACAATCTCTATATCGCACTTTTTCCTGGTTATTCATTGCCTCCTTTTAAATCACAAAATGTTTGCTGTGATTTAAATGTATGTCTGTGTGCATGACTCCCCTTCATCCCCCTTGACACCCTTCATTCTTATTGGCTTGAGTCCATATCTTCCTTGATTGCTGAGATGATTGGGTGCCCATTCTCTGGGCTCCTGCAGCCCCGCTGAGTTCACCTCCTCCCAGAATTGAGGGACACTTAGCTCCCTCCATCTCTGCAGCCAGCAGCTGGCATGACACTTGGCACAGAGTAGGCCCTCAGTACATGTTTGTTGAATGAATCAATGTGTGAAAAAGTACCTTTGTGCTGCTTCTAGGTTCCAAAGACCAGTATGAGAGATGAGTTTAGATATCCTCAGATTGGTACCCATGTTTGGTGGGGGCCACAGGTGAGAATATTTCAGACTGAGTTTGTTCAAGAACATTCCAAATGAATGATTACCAAATAATAATAGAAGCAAGCTTACAAACAAAAGATCATAAAAACCAGAGGCAGGTGATTCATTCTGGCCTGGGGGTCTGGGAAGGCCTTGAAGGAAGTATGGGCTCTCCTCTGCAGGACAGAGGACTGGAGAAGCTATTTCAAGTAGAGGGAGAGGGAGTAGGAGGAGGATAGGCACAGAGTCATGCAAGATAAAGAGGGAGAAGGGACACTCCTGGGTGATGATGTTAGCAATATGAGACAGGTCACCTCAGGTCATCCACTGAGGCCATTGGAAGTCAACAAATGTTTCTGTGTCTGTGTATTTTCAAGTCCAGAGATGACTCCAGTGGACAGCCAGGATGGAAAACTGCTGGTCAGGAGAAAGAGGCTCCAGGTTGGAATGCAGGGAAACACTTTCATTTAAGGAGCAGGTGGAGGAGAAGCCAGGTGAGGAGATGGAGAAATGATGAAGTGAAGGAGGCGAAGGAGGTGGTATGCGCCTGTAGTCCCAACTACTCAAGAGGCTGAGATGGGAGGATCACTTGAGCCTGGGAGGTCAAGGCTGCAGTGAGCTATGATCATGCCACTGCATTCCAGCCTGGGTGATAGAACAAGAACCTATCTCAAAAAAAAAAAAAAAAAAGGAAGCAGAAGCAGGGGAGAATCAGAAGAGAGAATGTGTCTATTTGGGAGGACACTATCTACAGTGCTAAAACCTGCAGAATGACCAAGGAGAGCAAAAGCCCACGGTTATCATGATCTGACATTCAAGGCAGAGGACAGGATGTTCAGACCTCACAGGCAGTGAGTAGAGACTGAGTCGTGGGAGAGAGTCCATTGGTGGGGACAGAGAGAGGTCAGAATCCACTCCCATGTCTCCTCCCCACTCTACCACTTTGCTCTTCCTGGTGGACACCAGCAAGCAAATGCAGGTGACAGAAGCCTGGGAGAGGCCTGCTTCTGGAACCAGAGGGCCAGCAGACCACCTGCACCAGGACCTGTGTGAACTTGCAATTGCCTGGAGCAACTTTTAGGAAACATCAAAAACAACCTGAGAGAGCCTGGTGTGGTAGCCCAGGCATGTTGTCCCCGGTCCTTCGGAGGCCGAGACAGGAGGATCCCTCGAGCCCAGGAGTTCAATTCTAGCCTGGGCAACACAGCAAGACCCTGTCTCTGAAACAAACAAACAAACAAACAAACAGAAAATCCAAACCAAAAAACAAAGAAACCAAGCTGACAGAGACTGAGCTGTGGCTGTGAAGGCAGCTGAGGGGACGAGCTCCCAGGTAGATCAGATTCAGCTGAACTCCTGCTCCCTCATCTGTTCCAGGCAGCCCTGGGCAATGGAAAGGGCTGTGGCTTCTCAGGCTGGTTCTCACAGTCACTAGCCTAGAGACCCCTTTGTAAATGGGGAATGACACCCATTCTGTTTCATTGGCTTTGTAAGTGATGAAGTGCCAGATAGCAAGGGGGACACTGGGATGCCCAGAGCCTTGAGTACAAGGCCTACAGAACCCACAAAGCCCACTCACTGGAATGACTAAGATAGGGTCCTTCCTACTTCGTAATTGACTTCCTACCTCAATAGATGAATTGGAATGAGTTAAAATGAAAAGGGTTTCTAGCCCATCTAAAGTAGAACCTCTTGAACTATCTGTGGGCAAGATTCAAACAATATTTTAAAACAATTTTAGTCCATTGTGGATGGATATTTTTGTAATGCAATATAAAGAAATTACCAGAAAGATGCAATAAAAAACCAGATTCCAACAAAATTACTCATCACATTTCCATCAATGTTTATATTCTGTCTTGATTTCTGTACTCATCTTGCTGCAGACTGATGAGAAGCCCCACGTGTGAGCAAGCTTGGGTGTGAGTAGGGTTGATCTATCTTCTCACTGTTCAGTGTCAACCGGTTGCATGGATATCACCTGGGAACCGGCTAGGACTCTAGCCTCTTGGGCCTCATCCCATTTCTGCTGAACCAGAACCTGCTTTTTTGACAAGATACCCAACTGATTCATGTGCATGTTAAAGTTTGTGGTGACACTCATGGCAGCTAGGACTCAGGAATGTTTTGCAGAATGAAGGAATTAACCAAAACCTCTACTCCCGAACCTCAATTTCCTGTGACATAAGAACCGGTAACATCGACCTTCTTTCTGATGAGCAGGACCAACTATGTAATTTGCAGAACCCACTGCAAAAGGAAAAGGTGGGGCTCCTTTAAAAAAATCATTGAGGGTTTCTAAGGTGGTGCAACCAAGCTGGGTCCTTCCAATGTGGGGCCATATGTGACTGCACTGGTCCCACCCTAGGAAGCTGCTGAGGTTCGATTGAGTCATTCTGGACCCACTCATGCTAGCCAAGGTAAGTGATGAGAATTCTGCTGTTTCCGTCTATTACCGACCATTGTCATTAAAAAGCTCCGCCCCTTATCCTTTTTGAAGTTTATTTTTTCTTAATATGCAAATAGAAATGGTTTCGAATGGCTGTTATTCCACTGTATAGAATTCTTTCAAAAATACAAACAGGTGTGTGTCTATTAAAACGTGAATAGAAGCTCTATTTAGGGAAAGATAACTTGTGCTCATTTATTTTATTGATAGTGTACAGATTGTGATATATTGCATTACAATACTGACTGCTAGATTTCTTAGAAAGGTTTACTTTAGATTTACTGTAGATTTTTTTCTTCACAATAAAAATAAACTCATGCCAGTGTTCAGTAACCAATAATATCAATTCATTCAAATTTAATGACAGTTTTATTAAACTAAGAATCTCATGTCATAGAGCATTCACAGTGCAGGAGGTCACAGTTATTGAAAAAATAAATAGGGGGATAAATATACTCATTATTTACAACTTTTCAACTCGATGATCCTGCTTTGCCCATTAGAGAGAGAATGAACAAAGATGGTGGTGTTCAGCTCAGCGTGCCAGAACGATCCTGGGGGGACTCGAACAACGTGTGAACAGCCCCAGAAGTTCTTGGTTTTAGTTGTTTTTAAGGAGGTTCTTTCAGGACACAAGAGTCCTCTGATTCCATCTACCTGCTCTTTGGTAGGTTCCCTCAGAAACCACGCCCAGCCTGCATCCCCATGGGCATTGTGGATCCGCCTGGCCTCTCCTGACTCGGCCCCTTCCTTAGCAACTCCTGCATCTACCCATGGGTCTGGCTGCATCTGGCTGACAGCCTTTTTCCTCTCTAGGTAATCAAAGCTCTCTTTGTGCTCAGACACCAGCAACTGGTGGCGGCTGCTGGGCAGGAGACATAGGCAGAGGCGCCCTGCCAGGGAGTGTGTATTCTGAAATGGAGACTCAGCCTCACAGACCAGCAACCCCCACTGTGGAGCTCCCCAAGAGTTGGCCACAGTGGCTCAGCCACAGTTCTGTCCGCAGGGTCTCCAGGTCCCCCAGGTCCAAGCCTCGTGCAGGAAGCTCAAGGAAGCAGACAGTGTGGTCATGGGGTCTGCAGCTTAGAGGGCAGGGATGAAAGGTGAGGGTGGAGATGCCCAGTGGCCAGAAAAAACTCACAAGAACAACTTATTTGGAAAAACAGAGCTGCCTTGTTTGCACTACAGTCATTTCGGGAGGGGGAATGTCCTCTCTTCTTCCATTGAAAGAGGACTGCGTGTCTGTCCTGAACGGACTTGAGAAATTCTGTGTAGAGAATTCTGGAGTGACCGCAAAGAAGGCTCTGTTGTTTGGGACATTCCCTTTAGGCACAAAGGCAGATCACGCCAAACCATGCATCTAGAAACCAAAAGCTGCACATTCCCTCTCTTGATAGCTTAAAACATTTGTTTTCCAGTGATGGGTTGATGAGGGTACCGACTCCCTGCAGGATTAAGAATTTTATTGGCCTGGTCCATGGACAAGTCCCAACCAACATATGGCATAAGAAGCAACTGCTTGGGCCAGGTGCAGTGGCTCACGCTTGTAATCCAGCACTTTGAGAGGTCAAGGCAGGAGGATCACTTGAGGCCAGGAGTTCAAGACCTACCTGGGCAACACAGCGAGATCCTGTCTCTAAAAAAAAAAAAGAAAACAAATTAGCTGGGTGTAGTGGCATGTGCCTGTAGTCCTACCTACTTTTCAGGCCAAGGCAGGAGGATCACTTGAGCCTAGGAGTTTGAGGCTTTCGTGAGCTGTGATCGAGCCACTGCACTCCAGCCCGGGCAACAGAGTGAGACCCTGTCTCAAAAAGAAAAAAAAAAAAAAGCAACTGTTTGAATTCTAGCAACAGTGGGAATAGGTGTGGCTTAAGCCGGCATTTGTCACTGGAGTTATAACTAAGGAACAGCCAGTTCTCAGACCTGTAAATCCAAGGGATAGAAAAGCCACACAGCCAAGGGCTTGACTTTCCCACAGGCACAGTGTGGCTTTTCAGCTCTCAGAGATGCCGCCCGTGGCCCTCAAATCCTGGTACCAGGGTATCCCAGCAGCAGACATGTTCCTAGACTTGATGAGAGTATCTTGTCAGCCCTGTTCAGAAGCGGGAGGAAGATTCACAACTTTGACAGCTGGACACTGACACCGTGAGACTGAATAAAGAGCCTTAGAAACATGCAGGGGAAAGACGAGCCGTGCCCCTGGCAGTGTGTGCTTGGGAATGTTTCAGGATTTAACAGAGACAATGGCACCTGGGAGCCATTTGTCATTGAAAAGTTAGGAGTTTTAAAACCCCCATCAAATAACCAAAGCCCTAAAACCTCTCAGCTGGCTTCCCTGGAAAGATAGCTCCACCCTGGTCACAGAATGGGAGGGAAGTGCCTCTTCTCTTGATTCTGGACGAGCACCCATTTCTTTGCATTGGGAGCACAGTGACAGGCTGGACATCCTCTCATTAGCTACCCAGCCTAAAGCTGAGCACAAAACCAGTGTCCCAATTTAGTTTTCTTTATCAACAAACAAATACAGCAACCTAAATCAAAATGCTTTTTTTTTGGCCAGTCGCGGTGGTTCACGCCTGTATTCTCAGCACTCTGGGAGGCCGAGACAGGTGGATCACTTGAGGTCAGGAGTTCGAAACCAGCCTGGCCAACATGGTGGAACTCCTTCTCTACTAAAAATCCAAAAATTAGCTGGGCGTGGCAGTGCATGCCTGTAGTCCCAGTTACTGGGGAAGCTGAGGTGGGAAAATCACTTGAACCCGGGAGGTGGAGGTTGCAACGAGCCAAGATGGCGCCACTGCACTCCAGCCTAGGCAACAGAGTGAGACTCTGTCTCAAAAAAAAAAAAAAAAAAAAAAAAAGGCCTTTTTAGAACCTGTACCCTGTGGATATGCCCTTTGGGGAACAGCTCTTTGTAGCAAGGCGAAGGTTCCCCCTACACAAGCCAGGCTGGCAAAGGTTGTGGCTCAAAGTGAATAGCAGAATCTCGTGTTCTCCGTCCTATGGCACAGGCCTAGAGAAAGACCCCCTCAATCTTGTTCCCATATAACTGACACAGTGGGGAAGATTTTCCCGAAGGACAGGAAGGGCCCCTCTCCATGCTTTGAGAAGCCCCGAGGGAGGCTTCATGCTTGAAGGGCTCACAGGGTGAGCTACAGAGACCAGGAAATCCTTTGGGTGCACACACACACAAAGAGAGAGCAAGGGCAGTGCTTCAGGCCCAGGGTTAGGTGGGGGTTGACGGACTTACTGCCACCCAAGAGCTGCCCACAGAGCATTTTCAGAAATTTCTAGAAGTTTCTATGGGCACAGTGTGGCACCAAAGCTGCCGAGAGGAGGACCACCTCAGGTGCCCCAGGTACTCCTGCTAACTGCCCCCAGGGGAGGAGGGCTCCCTGGGAATCACTCTGGAGCGCACTAGAGAGACCATAAATATGTAAAGCATGGCATTTGGGTACAATCTCCTGAGGATTTTCACTCTGACAGGTAAGTTCTTTGTTTATTTGAGCCACATGCATTTGCTGAGAGTGGATCACAGGGACAGCACAGCCACCTTTTTCTAGCCAGGAGGGAGCATGGCCCGGAAGGAAAGGAAAGACAGGAATGTGAGACAAAAGACCAACCCCTCCCCCAAGGACCCATTCACCCAGGGCAGAAAGGTCTCTGCTTCTCAACTGCTGAATCCCAGGGGGAAAGTTCCAAAGTGTGGCAACAGAACCTTTCCAGTTCCAGTTTCCTAAGCCCAACTCACCTGTCTCCCATGGAGGGAAGGCACGGAAGGTAGCCTCAGCCGCTGGCACTGGGATTCATTCGCTCTTGCTTTTTCCCAGGGGGGATGAACTCTGATCCTCTCCTGTCCCTCTCCTGTCCCTCTGTCCACCCCAGCTTTAAGGAGGGGGAGGGGCCCCAGGATTCAGAGAGGAGAAAGGATAGGCAGAAAGACGGGTATCCAGCAATGACACCACCCACACCCTTCCCGAAATCCTGGTCTGCTTGGGGAGTCAGGGTTCTCTGAGAGGTGAGCTACTGCTGATGCAATCTCCATTAACAGGGAAGAGCAAGTGGAAGAAACCTGGACCCTGGGCTGCCCAGGAACTGGCTTTGGTCAGGGTCTGCAGGACTGCCCTGGGGTGGTACACACACCCTACCTGGTCAGGGAAGCTTGGTGCCTTATCAGCTGCTTGGGTCTGTTAAGGCAGGGGACCGACAGGGGCAAAAGCAAGAAACAGTCCTAACAGGTGAGGGGTAAGGAGCAGATGAAAATTCACAAGGGCAGGCTGGGCACGGTGGCTCACGCCTGTAATCCCAGCACTTTGGGAAACTGAGGCAGGTGGATGACCTGAGGTCAGGAGTTCGAGACCAGCCTGGCCAACATGGTGAAACCCCGTCTCTACTAAAAATACAAAAATTAGCTGGGTGTGGTGGCGCACACCTGTAATCCCAGCTACAGCCTCGGGAGGCTGAGGCATGAGAATCACTTGAACCCAGGAAGCAGAGGTTGCAGGGAGCCAAGATGGTGCCACTGCACTCCAGCCTGGGTGACAGAGTGAGACGCTGTCTCAAAAAAAAGAAAAAAAAGAAAAGAAAAAAAGAAAATTCATAAGGGCAGCCAGTTCTGTGCACAAGGAGGAGACACAGGTGACAAGGAGAAGAGGCACAAGAGCCAGCAGACTGTGGGTAACAGGAAAGATGGGGTGGGTAAGGCGAGGACTCTGTCCTGCTCACGTGCCCTTAACTACCAGTCTCTCATTGCAGCTGACCCAGAACCCTCCTCCAGGGCCAGGTTCTCAACATACTGGACACCTTCCACTCTAACTACGCTTGACCTGGTGAGGCAAAATTCCAAACCAGAAGTCCACAGGCACAACCTGCTCCTGTCTCTATAGGCATTTTCCATCTGAGTACAATGGGGTTTTCTTTTTTCTTTTCTGCCCCCAATGAGAAGAGCGAAATTCATTTTTTTAAATTGCCTATTTCTGTAGCAGAGTAATTACCCCATGCTAATGAGCTTTGGGAATAAACTAAAGTAATCCTGCGTAGTGATGAAAGCGTAATTTAAAAATGAAGGCCTAATTAATCATGCAATTCTTTAAACTTGTGATGCAAAAATATTTAGTTAAAAAAGAGAATTTTCCACCTACAGTGTACATACAGTTTTCTAGATTTAATAAATGCATAGATCCTTTAAAGGAAGTTACATTGGCACATTAAAGTCAAAAGAGAATTAGCCAAGAGGAGCATATTACATATTAAAAAACATTATTTTAGTTTCTAACTGCAACTTTAGAGACTAAGAGTATCCATTTAGAATCTCAAATGGGTTCTGCCGAGGAAGAGGAGGGTAATTAGGATACACATGCTCTGAAAGCTACACAAGGCTTCAGACAGAGAATTGAAAACCAGCAGGGATGCCATCAGGGGCCATGTGGCCTGTGCCTTGTCATAGCTAAAAATAATTTTTGGTCTTTTTTTCAAGAAAAAATAGAGGCATTGGATAGGGACAGATACTAGGAAATGACCTGAGGAACCCAGGAGTCAATGATATATTGATGAGATTTTGACTCAAACAGTAAGAACCAACCAGGAGGGTAAAGTCATACCCACATTCACTCCCCAAGTGTGGCCAACTTACAGAGGCTGGCCTGGGAGGGGTGATGGACTGGTGCTTGGCCTCTCTTCTGCTATAACTGGCCATTGAACTACAGACCCTTGACCTCTCCAAGACACTACTTTCTGTTAAGTGGGGAGAATAATCCCTACATACATCACAGGGCAGTTTGGAGAATCAAAACAGAGACAGAAGCACTTTGGAATCCAGATGAGCCTGTAAGATGGGAGGAACCAGGAGAATTAAGCTATTAAGGGGACAGAGTGGTCCCGAGGGCTCTGGAATCCCTGCAGCTAAAGTTGATACTGCTGAATCTACAGGGTCCCTGCCTTGTCACTTGGCTGATTTCTTAGGAAAATCACCCTTGTCCTCAAGTTGAAGACCATGAGCCCAATTTCTAGGTTAAAAAAAACAAAAAGAGAAGCCTGAACTTGGTGGAGCTACGATACTAATACTGATGTGAATCCCCAATAGAAGACTGGTGGTGGGGGTGAGGTCCTGTCGCAGGCTCATGCAACAGGGAACTTAAGGGACACAAGCACAAACACTTCCTCCTTTTGAAACTCGGAGGCCCTAAAGAGCACAGTCAGAAATTCCAACCAGGTCACGATCTTTGAGTCTCAGGAAGGGATTAGCTACTGGATTTAAACTCATCACCAAGTGTAAAGCGATGTCTGGTGAATCACAAAAAAATGTTCTTTCCTCTTACATCACCATGGGTAGTTCCCATACATTCATCCGTGCAAAATATCTCAATATTCAAAGTGCATCAAATCGGATAGACTTTTGCAATAGAAATATTAAAAAAATAAAAAACCTCTCTATAAAATTAATTGTGCTTTCTTTTTTAGAAACCATAAACCATAAATGGTTTGTATTCATAAATCTTTTAAATATATATTTGAGAGCTATGAAGTGGTCGAAAATTATTTTATATTTTTCTATCTACTTTTGAGTCAGCCTCCCATTCTTGGCCTTTCACGTATAGTAAACTACGTGGTTCCAGAAGCTTAGCTCTAAATATTCTAAATTCTGATTTTCACACTTGCCTTCAGCTAACCAGAAAGCAATTTGTTGTTTTTCAGGCAATCTCTCTTGCATAATTAACCAGCACTTCTGACACACTCAGTCCAGTTCAGCAGGCTATGAAATTTGTTGGGCATATAAACAACTGGACCTTTCAACAGGGTGGTTTTGAAACTACAGCATTAACAAATAAATGACAAACCCACAAGGACAGTGCATTGTGTCACAAAGAAGATCTGGAAAGTACAGCTGTAAACTATAATCTCCAGTCTCTGAGTTAGCACCTTTCCACATTAGTCTCTTACCTTTTTCCCTATTTCAAACCAAACACCTCAGTGCCAATACAAGATGGTGCACAGAGGATTTGTGTCTCTACGATCATTACCTTTTTGGTGTGTATCATGATCCTTTCATATGGAATGATAGTTTTCAAGTATGATGAACCTATATGATGCTTCATTGTTTAATATTTCATTGCTTATTCTCTGAATGCATCAATAAAAGTGAGAAGAATATTCATTCATTTTCTCTCTTCTGCAGAAAAAAAAATTATTTTCATTCCTCCAGTTTTTCCAGGAAAAGGGGTAGAATGTCTGCCATCATGGGCCCTAAACCCCAACAGGTTGAGGTCTTGCCCCTTCCAAACTGTGGGTGCTTCCAGCAAAAGTTGGAGGCTCCCAGGAGCACATGCTGCCTAAGGAGCCGCCTCTGGGCCGGAGGTGACACTTGAGAACATTCCTATTTTGCACCTGCCCTATGTGATCTTGTGCTCACAAATGACCTCATTTCCGAGGCTGCCTGCAGAACAGAAAGACAAACTGCATGCAGAAGTCCTTCTGACTAAAGTGTGCAGGAGAGATGAGATGCTCAACACATCTCTGTGGCTGGCAGCTAGGGATCTTCGAAGCTGCTCAGATAATGGCCCCTGAATCCAGCCTTGCAGGGGTGGAACTCCAAGGAGGAGGAGGACGCCCAGCAGTCTGGCCTGTGACCAGACAAAGACCACGATGGCTCTTCCTTCCAGTGTGTGAAAGAACGGACAGTGGCTGCCTATGCAGGAGAGACCTGTGGTGGGGGAAGGAGGGGAGAGGAGGACGCCAGTGTCACAGGGTGTCCAGATCAGCTCCCAGGGGCCACGACTCAGCGCTAATCGTCTTCCCGGCACATCGGCAAGTTGACGAAGGTAAAGACGTTAAACTCTATCATTATGGAGAAGCACAAGAAGATGGCGTAGAGAACCAGCACGTAGACGCCCAGCTTCCGGTCCAGTTGCCACTTGTTTAGGTGGATGCCAAGGACCTGGGAGGACAGAGTGCAGGAACTGGGCTTGCAGGGCAAAGAAATACAAAAGGCATTTCTACTGGAAAGCGATACCTAAATGAAGAAACCTAGAACATTCTGCAGAATGTGGGCACGCGTAGGGGGGTGCTGCAGGATGATCCTCAGTTTGACCAGAATAAACCCTAGAAGGCTTAGACTTGCCCCATGAAAGGGCGAGTCTCTGGCCCGGCCGCATTGACTCAGGGACACACAACAGCCACCCTCATAGGAACAGCCCTCCCCAGGCAGGCACGTCACTTCCTCCCAGCTGGTCATAGGCATGTGGTCCTCATTGCCCAGGCCTTCTCTAGAGACGAACGGGGGCTTTAGCTGGATGACCCCTGTGCTTCAGAGCATGGCACCATGATCTTTTCCCTTGTCTTCTTAGCACAATTTCCAAGGCTCCTATGGACCCCTGGCTGGGCAAATGTCTGCTTGAGCCATCTTTCTCTTTGCATGTGCGTGTGTGTGTGTGTGTGTGTGTGTGTGTGTGTGTGTTTGGGGTAGAGGGTTAAAGCAGAGAATTATCTTACATTTCTCCTTGACCCTTCTACCCTTCCTTCCACTGCCTTCCTCCTTGTCCCTCAATCAAGGCTTCCTGGGGCTGGATCCCAGGACCTCACTGGAGCATTGCATGTAAAAAGTCATGAGTTCCCTAAGGACAGACCAACCTGAGTTCAAATCCTAGCTTTGCCATTGCCCAATTCTGTGACCTTGGGAAAGTTAACCCCTGAGCCCCGATTTCTTTTGCAATAGGAATAACAGCACCTCCCTCACTGGGTGGTTGTCAGGATACAATAAAGTGACGCTGAAGTCAAGTGCTCAGCACAGACCTGGGCACGTGGGGTAGGGAGGCCTCGATCATTCTGACGTGCTATCCTGAGGGATGTCATGTCTCCCATTTGTCAGCTCAGATGTGCAGGGGAGGATCTCTCTCCTACTGCCACTAGAGAGGGACCGGACCAGGCAGCAAGAAAGGAAATGGAATTCGCTTCCTCTGGGGGCTTCTTATGCACTCAGGAAAAGCACAGAAAGCGTGCCGATGTTCTTGGCAAAGACTGGACTTGGTGTGTCTATGAATGTCTACATTTTCTTGCCTTTATCCTTCATTACCAAGGGAAGTGACAGGGGTGTTCAGAGTCACGTAAGTGACGAGGCGGAATCAGATGAAATCAAGTATGCATGAGGCATCTGTTTTGGAATTTTAAAGACTCACAGTGAGAGCGACAGAGCCCAGCAACAGGACCACGGAATAGACCAGCCCCCGGCTGTTGATCTTCACCTGGAAAATAAAAAACACGTGTCCTGAGTCTCTTGACTGCTCAGAGCCAATCCATCCTGAAATCCCAGCGGGCCTGGGCTTTTATTGCCTGGGTCAATGCATTCCCTCGTCAGGAAAACACAGATGTTTACAGGTGACCACATGGTCACGAGGGTCAGGGAAACAGGGAATCAAGTCACAACCCTGCTCATCTGAGGCGACAGCTTGGGATGGGGACAGGCACGCCAGCGGGCTGAGATGAGGAGTGGAAGTTCAGACATCCCTAAGGTGCTCTAGAATCTGCCATGGAAAATGGGTGTCTGAGTGCCAAGGAGAAGAGGAGGTCGTCTCCCAGAGCCTCTCGCTGGAACTGGGCCAACATCACTATCCTTCTGGGTAAAACACATCAATTCAAGGTGAGAAGAACTTACTGTTGATCCATAATTAACAACCATGGTCTGCAGGCCCCATGGTACGCCAAGTCCTACCAGGATGTCGAACACGTTGCTTCCTATGGTGTTGGAGACTGCCATGTCCCCAAGGCCTGCAGGGAACAACAACACATTTATTTTATAAGAGCAGGTCACCAGAAGCCTGTATTCTTTCTCCTAACTATTCTATCAGTGCCATTCCTTGGAAAGGAATTCCTTCTGCAAGGTTCTTATATTTCTAAACTTTTTTGTAAGGCCTAAGATCCATGCCCTTCCTCAAGCCTAAAGGGGACAATTACGGGTTGACTGTAACCCTCCAAATTCATATGTTGAAGTTCTAACCCTCAGTACCTAAGACTGTGGCTTTATTTGGAGATCGGGTCTTTATAGAGGTAACAGGTTAAAATGAGGTCGTTAGGGTCTTAATCCAATATAACTGGTGTCCTTATAAAAAGGAGAAATTGGGACTCACAGGGAGAACCTGGGCAAAGATGAAGACAGCCAAGGACAGAGAGGCAAGAGGGGCCTGGAACAGATTCTCCTTCAGGCTTCTGGCCTCCGGAACCGCAAGACAATACATTTCCATTGTTTACGGCACCCGGTTTGTGGAAACGACAGCCTAGCAGATGCATGCGGGGCCCTGCATGATCTCTCCTGCCGGGCTCATCAGCTGATGTTCTCTGAGGACTCCCGGCTGCTGTGCCTCACTTCATGCTCCCAGCTACCCTGGGCTGGAGGTCGGAGTGGGGCATCACCTCACGTGACAGAAGATGAAACAGGCTTGGGATGTGCCCAAGGTCACCTGGTCCAGCATCCTTTTTACCAAGCCTTGAAACATATTTGAGACCCAGGCAACAGCACCCATGACCCAGGCTGGGATCATAGGACATCGGATTTTATGCCCTGGTAGTTTCTGAGGGGTGAGCTCTCTTTCCCCAACAAGGCTAGAAGCACATCAGAGGCAGGGGCTCATGTCCTCATCCTTCCCCTTCCTGTCCAGCTGTCCAGTATCCAGCTAGCCACACAATCAGGAAGTTAGTAACTAGAGAGGCATATAATTAAGAAAGCAAACTTTTATAAGTAAGATTCATACTGGCTGGAATCTGCCCTAACCCGGCCAAAAGCCATACTTCCACACCACTGTCCTAACGTGGCACACATACGCCTGTTTTTGGAATGAACAAACCTGAAACACAAATGCCTAGAAACACAACATTGCTTTGGTAGCTGGGACGTATGGCAGCCAACTCAGATCGGCACCCACACAGGCAGCCCATCTCTGTTCGACCGCCAGCTCACCTATGTTGCATAGCTAGGTCACCTCTTCCTCCACTGCTTGTTGCTGTCATCTGTTGACCCCTTACAATCCTCCTCCCAGCCTGCCCCAGGCACTGTTTTGAGTGACTTCAAAATCTCGGCAGCTTAGTCCTGTTAGGGGTGGCGTCTCTGGTCTCTCAGTATCTGGTAAGATGCAGGAACGTGCAGCAACTGTTGTGGCCCAGTTAGTTGCATCTGGTGAAGAGGCAGGCGCTCCAGCAGGTCAGGAGGGTAGAAAGGTGTCTGAGTTTGCAGAGGAGGGGATGAGTGGGTCTAAGGTTTGGTGGACTTCCCGCTCTGCACAAACGGGGCTGCCAGCAGCTGTGTGAGCCTTTGAGGACTTCTAGGGCAGTGTGACTCAAACTTTAGTGAGCACAGGAATCATCTGGAGGTCTTGGGAAAATGCAGATTCTCATTCGGTGGATCTGGAGCAGGGTTTGGGAGTCTGCGTTCCTCATAAACTCCCAGGTCAAGCTGATGCTCTGGGCTAGGACCACGCTTTGTGCTGGGGGCCTGGAGGGAGGCCAGGATATGGTGCCTGTGGTTAGAGCACACACTGCACGGTCTCCTGGTTTGTGCAGAAGGCTCTGAACAGGGGTTCCTGGATCTTTTGTCATCAGGAAGCTATTTTTTTTTCTTTTTGAGACGGAATCTCCCTCTGTCACCTAGGCTGGAATGCAGTGGTTCACTGCAACATCCACCTCCTAGGTTAAAGCGATTCTCCTGCCTCAGCCTTCCGAGTAGCTGGGATTACAGGCATGCGCCACCACGCCTGGCTAATTTCTTTTATTTTCGGTAGGGGCAGGGTTTCACCATGTTGGCCAGGCTGGTCTCGAACTCCTGACCTCAGGTGATCCGTCCACCTGGGCCTCCCAAAGTGCTGGGATTATAGGCATGAGCCACTGCGCCCAGCCAGGAAGCTATTTTTAACCATGTTTGTTGGAGTCCCTGTCAATCATATCAATGTTACCCTGAGGACAATTACACACCCCCACTCCTGGCCTCACCCTTCCTCCTCCCAGCCCAGCGTAGCTGGGACCATGAAGTGAGGCGCAGTGGCTGGGAGTCCTCAGAGAAGTACAGAAGTTTCTGTACTTCTACATTTCACTGTAGCCACTCTGAAATGATGTGCTGCTTCAGAGACCCATCTGTCCCTTGGTCCTAAAAGAGACCCTTTGTTGACCTTATTGGGACACTCCCCATTCCTGCAAGCCCTTAAACTTCCAGCATCCTGACATCCCTCCCTAGCCTGAACTCCAGGGCCAGTTGTTTAAACTGCACATTCCCTTGTCCCCTGACCTTCCACTGTGTCCACCCAGCCGACTCTGGCTAGGGATGAACTTGTCATCTGTGCACTGCTGGAGCTGGCATGACTGAATCTCACCAAGTTCATGTCGCTGAACGTCGGCTGGGCCCCTGGTGCTCACCAACTTTCCTTGTACTCATTGTACTCGGCTGAGTACCCCATCCCCATTCATGTCCATCTGGAACCTGTGAATGTGACTTTATTTGGAAATAGGGTCTTTGAGGATATACTCAAATTAAGGTAAGGTCATACTGAATTAGGGTGGGTTCTAATCTGATGACTGGTATCCTTATAAGAAGGAGGAAGTCTGCCGGGTGCAGTGGCTCATGCCTGTAATCCCAGCACTTTGGGAGGCTAAGACAGGTGGATCACTTGAGGCCAGGAGTTTGAGACCAGCCTGGCCAACATGGTGAAACCTTGTCTTTACTAAAAATACAAAACGTAGCTGGGTGTGGTGGTGATTGCCTGTAGTCCTGGCTACTCAAGAGGGTGAGGCAGGAGAACTGCTTGAACCCAGGAGGCAGAGGCTGCAGTGAGCCAAGATCATGCTACTGTACTCCAGCCTGGGTGACAGAGTGAGACTCCATCACAAAAAAAAAAAAAAAAAAAGAGGAAGAAGAAGGAGGAGGAGGAGGAAAGGAAGGAGGGAAGGAGGGAAGGAAGGAAGGAGAAGGAGGAAAAAGAGGAGGATGAAGAGGAGGAGGAGGGGGAGGAGGAGGAGGAGAAGGAAGTCAACACAGACATACCAAGGGAATAATGCAGTATGAAGGCAGAGGCAGAGATTAGAGTGATGCAGCTACAAGCCAGGGAGACCCAAGGATTGTGCGACCACTGGAAGCTAGGAAGGGGCAAGGAAGGGTCCTCTCCTAGAGCCTTCAAGGGACCATGGCCCTGCTGACACCTGGCTTTCAGACTTCTAGCTGCCAGAGCTGTGAGACAATGAACTTCTGTCATTTTAAGGCACCCTGTTGTGGCACTTTCTTATGACTCCCTAGGGAACTAACATGATCACATCAAAGGTCACTCAGTTAAATTCTATTCCTCCCTCAGCTGCTGTCCCTAACTGTCCCCATTCTCTGTAAGGGCCCTGCCTACCAGAAAACGTACTCCCACTCTTCCTTTCCCCTCATCTCGTGGTTTCTCAGGCACAACTCACTAACCAACCAATCAACCCTTCATCTTGGAGGAATAAAATGTCCTGTCTCTCAAAGCCAACCATTCTCTTTGGGCACTGTTCTTTTCTCCTGTCTCCTGTGAGATTTTACGCCGTTATTCACCCATCCCCATCCCTATACTTTCAAACTCTGAGCTGCGAGGAAGGTCTGCGGATGTCCATGCTGGGATGCGACCTTGCAAGCAGAAAAGGGGAAGTCAGTAAAACCTGCTCTTGTTACAGCTCTTTTGTTCCACCATCAAAGCTCATACACTCATTCCTTGTGTTGCTCAGCCCATGCCACGTAGTAAGCCCAAAACAAAAACCACCAAACCAACCAAAATATTACACACATTCTAGAGGTCAGAAGAAGAATGGGGAAGTTGGATGTATAGGATGCCCATGCTTTGCCTTTCTTGGACCAGAATGTTTCTTGTTATTAGCTCATTTGCTGTATAAAGTTTGGACTTGGCCTCTGTTCAATCTCACATTGACTGCTGACCTCAGAACATTTTTGTTTTTAAACAACCACTCTAGCAAAAGCTTCTAGATAGAGGTCTGGAGTTCATCTTGGTAGCATTCTCTCCGAGGATGGAATCTAATAAATGATGCTTTCTAGATGTCACAGTTTTTCTCCATAGTAGGACTTGACAACTGCCAGTCATAAGAGCCACAACTTGGTCAACTATAAGTCAGGCAGGGATGAGGATGCAGCGGCCTGCACTGCATGACTGTGAGGGCTGGGGCATAATCCATACCTTGTCTCGCGACAATTAAGCTGGCCATGCAGTCTGGAACACTTGTCCCTGCTGCCAGGAAAGTAATGCCCATGATGACATCCGGGATCCCAAGTGTGTATCCGATAATAGTCACCTGCAGAATGGGGGTTGGAGACATGAACTCTCAAACAACAGTGTGTGGACTAAAGAAATATTCCAAGTATTAGAGATACTGTAAGCGTAGGAAATGGTGATTTTGGAATTACTGGGGCTGCCTCTTTTAAAAACAAAACAAAACAAAACAACACAACACTGAACTACAAGGCTAAGAAGCCTAAAGACAGAAGGATGGAAGGAAGGAAGGTCTTGAGTGTGCACATACCATCCAGAGTGCTCAGGACCAGGGATGCCACATGAACCCTGCTTTACCCTGGACTCCACGCCCAGGCCCTCTGAGCCCTCTGACACTCAGGCTTCAGACAGGGAAACAGATTCAAGTCCAGGGCCTTGGGGGCTGGTTTTGGCTCTGCCCTATCTGCATGACTTTACAGAAGTCATTTCTTCTCTTTGGTCCTCAGTTTCTCCAACTGCACAAGTGTTCTGGGGAAATGGACAATCCATTTCCAAGGCCTCTCCCTTTTGATACTGATATTCAAGAATCATTCTTCCAAAGCCTTGGGGGTGAGAGATGTATTAATAAAAGGTGGGGATGTAGGGGACGGACAGGTGGGCCTTCACTGCTTGCTGGAGCCTCGCCAGGACATAGTGAAAGTAAGCGCAGGGTGCTCAGGCGGGTACGCCTTGCATAGGCAGAGATCAAGGCTACAATGGGCACTGCCTTCTTTACAGACTTTTACTGTCAAGGCCATTCTATTCCCCCAAACTGAGACTATCTGAAGTTCAAACCCATAGGTAAGAGTGCCCCAGTAAAGTGGTTCCTGTGACCCCAGGACCCTGGTTTAAGAAACATGGATGGGGTTTATACATCAAGGTGGTGTCCTGTCTCATTGATAATTAGCAGAACTGATTTAATCACATGGTTATTTTCTATAACTAGAGAAGAAATTCGCATATTCATTAATTTGATCTTCCTGAGTCTCACACCCACCCAAATGTCATGAAATGCTTTTTTTTTTTCACTTGTAATGTTGTTTTGGGAATACACTTCAGTAAGAGAAATCACTGGATCCTTTCTTTAAAATCTGAAGATGAACTGGCCTTTAATGCTATTCAGAAAATTTAAAAATTGCAAATCCAACTCACTTAAGGCACAGTTTTCATTCTCTGATTGTCATCTTTTTCTAGGGAGGTATTTTTTGTTTTGTTTTGTTTTGTTTTTGACAGGATCTTGCTCTGCTCCATAGCCCAGGCTGGAGTGCAGTGGATTGACCACAGCTCACTGTGGCCTCAACCTCTCAGGTTTAAGCAATCCTCCCCATCTCAGCCTCCTGAGTAGCTGCAACTACAGGTGCATGCCACCACGCCTGGCTAATTTTTTTTTTTTTTTTTTTTTTTGAGACGGGTCTCGCTCTGTCACCCAGGCTGGAGTGCAGTGGCCGGATCTCAGCTCACTGCAAGCTCCGCCTCCCAGATTTACGCCGCCATTCTCCTGCCTCAGCCTCCCGAGTAGCTGGGACTACAGGCGCCCACCACCTCGCCCGGCTAGTTTTTTGTATTTTTTTAGTAGAGACGGGGTTTCACCGTGTTCACCAGGATGGTCTCGATCTCCTGACCTCGTGATCCGCCCGTCTCAGCCTCCCAAAGTGCTGGGATTACAGGCTTGAGCCACTGCGCCCGGCCTAATTTTTAAACTTTTTGTAGACACAGGGTCTCGCTATGTTGCCCAGGTTGGTCTCGAACTCCTGGGCTCAAGTGATCCTCCTGCCTTGGCCTCCCAAAGTGCTGGGATTACAGGTGTGTAAGCCACCACACCCAGCCTCTAGGGAGTTTAGATAGTAACTAATTCCAACTCTTCTTCCTCATCTCCCATATGGAGTGGGTTATGGAGACTTTAATCTTCATCACGGAAGCATGGAAACAGCATTGCTGCATCTCATGGTGAAAATGGCTAATATTTACTGTTATGAGCAATCAGCCATGCTGCAAACTCAAATCACAATACCTGAACAAGATGAAGTAAGATTAGGTTGAAATTGGGTATAGTGTACGCAACACTAATTCAACACAAGAAAGGCACTATAAGAAATCGCACTGCTTAGTGGCCAAACTGTGTATTATTCAGTGATGCTCATGATCATCCGACTGTTACCTAATTGGCTGTTGGTTTCAATAAATGGCTAACTACTGGATGCTTCCAACACGGTCTAACCAAACTGTTCTGGGCTGGGAGTAGTATATGAAAGGGAGTGGTCAGGAGGGACATGAATGAGGTCCTGAGGGACTTGAATATTCAAGTGTTCCCACGTCCCGTACTCAGCTGAACCAAGGCCAAGGTGTTCCAAGTGTGTGTGTCTGGGGCTGGGGCAGATGCTGGGGTCCTGAAGGCTTGGAGTTGTTCTGCCCCTCCTGAGTTACATGACTTGTTTCATTGACTAAAACACAATCAGAGTCCATCCTGGGCTTTCCTTTGGGATACAGAACTCTAAGCAGGTACCAGGAGAAAGGGAGAAAGGGAGCAGGCTGGGGGCAGTGCCTTCCCCCAGCTGGTGTCTTGGGGAGGCTCTGCCACAGGGACAGGAGGGCTGCTGCATGAGTAGGTGTAAGGACACTCACAGAGGCTGGGGCAGGTCTCTGATCAGCCTGAGGAAGCATCTGAGATGAGGGAGGCGGCCAAAGGGTGGGATTTCAGGAAAGCACAGGCAAAATGGCTCCCATACACTGTTCAGAATCCCAGTAATGCTCTGGGAGGGATGGGTGAAGGTGTGATTGGGTTGCGGGGAGGGAAGAGACAGGATTTGGCCGAATGTCTAGAAAGTGCTGGGCTGTCTTTTCATTCTCCCAATGGCCTTGTGAGAACGATGATCACCCCCACTTCATAGAGGGAGTCGCCAGCTTCCGTGGTTTGCAAGAGGTAGGACTAGGATTCAGCGCTGTTCTCATGTGATCCAGGATCCTTTGTTCCCCACTAAATGACACGGTTTCTCTGGAGTTAAGGGAAAGGTGGCTCCTTGGCCAGCATGGAACATTTACTGGCCCTGCTGTCTCTCACATCAAGATCACTTGCCTTCTCTGCTGCTGGTGTCAGGCATTAGAAGGAGAACAAAGGGACCTGATGCTAATTACTAGGGTGTAAGGGGCTGAGAGGGAGTTTCACAATCAATGGAACTGCAGCCATGCTGGAACTGCTTCCCCTCTCTTTGCTCCTCGGAATAAGGAGGAGAAGCGGGGACCCCATTAGGTGGTACACAGAAAGTGGGGAAGGAGACTCCTGTGTGGCCTGACCCAGCCCAGCCCAGCTGATGAAAGGTTTATATGGGGACCTGTCCTGTGTGACCATAGGCGCTTATGAGGAGCTACACCAATGTCTCTCTGCCTGTAAAACTCCCATCCAATGAAATGTGAAAAGTCCAGTAGCAAACTGAGAGGCAGCTTACGGTAGTAGCTGAGATCATGGGCTTAGGAGATCAATACCTGGGTCCTAATCCTAACTCTAGCACTCACTAACTGTGTAACCTTGGGGAAATTACTCAATTTCTCCATGCCTCGATTTCCCCATTTGTTAGATGGGGATAATAACACCCATCCCTTGGGGTTGTTATGAGGATAAGGAAGAGTTTATGTGAAGTACTTAAACCAGCATCCAGCACATCAGTGCAGAGAGGAGCATTCCTGGGCAGGAGCATGGAACAAGCTGCCTTGTGTTCAGCCTCATCTCCCTTGACTCCAGTCTCCTTCCTTCACATTCCCTCAGGACCCTGGAAACCAAGAGGACTTGGTGATCATCCACCTGTCATATTGCTCTGCCTATAACACCAGAGTGATTTAGGCTGCCTAAATTAGCACTGTGATTTAGGCTGCCTGTGTGAAGGTTGGTCTCCTTCCCTCACACTCAAAGGCAGGCACTGTGCTGTGTGTGTCTGCATCCCGGGTACCTGGCTGAGAGTCATGCACTTCATTCAAACCCTTTTCTACTGAGAAATATGCTGTGGTCAGTGAGACCAGTGACTTGCCCAAAGGTGGCATAGCAGTACCTGTGGTTAGCCTTGAACTCAGCTCCCCACCTCTCCCTGGCTGTGCACACTGTCCACCCCCTGCTCCCTCCACTTACCAGCCACACCATGATATAGGAGAACACAGCAATCCACAGCGTGGCGGTGATGAAGGTGACCATGAAGAACTTCTCCCAGCGGGGCTTGCTGCAGTTGGGAATGGTGACGCACAGGAGGAAGATGAGGGGCCAGGTGAACACCCACTTGACCTTGTCCCCTCTGGCCTCTGCAGGGGGAAGGGGCAGAGTGAGAAAAGAGGGGGAGAGAAACACACTGGGTAACACACCTGCCAGTCTACCTGCTGGTTTAGTCTTCAAGCTAAATAAGAGAATGCCACCGATGTGACTCTAGGCAACTAACCTTGCAGAATCACAGAACTCTATAATGTCACCCTGGAAGTGGCAAGACAATTTAGTAAGTGTTTGTTGCTTGAATAACTTAAGTCATTCGAAATCCTTCATTTGACAGGATAAGGAAAGTGAGGCCCAGAGTGGGAACAGACTCACCCAGAGGAGCTGGAATGGGGATGTAAGTTATGGTTGGGCTTTGGAATCAGACAGCCCTGGACTGGAGGCCAAAGGACCTTGAGAATCGCAACTCTACTTAATCTGACAGTTATAGCTTACACGTAACAACAACAGGGCAGCAATAATCAACACATTCAGCATTTGCCATGTGCTACGGGCACTAGTGCTAAGTGCTTTGCATCTTATTGGTTTCTTCATCTGTTAAATGAGAAAGTTATCTCTTGGTTGTTGCAAGAATGATGTGACAGAGTGTATGTAAAATACCCAGCACACGGGGTCTGGCACACAGCAGGTGCTTCGGAAATCTCAGCTCCTTTGTCCCAAGGTCATGTAGTCAAAACGGGTGCAAGACTAAAAGTGTGCCCTGGCTGGCAGTCGACACATCTCACTGGCCCCTACCAAGGGAATCCAGAAACAATTCAATGGAGGAAAAGAGGCCTTATAAGCCATTGAGTGTAAGCATAGTTTCCTTAATAAGCCACTGAATATAGGTGTGCACATGCAGGTTAAAAACTGGCCTGCTCGTCAATGAAATGGTGGAGGAAGGACTTCTGCAATTTTTATTTTTTATAGAAGCCTTGAGAACAACAGCAAAAAATTGTCAGAATCAACTTTTTCAGAGCTCTGGAATTAACCTAAGGTTTGCAGCAATCCAGGGAATGTCTATTTAAAAAAAAATCAGTTGGACAGTAAGTAAGAACAGTGAACTCTGTGGAGTTTTAACTTTCCCTATTTTTACTCCTTCTTGCCAGGTCTGGAGTAGCCTTGAAATCTAGCAGCACGCAACCACATTGAAAAACAGCAGGCTAGCAGCCAACAGAGGAGGCAGAACAAGGTTGGAGGACCTCCAAGTTCATTCCCATAGAATTGTTATTATTTGACCTGTCTGATGGTTTCCTAGAAGACTCCACTTTCAAGGCTGCCTTTATTTTACCAGAATCTGAGCTTACCCAGTGTGAATAGCTTTTTTCTTGGATGTGTTTGTCGAAAACAATTAGAGGCAATTATTAAATCATGTTGTTGGAAGTGGCAGATGACAGCTGGGACAAGTAACAGGTTAACCAAAAAGCATAAAAGAAAAAGCTGGGGAATGAGACATCCACAGTGGGCTTTGAAAAGCTCCTAGATATCTCTGGGAATCTAACAGACCATGAGCTGTGCCCAGGGTTCTTCACATGCTCAGGAAAGACTCGAGACTGCTGTAAGCTTTCACCTCTGCCTAACTGAGGCTCTGTGCAAATAAGAAGGAAAGGCTACTGCAGAGTTGTGAACTACCCGCCCGAGTGTTGGAGGCATGCCCCAAAACACACAGAGTCCCCTGGCAAAGACTGGGAGAATGACTGGATCCAGGAACCTAGGGAAGGCTCTGTCTAATCATTAGCTGACCTCTAGGCTAACCTAGCAGAGACTTCAGTGGCCACACACAACAAAGAATATGAATTTTGCACAATTAGTTTGGAAAAGTCACTAAATAAGCAATAATAATAAAGAGTAACCACCACAAACCCTAGAACAAGAGACAATCTCCTGTTCTCCAACCACAATGGAACAGAATTAGAAACCAATAACAGAAGGAAAACTGGAAAATTCACTAATACATAGGAAATGAAATAACATACTCCTAAATAAAGGGTCAAAGAAGAAAGCACAAAAAATTAGAAAATACTTTGAGATGAATCAAAAAAATGTAACATACTAAAACTTATGGGATATAGTGAAAACAGTACTTAGAGAGGAATGTGTAGCTGTAAAATACCTATATTAAAAAAGGGAAAGATCTCAAATCAATGACCAAACCTTTCTCCTTAAGAAAAATAAAAGAAGAGCAGAAAATGAGGTCCAAAGAAAGCAGAGGGAAAGAACAGAAAATCAAGGTTAGAGTGAAAATAAATGAAATAGAAAATAAAAAACAATACAAAGAATCAAAGAAATTGAAAGCTGCCTCTTTGAAAAGATCAATACAATTGACAAACCTTTAGCTACACTGACCAAGAAAAAAAGAGAGAAGACTCACATTACCAAAATCAGAAACAAAACAGGGACATCACTATGAACATTACAGAAATAAAACAAACTATTAGGGAATACTGCGAACAATTCTAACAGACAAAATTCTACAAAGGTACAAACTACCAACACTGACTCAGAAAGGAATAGAAAATCTAAAGAGATTTAAAACAAGATTGAAACAGCAATTTAAAATTTTACTTAACAATTAAGATTGAAAGCTATTACAACCCTCCCCTCCCCACCTCACTGCAAAATCAGGAACAAGATGAAGATATCTGCTCTTACTCCTTCAACACTGAACTAGAGATTATAGCCAAGAAAATTAGGCAAGAAAAATAAGTAAAAGTGATTCAGATTGGAAAGGAAGAAGTAAAACTATCCCTATTTGTAGATGACATGATCTTGCATACAGAAAACTCTAAGGAACCCGTAAAAAACTATTAGAACTAATAAACAAGTTCAGCCAATTTGTAAGATACATAATAAATATACAAAATTCAGGTGTGTTTTTATACATTAACAATCCAAAAATAAAATTAAGAAAACAATTCCATGTACAATGCCATCAAAAATTTTAAAGACCTAATGCTTATGCAACAAAAGTAGTAGAGGATTTGTATGCTGAAAACTACCAAACATCACTGGAAGAAATTAAAGAAGACCTAAATAAATGAGAAGAAATTCTGTTTATGAATTGGAAGGCTTAAAATGGTAAAGACGGTAATATTCCCCAAACTGATGTATACATTCAATGCAGTCCCTATCAAAATCCCAGGTAGCTGACCAGAAATTGACAAGCTGAGCCTAAAATTGATATGAAAATATAAGGAACCCCAAATAGCCAAAACAATCTTGAAGAAAAAAAACAAAGCTGGGAAATTTACACACTGTGATTTTAAAACTTAGTAGAAAGCTACAGTAATCAGGAGAGACTGCTACTGGAAGAATGAAATAAAATTCTGAGTCCAGAAATAAACCCAGATATTTAAGTGTTTATTTATGGACTCGACATTTACTGGCATAAGAATGGAATAAAATTTTGAATCCAGAAATAAACCCAGGCATTTAATATCTTGATATTTGACAAGAGTATCAAGACAATTCAATAGGAAAACAATAATCTTTTCAACAAATGATGCAGAGACAGCTGGATACCCACAGGCAAAAGAATGAAACTAGTGCTTTATCTTATACCATACACAAAAATTAAATAAAAAATGATTAAGACCTAAATATAAGAGCGACAACTATAAAACAACATGAGCATAACTCTTTATGGCCTTGGATTGGGCAATGATTAAATGACACCAAAATCACAAGCAACAAAAGAATAAGTAAATTATATTTTATCAAAATTAAAAACTTTTGTGATTCGTAGAATACTATTAAGAAAGTGAGGCTGGGGCTGGGCATAGTGGCTCATGTCTGTAATCTCAGCACTTTGGAAGGCCAAGATGGGCAGATCACCTGAGGTTGGGAGTTCAAGACCAGCCTGGCCAACATGGTGAAACCCCGTCTCTACTAAAAATACAAAAATTAGCGGGTGTGGTGTTGCATGCCTGTAATCCCAGCTACTTGGGAGGCTGAAGCAGGATGATCACTTGAACCCAGAAGGCAGAGGTTGCAGTGAGCTGAGATCACACCACTGCACTCCAGCCCGGGAGACAGAGCAAGACTGTGTCAAAAAAAAAAAAAAAGAAAGAAAGAAAGGAAAGAAGGAAGGAAAGAAGGAAGGAAGGAAGGAAGGAAGGAAGGAAGGAAGGAATGAGGGAAGAAGAAAGGCTGGGCACAGTGGCTCATGCCCATAATCCTGTACTTTGGGAGGCCAAGGCAAGAGGACTGGTTGAGGTCAGGAGTTCAAGACCAGCCTGGGCAACATAGTGAGCCCTCATCTCTACACAAATACAAAAACTAGCGGGGCTTGATGGCCTTTTAGTCTCAGTTACTTGGGAGGCTGAGGTGGGAGGATTGCTCTAGCCTGGGAGTTAGAGGCTGCAGTGAGCTGTGATTGCCATTGCACTGGGCAACAGAGTGAGGTCTTGTCTGGAAAAGCAAAACAACAACAACAACAATGAAAAAAAGGGAAAAGATAGACTGTGAAAATACTACCTATTGAACGGAAAAAAATATTTTGCAAATAATATATCTGATAAGGGTCTATTGTCCAAAATACATCCAAAATATTATCTAAAAACTCTTACTACTCAACAATTTAAAAAACCCAATTTTCTTAAAAAAGGCAAAGTGAATGCGCAGTTCTCCAAAGAAAATGGTCATTAGGAAAATGTAACTCAAGATGATTTCACAGCCACAAGTATTACTAGAATAAAAAAGATAAATAACAAGTATTGGTGAGGGTGTGGGAAAATAGGGACCTTCATACATTGCTGATAGGAATGTAAAATGGTTCAGCTGCTTTGGAAAACAGTCTGACAGTTTCTCAAAGAGTTTGACCCAGAAATTCTACTCCTAGTTCTACCCAAAAGGAATGAAAACATATGTCCACACAAAAACTTTTACTCAAATGTTCACAGCAGTATTATTTATAATAGCAAAAAACAAAAACAACCCAAATATTAACCAAGTGATGAACGGATAAACAAAATGTGGTATATAAATACAAAGGAATATTATTCAGCCATAAAAAGGAACACAGTACTGATACATGGTACCACATGGACAAATCTTGTAAACACTACACAAAGTGAAAGAAGTCAGACACAAAAGGCCATATATTGATAGATTCCATTTATATAAAATGTCAAGAATAGGAAATTCATAGAGATGGAAAGTAGATTAGTGGTTGCCAGGGGATGGAAGAGAAGAGGAATAGACAATCATGCTCGTGGGACTATGAAAGTGGGACAATAAAAATATTCTAGAATTATATATTGGTGATGGCTGTGCAGCTCTGTGAATATAGCAAAAACCACGAATTACAGTTTCTCAGGGTGAATTTTATGGCATATACATTATATCTCAATTTAAAAATTTGCAAAGTAGACTGGCACTAGCTGTGTTTGCTCTGTAATATTTGTGCTAGAATCTTCCTAAATCATTGAAAGTACTTTACTAAAAAAAAAAAAAAATCAGCTGCTTATAATAATTAGCCAAGAGAATATGGTTAACTTGAAATCAGCAAATCTATCAATCTCTTTCTAGATCTTTCTCTATATACACCTTTCTATAGCTTGTAGTCCCTGTACAAATGGCCAAAAGTTTTCCTGCCTTGATTGGTTTGTCCAAAATTCCAGGCTCTTCTCCTGTGAGTCCACATCCCAACTCATCTAGTTTGCTGAGGAAGGCCTAGGGCATTTCTAGAATTGACCGAAAACTCCGTATGTAGAGGAAGAATTCACTTTAGGGAATTGTAACCCTGGACACTTCAATGTCCAGGAACGTCTTTGAGGGTATATACAAATTCCACAGCAGAAGGATAATGCTCTCATGTTCCCAGACACCAAATTGCACCAGGTGTTTGTCTTTTTCTTGCCTGGTATGGGTTTTGCATTGGTTTCAACATCCACCCCCGTCTGGCCCCACCCAAGTGGCGGGTGTCATGGCCCACCATTGTTCCCTAAGAAACAATGTTTCAACCGACCTATTCTATTGCTGTGTTTTTCAACTGTTGGATGAGATCCAGGAGAGAATGGTGAAATCAATTTAGTGAAGGGCAACCAGCATTTTCTTTTTTTGAAAAAAGGAGAAAATAGAGTTCCTGTACATAGTGAGAGTTCAATATTATTCCAGGAAACTGGTTTCCTTTTTATATTTCCAGGTACGTGTATAAAATATTCCTCTAGGTCATGGTCATAGTGTGGAAACCTTCCATTGTGCTCATGCTGGTCCCTGTTCCATTGCTAGTGCTGTGCAATCCTCTCAACCCTCAGCCTTCCATCCATTTGGTCTCTCTTCAGCCTCCCCAATGTTCTGACTCTTCTGAAAAGCCGTTAACCCTGCCAGCCCATGGTGATCTCTCCCTTCTGTAAATGCTTTGCTTTTTAAGAATTTATGAATTATTGAAACTCTACCCAAGTTGCCCCATAGCCTTACTGCTTGAATCTGCCATCTCTACCTCTCCCGGCTGGGTTGCAAACATAGCTGGTAACAGCTCCTGGTGCCTTCTGCACCAGTGTGGACCATACAATTAGCAGGAGGTGGTATTCTAACAGCCTGCTCTGCATAATTGGGTGTTTTGTTTACTGCCATGTTACCTAATTGTTCTGCATTTTGAAGCCCAGTGCTCAAAGGCCGAAGACAAGGCAAGCAATGGTAAAGCTCTGGCATCTGATTTGGTTCAAATCCAGTTGACTAGCTCATCAGCTGTGGGTCATTGGGCCAGCAGTCCCCATGAAACTCATTTCCTTACTGTAAAATGGGGGTGACAACAGTACACTGGGGACTTGGGAATATGATACTATTTGTCAATAGGAGTTCACAGAAGAGTCTCAGTAAATGGCACATCTTACCATTACTATCAGGGCCATATGTCAATACAGACACAGTTTCAGATATAGGCTGGGTGCAGTGGCTCACACCTGTAATCCTAGTGCTTTGGGAGGCCGAGGCAGGTGGATCACTTGAGGTCAGGAGTTTGAGACCAGCCTGGCCAACTGGTGAAAACCCGTCTCTACTAAAATATATATATATATATATATATATATATATATATATATATGTAGGCCAGGTGTGGTGGCTCACGCCTATAATCCCAACACTTTGGAAGGCCGAGGTGGGCGGATCACCTGAGGTCGGGAGTTTGAGACCAGCCTTACCCACAGGGAGAAACCCCATCTCTACTAAAAATACAAAATTAGCTGGGCTTGGTGGCGCATGCCTATAATCCCAGCTACTTAGGAAGGCTGAGGCAGGAGAATCGCTTGAACCTAGGAGGCAGAGGTTGTGGTGAGTCGAGATCGCGCCATTGCACTCCAGCCTGGGCAACAAGAACAAAGCTCCATCTCAAAAAAAAAAAATATATATATATATACACACACACACACACACACACACACACATATACATATACACAAAAATTAGCTGGGCGTGGTGGCGGGTGCCTGTAATCCTAGCTACTTGGGAGGCTGAGGCAGGAGAATCTCTTGAACCCAGGAGGTGGAGGTTGCAGTGAGCCGAGATCATACCATTGCACTCCAGCCTGGGCGAAAGAGTGAGACTCTGTCTCAAAAGAAAACAACAACAAAACAAACATGGCATGGAGCTGTCAGCCCAAAGCTCTCAATATCTGGCTTGGAAGAAAGTCACTTGTATGAGTTCTGAAGCTAGACTGGAAGCCCCTTGCAGGCAGGGGCCTGCTGGATTCTTGCACGGTTGTGGAAGACAGCAGAGCCCCCAGCCCAGCCCCTGACCCATGGCAGAACTCAACACAGATTAAATGCATGGGAGGCTACAAGGGCTCCCTCAGAAACAGGAAAAGATAATCTGAACATAACATGTTTGTAAAACCCCACATAATGAATGTGATCATCATCATTTGAAAGCTCATTAGCAGCAAAGAAGCCCCACATAATATGCTGATAAAGTTAGATATTTCCTGAACTTATGCCAAGGGACCAGATGACCAGGAAACATGAATGGAATGGAAAAGTTAGAGAACCCAGTTGCACTCGATCAAGGTAAAGAGGCATGGACAGCCTTGAAAACTGTCCCAGGCTTTGATGGTGCCTACAGAGGTGCCTGGGTACAAGAATTCTGATTCAGTAAGAATCCCAGGACACCTCTGGCAGAACCAGCCCAGCTCCCCTGATGAGGGGATATTTTCTCCCAGGCACATTTCTGCTCCTGCCTGTGACTAGCCCAAGGGTAGTTCTAATCAGACTGAGTCAGTCAGAGCCTGTCCCTGAGGATGCTGAAATTGGAACCAATTTCAACATGTGCATGCGGCTAAAACTGTGAAAGCAGGAGAGGAGAGGCAGAGGCAGCAGGTCTGAGGGGCAGGAGATGAATGAGGGACAGAGATGAGCATGGGGAGATAGGGGCTGTCCAATCACACTTCCTGGTTCCAGTTGTCCTCAGACTCATCCACACCTCTGCCCTGGCTCCAGGAAACACCTCTGTATCTTTCTCATAAAGTCTCCTTTCCTGCTGAAACCAAGATCTAGCTAATTTTTGATACTTGTAACCAGAGAGTCCTAAGCAATAGAGTTATGAAGACAGAAACAGCAGGGCAGCAGGGAGAGGCTCTTCAGTCCATGCTAGCCAAGAGCATCTCGCTCCTTGATTTAATTCTGAACTCATCATGCAACCTCCTGCCCCAGGATTCGGTCTCCCGAGCAGACTTGCCCACCAGGCTGGGCCTTGGCCTCCTCATCCCCCAAATGAGAGACTGAGACTAAACCAGTTGTTCTCAAAAACAACTGAACAGCCACATCACCTGGGGGGCTTGTTCACACACAGATTTCTGAGTCCTAGCAACATCCTGAAGGTTCTGCCTTCAAGTCCTCAAGTCCTAAGTTCATGCTCAAATGCACACTGTTTGCCAAACCCACATCTAACGTGTTTTTAAGTGTGGCCAGAATTTGTTTTAATCGGGTATGGTAAGACACAGAGGTATAGAAATGATGGTCATGGGAAAAAAAAAAAGGTTTTGTACTCACAAAAACTAGAAACAGGAGGCAGGGTGTGCCGCATGGGGCCACATGAGGAAGCACCAGTGCTGGTGAGAAGGCACAAGGAGTGAGAGGCAAGCGTGGGCAAAAGCCTTTATTGTGGCTTCCACGGGGCAAGGGAGGGTGAGTATGCAGCCTTAGAACTGAGTAACTTCTACAGGCTGCTGGGAATGTCAACTAGGACAATCACTATGGAAAACAGTGTGGCGATTCCTTAAAGAACAAAAAGTAGATCTACCATTTCATCCAGCAATCCCACTCCTGGGTATCTACTCAGAGGAAAAGCAGTCATTATATGAAAAAGCTACTTATATACACATGTTTATGGCAGCACAATTTGCAATTGCAAAAATGTGGAACCAGCCCAAATGCTCATCAATTAATGGGTAGATAAAGAAACTGTGGTGTATATACACACACACACACACATATATGTATGTATATATGTGTATACATATATATATATGATGGAATACTACTCAGTCATAAAAAAGAATGAATTAATGGCATTCACAGCAACCTGAATGGGACTGGGGACTATTATTCTAAGTGAAGTAACTCAGGAATGGAAACCAAACATCGTATGTTCTCATAAGTGGGAGCTAAGCTATGAGGATCCAAAGGCGTAAGAATGATAGAGTGGACTTTGGGGCCTCGGGAGGAAAGGGTGGGAAGGGGTGAGGGATAAAAGATGACAAATTGGGTTCAGTATATACTGCGTGGGTGATGGGTGCACCAAAATCTCACAAATCACTACTAAAGAACTTTCTCACGTAACCAAATACCACCTGTTCCCCCACAACTTATGGAAATGAAACATTTTTAAAAAGAGAACTGAATAACTTCAGGGAGCTCTGGGGCTGAACCTGGTTGTCTGTACCTTGCCCTGGGATGACTAAGGCAGAGACGAATGTTGCCTCCTAGAGTATAAGAGCCAGATGGAGGAGGCAGTTCAGAGTAGGGCTTTGGATTGATTGTTTTGCACATGAAAGTCATGCTCCCAGCAGGCAGCTGATTGCTATCTACAAGAACTGAAGGGCCCTGGGAGGGGCGGTTTTTCCCCAGGCAGGGAGGCCTCAGATACCAGAGCATCAAGAATATAGAAAAAAGAACATAGACTTAAAACCTACTGTTAACTTCATAAAGTGACTTTCAGGTCTATACATCAGCCAACTGAGAGCTTTGCTAATGTGAATTGGTCTCTCAAGATTTTGGGCAATTCTAGGTTGTAGAGGGCATTCATTGTTCTCATCTGGCTGGCATCCATTCCCCTTTAATGGTAACAGCACGCCAATTTTCCTTTAGGGAATCAACCCTCTATTCCACATTATATTCATGTAGTTTAGACAGGGCGGACTCCCCTCCTTGATGTCTGGGTGGGTATGAGGGTCAAGCTTGGCTAATCATGTATGCCATAATATTTAGTGTGTTCACTCCCCATGCTAGCAACTATTGTAGGTACTGGCACCCCAACATAGGACTTCTAGACCTCCTGGTATTATGGGGTTACATAGGCTCCGGGTTGGGTGTGTAATATAACAAGGGTCAACCTTCAGAATTCTGCCAAGAATCACTGCCTCTAATACCCATTGCCCTTTCCTCCTTACTAACAGAACTCTCTTTTCTTGAGACTGTAAGTTCCCAGCTAAAAATCTTAATATCCTAGGCTTCCTTGCAGGTAGGGGTGGCTATGGACAGTTCTGGACCATGAGATGCAAATTAAAGTCTACTTGGTGGAGCTTCCAGGAAAGTCATTCTCTTCTGGATAAGGAGAATGAGGCCCAGTAGTATGAGGCTCCTGCCCTTTGTCCTCCTTGTCCCTGCCAGGAGTAGGGAGTCACTGGAGTTGCAGAGGCCAGTGGGCAACCTCAGGGACAAAAGCCACCAACTGAGTATGGACAACAGTAATGGGATACTGATGACAGAGCTGCAGGATTCCCTACTCTCAGGACTTCTTGTTATATGAGAAAAAATAAAATCCTTGAGTGTAAGGCTCTGTCACTTGAGTTTTCTGTTACATGCAACTGAATGCAATCCTTAACTTAAGAGACAGAGGCACCATCTGTGCATGGGGCTAACCCAGTGGGATGTAAGCTTAGATGGAGGAAAGCCAACGCAGGGATAAGCCAACCCAGGGGACAGCAATGCAGAGAGATGGATGGTGTCTTGTCGTTTCCTCTGAACCCCGGGTCCAGCCTTGCCAGAAGGCAGACTTTCTCAGGGAACCTGCCACCATGTGAACTTTTTGGCTTAAACCAGCCTGAATAGGGGTTCTTTAACATTAGGGGTCTAGACTAATTCATGTGTGAAATAATACAGTTTTGGGAGCTGCAGAGGTGATGGGACAATGTCTATACTGATGGACATTCCTCCCTACACTATTGGAAACCCCTCCTGGCTCCCCACTTCCATCTCGTTGGGTGCAATATTGGAGTGAAATGTTCTTCACAGACTCTGATTGACACACAAACATCAACAAGAGAAAGGAGGGCTGCCGTCATGTCTTTTACTAAGCTCTCAGATTTCTCTTTTGAAGTAGAAAATTACAATTTAATGATGTGAAAAAAAAGTCTTGAAATGAACTGTAACAAAACAGATGGCTAATCAGACTGGAGAAAAAAAATTAAGAATAGATGCAGTTGCTGATGAAAAACCTCAAGCAAATTAATGTGGACAGTGAATGAATTCCATATTCCAATTAAGGGAGTGGTTAACCTGTGGTGTGCAGGGATGCATGCATCACTGGATGATGTAGAGTAGATTTGCATGGGCCTGGGAGCTCAGAGCACTTATATGACCTGGACAGCAGAGATTCCAAAGCAATGGTTCTCAAATTTGAGTGTAAGTCAGAATGCCCGGAAAACCTGTTAGATCACCACACTCACAATGATTTGACAGGACTAGAGGAGAAGGGAGTTCCAAGAATTTGTGTTTCTAACAAGTTCCCAGGTGCAGTTGATGCTGACAGTCCCAGGACCACACTGTGAGAACCACCACTCTAGAATAACTCCAGTTAAAAGCAACTGAGATATAATTAACATATCATAAAATTCACCCATTTAGAATGTGCAAGCAGGCAGGTTTTAGCATATTAGAAAGTTGTGTAACTATGACTATATAAGTCCAGAAGATTTTCATCGCCCCAGTGGAAACCCTGAGCCATTAGCGGTCATTCCCATTCCTCATCTCCTCCAGCCTCTGGTAACCACTAATTAATTTTTTGTCTCTATAGATTTATTTTGGGCGTTCCATATAAATGGAATTGTAACATGTGGGCTTTTGTGTCTGGCTTTCACTGACTATATATTTCCTAGGCTCATCCATATTGTAGCATCTATCAGTACGCCATTCCTTTTTAGGGCTGAATAATATTCTATTACATGGATATACCACATTTCGTTTATCCATTCTTCACTTCATAGATACTTGAATTGTTCTACTTTTTGGCAGTTATGAATAATGCTGCTTTGAACTCTTGTGTATAAGTTTGTGTGTGGACATATATTTTCATCCTCTTAAATACAGAACTAAGAGAGGAGTTGTCGGGTCATATGGTGACTCTTATGTTTAACTTTTTTTATTTGAGATAGAGTCTTGCTCTGTCACCCAGGCTGGAGTGCAGTGGCGTGATCTCAGCTCACTGCAAGCTCCACCCCCCGGGTTCACGCCATTCTCCTGCTTCAGCCTCCCAAGTAGCTGGGACTACAGGTGCCCACCACCACGCCCAGATAATTTTTTTGTATTTTTAGTTGAGATGGAGTTTCACTGTGTTAGCCAGAATGGTCTTGATCTCCTGACCTCGTGAGCTGCCTGCCTCAGACTCCCAAAGTGCTGGGATTACAGGCGTGAGCCACTGTGCCCGGCCTACATTTAACTTTTTGAGGAATTGTCAGGCTGTTTTCCAAAGCAGTAGCACTATTTACATTTCCACCAGCAACGTATGAGGGCTCCAATTTTCCCATCTCCTCACCAATATTTGTTATTGTCTACCTTTTCTGGATTATACCCATTCTAGTGGGTGTGAAATGGCATCTTATCATGATATCTCATTTAGATTTGCATTTCTCTAATGAATGTGAGCATCTTTGCATACCCTTATTAGCCATTTGTATAATCTGCTTTGGAGAAATGTCTATTCAAATCTTTTGTCCATTTTCAAACTGGATTGTCTTTTATTGTTAAGTTTTAAGTCACACACACACACACACACACACACACACACACGTTACATGATTTGCAAATGTTTTCTCCCATTCTGTGGTTAGAAACTGTTGGCTAATGCAAGGTCACAAATATGTATACTTATGTTTTCCTCTAAGAGTTTTATATTTTTAGCTATTATATTTAGGTTTTTGTTTCATATTGAGTTAACTTTTGTATATGGTGAGCAGTAGGGGTCAGACTTCTTTTCAGTGTGGTTATCCAGTTGTCCTAGCACCATTTGTTGAAAAGACTATTATTTCCCCTAGTGAATTGTCATTACCCTTGTCAAAAGCTAATTGGCCTGAAATGTAAAGGTGCATTTCAGGACTTCCATTTGTATCTCATTAATCCATATGTCTATCTTTATGCCAGTGCCAGACAATCTTGATTACTCTATCTTTATAGTAAGTTTTGAAGGCAGAAGTATGAGTTCTCCAACTTTGTTCTTTTTAAAGACTGTTTTGGCTATTCTGGGCCCCCTGCATTTCCATAGGAATTTTAGGATCAGCTTGTCGGTTTCTGCAAAAAAGTCAGCTGGGGTTTTGATAAGGATTGCATTAAATCTGATCAATCTGAGGACTATTATCATTTTTAAAACGTTAAGTCTTCTAACCCTTGAACACAGGACATCTTTCCATTTATTTGATTGTCTTTAATTTCTTTCTACAATGTTTTGTAATTCAGTATACAAGTCTTGTACTGCTTTTGCTAAATTTACTCCTATTTTATTCTTTTAAATGCTATTGTAAATGGGATTGTTTAATATCATTTTCAGATTGTTAATGACTAAGGTGTTAAAATACAACTGAGTTGTATATATTGATCTTGTATCCTGCATGTTTATTAACTCTAATAGTGTTATTTTTGTGTGGATTCCTTAGGATTTTCTATACACAAGATTATGTCATCCATGAATTCAGAAAGTTTTACTGCTTCCTTTCTCATCTGGGTGCCTGTTTCCTTTTCCTGCCTATTTTCCCTGGCTAGAGTCCTCAGCATAATATTGAACAGAAGCGACGAGGCACTACGTCCAGCAGGGCTGGGGGATGCTGGGTTTTGCTGCAGCATCAGCACAGCCCTGTAAACTTATTTTTAAAAGCCCCCCTTATAGCATAAGGAAGCTTGTGTGGGCTTCTGTGCTGGCCTGTGAAGATCTGTTGGGTGGGCTTCTGTGCTGGCCTGTGAAGATCCATTGGGTGGGCTTCTGTCGCTGGTATTCTGTTCAGGACCCTGATACATGGTCCTAGGCAGGCCTTTACCTTCTACTTCTCCTCCCAGCACATGTGGCACTGCACTGGCCTGGCTGGAGGGGCAACATGGAGTGAATTTCTAGGGCAAGTGGCCTGGATGGTTCTGTTTGGTCGACACTGTCCCTTGAGCAAGTCACTGCCCCGTCTGCCCCTCAGCTTCCCACCTTGGAATATAAGAAAACTAGTCTAAAAATTCCCAAGACCCACTTTTAAGTCTTGTTTTGCTCCTGATCTTAGGGGAAAGCTTTTAGTCTTTCACCATTAAGTATGATGTTAGCTTTGGGGTTTTTGTTGAGGCCATTAGTCAGGTTGATGAAGTTTCCTTCTATTCCTAAATTTGTGAGTGTTTTTTAATCAACAAAATATGTTGGATTTTGTCAAGTGCTTTTTCTGTGTCTATTGGGATGATCATGTGCTTTTATCCTTTACTCTAACAATGTAGTATATATCACATTAATCGGTCTTTGTATGTTGAACCAACCTTACATTCTTGCAATAAATCCCACTTGGTGAACTCCATTTTATAAAAAGGAAAACCAAGTCTCATGAAGGTTAATGAACTACCTAAAATCTCACATAAGATTAGTGGCAGAGCCACAAACAGACCCTGCTGCCTCAGTCAGGGGCCTCTGTGCTGGCCTTTGTGGGGAGGGAGAAGATGCAGGTGGATGTTGGAGCACCATCAAGACTGGATTATGAATGACCACCACACCATTGACCAACATTTGTGTTGTGCCTCACATCTCAGAGGTTGTTTTCACAAATACTCTCTTTGTTCCTCATATGAGCATTGGGGGGTATTTTTCCTATTTCACAAGTAAATAAACTGAAGTTTGGTGAAATTCAGTGACTAACTGAAGCATCATAGACAATGGGAGATAGTACCAGCTCTCAAATGCAGGTCTTCAGAGTCTAAATCCTGGGTCCTTTGTACTGTACAGCTTGTTTGCCCTCTGACCCTTATGATTTCAGGGCCCATGGAAGTCCCTCTGCTACGCACCAGTGGGCAGGTGTCAACTTTCAGATTAAAGCCCCATACTTTTAGCTCACAGATTTGATCTAAACAGAAAAATCCTCCTATGTTTATGTGAACCACTGAAGTTTTTCCAGTCTCTTCTTCCTTGGGGTGAATAAGCTTTAGAATCAGTAATTTTTGGTATTTTTATTATTTTTTTGTACCATTAAATTTAGATTTATTAAATTGGTTACCTTTTAAAGGGTACTGCAGCTTTGTGGTAAACAGTAAGCTAGGTACCCAGGTTCAAATCCCAGCTCTGACATATGCCAGCATTAGGATGCTTAGGAAAGCACTTAGTCTCTATCTCAGTTTTCTCATCCATAAAATAGGGATAACAAGAATCTCCACCCCACTGTGCTACTGTGAGACTGAAAATGAGCCAACAAACATGAAGTGTTTAGAATAGTGCTTGGTGCAGAGTCAGCACTCTGATTCTAGCTACTGCTGATATTAACCGTGTTAACTTCTGCTTGCTGAGTACCTACTATTGTCAGCACTGGGTTGAGTTGTTTTACAGAGACTAGAAAAACTCAGAGAGGTCAGGTAACTTGTCCAAGGTCACACAGCTAGAAGTGGCAGACTCAGGACTCAATTCTATGGGTGTCCAATGCTAAGGCCTCTTAGCGACACTGTCCTACCTCCTGCAGGGCAGGTTTTGATGACCCTCAGGACATTAGAGGGGCAAAGACAAGCCCAGTAGAAAGCAGAAGAGGTCAAGTCCTGCTGTTGAACTGAGCTGTCACACTGAGGTTTGTGGGGAAGGGGAAGAAAGAAAGGGATGATGTGCAGAAAAACATCAGACATCAGCAAAGTCAGAGGCAGGCCCACTGAGTGTCACACACAGGTGTAGGTTGTCTGGGCTGGGGGTGGTGCAGAGATACCAAAGGCCCAGGAAGAGACGCCTCCCTGGCAGCACTGCATAAAGGCCTGGAGAGCTCTCAGGGGTCATGGGGGGGCCTTCCCAGGGGAGGCAGCCTTGGCTGTCCCTCTCACACAGGCACAGTCAAGTGACACGGGAACCCTGTGTATGCCTCCTCACTGAAGCATGGGGAGGGAAGGAGCAGAGCTACAGACCAGGCTCTGTCAGTCAAGGGAGAAGCCAGGCCCAGAGTTCCGTCAGCTCGTGCCGATCCCAGGGACCCCATCCCAGGGACCCTCAGCCCAGCACTGCAGACACTCCCACAGCCCCCACCCTGAGGCTCTGTGGCTGCTTCAGAACTGGATGTAAATGGGTCCCAGAGCTGGAAGGATGTCAGGGTTGGTGCACCAGCTCCCTCATTCTAAAGATGACCTGAAGTTAAGGCCCGCTTGGCATCTCACTGCAGGGATCTCAAGGCTTCTGACAAAGTTGTCCTGTCCCATCACTCTTGACAGTGTGGCAGCAGGGGGGCCATTAATCTCTCCGGGCCTCCACGTCCTCACCTGTGAGACAGTGATAACTGTCCCTGGCCACCCACTTCAAGGACTCCTGGACAGACGAAAGAAATGCAAAAAGCACCAAGCATATTGCCCTGCCTCTGAAGGCCTCACCTTGAATTTGGAGGCCCTGGGGAGCATTAAATTGAGGCCACATCAGAGAGACACCAAGAGAATCAGGGAACACGTTATTGGTGCTCCACCCTGCTGGCAAGTGTTCCCTGCTAAGCCTTCAGGAAAGCCACCAATGGCAGGGTGAAGCCGTCCGGGTTCCCTGTATCTGCACACCATACAGCCCCAGCAGCCAGCCTCCTCCCTCCCTTTCCTTCCGGCTGCCCTGTGCATTCCAGCACAGACGCTCCAACTCAGGACTCAGCCCTCCTGGCCAAAGTCAACAGAGGAAGCAGTCAGAGGACAACTCCTTGGGGTCTGGCAGACCTGGGGTGCCAGCCCTGATTGTGGCACCTATTCACCTTTGGGAGGCTTCTTGAGCCCCAGTTTTCTCATCTGGGAAACGGGGATACCATAAATACCAGTTACCCAGCAGGGCTATCATGGACACTCTAAGTACTGAATAGAAGATGCCAGGCACAGTGCTGGGGCCAGAGCAGGTGCTTGCTGGGGGACACTCTGCTGTGTAGCTGTTGGCGGGGGCCTTGCCTTCCTTCGCCTCCCCCAGAGGGGCTCTAAAAACTGTACAGGTTTCTAGGCGGCTCCTGAGTCTGGTCCATGTGAAGACATCATTAAGATGGCTTCACTGCTTTTCTTCAGCTTCACTACAATGCCCATGTAAGGGGACGTGTGGAGTGTGACATCCTTGGCAGCCCCCATATTCCAGCCTCCTTCCAGTGTATCTGCAGAGGCTGGAAAGCTAAAGGTGACATCTCCCAGAACTTAAAGTTCTGGATTCAAATTAGGTCTCTGATTTGAAGAGCAGAATTGCGGTGAGGCTGGACCAACCACCTTCCTGCTACTATCCAGCAGGGCTGAGGGATGCTGGGTTTTGCTGTAGCATCAGCACACCCTTGTAAACTTATTTTTTTAAAGTTCCCCTTTTAGCAGAAGGAGGCTTGTGTGGGCTTCTGTTGCTGGCATGTGAAGATCTGTTAGGTGGGCTTTGTTGCTGGCATTCTTGTTCAGGACCCTGACACGTGGTGGTCCTGGGCAGGCCTTTATCTCCCCACTCCCAGCATGTACTATATGGGCCTGGCTGGAGGGGTGGCACGGAGTGGATTTCCAGGGCAGGTGGCCTGGATGCCTGGATCTGTCTGGTCAAGACTGTCCCTTGGGCAAGCTGCTAGTCCTCTCCGGTTCTCAGTTTCCCACTTTGGAATGTAAGAAGGCCAGTCTAAAAATTCCCAAGGTCCCTCTAGTATTCAGAGACTGTTTACTGCTAACCAAAGAAAACTTAAAAGAACACTGCTTTCATTTCGATAAAAAATACTGAGCTTTCTTTTCTACGATGCTCCATTTGGTCTTTTAAAAAACCCACTCATAGCCAAAAAGTAGAAACCACTGAAATGCCCATCAACTGATGAATGGATAAAATGTGGCATTCATTATCCATACAATGGAATATTCAGCCATAAAAAGGAATAAAGTACCAACACATATTACAATGTGGATGGACCTTGAAAACATCATATTAGGTGAAGGAAGCCAGTCACAAAAGGCCACATATTGCATGATCCTCTTTATATGAAATATTCAGAAACAATAAGTCCAAAGACATAAGAAGTCAGTTAGTGGTTGCTAGGGGGTCGGGGGAGGTGGGAAGGGCAGTTATGGGTAAGGGGTGCCTTTTGGAGTGATGGAAATGTTCTAAAACTGATGTCGATGATGATGGTGATTCCACAATTTTCTGAATATACTAAAAGCCGCTGAATTGTACACTTTAAAGGTATGAATATTATGGTAAGTGAAAAAGACTTGTCATATGAAAAAATAAGGACACTCAGCCAGGTTTTGTTCTAATTTGTCTGAGAACTGATACCTCTGCACGCAGAGTGACTGAAAAGGAAGCTCATTTAAAATTCTGACCTTGACTTATGAGACAGTCAACTGAATGTGCAATTTCTCTAGTGGCTTCCAAGACCAAGGTAAGAACAAAATCATTTTCACTATAAAGTGCTGTGTGCCTCTGGGGGCCTGGAACAGACGAGAATTATGTGTGGAACTGCACATGTAAATGAGCCCGCAGCATCTCCAGTTCCTGCTTTCACCAATGTGCCCAGACGCTAAGAGGAAAGGACAGGAAGGCGGAGTGTTAGAGAGTTCCACTTCTTCAGTGCTGCCTTCTGAGCTTAAAAGGACCACACACACCTCTCTCCTCCCAACCAGTGGAGCCCTCTCAAGAGCCATTTAGAACTGAAGAAGATAGGGGGTGGATGGGGAGAAAAGCTCTAAAAGCTTCCTGAAATCTTCCAATTGCCTGTTCTGGGTTTTGCTCTAATAACAGAAGAGAAGGCGAGGTGGTACCATCCAAGCCCTGAAGACAGCATGTGAGATCCCAAAGGCCCTTAATTCAACCCAATTCAACATAGTTTACTCAACACCACACAAATTACTTGGCACCCTGCCCACACACTAGAAGACACTAGCATCCCAGACAGAGGCAACCAATTCCCTTACAAGCTCCCAAGAAAAGAGCAGCAAAGAGTCCCTTGGTTGCATGATAGTGTTGTCCCCTAAGCACATCTGGGGTCTGGGGTCAGAAGGCCATTGTGTAAATCCCAGCTCTGCCCCTTCCTCCTGTATGACCCTGGGCAACTCACCCTCTCTGTGCCTCGGTTTCTTCACCTGTGAAATGGGAACAATAACATTATCCACCTCCCTAGGGTTTTAATGGGTTTAATGACTTAATATATATAAAGTACCCTGTCTCTGGGCACCTGGCTGGGCTTGGTGGCTCACGCCTATAATCCCAGCATTTTGGGAGGCTGAGGTGGGTGTATCACTTGAGGTCAGGAGTTTAAGACTAGCCTGGCCAGCATGGTGAAACCCCATCTCTACTAAAAATACAAACATTAGCCAGGTGTGGCGGTATGTGTCTGTAGTCCCAACTACTCGGGAGGCTGAGGCGGAAGAATCACTTCAACCCGGGAAGTGGAGGTTGCAGTGAGCTGAGATTGCACCACTACACTCCAGCCTGGAAGACAGGGCGAGAGTCCAACTCAAAAATAAATAAATAAATAAATAAATATAAAATAAAGCACCCTGTCTGGCCCAGAGTAAATACTTAGTGCATTTTACCTCCTGTTACTCTTCTAAGAACTTCCAAGGGCCTGGACTTTTGTGAAACACACACTTATCCCGTAGTTTCTTCACTGAGAGGAGCCGAATTGCACTGTAGGCCGAGGGTACATATCTAAGGCCATGCGCTGGCTTCGTGACAGCTCTGGGCTGGTGGTCTGGGGCTCTGCTCCCGGATGGACCAGATCTTGAGGGTATTCACAGCTTGGGAAGCACAGAGTGGAAAAGCGGCTCCCTACACAATGGCTGTGTGACTCGGGAAGCTCCACAGCCTCTCTGAGCCTCAGTTTCCACCTCTATGAATGAGGATAATATTCCTCCCTGACAAAGCAACTGTGAAGATTAAGTGAAAGTGCCCAGAATGAAGAGGCAGTACTCAGCAGATAGTGTCTGGTGCTCAGGGTAGAAACCCGGCTCACTGCACCCACAGAGCCGCTGGGTGAACATGGGCAATCACTTACCGCTCTGTGCTTCCCCTTCCTTCTCTGTAAAGTGGAGATAATAAGCATCCCTACCTGGTTCTGTGGCAAGCCATGAATGAGGGGATACATGTAAAGCTCTTAGAACAGGGCATGGCACACAGACGTCCCGTGAGATCCTGCCATGAACTGAATCATTCCTCCGCTACTCGCCTCCAAATTCATATGTTGCAGTCCTAACTCCCAATATGACTGTATTTGGAGATAGAGCTTTTAGGAGGTAATTAACGTCCTAAGAGCGGGGTCCTAATGCAACAGTGGCCTCAGAAGAAGAGGAAGAGAGAGATCTCTCTCCACATGCATGCACCAAACAAACAAACAAACAAGGCGACGTGAACAAAAAGGCAGCTGTCTGCAAGTCAGGAAGAGGGACACAGAACCCAACCATGCTGGCACCCTGATCTCGGATTTGCTGCCTCTAGAAATGTGAGACAACACATTTCCGTTGTTTAAGCTGCTTCGTCGGTGGCATTCTGTTAGGACAGCCTGAGCTGACTAATATAAGAATTAGAGAGCAATAGAAGAATTCCCCATTTCCTGCTTAGTGCCTGACATAGGGCAAGTCCCCAGTAGCTGTTTGTTGGCTGCTATAATAAAAGTGGCCACAAAGGCCAGCATCCCGGTAAGAACAACGTGATTTCCTTACCCTTATGGGGGCAAGAGGGAGTCCTGTTCGCGGGCCAGGGTGCAGCCTCAGCAGGCTTGCAAGATCCCCCAGACTATGTGCCAGTACAGGCAGACAAGCCGTACCAGGAGCCTTTCCCAGCTGGGCTGCAGCTCAGGTCATTGCCGACCGTTTCAGGGCGGTGCCAGCACTGCAGACCACGGTTTCCATGGGAGAAAGCTCCTCTTCCTCTTTCTCCCCCCACCCACACCCACCCCTGGGAGGCCTAATTACCAGCCTCTGTGGTCTAAAGTGGGAAGAGTTTGCCTATATTGGGTGTCCACCTGTAAATCCACCATCAGGCCAGGTGGGCACCGAAGCCAGGTCCCATTGATGCTGTTGGTCTCTACCCTGGCAATCCCAGCGACCCCTCATCTGGGTCTCACGAGGAGGAAGCAGGCTGTGGCCTTCCACCTCCCCACTTATCAGCTGTACGCTAGGGGCGGAGACAATGTATCCAGCACATCGTGTGGTCATCTGCTCAGATTTGCTCTGCAAGCCTAGAAGCTCCCAGAGGGCAGGGACCATGGCTGTCCTGTTCCTACCAGATCCCCAAAGCCCAGGATAGAGCCTGGGCCCTAACTATTTACTGACTGAGAGGATCATCTTTTGCAAACTGCATGAAGCTCAGACCTGGGACATAATAGGTGCTTGGTACACGGTAATTCCCTCTCCTTGAGCCCTGGAATGACCAATCGTCCCAGGCTGCCAGGGATTCTGGAATCTATGACCTTTCCAGAACACTGTAGTCCCAAAAGGAGAGGGTAACAGAAGCCACACGGTTAAAGCACACTAGGATTCACACTAACATTTGCTGAGCACCTACTGTGTGCCAGACATGGTGCACGGATCTTGACTAAAGTATCTGATTTGCTACTCAGATCAACCCCGGCAGGTAGATGCCATCACCCGCCACTTTGTGGATGAGGAATGGAGGTTTAGGGAGGTGAAGGAGCTTGCCCAGACTCACCCTGCTGGTGAGTGGCAGAACTGGGATTTGAACCCAGGACTGCGGGACTCCACAGCTGGACTCCCAGCTTGTCCTTCGCAACACACAAGAACTGCACGTCAGCACGAGGCTAGACTCATTCCTTGACACCCAAAGCTATGCTGGTTCTGAGCTCCCCAGCAGGGTGGCTCCTCCCTCTTCCTGTGGCCCCGGCCCCGTGATTCCTCCCCGGTCCTGTGATTCCTTCCAGTGCCTCAGCTTTGGAAAACGCTAACTCCATCCACCCTTAAGAAACACCCTCAAAGCCATCCTGCAGCCCCAGGCCACTGTGAAACCAGAACAAGGGGTAGGTGGGGTGAGGTGGGTGGTGGCAGGGCCGGGAGCTGGATACAGGGCATTTCTATCGGGGGCGGAGTCTCACTGACTTGTTCCAATTTCCTGTTAACCTCTGCCCACCCGGGGCCTCAATTTTCCTAGGCAGCTGTATACACCTAAACGAGCAGCAGCTGTACAACCCCGTTCCCACCCCCTGCTCCTCACAGGGGAAAGGAAGGAAGGAGAAAAGGAAGCCGCTTGTGGTTTCCAGGGACAACAACTGGAAACACATCCGCAGATGCACAAAGGAGGTTTCCCCTGGGATGCAGGAAACGGAGGCCTGTTCCTGAGGGCAGGGAGGACACTCGCTCAGAGGAAGCATGCTGAACTTGGCTCAGGGATGCACTGAGCCCAGGGGAATAGCCTGGAACCTCTGGCTTGAGGAAGAAGGCGGGCCATTATATAGCAGGAAGTCTTGCCCCCAAGCAAGGGCAGGGCCCCTCAGAGGAGGACTCAGGGATGCAGAGAACCTGGGAGCCGGGAGGACCCAGGAGCCATCTGGTTCCAGTCCTTGCAAGACAGCTGCATTCTAAGTCCCGGATCCTAGGAAGTGACCTGTCCAGAGTCCACATAGCCACTTCTCTACGGAGCAGCAGCTCCCAGTACAAGGACAAGGCGAAGGCGTGGCTGGTCCGGGGTCCTCCCTGCACAATCCTGTCAAACTCTGGGCTTAAGGAATAGGAAGATGAGGCATCCTTACCTTACATGGCTGACCTGCTTAGGTAAGGATGACCAAAAAGGGCATATCCCTTCCCCTGGTTTTCCTGCAGCGCCTGGATAGTGGACAGCCTCGATACCAGGATTCAGGTGAAGTGGCCAGTGTGGGGCAGTGGTAGCTGTGGCCCCCTCAGGCCCAACATCAGCAAAATGGGGATTCTGCCACCCACCTCATGGGGTGGAGAAGGGGCACATAGAACTCTCCAGATGGCAAGTCACTCCTCCTCGCCCCACCCCTCATAAGCTTGGCTGTTTCCTGGACTGTGGTTGCATCTCCCTCAATGCAGCCTGCTCTGGCACTCTGGTCCTCCCCGACATCCAGTCTCCAGGCCCAAAGGAACCGAAATTCCTTCAGTGACTGCAGCTCTGACCTTTCCCCAGTCCCCGGGGGACACAGGAGGGAAAGTGAGCTGGGGGTGCAATAACTTGCGAATGTAATGGGTACCCAGGGCTCGAATCACGGCCTGTGCCTGGACCTTCTGTGAAGACAGGGCCCGTCCTGGTTCATCACCATGAGCTGGTTCTGTGGGTGGACACATTGCCCTCCCAGCGCTCTGCCATGTAGAAATCTTCCCTCACTTGGTGCATCCAAACAGGTAATTGGGAAGGAGATCTGGGATCTGGAGACCACCCCTCCTGCTCTCCATGTCCCACACACAGCCCTGGTGGCTGAGTTGACCCAAGCATGGCATGACCTCTCTCCCCACCAGCCAGACTGGCTGAGCAGGGCCCTTCTTCCCCACAGAGCATGTGGGCAGGTGTGCGGGCGTGCCAGGGAAGCGTTTGAGACGGGCTGAGACACCAATCCCCTCGGCCTTCTGGTCAGCAGAGGAGGCCTGGGAGGCCTGAACCCCGGGGCTGGGCTCCTCTGTGACCTCAGTCAGGGAACACATTTCATTTTCTGAGCCTGCCCTGAATGTGAATAAAGCCTGGGAGGTGTTGGCCAGCAATTCTGAACCCAGCCAGGTCCCTTTCAAGGGAGAGGGATTGAAAATGCAGATCCCCAGGTCCTGCTCCAGGCTCTGGAATGTTCAGGTTGAGAACCAGTCCTGGCATTTTGGGAAGAGCCCCTGGGTAGCTGCGATGAGCATGTCCTGGAATCTCTCTAACCTAGAGAATCTCTCTAACCCAGAGAATCTCTCTAACCCGGAGAATCTCTCTAACCCAGAAATTCCAGGGAAGCTCCGTGATCCTAAACGAAGCCTGCATCTTCATGCCGAAGCATGAAAGCAGGGGGCAGGGCACCCTAGCCTGCCAGGCCCATGCAACCTACTGCAGCAGGTGTCCCATCAAGATGGAACAAGAGGCAGGACAGCCTCTGGCCCTCCAGAGTCACCTCCCAAATCAGGTGCTTGGTGAGCCTGATGTTAAACACAGAATTCTTTTCAGAAAACATCAAATTCCAGACTTGAAAGTTCTGGAATCTTGCCTCCTTTCAGGTTGGTGGACACCAGGAAAAACGCCTCCAAGAATGGGGCCAAACAGCTTAGCTCAGGCCTTTGTTTCCCACTGAGGACTTCAGAGGACCTCACAGAAGACCTAGTTAAAGACGAAGGCAGACGGGGTGGGTCCTGGGATCCTCTTGCACATGAATACCTGGATTCATTCATTTGACAGATACCTACTAAGCCCCTACTATGTGGCCAGTCTTGGGTACTGGGGATGCAGATAAATGCAGTAGACAGAGGTACCTGCTTTGTGGAGCTGACAGTTTAGTGAGGGCAAGAGACACAAGAAACAGATAAAATATTTTAAATGTGGTAGTCAGGGAAGGTCACAGTGAAAAGTGACATTTAAGCACAGACCTGAAGAAGGTGAGGAAGTGAGCGTGTGGATACCTGGGGAAACTGCATTCCAGCAAAGGGCAGGTGCAAAGGTCCTGGGGCAGGTGCACACCTGGTGTGTTCTAGGAATGACAGTGAGGGGGCCACTGTGGCTGGAGCAGGGGCCAAGAGAGGGAGAAGAACAGGAGCTGAGGTCAGCAGGAGTTGGCAGTCAGATGACACGGGCCTCGCAGTTCAGACTCCAAGTGAGACGGGAGGATCCTGGAGGGCTTGCTGCAGAGCCTCAGTCTGATTGGACTTATTTATGGGTAGGAGATATCTTCAAATACACAAGGTATGACTGTCTAAGGATCATTTGTGGCCTTAGAATCTCCTGTCCCAGCAAATAAAGAGATGCATAGGCAAAATGGCCTGTTGCAAGGGCCAAGAGAGTGCAAGAATGTCCCTAAAAATAACATTGTAGACTGCTTTTCCTTAGCACGATTGACTGCCCTGAACATTTAAGTGTGGTCACTAGGGGTCACTGGTGCTCCCCAGGCCTCCAGCCGCCCTGCTCTCTGTCTGGCCCAAGGTTCTTGCTGAACTTGGTAGTGCCAGCACCTCATCGCAGCTCCAATCCACAGTTCAGTGCTGAGGACAGATTCGCCTCCTAAGCATTCCAGTGATCTAATAGCGACCCTTTACACCCGCCCTGTGCCGCCCTTACAGGTCCATGCCTCCATCCTGAAGACCTGGGCTTGGTCCCAATGGAGCCCCCAAAAAGTAGCCCGAGAGTCCATCACCCCCAGAACATACCCGGCATGGAGAAGGGGGACAGGAAGGCAGCCTCCACCGGCTCTGGCTCCGGGGGTGGTGGCTGTGGCGGCGGCTGTTGCTCCTGATTCTGCTGAGGATCTTCGGGGTTTTCCACAGGAACATTCCCGTTTTCAATGTTCTCGTGTCTCCCGTTTTGAAGCGGCTTGCTGCTCACACCGTTGGCCGAGTTGATCAGTCTCTGCCGCTGTGCGGACAGGAGGCAAGACAGGAGGCAAGGCGTGTGATAAAGCATCATGCTATTGCTATACCCCGGGTTCCTCACATGCACCCTGCTCTTACGGGTGCCTAGAACAACATCCCTGGGGACAGGTTTGCCTGATAATCAGCCCAAGGACCTTGGAATCCTTCTAAGTGTGGTCATTTCCATTTGCATGGTTACCGGGAAGCCTTTGAGGATTTATCAGAGGGCCTGGGCCACCCCTTCCTAGTGCCAGCTGGACAACCCAGCCCATGGCACTGGTAACAGCCACCATTCAGGGCTCTCCTTGGCGACGTTCATAGCTGCCTGAAGACGGCCACAGGAAAGGCCCTGCATGCATTTTGTAATTTTTAATTTTTTAGGCACATTATACAAAATGTACACTCACTGCCAGGTGCAGTGGCTCATGCTTGTAATCCCAGCACTTTGGGAGGCCGAGGTGGGCAGATCACTGGACGTCAGGAGTTCAAGACCAGCCTGACCAACATGGTGAAACCCTGTCTCTACTAAAAATACAAAAACTAGCTGGGTGTGGTGGTGGGCCCAAGTAATCCCAGCTACTCAGGAGGCTGAGGCAGGAGAATCGCTTGAACCTGGGAGGCGGAGGTTGCAGTGAGCTGAGATCATGCCACTGTACTCCAGCCTGGGCAACAAGAGCGAGACTCTGTCCAAAAAAAAAACCAACAAGTACACTTACACTAAGTGCTCAGCTTAATGCTGTTTTACATCAAGATGTACAACATTTTCAGCCCCTTCAAAGACTCCCCCCAGGCACCTTCCTAGTCTACATACCCCTACTCCAGAGGTAACCAAGGAAACCACTATGCTGACTTTTGTAAATATTGATTAGTTTTCCCTAAGCTTGAACTTCATGTAAGTGGAATCAAGTATTAATGTACATTTTATGACTGCCTTCTTTCAGGCAACCAGTAGCCATGAGATTCACCCAGCTTTTCGCAAGAGTCAGCAGTTTGTTATTTTTCATGACTGTGTAGTATTCTATTATATGAATAACCCATGATATGGCTTTGCCTATTGATGGGCATTTAGATAGTTTCCCCTTTTTGGTTGTTATGAAGACTGCAGCTATGCACATTTGTGTACATGTCTTTTGTGGACATACACCCTTTCAGTGTGTGTCACTGAAATTTTCAGAGCTAAAAGCATCCTGTTCAATACCCTCACATTAAGTGGGCTAGTGGCTGATGTGAGATTAAAGCTCAGAAGTCCTTCCTCTGGACCCGGCTTCTCCAGCTCTCCATGCTGCCTTCCGGGTAGTTCAATCACAACATGGTGGAAGATAAAGTCTTCCCAGCAGCTTAGAACATTTCAGGCATAATAACCAGTATCTCAGCAACTTAGCAAAACCTATTCCTTTCCCAGCTATATATGCCATGAAAAATATTCTATAAACCCCAATCTCTAAATCCTTAAAAGTTGTTCAACCCTCCCCACCCTCAGCACCCAGTGGGTACAATTAACGCATGCATGAAAGATGGCCTGGATTCAGTCAAATTTCACTGATTCAAATTTCACTGAATTGGACCAAAATGATTCGCAATGATTCAAAGCTTTGGAAAGGTGTTTCCTTTTCTTAATATACTTTCTATAGAGAGGGCACAGTACACATGAAATCAGAGAGAAACGTTCACAATATAGAACCTGTAGGCCCTGTGAAATATCGTTCTTTCATACCATCTATGTGTTAACGACTAATTATCAGCGCTCACAGTTTGAAGTCTACCAACCCATCTGCTTCTCAGAGTAAGGACTTAAAATTCCAAAACGATCCATGCAACAAAGCCTGGAAAAGTTGGTGAGCAATGACCCTATCTTTGCTATGCTGTTTATACATTAAGTAATATGAAAACTATTATCTCTGCAAATGAGACGTAAAAGCACCCCATTGAAACACAGCAAGAGTGAAAAGGGAGCCCCAGAGGTCACTGCTGCTCATTAGTGTCTCAGGTTTTCTTCTGGAGTTGTTCTGTCCACAGAGAACAGGTGTGAACTCTTCTTTTTTGTTTTGCCCTAAATAACATTTTAAAGAAACAATCCACACTTCAGGTTGGCCTTTCTCCAATTAGTTCTACTCTAGTGCCTGACAAAATACCTAGTGAAATATCTCAGGCATGGTATTCGATTGCTGCAGGCTTTAAAATATCTCTTCAAAGGATAATCTGCTGCCTGTGGGTGATGGGCAGGCTTCTGGAAGCCCCAGGGCATCCTTCCTTAAACGGGTGCAGTGATCAGTGACACCAGGAAGAGCCCTAACAAGCATTCAAGGCTGCTCACTTTTATGGTCCTTCAAGCAAACTCACCTCATTAATGATGATCCTGCTGGCCATCCGTAGTCGGGTCCTGGGTCCAAACTTATTGGTGATCATGATTCGTAAGCCAGCTTCGGGGAAGGTGAACTTGGGAGGGCTGGAGCTCATGATCTCGTCCACCATCACCACGGGGTTCTTGCCATACTGTGGCTTCTCCTTCACTACTGAGCACAACATCGTGATTAGTGCTGATCTCTCTGAGGACAACACCCAAGTGCTGGGGCCACTGACTTCCCCTTGCCTTGTGAGCTGCCCTAGGCTGTGGTCCTGGCAGCTGGCAGCCACCTGGCAGTCTGGATGCCTGGTTTCAACTCCTCATGTCAGGCAAAGTGGATCACTGGCTTTGAAACACCTGCTGACCTAGTGTGTGAAGCCCAGTGGTTCCCCTTGCTCCAGGACCACTCATGGGCAACTGATGCTCTTCTCCCCTCTCTTCCGGGGCCCAGTCCTGGCTAATTACAAGGGTCTTTCAGTTCCTTATCTAAGCCTTACCAGGGCAGCCAACCCATAATACAGACAGGGGCCTACCACTTTGCACCCACGACTATAAGGGGACCTCTCTCTCCCCCGTTTACAGAGGCTCCGATGAAATTTTGCAAACTGACAAGGGTCCCTGGGGTGGAAAATGTTGCAGAGCAGCGGGCACTGGCTCTGAACTTCCTGCGAGGCCACCTGCTCTGTCTGCAGGAGAGGATGCTTGTAACTTTGTTCTGTATAGGGCAAGTAGTGAGGTCAAAGACTTAGATCATGGGACCTAGACAGGCAACTGAGACCCAGGAGAGGAGCCTGCTTGTTTGAGGGTGCACGGTGAGCTGCTGGCTGAGCCCAGTGACTATAAACCCTGACACCCTCCGGAGGGAGGCTGGTCTCTCTGAGCCTTTCCTTCCCCTCACAATGGGGAGGAACAAAACTCCCTGTCCCCAGACCTCTTCCTTGCCATTTTCATAAACCTGCACCGTGCTGGTATCCTTGGGAATTTAACATTTGACTCCAGATCCCTAGGAGGGTCTAGTTACAAAACCGCTCAGGAACACAGCATGCAGAAGCAGGCAGAGTGTTCCCCTCCAAAGGGCTATAAAAATGGATACGACTGTCCCTCTGCACTGGTTACCAGCTCCCGGTGTGTCTTCTATGGGTTATAGGGTAACCAGGGAATAGGTCCGGAGAGCAAACCCGTGCAAGAGTTAATAGCACAAAAATGCAGAAATGCACACCAGACACACACACACTCCTCACCAAACAGGCAGCAAGGCTCAGCAGACAGGAGGCGTGTGGGTTAGAAATCAAAGCCAGGAGAACATGCATTCGTCAGAGACGGACGCTAACCTCTAACGAGGCACGCAGCGCATCAGTGGGCCGGGCTTATGGTTGTTTGTTTTGCTTGAAATGCAGGTGTTATCGCGTGGATGAAAGCTGACTACTTACAATTTAGAAGAGGAGGAGAGTTAAGGAGACAAAGGCCAACAGAGACTGCCAGAGATGATTAGCGTGCGGTGGACGCCGGGAGTTTGGGGCAGCACTCTTGCTGGTGGTGAAGATGCCAGGGGTTATGTGCTGCAGGGTGTTAGTAGCGGGCTCCTTCTATGGGAGCTTCAATCCTCGGGGCCTCTGGCCTTCGGGACGGCTCCTGTCCTGGCTGATTCGATGGCTCTGCTTCCACTTTGAGGAGCAGGAGCCCCCCCCCCCCCCACAGCTCATGCCCTTAGCCCCTCACTGCTGCATAAAAGCTCGACTCCCTCCCTGCTCAGAAGCCTCCATCCCAGAGGAGGGTGGAACCCACAGAAACCGCAGGCTTCAGGCTCCATCCTACAGAACCTGCCCCATGCCAGGTACTGCTGGGGGAACAAGTAGGCTCAGAAGGAGGGAGCCTGGAGTCTGTGAGACAAGAGTCAGGCTCCCCCTTCTCCAATTCCAGGAGTCCAGGCCTGCACCCCCACTTCCTTCCGCACTCTCTGGGGAGTTTTCTCCCTTGGCCCTTATCTAAATGCATTCACTTTGATAAAAGCTACAAGAAGATGGGATTCTCCTTCCTTCCCCAGGATGCCTGGCTCCCAGGACACCTTGTCCTGGTGCCCCCGACCAACGACAGAACAAGGGTGTGTGCCCACGCCCAGAGTGGCTGCCCAGAAAAGAACTCAATGACAGCACATTCTCCCAGCAGTTCAGCTCAAGGTCAGGCATCACCCCCAACTCTCCCCACTATAAACCAAGGCTGTGCCCAGGGCCGGGGCAGCCCGGAGGGGTCCACAGTGCGCCTCTCAGGCGAGGCTGGCAGGCAGGTGGCCCAGGCTGTGTTCAAGGCCACCTGAGAAGCACCAGGAGGCTGCTTTGGTGAGCTGAGCCACACAGCCTTTAAGAACGTTTCAGTACTCAAAGGCCTTTTATCAGTGTGATGGGGAAAAGACTTTCTCCCCACTTTTCCCGTCAGGGAGCTGGAGGATAAAACTTCGGGTTTTCTGCGAGAAACACAAAAACTGAGAACAGCTCACTCGGGCCTGAGAGAGTGTGTGCTCTTGAGAGAATCTCCCAGGCAGCAACCTGTGCATCCCTTTGGGTGGGGTGGCCACATGGCAACCTGCCTGGAGCTGGGCACAGGGAGAAAAACTCCAATGTCATCTCCAGCCAAGAGTCCATGGCACCGCCCTTAGGAAAGGAAAGGCCCCAAAGCCTTGGCCTCCCCAGTCCCTCCCGGGCTGTTACCGGGGGCTCCTTCCTCCTGCTTTAGTTGAGTCTACGCAGGGGACAGTGCAGAGCAGTGACTCACACATGGCCCTCTGGGAGGCTCTTATGATAGGGGCAGTAAAAAGTGGTATGAAGAAGTCCCCACGTCTGCCTCTCCAGGTCTCCCCTTTCTCCAATTCCAGACGTCCAGGCCTGCACCCCACTTCCCTTCACACTCTCTGAGGACTTTCTCCCTTGGCCCTTATCCAAATACATTCCCTGTGATAAAAGCTGCAGGAAGATGGGATTTTGCCTCCTTCCCCAGTGCTTGGGGGCAGTCCCGTGTCCAATCCTCCAGTTTTCCAGAAAATGTCCTGGACTTAAAGATATTTGGGGCCGGGCGCGGTGGCTCAAGCCTGTAATCCCAGCACTTTGGGAGGCTGAGACGGGTGGATCACGAGGTCAGGAGATCGAGACCATCCTGGCTAACACGGTGAAACCCCATCTCTACTAAAAATACAAAAACTAGCCGGGCGAGGTGGCGGGCGCCTGTAGTCCCAGCTACTCGGGAGGCTGAGGCAGGAGAATGGTGTAAACCCGGGAGGCGGAGCTTGCAGTGAGCTGAGATCCGGCCACTGCACTCCAGCCTGGGCGACAGAGCGAGACTCCGTCTCAAAAAAAAAAAAAAAAAAAAAAAAAAAAGATTTGGGAGGAAATAAACTTGCAAGGAAGTGCTACTGTCACAGGCACAGAGTGGCGGAGACAGTCACAGCAGTGCCAGAAAAGGCACCGTGTGGGCGGTGGCCTCTGGGAGCCTGGGTCGCCCTGAGAAGCTGAGGAGCTGAGGCCCCCATGCTGCGAATGAGGAGTGCTTCCTGCAGGGTCCTGGGAGGTCTCCTGCGTTGGCCACAGGGTGCTAGGTGGCTCTTGGGTGGGCATCTCCCACCAGCCTGAGTGACTCAGCACACAGTACTTCTCTTCCTTGCCACGAAGGCCCAGAGGACCCAGGAGCACCATATATACGACAGGGCAGCAACCAGCCTCTGTCCTGCCAGCCTGTGTGTGGGGACCACCTTGGGGCCAGTACATCCATAGAGTTAAAATCCGACATAGCAGCCCGCATGGCTCCTTCCCCTTCTGAGGTTGTCCTGGAAACAGGCTTCCCCTGGGGTAGCCTGCTCGGCATTTACGAAACTCGACACACGAACCAAACTCCACGCTCATCAGCTCCTCAGCTTTGCCCTTTGTGGGTGGGCCTCCGCAGCCAGGCTGCGGCCTGGACCGCACCCCGCCACCCTAGCAGGCTTCCCCCTTCTATACGGAGAGACTCCTCCCTCTTGGGGGTTGCCTGAGACAGGGCAGAACAGACTCCCAAAATGCAAATGGGAGGAAGCCATGCCCTCATCAGCCCCAGGAGGATGACTGGAGAAGAGGCCCAGAAATACAGCTTCCGCCCCCAGATGTCCCAGACACGTCTGAGACCACCTGGTCCCACCAGTGACATCACGAAAGAGTTCACCTGATTAGCCCCAGGCCACGGAGAATGGGGGGGAAAGAGCCCCCAGACACCAGTGCAAGGCGCTCACCTGGTGAAGGTCTTGCCCAACACCGAGGGTGGAGCTCAGACCTGTTTTTCCATACTGATTGCAAGAACCGGCCCAGGCTCTCCCACTGGTCTGGGCTAGAGTGAACGATCTCTCCTTCCCGGCAGCTGCCTCCACAAAGGGAGCCACCTGGTCACTGGCCTTGGATTATTCAGGTTTCCAAAGAGGCCGTCAGTCAGGCACAGATGATTCAGAGAATTCAGTAAGACATGACAGGAGATGGCTTTGGAGGCCCAGACCCCCAGTTCCCAGACAAGAAGGCCAAAGAGCTGCGGATGAGACAAGGTTGCTGCCCCAGGGGAAGAGGCTCCCTGGCGGGGCTCTCTGAGGCTGGCCTGGGGATGCCTGCTCAGCTTCGTGTCTGCCTTTTATTAGCCTTGTTCTTCCCCCAGGTGACAGTTCCCAGCCTGAGAACCGGTGCTTTGTCCAGAGCCCTTCTCCATCCAGGACTGGGTCTGGCATTTGAGAAACTGTAGGGAGGCCCAGGCTGGCTCTGCCGCCCCAGCTCCTCAGCTTCCTGTGGTGGGCCCGCACATGGGTCAGGGACACCACTGCATTCTGAAGAGCCAAACAGGCCTTGCGCCTTCCCCAGAAGGCGTGGGAAAGCTCCCAGAAATGTGGCTGTGGTTTTTCTCTTTCCTGCTGTACTTCCCTCCACCCCTGCCCCACCTAAGCAAAACCCCATCTCCTATACTGACTCTCCCTCCTCACTTAGGGCACCTGTGGTCAAAGGTAAGAGAGGGACAATTTAGAGGGGGGACATTGTGACAGGCTGTGTGTGTGTGTGTGTGTGTACACAAAAGAGAAGGAGAGAGTGGCTTCCAGGACACATTTCTGCCCACTCCTGTCTGCTCAGCCTTACCTTGCCTCAGCAATGGCACGGAAGGGTCATCATAGCTACTGTCATAGAAATCATTACCAGCCTCCAGCTCACTGTTGACCGGGTTGCCGTTTGCAATGCTCTTTTGTTTGATTGTGAAAAAGGCTTGCATCTTCACATTGTACCTGGAAGTGAGGGAGGCAGGAGGTCAGGGCAGTGGAGAGGATTCCCACGGACTGGGCAGTGGGGGATCACACCCCATCCCTGCGCACAGTCAGCACAGCGCAGGAGTGGCGGGTGGCAGGGGAGGTGTGGAGCCTCGGCTTTTCCACTGGGCTGACAGTTTCCTGACAGGGACCTGGGAACACTGTGTTGTCTGGGGGCACCTGCTTCTATTGAGCTGGTGGTGGGCTTCCCGGGGGCATGAGAAACCTTTCAGCCAAGAAGATGACTGAGGCTTACTTAATGGAGCCTGTCCTAATAAAGGAAGCTCGACCTCGCCTCTGAGCAGGCTCGCAGGGGGCATTACCAGACCTGTCCTCTCTCACCCAGCAGCAGATCTTGCTCCCGGGATGCTCATGGGCACCCCCTGTACCACTCACAGCCAGCACTGCCATCACCCCTGAGGGAAGAGTCTCTCCATCTCAAAGAACCTCAGGCGGGCTCCTCACTGAAAGGCACTCAGATTGGAGACCATTTAAGGATAACGCTCTTGCAGTCTGACAGTTTATCACCCATTTTTATAAAACGTTATAAATGTTTTATATAAATGTGGGATTTATATCCTCATAAAAAACGAGTGTTGTCTTTCTTTTTAATTACGTATCCAGGTATGAGGAGGAAGATAAACCTGAACGTGGCTCAGCTCATGAGTAGGGGTGTGTGCGTGTGTGTGTGTGTGTGTGTGTGTGTGGTGGGAAAAAAATATATGTCATAAAATTGACCATTCTAACTACTTTCCCTTTTTAAGTGCACAATACAGTGGCATTAATTACATTTGCTTTGTTCTACAACCATCAGCACGGTTCCCAAAACATTTGTATCATCCCAAACAACAACACTGTTCCCACTAATCATTAATTCCTCCTCCTTTGCTCCCCAGCTGCCTACACTGACCTCTGATCCACCTCTATGAATGTGGCTCTTTTAGACCCTTCACGTAAGTGCAATCAGACAATATTTGTCCTTTTGTGACTGGCTTCTTCCACTGAGCAAAATGTTTCCCAGGTTCATCCATGTTGTAGCCTGTCAGAACGTTATTCCTTTTTCTGGCTGCATAGTATTCCTCATGGGTAGTTTTGAGATGGTTCTGACCTGGGTAGCTTCTGGAGGGGCTCAAGTTTGCATAGCCTGAGTTTCCATCCTCAGTACTATCAGTGGCTGCAGTTGTGCAAAGCACTGGCCCAGAGAAGTGGCATTTTATGAGGCCTGGGGCAGAGGTTAATCTGCCTGGCTTTTTGAAAAGAGTGGTATTAAATTATCAGAAGGCTTCTAGAGATAGCACAAGTGAGTGGTTACCCTGGGGCATGGAGTAGCTGCCCAGAGCAGGGCGGGAAGGAGGTCCTTGCATGCTACTTGTTTGGGGAGCAGCCCTGTAGTCCACACATCAGCCACCTGCGTGACTCCCCTGGCCTCAGTGTGGACGGCACCCCCAGAACAGCATCTAACACTCCTCCCCTACTCCAGCTGTCCCCCAGCAGGGCGTCTCCCAGAGAGCTGGGGCTGGCCTAAAAGGATGAAGATCTGATAGATGTTTTTCTCCCTGCTGTCACAAAAGGCTATAGCAAGCAGCAGGGCAAGGCGTCGGCAGCCCCGGGGAGGAGAAAGGGCACTTACTTCATGATCAGAATATAAAACACATACAAGATGATGAGCACCAGGCCTTCCCACCTCAAAGAGAGAAAGGAGATTGCGGTTAGAGCTCGGGGCCTGGGGCAGGTGAAGGCTGGGACTGAGGGGTCCAGGAGTGGAGGAGGGCGGGATGTCTTTACCTCCCCCGCCCCTAGTGCTGGGCCCAGAACCCGGGCATGTGGGAGAGATCCCCCAGCCTGTGGCTGTCTTGCCACCAGAAGCCCTTTTGATGATCAAGCAAGAAAAGCTGAGAGGTCTCTTCTCAACTATAGAGGTCTGCAGGACAGAGGTGGGGTTCTCCCAGCTTCCTAGAAAAAGGAGGGACTAGGGCCACCATGTCCCAGGATTCATGGAGGCTAGTGGCCTGAAGTCACGCAAACTTGACCCTGAGAGACCCTGTGGTCACCCAAGATTCTGGGCAGGAGCCAGAGAAGCTGTGGGTGTGGGTGGAAAGGGGCCCAAGTCCTGGAAGTAGGGCCTGAGAGCTGACTGAATATGCGGCAGGTGGCACAGGAGCCTTCCGGGCCTTATGCTGGGCATGGAAGGGTTGGGGTCTTCCTGGGATGCACCATTACTACCCTCTGCTGCACCCCACCCAATCCCATTAGCAGTGGGGATTTTCGTAGCTCTGACCACAAGCCCCTGGTGGAGCACACAAGCTTTAGCTTGTTCATCCACTTGACATGTATAAACCAAAGCCCATTATGTGCCCAGCATGGGCTACAGTTGTTTTGGGAGCTCTTCCTTTGCTGACCTCTAGATCATGGAACCACTGCCATCCCAACCCTGTCTACAGATGACAAAAATGAGACCCAGGAGTTCAGAGGCTTTCCTGGGGCCAGACAGCAGGTTGGGGGCCAGGATAGGACCAGAACCAGGTTTCTGGGGGCCCATAGCACACAACTGCTCAGGGCAGGTAGCTGATGTCCTTGGCCTGATTGTCTAACTCTGTTTCCATAAATAGTCATACAGGATGCAGCCTGTAATCCAGACACTTTGGGAGGCCAAGGCAGGTGGATCACTTGAGCCCAGGAGTTCAAGACCAGCCTGGCCAACATGGTGAAACCCCATCTCTACAAAAAATTAAAAAATTAGCCAGGTGTGGTGGCACGCACCTGTAGTCCCAGCCACTTGGGAGGCTGAGGCACATGAATCACTTGAACCCAGGAGGCAGAGGTTGCAGTGAGCCGAGATGGCACCACTGCACTCTAGCCTGGGCAACAGAGTAAGACTGGGTCTCGGAAAAAAAAAAAAAATCATACAGAATGCATGCAGATTCTGAATTGTTGGCAATCAAAAGAAAATGTTTATGAGTTATGAATGTCAGATGCATTCCCATGCTATCAAATAGAATGGAAACATCAACCTGTTCCTCAGAAGTTTGTGATTTATGTATCTGTTTTGGTGGATGGGATCTCACTATGTTGCTCAGACTGGTCTCAAACTCCTGTGTTCAAGCCATCCTCCCACCTCAGCCTCCTTAGTAGCTGAAATTACAGGTGTTTTAATTCCTACCTCAGTGTCTTAAAGATAAGTCTCTATATTTTCTTTTGACATTTTCTAAAAAGTCTCATTTTTACAGTAATATCTTCACATTACCTGGAGTTTACCTTTGTATAAGGTGTGAGGTAGGGATCTGATGTTGTATTGTTCTGTGTGGATTCCCAGTTGTCCCTGCAGCATTCAAGACTCTATTCCTAACTCACTGCCTTATATCATGACATCTCTGCAATGTCCCCCATTCCAGAAATAGGCCCATTAATGCATTCCATATTGGCCTATGCTTCTCCCTTTGCAAAATACCATACTGTTTTCAGAATTTTAACTTTATTACACATCGTGACACCTAGCAGGACAGGACTATTAAGGGAAACAATTTTTCGCACTTTGACAGGATAAAGAAAGGCATGATTGCTTAGAATGATATCTTTTTTTACTTTCACAAGTTAATAAGCTTAAGTTTATGAAAATAATGTTTAAAAAGATTCAGGGAACCCAACAAACAAGGATACTGGAAACAATAACAAAAAAGAACAATGAAAAATACACTTGAAAAACTTACCACACAATTTGTTCATCATATATGAACTGTAAGGCAAAAGAAACAGAGTTGAGGTGGGTGGGACATATTTATTTCCAAACAAGAACAAGCACAGACACCCAGGCACCCAGAGCCAATGTATACTGGCCTTGTTATATGTGTTATGGATCCATTTCTGAGCTGTTCACCTACAGGCCTTTCCTTAGCGTAGCCCAGACCAGCAGTGTACTGTATTACATAGCCCCAGCTTAGCACGGCCACCCTCAGAGATATGTCCTGTGCTTTATAACAGTCCAAATAGCTGCTGGGGGCTAACCTGGCAGAAGCCTCCCCTCATTCATGGAACAGAATTGATATAATCAAGAAATCTCAAAGACTGAAAGATAGCTAAGTGTGTGTGCATGGTGTTTGTGTGTGTGTGTGTGTGTATGGGGTGTGCGTGTGTATATATGGTGTGCAAGTGTGTGTTGGAGGGTGTATCTTTTTTTTGTTTTTGAGACATAGTCTTGCTCTGTCACCCAGGCTGAAGCGCAGTGGTGTGATTTTGGCTCATTGCAACCTCCGTCTCCCAGGTTCAAGCAATTCTCCCGCCTCAGGCTCCCAAGTAGCTGGAATTACAGGCATGCACCACCAAACTCGGCTAATTTTTGTACTTTTAGTAGAGACAAGGTTTTACCATGTTGGCCAGGCTGGTCTCAAATTCTTGACCTCAAGTGATCAGCCCGCCTCGGCCTTCCAAAGTGCTGGGATTACAGGCGTGAGCCACCGCACCCGGCCTTCACTTCATTTTTGTAAATCAAATAATTTTTACATCATTTTAGTGAATCCTTAATTTTCTAGTAAGGTAACTGTCATGCAAATTAAGGAATGATTATACTTTGCTCTGTTTGGAATTTTATCAGGAGTCGTTCATTATTGTGGAAAATCACATCATCAACATTGGCACCACCCACGGGGTTTAGGTGCCAGCCCAACACTTGGGCATCAGTCTGCATTTGTACTAGACAGTCTCAGAGATTGTTTTTGTGTAGGAGGGAACCAATCCCTTCATTGGCTCTCCTGGCTTCTTCGTGCAAAACCATTTACATACTGAAAGATGTATTCTTTTATTATAAATTACATTTATTTCTCCTTTATATTATGGTTATGGCATATGTTGACCTTTTTGAAATTATGTATCTGTAGATTGTTTCATCTGTAGAATCATCTCAGACATCTACTTTTTGGAGGGTGTGGTAGGTAGCCTGTAGGGGGGTCCCCATGCTCCCACTGCCTGACATTCATGCTTCCCTAGCATGTGGGCTGCATGGGACTTGCTTCTAGTGACTTGGTGCACCTGGTGACTTGCTTCTAACAAACAGAATACAGCACATGTGGCAGGTATCACTCCTGAAAGCAGGTTAGGAAAAGGCTGTGGCTTCCGTCTTGGTGCCTCTGGCCCTCGCTCTGAGGAAAGCCCGCCATCCAGCTGAGAGCTGCCCTGTGGAACAGCCAGCAGCCCAAGGCCTGCCCACAGCCACATGAGTGACCCTGCAAGAGCAGCCCCGCCCACCAAGCTCTGTGATGATGCTACCCTGACTAATGCCTTAACTGCAGCCTGGCAGACGACCTGGCCTAGAGGACCCAGCTATACCATTTCTGACCGGTTTCTCAGCAGTTTAAGATGAAGATTTATTATCTCCCACTTTCTGTAGGAGATGATAAATCTTCGTCTTAAACTGCTGAGTTTTGGGGAAATTTGTTATGCAGCAATAGGGCACTAATACAGGGGACATGACTGTCTATATAAAGTTGACTCTAGGTTTGGTTGAGAGCTGTCACTCAGAGGCACATTCCACCCCTGAAGTTTGAGCATGCCCTGTGTACGTGCCCCTTTCCTCCACTTCAAAATTCTTTTGTTTTAAAATGCTCCCCTGTGGATGACATGCTCCTTGGCTATACCTGGCTGTGTCATCCACCTCACTATCAAGTGCCATGATGTCACCCCAGCCCTTGGGGCCCATGTGGGACACTCCACATCACTCCAACAGGTCCAGGGCCCCCTTGTAGCTCCTCTCCTCTTCTTCCTCTCCTCCTGGCTCCTCTCTTGCTCCCAGCTGCTCCCTCTGCCTGCCCCGAGCTGGCCTGCTCCCTCTCCCACCCTGTGGGCAGCACAGCCAGAAACTCTGCATTTTAAAACCAAGCCCACCAAAGAGTAACCAGGGCCTATGTGGGGAGCAAAAGGGCCCCAGATGAGGAAAGTGCCCTAGCTGAACCGCACGGGCTGTGGGACGCCTGCTTCTGAGGCCTTTGTGTCTTCAAGATGGCCGCTGGATTTGCTCCACAACCAAGGTGCGGGGTCTGAGGTTTTGGGGAAAGGGAGGCACAGTGCTGGGGGTGGCATAGTGCTGGAGGTGGGGGGCTGGTCATCGTGACCACAGTGAGTGGCTGGCACACCCCACTACTGGGTGCTGTGAGTCCTCTCTGGTTACAGTGCCGAGGCAGAGATCGGCAGGGGTCCTGTGCTTTCGCAGGGTCCTGGCCAACCTGACCTTGGGAGTGGAGGGGCGACTCACCACAATGAGCACGATGACAGAGATGGTGTAGTACACGGAGTCTCGGCACACGGCCCACCACGTCAGACGGACCACCTGCCGGCAGAGCCCGGTTGGCTGCTATGAGCAGGGGGATGAGGAGGGTGTGCAGCTGCCCAGGCCTCCTCCCCTCCGCAGCGCGGGGCACACCCACAGGGTTCCTCCTCCTAACTCCAGCCCACACTTGTTCTTTGTTATATTTGGGGAACAGAATGAAACCAAGTAATGTTCTCAAGCTATGGCAAAGCAGCCCCCTATTCCTCTGAGGTCAGAACAGTGAGTGTTTCACAGCAGAGGCCAGAGGCTCTCGCTCTCCACCCGATCCTGGCAGCTTGAGGCACAGTCAGCTGCCCACTTCCATCTCCCTCCGCAAAGCAGGGCCTCACTCACGACCCGCCTCTCTGAGGTCAAGTCCAACATTCCCCTGGGTCTCTGAGGATATCTAATGGGGTATCAGCGACAATCCAGCTTCATGCTCCCTGTTGGGGAGGCCAAAACCAGGCCCCAAATGTATCCAGAATCCAGCTCAGCTGTCCTGTGGGTGTCCCCACTGCTACCCCAACCTCTTGTCATAGAGGCTCTTCCCCCACACTTCAGGGCATGCATCTGCCAGGCCCGGGGAGAAACCACTGACCTGGCCAGCAAACAGTCCACATACTCCAATTATGCACAGGATGTTGAACACAGCAGAGCCCACGATGGTGCCCACCCCGACGTCCCCGTGGGTGATAAACACCCCTGGAAAGGAAACACACAGACGCTGGGCATCAGACATGCACCCCAGCCTGCCTCTTCCTCAGTGTCCCCTTTCACAGGAAAGTGGGTTGTTTTACTATCAGAGCATCTGTGAAGCAGAAGAGAATGGCAGAAGCAGTGGCAGAACCAGGGAGGTGGAAATGCTGCCAGGAACTAGCTACTCCAATCTTCCTTTTCCTCTGAGCAGCTTTATTCAGATATAATTTGCCTGCTATAAAATTTACCCATTTAAATATACAATTCGGTGGTTTTAGTATATTCACAGAATCGTGCAACCAAAACTACAATCTAATTTTAGAATATTTTTATCACCTTAAAAAGAACATTTTTATCACCCCTCAGCACCCTACTCCACCCCATGCCCCAAGAAACCACCAGTCTACTTACTGTCTCTCCAATTCTCCCATTTTACAGATGAGAAAAGTGAGGCTCAGAGCTGACAAATGCTCCCACTGCTCTGGGCACCAAACGGACTCTCTAGATCCTGTGTCTCAGGCTAGAGGGGATTTCTTACCAATAACAGAGGCAAACAGCTCTGGTGTTGAGCTTCCTGCAGCCATGAAGGTGGCTCCAGCCACATCTTCACTCAGATGGAGTCTCTGAAACAGAAGTGACCACAGACCCTCAGGGTGTGACATGGGGGCCCTGGACATCACTGGACACTCCACAGCCAAGGAGCATGCAGGAGAGCAGTGCTACAGCCAGAGCCAAACTCCTCTGCCCGCAGCCTCTCACCCCGGGGACATGCTGTCTGCCTTCTGCCATCTGCCCTCCACCCTCCACCAGGCATTCCACTCAGAGCCCCTTTCCCTCTCCCCTGCCGATCTCCTTTCTGTTTGGCCTGCAAGCCCCTGACCAAATAATGTCTCCCTGATGAAGTCTTCCTATGCATCCACTCAGAGCTAGTCATTTCCCTCAGATACATGTGTTTTATCTGCTGTTACTGAAACGTGAATTTCACATGAGGGTTTGTGGTTCACACGCTTTGCCTTTCCTCACCAGATGATGAGGGCAGCAGCTGGTCTTCCCCGTCTTTGCATCCCTGGTGCCTAGTACAGGGTCTGGGACACAGTGGTGCTCCACAGGCGCACACCAGTCTAGTGACCATCCCCTCCCATGCCAGTTTTGGGTACTGGGAGCCTCAGTGAGAATGTCAGCATTGTGGATCTGGAGGCCTCTGGTCCACAGCTGAGCCTTGCATTCTGGAAGGCCTTCTCCATGGCAGGCCTGACATCCGGTGGCTCACAAAGACCCAGAGGTACTGGTTTCAGGGTTAAGCTGGCACAGGACAGGGTGGGGACTCATGGTTGAGGCCTGTTCTGCCTGTCCAGGCCACATCTGGCCACAGAGCCTATCCTCTGATCTAAAGTGCAGTGCCGGAGGCTTTGGATGTTTGGAGAAACCACGGAGACTGAGGGTCTGCCTGAAAACCAATCTGGAGGCGCCCACTTTGTGGTTCTCAGAAGGCCCCTCAGGGCAGGACTCACCTCCACCAGCCCCACCTCACAAAGTACCCCTGAGCAGCCCTGGGCTCTGGGGCTACCGAGGAAACCACTGATGAGCTAGCCTTGGAGGAGTCCTCAGAAGGGTCAGCACTCTGGGCTTGACAGAATCTGGGGTGGGGGCACAGCGCTGTCTCCAGGGCAGAAGCCAGCCACCTTAACCCTGCCAAAAATCAGAGTTCCACAGAAGAGGCTCTGCTCCCAAAGGATCTCCAAAACTTTCAGCAGAACCCAAACATGCTGCCTCCTGTCCTCCCTCCTCCCTGCCTTTGCTTGGGCCATTCCTTCCGCCTGGAATGCCTTTCCCTTCCCTCTCTGTTTGCTAAACTCCTTCCTACTTCTGAAACCTGGACCCAATGCCACCTCCTCCACAAAGCCTTCCCAGATTTCTCCCCCAAGAGAGATGCTCCCCCTCTCCCTTTGGCTCCCCTGTCCTTTAATATCTCTCACTGAGCCCTTGACATCGGTCTTACCTACATGGCTAAGACCACCACCCTTGCTCACCTCCATCCTTAGGGATACAGGTAACCCTATGGGGAGCATGGCACCTCCACTGTATGTGGCCCTACACTGTAGTCACCCACCTTTCACCTTCCACAGGCTCCCATCAACCCCATTGCTATGGCCTCCCCAAGCTCTCAGCCTAGTGGTGGGTCCTAGGTGTGTATTCAGTAAGGCTCAGCTGCCTGCATCCTTCCCAAGGACCCCCTCTGGAAGGCAGAAGCAGCAACACTTTTAATAACTGCCGTCGCTGCAGTGCACACTCCACAGGGTCCCTGGGTGGACCCTCCTGCACAGTCATTCCCGTGGGCATTTCCCAACTCTGCTCCTCACCCTCCTCCCCTGGCTCCGTTCCCTCACTGACAAGCGTCTGGATGGAGGCAAGCACAAGGCTCCATCTGAGGGGGTGTGGGGTAAGGGGAGGCCTTTGCACGTTTGCCAGGTCACTGCTTAGCAGGCCCAGGTCCAAAGCAGCCAGTCCCAACTCTGCAAGGACACTGAGCTCCCCAAGCTGGGCCCAGAAGGGGGAAAGTCACAGGGAAGCACCTGCCCCAAACAACCTGCCTTCCCAGCTGCAAATGTCACCATGAAGACATGGCCTCAAACACACGGGAGATTTCACAGGGATGAAGGCTGGCAAAGCCCTGGGCACTGTGCACACAGGAGGTGCTGCAAACGGAAGTCGATTTCCTTCCTTGACTAGAAGCCAAGAGTAAGGTGGAGCAAAGAGAGATACACTGGGATCTTGTATGTGAGGAGAAATAAGGAAAGAAAGTAAAAACTAACAAAATAATTGTGGGGAGAAAACACCAGCGTGCAAAGGTGAGGACGGAAGAGAAATTCCTGCCACTGCAGCTTGGCATCCCCCTGGTGGGGTGGGCCCACCGGTCACCTGCCAATTGCAGCTGGTGACAGGCAATGCTCCACTGCATCTGGCAGGCCTGCCTGTGCTTTGTACTTAGCCGGTTGAACACACATGCCAACAGCCTGCTGTGGACCCAGTGGTTCTGGGTAGTGATCTCACACCGGGAGCGTGTTCTTCTGCCAAGTTCTGGGAGAGGCTGCCATCCACCAAGGCTAATTTGTACCATGGGGCAGACACTAAGTGCTCGGTGTGACAGCCTTTACCACCAGCATGCTCCCCACACCAGCCCTGGCCTTCTTGGCCCGGCATTTATGTACCACATGTCTCCAAGGCCTCACCAAGGTGTCCCAAGTCCCTTCCGCGTACCTCACAGATCTTCTCTAGAGATGGAACGAAGAAGTCATCGCACACTATGGCCAAGGCATAGAACATATACAGAGCCTGCAAACGAGAGAGGAGACAGGCAGGGTCAGTGAGGGCCCCTGCCGCAGCTGCAGAGGGCCCACCGCACCCCAAACCAGGCTGCCAGAGCAGAGGCCAGGCAGACAGAGCGGGGCACACAGGAAGACTCCAGCACCACAGATTTCGTTCCCTCAATCCCCTTACTGGCAAATGGGGAAACTGAGACCCAGAGAGGCGATAACATGCTGAGCAGTAGGGACGAAAACTCAGGCCACTGGGGCTTCCTCCTCTTGTGATCTAATAAGAAAGTTATATTTTCTCTCTGCCCTCCACAATTCCTGAAACCCATGGAACCTTGGGCATAATAGGAATGTCTTCTGCATGATAATGAGGTGACTGGTGACTGGGGGCATCTAGGTAGCTTCAGGATGGGGCAGGTCACCAGAAAGACCAAGGCAGTATGAGCGGGTTGGGACTTTAAGCCCCAGTCCCCAACCTCCAGGGAGGACAGAGAGGCTAGAGGTTGAATTGATCACCAGCGACCAATGATGTAATCAGTCACGCCTATGTAATGAAGCTCCACAGAAACCCAAAAAGACAGGGCTTCAGGAGTTTCCCTGATAGCTGAACACAGGGAGGCTCCTGGAGGGTCGTATGCTTAGGGAGGGTGTGGAAGCGCTGCACCCCTTCCCCAATACCTCGCCCTACGCATCCCTTCATCCATATCCTTTTTTGTTTGAGACGGGGTCTCTGCCACCCAGGCTGGAGTGCAGCAGTGCCATCTTGGCTCACTGAGGCCTCTACCTCGTGGGCTCATCATCCTCCCACCTCAGCCTTTCAAGTAGCTGGGACTACAGGTGCACACCACCACGGCCAGCTAAGTCTGTTTATTTATTTTTTTTTTGTAGAGATGGGGGTCTCACTATGTTTTCCAGGCTGGTTTTGCCCTCTTAGACTCAAGTGCTCCTCTGACCTCAGCCTCCCAAAGTGCTGGGATTGTAGGAGTGAGCCAAGGCACCCGGCCCTGTATCCTTGGTAATATCCTGTGTAATAAATTGGTAAATGGAAGTCAAAGTGTTTCCCTGAATTCTGTGAGCCGCTCTAGCAAATTAATTGAGCGCAAGGAGGGGGTCATGGGAACCCTGATTTAGCAGGTTGTTCAGAAGCGCAGGTAAAACAACTTGAGAGCTGCATCTGCCGTCTAAAGAAGAAGCAGTCTTGTGGGACGGAGCCCTTGGCGGGTGGGAGCTGCCACTGTCTCTATGTACAGTGTCAGAACTGAATTGAGTTAGAGGACACCCCACTGGTGTCTGCTGAATTCTTGGCATGTGGGGAAAAAACCCACACGTATTTTGTTGTGTGTTTGTTGAAGCAGAATGTGGTGAGCAAGTTTGAGAGCAGGAAAAACACTTTTTTTTTCTACTCTCTCAAGCATCTCTTCTTAAAGCAGCAGCTCTCTCTCCTAGCACCAGGGTCTGCCCTCAACAGGCAAGATCTAACCCTAATGGCCAAAAAGGAAAGCACTGAGAATCACCATTTTAGGAATTTAAAATAATAATAACAATCCTGATTTGCTCCCTTTATTTTTTAGGGAAGGCACTAAAGTGACTGCCTATCCACTGCCAAAACAAATGGCAACTTGAGATCCAGCATTTCCTGGGATGCTACTTAATAATGTTGGTACCATTAAAACACACAGGCCATTGACACTTGGAGGTTCATGGAGCAAAGAACCCAGATTCTAAGGCTGGTTCTGGAACTGACTTGCCAAGTGACTTTGGATAAGAAACATTTCTAGGTTTTGGTTTCAGCATCTGCCTCATGATGAAGTAAGCACAGATCAGCAGTTTTAAAATGGTTTTATATCTGGAGTCTCTCTCTGGCCCATCCCTCTGCTCAGCAGCCAGCACGGCTTCACTGAGCTCATCCTATGTGCCAGGAACTACCAAGGGGATCAGTGATACAGTGGTGAGGAAGCCAGGAAAATCCTCTCCTATAACTTACCTTAGTGGGGAACAAAGAAGCAAACTGGCCAGTAAAATATCTACCAGGAAACAGCAGTGCAAAAGCCCTGAGGTAGGAGTGTGTTTGACAGCATTTGAGGAATAACAGGGAAAATAGAGAGAGTGGAAAATGGAGAATGTGAGGTTGGAGGGAAAGGCAAGGACCAGGACCCATGGAGAAGAGATGGGTTTTGCTCTAAGCACTGGGGAAAGCCATGTCTTTCTTCAAAGAAAAAGTGCTATGGATGTCCTGTTTGCAAAAGGGAAAGGCTGGGCTACTTCAGCTAAAACAGCGTGATACTCATCAATTTCACCATTCATTCATTGGGATTAATAAAGCAGAAGATACATTAGCTGAATCCAGGGCATCTGAGGCGTGTATCTACTGGATTTGACTCATTGTCACCATTTTGGGGAAGAGGAGTAAAAAGAAACAAATAACAGGGGTGTGGGTAAAGGGGAGATGGCAGGTGGGGGAGACCCTGCTACAAAGCTTAGGATTCTGACTTGAATTCACTCACAGCAATCCCCACCAACATCACCTCCGGAGAGTCCAAAAGGCCTCTCTCTCTTCTGAGCCCTGAGAAACAATGAGGAGAGAAGATGAGCCAAGATAGCGCCCTGATTTCCATCTCTTGTGTCACGGAGCACTGCAGGCAAAACCAGCCCCTAAGCTAGGTCCTTTTTGTGCTCTAAAGAAGAGGTCAGCAGTCATCTACCCATTCAAATCAAAAAAAAAAGAAAAAACAAGAGGTCAGCAAACGTTTTCTGTAAAGGGTCAGATAGTAATATTTTAGGCTTTGCTGGCCAAATAGTCACTTCCACAACTATTCTGCTGTTGTGAAACAAGAACAAGCCATAGAATGGGTGTGGCAGTATTCCAATAAAACTTTATTTATAAAAACCATTGGTGGTATGGGGGTGATTTTCTCATGCTGTTCTCGTGATAGTGAGTGAGTTCTCACGAGATCTGATGGTTTTGTAAGGCAGTTTTTCCCGCTCTTGCATGCTTTCTCTTCCCTGCCACCATGTAAAATGTGCCTCCTCCCCTTCCACCATAATTGTAAGTTTCCTGAGGCCTCCCCATCCATGCGGAACTGTGAGTCAGTTAAACATCTTCTCTTTATTTATTTATTTATTTTAAAAAAAACAGTTGGTGAGCTGGATTTGGCTCTCCAGCCATAGCTTGGTAACCTCTCCTCTAAAGGGTTCCTATGAAATTCCCAAGGTGCACTCAGGTTCAGCAGAAACCTGAGGTTTTATTTCAGCTATGCCAAGACTTTCACAAGGCAGGACCACAGAACTACGGGACCAATTAGCCACATCCACAGTCCCTTAGTGAAAGGGCAGGGAGTGTAAAGCCAGAGAAACTAGAAAGATAATAACTCTATTATAGAAATAGTACACAGGTCTGTTGTTCAAAATGTGCCAACAGCCCTCATTCTAGTCTTCGTTTTCATTAACGGCTTACCCTCTTAATAAAACTTCACCATTCATTATTTTCTGGTTGTTACTATCTTTGTGGGAATTCCAGATTTCACTTTCTTAATGATCTCTTGCAAAGAATAATACTTGGTTGGGTTTAAATATACAAGCAGATGGTGCTGGATGGTCAGGGAAGCTGATCAGGAGGAAAATTTGCTGTGGTTGATCCAAAGCAGAGAAGCAAGCCTTGACCAGCTACGTTTCTCCATAGCACACAACAGAGTCAGCAAACCTTTTCTGTAAAGGGGCAGATAAAAAATATGTTTGACTTTGTGGGTCAGGCTGTCTCTGATGCATGTACTCAGCCCTGCCTCTGAAGTGCAAAAATAGCACTTATTATTATATTATAGACGATAATATAGAAATGAATAGGAATGTTTGTGTTCCAATAAAACTTTATTTACAAAAACAGGCATTGAGCCAGACTTGGCAAGGGTTGTAGTTTGCCTACTCCAGCACAGAGAGTTACAAACTTGTAACTTAGGTTTGAACCCCTATTTCTTTTCAAATGACTACTTGACCCCCCCTCCACCATTTGTCATCAAGGTCCATCTGAATATGGAGGGAAGTTTGAGAAGTACACCAAAGTTTTAAACTACAGATGCTCCTAGACTTACAATGAGGTTATAGCTTGGTAAGCCCATTTTAGGTTTAAAATACTTTAAATGGGCTGGGGGCAGTGGCTCACACCTGTAGTCCCAGCACTTTGGGAGGCCGAGGCAGGTGGATCATCTGAGATCAGGAGTTCGAGGCCAGCCTGGCCAACATGGTTAAACCCCTTCTCTACTAAACATACAAAAATTAACTGTGTGTGGTGGCACATGCCTGTAATCCCAGCTACTTGGGAGACTGAGGCAGGAGAATCGTTTCAACCCAGGAGGCAGAGGTTGCAGTGAGCCAAGATCGCGCCACTGCACTCCAGCCTGGGCGACAGAGCAAGACTCCATCTCAAAAATAAATAAATAAATAAATAAAATAAGTGGAAAATGCATTTAACCCAATTAACCTACTGAACATCATCGCTTAGCCTAGCCTACCTTAAACGTTCTCAGAATACTTAATTAGCCTACAGCTGGGCAAATTCATCTGGTAACACAGTACCCTGTAAAGTACTGGTCGCTTGTTTATGCTCATGCCCACGTGACTGACTGGGAGCTGCAACTGGTGCTACTGCCCAGCATGAGGAGAGAGTATCACTGGTCCAGAAAAAGATAAAACTTCAAAATTCACAGTATAGTTTCTTTATACTTCCAGAACAGTGATAATGAATATGTCTCACTTTTGCAACATCATAACACTGAAAAATAGTAAGTGTAACCATCCTAACTCGGAGACTGTCTACATAGTGATGTAAAGGTACTAAAATTTAGGGGTCACCATGGGAATCAGGACAGCAAGCATTTGTAGGAGTTATCATGTGCCACGCAACGCTGATGCCCTTGACCCATATTCACTCATATTCACACTCTGTAATAGGTACCATCATCCCTGTTTTACAAAAGCAGAAAACGGGGCACAGGAAAGACTTCCATTCCTGTGTTGGCTCTGGCGCCACTAGCTGTGTGACACTGGGTAAGTCACCTAACACATTTAAGACACCATTTCTTCGTGAGTGAAACGTGCCCAGTCTCCACTGTCCTCACTGGGCTGTTACAAGAATAAAAGATCTCAGACATGCCACGGCTCTGCCCCGCTGTGCAGAGAGGCTGTTACAAGAATAAAAGATCTCAGACGTGCCACGGCTCTGCCCCGCTGTGCGGAGAGGCTTCACGTGCTAGAAGTTTTGTGACCACTCTGGGAGGACCACTTACACCAAGGATGTGCAGCAGGACGGCTCCGTGCTGTCGCTCCTTATTGGAGAACAGGTCTGCGGGGAACTCGTGAATTGCTGGAAGACAGGAAGAGATGGCAGTGTTAGTTATCTGTGGGCCTCCTGACAAACCTCACTTGACATCTGGGAGTTCATTAAGGAACTGCAGAGCCCACGTGGCTTTGGACTGATCAGCAAGAAGGTCAGCCATTTCTCAGTCCAGGGGCAGACCAGTGCTCTCAGGAAATAGTTGCTGGATACTGGATTATGCAAAGATATTCCAGCTCCTTAGAGTGCATCATGTTTTAGATATGTCTTGCATTTTAAAAAACAGTATGAAACACTTCACACATAATACGATGGCTAGAACCCAGAACAGACAGTAGTTAAGTGTTGACAAGGATATGGGGGTAATGGAATCTCAAACACTGCTCGTGGAAATGTAAAATGGTACAGCCCTGGGAGGCAGTCTGGCAGTTCCTCAAAAGATTAAGCATAGACCATACGACCCAGCAATTCCACTCGCAAGTATAGACCCAAGAGAAATGCAAGCATATGTCCACACTAAAACTTACATATCAACGTTCATAGCCATATTGCTGATAACAGCCAAGATGTAGAAAAAATCCAAATCAAATGCTTGGGGTTTGAGTATCACTCCTGCACCCCCAGGCAGCTCTGACAACTCATCTGCTCAGTAACAGAGAAATAATCCCTTCTCACCTGCCACTGCCGCATTCAAAATCATCAGTGGATAAGCACGCTCATGAATGGACGTATACATGAATGAATTCCATTCTCACAGATCCTGTTTAGGGCACTCCCAGATCTCCACCCACTCTCACCACACCAGCTTAACTGGAAGCTTCTGGAAGGCAGGGATCCACACTTCCCTGGTCACCATTGCACCCTCAGTACCTAGGTCAGGCCTGGTACACAGTAAGTTCTCAATCAACCTTAGCAATCGACTGAATAAACAAAGGTTAAAATATTAACAAAAATAACAATATGTATCATCTCATTAGAATACTTTTATCACCCTTGTAAACTCCTTAAACACCTGGAATGACACCTGGTTCATTGTGGGTGCTTGATAAATGCTTGTTAAATAAACTTCCAGGACAGAAATCCCTTCTCTGCAAATATAATTAGGCCCTAACCTCTGAAAATGATGCTTTCTCCTTTATGTGGAAACTTTTCTGATTTTTAAGATCTGATTCTCCCGGCAAGCCACAGAAAACATCAGCTCCCCAGACACCCAGAAAATGTTCCCACTTTGAAACAAGCAGCATTCAATGAAAAATAGATTCTTTCACTTCCCTCACATCTCTCTCTCTTTTCGTAATCAAACTTCTTTAATAGAGCTGCTGCTGTCGGTTCAAGGGCACAGACTGGCTTCAAGGTTTGTCAGCTCAGAGATGGAGAATTATATAGGCAGAGACTTGGCATTCTTGAGGCCAAGATCTTACTTCCAGGAGAAATGCAATTGCTGGGATATTTCAATGCAGATCAATAGACATTTCTGCCATGAAAATTCGAGACATTTCCTGATTCTCCAAACCAGGGTTTTGAGAGCTGATTGATTTATCCAATCCTGGGAATTAGAATAACATCTTTAAAAATTTTTGAAAAATGAGAAGTTTTTGAAAATTACAATAATGTCATGTCATCTTTCTGCTGCTGGGGACATATCACCTGGCCTCTAGCAGGGAGGGGACATGGGTTCTAAATGGCTTTGCCTTTGGTAGGAACAGACTTCTACTCAGCCTCACACCCATGTGTATCCTGGAGGGCTGCGGAGGAGAATGAATGGCATCTATGGCCTTAATTTTGCCAGCAAAGACAGTGGTCACCGGCAGAGCTCCCGGCTGCCTGCGCCCCACCATCCTCTGTACTCATCCACATTTTCCTGGCACATCTTGAACCCACAAGGCAGGCACTAGGGCCATCAATGTTCCTGTTTTCAGATGAGGCTTAGAGAGGGAAGTAAGCAGCTCAAAGCACCCAGGCACCTACGCCAGCACTCACAGTGGGACCTGACGTTCCTCGTGCAAGGCTAAGCCCACCTCTAACACTGAGACGGTCTGGCCGAGTGGAAATCACACCACACTGTCGACTGGAGTCCTAGCTTGACTACGCATGAGCTTGTGTGACCCTGGTCACATCATGAAACCTCTCTGACCCTCTGTCTCTTCAGTGACAATCTGCTGCTACTTCTACTTGTTCAGCCTCACACCTTGCTTTGCACCCCTGTGTGCATGCTGGGGTGCTGTGGAGGAGAACAAATGACTTCTGTGGTGATGAATCAGTCATCCTTATGTGTGGCATGCCCTGGTGGGGACATCAAAGGCTGCGAGCAGGCAGATATCCACCCCACCCTCCCCAGCTGTCTGCTGATAGCTGGAATCAGTCTGCTCCACAGTTCAGGATTAAAATCCTCTAGACACTGGCATGGTGAAGGGGGTGGGTATAGACCAGGACTCTGTGGCCTCCCACCCTTGTCACTGACAGCAACAACTTGGAACTGCAGATGTCCCACACAGCTGGTCCATGCCCTGTCTCTAGTAGCCGATGGACTTAGGTTTCAGGAAGTGCCTCTGCTCCTGATGACCTGTGGGACCTGGGCAAGTTGGCTAACACCTCGGGGGCTGTTTCCTCACCTAGGAATGCAGATCACAGCAGAACCTGGGCCGTAAGAAGTGACACTACTGAGCTCAGCCAGGCTGCCAGTCACTCAGCATCATTAACTGACAGAGTCATTCCTTGACATCCATTCTGTCCTCACAGCTCCACAGAACACACAGCCTTGGTGTATGAAAGCTAAACAGAAGACAAAGCCTTCTTGCAGAAAGAGAGAAAGAGCAAGAGAACGAGAAAGTAAGAGATGATTTGGGCCACACGAGAATCTGAAGCCTGGAGCAGTGTAATCCCAGGTTCCTGAGAAAGCCTTCCTTCTCCTCCCATGGGCTTCCTGGGATCGGGAGCCACTGGGCCACGTTCAAGGGTGTGATGCTTGCGTGTCTGAGGGGGCTGAACCTGCTCTGTCCGCTCAAATCCCCACCAGGGAGGAGGGAGGGATCAGCAGGGAACATACACATGGCTTTTGAGGTCACGCCTAAGCCTTTAAGCTGCAGAAATCTGGAGGTGGAGGGTGGAGGGAAGGGAGAGATCTATCAGTAGGTGGAGCTGGGCTCAAGGAACCAGGGATGATCCCAGCACCCCACTGCCCTGGGGACATGGGGTGAAGGGAAAGGGGAACAGGAGGGAAGGCAGCTGCTCCCCACTCCCCTTTGGACCTCGGTGCCCAGAAGTGGCTTCCATCACTCTTGGTCCTGGACACACCCAGGTGTCCTCATGCCCCAGGCATCTGCCTCCCTCCCGTGCACGGGAGCAGGGCCCAGGGAAGCTGGAGGAGGTCCTTCCTGCCGGTTGCCTTCCTGAACATTGGAGGGGAAACTCCAAAGTCCTTGGGGACAGAAGCACCTCCAGTGCCCTCAGCACTCTACAATTCGCCATTCGGAGGCCTCCAGGCACACCTGAGCTGTTTTCTTTACACACAAAAAGCTCCATGGGTGACACTCTGAATTAGTGCTGCCCCTTCCGGAACCCAAACTTTCACCAACATTGCTCCTGCTTCTCAAAATGGATGGATTTATTCAACAGCATGTGCAGAGTACCTGCTTGGTAGCCACTGGTCTGTCTAGGAATGGCTGGATGAGACCCTGACAGACCCTGAGCGCCCTCGGACATGGCAGCTCTTCCTTTCAGAGGGTGGCTTGACTTGCGGGGAAAGGCAAAGTTACTCAGAAGGTGTAAGGTTATTGAGGTGGGAAATGCCCTGATCCTGAAAGAATGTGAATCGATGCATGTTTCCTGAGCATTTACTATGTGCCAGGCACTGGATTAGGCACGGAGCCTCAAGGACGTGCCTGCTCTGTAGGACAAGTAAACAAACGACCGAGAGACAGTGAGAAGCTTGTTGCAATGGTGTGGGGTAGAGTAGAGTAAGTCAGGAGTCACTGACCTGGGGGAGTTGTTGGGGAACGTGCAGCCAGCCCCAGGAGAGGGTGGTGCCCACATCAAGCCTTGAGGCCTGCTCCCAATCAATTATGAGAAACTCATTATTCTCATTTTATTGAGAGGAAGTGGAGGCTCTGAGAGACTAAAGTCACCTACAGTCACACCAACACAGTCTGGCACAGATAAGAACCCAGCTTGGGAGCCCAACTAATACCAGGCTCTCTTTGTTGGAGCATTTTACCCCCAACAGATGCACATCTCAGGATTAAGGTCTCCTCCATCCCAGGAGTAGGCCCTCTGTTCTTGGAAGCTCAAAGGGCCATGCCAAGAGGCCATGCTCTGAAACGTACATTGGATTTTGTAGGTCAATTCTGCCTGCAGCCCAGAATTCACCCATACAGAGGTCTAGGCCATTATTAAACGGATCCAGAGAAAAATTGTCACTTACATTCCTTGATCTTGAAACATTTAATACAAGTGACTGCTTCCTATTTGTATATGAATGAACGTATGTGTATATAAATGAACAGATCAATCGATTTATCTATCTTGTATACACTAAAACTCATTCTTCATGGTGTGAAGTTCAATGGGTTTTGAGAAACGTCTACAGTTGTGTATCTACCACCATACCTCAGACAGAAGAGTTCCATCACTCCTAAAATTCTCTTGTGCTGGCTTTTTGTAGTCCCCTCTCCCCGCATCCCCACTCCTGGTTGTTTAAGCTTCCCAGTTTACCATGTTTTGTTATAGGAGCCTGAATGGACCGAGACACATGGGAAATGGAATAATCAAATCCAATCACATCTTGTGCAGAAATAAGGAAGTGGACGCGATTGCCAGGACAGCCTCTCGACACTTAGGTCTCTACAACCTCCACTGCCAGTGGAAACACACCCCTATCTGGTGCGCCGTACCACTGACGTTTTCTTTTCCCCATTTGCCTTTTCCAGAGCACCATATCGATGGACTCATGTAATACGCAGCCTTCTTAGTCTGGCTTCTTTCACTTAACAAAATGGTTTAAGATTCGTCCATATTGTTGGGTGATCCCACCGTTTGGGAACATTCTTGCTTAGCTTCCTTGGCCTCACCTCTCCTCACTCACCTCAGTGTCCGCTAGAGGGTCCCCTGCCCCCGAGGAACACCTGAATGCTGGTGGTCTTGGGGCTTCACCCTGGGCCTTCTTCTGCTCATGTGACCATTCCCTGCCTCTGACTTTTTAATCTCCACATCCAGCTCCCAAATTTCAATCTTTCCTGAGCTCAAGACCTAACATGCCCAGCAGACAACAGAACATCACTCCTCGGCCATCCTATGAGCACCTTCAACTTGGCCTCGGTGCGTGGCCTCCCATCCATCTGAGTCTGCATAAAACAAATCCTGCCGTTGTCCTTGATACTGCCTCCTTCCTCATATGTTGTGATAGGTAGACAGGCCAATAGGCACTCAATGTCTTTTTCTATTTCCTTCCATGACCCTTCCCTGCAGGGACCCTAGATATGGGTGCACAGGCTGTGCCACAGGATCACACAGCCCAGTCCTACTTCCTGTTCTGAGGAGCCTAGCTCCCTTGCAGCTAGGGTTCAGGGTGTGAAGTAGGTTCTGCCAACCTAGGGGACTCAGAGGGCAGAAAAGAGGCAGTGTGTTCTTCCTGCTGCCATTTCCACTGGCAACCAAGGTTACAGAGACCTAAGCATCAACAGGCTGTCCTGGCAATCATGTCCCCTTCCTTATTCCTGCACAGGATGTTACTGAACACTTGATCATTCCGTTTCCCACTTGTCTTAGTTCATTCAGGCTGCTATAACAAAATATCATAAACTGGGGTAGCTTAAAAACAACAGAAATTTATTTATCACAGTTCTGGAGGCTGCAGGGTCCAAGATGAAGGCACTGGCAGATTCAGTGTCTGGTGAGGGCCAGTGTCCTGGTTCATACGTGGTGCCTTCTCTCTGCATCCTCACATTGGTGGAAGGGACCAAGTAGCTCTCTGGGGTCTCTTTTATAAGGACACTAAGCCCAACCATGAAGACTCCACCCTCATGACCCAGTCACCTCCAAAGTCCTCATCTCCTAATACATCACCTTGGAAATTAGGTTTCCATGTAATGCTGGGGACATACAAACATGCAGACCATAGCACTGCTCCTTCAGCCTTCCCTGTAATTTTGTAAGCATCTCGTTCCCTGAATTAAATTCCTTCCTGTTGAAAATATTAAATGTGGTTTCTGTTTCCTGCAGGGAACACTCACTGATACACCCACCTCCTTTTCAGCCAATTCTGCACAAGCCCTGGCAATCCTACCCTGATCTGCTCTTGAGTCCCTCTGCCCCCATCCTCTCTTGCTGGACCACTGCACTGTCCCCTAACTGGTGTCCCCAGGTCCTCTCTCAATCTGCTCCTTCCTGTATTCCACAGGGCAGCCAGACAAGCTTTTCAACAAGCACTTACGATAAATGCCAAAGACTGCATTTTGGCCTTCAAGGTCCTGCACCGTCTGACCCTGCCCACCCTTCCAGCCTCACTCATGCCACCTTCCCCGTGGTGTCCATTCTACTCCGCCACACTGGTCATGCCTGTGCTGCCAGGTCCTGGCACAAACCTGGCACAAAGTAGGTGTTCATGAAATGCCTATGGAGTGAATGTACATCGGGCCCCTCCCTTCTGACATAAACTCAAGAGCTCCGAGTGTGACCTCTGCCCGGATGGCTCCCCAGGAGACGGTGTACTGGCCCTGCCTCCTCAGCCCCTGTCTTCCCAAACTGCTTCTTGGATGCTGCACACCTAGTCTTACCAGGCAGATTATTTTTGACAGAGATGTGCTTTCTGTGAGCTGCTCGTTTTTCTTAAACCTTTCAATTAGTCAATTCTCTTTAGGGAATGTAAACTGTGAATTGAATTTTTTTTAAAGGAAAAAAAGAAACTGCCTCAAAACCTGCCACTCTCTCTTTGCTTTCTACCCTTGTTAAAAATAACCCTACCTTCTAAGCCTTGACGTTTATTCTGAAACGATGAAAACCAGACTGGAAGGCTGGGAAGTAATTTAAATAGCCTCGAATTTTTATTGTTTCAACTTATATAAGGTATATGTTTTAGAAACCATCCCAGTGCCAGAAACCAAAAGAAAAAATTGTGATTTCCCCCCCAATTGTACAGTTTAAAATAACTTTGCTAAGAATTTTATGCCTTTCATGGGCAACTGTTGGAACGTCTAAGATTTTCTACCATCACCCTCATGTCCCAAACAGGAGTAAAAATAATTAGATTAAGTCACTGACTTAACTAGCATGAGAAGGAGTTTAAAATCCTATCTTTCTTTCAGTACATTCCAAAAGAGATTCAGTGCCATGAAAAAGGAAATATGCCTGGAAGACTCAGCAACAGGAATGTTCTTTCCAGGAGCAACCACTATAGAATTTCTACAGCTGGACAAGGGCCCAGGTACTATGTGGTTCAGCTGCTCTCTACCCAGGAAGGGAAGCGGACTTGTTAATGTCACAGGGCAATGTTTCCTAAGGTGGTTTTCAAAAGAGCCTGGTACTTCTTCCCCTGTCTCTCTTGCTTCCTCTCTCACCACGTGATCTCCACACACGCTGGCTCCTCTTCACCTTCCGCCATGAGTGGAAGCAGCCTGAGGCCTCATCAGACGCAAATACCTACTCTTGAACTTTTCCAGACATCAGAATCATGAGCCAAATAAACCTTCTTTATTGATTACCCAGCCTCAGGTGTTCCTTTATAGTAACACTAAGCAGACTGATTTAGGGCCCAACTCTTAGGACATCATCCTTGCCAACCCCACCCCTCTCCCTGCCTTGATGCTGAAGATCCTGTTGCACCCCGCTGAGAGTCACTTAACTCCCTATTTTGATTGATTGATTGATTGATTGATTGATTGAAACAGGGTCTCACACTGTCACCCAGGCTGGAGTGCAGTGGTGCAATCACAGCTCACTGCAGCCTCAACCTCCCAGGCTCAGGTGATCCCCCATATCACATCTTCCCAAGCAGCTAGGACTACAAGTTTGTATTATCATGCCCAGCTAATTTCTGTATTTTTTTGGTAGAGACTGGGTATCACTATATTTCCCAAGCTGATCTTGAACTCCTGGGCTCAAGTGATCTCCCTGCCTCAGCCTCCCAAAGGTGCTGGGATTACAGGTGTGAGCCACTGCATACAGGTGTAACCCCCCATTTTAAAGAGGAGAACCCTGAAGTCCGATGAGGTCAGATATTTTGTTCAGCATCACAGTTAGTTAACAACAGAATTGCCAGAGCCTGAATTAATACAAACAGATAATGGCTGGTCCATACAGGACAACAGGACTCTGACCCACAGCTCCAGAGCAACTAGCCTGGGATGTCAGACCACAGCCTCTGCAGCAATTGGCCCCAAATGGTCATGTTTTGCTAGTGACAACCACCTTCTCTACTGTTTTCTCCTGCTTCCAACTCAAGACCAACCAGAGAAAAACAAATAGGCTCCCTGTAGTGAGTTGAATAGTGTCCCTCCAATAGTTCATGTCCACTGGAATCTTTAGCATTGACCTTATTTGGAAATAAGACGTATTAGTCAGCAGAGGCTGTCATAACAAGATACCACAGCCTAGACGTCATCAACAATGGAAATTTGCTTTCTCCCAGCTCTGGAGGCTGCAAGATCAAAGTGCCTGCAGGCTTGGTTTCTGGTGAAGATTCTCTTCCTAGCTTGTAGACAGCCACCTTCTCCCTGTGTCCTTACACGGCCTCTTCTCTGCACACACACTGCTGGTGTCTCTTTCTCCTCTTATGAGAACATCAGTTGCTATAGTTTGATGTTTGCTCCCTCCAGATCTCACGTTCAAATGTGATCCCCAATGTGGGAGGTAGTGCCTCCTAGGAGGTGTTTGAGTCATGAGGACAGGCCTCTCATGAATAGACTAATGCCCTGGGCGCAAGTGGTGAGTGACTTCTCATTCTATTAGTTCCCGCGAGAGCTGGGTTTTGTTTTTGTTTTTATTTTTGAGATGGAGTCTTGCTCTGTCACCCAGGCTGGAATGCAGTGGAATAATCATAGCTCTCTGCAGCCCCGACCTGCTGGACTCAAACGATCCTCCTGCCTAATCTTCCTGAGTAACTGGAACCACAAGCATGTGCCACCATACCCACATCCAGCTTATATATATTTTTGGCTTTTTTTTTTTTTTTTTTTTTGTAGAGATGGGGTCTCATTATGTTGCCCAGGCTGGTCTCAAACTCCTGGCCTCAAGCAATCCTCCCACCTTGGCCTTCCAAAGTGCTAAGATTATAAACACCATGTCCGTCCAGAGCTGGCTGTTAAACAGAGCATCTCTCCTCTCCCTCTCTCTTGCTTTCTCTCTCACCAAGTGATCTCTGCACAAGTTGGCTCCCCTTCAACTTCTGCCATCAGTGGGAGCAGCCTGAAGCCCTCACCAGAGGCAGATGCCCACTCTTGAACTTTCCCAGACATCAGAATCATTAGCTAAAGAAACCTTTTTTCTTCACACATTATGCAGCCTCAGGTGTTACTTTATAGCAACACGAAAAGGACTAAGACTCGCATCCTATTTGATTAGGGCCCCCCTCTTATGACCTTATTTAACCTTAATTACCTCTCTAAAGGCCCTATCTCCAAATACCATCACTTCACATGAACTTGGGGAGACACAATTCAGTCTTTGACATAAGGTCTTTGCAGAAGTAGGTAGTTAAGTTGAAATGTGGTCACACTGGATTACAGGGGACCCCGAATCCACTGATTGGTGGTCTTATAAGAAGAGTAGGGGACACACAGAGATACCAAGAACAAGGCATGGGATGACGAAGGCAGAGGTTGGAGTGGTATGTCTACAAGCCAAGGAGGAGATTCCGAGAACAAGGCATGGGATGATGAAGGCAGAGGTTGCAGTGGTATGTCTACAAGCCAAGGAGGAGATTCCGAGAACAAGGCATGGGATGATGAAGGCAGAGGCTGGAGTGGTATGTCTACAAGCCAAGGAATGCTGGCAGCCAGGAGAAAGGCCTGGAACAGATTTTCTCAGAGACTCCAGGAGGAATCAATCCTGCTGATACCTTGAAATCAGACTTTTGGCCTTCTGAACTGTGGGAGAATAAATTTTTGTTGTTTTAGGTCACTCAGTGTGTTCTACTTTGTTATGGCAGCCCTGGGAAGGCAAAATATTGCCTAAACCAATGCACACAATGCCCTGCTTCCAGTTAGCTGCCTCACGCCAACAGCCTCCACCCAGGGCACGCCTGAAGCCTGCCCTTTCTTTCCTGCTGTGAAGCCCCCCTCCCCCACTCCCTTGCCTGACTTTGAGTCCCTACCAAACACAAGTGATGACAGCTGACTCCTTTGCTACAGCAAACTCTGAAAAACTACCTTGGGTTGCTTTCATTTGTGTGGTCTTTGTTTATTTCCACAATTAGCAGCAATCTTTAGCTGTATCTATACTGTCTTTCTCCTACACTAGGTTAAGTGTTCTCAGAGTGCTGTGGTGACAATTTGTTCCTGTATTGTCTTTACCTCTACTAGACAAGGCATATACTTAATACCTAAAGTAAATTAGGCTGGGCACGGTAGCTCACACCTGTAATCCCAGCACTTTAGGAGGCCTCACTTTGAGAGGCCAAGGCAGGCAGATTGCTTGAGTCCGGGAGTTCAAGACCAGCCTGGTCAACATGGCAAAACCCCGTCTCTACTAAAAATACAAAAATTAGCCGAGCATGGTCGCACGAGCCTGTAATCACAGCTACTCAGGAGGCTGAGGCAGGAGAATTGCTTGAACCTGGGAGACAGAGGTTGCAGTGAGCCGAGATCATGCCACTGCACTCCAGACTGGGCAACAGAGCAAGTGAGACTCTGTCCCAAAAAAAATGAATGAAAAAAATGAAATGAAATAAAATAAAATAAAATTAAGCAAATTAGGGGCTGGGTGCGGCAGCTCACACCTGTAAGCCCAGCACTTTGGGAGGCTGAGGTGGGAGGACTGCTTGAGTCCAGGAGTTCAAGACTGGATTGGACAACATGGCAAAACTCTGTCTCTAAAAAAATACAAAAATTATCTGGGCATGGTGGTGCATGCCTGTGAGCTAAACTCAGGAGGCTGAGGTGGGAGGATCACTTGAGCCCAGAAAGTCAAGGCTGCAGTGAGTAGTGATGGCACCAATGCCACTCCAGCCTGGATGACAGAGTGAGACACTGTCTCAATAAATGAATACATAAAATAAAAGTAAATTCAGAACCTAGATTCCTATGTACTGCACAACCAAACTCTGAGTTAGTCACCAATGGGCAACACAACGACTGCTGAGTTTATCAAAAGGATGGGCATCATTAAGGGAAATCATTTCTTTGGAAAAATAGGTTCAATTATTTTTAGCATGATACAATGTTCTACATATGAAACATACATAGCAATACATATACAATGCTTACTACATGTCAAGTACTTTCTACATTTCAAGCTCACAATGAGCCTAGGAAATGCTGTCATTAGCTCCGTTTCAAACATCGGCAAACTAGAGAACAGAAAGGTTAAGTAATTTGCCCAATGTGCAGCCAGTAAGTGGCAGAGCCAAATCTCAAATCTGGATAATCCAGCTCTCAACAGCACTTGACTCTAACAAAAGCCAAGAATACGTTTCTTCTCTTTGACATAACAGTTTCTCACGTGAAATTTCTTCTAAGGGTGACATTCAAAATACCAGGGTGAAAATCATGTGTGAAGATGCTTGTTACCTCCACTAGCAAGGCGCCGGAAGCCACGGATGGCCCAGGAATAGGATAATGATTACGGAGTTGGACACTTTCCTCTAATCTTCCCACAAATATTTACTATTACCCATCAGGCCCCAGCACTGTTCTAGATTCTGTGAACAATACATCTGTGAACAAGACAGTCAAAAGTGCCTGCCCTCACAGGGCATTTTAGATAGAGTGCTACCCAGAAGGATAATTAGAGACACTGGATGTGGAAAAAATGTTTATCATAAATGAAAAAAGCAACACACGAAATCACTCATGGCTGGTTTGCAGCTATACACAAATCAGCAAATGAAAAGAACTGGATGGGAAGTATACCAAAACCATTATAGCGGTTATGGCGGGTGGAGGAATTCTACACGGCTTCCCTTTCCAGGGCTGCTTTCCAAATGCTTTATCGTAGAAATGTTTTAGTCAATTTGATATGATTTATTTTTTTAAAAGGAATTTAAAAACATGGTGTATGGGCCTGGCACGGTGGCTCATGTCTATAATTCTAGCACTTTGGGAGGCAGAGGCAGGCAGGTCACCTGAGGTCAGGAGTTCAAGACCACCCTGGCCAACATGGTGAAACCTTGTCTCTACTAAAAATATAAAAATTAGCTGGGCATGGTGGTGGGTGCCTGTGGTCCTAGCTACTTGAGAGGCTGAAGCATGAGAATTGCTTGAACCTGGGAGGCGGAGGTTTTAGTGAGCCGAGACTGTGCCACTGCACTCCAGCCTGGGCGACAGAGTAAAACTGTGCCTCAAAAAAAAAAAAAACTGGTGTATGAAAGAATCCAGCACAAAAGAGTACCAATGGTATAATCCCATTGACATAGTGCCCAAGCACAGTCAAAACCAAGGTCAGTGATAGAAATCAGAACCACTTGGGGTAGGGGAGGGACCAATCAGCAAAGGGCACAAGGAACGTTCTAGGATGACGAAAATGTCCTAGATCTTGACTGGAGTGGTAGTTACACTTACAAAGTTGTGTATTTTGTTGTATTCAAGTTACACTTCATTGAGGAGAGACCTGTTGAACATCTGATGCACTCTAGGAAAAGGAAAGCATATTACCACTGACAAACTTTAAGGGCTCCCCACTGGTTTTCTCGTTGTCGCACTGCTCATGCAAGGATGAACAAGTAACAAGCCCCTCGGTTCATGCACCTGAACACAGCACACATGAGCCATCACCGTGCCTCCCCTGGAAGAAACTTTGGGACAAGGCCGGATCTGGTTCCTGCCACTGCTTGAAGGTGAGCTTATCTCCAGAGGCTGGAGTTCAACCACAGAAGCCTGAGAAGCAGTGAGGGCTCTGATGCCGGGACCCATTCTCAGGTAGGTTCATGACAACAGGCACTCGGCATCCCAGGAAACAAGACTACAGAGTCACCTGAGCCAGCTCACTATTGCTAATGACAAGAACAGAAACCAATTTACTCAGGGACAGGCCCCCCTGCGAAAAAATGCCCACACCCACCGTGGGTATTCTCAGCTGGTAGAGGTGGACTCTAGACTTAAATTTGAGCTGCAAGTACATTTGTGTTGTCTGATCCATCTGCAGAAACAATTTTTCGTTGTCTGACTAGATCATATGGCCAGTAGTCTGTGAAAGGTTCTAGCGACGCACCTTGACGTTGTGAGAATGAGCTGCTACTGCTGTTGATCATGATGTATCTCCAACACTCAGATCAGAGCCTGGCACATAGTAGGTACTTATATTGAGGCTTTTACAATAGAGTTTCTTAGGACTGTCTTAACAAAGTAGTATATACTTAAAACTGTAACAGAATTTTTTATTTTTTTTTTGCGACAGAGTCTCACTCTGTCACCAGGCTGGAGTGCAGTGGCGCGATCTTGGCTCATCGCAACCTCCGTCTCCCAGGCTCAAGAAATTCTTCTGCCTCAGCCTCTCGAGTAGCTAGGACTACAGGCACACGCCACCACACTCAGCTAATTTTTACATTTTTAGTAGAAATGGGGTTTCACCATATTGGCCAGGCTGGTCTCTAGCTCCTGACCTCATGATCCGCCTGCCTGGGCCTCCCAATGTGCTAGGATTACAGGTGTGAGCCACTGCACCCAGCCCAGAAACGTATTTTATCACAGTTCTGTAGGCTGGAAATTCAATATCAAAGTGTTGACAGGGTTGGTTCCTTCTGGAGACTTAGGGGCATTCAGCTCCATGTCTTCCTCCCGGTGTCTGTGACAGCTGGCAGTCCCTGGAATTCCTTGGCCTGTGGGCCCAGATAGCTCCAATGTCTGCCCCTATCTTTATCTGACCTTCCCCTCTTTGTCCCTGTGTCTTCACATGGCCTTTTTATAAGGACACCAGTGACTGAATTTAGGGCCCACCTTCATCCAGTCTAACCTCTTCTTGACCAAGGACATCTGCAGAGACCCTATTTCCAATGAAGGTCACATTTACAAATACCAGGTTAGGACTTCACCATGTCTTTTGGGGAGAAACAACTCAGCCCTCATATTTGTTGACTTGACTGACCCTTTATTCATGAAACACAAGCATGAAAACAACTTCTGTATGAGTGAACTCTTATGAATAACACAGCAGTTGTCAATATTGGATCATTCCTATCCTCTGATTTCTCTAGGACAGTCCTGATTCACATGTGCTGTCTAGTATAATGAATAGTATCCCCTTCTCTCAAAAGTGTCACAGTTTGGATGATAAATTTCATGTTCACGCTCCTCATTAGGAGTACAAGGACCTGGAATAAAAATGAACACCAATTAGCCAGGAGATGGCAAAGTAGCCCATGGCAACACGCCAGGAGAGACTTCAATCATTACCACCACGGACACCAGGTACTTCCTCATTCTAGACAGTCTCAAGTTCAATGAGAGAGAACATCTGCGGGAAGGTAGCTGCTACAGCATGGTGCCTAGATTCAGAAGCACCTCCATCCAAAGCCAAAGGAGGGTGGATGACTTGCCAGAGCAAGCAGTCTGTGCTTGCCACTAACTGGGAAGGGACCTGGAGGAAGGCTGGAATGATGCCTCCCTTCACCTCTGGCAAGCTCCAGTTCTGAGGTCAGGCTGGGCTGCCAGCCACATGTGATGGTGAGTTCTATGTGCCAACTTGGCTGGGCAGTCGTAGTCATACCCAGTTATTTAATCAAACATAAATCTAGGGGTTGCTGTGAAGGTATTTTATAGATGTGGTTAACATCTACAATCAATGGACTTTAAGTGAAGATTACCCTCAATAACGTGGGTATGAATTCAACTCCACCTCAATCAGTTGAAGGCCTAAAGAACACAAAAATTGACTGGGCACAGTGGCTCATGCCTGTAATCCCAGCACTTTGGGAGGCCAAGGCGGGTGGATCACCTGAGGTCAGGAGTTCGAGACCAGCCTGGCCAACATGGCGAAGCCCCGCCTCTACTAAAAATACAAATATTAGCCAGGCGTGGTGGCAGGTGCCTGTAATCCCAGCTACTCAGGAGTCTGAGGCATGAGAATCACTTGAACACAGGAGTCGGAGGTTGTGGTGAGCTGAGATCACGCCACTGCACTCCAGCCTGGGGGACAGAGTGAGACTCTGTCTCAAAAACCAACCAAACAAACGAACAGAACCCCCCAAAAAACTGAGGTTTCTTGGGGAAGAAGAAATTTGTCCTCAAGAGCATTAGCTCTTGCCTGGGAGTTTCGAATCTGCTGGCCTGGCCTACACGTTTTGGACTTGTCAGCCCCTATGATCATATGACTTAATTCTTTAAAATAAATCTCTTTATGAATATACACAACTCACACACATACAGGATAGATACAGGGCGTGTTTGTGTATGTGTGCACCTCCTGTGGGTTCTGCTTCTCTGGAAAACTCCAACCAGTACACTGGACTATGGCACCCTGGGGTTGGGATGGGAACAGTGAGGAGCCACAGCTGCTCCCAGATGGGCAGAACCAGGAGGCCAGGCTGACAGCAGGACGAGCATGTAGAGTTCAAGGAGGAGCCTGACAGCCATGAGCCAGGGACCCCCTCAGCACTCTTGGCTCCTGCCCTGTCTCCCACCCCTGCTCCCCTGCTCCCCTGCTCCCCTGCACCCAGGCTTCCCTGTCTGTTGAGCAGTCTTTCTCCTTGGCATCATTCTTCCTCTCTTCCTAGACAAAATCCCTGCTGTTCCCTGAGTAATCTCAAGGCAAGAAATCTCAGGTCAGGATTTAGCAATAGGGCCTGAGTCCATTCGTTATATTTGGGAGGACCCAGGGAGATCTCCCTGGAAAGGAACAAACAGCTTCTCCTTCTGTAAAGTTGCTTGCACACAGCAGACAGTTCCTCAGTGGGTGCTGCTTCAGCAACTGTAGTCCTATGTTGCTTAATGATGGGGATATATTCTGAGAAATGTGTTAGGTAGTTCACTGCTGCATGAGCATCCTAGAGTGCACCAATACAATCCTAGATGGTCTAGCCTATGACACACCTAGGCTATACGATAAAGCCTGCTGCTCCAAAGCCACACACCTGTGCAGAATGTAACTGTACTGAATACTGCAGGCAGTTGTAACACAGTGGTAAGCATTTGTGTATCTAAACATAGAAAAGCTACAGAAAAAATATGGTTTAAAACATAAAAAATGGTACACTTGTTCAGGGCACTTACCATGGAAGGAGCTTGCAGGAGTGGACGTTGCTCTGGGTGAATGAGTGAGTGTGTGGTTAGTGAGTGGGAAGGTCCAGGATGTTACTGTTCACTAATGTAGACAAAAGTCTATCAACACTGGACACAGGCTACACTAATTTTAAAAATATGCTTCGTCAATAATAACCTTCGCTTACTGTAACTTTTTTTCTTCATAAACTTTTAAATTGTTTTTGGCTTTTTGACTCTTTTTTTTTTTTTTTGAGACAGAGTCTCACTCTGTCACTCGGGCTGGAGTGCAGTGGCTGGATCTCAGCTCACTGCAAGCTCCACCTCCCAGGTTTATGCTATTCTCCTGCCTCAGCCTCCCGAGTAGCTGGGACTACAGGTGCCCGCCACCTTGCCCGGCTAGTTTTTTTTTGTATTTTTCAGTAGAGATGGGGTTTCACTGCGTTAGCCAGGATGGTCTCGATCTCCTGACCTCATGATCCTCCCGTCTCGGCCTTCCAAAGTGCTGGGATTACAGGCTTGAGCCACTGTGCCCTCCCGTCTCGGCCTTCCAAAGCACTGGGATTACAGGCTTGAGCCACTGTGCCCAGCCTGTTTTTTGACTCTTTTAATAACACTTAGTTTAAAACACAAGCCCATTCTACAGCCATGCAAAAATATTTTCTTTATGTTCTTATTCTACAAGCTTTTTTTCTTTTTTCTTTTTTTTTTTTTTTGGCTTTTTAAACTTTTAAATCAAAAATAAAGACAGGAACACACACATTAGCCTAGCTACAGAGGGTCAGGACTAGCAAGACGTCACTAGGTGATAGGGACTCTTCAGCTCCCTATCTGTATAATCTTATGGGACCATGTCGCATATGCAGTTTGTTGTTGACTTGAATGTTGTTACACGGTGCATGACTGTACATGGTCCTTGTAAATATTTACAATTCTAACAAGACCATTCAGGCACTACAGTTCAACTAATAGGATGAAGAAAGATTGTAGGTAGAAAAGAAACTGACAGGCTTAATGTATTTCCAGGTCTATCTTACATATAGTAAGTGCTTAATGTGTGGAATGATTGACAGGTGTAACCTGGACATATGACCCCTTTTTCCTCAAATCTCAGAACAAGAAAAGTCTGCCTCATTCCTTCTAGGCTTGGTGCTTATTCTTATCCTTGGCTCTGTCAGAAACATTTCCACTGAAGAGTCACCAACGTCTGGATTTTATTCTTGGCTTTCCTTTGTGAGCTTGTGGAAAATTACATCGTTCCTTAGTTTCCACAAAAGCACCGTGAGGTTTGAGGAGGTTCTCAGCCTGTTACAAACCAGAGCTTCATCAGGATCACAGAACAAAATAGGAGCTGAGCCAGATGAGTTCACTGAACCTCCAGCCTGTGGCCTTTTCCTTTCTTAGGCATCTTTTTGGACCCATCATCTCTCTTCAAAAACACCAGCAAAATGAATGAGGCAGTAAAGAATCTGACAACGTGCACTGGATTAAAAGTCTGGAAAGTTCAGTTCTGCCACTGTTATTTTGGCAGTGCTGACCTCAGTTTCCTCCTCAGGAAGAGGACAGCATAAAGTGATCCAAAGACTCTGGATCACCATGGTATCTCAGCTCAATTTCCTTTGTACCAAGTTCCCTTGGGGTAGAGCACACAGGGCATAGCAGGAAAGACCCTGATCACCAACGTAGAGAAATGCGTCTCTGCTTCCCACCAGCCTCTCCCTCACCCTGCTTACCTGCAGTGGATTCTTCACCTGGCACGTTAGGCCTCACATCTAAGCTGAAGGCTAGAAACACTGATACCACAAAAGTCACTGGCCGACACACACACACACACACACACACACACACACAAATACACACACTTTCCTTTCCTGGAATGGGTGGTGGGGATGTCTCTACATCTCCAAAGTTTCCAGCTTAGAATTTAAAACCCATGCATTGGAAAACCAAACATCATATGTTTTCACTTATAAGTGGGAGTTAAACTAAGAGGATGCAAAGGCATAAGGATGAATCTGGGGGCTCAGGGGGAAAAGGTGGGAAAGGAGTGAGGGATAAAAGGTTACAAACTGGGCTCAGTGTACACTGCTTGGGTAATGGGTGAACCCAAACCTCACAAATCACCACTAAATAACTTACTTGTGTAACCAAATACCACCTGTTCCCCAAAAACCTACAGAAATAAAAAATAAAAATAAAAACATAGAGGCCAGGCACAGTAGTTCATGCCTGTAATCCCAGCACTTTGGGAGGCCAAGGTGGGCGGATCACCTGAGGTCAGGAGTTAGAGACCAGCCTGGCCAATATGGTGAAACCCCATCTCTACTAAAAATCCAAAAATTAGCTGGATGTAGTGGTGGGCACTTATAATCCCTGCTACTCTGGAGGCTGAGGCAGGAGAATCACTTGAACACAGGAGGCAGAGGTCGCAATGAGCCGAGATCGTGCCATTGCACTCCAGCCTGGGTGACAAGAGTGAAATTCCATCTCAAAAATAAATAAATAAATAATAAATAAAAATAAAAACATAAAAAATAAAATCCATGCATTCTTCCCAGTGCATCTCCCACCATTTGTGAGTCTATTCTGGCTCACGACCAAAGGCAGGGCCCCAGGACCAAAGGTAAGAGGTCAAACCTCCCACACTGACCACTCACCATGGAGAAGCCCTGGCACATCATCCACCCTGTTTCCTGGGACAGCCTGCCAGAGGAATGCACTGGCAGCAGGCCTGACCTCCAGTTTCAAAGCACCCAGCTTTGGAAAATGATCAGGGAATGAAACAACTCATGAGAAGATCAATGGAAAAGAACAAGTCCAGCCCTTCCACAGGAGAATTCTCAACAAGGCCAGGCCTCCATGGAGGTGCGTCAAAGAGTCGCCATTAAACACCTGCCAGCACAAGGTGAACTGTCGCCTTTTAACCATGAGTCCAACACCATCCCCCCACCTGCAGGTGCACACCCAAAGGAAAGGCCACTGGACCAAGACGATACACCACGCATCGTGGCAAGGGCCTCACAGGGACACAATTCCAGAGCACACGGTGACCTCCACCCACGCAGAGAACATTCTTTAACATGATTCTGGGTCTAGGGCTGTGCTAAAGTGTGGCCTGTGAACTCTGTCACCCACTCATGACAGAACAGGAACAGAGAGTAAGAATGGGCATCTAAACACTTGTGAAGCAATTTGAGATTGTGGCAACCACGTGATTGTTTTCCTTTTTTTTGTTTTTGAGACAGATTCTTGCTCTGTCACCCAGGCTGGAGTGTGGTGGTGCGATCATGGCTCACTGCAGCCTCAACCTCCCAGGATCAAGCAATCCTCCCACCTCAGCCTCCCAAGAAGCTGGGACTACAGGCATGCATCTTCATGCCCAGCTAATTTTATTTGTTTTTGTAGAGCTGGGTCTCACTGTGTCACCCAGGCTGGTCTCGTACTCTTGGACTTAAGGGATCCTCCCACTTTGGCCTCCCAATATGCTGGGATTACAGGAGTGAGCCACCATGACAGTTTTTTCTAGGGATTTCTTTTTCTAGTATTTGACAAGCATATTGGTCAAATAAAGTTAACAAATCTTTCGCCACAGGTAGTGTGAGAAACCCTCATGTGGGGAAGCAGTTCTCAGCCAGGGGTGATTGTCCCCCTTACCCTCTGCCCTTGCCTATGACACTGGCCACATTTTTGGTTGTCACAACTGGGGGATGGGTGCTACTGGCATTTAGTGGGTAGAGCCAGAAATGTGGCTAAACATCCTTCAAAGCACAGGACAGCCCCCTACAACAAAGAATTAGCCAGTCCCCAATGCCAATAGCATCCAGGTGAGAAACTGTGGTCTATGGTTAAAATGATGGCTGCTGTCTTTGCCCACTGAACACTGATGCCCACCTGCTTGTAATGAAGCCATTCACACTCTCCTTTCACACACAATTTATCTACTGGTCCATATGCTCTCAAAGCACATGTTCTCCTCTCTCAAAGAACTCTACCAAAACTGGGTGGCTGGGAACATGCAAGAAAATTCTCTGATTCTCACCCCTTCTCCTCTGTCCTGACCTGTCCTTAAAGTCTCATTCAGTCGATTCAAATACACCTCTTCCAACAATGGCACATCTTTTGCCTATGTCTACCCACAAACTACAGGATGACAGCAAATCCCTGTTCGTTCTGCCTTAGTTTAATATTTGTCTTCCACCATCTGTGGTTCTGCAGTGCTGTGTTCCTATACAACCAGCAGGTCTGTCCCTGGAACGGAAGCTGCTCCCAGCCCAGATTTTGACTTTCAATTTTTCCAACAAGCACAGAGCGTGTGGCATCTACTGGGAGGATTTGTGCTGAGGGCTGCAAGGGAATACGGATAAATCAGGCAACGTTCGCAACCTACGGAGGAGGGGGAAACAGATGTGCAGCTAATGGTGACTGTAACAAGACACATGCCGTGGGGAGAGGTTTAAATGGAGCTTTAGTGGAACGCAGAAGAGGGAACAATTAATTTCTAACTCAGCAAAGATGACTCAGGGAAGAGCTGGGAGATGGGTTCAGGACTTCCTGGGAGACATCCAGGTGGAAGGAGAGACACTTTCTAGGCAAAGGAATGAACTGGATGCTAAGGCAGGGGGGCAGGAGGGAGCCCAGGAGACTGGGAATTCTGGGGAGGTTTTCTGGAGGTGGGAAGGCCGCAATGGGAAGACTGGAACATGGGACTGGAAGGATTGGAGGACACCAAGTTTCAGGATAAGGACTCTCCTTATTGGAGAGCAGCAGCAGATTGCTGAGCACAGGAACGACAGGACGAGAGTATCTTAAACCAACAGTTGGCAAACGTCTTCCTGGAAAGAACCAGACAGACAGTAAATATTTCAGGCTTTGCGGGCCATATGGTCTCTGCCGCAACTATCCAACGCTACCGCTGTAGCATGAAAGCAGCCGCAGATGAGACATAAACACATCGGCATGGCTGTGTTCCAATAAAACTTTATTTATGTTCACTAAAATCTGAATTCCCTATCATTCTCATGTGTCATAAAATAGTATTCCTTTTTAACTTTGTCCAATCATTGAAAAACGTGGAGACCATTTTTGGCTTGCGGGATGTATTCCAAACAGGTGGGGAGCTGAATTTGGCCCGCAGGCTTTAGTTCGTTGGCCCTTATTTTAGAAACATCAGGCAGGGTGGTGAGGAGGTGGGAAGGAACAGGACAGAAGCTTCAGGTAAAAGCTGTTGAAGTAACATGGAAATAGAGAGGAGGGGACGATGTAGAGATGCTACGGCCCCCTGACCCGCAAGATGGAGGATGGGCGTGGTGTGGAGGGAGAAACCTGTGGTCTCCAGCAAGGGGGATGAGGGCATGGTGACACTATGAACTGAGATGGGGACAGGACACTGGAGGGGACAGGAGGGCTGTGGGCTGTGGCCACACACCCTGTGCCCAAAAGGACAGAAGCATCCCACCAAATGCAGATTGGAGCCAGATCACACCAGAGTCGGCTACTCAGAGTGCGGGGCATTGACAGGGCTAACATCAATGCCTACTGTTTTTGCCTGTCCAGCACCCTAAAACCTTGGTTCTCCTGGGGGAAATCGCCCTTCCCCTGTTCTCATCCGTATGATTTGAGTGGGGCTGGTCCTGCACAAGCAACCAAGACAGCTCCAGTGGAGAGACAGCAGGCTCTTGGGGCCACCAACTATAGATGCATTTCAGGTAACAGCCTGGGTGCCTGACCCCAGGTTCAGCCACAGACAAACGGTCCAATGTGAGTCAGTCCCAGGAATTTTGCTAGACCTTTTTGAACAGGTGAGGCTTTCTTTCTGCCAACCCCCAAAGTGGTAAACTGCAGGCTTGTACATCTCAAGGCCCCTTTGTAGAGGGAGACTGGCTGGGGAGGAAGACAGCATGGAAGAGAGATGAGCCGATCCTGAGCCGGACATGGCCACAGCTGACCCTGGACTTCTCAGTTCCGGAGCTGATCACCTCTCATCTTTTGCTCAGTCCAGGTTTATTTTTATTTTTTATTTTTGTCACTTGCAACCAGAAGTCCAAACACACTCAGCCACTGCCACTGTTAGAACATGCCCCACAGGGCAGAGGTCTTAACCTTGGAATCATGTGTGACCCAGTTCCTATCTTAGAAGATTATTTGACAGTCTTGTCCAAAGCATTTGCATCTGCCTTATTTATCTCTAGACAGTGCCTCTTATGTCGAGTAGGTGCTCAATCATTGTTGGTGTGGGAAGGAAGGCACATAATCCTAGGGAACTTCACACACTGAGCTACAGGAAACTCTAAAAAGAAACATCAGGAGGCAATATGGATTTCTCTTCCTCCTCCACCAGCCCAGGGGTCAGGGAAACCATGAGCTACAGGGACTTGGTTCTATCTCATACAAACAACCAAGACAGCTCTGACCGAGAGACAGCGGGCTCTTGGGGCCACCAACTATAGATGCTTTTAGGTAAGAACCTAAATGAAAGAAGGGAATTACCTGGTCTCAGAGATGGTTAGAAAAGGGGCAGGTCTCACGCCGGGCATGGAAAATGTTTGCTATTAGCAGCAACTGACTGGGAGAGAGAGAAAATGAGCACTGGAGCTCTGGCTGGGCTTCTCAACCCTGATCGTGGGGTGCGTGGGAGGATTTGGGGAAGTAGATGGACAGCTTGGGATTCCAGGCCAGTGTCCTCAACAGAGGCTCCAGGATATTCAACTCAACGGTGGGTTTCCATGCACTATGAACACAGAGACACTGATTAATGGAGGGCTTGCTGGCAGAGTGAAGGGAGCACTGCATGGGAAGTCAACACGGGGGGGTCTGAGTCCCAGCTCCCATCCTCACCAAATGCCTGACCTCCCTCTCTGGGACCTGATTTCCTCATGCGTAACTGACAGGGCTGGGCCAGAGGTGTGATTGTCATTCTGAGGGGAGAGCTCAGAGTGTGTCCAAGAGGTGCTCAAATCCATGCTAATGGAAAGCACATGACATGAACACACTCCCCATGGGTATACGCATCAGGCAGATGTAGAAACTTGTCTGTGGATGAATTTCTGTGTTATCAATCAAATACTAAACTTGCAATAATGCCTGGTTATTCTGCTTTATCTGTGTACAATTCACCGCATCCAGATGAGAGGCACTCCACACCTTCATCCAGAGACCGCAGAGGCAAGGCAGACCTTCCCTGCCTGGGTTCAAATTCTTGCTCTACACTTACTAGTGGTGTGGCCTTGGGCAAGGTTTTTCACTGTGCCATGTCTGTTTTCTCTTTGTAAAACAGGCATTGTATTAGTATCTACCTCTTAGAATTGTTCAGAAGACGAGGCAAGTGGATTATGTAAAGGGCGGTGGAGAGGGCCCGGCACACAGTGAGGGCTCAGGACAAGTTTGCTATTCCATGTGATCAATGATACCAAAACTATGACACTCTCTCATGGGCGTCCGTGGTAATGTTTGCTTTTAAAAGGGTACCTTATAAAACTAGGCTCTGGCAAAATATGGTGGTTCATGCCTATAAACCAAGTGCTTCGGGAGGCCAAGGTGAGAGGATTGCCTGAAGCCAGAAAATTGAGACCAACCTGGCCAACATAATAAGACTCCACCTCTGCAAAAAATTTAAAAATCAGTCAGGCATGGTGGCACACCTGTAGTTCCAGTTACTCAGGAGGCTGAGGCAGGAGGATCGCTTGAGCCCAGGAGTTTGAAGTGGCAGTGAGCTATGATTGTACCACTGCACTCCAGCCTGGGTGACAGAGTGAGACCTCATCTCTCTTTTTTTAAACATTTATTTTAGATTCGGGGGTACATGCGAAGCTTTGTTACACAGGTAAACTTGCGTCACAGGGATTTGTCATACAGACTATTTCATCACCCAGGTAATATTGGGTATTAAGCCCTGTACCCAATAATTACCTTTTCTGCTCCTCCCACCTTTCCCCCTCAAGTGGACCCCAGTGTCTGTTCCCTTCTTTGTGCTCATGAATTCTCATCATTCAGCTCCCATTTATAAGTGAAAACGTGGTATTTGGCTTTCTGTTCCTGCGTGATTTTACTAACAATAACGGCCTCCAGCTCCATTCACGTTCCCACAAAAGACATGATTCTCTCTTTTTCCCTAGACATGGCTGCATAGTATTCCATGGTGTATGTGCACCACATTTTCTTTATCCAGTCTGTCACTGATGGACATTTAGGTTGATTCCATGTCTTTGCTATTGTGAATGGTGCCGCAATGAAGACTTGTGTGCATGTGAGACCTCATCTCTTAAAAAAACAAACAATCCCAAAACTAGTCCGTGTTGTCACCAGTCAGGAGAGTGGTTACCCTATCCTGGGGAACATGTTCGGGAAGACTGGGGATACTCCCAGTCTGGTAATATTTTGTTTCTTGACCTGGATGCTGGTGACATGGGCACGTCCACTTAGTGAAAATGTACTGTGTTCTTTCCTGTAGGTATGTTATCCTTCAATAAAAAGCTCTAAGAACAAAGGAACTCTTGAACACAAAAGACAGAGCATCAGCAGCAGCTGCATAGCTCCTAATGGAAATAACACTGAATGTGCTGCCTTTTCCATCCCTCGCTCCCAGGCAGCTCCATCATCACTGTGCTTCAGAGACTCAAACAGCCTCCAGCTTCACTTAGCTTTGCAGGAAGCACAGTCACTGGGACTTGGCCCCGACACTTCCCTCCGCACCCCCATCCCTAGGTCCATTTCTCCATCCAGTTGCTCAGTATCTCTTCCTCTTTGGAGTTGTGACATCAACTTCCTGGACTCCTTCTGGCCTCAGAGACCCAGAGCAACTGGAATGACTGAGCTTGGAAAGGCTTAAGGAGACTGAACTTGACTCCGCGTTGGCTGAGGAGCTATTTTCCATAGGCCGTCCTGACCCAGTCCCACCTCTGTCTAGAGAAACCCCAGCCAAAGCCCAGCTCAACATATATGGCTCACTCCCTTCATCCTGCAGACTCAGCCAGGCAATCCTCAGGCCAGATTTCCTTTCCCATACCTTTTCTCTCTCAGAAAACTCCAGCCTCTAGGATGTTCTATGTAGTCTGGACAATCATAACTTGTATTTCACAGATACTGAAATGAAAGTTCCCCATGACCACTGAGGAAAGGGTATTCATAAATAAATCTACCTTACCTCAATTTTCCTGCAGGGAAACTTCCTATTGGGGGAAAAACTATAGATTAATCTGCTTCAGAACAATGGAGAAAGAGAAACAAACACTGGTGAACTCCAGTAGAGAAATTAAAAAAAAAAAATCCACATTTGTAAGTCATTATCTTATTTAATCCTAATTACTACCTAGAGGTTAGATCTCATTATGTCTATTTTACAAATGAGAAAACTGAGGCTGCAAAAAGCTAAGTGACTTGCCTGAGGTCATTCAGCCTGTAAACAGGAGAGCCAGAACCCATCCCCAAGTCACAAAGACCTGGCTCCAATCCATGGAGGTTTTCTACCTTGGCTCACTCCTCACAGTCATCATCTTAAAACAATCAGCCCACCTATGAAGGCTTCCAAGGTGAAATAAACTCACATGCTTGCAGAGATAGGAGAGCTTTAGCTGCCGTTGCCAACACACAGGCACTTATTGCTTGCTATTCTGGGATGGTCAAGTAAATAATGAAGTAAGCCACTTCCTTAAACAGATAGGCCCAGAAGACTCAATTTAGCCACAACAAACACAATAACAGATTCAATTTCCAGGTCAATTTAGTCACCCCCTTTTTTCCCTTCTATCCTGACTTATTCACCCTTGTGGATGTGAAACACACACACACACGCGTGTGCGCGTGCACACACACACACACACACTGCTGTAGCAACAAGCATACATATAACCATATGAGTATCCCATGACAATTCAACACTTTGAGTTATTGGAAATAATTTCTATCTGAATCCACACTGGAAACACACCTGGCCAAAAAATAAACACACACACACACACACACACACACACACACACACACAAAATCACTCTGTAGACAGTGTATCTGATCACCCTGTGATATGGTTTGGATTTGTGTCCCTGCCCAAATCTCATGTCGAATTAGAGGAGGGGGCTTGGTGGGGGTGATTGGAACACAGGGGCGGATTTCCCCCTTGCTGTTGTTAGGATAGTGAGTGAGTTCTCAGGAAATCTGATCATTTAAAAGTCTGTGGAACCTCCCCCTTCTCTCTCTTTCCTGCTCCACCATGGTAAGAGGTACTTGCTTCCCCTTCGCCTTCTGCCATGATTGTAAGTTTCCTGAGGCAACTTCCACATGGTGTTGGGCCTGTAGGTACGCAGAAGACAAGAGTTGAGCTTTTGGAGCCTCCGCCTAGATTTCAGAGGATGTATGGAAATGCCTGGATGTCCAGGCAGAAGTCTGCTGCAGGGGTAGAGCCCTCATGGAGAACCTATACTAGGGCCATGCAGAGAAGAAATGTTGGGTTGGAGCCCCCATACAGAGTCCAAACTGGAGCACTGCCTAGTGGAGCAGTGAGAAGAGGGTCACCATCCTCCAGACCCCAGAATGGCAGATCCACAGAGAGTGTGCACGGTGCACCTGGAAAAGCCACAGGCATTCAACACCAGCCTGTGAAAACTGCCATGGGGGCTGTACCCTGCAGAGCCAGAGGGACAGAGCTGCCCAAGGCCATGGGAGCCTGCCCCCTGCATTAGTGTGCTCTAGATGTGAGACATAGAGTCAAAGGAGATTATTTTGGAGCTTTAAGATTTAATGACTGCCCTGCTGAGTTTTGGACAAAATGCATGGAGTCTGTAGCCCCCTTGTTTTGGCCAATTCCTCCCTTTTGGAATGGGAGCATTTACCCAATGCCTGTACCCCCATTGTATCTTGGAAATAAGTAACTTGCTTTTTATTTTACAGGTTCATAGGCAGAAGGGACTTACCTTGTCTCAGATGAGACTTTGGACTTGGACTTTTCAGTTAATACTGAAATGAGTTAAGACTTTGGGGGACTGTTGGGAAGGCATGATTGGTTTTGAAATATGAGAAGGACGTGAGATTTGGGAGGGGTCAAGGGTGGGATGATATGGTTTGGATTTGTTTCCATGCCCAAATCTCATGTCAAATTGGAGTAGGTGCCTGGTGGGAGGCTATCAGATCATGGAGGCGGATTTCCCCCTTACTGTTCTCATGATAGTGAGTTCTCATGAGATCTGATCATTTAAAACTATGTGGAACCTCCTCCTTCTCTCTCTCTCTCCTGCTCTACCATGGTGAGATGTGGTTCCTTCTCCTTCACCTTCTGCCACAATTGTAAGTTTCCTTAGGCCTCCCAGTCATGCTTACTGTTAAGCCTGCAGAACTGTGTGTCAACTAAACCTCTTTTCTTCATAAATTACCCAGTGTCAGGTGGTTCGTTATAGCAGTGTGAGAATAGACTAATATACCCTGCAAACTAGTCCTAATGCTATAACCAACCTTTGCTACTGTATGCCACTACTGGAGTGAGGCTCATACCAGGTAACCCCCGCCTTGCTATCCTAATGACTCAGAGTCAGGAGCTGATGGAAAAGTTTCTACTTGATTGTTCAGTTTTACCTCTTTGTTACAAACACAAACAGCTCCTATGGCCTGTTCTTAAATTTACCCATCATTTCTCTAGTGGAGACAGATTCCCAGCTGGAGGGCTAACTGATCTACCTGGTCTGCCTGGCTGGGCAGACACCACTCCTGGGACAGTGAAGAAATGTCTGCAACAGATGAGTCAAGGGCACAGAGAGGTTAGGTAACTTGCCCTAAGTTGCACAGCAAGTGGCAAAGTTGGGGTTTGTACCCAGGCAGTCAGCAAGTACTTCATCACTACACTGTGTGGCCTCTCTTTTCAGGGAGGCAGATATGTACCCACCTATAACACCAAGAATAGCATCTTTTTAAAATCTATTTCTTTTTGATTTACATTTAAATTTATAAGACTTACTCTTTTATTTTTATTTTCATTTAGTAGATATTTACTGAGGACCTACTATGTGCCAGGACTAGATGATAGGAATAAAGGAGAGAACAAGAGAGATGTGATCCCTGCTGTTACAAAAATTACATAATGAAGTAAGGGGTGGGAGTGGAGAGAACATACAAATATTTAAGATCCATTCTGATAGTTTCCAGAGCTTATGAAAAAAGTAAAGTTGGCATTGAGATACATATGTGTGGCAGGGGAGTGAAGGGGAGTGAAGGGATGCATGCTTTAGATGGGGTGGTTAGGAAGGGCCTCACTAGGAGGTGTTATTTGCACAGGGACCTGAATGACCAGAAAAAGAAATCCATGCAGAAGTCTGCAGGTGGAGGATGTCAGGGACAAGGAACAGCCAGGGCTGACGTGCTGCTGTGTTGGAGAAGAGGAAGAGGCCCAGCAGTCTACATCTCCTGCCAGTGTGCTGGAACACTGTGATGGATGGGGACTGTGGGCTCAGGGAGGCAGGAGAGGTAGACTGCTGGGCCTTTATGCATGGGGGATGGTTGGTCACGAAGAGGAGCTTGAAATTTTGTTCTATGTGTGCTACAAAAGGTCTTGACTGTTTAAGCAAAAAAAGTTGTGTGATTTGATTCTTCTTTTAGAAAGATCACTCTGGCTGTCATAAGAAGAGGCTGTAGTGAGGGAAGAGGAAAAGCAAGCAAGACCAGTTAGGCTATGCAACAGTCCAGCCATAGACGATGGCAGCATCAGATCTTAGTGACAGATGCCAGCGAGATTTAGGGTAGATTTGGAGTCAGAGCTGTAGCTTCTTACCAGTGGGGAGGTGAGGTTCATATGCTACTGTTAATTCAGTAAGACTTACTCTTTTCTAACACAGTCTGTAAATTGAGGCTCTGGCAAGCCAGAGTGAAGCCTGTTCAACAATCTTTTAAAAATGCAATTTTTCTCAGAGAAAAAAAGCTGTTAATCAATTACATATGAGTATAAAGTAGCCCCATCAGCTTTACCTCTTAACACTGGGCATCAGCAGCACTGAAGTGAGTGACTGGGCAGAAGAGATGTAAAATATGTAATGTAGGCACACAGCGTATGTGCCAGGGGGTGGGGTGGGGGGAGTGGCAGTCCCCAAGGAGAGGTTTTTAGCAGAATCTGTAGGGAAGGGCATTAGAAAGATGTAGAAGAAAGAATAAATAGATGAGAGATGCCTACTTTGAAATATGGCTAAAGGCTGGCCCTAACTGTATCTAGAAGAGAGGAAGGCAATTCTCCCTGATTTCTGAGGTCCAGGTTGCAGACCTCAAGTCCCAGCCAGTCCTCTCAGAATTTTTTTTTTTTAATGGGGTCTCGCTCTGTCGCCCAGGCTGCAGTGCAGTGGCACAATCTCAGCTCACTGCAACCTCTGCCTCCTGGGTTCACACCATTCTCCTACATCAGCCTCCTGAGTAGCTGGGATCACAGGCGCCTGCCACCATGCCCAACTAATTTTTTTGTATTTTTAGTAGAGATGGGGTTTCACCATGTTAGCCAGGATGGTCTCAATCTCCTGACCTTGTGATCCACCCACCTCGGCCTCCCAAAGTGCTGGGATTACAGGCATGAGCCACCATACATGGCCAGTCCTCTCAGAGCTTTAAGTCTGTCATCTTGAACTAATTCTGTGTGTGGGGATGGATGACCGTATCATGGCTAAGAAGGTAGGCTGCTCCCCAAAGATTCACACTGCCCTTCCTCACTGACTGCCGAGAAGAGGCTGCTCACCCAGAGGACTTCATCAACCAGATCACAAGTGCCATGCATCACCTCTGCCTCAGTGCTTCAGAAGCAGGCGTGTCTTCTCAACTCCCTGTCCCCTTCCACAGGACCTGGAAGCCACCTGTTGAAGATGGCAGAGCCCCAAGACAGAAGGAGCATGGGTCCCTGGGTCCCTGGTCCCCACCTGGGAGGATCTCTGCTGAACATGCAAGCTGGATGGCTGTGGGAGTGAAAAATAAACTATGACTGGGTGAAGCTACTGAGATTTCAGGGTTTCTCTGCTTCTGTTGGGATGTGATATGGTTTGGCTATGTCTCCACCCAAATCTCATCTTGAATTCCCGTGTGTTGTAGGAGGGACCCTGTGGGAGGTGATTGAATTACTGGGGTGGGTCTTTCCTGCACTGTTCTCATGATCGTGAATAATTCTCACAAGATCTGATGGCTTTATAAGGTGGAGTTTCCCTCCACAAGCTGTCTTTGCCTGCTGCCATCCATGTAACAAGTGCCTTGCTCCTCCTTGTCTTCCGCCATGATTCTGAGGCCTCCCCAGCCATGTGGAACTGTAAGTCCAATTAAACCTCTTTCCTTTGTAAATTGTCCAGTCTTGCGTATGTCTTTATCAGCACCACGAAAATTGACTAATACAGGATGGTTGTTCTAACTCATCTCCAAAGGAATAACATTTTCTGATTTTTCAGGCTCTCAGAATGGTCTTGAAGCAGCTGCCTATATTACCTGGCTGGAAGTTTTGATCATAGTATGTGGATCACTCCAGGTGACTTGAAGGAGCTGGGACAATCTCCATGGCTGTCACCAAAAATATATACTGAAGAAAAGGAAAACTTTAGGCTATTGATATACAAATCAATGTATTTCAGGACAATTACAATTAGAAAGTGGATGGCTTTCCTAAATTAAGTTGTAATCTCACTTAGCACTCAATAATCCTGCCTGCCCCACAGAGGTATTTTCAGAAACCAGGGGAACCAATTTTATGCTTCCGGCAAATATTAATATTGTTCAGCTTTGCCCTTGTACTTGAAACAAGAGTAGAAGTTGATAAATGTTATCTGAGGACGGCAATCAGCAAGCTATAAAGTGCAAACTAATATATTCCATCACTTTTATGAGCCCATCATCAAGGAAATCAGGTAACGGGCTTAGATACATTTGAATACGTTTGTCTCGTATTTCTTTTACTCTTACAGACATTGGTGTTCAGAGGAAAACAAAGAACGAATTTTGCTATTGGTGGGTGTATTTGGTCTTTGTCTGGTCTGGACACCAAGGAAAGGCTGGAGCATTTGGTAGGGGAGGGGAGTGAGTGTACTGGGACTGAGATGCTTCCCTGGCCCCCACATTACATTCCTAAACTACAGCCTGCCTGGGCAGACACACCCCAGGGTATTGCGGAAACAGCAGCAACTCATGTAGGGCACAGAGAGCTTAGATAACTCACCCAAGGTCACATGTGAAGGAGCACATTCGCAATTTGAGCCCAGGCAGTCTGGGTGTAAAACACAATCTCATTGCCACTCCACAACACTGCCTCTCTGCTCAGGGGAATGGTCTTCCAAAGAGTGGCCCTTTGTGAACCACGGCATGACTCTTAGGCACACAGAGGGTTCCTCCTAAGTCCTTCTGTGCTTTGCGCACATGTACACTCTGGCCATTATCATGTTGTACCACGGTTGTTTCTCTGTTCATCTCCACATTTAGGCCAAACTAGCCCACAGGGTGCCAAGAATTAGAAAAAGTCTTCCTCAAGACATTTTGCTTCCATTTGCTGGAATATTATCATACTAAAGAGACAAATAAACAATGTCTATGGTTTGAACAGCACCTTCTAGGATTGTGCAGTGCACAACCTGCACAGTTGTTCCATTTGGTGCCCTCCCCTATCTCCCAGCACAGCAGCAGGCACACAATGGGGTGCAAAAAATTCTTACCGACTTGATTTGCAAGTGTTGCTGGCTAAGTCAACTCTAAGAGGCAGGGGTTTTCAGACTCTTCCTTATGAGACAAGGGGATGAGCCATAGTCTTTTCTCTTTTTTTGTGTGTCCTCCTGCCTTGCTGGTGGAGAAGCAAGGACTGCCAGATACTGGGCGCCTTGTGTGTGTTCCCCTCCTCCATGAAATGAAGACACTTTCAAAAGAATCTCTTTCACTTCAGCTTTCACTCTCATTTCCTGATTTTTCCTCTCAAGCAAAAGCACATGTTGAAATTTATCTTCTGTCTTTCGTCAGTAACTCTTCAAACACACTTGTTTACACCAGGCATCAACAGTGTTGACAAAAGCTCTTTCTATCTTGCATATGCAAAGTATGCATCTCCCACAAAACACCAATGCCCACAGAAATAAACAAGAAAAGGCAAAGAGAACAGGGGACCCACGTGCTTAGGCTAGTTTCAGACCTGTCAGAGGGAACCAAATGAATTAACTTCCTATCATTGCAGCTAATGACGACGTGGTCTCATCTGAAAGAGGATTACATTCTCAGTTATAATTACTCAATACTTTCCCAGGGAGGGATGGGCATGCCTAACTGGGGTTCAAAGTCAAGGGTAAAAAGAACCATAGTTCTGCATGCCCCAAAGAAGGCGATTGTGTCCACAGCTTCTTAGTTAATCCCTTATAGATCTTCTCTCCTTGTTTCACTGCACTCTGGCTGTGTGTATGTATGTTCCCCCAACTCTGATTTTTTTTTTTTTTTTTTTTTTTTTGAGACTGAGTCTCACTCTGTTGCCAGGCTGAAGTACAGTGTCACAATCTCGGCTCACTGCAACCTCCACTTCCCATGTTCAAGCAATTCTCCTGCCTCAGCCTCCCGAGTAGCTGGGACTACAGGCACATGCCACCATGCCCAGCTAATTTTTGTATTTTTAGTAGAGACAGGGTTTCACCAAGTTGGCCAGGATGGTCTCGATCTCCTGACCTCGTGATCTGCCCGCCTTGGCCTCCCATAGTGCTGGGATTACAGGCATGAGCCACTGCGCTTGGCCCCCAACTCTGATTTTTTCCAGTTTATCAAGGTACTGTAATTACAGATAATTAACAGAACACCACCAATTCTAACATACTGGTACTTTATTTGAAACCGTGCCCTGGCTAGGCATGGTTGCTCATGCCTGTAGTCTCGGCACTTTGGGAGGCTGAAGTGGGAGGATTGCTTGAGTCCAGAAGGTCGAGGCTGCTGTGAGCTATGAGCATTCCGGCCTGGATGACAGAGTAAAACTCTGTCTCAAAAAACTCCCCAAGAAACAAAAACTGTATTTCACCTGCCATCCACTCCTCCCTAACCCCACCCCCCAATGCTTAAACAAGGTAAGTTCTCCTTCTCTGCAAAGGTCATATTCAACTCTCTTCTCTAACTACCTTTGCAATTACTAAATTTCACTGCAATTGTCTTAATTGTCCAATCTGACAAAAACTCTCATTGGGATAATGCGCTGAGTTACCAGAGAAGTAAATGATCAGCCCTTCATATGACAAAGCCAGCTGAAGTTCAGCCCCAATAAATCACCAATGTGAAGGCAGATGTAAGACACAGCCATAACCAGAAAGCAATAAAGTAGCTTTTTATCAAACCATGGGACAATATTTAATTTAGAAGTCAACACCAGGAAATATGGATTTCTCCCTTAGGTAACACCTTGCATATGGAAAGTAACAGTGATATGAAGTTATTTCCTATCCAAGTTTGGTGAAAATCCAACAGCTTTTCCTCATTTCTTCTAGATATATTTGACTCACCCCTTATTGGAAAAAAAAAAAAAACCTGATCTTGGAGCTGCTAATCTGAACTGTTTCCATTCATCGTGCCAAATGGAAAATCTTTATCCCTATGTAGTAGGTGCCAAAATCAAGGTGAGACTCGGCCGCATAAGCAAGTTTATAGCAATTTAGACCCCACAGAGTGACATTTTTAACTCGGTGTGCATAAAATTAACAACATGTTCTTTTCTGAGAACCCAGGGTCCAGAGAACTCTACATCCTACTGAAAATGCATTTTAAGATCAATTGAGGCCTGAATAAATTAGCAGGGCTCTCTCCCCAGGTACTGCTTGAGAGTGCTGGCATTTAAATGTTGTCTAACAAAGCTTAATAGGATTAAGCTGTTAAGATTGTTAATTAAGATCCTAAATCTTGCTAGAATCCCCCTGAAGTAGGATACTTGATCATCCTCAAATACTGGAGAGTTACAGAGTGTGTCATCATATTTAAATCAACACGGTCCTTGTCCTTGAAGATCCAGTCCTGGAAAGAAGGAGGCATTGAGTTGATGATGTAAGGAAGGGTGCCACCCCAAAGGGAAGACGAATGTTCCTTCTGTAGAGACTCCATCTAATGCAGCCATCTCTCCGGGGTTTCCACCGAGGGCAGGAGGTATTTGAGAGGACAAGCTGGTAATTCCCTGGCCTGTGCAACCCAGTGTGCCCAAGCAACTGCAGTAACCCCCCTTCTCGCTTTGGCTAACACCAGGAAGGGGTATGTTCTGAGCCATGCCAGGTGGGACAGATGTGAAGGAACCTGTCCCAGCAGCCCTGGCCAGGTATGGTCCTGGGAGCAAGGGGCTGAGGCTAATGGGCTTTTTCTTAGGGCATGGAAAACTTCAGGAAAGAGAAGGAGATGTCAATAACATAGGACATTGGAGGCTGACCTGTTCTGTACGCTTTCCCTTCTCTCTTTCCCACCTCCAATAGTCTTACCCATTCTTCCTTTCAAACAGTTCTCCCATGCCCACTTCTCCAACACTCTGTGTGGATGCTTGCTCTGCCCACCAGCCTGCTGCCAGCCTCCTCCCTTTCTAACCCTGCTGCAATTCCGCCAGGCCATCCCTCGGAAGCCCTGGGTGACCTCTACTGCTCCGAAGATAAGGGCATCCTTAGTCTAGCACTCAACTGTCCTGTTGCTAAGTGGCTTCTGACTACCAATTTACGAACCACAAGGGCATGTTTCAACCAACTTAGGTATGCACACACCAGGCATATTTTAAACATGAAAACAAAGCCTCTTTTGTGTGTGTGCACCTAAAAGGATGGCAGTCACGGCCCCAGATCCTCACTGCCCAGTGGCCAGGTGGAGGACGAAGGGCTATGACAGAGAAGGTCACATGTGCACAGGGCCTGGCATAGGGGAGAGTCTCGTTATTGGTTGCATGGCTTGTGCTCAGTGAAGACACTGGGAGGGGTCAGGCTGGGCTCCTGCTGACCTGTGTAATTCAGGACTGATTTGAAGCCAAATCCTGCTTATTCTGTGAATGCTAAATATCAGTATGTCATTTGCTTCTATTTTTAGAGTGAGAAAAATAATATAGGTAGGAAAAGCCCTTCTGCCAGGTGGGCTCTTACTTTACTTTTATTAATTCCCAACTTGCACCACTAGGTAATGACAAACAGAACCTGCAGAAACCTTATTCGTTCCTTCCAAAACTTGGCTATGGCCAGCAATTCCAACCTTGTCTCTCACTTTCCTCCACAGCTGCCCTCACACTGGCCACATCATAGCCCATACACCGTCCCTGTCCACTCTGACCTCTGCCCAGTTGCACCCACTGCCCCTCCCGCTGTGTGCCAATTTAAATCTCCCTGGAACCCAGACAGGATGCCCCCTCCTCCAGGATGCTTTGGCAACTATTTTCATGCAAAAAGCTCCTTCCTCCTTCTGTAACAGGGGAAAGAGCACTGGGCTAGGAGTTAAGAAAGCTGCACTTGGCTCATCACAGATTCATTTTCAAGCCAAAGACACAAACCCAAATAACTCAAGGCCGTGATCATTCAATTAGTCACAGATGGTCGCTCCACATGGTGACTCAGGGACTCCTCCCAGTACTGCCCAGCCAGATGCCAAGCCGGAGCAGAAGGAGCTGGGGACAGAAGGAGGCTAATTTTCCGTGGGATCCTGAGAACAGATACTTCTGCCTACCAAATGCAAATTTCAGATTATCCACTGTGATAGTTCACACCACCCTCCAACACCACAGCAACTGAGAACCAATTGCATGAATTACCACAGCCAAACGGGTGAGGCCTTTTCTCTTCTACACAATGCTTCTTTATAATAAGACTTTATCAGCAGTCAAAACCCAGAAATAAATAAGAAGAAAATGTATACTTTCTATCTTACAAAGTTGCTTGCCAGATGAAGAGAAAATGCTGTCAGTGCTTTGAAGGCAGGAACCAAAGGGTTGTCCATATCAGAATCTCCACGGTAGCACCGTGTCCAGCATAGAGATGGTGCCCTGTAACCCCATATGTATAGCAAGTCTTGGGGGAGGGAGTGCAGCGGGCAGAGCAGGTGACAAGGAGCTTCAGTTAGCTCTGTCAATACGACATCGCCACTCAACAGACTGCCACCCAAATACAAAAAGAATTCAGACTACCAAAGAGATATAGAAAAGAAGAGAATAGATAAATGGAAAAGTAGAGTATAAAATTGGGCACACTGGGCATCAAACCTACCCAATCCCAGGTAATAGAGCTACAGATGCTCTAGAAGTAAACTGTTGCAGCAAAGCAGCAGCAGGTGTATTTTGAAATATGCCGTGAAGTTGTGGGTGATGCAGAAAGTCACATTCGTAGGTTCCGTCCCCATTCCCTTTCATGCTGATTCCCACATTCTGGTCTTTGATCAGAAACAAGGGTTCCCAACCCTTTTATATATTCTTTTAATTTATCTTTTTACACTGTGGTCCACAAAGGAGGAACAAAAGCATCTTGGGCTCACCCAACCTCATCTGTTTCTACTTCCCAGGTATCAAAGGAGTCCATGATGAAAAGAAGCATCACTCCGCAGCAAATTGCAGGCAGTGGGGGCAGGACAGGACTGTGATTTACTGAAATTAAAATATACACAAGCCTCAGTCTAGTTTCTAGCAAAATGATAAGCCTAAATATGCAAATATGGCTTGCTTTACCCTGTGATGCAAGCAACCCACACCAAACTAGACTGGCAATGCAGCTAAACTATTCGTGAGTTGCTTATAAGTGAAAGACAAGAAGAGCAGCAATTAAAAACTATGACCTGGCGGGTGCAGTGGCTCAAGCCTGTAATCCCAGCACTTTGGGAGGCCAAGGCAGGCAGATCACCTGAGGTCAGGAGTTCAAGACCAGCCTGGCCAATATGGTGAAACCCCGTCTCTACTAAAAATACAAAAATTAGCTAGGCGTGGTGGCACTCGTCTGTAATCCCAGCTACTTGGGAGGCTGAGGCAGGAGAATTGCTTGAACCCAGGAGGCGGAGGTTGCAGTGAGCTGAGATTGCGCCACTGCACTCCAGCCTGGGCGACAAAGCAAGACTCTGTCTCAAAAAAAAAAATTAAATGAATAAATAAATAAATAAATAAACCATGACCATCTCATGGCAAAAACCAGAAGGTACACCCTTAAAACATGCTTCCTTCAAGTCAAGCGAATTCCAGCTCTCTGCAAGGACACACATGTGGTTGGAACTGGGCAGTGTTGTCTATGACTGAGTGCAAGCCAGGCTTCTTATGGAATCCTGAATTAGGGCCCTCACACTCTAGAAACTCCTTGATTTTAGTTTATAAATAAAAAGTATTAGCAAAGCAGCTCTTATTCCTTAGTCTTTAGGAACTCTCGATTTTTTTTTTTTTTTTTTTTCGGCAAATGAAGTTTTTGGAGCCAGCCTTAGGTACATCATTTGTCCATAAAACTAGAGGGGCGGCCGGGCGCGGTGGCTCAAGCCTGTAATCCCAGCACTTTGGGAGGCCGAGATGGGCGGATCACGAGGTCAGGAGATCGAGACCATCCTGGCTAACACGGTGAAACCCCGTCTCTACTAAAAATACAAAAAAACTAGCCGGGCGAGGTGGCGGGCGCCTGTAGTCCCAGCTACTTGGGAGGCTGAGGCAGGAGAATGGCGTGAACCCGGGAGGCGGAGCTTGCAGTGAGCTGAGATCTGGCCACTGCACTCCAGTCCGGGCCACAGAGCGAGACTCCGCCTCAAAAAAAAAAAAAAAAAAAAAAACTAGAGGGGCTTGGGGGATAGTTCTTTTTGTGTGTGTATTTTGTTTTGAATCATCCCTAGCCTGTAAGGAGGCTCCTTAAGGCTTTTGATTAGGCCCCAGACACTGCTCTGAGAATGGCTGCTAGAGAGGCTTTCTGTAACACTGCAATGCTCCAGGCAACAGGACTAGGCAGCTTGGCTTCCACATACCAAGTGTGGGTGCATCCCAGATTAACTCTTAACCCAAGGCACCTGGGCCCCTACCGTGGGTCAGGCAGAAAGGCTGGATGTAAAAGTCAGGCAAAAAGATGGGCCCAGGCTGTCTTACCACTTGTAAAGAAAACAAGATGACAATTTACAAACCTCTCTGGGGTCACATTCTGAGCCAAGTCCCTTATCCATCCAAAGGCCACTCCGACCCTTTCCTATCTCCCCGAATCCCCTTGTTTTCCTGCTCCCATGCCACTCACGCCGTCCAGTCACATTCCACTCTGGCTGGTGAGTTATCCAACAGCTGGGGTCTCACTGCATCCTTCACCAGTGTCCTTTGGTTGGAGGAAGGTGGGAAATATGCTCGGAAGCAGAAGAGCCAGGGCCAATTAAATATCATCTACTTCCTCTCCTACTCTACCCACCATCAAGAATTTAACATTGACAGAGATCGCATAAATGGCACTGCTGATACCCCATACGATGTGTAGTTTTAAAAGGCATTTCAGAGTAGTTTCCAAAGTTATTTGGAGAATAACCTGAGTTTCTGCTGAAATAACAGCACCTAGTCCTAGGCTCCTTTATGGTTGTTTTGGAGAAAATTTTACATGAGATTGAGTATTACAGTACAAACAGTAATATAACAATTTCAGAAATTTCCCATCTGGATTGCCATTTCACAGCTGGCAGAAGTCTATATATATTTTTTGAGTTGGGGGTCTCACTCTGTTGTCCAGCCTATAACCATCGCTCATTGCAGTCTCACACTCTGCTGGGTGGCTGGGACTACAGGTGGATACCACCACACCCAGCTAATTTTTTTAACTTTTAATTTTTTTTAGAGATGGGGTCCTGCTATGTTGCCCAGGCTGGTCTTCGACTCTTGGCCTCAAGTAATCCTCCTGCCTCAGCCTCCCAAAGCACTAAGATTATGGGCATGAGCCATCACGCCTGGCCTGTATTTCTTCTGCATTTAAAAAACATTACAAATAACTGTGATTTCCCCAAACCAAGAAAGGCATTCTAATTTCTAAGGAGAAGGAAAAAAATGATAAAAAACAAAACTGTGAGAATAAAAGATGAGGGAAAAATCAGAGGTCACAACACTATCTATCCCTATTAACAGTATGTCATCTGGAATGGTGGGTCACACCTGTAATCCCAGCATTTTGGGAGGCAGAGGTAGGAGGATCACTTGAGCCTAGGAGTTCAAGACCAGCCTGGACAACATAGCAAAACCTCATTCTATAATTTTTTTTTTTTTTTTGAGAGCAACTCTCGCTCTGTCACCCAGGTTGGAGTTCAGTGGTGCAATCTCAGCTCACTGCAATCTCCACCTGCCGGGTTCAAGTGATTCTCCTGCCTCAGCCTCCCAAGTAGCTGGGATTACAGGTGCTCGCCACCACACCTGGCTAATGTTTGTATTTTTGGTAGAGACAGGGTTTCACCAGGCTGGACAGGCTGGTCTCAAACTCCTGACCTCAGGTGATCTGCCCACCTTGGCATCCTAAAGTGCTGGGATTACAGGTGTGAGCCACAGCACCCAGCCTAAAAAAAATTCTTTTTAATTAGCTGCGCGTGATGGCATGTGCCTATAGTCCCAGCTACTCAGAAGGCAGAGGCAGGAGGATCACTTGAATCTGGGAGATTGAGGTTGCAGTAACCTGTGATCACCACTGTACTCCATCCTGGGTGACAGAGCGAGACTCCGTCAAAAAAAAATAAAAATAAAAATAAAATAAAGAAAAAAAAGAGTGTGTCTTCTTGGATGGAACTGGAAGCCATGACCATTTCCCTGGTTGTGTGACCAGGCCTGTTCAGGCGGCCACCATCCACTCACAGCCAGCTCCCCTGCACCGTTCATGCTGAGGGAGACAGCTGGTAACCATGCTAAGGACAATGAAGGGAACTCCCAGGACCTCCAGGCAGCAACTGTACCTTAGAAACCTCCAGAAGAGGAGCTGCTCACTGATAGCTTGGATTCTACAAATGACGGAAAAGGAAAGTCAACCTGACCTGACCATTTCGTGATTCTATCACTGAGGCGTGTCTGGTCTGTTCCCGCTGCTTTAACCAAATACCTTAGGTTGGGCGATTTACAAACAGAAATTTGTTGTTCACAGATCTGGAGGTGGGGAAGTCTAAGATCAAAGCCCCAGCAGATTTGGTGTCTGGTGAGAGTGTGTTCCTCATGGATGACACCTCCTATGTGACCTCACACAGTGGAAGAGGCAAACGGGCTTCCTTGGGGCTTCTTTCCCAGAGGCACTAATCCCTCACTTCCCCAAAGGCCCCGCTCTCAACACTGTCACACTGGGGATGAAGACTCAACATTTGGATTTGGCGGACACCAACATTCAGACCACAGCAAGGCATCCAGCACTCCACACTCCAAGACGCCTTTGCAGAGCAGTTCTTAAACATGCATAGCAATCGACTGGCCGCTAGCCCTCATCAGAAACAAGGCTGATTCTGGCCCCCACGATGCGGAGATGAGAAGCTGTCACCCTGATACATACCTCGAGAACAGCCCCAGAATACAACAGAGCAATCAGGGCCTGGACCTCCACGAGGCAAGTGACAGGTAGAGGGGACACCAGATAAAAACCCTGAGGCTGAAACACCAGGCTGAAACTAAGTAAGGCTGACAAAAGGAGAAAAGGAAACACAGTTTTTGCTATTGTCTTTTCTTTCAATGATTCTAAAATGATAAATGAGAAGATAACCACCCAATATGTTTTCCAACTCAGGACATAATAGGTTTTCCACACTAACCTTTAAATCCAGAAGTCTTGCTGTACCCCTAGACACCTACAGTCTACAACGAGTTTCCGGTAATGTGGAAAGAGATGAGTCAGTAACATCAATAGGGCCCTGGGAAGGAGGAAGGAGTTGTTTGAGAAAGGTGCCTCCTGGAGTGTCGTTAAGCAACCAGGGCTGGTGGTGATGTTGCCTCCTGGGCTGGGGGCTCCAAGGGAAGTGGTGTGGGGAGGAGGGAGAACGCGGAGCTGGGGTCGGGAATGGGGTTATCACTTGGAGTCTCTCATGCAGCTGCAGCCAGGTGCTGGCTGAGGTCGCCAACATCTGAACGCTCACCTTGGCACACTCACATGGCCGGCAGCTGGTGCAGGCAGTGGGCTGAGAACCCAGCTGGGGCTGCAGACCAGGACACCTCCACATGACCTGGGCTGCTCAGAGCATGGCTGCTGGGTTCCCAGGGGGAGAGTCCCCAAGACACAGATGAAAGCTGCAAGGCTTCTCATGATCTATTCTCAAAAGTCCAGAATGTCTCTTCTGCCACATTCTACTAACCAAAGAAGTCACTAAGAGCAGCCCAGGCAGGGACTGGATGGGGGAGTAGCAAGGCCACACTGCAGAAGAGCACGTGGGATGGGACCTACTGTGTTTTCCAAGCATGACCACTGCAATCAACTGCACCTACCCTGCAGCAAACACTATTTTAGGCACAGGGGGAAAGCGAGTGTGGATGGTGGCAAGTAAGACAGGTTGTTTTCCTGGAGCTTACCTCCCAGTAGCAATGCATCATGGATGCTGGGACAGACTTTAGGGAAACCCAGTATTTAGCATGGTAACAACCCACCCTGCAGACCCTGGGGTTGGCACAGGGGTTGGGCTGGGACACACAAAACCTGGAGATTCAATCCAAGGAAAGATGCTGAGCAGAAGGTCAGAGCTCGATGAAATGGCCAGTATCTCTTCCACTCGCACCTTCCCTGCACTCCATGCCCACAGATGGCAGGTGTGGCTAGCTGCCCTCCAAGATCTATGGCTCTCTCTTCCCGTGGAGAGTGGTGGCTGAGGAATTACTGTCCAGCCAGGGGCATTTCCCAGGCTCCCTTGCATGTAGGTGGGTCCCGTGGCCACCTCTCACCGGTGGAAGTGACATGTGCCCTTGCAGACCCAGGGAGCCCAGCAGCAGGTGCCTTTATTCCACCTCTTGCTCTCCATCCATTGGATGCGCATCCAAGACCCTGGGCCTGAGAGGAGGCAAGCTGCAAGATAGAAGGAGCCTGGATCCCTGAATGACCACATGGAAGACGCTCTGCCAACCAGGAACACATGCTGGAGTGTTGCATAAATGAGGTGTCAACCTTTACTGTGCTAAGGCCCTGAACCATAGGGCCTACTGCACCAGCTGGCATTATCCTGTTCAATACTACACCACCTTCCTGGTCAAATTCAACTCAAGATTCCTAAAATAGGAAACATAATGTCCCCTGGTAGGCCTGGTGCCCATGCCACTTTGGTAAAGAGCTGCCAGCTGGCCTGTTTTGTGACAAGTAAGTGCAATAACAGAAAAAGTCCCCAGAAGGCTTACAGGGTTGGTGGAGGAGCCCCCAGCCCACTCTGGGGCAGGGGACACAGTACAGTCACAGAGGATGTTTTCTGTTTCTTGTGACTGCTCTCATTTCAAATTTAGGGCTTTGAAGGAATAAAATTTCAGAAAGCATTTTAATAACATATATTGTCAGATCTTAACTTGGGGAAAAATTAACTGGAAGGAGAGCCCTGCTTTAACTAGGGGAGGGGTTAAAATTGTGGCAAAAGTGTTCAGAGTGTTTAAAAATATCTTAAATGTAACAAGGGCTGACAGGCTGATGAAACTAAGTGGGAGGCAGGGAATTCAGGTCCTGTTAGGGAGTAGCTGTGCCCTCTGCTTGGGGGAAGTCTCGATGCGGGCGAGATGGCGTGGGCATGCCTCATCGTGATGGAGAGAAATGTTCTCCTTTTGCGAGGGAGAAAGAAAACCGTCAGCTCTGGTGGGGAGACACCAGGAGACAGCAGCAGCAGGGACGACTGGGATCTGGAGGGGACACAGTCCTGGGGACTTCAGGGATGACCCAGACTGGGAAGCCGGGCCCAGGGATAGCCGGGAAGACCTGGGCTAAGGAAGGAGAGAAGGGGCAGGAGTGATGTGAGGCAGGGTTCCTACAAAGCAGATGGGGGAAGAGAAAACACTGCTGCCCTACAGAGGGACCAGCTGGCATCAGAACTGAGCAGAAGAGGTGCAAGTCAAGAAACCAAACAAGACGGAAGAGAACAAGCTGCAGAGGACGCTCGGAAATAAGACTCAGCAGGGAACACAGGAGCCCAAGGGTGGGAGAAGGTCTGAGCTGCGAAGTGTAGGAGCCCAGAGAAGACACAGGAAATGAGACCTGCTAATGAGGCCAGGCGGGCCCCTGGGGCTTCGGGGCAGGACAAGGCCAGACTTCTGGGGAGACAGAACGTGTGGAGGATGGGGGAAAGTGCACTGGCTTAGCACAGGGGATGTGGCTTTGCCAGCAAGGAGCCAGATGATCTGGGCCATGTCATCAGACCCTTCACCCTAGGTCTGTGTCCCCTTCCATATAATGATTGCTAGGTCCTTGCAGGCAGGACTTAATGGGGGACAGGAAAGGGAGAACAGCAAAGCCCCAGTGAGAGGTTCAGGACCTCCCTCCATTCCCGGGAAAGGGCTGGATTTCCAGGGGCTGAGCCCTGGCCCAGGCTGCACAGACCCCTGGCTGACAAGGCAGGGCTGGGAGAATCTGTTCATGGGAAAGAACAGTGGTTGGGGAATCAGATCTTGTTCATTTTCCAGCTAAGCCAATTTCTAGCAGAAATGTCAACGAGCCTCAGTTTACTCACCTGTGAAATGGGGATAACAACACCCACTGCATGTGTGTTGTGAGCACTTAGTAAGAAAACAGAGAGGAGGCACCCACACACAAGAGGCAGATTCAGGAAAGATCCACTTCCTTCCAAGAGTGGGGTGGAGAGGAAGGCTTTAAAATGGAGAATGTCGAACATACCTAGGAACAGACACAGCACACAGTGAACTTCCATCATCCATCACCCAAATTCAACAATGACCAGCCCTAGGCTGATGGCGTTCACCCTCACTCACTCACCTGCCAGCTCTGCTGCCTCCCCACCCAGTTTACTCTGCAGAAAATTCCAGTTGTCTTATTAGTTCTGCCTTAAGTGGTCTAGTGCACATACCCAAAGTGAGTTTGTTTGTTTGTCTGTTTGTTTGTTTTTAGAGCAAACTCAATGCAAAGTCTGGACTGGGGTTCTAGGGCCCCAGAGGTCCTCTCTGCTCTGCAGGCAGGCTGCCCAGAGGCAGGAGCAAGATGTCTCCTGGGCCCCAGTTTTGGTCTGGGGGCCACTCTGGGGTCTGAAGCCCTTGCCCCAAATACCTGCATACCTGCTCGTCTCAACATCCCTCAGGATTGATAACGCAAGTCCTGCAGTCATCACCTAGAACTGGTACCACCCGCCCTGAACAAACAGAACGGTGAGGACATCTCTGATGTCCCCTTCCCTCCTACTCATTTGGTACTCGGAGGGGAACAGGAGGCAGAGCCTCCTGCCCCACAACTGCACAAGTGCACAGCTGCAGAGTCCATTCCAACAGAGACAGTGAGAGCCAGGAGGGAGTGGCGAACCAGGCCGTGGGCAGCCAAGTCTAGACCCAAGGAGGCTGTCAATGCCTGTGCACCCTCATTAACCAAAAAGAAGATCGGGAGTCGGCCACTGGGAACTTTGGAGAACCACAGAGGACATGACAAGGAACCCAGCCTGAGCACTGGCAGCCACAGAACCACAGACCTCACTCCTGAGTCCTGGGGAAGGCCCACCCTGAGTCCCACCACCGGGAATCCATCTTGAGGTGCCAAGGGACACCCTTCAGGCATCTCCTTTATACGTCGCAGCTTAAATCTCACACACAGATCCTTCTGTGGTCTCTCAGGCTTTAATGGGCCCTAAGAGAGGAAACAGTACAAGACAAATGCCAAGGGAAGGCTGGGAGTGTCCATCCCAGGTTCAGGCAATAAAGGGGCACGCTGTGTTTCAAGAGTTTAGAAACAGTATGGAGGTTCCAAAAAAAATCAAACACAGAATTACCATGTGATCTAGCAATTTTATTTCTGGGCATATGCCCCAAAGAGCCACAAGCAGAGACCTGAACAGACATTTGCACACTCATATTCATAGCAATTATCCACAATTGCCAAAAGGTGGAAACAGTGTGAATGTCCACGGATGGATGAATGGATCAACAGAATGTGGTACACACATACAGTGGAATTATTCAGCCTTAAAAAGGAAGGAAATTCTAACACAGGCTACAACATGGGTGACTCAGGCTAAGTGAAATACGCCAGTTACAAAAGAACAAACATTGTCTGAGTCCACTTCTTGGAGGTACCCGGAGCAGTCAAGTTCACAGAGACAGAAAGCAGCCTGGGGATTGCCAGGGGCTGGACTGAGGAGGGGATGTGGAGGTACTGTTCACAGGTACAGAGGTTCAGCTTGGGATGGTGAGAAAGTTCTGGAGACCAATGGTGGTGATGGTTGCACAACCATGTGAATGTACTCAATGCTGCTGAACTGCACATTTACAATGATTAAAACAATGCATTTTATGTTATATATATTTTACCACAATAAAAGTAGATGACTTACAGTCACCATTGGCCAGCAATTTTAAACATCAGTGATAAAAATACTCCTGGCCGGGTGTGGTGGCTCATGCCTGTAATCCCAGCAATTGGGGAGGCCGAGGTGGGCGAATCACAGGAAGCCAAGAGTTCGAGACCAGCCTGGCCAACATGGCAAAACCCCATCTCTACTAAAAATATTAAAATTAGCCAGGCATGGTGGTGTGCACCTGTAATCCCAGCTACTTGGGAGGCTGAGGCAGGAGAATCACTAGAACCTAAGAGGCAGAGGTTGCAGTGAGCCGAGATCATGCCACTGCTCTCCAGCCTGGGTGACACAGCGAAACTCCATCTCAAAAAAAATAATCCTCTCCAGGGTCAGGCCACCCCCACTGTACCCCCTGCCCAGTTGCCCCCTTGGCACCCCCACCCCACTCCTACTGTACTATTTCCTTTCTTTAGGGGAGTGGAGGGCTGGCAGAGGTGGGTCTACAGGACTGAAGACAGATTCTCACAGGAGCCAGGATGCAAAGCTACAAGGTGTGGGGTGAGAGCAGGGCACCCTGCTGGGGCCTCTGGAAGGTCAAGGTTGAAGTGCATTTGTGCATGAGCCGACCTCGAGAACACATTTCCACCACTACAGGAGTCTCCTCCCTTGACCCGAAATGTCACCATCTGCAATTTCAACACAAAGAAGGAACCCCGCCTCAAGGTTAGCGTCACAGGCCAGCAGCCCAGGCCACAGCCAGGCAAATCATCCTGCACAAAATCCTAGTTCTGCTCAGATAATCTGCTTACACATTAAACACGGATTAGCAGAAACGTCAAACAAACCCCTTTAGCAGGATGGGCTCACGTCGTGAACTACATGCTTCTCTGATTTTTGCTGGTTTAACTGCCTTTTAGGGTGAGAGGAGGGAATGAGGTTGGCTTTAAATACTAATTCTGGTTAATAGCAGATACGATTTATCATTTGAGAACTTACTATGTGTCAGGCACTGTGATAACACCCCATCACCCAGAAGAAAGGAGACTCCATGGGTCAGGGTCTCTCTTGCTCCTGGCTGGATCCCCTGGCACCCTGCAGATTGTAGGCACTCCAGGGAAATTGGAGAATGTAGGAATGTCAAGCACTTCATGTGTATTCTAATAAGTTGATCTGCACTGTGACCTCAGAAGGTAGGTCTGTTATGGTCCCATTTTACAGCTGAGAAAATTGAGGCACAGAGAATGTGGGTGACTTGCTCAGGGTTGCAGGAGTCAATAGCCCAGGCCCCCCTCTCACCAACATCACTCCCACGCTTGTCACAATATTCTATACCACAAACTCCCCTCCCAAAGCACCCCTCCCACCAAGCTAGAACCATCTATCAAAAGGGAAAAAAACTAAACCGCGAGGGGAAACACACCCAATAAACTCCTAAGAATGGGGTCTTGGAGTCTGAAAATCGTGCCTCTGAGGGATCTCACAGTTGCTTTGGATGGCCCTCCAGATAGGGACAGGACCCAGTTCCCTGCCAGGGGCAAGCTGCCTTGAAGCCCCCAGAACCTGCGATCGAGCCATCCATCCAGAAATTCTTCCTCCTCCACAACTGCTGGCCTGGCCTGCCGCAGAGGCAGACATGGTGCTGCCCACTCACTTTACCTCTCCTCTCGCATCCCAGGAGGTGCCACATCAAATTCAAGAAAAGCATTAAGGTCCGGGATGGGGGGCTGGGAGGAAGGATTGTGGAAGGAGCAGACGCTGTCTTTGCAACACTCAGCTCAGCCTCATGGGACAAGGGCTCATCACTCTTCCCAGGCAGCCGGGGGAGACAGCCGGTGCTCAGAAGCCCCAGTGTGCATCTCAACGGGGCCCCGCAGCTGTGCGACCCTGACCACGCCACCTCCTGCCGAGCCTGCCTCTCCTCTTCAGCAATGGAAACTATCTGGCAGCCCCTCTCCTGAGTATGTTATGAGTAATAATGGGTGAAATGGTTTCTGGGTAATATGTTAGATCTTTGTACATAATTACAAATAATATGGCTTTTTTTTTTTTTTAAGACGGAGTCTCACTCTGTCGCCAGGCTGGAGTGCAGTGGTGCAGTCTGGGCTCACTGCAACGTCCAACTCCCTGGTTCCAGCAATTCTCCTGCTTCAGCCTCCCAAGTAGCTGGGATTACAGGCACTCGCCACTACACTCAGCTAATTTTTGCATTTTTAGTAGAGACAGGGTTTCATCATGTTGGCCAGGATGGTCTCAATCTCCTGACCTTGTGATCCGCCCACCTAGGCCTCCCAAAGTGCTGGGATTACAGGCACGAGCGACCACGCCTGGCTGGCATGATTTTTGTAAAAAGATAATCTACCTAAGGCATGGGTAGGCACTGTGTCTTAGCAGAGGTGCTAAAAGTTAAGGCGAGATCCAAACTGGGCAAGATCAATCAGCTGGTAACTACGGCAACTGTAGCAGCAACAGATGCTTATTAAGCGCTTGCTGTTTGTCAGGCATAGTTCTAGTTCTTATATGTTGCTCCATTTATTCCTCAAAACTCCCTTATCTCTTATGTAACCTTATCCCACTTCATTACAGATAGGGGAATGGGGGCTCAGAGAGGTTAAGTCACTCATCTGAAATCACACAGCTAGTGTGAGCAAGGGCCAGAATTCAGACTCAGGTAGTATGCCTCACAGAGCTCCATTTCTTAAATCTTATGCTCTGCTTAGCAGTGGCCAGCCTGAGCAAGGCTTTAAGTCAGGGGAAGAAGAGGAGGGCAGTAGAGAGAAGCCAGATCCCTCCTTTCTTTGCATCCTGCCAGTGGGGTCACTTAGTAACCCTTACAAACAACCTTCTGACAGCTCCACTGTAACGCACATTTAAAGCCTCAGTATCTTCCAAGACCTGCCTAAAATGCCACCTCCATGAAGCCAGCCAGGATTGACCTGTTGGGGCTCTGAACTTGCTGCCTTTTCCTAGAGCCCCGAGACATTTCTACCTGTCCTTACACTGAATGTATAGCTACCTGCTTGAGGGCAGCCTTCTTAGCCAATTCAACTTCAAATTCCCACCCCACCCCCCCATCTCAAACACAGGCCCAGAGCAGCCCCCATGCACACACTGATAATGTTTCTAGAAATCAGAATTGACCCTAAACTCCCGCTCCATTAGACATCCCTGAAAAAACATCAGGGCATTACATAAATCATAAAATATGATTTATGCTGTAATGTACAACACCCCTTCCCCTTCACTCTTGATCAATGCAGCCTGAAATTTAAAGTAAATTTTAATTACAGAAGAGAGGCTAAAACCTCTGCCTGAGGAGGACTGTCATTTTCCTTTCTTATACTGATAATTTCCAACATCACTTTACCCCAAAGGCCCTGTTCACTGCGCTCTTCTGAGGAGCTGTGGAGTGTATTGCATGCTTGAGTTGGGGGGAATAAAAACCACCAGGCAAGGCAGACAGAAATATTCACAATGCCCAAGCGGTAATCAAAAATTCATTTTGCTTGGTGTTTACTTGGTTCATATCTCATTTGACTCAAGCTGGAGTCATTAAGTGGTTTGCTCCAGACTAATTCTGGCTTACATTTCAGAACCGCTCTGCTCTGCTGAAAGCATGCTGTCCTGCCACAGTGAGTGCGGTCCAGCCGGGCACAGCTCGGGACCCACTAAAGATCTTCCCAAGGAAATGCTGGGTCCCGGGGGTGGATAAGAAGGTGCAACTGTAGCTAGAGGCCCCAGGGGTGTACAGGGGCTCAGAGGAGGAGGCTGACAAGGGTGTGTAGATGTCTGGGAAGTATCTCTCACCTTCTGCATGAACATTCATACACTCACAGTCAAGCCCATTCCATGCCAGTCACCTTGCTGGGGTAGCTACGGAGGGCCACTCGGAGGGTTGATACAGTCTCTCTCTGCTCTCAGTAAGTTCCCGGTCTAGCAAGAGAGGCCACATGGGAAGCAAGCACATTGGCACTAGCTTGAGCTGCAGCCGGGGGGGATTTAAGTGCAGTGGTCACAATGCTGCCTGATGTGCAGACAGGCAATATTCCAAAGGAGGAGAGGTTCCATTGCAGCTCACAGGCTAGGCAGGTATGCATCTTGAGGCAGAGAGAGGAAGGGCACTCCAGGCAGGGAAGCAGTACATGCAAAGTGTCTGTGACATTCAGGTGTTTTGTCTTCCATCTGCAGCACTTATGTGGCCTGTCAATTCCACATTTGAACCTCCTGCCTCGTGGTCCCCTCCAGGGTCCGTGCAGAGGGGTATGCAGGAGGGGAGGGCACAGAATGAGGACAGAGAGCAGAGTGGGGGGTGTTCCATGTCTCACTTCCAGCTGTGGCTAGACTTTAATAAACATCAGGTCTCCTTCTCTGCCCTGAGGACCCCAGGGTCTTTAGATGTGACTGTGACAAGAACATACCTGCTCTTGTGAAGACGAATGTGAAGCCATATAAACGATGGGCTGGGGAGTCAGGCGAGCAGGCAGCCGGCTGACTACTCAGGGGTTCACACGTGGCCAGGGGGGCCTGGCCCAAGGCAGGGGCATCAGGAACTGAAGCTGAGAGATACTAGCTAGCCAACAGCCTCACTGCTGGAGAGGGAAGAGGCAGGTCCCATGGTGCAGGTTTTCTGACTGTAAATCCAGGTCTCTTTACACCACAATAAGAAACTCCATGGCCTAGAAGAGCTATATTCTTATGCCTGCCACTGGAAGGCAGGGTGCCCAGGGCAGGACCCATCCTGATTCCAGGACTTATCAATTCCTTTGTTTCCAGGTAGTGTTAAGTGGTCAAGGCATGACCTGCAGAGGGGGCAGCTTGGATGTAGATTCCAATTCCTGCTCTGATGACCACCAATGGTAAGTGACCTTTCTTCCTTTCGTTTCTGCTTCTACCGACCTCATAGGGTAGGGGCATTAAATTATTAAGGAAGATATAGTAACTAAAGAGCCTAACCTGGTACTATGTTAGTATTAAAAAGATCAGCTGACACAAACCGAGCAGTCACTATATGTAAAGCACGGTTCTAAGTGCCTTACATGTACTAAACACATTTAATCCTCACAGTAACTATGAGGCAGAGACTACCATTATCCCATGGAACAGATGGGAAAACTGAGGCTCACAGAGGTGAACTGATTTGCACAAGGCAAAGATGGCAGTTGTGGAGCAAGGCTGTTCTGACTTCAGAACTAGAGAAACATATATATGTTTGATAATGGATAATTAACAAATAATAATGATAATTTCCAAAATTACTTTTCCCCAAAGGCCAACATTAACCCAGGTGCATGTATACATATGTATACCTGTATAGATATATATGTGTATATATGTATATACACACACACTGATATATATTTATATGTGTGTATGTGTATGTTTATATATATATATACAGGAAAGCAGAGCGTCACTAGGGAGTTGACCAACACTTTAAATAACAGGAAAGAGGGTAGGTTTGAATCGCTACAATAAGGCAAAATTTATTTTAAGAACTTACATCCATTTTTAAAACAACCTAGCTTGGATTTCCTACAGATTTCTGAAAGGTGGTGAATTAGCGAACATGACTGCCCAAAACAGGGCTCTCCACCTTACAATCACATGGGGAGCTTTAACCAATCCTGGTGTCCAGGCCACACCCCAAGCATGGGCGTCAAGCGACTCTATCAATAATGGGAGAGGAGGGGGACCTGACAGCTTTTACCATATTTTTTTTTAAAGCTTTGCAGGTGATTCCAATGTGCAGGCATTGCTGGGAATAACCAGCCTAAAAGGATACAAACAAAGCAAAATATCACTCAATAATTGAAGAACTTAAAACTACTGTGCAAAAGCTATTGAACATTCTTCGTTTTTTTCCTTAATTTTTTTTAAATTTTACTTTAAGTTCTAGGATACATGGGCTGAATGTGCAGGTTTCTTACATAGGTATACATGTGCCATTGTGGTTTGCTGTACCCATCAACTCATCATCTAGGCTTTAAGCCCCGCGTGCATTAGTTATTTGTCCTAATGCTCTCCCTCCCCTTTCCCCATTGCCCCAACAGGCCCCGGTGTGTGATGTTCCCCTCCCTCCGTCCATGTGTTCTCACTGTTCAGCTCCCACTTATGAGTGAGAACATGCGGTGGTTGGTTTTCTGTGCCTGTGTTAGTTTGCTGAAGATGATGGCTTCCAGCTTCATCCATGTCCCTGCAAAGGACATGAACTCACTCCTTTTTATGGCTGCATAGTATTCCATGATGTATATGTGCCATATTTTCTTTATCCAGCCTATAATTGATGGGCATTTGGGCTGGTTCCAAGTCTTTGCTATTGTGATTAGTGCTGCAATAAACATACGTGTGCATGTGTCTTTATAGCACAATGATTTATAATCCTTTTGGCATATACCTAGTAATGGGATTGCTGGCTCAGATGGTATTTCTGGTTCTAGATCAGTGTTGTGTGGCCCAGTGGGCATCTTTGCTATCCCACCTCTCACTGCGTGCACACCCTCCCAGGGCTGTTCACTCCTGAACCCTCACAGCAGGCCCAAAAGGAAGAGCACGTTCCCTTCTACACAAGATGCCACTCAGGCTCACAGCAGTCACCTCCCTGGTCCACGGTCACTCAGCTCATTAGCGGCAGTGCCTTGAGTCCAGCCTGATCCCCTTGCAACTCCAGAGCCTCTGCCCTGCCCCCCGGGCCTCCCCACCCAGCCTGGCATCCTCCATGCCATGGGGCGCAGAGGAACACCCTTGCTTGCACACCGAGAGTCCTGGTGCTGGCTGGCCCAGTGTTGTGTGACCCTGGACGGGAGCCATGAGTTTCTTCCTGGAGTCGATAAATTTCACCTGCCTCAAAAGCAGGGTCCCATGAAGGCAATGATGCCACAGTTGTTGCCGGGAAGGTCTAGGTTTTCAGGAATCCATCACCTCTTTCTCTGGCCATTCAGAGATGTCCCATTTAGTGTGGGCTGAGGCACTAAAACCAAATCACAGATTCTCACTAGATGATCAGCCATCTTGTACTGCTGAACCTAGTATGGCTCCCAGGGGGCAAAAAGTGGCCTTCTCCAAGCAGGATCCTGCCTGAAGCCAGGAATGCGGCCACGTGCCAGCCCCTCCTTCCTAACTGACCAAACCCCAAGGATTACGAAGGATCAAGAAGGAAGCCTGGCCACCTCCTAGGAAACTCAGCCTGCTCCTTAGAGCTTAACATTCCCCTCGTGGTTCTCCTTTTAATGAGGACAGAGGGCTCCGAGGGAATGTGGGTGCTCTACCTCTGGCCCTTGGATCTGCTCTCAGTCACTGCCAACCTGTTCTGCCTTCGGATGCAGAGCACCGAGCACCCTGTTTCTGCTTCGAGCGCCATGTACTCCTGCCTTTAGTGTCTGTGGCCCTCCCCTGTGCCAGGTGCGGCAGGCACGGGCGTGCAAGCAGTGAATGAATGAAATCCTGTCCTGGGTGATTGGCTGTGCTGGTGGGAAGGATGGGGACACTACCCCAGTACCCCAGTACCCCAATGATACCATGTGACCCAACACCAGGGAGTACTGAGTGCCGTGAAGACAACACGGCAGGTGAGGGTGGAGATGAGGGAGGGAGGCCTGGATGACCAAACGTCTGGGGAAGACTCTCCAGCCCAGGGCGTGGTAAGAAGTATGGGAGTGCTGGCGGGGCAGAAAGGTCAGTGTGCGATGGGGAGGCAGTCGGAGAGCGGGGTGAGCAGGAAGCATGTAAGTTTCAAGCATGACTGTTGGCCTTTGTGGGATCAAGCTCCAAGCTCCGTCAGACTGGGCACCACTCAAGATGGCACAAATGGAATCCTGGCCAGTCAGTGTCCTGGAAGTCGCCTCTCTCCAGCGCTCCCATGCCCTTCAGGAAAGGGCTTACCAGGCCTTGAATGAGGAGGGACAGGAAAGGGAAGACGCCAGAGAGGAGGAGGGGGCAGGGGCGCTTCCTGCCATGCCCCTGGTGCCATGGTTCTCCCCACCCAACTCAGGCTGAAGCCGGGTCCTTTCCCTCCTAGGTTACTCCAGCAGCCCCTGCCAGGCCTGTCTCAGACCCGCCCCTACAATCAGGGAGGAGCAGGGATTGGGGCCTTTGAGTTCTGAGCAGAACCACTGAGAATGCCAACATCCCTCTTCACCTTCTCACCTTTGTGAACTCAGGGGATCCTGTGGACGCCCTGAGAATTTGGGCAGAAAGCACCTTCCTTTCATAGACAGAGAACTAGGGACCTGCCCAATAAACAGAAGATCCAAGACTCAAGATCCATTCCCAGGTCATCCCCTACCTCTCACTAAACCAGAGGGATTTTCTTCACTCCCTTAAAAAGCACACTAACCATAGCACTGGGCTACCAAGACACCTCTCTTGCATTCAAAGACACCTCTCTCTCATTCCAAGGTATCATTTTTCTATCTATCTATCTATCTATCTATCTATCTATCTATCTATTGATTTTAGAGACAGGGTCTCCCTCTGTTGTCCAGGCTGGAGTGCAGTGGTCCTACCACAGTGCATTGCAGCCTTGAACTCCTGGGATCAAGCGATCCTCCCATCTCAGCCTCCCAAATAGCTGAGACTACATGTAAGCACCATCACACCCAGATAATTTTTTATTTTTATTTTTATTTAGAGTCAGGGTCTCACTATGTTACCCAGGTTGGCCTCAAACTCCTGGCCACAAGTGATCCTCCTGCCTCAGTCTCCTGAGTAGCTAGGACTACAGGCACGTGCCACCGTGTCTGGCTCATTTTGTTTCACTTTTAATAAAAACATTTGCTTCATTGCTGTTATCATTAACTTTAATACATCTATCGAAAACTTTCACTCAAAAGATATCAGTAAGAGAGTGAAAATGAAATGCACAGTGGATAAGGAGACACTGGCATCCACATATCTGACAAAGGACGTAGATACAAATCAGTCAGAAAAAGGCAATCTAACAGAAAGCTGGAAAAAGATGGACACATTACGGGGTGGAGAAGATGTCTAAGCAGCCTGAAAACACACCAAGATGCTCCGAGCCATTATTATCCAAAGAAATGCCTATCAAAACCACAAGAGACAACAACAGAAATGTTGGTCAGGATGCAAAGTGATGAGAACCCCATAGTTCTGGTGGGAGTGTAAAGTGGTCCACTTTGGAAAACCATTTTATTCTCATGAACCCAACAAAAATAATACACATGGCCCTCAGAAGGCACAGACAAGGAGGCTCACAGAAGCATTATTCATAATAGCTGCAAACAACCTCAATGTTCCATAGTTGAGCAGACAAGCCAATCACATGTGCATTTGTGCCAAGGAATTCTACAGAGCAATAGAAAAGAGTGAACTATTGCCACCCGCAACAACGTGGATGACTCTCATGATGAGAGAAGGCAGCCGGCTGCAAGCAGACCCATTTCCTGAGGTCAGAACCAACCTTGTGCTAGACAAACCCTCCTGCTTGTCCCACAGGCAGCTCAGACTCCACGCCTCATCCCTCCTCCCACCTCCAGACCTTCAGCGTCCCCCCTTTCTCTTAGATATCAACACCCTGCTTCCCCAAGCTGGTGGCCAGAGTCACCCCTGGCCCTTCTTCCTCACCTTCATTCAGCACACCAATCACTGAGTTCTGCCTGTTTCAACTGCTGCCTCTTCCGCAGATATCTCTCTTTCTCCATCCCTGTTGCTTCAGCCATTGGGCCCTCATCATCTCACTTTGCCCAAGGCCTCCTGACAGCCTAGCCCACTGGCACATTCAGATCCATCTTCCACACAGCAGCCAGTATGTCCGATCTAGAACGTACCCTGACCCTGTCGCTCTCCCACTCACCCTCCAGATAAGGCCCAAGCCCTTCTGCATGGCATATGAGGTCCCTCTGAGTGGACCCTCCTTGGCCTGGGAGCCACACCTCTCTCCTCCTGCCTCCTGTTTCTGCTGTTTCATGTTCTTAGAAAACCCTTCCCACCTCTCTCCTACATGGGTACTGCGTCTCGTCTTCAACACTCATCTCCTCAGTTTGGGCAAGCAGTTCTCCCTCCAGCTTTTAGTCTTTGGCATAGCATATTTCATCGACTTGCTCAAGGTCTGCCTCCCTCATGCTCTAGGCACTTTATGAGCAAGGACCACTCCACACGGCTCTCAGGTAACACTGGAACTGGGTAAATGTGGGTCCATCTAAATAAAATATATCTTCTACCATTTGGTCTTCATAAGGTGGCCTTGACATGTATAACTATCCCTGTTTTACTGATGTGCACTTAAGGAAACAGGCTGTCCAGTGAGGCAGATCCAAGTTCAAATCCCAGCGCTGCCATGAGGCAGCAGGGGGTCCCTGGACAGGTTACTCATCTCTCCCAGGTCTCACCTTTCTCATCCATGAGGTGGGGAGACACCCACCAGGCTACTGGGATAACTGGTGAGATGCACATGGCACTGGGAGCAATGATCCCTCACGGGGAGCTTCCAGGGCCACAGGTTCACTCAGACGAAGGTTCCCAGCCTCAGCACTGCTGACCTTTTGGGCCAGATAGTTCCTGGTCCTGGGGTGTGGCCTGTGCATTGTGGGATGTTTAAAAGACTCCTTGGCCTCTACCCACTAGATACCACTAGCAACCCCCCTGCCCTGCCTCACCCCAGGTTGTGACAACCAAAAATGTCTCCAGATATTGCCAATTATTCCCAGTGAGGTGACTGAGAACCAATCACTGCCTTGGAGTTTGATCCCAGGAACCTAAAAACCTCAGACACCTGAGATAAAGGAGGTTTAACCAGCTGATCTTGGAGCTGCTAGGATAATCCCTGCATGGAAAAACCTGTCTGCCCCAGCTGGACTCCGAGAACACTTGCCACCTCTCAGCAGGGACTGGACAGGTATGCGCCAGCCGGTCAGCTGGTGAAGGGCTTCAGGGGCCCTGGCCAGCCCCAGCCCAGACTTCTGTATGCAAAATACCATGGACAGATCACAGTGGAAAGAAAGACCAGTCGTCTTCCACGCTGCCCCCGGCTGCCTCCACATGGCCTGGGAACATGCATGGGCTTGGAGCACATTCCTACCCATTAGCTCCTGCACCCACGTGACAAGGGGGTGCCAGGCAGGGGCTCCACTCTTCCTTTTGCAGAAGAGGCAACTACAGTTGACCCAGGCTGCCAGACTGAATCCATTCATGGCTGACTTTAAGAGCTTTGTCTCCTCACCAACACTGTGAGGTAGGTTCTATAGGCAGCTCCACTTTACAGATAAGGAAACCAAGGCTCAGAGAGGCCAAGTAACTTGCCCTGCATCACAGAGCTTGCCAGGATTTGAACCCTTGTCTGCCTTGCTCCAGAGCTCATTCTGCCACTGCACCATACAACCCTGTTGGAACACCCACTTGCAGATTCTCCCCAACTCACTTATTTGGCCTCATAGCAAACAGGAGAAATAATGAGTGTGTTATGAGATTCCAAATGGTCTCTCTTTTTGATTGAGGTGAAATTTACATAATATGAAATTAGTCATTGTATAGTGTCCAATTCAGTAGTATTTTGTACATTCACAATGTTGTGCAACCATCAGCACCATTTTTTTTTAAGCACACACCACCTTTGGAAAGAACCAACTTGTTGCAAATATTTTCCTCATCACAAAATAAAACTCTGTACCCATTAACCAGTTACTCCCCAACTACAGCCCCGCACCCCTCCCCCACAGCCCTTGACAACACCAATCTACTTTCTGTCACCATGGATTTGCCTATTCTGGGCATTTCATAGAAATTAAATCATACAGTATGCGGCCTTTCTCCTCTGGCTTCTTTCACTTAGCGTAATGTGTTCCAGGTTCATCCATGTTGTGGCATGTAGCAGTACTTCATTCCTTTTAAGGCTGAATAATATTCCATTATCTGGACATAGCACATTTTATTTAACCATTCATCAGCTGACAGACATCTGGACATTGTTTCTACCTTTTGGTTTTAGGAATAATCCTGCTATGAATATTTGTTTACAAGTTTTTGTTTGAGCACCTGTTTTCAATTCTTTGGGGCAGATACTTAGGAGTGGAATTGCTGGGTCATTCAGTAATTCCATGTTTAGCTTATTAAGGAACCTCCAAACTGTTCTCCACAGTAGCTGCACCATTTTACATTCCCACCACCACTGTCCGAGGGTCTTAATTTCTCCACATCCTTCCCAACACTTGCTATTTTCCTTTGTTGTTGTTGCTGTTTCTTAAGTCAAGGCCATTCTAGTGGATATGAATGGTATCTTCCAAACTGTCTCTTAATAAAATACTCAATGAACTTCATTCCAAGAGGTCCTTAGCTTACTCACGGGAGTAAAGGGTTGAACTATACTTCATCCTAGCAGGTTCAATGCTCAGACAACTGGGTAAAAAGTTGGAACTGTTTGAGGGGAATCTAGTCTTTGGTTTAATTTATCATGTTTCCCTGGTCTTGCTATCAGAAGTTCCGGAGTGAAGACAGAGGGCATAGCCTCGTTTCTAATCAGATCCAGGTTATTGTTATAATTTTGCAGGCTGCCAGGCAATGAAAAAATGGCCTCTTTAATCTGTTGACATTTTGTTACCCAGAGGACTCAAAAACACATATGCATTCAAAATTTAATAAAACCAAAAGATAGGAGTAAATGTTTAAAGAGAATTAAAGATCTATTAACAAAAAATAGGTCAAGTGAGCAAATTGCAAAACATTTTACCCAACATTTTAAGGTTCCCTAACTTTATAGTTGTGTAATAGGATACTGAAACGTTCTATTTTTAAGCCTTAATATACCAAGGGCACAAATATAAAATTCAGACTCCAATCTCCAGTGTAGAGCATCATGAGAAAATGCAGCAGGAACTGGTGGTGCTGAGAGTTAAGGAAGGAAAGGTGGAGTGGAAATGGTTGCAAGAGACTTTTCTGGAATCCCTGAGCCCTCTGCAAATTGTGGAGGAGGTGCTCAGTGCCTGTCTGACAGGCACCCGGCTCTGGGAGTAACATGGACATGGAAGAGCGCCCACAGAGAAGCTTCCATTTACAATTAGCTTTCTTACTTTACTCCGCTTTCCAAGGGACTGACTGTTTGCCTACCCTTGACCAGACAGCTGGGTCCTTCAAGATGACGTTGGGTTGGATCTGGCCTTGTCCCTCACTGCCTGGGGGACCTAGGGACAAGTCACTTCTTGGTCTGAGCCTTGGTCTTCTCGATTGCGTGGGAACCACACCACCTCCTCTAGCTGATGGAGAAAGGCACCATGGGGGACTGCCTCAGGAACAGTGAGGTAACAGTCACAAAAATCATGCAATGCCAAAATCATTCCTAATGGTCCCCAGAACCATGCTTTGATCTCTAGTACCTGGACACAGAGAAGCACAAAAGCAAAGAACTTTCTAGAGTTCTCTGCATTTTGGCTGGGGCCTCCCTTGCCAAGGTAAACAGGTACAATAATAGTATGCAATATGGTGGCTATATCATTTGAAAAAGAGTCTCTTAGAGATATGCACTGACTGACATCGTTATGATATTTGCTTCGAAATAATAAGAGAAGGGGGTGAGTAGATGGGGCATTGATAAAAGAGGACTGGCCACAAGTTGACAACCGTCAAAGCTGGGTGATTGCTAGACTGTGGGGAGGGGCCTTACATTATTACCTCTAATTTTATACTTGTTTGAAATTATCCATAATAAAATGTGTTTGTTTAAAAAACAGGAAGAAAAGGCTAAAATGATTAAGCGCACACACAACTAAGTGAAGAGTGTTCTTTTTCTTTAGGAAAATCTGATGTGCAGTCGTCCAAACCCACAGAGTTCACCATCCCCCATCCTCAGAGTCCACTGGGTATGGAGACAGATCATTTCCAAAACTTTCCCCTCAGTCCTGAGTTGTTCAGATGTGTAAAAGAAAGGAAAATCATTATCTCGGAGTCTAAAAATGCTCACACTCAGAGGACATTTCATAAAACTCTTCTGGGTGAATGAGGCACAGTAGGGGCCGTAGCCCATGACGAGAAGGGGTCGGACGCTGGCTGGAGCCTGTTGCTTCAGGTGCCTGTCTCAGCTCACTCTAACTCAGGCTGGACCTGGCCAAAGCTATTCTCCTTCCGGGGCCTCCATTTTTCTTAGAAATGACAGCTACCGGCCAGGCGTGGTGGCTCACGCCTACAATCCCAGCACTTTGAAGGGCCAAGGCAGGTGGATCATTTGAGGCCAGGAGTTTGAGACCAGCCTGGCCAACATGGTGAAACCCTATTTCTACTAAAAAATATACATATATATATAAATGAGCTGGGCTTGGTGGCAGGCACCTGTAATCCCATCTGCTCTGGAGATTGAGGCAGGAATTACTTGACCCAGGAGGTGGAGGTTGCCGTGAGTTGAGATTGTGCTACTGCACTCTAGCCTGGGCGACAGAGCAAGACTCCATCTCTTAAAAAAAAAAAAAAAAAGAAAGAAGAAAGAAATGACAGCGACCCTTTCTGTTCTAGAAGCCTAGCAAGGTGCAAATGTAATGTGACGTACAATGTGCTACCCATGTCTTCAAAACCTGGAGGTCAACATCATCTCCCCTTGACACAAGTGGGACAAGTTCAGCAAGGCTGAGAGGCTTGAAGAAGGCCCAAGGGAGAGAGCTGAGCAGCAGAATTCAAGCTAGATCCTCCGATTCTGGAAACACAGGCACATTTTGCTAGAAAACATGGACTCTGAGGCACCTGGATTATGTGATGCTGTTCCATCCCAGCTCTGTAACCCATGCTCTCCGATAGAGTCAAGTGTGTGCTCGGGCCCTGACACACCAGTACATAAAGGATAATTGATGGGAGAAGTTCCTACCCATTCTCTGCCTACCTCTCCAACACCCCAGAGGCTGAGCACACACCCACCACGCCCAGCCCAGGGACCACTCAGGCATGCTCCTCTCCCCTGGGTCAGGCTCAGGCCACCAGCTGCAAATGTCTGTGGGCAGCAGCCAGTCAATGTCAAAGCTGGCCACGCCATGGACTCCCACACCCTCCTGTTCCCATTTATTCAGTCTGGGGCAGGAAGGTGGTGTGGAAGGTGAATCTGTCTGGTGAGACTCAAGCACTCTGAGACCCAGGTCCCAGGGGCTGGGAGAAAACCTAAACACATTGGAACCCCCAACTGTGACCTCAGTACTAGTTTATGTCTCCATGCCTTTGAGCAGGCTGGCTCCCCTCCCCACAACCCCTTCAAAATGCAGGCCAGAGATCCAAAAGTTTTTTCCTCACTGCAGCTGGCTGGAATCTCATCATCACCTGTGTTTCCCTCTATCCCACATCCATAACAGGTCAGGAGTCCCCCAAGGGGAGGAACCAGAGCCCAGCACAGGGGGGTGGTCAGTAAGTGTCTGATGAATGGTACAGACAAGAGAGAGAGGCCACTGGGAGAGAAGACAGAAGGCTGTGTCCAGGCTCCCAGCCACGGCCCCTGCCTTGGTGCTTGAGAAAGGGCCAGCACCGTCACAGAAGTTTAGCCCCAAGGGCCACCCACGAAGCAGACCTAAGAGTGTGAAATGGGTGTTTGCTATGCTACCTGGATTCTATGGTACATTTTGAGACCTTGGGACCTTGCATGTCTCCAAATGTCTTTATTCTGCCAATGTACTGAAATGGTTTCATTGTCTGGGGTGACATTTGAAGTTCTTTGTCTCACGGCCATGGAGATTGAGGATGTGGGCACACAAAGGGTGAGGTTAGAGTAGAAGTTTAATAGGTGAAAGAAAAGAAACAGTTCTCTGTTATAGAGAGGGGTCTCGAATGGCGTGGCATAATGTAGCAAAATGTCAGCGTTTTTATAAATGAGTTAGTGGAGAGGGGATATCTTATTTATATACGGTGTAAAAAACTGATGAGAACCAGGTATGTCATCTGTATAGAGTGGACTCTCTGGCCATCTCTACCCCACTTTTTTATTATGTACGTGGGTTTTTAGTCTGAGTTATTTTATGTCGTTTCTCTCTCTCCTGCCATGTATGTGTTGAAAAGGGGATGGGGAGTTTCCACGATGGAAGTGTCTGGTCCCAGGTATCTTTTTGTAGTTGTAGGTATCCCCGCTGCTCTGTGTATTTAGTTTCTTTATTTCAGTGTGTTTGTAAAAGGAAAGGGATGTGTTTATTAAGGCCCACTGTTTTTATCGGGACCTACTGTATGTGTGTGAAATTTGATTACCCAGGAAGCTCTCTTTCTGTGTTGGAGCTATTTATGTTTATAGTCCAATTTTTTTAGACTGTTCTATTTTAGAAGAGAAGTGATTTCTTTGAGTCGTGTGTGGTCAGAAAGGAAGTAATTTCTCGAGCTGCTTTTTCTTAGAGGGAAAGTTTTGCCGGAACTTTTTGTCCTTACGATCTGTCTAACTAATTTCTATCTCTTGCATTAATACCTGATCGGAGGTTCCGGTGGACCGGGAATTCCAGGCTGGAACAACTCTTTTTGAGGAATTCCAGGGAGTCACCACAGCCTCTTAGCATCCAGACTTCTCTGCTGAGAAGTCTGGTGCTGCTCTGGTTCTAGATCCTTTGTATGTGACCTCTTTCTACCCACTCAGAAAATTCTAGACACTTTTTTAAACACGGGGGACACTCCCACAAGAGGGCTTAACGAGGCCTATTTTCATCCAATTTTCTGAGGACTTAATGGGCTTGTCACTTGCAAATCCAGTTCTAAGAAGTGTTTTTGAATTTCTTTTTGACTGCCCCTTCCAGTTTTTCCTGTCTTCTCTTTCTAGAACATTCTTATTATGCTTATGTTGAACCTTTCTATCTCACCCTCAAATTTCCTCATCCTTTCTCTCCTTCTTTTATTTTGATAAAAGCATGTTTAATTTATATACATATTTTTAAACAATGTTTCTCAAATGAGTAAATGAATGAGTGAGTGAATACATGCAGTTAGTTGACAAGTACATGAACACCATTCACAGAAAGCAGAAAGCAGGTATCTCCCAAGGGTCAGCAAAAAGCATGCAATAATAATAATAGCAATGCCTTTCACATGTGTTGGGGAAGCAGAACAGAAATTATGATCTCCATCCTCCCAGCAAAGAAACCGAAATCCACAGAGGCCAGACTCGAAAGTCACACAGTTAATGTGTGGCAGGTTCAGGCATCTCCTGTTCCTAAATCTTTGTCTTTTTGCTCTATGTCATGGAAGATTTTCTCAATTTTATCTCAATCCTTTTTTGGGTTATTCAACTGTGTTTCAATTTTATGGGTTCTCTTTTGCAATTTTTTAAAAGCTATCTCTTACCAGAAGGACACAATTTTTTTGTATCAGCTTATTTTGAGACTTCTCAATCCTAAAGAAGAGTTTAAAGAATACAATGAATACCCTTTGCCTAGGCTCATCAATTAATAAATACTGACCATAGTTACTTTCTCTATATTACATATTTCTTTTGCTAAACCATTTTGAAAGTAAATTGCTGACATTATGTAATTCAACCCTAAATCCTTCAGTATCTTTTCCTCCTTAGGACAAGAACATTCTCCTCTGTACCAATGAGTCAACCAGGGACAAACATGCAACCCCTTCTCCCAAAGGAGACATTTGACAGTGTGTGGAGGTATTTTTATTCAAGACTTTGGGGTGAGTATGCTATTGGCATCTAGCAGGTAGGAGCCAGGGACGCTGCTAAACATCCTCTAATGTACAGGACAGCCTCTACCACAAAGAATGACCCAGCCTAAACTGTCAGTGGTGCCCAAGTCGAGAAACTGTGCTTGTACCCTATGGTCACACTATGAGGACTGTCAAGGGATTTATTCTTGATTCAACATTATCTCACATACAGCACATATTAAGATTTCTCCAATTATTCCAAAAATGTGTTTTACAAACACATTATTTTTCCCATTTCTGGATCTAACCATTACATTTGGTGGTCCTGCCTCCATAGTCTCCTTTCTTCTAGAGTCGTCCAACCTTCTTCTTCTTCTCATTGACATCTTTGAAGTCTCCAGGCCAGTTTCTTGCAGATCGCTCCACAGATGGAGTGATGTCCTCATGGTTACATCCATGCCAAACACCCTGGCATGAACACTACATAAATCATGCAAATTCTACTTTAATGTGGGAGTCATGACTGCCCCCTACATTTCACCTCCCTCCCTGCATAGTCAGTTGCCTCCCAGTTGCTTTCCTTCAGATTGTCTTGGACTCACCAAGTCAGACCTTGCCTGGGATGTCTGCCTGTCTGCCTGGGGAGTCTTGACCACCTGGTTTCAGGTAAGAGGCAGGAAGAGCTGCCTGGGCACTGTGGGCATGCGGGTGGGCATGCGGATGGGCATGCGGGTGGGCCTGGGGCTGATGGCCTCATTGTGGGGTGATCGGCTGTTTCGGGGGCAGCTCTGGAGGCAGGGTCTTTAGAGCCTCCCTCAGGATGATGGGGCTCCCTAGAGAAGAACATTCTGGTCTCCTTGTATGCGGGTCCAGAACTGGCTGCTAGCTCTTCTGCCTTAGAAGTGGGAGGGAGCTGAGCAGGGGGAGGGATCTGGAAGGGGTGCACTTACCCTTAATCCCCTCTTCCACAGACCCTCAGTTTCCCTCTCTTTTTCTGCCAAAGTTGGGTGAAGCAGGGTATTCTGGTTGTGCTGCCTAGACAAGGGGAAGGAGACCTCAACCTTGACCTTCCACCAGCCCTCCTGTTTTTGGCTTCCCTGCTCCACCTTCAGGGCTCCTGCAGCAGCTGTCTGGGGTGACTTACTGTCCATACTTCTGCTTTCCAGCTTCCAAAAGTCTTGATATTTTATCTTTCTTGTCTTTCTGGATTTTAGCTTTTCAAAAAAATCCTTTCACTCTTCCTGTAATGGGCTTCTGAGAAGGAATGAAGATGAGGGTGAATTTCAATCCATTACCTTCAGCGGTGATCCTGTGTTCTTCAATGTTTAAATAACAGCTAGGGCCCCAAACCCATTTACTATAGGAAATTCACAGGGACTTCTCCATCCAGATGTCTCCAAAAACTGCTAGGAAAAAAAAAATTATCCAAATCTCCAAAACAAGGCAGATGGATGTCTCCTGTCCTTTCAACGCCATACTGGAGCCCCTGTCTTATAAACCCAGCGAAGGGTCATGAAGCTATCCTGGGAACGTAGTTTCGTGATTTTTTCCTGATAGTGACTCAGACTGTGAAAAGTCAGGCATTAACTTCTTGGAAAGTAACGAATTGCCCACTGTTTCTGTCTGGAGGGATAAAAGATAATCCCAAAGGTTATGGTTTCATTGCTGTAGGATGTGAGGATATTAGTGGTTTTGTATCAAATATAAGAATCTCACGCCAACACTTTTTCACTGATAAGATATGTCTGCTTCCCGTATCTTTCCTAGAACGAGGTTTGTCATCCTGCTGCTTCCCTCATTAATGAGTTAAATAAGCCTTTTGACACATGCTCACTATTTGTATAAGAATTATGTGTTTAACTTTTTTAAAAATATGCTTTGATAATTCTCCAAGCGCTTCTGTTTCTCCACGTTGCCTCTCTTGAATGCTCATTCTCCACTCTGCAGCTCACAGGCAGCAAATACCGGCTTCTCCCTTTCTCTACTATGCCCTCCATGCTGTCATGTTGCCTCCTCTGTTTTTCATCCCTCCAAAGCACTCCAACCCACAAAGCCCCTCACAGACAGACAGTGACTAAGGGTTTGGAGTCGTTATGGCGTAAGGGCACCACCTGAATCCAGACATCAACCAGCCACACTGACCCACCCTGATCCTTTCCTGTAGGAAGGGCAGCCTCTCTCCTTGAGAGGCTTGCTACCCTCTTTTGCCAGCTCTGTTTCTCCTATGGAGGGCCATCTTCTCCCTCTTGATACCCCTTCACTTCTCAGGCAGAGCATGTCAGCTCATGACCTCAAATCTCATCTTCCCAGCTAGGCCAGGAACCAACCTCAGGATACACAAAACTTGACTCCATGGCTCTGCCAACTGTGTGGGGTAAGGGCACATCTGGGTATGCAAGTTAGAATCCCAGTTCTGCAGCTTACTAACCGGGCAATCTTGGTCTCCCTCTGCCTTGGTTTGCTTGTCATATCATTTCATATCACTCAACTTAGCATGAATTAAGTGAGTTAATACACAGTTATACACACAGTTAGGATAGCAGCTGGCACCCAGTGAGAGCTCAAGAACTACTGGATGCATAAGCCCCAGTCTCTAGCCTTGAACAGCGCAGAGCTCAGGCTGGCGTGTTGGACACACTCTGGTTTTATGTGATCAATATTAAAGGACATTTCCCAACCTCTGAACGGGCAAGGCACTTTTTCCTGTCTTCCTGCTGCACCAGAAGGTGGTAAAGTGATAAATGAGGAGTCCAAGAATTGCTGGATGGTACCCAGGGCATCCAACTGCTCCCTCATCCGCTTCTGGAACGTCCCACCCAAAAACTGTGCAGAAAGCACACTCCTCGCTCTGAGCCAGGAGGGCCAGGAAGGCACTGACCCCGGAACAAGACACCTGTTCTAGTCCCGGCATGCCATTACTAGTTGTATGACCCTGGGCAAGTCACTCAAGCTCTCTGAGCCGTGAGCTGAAAGGAAATGGACGTAATCACCCCTTCCCTGCCTATTCCAGGGTTATTTTAAAAATCTAAAAAGAAAACACTTTTGAAAACCCACACAAAAACATGAAGTGAGAATTATCCCCCTGCCCCTCATTATCCAGCCGACAGAAGGTTAGGCCACATCAGTGTGGATTTTGTCATCCAAGCAATTCCTGAAGACATTCCAAAGTGGTTCTGGCCCCATTGTTTTATTTTTGAGCTCCAAACCTCAGCGGAGGACATTCAAAGCAAAGGGTATTATTTCAGGGCAGGGAGATTCCACCCTCAGCAATGAAATGGCAGGGTAGCCCTGTGCATGACACTCCAGTAAAATCTAACACCAGTCAATGGCTTCTCTTCTGCTGTAGGACGCAAGGTCATCCCTATTTCCAACAACCCCTCAGCCACCTGCAAACGCGCCTGGCTGAACAGGGTTACCGTGACCTTGTCCTTCTGGTCGGGGACTAGAGCTGTTTATCCCGAGCATCTGGCTGTCAAATTCCTCTGCTGGAGGGGATGGACTCCAACTCCATCATCTCAGGACCATCTGCCCACCAGAGGGGTCTTGGTACACCAGCAGGACCGTGCCCCTTGAAAATACTGCCTCGCCATTTTCCCAGAGGCTTGGCCTTTGGTGTGGGTGCTCCCAGGGGAAGGCCAGGGTATCTGGCACTCAGGCAGCACATCCAGCAGGAAAAGTAAGCATCCCTCTCCACTCCAGGCAGGCTTTGTCACAATTTTCTCATCTGAAAAATGGAAATATAATGGTGCCTATCCCACAAAAGGCTGTGCAGATTAACCCGGTTTACACACACGAAGGATTTGTAACCGTGCCTGCACACGGTAAGCTCTCAGCTCTAAGCTATTGCTCTCAGCACCTGGAATACGGCAGATGCTTAGTACATGCAGCACGGAGTGGTGTTTGAAGGTGGGCTCTGGGGCCAGACAGCCTAGTTCAAATCCTGCCTCTGCTACTTACACCCTGCGACCTTGGGCGACTATATTACTCTCTCACTCTCTGCCTCAGTCTTCTCAAGTCTTGTAAGAATTCATAGTTAGCATATAGGAAATTCCAAGACCTGTGGCCAACACACAGAGTAGGTCAAAAATGAACATGAGTGGCCATTATAGTCACCTGCTTGAGGACCTCAGTGTCCCAGCACACACACCACAGGTGACTCTCAGGCCCTGCAGAAAAGGCTGGCTGGTTGTCACCAACATGTCACACTGTAAGATAAGCCACCACGGGTCCCTACAGAGGGGGAGGGTCTAAGGGAAGGCAGCACAGACCAGCACCCGGGGATCCTCCTGGTCTTCCTTGTAAATGCCAGGGCTCAGGCAGCAGAGACCTTGAGGTCAGTCCCCGGGGATTGGGGTGTGTCCACCTAAGCCCTTCTGGGATGGCCCCACTAGATATAAAGGCCTGTATGTGACCCAAAGGGCCCATCCAGAAGGCTCTGCTCTAAAACAAGGACCAAGACCATGGCAAGGCTTGGAATGGCCGTGTTTCAAGAGCCCCAGCTGCCCTGCAGACCCAGTCTCGCCAATGCTCCAATTGCCTGGTGAGGGGAATTCAGGTTTAACCCAAACTCTTCCCCAGTGAATGCCAGTGTGTGCCAGGCAACATGAGCCAATGACGGCACACAGTCCTTGCCCTCCGGGAGCTCTGGAGACAGGGCTGAGGCAGCCAGGCAGTGGGAGTTGGGCAGACTTTAAGGATGGTGGTGCCAGTGGCCTGAATGTGCCATGGGAGGAGAGTCCACTTCAGACCCGGGGTAGCCAGGAAGGCTTCAAGTGGGGTGGGGGGGTGGGCACCACATAAGCTCAGTCGGAAGGATAGGGAGGGAGAAGGCCTGCACAGTGGAAAGGGCAGGGGCAAGGCAGGAGGATGGGTCTCCCATGGCACCTTTGGGACCACAAGCAGGCTGCTGGGGTGCAGGGAGGAGGGCAAGTGACGAGCTTCCTTTAACAAACACTAATGAGGCACCCAGTCCGTGCCAGACCTGCTTGAGATTCTGTTGGCTACACTGGAGCAGGAACCACCTGCCTTGGTCACCCATGCAGTTTGTCATCCAGGAGTGACGGATAGAGAGGCTCTGAGATCCTCTGGGTGATCAGAGAGGTGAGGCCTGAAGGAAGACGAGGAGCCAGCCATGCACAGATGAGGGATGAGTGCACCACGCAGAGGGACAGAGGCTGTGCCTCCCTCCCTCCCACTTCCCGGCCTCCCGTGACCACGGGGCTCTCAGGGTGAAGGAAAGGCCATTTTCCACTGGGCTGCGTGTTCCAAAGCCACCCCTGGTCCCCACAGTCACCATCCTCCCGTCTCCGCCTTCTGCCCTGCACAGCTGCTGCTGATGGTGAATACAACTGTTTTTATCCAGTGTGTTTATGGGTAACTATTTGTACCTTCTCTGTCTCTTCCTTTTCATGGCCCTCAAGGACAGCCATCCCACCTCCCTTCCCTCTGTGACTCTCAGCTGCCCTGCTTCCTCCTGTGTTTCCCACCCTGCTCTGCCCCCAGGAGTCTAGCAGAGAGGATGGGGGTCACCCAAAGAGGTAGCCATGATCCCATTCGACCCATTTTATAAAGGTTTGCAACCATCCCATGCCAGCTACTGGCTGGGTGGAGAGCTGAGGCACTCACAGTGTGTCTGGAAAGACAGCTAATTATGATAAGTTAATTATATGACACACTAATAATGATAATCTAATTATGTCATGAAAGCAGTAGTAGAAAAACAGAATAACTAACTGCCTGAGAGTGGGGGGAATGCTTCTGGAGGGGAGCTGCCATGCACCCTGCAAGCAGAAGAAGGAGCAAGAGTCACCTACAGAGGATGCTGGGACAGATGAGACGGCCAACCCTGCAAGCAATCGAAGGTGCTACAGTCAGGAGGCATTGCGTGGGTCAGCACGGACGGGACGTCTGAGGGCAGAGTGATGGCGGCCAGGCAGCAGGGGCCAGGGCCAGGGGCAGTACAGATGTCATGCTGAGATTGCTTTCTTTTTTCTTTTTCTTTCTTTCTTTTTTTTCTTCTTTTTTTTTAGATGGAGTCTTGCTCTGTCACCAGGCTGGAGTGCAGTGGAGCGATCTCAGCTCACTGCAACGTCCGCCTCCTGGGTTCAAGTGATTCTCCTGCCTCAGCCTCCTGGGTAGCTGGGCCTACAGATGCGTGCCACCATGCCCCACTAATTTTTGTATTTGTAGTAGAGATGAGGTTTCACCATGTTGGCCAGGATGACCTCAATCTGTTGACCTTGTGATCTGCCTGCCTCAGCCTCCCAAAATGCTGGGATTACAGGCGTGAGCCCGTAAAAGGAGCGATGTGGAGAGCAAGACCTTTCAGAAGGTCAATCTGGCAGCTACATGCAATGCTTGGCAAACCGCTGGGTGCTGTTCACCTGGACTGTTAACACAGTGTGAAATCATCAAGCACCTTAAAGGTCTGAGGAATGCCAGGCAAGGGGCAGCCATTGGCCATCTGCTGGTAGCTAGTGGACCATGGCACACAGGCTGGCCTGGAATAGCATGGGGGTGAATTTGCTTCTGGCTGCAGGTGTCTGGGCACCCCACTCAGTATCAGCCTCGACCGTACCCTGACTCCATGTCCAGCCCCAAGCTGACCTGGTTGGTCTTCACGTCCTAAAAGCATGACCTCTGTGATTTGGTGGGAAACGCTGGTCCTCGAGGCACGGGCTGGAACCGAGCAGTCGGTCTGAGTCATGCTCTCCATGTCACAGTGTGGCACTCACCCAAGAGGGAAGCAGTCAAATGACTGAAAAGTGTAAGGAATTTTCCTTTCCTCTTGGTCATTAGTTTTTAAAACCCACTGCCATGCTCCAAGCTTCATTAACTAGGGCTTGGCACAAGCAGGGAGGAGGCAAGCTGAGAGAAGTCGGGCAGGGCAGGCTGAGCACCTCTTCTTCTCGGGTGCTCCCTGCAGCATGCCACCTGCTGGCACGGCATCTGCATCCAGAAGGCATCCAGGACTGGCTGACTGAGTCTGAAGAGCATGCCTGATCCCACCCGGAGCTGCCGCATCTCTCCGTGCATTCCTTGTGCAAAACTTTTTCAGCAAAATGTGTTGGCCCAGCACAAGCCCAGACACCAGAAAAGCACTGTAGGCGTTCACAGAGGAGGAGTGCATGGTGACATGGGGGACTCAGGACTTGGCACACTGGTGCTGCCTCGGGGGATCACTGTGACAGGGTGAGTGGACTTCAGAAAACACATCCCTTGTTTTTAACCAAAATGTCCATCCCCTGGCAGCTCATAAGCTAGAAGCCATCTCTTCCATGACTCTCCAAATCCCTTCTATGGATGCCCATCTGTGTTAGCTGCCAAGCAGACTTATTAGCTCAATGGCTTGATATGAATATCAGAGTTCAGTTCAACCTACACCTGCCCAACTGGTCCATCTACCCAGCTCCCAGCCCACTGAAGAGTGGCAAGAAGTGAACACTGGGGGAACTGACAGGAGAGGACCTGGAGAGAGGGGAAAGGCAGGGTGAGAGAGGGAGCAGCACAGGGGTTAGAGCAACAAGAAAGGGCCAGAAGGCCGCAGGTACTAAGGTTCCTCCATTCAGGCATCTTGGAAATGGAGCTCCAAAGCTCTCTCCGAAGACCCCAAAGAGCCAGGGAGGAAAAGCCTGGACGGGAGTAGAGAGTCTAGGGACCTGAGAGGCCCCTGAGGTCAGCGAGGATTCAGGCCAGGGTTAGACGGAGAAGCTGGGGTCCGGGGTTTGTATTTTAGTGCAAGCAAGCAAGAAAGGAAAGTTCCAGTACTCATCCCCAAGATGCTCAGTCAGGGGACCGCACCTATTCTGACCTTGTGCTCCAGGCCACCATCAGCATTCATTATTTCAACAAATACTTCTTGAGCACCACCTGGGAGCCAGGAATCACTCAGGGGCCCTCCTCTGGGCGCCAGAATAGGGTGTTTCCCAAGGTGCTGTCTTTGCCTTCCCTTCGAGATGCCATATCCAGGCTCCGTTCCTCTGATGTCCTTAGCTCCATTTCCAGCCACCAGTTGGACACATGTTCCTCTCTGGAGGACCCATAGAGACCTCAAAATCAACACCATTCAAGCCAAGTGCCTCATCGGACCCCACACCAGCACCCATCATCCTGCCCCACCCAAACACCCCCACTCAAAGTCGAGGCATCGCACCTCTCTGCTCCCGACACTCTGTAATGATCATCCTGCTGTGTTTGTCCCACCAAACAGTACGCTTGTGCACCATTTCTCTACTGTAACACCACGAGGGCAAGGACTCTGTTGTACGTTATTGCCGTCTCCAGCACCTAGCAAAAGTCAAATTTTAATGTGTTGGTGGAACAAATCTAGTCAGGCTGTCCTTGCCCTCAAAGGGCCTCTCTCTCCCTTTTTTCTCCTTTCCATTTCAACCTTCAGTTGCTTTATTTTCACAAGGTGACTTAGGTGGCAACCAGAAACTCATGCTGCTAAGACCTTATGGTTCAAAGTAGTTCAACAAGCTGCCCCCTCCTTTGCACTTTCCCAAGCCCCTCCCTTCCCAACCTTGCTTCTCTACCCCCAGAACACTTTCCAAGAATACCTGAATCCAAGATTATTCCAAAAAAAAAAATGTTGTTAGCTAGGACAGGGAACAGTTTTGCACTTTCAAATGCTATCTTCAGAAAAAAAAAAAAAAAAAAAAAAGTTCTGTTACATAATCGGTCAACATCCTCGAGATGAGAAACGTGTAGGGAACGATGCCAACTGCAGGAAAGCCTTCTGCAATGCTCCACAGCCATGGGCACAGTTGGCATAGTTTAACCCTGAACATCCTGCTCTTGTCTACCTGAAAGCAGAGGCTCGGGTGCTCTCTGAGAACATGGCAACATCTGCTCCTTTTTTAAGATTAAACTGTTCCCTTTCATTTCAAACGTGCATTTAAAAGGCTTGACTGCTTATTCTAATTTCTTCTGCACATGGAGTGTCTTGTCCTCTGAAATGCAAGGATAAACGCTGCGCAACCGAATTAGGCAGATTCAAGATTTTGGTCTCGTAGAAAACCTGAGAGGAGCCTCCGTGGTAACGTGGCTGTGTGGTGGGTAGAAAGGGAGACAGCAGATCCGGGGACGGAGTTTGTCGCTTACTAGCTGGGCCAACCTGGCAAATGACTCCAACCAGATGGAGGATGTGCAATGCGTCATTAAGCCTCTCTTTTTTGTGCAATTAAGAGGGAATGTAAATTGATACAAATGCTTGGAAAACTGGTTGGCAGCATGATCGGGCAATTCTATTTCTAGGTCTCACCCAACAGAAATGGATGCATGTGTACGGGCAACATGCACACAGGATGTTTGTAAGAGCATTATTGGTATTAGCCCCAGAGAGGACACAGCCCAAATATCTAACTGCAAATGGATAAATAGTACAGTATCCCACTGTATGAAACAATCACAGTGTATATCAACTATAGCGACAGTGAAAACATGGACGCTAATAGTGCTGAGTAGAGAAAACACACAGGGCTAGGTACAGTGGCACATGCCTGTAATTCCAGCACTTTGGGAGGCTGAGGAGGGAGGATTGCTTGAGCCTAGGAGTCAGAGGCTGCAGTGAGCTATGATGGTGCACTGTACTTCAGCCTGGGTGACAGAATGAGACCTTGTCCCTAAAATAATAATAATTAAAAAAAATAAAACACAGACCAGGCGCAGTGGCTCACGCCTGTAATCTCAGCACTTTGGGAGGCCAAGGTGGGGGGATCATGAGGTCAAGAGATCAAGACCACCATGGCCAATATGGTAAACTGCTAAATGGCCTCTGCTAAAAATACAAAAATTAGTCAGGCATGGTGGTGATGGGTGCCTGTAATCCCAGCTACTTGGGAGACTAAGGCAGGAAAATCACTTGAACCTGGGAGGTGGAGGCTGCAGTGAGCCGAGATTGCACCACTGCACTCCAGCCTGGTGACACAGTGAGATTCTGTCTCAAAAAATAAATAAATAAAACACAAAAATGTAAGTGTGTGTATGTGTGTGTGTGTGTGTGTGTGTGTGTGTGTGTGTGTGATTTACTATAACTCCATTTACATATAGTTTTTCTTAAGGCAAAATTAAAATGGTTATACCTAGTTTAGGAAATGCAAGGCAGAGATGATGCCTAGGTCAGGATGGTATTACTAGGGGAAGTGGAGGGGTGCAATTGGCAGGATGCCTGCAGGAAAGCTCCTCAGGGCCTGGCAATGCTCTACTTCTTGATGTGAGTGATCATGACATGAGTTTTTACTTTATAATTACTTGTTATACTTAACGTTTATGTTTTATGTATGTTTCTGCATGTGTGGTAATGCTTGATCTTTTTTTTTTCTTTTCTTTTGAGATGGAGTCTTGCAGTCACCCAGGCGGGAGTGCAATGGCATGATCTCGGCTCATGGCAACCTCCGCCTCCCAGGTTCACACAATTCTCCTGCCTCAGCCTCCTGAGTAGCTGGGATTACAGGCATACACCACCACGCCCGGCTAATTATTTTTATTATTTTTGTTTCTATATTTTTATTTTTAGTAGACATAGGGTTTCACTATGTTGACCAGACTGGTCTCGAACTCCTGACCTCGTGATCCACCCACCTCGGCCTCCCAACGTGCTGGGATTACAGGCGTGAGCCACCGTGCCCAGCCTTGATCACTTTTAAAAAGGTCTTAACAAGTCATCCTTTGTGTTAAGAGTCGACTGGAGTCGGGGGAGAGGAAAACAGGATGCTCACAAAGATGCTCTTCCACTAGACTAGGTAAGTCTGCTAGGCTAGGCTGGAGAAGGCCAGACAAGCCCCCTGGGCTAGGCTAGGCTAGAGGACTTCCTTAGACTAGACTGGCCTCCTAGACTAGATTTAAGCCACCTTGACTAGATGATCACTCTAGAATCCATTAGAAAGGATGGTGGCCATTATCAGGCCTGGAGATCTGATAATGGCAACAAAAAAGAGTAGATTTGGCTGGGCATGGTGGCTCACACCTGTAATCTCTGCACTTTGGGAGGTGGAGGTGGGTGGATCACTTGAGGTCAGGAGTTCAAGACCAGCCTGGCCAACATGGTGAAATCCCATCTCTACTAAAAAATACAAAAATTAGCTAGTGTGGTGGTGAGCACCTGTAATCCCAGCCACATGGGAGGCTGAGGCAGGAGAATCACCTGAACCCAGGAGGCAGAGGTTGCAGTGAGCACTGCACTCCAGCCTAGGTGACAGAGAGAGACTCCATCTCAAAAAAAAAAAAGAGTAGATGTGGGATCTGTTCCAGCAGTAGATGGGTCAGATAGGCGGTTAAGGAAAGAAGATGGCAGGTATGGAGAGGGGTGCAGGAAGACATCGAGCATTCCTCATTGATCATGTTAAGTTGGGGGTGCCTACTGGATTTCCAGGAGGAGGTGTCTGGGAGGCCAGTGGATATTTGAGCCTGGACTTCACCACATTATGATGAGTATGGACAAGCGGAGTGAGCGGTCATCACCTAGTAGCCCTGCCAGCACCCCAGCACCTACAGATGGTGTGTAGTTCAGCAAATAACACCTTATTTGATGTAATGGGATTTCCACTTGTGTTCTCAAACAGCTGAAGCCACATGCATGACATCTATCACTGCCAAGGGTCAACGTAACTAAAATAAACATGTTTCAAAATGGGTCACCATTTGCTCTTTAGATGGATGGAGAAGAAGGATCTATCCCAGTTGCATGCATTTAACTGGCCTAGCTGAACAGCCTAGCTTTTTCGTTTCCAATTCCCTACACAGTATTTCCACTTTGTGTCCCCTCTAGGTAGAACTGAAGCAAGCAATTTTAGGAAGAAAAGAATTTTGGAGGAGAAAAGCACCAACTTTAATTTCCCTGTCTGCTCCACACTTTATGACAAAGCAGCCTCAAACTGTGAGCCTGCCAGGAGCACGTTCTCGGAAGTTAACTTATTGAAAACAAACATTCACTCAGACCAAGTTTTGTGCTTCAAGGAGTTCTGTCTGCAAGACTTCCATCTTTTTCATCCCATCAAAGGCAGTCTAAGACAAACTTCCTTGGCTTGTCACAATTTTGAAATGCAATATATTTTAAGTTGCAGACATTGTGGTAAAATACACACAAGATTTACCATTGTAACCGTTTTTACGTACATAGTTCAGTGGCTGTAAGTGCACTCACATTGTCGTGTAACCGTCACCACCATCCAGCGCCAGAACTCTTTCCATCTTCCCAAGCCGAGACTCTGTGCCCATTAAATAACTCCCCCATCGCCCCAGTCCCTGGCAACCACCATTCTATTTCTGACTCTCAGAATTTGACTGCTCTAGATACCTCATATCAGTGGAGTCATATACTATTTGTCCTTTTGTGACTAGTTTGGTCCACTTAACATAACGTCTTCAAGGTTAAACCACATTGTAGCATGTGTCAGAATTTCCTTCCTTTTTAAGGCTGAATAACATTCCATTGCATGTATATTCCACATTTTTTGTAGCCATTCATCCACTGATAGACACATAGGCTGTTTCTGCCCCTTGGCTACTGTGAATAATGCTGCCATGTGCATGGGTGTACAAATATCTCAAGTCCCAAAATGCAACATATATTCCTCTTAGTTACCTTTCCTGAGTTAAATTTAATCAAGCTGATCGATTTCTGTTTTCACACCAGGAGACCTGATTCTTTCTTGCAATCAGCCTTTCTGTCTGGGTCTGTACTGACTTTAGAAGTTGTTCTCCCTGAATCTGAATTGTGTTAAATCAGCTGCAGACAATCCGAATCTTAACCCTCCAAGGAGGGCTGAAACATCAAGATGCCCCTTGTTGGTGATGTAGCTTGAGTAAGTCTCAAGAAACGGGGAAATAAGGTTCCAATCCTGGGGTGGGGTAGGGGGTGGATAATGTAATTAACCAACTGATACTCATTAAAGCTAGAAATGTGACTGAGTCAAATACAGAGGAAGCTACTTCACTCAGTCTCAACACAAGCCAATGCCCCACCTGTAATTATCTGAGAAATCTGCTATACTGAGATAATTTGCGTAAGATTCATTCAGCGTTTAAAGCACATCCTCTGTCCTGCACATGCCATGAGGGGGTCTGGCTTAGTGTTAGATCCTCAGGGACAGGAAGCTGTCACGTGTCTGTGAGGGTGACCAGCACATGGATAACAGGGGCCAGATTCCAGAGAGAAATGAATGGTGTCCCACTGCAGAATCTGGACGTCATTGTGTGCCCATGAGGGCCCACTGAAGCTTTGTCCAGGAGAAGGACAAGGTCTATACCATGCCAATGTATCGCGCACGTGCGTTGTTCTAGGCACTGTGCCGTGTGACTTACACGTATTAACTCCTCTAATCCTTACAACAACTTAGGCATTGTCATCACCATCTCCATTTTACAGTTGGAGAAACTAAGGCACAGAAAGGTCAAATGACTCGCCTAAGGTCACACAGCTAATGACTGATAGGTCTGGGGTTCAAATGCAGGAGTTCTGGCTTTAGAGCTTATGTTCTTACCACAAAGTGGCAACACCTTGCGACAGTACTCATGGTGGCATGCTCACTCTAGTTTTCAAGAAAGAAAAACAATTCACAAGGAAAATGTCACATTAATTTAATCAGAACGCCATGTTTCCTGTCTAGACTAGAGGTGTGCAAGCCAAGTATAGATGCTCTTCAACTTATGATGGGGTCACATCTCGATAAACACATTGTAAATGGAAACTACTGTAAATCAACAATGCCTTGAATCTACCTCACCTACGGAACATCCTGGCCCAGCCTTGCCCATCTTAAGCATGCTCAGAACACCTACACTACCCTATGTTTGGACAAAATCCTCTTACACAAAGTGTATTCTATCATAAAATGTTGACTCTCTCATGTAATTCATTGAATAATACTACACTGAAAGTGAAAACCAGAATAGTCATATGGATTCTCAAAGTATGGTTTCCACCGAAAGCAAATTGCTTTCATGTCATCATAAAGTCAAAAAAATCCGAAGTCAAACCATTGTAAGTCAGGGACTGTCTGTATTCTGTACAGCTCAGCCTTCAGACCTTCCAGTGGCGTAAACACACCCACAAGCAAATAAACACACGATGTCAGAAAGCAATGAGGGAGAGCACAAGCTCTAACAGGAACCCACTTGCTGAGCTACCACACTCAGGGTACCCTCACCTGGCCTACTCTCGGGGCCAGTGTCACTCACGACAGCTTTGTGTCACCTCCAGCTACAGAAGCAGGCAGATCCTCAAAGGCATGAGAACCAAGTCTCAGCCAGACTCTCCTAAAACTGGAGCAGGCAGTACCCCAGGCCCGGCAAACCCAAGCTTTGCCTTTCTGTCCTATGCTCATCCCCAGACAAGTCTTGGCTTCTAGTATTTAGGTAAAGCGGTATTTCAAAACACTAGATATATGTCTGCATGAACTGAAAAAGTTCCTACACCCAGAATATTCAAGTAAAATCTAGAGTCCAAGGACCTGGGTTTCAGAGCTAGCTTTTGAGCTTTTGGGCAAGTCAGCTCATCTCTCTAGCCTTGGTGTCTACCTGAGAGTGAGACCTCACTGGGTTGTTGTCAGTATCATACAGTGTCCATATGTGTCTCCATGACCTGCAGACCCTGTGCCACCATCTGCCCTCTTCCCAATCTCTATAGGCTACTCTTCTACTGTCCCCATCATGCTCCAGCCACACTCACCTCCTTGTCCCTGCGTCTGCAGGCCTACCTTGCCACCTCCTCCACATCTTGGTTCACATATCACTTCTCAGCGAATTGAGGCTTCTGCAGGACAGCCTAGATGATATTTTAACCACCCCACCCCAACAAGTATGCTAGGACCCCTGGCCCCATTGCATCTAACATTTGTGTTGTTGTTGTTTGTTTTGTTTTGTTTTGAGACAGCCTTTCTGTCACACAGGCTGGAGTGTAGTGGCCCAATCTCAGCTCACTCCAACCTCCGTCTCCTGGGTTCAAGCGATTCTTGCGCCTCAGCCTCTCGAGTAGCTGGGATCACAGATGTGCACCAACATCCCTGGCCAATTTTTGTATTTTTAGTAGAGACAGGGTTTCGCCACATTGGCTTGGCTGGTCTCAAACTCCTGGCCTCATGTGATCCGCCCACCTTGGCCTCCCAAAGTGCTGGGATTACAGGCATGAGCCACGGCGCCCAGCCAGCATCTAACGTTTTTTAGGGCCCTGGTACTCAAAGTGTGCTCTGGGAGCCAAAATCATCAGTCTCATTGGGAGCTTGTTAGAAGTACAGAATCTCAGGCCCCACCCCAGATCCGCTGAACCAGAATCTGCATTTTCACAAGATTCCCACGTGATTTGTGTGCACGCTAATTCTATTCTATTAAAAATGTAAATAATGAGCCAGAAATTCTATTCTAACACATCAGATACTTTGCCTGCTTGCTGTTTCCTCTCCACGAGACTGTAAACTACATAAGGGCAGGCGTTTGTCCATTCTAATCTTCACTGTGGTCCTAAAACTATAAAAGCAGCTGTTACATGGTAGGCACACTACTCTGTAATGAACAAGTGAAGGAACTAAAAGCAGTCAGGTAAAATAATATGCGGTACGATCACCTGGCAAGGCTTGCCAGGAGGCTACACATGCCTTCCTCAGGGGCAGGTGAGCTCACCAAGGGCCCAGACCTGGCTCCAGGTTTCCACGGGCAGTTCTCTTTGGCCAAACTCATGGGAGGGACACAAAACTAGGAGGCAAGTTAGCTTAATTTCTCTCAGCAAGTGACCGTGGGGTGACTATAGCACAGGGTCAGCCCATCAACCCTCCTGCTCTCTGGGCCGGCTGTGCGGGAAGCTCACCTGGGACTGTGGCACGGGCAGGCAGGATGGGGGAGCAGAAGCTACGCTCTGCTACAGAGTTACAGCTGCTTCAGGGAACTGAACGCTCAAGGTGCCTCCCCTGGCCATGCTAGATTTATCTTTGGGGAACCTGACCACAACAATCCCTCTTCTGACAACACAGCCCAAGTGGGGTGCAACTGATTAAATGCCTGCAGAGAAAAGGACGTGAAGAGCCAGCGGAAAGGGAACACAAATGACTCTAATAGGGAAAATGCTCAACCTCACTCACGACTGAAACAGAAACTGAGATACCATGATTCACCCTCCAGACTGGCACACTCAACAGGTCTGATAACACCGTGGGGTGGGGACAACCGGCCTTCTCATCCATGTCTGGTGGGACAAAGGCTGCCAATGGCTACAGACTTGATGGAGGACCCTCTGGCACCATCTGTCAAAATGACAAATTCAGCCGGGCGTTGTGGCTCACGCCTGTAATTCCAGCACTTTTGGAGGCCAAGGCGGATGGATCACGAGGTCAGGAGATCAAGACCATCCTGGCTAACATGGTGAAACCCTGTCTCTACTAAAAATACAAAATATTAGCTGGGTGTGGTGGTGGGCACTTGTAGTTCCAGCTACTCAGGAGTCTGAGGCAGGAGAATGGCGTGAACCCAGGAGGCGGAGCTTGCAGTGAGCCGAGATCGCGCCACTGCACTCCAGCCTGGGAGACAGAGCAAGACTCTTGTCTCAAAAAAAAAAAAAAGACAAATTCACCCGCCCCCTGACCCAGCAATTCCGCTTCTAAGTCACTCATCGCAACAATGTTTTTTTGCCCTCCTGTGCTACAACAATAAACGTATATACGTCATTAGGGAATGAGTTAAATAGATCACAGTCCATTCACACAATAGAATACTATGTAGATATTTAAAGGATGAGAGAAGAAACATTTAATTATTAATGACTTGGGTTAGCCTTCAATATTGAGGAAAGATAGGTACGGATCAAAGTGTACGTCATGCTCCTGATAGCTTGAAATATTTGAGTCATCACATAGGCCCATATTCTGTGCATGCACAAACTGTTAAGAGGTTGCCTTTGAGGAGGGGGGGTTTGGGTAGCTGTGGGACAGAGACGGGAGACAGAGGTTTTATCATCCAGTGCTTTTTGAATTTTGAATCATATGAAAATATTACCTATTCAAAGACTTTAAGTTTGTAAATGTCCCATAGTGAACTGCACAGTTACTCTCCAGGGGCATCTTCTTAAAAGCAGAATATTGGGGGTTCCCATCTAGAATGACATTCTCGGACAACTGGTCTTATTCCATAGATGGATGAGGGCATTTCCTATTTGATTAACTCACAACCAACCTCAATTCCTTTCCTGAATGTCCTCAAGGGGGCGCCCTGCTCTCACCCCGATATAAGTCCCCTTGCAACTCCAACTTGCTCTAACTTAAGCTGGATCAAACCTCAGACATCAGCCACCATCTTCGCTTTTGGCAGATGGAGAAATAAGGCCCAGAGAATAAATAAGTCTTGGCTCTGGCTTCCAATGTATTTCAGGGCCCTGGGCTTTGACTCCTCAGCAGCAAAATAAGGAGAATGCCACACACCTAACAATCATAGTCTGAAAACAGAACCTAATCTAATGGCAATGCAAAACCACAGAAGGGGAGTGCCCACTATCAAAGCCCAAATTCCAACCCTTTACCTGTAAGGTCCTTCTCAGCACAGCTCCTGCAACCTTACGGCCTCATCTCCCAGTTCCTTCCTCCTGTCATTTTAGTTCAAAAATTCTAAATTCACCTGTATGGCTATAGCATATTCATAACCTTCCCTGCCTCAGGGCCTTTGCACCTGCCATTCCCCTCATCCATCTCTCTCTCTGTTTAGGTAACTCCTACTTGTCTAATGTATCTCAAGTTAAACATTCTTCCTTTGGGGTAGCTCTCTCTCACCAGGTCAAACCTCCATTCTATGCTGATTGCCTCCCACATGTTAATGGTGCCTCTCATTCATAGCTCCTTGTTCAAAGTCTCTCTTCCCTGGCAAACCCCCTACCTGTCCCTAGCAGTCAGTACTCTTGTTCACTGCCACTACAACAGTATTGATGGAACAGTAGGGGCTCAAATGGGAGTTCCCTTCCTCCTTTCTGTTTACTATCAATAGCTCCCATTATTACTCTCATCTCCCTCACTAAAACTAAGCCTACATCTACCTTTCTTTCTCTCTTACTCTTTCTCCTCCCTTCCCTTCCCTTCCTTTCCTTTCCTTTCCTTCCTTCCTTCCTTCTTTCCTTCCTTCCTTCCCTTCTCCTTCCTACTTTCCTTCTTTCTTTTTCTTTCTTTTTTAGACAAGATCTCACTCTGTCACCCAGGCTGGAGTACAGTAGTGCAATCTCAGCTCACTGCAACCTCTGCTTCCTGGGTTAAAGCAATTCTCATGCCTCAGCCTCCTGAGTAGCTGGGATTACAGGTATGTGCCACCACACCTGGGTAATTTTTTTTCTTTTTTTTTCTTTTTTTAGTATTTTTAGTCAAGATGGGGTTTCAACATGTTGGCCAGGCTGATCTCGAACTCCTGGCCTCAAGTGATCCACCCACCTTGGCCTCCCAAAGTGCTGGGATTAGAGGCACGAGCCACAGCACCCAGCCTGCTGTGGCTCACACAGCAGGTGTGGTGGTACACACCTGCTCTAATAGGCACGTGTCTTGCTCATTTAGTGGAAGTAGAAGAAAGTTAGAAATATTTTTTCATGTAACAATAGCTGCTAATTTTTGTTGAGCTCTATTCACAAGCCTTGAGGTAGATCTTGTTGTCTCCATTTTATGGGTGTGAAAATAGCAGTAAAAAAAAAAATAATCCGAGGGTTCCATAGCTTGTGTTAGAGATGGCATTCTGAAGCCCAGCCTGTCCTGCTAACCACCTTCAGGATGCCTATGATTTATTCTGAGTTTTCAGCACAGGCAGTGCGGGGTGGGGGGTGTGTGTGTGTGTGTGTGTGCGTGTGTGTGTATAAGAGAGAGATTTCAGCTAAGCCCAAGTGACCACTGGTTGCCCTAATTAGGAATCTGTGCTGAAGGGTTATGTCTTCGTTTGGGCTGCCGTAAAAAAAGTACCATAGATTGAGTGGCTTATGAACAACAGAAATTTATTTTCCACAGTTCTGGAGGCTTGGAAGTCTAAGATCAACATGCCAATATAGTTAGGTTCTAGTAAGGGCCCTCTTCCAGGTTGCAGACTGCCAACTTCTTACTGCTAACTGCTAACTTCTTACTGCTAACTTGCAGACTGCTAACTTCTTAATGCTAACTGCTAACTTCTTACTGCTAACTTGCAGACTGCTAACTTCTTACTGCTAACTGCTAACTTCTTACTGCTAACTTGCAGACTGCTAACTTCTTACTGCTAACTGCTAACTTCTTACTGCTAACTGCTAACTTCTTACTGCTAACTGCTAACTTCTTACTGCTAACTTTTAGACTGCCAACTTCTTACTGCTAACTGCTAACTTCTTACTGCTAACTTGCAGACGGCTAACTTCTCACAAGGCAGAAAGACAGGAAGCTAGCTCCTTGGCCTCTTTTAATAAGAGCACGAATTCCATTCATGAGGTCTCCCACTTTCATGACCCAATCACCTCCTGCCTCCTAACACCATCAAATGGGGGCTTAGGATTTCAACATATGAATTTTGGGGAACACAAGCATTCATTTGGGGGAACACAACATAGTCCACTGCAGGTGGCAAGTGAGCATCTCTGACCAAGCTCCTAAGTCCTGCAGCTATATCTGTTTCCCATTAACATCAAGTACTCTGCTAATCTCCATAATGAACTGAGTTTACTAGTAACTGAGTGACTTGGTCATTAAGATGCTGGATGTTAGAAATGGATTCTCATGGATGAAATCAATGGTGTTTGAGATGTGTGGAGAGACTGAGAGAGTTTGAAGGCCATCCCCACCCTCAGATGATTAGGGAGGGGATCCTGTATCCTGGGGTCCTTAGGGATGGTACCCGAGGCCTGATCCCCAAATGGTCCTCAGTCTGGCCACTGATTTGGGAGGGTCCTGTTTTCTTGATCTTGACTATAAGTTTAACTGAAGCCTGACACTTGAATATTATTGATTCTACCTGGAGTCACTCTTTCCTGCAAACGTAGTCAGAATACCCGAAAGGACAGAGTGTTAGGTTAGCATCTATCTTACTGAGGGTTGTACATCTGTATACAGCAGGATTTGACTGGTAACTTACTTTCTTTATAACCTGGTGGCAAGGTTGCTGAGGGGCAGCTGGCCCTAACCCACCCTGCTTAGCAGCTCCCAAAAAAAGAACTTACCTGCACATGACATAGGTCATGTTTCCAACATAGGTCAATTTCCAACAAGAAGTACCCTGCATTGTCTTTCTAGACAGAGAGACTTCAATAGGGCTCAATACATTCACAACCCTGCAGCTATTGAGCACAAGTGCATTCTTCTGGGCATTGGCAAGTTTGCCCAAAGTAACACTTCCACGGTCAGCCCCAAAGGATTCCTTCTGGTGAAATATCTGCCAGGTAGGTGGTGAGTGTCCACCCCACAGTGCCAGTGAGGTGGCACATCCTCAAACCCACAGGAACAGCCTCTTAGGAAAACAATTGCAAAGCTCCTTTATCCATACTTCAAAAAGGAGACATCCGCTATTGGAAACAAGACCCTCAGCCACAGACAGGATTTGAAAAAGCAAGTCATTGGCCGGGCGCGGTGGCTCAAGCCTGTAATCCCAGCACTTTGGGAGGCCGAGACGGGCGGATCACGAGGTCAGGAGTTTGAGACCACCCTGGCTAACACGGTGAAACCCTGTCTCTACTAAAAAAAATACAAAAAGCTAGCCGGGCGAGGTGGCTGGCGCCTGTAGTCCCAGCTACTCGGGAGGCTGAGGCAGGAGAATGGCGTAAACCCGGGAGGCGGAGCTTGCAGTGAGCTGAGATCCGGCCACTGCACTCCAGCCCGGGCGACAGAGCAAGACTCCGTCTCAAAAAAAAAAAAAAGAAAAAGAAAAAGCAAGTCATTAAAACAACTGAACCACACTGCTGGCATGCCCTCCTATTGGAATCCCCCAAAATTCAGAGCTTATATTTTAAAGAGCTTATATTTTAAAATGCCTACAGCAATGTGAGGGGTCTCTGAGGTGTTGGGAATCTTGTGTAGCTTGACTGTATCAATGTTAGTATCCTTGTTGTGATACTCCACTATAGTTTCTCAAATATTATGACTGGGGAAAGAAAACAAGGTGAAGGACATATAAAATCTGTCTGTGTTATTTCTGACAACTTTATGCCAATCTACAATCATCTCAAAAACTGTAGTCTAAAAACAGAAATGTCCTAACACTTAAGAAACATCTTCCAGGCTGGGCGCGGTGGCTCATGCCTGTAATCCCAGCACTTTGGGAAGCCGAGGCGGGTGGATCACTTGAGCTCAGGAGTTCCAGACCAGCCTGGCCAATAAGGCAAAACCCTGTCTCTACTGAAAATACAAAAATTACCCAGGTGTGGTGGTGCACACCTGCAATCCCAGCTACTCAGGAGGCTGAGGAAGGGGAATTGCCTGAACTCAAGAGGTGGAGGTTGCAGTGAGCTGAGATTGTGCCACTGCACTCCAGCCTCAGCGACAGAGCAAGACTCTGTCTTAAAAAAACAAACAACAACAAAAAAAACCTTCCAGTCACTTTTGTTATTTAAGACATTGAAGACATTGGAAATCTGGGGAGAAATTCAACAGCAATCCTTACACAGGCCTTTTTTTTTTAACCTGGAAGAGGGGGGTTATCCCATTTTCCCCCTTTTGTTTGTGATGGTTTATCTTATGAAATTCCCAGAGCCTGCAGCGTGACGTGGTGGCTCCCTGTGAGCTGGTAACTCCAGATCACAAGCCATGATCAGTGGCTAAACCTTAGGCAAATTGGAGTTTCCCTCCTGAGTTTAGGCTTTCTCTCCTGTTAACATTCTGATTAATCAATGCCCCAACATTTATGAGAGCCTGGCTCTACCCCTTGGTGGCAATGGGCTCCAAAAAATCTTCACCCAAGGGGGGTCCTTAGAACACTTTGCTTCAAAAGATTTTCCCCATGCACATCAGAAGATTAGGTACAGAGAAAAACCATGAGAACACTGATTCTGCTCCAGATTTCTCAAGTGGAAACCTTGTCTTAGTATGGATCTTAGAAAACAAAATTATCCCAGAAAATGAATCAATGGACAGAATAAAAGTCATCACTGTACGTCTCCATTTCTGATGGTGGGCAGTGTGGATTCAGTGGAAGAGGCCCCAGGAACTGGGAATCAGGAAACCACCAACCAACTTTGTGACCTAGAACAGGATCGGCAGACTACAGTCCAGGATTGATAAAGTTTTATTGCAACACATTCATTGGTGGAGTCACCCTGTATCGGCAGAGTGGAGCAGTTGCTATAGAAACGGTATGGCCCACAAAGCCTAAAATATTTACTATCTGGTTCTTTACACAAAGAGTTTGTTGACCTCTGATTTAGAACAACTGTCATGATAAAAATACTACTATGTCAATGTTTAAGTACTAGGCATCATGCAAAGTGCTTTAGATGCCTTTGCTTATTCAGTCCACACAATGAATCTACACAGCTCAGATCATCACCATCTCATAAACAGGGAAATGAGATTTAAGGAAGTTAAAACCTGCTGGGTTCACACACTTAGTAAATGGACCACCTTAGTAATTCTCTCACCTCCTGAGAAAGTCCCTCTTCTCCCTGAGCCTGCGTCATCATCTGGGTGGATGTCAGGGTTGCAAAAGAAGCTCTAATACCTCTACTGTTCTTTTGAATATGATGAGAACAACCTTTTTCCAATCAAATATCTAGGCACAAGGCAAAAGTATTTTCTTTAAAAGTTTGTGTTTGTTTGTTTATTTTTGTTTTTTTAGATGAAGTCTCGCTCTGTCACCCAGGCTGGAGTGCAGTGGCACGATCTTGGCTCAGTGCAACCTCTGCCTCCGGGGTTCTAGCAATTATCTACCTCAGCCTCCTGAGTAGCTGGGATTACAGGTGCCCACCACCAAGCCCGGCTAATTTTTGTATTTTTAGTAGACACGGGGTTTCACCATCTTGGCCAGGCTGGTCTTGAACCCCTGACCTCGTGATTCACTCACCTTATCCTCCCAAAGTGCTGGGATTACAGGCGTGAGTCACCGCACCCGGCCTTGAAAGTATTTTTATAACCCAAATACTTCCAAAAAGGTTTAAGACTGGAGTAAAAGGTTGAAAGCCAAGTAACAATGTTGGGAAGTGACAGTAAGATGGGAATGGATTTTACAAACATTTTAAGGGAATCTAAAGCAATTGAGCATAAAATGCTTTTGAGCTTCCTGGCAGCCAAAGCAATAAGGGAAACAATGTGAAAATGAGAATCTCACTACCTAAATAAAATGCATCATCCCTTCCTCACTGTTATTTTGCCTTGAATCTTCAGTGTTTTTGACTCTGCCTTTGGCCATTAGTAAGGTCTTATATCACGAATTGACACACTCGTCCCCTAGTGCCTTTGGCTCCTTGAAAGGTTCAGCACATCCTAGCACAAAGTGAAATCAGCCAATGTGGGACACTAAATGGGATCAAGATTGTATTGCATCAATTCCTTTTGCCACACTGGCTAAGGCGTATCACTAACTCCCCAGGAGGAAGAAATAGGAGATTGATATCAGAACCCACTGAAGAGCCTGTACTTTTAAAATAAGAATATAGAGTCAATTGTAAAGTATTCTTGTGTTTTATGAACTTTTTCAGAAGGTTAAAGATAAAGTTATGTTTGGCGGCATACATGAGCCATACTAGAAGCAGGGGCTATAAAGGAGGAAGCTCAGCCGAACCCTGACTCTTGGGGTCATTCTTATGCCATCCCCATAGCACAGGGGTAGTGATCATGGACCCTGGCACACACAGAATCTTCAAGAGCAAGAGAGGCCACATCCGCACCCAACCCAGCTCAGTGCTTTTTAACCATGGCCACACGTTTGATCACCGGGGGAAATTTAAAAACCACTGCAGACCGGGTCCACACCCAGAGATTACAATTTAATCTGTCTGGGTCACGGCCTCAGCATCAGCATTTTTTTTTTTTTTTTTTTTGAGACGGAGTCTCGCGCTGTCACCCAGGCTGGAGCGCTGTGGCCGGATCTCAGCTCACTGCAAGCTCCGCCTCCCGGGTTCACGCCATTCTCCTGCCTCAGCCTCCCGAGTAGCTGGGACTACAGGCGCCGCCACCTCGCCCGGCTAGTTTTTTGTGGTTTTTAGTAGAGACGGGGTTTCACCGTGTTAGTCAGGATGGTCTCGATCTCCTGACCTCGTGATCCGCCCGTCTCGGCCTCCCAAAGTGCTAGGATTACAGGCTTGAGCCACTGCGCCCGGCCAGCATCAGCATTTTTTAAATTTGCCCAGGTGACCCTAATGAGCAGCCAAAGTGGAGAACCACAGCCCTAGTTCAAAACAGTGATTTGCAGACATCATCATCATTTTCCCTTTTCACAAGTAAAACTACCACTGCAAGCAGCTATTACTGCAATATAAATAACAGCTTGAACATAAGGCCTTTTTAATTTGTTTAAGTAGATGGTTACAACAATGATCTATCCCTCCCTTATGACCTCAGATCTCATCCCAACGTGTTATATTGGAGAGATGCTTCCCTCCTTGACCTCAGGTCACTCTCTCTCAACACTTACAGTAATTAGTGTTTACTGAATGCCTCCTGCCTAAGAGAATGAGGACAGGTGACCTTATGCCTTCTCCACAGCCACCCTGAGAGGTAGGGAAGAGCACTTCTAGTTTACAGATGGAAAAAGTGAGGCTCCAAAACAATGCAGTCTGAGAGTGGCAGTCTGAGAGTGCATATTCCTGCACTGCTTCCTATAGCACTGCATCTGTTGTCAAATCTGAACTTGTCATGAAAGCAGAATGGGTCAATTTCCTTAAAAAGAAAAGGAAATCTTTCAGTGAGTTCAGTCTGTCCCAGTCACACCAGCCTCCTCGCTGTTCACAGGACAGACAAGCACGTGCCCACCTCAGGGCCTCGGCGCTTCCTGCCCCCTTAGCTGGAAATGCTCCTTCCACATCCCCTTTCCCTTACCTTTCCCCTGAGTGGTCCTGTCCACTCAGAGACCTTGCCAAACACCTGATTTTAAGTCCCCAAGCCCATCCCAGTCACTATCTCCTGATCACTATTTATTTTCCTCACAATATTTATCACCTGACATTATACATCTGCTCATTTGCAAATTTACTTTCTGTCTGCTCCACTAAACCATAAGCTCCACCAGGGCAGGCCCCTTTTGCTCACTGCTGTCTCCCAGTGCCTGGCATACAGGAGGCGGGTGCCCCGTGAACATGCCCCTCTCACCCTCTCAGAACACCAGCCCTCATTCTGCAGCAAACCCTGCTGTAAGTGCTATGCTTTTTTTTTTTTTTTTTTTTTTTAAGAAGGAGGCTTGCTCTGTCACCCAGGCTGCAGTGCAGTGGCACAATCTTGGTTCACTGCAACCTCTGCCTCCTGGGTTCAAATGATTCTCCTGCCTCAGCCTCCTGAGTAGCTGGGATAAAAGGCACATGCCACCATGCCTGGCTAATTTTTTGTATTTTTAGTAGAGATATAGTTTTACCATGTTGACCAGGCTGGTCTCGAACTCCTGACCTCAAGTGATCCGTCTGCCTTGGCCTCCCAAAGTGCTGGGATTACAGGCATGAGCCACTACACCCAGCCTCTAAGTGCTATGCTTTTGTTAATGCATTAAACCCTAAGACAACCTACCTCAGGGCTGTTGTCACCATGCTACAGACAGTGAAACAGAGGCACAGAAGGGTTCATAAGTAACTTGCCCCAGGTTGCTGCCAGTAAGTAGCAAAGCCAGGATTCAAGCTCCACAGTCCAACTTCAGAGCTTATGCTATTAACTACTTTGTTGAATGAATGATGAATGAATGGTGGATGCCACTCCACTGGCTGATGAGCAAGGCAGGCCAAATCTAGCCCTCACCCAACTAAAGATCCTGCATCTCTGAGGTCGTCCTGAATTTTACACTAGGGCACAATGCACCCTAACTGGGCCCACCCCGCACTCTATCTGCCCCTCAGCCAGGCCCCTGATACCTTCACACTTCAACAGTTTGTACAGTGGCAGAATTTCAGGTTTCAAAGCAGAGAGAGAATCTGAAGTCTACCCAAACCTGGTGTGTCTCTCCAGACATCTTATTTTTACACAGTAAAATGTAGCATTTTGGAAACAGGTAGTGCTTAGGCACTTGGCAAGCTGGCTAGATGGAGCACACTGGGTCCATCCTGCTCTCCCTGTTTGTGGAGGGTCCAACAGAACAAAGTTCCCTCCCTGGAAAGCAAGTGGCCCCTCTCCCTCACTCATCTTCAGGCAGTTGCCATGTCTTCATAAATCTGATCAAAATCCAGTCTCTGAAATCAAACCCCCTCTCCACATTCACTGTAGCCCTCCCCGCTCATGCCTGGACATCCTAAACAGGCGTCCTCGAACGCCTCCCCAGGACTACTTCCTTTCTCTGACCTGAGATTGGAGTCACATTCCCAAAGCACACTCCTCAGCATATCAATCCTCAGCTCAGAAACTCTCCCCAACTCCAACTGCCTCGATAAGAAATGCAAACTCCCTAGCTATCATCTGATTCAAGATGACCTCCCTTTTAAATGTCCCCCTCACTTAACACTACACATGAGCAGACCACATTAACCTACTACTGAGAAACTGTATCAGTCAGCTTTCACTAGGTTATGTTGAATAACAACAATCCCCCAAATATCGGTGGCGTATAACACACATTGTTTCTCATTTGCATCACTAGTCGGCAATGAAGGGACAGCTTCTCTTGTCTTCCATTCTAGAATCCAGGCAGAAGGAGAAGTGCCATCTAGAACACATCATCCTCAGGGGAAAGGGAAAAGGGCAAGAGCTGGAGAAACACACAACTTTTAAAGTTTCTGCTCAGACATCACATAAGTGGTGTCTGCTCACGTCTATTGGCCAAAGTAAGTCACATGTCCATGTCTGAAGTCAATGGATTGAATACCCTATAATGCAAGTCACATCCCCATCTCTACAGGAAGATCTGGAAGTAAGTAAATGCAAACAATAACATATGCCATCACAAAAATAAAAAGTCCTGTCTTGGTTGGGCATGGTGGCTCACACCTGTAATACCAGTACTTTGGGAGGCCGAGGCAGGTGGATCATTTGAAGTCAGGAGTTCAAGACCAGCCTGGCCAACATGGTGAAACCTCACCTGTACTAAAAATACAAAAAGTAGCTGGGCATGGTGGTGCGTGCCTGTAGTCTCAGTTACTCAGGAGGCTAAGGCAGGAGAATCCCTTGAACTTGGGAGGCGGAGGATGCAGTGAGCCGAGATGATTCCACTGTACTCCAGCCTGGGTGACAGAGTGAGACTCTGTCTCAAAAAAAAAGAAAAGAAAAGAGTAAATAAATGAGTGAGCAGCTTGCCTGAGCAGACTTCTACCCCAGAGGCAGCAGAAGAGGAACAAATGGAGAACCCAATCAGCCTGGGAGGCGGGGAGAAGCTGGCTGGAAGAATCTGGCTTTAAGGATTAGCTGAGTCATGTGGAGGGGGATGGGGAATCTCTGGTATGTCTGCAAACTGCTTCTTCCTTTGTCTGACAGCTACTCCTGAAAGAGACATCGGGGTGCTATCATTTTACAACACAGGTTACATCCAAAAGGCAATTCTTAGGATATATGACAGAAGAGGAAAAGGAGGTGAATGAACAGATGAGCTGTAGCAAAACTCTATGAAGCAAACAATGGGGAATTGGGTCAGCTATGTCGTTTCAGGGTTGCATCTGTCACTTGTTGCTAATATTGACGTTGTCATATAGAAAAACAGGGAAAAAGTGGAAGGGGCAGCTGCAGAGTTCCCAAGCAGAGAGCTGTCTTGGACTCTTTGGCTGCACAGCCAAAGGTGCAAGCTGCGCAGGGGTGTGTGTGATGGTACAATAGCTTGCAGAGATCCATCTCCAGTGCCTACAGCTCTACACAGGCCAGTGACCCATTTGTCCTTGTGAGACCCTGGACTGACTCGCCCAAATCCAGACTGGCAAACACCCCTGCTTCATGGCCCACTCTTTATGACAGATTTTTACACCCAATTCAAGGGAATGCCTCCAAGAAGATGGGCATAGAGGAGCCTGATCCAAAAAGAGGGGGAAGCAGCCTTTATCCTCCACCTGTACAGTAGGTGGAGCCCAGGGGCACTAAAAAGCCATGGAAACTCTTTAAATGGGGGATGTGATCAAGAATCAAAATTGTTATCCTTGCTGTTGTTTAATCATTACCTCCAGGCCGGACATGTGGTGGCTCACGCCTGTAATCTCAGCACTTGGGAGGCCAAGGCGGGTGGATCATCCGAGGTCGGGAGTTTGAGACTATCCTGGCCAACATGGCGAAACCCCATCTCTACTAAAAATACAAAATTAGCCAGGCGTGGTGGCGCATGCCTGTAATCCCAACTACTCGGGAGGCTGAGGCAGGAGAATCGCTTGAACCCAGGAGGCAGAGGTTGCAGTGAGCTGGGATTGCACCATTGCACTCCAGCCTGGGCAACAAGAGCAAAAGTCGATCTCAAAATAAATAAATAAATAGGAAAAAATATAAAGAAGAATCTGGGAGCATGTCAGAAATGGAGATCCCCACCCCCAGCCCCACCCCAGACCTCCTGCATCTGCATTTTAACTAGGTCCCCAGGTGACCATGTGCACATAAAAGACAGAGAGGCACGGCTCTGAGCTACAAGACCCACCGCTTTCCTCCAGGATCTCCTCTGTGATCTTTTGGATCCCTTCTGAGACCCCTCTGACTTCATTGTGTGATTCTCAGTATTGGTGATGAGCTTGGGGCTTGAGGGCTGTGGAAGAGGCAGCAACATCCTCCCAGTGTGTGTAGTCTGCAAATTAGGTACCAACTTCCCCACCTTTCCTTTCTTCCTCCTACACATATGGGTCATCCGAAGCCCACAAGTCATTGAGTCACTTTTCACACAGAGCTATAAGGAATCTGTGCTGGCTAAGGAAAAACCAAGCAAGGCTTAAACGATCAAAGGGATTTCAGAGCAATTCTTTCAAGGGCTTGCCCCCTCTGAGGCCCAGAGAAGAATCACTCAGAAATTAGAGAGTGAAAAGATGTAACCACACAGCTATTCTGTTCCACTGCCAGCATGGAAGCATGTCTAATAAGCCCTCCAGCACATGGCCCCATCTAACTGAAACATCCCAGGGGATGGAATTTCCCCCCATTTTCCTGGGGAGACTGTTTGAGGCAAAGGTTTCCTTTAAGAAGCACTTTAGGGGAGGCAAGCTGCCCGTTGATGGTTCTTCTCCCGGGTCTGCCAATTCCCAGGTGGAGCCTGGAGCCCCTGCACCCGGGTAACCAGGTGGAACCCTTGCAGCCAGGTGAGTGGCTGCAGCACCATCTCAAGTACTCTTGTTCACACAGCTCTCTTTGCCGATGCTTAGCTAATAAGCCAGAACCACTTAGCTGCTCTGATCTTTGTTTATAAGTCATTCTATCTGCTCCATTAATCACCTTTATCAACACTCCTGCAGGTCTCTGGGGAGTTTCCACCTCTTTCTTGGCACCAGGCTTCTCCAGGCTGAAGGCCTTTCAGGGCAATGACCCTCATGTCCCGTTCTCAATCACCGCTAGCCAATCATCGTGTCCTGCCTTCCCTGAGCACCTGCTCAGAGTGTTGTTCATGTCCCCGCAGTCAGGCAAGGTCAGCAACCTTCATGAGGACAGCTTATTCAGCAACCAGAGAGCATTTCACAGAAGGCGCCAGTGGCCCCTCCTTCCCAGGTGTTCATCTTCAAATGAGGCAAGACACAAAGGCCACCAGGCCACCAAAGAAGGTGGGGCCGCTGCCACTTTGCCTGCTGCCTGTGTGGTGTGATGCATCCTCTTTCGGGATAAGCACCAGCCGGCCTCGCTGCATACTCCTCCGAGGAGGCACCGAGAGATGGAAAAGGAAACCAGGATGACTCTAAGAACTGGTCATCTGCCTGAGAGAGGCCCCGACTCTTCCCTTTTGCATGTTACATGCGGTGCCCTACATTTCGTCAGCTCCCCCCTATCGTTTTGCTTACATGCCTCCAATGTTGCTTAGAACAAATACATCTGCTTTGGGGCCTCGGCAAAATCCTGCTGGGATTAAGCCCTACTGATCTAAAAAACGTAATAAACTGGGTGTCCTGACGTGTGAGGCCGTGTGTGGAGGGAGCACAGAATTAGGGGGATCCATGCCCCCTCTCAGCTGTGCTTATGATGGTGAGCACTACACTCTTGCCATCCCTTGGCTCCAGGTGCCCAGAAGTGAAAAGGTAAGCAGCTCCTACAGTGGGGAGAGGAATCGTTCCCACTCTTAAAACCTTATGTGAGACAGAAAAGCCCGGTTCCCTGCAGCAGCACACACAAGGCTTGGCATGATGCAGCCTCGGGAGCCACCACACCCGAGGACCTGAACCCTGCAAAGCCAGCTGAAAACATCTCCCTCGCCCCGATTTGGTCAAGTTCTCTCTCACCACCCTATTTCGCAATCACCAAGTCCACTGCCAGAAATATCCCACCCTCCCCATCTGTCCAGCAAATACCCTCTTGCGTCAAAGCACAGCTCAAATGCTGCATGCTTTGTGAAGCCTTCCAGCCACGCCGGGCATGTGAGTGTGTCACCCCAGGTCACATGCAGTGATTACGGAGTTTACCTTGTCCTCTAACCTGTGGGCTCACTGAGAACAGGGATTTCTCTCCTTTGTCCCAGCCTCATTAGTGTCCCACCCACGGGTACCCAGTAAATGCCTGCTGGGTGCATACTTTGGAATACAGAACATAGAAAATAAGCTAGCCACTGTATTTATACTACATGGCTCTTCTTGAACTAGCATCCTGTAGAGGGGTCTAAATCAAAGGAAGGAAGAAGTGCTTTTCATGCTCCCATCTTGGAAAATGGGGATGCCATTTATCTGCATCTGCAATTAGGGTTGATGACCCCCACCTGCAACTTGCACCTCCAGCGTCTGCTGAGACCTACAGATCCTGCCTCTCTCAACCTATTCCTTGACACCCTAAGTAAAACTATCCCTTCTGCTAAGTCTCTGCAATAACCTCTCATTATTCTCCCTATCTTCATTTTTCTTTTTTTGCCCTAAAAAGCTAATTAAGCATAATGCTAAGGACTTTCACATATTATTTCAATTTCAGTTATTCTCCACATTGCCAGCAGATCTAACTTCCTAAAACCCAGAACGGCTCAGAAACCATCCCTGGCTCCCAAAGCCTACAAAAGAGCATGAAGGCCTTTGGGTGTTTAAGACTGGTTGGTTCCATTATGGAAAACAGTATGGCGATTCCTCAAGGATCTAGAACTAGAAGTACCATATGACCCAGCCATCCCATTACTGGGTATATTCCCAAAGGATTATAAATCATGCTACTATAAAGACACATGCACATGTATGTTCATTGCGGCACTATTCACAATAGCAAAGACTTGGAATCAACCCAAATGTCCATCTGTGACAGACTGGATTAAGAAAATGTGGCACATATACACCATGGAATACTATGCAGCCATAAAAAAGGATGAGTTTGTGTCCTTTGTAGGGACATGGATGCAGCTGGAAACCATCATTCTCAGCAAACTATCACAAGAACAGAAAACCAAACACCGCATGTTCTCACTCATAGGTGGGAACTGAACAATGAGATCACTTGGACTCGGGAAGGGGAACATCACACACGGGGGCCTATTATGGGGAGGGGGGAGGGGGGAGGGATTGCACTGGGAGTTATACCTGATGTAAATGATGAGTTGATGGGTGCTGACAAGTTGATGGGTGCTGACGAGTTGATGGGTGCAGCACACCAACATGGCACAAGTATACATATGTAACAAACCTGCACGTTATGCACATGTACCCTAGAACTTAAAGTATAATAAAAAAAAAAAAAAAAAAGACTGGTTGGTTCCAACATACATTACAGGATGACTCGCCACCCATACTCACCCGCGCCAACTGTTCCCTCAGCCAGGGGGACCCTCCTCCTTCCCCAGCAAAGAGCACAGGCTCCGGAGCCAGGCTTCCCAAGTTCAGATCCTCACACTGCCAGCTCTGAGCTGGGAGACCTTGGGCAAGTTATCAAACCTCTCTGTGCCTTACTCATATCTTTTGTAAAATGGGTATGATAATAACAACACACCACCACCATCTACCCTCAGGACTGTCACAAGGATCAAGGAAGTGATGTGTGCAAAGCACTCAGAATGCTGCTACCCAAGTGTCTACTCCACCATGAGCCTTCAGCAGCCACACCTTCCCATCTTCAATGCCACCTTTGCTGGGATGCCCTCTTTGATTTTGACATCGGGGACTTAACTCGTCCCTCCTGTACTTACCACCAGGATTGCAGCCCTGTGTACTCCCCACATACTACATGTTAGCATTGTGGATTCCTATCCTGTCAACTCAAATGGAAGCTCCCTGGAGGCCAGGTCCGCATCTAGGACAGTTTTTTTCCCCTTGGGACCAGCAGACAGGGTTGCTCAGTCAACATGCATCTAGCAACTTGATCTTTGAACTCTAACACTTAACTCCTTCTGGGTGTCCTGATTTTCCCCAAGGCACCAACAGGCTAGAGGGGCCAGCCAGGGAGACAGTAGCTGCTTTCGTGGAGGCACAGCTCCCTGAGGGGTACAATGAGGGACGCTGTCCATCTAGTCATCATTCGCTGTAAGCAGAGTCTATGTCCGACTCCCGTCTCAGCTCTAAGCCAAGGACAAAGAGGACATAGTCCCTGCCCTCAAGGAGCTCAAAAGCAAGAAGGGAAAGAATGGCAAATACCTACATTCTTATCATTGCAATCTGTCATGAGCTAAAACCAAGGATGGCTTCCACCTGAGGTCAGGGAGACTGCCCCCAATAGGCCTCCTAAGTAGGGTGATTTTTTTCATAAATGCATTTGTTTTAATAAACAGATATCTTAGGTACAGAGCTGAACAAGCTGCCATGGGATCTACCCAGCCATCCCTGAACTTGGCATGTACAATGGAATCCAAAGTCAGACATTTGTAGTGTGAAATGAGATAAACCAACAGTGAGGTCATACAAGCTGGTATGTTGGCGGGGTGGTGTGAACGGTCTTTCTCTTTCTATTCTAGGCAGGAACTGCATCAACCACATTAGCCAAGCACCATGCTTTCACCAAATCCTACTCGTGATTTTATAGATCAATTCTGAAAAGCCCCAAATGACTGATGTCCTCTATTTCACAAAGGAGAGATGTCTTCAAAGAGTTAAGCATCTATTACAGTCAGGCAAACAAAAGTAACCGTATTTGCACAGCACTTTGCACTTAACCCTTAAAAGCCTGTAGGGCAAACCACATCATCATTACACCCATTTCACAGACAGGAATTAAGGCTCAGATAGGCAGAATAACTTGGACATAATCAGATTGTGTCAGGGCCAGAATGCAAACTCTCCAAATTCCAGCTCTCATTCATCAGGTCCTACATCACTAACAGAAAGGACTTTATCTGGAACAATCACAGTGAATACCGCTGTGCCCCATGTGATCTGGGTCATCTCTTGGTGTCAGCCATGCAAAGGGTCTACAGTTTCTTGTCCTCAAAGAATTAATAACAAGCAAATATAAGCTCCGCTATTCATTTTTAACTTTAATTCAAAATGAAGCAAGTGCTGCACTTATAAAATTCAGCCTCCAGCCTTTATCAGAGGGCAGCTCTGAAAATTTATGCTGTGAAGTTATATTTCAATTTAAGTTCTCTTTAACAGGTAATTGCAGCTGCAAAAAAAAAAAAAAAAACTTGTATAGCGCTCACTCTCATGCCAGGCACTCCTGTAAGCACCTTACAGAGATTAACACAAGTCAGTGCTCAGAACCCTGATATAATGGTACCATCTGACCTCCAGGGGCACATACGCGTGTACAAGCACCCACATGTACACACACTTCTATTGAGTGGCAGGCAGACACATCAGTGAAGGAAACACACCCTGGCCCTTTCCTTGGGTAAAAAGGCAAGATCACTAGTTCAAGGTCACAGAAATACAGCAAGCGCAGTGGCAGGATTGCAAACCAGATGGTTTGGCTCCAGGGTCCATGTTCTTTGAGCTCTAACTCTTAACTCCTTCTGGGTGTCCTGATCTTCCCCAAGGCACCGACAGGCTAGAGGGGCCAGCCAGGGAGAGAGGTGTCACTTTTGTGGGAGCACAGCTCCCTGATGGGTACAATGAGGGACTCTATCCATCCAGTCACCATTTGCTGTAAGCTGAGTCTATGCCTGACTCTGGTCTCACCTCTAGAGCCAAGGACATAGAGGACATAGTCCCTGCACTCAAGGAGCTCAAAGTCAAGAAGGGAAAGAATAGCAAATCCCTACATTCTTATCATCGCAATCTGCCATGCGCTAATACTGAACGAAGCACAGCCTGTTAACTGCGGAGACCACCCCAACTGTGGATTACTGAGAACCAGTTTGCCAACTTCCCCCTGGCCAGCACAGGTAGCTGGCATCTCCCAGGCATCACTGCCACCCCCTCCCCATGCTTTAAAAAAAAACAAATCCAAGTAATCTGATCCAGCCCTAGCCCTAGTTGAGCACGGACTCCTGGATAAATCCCCAAAGCCTAATTACTTACTATTGTGCCTGGTAATCTTAGGAGGTGTTTGTTTTCTCTTTCCCCTCAGACAGCCAATGAGCAAGACACAGTGGTTGCCAGCAAGTGTTCCTCCAGGTACGGGAGGTGATGCTGCGATTTCTCAGGGAGCAGTTTCAGGTGCACACTGCTGTCTGCCTAAATGCCCTTCCACAGCCTCCACCTACCTTTCGAGGCCAGGCTCAGACATGGTCTTCTCCAGGGAGGGCACCCTTGCCCTGAAATACCACACTGTTTCCTCTGTGGCACCCTCCCTAGGGAGACCCCCCACCGTGGTATTTGCGGCAGGTGGCTTGGTCTGGTTTTCCAGCCCTGGCCTGTCTTCCCCATGCTCACTGACAGCAGGGACTGGGTCCCTTCCAGCTTCAGAGCCTAGTACAGTACGGGATGTGTGGACTTTAAGAAGTATACGTTGAATTTAATTTCTTGGGCAGTTACTAGGAGACTCAGGGCTGGAGCCATGCACTGTGCTGAATTAGCAAAGGAAGCTGTAGGTCCAGAAACCAGGCAGCCACACCTGTTCCCACCTCCATGGGAAGGCCCCCTGGGCAGGGAGCTCTTTTGCTTCTCATCCACACAGTAACCTCTGTTCCTTTCCCAAGGAGCACATCCACTGCTTTTTCAGGAGAAGCAGTAAATTATTCCGGCACATTTATTTTTATTCCTTTTTAGTAAAATGCCATGTTCCAAAGGCCTCTTCTATAATGGACAATGTTAAATTTAAAAAATCCATTTTCAAGCATTCAACTTTTCTGTTACGTTGAACGGCTGGATCTCTTTCACCCAAGGCAATAAATGGCAATGCTTTATAATTTCCATTTTTAACTCAGGGAGGAATGTTCCTCAGGGTTCAAGAGGAAGCCGAGTGGGCGCTCTCTGGATTGTGGTGGGCCACACCGCATCAAGAGCGGAGAATCTGCAAGTTGGGGGTAGCAGATGGCCCAGCAAAGAGGAGAGATTGGGAGCAGATAGCCCCGATCATTTGGATGAGGCCAAAAAAACTTCTGATTGCAAACAAATAGGTATTAGAAACATACCAAGAAGCACGGTCCACAGAGGTGTTTGCTGCTGCCGTGGACAGGGCATTCTCTGTTTCTCAGATGGGCACTCAGACAGTGACAGGCTGGAATCTGCTACAGAAGTTCCCATCTCTGGTTTGTCTTTTCTACCCCACTTATTAATAATTATGGGTAAGGAATATAGGAATCACAATTCAGACCACCTGAATTAAAAATCTTGCTCCACAGAGGATTTTGGGGGCAGTGAAACTATTCTGTATGACACCATAATGGTAGATAGGAGACATCACACATCTATCAAAACCCGTGACATGAGGGCTGGGTGCAGTGGCTCATGCCTGTAATCCCAGCACTTTGGGAGGCCAAGGCAGGTGGACCACCTGAGGTCAGGAGTTCAAGACCAGCCTGACTAACATGGTGAAACCTCAGCTCTACTAAAAAAAAAAAAAAAAAGTACAAAAATTAGCTGGGCATGGTGGCACATGCCTGTAAACCCAGATACTTGGGAGGATGAGGAAGAATTGCTTGAACCCGGGAGGCAGAGGTTGCAGTGAGCTGAGATCCTGCCATTGCACTCTAAACTGCGCAACAAGAGTGAAACTTTGTCTCAAAACAAACAAAAAACAAAAACAAAAAAAATGGCATGTACCACACAAGGAGGGAGTCCTAATGTAAAAGGTGGACATTAGTTAATAACAATGTATCACTATTGACTCATCTTTGTAGCAAATACACCCACTAATACAAAGTATCAATAATAGGGGAAACTGTGAGGATGGAGGGATAACAGAGGAACTCTGTATTTTCTGCTCAGTTTTTCTGTAAACCTACAACTGCTTGAAAAATAAAGCTATTAATTAAAAACACATAAACCACTGATTCTGCCTTTTGTTGGCTGCGTGGCTTGGACTAGTTTGAGTTTCTTTTACTTCATCGGCAAACTGAGGACAGCACCTGCCTTCAGAGTTGTTACGAGAAGGAAGTAACACCTGAAAAGTGCTTAGAATAGTGCCCAACACAGGGTACCCTGGACTTAGCCAAGATGATGATGACGATGATGATAATGATGGCAGCCACCACGGGCTCTGTATGGTTCAAATACTTCCATACAGCATGTGGTGTCACACAGCAGCACTGTGAGACAGGTAAGAAGAGCTGCTATCCTCATTTTACAAAAGAGAAATCCTGATGCTTAGCGAGATTATGTAACCTGTCCAGGGTCACATGGCCAGTAAGTGGTGAGCTGGGACTCAGACCCTCGCGTCTGCCTTCACCATGTCCAACTACTGTCTCCAAGACAGACAGACAGACAGGAAGGAGCCTTTTCTGGCTGCTGAAAATCTTTGTACTTATCCAGCGTAATCTCCTTTTGCTAAGAGAGAGACGGAGGGAGAACAGCCACTAAATGCCAGCAGGCGGGATCTGGGCACAACTGATACTAGAACGCAGACCTTCAGCTCCCAATCCACTGACCCACTATATAACATCCCATCCCGCCCCACCCCCTGAAACAGGCATGAGTGGGCACAGTGATGCCGGGTGCTGTCTTCCTCAGCCTCTGTTTGTAATCAGATTGGTGACTGTGCCAGCCTATGGCTGTCCAGTGTGGTTGGTGACAGTTTCCCTAAGAAGCTGCCTGGCCCTCTGGAGGTTGCCCTTCTCAGGAAAGGCCCTCTCCAGGCTGGACATCCTGCCCCTGCTGTCTGGGAGAGGCATGGAACTGTGATCTCCCTGCCCACAGTAGTAAATCCAATTCTTGCTTCTCTAACTCAAAATTTGCTTTTACATAACGACTTTGAAATGTGGATGTGTGACTTGTCTCCCAAGCCCACTGAGGCATCATTCCAACAGATGTTTGTTCAGAATCCAGACACTTCTTGCCACCAGGGCCACTGCACCTCCCCACCCACTTGTCCTGATGTCCTTTTCGCAGCTCTAGGCCCCTCGTCCTTCTCTTGATTTCTTGTGCTTTCTCCACCTCTGCTCCCCACACAGGGGAGTCTACAGAGGCCCACCCCTAAGGGTACCTGCTTGGTGATCTCACTTCCTCCTAGTCCAGCCACAGTGCCAGCTCCTGTGTTCAGGGTCCCACCCCCACCAGACTCTACCACCCTCTCCCCTTCCACAACCGCCCTTACACCGGCATGGTACAGAATAAAAAGTAAGGGTGGAGCAGAAGCAAGCTGATGACCGAAGATTCTCCATCTAGCGCCTGCGTCCGTCTCCTCTGCTCCCCTGAAATGCTACAAAGCACCTTTCTCTTCAGACCCTCCTTAGCACCCTGCCTCAGCCCGCTTCTCCCAACCTTTCTTCTGTGGACACACAGCTCAGGCATCTCAGAAGATGTATCTGGAAGAAGGAAAACCACACACAACAAAGCAAATTCTAAAGAAGGATTTAAATCCTTCCCACAACAACAAGGGGAAATCAAGCGCCAACATGGGACACAGGACGTTGGAAACCCAAACCAATAGGGGTCACATCGTGGAGAATGAAAAAAACATTCAATATCAGAAGTGGGGCAGGGTGCAGTGGCTCACGCCTGTAATCCCAGCACTTTGGGAAGCCAAGACAGGTGGATCGCTTGAGGCCAAGAGTTCGAGACCAGTCTGGCCAAAATGGCGAAACTCCCGTCTCTACTGAAAACACAAAAATTAGCCATGTGTGGTGGTGGGCGCCTGTAATCCCAGCAACTCAGGAGGCTGAGGCAGGAAAATCACTTGAACCTGGGAGGCAAATGTTGCAGTAAGCCAAGATCACACCAGAGCACTCTAGCCTGGGTGAGGGGGTTGAAACTCTGTCCAAAAAAAGTTCTAAAAAAACCCAGAAGTTGGGGATGAAGGCAGTGTTAGAGAGGGGGAAATCATGCCCATCCCAGTTATGCAGGCAAATATAAAATAACACCTGTCAAGACACAAGAAAATTCTTCTATTTAGAAGCACGTTCTACAAGGTAGGCCATCCTCCAGCATCCTAAATCCTTCAAAGATAAAAAACAAACAAAGAAACAAATTTGTTTCCAGAAGAGAAAAGAATAAATGGTGTTGCAAGATGTTTACTTGTTAACTTGCCCTCAGAAAATTCAACTGACAAATCATTTTCAGTACTTAACACACACAGGCATTACATCATCTTTGGGGTGAGCAGATTAAAAAGTGGTAACAGAGAGAAGCTAGTGTCTGAGCATGTATTCTGGGCCAAACACTGTTTTAAGTGCTGATGGGTATTTAGATTCATTTCATTCCAACAATCCTCTGAGGTGGAGGTACATTTGACCCTTGAATAAATCAGGCATTAGTGGTGCCACCCCCTCTCAGTTGAAAGTCTATTAATATGTATAACTTTTTTAGACGGGATCTCACTCTGTTGCTCAGGATCTCAAGTGCTGCCCACAATGCCCAGCTAATTTTTTAATTATTTGGGAGACAAGGTCTCCCTCTGTTGCTCTGGACTGAAGCAATCCTCCTGCCTTAGCCTCCCAAAGTGCTGGGATCACAGGCATGAGTCCCTGTGTCTGGCCTGCATATAACTTTTGACTCCCCAGTAACTTCACTACCAATAGCCTACTGCTGACCGGAAGCCTTACAGATAACATAAACTGTCGATTAACACATATTGGTTTTTTGTTTTTTTGAGATGGAGTCTCACTCTGTCACTCAGGCTGGAGTGTAGTGGTGCGATCTCGGCTCACTGCAACCTCCACTTCCTGGGTTCAGGCGATTCACCTGCCTCAGCCTCCTGAGTATCTGGGATTGCAGGTGTGCACCATGATGCCTGGCTAGTTTTTTTGTATTTTCAGTAGAGAGGGAGTTTCAGCATATTGGCCAGGCTGTTCTCGAACTCCTGACCTCAAGTGATCTGCCTGCCTCGGCCTCTCAAAGTCCTAGGATTACAGGCGTGAGCCACCACACCCAGCCTGTTTAACACATATTATATATGTCACATGTATTACACACTGTATCACTGTATTCTTACATAGAGTAAGCTAGAGGAAAAATTTTGTTAAGAAAATAAAAGGAAGAGAAAATATATTTATTCAGTAAGTGGAAGCAAATCATCTAATGGTCTTCATCCTCATGATCTTCATGTCGAGAGGAGAAAGAGGAGGGGTTGGTCTTTCTGTCTCAGGAGTGGCAGAGGCAGAAAAAAATCCACATGTAAGTGACCTATGCAGGTTTGCTCAACAGTCAACTGTAATTATTACCCTCATTTTACAGATGGAAAAAGTGAGGCACATACTATGGTTTTAAAATGCAAACAAGGCTTTCACCCTTTATAGTCTAGTTAGGGGAGGCAGATAATACAATAATGGATAGACTTAGTGCCTGCAGGCCAGTTGTGGTGGCTCACGCCTTTAATACTAGCACTTTGGGAGGCCAAGGCAGACAGATTGCTGGAGCTCAGGAGTTTGAAACCAGCATGTGTAACATGGCAAAACCTCATCTGTACTAAAAATACAAAAATTAGCCAGGCATGGTGGCATGTGCCTATAGTACCAGTTATTCAGGAGGCTGAGGCGGGTGGATGGCTTCAGCCTGGGAGGTCAAGGCTGCAGTAAGCGGAGACCACACCACTGCACTCCAGCCTGGATGACACAGTGAGAATCTGTCTCATTTTTTAAAAAGTAAATAAAATTAAGAATTCACACCTGCAAGGAGCTAAAACAAGATGCCATGACAGCCAGGGACTCAGAGGGCTACTTTGGACTGGGTGACCAGGGAAAGCCTGTGAAGGTGCCAATGGCAAGTAGGAGCCGATCCTGGAGGATCTGGACAGAAACAGTATGGTTCCCAGACACTCCAAAAGTCAGTCACAGAATGCAACTGTCACTGCTTCTGGTTTCACAGGTCAGGGCTGGGCCCAGCCATCTGTGTTTTTCAAGTCCCCCTGGTGTCTTTCATTTACAGGCCAAGGTTGAGAAGCACGAGGTTCCATTCTCAGCTGTCTTCAAATACTCCAGATGTGTGGAAACTCATTGGTTCTTTATATAGACCGAATGTTTGAGTCCCCCTCAAATTCACAGTTTGAAGCCTGAACTCACAATATGATGGTATTTGGAGGTAGGGCTTTTGGCAAGTAATTGGGGTTAGCCGAGTTCATGAGGGTATGGCCCCCACGATGGGATGAGCACCCTTATAAGAGGAGAAAGAGAGACTGTGTGCTGTCTCTCTCTGCCACTCTGAGCACACGAAGGTGTCCATCTGCAAGCCAAGTTGAGAGCCCTCACCAGTCACCTTGACCTTGGATTTGCCAGCCTCCACAACCATGAGAAAGAAATGTCTGTTGTTTGAGCTATTCTGTCTATGATATTTTGCTAAAGCAGCCTGAGCTAAGGTAGTCCTTTAGGGACTCAGAGTCACTGCCACTCATTCCTACATCATACATGTGTCATGGAAAGACCTACTTCCCTTTTTCAGTGCTTGCTCTGCACAGGCCATGAAAATAAACATCCAAGGCCTAGAGGCCCATGTTTTGCCTTCAGATCCCTAGGGAAAAATTAATTATAAATTTTCCACAGACATCATTGAACAAAAATAAAGCAGATTTTTAAAAATCTTTCCTACATTTAAAAAAAATGGTTTCTAGGAAAATGGCTCCATTAAATAAGTGTTAACATTCAAATTTTTGTTTGAATTGCTTTTGTTCAACATTCAAATATTTATTGAACACCTACCAAGTGTCCAGCTGTGCTCTAGCCTAGTGCCAAGTGTCCAGCAGTGCTCTAGCCCAGAAAGCCACCCGGGCATCTCTTCAGGATGCCAATTCTGATTCGGGGGGCCTGAGACTCTGCATTCCTGATATGCTCCCAGGCGATGCTCCCATGCTGAGCACTAGGTCTCCAGGCCAGCGAGCACCACTTCTGACTTCATCCTGAAATTGCCTGGGAGCTCTTACAAAGTAACGACTCCTGGGCCCTACCCCAAACCAATGAAAGCAGACACTCTGGGAGTGGGACCTGGACATTTCAAAATATTCCTATAAAGCTCTTGAGGTGATCTAAAGATGCAGCCAGGATTAAAAACAGCTCTTTTGGCCACAAAAGAGGTAGCCCTCAAGGGTAGACACCCAGCAATGAAGTGAGTTATGTTAGTGACACATGTCACAAAAACATAAAAACAACATAGGCAGCAGGGCACGGTGGCTCACGCCTGTAATCCTGGCACTTTGGGAGGCCGGGGCAGGAGGACTGCTTGAGCCTAGGAGTTTGAGACCACCCTGGGCCACATGGCAAAACCCTGCCTCTACAAAGAAATACAAAAAATAGCCTGTGGTCCCAGCTACTCGGGAGGCTGAGACAGGAGGATCACTTGAGCCAGGGTGGTAGAGGCTGCCATGAGATATGATCACACCACTGCATTCCAGCCTGGGTGACAGAGTGACAAAATTAAACAAAAACAAACAAACAAAACACACAGGATGATAAAGGTGGAAGGGAAGGGAAGGGTGGTGGCTGGTACTTATGCTGAAACACAGATAATGAAATCAAAATGCTAACACCAAGATCTGGGGATACAACCCCGGGCAGAGTCCATTTTCCATGTAGAGTCTTCAGGAAAGACTAGAGCAGGGTCCCATTCATGTTTTTGGAAAACAAAGTTCTTCCTCTCACAGGTAAAGACGAGCATAAGGCACAGGCCATAAAGACACACACTGGAGGTTCTTACGGAGACGTGGGCTCCTGTTTGTGGGACACCCACTCCAAGTGGTGCCTTAGCACAGGAGAGAGCTCTTAAAGCTCCATCTTCTGACATCCCTGAAAGGCCTCACCCAGCAGAGCTGCACAAGGTGCCCTCCAAATCATGGAGGCAAACTCAAAGCAGAAGCCTGAAGAGGAGGCAAGATGCCCTGCAATTCTTTATGAGGAAACCCCACCAACTGTGCAGAAGGGAGGCAGCCATCAGACGACAGCATCTGTCACACCCCTGAAACTCTCACTTGAAGCTCTAATCCAGCCTTCCTTATCACAGCAAGCCCCAGGATGGGAGGCCAGGGTGAAGAGGTGTAAGAATTGAGTGTTTGCTCTCCAGGTGCCCAACCTCACCGACTCCCAGGTGGAGTTCTGGTGGTGGGCATGGAGCCTACGACCGAGGTCTAAGCCAGTCCTGGGCCCAGCACTCCCTTGGCCAGATCAATCTGCAAGGGTGGTCATGCGGCCCAACTCAACCCAACAGAACTTTCTGGCTTCTGCAGAAGCTGCTCAGCCTCAGCATATTTGAGTCTGGGAGAACAAAAGGTTGGGCCAGTGGTAACCGCCTTCCCATGCTAGATGATAAGTGAGCCCAGAGATGGAGAAACAGCAATTGACACCTCGTAATCTTTGATTTCACACTGCTAGTTACTGAGGCACTACATTTCTATTTCTGCTAAACCCAGTTCTGTCATAGCAACTCTAAATATCCCTGCCTCATCTAGTCCCCCAGGCTACACAGAAGGACACTGGACCAGCTCATCCTCCTCTGTGTACCTGCAGTGCCTCCTGCAGGGCTGCTCACTGGGAAGCCTCTGGAGTCCGTCAATGTCACCCAGCTTTCCCTGTATTGAGATCTTGCCCTCTCTACTCTAGTATAAGCTACTCAATGACAGGGGCTTGCATCTTATACTCCCCACTACGTGTCCAAAATAGAGCTGGACACACACCAGCAGGTGCTTGCTACACAGACTTGTGAAATGAAAAGGGAGCAGAGATTCTCATAGGCCAGGGAGGAAGATGCTGGGAGGGAAGGCTGGCCACAGCCCCCATCTGGCCTGAGAGGAGAGCTGGGGACTGTGCAGTACAAGGGAGAGGCCTGGCACCTGGATCCAGGTGACCCCAGTATGTTCCAGCTGCCCAAGACATCTTAGGAAGCCACTAAACTTCTGAGCTTTGTGTATCTTGTCTTGGCAAAAACATGATAAGGATTAAAATGTGAGATACATCAAAATGCACTTTCATTCCATCATTCGACCCATATTCATGGAGTCCTTCCTATGGGCCAGGCTGTATTCTGGAAACAGTCAACACAAAGCATAATGCAAAAGTTAACCATTTTTAAAGATAGTGTCAAGTTCCCTCCACTTCCCTTTCCACAAAAGGGACAAGGTAAGGCCTTCCTGTGGAATAGAACAGACACTTTATATGTTGAATGATTTTTAATCAGACAGCTGAAGACAGACACAGAGCCCACAGTGGGGCAAAGGAGAACTCTATGATAAGAAAGGGATCCCTGTCTAAGCCAACATACTCAGGCTATGTACAACAGAAGTCACGGAAGGCGCATGGCCAGCCCAGGATAAGGGCACCAGCAAGCTTGAAACCACCCAAACATTCCCCAACCCTGATTCTTTATCCCAAGTAGCAAAGGGTTTCCATGGGGATGGTGCCAATTCCAGCATTTCTGGTCCCTGGAATGGGTGGGAACGGCCCCCAACATTAACCATCCTTGACCTCACGCATGTTTTTCAGTGTACAGCCAATGTCCCTTGTCATGTGTCAGTTGGCCCACATGTCCACCAGCCTGGCTGATGAGAGCAGACACCCTGGGGGAGGGAATGACAGGATGACACCCCTGCCTGCTGGGTCACCAGGACAGGAGGAATCACCCAGGTTCCAAGTTAATCCCAGCACTTCTCTGCAAGCCTGCGCTTGTCCACCACCACGTCCCTCCCGGTGGACTTCTCAGAAGCCATCTGAGGGCAGGGAAACTGATGGCGTAAAAAACAGTATGAAAACTTTGACAGAAGGTCGCCCTCTCCTAAGCACAGGGAACCAACTAAAGGTTTTAGTTACACAGGCCTAGGCTCTCAAACCAGCTTTACCACTTATGAGTTCTGTGACTTTGAGCAACTTGTGCCTTCTCCCTAGATCTTTCCTGACCTGTAAAATGGGGACGAGACTTGCCTCACAGAGTATGACAATTAAACACATGGGGACTCCCATCCAACCCTGCTCCTTTGCCCTGGAGCTCCATCTCCTTTTATACCCAGGCCCAAACAGAGCCTCCCCAGTTTCTCCCAACAACCCTGCAACAGGCAACTATTCTGCCCATTTACAGGTGAGAAAACAGAGATCCAAAGATGATGTGATCTGCCCAGCAACTCAGTGGCAAAGCCATCTATATTAAAACCTCACAGTTCCCTAAGGGCTTGTGAATGTATCATCCCCCCAGATCCTCCTCACAAAGACCTTAAGGGTTGGAACCAGAGCTCAAGCATAGAAGTGCCTATGGTCTGGGCAGTGGCTGTGACTTCTGCTCTCTGCCAATATGCTCTCTTCTCCTGAGAATTTTCTTCACTCATTTAAGCAAAGCCTGTCTGTGGCAGGAGAACAGACAAGATGTCACCTCTGGGTCTCTACTGCCTCGGACCCCCAAGAAAAACCTGAAGAAGAACATCAAAACGGGGCAAGCAGAATCAGTCTCCAGGGCTGAATGACACCCTGCAGACTCCCATTTGAGAGAAACGGCTGCAGCACCCCAGAGCGTCCCGCCCCTGCATCTGCCCAGGCATGACCGGACCCTGGTGGGCCATCTCAAAGCACCATTGCCACAGCAGCTGGATCTGCCACTGCAAGAGCTCCAGTAATGGATACAGTGAGCAAAAGGGAAAGAAAAAAAAGACATCTCAAGCCACAAACAAAATCAAGAGAACAGGGAAAATACTTAGCCTTCAGGAACACTGTGAGAACAAAAAATAACATTTTTAAACTCTTGAATGTGACCTTTTCAGTTGCTGGATAAAGAAAGCACTTGAGTTGCTTAGCAGCACCATTGACGAATGTCTTTATGTTACCTTTCAACACCTCACGGCCACCCTTTCCCACTCAGGTCCACAAACCGCCTTTCTCAGCTCCGGCTGTAACCGCCCACATAAGCACCATCTCCAGGTCAGGCCAAATGCCTTAGTAGACTGGGTGGAGAAGAATCGATTTCTTACCAGGATCTGTGCAGTTCTTGGCTGTCTGTGTCCCATTCACTGGGGCCATCAACTTTCTATTTCTCCACGTGTCTGGCAGGACACGTTTGCTAGCAGAAGCTGTTTTGTGCCCTGGATTGGAAAATAAGTTACAGATACCATTAGGTTAGTGTGATGGCTGCATTTCCAAAATGATCTTATATTTGTGTATCTATGTCAGCAACTGCCCTGTTTGCCTATTTGGAGCCATCTTTAGGAATTGATAGGTTGATTGGAAGTATAACATAACCTGCTTACATACAATGGTCTGTTTCCCGGATCTAGTTCACTGTTTCCAGTCCCAGATGGGTCAGCATGTGACCTGACCTTGGCCAAGACTGAGGTGGTCTCAGCACCTCATAGGTGCAACAAACGGTTTAGATAGGTGGCCCTTTAGGTGTTCTTCCAGTAAAAGACACTCTCAGAGGGCCCCTGCCCTGGAGGAACTACAAATGAATAGCAAGTCAGCAAGCAGGTGGGCATGATGCGGTCTGGCTGATACGGTCTGGCCCAGTGCTCCTCACACTTGAATGTGCACGCAGATCACCTGGGCATCTTGTTAGAATTCAGATTCTGATTCAGCAGGTCTGGGGTGGGACCTGGGATTCTGCACTAACAAGCTCCCAGGTGGGGCTGATTCTGCTGGTCCAGGGGCCATACTGAGCAAGTGAGAATTCGTGGACGCCCACAACCAAACACACTTAAACTCCTAAAGGTAATTCCTGATCCAGCAAATAAAAATGATCCTCATGTTAAGACCTTCAAAGTATTCATTTACCTCTCCTGATGCTCATTGCTTCAGCTGAGTAATGATACCTCTTCCATAATGCTGACATCTAAGAGCCTCTAGGTATGTTGTTATTTCTGGTGTGTAATTGGGGAGGGGGGTGGAGAACAAAAAACAAAAAAACCACTGACTTGCCCAATTGCAAAGCACCAGGTACTAAGATATTCAAAATAACCTTCCTGGGTCTCATTGGAAAGAGCCACTTTTAAACCCTGCATCCTCAAATCACAAAGTAGGTTTCGAAAGGCAGTTATTTCGAAAACTTTAATCAAGTTCCGCTTGATTTTACCTATCAGTGTACACCTCTAAATGGTCTCTGGATGTTGATGGCCTTTCTAACTGCTCAAGAAGGTACCACCCACTTTACCTCCGTGTCTTGGTGTTTAAATCACCAGCATTTCTTTTGTTTTTTTACATTTGAAAAAAAAAATGAAACTAAAAGGTTCACAGCATCCAACTCAAAATGAGACGATTAGGGAAGTGAATGTCTCCTGAAGGTTACACATGGGGTCACATCCCCCTAAACAGATTTCTTTGATTAGTTCCGTCTCTCTTTCCGCTCCACCTGAAATTTGCATAGCCTAAGCTACTCCCAAATCCCTCTTGGAGGAGGGGGCACAGGTCGAGGCTCCACACACCCGCCTTCTCCCTCCGTAGGAGTTAAGGGGAGTTGAGAGACACGATGCTGATACATGGCAGCAATCCCCCGCGGCAGACTGCCCCAACGCTTTAGGGTTGGGGAAGAACACCTCAGGGCACCCAAGGGACCCCTTTGAACCAGGACAGGGGCGAGACGCAGTGGCAGTTCCTGCGGCTCTGCAGAATAGGAAAGCCACTCAGTTTCGCCCACCCCAGACCAAGAGAATCCTGCCTGCACCCCGCAGTTGCGCTGCCCATTCCGGGCACACTCCCGGGACGGAAGCGGTTCTTGCTTTCGTCTTAGTAACACACACCTACAGCCGTGTCCTGAGCCCCCAGGGGCCGCGCGTAGCTCAGGGGAACCGGCGCCACCACGCAGAGCGTCCATCAGCCCTTCTGGGCGCGCTCTACCTGCCCGGCTGGGAGGGGACTGGATGAACCCTTGGGACCAAGCTGACGAGGAAGAAGGGGGAAACATCTCGGAGCCGCCCCGAGACTCCCCAGCCAAAGACCCCAACTCCCCAGGAAGAGGGGGCCCGTACCAGCACCCACCCAAGTTGCCGAAGAGGCCGGACGCACAGCACACCAGGGCCAGCACCGCGCACACGAAGCCGACTTGCTGCGGCAGCATCTCTCGCCTCCTGCGAACTTTGAGCGGCCGGAGGGTCCCGCGGAGCGCCATTCCGGAGCGCCTGGGTGCCGTCCCTGGGAGAGGACGGGGAGCTTCAGCGGCCGGAGTGCAATCAGTGGCCGATCGGCGCTGGAGCTGTAGCAGTAGGTGCGCGGCTCAGAGGCGAGGAGCTCCGGGCCAAAGCCTCATGTCCCGCGGGCGAGGTCTGCGGAGGAGCCCCTTGGGAAGGTGGAGACGCGCGACGCGGCCGGAGCTCAGAGTCCCGTGCGCGGCGTGCGCGCTCCGCGCACCATGGCTCCGTGGCGAGGAGGCGACGCCGGCACGGTGGCGCTGGCGGCCCGGGCTGGCAGGGCTGGCGCAGTCCCGGCGCTGAAGCCGCTACCTGCCCGCTCCGCTTCAGCTCGCTTGCCGGGCCACAGCCCTGGCAGTAGCGCCGTGGGAGCACTCAATGCGCCCCCGCGCCCCGCTCCGCCGCGCCCACTCGCAGCATCCTCCTCCTCCAAGTTTGGCGGCTGCCGCTCCGGCTGCCAGCAGGCGATGCTCCCCTGCTTCCCGGCGAGCCGGCCCGGGCGGCCGAGTGCGCGCAGCGGGAAGGCGGGCTGGAAGCACGGGACCTGAGACCCTCGCGGCGAACAGGCTGGACGTCGGCCCTCCCAGGGGCGAGCTCTACCCGGGAACTTTCTCTCCAGCTTCTCAGCTGCGGGCGCCTGCGTCTGCGAGGCCGTGGCGCCTCCCGCCCGCTGCTCTCGCCTCCCTACTCCTCCCCTCCCGCCCGCCTCTCACCCCCCGCCCTTCCCAGCACGTGTACTCCTCCCGTAGGGCGCACTCCCGGGTGCACTCTTCCCTTCCACCGTGAGGTCCAACTACTGACCAATATAATCCCCTTCTTTCTCCCTTTTTCTCTCCCTTCCCATATGGAGCAGCAACGAGCCCTTCCTTTACCCTCTGAGGCTGCTGCAGAGAGAAACAGGTTATGGCACCGCTGGGGACTCTTAGAACAAGGGTTTCTGCAGAGCAGTCGCTCCTGTCTGGGCTCCCTGACCCCCGAGGCCACCCGAGGCCCCGCCATACCCCCTCTCCCCCACCCCGCCACCCGCCATGGGCAGAAGATGCAGGAGACGATTAATTGGTCATGCAGAGCTAACACACAGGTTTGCACCAAGCCAACAGGAGCCTGGACCCGCTGGGACCAGCTCCTTCAGGGCTCTCGGGACTGTTGGGGACCTGCGAGGCCGCGACACCGACCTGCAAAAAAGCTGCAGACGGGGCAGAGAGGGAAACCATAGAGATCTGCGGGCCCCACCACCGACAGCTGAGCTTTCGATGTTCCTAAGCCTACCATTTCCCAGGGCTTTCTGGTTTGTTTTTTTCTCTCTCCTTGTTGGTCGGCTCTCCGGTGTAAACCGCTTTAAAAATGGGGCAGGAGGGAAAATTTCAGAACAGCAACTGAGGGGTGATACAGGTGCAGGCAGGTGGAGGGGACCCCAGCCCAGGGGGGTGTGTGACTACCCCTAGGACTGACTTCCTTCCCGGCCAATTCATCGCCACCTGTTTAGTGCTGCTAGGGGTTAAAATCCTTTTTGGAACAAGGCCAACTCTTTAATTAAATAAATACATACCCACCGTGTGCAGGCCCTGTGCCAACTGGAGAACAAAACAATAACAAATGTATGAGACCCATTCTCTGCTTTCAAGGAACCCTAAATCAAAAGGGAGCAAGGCCCTTAGATAAATGCCCCATTTAGGAGGGTCCTAAAAATCACTGTTGTGCAGAATGTGCGTTGTTCACTCACAGCTCACTACACTACTGTGTGGTCCTCCGCAGCATGAGAATTACCTAAGAGCTTATGCGACGCACAGGCTAAGATTCCACCCCAGACCTACTGAGTCAGAATGTACATTTTTAACAAGATCCCTTGGAAATGTGTGTGCACCTTCACGTGTGAGAAGTGCTCCCTTTTCGAACCTGCTCCAATGACTCTAGCCGGTCACCACCCTCACGGTTCCCTCTGGACCGAGTAAGCAGGGATCATTTTGCTTGTGTTAGTCTGGCATAGTGACACAGGTTAGAGATGCCAGAGGGCCAGGAAGGGAGAAGGCTCACTGATTATTTTCAGCAGCTCTGTTTCAATACCAACAAAGATAGTGAAGGCATGAACACAAAACTAATTGCAGTGGAAACCCCTAGAGGAAATGAAATGGAAAAGGCCAGGGTTCTGTTTTTGTCTGCAGAGATGCCTTGACACTGAGGCTCACTCTCTGTACTGGTGACCTCAACCAAGCATGCCTGCCTGTGACAGAAAAGACACTTTTCATACGTTTGGAGAATTTTCTTCTCATTGACTAGACTGTACAAGGATGCATTCAGCAGTAGCAAATAGAAGACTATAAAACATTGTTAAATATGGCACTTAGAGAGCTAGTCAAGGGCCCTTGGCATCAAATTTAAGCCAAAGGAAAAAGTTAAAGTGCAAATATGCTGTTGTCCTGTCCATAAAACAGTGTCAGGGTCACATTGGTTAAAGCAATGCCAATGAACAAAATGGCATCTTGTTACTAGCATTTAATATTTTCTTAAAACTTTTGTCCATGGAGCTCACCTAGGGCTGGTGAAAATACGTGTTTTTGAATCCAAAACAGGCCAAAGGAGTCATTAGGTGTCTGTCTTTAGACATTTAGTCAGCTCTTTAGTAGGACATTTTCTTTTCTTTGACATTTTTCTCCTGCTTTCAGTTAATAGTTAGAACGCTTGGAATAATTTCTCATGCACAAATGGATTCCTTTTATTTGACAGTTTAAAAAGCAATTCATTTGAAATTGTACTTTTCACTTTATTTAAATAGTGCCCATTACCAAATAGCCTCAGCTCCAGCTCTAATGACTCATTCTGCAGGAGAGAGAATTGGGTTTTCTGTACCTTTTGGATTCAAAGCATTCAGGAGCATTTTCTAAATCAGCAAAGGCCATGGGACAAATGGAAAATGCGTTGCTTGGTTCATCCTGGCCCTGGCTTCAATGCCTTTGGATTCAGAATATCTCCTCTGCAATTGTGTCTTCTGATACAACACTGCAGGGAATTGTCTACATGGCCAGAGTTTAGGCCATTTTGTTAGGAAGTCTCAGCCCAGGGGAGGTGGGTACCATATTTTTCCTTAACAATCCTTTCCTGTGACATGATGAGCTTCACCATTTAATTCATATCTTACTTCATTTTAAAAAGTTTTCTTTGCTAGAATGACCTTCTCCATGACTTCTAATTTCCACTTTGCCTTGAAAATGACTGCTCATCAGCCCCGGATAGGCAGCAGTTCTCAAACTTCAACATGCTTCGGAATCCCCTGGAGTTTGTTAAAACTCAGGTTGTTGGACCGCCCCCTCCCCAACTCCACAGAGTTTCTGCTTCAGTAAATTCAGATTCAGAGTAGGCCCTGAGAATGTGCATTTCTAACAAGTTCCCAAGTAAAATTGATGCTACTGGTCCAGGGGCCACATTTTGAGGAGCACTGGGCTAAGGGATGCTATGATGACAGTCACAGCACTAAAACAGCAGCAATTTGTTTCCGGCTCGGGCTTCTGGTCTACCAAGAGGTGTGTGTCTTGAGGAGGGGTCAGTCAGGTACCCGGAAGCAGCCACAGTCTCAACATGGCTGTTTGCAGTGCCCGAAGGCAGAGACCTCTGGCGCCTCCTGTGCTGACCATTAGATGCTCTGGCCAGAACATGACTGCTCTCACCTCTACTCACCACTCATGGCCCCAGACTGGTCACATGGCCCCACCAATCCGTGAGGAGGTCCAGAAGTACCATTCTTCCACTGCAGGCTAAGATCTGAACTTTACAATGGGTGGCCTTGATGACGACCACATCAGTGCAAACCTTGCCCCTCTTCCTTGCTTTCTAAGACCTCCCTTGCCTGCCCCTTCCTCTTCTCTAGTAGAGTTGATTCCGCCATGTCCTAAAGCCCCTGGACTACATCTCCATTCTAGCATTTCCCTTTTTTTTTTTTTTTTTTTTGGAGACAGTCTTGCTCTGTCACCCAAGTTGGAGTACAGTGGAGCACAAACTCAGCATTCAGCTCACTGCAACCTCTGCCTCCCGAGCTCAAGCAATTCTCATGCCTCACCTTCCCGAGTAGCTGGGACTACAGGCATGCACCACCATGCCTGCTAATTGTTTGTATTTTAGTAGAGACAAGGTTTCACCATCTTGCCCAGATTGATCTCAAACGTCTGAGCTCAGGCAATCCACCTGCCTCAGCCTCCCAAAGTGCTGGGATTACAGGCGTGAGTCACTGCACCCAGCCTCATTCTAGCATTTCTATCTCATTGTTTTGTGATGTGGGTGAGATTATCTGTCTCCTTTTAGTGGGTGAAGGCCTCAGGAGTTGCCATCTTATCCACAGCTCTGAACACAGCACCCTGCCATTAGGTGCTTCATATATGAAGTATTTATTGAATGAGCAAACAAATAGATAAAGAATAGTTGCCCCTGTTATATGATATCTGCTCTACCACCACTTCAGCCCCACCCAGGCAGCGACCCCATCTTCGCTGCCAAGGTTACCAGTGACCTGTGAGTACATCTCCCAGAATGTGATCCTCTTACACATGTTGACTCTTACTAGCCACCATTCTTTATGTTCTTGACAATGTGTGATTCTGGTTTTTCTCTTCCTTCTTTGACCAGCTCTTCTTGGTCCTTTTGGAGCACAGCTCTCCCTGGTCCTCTGGGGCTCTGTTCTAGTTCCTCTTTTCTTCTCACCATTTACCCCTCTTCCTGGGAGAGTGCCTTGTTGCTCTCTGCTACCGACTCACAAGTCTGTATCTCTAGCTGGAAACTTCTTGGTCATTTCAGCCTGCATGTTTGGGGGATGAACCCATGTCTCCCACATCTCTCCTCACAGCCCATCATCAACCAGGCGTAGGACTTGTCCACTTCTTGCCATCCCTGTTGACAGCTCTGGGTGCATTTCCCACCTGGATCACTACAGCAGCCTCCTTAACCAGCTTCTCTAACCCCAGTCTTTCCGTCTCATTCCCTTCTTCACCCAGCATCTGGAGGAAGAAAAATCTGATTATAACCCTTCCTTCCATAAAACCGTCAGAGGCTTTTTGGATAAACTTCCAAGTCTTTCGCTTGGCTTTTTAGATCCCACATGGTCTAAGCAGTGCTTCCAACACTGACTACACATTTGAATCACCTGGGGAGCTTCTCAACCACCAGAGGTGGAGGTGACTTCGGCATCAGTATTTTCTCCAAGCTGCAGCTGGGGTGAAGAAACCCTGCTCTAGACCCTTCTGGCCCTTCCAGCCCAATCTGTCATCATTCCCCTCCTTCAACTCCAAGCTGCAGCTATTCTAAGCCTCTTGTGGCTCTTTCTTGTTCTTCAAGGGTGATCCTTGTCTCATTTGCCTAGAACATGCTTCCCACCTCCAAAGCCCCCTTACCCTGGATAACTCTTCCTTTGTTTCCAGTCTTAAAGGAGAGATCATTTCCTCTGAAAAGCATTCCAGGAGCCCTGAAGCCTGAGTTAGGAGCCCCCTTCTGTATATTTATGGTGCCTTGCATTTCTATCAATAATTCATCATACTGTACAGTAACTGTCTACTTCCTTGTATAATATATAGTTTCCACCAGACTGTAAGCTCTATGAAGACAGGAACTACCATGCTCACGATGTGACCTAGTAGGTACTCAATAAATATTCATGGAAGAAAGAGACCGGCACACTCAGCCCACACTCAGCAAATGTGACTTGACTTGTCATGTTTCTCCCATTGTCATCTGCCATATGCAGTATTTTCACCATTGTTGGATCTCTTGAGTGTGTCTTGTAGCCCTAGGGAGAAGGCAGAGCCAGAATTAGCATCCCCATTTTACAGACACTCGGGGAGCCAAGATCCTTCACAATTAAGTAGCCTGCTCCAATTTGCATGAGTAGTCAGAGAGACAGCTGGATTTGAACCCAGTCTTCTGCCCTTTAAACACCCTCCACCTGCCACCCCATGCCACAGATGCTCACCCTGACAGGCAAGCTGATTAGCTTGTGGGATAAGTTAGTTCCTGTAGAGACAGAAGGCTGTGTGCCACAGCGGTCTCCTGCCTGGGTCATCTCATGGTCACTGACTCATGGTGGGAACCTCCAGCCAAGGGGGAAAGATGCTTAAACAGACAAGGCCTGGGGTTCCCTGCAGTCATCGTGTGTAGCTGCTACATATGTTGTAAGGCTGCTTCTCAGATTCTTGGGATTTACTGTTTTTGTTGTTTTTGCTCAAGTTGGTCTCAAACTCTTGGGCTTAAGCGATCATCTTGCCTCCACCTCTTGAGTAGCTGGGATTACAGGCGTGAGCCACCATGCCTAGCAGATTCTCGGAATTTAAACATGGAAATAACCAGTCCCTTTGCTCACCACTCATTCAGAAGACATTTATGGAGCACCTAACTGTGTATCTATTTACAGTTCTCTATTTTACCACACCATAACCCTATAGGAACATATGAGTTAGAGAAGGCTAACATACCCTGTCAAAGAAACCCAGCACTGGAGTGACCTGAAAAACAAAGCAATTTCTTTTTTGTATGCAATAGCCTTATAGAGCAATCCAGGTGTGGAAGGAAGCTCTGCTTCTCATCATCACTCAGGGACCCAGGTTTCTTCCACCTTGTGGCTCTGCCATCTCCTGGGCATTATCATCATCCCTGTGGTCAAAGCTGATTCACCTCCTCACCTGCAGTCAACAGGAAGGGGGAGGAAGCACGGTGGAGGCATGCTCAATGTCACAAGTCGTAGACCCGGAGGTGGCCAGTGTCACTTCTGCTTGTATTCCATTGATAGAAACTTAGTCACATGACCACACCTAAACAAGGAAGTCTGGGAAATGTTTGGGCAGCCTGTGCCCAGTGAGAATTCTGTTACTGTGGGAGCCAAAAGGGACGTGTAAGTGGGCAATGATCAGCCTCTACCAGAGTTATAGAAGTGTCACTAAGTGACTAGTCCAAGCTCTCCCAGGTAATAAGTCACAGATCCAAGCCTTCACCTCAAGCTGCAAACCAGAAAGCACCCCCAACCCACTTCCCCCTGATCACTTAGCTCTTGCCAGTCTAAGAGTGGAAATAAGATAGGTTGGGATGACCACAGGGGACAACAGGAAGAGCTATTTGGCAAGGGCTCAAAAGGGACCTCCAATTCAGACCCTTCCTAATTTTCTGCTGTTGGATTGGCTTCTTCTTGCTCCGTATAAGCTGTGGCATTACACAAAAGCCAGATTTCCCTTTATGACCAGTGCACTGCGCAGCCCAAGGCTAGAGCAGCTTGGGTTTTTGTTTTTCTGTGACCATGCTCTCTCTTGCTTTTGCATTTCTTCATTTCTTGCTAATGGCTTGGGCCTCAAAAGCTCTGGCCTCTGCATCTCTGGAAGGGCCTTAAATATATGGGGAGAAATGACAATTGTGCCAGGAGAAAAATGACAAGTGCTAGGAGAGTGGAACAGACAGTGTTGGAGGAGATTTTCATCAAAGGGAGATTCTGCCACAAGGGGAGTTGCTAAATGCAGCTGGGACTGCTGGGACAGACACATCTCCAACTCAGGTGCACGTTTGCCAAATCAATCCCCAAGGGAAACCAGTACACATGGTGAGCATCTTTCAGTCCAGTGTTTTGTCGGGAAGTGTATTTTGCTTTGAGTTTTTTGTTTTGTTTTGTTTTGTTTTGTTTTTTTGAGATGGAGTCTTGCTCTGTCACCCAGGCTGGAGTGCAATGGCAAAATCTCAGCTCAGTGAAACCTCCGCCTCCCGGGTTCAAGTGATTCTCCTGCCTCAGCCTCCTGAATAGCTGGGATTACAGGCACACGCTACCACACTGGCTTTTTTTTTTTTTTTTTTTTTTGGTAGAGGCGGGGTTTCACCATGTCGGTCAGGCTGGTCTCAAACTCCTGATCTCGTGATCCGCCCACCTCGGCCTCCCAAAGTGCTGGGATTACAGGCGTGAGCCACCGCGCCCGGCCTGCTTTGAGTTTTAATGAGGAAAATTTTTACTCTGACCACTTCAGAGGCTCCCATACAAACATTCCTGCTAATTCCCACTCAAAAGATGGCCAAGGCTCGGAAGTCAGAGATGGACAAAGCTCTGAGGACTGAGGTCATATATTTTGAACATGGGCTACTGCCTGGGTAACCTGAGTAGCTCCCTGTGGCATCTGGGTGGAAATGCTGCCCCATTGTCCAGAATGCAGGGGCAGTAAGCCCAAGCGGCCAGCTTGGGCAGCTGTCTGCAGGAAACTTGCCAGAGACCAGGCCAGCGCTTGCTAGACATACAAGCTCTTGTCCCCAACCGGAGAACTCGGTGTCCTTTGGTCATTACCCAGATAACATCAGAAACTGCAAGTCAAGCAATCAGGCCATTGCAAACAGGTTCAGTCCCTCTGGGAAAATGTCTTAGTCCCCATCAGACTCAGTACCTAGCCCAGCACTTTGTTGTAGTAACTCTAGCTGTCCCCAAATCTCATGAGCTTAGCACTTCTACAGCTTATTTCTCACTCACATGAAGTCCAAAAATGGATGGATTGACAGGTGGCTCTTCTCCAAGTGCTTATTCAGGACTCCTGGTCCCTTGCATCTTGTGGTTGTGCCATCTTCCACACATGGCCTCTGGGGGTGCCAAGCTCATCTGCACTGAAACAACAGAGGGGTGAGGACATGGAGAATCCTACGTGGAAGGTTTTTGTGGGTCAAACCTGGACGTTGTGACTGTGCATCCACCCACATTTCATGGGTTAGAACTCAGCCACATGGCCACGGCCTCCAGGAAGGCTGGGACATGGGGTGAAGGAGGAGAGGAAATGGCTTAGTGGGCAGTCATCTTGCTAGGGCCTCAGCAGGAACAGTCATAACAGATCCTATTTCTCTATCCCTGCTCGGGGCCAGGCAACGTTCAAAGAACTTTCTTTTGCTGACCCATTTAATCCTTCCGACACCTCTCCAAAGTAACTACCATTGTGATCACCGGTTCACAAATGTCAGAGCCCAAGCCTCTGAATCATTAAGTAACTTGCCCAAACTCAACACACATCTAGTAAGTGACCAAGCTGGGATTCAAAGCCAGATGGTCTGGGTCCCAAATGCCTGCTCTTAACCATCCTGATGAGCCTTCCTGCCCAAGTCCTCCTTTTATAGATGGGGAAATTGACACCCAGAAAGACAAAGCTAGATGGAAACTCAGATCTGTTCTAGGTTCAGCCTCACTCTCCTGCACATATAAGCTATCAGTAAACACTTGTTAAATGAGTGAACTGGTGGTTCTGCCTTTGCAAATGATCGGAAGTGAAATATAAAGCACCTCTTTAATGCTAGATGCCAATTTTTGCATGGCTCACCATCCTTGCATGGAGGCAAAAAGCTGAATAGGAGGCTGGGATGAACACAGACTCAGCTCATTCAAAAATAAATTAGCAAACTGCAACTCTTTTTGGGAATTTTGAAAAAAGGCCCAAAGGAGATTTACTACTGGGTTGCATAATCAAGTGCCCCCAAAGTAATACTAATGCTTTAATGGCTGTTATGCAATGTTGATGGGCCTCTATGACTCAGTGTTCTAAATTAATTTAAGGGATTTCTGATGAATTTTGTTGGTTAGCTTTGGGGGACTCTCCTCCCCGCCCCCAACCCTTTTTTAACCAGGTTCTGAAAGCAAATCCTCTAGCAAATTCTTACTATAAGATGAAGATATTTCAGTTAGGAAAATGCAGATATTCTAGAAGATATCAAAGGAGAGAAAGGAGCTCTTTTGTCATCAAAACACACAATTAAGTTTTCCCCTCTGCCAAAAGCTAAAACCGTCCTCCTCTGGGTCATGCATGTGAGCAGTCATAGGGCCATTCAAGCCGAGAGAATTCTAATCCCTCAGGCTGCTGGTAAATAATAATGTATTAACTTATTATTAGTATTCTGTTTCAAAGGCCAGTGATCAAAAGACAGTTAGCAGATGGCCAGAACGGTAAGCTTTAGAACTCAAATTGAACTGCTTTTGAATTCACACTTCACAATGGCCCTCTGTGGATCCGAACTTCCCATCTTGCATTCTTGGCTCTGCAAAAACCTTCTAGAACCTTCTATCAGTCCCCTCACAAATGCCCCCACTGCCTCGAGACACATCTGTATGTGCAGGCTGCGCTTTATAATGGGAGACAGGAGGGGATTCCTGCAACCATTTCTTAGCGTCTCAGCCTTGCTCTATAGGAAGAGAGCCTAAAGTGGAAATCCTGGTGTCTTTGAACAAGAAAATGTCTGGCCTTGAGACACATACGTTTGGGACATTTGTGTCCTTGAGCAAAACTGAATAAGTAGAGCCCCAGTGACCTGTAAGATAAAAAGCCTTTCTGATACAGCAGTAATTTTCTCCTTGCCACAAAACATTAATATTCAGTAGCTGAGTCTTATAACGAAGAATCATGTGATGATTTTTAGAAGCATTCACACTGGAACCAAGGAAGAAACTGGGGATGCCATGGCCTGCCCAAGATGGAGCTGCTACTGGTCCCTCTAGTTTTCCCATTGTCTGCCCTCTTTTCCATAGTTTCTGTCCCACATTCCCCTACATCCTATCAAGATACCAAAATCTCATGTCATACAGTTTCACATCCAAATTTCTATAAAATCAAACTTATTTCAGAGGTATTAGCTGGTAAGAGTTTAAATGCAGTGGCCTACCATTTTGAAGGTCACGGAGGCCTTTGAAAATCCAATTAATCCTATAGACCTTGGTCTATATTATCGTATAATATACACACAAGACCTTGAATATAATTTCTGGAGTGGAACCCTTTCCCCAAAAGCCATCTTCTAAGGACTTTCAAGAACCTGTGGTTTAAGGTGGATCTTTATTATTCCTCTGAGACATCACCCAGGACTGTATTTTAGAAATAAACTAAAAGACCAAATAGCCTCAGACACTAAAGAAGCAAAGGCCAATTTCTTGTTGCTTCTCCAAGGAAAGAAAGAGAATTCCATTGTTGATACTGGAAGAGTGTAGAGGCCCTGTGGTTAAATACATTTTGGAAATATTGGATGTTGTAATCCCCTTTCAGAGGCCTACAAGGCATATTATTGGCGCTGGGAAGATCCACAATGCAGCATCTATTATTTTGTGGAATTCAGCATTTCTGGAACTTATTTCACCCTGGAATCCTTTTTGCTCCCATCACTAGTTAATATCCCCATAGAACTGGTGTTTTGAGAAATATTGATATAGCCTAATCCCTGCATTTTGCATAGGGGAAACTGAGGCCCAGAAAAGGGGCATGACTTTCCCGTGGTCCCAGTGAGTTAGTGATAGAGCCAGACCTGAAAGCCTGGTCTTCTGGCTTGTAACTCTATTTGGCAAATTGCCTCAGTAAAAGGGTCTTCTTTGGGGATGGGGAGCAGTCTGGAGGACAGAAGGCAGAAATAGCTATGTCTGTTCACTTAGGGTGGGGACATTGTCAGTGGTCCTGGTTTAATGCTCAATACCCTCCTCAGCTCATCAGAGCCCTGATGTGCCTGTGGATTTTGTCCCATGGGTAATACTCTGAGGGCCTGGGGTGCTCATGATGAAGGCCCAGCAGGACCAGCCCAGCATGGGTTATAGAATGGGAGCTGGAGTCCAGACCTGGATCTCAGGGACACTCTTACGTTTCTGGTGATCCTACCTGGCATCAGTGGGGAGACCCAATGGACCATGCCTAGGAGGACACACAGTGGGCACATACCTTGTGACCAAGCCAAACCAAATGAATAGGAGCAGAAAGGGCTCTGATGGGTGTGAGTGTGGTACACACTGGGTCCCCAGGATATGGGCAGAGAGGTAGAAGCTCTTCCCCAGTTGTATTAGGGATACACTGCACTCCCGAGCTGTCTGTTTAAAATCTTCCAATGATGGACTCCATCCTCCCTCCCTCCAAAGCCCAGTCAGCAGCTAAATGAGGATCCCCTCCCCAGCACCTCCCAACAGCCCATCCCCATAGGGCACCTGCTGGTTGCATTTTCTCAAACACTCTCTGAGCCTCTTTTTAACTTCCCAAGGTCGTGAGTGTCCTTTGGCTCATTGCTAAAGACACAGCAATCATGTGATTTTTTGCTCAGAAGTCAAAGGATGCTAAGGATTGCTAAGAAGTTAAAAGGAAATAGTCTGAGGTTTTCCTGTTAAAAAAAATAAAAACAAAGCAACAATCTCCTTGCTTTGCTTATAACCATGTGAAAATTGCATGCATTACTCTGTGTGGGGAGACCCTGGAAATAAAAATAGTTCCTTTGCTAAAAAGAAAATAATGATGCCTTTAGTGGAGGTCCAGAACTGCTCCCAGGAGAGTAAGCTGTGTCCCTGCTTTCCTTATAGAGAGACCAGGGTCCATGGAGCTGCCTGCATGCAGGCCCAGCTGAGGCCCTTGCAGCCAATCAGTGGTGTCCATCTGGACTGACAGATGTTGTGTTGAAATTGAGAAGTATGATTCAGTCTTTAGACTCAATGGGAAGGAATACCCATGACCATGGGGTGGGGGGTGGGGGTGCTGGGTGGGGATGCTCAGGAGCAGACACTGGGTGAGCATTTGTAGTGCCTGGACAAGCCCTCGTTCTGGTCTTGGCTCCATCACAAACCTGTGCGACAATGGGAAAGTCACTTCACTTCTCGGAGCTTGAAGCTCCTCATCTCTAAGCGATGGGGGAGTCCCTGCCAGTTCTATAAGTCACTCCGAGCCCCTCCTGTACTAAATGCCCCCAAAAGAAAGAGCAGAATACTCAGGGAGTGACCTTTTGCCCTCCAGCCCAGCCTGGCTCTGTCAGTCCTTGCTGTGAGTTCCGCCAGCCTCCTGCTTCTCAGCAGCTTCCGAACGGCAGGCCTGCTGGCTTGGGCTCCAAACCCCTAAATTGGGAAATGTTCAACTGCAGATTGTTTACATTGTGTATTCAGAGTATGAAGTGGTGTTTGAGAAGTGTTGCCATGGAAACAGTGAAGTGAGGAGGCAGCTAACTATGAAGGGAAATAATCCAATATTAACATTCACAAGCTATGCTCCTTTACTGCTGTAAATGAAATATCACATTATTGGACAGCCCCTCAAGGCAGCCACTGTCCATGTACTGGGCCATAGTCTTCAAAATTGGAGGAAACTACTTCTTGGGTCCAGCTGATTAAAGAAACCGTAGCACATTCAGAGGCTCCTTGACATTGGGTCCGGGGCCTCTCCCAGCTCAAAAAGTTGCTGCCTCTAAGCCGATGGTTCTCAAACTTTGTTGATGGGTGACCCACTGGAGCAGGACAAAAGACCTCATGGTCCACTGCTTCATCCAGTCCCAATTTTCCATGGAAAAGGTACTGTGTGATAATACGAAATGCTGCCATAAAGCAAATTTGGGGAAGTCAGAGGTGCATGCACGCATCTATTTGCCTTTGCAGCAGGCACGTGGAGGTTCCCATGGGAATCATAGTATCTATGACACTAGAGTCTAGTCATTGGAAAATTATAGACTCCCCAGATGGGTGATGCAAAATGGGTATCACTACACACTGCAGAGTTAACCAAACAACCCCCTACAAACACCATGGAGATGGGTGAAGCTGAATTCACTGTAACATACAGCCAAGGAGCAAGAAGATCAAAGACTGAAAAGCACAGCCGACTCGAGACAGCACCAACGGGATGCCGGCAATGCGTAGCCTTCCCCCATATTGCAGGATTCCCAGCCACCTCTGTTGCCAAGAGCCGGATGGCAGCCAGACTTCTTAGTAGAACACTGTGTTCGAGTCCTCAGTAAATTCCAATGTTGGCTCCTTTTACGTTATAAACACCAAATATTAGAAACCCTCAATACTCATTTATTAAGTGACCTTGATCATATGTGATGATGACAGCCTTTGAAGTGCTGCACACTTTGCCTGGGGGAAGGGTTTGTGTGTTCCTGTCCAGAGGGTCTCCGAGGCCCTCCTCTGGACTGCAGGTCACTGAGGATCATGAGTAGCAGAATCAGGTAGGTAGACTTACCCAAAGCTCCATCCTCACCTCTCTTGGCTACTTGTAGCACTTCACTGACAACATTCATTACCCACTGCTGCCTGTGGGCAGCTGCATAGAGTCACCGGGGGAGTTTTGAACATGATACCTCCCTGGGCCGTAGCTCTGGAAATTCTGATCTACAAGATCAAGGATGGAGCTCAAGGATCTACATTCTCAAAAATGTCCACAGAGTGTGTGAGGGGCAGCCAGATGTCGAAGCCCTAGGCTTCGGGGGTGTCAAACAGACTGGAGCTGAACTACCTTCTACCACATCCTCCTGCCTGGAACCTTGGCCTGAGTGGGAGAGCCTCGGTGCCTCAGTTTCCCCATCTGTATGTTGAGGATGAAATGCCTGCTTCCTGGGGAGATGGGAGGGTCCCAGGACAAAATGCTGGAGAACAGTTGGCTCTGCTTCGTTCCTGGCAAGTCCCCAGCAATGTTCCTTTGGAGGTCATGTGGCCCATAGAAAACCCGAGGGGGTGGGTTTCCAGGGGAGGCATGTTACTGCTGTGCTTTATAACCTACATATACATTACATGTGTTCTTTTGTATATATCAAATGCTTCGTATTTTTTTAGGTCTATTCAGGAAGAAAAGAGAATATGATTTGGAGTGAAAGCTACCAATGTTCAAATTCCAGTTCTGCCAGTATCTATGCCCACTAACTGTGTGACTACCCCTCTCTAAGCAGCAGTTCATGGTCTTTAAAATGGAAATAATAATCCTTACCTCTCAGGGTTTTTGTGACGGTTGAAAAACAAATTTACCTTAAAATTTTTTTGAGACAAATCCAGATATAACTATATGAATAAAATAAATGAATGGATAAAAACATAAGCGAGTACATGGCGTGCTTGGCACAATGCCTTGGGCAGAGGAGACATTCAGTGAGTGGGGGCCCTGCCTCTTGGATCCTCCCCGTAAGGCCAGCATGGGGACTCGTGGCCAGAGGAGCACTGGACAGACATCCCAGCTGGACAGAAGAGGGGCTGACAGCTGAGCTTCTACTGGGTGGACAGAGGAACCTCAGCTCCTTCCCAGGTCAGGGATGACCAGCATCCCAAGTCCAAGGGGAGAGTCCCTTCAGGTGATCTGAGCAAAGTCTAGCTTCAGAGAATTAAAAGGAACAAAATCTGGAGTTACTGGCATTGTCTTGATTCCGGGGCTCAGGAATGCAAATATAATAACTCCACAGCAGGGATCAGGGCTCAGCTCATGCTTTTCCTCACAAATTTTACAAGATGCTCAGGCTTTCTCCGGATCCCCCACCTTGACAGGCTCAAGAATCTCTCAGAGGTGCCTCTGTGTACGCAGGCATTCAGTGAGATTTATATGTTTTGTCCGGAGGGGCCAGTCCTGTCTGTCCTCACATTGTACCCCATAAACACTTGGGCAGCCCCTCATGACAGGCAGAGCCCGTGATACTGCTGGGGACACGTAATGCTCTGGATCCTGCTGCCTAGCAGGGGTGGGTCCTGCCCAGCCCATGGTGGCTCCTCAGGGAGTAAGGCAGGCCACCCCTAACTGTAGAGTCCCATGCAGAGCTGACCTGGGCTCCCAGCATTTGGATCCTTCAAAGCCACTTCTCCAACCACTTTCCTGGGGCACAAACCCTGTAGAGCCTGCCTGGGAGAGTTGTCTGGTAGAGCTTCACCTTCTATCACTCTTACCTCTGGCCTTTGCTGCGGGTCAACCCTTTGATACTGTCTCTACCGTTTCCTGCCTCCTGGAGAATTCTATCTCAGGGGCTACATTGCCATTTCCTGCCACCTGATCAAAGTCATCTCAAAGGGGAGGGGCTGGGGTCTTGGTCCTTTTCCTCAAAGGAGACTCCTCTGCTCCTTGCCCAGTTCTTTTCCAGCAACCTCCAAGCTTAGCACACCAATGACTGCATCAGGGCATGGTAATGCAATTCCACACACCCGTGAAACCTGAACACAAGCCCCTGTTAAGTCAACCTGCTGGTAAGCTTGGAGCTCCCAGCATGCCACCAGGAGACCAGCTGGGCACAAGGCAGCATTTTTTTACTTAACAATCAGGTATTGGTGACTTCCTCTGTTCTAGGCATTATGCCTAGAACAGAGCAAGGGAGGATTGCTTGAGCCCAGGAGCTCAAGGCTGCAGAGACAGAGACTTAAAAGACACAGCCTCTGCCCTCAGGATGTTCACAGTCTAAGAAAAGAGACTCGGGTATAAATAATAACATGGAAAGAGAATTGGGAGTTGGGCCAGGATCCCAACACCCAGAAATGGTGCTGAGTAATGATCATGGCTCTGATTCTATCAGAGACTGAGCTTCCAGGCAGTTACTGGAGCAAGACAATGGTACAAAGAGAAAAGCACAAACCCAGTTAAGAAAACTAGAGTCCAGAGAAGACAAGAGGAAAGAGCAGGTAGGATCCTCATGATCACCATGGGGACATCAAAGCAGGCAAGATGCTCAGGATCCTGTGTGACACCCAGTACTTAGCCCTGGGTCTTGATGTTGTATTGATGAGGAAGGTTAATCTGCAAAGAGACCCCTAAATATGCTGGCCTAAAGAACAAAGAATTGGATCACCAGATAAAATATGGGATACTTAATTACATTTGAATTTCAGATAAATAACAACTTTTAGCTTAAGTATGCCCTATTCAATATTTTAATTCATTCATTTTTTTATCTGAAATTCTAATTTAATTGGGCATCCTACATTTCAATTAGCTAAATCTGGCAACCCTAAAGCAAAGGTGTATTTCTCTCTTACTTAAGAGTCTGGTCTAGACTGGTAGACCAGCCCAGCTCCACAAAGTCATTCAGGGACCGAGGTTCATCGTCCTGCTTCCCCATCCCTTGAGGCAGAAGTTCTCAAGGTGTGGCTTGCCAACCAGCAGCAGCAGCATCACCTGGGAACTTCTCAGAAATGCAATTCTTGGGCCACATTCCAGAAACACTGGGGTGGGCCCAGGAATCTGTGTTTAAACAAGACTTCTGGGTGACTCGGATGAGCTTAAGTTTGAGAAACACTGCCCTACTGTGCTATTCTCTTTGGAATGGTTGCAGCTGGGTCCTTGCCATATCCTGTCTTCCACCTAGAGGGGATAGGGAGAGGGAGAAGAGAACATGGAGGAGGTTGACCAGTCTTTTAACAGCCAATCTAAGAATTGGCTCACATTCCACTGAAGGCTAGTCACATGGCCATATCCACCCACAAGGAAGACTGGAAAATGTCATCTCTAGTTAGATAGAGTCTAACTACAACTCTATAAATAATGGAAGGAGAGAATAGATTTTGTTGGACCACTAGCAATTTCTGCTGAACATGTCCTCTGGTCACCCTGGCCATCACAATATGGGGGATTAAAGCAGCCTAGTCAGCAAATGAGGTTCCCTGCAGTAGGGGCATTAGGCCAGGCATGGTGGCTCATGCCTGTAATACCCATGCTTTGGGAAGCTGAGTTGGGAGGATCACTTGGGCCCAGGAGTTCGAGACCAGCCTGGGCAACATGGCAAGATCTAGTAGCTACAAATATATATATATATACACACACACACACAAATATATATATATTAGCCAGGCATGGTGTCATGTGCCTGTAGTCCCAACTACTCAAGAGGCTAAGGTGGGAGGACTGCTTGAGCCCAGAAATTCAAGGCTGCAGTGAACTATGATCGCACCATTGCTCTCTAGCCTGGATGACAGAGGGAGAACGTGTCTCTATTTAGAAGAATGAGGAGGAGAAGGGTAAGAGGAGGAGGAAGTTGGGGCATTGGTGGACCCATCTGCACAGAACAGGAGAGCAAAGGGAAAGGGGCATGTGGCCTGAAGGGATGACCAAGGCCTTCTTTATTTAATGTCCAACTCTTCTTTTCAGCAGCCGGCAGCACTCATGACACCCCCACTGTAATGTCCCCAGGGCCTCTCTCCTGCAAAATTTCAGGCTTTCTTGATTTCCTCTGATCAAATCTTACCTTCTCTCGATCCCAGGATTACAGATGAAACCGAGATAAAAATAATTTATGCAGACTCTGTGGCATTCGTAGAAGGGCAGTGTCCTATCCAAAGAGATGATGGTGTAAGGTGTGGTGGCTCATGCCTGTAGTCCCAGCACTTTGGGAGGCCGAGGCAGGCAGATTACTTGAGCCCAGTAGTTCAAGACCAGCCTGGGCAACATGATGAAACCACATCTCTACAAAAAATACAGACAGACATACACACACAAATTAGCCAGGCACAGTGGCACGTCCCTATGGTCCCAGCTACTTAGGAGGCTGAGATGGGAGGATCACCTGATCCCAGGAAGCTGAGGCTGCAAAGAGTTGTGATTGCACCACTGTACTCCAGCCTGGGCGACAGAGTGAGACCCTGTCAAAAAAAACAAAAACAAAAACAAAAAAACACACAAACAAACAGAAAATGAACAACAAAAAACCCAAAGAGGTGATGGTAACAGTTCTACTTTGTTTTTCAGGTCACAGGTAGACTCTCATATTAAGTTCTGATGTCCCATGTTTAAAGGAATATTAACAACTTAGAACACATTTAATGGAGAGTGAAAATGATAGTGAGGGTATCTCAAAACTTTAGAGAATTGTTTGGCTTCAAGAGGAAGACCTGGGAGTGGAAGGCCAGGGAATTATCGTCAAACATGCAAAGGCTGCCATAGAGGAAAGCTCCACTAATTCCATGTAGCCAAAGAGGACAGAACTAAGGGTGTTGGGTATAAGGTACATGAAGGCAGACCTGCGTTCCCCCAGTCTAAAGGTGAACTAACAATAAGGTTTAACCAGCAGTGGAAGGGAGCTGTTTACTGATAAAGAAGTAAGTTCCTCATTGCTGGAAGTATCCAAGCAGAAGTTAGGTGACTACCTGTCTGGAATAGTATAGAAGAGATGACTCGGACTAGATGAGAGTTGAGTCAATCCCAACCAGAAGAGTCTTTGGTTCTAATGTATATTTGCTGGTGACCCTAAGCAAGTCATTTGATCCATCTGAGTCTCAGTTTCCTCATCTATACATGTGGGAGTCCCCACCTTGCATCGTTCAATAAGGATATTGTGAGAGTCAAGTGAGAAAATAGCAAAAGCCCCTGTAAGTCTAAATAGCACATCTGATGATGATGACAATAATGGTGACAGTGACAACAACAAGCATGTCTGTGCTTCTATTATTTCAAGGGAACTTTTAGAGACCCCGAAAAGAGAGGACTGACGCTGGACACTTTGGGCATGAAGTAAGATTGTCAGGGCAAGGAGGATATTTTTCCTTAAATAGGACATTGGGAAGCATCTCCAGTCGCACCACCTCCTCTGCCTATAGTTATAAGTCCAGCTGAAGCCATGTTAGCTGGAAGTCTGCACACCAGGCAGGACGTGGCGTCCGCATGCTGCCCCGCGTATAAAACTCACCTGGCATTTGGATATTGACTGAGATTCTGCTGGCCTCTGGCTCGTGCTCAGGAAAACCCCCCTTCTTGTTATAGCCCAGCTTAGTTTTGCTGAGATGTCTTTCAATGTTTCCAGCAGTGGTGGGGGTGGGGGCACGTGTGTATCTGTTTCAAGGTGAATTTGTCTCAGAGTGGGCTTTGAAGAATGCCGCAGTGCAGAACTGAGCCATTGTCAAGGGGATCAATGCAGGGCTGACGTCCGTGGGCCTATTATCTGAACTGCTACAACGACCCAGGAAGGGCGGGCTCACTGACCGCCATTGTGAGGGCTCACTTGACCAAAAAGCAGAGCGGCGTGGCAGTGGCCGGCCACGCTGAGCGCTCCACTTCTCAGACTGTGTAACTAGGGGGCTGGAGAAAGTTCCATCAACTGGCATCATTCGGCTATGGCAGAATGAGAAATGGTGGGGCTTCTATCCCTCCACTGCCTCCTGATAGCTATGCCAACAAAGAAAAAGGGAAAAGCGTTACTCATCCTATATTCTTCTGCCTCTCTTCAGTTGGATTCTTAGTTTGCCCTGTTTATGGTTTTAATTAGTACTATCTGGGGCCCATAGAGTATACAGTGATATTTTAGAAACCATAATATTTATAATATTTTTTTAGATTGGTTTCTCCCATTCAGAAAAATAAAGATGTAAGTAGGGGATCTGATAGGGGGCTGTATGCAGTCAATGTTATTAGGAGCAAACCTTTAACTTTTAAAGGTTGATTGAGCAAGTCAGTTTATAGATAAAGAGACTGGCTCGCTCGTAATCAGATTCTAGGATTCCAACCTGGGTTTCCAGTATTCTTTCCAGTACAACATAACAGCTTTCTTTCATTTAGTAAATACTGATTGAGACCCTACTGTGTGCTGGATACTCCTACAGGGACTGGCAGTAAGGCAGTGAACCAGACAAAGTCCCTGCTCCATGGGGCTTATATTCTAGTGAGGGAAGACTTGTATTTTCTGATGCACGTGAGTGTATCTCCTCGTACATCTTGTATGGTGCTGGGCACAAAATCAGTTGTTAATAAATATTTAATAAGTGAATGAGTGAATGCTCTAACAGTGACCTTGATCACTTGAGCCCGGGAGGTAGAGGCTACAGTGAGCCGAGATCACACCACCGCACTCCAGCCTGAGCAACAGAGCAAGGTTCTACCTCAAATAAACAACAAAAAAGTGAAGTTTAGATTGGGGAGAAATGCAGGCTGGGTAGAAAGGATAGGACATTTGAACATTGTGCTCAGTTACTCCTCCTCTTCCCTTCCCCAAGGCCATGATCATGGGACATTCCAGCTAATAAAGCACCCAGATGAAGGTGAGGTCGCTTGTGGATGGGTACATTAGCTCCATTCCAGGGAGCAATTTGTAACTTTTCTCACAAAGCATGAATAATTTCCAAATGGCAGGTGCACAGATTATTTCTCCAAGGAGAAGACAATTTTGTCCTCCCACTTTTCATCATGCAAATCTTCCAACCACAGTTGGCAATAAGTAGAAATAGATAAATGAGATCCAAAATTCATATTTAACTGTTTGGAAGGACAGTTGTGGTTGAAAAAAGAAACAGTTGAACAGAACAGGGGGCCGGTGAGGACAGGATCTGTGTCTGAGACGTAGGTGAAGCTGAGGTAAAAGTCATAGCAGAGAGGGAAGAGGACAGAATTTTAGAGAAAATGATTTTTTTTTAATGTTAATATGAGAGTTTAGTATTCAAGGTGTGGGCTCAATTGTTATTTGTCTCTGTTCAGTCCCCACTGCCCTACAGAATCAGACCAAATGATCTGGGCAGGCTATTGACAGCCCTTTGTGACCTAGCCCCTGCCTGCCTTTCTAATCTCATTTCAGCCACTCTCCACCTTGCACCGCACCCATGCAGCCTGCTCCAGTTCTCTCTCTCCCCAGCCCCTGGCCCTCCAAGTATACATCCCTCTGAACCCTGTGCCTCTGCTCAAGCTGTTTCCTCTGTCTGCAAAAACCCCAGTCCACCCTTCAAGGTCAAGTTCAGATGTCATCCTCTCTGCAAAGCCTTCCTTCAGACCAGCATGAATTTAGCCTTCTGCATTTGTGTGGCTCTTTACTCATACCGTTCCTATAACATGTTTGAGTCTCTGCTCTGGTTCGTCAGCAGGCCTATCTCTTCTACTAGATTTTAAGTTCTTTTGGATTTTTTTGTTTTTCTTTGAGACGAAGTGTGGCTCCGTCCTCCAGAGAGCCCTGCCACCACACCTGGCTTTTTTGTTGTTCTTTTGTACAGACGGGTTTCACTATGTTGCCCAGGCTGGTGTCGAACTCCTGGGCTCGAGAGATCTGTCCACCTCAGCCTCCCAAAGTGCTGGGATTACAGGCATGAGCCACCGCACCTGGCCTGATTTCCTTGAATCTTAATTACCTACAAATGATCTGCAGTACCTCAAACTGTGCCATGAACATTACAGCAAGAGGATATAAATACAAATTAAATGTGAAGTTTATAGCCAAGCAGAGTGGCATGTGCCTGTAGTCCCAGCTACTGGAGAGGCTGAGGTGGGAGGATCGCTTGAGCCCGGGAGGTAGAGGCTACAGTGAGCCATGATAACACCACTGCACTCCAGCCTGGGTGACAGAGCAAGGCTCCACCTCAAATAAACAACAAAAAAGTGAAGTTTAGATTGGGGGGAAATGCAGGCTGGGTAGAAAGGATAGGACATTTGGACATTGCACTCAGTTACTAAAGCAGGATTATGGAAAGCCCCTCTGGCATTCATGTGGCTCCCGGCTCATGCCTCTCCTATAACGTGTTTGAGTCCCTGCTCTGGTTCGTCAGCAGGCCTATCTCTTCTACTAGATTTTAAGTTCTTTGGAATTTTTTTTCTTTTCTTTCTTAATAACGTTCATAAGTTTGAGATACGTAACGACTTAGAGGCAGGACGATGAACCACAAGTAAAATGGGGCTGAGGTTGGGCAATGAGACAAATATCTACTGTGGAATAAACAAACAGCAGAGAAGGAGGTTGGGCCATTTGTTCCTCTCCTCCCTCTCTTCCTGGCTTGGGCACAGTCTTTACAGGTCACTGCGTCCCACCACAGCTTCGGCTCCTGCCAGGTGGCTCCTCTCCCAAGACACAGCTCTCACCTGGGTTCTACGAACGCCACTTCCTCTCCCTGCACCTCTGGCCTCAGGATGGTGATAGCTTCCTGCTGCTGTGGGTCCCTGGGGCCCTCAGCACCCCTTGTTGCTTCCCTTATTGCACTCATACCTTCATTAATAGGCCCTTTACCTTGATGCTTTCCATTGAGGACCCTGACTAATACCCCCGCTGTATCTGTACCACTCCTAGACTCTGGTTAATACAGAATTCCGGTCAAGAAAATCCTGGGTGTCACCCTGTACCGGGGGTCAGCAAACCACTTATTTTTATAAAAAAGTTTTACTGGAACACAGCCACACCTATTCTTTTGCAAATTGTCTATAGCTGCTTTGAGCTACTCCACTGGCAGAAGTGTGCAGCTGTGACAGAGACGGTATGGCGTGCAAAGCCTAAAATATGTACTATCCAGGCATTTACAGAAAGAGCGTGCCCATCCCTGCTGTGTACTCACTGAACACGAACAGGTCATTGCTTTAGCATCCATCTACAATGTGTTTTCTAGGGATTTCTGCTGCTAAGATCTGATTCTCACCCCTGTCTTCTTTCCACTCTCATTATTTTCCAATCCATTCTTCATAGGACTTCCAGACAGATCTTGCCAAAACACAAATGTGACCCTTCTCGTTCTCCTTCAGGGGCTCCACTAGTTGAAGCCCAATTCTCAGAGGACAGCGTCTCTCTCTACTTCTTGCCTCATTGCCAAAGTGATTGTCACTCCAGCCACACCAATGATGATAGTGATTTCTTAACTACTTCTCAGGGTGGAGAGGAACCGAAATACTGAGGATATATGTCCATTTTCAGATGCATGTGTCCGTGCCAGATGCATTTCCTGAAATTTCAGAAATGTTACAACGTAGAAAAAAGAAGACACGCTTCTGAGCTGAGGCAGTACGGTAACATGGCCAAAGCAAATGTGAGGGGTAAGGGCCAGGGCTGCTCCAAGAGAACCCCTGCCATCAAGGCCAGGCCCTACAGGGCCATGGGGATCAGGCAGTGGAGTCTGGGGACAAGAGGGGCTCCCCAGGTGTTCTGAGCAGGTGAGTGACATGGTCAGATGCAGCCAGTGTGGGAAGGTGGGCTGAAGACAGAGGGCAAATGACAGAGAGGCAAATCAGAGGAGTGACACCAGGTGCGGACTCAGAGCTGATGCTGGGGCCAGACATCAGGGCACGGACCTGGAGGAAACGTAGGAGATGGAACTGACTGGAGTCACTGGCTGATCAGAAGAGGGCTTAGGGCAGCAGAAGAGGGAGGAATCGGGGTGGCTTCCAGGCTTCTGTCTTGAGAATCCGAAGAACCGGATATATGCTCTGACTCAGTGGCTCACAGGAAACCTTATATTTCCTGTATTCTTAAGCCCAGGTTCAGTTCTTGCCCCTTGAACAGGCTCCAGTGTGAAGGCTGTGCCTGCTTTTTTTTTTTTTTTCTTTTTTTGAGTTGGTCTCACTCTTGCCCAGGCTGGAGTGCATGCAGTGGTCCAATCACAGCTCACTGTAGCCTTGAACTCCTGGACTCAAGTGATCCTCCCACTTCAGCCTCCCAAGTAGATGGGACTAAAGGTATGTGCCACTCCCCCAGCTAATTATCTGTAGAGATAGAATCTTGCTATGTTGCCCAGGCTGGTCTCCAACTCCTGTCCTTAAGCGATCCTCCCACCACCGCCTCCCCACCTCCTGCAGCGCTGGGATTACAAGTGTAAGCGTCACACCCAGCAATGTGCCCATTCTTGATTTAACACATTTCCCCACAATCTAGAGCTGCACTGGGGAAGGGGTGGCCATGGATGATTTTCATTGCCCTTGGAGGCTGACTCAGAGCTGCTCTTAGAGGGAAGAGGTTTTCCTTTCTGCTGGAAGTTGACATTGGCGGGTACAAGTGGAGGCAGGAGTTGGCAGGAGAGAAAATGCCCAGCTCTCCTCATGAAGGACTGCCAGCAGAATAGTCCCCAAATCTGCCTGGGTTGCCATGTCCTTGCCACTTTTCCCCTTACCAGCTCCACAGAACAGGTGCCAACACAGGGAAGTGGGGTCTTCCTATGTTGGAATTCCTCAAGGGCACCTTTGAGGAATGCTCCTCCCTCCCAGCCCCACAGGGGAAGGTCACGTCAGAGAACCACAGCAGGGACCTCACAGCTGCAGGGACAGATGCTCTGGAACCTAAGGGCCACCCTCCTCTCACCCCCAACATTTCCTCAGTTACTAGGAAGGAAGATCGATTTGACAGGAGTAAGGTGTGTGGCCTGGTTCTGGTCAAAGGCAGAAATGCAAGCATGGTCTCCACCATCCCTGAGAAATCACAGCATGGGGGTGGCAGTGGCTTGGACAGCAGGTGAGAGTTTGAATTGGTGGCAGCAGCGTCCTGAGGTGCCCCAAGTGCTGCAGTCAGGACCCTGTATCCCTCACCTGCTCCCCTAAGGCTTCACCTTCAGGGAGCAAGACCTGGGTAGCCACAGGGGCAGGTGAACCAAAGAGGGCTGGAAAGACAAGCATGGACCAACTAGGTTTGCTAAGGCAGAACCTGGGGTACAGCACTTTCTCTGGCTCAAAATCAACGAGTGAGGGCACGTCAGGAGGACCGAAGGGTCCTATTTGGATGGGAATGTCAAGGCCAGCTCCTGAGAAGGGACTCTTAAGTTGATGACTCATTTGGAGTTCAAGTCAAAGAAAGCAATAGTACAGGGAACCTCTCCCAACCCCATTCAGATCTCTCCAAGATGATTTACTGCACTGAGAGGAGCCCTTCCCATTTGCATAGGGTTTTGTAATTTAATTTCAAGTCTGTTCATACTCCTTTCCTCATGAGAGAGGTAAAGGCAGGAATTATTATCCTTCCTTTCCCTGCTGAGAACCCAGGAACCTCCACCCTTTCCTGAAGTCCCATGGTTATTTAGTGGTGGAAGAGTTTCCAACCTAGAATGGTGGTTATTATCTCCCTAATGAAATGGTATGACATGGTCTAACCCAACTGTCTCTCTCCCATACCCATAATCAGGTCTTGAAACAGTTCCCTGGAAACAATCAAGCTTTTCATTGCATCACAAGAGACCTCAGATGAAAGAGATGCTCTCCTGGGCTGTGATCATGTGCTGTGACCAAATCTGCCATGAAGCTGCTGGGGGGTATGTTGGTTCCAACCCTACCGAGACATGCATTACATAGAACAATGTCTTCACTCAGCCAAGATGTATCTTTTTAATCACAACAATATTAGAGATGATAATTCCCGCCCCCCCCAAAGAAAGTTGAGTCAATTATTCTGGAATATTTGATTAGCCCTAATAACCAAATGCTATTAAACCCACCCAATTAAGCCTCCAATTACCAGGAAGTTGCAAGATTTTCTGAATGCTACTTAATAAGGCTTTTAGCTTGAAGAGTATTGTGTCATTTTGTTCTAACACCACGAAAACCTGTCTTAGAGGAGATTAAAGTGGGAATTCTTCAAAGGACATAATTTCTGTTGAAGTGCATAGTGAGCTCTTTATGCTGGAACTCAGCTGAGAACACTGAATTCATTCTACTTGAAACTTTTCAAAGGAAAGATGGGGTTTGAGAGGGAGTGAAAGAGGATGAGAGAAAAGGAAGGACAGAGAGAGGGACAGGAATTGAGAGAGGAGAAGGAGGGACAGAAGCTTCCTCAATTATAAAAAACAATTTAGAAAAGAAAATATGGGCCGGGTGCAGTGACTCACGCCTGTAAACCCAGCACATTGGGAGGCCGAGGCGAGTGGATCATTTGAGGTCAGGAGTTCAAGAACAGCCTGGCCAACATGGTGAAACCCCAACTCTACTAAAAAAAAAAAAATTAGCCGGGCGTGGTGGCACGTGCCTATAACCCCAGCTACTTGGGAGGCTGAGGCAGGAGACTTGCTTGAACCTGGAAGGCAGAGGTTTCAGTGAGCCGAGAATGTGCCATTGCATTCCAGCCTGGGTGACAGAGTAAGACTCTGTCTCAAAAAGAAAATACACAGGGCAGGTTGGAGGGAAGAGGTCAGTGAGAAGGTAGAAACAGGAGCAAGTATACAATTTTATATCCTCAAATTCTAGTTGTAGGTCTTTTCCAGTTTTGCTGGTTGACCTTGAGCAAATAAATTTCATCCTGAGCTCTGCCTGAGAAACGCACTGGTATTAAATTCCAGTAGCATCTCGCTCTCATACTTTCTCCTTCTCTCACTAAAAAACTGGGTTTTGTAGCCTCCCTGATAAAAATCAATGCCTTAGATTCATATGCAATTTCCATTTCAACCTGGTTCACTCATGTTCTCTCTCAATTGTTCCCTGAACAACCCTAAGCAATTGGCCAGGCAGGAATGATAGACCCATTTTAAAGACGAGCAGCTTGATATTCCCAGCACTCAAGTGTCTTATCCAAAGCCCCATTAAATAAATGGCAGAAGCAGGTTTTGTCATCAATGTCCTTCTACCAGAACATGAAATTTTTCTTGGGTTCAAGAGCTATTTCATGCCCAGAAAACCCACATCCTGTATTGTTTTTCTGTCTAAATCTCCCCTTTTCTAATTAAATTATGGTGTCCAGTTGGTGAGAGTTGACTCCAAAAGTTGGGGTTCTTTGAGGTTGGGAATCAGAGTGACACAGTGACTCTGGCAGGTGGCCTTGGCAGGAGAGTGAGGCACGTGTGAGGTCACTTTGAGTCCATCTGGTTGGCTGAGGACATGTATTTCTCTGCAGAGTCAAGGCAGGAGAGGACATAGGTCTTGCTCTGCCTGGAAGAAGACCTTAGAGCTTGTCCAGGTTGTATCAGTTCCATAGGGCCGCCATGACAAATGACCACAAACTGGCTGGCTTAAAACAACAGAAATTCATTCTCTCACAGTTCTGGAGGCTGGAAGTCCAAGATCAAGGTGTCACCAGGACTGTGCACCACCTGAAGGCTCTGGGGAAGAATCCTCCCTTGCCTCTTCCAAGCTTCTAGTAGTTGTGGGCAGTCCGTGGTGTTCCTTGGTTGCAGGTGCACCACTGCAATCTCTGCTCCCGTCATCACGGATTGCTCTCCTCTCTGTGTCCACGTCTCTGTGTCCAAATGATCTCTTCTTATAAAGACACCAGTCATTAGATTAGGGCCCACCCCAAGTTGGTATGACTTCATCTTAACTTGATTACATCTACAAAGACCTTATTTCCAAATAAGGTGCCATGCACAGGTAGCAGGGATCAGACTTCGACACACCTTTTTTTTTTTTTTTGAGACAGAGTCTCTGTCACCCAGGCTGGAGTGTAGTGGCACGATCTTGGCTCACTGCAACCTCTACTCCCCAGGCTCAAGTGATTCTCCCGCCTCAGCCTCCCAAGAAGCTGGGACTACAGGCACATGCCACCACACCCAGCTAATTTTTTGTACTTTTAGTAGAGATGAAGTTTCACCAAGTTGGCCAGGCTAGTCTTGAACTCCTGACCGTGAGTCATCTGCCCACCTTGGCCTCCCCAAGTGCTGGGATTATAAGCATGAGCTACCGTGCCTGGCCTTCAACATATCTTTTTAAGGAACATAATTTTACCTCTAAAAGTGGCTGTCCCCTATTCTGCTGCTTCTCAGAGTCTCATAAATAATTGTCAGAAAGGCTTCCCCTCATCGACACATTTCAAATGCTTTGGCTTTGAAAAACATAATCTCAAGGAACTTCAAAGAAAAATACTTTTCTGCATTTGTGCGAGAAGGGAATTTCAGTATCCTCTGGCTAATTCTTCTCAGCACATTTCTTATAAGAAAATTGAAGTTCCTCCAGTAGAGACACTCCAGCTGTGACAATCTACTTAAAGCTAAAGGGGGTTTATAAGGTTCTCTAAATAAAGTGACTATTTGTTCATAGAGTTTGCAAGGTCACTCTTCCTACACTGAAGATGTTCATTACATGTAGCTATGAAATATAGTAGCTTTGGTCTAATGCATTTGAATACTTGTCTTAATCTACACTTTCTGAAAAGACATGACTTTACCAACCTCTGCCTTGTGAACTGAAGTGTATCTTTACTAGAACTTTCAGGAAGATGGTGCTTTTGTTATAGGTGATATGAATTACTGGCAAACAAATAAAGCAATGTAAATATAAATAGGAAAGCTGCCTATTTTAATTTTGTCACATAATTTCCTGTGCCATTATAGAAGAAGTTTTGCTTTTTGCCAGTCTAAACTGGAGATGTATGGTACTGTATTTCCTTGGGCTATCTCTTTCTGCTTTCATTCTCTCTGTTGATCTTTTGTATTTCTTTCCCCATTTTGAGAAAGAAAAAAATCATAGTACATGTTTGATACATATGCTCTTCACTCACTCTATTTGAGCTTTGAAAGAAATACCACACATGCTGGTCCTCTAGTGCCCCTGGAAAACACATTTCTGCAGCTGGGAAGCAAAAGCTTTCCTTACAAAACACACGAGATAGAAGGAACCCGGTCCCAGACCAAAAGACGCCTGACTCTGCGGTGACTGCTGCTTAGTCTTCTTCCAGTCAAGCCAAAGTACCTAAGTCCCGTTTGTAAAATGTAAAAAGAAAGGACATTCAACATTAACACACTTCCATCTCCTTTTAAAATCATACCTTCTCCCTCTCTCTTAGATATCTGTGGGTGCCTCTTCAGCATCCAGGTTATTCCTCATTCTCCCAACAGCTCCCAATTTCTGAGGATCCACGTGAGTCAGGGAAAGTTTATTCCAAATGACTCCAGCTCCAGGGATGGAACACGAGGTTTCTGATGGCCCTGGCCATGGCCATCGTGATTGGCTCAGACATGGTCATGTGGCTTGGGCTGGTCCAATCAGAGAGGATCTAAGACTTTGATTGCAGGTGCTAAGAGGAAGATTCCCTATCCTCATTTGGACAAGAGTAAGGAATGTTACTAATTTGGGAGCTGCTGGCAGCCAGTGTGTATCCACAAGTGGTGCTAGCCTTTGGATGAAGTCAATACTATCCATGGAGGGTACATAGAGGGGTGGTCTTTGATAACATTGTTGAATAGCTGGATCATGCCTCCTGCAAAACCCACACTTCCTTTGGACCATTTAGTTATGTGGCTCAATAAACCCTTACTACTTCTTCTTCTTCTTCTTCTTCTTCTTCTTCTTCTTCTTCTTCTTCTTCGAGACGGAATCTTGCTCTGTTGCCCGGGACAGAGTGCAGTGGCACGATCTCAGCTCACTGAAATCTCCACCTCCCAGGTTCAAGCGATTCTTCTGCCTCAGCCTCCCAAGTAGCCGGCGCCTACCACCCAGCTAATTTATTTTGTATTTTTAGTAGAGACGGGGTTTCGTCATGTTGGCCAGACTGGTCTCGAACTCCTAACCTCAAGTGATCCACTGACCTCAGCCTCCCAAAGTACTGGAATTACAGGTGTGAGCTACCATGCCCAGCCAAACCCCTTTTATTACTGAAGTCTGTTTGAGATGAATGTTATAGGACTTATTAACTGAAAGTATCCTTTCCCCCCTTCCCTTATTTCTCTTTGCCACACTTTTCCACATACACCAACATTCTGCTGATGATACGTTTGCAGCATAAGTTTGGAGTACTTGTGGACTATTCAGGTGGTAATAAGTAGAATAGTGCTGCCCATTCATCGATGGTAAAAATGTTCAATGGCTGCACTGCCTAACCCAGTAGCCACATGCAGCTATCAAGTCCTTAACATGTGGCTTATGTGAATGAAGAACTCAATGATTATTTTATTTTATTAAGAATTTGAATTTAAGTAGCCACATGAGGCTGGTGGCTACCATACTGAGAAGCACAGATCCAGAAGGAATTTGAAAACACTGAACTGAGACATAGATTGGGTGAAGATGGAAATGTGGGCATCTCAAAGGTACTCGGAGTGTGTGGAGTGAGAGGAGAGTAGAGGACAGCCCTTGGGGATTCAAGTGTAAGTGGAAGAAAAGGAACCAGCAAAGGAGACTGAGAAAGTGAGGATAAGAAGTAGGAAGAAAAACATGAGCTACATGTATCTTAAAAGCTAAGAGAAGCACATTTCAAGGAAGGAGGGGTGAACTACATGCAGCAAGGGAGAAAATAAGACCTCCTCACCAAAAAGCAGGCCATTGGTGGTCTTGGGAAGAGTCGTTGCATGATGGTAGGAGAAGTCAGGTGGTGGTATACAGACATCAGAACCGAGATGCTTCCAGTCATGGTCATTAAAGATCGTAAAGGAGAACTCAGACCATGGGATGTCCAGGAGACAACAGTGAAGTGGGGACTAGATTCACATGCCCCGGGTCTTACCTTGTTCACTTTGATTTGTTTCTAGGGGACATGGTAACATTTTCTCCCCTGCTACCCTTTAGAAGTTTTAGCAAATTAAATATGGCTCCCTAGAAAACATGGTGGTGCCACTCTCATTCCAATTTCTACAAGTTGACTTAGGCCATAGAGCAGCAATTCACTCCAAATCACCAGTTTCTCTTTTCTACCTCTGATGTATATTTATTTGGGGCTTCTATTTTTAGCCTGTCTGAAGGAAAAAAAAAAAAAAAAAAAAAGAAGTAATGGGAATTCACAGGATTTATTGCACAAATTACTTCTCTGGCTCCCTCCAACCTCCATCAAGGCTTCTGACAGTGGCATTGTATTTCTTATTTATTAGATTTTTAAGTGCTCTGTTAGGTAGTTTACAAGCTTTCCTTAATGTCTTTGCAACCCAAGTGCATAACAGCCGCTGAAAATTGATCACAGGTCATATCTGGCCCATCTTTAAATTTAAATCACATGAAGCCTTCTTCAACTCCATGCTGGCTTCCACATAGAGGTTGTTGCGAACCTTACATAAAAACCCAAGGAGACTAACTTCAAAGTTATTTATAATATACACACATGGAGAATTGTTTCACCTTGATACTAATGATCAAAGGGAAAGCCAAAAAATCTAAATAATTTCTGCAAAACATTGCACTTCCCACAACTAGTTATGACTTGTAGCTTACTCTTTAACTCCTAAGTTATACTGAAGTCTTTGAAAGAATCCTACTTCAAATGGACTCATTTTCTGAGTCTCTTGCTGTCCAAAATTTCATCAGGACACAAGAACAAATCATTGTGGAATGTCTAAGGCCATCCTACGCTGCTCCTTGGTGGGCCTCAGGAGACCCTTTTAGAGAACAGGCCTGGTATTCTTGTGAACTTACATTCCATGCTGCTTCCCTCCCCTGGGCTGTAGCAGGTGCTAGGTCTTTTCAAGCCTCTTGCCACAGCAAATGCCTTTTCTCTGCTTAAATGCCTTCCCCTACTTATCCATCAGCAAACTCCTATTGATCCTTCAAGACCCCGTTAGTTGTTATCAAGCCTGGAAGGTCCTCTCTGTATCCCCAAGCAGAGATAGCTGTTCCTTCTTCTGGGCACCTACACCTCTTCTGTAGCCTGAGTACATTGCCTTTTGCTTGTTTAGGGGTCTTTCTCTCTGCTAGATTCTTTCATGGAAGGGGCCATGTCTCATTCTTCTATTCCCAAAGCCTAGCACAGGGCTTAATGCATAACAGATATTCCCCAAGTGTGGCTGGATGGAGAATGAGTAAGTGAATGTACAAATGATGTCTATGGAATTCAAAGCCAGGTCTATACAGTCAATGCAAAGCTGAATTTTGGAGCAAATACACAGAAATTTGGATGGAAACAAAATAATCTTCAAAGAAAGCATACTGGAAAGAGGTGTAGGAGCCAAGAGACAGGGATTCCGGAATTGGTCCTGACTTTGGGTAAGTCATTTCCCTCTCCAGCTCTTTATTGCAAAATAGGAGATGTGATCCATTCGTCAATAATATCCCTTCTAATTCTGACTTCAATCCCAAATTACTATGCTGCTAGTGAGTTATTTTTTGTTTGTTTGGTTTTGGTTTCTGGCTTTTGGGTTTTGTTTCGGTTTGTGTTTTGAGACAGGGTCTCACTCTGTTGCCCCAACTGGATGCAGTGGTGCGATCACAGCTCACTGCAGCCTCTACCTCTAAAGCTCAAGTGATCCTCCCACCTCGGCCTCCTGAGTAGCTGAAACCACCATGCCTGGCCTGGTGAGGTGTTATGCAACATGTCCATAAACATCAGACTTAGAGAGGGAGGAAGAAGTTTCCACAGGCTTGGGTCTAGCTTGTTTCCAATATCAGGAGAAAGATTATGTCTGTACTTCTTTGTAAACACTTCATTTTTCCCTTACACAGCACAATATTCGTATAGAGGAGCTTCCATAGATATTGATTGATCTAAATATTTCCAAGTTTGCTTTCTCCATGTATTGAGTCATTCTTTTATTCATTTATCCATTTATCTCTTTATTTACTCAATCACCCTCCCATCCATCCAACCATCCATCCATCCATCCATCCATCCAACCATCCATTCATCCAACCATCCATCCATCCATCCATCCATCCATCCATCCATCCATCTATCCATCCATCCATCCATCCAACCATCCATCCAACCGTCCGTCCATCCATCCATCCAACCATCCATCCAACCATCCACCCGTCCATCTATCCATCCATCCATCCATCCATTCAACCATCCAACCATCCATCCAACCATCCATCCATCTATCCATCCTTATATGTTTCCAATGACTATTTGAGTGTCCCTATTTGCCTTGCACTATGCCAAGTACTGAAATAGTGGCAGCCACCATTCTGGTGTGGATGACTGTGCACGGAAGTCACATGCCCATTTTGGGGAGATGTGAACTATGCACTAATAGTTCACCCCAAATGGCTCTTTGTCAGATACCTCCATAATGTGGAAAAAGGATAAAAATAACGTAGATTCCCATCACCCACAGAGGTAGTGTGTGGGAACCAGACATGATGAACCTAGACAGGAGAAAACCACAAATCTTTGAAGACGTTCTGTATGTACACAAGCAGGCACAAGCAAGTCCGTCCCCTAGAAGTTACAGGGAGGCAAGAAGCAGACGTCAGCCTAGCATATGAAAAAGCGGGCCAGTAGAGCAATATGAAAATGGAATGGGTTGCCTCCAAGGGTAATGAGTTCTCTGGCACTGAAAGAGATTGTACAAGAGCTAGATAATCCTCATTTGCTGAGGATGTCACAAACGGAATTCAAGCATGGAATAAGGAGGTGGTTGGACAAGGTGACCTTCAAAGTTCCTTTCACACTCTGAAGTTTCAAAATTCTAGGAGCAAGACTATATTGTTTGTGTCCAACTCAGTGCACAGCCAGTCCAATTAGTGTTTGCCATACTTCCCTTCCCTGAAGCCCTTTAATTCTGCTGGAAATCAGTTGGCAGAGAATACAACAGCCTATCTACCAGATCAGTTGGTTTGCATCTATGAAAATAGTTTAGCAGCAGGAAACCTTAGAGCTATACAATTCTTGGCTAGGAAAAACAAAAGGGAAGAGATCTGTCCTGAAAAAATCAGATGACTTTCAACCCCACTCAGCTCTCCAGACTGAATTTGTACCTGAATTCACAGTGTGAGGCAGAAATTTTCCAGCAGTCTTGGGTCACCAGGACCCGGGGAATATCCTCAGCGTGGTCTTTTATGGAGTTATGGGCTTGCTAACAACCATCCTTGTCATCTCTAAAATCCCTGATGGGTTAGCCACTTGCTTAGAACACAAACCTGAGATGGCCTTTTTCATATTAAAGGTTAAAGAAAGTCCAGGAACAGTGGCTCGTGCCTGTAATCCCAGAACTTTTGGAGGCTAAGGTGGGAGGATTGCTTGAGGTCAGGAATTCAAGGCCAGCCTGGGCAACATAGCAAGACTCCAACCCTACAAAAAATAAAAATAGCTGGGCATGGTGGCATGTGCCTGTAGTCACAGCTACTCAGGAGACTGAAGCTGGAGGATCCCTTGAACCTAGCAGGTCAAGGCTGCAGTGAGTCAAGATCAAGTCACTACACTGCAGCCTGGGCCACAGAGTGAGATCCCGTTAAAAAATTAAATTAAATTAAATTAAAAACAGTTGATAGAACAAAAGAGGAGTTTTGAATTTTTCCCCCACCTCCCCAAGAGTCTCACTTAACCCTGCAAACACAGGAGACAAACACCAGGGAAGCCACTTGATCACCAGCTGGCAGTAAGATTTAAATGAATTTTCCTGATCCTCTTTTCTGCAGTCACCAACACAGGAGTTCTAGGTGCATCCTGTGGCCCCCCTTCATTTCTCAGTAGGAGGAGCAGAGGAATGTGGCTGTTTGGAGAGTGGAGTTTATTGGAGAAATAAATCTCTGTGGCTAAATATGAACCATGCAGAGGAAACAAAGGAACTGCTTTTTAATGACTGAGGTTTAAATGAAGCCCAGCAGCCTAAGACAGAACCCCAATTAAGAAGAGATGGAAAATCAGGGTCCCAGAGACCACTTAAACTTACATAAATATTTACGACTATCCACTCTATACCAGGAATGGTGGTAGTTGCTGGAATTTTAAAGATAAATAAGATACCGCCCTGCTTTCCAGGGGCTGACATTGGAGGGGGGCGATTGCTGTGTGGGGCTAAAGGGAAGAAGACAGGGCAGGGTGAGAAGTGCTGTAGTCACGGCATAACATCACGCTGCAGAAGCCAACGCTCATCAGGAGGGAGGCAGGAAGACTTCCGGAGGAGGTGCTGTTTGATCTTGTCCCAAAAGATAGGTAGGAATTTGCAAAGTGGGAACAGGAAAGAGAGTCTTGCAAGCAAAAGGAAGAGCATGTGTAGAGGAATTGGAGAAGGATAGAGCCCATGATGTTGGGGAATAATGACAAGTTCAACATGAGTCAGGTTCCAACAAAGGAGGCTGGATAGATAGATGAGAACCCAACTGAGTAGGTCACAGGTGCCATCGAGACTTTTGAGCTTTATTCTATAGCCAGGGGCTCCCAAAGCTATAGAATCATCTTCAGAGCTTATATCAGAATTCCGATTCCAGGCTGCACCCACAGAAGTTATGAGTAGGACCTGGAAATCTGCATTTTGACAAGCGCTGCCGCAGATCATGGCGGACGCTCTCCAAAGGAGCTGCGGGGCTGCTGTGGGGGTGAGGCAGTGCGTAAGCAAGGAAGGAGCTTGGCTTTGTGTCTGGGACTTCTCAGATGGAGGCCTGGAGGAGGAGGGAGCAGAGGAAGGATCCTCCTGGTATTTCCCAATAGGAGATGCAGAAACAACAGAGCGTGGCCCTTGGCTCCCCAAGGGATCCGCGAGGACAGGATCTGACAGACACTAAGGATGCCTCTCTCTGGTGGGTGTTCCATGTCCTCCTGGAGCAATGAGCCCAGGTAAAGTAACCTGGGCCAGGGAGAGAGGTTAGGGCAGAATCTGCCTGTTCAGAGGCAGTGCCCAGGAGAGGGCGACTGTCTCCGGGGAGCCAGACCTCACTTAAATGTGCCACTAGTTAAGCCCGAAGCCCAAAAGCAAGGCAGGGGCTGGACCCAGGCTTGGAGCAAAGCTGGAACACAAAGAAGTGGCCAGGGAGGCAAACTGGCCTGCCCTGGTGCGGACTCCCACCAATGCTCTGCCCCACCCAGTGATGTCGTGATGACCACACCAGTCCCCGCGGCTCTGCCCCAGCCTGGCCTCCGGGGGACCTGGCTTCTCAGGCTGTAGTCAGCTGCTTGGCCCAGGCAACCGGGCTCAGGGGAAATGGTCTTTCTACTATAGGACCTCACCCACAGGCTCCCCTGTGCCAGCGAGCAGGGGGACAGAAGTCCAGAGGCCTCCATGATGACCAACATTGTCATCTAAACTCATGATAAGTGACAAGTGCAGCTGCCAGCACCTCACTGGTGTTAGAGGCAAGAGAAATGACAAAAGCAAAGAAGCTGCTTTCCTTTGGAGAGGGCTTTGCTGCCATGCACTCATGCTGGGCTGTGTGGGGTGCAGCTATGCCAGGAAACTGAAGAAAAGCCAATCCCCAAGACAGCCACTGTTGAACCATCCAGCAAAAGAGAGCACCCAATGATGCCCTTAGAGCAGGGCTTCTCAACTCCTGTGTAATTGCCTCTATTTAAATTATCTTTAACTTTAACCATCTTTGAATGAAATTCATGGATAATGTAACAACCCGATTCATAATTTCAAAAGAATATGTACTGCCCTGACTATCAGAGAAAGGACAGAAGAAAAGTAAATCATGATTGTGTATTTCACAGCTATAGTAGGAAACATAATGAGGGAGACACCTGCATGTAGGACTACGGTGGATGAGACAGCTACAGGCGCAGAGCAGCGGGGCAGTGTTGCATTGCGACTCAAGCACCAGACAGCGTTGCCATTGGAGACACACTTTCTAAATGTGTGTTGTAGAAGACAGGTGTCTTAGTCTGTTTTCACGCTGCTGATAAAGACACACCTGAGACCAGGAAGAAAAAGAGGTTTCACGGACTCAGTTCCACGTGGCTGGGGAGGCCTCACAATCATGGTGGAAGGTGAAAGGCACTTCCTACATGGCAGCAGCAAGAGAGAATCAGAGAGCCAAGCAAAAGGGGTTTCCCCTTATAAAACCATCAGATCTCGTAAGACTTATTCACTACCACGAGAACAGCATGGGGGAAACTGCCCCCATGATTAAATTATCTCCCACCAGGTCCCTCCCACAACACGTGGGAATTCAACATGAGATTTGGGTAGGATACAGCCAAACCATATCAACATGTGTTTTCTGAACTGGTGAATACTCTGTAAAGTTTCAAACAAAATAAGGTACAACCTTCCCTCTATTTGGTTGTGCTTTTCTGTAAAAAGGATACATTTAAATTTTACTAAAAGAAATTCTTTGTGTTCATATGTAAAACAGAATTACGTACTAGGTTTCAATGATTGTGGGGTTTTCTTTCAGCTATATGAATGCACAGAAGATATTAGAAAGGGGTGAGTAACATAGGACAGTTCATCGTGTCTGACCGTCCCTCACACCGCTGGACATCTCCCCGGCTCCTGCTCACTCAATGCCATGAGGCCCCCTAAATATTGTGACAACCCAACGCATGCACCCACAGATTTCCAACGTGCTCCTTAGGATGGTGCTGCACCTCTGGGGTCCACTGCTATGAGGTTTACAAAGCCCTTGCTTGTACATTAAGTGATTTGAGCATCTCAATTGAAGGAGGCAGAGCAGATGGAAAAATTGAGGTGCAGAAAGGATATGTCACACCTGGGTTTGTGGGGAGTTGGCAGCAGAGCGGGAACCCAGACTCTCAACATCTTGGGATTGCATGACGTTATGGGCTGGACTGTGTCCCCCAAAACTTATGTGTTGAAGTCCTAAATGCCTGTACCTTCCCAATGTGTCTGTATTCGGATATAGAGTCTTTAAAGAGGTAGTTAAGGTCAAGTGAGGTTATACTGGTGGGCCTTAATCCAATAGGACTGATGTCCTTATAAGAAGAGAAGATTGGCTGGGCATGGTGGCTCATTCATGCCTGGGACTGCAGCACTTTGGGAGGCTGAGGTGGGAGAATCGCTTAAGCCTGGGAGGTCGAAGTTGCAGTGAGCCATGAACATTCCATGGTACTGCAGCCTGTGTGACAGAGCAAGACCCTGTCTCGAAAAATAAAATAAAATAAAATGAAACAAAAAACAAACAAAAACAACAACAACAACAAAAAAAAACAGAGAGAAGATTAGGACAGAGACAGGCACAGAAGGAAGACCACACAAAGAGAGAGGGAGAAGATAGCCATCTCCAAGCCAAAGAGAGAGGCCTCAGAAGAAACTAACCCTGCCAACACCTTGATCTCGGCCTTTCAGCCTCCAGACTGTGAGAAAATAATTTCTGTTGTTTCAGCCCCCAGCCTGTGGCATTTTGTTATGGCTACCCCAGCAGACTAATACAGATGAGATTTTGAAGATCGTCTAGCCTGACTGTCTGCCGCTGCATAAATTGCCTTGGGATTACCAGAAGCAAATCTCACAGCCTCCTGTCTCCTTCTCCACATACCACTGAGCTAAAAATGCAGACACTGCATCTCACTCTGTAAGCCAGATGAAGTAATTCTCACCCTACCAGGTAAACTCAAAAAGAGTCTCCCACAAGCAAAGTCAATAGGGACACATGTAATAACCTCTAATGATATCTCAAATGTTAGCCAGACCTGTATGGTCCAGATGAGACCAGATCAGGCCAATTAATTACCCAAATTATGTTAATTACCCACATCTCTGGGTTAGGGCCTCATCTGCTTGACCAAATGGAAACTTATTGCCTGGAGTTCATAGACTCGCCCAGTGTGCTGACTCATGTCTGGAAACTAGTATTTTTGTGCTCACATCTTGCTTGTCAGGAGGGTGGAGCAGAAAACCAGGTGCCCCGTGATGGCCAGACTCCCCACATGTAATCCACTGCCACTTCTGGTGTTCGTGCACAGCTACAAAGGGCTCTGGCCCTGCTCTCTAGAGCCTGCCATGTTGAGATAGCTGAGTTTCCTTTCTACTTAAAACACCTTCTGTTTTATGCTTAGGCAAGGGGTTCCTGCACCAAAGCAACCTGAGCCTCTAAATGTTCCAGCTCCCTTCCTGCCCACATCCCCATGGACATGTCTTCCCAGAGCACATGGGCCGTTCAGGAGTGGGTTCAAGATGGGCTCTTTGGTCAGCTGCTTTGCTGACCCCAGAGCCAACCCTCCCCTCCAACGCTGTCAAGACCACTGGCAAGTTCAGGGTCCTCATTCCCCTGTGGTTGGTTCCTACTGGATATTTTAATGAGATCTACCTGCCTACCCTACTTAAAACTGTGACCCCTTTAGCACTGCTACCTGGCCTCAACTTTCCTTCCCCTCTCCTTCTTCCAGGTTCAATTTTTTCCATGGCACCATCTGACACAATATATGTTTTATGTATGTATTATTGTTTTATTTTACTTAAAACGTAAAGTCTACAAGGGCAAGGGATTGTGTTGCTTTGTCAGGCTCTGTCCCCAGCCAGTACTAACTAGCACAGTGTCTTGCACCCAGTAGGCACCTAACAAATATTTGTAGGACGGGAAATGAGGAGCTACTGAACTGCAGGCCTCACTCAGTCAGCCACAGTGTCCTTTCCCACCCGCACAGGGACAGATCTGAGATGACAGACACCCTTGCCATTCAGCAGCGGCGACTGGAATGTATTTATGCAGGGGGCCCATATGAGTTTGCTCTCTTGAGAGAACAGGACAAAATCCTGGCCCCACGTAACTTCGCTCATTCATTCCACTAGCGTTTCCTGGGTCCTGCCTGTGTGCCCAGCATATGTAGACAAGAAGAGGCCATCTCTAGCCCCAGGAGCTCACAGTCGAGTCAGGGAGACAGGCTCATTGCAGAGCAATTAATACTCCAGCAAAAGATGCACACAGAGTGACTAACCCCACTTGTGGAGCTGGGCTTGCTTCGTGGCATTCAAACTGGGTGCTGGAAAATGAATTCACGTTAATAGGCAGTGGGGTGAAGGGCACATTCTCGTTGTGCCGGGAGGCGGGGTAAGGGAAAGTGATACAGATACAGGCTGCGTGGGGCTAAAACATGCCACACAAAAGAGGGGCTGCACTTTTTTCTGGGAACCAGCCACTTTGCAACTTTGCTCTGCAGGCCTCTGTGGGTTCCTGACCCCCTCCTGAGGGGCCGCCAGGGGAGGTGGAAGACAGGCTGGACTCTGAGCTCCTGACTTGGTTTCAATCAGAACCCCTCCTCTGATCTGTGTGATAAAAATGACCTTCTCACAAGACTTCCTTTTAACAAAGCCTTTGAAAATGAGTGCTATCCACTGCTGACTGCTAAAACTTTCTGTGCTTAGGGAAATGTTCTATATCTGCACGAATACAGTAGCCAGTCATATGTGGGTAAGGAGCACTTGAAATGTGGCCAGTGTGATGAAGAAACTTAGTTCTTCATGTTACTTCATTTTAATTGATATAAATTATTAATAAAATTCAAGTAGCCACATGTGGCTAGTGGCTATTGTACTGGGCAGCACAGCAAGGCACTGGGGAGCCAAGGAAGATTTGAACGTGGAAGACCATGAGCAGAACTATGCCTTAGAAGCAGTGTGGCCCCATAACTACCTCAAGAAGTAGGTAAATGTATATCCATTTTCTTGGTGAGGAAATCGAGTCTTGGAAAAATACTATGGCTTGTTGAGAGTTTCATAGCTAGTAAGCAGCTGAAGTGGGTCTTGAAGCAAAGTCTTCTAGCTCTAAACCTGGGAGCCCACCAGGGACATGATCAGAGGATTTATAAAAATGCTACCATTGATAATTACGACTGCACAGACACCTCTTACCAAGTGAAATACGGTTGGTTCTACCTATACTGGCCATGCCCCAAACTCTACTTTAGGTAGAATGAGCCAATACAATGTTACATGAAAGATTCATATTTGTAAAGTTTTCTTAAAAGAAAAATGTCTGCTAAAATTTCTTCCTAAGTCCACACAATTGCTTTTCTGAAATCATCCACTATAGGGTCTTGTTTAAGCATTAAAATTCTTGTGTAAGTAATCAGCATTTCCTGGCAATAAAAATCTCAGAGAAACAGAGGATTGGACTGCAATAATAATCCCTCTTGATATGATGCATAATAAATGACATCATCTACCAATGTTACCAGCAGTGGGAAAGGTTCTTGTCCCTCACATGGGGCTTATCTTAATCCTCTTGTGCTGCTCTACCAAAATACCACACAGGCTTGGTAATTTGTAACTTATAATGGGCAGATATTTATTGGCTCATAGTTCTGAAAGTTGACAAGTCCAACATCAAGGTGCTGGCATCTGGTGAGGGCCTTCTTGCTGCATCATGACATTGCTGAAGGCATCACATGGCAGAAGGTGGAAGGGCCAAGAGAGAGAGCCCATTCTTAAAGGCCCTTTTACTAAAGAATTAAACCCATTCTGGTGAAGCCTTCATGGCCTAATCACTTCTTAAAGGCCCCACCTCCCAAGACCATTACACTGACCATTCAAACAAGAGCAGAGTTCTTAAAGATAATTTTCTAATGAATATTTTCTTTTTTTCTGACAGGTGAAATAATAAGTGGAGGGAAAGCCTTCAAATCCAACCCTGAAAGTTCAAGCAGTCTTATTTTTCTTTTCCTGACTGATTTTTCATGCATCTGTCTCAGAAAAATCTTACTAGGGAAAGGAAGCTCCTTGTGCTGGGTGTGGAGTAGGCTAGAGGGAGGTGAGATGGAGTACACACAGGGCCTACATTTTAAAGAGTCTGAATTGTGCAGTAGGAATTAGCAAAGAGCTGCACATTCAGAATATACTTCCCAGGCCTCTTTATCCTTGGCACTGCATGCTAGAAGATGGGAAGGAAACATCCATTTAGGCTTTCTAGTAGCCATCTTTTGTTTACTGCTCTTGCCAATGAAGAATTAATGAAAGTTGCTCAGGGGAAAGTAACCTTGTTCTCCACTGACCTACTCAGAATCTAGGTTTATGTAATAGTCAGGACATGCTTGGGTATGTAGCAATAACAAAGAGCCCCTAAACTTAGTGACCCCAAATAAACAAAGGGCATTTCTCTCATGTCCCATGTCTGTCTAGGGTCAGTTGGAAGTTCTGCTTAATATGGTTACTCTCACACCCAGACTGACAGAGCAGAGTCCTTCTTAAACATTGTCAAGAGCTCTGAAGAATTTCCACTGTCAATTAACACAGCCCCATCCAAACACATACAGATCAAAAAACAACACTACCACCTACACAGAGTTGAATGTATCTGGCATCCACACCAATGACCACCACAGTAGGGACCTGCAGCTTTTTTCTGCCTTTCTTCTTCTTATCTGGGAATTCCACCCTCGTCTTGATGACCAGTAGCAGAAAATGGATCAAGAGGGCAGGTGTTGCAAGATGCAACAGATAATCTAAAAGTCTTGATTGCATGAATAACCTCCACTCCCAATACTTTTCAAGTCACAAAACTATTGCTCAGCCCAGGCTGCCCCTGAGGAGATGCGGAAGAACAATGACTCCCCAAACTTCAGGGACATTTAGATGCCTGGTGGAATCTTGGATCTGGAAGGGGCCTCAGAGGTCATCTCATGTAACCCTAACATCTCAGGGATAAGGAAACTGGAGCCCACAAAGAGATTTTCCTGAGTCTGCCTGGGCAGGGATAGGACTAGAACCCAGCTCTCTTGGATCCTAGGACTAAAAAAAGAAATATTCCCCTAGGGCTCACCACAGACCCTGATCTGAAAGAAGTAGAAAAGACACAGGCTGGGGAGCAGGGCAGGCAGCCCTTGAGAGGGGCCCCAGGAGCACAGTTGCCTTTCTCTATCAGGCCTTGGACAAACATTGCCTACCTGAGAACACTGGATCAAGGCCTTTACTAATCACAAAACCAGCACCTCTTTCATGCCCTTGGGAGCTCTCCTCATGTTGGTGTAAACTACCGACTTGGATGCTGCTTCTAGCTTCCTGTGACCTTCTGAGAGACCTTCTGAGAAAACTACAGCCGTGTACATAAAAGGGAGAGAAAGAGGTTCAGAGAAAGAAACAGAGGCAGCAGAGGTGGACGGGATGAGAATTTACAGTCTAGAAGAAGCACTTGCTGTGGGCCTTTCTTGGCCAATCCAAGACCATGTGCTCCAAGGGCTACCATCTGAAATGTTCTGCTTTATTTTGACTTGGGCAGTGGCTCTTTCCCTGACTAGAATGTAAGCTCCATGTCAGGATCAGTCCCAGACACTGGGAGACACACTACAGCCTTTGCACAAGGAGTTCTGTAAGTACTTGTTGAATGGGCTGGTAACTACGGAAGGACATTTAAAGGTTTTAAAACAGAGTGACAGGGTCATGCTTGGCTCTCAGAAAGTTCAAAAAAGAGACGCATACAGCAACATTTGAGTTGAATCTCAAAAGATGATGAAGTAGGGACTGGAAAACAGGGTAGGTGGAAGCCTTTCCAAGCCAGAGAGAAGAATGAAGGTCAAACAGGGAAAATAAGCAATAAGTAGTTAGACTACATTCATTCATTCATTCATTTACTCACTCAACCAACACTCATTGAACACCGGCTGTATACCAGGCCTGGAACTGTGTATAGTTAATTTCATGTGTCAACTTGACTGGGCTAAGGGATGCCCAGATAACTGGTAAAATGTTCTTTCTGGGCATATCTGCGAGGATGTTTCCAGAAGAGATTATTATTTGAATCAGTAGACTGAGTAAAGAAGATTCTCCCTCACCAATGTGGGAGGCATCATCCAATCCAGTGAGGGCCTAAGTAGAAAAAAAGGTGCAGAAAGGATGAATTCACTCTCTCTCCTTTAGCTGGGACATCTATCTTCTCATCCTAGGCATTGGAGCATCTCATTCTTGGGACTTTGGACTTTGGGACTGATATAAGTGGTCCTCCCCGCGCTCCAGTTCTTAGGTCTACAGCCTCAAACTGGAAATTACACCATCAAGTTATAGTCCCAAGTTCTCAGGCCTTTGGACTTGAGCTGAGTTATATTGTTTACTTTCCTGGCTTCTTAGCTTGCCAACTGCAGATTGTGAGACTTCTTGGCCTCCATAATCACATAAACCAATTCGCCATAAATCTCTTTTTCTGTATGTACATATATCCAGTTGGTTCTGTTTCTCTGGAAAACCCTGACTAATACAGACAGAGAGCAAAGGGGACCACAGCACGTGGCCCGTAAATATGTAGGCAAGTTAACAGAGCCATGGATAACCTCAGGACCAGCAGAGAATTTGGGATGGGAGGGAGTCCACCCTATAGGAGCATTGATCTGGCATCAGACAGCAGGAAGGAGAAGAAGGAGACTTTGGGGAGAGCCTAGACTAAGCCTATGACCCCAGACCCCTCACCTAGGTGATCCCAGTGTGCCCCCCACATACTCTTAGCAGCCTGCAGTTCCACACAGTCCTGCCATTAGAGCTGAAGGGACTTCTGGTCTACTCTCCTTATTTTCAGATGAGGTAACTGGACTTAGAGAAGAAGGCAGTGTGCATGCCAAAAAGCACACAGCAAGTTGGCTATGTCATCTTCTTACGCTTTTGGTTAAAACAGCACCAGCCAACCCTAGGCTTTACTCAGGGTGCTTTGCTCAGGAAGAAGGGGAGGAGCCAGGCCTGAACCCTGGTTTTAGCCATCATGGAAGAGGCAGGTGGTGTCAGTAGTGGGCCATGGGAGAAAGAAGAGTTTGTCACCCACCACACCGGGAGCTTGCTCTGCAGAAAGTCCAGGCTCTCCTCAAGCCATCTCTGTCCCTTGGGGTGTCCCACCATGCACCTCAGATTCTCAGGAGCACAACCTCAGGTTCAGATGCCACCCCATGCATCTTCTAGTCCAACACCTCACCAAATGCCCAAGTCCCCTCTCAAATGTCCCTATCAGGTGGTCATCATGCCCTGAACTGCAGGCTCTGCCCAAGCACCTTAACGATGCTCCTCACATCCCACTGACTGCGTGGAATTTATGTGAATGAATGAGTAAACCATACGTGAGGGCACAAGTGAGGGGATGAATGAATATGTTCATCAAAGGCCTTCAGGATTCATGTGTTTCCTCCATGCTGTAGGGATAAACAAGAGTTCCTACCTCACAGGGTTTTTTATGAGGGTTAAATGAATAAATATTTGTAAAGTGCTTGGAATAGTACCAACCACAGAGTAAGTGTTATATGTTTGTTGGATAAAATGCAAAAACATACAGCTGTTCCATATTTCTGGTTCCATCTTTATGTAACTCTTATTTAAAAATTATTTCTTGACTGAGTGCGGTGGCACACGCCTGTAATCCCAACACTTTGGGAAGCTGAGGCAGGTGGATACCCTGAGGCCAGGAGTTTGAGACCAGCCTGGCCAACATGGTGAAACCCCATCTCTACTAAAAATACAAAAATTAGACGGGCATGGTGGTGGGTGCCTGTAATCCCAGCTACTCAGGAAGCTAAGGCAAGAGAATCACTGGAACCCAGGAGGCAGAGGTTGTAGTGAACTGAGATTGTGCCACTGCACTCCAGCCTGGGCAACAGAGCAAGAATCCATCTAATAATAAATAAATAAATAAATAAATAATTATTAGACAGAATGGAAGGCTGTCTCCCTTGTAACCTGGAATAACAATCTAGAATGTTCTGCTTTGTGGATGAAAGGTTGACTCTTCTCTCCTGTGACAGCTCTCAGGAATCTGAACTCTCCTGTCCTGTTCCCTCCCTTTCCTAGTCTGAAGACCAACCTTCTTGACCTGACCGGGCTTGGGGTGGGGGTTCCTGACCACCTCCTCTGATCGGGCCACCACCCTCTTCTAGCGCAGCGCCAATGTTCTCTGGCCCTGGAGTGGAGGAGCCCAGACGCTTGAGAGAGGGAAGTGCTGTTGCACATCGGGGCTGCCAGCCAAGAAACAGCCCTCGGACCTGCCCCTCCCCACCCCCAGGCTCTGTGGAGCCTTTTCCCAGACCCTTTGGGGGCCATGCTTGGCTTTGACCTCAAATCCAAGCACTTCCAGATCCAACTCCGCCCTCCCCAGCCTCCTCACCTCTCATCTGCTCTCTGGTTTCCCGAGTCCATCCTGGTGTCCCTACCCCCAGGCTGTCTTCAAGAATCTACCACAGTTCCTGGCACACTGTAGACACTGGAGAGACAGTTGTTAGACTGATTTGTTCCAGGGGTGGGGGAAATTGGGGCAAGAGACGGTTATGTCAACAGTTGACTGTAGCTTTAAGCCTGTTGCTGCAATTCGCACACTTGAGTGAGCCTAAGGAAGATAAGAATTGCCTGTCTTGGGTGATCCCTGAGCCCCACCCCTGAGATTTAGATAGGTATGAGCTGGGTCCTGGGAATCTGCATTTCTAGCAACCACCTCAGATGGTTCTGTTGTTGTCCACGGACCTTGTTTTGAGAAATTCTGCTCACTGTGATTTGGGCTAAAGAGAGGGCCAGACAAAATGGGGGAGGAGGCCAGAGGACACGGTCGCGGGGAGCAGGAAGTCTTCATGGAGGCGGTGCTGCTGCAAGTATAAATGAAGGGCTTCAGGAACCAGGGGCTAGAGAAGGTGGTTCCAGAAGGCTTCCCTGGAAGTGGCAATGAGGATGGGAGATAGTGCAAATGAGGAAGACCCAGCGGATGCTGTCATCCCAACCACACCAGCAACACCATGGCTCCTATCCCCTCAGGATCTTGTAGCCCAGACCACAAGACGTCAGTTGGAATCCTGGACATCTCCTTGCCCAATTGCCCTCCCCACAGCACAGATGCACTTCACCCAGTGGTTCCCAGGGGAATGAGCCACAGGAGAAACATAACGGCAACCCAGGAATCCTGGAACTGGCCAGACAGGCCAGCAATAGTGAAGGGTTGACAGGGATGGCTGTCTTGGAAGAGTTCTTGAACCAAAGGTCAAAGTCAAGGTGGACAAGACAAAATTATGGTGCTAGAGACTGAAAACAGACTCTGCCAGGCTGAGGGTCCCTGTCCCACACCCCAGCTCAGGGCCCCACGTTCTCTCCTGTTCCGTGCTCCCCAGCCCAACCCACCCCTAAAGCCGCCCACCCCTCAGCCATTGGCTCATTCATTCCTGCCATGTCCGTTGAGCCCCTAGTCTCATTAGTCCTTGGGGAACGCTCATTCAGGGATTGGGCTGGAACACGTACGCTTGCTCTTTTGATTCACAGATTTTCCTGATCAGAGAATAACCCCTGGGAGGTAAACGTCCTAAATGTTGGGTGATATTTTTACATCCTTTTTATGATTTAAAAAGGCCCAGTTCACAGATCGCAAATATTACCAGTACTGTACCCACATATTGTTCCTTGGAATACCCCACAACTTGTCAGGTCCCCAGGGAAGCCCAAGCCCACAGCTACCCCTTGCCTGGGGAAGAAGATCATTATTCCACATCAGGAGAGGTGTTCTGCAGCCTCTGCAAATTTTAGAACCCCTGTAATTAAGCCCAACCCCTAATTAGTCTGGGTAGTCATCTTGGCCTAGTTCTACCTCCCAAATCTGAGGCCAACTGCCTCTCCTGTCATGGACCAGAAGGACAAGTGCTTTCAAGGCGAGGGTCTCCCAGATATGAAGCAATAGAGGGGGAAAAATGCCGGCTTGAATAACGTGTCAAAAATAATAATATTGTTATTTAAAGCTGAGTCGCAGGGAGAATCCTACAGAAGTGCTGATGACATTCCCATTAACGCCAAGAGTGTTCATCGTGATTGATGTCTCCAATAAACAGCTAAGGAATCAGAAGTGATTGATTGGGCCATCTCTTTAAAGTGTTGCAAAAAACTGCCTCGGAGAGCATACTTGCCTCTCCACAAGTGAAAAATGCATTTTCAAATAATGTCAGCCATATGAAATGATCACCCTCTGTCCAGGTATGTATAAAAATTGATCTGCTGATACTCCGCCGAGGCGTGAGGCTGGGAATGTTAGGAATGTGTTGTATGCACGCATCTGTATATAGATTTCTCTCTGTGTCATCACCATCTGTGCTGACAGGGCGCTCAGGTGGTTAAAGCTGGGGGCACGTGAGGTGGAGGTGACTGTTAGAGTCTGCCTAGGTCCAGATAGTTCTGTGTCAGTTGATGCACCAGCCTGAAGCCAGCTGTGGCCAGATGTCCTGCCTGACAACACCATACTCCTGGTTCCAATGAGAACCTTGAGTGGTGGGGTGGGGGACCAGAGGAGTGCCTGGCTGTCTTCCATAGCCCAGCTTCAGGGAATGGCTTCTACATTCCCTTCTACCGCACCTCCACCTTCATTCACTCCTTGGCCAGTTAAGTGTCCCCACATCTCACTCCCTATGCCACTGAGGAGTGATTCCAGTCACTGATGGCACACCCAGTGGCATTTCCTCTGCCTTTCCCCATCCTGGCGGGTCCAGGCTGCTCCCTCCTGACCCACCCTGTGGGGTTCTCAGAGCCCGGCTGAAACCAGGCTGCCTCTTGCTTCACAATCTCTCTGAAGACTTGGGAATTAGATTGTAGGAAAGAGAACAAGGTCATGTCTGAGAGTGGATTTCCAGGCTCCCGGGTGCCCAGGACCCTCATCCACAGGCTGGCTCTCTCTCGTCAGTCCTCACCTGCTACAGTTGGGTACAGGGATCAATACAAGCCCACAATCAGAAAATGCAGAGGAAATTAAATGTGTACAGGCCTAGGGGTGTGTGCTAGTATGGTCGGGTTGGACACTGATGGTCTTGTACATCTGGGATGTGGGGTTCCTGGGGAAAGTGTGGGGAACTGGGACTGGAAAATCAGCTGGGGTCAGAGCCCAAAAACTTTATAAGCCATAAAAGGAGTCTTGTATGCCATGGGCAGTGAGTGGGATGCCTCATAGAGATGAAGGTAGGATGGAGCATGATTCGATTTTCATTTTGGACAAATTACTCTGCACAGTGGGGAGTGGAGAGAAAGAGGAGGCAGGGAGACTATTTAGGAGGAAATCGCAGCAGTCCCGTTCAAGCTTTCCTTCCTCGGAGAAGCCTCTGACTTTGGTGCCTAGAAGTAGAGCCAGAGACAGGGTTTCTTGTTCAAGCAATTTATGGGGGCGGTCTCAGGAGAAGGAAGGTGAGGCGGGCAGGAGAGGGGAGGGACAGCCTAACTGAGAGCATGGACTCAACTGGGGATGAGTGTCAGGCTAAGCCCCCAGGAGCTCAGGCTCCTGCACTGTGCCCCAGAGCCGGCCTCGAGCCCAGGGGCAAAGCGGGGGACTCTTTGTATCAATGCCAGCCATTGGCCAAGAGCTATGGAGGTGCTGGTAGGAAGTGCTCTCCCAGGTGAGCCAGGTTCCTGGGACAGGGAGATTCTCCAGAGAAGGGGGTAGCTGTGATGGATTAACAGCTTGCACGTGCAGTGGCCGGGGATGCTTGCAGTAATCTGTAAAGGGCACTGGGGAGGGGCACAGACAGCCCCTCTGAAACCCCTCTGGGGGGCTTGTAGTGCACAGATTGCCAGGCCCCCTCCAGAGGTTGACCCACACCCAAAAGTAGCAGGTGGGGGCTGAGGAGAGCGAGCCAGCCTATGGATGAGGGTCCCAGGCAGCCAGGAGCCTGGATACCCACTCTCAGACATGACCTTGTTCTCCTTCCCACAATCTAATTCCCAAGGCTTCAGAGAGATTGTGAAGCAAGAGGCAGCCTGGTTTCAGCCTGGCTCTGAGAACCCCACAGGGTGGGCCAGGAGGGAGCAGCCCCGCCAGGCCAGGATGAGATGGTGAGAGGTACCCCTGAGTAGAGCAGCTGTCCAGGCAAGAGGGTGAGTGGGAAGGGGCCTGCCACCTGTGTGCCCAGAACCGAGGGGTTTCCCAAGACATGGGGCTTTCAGTGCCAACACTGGGGAAAGTCCCAGGCAAACCAGGGTAAGTTAGTCACTGCACTGGATGGGCTGATGAAGGAAACCCAGGACCCACTTTTGGGCCCTAAAAACCTCCCTCCAAGATATCCACTAGTAGGTCTGGAGTGGGGATAAAGGCTGGCCTTCAGCTCCCATCTCTCAGGAGGACTGGGCTAGTTGGCTGTTAAATGGAAGGCTAACCCAGAAGGGTGGACTTTTGGGGAACATAAAGCATATCTAGGAATCTGAAGGTATTTAGAAAATTCATATCATGGCTAATAGTTTTATATTTCAGTCTTCCTTGTAGAAGAACAACTAGCAAATGTGATACAGTGGGCCAAGCTGTGGACAAGGAATCCTAAGACCTAAACTCTAGTCCCAAACATTTCATAACTAGTTGTGTGACCACGGACAAGTAAGTTGCGCTCCCTGGACCCCATTCTCCTTCATTGTTAAAAAAAAAAAAAAGACAGTTGAAACTAGGTCTAGGGTTCTTTTGTGTGCTGTTGGATCCCTTTGACAGTTTGAAAAGGCTTATGGATTTCTTCTCCGAACAGTGTTTTGAAATGCATGAGATGAAATAGGATTTACAAGGGAAACCAACTGTAATACAATTATAAACATAGTGTAAAAAGAAATTTGTTATGTGGCAATATATGTACTCCTTAATAAATGCAATTAAAAACAAGCCTGAGCGATAGGTATAATAACTATAATTTTAAAGTAGTTGTGAGAGTAAACAATATTTCAAGATGTCTGTGACAACCATAATTGATATGAAATATTTGTGGTTTCTATTAACAGCAATGTCACAGGAGCTCCTGATGCTGCTATGGCTTGCTGGCTACAAGCAAGGAATGAAATGCTACACTTCAGCTGGAAGTTAGTGAAAATAAAAATATAATTGTTCCCTTTCCATTTCCCCCCAATTTCTTTTCTTTTCTTTTTTTTTTTTGAGACAGAGTTTCCCTCTTGTCACCCAGGCTGGAATGCAATGGCATAATCTCTCGGTTCACTGCAACCTCCACCTTCTGGGTTCTAGCCATTCTCCTGCCTCAGTCTCCCAAGTAGCTCGGATTACAGGTGTGCACCACCATGCCCAGCTAATTTTGTATTTTTGGTAGAGACAGGGTTTCACTACGTTGGTCAGGCTGATCTCGAACTTCTGATTTCAGGTGATCTGCCCTCCCAGGCCTCCCAAAGCACTGGGATTACAGGTGTGAGCCACTGTGCCTGGCCTATTATCCCCCAGTTTTATCCATGAACTATGTCCTCCCCAAAATTCACGTGTTGAAGCTGTAACCCTCAGTACCTCTGAATGTGACTGTATTTGGAGTTAGGCCTTTAAAGAGATGATTCAGGTAAAATGAGACATCTAGTGGGCCCTAATCCAATATGACTGGTGTCCTTATAAGAAAAGCAGATTAGGACTCAGGCACAGAGGGAAGACCATGTGAAGACACAGAGAAAAGGCGGCCGCCTGCAAGCCGAAGAGAGAGGCCTCAGAAGGAACCAATCCTGATGACACCTTGATCTTGGACTTCTAGCCTTCAGAACCGTGAGAAAATACATTTCTGTTATTTAAGCCCCCAAGCTTGTGGGGTTTTGTGATGGCAGCCCCAATAGACTAATACAACCCCCCAGCCCATAGAACCCAGGTTAAAAATTCCAGAACTAGGCAATCTTTGAGGTCCCTTTGACTCTGTCCATGCAGATAGCACCTTTCTGTGCTAGACAAGAAGGGCTTTGTGGATGAAGATAAAAGGGCATATTCTTTGGGCCATTGCAGAACTAGCCAAGATGAGAAGGAGATCCAGGTGCTCCTCGGCCCCCTTCATTGACTGTGTCTGCTGCTGCCCCTCTGTGCTGAGAAGAGTCCTCCCCATCTGAGTGTGTAATCTGCAGGTAGATCCCAAGGGCAGCCCATCTACTTCACAGGGTATCCACAGAGGTCTTCGACCGGGAGGGCTCTATGACTTCCACCCTGAGGCTCAGTGGATGATGCCCAAACATGAAAGAGCAAAGCTCCAGGACTGAGCTCTCCTGCAAACTTCTAGTGAGAAGATGGAGTGGATTTTCCCTCTTCCTCTGGATGAGGAAGGGAGGCAGAAGGAGGACACAGGGGAAGACAGAAGAAGAGAGGTGAGAACTGAGGTGGGAGAGGAAGAAAATAAGTGAGAGAAGAAGGGGAGAGGAAGGAAGAATGGGAAATGGGACGGTGAGAAGTGAAAGAGAAGAGACGGAGGGGGAGAGAAGAAAGAAGGAGAGGCCACCAGGTCACTTTCTCTTCTTCAGCCAAGGCTGTCTGAAGCTCCCTTTCCCTCTAGGAGCTGCTGGTTACCAGGGGACAGTGAGAACTGGAAGAAGGACACAGAGAGAACCCTTCACCCCACCACTACCTCCAGCAAGCAAGCGATTCCTAATGGTTGGAACCCCAGCTCCTAGGCCAGCTGTTGTTTCAGCAATCTGAGCCTGGGCAATAGGCATCCGCCACACAGTCTCAACTCCTAATTTAAGAGGATGGGGCAAGGGGTCCTGCCTGTCCATCTGACTCGTGGCTGTCTTTGAGAGAAGCTGCCTCCATGCATGTAGAGAGGCCGCCTAACCCTAGGGTCAGCCAATTGTTTCTCCTTCCTGGAGCCCCACCTCTCTATCTTCCCATGGAAACTCATTGACACAGTTTTTCTTGAGGCCAGTTTGTTTTTCAGTTCTATCAGCCCTGATATGATGCTTAATACTTCCCTGGGGAGCAAGATGAAGCCATTGACATCTCTGCGGTAAATACTAGGATGCTTCTGAATAGTGTATTATTTACTTGGGAGAATGTATCTTGGGTCAGTATGCAATTAGAGAGGTCATTATTTTCTCAAGAGAGGGAGATGGTTCCGGCAGGTTCTACACTTAAATATGTCATTAGGTGCTGCTTAAAGCATCTCGGGTACCTGGGAGGCACTGCTCATTTATTTTTAACAACTTGCCTATTGCAGCATCCATACTGCTGAGCCACTGGGATGAGGAGAAATGAGTTCTGATTCTAACTACATGGTTGAGGGAGGAAAAGCAATACTCTGTGTCACTAGCCAATGAAACAAGTAGCAATTAGTGACTTTGAGCCAAACAGGCCCATTGATTCAATCAAGAATCTAGTCTATATCAGGCACAGTGCTCAGCGTTTTAATTTAATATTCCACTTAATCCTCAACACAGTTCTATAAGAGAATATTGTTCTTATTTTATATATGAGGAAAGAGACTTAGTGAAGAAACATGCTCGAAGTCACAAAGCTAATGAATAGCAAAGCCACCACATGAAGAGTCCAATATAACAACAGGAAGAGCTGCAAGGCACAGACTTTTTCTGAGGAGGAGTCCTTAGGGAAGCCCAATGTCAAGAGGAGACGAAAACAAGGACACTAGAGGAATTTAAAGACTCTGGATCACACAGCTAGATTAAAGATTAAACACAACCCATCTCCACACTAACAACTTCTTTACCTCAGTTCCTATTACCCAATACAACAAATTCAGCTTTCAACAGAAAATTACAAGGCATACCAAAAGGCAAGAAAAAAAAATACAATCTTAGGAGGCAAATCAATCATCAGAACCAGACTCGGATATGACACAAGTGTCGGATATCAGACAGATAATTTAAAATAATTATGATTAATATGCAACATCCCTAGTGAATAAAGTAGGCAATATACAAGAACACATGAATAATGTAAGCAGAGTTGAAATTCTAAGTATCAAAAATAAAATCCTAGAAGTTAAGAACACTATAACAGAAATGAAGAATGCCTCTGATGGGGTCATCAACAGAGTAAACATGGTCAAAGAGTCAAGGGCCTTGAATATCAGTCAGTAGAAGCTTCCTAAACTGAAATGCAAAGGGAAAGAAAAATAATAACAAAAACAGAACAGAGAATCTGGGAATTGTGAGACAATATCAAAAAGTATAGTATATGCATAACTGAAATGCAGGACAAGAAAGAGAAAATGGAGCAGAAGTATTTGAGCTAATAATGGCTACTATTTTCCAAATTGCAGATCCAGGAAGCTTAGAAAACACCAAGCAGAATAAATATACAAACCAACAAACACAAAACAAAAAACACCTAGGTACATCATATTTGAACTACAGAAAAAACTGAAAGTAGAACTACCATTTGATTCAGAAATCCCATTACTGGGTAGGATATACATTCCATATATTCCATGGGAGATGTGTGTGTGTGTGTGTGTGTGTGTGTGTGTGTGTAATGGAATACTACTCAGCCATAAAAAAGAACAAAATAATGGCATTCACAGTAACCTGGATGGAATTGGAGACCATTATTCTAAGTGAAGTAACTCAGGAATGGAAAACCAAACATCATATGTTCTCGCTTACAAGTTAAAACTAAGCTATGAAGATGCAAAGGCATAAGAATGATATAATGAACTTTGGGGACTCAGGGGGAAGGGTGGGAGGGGGTAAGAGATAAAAGACTACACTTTGGGTACAATGTACACTGCTTGAGTGATGAGTGCACCAAAATCTCAAAATTGAGATTTTGGTTACTTGTCATGTAACCAAAAACCACCTGTTCCCCAAAAACTACTGAAATAAAATAAAGTTTTATAAAAAAGTACTGCTACCTGTCTCTCTCCAAACCATGCCCCTCAAAAAATAAATAAATAAACCACAGAAAAATAAAGACAAAGAAAAAATATTAAAAGAAGCTGGAGAAGGATAGATGTAGGAAATACCAAACTCATAGAAGAACAAAGTTAAGAGTTACAGCTGACTTTTTGACATAAAACTATGCATAGAGGAGGAGAAACATTTAAAGCGAATGAATGAGGCTGGGCATGGTGGTTCACGCCTGTAATCCCAGCACTTCGGGAGGCTGAGAGGGGTGGATCAAGCGGTCAGGAGATCGAGACCATCCCGGCTAACATGGGGAAACCCTGTCTCTACTAAAAACATACAAAAAATTAGCCAGGCGTGGTGGCTTGCACCTGTAGTCCCAGCTACTTGGAAGGCTGAGGCAGGAGAATCGCTTGAACCCGGGAGGCGAAAGTTGCAGTGAGTCAAGATCGTGCCACTGTACTCCAGCCTGGGTGATAGAGTAAGACTCCATCTCAAAAAAAAAAAAAAAAAAAAAAAAGCAGAAGAAATTATTCAGGCAGAAGGAAGATGATAACAGTCAGAAACTTAGATTTATGTAAAGAAAGTAAAAGTGGCCAGGCACGGTGGCTGAGGCAGGAGAATCGTTTGAACCTGGGAGGCAGAGGTTGCAGTGAGATAACGCCACTGCATTCCTTCCTGAGCAACATAGTGGTACTCTGTCTCAAAAAATAAAAATAAAACATTAGTGAAGATTGGACTGGAACGTTTATAGATTGGATGACTCAATATTGGTAAAATGTCAGTTCTTCCCAACTTGATACAGATTCCCAATCAAAAGCTCAGCAAGCTATTTTGTAGGTATCAACAAACTGACTCATATCTATATAAAGGCAAAGAACCTAGAATAGCCAGCACAATACTGAAGAACAACAAAGGACTCACATTACCCAATTTAAGACTTACTATAAGACTATAACAATCGAGATTGCTGAAATTGGTGAGAGAATAGAAATATAGATCCATGGAACAGAAGAGAACACAAATAATAGACCAACTGTATTCAACTGATTTTTTACAAAGGCACAAAGGCAATTCAATGAAGAGAGAATTGTCTTTCCAACAAAAAGGGCTGGATCAAAGAGATATTCATATGAAAAAAAAATGAACCTAGCCACAGACCTTACACCTTACACAAAAATGTACTCAAAATGAATCACAAATCTAAATGTAAAATGTAAAACTATGAAACTTTTAGAAGAAAACCAGAGAAAATATGCATGACCTTAGGTTTAGTGATGAGTTTTAAGATACACCAAAAGCACAATTCATGAAAGATAAAATTCACATGTGGGTATAGCGGGTTGAATGGTGGCCCTCAAAAAGGTAAGTCCAGGCCAGGTGCGGTGGCTCATGCCTGTAATCCCAGCACTTTGGGAGGCCAAGGCGGGCAGATCGCTGGAGGCCAGGGGTTCAAGACCATCCAGGCCAACATGATGAAACCCTGTCTCTACTAAAAATACAAAAATTAGCCAGGCATAGTGGCACATGCCTGTAATCCCAGCTATTCTGGAGGCTGAGGCATGAGAATCACCTGAACCCAGAGGCAGAGGTTACAGTGAGCTGAGATGGCACCACTGCACTCCAGCATGGGCAACAGAGTGAGACATTGTCTCAAAAAAGAAGGAAGTCCACATCCAAATTCCTGGAATCTGTCAGTGTGATCTTATTTGGAAAAAAGGGTCTTTGTAGAAGGTTGAGTTAAAGACCTTGAGATGAGATCATCCTGAATTACCCGGGTGGGCCATAAATCCAATGCAAGTATCCTTAGAAGAGAGATACAGGGTGATTTGACAGAGAGAAGAGAAGAAGGTGTGTGACCACAGAGGCAGAGACAGGAGTGATGTAACCGCTAGCCAAGGGGAGCCTCAATATGATGTAATGAAAATAGCACTGCACCTCTGTGGTCTCCCTTTCACAAACCCATAATCCCAGTCTAACCATGAAAGAATCATCAGATAAATCCCAGCTGAGAAACATTCTACAAAACACCTGACCAGTACTCCTCAAAACTGTCAAGATCATCAAAAAATAAGGAAAGCCTGAGGAACTGTCCCAGCAGAGGTGCCTCAGGAGTAAATGTAGTGTCTCCTAGATGAGATCCTAAAACAGAACAAGGACGTCAGGTTAAAACGAAGGAAATAAGGCCAGGCATCCTGGCTCAACACCTGTAATCCCAGTACTGTGGGAGGCCGAGGCAGGCAGGGGATCTCCTGAGCCCAGGAGTTCTAGGCTAGCCTGGCCAACATGGCAAAACCCCATCTCTACCAAAAAATAAAATAAAATAAAATAACCATTCGTGGTGGCTCAAACCTGCAGTCCCATCTATTCGGGAGGCTGAGGTGGGGGAGATCACCTGAGTCCGGGGAGGTGGAGGCTGCAGTGAGCCATGACTGTGCCACTGAACTCCAGCCTGGGTGGAAAAAGTGAGACCCTGTCTCAGAAAACAATGACAGCAACAACAAGAAAACTAAGGAAATCTGAAAAAGTACAGACAAGTTACTAATAATATATCGATATTGGTTCATCAATTGTGACACATGTACCCTACTATATGTTAATAGGCAGAAGTGAGAAGAGGCATCTAGGAACTCCCTGCAGTATCTTTACAACATCTCTGGAATTCCAATTTTATTCTAAAATATAAAGTTTATTTAAAAGTAAAAAAAAAAGAAGAAGAAGAAACTGTGTTATTTATGACCTTAAAAAATTAAAAGTAACATCCCCCCTGAAAAATAAACCCCTAACACTTTCCAAACATGACATACACAAATGATCAACACATAAAGGAAATTGGAAGAAACCTGTGTTGTTTGCCCTGGAGTGGATGCCTGTGGGGGAAGGGACTAGGATTAGACCTAGAGGAAGGCGAAAGACACAACCACGATAATCTCAAAAGAGGATTCAAGTCCAGATGGGTGGTGACAGCAAGCCATCAAATGGGGGACATCAGTCCCCCTAGTCCGTGCACCTGAAATCCTTAAACAAAGGGAGGGAAAGGAAGAGAGAGGTCCTGCCAAAGGTGGCCAGTGATCTCTGCAGCCACAGGAAAGGCAAATGCCTGTCTGGAGAACATTCCTTGAGGTTGTGGGGGAGAAAATGGCCTGATCGCTGGCTTCTGCTCTCAGCAGAAGCTGCCAAGCACAGGACTCAGGCACGTGGCTCAGAGACAATACTTTTTTTTTTTTTTTTTCAAGATGGGAGTCTTGCTCTGTCATCCAGGCTGGAGTGCAGTGCTACGATTTTGGCTTATTGCAACCTCGGCCTCCCAGATTCAAACACTTCTCCTGCCTCAGCCTCTGGAGTAGCTGGGATTACAGGCATGCCCACACCTGGCTAACTTTTGTATTTTTAGTAGAGATGGGGTTTCACCGTGTTGGCCAGTCTGGTCTCAAACTCCTGAGCTCATGATCCACCTGCCTTGGCCTCCCAAAGTGCTGGGATTACAGGCTTAAGCCACCACGCATGGCCAAGATATTTTTTTAAGAACATTTAAAAAATATATGGAATACTTCACGAATTTGTGTGTCATCCTTGCATAGGACCACGCTAAGCTTCTCTGTATTATTCCAAGTTTGGTATATGTGCTGCCAAAGTGACAATTTTGTGCCTGCTGCTGCCACCTCCACCATCTGACCCCAGGCAACCTTATCTAACCTCCTACATCTCAGCTTCCTCATCTATAAAATGGGCAAATGGGGATAATAATGACTTCTGAGGGTTAAAAGAGGTAAATGCATAAAAAACACTTTCCTATGTCTGACACATAACGTCTTGATAAATGGTCACTATTATTATTTTAAATGATTTTTCGAATCCATTTTCCCCTTAGGCCAGATTTGCAATTATTTCCAGCAGGAAACAGTTTCATTGTCTGCCCTGCCCATAACTCTCTTCTCAGAACTTGCTTCTCCAAAGGGCAAGCTGTAAGACCCTTCCCTGTCCCCACTACCTGGCCTGTCCCAGCCACCCTGATGGGACAGGAAGTCCGACTCAAGTGAGCTGATCAGGTTAAGTTCTCTCAATAGTTTAACCTAAGAGGCCACCGATTTTAGTGAATTGGTAAGAAATAATGCACTGGACTTACATGGTCTCAAGGAGTCATGGTCTGACCCAGTTGACACCCCGTGGAGTCAAAGTCACCCAGAAGTTAGGCGAGCAGAAACAACATGTGATCTGGTTTGCAGAGGTGGGTGGAGCTCAGAGAGGCAGAGAAGACGAGGACAGTTCGAGGGAGGCCTACCTGCGCTTCCTCAATTAACTCCATCAGATTCCCTAATCCCTTTCAAGAAAACTCCTTCTCATTTGCATTTTTGAATGGGTTTCTATTTATTACAACCAAAATAGCCCTGACTGAAATTTACAGGCACATCTTACCCACCAGATTGGGACACCATCTGCAGTCCTAGCACCTAGTGTGGTTCTAGATCAATAGCTGATTGTTAAGAGATAAGGAAGGAAGGAAGGAAGGAGGAAGGAAGGAAGGAAGGAAGGAAGGAAGGAAGGAAGGAAGGAAGACAGTCAGGCCTGTCCAGACCCTCACCCTTTGCCAGTGTCCCTGCATTCAGCCTCAGCCACTTCCCCTGGCCCCTGGTGGTCTTTTGGTTGGAAGAACCCTCCCCTACAGCAGGTGCCCAGGATCCCAAAAGGCCGGAGGAAAAGGAGTCAGTTGAGTCACAGAGCCTGGAGTTCCCAACACACAGGGATGTCGAGAGAGAAACCACTGATGGCCAAAACGTCATCACAGAAGACACAGTTAATCCAGGGAGGCTGTCTGTTTCCAGGGCACAGGAAAGGGCACCTGCTTAGTCGATGTGCCGAGCAATGTGCTGTGGACGCCTTACACAAGGTATCCTGTGCAGGTCCTCAGCCTGCTGGCCCCAGCCACTTCCCCTGCCAACCGAGCTTCCCAGCTTCCTGCTGGGTGGGTCCAGCCAATGGAGGCAGCAGTGGGAGATTGGAGGGTGAGGGACAGGGGGAAGCTGGGCTATTTCTCCTCCTCCTCCCTCTTCCTCAGATAGCACCCCGGCAAGAGCTGTGTGTGGCCACTGGACCAGCCCCCTGGGGGTCCAGCCCCAATCTGGCAACCTGAACCCTGGGCTTCAGTAACATCACCTCCTCCCTGCAGCTCCCAGCTCGCAGTTGTGTTCCTGCTGGTCTCTGGATTGCTTCACCCTCCCCCACTTGGCCTCCAAGCTCTGCCATCACTCATGTAACCAATTCCCTGTATTAAAGTAGCTTTGTTCGAAATTCTCCAGGGGTTTCCATTCCCTAGCCAAACCCGTGTGGTTCGTATTATTTCTGGGCTGCAATGAGAAAACAAAACTGCAAGGAGAAGTAACTTGCCTCTGGTTATACTGCTAGTAAGTGGCAAAGCTGCATTTGAAGCCAGCTCTGTCTGACTTGAAGGCCACGTTTCATCTGCACACCCCCTTCCATTGCCCTTGGGCAGCCATCCACCCTCTAGGGGAGCTGGCCTCAGTTCCACCTGTACCGGTGCTGTCTTAGGAAGGTCTCCTAGCCCTCCCAGGCGATTTGGCAGCTGTAGCCAGGCACGTTAAGCTCAGACACGTGGCCCCAGTCCGAAGCTCTGTTCCTAATGTTGGAAAATGTTTGCCTTGTTTCTTTCCTGCAGACTGTGAGAACAGGCTGTTCCAATGAGACTTGAAAAGCTGCCTTCGGTGGACTTTCCTTTCCCCTCAAAGAATGTCAGTCCTGAGGGTCTGTAATCTTGGCACTCCCAAAGTAAGAGGTGAGTTATTTTTCCCAGTGTGCTTCCCACTCCTGCCTCTGTCCCACAGGAGACTGGAGGTTCTTCTGTTTGAGAAAATGTTAAATGATCTAGATCTTTAATAGTGTCTGCTGACCACAGCATCACCTGAGAGCTTGTTGAAAATACAGGACTCCACTCGGGGCCTGCAGAGTCATGGTGTGTTGTTTTGGGGGCCTTGGGGTTTTTTTTTTTGGAGACAGGGTCTTGCTCTGTCACCCAGGCTGGAGTGCTGTGGTGCAATCGCAGCTCACTGCAGCCTCTACCTCCTAGGCTCAGGCAATCCTCCCACCTAAGCCTCCAGAGTAGCTGGGACTACAGGTGCGTGCCACCACATTTAGCTAATAGATCAGCCTGGTTATTAGCCATCGTTTCTGTAGAGACAGGGTCTCACTATGTTACCCAGCCTGGTTTCCAACTCCTGGGCTCAGACAATCCTCCAACCTCAGCCTCCCAAAGTGCTGGGATTATAGGCATGAACCACCACTCCCAGCCAGGATGTGTATTTTAACAAGATCAAGATTCCCAAATGCTTCCTATGCATGCTAAAGTTGGAGAAGTGCTGCCCTTGACTATTTTATAGATGTCTACTGGGCACCTATTATATGTAATTTCATAAGAGTAACATATCTTCTGGGGGTGGTGTGGAATTAAATGAATCAATACATTAGAACAGTGCTGGATGCACATTTAGGCACACAATAAATGCAGGATGTTTTAGTATGATTATCATTATTTTTATAAACATTTGCTTGGGCCTGAAATCAAGCACTAGGAGGCTTTAAGATTAATAGAGCCAGCTGAGTGCAGTGGCTCATGCCTGTAATCCCAGCACTGTGGGAGGCCGAGGCAGATGGATCACAAGGTCAGGAAGTCAAAACCATCCCGGCTAACATGGTAAAATCCTGTCTCTGCTAAAAACACAAAAAAATTAGCCGGGAGTGGTGGTGGGCGCCTGTAGTCGCAGCTGCTTGGGAGGCTGAGGCAGGAGAATGGGGTGAACCCGGGAGGCGGAGCTTGCAGTGAGCCAAGATCGAGCCACTGCACTCCAGCCTGGGCAACAGAGCAAGACTCCATCTCAAAAAAAAAAAAGAATAAAAAAAGATTAATAGAGCCCTGCCTCAAGGAGCTCCCAGGCTGTGGAGAGATGTGCATAGAAACAAATAATTCTGATCAAATATAACCTGTGTTCACTTTGGGAGGTCAAGGTGGGAGGACTGCTTGAGCCCAGGAGTTCAAGACCAGCCTGGGCAACATAGTGAGACCCCATCTCTCCAAAAATAAAAACAATTAGCTGGGTATGGTGGTATCTGCCTGTAGTCCCAGCTAGTCAGGAGGGTGGGGTAGGAGGATCACTTGAGCCTGGGAGGTTGAGGCTGCTGTGAGCTATGATTGAACCACTGCACTCCAGCCTGGGCAAAGGAGCAAGACTTTGTCTCAAAAATGTGTGTGATTGTGTGTGTGTGTGTGTGTATGTTTAGCCTGTGCTATAAAAGTTACACACCAACCTATAGGACCTGAGGTTTAGAAAGTACTCTGTGATTTACAAACAAGAATTCACATATGATATCATGTGAGCATAACATAATGTGGCTTTAAAAAGTACATAACATTATTGCCTCTATAGAAATGAAATTCAGAGGAGCAATGCCCAAGCTCACACAGCAACTTGAATTCAAATCTTATAACTCCAAATCCAGTGCTCTGCCTCCTGTCCCCAACACAGCCTCTCCAAGAAAGAAGGTATAGAGTATCTGAGAAAGTTCAAGGTGGAAGGAAAACTGGAACCAAGGACTAATGTCTGAGATGACATTGGGGTGTGCTCCTTGCTTGGTATTTGTCACTGGAGAAGGACAGTGATCAGGGTTGACACTGAAGTCGTTTTCTCTCAGAAATTACATACGAGTGGAAACAAAGCCAGACAATCCATGGGGGTCCAGGATTATCCTTTTGGGTTTGGTTTGTTTGCTTGGGTTTGGGGGTTTTCTGGTACGTCCAAGTACCCCACTGTCCAGCCAATGTTCACTTTCTGGAAAGCTGGTCTCAGGCTCCTTTTCTAACCTCAGCTGAAAAAGTTGTGTCCCCCAGTGACTCTTCACCACCCTCAGATCAAGATCAGCACACGGAGCCTTTTCAGCAGACTCTCCCAGTGCTGGGTGAACAGCAGCAGTTCTCAAAGCAGGGTCCCCAGCCGGGCCGCTGCAGCCTCAGCTAGGAAATTGTTAGAAATAATGCCCCAACTCTGCCAAGACCTACTGAGGTGCAAACTCTAGGGTGAGACCCCCAGCATGAGGTGCTTTAACAAGTCTTCTCTGCCATTCTTGGAGCTTTTGTAGGTGGATACAAGCGAAAGTTAGCATGTATGTGAGTCACTTTAGCGTTTGAAAGCATTAACTATGGAGCTAGAATCAGGATTCAGCTGCCCACCAGGTAGGTGACCTTGGGCAAACTCAATGATTTGGGGTTTGAGAAGCACTGGTAGGGCTGTCCTCTAGAGCTTTCTGCAACGATGGAAATGTTGTATATCTGCCGGGTCCAGTATCACAGCCCCTGGTCTCAGAGGGCTGCCAAGCACTCGCGTGTGGCTAGTATGGCTACAGAACAATTTCAAAATTTATTTACTTTTGATTAATTTAAATTTAAATAGCCACACATGACTACTGGCTACGTCATTGGACAGAGCAGGTCTAGAGGACACTCTCCCTCACCCCCAGATCACATATCAGAAACAGCACATGAATCTCCAGCAAGGTGGGAAGGTGGCAGTCCGGAGAAGTATGGACAAAAGACATCAGGAAGGAGGCACTTCACTGCCAGGCCTGAGAAAAAAACCAGATCCCACTGAGGCTCAGCAGAGACTGCGGCAGGAGTGACACTCCCTAGAGACCCTCGGTCCACTTGTCCCGGAAGGTGGCTCATGAAGCCTTAGCCTCATCTCAAGGAGAGGTGCCAAAGTGGACATGTGGGGACAGACAGGTCAGAGCTGGGCAGTAGGCAGGTAGGTCACAAGCTAAAGATTCAAACAGACCAGAGAAAAGTATCTTTCGAGAATGCAGCAAAAGAAAATAAGCATAAACTAAAGCAGGACAGATCTTGGTCTGACACAAGGAGGAATGGCCTGATAGGGTGGCTGAGACCAATCTTGCTGCAGGATGCTCCAGAGCTTCTGTCCCTGTAGAGGAAGTGTGGGGTCAATGGAAGGGCTTGTGCATCCTAATTCCTGTTTCATTTACTAGCTGGGTGACTGTGAAAAATGGATTGACCTCCCTGGGCCGAGGTTCCTTTGTTTGCCATAGAGGAAGCAAGAAGCAGAAGATCATGGGGTGGGGACAGAATGGCAAGGCGGTTAAGAGCTTGGGCTTCTGGAGGCAGCCAGATGTGGGCTTGAAACTCAATGTGGCCTCAGCCAAGGGACTCATGTAAGTCACTTGACATTTCTGTGGTTTCATTTTCTCATCTGTAAAACAAGTCGGCTATTAACAGAGGAGTCATAGAGACTAGATGGATTGCAGGACATATAACATGATGCTGGGCATATAACATGATGCTGGGCGCCCAGTAGGAGCGCAGTAATTACAGAGCTCACTAAGTGTGCCAAGGCCTTTACATGGACTCACGTATTCTTTACAACATGCCAAGGAAGCAGTCCTACTGTTATGCCCATTTTTCAGATGACAAAACTGAGGAACCAAAAGGTTATGTAACTTGCCCAAGGTCACCTACCTGGTGAGTGGTTGAGCCCTGAGTCCAGCTCTATACTTGATGCTTTCAAATGCTGAAGTGCCTCCCATTCATGCTAACTTTTGTTTGTGTCCCCCCACAAAACAAGCAGGAATAGTAGAGAGGGCAATTTATTGTCACCTCGCGTTGCGACCTTGAGCCCTTGCTCCTGCCCCACCCCAATATTCCCCTCTGTGCAATAAAAGGAATAGACTAGTTGGACCTCAGTGCACTGGGAGCCATGACAGTCTTCGGGAAGAAGTGAGGCAACTCTTTGTAGGGAGCAATTTCAATCCACTTCACCTCCCAGGCAGAGGGAGGCTGGCTCAGAAGTCCCTGGAGGCTCTTTCCAAGTTGACGGCCATATCAAGGCATGACCCCATTCTAAGGACTCAGCGGAGGTCTTTGGAAAACATCAAGAATGAGGCAGAACCTAATATTCCAGTCCAAGCTTGGCAGGTTGAGCCTAATTAGGCAAGCCCTGTCCCTCTCTGGGCCTCCCTATGCAGACACTCAGGCCACCTCCTCATAGTCAGTGCTGCTGTGCCTGACCTCCTTGCTGATATGGCTGGAGGTTCACCCTCCCAGCCCCAGGAGATAGAGAAGGACTAGACCGAGTCAGCCATGGTAACCCCGCCCCTCTGTCAGTGATTGGCTGAGACCTGAGTACAGGATTTTATCCTGGCCAATGAGGGGAAGACACCACTGGGATGCTGAGAAAGGCTTTCTTCCCTTGATACCATAGCCCCACAGGAGAGCCTGCGTTCCGTGAAGACACTTGGATGCCTGGAACTGCTGCAGCCACATTATGACCATGAGGAGCTGGGACTGGGTGTGGTGGAGTTCCTGAGTTAACCAGCCCTGCAGCCAGCAGGACTACTTTTCAAAGAGATCAACTCCTTGCTGTTTAAGTCACTTTGAATTCATTATTCTCTTTCTTGCAGCCAAATGCATTCTAAATTGTATTTACTTTTCTCATTTGTTCAGTGAGGATAATACCACCAGGATCTTGTGTGGATAAAACGAGATGAAAGATTTGTAGATGCTAAAGCATCCATGACAGTGCCTTATTACTGCAGCAGCCTGAAAACTGACAGCTTTAAAGATGAGGAAGTGTTGTGGGGAAGCTATCAGTCCCACTGTAAACCACTGATAGATGACTCAACTCAATACTCAAGGGGCTTTTCTACTGGAGTAAGAAGCTCCCACAATTGTGTGAACTTTCCTTTTTGTTTTGTTTAGTTTTTTTTTTTCTTTTGAGACAGAGTCTCACTCTGTCACCCAGGCTGGAGTGCAGTGGGGTGATCTTGGCTCACTGCAACCTCTGCTTTCTGGGTTCAAGCGATTCTCATGCCTCAACCTCCCAGTAGCTGGGATTACAAGCACGTGCCACCACACCCGGCTAATTTTTTTTTTTTTTTTTTTTTGTATTTTTAGTAAAGACAGGGTTTCGCCATGTTAACCATACTAGTCTTGAACTCCTGACCTCAGGTGATCTACCCTCCTTGGCCTCCCAAAGTGCTGGGATTACAGGTGTGAGCCACCGCACCTGGCCTGAACTTTCCTTATTGCTTTATTTGTTATACTTGTATCTAGCAACTCAGAAAACCAATTTTTCTCAATTATTAATTTGATTAATTAAATGTTATCTTTTGTGTGTGTGTGAGACACAGTCTCACTCCTGTCACACAGGTTGGAGTGCAGTGGCATGATCACAGCTCACTGCAGCCTCAACCTCCCAGGTCAGGTGATACTCCCACCTCAGCCTCCTGAGTGCCTGGGACTACAGGCATGTGCCACCATGACTGGCTAATTTTTTGTAGTTTTAGTAGAGACAGGGTCTCCCTAGTTGTCAGGCTGGTCTCAAACTCCTGGGCTCAAGGGATCTTCCCCCTCAGCCTCCTAAAGTGCAGTGATTACAGGCATGAGCCACAATGCCTGGCATAAATATTCTAAACAATTTAAAATGCAATTACAGACAGTGCATTTGATTTGTTTTGAATACTTCCATGCCTCAAACAGCAGACAAAACATTCAGAAACATCATGGCTACACATAAACTCATGCTTATGCTCACTCTAAAGTATCCACACCATAGCCATAATCCATTATTCTGCACTTGATATATTGCCTTCCCAGGATTCTTGCTACACTTACTATTTATTATAATTATTTATTACATTCTCAGTCTTTGCTTGCTTTGCATGACCTTGACAGCTTGGAGGAGGACTGCTGGGCTCCCCCAGAGGCAGACACTGAGACAATGTAATAAATAATATACATTAATGTACATTATTTATTACATTATTTTTATATCATCCTAGGGTTTTAGTAACACTTTTAGTCCTCCCAGGGTGCAAGGAGGGTAGAGAGGGTCATTAGTCTTACCAGACCCAAAGACAGAGGACACTTTCTCAGACAAGCTGAGGACCTAGAATTAGGTTATTAGCCAATTGATTATTGACTAGGGCTTGGAGCCTGAATGCAAAACATAAGGTGATTCATGACCCAGGTGCCAATCAACAGTGGACTGGATTTTTTCAAATATGGTACATACACACCATGGAATACTATGCAGCCATAAAAAAGAATGAAATCACGTCCTCTGAAGCCATGTGAATACAGCTGGAGGCCATTATCCTAAGCAAATTAACACAGAAACAGAAAACCAAGTGCCACGTGTTCTCACTTATAAGCGGAAGCTAAACATTGGGTATAAACGGACACAAAGATGGGGGTTCCAAAAAGGGAGAGGAAGGGTGGGAGTTGGGGGAGCAAGAGCTGAAAAACCACCTATGGGGTATGATGTTCGCTACCTGGGCAATGCGATGATCAGCAGCCCAAACCTCGGCATCACGTGATATACCCATGTAACAAACCTGTGCATGGACCCCCCAAACCTAAACTTAAACAAAAACGTTGGGTGATTCAAACACAAGTCCTGGGTCTCCAGGCTGGGTCACTTCTCATAAAAGTTTTTCCTGTGATGGCTTGGGAATTTTAAGCATCCGTCTTTTTTTGTGCAATTTTTTTTAAGTTTTAGAATTCTGTGTCTTTCCCGATAGGATGTAAACAGAAGGACACTTTGCTGCAAGGTCTTCTTCCCCCAGATTCATCCCTCTAGTCTAAGGAAAACATCAGACAGTCCTACACGGAGGGACATTCTACAGAATATCTGAGCAGTCCTCCTCCAAGCCGTCAAGGTCACGCAAAGCAAGGAAAGACTAAGAAACCATCACAGACCGGAAGAGACTAAGGAGGCATACTGATTAAATACAACGTGGTATGCAGGATAGCATTCTGGAAGAGGAAAACGACGTTCGTAGACAAAGCTGATAAAACCTGAATAACATCTGGAGTTTAATTCATATTTAACATAAGAGAAGGTTAATCTCTCAGTTTTGGCAGATATACCAAAGTAATGTAAGAAGTCAACATTAAAAGAAACAGGGAGAGGGGTGTACTAGAACTCTGTTATCTTTGCAATTTTTCTTTAAATCTAAAATTATTCCAAATGGAGTTTATTTTTTTCAATGGTTTCTTAGGCTAGGCGCCCCCAAAAGCAGACACTGAGGCAAGGATATAAGTGGAAGTCGTTCCTTTGAGAGGTGACTCTAGGATTCACCGGGTAGGGAGTGGGGATGTGAGACAGGAAAGGGAGGAATCGCCAGAGGGTGGACTGGCAAGCAGATGACCGCTGTGGGTAACGGGGGCTCAGGCCTGCATGGAAATATAGGAAATGACATCTCCGAGTTATCCCAAGGAGAGACAAAGGTGTTGGAATATTATCTGCCATTCCCATGAGATATTGGGTGAAGGCTGCTCTGGGACTAGACACCTCCCACCTACCCAACATGGGCCAAGCAAGCTCCAGGGGCCAGCGACAGCCGCAGGTGAAGCTGCAGGGCTTGCAGTTGGAAGCTGTCCAGCAACAGACTAGGAGGATGATGTGGGCCAAGGAGAGATGGACGGGACATGACAGTACCACCGCTCTCCACGTCATTCCCTGAACTGAGCCCGCCTGCTAATGCCTCTTGGCTGATAGCGTTGAACCCATTATCCTATCATTTTGATAGATTGGCCTGGTCCAACAGTATTATTTAATATTTCCATATTCTTTATTAGCATTTCATGATAATTAATATAAGATTATGTAAAAATGCCATCTCCTCCTGGAGGAAGGATCAAATCTGCAAAGCGAGCTCTCCTCCTCAGGACTTTGGCTGATTTGTCCCTGGGAGGGTCCTGTGGAAGCCTCTTGCTGCTTGTTTTTTGCGTGCTTGCCTGTGAGGTTCAGCTTGAGGTCCCTCTCTGCCTGGATTTTATGTTGGACCCCTTCCCCCCCGCCCTACCCCGTGCTCACTGACCCTTCCTGCCCCTTGCTATTGTGTGTATTCATTCTGGGGTTTTTTGGTTTACTCACAGTCCCTGACGTTTATTCTTTCCCGCTTAAGCAGGAAGAAACGATGACATCTTCTATCAGATACTAAACAGGAAGATAGAGGTCATTTCAGTAATTTACGCGGAGGGCATGTATCAAAGGGAGTTGGTTACATAGCTGAGAAACCAAACAGGGGACAGTGAAGCTGCCCAGATTTTAGCAACAGCAGGAAGCCTCTAGCAGCCTCGGAAGGCGTGCTACTGCAGCCCCTGTGCCGGGGTCCCCCAGAATAAGCTGATGCGATAGTGGCTCCCACAGGACAGCAGCCATAGCTATGGAGCGGATGCCAGGAGAGAATGCAGCCAGGTCCCCGGGACTCCGCTGGGGATGGAGCCAGCAGATAGAGAGACTCAGCCTGGCTTTTCCTTTCCTTCCCCCGCAGCCTCCCTCCCACTTGGCCACGCCCAGCCAGAAGCCTGAGAACTGCAGCGTGAAGGGGCCAGAACCGCGGAGGTAAAAGGCCAGGGGTGAAGCTGAGGCTCGCGCACATCCCCGCTCATTATGAACTGTCGTGCGCTTTACAGGAGGGACCGCATTCTCATATCTATGAACGCTCCCTTACTTGTTAAACTAAAAAAATACATCCTCCTCGTCATTCTCCTCAAAGGATCCTTTTATACAACGGTACATTTTTCTCGTTTGCAGATTGTCATGAGCTCAGGGTCTTTCATGTGTTTGCTCTAATGAGTCACATTATTAGATGGTCAAATTGTCAGACTTGTCGTGTGAACACCTTTAGGATGGCCCTGGTATCCTTGAAAGCATTCTTCCCTTCTGGCAACTGTAAAGATGATCCAGAACTGTAAAGATGATCCAGAACTGATTTCCTCCTGCCCCAATACAGGAAATTCGTGGAGTCCTGATTCCATTAATAAAGAACAAGTGTTAAAGATCAAAATCCGGGCTGGGTGCAGTGGCTCACGCCTATAATCCCAGGACTTTGGGAGGCCGAGATGGGCAGGTCACCTGAGGTCAGGAGTTTGAGACAAGCCTGGCCAACATGATGAAACTCTGTCTCTACTAAAAATACAAAAATTAGCCGGGTGTGGGGGTGGGCGCCTGCAATCCCAGCTACTGGGGAGGCTGAGCCAGGAGAATTGCTTGAACCGGGGGGCGGAGGTTTCAGTGAGCCGAGATCATGTCACTGCACTCCAGCCTGGGCATCAAGAGCAAGACTCCATCTCAAAAAAAAAAAAAAAAAAAAAAATAGCCGGCTGCAATGGGCCTTACTCTTCGTAGTGACAAAGCTGGAAACATTTCTTTTTGAGATTATGAATTATATAGATAGTTTGAATTCAGCATAATGCCTCGCTGAACCTCACTTTAAAAAAAAATAGGTTATCATTTCCATGATCAAGACTTTTGGTTCCCCAACAGGACCAAGGTGTCTTGAGGAAGAATCAAGGGTAGTATCAGCTTCAGGGAGTACAAAAGCACAGGCAGAGTCCTCTGCAAAGTGATGCAGATGAAACCCCAGGAATGAATGACACACTCATTACCTGCCAGGCACCGCTCTGAGCACTTCATCTGCATTATGTTACTTAATCATCACGGCCCCCTGCCAGGAGGATCATTATGCCTGCTTTACAGAAAAGACTTACAGGTTAAAGTGCCTAAGGTCCTGCAGCCTCCAAACCTGGCCAATTCACCTGCAGACCCCATGCTCTGAACTGCCGCACCACATGGCCAGGTGAGGGCCGTCCTGGTCCCCAAATGAGCTGCCTACGCACACACTGCCAAGCCTTTGCCCACACTGTTGGCTCTCCCCTGCTGTACTTGGAACACCTACTTGACCTTCAAATTCCAGCCTGAGTCCTCCGCCTCCTCTGTGCTCCTGACTCCTTGTGCATCTCAACACACATTAGAGCTGTGTGTGTGTGTGTGTGTGTGTGTCCCTCAGGGCACACATGCAAGGGCAGGTTCTGTGCTTCATTCATTTGCATCCACACTGCACAGTGCCTGACACATAGCAGGTGCCCAAGACATACTTGATGAAGGAAGAAAGAGGGAAACCTGGATTTCAGGTAGCTCAGGGAAATGCTTCCATCACCTGGCATGAGCTGAGGGATCCCTGCTCCTGCCCGTCATTTCCTATTTATTAAAAGGGACCTACCCCGTCCCCCGCTCCATGCAGCACCATAGATATTAGGTGGCTGCTTTTCTGAACATGAGAGTCTTTCCTGCTAAGGGAAACAATAGCCTGATTTGCTCCTGTCCTCAAGATTTCTGGTAACAATCTCAGGTCAGAGGAAAACTGGAGTGAGGTGGAAGACCAAGGACTTATAGTCTCCTTCAGGGGCTTGGGGGCTCGGGAGAAACCCCACAAACCCAGTAGGCTCTTGCTCGCTGGCTGGATGATGAGCATGCTCTCTCTCTCTCTCTTCTCTCTCTCTTTCTCTCTTTCTCTCTCTCTCTCTCTCTGTCCTACTCCCTCTTCCCCTCCACTTCTCTCTTTGTACCTCTTGCCCTCCTTCTTCTGTTCTCTCTCTCTCACACACATACACACACACACACACACAGCCTTGGTAACCAGTGGTTACTAAAAAAGCCCAAATTCAGCCACAGCCACACTCCATCAAATGAGAAATCCTCTGCTAATACACGGGCAAGACAAGTTTCTTCCAAAGCATCTCATATGTGTTGCTGTGCAGTCGCCAGTGAACGTGTGAGTCCAGTCGCCTGCACCACCGCCTTCCCGTGCGTGTGCCTCGCAGCGTTGTTCGTCAGGATTCCTCAGATGTAAAGTTGTGAACATTTGGGCAGTGCCAGGGCTGGCGTTGCAGAGCCTGCTTTAATGAATGCATAATTAACACCATGGGCTCCTGCCAATGGCCAGCACTTAAGTCCTTGAAAACAGTCTGTTCCCTGAAATAGGTTAAACGCCCCTCCACCGCCACTGCTACCTCGTTTACACCACTGACTCAGCCACAATGCCTATATATGTGAAGAAAAAAAATCCCCAAAGAAATTATTAGTGTTGGCATAGCAACAATATGCTAATTGTGTCTTTCCTAAAGCAGGCCCAGCAGGACCACCACCCGGGGTTGGTTCAGTTTCTGTGCACTTTAAAATAGAAGAAAACTGCATTCTTTTGGCTAGGTGCTGTATTGCAGAATCTCCCCACCATATAACCCAAGTTAATAAGGTTTAGGTGATTTTTAATGCCTCCATGCTAAAATAGAAAAAACAAAGCTAAGACTTGATCCATAAAACTGTCTTGATGTCAGGACATTGAACAGAAAAAAGATCATTGTCATCTGCCTTGGTCCTCCACCCCCGCCCCCCAGCTTGTCTGATGCATCTCTGAAGCCTAACTACTCAATGAAGGAGGGCTCCTGAATTTGGGGAGGCGAACAGCTTAGGACCGTTATTACACTTTGGGGTGCAAACGATAAAGATCCCAACTCAAATGAGCTAACTGGGAAAGAAGAGTGTTGGCTGCTTACAAGTTACAAGGACATCCAGACAGGGGCTTCAGGCTAGCGGAGTGCACGGTTCGAGGCTGTAACTAAGGGCTCAGCTGTTTTCCAGGTCTCTGTTCCTCCATCCTCAGTACTGATGCCAGAAGACTGGACCCCTGTGAGCACTGCTGGTAGCACCCCAGCAAATGAGGAGAGAGAAACAGGGACCGAGGGAGAGGGACAGAAACAGAGAGATAAGGAGAGCCAGAGAGAAGGGATCCGGCTTCTCATCCCTCCACAAAAGGAAGAACATTTTCCCAGAGACCTTCAGCAAACCACTTCCTGCATCGTATAGGCAGAATCGGGTCACACATGCCCATTCCAAAACTAGTCAGTAGCAAGGAAGGTGGGATTATTCTCCCAGGCACCGGAGCACTCCTTGAACTGAAGTTAATTGTTCAAACTAAAGTCCTACTGTCCCCTGTGCCAGGGGTGGACTGGGCAGTGGAGAGGTCACTGCTGTGTTCACCACATGAGCACATATGTTCTACCACTCTTGCTTCCAGCTAGTCATGCTCAAGCTTGGGCTCACTCACAAGGGAGCCCACAAAGCAGTGGGAGCTTCAGAGGATGGAGTCCAGTGATCCTCCTTTTGTGTGGGGAAGTGGCAAATCCACTCGTTAACATGGTTCTTTAATTCTCAGGGATGACGGGTGAGCCTCTCTGGGCAGGAGCACTGGGCTGTGCCCCTGGCAGTGGCAGGAGCTTCTTTCTTTTTTCTTTTCTTTCCTTCCCCGCTTCCTTTCCTTTCCCTCCTTCCCTCCCTCCCTCCCTCCCTCTTTCTTTCTTTCTTTCCTTCCTTCCTTCCTTCCTTCCTTCCTTCCTTCCTTCCTTCCTTTCTTTCTTTCTTTCTTTCTTTCTTCTTTCTTTCTTTCTCTCTCTCTCTCTCTCTTTCTTTCTCTCTCTCTCTCTCTCTTTCTTTCTCTTTCTATTCTGAGACGGAGTTGCACTCTTGTTGCCCAGGCTGGAGTGCAGTGCCATGATTTTGGCTCACTGCAACCTCCACCTCCCGGTTCAAGCAATTCTGCTGCCTCAGCCTCTTGAGTAGCCGGGATTACAGGCACTTGCCACCACGCCCAACTAATTTTTGTATTTTTAATAGAGACAGAGTTTCACCATGTTGGCTGGTCTTGAACTCCTGACCTCAGGGGATCCACCCACCTCGGCCTCCCAAAGTGCTGGGATTACAGGCGTGAGCCACTGCGCCAGGCCAGGAGCTGCTTTCTGAAGTCTGGGCCAAGCACATGAAGAGGAGCACCTCATGCCAACTGTTCAACCCTCTGACCTCTACCACCTTCCTGGCCAAGTCTTCAAGGGCTCTTTACGAGGAAATTGTGACCCAGAGCACAATTGTCAGTCAAGGCCATTTCTCTGTACAATTCCCCTCTATTATGAACCTTTTAAATCTGTCAAGTACCTGCTTGAAAGGGGCATAATATTATGCAAATTTTCAAAACACCATTAGCCACAGACGGTTCATCATAAGAACGTATATCAAAAACATAGCTAAGAACAAATAAGCAAGTGAAATGTAATCCCACTCCCGGGTAATCCAAAGAGCAATGACAATCACTTGCTAATTTCTAATTTCATGTTCCTTTTACCATTTGATCCTTACAGCAACATAGCGAGACGGGTAGAGAAAATAGCATTGTCCCCCGTTTAATAAGTGGGAGGCATAAGGCTTAAATAATTTGCTTAAGCATTGCTGAATTTCATATCCAACAAAGGACTTGTATCCAAAATACATAGAGCTCTGAAAATTCAACAATAAGAAAATCAACAATTCAATTTTTTAAAATACAAGGGACTTAGATACTTCATCAAAGAGGATATAAGAATGGCAAAATAAGATATCTAACACCATTAGCCATTTGGGAAATGCAAATCAAAACCACAGTGGAATAACAATTCAAACCTACTCTGATGGTTATGATTAAAAAGACAGACAAAACCAAGTGCTGACCAAGGATGCAGGGCAACTAGAACCCTCATACCTGATGAGAATGCAAAATGGTAAAGCCTGGAAAATGGTTTGGTAGTTTCTTACGAAGTTAAATATACATTTTCTTCTCTTTTTCTTTTTTTTTTTTTTAGGTATTAATAGATCATTCCTTTTTACTACTGAGTTATATCCCTCTGTATTTAACCATTCACCAGGTGAAGAATATTTGGATTTTTTGAGCTATCATTTGATCACAAATAAAGTTGCTATCAGCATTTGTGTGCAAGTTTTTGTGTGAACATAAGTGTTCATTTTTCTAGGGTAAATATCCAGAAGTGGGATTGTTTGAGCCTACAGAAAATATGTTTGGGCTGGGCAAAGTGGCTCATGCCTGTAATCCCAGCACCGGGTACGGGGTCTTGCTCTGTCACCCAAACTCGAGTGCCATGGCATGATCTCAGTTCACTGCAACCTTTGCCTCCTGGGCTCAAGCAATTCTCGTGCCTCAGCCTCCGGAGTAGCTGGGACTACAGGTGCATACCACCACGCCTGCTAATTTTCTGTATTTTTGGTAGAGACAGGGTTTCACCATGTTGCCCAGGCTGGTCTTGAAATCCTAAGCTCAAGCAATCTGCCAGCCTCAGCCTCCCAAAGTGCTGGGATTACAGGCATGAACCACTTCACCCAGCCTAAACATGTATGTTCTATAGGATCAAACAATCCCACTCCTGGATATTTACCCTAGAAAAATGAACACTTATGTTCACACAAAAACTTGCACACAAATGCTGATAGCAGCTTTATTTGTGATCAAATAATAGCTAAAAAAAAAAAAAATTCTTCACCTGGTGAATGGTTAAAACAATAGAAAGGGATACAACTCAGTAGTAAAAAAGAATGATCTATTAATACCTAACAGTTTGGATGAATCTCAAAGGCTTTAAGCTGAGGGAAAGAAACCAATCTCAAAAACTTACATAACGTATGATTTCATTTATGTAACATCCTCGAGAAGACAAAACTGTAGTAGTGAGAGCAGCTCAGTGGCTGCCAGGCCTTACGGGTGGAGGGAGAGTGTCTGTAAGGGGAACCTTCTGGGGTGATGGAACTGTTTTGTATCCTAATTGTGGTGGTAGTTACACAAATTTATACATGTGTTAAAATTTATAGAACTGTACACCAAAGGAAGAAAAAAGCCAATTTTTACTACACAATATATATTTTTTAAATTTTCTTTGAGACAGAGTCTCGCCATATCACCCAGGTTGCAGTGCAGTGGCGTGATCTTGGCTCACTGCAACCTCTGCCTCCTGGGTTCAAGCGATTCTCATGCCTCAGCCTCCCAAGTAGTTGTGACTACAGGCACATGCCACCACACCCGGCTAATTTTTGGTATTTTTAGAAGAGATGGGGTTTGGCCAAGTTAGCCAGATTGGTCTCAAACTCCTGGCCTCAAGTGATCCACTCGCCTCTGCCTCCCAAAGTGCTGGGATGACAGGCGTGAGTCACTGCGTCCAATTTTTAAGATATTTTAAAGTAATGATTTGATACCAGTTCAACTCCTTGCCCACTACAGTCTCCACCCCAGTACACAACCTAAAACAGCTCAAGGCTTTGCTCATGGCATAGCCCTCAGGCCCTCCCTCTAAGGCTTTTCTTTTACATAAAACTCTAAGCAGCTCCACTCTCCAGTCTCCCAGCCCATGGAAGCCAGCGGCCAGAAGCAGGCACACTGACAGTAACAAGCAACATCTGGAGTGGACAGAGAAGGCAGAAAGCTGTGAAAGCCGGCACAGGAACTCAACACATGCGAGTGTCCCACCCATTCTGAATGCATGCCTTGGAGACCTACGAGGACTCCCCTGTATCCCAGTCCTGGGCAGTGGGACCTGGGTGGTTTCTGAGGAGGACCCTGAGTCATTAGAGAAAGGTCCCTTGAGGCTCCTGGTGCTCTCCCTCTGCAGCAGGAAGTACCCAGTAGAGTCCATCCTTGCTGTCTTCTCTACTCACGAGCAACCCTGAAGATTGAACATGCAGTGATTTGCCCATTGGTTGGGGCAAGAATTTGGATGCCAGGATGCCCTTGAGTACACCTGTCAATGACCAGATCTGCCCTTTAGTGTGGCCTTGTTGATTTCTGTTATTCCCATGACTATTGATCATAGCATCTAACATTTTTGAGCATCTGCTGTGTTCCAGGTATGTGGATCCTTCCATTTAGTCCTCACGACAGCCCTATGAGTAGAAACCACAACAAGCCCCATTCTACAGATAAGGAAGCTGAACCCAGAGAGGTTAAGAGACTTGCTTGCAGTGACACAGTAAGTGACAGAGCCAAGACTGTGTATCTCCAGAACCTCCCCTTGTAACCATGGTACTGCCTCAAAGAGGATGTTGTGAAATGGGAAAGTGCACAAAGAAAGCTGACTTCTTTTTTTTTGAGACAGAGTTTCACTTTTGCCACCCAGACTGGGGTGCAATGGTGCGATCTCAGGTCACTGCAACCTCCAATCCCAGGTTCGAGTGATTCTCCTGCCTTAGCCTCCTGAGTAGCTGGGATTACAGGTGCACACCACCAGGCCGGGCTAATTTTTGTATTTTTAGTAGAGACGGGGTTTCACCATATTGACCAGGCTAGTCTTGAACTCCTAATCTCAAGTGATGTGCCCGCCTTGGCCTCCCAAAGTGCTGAGATTACATGCATGAGCCACCATACCCGGCCAAGAAAGCTGACTTCTAAAGCTATCATAGAAGTGAAGACAAAGTGAGGATGACTAAGAAATTGATTGTTCTTTCACAGGAAATAAATGCTTGGAGGAATTTAAAGAAAAAAAATGCTTAATTCAATGTTGGCTCATAGCTAAAACATAACCAAGTCCTTTAGAAATAAGAAAAATGGATTTTTGAAGCTCTTTCAGCAATTGTTCCAACCAGCACAAATATTATTAATCAAGTAAGAGAATGTGTTAGCAAAACTTACATTTGGCTTAATGCGTGAGGATGTTGACAGGAAACAGGGGCACTGTGGGATTGTAATTGCTGAGTCACAGGTACATATGTTTCCTTCCATAATCAGAGCTCTGGCACAAGGTCTCTTAGGAGTTGCAGTCAAGCTGTCGGTCGGGGTTGCTGTCTCAGATGAAAGCTCAACTGAGGTCAAGATCTCCATGGCTTGGGGAATCTCCATGGTTTGGGGAATTATATTCCAGAATAACCTGGGTCTCCTGTACCGTATGGGAAGAATTTGGATGCATAAAAGGAAAAACCTTCAGTTGTCTGGAAAATTCAACCTGTGAAACATTTATCCCAAAAGCAGGGGAATTTTAAAGACCCTATAACTGCAGGATAGAGTTCTCTCTCTAACCTCAAGACGTAGGTTCCTGAGAACCTAAGAAAAACAGTAGGCACACCAAGGTGATGATTAAGCCAAAGAAATCCTATATTTGGCTGGGCACAGTGGCACACACCTATAATCCCAGCACTTTGGGAGGCCGAGGTGGGCGGATCATGAGGTCAGGAGATCAAAACCATCCTGGCGATCACTGTGAAACCCCGTTTCTACTAAAAATACAAAAAATTAGCTGGGCATGGTGGCAGGTGCCTGTAGTCCCAGCTACTCTGGAGGCTGAGGCAGGAGAATGGCATGAACCCAGGGGGCAGAGCTTGCAGTGAGCTGAGATTGCATCACTGCACTCCAGCCTGGGCAAGAGAGTGAGACTCCATCTCAAAAAAAAAAAAAAAAAAAAAAAAACCAGAAAGAAAGAAAGAAATGCTGTATTTGAGATGTTTGCAAAAAAAGAAGGAAAGAAAAGACAGAAACAGTGGAAGGGTGGAAGGCAGCTTCTGAGATGACCCCCAGTGATTCCTGCCTCCTGGTTTTCATGCCTGCTGTAGTTTGGATATTTGTTTCCCAAAACCTCATGTTGAAATTTGATCTCCAGTGTTGGTGAGGTGGACTCTGAGGAGTGTTTGAGTGGTGGAGGTGGGTCCCTCATGAATAGATTAATCCCTTCCCTGGCTGGGGGTGAGTTCTTGCTCTATTAGTTCACATGGGAGCTGGTTGCTAAAGACAGTCTGGTACCTCCTTCCTCTCTCTGTCTTGCTTCCTGTTTCACCATTTGGTCTCTGCACACACTGGCTCTCATCACCATCTGCCATGAGTGGAAGCAGCCTGAGGCCTTATTAAAAGCAGATGCTGGTGTCATGCTCCTTGCAGAGCCTGCAAAAATGTAATCCAAATAAATCTCTTTTCCTTATAAATTACCCAGCTTCAGATATTCCTTTATAGCAATACTAAATGGACTAAGAAAATTGATACTGAGAAGTGAGGCATTGCTATAAAGATACATGAAGGCCAGGTACCATAGCTCACACCTGTAATCCTAGCACTTTGGGAGGCCAAGGTAGGCAGATCACCTGAGGCCAGGAGTTCAAGACCAGCCTGGCTAACATGGTGAAACCCTGTCTCTACTGAAATACAAAAATTAGCCAGGTGTGGTGGCATGTGGATGTAATTCAACTACTTGGGAGGCTGAGGCATAAGAATTGTTTGAACTTGGGAGGCAGAGGTTGCAATGAGCCAAGATTGCACCACTGCACTCTACCTGGGTGACAGTGTGAACTCTGTCCGAAAAAAAAAAAAAATGTAGAAGTGGCTTTGGCTTTGGAACTGGTTAATGGGTTGGAGGGCTTAGAAGATAGAATGATAAGGGAAAGTTTGGAACTTCTTAGAGGTTAGTTATGTGGTTGTGACCAAAATGCTAATAGAAATATAGACAGTAAAGGCCATAAGGATGAGGGCTCAGATGGAAATGAGGAATGTATTGGGAACTGGAGCAAAGGTCACCCTTGTTACACTGTAGCAAATAACTTGACTACACTGTGTCCATGCCCTAGGGCTTTGTGGAAGACTGAGCTTAAAAATGATGACCTAGGGTCTGGCAGAAGAAATTTCTAAGCAGCAAAGCATTCAAGAAGTGGTGTGGCTACTTTTAACACCTTACAATCAGATACAGCAGCAAAGGAATGACCTAAAGGTGGAATTTATAATTAAGAGAGAAGCAGAATGTAAAATTGTGGAAAATTTGCAGCCTGACCCTGTGTTATAGAAAGAAAGAGCATTTTCAGGAGAGGAATCCAAGAATGCCTATGGAATAACCATAGAGAGATTAGCATGAATAAAAGAGACCCGGGTGCCAACAGCCAAGACAATGGAGGGAAGACCCCAAAGGCATTTCAGAGGTCTCTGAGGCTACCCCTCCCATCACAGGTCCAGAGGCATAGGAGGACAGAATGGTTCTATGGGACAGCCCAGAGCACTGTTGCCCTGCACCACTTCAAGAGGCTGCTCCACAATCCTGGCCACTCAAGCTTTAGCCAAAGTCCAAACAGCCCAAAGTACTGCTTGGGCTGCCACTCCAAAGGGCATAAGTGGTAAACCTTGGCAGCTTTAATATGATAAGTCTGCAGGTACCTTGAATGCAAGAACCATGGAGGTGTGACAACTTCTACCTTGATTTCAGAAGATGTATCAAAAAGCCTGAGACCCCAGGGAATGGGGCTACCTTGGGGACCCCAGAATTACAGAGCCACTAGCAGCTTGCACCCTCAGCCTGGAAAAGCTACAGGCTCCAGACTCCAACCCATGAGAGCAGCCATAGGGGTAGACCTTTCCAAGGCTTTAGGAACCCATCCCTCCTGCCAGTATGCCAGGAAACATGGCATGGAGTCACAGGAGATTTTGGAGCTATACGATATTTTGTCTGCCCTACTGGGTTTCAGACTTGTGCAGGGTCTCTTACCCCTTTCTTTTGGCAGAGTTCTCCCTTTTGGAACAGAAATATTTACCCAATGCTGATACAATCATTGTATCCTGGAAATAAATAACTTTTTTATTTTATTTGCTCATAGCTAGAAGGAGCTTGCCTTGAGTCTCAGGAGAGACTTTGAACTTTTTAGTTAATGCTGAAATAAGTTAAGACTTTGGGGGACTATTGAGAAGGAATTATTGTATTTTGTAATGTGAGATGGACATAAGTTTTGGGGGCCAGGGGTAGAATGCTATAGTTCGGATGTTTGTCCCCCAAACCTCGTGTTGAAATTTGATCCTCAGTGTTGGAGGTGGGGACTAATGGGAGGCGTTTGAGTCACGGGGGCAGATCCCTCATGAATAGATTAATCCCATTCCAGGGGTTGAGTGGGCTGGGGTGAGTTCTCACTCTATTCTTTCCCATGAGAGCTGGTTGTTAAAAACAGCCTGGCATCTCCCTCCACTCTCACTTGCTTCCTGTCTCACCATGTGATCTCTGCACATACTGGCTCCCCTGACCTTCCACCATGAGTGGAAGCAGCCTGAAGCCTCACCAGCAGTAGATGCTCTCACAGTGTTTCTTGTACAGCCTGCAAAATCCTGAGCCAAATAAATATCTTTTCTTTATAAATTACCTAGTCTCCAGTATTCCTTTACAGCATTACAAAACACACAAAGACAATGTCCTTATTTAATCTTCTTCCCTTGAGTGTGGCCTGGATCAAATGATCACTTTTAACAAATAGAATATGGTGAAACTAATAGGGATACTTCTTTCAAGATTAGGTTATTAAAAGACTGTGACTTCTGTTTTGGGCCTCTGTCTCTCTTGGATTACTTAGTCTGGGGGAGGCCAAATGTCATGTTGTGAGGCAGCTATGGAGAGGTTCACATGGTGAGGGAACAAGGACTTCCAATAAGCATGGGAGTAAGCTTGAAAGCAGATCCCGGCCTCAGATGAGCTTTCATCTGAGATGGCAACCCCAACCGACAGCTTGACTGCAACTCATGAGAGACCTTGTGCTAGAAGCTCTGAGCCAGACACTCCTAAATTCTGGCCCACAAAAACTATGAGCTAATCAATGCTGTTTTAAGCCACTGTGTTTGGAGATAATTTATTATGCAGCAATAAATAACTAATACACAAATTAAATAGACTGACAGTGATAGTTTGCATATTATAAATTGGTAATAAAGAACACGTTTATATTCCATTTACCATCCCTTACCTATTATAAATTCTCAAGATCCTCTCACCATCACAGTTTTAAAGAGATATTGTAATTCGTCACTGGATTTGCATTAACCATTCAAATGGAGATTAGATGCCATAAAAATAAATCTTGCCTGATGAGTCCTGTGTATAATGAAGGAAACCTGTGAGCTCCCTTGAGCTTTGATGCAAGACAGCCCAAGGCCCTGTCTCCCAAGGTACCAGTTAATTTTTACTTTTACAGAATGTGTGTGCATAGCATAGAATATGATCACATGCTAGAATTTTCCAAGACTTTGTAACACTTAGTCCATAAAGTTTTCCAGGACCAGCTTTAGGAAATACGGCTGGGTGACTGCCAGGAAATCTTGTTCCCTTGGAGGAATGAGCCTCGGACTTACAGAGTAAGGGTAACTATGTCTATTTCAGTGGAACTGGTGAAAGGACTCCACAGTTAAGCCAGCACCTTGTGAAGGGAACAGCAAAGAATGCTTCTAGGAGCATTTTCCTTAGGAACACTAGTTTGGGACCCTTTGCCTGAGCCTCCCCTGGACCTCCACACTTCAGCCTCCCCTTCTGTTGTCTGAGAGTCTCTGCAAAGCAAAGACCTTCCCAGGTCTTAACTCTTAAGACTCCAGGAGGGAAGGAGGGCTGCAGGGCCTCAGGATAGCCACTTAGTGGGGTCCCCTGATTGAGCCTGGTCCCCAGATTCCTCAGGTGACCTTGCTGGAAGATAAAGCCCAGACTCCTCAGCCAGGCCTGGGGTGAGGAGTGAGAGGGAGATGGGGACTAGGGTAGGGGGAAACAGTGACTCCCCAGGCTCAGGATCCAGGGCCGGGAGAAGCATACTTCCTACATTTAGCTGAGACATGGAAGGAAGCCATCTCTTGACTTGGCCCCGTCAATTTCATTTGTTTGGGATGGTTTTTTATTCCCCTTTTCCTTAGTTCAAGTTCATTTAACAAGCTGAATTTCTGCCATTGGCTGAGATCTGATTTCGTGCTTTAAAAAATAATACATTGAAACAACAAAAGTCATTCTAACCACCCATGAGCCTAATAGTAATGAGGCACCTCTGCTTCAGCAGTTGCCTAGATTCAGGTCAGCATGGGGCGGAGGATGGAAATGGAGAGTTTCTCTGAGTCCTGAGGTCCAGGGTAGGTAACCCAGGAAACCTATGGGCTATTTGGGACAAGTCAGACCTCAGAGGGTCATAGTGGATTGTTGGAACGATGGTTCGAGCTGACATGGTGTTCCTGGGACTCTCCTAGTCCCCACACAAATCATTTGGTGTTATTAGTCCCTGTTTGGCAAAGCACCACTGAGGCTAGAGGCTTTATCATCTTCCTTTGGGACTCCCATTCCCACAGCTACACGGGGAGTGTTATTGGTTGATGAGCTTGGGATCTGGCCCAGCAGTGTCCTAAAGGGAAAGCAAAAGTAGAAAGTGACTTTTAGGGAACAAATTAGTTCATAGCTGCTTATCTAGAATTTTCTCTACCCCCTAGCTCTGCCCGCTGGGTTACAGCCCCGACCTAACAAGTAGAAGGAGGTGACTCCCTACACATATAAAAGAAGGAGAAAGAGCTGACTCATTTTTTTGAGTCTTGTGTGCTAGGAATGGTGCCTGACCATGTATTATAATACTAGCTAACATGTGATGGATACGTTAGATATGCCACTCTGTTGTGAGGGTCCCAGTTTGATTCAGGTGGACCTGGACGTGTCTGGAATACCATGGGGTAGAAGCCCATTAGAAATCTATTTGCACATAGACTAAGAGGTCTCCTGGGAGAGAATCCATCCTAAGTGAAAAAAGGAATTACATGGCATACGTGTGGTAGTATCCATTAGGATTCGTTTCAGCTGAATGTGGCAGGGGGCAGAAACCCCTAAAATTAACTATAGCTTAAACAAAACAAAATTGAAACTTACTTTCTGGCCAGATGTGGTGACTCACATCTATAATTCCAGTACTTTGGGAGGCCGAAATGGGAGGACCACTTGAACCTAGGCGTTCAAGACAAGCCTAGGCAACATGGCAAAAAGCCATCGCTACAAAAAAATACAAAAATTAGCTGGGTGTGGTGGCATACACCTGTAGTCGCAGCTACAGGTGAGACTGAGGTGGGAGGATTGCTTGAGCCTGGGAGGTAGAGGTTGCAATGAGTTGAGATTACCCCACTGCACTCCAGCCTTGGCAACACAGTAAGACCCTGTCTCAAAGAAAAAGAAAATAAATTTATTTTTCTTTGATGCAAATAAGGTCCAGAACCAATGGCCCAGTATTGGTCTGACCCCACTGTGTCATTGAGAACATAGGTTTCAATATTTCTGCTCCACTGTTTGAGAACATAGCTTCCATCCGCAAGCTTTCTTCATGGCCCAAGATGGCTGTTGGAGCTCCAGCCATTGCATCTCAGGCTGCTGGCTGAAGAAAGAGGGAAGAGGTCAGAAAGGGACAGGCTTCGAGGTGAGTCGGTTCTTTAAACAGACTTCCTTACACACAGCAGTTTTGCTTACATCCTGTTGGCCAGAACTTGATCACATGCACATACCAAGCTCCAGGGGAAGGTGAGAAATATTGTCTTTTGCCCCAGGTATTAAGAAGCCCAACTGGGAATCAAGATTCACTTCTTAAGGAGAACTGAGAGGGCAGATTTTTGATTAGGCAACGAACAACTTTAGCCATGGTGACCCAGCCAAGAAACCCAAGCTCAGCTCTGCCCCACGCCCTGCCCCATGGATACATGTCTGAGTCTTGGGGAGATAAGAGGCTACAAGAAAACTCTAAAAGTTGTGGGCCTGAGTGCTAAGTTGGGGTTCCTCCCACAGAGAGTAACATAAAAAGAGGATAGAAGAGGTTTTTACCTACAATGTCCTCAGACATTTATCTGCCTTGATATTTTGAGGACTCCTGGCCCCAGTGAAGGACCATGGTCCAGGTGCCCAGCAAAGTGGCACCGATGCTGGGGAGTAAGCACATGTGCAGGGCATCCCCAGATGCCCTTATTAGTCCTTGAAGCAGGGGAAGGAGGGATCACACGTCATTGACAATCTGCAAGACTTAGGTTGCCACTGTCAAAGTGACCAGTTCATACTCAAGACTAATGAGACTAGGAAAATGCCATGACTCCTATGCTAATCCTCACAACAAACTGCCTGGTGCCTAGGATTATTTTCATTCTAACATCTGAGGAAGCTGAGGCCCAGCAAAGTGATGGGAACATCACAGAGCTGGTCAGTGGCAGAACCGTGATTAACCCCCTATGTAGACCTCAAGAGCCCTGTTCTCTTCATGCCACACCCCCACAAGCCTTCTCTCTGCTCCGAAGAGTCTGGGGCTGGAACAGTGAGAATGAAATGGAAGAACAGATGAAGCCAGAAGGACACTTGTGACATTTTCCTTCCCAAATCCCTTTCTTTGGGAAAGGATCCTGCCCCAGTCCATGTAATTGGGGGTGTATCAACTGTGGAGCCTTATTTCCCTGACCATCCAAAGGGCAGCTAGGCTAAACTTAAATTTAGGCTCTCCTTCTCCTGGGAATTTGAGTGTTGAGTGGATATTCTCAGCGAGTGAAGGCAGCGTTATCCCACAGCAGCTCCCTAAAGAGACATTCCATGGGTTCCTGAGATGTTCAGATTTGCCGTGGTCCTATCCTTCAGTTCCAGGAGTTACCAGAATCCCAACAAGGCAAAGATGTCAATACCTAGTCCCCCTTTTTCCTTAGGAAAAAAAGATGGAGTTTACTGTGTATGTAAATGTACCCTCAGCTTTAAAGGCACTAACTCCTCTGGGAGATGCCCTTTTTTCGTCTATTCTCTCTCCTTTTTTCTACCTGGAATACTGACGTGACGGTTGGATCTACAGGGATTGCATTGCAGCCATAAAGTGAATTCAGGATGGAAACCAGCCCTGAAGATGGTGAAGAGAAAGGTAGATGGAGCCTGGTTCCTAAGGAGTTAAAGAAACTACCATACCAGCCCTGTATCGCCTGCCTTCTGGCTTTAGGAGAGAGGAAACAAAGTCTTCCATCTTACATAGGCCAATATGATTACAGGTCTCAGTGATTAGCAGCCAGAATGAATCCTAAGCAATACACCCATTCTTTTGCTTAAATTAGAATCAGTAACTTTGCGTCTAATTACAGATGAGTCCATTTCCTTGGAATTAAAGAAAGTGTAACTAGGAGCCCAAGGAGCAACAAGCATCTCTCAAAAACTGTAATACTACGGCCGCCTCTCTCTCTGTCCTGACTAATACTTCTGCCCTTGGCCCTGTGCTGCTGAATCTCCCACTGACCCACGTGGGAGACTATGCAGGTGAAGGGGAATCCCCAGATCCTGCAGCTGCAGGCACAAGTGTGCCCATGTGGATCCAGGGCGGAACACTTAGAACGCTGTTAATTGGGACTGGTTCTAGAAGACGGTAAAGATGTACATCTTGAAATCGGCAGGTGAGGCACTAGGTCTTGGCTTCCCTATGCTCAGTTTTCTAATCTTTGAAATGGAAAGGAAGTAAAATCCTATCAGAGAATATAGCTGAGGGTTTCAAGTTACTGGACATAGAAATGCTTTGTAGCCACGCACGGTGGCCCGTGTCTGTAATCCCAGCTACTCTGGAAGCTGAGGTGGGAGGAGGATCGCTTGAGGCCAGGAGTTTGAGACCAGCCTTGGCAACATAGTGAGACCTCTTCTCTTTAAAAAAATTTAATGCTTTGTAAACCATAATGCTCATTACACATTGTTACTATTAATATTACTTTTTTATTGCTGAATTTTGCTATGTTAATAGGCAAATGGGCTTGTGAGCTAGCTTAGGAATTCAAACAACATTTACAACATTAATTTTGTTGTGAAATTAGTTCTGAAGCTTCAAACAACTCACTTGCTTTTGGGCCAGACACAGTGGCTCACACCTGTAATCCCAGCACTTTGGGAGGCCGAGGCAGGTGGATCACTTGAGGTCAGGAGTTTGAGATTTGCTTTTGAAACCCTACTAACTCTTAAGCTGGAGGAGGCCTCTGCTGTTATCAGTTACTCTCTAGCTGTTGCACGTGTTAACATAATGTACATTTAACGATTTCAACAACCTTTAAGTGAGATATATTCACATCCAACTGTTTTTAAAGGTGGTCAAAATTCAAAAGTCTTGTAACTTTATGGCTGGATTAAGTTAGGACCAACATCCAAATGTTCTACTGTTTTCATTGTTCTCTGCATTAATTCACTGTAGGCAAAGGGCCCACATAAAATGAGTTTTTCATAAGCTGAGACAGGAAGTTTTGCCTAAGTTTTTCCATTTTCTAAGATAATCCTTTGCATTTGCAAATTTACAATTTCCAAAGTACTTTTGGACAGTGGGTCCTCCAGACTCACAACAACCCATTACAAGGACAGGTATTTTTCCCGCTCTACAGAGGAGCAGATTATTTCGGAAGAATTAAACGGAAGTGAAATGATATGCCCAGCACCATCACATAGCCAGTACATGATAGAAGTGAGCCTGGAAGCCACCTCTGCTTCCTGAAATGGTGTGGAATTGTTGTGTGATGTTGAAGTCTCCGATTGTTTGGGCTGTAGCTTACATTTAAAAAGCAAAAGAGTAAAGTGACCACTGAGAAAATGGCTTTCCTACTTTAGTTAACCAAAGGATTACCTGAGGAAATTACAGGATAGGTCCAGGCAGGGCCAATAAATTTTTGTGTTAATATTGGGCCAGGCGTGGTGGCTCATGCCTGTAATCCCAGCACTTTGGGAGGCTGAAGCAGACAGACCACTTGAAATCAGGAGTTCAAGACCAGCCTGGCCAACATGGCGAAACTCCATCTCTGCTAAAAATACAAAAATTAGTTGGGCATGGTGGTAAGCGCTTGGAATCCCAGCTACTTGGGAGGCTGAGGCAGGAGAAACGCTTGAACCTAGGAGGCAGAGATTACAGTGAGCTGAGATCATGCCACTGCACTCCAGCCTGGGCAACAGAGACTCTGTCTCAAAGAAAAAAAAAGAAGGAAAGAAAGGAAATGTTTGTGTTGATATTGTTCTAGAATTCTTACTATTCTAAGTATGGTCCTAGGACCAGCAACGTCAGCACGGCCTGGGAGTGTGTTAGAAATGTACATTCTTGGCCACAGTGGCTTATGTCTGTAATGCCAACTACTCAGGAGGCTGAGGTGGGAGCATCGCTTGAGCCCCAGAAGTCAAGGTTGCAGTGAGCGATCATGCTACTGCACCCCAGACTGGGAGACAGAACAAGACCCTGTCTCAATCAATCAATAGAAATGCAAAAGCCCCATCCCAGACCTACTGTATAAAAATCTGCATTTAAACAAGATCCCCAGGCAACGTGTGCATACTAAAGTTTAAGAAGCCCTGCCCCAGATGATTAAGATGTGGGTCTTGTAGACCCCACATTCCCAAACAGTGTCTTGAAAAAAAATTTTCAATTCATTTGGTGAATCCACTTGATTCCATGAACGGGGTAAGTCAAGCAATTAAAACAACTGATGGATTGAAAACAGCTTTTTAATTGGTGTGACAACGGCAGCTGGACACCTGAATGCGGACTGGGAAATCAGCCTTGAGGAGAAACATTTGGGAAAGCCTCACAAACATTAACTCTCATCTGCTCAGCAACCCTGCAGAGTGAGGTGCATCATCACCCTTGTGGAGATGGAAAACTAGTTCTCAGAGAACAGGAGTGACTTGATCGAGATCATGCTGTTCGTAAAGGGCAGAGTCAGATTCAAGTTCAGCACTGTCGGGTCCTCTATCGTAGGGCCCACGTAGTGCCCTGGTTTCAGTTACTCTACAGCAGTGGTTAGAAAGCTATCAGAAATGCAAATTCTTGGGCCCCACCCCAGAACTACTGAATTCGAAAGTCTGGGAGGGGGATCCAGTCAGCTGTGTTTTACAAGCCCTCCAGGCAATTCTAATGCAGCTGGAGCTTGTAAACCTCTGTCTACAGATTCAAGCCTGATGTGACGCAGGGAAGGAGTACCAGGTACCTACCAGGTCTGACTAGAGGCCCACAGTACTCAAAAATATTCCAGCACTGGTGCCCATCGCTTAACATGATGCAGTGGGGCCTGAAAGTGCATGAAGTACCTTTGAGCTGCTCTTATCAGCTGAGAATTTGTCGGCAAGACCTGGGGATTTGTTAGAAATGCAGAGTTCAGGACCCTTCCCCAGACCTAACTGGGGTTAGTTCAGGACCCCTAACTCCAGATTCTACTACATCAGAATCTGTGTGTTAAGAAGATTCCGGTGCACCTTAAAGGGTTGAGAAATGCTATAGTAGAGTGAGCCCTAAGTTTGAAGTCCTCATTCCTGAGTACAAATACTAAGTTTACTACCTCCTTAGGTTTTCCCATCCCACTCGGTTACTAACTCAGCAGGTAAAACCTTCAGAGACCCTGGGGTGTGGAACATCACCACGAGCTCATGTGGCGTGTGCCAGAGCTCACTCTGAGAAGCTGAGACCAGTGAGTCTCTGCCATCCCCTGCCTCCTACTGGAATCCTACTCTCGACCCTGAGAGAAGTCCTGGGATGGTGAAATTGCCTTGAAAGTCTCCAGTGAGAAGAGAAAGCCAAGAAAGAGATGAAAGAGTACCTAGCATGAAACTCAAAGAAACCGGATGGGTGAGTGAGGTGAACATGAAGGTTGCCAGCAAGGTCAAGGGCTAGAACCTGGGAAAATAGAGCAAAGGGTGAGGGACGAAGTCAGTGGCTTAGAAAATGGAGTCTGCAGACATGGGTTACTGCACCATACTGGGCTACCTCCATGGTATTGAACCCATTCCTATTCTTTGATTAGGGTTCTGCCTGTCTCCCACTGGGCACGCCAGCTCCCACCCTAGGTCCATCCTTAAGAGCCAGCCAATGCCCAGTTTGCCCCACCCATGTGCCCTTGGCAGTTGCTCTTAGCTTCCTCCTTCCATTGACCCTTGCTTGCCAGATTCTATTTGCCTACAGCCCAGACCATCTGAAGACTAACTAGATCTTACAGAAATAAGCAATCTTAGGAGAAATCTAAGAAAGAAAAGCAGCTAATCTGGAGGACAGGGAAGGAGAGATTGGCATACAGACATCAGAAATGGTCAAGATAAACCACCCAAATTGAGGATGAGGAGAAGAGAACAGAAGAGGACAAATTCAATACCAGTGGCAAAACCATATGCACTTTGAGGGAACTCTCTAATATGCACATGTCTGGGACTTTTAAATCATCAAAATGCTTTTCAGTGAGGGTCATTTGATATCCAGGAAGCCTTTGGAATTATTTTAGTAGGCTTTGTTAAGCTCTTTATTTTCAACATCAGGAAGTTGTGTTCTGCCAGAAGAGGATTATTTGGACATCAGATTGAAGCCTATACGCTTCCAGAAAAATTTAACGTGGCCTTGGCCCATATGGGATCCTCTTGGCCAAAATGACCATCCATGCACCCCAGCATTTCTCTCTGAATTCTCCTCCATCTGTAGCTTTTCTAATACAGGCATCTTAGTTTGCTAGGGCTGCCATAACAGAATATCACAGTTTGAATTGAACAACAAAAATTTATTTTCTCACAATTGTGGAAGCTGGAAGTCCATGATCAAGGTGCCAGCAGGTTAGTTTCTGGGGAGGCCTCTCTTCCTGGCTTGCAGATGGCTGCCTTCTTGCTGCATCCTCACTCCTGGTGTTTCTTCCTCCTCTTATAAGGACACCAGTCTGATTTGATTAGGGCCCCATCCTTATGACCTCATTTAACCTTAATTACCTCCTTAAAGGCCCCGTCTCCAAATACAGTAACATTGAGAGTTAGGGCTTCAACAGATGAATTCTGAGGGGAAACAATTCAGTCCATAACACTAGGGATGAGAAACCAGGCTGCAATCACTTGGCAAAATACAGCAAGTGGAGCTTGTTATGTGGTTGATTGTGCCCTAAATGCTACAGCCCTAAGAAAGTCTCCTCACCCTCTGGACTTGTTTCCTCCTCTGTAATGAACAAAGGATGACAAAGAGCCCTGTTGGGGTGCTGGAGCCCCTGCATTCTGGCCCTGGCTCTGCCAACATCCAGTGAAGTGTTGATTGACTGTACCCTTTCTATGACCCATCTTTCTCCTACATAAAACAAGGTACCAACTCAACAACAACAACAAAAACAAAGAACCCAACTAAACAATGGGCAAATGACTTGAATATAGACATTTCTCCAAAGATATACAAATGGTCAATAGGCATATGAAAAGATGCTCAACATCACTGTTAAGGAAATGCAAATCAAAACCATAGTAAGATACCACTTCACACTCATTAGGATGGCTATTACCAAAAAACAGAAAACAACAAGTGTTGGAGAGGATGTGGAGAAATTGGAAGGTTTGTGCATGGCTAGTGGGAATGGAAAATGGTGTAGGCAGTGTTAAAAATGATATGCCAGTTCCTGAAAAAGTTAAATATAGAATTACCATATGATCCAGCAATTTTGCTTCTGGGAATATACCCAAAGAATTGAAATCAGGAACTCCAACAGATATAATACGCCCATGTTCACAGCAGCATCATTCACAATAGACAAAAGATGGAAGCAACCCAACTGTCCATTAATGAATAAATGGATAAACAAAATGTAGTATATATGTGGAGTGAATATTATTCAGCCTTAAAAAGGAAGGAAATTGGGAGGAGGTTCCAAGACGGCCGAATAGGAACAGCTCCAGTCTACAGCTCCCAGCGTGAGGGCCTCAGAAGACAGGTGATTTCTGCATTTCCAACGGGTTCATCTCACTAGGGCTTGTTGGACAGTGGGCGTAGCCCACGGAGTGTGAGCCAAAGCAGGGCAGGGCATCGCCTCACCCGGGAAGCACAAGGGGTCTGGGAATTCCCTTTCCTAGCCAAGAGAAGCCATGACAGACAGTACCTGGAAAATCAGGACACTCCCACCCTAATACTGTGCTTTTCCAATGGTCTTAGCAAATGGCATACCTGGAGATTATAGCCCATGCACAGCTCGGAGGGTCCCACGCCCACGGAGCCCCACTCACTTTTAGCACAGCAGTCTGAGATAGAACTGCAAGGTGGCAGCAAGGCTGGGGGAAGCGCTTGCCATTGCTGAGGCTTGAGTAGGCAAACAAAGCTGCCAGGAAGCTCGGACTGCATGGAGTCCACCACAGCTCAAGAAGGCCTGCCTGCCTCTGTAGACTCCACCTCTTGGGGCAGGGCATAGCTGAACAAAAGGCAGTAGAAACTTCTGCAGAATTAAATGCCCCTGTCTGACAGCTTTGAAGAGAGTAGAGTTTCTCCCAGCATGAAGTTTGAGATCTGAGAACGGACAGACTGCCTCCTCAAGTGGGTCCCTGACCCCTGACTAGCCTAACTGGGAGACACCTCCCAGTAGGGGCCTACTGACACCTCACACAACCAGGTGCCCCTCTGAGATGAAGGTTCCAGAGGAAGGATCAGGCAGCAACATTTGCCATTCTGCAGCCTCCGCTGGTGATACCCAGGCAAACAGGGACTGGAGTGGACCTCCAGCAAACTCCAACAGACCTGCAATTGAGGGTCCTGACTGTTAGAAGGAAAACTAACAAACAGAAAGGCCATCCACACCAAAACCCCATCTGTATGTCACCATCATCAAAGACTAAAGGTAGATAAAACCACAAAAATGGGGAGAAATCAAAGCAGAAAAGCTGAAAATTCTAAAAATCAGAGCACCTCTTCTCCTCCAAAGGAACACAGCTCCTTGCCAGCAACGGAACAAAGCTGAACAGAGAATGACTTTGACAAGTTGAGAGAAGAAGGCTTCAGATGATCGGCAATAACAAACGTCTCCGAGCCAAAGGAGGATGTTCAAACCCATTGCAAAGAAGCTAAAAATCCTGAAAAAAGATTAGACGAATGGCTAACTAGAATAAACAGTGTAGAGAAGACCTTAAATGACCTGATGGAGCTGAAAACCATGGCACAAGAACAACATGATGCATGCACAAGCTTCAGTGGCCGATTTGATCAAGTGGAAGAAAGGGTATCAGTGATTGAAGATCAAACGAATGAAATGAAGCAAGAAGAGAAGTTTAGAGAAAAAAGAGTGAAAGGAAACGCACAAAACCTCCAAGAAATATGGGACTACGTGAAAAGACCAAATCTACGTCTGATTGGTGTACCTGAAAGTGACAAGGAGAAAGGCACCAAGTTGGAAAACACTCTTCAGGATATTATCCAGGAGAACTTCCCCAACCTAGCAAGGCAGGCCAACATTCAAATTCAGGAAATACAGAAAACACCACAAAGATACTGCTCGAGAACAGCAACCCCAAGACACACAATTGTCAGATTCATCAAGGTTGAAATGAAGGAAAAAGTGTTAAGCGCAGCCAGAGAGAAAGGTCGAGTTACCCACAAAGGGAAGCCCATCAGACTAACAGCGGATCTCTCAGCAGAAACCCTACAAGCCAGAAGAGAGTGGGGGCCAATATTCAACATTCTTAAAGAAAAGAATATTCAACCCAGAATTTCATATCCAGCCAAACTAAACTTTATAAGTGAAGAAGAAATAAAATTCTTTACAGACAAGCAAATGCTGAGAGATTTTGTCACCCCCAGGCCTGACTTACAAGAGCTCCTGGAGGAAGCACTAAACATGGAAAGGAACAAACGGTACCAACCACTGCAAAAACATGCCAAATTGTAAAGAACGTCAATGCTATGAAGAAACGGCATCAATTAATGGGCAAAATAACCAGTGAACATCACAATGACAGGATCAAATTCACACACAACAACATTAACCTTAAATGTAAATGGTCTAAATGCCCCAATTAAAAGACACAGACTGCAAATTGGATAAAGAGTCAAGACCCATCAGTGTGCTGTATTCAGGAGACCCATCTCACATGCAGAGACACACATAGGCTCAAAATAAAGAGATGGAGGAAGATCAACCAAGCAAATGGAAAACAAAAAAAGCAGGGGTTGCAATCCTAGTCTCTGGTAAAACAGACTTCAAACCAACAAAGATCAAAAGAGACAAAGAGGGTCATTACATAATGGTAAAGGGATCAATTCAACAAGAAGAGCTAACTATCCCAAATATATATGCGTCCAATACAGGAGCACCCAGATTCATAAAGCAAGTCCTTAGAGACCTACAAAGAGACTTAGACTCCAACACAATACTAATGGGAGGCTTTAACGCCCCATTGTCAACATTAGACAGATCAACGAGACAGATCAAAGTTAACAAGGATATCCAGGAATTGAACTCACCTCTGCACCAAGCAGATGTAATAGACATCTACAGAACTCTCCACCCCAAATCAACAGAATATACATTCTTCTCAGCACCACATCACACTTATTCCAAAATTGACCACATAGTTGAAAGTAAATCACTCCTCAGCAAATGTAAAAGAACAGAAATTACAACAAACTGTCTCTCAGACCACAGTGCAATCAAACTAGAACTCAGGATTTAAAAACTCACTCAAAACCGCTCAACTACATGGAAACTGAACAACCTGCTCCTGAATGACTACTGGCTACATAACGAAATGAAGGTAGAAATAATGATGTTCTTTGAAACCAATGAGAACAAAGACACAACATACCAGAATCTCTGGGACACATTTAAAGCAGTGTGTAGAGGGAAAACTATAGCACTAAATGCCCACAAAAGAAAGCAGGAAAGATCTAAAATTGACACCCTAACATCACAATTAGAAGAACTAGAGAAACAAGAGCAAACACATTCAAAAGCTAGCAGAAGGCAAGAAATAACTAAGATCAGAGCAGAACTGATGGAGATAGACACAAAAAACCTTCAAAAAATCAATGAATCCAGGAGCTGGTTTTTTTTAAAAGATCAACAAAATCGATAGACCACTAGCAAGACTAATAAAGAAGAAAAGAGAGAAGAATCAAATAAATGCAATAAAAAATGATAAAGGGGATGTCACCACTAATCCCACAGAGATACAAACTACCATCAGAGAATACTATAAATACCACTATGCAAATAAACTAGAAAATCTAGAAGAAAGGGATAAATTCCTGGACACATACATTCTCCCAAGACTAAACCAGGAAGAAGTTGAATCCCTGAATAGACCAATAACAGGCTCTGAAATTGAGGCAATAATTAATAGCCTACCCACCAAAAAAAGTCCAGGACCAGATGGATTCACAGCCAAATCCTACCAGAGGTACAAAGAGGAACTGGTACCATTCCTTCTGAAACTATTCCAATCAATAGAAAAAGGGAGAATCCTCCCTAACTCATTTTATGAGGCCAGCATCATCCTGATACCAAAACCGGGCAGAGACACAACAAAAAAAGAGAATTTTAGACCAATATCCCTGATGAACATTGATGCACAAATCCTCAATAAAATACTGGCAAACTGAATCCTGCAGCACATCAAAAAGCTTATCCACCATGATCAAGTTGGCTTCATCCTTGGGATGCAAGGCTGGTTCAACATATGCAAATCAATAAATGTAATCCATCATATAAACAGAATCAAAGACAAAACCCACATGATTATCTCAATAGATGCAGAAAACGCCTTCTACAAAATCCAACAGCCTTTCATGCTAAAAACTCTCAATAAACTAGGTCCTGATGGGACATATCTCAAAATAATAAGAGCTATTTATGACAAACCCACAGCCAATATCATACCGAATGGGCAAAAACTAGAAGCATTCCCTTTGAAAACTGGCACAAGACAGGGATGCCCTCTCTCACCACTCCTATTCAACATAGTGTTGGAAGTTCTGGCCAGGGCAATCAGGCAGGAGAAAGAAATAAAGGATATTCAATTAGGAAAAGAGGAAGTCAAGTTGTCCCTGTTTGCAGATAACATGATTGTACATGTAGAAAACTGCATCTTCTCAGCCCAAAATCTCCTTAAGCTGATAAGCAACTTCAGCAAAGTCTCAGGATACAAAATCAATGTGCAAAAATCACAAACATTCCTACATGCCAATAACAGACAAACAGAAAGTCAAATCATGAGTGAACTCCCATTTACAATTTACAATTGCTTCAAAGAGAATAAAATACCTAGGAATCCAACTTACAAGGGATGTGAAGGACCTCTTCAAGGAGAACTACAAATCACTGGTCAATGAAATAAAAGAGGACACAAACAAATGGAAGAACATTCCATGCTCATGGATAGGAAGAATCAATATCGTGCAAATGGCCATACTGCTCAAGGTAATTTATAGATTCAATGCCATCCCCATCAAGCTACCAATGACGTTCTTCACAGAATTGGAAAAAACTACTTTAAAGTTCATATGGAACCAAAAAAGAGCCCGCATTGCCAAGGCAATCCTAAGCCAAAAGAACAAAGCTGGAGGCATCACGTTACCTGACTTCAAACTATACTACAAGTCTAAAGTAACCAAAACAGCATAGTACTGGTACCAAAACAGACATATAGGCCAATAGAACAGAACAGAGCCCTCAGAAATAATCCCACACATCTACAGCCATCTGATCTTTGACAAACCTGACAAAAACAAGAAATGGGGAAAGGATTACCTATTTAATAAATGGCGCTGGGAAAACTGGCTAGCCATATGTAGAAAGCTGAAACTGGATCCCTTCCTTACACCTAGTACAAAAATTAATTCAAGATGGATTAAAGACTTCAATGTTGGACCCAAAATCATAAAAATCCTAGAAGAAAACCTAGGCAACACCATTCAGGACACAGGCACGGGCAAGGACTTCATGACTGAAACGCAAAAAGCAATGACAACAAAAGCCAAAATAGACAAATGGAATCTAATTAAACTAAAGAGCTTCTGCACAACAAAAGAAACTACCATCAGAGTGAACAGGCAACCTACAGAATGGGAGAAAATTTTTACAATCTACCCATCTGACAAAAGGCTAATATCCAGAATCCACAAAGAACTTAAACAAATTTACAAGAAAAAATCAAACAACCCCATCAAAAACTGGGCGAAGGATATGAACAGACACTTCTCAAAAGAAGACATTTACACAACTAGCAGACACATAGAAAAATGCTCACCATCACTGGCCATCAGAAAAACACAAATCATAACCACAATGAGATACCATCTCACACCAGTTAGAATGGCAATCATTAAAAAGTCAGGAAACAGCAGGTGCTGGAGAGGATGTGGAAAAATAGGAACACTTTTATGCTGTTGGTGGGACTGTAAAGTAGTTCAACCATTGTGGAAGACAGTGTGGCAATTCCTCAAGGATCTAGAACTAGAAATACCATTTGACCCAGCCATCCCATTGCTGGGTATATACCCAAAGGATTGTAAATCATACTGCTATAAAGACACATGCACATGTATGTTTATTACGGTACTATTAACAATAGTAAAGACTTGGAACCAACCCAAATGTCCATCAGTGATAGACTGGATTAAGAAAATGTGCCACATATACACCATGGAATACTATGCAGCCATAAAAAAGGATGAGTTCATGTCCTTTGCAGGGACATGGATGAAGCTGGAAACCATATTCTGAGCAAACTATCGCAAGGACAGAAAACCAAACACCGCATGTTCTCACTCATAGGTCAGAATTTTTTTTTTTTTTTTTTTTTGAGACGGAGTCTTGCTCTGTCACCCAGGTTGGACTGCAGTGGCTGGATCTCAGCTCACTGCAAGCTCCGCCTCCTGGGTTTAGGCCATTCTCCTGCCTCAGCCTCCCGAGTAGCTGGGACTACAGGCACCCGCCACCACACTCGGCTATTTTTTTTTTTTTGTATTTTTTTAGTAGATACAGGGTTTCACCATGTTAGCCAGGATGGTCTTGATCTCCTGACCTCGTGATCCACCCGTCTCGGCCTCCCAAAGTGCTGGGATTACAGGCTTGAGCCACCATGCCCGGTCCATAGGTCAGAATTGAACAATGAGAACACTTGGGCACCAGTGCCTATCATGGGGTGGGCGGAGGGGGGAGGGATAGCATTAGGAGATATACCTAATGTAAATGACAAGTTAATGGGTACAGCACACTCAACATGGCACATGTATACATATGTAACAAACCTGCACATTGTGCACATGTACCATAGAACTTGAAGTATAATTTTAAAAAAAAAGGAAGGAAGGAAATTTGTTTGGTTGCAGTGGCTCACACCTGTAATCTCAACACTTTGGGATGCCAAAGTGGGTGGATCACCTGAGGTCAGGAGTTTGAGACCAGCCTGACCAATATGGCGAAACTCCATCTCTACTAAAAATACAAAAATTAACCAGGCATGGTGGTGTGTGCCTGTAATCTACTCGGGAGGCTGAGACAGGAGAATTGCTTGAAACCAGGAGGTGGAGGTTGCAGTGAGCCAAGATAGTGCCATTGCACTCCAGCCTGGGCAACAGAGTGAGACACTGTCAAAAAAAGAAAAGGAAGGAAATTCTAACACATGCTACAACAACATGGATGAACCTTGAGGACACTGTGCTGACTGAAATAAGCCAATCGCAAAAGGAGAAATACTGTATGATTTCACTTACATAAGGTACCTATATAAGTGACTACTCGTGAAATTCATAGAGACTGAAAGTAGAATGGGCCAGACATGGTGGCTCATGCCTGTAATACCAGCACTTTGAGAGGCTAAGGCAAGAGGATCACTTGAGCCCAGGAGTTTGAGACCAGCCTGGGTAATGTAGCAAGATTTCGTGTCTACAAAAACTGTAAAAATTAGCTGGGCATGGTAGTGCACACCTGTAGTCCCAGCTACTCAGGAGGCTGAGGTGGGAGAGTCGCTGTAGCCCAGGAGGTCAAGGTTACAGTGAGCCATGATTGTGCCAGTGCACTCCAGACTGGGCAACAGAATGAGACCCTGTCTGAGTGAAGAGAGAGAGAGAGAGAGAGAAGAGAGAGAAAGGAAAAGAAAGAAAGAAAGAAAGAAAGAAAGAAAGAAAGAAAGAAAGAAAGAAAGAAAGAAAGAAAGAAAGAAAGAGAAAGAAAGAGAAAGAAAGAGAAAGAAAGAGAAAGAAAGAGAAAGAAAAATAAAGAAAGAAAGAGAAAGAAAGATGGTTACTAGCGGCTGGAGGAGGGAGTTGGGAGTGAGTGAGTGTTTAATGGGTACAGAATTTTAGTTTGGGAAGAGGAAGAGAGTTCTGGAGATGGATGGTGGTGATGGTTGCACAACAATGTGAATGTACTTCATGTCACTGAACTGTGCAGTTAAAATGTATATTGTATATTATGTATATTTTAACACAATAAAAAATAAAGAGGGGTCATTGGACTGCATCTAAGGTGTCATCCAGCTCTAAAATTTGATGCCTTTTAGTACTTAATACAACATAAGAGGATATTCCCTTGTTTCCTTCACCAAACAGCAAAATCGAATTCTCAGCCTTTTTCAGGCTGTGCTGACCAGAACTGTTTGGGAAACAAACTCCTGAGAATCTGTGGGTTTGGCTGGTCTCTTGTTTAGCTCAGGGGAAACTGGAAGCCCCTAAAGAACCCTGCAATTTGCAGGTAAATCAGGGCAGGTATTTTGTGGTCCTTGGGGGAATTGTTTTTAATCAGTGTTCTTAGACTTTTGGGTGAGTCTTGCTTATTGTATTTCTGAGCTGGACAAGGTGCAGCTTCAGGAAAACTCAACTCGGAGCCCATCTGTTTAGTATTTGGAGCAAGCTCGTGGGGAGTACTCAGGCTGAAAATTGGTTTGGGGTTTCAATGGTTGTTTAAAAAACAAACAAAACTCCTTTAACTATCATGCAGATGAGTGCAGCGACTTAAAACACACCGCCTGGACTCCTGAAAGCATGCAAAATGTCATCTTCTGCCTTCCTGATCTTTCTGCTTTCTAATTTCAGATGTCTGCCCTTCAGTGAGATGAGTGGCTGTCAGTTTAAATACCAGACTCTCGATTCGGGATATCCTTAAGGGACCCAAGGAGTTTTGTAGCTACTCAAAGAAATGGTTTCCAGCTTGGGTGTCTACCTCTGTTAGTGCTAATTCCATAGAAATCCTTGGCCAGAATACATGGTGGAGCGTGGTAGGTATGTCTGTTGCAGGTTTGGATTATTCATCTTCGTCAAACTCCAGGGCTAAGTCTGGGATGATCTCCAAGAGCCTGCATGCAATCTGAAGTTTAGGTAAACTGTCTCATTCACCTCGCTGTTCCCAGTGTGGGATCCCCAGGGCTTGGTGCAAAATAGAAACTATCTACTGATAGCTGAATTAAATTTAAAGGAGTGTAATTGAGCAGTGAATCATTCATGAATTGGGCAGCCCCCCCAGTATCACAGCAGATTCACAGAGACTCCAGGGTTGCCTTGGGGTCAGAACAAATTTCTGGACAAAAAAGGTAAATTGATGTGCAAGAATCAGAAGTGAGGTATAGAAACAGCGAGATTGGTTACAGCTCAGCATTTGCCTTATATGACGGCAGTTTGAACACTCCGCAGTCTATGAGTGGTTGAAGTATGGCCACTGGGATTGGCTAACACTTGGTTGTTGTTACGGATGCATACTATTAGGTTTTTAATTTTGTATGACTATTAAGCTAGGTTACAGTTCATTCACAAATATAGAAGTACTGAGTCATTCTCAGGCCGTATTTAGTTTGCTTTAACACTACTGAGTTAAACTGAATGTCATCTTGGGTGGTACAGAATGGAACATAAAGGTCAAACTCTCAATTCGGAATCAGCCAACTGCCATAGAAATCCTTCACCTTCCTAGCTTGGTAAAGAAAGAAGAAATTCCCCCAAACTTGTTCTTTGCACTAATTAATACCCAACTTAAAAATTGCATATATTGTATTATTTGAATCCTAGTGTTTATTAATCCTGAAAAGCAAAAGCAACCATAATGAAGGGACTGATGATTCATTTTTCTCATTTAGGCTTACCATTCTAGCTAATTTGGTCTTGACAAACTCAGAACATGGGATCTGTATGTATCCCAGACAGATGTGCAAGTCCTGTGTGAATTAGTCAAGCCTGACTATAGATCCATCCGCTGGCCCCCTTATCCCAAAACACTGAGAGCCCTGTCTTGCCACCAGGTAGGCTTTTTGTTGTTGTTCTTATTGTTTTGTGTGTGTGTGTGTGTGTGTGTGTGTGTTTTTGACACGGAGTCTCACTCTGTCACCCAGGCTGGAGTGCAGTGCGCAATCTTGGCTCACTGCAACCTTCGCCTCCCAGATTCAAGTGACTCTCCTGCCTCAGCCAGCTGAGTAGCTGGGATTACAGGCACACGCCACCAGCCCCAGATAATTTTTGTATTTTTAGTAGAGATGGGATTTTCACCATGTTGGCCAGGTTGATCTTGAACTCCTGACTTCAGGTGATCCACCCGCTTCAGCCTCCCAGAGTGCTGGAATTATAGGCATGAGCTACCGTGCCTGACCAAGGTAGGTGTATTTCTGAATAAGCTCCTACGTAAATCTACCTGGGTAAAACTCTTGCATTTTATATTTACACTTTGTACTTTTCAGTGCCATTCCATATGTATGTGTCTCATTTTAAAGATGATACATGATATATCATTTTACACATTTTATACATGTTACATCACTAACCATGTGGTGAAATCAAAAGGATTCCCATTTTACAGAAGGGAAAACTGAGGCATGAAGAGATGATTTCTTCACCTGAGTTAGCAGTGGAGTTTGGATCCTAATTATTTCCCTAGTTCTCTGGTTTAATCCTTTCCGATTTTGATGCACATTTGTAAGCTTAAAACTTAGCATCTCCCTGCCAGTTTTTAAAACAGTCTGCATACCTTCTCTTGGGCACACAACAGCCAATGCAGATACCCAGAATGTCTGCCCGCTGCCAATCACTTCTCTTCTGGGGCAAGGGCTTTCTTCCAAGTCAGCAGGCTTCTTAGACTAAGCCATCCAGCCACTTTGGTTGCTAGGCATGGAACCCCTGCAGGAATTTGGAGACTTATGGCCAGGATTCACAGGAAGGAGAACTCAGTACAAAACAAAGAGCTGGACCTCGGGTGGAGCTTCAGGGAGGGCTGGCTGGTTCTGGGTCCAAAGTGGCCCAGGGTCCGCAGCAACAGTTTTGTAGAACTTCACCCCAGTCTAGAACTCTCCTATTAATGAGACCTAGCTCACAGGGAGACACACGCTCGGAGTTTCTGTCTTGCCACCGCCTGCCTAATGCCTCGCTGCTGCTCAGAGGATATAAAGTTAATTTTCTTGGGAGGCCGAGACGGGCGGATCACGAGGTCAGGAGATCGAGACCATCCTGGCTAACACGGTGAAACCCCGTCTCTACTAAAAATACAAAAAACTAGCCGGGCGAGGTGGCGGGCGCCTGTAGTCCCAGGTACTTGGGAGGCTGAGGCAGGAGAATGGCGTAAACCCGGGAGGCGGAGCTTGCTGTGAGCTGAGATCTGGCCGCTGCACTCCAGCCTGGGAGACAGAGCGAGACTCCGTCTCAAAAAAAAAAAAAAAAGTTAATTTTCTGAAGTCATCATATTGGGTAAAACCCCAGTAGAGTTCAGATTTGCCCTTGGAAATTCTTTAAATCTCCAGAGAGTACAGTTTATGTGGTTTCATGCATGTCGCTCTATGTAGTAGTGTGTGTTAGATGCAGAGTGTATGGGGTACTTTCCTTACAAACTTTTTGTCTGGCCCTGTCCTTTAATCTTGCCTGTAGGGAGCATCTTCTCCTGTACTTGGATGAACATTTGGGGCAGTCTTTGTTTTTTTAAATCAGGAAAAATTTACATGACGTAAAATTAAACATTGACGATTTCAAGGGTACAATGCAGGGACAGTTAGGATATTCCCAGTGATGTACAACCACCAGCTCTGTCTAGTTCCAAGACATTTACATCATCCTGAGAGGAAACCATGTACCCATTAGTGGTCCCCATTACCCTGTCCCACAGGCCCTGGCAACCATAAGTCTGCATTCTGTCCCTATGAATTGACTTCTTGCGATGTTTCATATCAATGACCCCATACACTATGTGGCCTTGTGTCTGGCCTCTTTCACTTAGGACAATGTTATTATTAAGGTTCATCCACATTGTAGCATGGATCAGTACTTCATTTCTATTAGCCCTTTGATTTTGGTTTACTCTTTGGTTTTAAAAAGTCCTCGGGTAACTTTCCTTTTTTTTTTTTTTTTTGAGACAGAGTATCCCTCTGTCGCCCAGGCTGGAATGCAGTGGTGAGATCTAGGCTCACTGCAACCTCCACCTCCCGGGTTCAAGCGATTCTCCTTTCTCAGCCTCTCGAGTAGCTGTGATCACAGGCACCCGCCACCATGCCGGGGTAATTTTTGTATTTTCAGTAGAGATAGGGTTTCGCCATGTTGGCCAGGCTGGTCTCGAAATCCAGACCTCAGGTGATCCACCCGCCTCAGCCTCCCAAAGTGCTGGGAATGCAGATGTGAGCCACTGCCCTCGCCTTAAGGTAGGTTTGTTTGCAAACATTGTCTCCATTCAGCAAATCAAATCTCCAGTCCAATCCACACTTAAGTCTTGACTCACAGATGAGCCTTCTGCCCCTGCTCTTGCCACGGCCACCTGCAGGAAGACCACCCACCTTGGGGATGGCAGAGAGTGTCCCTCTCTCCCTCTTTTTTCCTCCCTAGTTTGCTCACCTCTGTTTCTGGTTTCTGGCCCCTCTGGGATGGAGCATGAGGAAGGAAAGCAGGGAGAAAGGGGAAGAAAATTTGCCACTTGATTGGTACTATAGTAAAGTGGCTCTAAGCTCTCTGGGTCTGATGGAATTACACAACCTTTCCCCAATGTTGGCCTCGTGTTCTTCGGCAACTCACGCTGGGGCCCTGCAGTTGCAAACTTCTTGAGGTGGGCAATGCATTTTCCCCTTTTTCCAGATGCCGACTGACTTCACACAGTGAAGTCTGGGACATCCCATGGCCTCTCCAAATAGCCTTCTTGAGCAGGATTTAAAACTCTACAGACTTATCGCTCTGCCATGGGAGTAGAGGACCATAAACATAATTGAAATTACATAGAAGTATTTAGAGACAAACAAATTGGTTTTATCACATTAATGGACCTAAGAAATCATTCTATTCAAAAACTGTATTTGAAAATAAAATGCGGCCGGGTGCAGTGGCTCACATCTGTTATCTCAGCACTTTGGGAGGCCGAGGCAGCCAGATCACTTGAGGTCAGGAGTTTGAGACCAGCCTGGCCAACATGGTGAAACCCCAGCTCTACTAAAAATACAAAAATTAGCCAGGCATGGTGGTGCACGCCTGTAACCCCAGCTACTTGGGAGGCTTAGGCAGGAGAATCGCTTGAACCCAGGAGGCAGAGCTTGCAGTGAGCCAAGATCACACCATTGCACTCCAGCCTGGGTGACAGAGCGAGACTCCATCTCAAAAAATAAATAAATAAATAAATAAATAAATAAAACAAAATTCAGTCCAGGTGCAGTGGCTCATGCTTGTAACCTCAGCACTTTGGGAGGCTGAGGCAGGTGGATCACTTGAGGTCAGGAGTTCAAGACCAGCCTGGCCAATGGAGTCTCACTTTGTCACCCAGGCTGGAGTGCAGTGGTGCGATCTCGGCTCTCCTCAACCTCCGTCTCCTGGGTTCAAGTGATTCTCCTGCCTCAGCCTCCTGAGAAGCTGGGGTTACAGGTGTGTGCCACCAGGCCAAGCTAATTTTTTATTTTTAGTAGAGATGGGGTTTCACCATGTTGGCCAGGCTGGTCTCAGACTCCTGACCTCAGATGATCCACCCACCTCAGCCTCCCAAAGTGCTGGGATTACAGGTGAGATCCACCACAACTGGCCTGTGATATTTTTAATTGAGAAAAAATATTATTTACTGGTGCTGAGGTGCCTGGTGAGCTTAAAGGAAATTCTGCTAAATGAAAGATACTCTTATTTCTTATTTATCTCATATTGAAATGTATATGTATTTCAGCCCAAATATTTTCCCAGGGTCTTTTTGCATTCTTTCAGAATACCTTTCTTTGATAAACGTTGTTACAAGATTAAAAAGCATCAAATAAGAGATTTCTGTTCATGAGTATTTTAATGTTTTGCCGAATTTAAATTGCAGGCCCTTCTCAATTTTATTCCATTCTGGTACACAATATAAATGTATACAATTAAAAATAGAAGCCCTGGCCAGGTGCAGAGGCTCATGCCTATAATCCCAGCGCTTTGGGAGGCCAAGGTGAGTGGCTTGCTAGAGGCCAGGAGTTTGAGACAAGTCTGGCCAACATGGCGAAACCCTGTCTCTACTAAAAATACAAAAAAAATGGCTGGGCCTGGTGGCACACACCTGTAATCCCAGCTACTGAGGAGGCTGAGGCATGAGAATCGTTTGAACCCAGGAGGTAGAAGCTGCAGTGAGCTGAGATGGCACCACTGCACTCCAGCCTGGTAAGACAGTGAAATCCTGTCTCAAAAAAAGAAAGAAAGAAAGAGAGAGAGAGAGAGAGAGAGAGAAAGAAAGAGGCAGCTCTATTAAAAGATTCTCCCCTCTCTCCTCAAGTTAAGATTTTCTTTTTTAAAAAACTTCTTATTCTGCCTTTATTCATTTGACATCTACAATTTTGTGTTTTTTTCATTTTTAATTTCTATGGGTACATAGGAGGTATATATATTTATGGGGTACATGAGATGTTTTGCTACAGGCATGCAATGTGCAATAACCACATAGTGGAGAATGTCTGTGTTACAGACAATCCAATTATGCTCATTTATTTATGTATTTATTTATTGAGACAGAGTCTCCCTCTGTCACCCAGGCTTGAGTGCAGTGGTGCGATCTTGGCTCACTGCGGCCTCCACCTCCTGGGTTCCAGGAATTCTCCTGCCTCAGCCTCCCAGGTAACTGGGATTACAGGCAACACACTGCTAATTTTTGTATTTGTAGTAGAGACGGGGTTTCACCATGTTGGCCAGGCTGGTCTCTAACTCCTAACCTCAGGTGAACTCCTAACCTCAAGTTAACGGGTAAAAAACTGGGCTTCCCAAAGTGCTGGGATTACAGTTTATTATTTTAAAATGTATAATTAAATTTTTATTCACTATAGTCACCCTATTGTGCTATCAAATACTAGGTCTTATTCATTCTAATTTTTTGTACCCATTAACCATCCCCACCTTCTTCCCACCACCTTCCCCTACTACCCTTCTCAGCCTCAGTTATATCCTTCTACTTCCTATCTCCATGAGTTTAATTGCTTTGATTTTTAGATCCCACATACAAATGGGAACATGATGTTATGTTTGTCTTTCTGTGCCTGGCTCATTTCACTTAGCATAATGATCTCCAGTTCCATTCATGTTGTTGCAAATGACAAGCTCTTATTCTTTTTCATGGCTGAATAATACTCCCTTGAATATAGATGCCACATTTTTCTTTTTCCATTTATCTGTTGATGGATACCTAGGTTGCTTCCAAATCTTGGCTATTGTGAATAGTGCTGGAAAAATCATGGAAATGCAAATATCTCTTCAATATTCTGATTTCCTTTCTTTTGGGTACATACACAGCAGTGGGGTTACTGGATTATATGGTAGCTCTATTCTTAGTTTTTTGAGGAACCTCCAAAGCGTTCTCACAGTGGTTGCACTAATTTACATAACCATAAACAGTGTACGAGGGTTCCCTTTTCTCTGCATCCTCGCCAGCGTTTGTTATTGCCTGTCTTTTGGATAGAAGCCATTTTAACTGGGGTGAGATGACACTTTATTGTAGTTTTTATTGGCATTTCTCTAATTATCAATGGTGTTGAGCATCTTTTCAAGTTATGATTTGCTAAAGCACAATAGTGGATTATACTATGGATGTTCTGACCCTTGAATTTGTCCAGTTCTTTTCTTGCTTTTGGGGGGGTAAATCTCCATTTCTTCTTGCAAGCTTTGTTTTCAATCCTTGCAATGTGCTAAAAGTTTTAAAAGTTGATGTTTTATTTTAGTGCTCCATCCATTGAGTACTTTGATTAAATATTGCTAAATGATTTTTAACCAAGATGTAGAGGACCCACTTTAAAAAAAAAAAAAAAAAAAGTTTGGTCTCATCAGAAGGCTGTTGGGCTGATTTACAAAGTAAATGGGCTGATCTGCAAAAGCTCAAACATTTCTAAAATCTGTTTAATGACTCGCAGCAAAGAAAAAATCATATATTACGTTGCCAAGGTTTTTTTTTTAATACTACTTCAGCTTAATCATAGTTACTCTGAGTAGGTATAAAAATATTTGCAACATTTAACAAGTGAAGCTTGTATTTCAGTGGGTAGATTATCACAGCTGGTTTGAATAAAATAGAAATTACATGTTCATTGCAACCAATTCCAAGGTCATTGCTACTTGTAGTTAAATTTAGCAAAACACTGTTTTTATCATGAAGCTGTGATTTGGCAAAATATATATTTGTGTTGAGACCACAAAAACAATCTTATCTTCAAGGCTGAACATTTTAGCTACATTTAAAATAGTGTTTACATTTATTTTGAATGTTTCATCTTTGACAAAGTGAACTTCCCAAAGCTTTATTTTGGTTCTGTGAGTTGGCTGAAAAATATCAAACCCTTATGAGAGTTAGCTTATACTTGGAACATCAGAAAACATTAATGACAGATTGGCATCATTTATCTGTCTGCAAAGTTGTTTGGCCAATGAAACCAACACATTAAGTTACCACTTCTCTTTGTATGTCTACAAGAAAACTTGGAATATAAAATGAGCAAGACTGATTTTTTTTTTATTGTGGTAAAATACACATACCATAAAATTTACCATTGTAGCCATTTTTTTTTTTTTTAAACGGAGTTTCACTCTTGTTGCCCAAGCTGGAGTGCAATACATGATCTCAACTCACCGCAACCTCCGCCTCCCAGATTCAAGCGATTCTTCTGCCTCAGCCTCCTGAGTAGCTGGGATTACAAGCATGCCCCACCACACCCGGCTAATTTTGTATTTTTAGTAGAGATGGGGTTTCTCCATGTTGGTCAAGCTAGTCTCGAACTCCCGACCTCAGGTGATCCACCCGCCTCGGCCTCCCAAAGTGCTGGGATTACAGGCGTGAGCCACCATGCCTGGCCTCATTGTAGCCATTTTCAAGTGTACTATGGTTCGGTTGTATTAAGTACATTCACATTGTTATGAAACCATCACCTTTATTCCCTCCAGAACTTATTTATCATCCCAAACTAAAACTCCATACCCATTAAACACTAACTCCCGATTTCCCTTACCCGAGCCCTTGGTCGCCACCCTTCTACTTTCTGTTTCTGTGAATTGGACTACTCTAGGTACCTTATATAAGTGGAATCATACAGTATGTGTCCGCTTGTTATTAGCTTTTTTCACTCAGCATAATGTCCTCAAGATTCGTACGTGTTGTAGCATGTGTTAGAATTCCCTTCCTTTTTAAGGCTGAATAACCATCACTCTCTGGAGAGATCACGTTTTGTTTATCCATTCATCCATCCATGGACAGTTGAGTTGCTTCCACTTTGTCTGTTGTGAATGATGCTGCTGTGAACATGGGTGTTTGAACAATGGGTGCTGTGAACATTATCTGTTTGAGTTCCCGATTTCAATTCTTTTGGGCTTATACCTAGAAGAGAAATTGTGGGATCACATGATAATTTTAGGTTTATCTTTTTGAGGAACTGATACCATCTTCCACACTGACTGTAACATTTTACGTTCCCACTCATCATGCACAAAGCTTTCGATTTCTCCCTATCCCCTTCAACACTTGTTATTTTTGCTATTTTCTGTTTTGTGATAAAAGCCATCCTGATAGGTGTGAGATGTATCTCACTGTGGTTTTGATTTGCATTTCTTTAACAATTAATGACGTTGAGCATCTTTTTAGTGCGTTTTTTTTGCCATATGTATATCTTCTTTGGAGTAATGTCTATTCAAATATTTTCCCCCCAAAATGAATAAGATTAATTTTAAAGAACAATCATTTGATATAAACAAAAAATCAAGATGTGCAAAGTGGTGTGTGAGTGTATTTTTCTGTCACTGCACGTGTTAAATCATCTCCTTTGGGCATTGTCTCCTACAAACAGCCACTATCTTTCACCTTAGATGTTGATGCTTCTGTGGTAGATTTGTGACAAACTGGTTTTCAGATGGTCGGTGACTTTAGCCACTGTGGTGCGCTGGCAAACATCAACACTTTGTGCGAGGTGCGTGTTCATCGTCAACTTGCTGGAGAAACAGAAATGTGGTACTTAAGTTTTTACTAAATATGCATGGAAATGTTTTTGAGCTCATTATGGCCTGAAGGGTTTATCGAAAAATGTAAAAATCATTACCAAACGATACAATAAATAAGGGGAGTTGCACCATGTGATAAATGACAATGCAACTGCAGCAAAGGCACTCAGTCTTCTCTCTATGTATCGCCCCCCACCCTGGGTAGTACTGTTAAGCCTGAATTTCCCACACATATTTTATACATATCTAATCTACAATTTCCCATCTTCCCACTGACACTATCAACTGACAGCCTGGTGGCTTTGAGCATTTTGCAGGCCATCGCCCAGGCTATTGGTACAGACCATTGGCACAACTGGCTGGTGTGCCAACTGCCCATGAGATCAGCAGCATCACACCAAATACTTTCTCCTGCCATGAGGCACGACTGGCAGCAGTTAGATTTACCAAATCACTCGTGTCATAGTGCGCTTTATTTGGGAGCGCCCTGTGTGCTGTCCTTACAAGAGAGTGTTGGTTATGTTGTGCAACAAAGAGAGATGTTGCTAGGAAGCTTCTGAATTTAACCACAGATCAAATGTGGTCCACACAACTAGATGAGGCCATGGTGTGGAGCTAGAAGTTTCAAGTGGTCTACCAAACCTATCCAGTCTGCTTGAATGCAACTATTATTATAATACACCTTGCTTGGAAGTAAAATGGTAAACCGGATAGGACTACAAGATGACACGCCTAAACAGGAGCCATCCTGGGCAAACTAGGGAGAGTGGCTGCATACCAATGGCTCACAGCTGATTCATAGGAAAACGCACACATCTTTTGCTCAGGCAAGCTCTGGTCCCTTCAGAGCAGCAATTCCCATTTACTCCTCTGCCAAGGCAACACTAAGATTCATCTCTCTTGCCTTAAAGATTTCCCAGGTAGAAATCAAGCACCAACCCATGATGCTCCTCAACTGCTTGGCTACAAAAAATAAGTGACGGGGAACTCACTCCTTTGAGAGACAGCTCACCTCACTGTTGGGTGATATGGGACCAGCAAAGGTACTGAAGAGGCAACTCAGAGGCCAAGTTCTGGAGTCAGACTGCCTGGGGCCCAGCGCAGGCCTATTGTTTAGCAGCTGTGTGAACCTGGATAAGTTACTCAATTGCTGTTTCCTCTGCTGTAAAACAGTAAGAGAATGTGCCTTATACGATAGTATGTAGAGTTGCCAGATTAAATTTAAATTCATTACATTTGAATTATAGATTGCAAATATTTGTTTAGTATAACTATGTCCTAAGTTTAACTGGGCATCCTGGATTTTTTATTTGCTAAATCTGGCTACCCTGCTGGCATGGAGGTTAAGACAGTGCCAGGCATATAGTAAGTTTTATAGAGTTAACTGTTGCTAAAATGCTTTGACAGTAAGGAACAGAAACCCTGTAGCAGAAGACAAGGAGATTGTGGGTGTGTGGGCTCAGAGTTCTTCCCTCTGTTTCCCAGGTGACTTCTGGCCTCTATCTCCTTGTCTCTCAGAGGCCATGGGGACCTTCACAGTCAGGTTCCCTCCACCCCATCTTTCTCTAGGCTTGCCTTCCCACTAATATCTGACCCAATGTGGTCACCAGCCTCAAGTCTACATGACCTAGTATATCCAATCCCGTCTTCATTTGAGTTGTTCCAGGGGTAGAGCCTGAAAAAAATTAAATTAAATTAAAAAGCTTTTAGGCAAGTAGTTTATTTGAAAGGAATCCCTTTATAAGGGAGTAAGGAAGTGAGACGGGGAAGATGGATATCAATAAAAGGACATTATCAAACGAATTACCACCATGGACAACTGAAACTCAATCCTGCCGGGAAACTCTGGAAAAGAGTTATCTCAACCAAGGGATGAGGAAACCGAGCCTTTACCCACTAACTCAGCTCATCATGGTGAGGGCTACTTCTAGGGTCATTAACTTGATAGAGAGCACACTGGCATGGCCACAAAGCCGCCTTGAGTGTGTAGAGGTGAAACTGGAGGGAACATGCATGGGATGCTGATGGCATCATCTCCTGCAAGCGCGCCTCCCCCGCCCCTCTGTGGACGATTCTATGTCTCTCAGTTCAAATTCGTAAGGGAAAGCACCTAGTTGACCACTGGTCAGTCAAAGGACTGGCTGGTCCCGGGTCAGATGGTGGCCCTCATCCCATCCATCCACCGCTCGGTGGTCAGGGTCTATGGAAGTGTCATGACCTGCTCCTTCCATGGAGGCTTTGGGCTTCAGTAGTCACCACAGAGATGGGCAGAGCATGGGGAAAGCTCTCCATGCACAACCACTGCATTCTGAGAGTTTGTCAAGTCTGTGTTTACATACAAAGCTAAAATGTATCTCTTGAGTCTTACCCACTCTGGGTCAGGAACCTTCCAGAACAGCCCCAGTTAATCTTTGGCTATGGGAAGATAGTAACTTTCTCACACCTGAGGCTGCATTCATGGGTCCTTCTGTCTTCTCCTTTCTAGACTAACAGCATCCTCGGTTCTTCACCTCTTCTTCATACCATGCTTGTGTTTTCATTTGGTCAGAAGAACCCTCAGTCCAAAAAAGCAGATGTGGGTGGGGAAGGTGGAGGTGGGGAACTTATGTTCTGCACTGGGCTCTGAGTCTGGCAAGACTGGCAAGGTCAGCTGGATGGAAACATGGGGCAGAGGCCCCAGCCTTGCTACGAGCCACCTCGTTATGCATGCCTGAGAAGGCAGTGTATTTGTCCATTTTCACACTGCTGATAAAGACATACCTGAGACTAGGTAATTTATAAAGAAAAAGAGGTTTCATGGACTCACAGTTCCACATGGCTGGGGAGGTCTCACCATCATGGCGGAAGGCAAAAGGCACATCTTCCAAGGCAGCAGGCAAGAGAGAATAGAGCCAAGCAAAAGGGATTTCCCTTTATATAACCATCAGATCTCATAATACTTATTCACTACCACCAGAACAGTATGGGGGAAACTGCCCCATGATTCAATTATCTTCCACTAGGTCTCTCCTGCAACACATGGGAATTGTGGGAGCTACAATTCAAGATGAGATTTGGGTGGAGACACAGCCAAACCTTGTCAGCACTGCAGCCTGCTGTCTCCGGGAGGAGCCACTCAGCAGAGAGGTGAGGAACCTGCTCTGGGCCACCAAGGCCAAACCGGCTGTCCAGGAAACAGAAGTAAACAGTCCTCCTGGTGGCCCAGGGAGCCTTTGCCACTGCCAGTGGGATCCCAGGAAGCTGAGGAACTGTCTTTGTGAAGAGAACGTCCCCCTGAGATGGACCCATAACTAGGCCATTTCTCTCCATGTGAAACTCTTCATTAAAGAACGTTTTCATCAGGGGCATGAACCAGGATCAAGACAAATAACAAATAAGAGAAGCAAACCAGAGCCAGGCAGGCAGGAGCACAAACACCCACGCATGCTTAATAATGTGCTATGCTCACCCCTGGTCTCATCCAACTCTCTCTGACCTTCTTTAGAATGGATCCCTCCAGAGTCCACCAACTCAGTCTCACCCCTGGGCTTTCTTCAGACGTTCTGTTAGCTTCCACAGAGGTGGTAACCTTAGCTAAAGGAAAGGCTGGTTCTGATGACGATGGAGAAGCCACTCGTGTCTGAAGGAATTTATTCTCTCCTGGTTCTGCAGGCCAGCAGTCTGAAGTCAAGGTGTCAGCAGAGCTGTACTCCCTCCAAAGGCTCTAGGGAAGAAGACTTCCTTGCTTCCGCCAGTGCCAGGTGGCTGCCAGCCATCCTTGGCCTCATTCACTTGTGGCCAGATCACACCAATCTCTGCCCCCATCTTTGCATGACGTCTGTGTCTTCTCTCTTGTCTCTTTATGAGGACACTTGTCACTGGGTTTAGGGCCCACCCAGTTAATCCAGGATGATCTCATCTCAAGATCCTTAACCGAATTACATCTGCAAATACCTCTTTTATAATAAAGGTCACTTTCACAGATTCCCAGGATGTGAATGTACACGTGTCTTTTTGGAGGCCACTGTTCAACCACAATACCAGCTCAAAAGTCCAGAAAAGGTGGCTCATGAAGGATTTATTGAATGCCAACTCTATGCCAGACTCATGCTGGACTCAGTGTCTTTTGTAGCCCCCCACTGGAGGCCTCACAGCATCTTGCACAATTACTGCACCTTCATTCTGCAGTCCGTGCCTGGCCAGGCAGCTATTTGCAGTTGCCGTCCCCCCGCCCCCATGTAACCCAGGGCCCCAGCCAATAGGGGAGGGCCAGAACTTGCCAAGCAAAGGGCCGCTTCTTCCTGGTCAGTCTGGCTGTGAAATTATCATAGGCACCCAGGAAAAGAACCCAAGTTGGGAAGTCAGCACAATGTAGCCAGATGTCAGCCAAGCAGCCTGAAAGCCCCTCATCGAGCATCTGAACTGAGAGAGAGGGCATATGGGTTTCCTAGGTGATATGGCTTGGCTGTGTCCCCATCCAAATCTCATCTTGAACTGTAGCTCCCATAATTCCCACACGCTGTGCAAGGTACCTGGTGGGAAATAACTGAATCATGAGGGCGTTTTCCCTCATACTGTTCTCGTGGCAGGGAATAAGTCTCAAGAGAGCTAATGGTTTTGTAAGTGGTTTCCCCTTTCCCTTGATTCATTCATTCTCTCTTGTCTGCCACCATGTAAGACATGCCTTTTGCCTTCCACCATGATGGTGAGGCCTCCCCAGCCATGTGGAACTACGAGTTCATTAAACCTCTTTTTCTTTATAAATTACCCAGTTCCAGGTATGTTTTTATCAGCAGTTGAAAATGGACTAACACACTAGGACTTCCAGAAGAAAACCCCACAAATTGGATGGCTTCAACAATGGAAACTGATTCACTCAGTTTTGGAGGCCAGAAGTCCAAGATCAAGGTGTCAGCAGGGCTGTGTTCTCTCTGAAATTCTGGGCAGAATCCTTTGTCGCCTTTTCTGGTTTCTTTTGATGGCAGCCGCCAACCTCTGGCATCACTCAGGTCTCTGCCTCTGACGAAACGCGGCCTTCTCCCTGCGTGTCTCACATCTATCTCCACACTCTCTTCCTTCTTCTTATTAGGACATCAGTCATATTGGATTAAGGGCCTACCCTTCTCCAGGGTGACCTCATCTTAGTTGCATCTGCAGTGGCCCTATTTCCAAATGAGGTCACATTCTGAGGTATTGGGGATAGAACTTCAACATATTTTTGGAGGGCACAATTGAGCCCACAACAGTAAGCAAAGGACAACACATAGTCCAACTCATGCTGGCAATGGGGGCTTCATAAGCTCTCCTTGGGATGGCTCAGGGCCACCCACATACCTGGTGTCTGTGGCAGTCCTTGGTGAGGCCCAGGCCTACCTCATTGGGTGGAGAGTAAACTCTTAGATCCAGAGCACTCCTCTCAGTGGGGAGGAGGAGAACAGCCCTGGAGGATCCAAGCTGCCTCGGGCTGGAGGTGCTGGGCACTGTGCACCCATCCCTCCCCACCTAGCCTGCACAAACCACCTGCTCTGATTCCCTGTGCCTCCTTCTCCAACCACCTCCTTTCTTCAGCTCCTGGTCACTTATGATCGGCAGCTGGTGCTCATTTAGGATGTCAGATCCTGTCATTCTGTCCAGCACCCCCAGGGGCTTGTGTCTCACTCAGAGAGGAAGCCAAAGTCCTTCCCTGGCCCCGTCTGGGCGCCTCTGGTTGGCCCCTCTATGTCCACCCCCACCCTTCTCCACTGCTCTCTGCAGGTCCCTGGCTTAGGAGGCCAACCTGCAATGGGTTCTCTAGGTTTGCACTGGGCTCCAACAATAACAGAACCTGGGCAAGAGACTGGGTGAGAGGACAGTGGAGTTGGGGTACTTATTCCCCCCAGTTTTCTCCCTGCAGGGGTCCCCATGGGCCAGCTGTTGTCAATCAACCAGCAAGCAGCCTTCTCCTGTCTCCTTAGGTTCCTGTAGCTTCTGTTTTCTTGCCCCTTCAATGCCAGGGGTGGCCATGGCATCTGGGGTGGGGGGTGCTGTGCTATTCCTTGGGGTGTCTCTACATCTGCCTACTCTCTGAATTGGTCCTTTAAGTAAACTCCCCCCAGTCCTCCAATGTGAGTAGGCCATCTGCTTCCTGCCAGGATTTTGACTGATTCCCTTCTTGTCTCTCAGACTGTGTCTTCTATCATTCTCTCTCTCGATCACTCCTGCTTATGCACAGGCTTTCTCCTCTTACCTCCTCTTGCCTGACACTCTTATCCACACAACTGACTCTCTCACCCCTTTGCAAGGCCTTGCTCAGCTCTGGCATGCAAGGTACTGCCTGTCCTGACTACCCCACTAAGACTTGCAACACCCACCAGCCCTCAGCGTTTCCAAGCCCCCTTAGCCTTCTTGATTGTTTTCAGAACACTCATCTCCTTCTAGGAAACTACATCGCATGTGCATCTGTTATATTTGTCATCTGTCTCCCCTGCTTCTAGAATAGAAGTTCCACAGGGGCAGGAATGTTGGACTATTTGATTTGTTCTGGACGTATCCCCAGTACATAGAATGGTGGCATGGAGGAGGCATTCATCCATTCGTGCATCCATTCCACAGACATTACTGCATGTCTGCAATGTGTCAGGCGTTGTCTAGGCAAACACAGCCTTCATCCTCATTCCTTGCCCCTTTGTTTTTGTTCCCTTACTTGGCCTCTGCTTCCAGACCCTCTGGCCCTGTGCTGGCATCCAGAGTGCCAGGCTTCCAGGCTGCAGGCAGAGCTGGGCCTGGGATCTCAGAGAGTGAGCGGGCCCCTTGTGTGTGGTATGACCACAGGCTGGCCTCTCCTGGCTGCCTCCCGCTGCTGTTGGAGGCTGAGCTCTCTGAAGGCAGACGGAGTTTCTGAGTTTGCTCATTTTTAAACAATGATAAGATTTCTGTATTCAGCACTTCTTCACAGGCCCTCGGCAACTGCCTCGGCAGGTTTTCTTCCAGTCCTGTCATAAGTCGCTTCTGAGTCAACCTCTTTCTGTTCAGTACCAGCTTAGCAGCATCTCACCTCCAAAATGCTCATCATCAGAACATGACAAGACTGTATCTACAGAGATGAGGGACTTTCTCTACAGCACCTCTCAGGCATAACGAGTATGGCAGTCACCAGAGAGTTTCTTGCCACTTTCCCTCAGGGTTCTGGAAATGTAGCTAAAAATGTAAGTCAAAAAGAAACAAGAACAAAAATAACCATGCATGCAAAATCACCTTGTTTTAGCAGGTGTGTTGCACCTTTTATTTTCTAAAAGCAAGGGGGCTGATGACTGGAGTTTTACCTGCTGAAGCCCTAAAGATGGCAAATACCCTCAAAGAGGTACAAATAAAATGAATTCTAAGGCCAGGTGCGGTGGCTCATGCCTGTAATCCTAGCACGTTGGGAGGCCGAGGCAGGTAAATCACTGGAGGTCAGAAGTTCAAGACCAGCCTGGCCAACATGGTGAAAACCCGTCTCTACTAAAAACACAAAAATTAGGTGAGTGTGATGGTGCACACCTGTAGTCCCAGCTACTCGGGAGGCTGAGGCAGGAGAATCACTTGAACCCGGGAGTTGGAGGTTGCAGTGAGCTGAGATCGTGCCACTGTACTCTAGCCTGGGTGACAGAGCAAGATTCTGGAAAAAAAAAAAAAAAAGAGAAGTTAGGGGGTATTCTAGGACCTGTCTCAAGCTTCACTGAAGAGAGGAGGAACAAGGTGGGCCGGTGAAGCTCAAGGTGTTGCATACGGTGGATGGCAGGCATCCCTGGTGCCTTCCATGGGTGGGCAGAACAGTGGAAACAGGACTTCTTCACTCTGCTCTGGTTCCAAGAGATGGGGGAAAAGGGATAATGCTGAGAATTCTGCAGGGTTCCACTGGGCACACGGCTAAAAGACATCGCCCTCAGACAGCAGACAGAGCCTCTGTGATCTTCCCGTCTTCATGGTAAGAAGACAAAAGGAAAAGTGTGGCTGAGGGGAACTGAGAGAAGGAAAATTGACTGCACACGGGGATAGAACGAAAGAGCCCTCGCCCACCCCTCCTCTAAACCCAGGCACGTGTGGTGCACAGCCTGCTGCCCAGTGCATGGGACCCTGCGAGGAGCTTGGGAGCACAAGCCAGAGCCCTGGGGAATTCCCAGCATGCAGAGAACCAGGAGTGCAGCCCTGATGTTGGATGCAGTGCAACATTTTAGACGGAAGTCTCCCCCCACCCTCCGACCCTAAGACCACAAAGGATGCACGTAGACCCTTGAGAGGCTGAGGTTTGCCTGTGAAGGCTCCACACTTCTTTAGGGAAACCATAGGCTCCAGGTGAGGCATTCATGTTACCTGAGGTTTCCCTAGCCAGTAGGACATAGCCCCAGTGCAAAGAGCTTCTCCTCCCTTCACCATGGCGTCACAGCAGCACCCCTGCGCAATACCCTCCAACAGCCTGGGGAGACCCGGAGGCGACCCCTCCATACTCCATACCATGCCCCAGTAAGGGTAGGAATATTATCTGTTCCTACTTGAAGTGCTGACCTGAATACCACCCAGCAGGTAAAGGGTGGAAGTGAGGGGCATTTCCAGAATAAGAGGATGTTCGGACCATTATGAGGCCTGCTCCCTGGGAAGCCATTCTCACAGGCACCCTTAGGGAAACGTCACTCAGGGAGCTGTCCCACAGCGCTCCCCAGCTGCCAGTCCAAAGGGCCACAGAGTGTACTGCCCTCTGGGGCATCCTCATGGAGCCCCCCTGGGATCTGCCAGCGGGGAGCAGAGTTCTCCTCCTCTTCCTCATTCTCTTCCTCCTCCTCCTCCTCTTCCTCTTCTTCTTCCCCCTTTCCCTCACCTAGGCTCACACCCGGCATCAAACCAGCCCTGCTGGTGCCCATGTGTCCCCAGAGAGTGCCTTGTGCTTTGCCTGGGCAGGGCCAGGCCAAGGGGGACCTGAGAGAGACTCCACATGTGTTCTCTTCCTCTGCAGAGCCCGGAGCCTGGAGCCCATGCCAAACCCCTCCCCTCCAGCCAAACACCCTCAGGGGCGGTGTTCTTGGTCCTGCCCTTTGGTTCACTGCACTTACTCAGACGGTGCTGAACCACCACAGCAACAGGTCCATGGATTTTCAGCTAATGTTTGCCTCTGTTTCTTCAGTCAGCTTTTCTAGACACCGGATTAGAAGTGCCTGCCAGGTGTGGAGAGCCAGGGAGGCAAGCGAGGTGGCCCAGGGTGCTTGGGCTGTTTACAGCCTGGGTCTGAACCTCGCCCTGTCCACCCACACCCTCCCTCTTATTCTACTCTTGAGCCTCATGGCATAGGCCCTCCCAGGTTGTGCCCTAGGTTCCCATCCTCTCCTTGCCCCTTGCACTTAGCACTGTCTTCCTGGCCTTGACTTTGGTTCCCCTTGACCATTTTCAGGTTCACACCCCAGCACGCCTTGCTGTGCTGTCATTAGCAAATGTTTCACCAGCTCATCCAGGTCCCAACATCCTCTTATTCTGGAAATGCCCCTCACTTCCACCCTTCCACTTTCACCCACTGTGGGTGGTGCTCAGGTCAGTACCTCAAGTAGGAACAGATAATATTTCTACACTTACTGGGGCAGAATGGAGGCAGGTGTTTTTTTGGTTTTGTTTGTATATTTGTTTTTTTGTTGACACAGAGTCTCGCTCTGTCACCAGGCTGGAGTGCAGTGGCACAATCTCAGCTCACTGCAACCTCCGCCTCCCAGGTTTAAGCCATTCTCCTGCCTCAGCCTCCCGGTAGCTGGGACTACAGGCGCGCACCACCACGCCCAGCTAATTTTTGTATTTTTAGTAGAGACGGGTTTCACCATGTTGGCCAGGATGGTCTCGATCTCTTGACCTCATGATCCGCCCGCCTCACCTCCCAAAGTGCTGGGATTACAGGCATGGGCCACCGCACTCAGCCTGGAGGCAGGTGTTACGTCAACCTTAGATATACCTCCTGCGGGGCTAAGCGTATGGAAATAGCAGATGGCTGTATCGTTTATGTGGCCATAGCTTTAGTGTAGTCTGGAATGCGAACATCTCGGGAGGGATGTTCATGATCCTGACTAATTGGACAGATGGACTGGGAGGGGAGAGGAGCTGGTTCTAGACCTGTCCATGGTGGAGTTGTGAGGAATGGAGGCTGGGGGTAGGCCAGGGGAAGGAAGCAGTGGAAGGTGCGCCCCCAAAAGCCCTCCTATACTAAGGAGAGACCATGGTGACTGAAGAGGACACTGATTGGCAACAGACAGTAGTCCAGATAAAGAGGGAATAAGGGGCCGAGCATAGTGGCTCAAGCCTGTAATCCCAGCACTTTGGGAGGCCAAGGCAGGTGGATCATGAGGTCGAGAGATCGAGGCCATCCTGGCCAACATGGTGAAACCCTGTCGCTACTAAAAATACAAAAATTAGCAGGGCGTGGTGGTGTGCACCTATAGTCCCAGGTGCTCAGGAGGCCGAGGCAGAAGAATCACTTGAACCTGGGAGGCAGAGATTGCAGTGAGCCAAGATCAAGCCACTGCACTCTAGCCTGGCGAGAGAGCAAGGCTCCATCAAAAAAAAAAAAAAAAAAAAGAAGGCTTAAGGAAGGTCAGGTTATGTTGATAGAAGGGCCCAGGTGCAGTAAATAGCTAACAATCCAACATGAACAGGTGGTAGAGTGGGCAAGTTAAAAGGAACAAAAGGCTAGTGATTATGCCTGAGGAGTGAGATTGAATTACTAAATGGTGAGTGCCAGAGAGCTGGGCATGGAATGCTTCAAGTTCTCCTACTCAGGAGTTAGCAAACTAGAGTGCAACTCCACCATGGACAGGTCTAGAACCAGCCCCTCTCCCCTCCCAGTCCATCTGTCCAATTAGACAGGATCATGAACATCCCTCCTGAGATGTTCGCATTCCAGACTACACTAAAGCTAGAGTGCCTTTTGGAACTGGAAGGTAACATAAAATGTAAGACAATAGGGAGGGTGGGATCATGCCAGCTGCAGAGGGCACAGCCGTGGTTGTCATCAGTGCTGTGCCCCATTAGAGCTGATCAGCTGATCCAGGCATCTGCTACGGTTTACCTTCCCCTCTTCCTCTGAAGTTAGGAGAGTCGTGCAACTTGCCCTGGCAATGAAATCTAGATGAAGGGGCAGGTGACCTTCCAGGACAAAGACTCAAGAACCAGTGAGCCATTCACTCTGCCTCCTTGCCTTCACTGTGGCAGTGGCCCTGCAAGCCCATGTCAAGAGAAAGCTGCCAAGAGCCTGAGTCCCTGCATGGATGCTATGAGAAGAATACATCCTCGGACATGTGACATGAACAAGAAATAAACTCTAGTTGTGTTGAGTGCCTAAGGCATGGGAGTTACTTGTTACTGAAGTATAACCTAACCTAGCCTAGCCATTGGAAATGCAAATATTTTTTAAAAGTCTTGCTGGCCAAACGAAAGTCTGTAGTGGTGGAATTTGACCCATGGCAGAGCCAGATTATCACCCCTGGCTAGAAATTGTGAAAATCCTGAATCTCAGTCAGCTGTCCCAACTTTAGGAAAATAACAGTCCTAGATACTGAACCATAAAAGGTCCTAACAGATGACTTACTAATGAACAAAGTGTTTCCATCTTTCCACTTCTCTTCTTTCTGCCCTTATCCTCTCCTTCTTCCCATCATCACTTCTGTGACTTTTCTCCCATTCATCTGTCCGTGAGTTACTGTGACAATTATTACAGTTTTCCTTCACTGGGAACTCTCAGGAGTTTCTGAGTCCTTTGGCAGCCTTATGTGGTTGAAAAGAATAACCACAAAAAGGCAATGCCTCAGTACCTGGGATTTCCATTTCATGGTGGAATCATAGAATCAGCATCAGTCTCATCAAGAGAATGTTTGATGGTGTCCACCCAGGAACAGGATGAAACCTGGTCCAGGCAGAAGCAGAGATGGGGAAGATCTTTGGCAGCATGAGTTGTCCCTAGAAATAGACACTGCACAATACACAATTCTTAGAGTGGGAGAGGAAATGACACTGAACTTGAATCTGATTGATGTCACCCTCCTAGGAGAGAGTTCTTCCCAAGTGGATCTGTCAAGGCAGGAGGCAGCACTGAAGTTTGGAGGCACCAAGCCCCAGAGATGAGAGGCCGCCTATCTTGGTTCATTTTGTGTTGCTATACATAAACGGAGCTGGATTATGTATAGAGAAAAGAGAATTGTTTGGTTCATGGTTCTGCTGGCTGGAAGATGGGACATCTGGTGAAAACCTCAGGCTGCTTCTACTCATGGTGGAAGGGGACCTGTGTGTGCAGAGATCACATGGCAAGAGAGGGAGCAAGAGAGATGGGGAGAGGTGCCAGGCTCTTCTTAACAACCAGCTCTCAAGGGAACTAACGGACTGAGAACTCCCCCCTCAACACCTCCCTCAACAAGGAGGGCATTAATCTATTCATGAGGGATCCACCCCACAACCCAAACAACACTTCCCCTTAGGATCTACCTCCAACATGGGGGATCAAACTTCAACATGAGACTCGGAGGGGACAAACACCCCAACTACAGCACCGCCTCCATGTTCCTGTTTCCTCATCTGTACAATGGGACAATACAGACCCACCAAGTGCCTCCTCTGTACTAGACACTGTGCCAGGCCCTCAGGAAGCAGAGATGAATGTGCATGGGACCTGTCCTCAGGGATCTCACAGTTGAGCACAGTACTGCAGAATGTCCTGGTCTGTGAACTGTTTGCTCCCAGTATGCAATATGATAAGGAGCTTACACAGAATGTAAATTCATTTTCATCACTAGGCACACTGTCTAGATCAGCTAATTTTTTATAGCAAGCAAGGGAGTGATTTACAAATTCTTTCTTTCTTTTTTTTTTTTTTTTTGAGATGGAGTCTCACTCTGTCGCCCGGGCTGGAGTGCAGTGGCCGGATCTCAGCTCACTGCAAGCTCCGCCTCCCCGGGTTTACGCCTTCTCCTGCCTCAGCCTCCGGAGTAGCTGGGACTACAGGCGCCCACCACCTCGCCCGGCTAGTTTTTTTTTTTTTTGTATTTTTTAGCAGAGACGGGGTTTCACTGTGTTAGCCAGGATGGTCTTGATCTCCTGACCTCGTGATCCGCCCGTCTTGGCCTCCCAAAGTGCTGGGATTACAGGCTTGAGCCACCGCGCCTGGCCCAAATTCTTTATTTCAAATGGTAACAAATAGTTGGTGACACAGATCTATTGACCACACTTTGAAAAGTACCGTCTAATAGCTTTGAGACTTGCTGTAAAGAATTAGCAGAAGTAAAAGCATGACACTGGTATCAGCAATAACAGAAACTATCAAGGCCCCCTCCATGTCCCCTTGGCACTCACCAGCAGGTTCCTCCTGAAAAAACCTGCGATGCTCCACCGGCAGGCTTTCTCCGAGGGCCAGCATGAGGGGTCAACAGGTGCTGGAGAGTTGATGCCTCCAGGTCCACCCTTCAGTCAATGATGAGCAGGACCTGGAAGATAAATAGCCCACTGTTTGTCCCCGGGAGGGGCAATTCAGTGCACATTCGATGCTTTCTCCCAGATGTCCCAGCAGGACCACACCCAGCTGTCCACAGTATAACCTGCTTGTTGACAAACCCTGACTTGGTTCATCCCTCCCCTCCCTCACGCACCTGTTCTCCTGCCAGTGCCTTCTGAGGTCACCTCCCAATCACACTCCTTGCACGCACACCCTTGTCTCAGGATCTGCTCCTGGGAAAGCCCTATCCACATTGTGCTAATGTACCAACTTCAGCGGTCAAATGGTAGCACTTCTGTTTTCTAACACTGTTGAGGTGATGAGAAAATACTCCCTTGCAGCTTGTGCTGTCCGTGAGACTCTTGCATGTTTCCTAGTACCACGTCATATCGCCCACCACTTAGATTTGCCCACAGGGCCGATAGGTTTAGGGTTCTGACTTTATTAACTTTAGGAAGATGATGGAGTGGAGTGGAAAGAGGAAAAGAGCGCACTGTCTCGAGATCTAGAACAGAACTCTTGATTTTGCTCCAAATCTCTTCCTCTCCATAAGGCCTCACCATACCCCTATCCCCTGTCCCGTTGCCCAACCCCCACCCCTAGGAGTCGGCCCTGATTCTTCCCTTTTCTGCAGCCTGCACATCCAACCCATTGGCAGGTCCTGTTGTTTGTGTCTTGAGAACCTGAGTGGAATCTGTTCACCTATCTCTAAACCACCCCCAATTCCCACCCACTGTCACCTCTCTCTGGGGCCACACCAATAGCCTCCCAACGGATCTTGCTGCCTCCATTCTGCTCCTTATAATCCAATTTCTCCACTGTCCAGAGAGACCTGCCAAAAATGTAAATCAGATCATGCCTTTCAGTGACTTCTCATCTCAATCAGAATAATATCCAGACCCTCCACTACAGCCCACCAGGCCCCACAGGATCTGGCTTCTGACTTTCTCCAACCCAAGCCTCTGAGCTCCAATCACAATGGCCTCAAATGTCCCCAGTTCTTTCCTGCCACAGGGACTTTGCCCTTCTTACTCTCTCTGCCTGGAAAGCCTTTCCCTGTGCCTTCACACAATGATGGTGGCTCCTTCTTGTCTGTCAAGCCTTTGTTCAAATACGACTCCTCAATGAAGTTAATTGTCCTATCTAAAATGTTGCCTAACACACACCAGAAACCCCAAGTATTTTCCATCATAGCACCTATTTATTACCATTCTAGCAATGATCACTAATCTGCAGTGGTCCTATTAGTTTACTTGTTTATTGCCAGCCTCTCCTACTGGAAGCTCCACAAAAGCCCAGATTCGTCAGTCTCCTTTGCATTACATCCCCAGCCTTTGGAGGGTGCCCAACATCATAGAGGAAATGCTTTATACATTTTGTTTTTCCTTAGAGCAGAAGTTTCATTTCATCTCTTTTTTTAGTTCTTTGGGGATAAAATATATACAACATACAATTTACCATTGTAACCATTTTTAAGCAGACAGTTCAGTGGCATTAAGTGCATTCACATTGTTGCCCAACCATCACCACCATCCAGCTCCAGAACTTTTTTATTTTGCCAGACTGAAACTCTGTACCTGTAAAAAGTCTGTTTTCATGCTACTGATAAAGACATACCCGAGACTGGGTAATTTACAGAGAAAAGAGGTTTAATGGACTCACCGTTCCACATGGCTGGGGAGGCCTCACAACGATGGCAGAAGGTGAAAGGCAGGTCTTACATGGCAGCAGGCAAGACAGAGAATGAGAGACCAGTGAAAGGGGAAACCCCTTATAAAATCATCAGCTCTCATGAGACGTATTCACTATCATGAGAACAGTATGGGGGAAACCGCCCCCATGATTCAATTATCTCCCACAGGGTCCCTTCCCACAACACATGGGGATTATGGGAGCTACAGTTCAAGATGAGATTTGGGTGGGACACGGCCAAACCATCTCACTTCCCGTTCCCACTCCCCTAGTCCCTGGTGCCCACTGTTCTACTTGCCACCTCTATGAATTCAACTACTCTATGTAGTTCATATAAATGGAATCATACAATGTTTGTCCTTTGGTATCTGGCTTATTTCAGTCAGCTTTCAAGCTTCATCCACGTTGTAAGACATACCAGATTTTTCTTCCTCTTTAAGGCTGAATAAGATTCCATGTATGGATAAACCACACTTTGTTTATGCATTCGTTTGTTGATGGACAATATGTTTTGTTTTGTTCTGTTTTTTAAGTCATGATAGCTTGGAGTCCTGCCTCTGGCACCTAATTTGTAAACTTGTGCATGCTTTTTAACCTAAGACTCTATTTCCTCCCACGTAGAAGAGGGGTAATGTACCAATTACCTTATATAAAGCCCTGGCACAGTCTTACAAACAGGGAAATTTAGCAAATGTTGTTTTTCTCTGTGTTTGTCAGAATATTTTCAACTGACCGAGCATGGTATCTCACACATCTTTTTAGTTTTTTAGGTAAAAAACTAAAAAAAGAGATGTAATGAAACATCTGCTCTAAAAAACATGTGTTAAGCATTTCCTGTATGATGTCAGGCACCCTGAAAGTTCTGGGGATGTAATCCCAACATCTTGGAGGCTGAGGCAGGCAGATCACTTGAGCCAGGAGCTTGAGACCAGCCTTGGCAACATAAAAAGAACTTGCTTCTACCAAAAATAAAATTAGCCAGGTGTGGTGGCACATGCCTGTGGTCCCAGCTGCTCAGGAGCCTGAGGTAAAGGGATCACTTGAGCCCAGAAGATTGAGGCTACAGTGAGCTATGATGGTGCCATTGCACTCCAATCTGGGACAAAATACCCAACTGCTAGGGGATTAGACAATAAGGGGCTTTGCTGTCTCACATAATCAGAAAATCTACCTTAGGGAAGCTCCAGGGTTGGTTCTCAAGGATGTCATCAGAGACCCAGACTCTTTTCCATGTGTCTGCTCAGCCTTCCTCAGCATAATGGCTTGATCCTAAACTTGTCCTTGTGGTCCCAAGACGATGGTTCCAACATCACATATGGATGCCGAGACCAGCTCGGTCGGGGAGACCCTAACCCAGCAGCGCTAGAGGAATTAAAGACACACACACAGAAATATAGAGTGTGGAGTGGGAAATCAGGGGTCTCACAGGCTTCAGAGCCTCGAACAGAGATTTACCCACGTATTTATTGACAGCAAGCCAGTGATAAGCATTGTTTCTATAGATTATAGATTAACTAAAAGTATTCCTTATGGGAAATAAAGGGATGGGCCAAAATAAAGGGATGTGTCTGGCTAGTTATCTGCAGCAGGAGCATGTCCTTAAGGCACAGATCGCTCATGCTATTGTTTGTGGTTTAAGAACGCCTTTAAGCAGTTTTTCCGCCCTGGGTGGGCCAGGTGTTTCTTGCTGTCATTCCAGTAAACCCACAACCTTCCAGCGTGGGCGTCATGGCCATCACGAACATCACAGTGCTGCACAGATTTTGTTTATGGCCAGGTTTGGGGCCAGTTTTTGGCCAGATTTTGGGGGCCCTGTTCCCACCATATGGATATGACAGTATTTGGCTAGAGAGGAGGAGCATTTCCACCCAGGCATCTCCTTGAATTATGGAAGAAAACCTTACCCAGAGAACACCAAGAAACTCCTCCTCCTATGGGTCCCACTGGCTAACATTAGAGCATATGCACCCATTTTTGTTGCAAAGGAGGATGGGAATGTCATGTATTTGGCCATGTCAGCCCTTTGCTGGGGGAGAAGAAGAAGGGCTGGAGACGGTTGGTGGTGGTACATCCAAGTGCTTCCCTGCATCTTTCTTCCCTTTCCTCTCTGCTCTTCTTGGGTTTCCTTTTCCCGAGGCACCCTCAGGCTCTGCTGATTTTGAATTAGGGAATCCGTACCTTTCTCACAGCTGTGTTATTCTGTTTGAAAAGAGAGGCTGCAGGTGTTGTTTGGTAGGTGTGTGGGCGTTTGGAGAATGAGGCCCAGGATTGTTTGAGTATTGAGAGGATGCGCTGAGGGATAGAAAGAACTAGGCAGAAAGAAATCCAGGTATCTGGAGGGAGGAAGCAGACAGATGACTAAGCAGTACTAGGGGTCAACAGAGACTGAGACTGGAGGAAGCGGGAGAAGCCTGGTCGGCCTTAAGCCAGAGCTTCTCTGGAAACAGGCTAAGGAGGACAGAGGGGAGGAAAGCGTTTTTATTTCAAAACCTCAATTTGGCCTCTTCTCTTCCTCCTCATTACCACCCTGCCCTTCATCTCCTCCTTCCTGTTCCTTCTGGATACTGATTCTACTCAAAGCTCCAGCCCCAGGCATGTGGGCCCAGGGAGGAGGTGCCTCTCCTGCTCCTCCTTCTGTTCTTGGGGGACTTGTCTGCTCCTAAGTCAAAAAAGGACATACCTCTTTTTTTTTTTTTTTTTTTTGCGATAGGGTCTGACTCTGTCACCCAGACTGGAGTGCAGTGGCGCAATCTCAGCTCACTGCAGCCTCTGCTTCCTAAGCTCAAGTGATTCTCCTGCCTCAGCCTCCCGAGTAGCTGGGATTACAGGCACACACCACCACACCTGGCTTATTTTTGTATTTTTTGTTGAGACAGGGTTTCGCCATGTTGGCCAGACTGATCTTACACTGCTGACCTCAAGTGATCTGCCCACTTCTGCTCCCAAAGTGCTGGGATTACAGGTGTGAGCCACTGAGCCTGACCTAAAACAGGACATTCTTTACATGGTAACGAAGGGCCCTGATGAGACCTCAGTGTGGGCAGGCCCGACAGGACCAGCTGAAGCCATCAGGAAGCCCCGAACTCTCCACTCTTACGGTGGACAGAGTGCATGTGTATATTTCATAAAGACATGAAAATAAAAAGACAAGCCACAGACTGGGAGGAAGTATTTCTTTTCTGGGAGGAAATCCTGTCTTTTTATTTTCATAAGTCTTTGAAAAAGCAGAAGTTTTAAATATTGATGAAGTGCATTTTATTATTTTTTCTTTTATGATTCATGCTTTTTTCTACCTAACCCAAAGTATCAAAGATTTTCTCCTGTTATTTAGAAGTTTTATAATTTTAGCTTTTACATTTACATCTATGACCGATTTCAAATTATTTTTTTTTTTTTCAGAAGTCTTGCTCAGTCACCCAGGCTGGAGTGCAGTGATGTGATCTCGGCTCACTGTAACATCTGCCTCCTGGGTTCAAGCATTTCTCCTGCCTCAGCCTCCCATGTACCTGGGATTACAGGTGTACACCACCACACTTGGCTTATTTTTATATAATTAGCAGAGATGGGGTTTCACCATGTTGGCCAGGCTGGTCTCAAACTCCTGACCTCAAGTGATCTTCTTGCCTCAGCCTCCCAAAGAGCTGGGATTGCAAGTGTGAGCCACCACATCCTGCCTCAAATTAATTTTTGTTTGTGGTATGTGGTTGTCTGTCCACAGCTTTTAACCCAGAACTAAGTGGTTCTGGATCCTGGGAGCATCATTTAGGCATTGCCTTAAGATCTGCTACGTAGTATGCAGTTAACAGCTTGGTCCTTGTTGGAAACATACAGTTGGAAACCCAACTTTCATACTTACTGGCCATGGTGTACATTTATTCTGTTTCCCAGCATTTGAACCCCTTTATTTTGTGGTGAATCTCCCATCAAAAAGGTGGAGCCTGCCTCCCACTCTAGCAGTTGAAAATGCCAGATTCTGGCAGGGTGTGGTGGCTCACACCTGTAATCCCAGCACTTTGGGAGGCCAAGGCAGGTGGATCACGAGGTCAAGAGATCAAGACCATCCTGGCCAACATGATGAAACCCTGCCGCTACTAAAAATACAAAAAAATTAGCTGGACATGGTGGCACGCACCTGTAGTCCCAGCTACCTGGGAGGCTGAAGTAGGAGAATCATTTGAACACAGGAGTTGGAGGTTGCATTGGGCCGAGATCACACCACTGCACTCCATCCTGGCAACAGAGTGAGATTCCGTCTTTAAAAAAACGAAGAAAATGCCAGATTCTTCCAGTCTCCACCTCCCTTGCTTCTAAGGCACAGGAATACGACCCAGGCCCCATGTATTCATTGAATTCGGCCTGTGTGTTGACTGTCTCTGCTTGAAAACCTGGGGTGTTTTCTGCTTTCCTGGCTGAACCCTCACTGATGCTGGCTGAGCCCAGTGTGCACTGTGATTCGGGCATTTTCACGGCCTTCGTGGCTTCTCTGGCCCACCCAACAACCTTTCTTTTCTTTCAGGTTCATTAGAGTATATTCCATATGAAGCAATATTCACTCTTTTTAAGTGTATAGTTCTATAAATTTTGGCAAAATTATACAGTTGCATAACCACCCCCACAATTGAGGTATAAACTATTTCCTTCACACCAAAAACTTTCCCTTTGCCCCTTTGCAGTCACTCCCCTCTCCCAGCCTTCAGACCTTTGCAACAATTGACCTGATCTCTTTCCTGCAGTTTTTCCTTTTCCAGAATGTTATGTAAATGGAATCATGCAGTGTGCTGCCTTTTGAGTCTGGCTTCTTTTACTTGGCATATATTTTTAAGCCATTCATGTTGTTACATGTATAAGTAGCTTGTACCTTTTTACTGCTCAATAGTAATTCCATTTTATGAATGTATCAGAATTTGTTCATCTTTTCACCAGTTGATGGACATTATGAACATTTAGGTTGTTTCCAGCTTGGGGTGATTATGAATGAAGCTGCTGTAAACTTTCACATATAGATTTTGGTGTGCACACGTCTTTATTTCCTTTGGATAAATACCAAGGAGTTGAATTACTGCGTCAGATAGCAAATCTATACATATACATAACTTTATAAGGAACTGCCAAACTGTTTGCCAAGATGGCCGTACCATTTTTCATTTCCACCAGCAATATATGAGAGTTCTAGTTGTTCCATATCCTCCCCAGTATTTGACATCATCAGGTTTTAAAAATTTGAGCCATTTTATGGCCAAGAAACATATGAAAAAATGCTCAACATCACTAATGATTAGGGAAATACGAATCAAAGCCACAGTGTGATATCGTTTTGCTCCTACAAGAATGGCCATAATCAAAAAGTTAAAAAAAATAGGCAGGGTGCGGTGGCTCACGCTTGTAATCTCAGCACTTTGAGAGCCCAAGGTGGGCAGAACACTTGAGGCCAGGAGTTTGAGACCAGCCTGGCCAACATGGTGAAACCCCGTCTCTACTAAAAATACAAAAAATTAGCTGGGTGTGGTGGTATACACCTGTAATCCCAGCTACTTGGGAGGCTGAGGCAGGAGAGTCGCTTGAACTGGAAAGTGGAGGTTGCAGTGAGCCGAAATTGCGCCATTGCACTCCAGCCTAGGCAACGAGTGAAACTGCATCTCAAAAATAATAAATAAATAAATAAATAATAGATGTTGGCAGGGATGCAGTGAAAAGGGAACACTTCTACACTGCTGGTGGGAATGTAAACTAGTACAACCACTATGGAAAACAGTGTGGAGATTCCTTAAAGAACTAAAAGTAGAACTACCATTTCATCCAGCAATCCCTCTACTGGGTATCTACCCAGAGGAAAAGTCATTATACAAAAAAGATACTTGCACACACGTGTTTGTAGCAGCACAATTTGCAGTTGCAAAAATATGAAACCAGCCTGAATGCCCATCAGTCAATGAGTGGATAAATAAACTGTGGTATATATATATATATATATATATATACCATGGAATACTATTCAGGCATAAAAGGTAACAAAATAATGGCATTCACAGCAACCTGGATGGATTGCAGACCATTATTCTAAGTGAAGTAACCCAGGAATGGAAACCAAACATTGTATGTTCTCACTCATAAGTGGGAGCTAAGCCATGTGGATGCAAAGGCATAAGAATGATATAATGGACTTTGGGGACTTGGAGGAAAGGGTGGAAGGGGGGTGAGGGGTAAAAGACTACAAATTGGGTACGGTGTACACTGCTTGGGTGATGGGTACACTACAATTTCACAAATCAACACTAAATAACTTACTCATGTAACCAAATACCACCTGTTCCCCAAAAGCCTACGGAAATTTTTTAAAAATTAAAAATTAAAAACATTTTTGAGCCATTTAAAAAGGTATGTGGTAATATTTCATAATGATTTCTATTTGTATTTGTCTAAGTACAAATGCTGTTGAGCATCTTTTCATGTAATTATTTGCTGTTCTCGCATCTTCTTTGGTGAAATATCTGTTCAAATCTTTTGGTAATTTTTTATTGGGTTGTTTATTTTTATATTTTTGAGTTTTAATAGTTCTTTATACATTATTGTTACCAGTCCTTTATCAGATTTTTTTTTTACAAATTTTTCCTCTCAGTTCATGGCTTGTCTTTTTATTTTCAGAAGTCTTTCAAAGAGCAGAAGTTTTAAATTTTGATGAAGTTCATCTTATTCTTTTTTTATGATTCATGCTTTTTGTTTCCTAAGAAATATTTACCTGACCCACAGTATCAAAGATTTTCTCCTGTTTTCTAGAAGTTTTATAGTTTTAGTTCCTACGTTGACATCTATGACCTATTTCAAATTAATTTTTGTGTATGATATGGTTGAGGTTTTTTGTTTTTTTGCATATAGATGTCTAACAGTCCCAGCACCATTGTTTTTTTTAAAAGACTATGCTTTCTTTGGCCGGGCGCGGTGGCTCAAGCCTGTAATCCCAGCACTTTGGGAGGCTGAGACGGGTGGATCACGAGATCAGGAGATTGAGACCATGCTGGCTAGCACGGTGAAACCCCGTCTCTACTAAAAAATACAAAAAACTAGCCGGGCGAGGTGGCGGGCGCCTTAGTCCGAGCTACTGGGAAGGCTGAGGCAGGAGAATGGCGTGAACCTGGGAGGCGGAGTTTGCAGTGAGCTGAGATCCGGCCACTGCGCTCCAGCCTGGGCGACAGAGCCAGACTCTGTCTCAAAAAAAAAAAAGACTATGCTTTCTTTATTGAATTGCTGTGGCACTTATGACAAAAATCAATTGATATATGTATGGATCCATTTCTGGGTTCTATTTTTGATTGTGTTGATCTATGCATCTACCCTTTCACCAATATCAAACTATATTGATTACTATAGTTATATGGTAAGTCTTGAAATCGGGTAGTATGAATCCTACAATTTTGTTCTTCTTTGTCAACATTGTTTTAGCCAATTTAGGTCCTTTGCTTTTCTATATACATGTTAGCTTGTATATACTTATATAGCTATATACTTATATACTTATACATGTTAGCTTATATAGCTATATACATCAGCTTGTCAATTTCTCCAAGAAGCCTGCTGAGATTTTGACTGAGATTGCATTGAACCTGGAGATCAACCTGGGGAGAACTGGCATCTTGACAGTGTTGAGTTTTCAGATCCATTAACATGGTATATGTCACTTAAGTCTTTTTAAAATTTCTCTCATCAGTGTTTTGTAGTTTTCAATTTACAAATATTATGCATTATTTATCTTTAAGTACTTCATGCCTTTTGGTACTATTGTTAATGTTTTTTTTAACCTTTCATTTCTGATTGTTCATGGCTAGCACAAAAAAATACAACTAAATAAATACATAGATTTTAGTATATTTATCTGTATCCTGCATTCTTGATAAACTGACTTGTTACATCTAATAGTGTCTGGAAATTCTCTGGACTGTTCTATGTAGACAACCATATTATCTATAGTTTTGTTTCTTCCTTATTCTTATGCTTTTTATTTCTTTTTCTGATCTTATTGTACTGACTAAGGTATTAAGTAGGAGTGGTAAAAGCAGACATCTTTGAGTATTCCCCAATCTTTGAAGGAAAGTGTCCAGTGTCTCACCACTGAATGTGGTGTTAGCTATAGGTTTTTATAGATGCTCTTTATTACAGTGAGGAAATTTTCCTTTAGTGAACTCTAGTTCACGGAGAGTTTTTATCCTGAATAGATGTCCAACCTTTTAGTACATTTCTTTTATGTTTAAGTTAGCCAGAGATGGTGTCTGTTTCAAGTAGAAACCCGGACTGATATACCAACCTTGCAATGTTGGGTAAATTGCTTAACCTCACCTGAACCAGGATCTGAATAGAAGCCTAATGATGAAAATTTTAAGTCCTCTTAATTTTGCCACCCAACCATAGCCACCATAACAATCTTCAAAGGTATCCATTGTGTTGTATAAATACCTTGACTTCAATTTATTATTTTTCTCCCACTCCATCTTCAGTAACTTTACTGATTATATGTACTTATATAAATAATATATACCTATTGTAAATAACCTGAACGGTTCATTAAGATATAAAGAGAGTGAAGGTCACCTGGTTGTCACCATCCTGAGATAACCGCCAATAACAATTTGGTGACCATCTTCCAAGTCCCTCTTCCTACATGCTCACACATACATATACGATCTTACTTAAATGAGCCCAGGATATACATGCTGTTTTATCCTAGGTGTGTTGCCACCTTCCCTCTCATCCCACATCAGAACTCCACTTGCCTCTCTCATGATTCTTTGAATTGACTGAGCTCAGCTGGGTAGTTCCCACATGGAGTTTCTCACGTAGTTGTAATCAAATGTTGGCTGGTGCTGTGGTCATCTGAATTCTCTTCCGGGCTGGATGTCCTAACTGGCTCACTATTGTGACTAGCAGTTGATGCTGACTGTCACCTGGGAGCTCCGCTGGAGCTGTTGACTGACGTCTCTACATGTGGCCTCTTCATGTGCCTCAGACTGTTCAAAGCAAGAATGCCAGGTTCTAAGAGGGAGCATTCCTGGAGTAAGAATTTTAAGAAACCCCAATGGAACCTGCAATGCTTCTTGCGATTTGGCTTCAGAAGTTCCAGAACATCACTTCTGCCATGTTCTATTGGCGATGCAAGTCATTATTAAGGCAAGCCTGAATTCAAAGGGAGGAGAATTAGACCCATGTTTCAAATGAGAGAATTAGCAAAGAATTTATGACCATCTTTAACTTGCCACATTTATCAAACAATATATATTTATTGAGAACCTACTACCTTCCAGACACTATTGTAAGTGCTGGGAATACAGAGGTGACAAGACAAAGTTCCTGCTCTTATGGAGCTTACGTTTGAGTGTGGGGCCACAGACAATAGACAAGTGAACAAATAAAGCTAAACAAGCAATATATGGCCAGGCGCGGTGGCTCACGCCTGTAATCCCAGCATTTTGGGAGGCCAAGGTGGGCAGATAACTTGTGGTCAGGAGTTTAAGAGTAGCCTGGCAAACATGGTGAAACCCCGTATCTACTAAAAATACAAAAAAATAGCCATATGTGGTGGCGGGCACCTGTAATCCCAGCTACTTGGGAGGCTGAGGCAGGAGAATTGCTTGAATCCAGGAGGTGGAGGTTGCAGTGAGCCAAGATTACACCATTGCACTCCAGCCTGGGTGACAGAGTAAGACTCCATCTCAAAACAACAACAACAACAAAAAACAAGCAATATATGTATACTTACACACACATATATATATTGAATTAGCTAATTAAATGTGTCTCCCTTCCTCCAAAGTCCCAGAGGCTTTAGCTGTACTTTGCTTTGGGCACTGTTGCCTTTCTCCCTTGTAATTCGGGTATTGATTTTCCGGTTAGTATCTTTTGGGGGATTGGCCATTTCTATCCCAGGCATCTCTAAGGGCTGCATGGGAACAGACTTTCAACAGTGACTACACAGTGTGGTGGTTCCAAGCATGAGGGCTCTGGAGTCAGATAGTGTGGGTAAAATCCCAGGTCTGCCAATCTGCCAACCGTGTGGCCTTGGGAAGTAATGTCATTTCTCTGTGCCTCAGTTTCCCCACCCATTAAACAGAGGAACTGGGGATAATCATGGAACCCATTTCCTAGAGTTGTTATGAGAACTAACATTCCTGAGCCTCTCACAACAGTGCCCGACACATAGTGGGTGCTAGATCAGTGTTTGTTGAATGAGTGAACAGCTCTTGAAGCCTCTGACAAACTTGAGTCAGCTCTTCTGCTGCAGGTGGTCCAGCCAACATGTAGAAGCCACCCACCCACACGCTGGCCAGCACAAGCGTGCACAGGAGCCAGGCTAAAGTGGGCTGCATGGTGCATGTTCCCAAATGAGCCTTTACAATGGTGATGAGCAGGCACGCTGCACCTGTCATTTCAGGAAAAATAAGCAGACATTCCCCTCAAGGGCTGCAGTGAGGCCAGCTCCATGGCCAGCACCTCTCCAGGAAGGCAGACAGGCTTCAGGAGCAGGAGCAGGCCTCATTAATAATTAACACCTCACAGCGAGAGATTTTTTGCACAATCAGAGCTTCGTAGTGCGGTGTCAGAATTCAAATCCCAGAACTGCATGGCCCGGGACAGCGACTTAGCCTAGCACAGCCTCAGTTCCTGGCCTGTGAAATGGGAGTGCTAGCACCCACCCTTCTGGGTGGTTTGTGCTAGCAACATGTTGTGAGTTCTGAGTGTCTCCACACCAGCATTAAGCTGAATGGCTTACCTCATACGCCTTCCAGGCCCGGGGAAGTAGGCTAAGGCCAGCCTGGGAAGATTATTTGCAGGGAATTAGAGTGGGAGAGAGCAGGATTAGGGCAACCTTCCAACCAGGGACCCAGCAGCTCCCATCTGCAAAGGACTGGTGCTCCCTTTAGCTGAGAATAAGCACTTGCTTCTCCAAATGTTTACAAAAGGGTTGACAGGAGGAAGAGTCAGTCATGAGGTAGAGAAGCCAGCTGCAGGGATACCCTCATCTAAAGAGGCAATACCTTTAAGGCCAGCACTGCCCTGTTCCCCACCTGGCCCTCCTCCAGGACCTCTCACCAGCAGGGTTACAGCCAGCATGCACCAGTTCTGCAGAAGATGGCTGGTGTCATCCGGAAATGAGGAGACCTGGCTGGGTCCCTGCCCTGCCACTAGCCAGGAGACATGGGCAAGCCACCTTCCCTTTCTGGGCCTCATTCCTCACCTTTATAATGACAGTGTTGGGCCAGTAACCTGTTTGTCCGCCTAGATCGCATGCCCTGAGACAGCATGATTCAAATGGGAAGAAAAAGGATTGAGGAGAAAGTATCCATTTGGAATTCCTACCAGGTTTCAAGGCAATAACAAAAAAAAGACCAAACTGTCACCTACAGAGAGACAGAATTCACAGTTGAATGATATGCTTTGGATCTCTGTCCCCACACAAACCTCATGTTGAAATGTAATCCCCAATGCCGGAGGTGGGGCCTGGTGGGAGGTGATTTGATCATGGGGGCAGTTTCTCATAGTTTAACACATCCCCCCTGGGTGCTGTTGTCGCGATAGTGAGTTCTCATGAAATCTGGTTATTTTAAAGTAGGTGGCACCTCCCTCCTCTCTCTCTCTCTTGCTCCTGCTCCAGCCATGTAAGACATGCTTGGTTCCCCTTAGCCTTCTGCCATGATTGTAAGTTTCCTGAGGCCTTCCCAGTAGCAGAAGCCACTTTGCTTCCAGAACAGCTTACAGCTTGCAGAACTGTGAGCCAATTAAACCTCTTTTCTTTATAAATTACCCAGTCTCAGGTAGTCCTTTGTAGCAATGTGAGAGTGGACTAATATAAATGAATAAATGATTAATGAATTAACGAATGCATAAAAGAGGAGATGAGGATGATGTACAGGACTGAACGCTAACAAGCAACAGACTTGCCTCCCAAGAACATGGAAAGGATGTAACTCAATTTACCTCCAAGGGTAAATTACAGAATCCACATGAAATCAACACAATCAGAATTATTCAAAGATACTTTTAATAATATAAATAATTCACATTTATTGAGCACTTATTTTCCAGAAGACATTGTTCTTTGTGTTTTACAACTATAAGCTCATTTAATCCTTGCAATAATGTAAAATAGGTAATATTATAACACCAATTTACAGATGAGAAACTGAGGCACAGAAACGTCTAAGGCTAGTCTTGTAGTCTTGGTTTGGAGCTCATGGGCTAACACTCCCAGTACTGCTTCATGGTAGTCAGAATGGCACTGAACCCAGAGTATCCCCTGGCTATGATGTTACTGAGGAGGGTGCTGTTTACCTGTGCCCCCATCTCCATCATTCTCTCAAGAGTCAGAGTCTTCCATACCATATGGGGCTGGAGAAGGTCTGAGTTTCGGGCCCCCTGGCTTCTCTAGTTAGAAACCCTGGGGTTCCACACTGTCCTGCACTAACTCTGTCTGGTGCCACCTTCATAACTCTGTTGGCCGTATGAGGAGTCTGGGACCCAGAGCTTCCTCCCCAGGCACCAGCAGAGGCAAGCCAGAAGCCCTTTGCTTCCCTGCACCACACACAGGCCTGGTCCCCAGCCAGGATCCATACTCCACCACCAGAAGTGCATTCCCTCAAGAACAGGGGTGCCAGGCTTCCTGCAGGATGATCGCATCGGCTCGGAGACCCCAAGTCTTGCATAACAGCTTAGGGGCCTAGAAGGGTAGATAAGAGTTCCTGTTAAGTTAGGGTCTTCATGTTAGTTCCACTACTTAAAACTGACTTCGGGCTGTAATCTCAGCACTTAGGGAAGCCAAGGTAAAAGAATTGCTTGAGGCCAGGAGTTCAAAACCAGCCTGGGCAACACAGCAAGACCTCATCTATATTTAAAAAACAAAAAAACAAAAAACCAACTCTGACTTCAAGTAGGTCACAGACCTTTCTCTGACTACCAGGACACACTCTCCCAGTGAGACTGGAGAGGACTGAAATATCAGATGAATTCTTCTTTTGTCACACTCTTGTGATTTCAAGACCACACAATAACCCTAAGAGGTAAATACATTACCATTTTTAATCAACTCTACGACGCACCATTATTTTATATACCACTAAGAGAAGGGAGGGAGAAACACTAATGCAACTTTGATGTGCAAACAATTGTAACACTCTCCCAATTTCAGACGTGTTGTAATATGGGCATGTGCGCTTCCTGGAATGGATGAAATGTGGTGTAATCCCTATTTTATGGATTAGGTAACTACGACCTTGGTACAGGTTACTGAGTCAAGCTCATGGAGATAATAAGGGCAAGTGGTTTTTGAGGTTTTTGCTCTGCACTAAATCCCACGTCTTCTACCACCTGACTCACCTTCCTTAGGGGTGTATAAGACAGAAGAAACGGGCAGGCCATCTTTGCAGAGAAACACACACATCAGTGATGGGCTATCTATGGGGAATCAGACTTTGCCTTGGGCTGCTTTGGGACACTGTAATTGCAGTGAACTCAGAGAGCAGATACAATGGGGTTGGCATGCAGCAGGCAAGGCCGGGAAGAGATGATTGAAGAGCAGGGAGGAAAGGCAGGAAGAGCCCTGGGAGGAAAGGGAAGAGGGAAGGTGGAGCCCTGGACCCTGCCCTCAGCTCTCCCATTCATCAACTGGTTGATCCCTTCCCTGAGCCACCTTAACAGAAGAGGAGCCAGGCCATAGTGGCTCACGCCTGTAATCCCAACAACTTGGGAGGCTGAGGCAGGAGGATCAGTTGAGGCCACAAGTTTGAGACCTGCCTAGGCAACATGGCAAATTCCCACACTTAAAAATGAGCCATGTGTGGTGGCGCACATCTGTAGTCCCAGCTACTCCACAAACTGAGGTGGGAAGGTCACCTGAGCCCAGGAGTTCGAGGCTGCAGTGGGCTATGACAGCACTATTGCACTCCAGCCTGGGCGACAGGGCAAGACCTTGTCTCAAAACAAAACAAAACAAAACAACAAACAAAAACCAGAAAAAGCCAGGGGAAATCCATTTGAGGAAGATCCTCAGTGAGATGCTGAATAACAATGCACTGTAAAAATGATAAAGCATTCTGGCTGGGCTCAGTGGCTCACTCCTGTAATCCCAGCACTTTGGGAGGCCGAGGTGGGCAGATCACCTGAGATCAGGAGTTTGAGACCAGCCTGGCCAACATGGCAAAACCCCGTCTCTACTAAAAATAAAAACATCAGCTGGGTGCAGTGGCTGGCACCTGTAATCCCAGCTACTCGGGAGGCTGAGGCAGGAGAATTGCTTGAACCCAGGTGGAGGCTGCAGTGAGGCAAGATCACACCACTGCTCTCCAGCCTGGGTGACAGAGTGAAACTCCATCTCAAAATAAATAAATAAATAAATAAATAAATGTAAAGATTATAAAGCAGTCAGCAAATTTAAGTTTCCTAAAATAATAAGTAAAAATACAAAAACCCAAGCAGCATGTGGGACCCATCTCACATGGGATAGCATGCTATCACATTTGAAAGCAACCCCAAAATGAACTGGAATGCAAGTTACATCTTTTATTTTTTTATTTTTTGAAATGGAGTGTCACTCTGTCATCCAGGCTAGAGTGCAGTGGCGCGATCTCAGCTCACTGTCATGTCACCTCCTGCTTCCGGGTTCAAGCAATTCTCCTCCCTCCGCCTCCTGAGTAGTTGGGACTATAGGTGTGCACCACCACACCTTGCTAATTTTTTGTATTTTTAGTAGAGACGGGGTTTCACCATGTTGGTCAGGATGGTCTCGATCTCCTGACCTCATGATCTGCCTGCCTCAGCCTCCCAAAGTGCTCAAAGTGCAGGGATTACAGGTGTGAGCCACCGTGCCCGGCCAAACTAAGTCTTTACTCTCATCTTTTGAAAATTGCCAAAAAGAAAGCACATTCTCTTGCTTGTCTTGTGTGACACAAATTGTATCTCTTGCAACATCAACCGGAAGCTGTGCTGAAACCCCATTCAGGCTCAATCTGTGTCTCCCTCCCTCCCTTCCTTTCTCTCACCTTGAATTCCCAAAACTTAAAAGAAAACCTAACCTAACCAAACCTAATGAAGGCCTTACTCACAATTCCTTGCATTTCAGAATCTACCCTTTTTCTCTTGCAGGCAGATTTTGCCCTTTTGGAAACAACTAAACTTTTTTTTTTTTTTTTTGAGACAGAGTCTTGCTCTGTTGCCCAGGCTGGAGTGCAGTGGTGTGATCTCGGCTCACTGCAACCTCCGTCACCACGCCCAGCTAATTTTTGTATTTTTAGTAGAGATGGGGTTTCACCATGTTGGCCAGGCCAGTCTCGAACTCCTGACCTCAAAGATCCACTCACCTCAGCTTCCCAAACTGTTGGGATTGTAGGCATAAGCCACTGCACCCAGTGTCAATCTACATGTTTTTGACCCTTAAAATTTCTTTGATTTCATCCACCATCATAGTTAGCACACCAACCACCCAAGCCCAGAAGCTGCCCACTAGGCAAGGGTGTGGGGAGCATGTTAATACTTTTTGTTCCTGGCATATAAACATAAGCATCAAGGATCTCTTGACCTGTCACACAGCAGCTGTTAGATTCCTGATTGGGAGGTAAGAATAATGCATGGCCTAAGTTCTCCCAGTGACTGTTTTTAAGCTATTTCTACAGACACACAAACTTAAGATTTCTCCCCAAACTATTCCTCAAAAAAAGGGAGCGGCCCTATATTCAGGTCCTTACAAAATCTAGCATGTTACAGAAAAAGCTGTCTTGTTATCTTGAACATTAAAATACTATTTTGAGAAGATACATTAGTCTGAAGAAAATCAGTCAATGCCAATTTGGAATGCTTGTAAAGATCCTGATAATCGCATGATAGAAACAATGAAAAAAGAGACAGAAACACTTAATGCTGATTTAGGCCTTCCAGGGAAGGGCCTTACAATTGTGTGGGAAGTTGTGAAAGAAAAAAAAAAAAAATACGGCTGGGCACAGTAGCTCATGCCTGTAATCCCAGCACTTGGGGAGGCTGAGGCCGGTGGATCACCCAAGGTCAGGAGTTCGAGACCAGCCTGACCAACATGGAGAAACCCCACCTATACTAAAATACAAAAATTAGCCAGGTGTGGTGGCACATGCCTGTAATTCCAGCTACTTGGGAGGCAGGAGAATTGCTTGAACCTGGGAGGCAGAGGTTGCAGTGAGCTGAGATCGCACCATTGCATTCCAGCCTGGGGGACAAGAGCGAAACTCCATCTCAAAAACAAAAACAAAAACAAAAACAAAAACACACACACACACTTTTAAAAGACTATAGTGCTTATGATATAGAAGTCATAAACATGTTTCCACAGGAAGAATCGTTCCCTGTATTTCTGATGATAGCATCATGTATAGTTTCAAAAGATGTGGCCTCTCAACCAACGTGTACTGAGGTGTGAAACTGTTAGAGGACTCCAGGGAATGAGGATGAAGATGCTGATGTCAGCCAGGCACCATGGCCTGTGCCTGGAATCCCAACACTTTGGGAGACCCAGGAGAGAGAATCGCTTGAGGCCAGGAGTTCAAGACCAGCCTAACTAACATGGTGAAACCCCATCTCTACTAAAAAATAAAAAAAATTAGCAGGGTATGGTGGCATGTGCTGGTAATCCCAGTTACTTGGGAGGCTGAGGCCAGAGAATAGCTTGAACCCAGGAGGTGGAGGTTGTAGTGGGCCAAGATCGCACTGCTATACTCCAGCCTGGGCAACAGAGTGAGACTCCACCTCAAAAAAAAAAAAAAAAGAAAAGAAAAAAACGGTTTTGCTGGTTGTGGTGCCTCACGCCTATAATCCCAACACTTTGGGAGACCAAGACGGGCGGATCACCTGAGTTCAGGAGTTCAACACCAGCCTGGTCAACATGGTGAAGTCCCGTCTCTACTAAAAATACAAAAATTAGCCAGGCATGGTGGCACACACCTGTAATCCCAGCTACTTGGGAGGCTGAGGCAGGAGAATTGCTTGAGCCTGGTAGGTGGAGGTTGCAATGAGCTGAGATCACACCATTGCACTCTAGCCTGCCAATATACCTATATATATGGAAAATCTCTGATTTGGCAACATTTCTGCTCCACTTTGAATTCTCCAGCCTGGGTGACAGAGCGAGACTCCGTCTCAAAAAAAAAAAAAAAAAAAAAAAACACCAAAACAAGAATTTTCTGAAGACCTTTTGGTTAGAGAGAACAGTTGACTGCAAATTATCCACCGCTATAGTTGTGTGATGTTTTGATTTTTCAAAGTGCTTGTCTCTCCGTCATATTTGATCCCCATCCCCAACAACCCTGCATGGTAAACAGGACACTTGCTCCAGTTTACAGGTCAGAGGAAGATTAGGTTTAGAAAAAAATAAAAACTAACAAACATTTGTGTGGCTCTCACAGTTGTTTGGTTCCATGGGGTGGGCAGGTTTTAGTGAGAACTCTTCTATTGCACATTTAGGAAAAACCAGCTCAAACTAGCTCATATGAACAAAGAAACCAAAAAAAAGGAGGCCAGGGGAATTCATTGGTTCATATAATAAGTTCAAGAGGTGGATTGAGGGGACCTCAAACAATATCATATTCTCTCCCTGTCTCCTGTGTGGGTGACACCCTCAGGTAGGCTGCCCCCAAGATGTGGCAAAGAGACAAAGATGATCACCACCCCCAGGTCTGGATCCTGCCAGTTTTGCAGCCTGGTAGCTGTTTTAGTTTGTATGTTTGTTTGTTTTTGAGATGGAGTCTGGTTCTGTCACCCAGGCTGGAGTACAGTGGCATAATCTTGGCTCACTTCAACCTCCGCCTCCCAGGTTTAAGGGATTCTCCTGCCTCAGCCTCCCAAGTAGCTGGGACTACAGGTGCACAACACCACATCCGGCTAATTTTTGTATTTTTGGTAGAGAGGGGGTTTCACCATGTTGGCCAGGTTAGTCTCAAACTCCTGACCTCAGGTGATCTGCCCTCCTTGGCCTCCTAAAGTGCTGGGATTACAGGCGTGAGCCACCATGTCTGGCCCACCCACCAGGTTTTTAAAGGTCTAGTGCTGGGACTCTTTGGCCTGGCCCAAGTCAGGTTCTCGGCCCTGAACCAACCAGGCGGCTCTGCCTGTGTCACAGGCTCACCGCTGGCGCTGGGGGTGTGGTCCTTCCCCTCAGCACAGGGAGAGGCTTGGTTTCTCAGAGGAAAACCAGGTGTTGTTACTAGCAGGAGGAGGAATGGATGCTGGATAGGCAGAAACTGCAGATGTCCATTAGTCACCATGCTCGCCATTCAGCTGAAGCAGAGCAGCGTTGTCCTGGGTCCTATAACCAGATCGCAGACTCCAGATCTCGTGGCCCAATTCCATATGGGTGGAGAGAAATTCATTGACATGACTTAAAATGGCTGAACTGATAGCAAAACTCAGTCCATCAGCTCTCTGGCTTTAAACTCACACTCATTGTCAGAAATCCCAGCTTGCCCCTATCCTACCATGCCTCGCATTTCTGGCAAATCACCTACCACCACCCCTGTAAAGCAACACCTTTCATTTAGAAAGAACATATTCCCAGGTATACAGTAAGTAATGGTCAAGCCTCCCTATGTTCTTCCTTTAGATTTGCTGGGAGGCAAAGGGAAAGCCATCCAGGGCCCAGCCTCTATTTCTCCTTCTAAGGTTACCCCAACTAAGGTACTTTAACAGTTCCCCCTGCTTCCCTCTTTCTTTCCATTGCCCCGCTCTTCAGCGTCTATCTGTCCAGTTCTGATTGATTGAAGGGGCTGCTCTGTCCATGTTCTTACACATATAACCATTCAGTGCCAAGACTGTGTCTGATTTCTTTTTCCTCCCCCAGAGTCCAGCACTCCGCCTGTAGGCCACTTTCAATAAATGGTTCTAACTTGTACCAGCCCCACTTTTGGGGTGACTTGAGGGTTAATAGGCACAATGTAAGATAGACATTAGTCATTTCTATTTCTAGACTTTCTGATAACAGGTTGTTCCAGAGTGGATGGGAGCAGTTCCATAGGCATTGCATAGGATGCAAATCTGTCTTCGGGCTATTTTGTTAATCAAAGCATCATTTGGTTGCTTTATAGTATTTTTTTAAAAGTAATTTCTCTAGATGGTGTCCTTCTTTAGCCTAGCTCTTCCCAGTAAAAAGCTCTTCTTTTGTATATCTACATTCTTTCCAGAGATGGATATTGATGAACTGATATATTTCATTTCTCTCAAATGTTTAAAGGGCCGGGCACAGTGGCTCACTCCTGTAATCCCAGCACTTTGGGAGACCGAGGCAGGTGGATCATGAGGTCAAGAGTTCGAGACCAGCCTGGCCAATATGGTGAAACCCTGTTTCTACTAAAAAATACAAAAATTAGCCAAGTGTGGCAGCACACGCCTGTAGTCTCACCTACTCAGGAGGCTGAGGCAGAAGAATTGCTTGAACCTGGTGGGCAGAGGTTGCACTGAGCTGAGATCATGCCACTGTATTCGGGTCTGGGTGACAGAATGAGACTCTGTCTAAAAAAAAAAAAGAGAAAGAAAGAAAGAGAGAGAGAGAAGAAAGAAAGAGAGAGAGAAAGAAAGAAAGAGAAAGAAAAGGAAAGAAGAAGAAAGAAAGAAAGAAAGAAAGAAAGAAAGAAAGAAAGAAAGAAAGAAAAGAAAGAAAGAAAAGAAAGAAAGAGAAAGAACAAATGAACGAACATGTTTAAAGGGGGAATTAATGTTTTCTGAAGCTCTGCATGAGTTTTCAAAAATCCGTAGGATGGTGCATTTTTAATAACTCCAACTAATTACACCTTTTAAGATTAGGCTGAAACCTTTAGGTTGAGCACCATTGAAAACTACCAATAAAACCAATTTATCATGAACAGAATATGGTTTCAGTAGGAAAACACCTACAGGGGACAGCCATTTGTACAAGAAAGATTTTCCCCTGTTCAAGTTTGAGGAGATCTATAGTAAATCCATCCAACAAAGGAATGTTCTTTGTAAGTGCTAAAATGATGTGCACAGCTTTCTTCTTTGCTGAGAACAGTGGGCTGAATTAATGCAGTATTTGTTTTCTACCCAGTAAATTATGATGGTAATGAGGAAGGGGAGGGCCGTGTGGAGGATGACAGCTCTGGAGACCCAGAAAGGTATTCATTTACCAGGTTTCACTTTTATTACCTATTCCCGAGTGTCTTGGATCTAAAAAAATAGATGCCCTATCTATTTTTGGCATGCCCTAAGCAGCAAAATATGTTTGTCTTAGATGATAGAATCATAAGGTAGAAAAAGATCTAATGAATTATCCAGTTTAACCCCACCTGTATTGGTCCATTTTCACCTGCTATGAAGCAATACCTGAGACTGAGTAATTTATAAAGAAAAGCAGTTTAATTGACTCACAGTTCCACAGGGCTGGGGAGGCTTCAGGAAACTTACAATCATGGCAGAAGGGAAGGTAAGCACGTCCTTCTTCACAAGGTGGCAGGAGAGAGAAGCGTCAGCAGGTGAAATGCCAGACACTTATAAAACCATCAGATCCCATGAGAACTCACTTCCTATCACGAGACCAGCATGGAGGTAACCACCCCCACGATTCAATTACCTCCCATGACATGGGGGTTATGGGAACTACAATTCAAGATGTGATTTGGGTGGGGACACAGCCAAACCATATCACCACCCAAGGTCCATTTTACAGATAAATAAACCGAGAGTCACAGACGGCCAGAGATTTGTTCCCATAGAAAGTGGCAGCATCAAGCCTTCCAAATCTCTAGTCAGTGTTCTTTCTACACCAAGCACTCATTTGTTCTCACTCACCATGACTGCCATTCATTTTGGACAGCCAAGGCCGACAAAACCCTAAATACTGGTGCCAAACCAAATGTACATGTTCTTAAAGCATCTTACATAAAACCGTATTTAATATCAGAACTTGTCCAGACTTTTAAAAATGCAGTGAATCATATATTGGAAATGACAGGGGCATAGATTGGACTACATTGTGATGTCCTCAGAGACAGGGGTCTTCTTAATGCAAGGTTAGGCAGTGGGGGACCCTGGCACCCAAGGGCAGTAATGCCCTGAGGGAAATGCCTCCAGGAAGTCTCCTCTGCCTCCCGCTCATTCTTCTTCCTCCCCTCTTTCTCCATCACCTCCTCTACTGCCTCTCTTCAGCTCCATTGTATATTGGCACTGAGGACAGAGGAAGTAAGGATTTTCATATGACATCCATATCATTTTCTTTCAGCTTAGGTACTCATTGAGGAAAAAGAATTAGTAAAATCCATTGAATATGTGGAAAATTTTCAACTTTAATGCAGACCTGGGTGAGAATCTTCCCTCAGCCATTAAAATATATAGTTCTTCCCCTTTCTTTCTTTCTTCCTTCCTTGCTTCCCTTTCCTTCCTCCTTCCTTCCTCCCTCCCTCCCTCCCTCCTTCCTTCCTTCCTCCCTTCCTTCCTTCTTTCTTTCCTTTCTCCCTTTCTCTCTTTCTTTCAGAGATGGGCATCTCACTTTGTTGCTCAGCCTCGCATTGAACTTCTGTCCTCAAGTGACCCTCCCAGGGGCCTCCCAAAGTTTTGGGATTACAAACATGAGCCACGGCACCCAGCCTCACACACATCTTTAGAAAATATATTACTCTGTCAACACCAGCCTGGCCAACATGGTGAAACCCTGTCTCTACTAAAAATACAAAAATTAGTCAGGCAGTAGTGACATGTACCTGTAATCCCAGCTACTCAGGAGGCTGAGGCCAGAGAATCACCTGAGCCTGGGAAATGGAGGGTGCAGTGAGCAGAGATCGTGCTACCGCACTCCAGTCTGGGCGACAGAGTGAGACCCTGTCTCAAAAAAAAAAAAAAAAAAAAAAGAAAAAGAAAAAAGAAGGAAGAAAGAAAATACATTATTCTGCAACTTACTGTCATTTTAATATAAACATCTTTCCAGATCAGTATGCAATACCCATCTCTCAATCTAAATTATTATGTGTTAGATATCCTGCATATAGATATACATTATCAGCTCAGCTACCCCCCTATTTATGAATGTAGTTGGGCTTGCTATTGCAAACAATGCAGTAATAATGTGCCTAGCCCTGCGTCTGCCATATAGTAAGTCCAAATGTTAGGTTTCCTATCTTCCTTAGCTATTTTGCTGCCTTCATAGTCAGAAAGGGAATTAGAATGGACACTGAGGTTAGCAACTCCAAATACCCCACTACTAATTATTTTGTACATCTCTCCTTGCTGAGTCTGGAAGTTTTCCTTGGTTTCTGAATTTGCATTTGGCACTAGTCCTTTCCCTACTTTATTTCAAAGGCAGAGATCTCAAAATGTTACATCTGTCTGGAGTAGCTCTAACAGCAGTAAAAAATGCTCCAGAAGCAGGACAGGTGGAGCAGCATCACGCTGTGAAAGCATTTCGAGCAACGAAAACACCATGCAATTCTGGATTAAACTCCAGCTCTAACTAAGGTGACCACTGTTTCTATTTTGAAAGGGTGGTGAGGAAAAACAAGTCAAAGCCCTAGAAATAAAAAGATCCTGAATTCTCAATCCAACGACCAGAGAAGCATGGAGGTTTCCTTTTCTGAAGTATAAGAAATACATTCGTCTTATTTTATGAGTCTCTTTTCAATCTATACAAATGATTCCTCTTTTTTGAATGTCCATTTGTTGCCACATTAGGTCTACAAATGTAGTTACTCCGTTGAAATCCTTAACGATCCTAGCCCAAGAGTGTGGACTTCAGAATACACAGAAATCTGAATTCATACCTTGGCTACGGCTCTTATTTACTAGTGATTGATACCCAGAGAAATGCTCAGTCTCTCTGGGTCTTCACTTCCTCATCTGTATAGTGGGGATAACTTGTTAGATCTGGCACGGGCTGCTATCAAAGGGTTAAACCAAAAGAATGGATGGCAAGTATGTAATACATAGTGAGTGCTCAATAATAGTGCTCTTCAGTCTAGGCTGGCAACTAAATGGAAACACTGGGCCTAGTGTATTAAATAGTGTATAACGTGCCCTATCATATAGCTTACAGTGTATTTGCTGTTCATTGATTTCCATGGAATTGCCAGGAGAAGTCAATCCTTTGAGAGCACTCCAGAGCTAACTAAGCTGACATTGGCCTCACCTAAGTTATAGAATGAAGAACTCACCCAAAACTTAAGCACTGGCATTTCTTGGGATGTCTGCTTGAGGCTGAAGCCTATGTGTGAGTTTTGGACAGTTCCACAACAGCCCTGCTTGTTCCCATTGTGAAATATATTAAATAATAATTAGGGCCAGGCGTGGTGGCTCACACCTGTAATCCCAGCACTTTGGGAGCCCGAGGCAGTCAGATCACCTGAGGTCAGGAGTCCAAGACTAGCCTGGCCAACATGGTGAAACCCCATCTCTACTAAAAATACAAAAATTAGCTGGGCATGGTGGCGGACACCTATAATCCCAACTACTCAGGAGGCTGAGGCAGGAGAATCACTTGAACCCGGGAGGCAGAGATTGCAGTGAGCCAAGATCGCACCATTGCCTTCCAGCCTGGGTGACAAGAGCGAAACACTGTCTCAAAAAAATAATAATAATTAGCAATAAGGTAATGAGGAAAGTGACAGTTCTAACAAATCTTTTAAAACCTTGTTCTGTCTTTCCCAGCTGATCGGGGTCTAATATGGTCTCCTAAGTTTTATGAGAGAAAGAAACCTTCTTTCAAAAACAGGAGGAGGAAAGGCAAATAGAGATAATTAACATATAAGATGCTGGAACAGGAAGCAAATTTCTTCAAGCAGTGATGTATTTGGGGATGACGGTGGTAGACTACTGATGCACTCATTTAGTTGGTAAATGTTGAAGACTTACCTCCTCTTTCCCAAAGAAAGAGAATTTACTACATGTAGAACACACAAAGCCAGGGCATCACTGGGCATGAAGGAATGCTGCAATTTACCTGATCAGCTTCGTGGATGGAGCCTTTTAGTGACCCTGAGCTCATTCCTTCCTAAGGTTCTCTCTCTTCCAAAAATGAGCCCTATTGCCTACTCCAACCTAAATCAAATACCCTTAGTTCCTATTTGTTATTGTTTCCAGGTCCTTCAACAAGCTAGTTTCTCCCCTCTGGGCGTACGTCAGTTATTAATGTTCCTAAAAAGTGGGACTCAGGGGCCAGGCACAGTAGCTCACACTTATAATCCCAGCACTTTGGGAGGCTGAGGTGGGTGGATCGCTTGAGCCCAGGAGTTCGAGACCAGTTTGGGCAACATGGCAAAACCCCATCTCTAAAAATAAAAATAAAAATAAAAATACAAAAATTAGCTGGTCTTGGTGATGCACATCTATAGTCCCAGCTACCCAGGAGGCTGAAGTGGGAGGATCACTTGAGCACAGGAGGTAGAGGCTGCAGCGAACCCAGACTGAGCCACTGCACTCCAGTCTGGATGACAGACAGAGACCCTGTCTCAAAAATAAATAAATAAATAAAAATAAATAAATAAATAAAAAAGAAAAGAAAAAGAAGTGGGATTTACCCCTTTTGCAATGATTTGCTAGTATCCACCATGAGCATATAATTTTATTCATAACATGTCTGCATTTCAGATTACAGAGAAAAAATTGGAAACCATCCAAAAATTGAAGAGAACTGAATAAATAATGATATAGCCACATGATGCAGTATTTGCAGCCATTAAAAGATGTTTTAAAGAAAAAAGTTAGGCCGGGCGCGGTGGCTCAAGCCTGTAATCCCAGCACTTTGGGAGGCCGAGACGGGTGGATCACGAGGTCAGGAGATCGAGACCATCCTGGCTAACACAGTGAAACCCCGTCCCCACTAAAAAATACAAAAATCTAGCCGGGCGAGGTGGCGGGCGCCTGTAGTCCCAGCTACTCGGGATGCTGAGAAAGGAGAATCGCTTGAACTCAGGAGGTGGAGGTTGCAGTGAGCCAAAATTGCACAACTATACTCCAGCCTGGGCAACATAGCAAGACTCTATCCCCAAAAAAAAATTGTCTTAGAAAATGTCTAAAGATAAAAATGTGTTAGACCTCTACTAGGTCATATGGTATAAATTCCACTGTTATCTAGAGGAAATTATAATACATTGGAAGTTACCTTAAAGGATTCTTATCTACAAGCTACAAGGATAAATACTAGAGCACCTTTTCATAGGTCACATATGGCAAAGGTACGGATTCGCCAGTGATCAGCTGTGTGACTTTGAAAAAGCCACTTGGATCCCCCACCCCCAGAGCAAGCTTCTTTAAATTGTAAAAATGGAGATGATACCTAGCCTTAGGGGATGTACTAAAGACGGAATTAGGCAATTAATAATTGTTAACATATATTAAGGTGCTGTATGCCACACTCCAGTACTTTGCACAGTTCACATCAATTAGTCCTCACATGACCCTAGGAAGCGGTACGATGACCATCCCTATATACTTGACATGCTAAGATATAAAGTAACTGGCCTGATCCACACAGAAAGTGGTGGCCCTGGCATTTGAAGCCCCTGACTCCAGAGCCTGCACTCTTAGGACTACATCTACAGAGTGAATATTTATTTTTGCCTCCCAGCATCCATTCTTCTATCTTTTGGTAACAGATCCTTAAATTCTTAGACTCCCCCTATCTGTGTCTAATCCTGGTAAGACTAACAATCAGGATGTCTATCTCTCTAGCCATGACAAAAGCCAGGCTGGATTTCCCTCATGACATTATACATGGAGAGACCTGATTCCTTCCCTTAGGAATGCCTTGAAAGCCTACTTGGGGAGGCCACAGTGGCCCACACCAGTAACTCAGCACACTGGGAGGCCGAGGCAGGAGGATCACTCGAGCCCAGGAGTTTGAGAACAACTGGGCCACATGGTGAGACTCAGTCTTTACAAGAAATACAATAATTAGGCCAGGCACGGTGGAACACCTGAGGTCAGGAGTTCAAGACCAGCCTGGCCAATATGGCAAAACCCCATCTCTACTAAAAATACAAAAATTAGCAGGCCGTGGTGGTGCACACTTGTAGTCCCAGCTACTTGGGAGGCTGAGGCAGAAGAATCGCTTGAACTTGGGAGGCAGAAGTTGCAGTGAGCCAAGACTGGTGCCACTGCACTCCAGCCTGGGCAACAGAGTGAGGCTCTATCTTTAAAAAAAAAAAATTTATATATATATATATATATATATTAGCTGAGCATGGTGGTACATGCTTGTAGTCCCAGCTACTCGACAAGCTAAGGTGAGAGGATCACTTGAGCCCAAGGTTGAGGTGGCAGTGAGCCATGTTTGTGCCATTGCATTCTGCCTGGACAAGAGAACGAGACTGTCTCAAAGTAAAAAGACTATTGGGCCTGCTGCCTGGATCCAAAGAGCTACCTGTGGTTACCATCCCATTAAACCCACTTTTTTCCTAAGTTAGCTAGAGATCGTTTCTTTTGCTCAAAACTGAAGAATTGATATGTCAAAACCACGACACACTGTAATGCGTATCATGTGTGAGCAGTGGAGGATTACCAATGACTATAAGTCTCGGTTTCCTCATCTGTAAATGGAGATAATAACAGTACCTAAACTGCCCACAATTGTTATGATTAAATAAGACAATGCATGTGAGGTGCTTACCGTAGCATTTGGTATGTAGAAAATACTCCGTGACACTTACTATTGCTAAGTGCTCAGTTATTTTTTAGAAAAAGGGCACTTGAGCAATTATTCCTAACAGGTAAAACAAATCTCTGAAATAGAAGTAATTATAGCCAAAGACTCCATTTTCCCACAGGTAAAGTTCGAATGATTATTATGCAGGTTACCCATAGTTGTTGTTTTTTTTTTTTTTTTGAGACGGAATCTCGCTCTGCCGCCCAGGCTGGAGGGCAGTGGCCGGATCTCAGCTCACTGCAAGCTCCGCCTCCTGGGTTTAGGCCATTCTCCTGCCTCAGCCTCCCGAGTAGCTGGGACTACAGGCGCCCACCACGTCGCCCGGCTAGTTTTTTGTATTTTTTTTTTGTAGAGACGGGGTTTCACCGTGTTAGCCAGGATGGTCTCGATCTCCTGACCTCGTGATCCGCCCGCCTCGGCCTCCTAAAGTGCTGGGATTACAGGCTTGAGCCACCGCGCCCGGCCACCCATAGTTGTTAAGTACTTGGACTCCAACCTGAGCTTTCCAAGGAATTATTTGTCCAGGGGCATATTATTCCTCCCACTACAAATCACTAAGATTGAACAGCTGACTGTTTAATAAAAAGAACACCTCAGCACTCAATACAGCTAACTTGGTCCTGACACTCCTAAAACTTGAATTAAGGGGGTGGATGATCCAAATGAACTGACAGGCAGTTTCCCGCCCCCGCCCCTGGACAGTTATAAAATAATATTAACACATTACTTAAGATTTCTAACTGTGAATGTGTCCTGGCTCAGACAGCATTTCAGATTGAGATGGCTACTCCTGCTGCACCCATTTCTCCTCTCAATACTGGGTTTACGACTTCTTCCTTTTCATCTTTTCCTTCCTAACTCCACTCCACAATGATCATTAATTTGTCTGATGCCTGCTTGAACATTACGTATAAGGCTTAACTATAGAGTAGAAAGTCATCAGGAAAACATTTTAACAAAATAAGCAAGACAAAAACCCAAAGACTATACACAGTCCAGGACAGACCTTCAGAATCTGTTTATCTCACAATTGCTAGAGCACCATGTGAATTGGAGCACCCATTTTGGCACTGCCATCTGAGCCAAAAGTGCCTTCCTTAAAACCCCCACTGTGGGGTTCAACTGGCAGGTGCTGTCATGGATCAAGGAAAGGGAGGAAACTCAGTCCTCACAGCAGTGATGCACGGTAGGGGGTGAGGGGCAGAGATGGCGCAAAGGAGCCAGCCACATGGTCAGGAGGTTGGTTAATCACAGGGAGAATGAACAAATAAGCCAATGTATTGAAGACTTTGGAAGTCCAGTTTTTAAATGTAGGGTGAAGATACAATTGTGGAAAGGGAGAAGACTAGAATAAACTCTGTGGAGTAGATGTGAAATAGGGTATCAGCGTGTACTTGTTTTTAATATATATATGGATGGATGAGGTAACAAGCACAGATGCATATATTTCCAAATTTGTCCACTGGGAGAACGCACAGTGGCAATGCTAGCACAGGGGCAATGAGCACAGCCTTAGCATCCGGATCTTGGTTTTAAATACCATTTTCCACTAATATGAACCAGGACTCTTTGGAGAAATGGCTGATGTGAGGACTGGGGTAGGGAAAATAAAAGATGAGCCTGGAACATCTTGTGGTGCCAGAAAGCAAGGAAGTGCTCAACGAACCATGGGGATGTGTTCAAAGGACACAGGAGCTAGCTGGGAAGTGTTCCCCCTACTCAAATCTTCGACAATGGGAGCATCAGAATAAATCATAACTTACAGATGATGAAACAGGAACCCATAATCTATACTGATATGAATATTGAATAAATGGGGAAGAAGAGGCTCCATTTCTACAAAAAAATTAAAAATAATCTGGGTGTGGTAATGCATGCCTGTAGTCCCAGCTTAACTCCAAAAGCTGAGGGGAGAATGGCTTGAGCTCAGGAGTTTGAGGCTGCAGTGAGCTATGATCTCACCACTGCACTGTAGCCTGGGCAACAGAGCAAGACACTGTCTCAAAAGAAAAGAAAAGAAAAGAAAAGAAAAGAAAACCACCATTTGGCAATAATTGATCCACACAAGGATCATCAATGGATGCTAAAAGTAACGGGTAAAATTTTGAGAAATAGGATATTGACAGTCTCAAAATAGCTACCCACAAAATACCTAATTCCTCATTAATTAATAAGTACCTGTAATAATCATTTCACTGTGGATACATATGTCAAAACACAATGTTGTACTTTTTAAATTTATACCAAAAAACAAATACAAGTGGAGAAAATACTAACTTAACAGTGGAGAAATCTTGAAAACAACTGTTAAAAATTGTTAAAAATTAACATCACCAGTAATGGAAAAAATGAACATGATGTGCCTCCTGATATAATGCAGAAAAGAAGACAGCATCACCTCTCTGGTATTCCTGCCAAAAACTCACAACCTGAATCTAATCATGAGGAAATATCAGACAAACCCAAAGCGCACATCATTCTACAAAGTACCTGGCCTGCATTCTTCAAAAATGTCAAGGTCACAAAAAAGGAAAAACCAAGGAACCGCTCCAGATTGAGGCAGACTAAAGGGAAAACGTAGCTAAATGCATGCTTCACCCTGAATTGGACCGTGGACCAAAAAAGGAAAGGGTTATTATAAGGATATTTTTGGAGTAAATGGCAACATTGGAATGGGGTTCGTGGATCAAATGGTAGAATTTTATCAATGCTGGTTTCCTGATTTTAAGTACTGTGGTTATGTAGGAGTGTCCTTGTTTTTAAAAAGTATACACTTAAGTATTTAGGACTAATGGAACATCACAATTGCAACTTAGTAACAAACAGTTCAAAAAATAATGTGAATACATAGCTAGAGTGGTATGGAAAATATTGCAGGATGTTAACAATAGAAGAATCTAGGGGAAGGATATATAGGATCTTTTGAACTATTCTAACTTTTCTGTAAGTTTAAAATTATTTCAAAATAGTTAACAAATAAGACAAGTAGTCTTTGAGCTGTTAGGAATTTGTCACACTGAGATTTTTGTTGTGTTTGAGACGGGGTCTCACTCTGTCACCCAGGCTGGAGTGCAGTGGCGCGATCATTAGCTCACTGCAGCCTCAATCTCAAGCAATCCTCCTGCCTCAGCCTCCTGAGTAACTGGGACTACAGGCATGAGTCGCCACACCTGGCTAATTTTTCTGATTTTTAATACAGATGAGTTCTCACTATGTTGCCCAGGTTGGTCTCGATCTCCTAAGCTCAAGCAATCCTCCTGCCTTAGCCTCCCAAGTGCTGGGATTACAGGTGTGAACCACTGTGCTGGGCCTACACTGATTTTTATACTATTAGAAAAATCTCTACTTAACGGTTTTATTATCTTAGGTAAAAGTATTCAATAAAATAGTTGAAATAACTGTGAAGCTTTTCTTAATAGGCAATAATGTAGATAAAATGAACAACATTCCGAATCCTCCTTACGACACATAATTCTTTCTCCCTGCAAGTTTGTCTCAAAAAAAAAAAAAAAAAAACCACATATAAGAAAAACCTTGACAATCTGAATTCTGTATATTCAGGACAAGTATTTGGTTTTTCCTTATAACTGATAAAGAATTTACACAATCTCTTTAGACATTTGTTTTGATATTTAAATATGAAATTTCAACTATACTATGACCTATGGGTGAAGTTGGAAATTATAGTAACTTTATAACTTTGTCATTATCTACATAATTTGATACTTTCTAAAAGTAAAATTCCACTACTTGCATTTTATAGTTTGATATTAAATAGTTAATGTAAAATTTAAAAATCAACTATGATAGCAAATGCTTGTCCTTAGAAAGTTTGTAAAGTCCTTTTTCTTTTTAGGGTGTGTGGGGAGTCATGTAGTAACAAATGGCAATGCCACGTGAGGCCAAGACCACAATGTGTTTCTAAAATAATTTACAATATTCCTAATAAGCTTGTTAAATAGACCTGAAGAGAAATGAAGTCCCAAAAATATTTAAAACAAGGGCAGTGGCAGCACCCTTGGAATAAAAAGCTTCCCACAGCGTTATGTTTGATAGTTTTGAATGTATAATATGTGGTTCCTTTTTTCTGTTTTTAACATAACAATTATGTCAGGGAAAAAAGAAAACATCTATGATAAACTGGATATTAAAGTCAACATAACCTCAGAAAATGAGGTAGGAAGGTCTCACGAATCCTTTATATATTCTCCACTTGAAATTATCACTATTAAAAATTTTAGTAGGATTCACGGAATCCTTAACAATTTCACAGAAAAGCACATACACTTTTGGTTTTCTTCGACGATATGGAGACAGAGAGATGGATTCATTCATTCAGGACTCAGTGCAGTCTCAACCTCCCCAGACTCAAGTGATCCTCCCAGCTCAGCCTCCCAAGTAGCTGGGACTATAGCCACCATGCCCAGCTAATTTTTCTACTTTTTGTAGAGACAGGGTTTCCCCATGTTGCCCAGGCTGGTCTTGAACTCCTGAGTTCAAGCACTACGCCTGCCTTGGCCTCCCAACGTGCTGGGATCACAGGTGTGAGCCACGGCGTCCAGCCACGAGGAGAGATTTCAAACTCTCCAAACTTCTATTTTGCTCTTTGGAATCACATTTTGACTTCAAGAGCTAAAATGAAGTGGGAGTGAGCAATGAATGAAAAGCACCAAAAAATAGAGCTGTGTGTGCATGTGTGTATAGTGGTGGGGAGGAAAAGAAAGGGAAAAGCCAAGAAGATACTCTCACTTCCAGCAAAGCCCTGGGTTTTTACATTTTGGTAATTTTTGGTATTTTCACATAAACACAAAGTGATTAAAGTGAGACAAAAACAAAAGAGGAGGTAAAAAAAATAATATAAACATTTGGTTGGAACCTGCCCAGGTGGGAAGATGTGAATGTTCCTTCTCTAGTTCCTTTTTTTTTTTTTTTTTGCGGGGGGGTGGGGGTGGGGACAGAGTTGCGCTCTGTCACCCAGGTTGGAGTGCAGTGGCATGATCTTGGCTCACTGCAACCTCCACCTCCCAGGTTCAAGTGATTTTCCTGCCTCAGCCTCCCAAGTAGCTGGGATTACAGACACCCACCACCACGCTTGACTAATTTTTTGTATTTTTAGTAGAGACGAGGTTTCACCATGTTGGCCAGGCTGGTCTTGAACTCCTGACCTCAAGTGATCCACCCGCCTCGGCCTCCCAAAATGCAGGGATTACAGGCGTGAGCCACCACGCCTGACCTTAGTTCCCATTATTGAATGCAAATTCATTCTACATTCATTCTATGGTTACTACAAAAAAATAAATAAATAAAAAACTGCAATCAACCTCTCAATCACTGAATTACTACTACCCACTATTTATATCCTTTAAGTGACAATCAGTTCATCAATATTTTAAAGGACAATAATCTTCTGATAAAACTCAGAATCTTATATTAATCAAAGAAAAGTACAGAAGAAGATATGATTTACTCTTTCTCCCCCGACCTTTACTGGACACAATATAGAATAGAAATCAATCTATTTCTCAGCATGCCATTGTCCTAAATAACAGCTGCCATTCTTAGAGAAGATAAACTGAACATATTATTCCTAAGCAAAGTGAATGTAAACTAGGGAACCAAAGCAATAATGCAGTGTAGAAGCAACAATGGATTCTCTAAGACTTGGTTCCAATCCCAACTCTGCCTTTAAACAGTTGTGTGGACCTCAACCAAATCCCTTTCCCTGCACAGGGCCATTCATTCAATACTAAAATAAGTGGGTTAAATTATATGAGTTCTACAGTCCCTTTCAGCCCTAACATTAAAAGACTCTAAGTGATAAATGTCAACTGCTTTTTACCTCATATTAAAAATGGGTGGGCTTTTTTGCAGAAACTGGTAAGCTGAATCTTAGGCTGGGTATGGTGGCTCATGCCTGTAATCTCAGCACTTTGAGAGGCCGAGGCGGGCGGATCACTTCACGTCAGGAGTTCGAGACCAGCCTGGCCAACATGATGAAACCCCATCTCTATTAAAAATACAAAAATTAGCCTGACGTGGTGGCATGTGCTTGTAGTCCTAACTACTCTGGAGGCTGAGGCAGGAGAATCTCTTGAACCCAGGAGGGGGAGGTTGCAGTGAGCTGAGATTGAGCCACAGCACTCCAGCCTGGGTGACAGAGCAAGATGCTGTCTCAAAAAAAAAAAAAAAGAGAAAGAAAAAAAAGAAATCAATAAGCAGAATCTTAAACTCACATGAAAATTCAAGGCCGGGCGCGGTGGCTCAAGCCTGTAATCCCAGCACTTTGGGAGGCCAAGACGGGTGGATCACGAGGTCAGGAGATCGAGACCATCCTGGCTAACATGGTGAAACCCCGTCTCTACTAAAAATACAAAAAACTAGCCAGGCGAGGTGGCGGGCGCCTGTAGTCCCAGCTACTCCGGAGGCTGAGGCGGGAGAATGGCGTGAACCCGGGAGGCAGAGCTTGCAGTGAGCTGAGATTCGGCCACTGCACTCCAGCCTGGGTGACAGAGCAAGACTCCGTCTCAAAAAAAAAAAAAAAAAGAAAATTCAAGAGACCCAGAACAGTCAAAACAATCCTGAAAGAGAATGAAAGTTGGGGAACTCACACTTCCCCAATTTCAAAAGTTACTGCAAAGCTCCTGTAATGAAGACATGTGGTACTAGCATAGATATATAGATCAGTGGAACATAATTTCAAGTCTAAGAACAAACCCATACACTCATGGGCAACCGATTTTAAACAGGGGTGGCAGAAAAAACCAATGGAGAAATAATCTTTTCAACAAATGATGCTGGGATAACCGGATATCCACATGCAAAAAAAATGACACTGGACCCCTACCTCACACCATATACAAAAATTAACGCTAGGAATAGTGACTCACGCCTGTAATCCCAGCACTTTGGCAGCCAAAGTGGGAGGATTGTTTGATTCTGGAAGTTTGAGACGGCCAGCTTGGGCAACAGAGTGAGAACCTGTCTTCACAAAAAAATTTTAAAAATTAGTCAGAAATGGTGGCACACACTTGTAGTCTCAGCTACTTGGGAGGCTGAGGTGGGAGGACTGCTTGAGGCCAGGAGGTTGAAGCTGCAGTGAGCTGTGATTGCACCAATGCACACCAGCCTGCATAACAGAGCGAGACCCTGCCTCAAAAAAAAAAAAAAAAAAAGATAATAATTAAAAATAAATGACAGACCTAACTATAAGAGCCTAAACTATAAAACTGTTAGAAAAAAAAAAGAGTGTAAATCTTCATGACTTTAGATGAAGGAATGGTTTTTTAGATAGAAAAGAAATTTAGTGTAAACCTTCGTGACTTTGAATGAAGGAATGGCTTTTAATATATAAAACCAAGGCCAGGCAAGGTGCCTCACACCTGTAATCCCAGCACTTTGGGGGGCCAAGGCTGGTGGATCACTTGAGGTTAGGAGTTCGGGACCAGCCTGGCCAACACGGCAAAACCATGTCTCTACTAAAAATACAAAAATTAGCTGGGCATGGTGGTGGGTGCCTGTAATCCCAGTACTCAGGAGGCTGAGGCAGGAGAACTGCTTGAATCTGGGAGGCAGAGGTTACAGAGAGCTGAGATCACGCCACTGCACTCCAGCCTGGGTGACAAAGCAAGACTCCATCTCAAAAAAAAAAAAAAATATATATATATATATATATATATATATAACCAAGCACAAAGAACCAAAGGGAAAAAAACTAATTGGACTTTATCAAAATTAAAAACTTTTGTACTTCAAAGTACACTATCAAGAAAGTGAAAAGACAAGCCACAAAATGGAATAAAATATTTGCAAATCAATATATAATGGTTTAGTGTCCAGAATATATTTTAAAAAAAAAACTCTTGTATCTCAACAGTAAAGATAAACAAATTGAAAATGGACAAAGGATTTGAACAGACATTACTCCAAAATACATAATAGTCAATAAGCACATGGAAACAGTCTCCACATCATCAGTCATTAAGGAAATGCAAATCAAAACCTCAGTGAGATACTTCTTCACACACACTATGACTAAAATTTAAAAAGGGAATTATAAATGTTGCCAAGAATGAGAAAATGGAACCCTCAAACATATGCTGGTGGAAATGCAAAATGTTGTAGCCACTTTGGAAAACAGCCTGGCAGCTCCTCAAAAGGTTAAGCAGAATTACTGTATGATCCAGCAATTCTAATTCTTAGATATATACCCAAGAAAATTGAAAACATATGTACATACAAAAAAAAAACTTGCACATGAATGTTCACAGCAGCGTTCTTCTTAATAGCCAAAATTTGGAATCAACTCAAATATACATCAACAGATGAACGGATAAGTAAAATGTGGTATACCCATTCAATGGAATAATATTCAGTCACAAAAAGGGTACTGACACACGCTACAACGGTGATGCACTCTGAAAACATTATGCTAAACGAAAGAAGTCAAACATAAAAGATCATATATTATATTATTCAATTTTTATGAAATGTCCAGAAAATGCAAATTCAAGGAGACAGAAAGCAGATTAATGGTTGCCAGGGGTCATAGGAAGGGGGCACGAGGAGTGACTGGTAGTGGGTATGGTGTTTCTTTTTGGAGTGATGAAAATGTTCTGGGATTATATGGTGGTAATAGTTGTACAACTCTGCAAATATACTAAAACCAATGAATTATACACTTTAAAAGAGTGAATTGTATGTTATGTAAATTGTATCTCAATGTTTTTAAAAAGCCAAATGGCTCACCTTAAAAAGTGGATTTCCTCACTTCTGTTTCAGGCCACCAAGATATTTCTAAAAATATGGAAATGTTTACAATGATATTTGACATTTATAATCCTACTGTAACAAATACTACAAAATTTCTTTTTAACCAAATTATTTGCAGATATCAGTTGACAGTCCACGTTATACCTATACTTGCTTCTAAATAATAAAGATCTGAAAATTCCTTCTACAGCCATACCACCCTGAACGTGCCCCATCTCATCTGAAAATTCCACTGAGTTCATGATCTATCTCACAGTCATTTTTAAAATTTATATTTTTCTGAAGTAACAGAAGTTAAAACAAAGTCTTCATTTGGGAAATTTTAGTAATACTGTCATCTAGAAACAGGTAAAACTATTGCCGTTGCAATGACTATTATTTCACACAGTCATCTTAAGGATATACTTTAAAATTTAATTCCTGTTCATAGGACAAAAAAAAGGTGAGGCAAGAAACAATTTTTCAATATTGGTATTCATATTAGTCTGTTCTCACACTGCTATAAAGAATTGCCCGAGACTGGGTAATTTATAAAGTAAAGGGTTTTAATTGACTCACAGTTCAATTAGGGAGGTTGGGGAGGCTCATGAAACTTACAATCGTGGTGGAAGGGGAAGCAAACACGTCCTTCTTCACATGGCAGCAGGAAGAAGTGAAGAGCAAAGGGGGAAAAATCCCCTTATAAAACCATCGGATCTCGGGCCAGGTGCTATGGCTCACACCTGTAATCTCAGCACTTTTGGAGGCCGAGGCAGGCGGACGATCTGAGGTCAAGAGTTTGAGACCAGCCTAACCAACATGGAGAAACCCCATCTCTACTAAAAATACAAAATTAGCCGGGCGTGGTGGGGCATGCCTGTAATCCCAGCTACTCAAGAGGCTGAGGCAGGAGAATTGCTTGAACCCGGGAGGCAGAGGTTGTGGTGAGCCGAGATCGTGCCATTGCACTCCAGCCTGGGCAACAAGAGCGAAACTGTGTCTCAAAAAAAAAAAAAAAAAAAAAAACCCCATCAGATCTCATGAGAACTTACCATCACAAGAACAGCATGAGGGTAACCGCCACCATGATTAAATTACCGCCCACTGGGTCCCTCCCACAACACATAGGGATTATGGGAACTATTAACACAATTCAATTTGGTGGGGACACAGCCAAACCGTATCAGTATTACAATACAGTATGTAAACCAGATGCTTTAAACCATGAAACAAATTCAGATTTTCTTTCCCCTGGAATATAAATAGCATTATAGGGCTTAATCTATACAGTAATAAGAGTTAAAGTGAAAATTTTCCAAAGCACTAAAAAGAAAACATACTCTTTATATCTGCCTTTTGTAACATTGTTTTGTATATCTGGTTTTCCATATCAAAAGTCTGTAAACTTTGCATTAACACTATAATCTACAATAGAAGCTTTGTAAGCATCTGAAAGAGAATGAAATAGTAAGTCAAGTCTGACATTACTGGGTTGTTCCATACATAGTTAAATAAGAATATCGATCCTTCCAAAAATCTAAGGGTAGGCCAGTTGTGGTGATTCATGCCTGTAATCCCAGCACTCTGGGAGGTCTAGGTGGATGGATCGCTTGAGGTCAGGAGTTTGAGACCAGCCTGGCCAACATGGTGAAACCCTGTCTCTACCAAAAATACAAAAATTAGCCAGGTGCAGTGGCATGTGCCCATAGTCCCAGCTACTTGTGAGGCTGAGGTGGGAGAATCACTTGAACCCTGGAGGAAGAGGTTACAGTGAGCCAAAATCTCACCACTGCACTCCAGCCTGGCTGAGTCTGTCTCAAAACAAACAAACAAACAAACAAACAAACAAAACAACTAAGTGTAAAGAAGAGGGCTTAACCATTTGAGAAATAAACATCAAGGTCTGCCATGATCAAGCTACCTTCTTAAAAAGCATTAATGGATTACAATAGTTTCAATAGTTTACATGGTTTTCACTCCTTAAGTTCAATGAAAATTGCATATATTGTTTTTACTCTTGAACACAGTGGTTTATACCATATCAGGGTGGTTAGTTACAAGAAAGAAGCAAACACAGAAAGGATAACCTTATCCAACTTCAGTATTATTTTAGTAGTAATGTGTATAAAATCCAACAACTGCTTGGGTGACCTTTGGAGAGAGCAAGCCTAAGAGATGAAAACATTTACACCTTTTAATTAAATTATACTGTCACCACATAAAAGTGTGAGGTTCAACATTTGTTTTCTTAAAAACAGAGCACTAAACAGTTTAATACAGGACCTAACTGATGGCTAAGATGTTTCTAAAAGGTATGCAGAACCCTTAAGACTATACTGCATCAAGGAGTTCTTTTGAATTATGTATATTCAAATGATGGTGTTATAATTTACATTGAAACGCCACAACAAAATCTTAATAAAAACAAGATATAGGAGAAATAAAAATTGATTTCTGAACCAAATGCGTAGTACCTTACCCTAGAGTAAATCACTGGGAAATATAGGCAGAAAACAATTGCATATTCAAACTGGAAAGAGTCATAGCACGTATGCTTTTAAAAATAAACTTCAAAAAATTGTTTTATCAGTTTAGTTTTTTTTTTTGAGCATGTCTTTTCTAAATAATTCTCACTTATCATTCCAGAAAATATAACAGTTTGTAAGAACTCATGCAAAAATGTTTCTCTAAGGCCATGAATTGGTTTGCTAAGTTGCATTGTTTTATTCAAGTAAAAAGCCCTTCTAGAACAAGGAGTCTGTAAAGAAAACCAATCACCTTCAACTCTTGGGCCTGTACACCTGTTAGGAGCTCTATCACTCTGAAAGCCAAAAGATAGAATGCTCATCTGAGCATTTGCAAAATGTTTTCTATTTATATTTTTAAAAATCTAATACATGTAAGTTTTTCTGGCAGATTCTTTCTGTATGTTACAAAACCAAACATCAAAAGCTCAAAGGAAGGTAAGAATCCCTTTTTCTTAGAAAGGTCAAGCAGATCCTTCTTGACATCATGTCTTTTACACAATGGCATATTGTTCATATAAAAGGTCTCTTATCCTATAAAAATCTTGACAAAGGCAGCCTTCTAATCCAATGCGTCCAGTTTCCGTCTAGAAACCAAATAAAAAAAAATCTTTAGTACATTTTCTATTCATTAATATGCAGACATAAAAACTGAAATATATGAAATAGATTATGATTGGTCAGGACACGGGTTGCTCTGATTCATAGCATATGGATTTAATACTGAAGTCATGAATTTTACATAGACACATAAATGTCAGAGGATTCAAATAATTAAAATTTACTATAAAATTATATACCACTTCTTCAAGAGTCTTTCATAAGCCTTCAAGTCACTAAGACTTCTGTAAGCCTTTGAGGTCATGATCATGAACATAAATTACTGAGCTTCAGTTTTGTGAAAATACCAATCAAGAATTACAGAATTTCAAAATGACAAAACATCAGAAGTATGTGTTCAATTCAGCCCTTACTGAAAACACACTTACTCTGCGGACTGCTACTTGATTGTTGCAAACAAGTACACCTCCTACAAATTCAGCTTGAATCCCCTCCCGTAAGAGAACTTGCTTGAAGTCTGACAGTCTTGGTTCATTCATAAAAACTGACTGATGTCCAGGAACCTTAGGTAAGGTCAAAGGGGAAAGAATAACTTCAAGTAAAACACCAGACATACAACTGTACTGAATAAAGTAAAATATTACATGAGCCCTAAGAGATTTTCTATTATTCCCTGAAGTCCTTTGACAGATCATTTCAAGACTGCAAATCACATTCCAAGTTGTTATTCTACATTTTACCCCATTATTTAACCTTACAAAGCCCTTCACATTTTCTGTTTCACAATTAGTTTTGTTAGTCATGCCTCATTATAACAGAGACATTTGGTAATGCTATGCTCTTCACTCACCCACTTGCCTAAGGGGATTAACTAGAGTGCCATGGGCAGGACTGAACCAAAAATTCATTTTCTAGATCCCAGTCATTTGCTTACTTCAAAGGACAATTCCTCCTTAATCCCATTTTCCCTGTCCCTCCTTCCTCAGAGCAAATGCAATGGATGCCACAGGTTCTACAATCAGTAAGGAAAGTGGTTCTTGCCTAATGCTGCTGCTTTCTGCTTTGACATTACTTTGAAGAGCTTTAGCTTTAGAACAGAAGAAAAAAACATTCTAATTCCTCCTCCCAATTTTGAGGGTTATACTAGAAGGGAATCCAGCGACAGAGGCTGTCTCTCTATTCTTAATTTCATAGTAGGGCTGAAGACATCACTTGACATGCATGTAAGATTCATAGTTTCAATATTTTTCCAAGTTTAATTACCTAGAATCTTTGCTAGTTAACTAGATACCTCTCAAGAATATGTAAATGCTAGACTAAATTATATCTACACTTAATTAAAGATCTCTAACTATATCAAAGCCAAAAGTTATTTGAACTGAATGAAACATAAAAAAAATGGAGTATATGACTTTCAGCTGGGGGCGGTGGCTCACACCTGTAATCCCAGCACTTTGGGAGGCCGAGGTGGGTGGATCACCTGAGGTCAGGAGTTCAAGACCCGCCTGGCCAACATGGCAAAATCCCATCTCTACTAAAAATATAAAAACTAGCTAGGCCCGGTGGCTCATGCCTGTAATCCCAGCTACTTGGGAGACTGAGGCAGGAGAATCGCTTGAACCCAGGAGGCAAAGGTTGCAGTGAGCCAAGATCATGCCACAGCACTCCATCCTGGGCAACAGAGCGAGACTCCATCTCAAAAAAAACAAAACAAAACAAAACAAAAAAACACCCCAGTATGACTTTCTTAGAAAACTATAAATCTCCTGACTGGAAGCAGGCAGGTGATCTTCACACTCAACAAACTTAAATTTAAAAATACATACCAAAAAAACAAATCATGAAACAATTATGTACCACAAGGATTTGCTAAAGATATGTCATTCCTTAGCTGTATAGAATTGATATACACACAGAGACAAACACGCAGAAGCACGCTGCAAGTTCTCTTTTTTAAAAACTCCAAAATCAGCCCAAATGTGAGACATATTTTATGTTCAAGACAGGGTCTCACTCTATTATATAGGCTAGATGCAGTGGCACAATCGTGGCTCACTGGAGACTTGAACTCCTGAGCTCAAGCAATCCTCCTGCCTTAGCCTACTTAGCTGAGACTCCAGGCGCATGCCACCATGCCGGCTAGGTTTTTGACAGGGTGTCACTATGTTAATCAGGCTGATCTAGAGCTCCTGGCCTCAAGCAGTTCTCCCACCTCAGCCTCCCAAAATGCTGGGACTACAGGCGTGACACATATTTTAAATGGTTAAAAATATAAAAGCTTTCACAGACCCACTTAGTTTTGGAAGGGGGAAAAAAGAAACCAAAAGACACGAAAACTAGAAGGATGACAAATTTAGGAAGAAATCAAAAAAGCACATGCTTTTTTTACCTCATGAGGTGGCAAGGGTTCCAAAGTAGGAATGATTTCACTTTCTTCACCTGTTTCTTTTTCATCATCTCCGAACAGACTTTTCATGGCCTTTTGTTGTGCTATAACACTAGAATCTGAGGGAGCGTCCACTTGCATCTCTGAGTCTTCTCCATCATCCTTTAGTTCTCCTTCTTCTAAAATAACCCCTGTGTCCACTTTGGAAACTCTCATATCTAAGACACCATCTATCCAAGCTAATTCAGCATCTTTTGCCTTACAAAACTGAAGAGAGCTGACAAGTGAGTCTTTTAATCTCACCTAGATATGCAAAGGAGGGGGAGAGAAATAAAACCCACAGAATACAGATTAACAAATTAAATATAACCTATTATCATTTTCTGCCTCTGGTAATATGTTAAAATTGGAAAATCTTTCACTCATCTGAGCCTCACAATGACCTGCAATGACCTCATTACCTTGCAGATCATTGGGCCCCTGCCTACTTTCCAAAACAGAGATTCTTAACCCTGACTACAAAACGCAATCACATGGCAATTAAAACAAAAAGTGTATCAGAGCCTGGTATCTAGTGTTTCTAACATAACTGGTAAGACTAAGACCAGAACACTGAATCCCTCTGACCCTCACGAAGCTCCCCAGATGATTCTCATGTACAGTCAAGGTTGAGAACCACTGATCAGTCCCATCCTCTAGTACTTGGCATACTTCACTAGGTACCGAACTGCTTGTCCTTTCAGAATTTCATATCTCCATATTCTTGGAAGATTGCTTCTTCTTACTCTGCCCAGAATAAATTTCCTGCCTGGTACGTGCACATCCATTTCTTCCAGATATAGACATCACTCCAGCCTTAAACTGACACCATCTCCCATTACCAAAGTTTATCTCTCTACTGCGCTAGTCCTATATTCGGCATCTGTCTCCATTTGTTCCAATTAGGAGTAGAACCTTGATATCCGGGAATTCTTCTAAAACTTTTAATTCTTAAACAATCATTTTCCTCACCTCTGTACTTTTGCAAATATGGTTCCCTCTGCCTAGAATGCTCTTCCCCCACTTCCCTACTCTGTCTGTCCTGACAACCCATCTAAACAGTTAGGATTAGTTATCACTTCCTGCAGGAAACCTTTTCTAAACCTCTAAAGGTGGGTGGTTTCCCCTCTTAATACTCTCATAGCATCCTATACTTCTTCTCTCAGAGGCACAACAACATGCTAAACGGTATTTCCTTGTTCTAAGCCCCATACTGTATCAGGACTGCTAGGGCGGAGACCATCCATGTCTGTCTGTCTCACACATCTCTGTATTTCTAATGTTATCTGTCCTAACCTGCCATAAAAAGTATGGCACGTTTACCTGGTAGATGTGAGTTTCACTCGTGGCATCAACTGTTTCATGCAGCTTTGGCATGTACACTTTAATATCTTTCCCACCAAAGGCGCGACAGCACTCTGCCAGATCCTGACTGGCCTCTGGTGGGCCATGGACGATGATCAACTGTCGTGGTTTCATCTGATTAATGATTTTTTTAATGGAATCCCCATCAGAGCGTCCTTCATAGTCTATGTAGGTAACCCTGGCTCTGTAATTAGATATGATTATTCAAGATAAATTTTCTCATAATTCTAAAAAAAAATGGCTTTTATCATGTATATAACATATAACACTAGGATTTGAGAAATACACGTGTTATAGTATCTGTATGATTTATTTTTATTTATTTATTTATTTTTCCTGAGATTGGGTCTCACTCTTTTGCCCAGGCTAGAGTGCAGTAGCATGATCTTCGCTCACTGCAACCTCTACTTCCCAGGTTCAAGCAATTCTCCTGCCTCAGCCTCCCAAGTAACTGGGATTATAGGTGTGCACCACCACACAGGGATAATTTTGCATTTTTAGCAGAGATGAGATTTCACCATGTTGGCCAGGCTGGTCTTAAACTCCTGATCTCAAGTGATCCGCCTACCTCGGCCTACCAAAGTGCAGGGATTACAGGCATCAGCCACCATGCCCAGCCCTATCTGTATTATTTAGATCTTATCTACACCCAAAAATATATACTAAATGATATTACTGGACAAATAAAAGACTTTGTTCTCTGATGACTTAAAAAAAATTCCAAAATGATCATTTACTGGTATTATTTAACTAAGTAGAAAGGGGGGGGGAAAGGTTTCTAACTACTTCAGATCACAACAGTATTTTCCAGACATTAGGGTCTTAGAGATGTTTAAGTCACAGAGTATATTTTATGAAACAAGCAGTGACTCAGAAAAATTAAACTGTGAGTTACACTATTCCTTTCACCTGCTTACAGACTAAAAAGGCCAGAAATAATTTTTCTTCATATAAATGGACAATTTAATGTTACAATTTAAGTACACCCCTCACCACCAATTCAATTACTTTGGCATTCAAATATCATTAATGAAGAGAAAATATCATGCCACCATATTTCACAAGTCTCTTCCTACAAAAATAAATTAAATTTTAAAAGCACAAACTTACTAAAGAATATTCAGAAATTTTGCTTGAAATAATGTAAATTATATAATTCAAATGCTTGAAATTTTATCTTATAATCTATTTTCAAAATGTCACAGAAGCACTTACTTTATTTCAATAGACTCTGTTGTAGAAATACATTTAGTAGGAACATCAGATAAATCCTGATCCATGGGTTCATCTCCATTTGTCAAACCAGATTCTAATTTGCTTTTTTCTTCTTCAGTAGCTTGAAGCTCTGGCACCAAGAAATCCTCTGGTCTAAATAATAAGTCTCTAATTAGAAGCAGTAAAAAAGCAAGCTAATACTACATAACATATATAACTAGTAGGCGGCGTAATTTTTGGAGTCCTCACATATCTCAAGATTTAAATATACATTTCATCCAAAGCCAATGAAATTTCATATCAATTACCAGATGACTGTATGTATTGCATTTTTTGTTTTTTATGAGATGGAGTCTCGCTCTGTCAGCCAGACTGGAATGTGGTGGTGCCATCTTGGCTCACTGCAACCTCTGCCTCCCAGTTCAAGCAATTCTCTGCTTCAGCCTCCAGAGTAGCTGGGATTACGGGTGCCTGCCACCACGCCCAGCTAATTTTTTTGTATTTTTAGTGGAGACGGGGTTTCACCATCTTGGTCAGGCTGGTCCTGAACTCCTGACCTCGTGATCTGCCCGCCTCGGCCTCCCAAAGTGCTGGGATTACAGGCGTGAGCCACCACACCCAGCCTGTATTATGTTTTTCCTTTTCTCTCTTTTTTTTTTACACAGGATAGTAGTGTTTTCAAATTTGCAATTACAACACGTGATTGCAGTTGTTTTTCTGAGTACAGATTTTGTAAATTTTCCATGGTTTCACTCATGCTATATCATATTCCTCTTAATCGCATAAAACTTGTATAATACTTAAGACATAATCCATCAATGGTGGATTATGTCTTTACTGGTGGTAATGCAATCACCAGTCATCCAAAGTTCTCTCTTTTTTTTTTTTTAAAGATAGAGATGGGGGTCTCACTATATTGTCTGGTCTCACACTCCTGAGCTCAAGTGATCCTCCCATCTAGGCCTCCCAAAGTGTTGGGATTACTGGCGTGAGCCACCATGCACAGCCCCAAAGTTCTTCCTATTCTACATCTTCCTCTCTTTTTAAGCGGGGAAAAAAAGTCTTGATCATGTGATCATGTTTTTAAACCTTTACACAACTAAGTCATAAAACTGCCAGTTTTCTCCTAATATTCTCTATGTTTCTCAGCATCTCTATTTTTATGTTTCAAGTTACAAGTCTTCTGTGTCTTCAGTCTGAGGTACTCAGAAGCTCACCACCTACATGTGACTAGAAAGATCAAATTCATGAACTGAAAAATAACAGTTAATACCTCCAATTCGCAAGAGAGAAAAGTTTGTTTTGCTCACATACTTGATAATCTCTCCATATTCATCCCATTTAATTCTTTCTTCTGGGGCAGGAAACATAGGATAGGACTTTTTTGCCTGTTTGAAAAAACTTCCTTTACGACTGCCTTCACCTTTCATCATCAAGTCATGCTTCGTCTTATGAGCTGATGGCTGGTCAATATCTTCCTCAATGTCACTCTCATCACTGGAATCTATATCTGCCCTAGGAGGATTTTAGAATAGATCAAGGTCATAAAGTTTCAAAGATATTTTAAGTTAATATTTATCTATTTATTACTGAATCAATCCTCATTATTATTAATTCAATATTAACTCAAATGATAATATACAGTTATGTCAGTCAACAATGGACCACGTATACAACAGAGGTCCCATAAGATTACTGTACCTTTTCTATGTTTAGATACATTTAGATAAACAAATACTTAACATTGTGTTACAATGGCCTACAGTATTCAGTACAGTAACATGCTGTACAGGTTTGTACCCTAGGAACAATGGGCCATATCATAGACCCTGGACACACAGTAGGCTATACCACCAAGGTTTGTGTAAACATATATCCTAATGTTTGCACAATGACTAAATCCCCTAACAACACTTTTCTGAGAAGGTGTCCCCATCATTAAGTGAAGCATGACTGGAATAACATTCAATATTATTGGACTGACATTTTATAAAACATAACAAATAAATGCATAATAATATTAGCACTGACAGGATCTGGTATTCTAGACATTTGAAAGATGTCTGTAACAAAATTAAGTCTTATGAAAATTTAAAAATATTTTCAATGAAACATTTAAGTCAAAGACACACTCTTCTCAAATTGCATCCATAAGTTTATAATCTGTCTGAAAATGACTCACTCTTTTGACTGCTCAAGCTTTTTGGCAGCTTCTTTCTTTAGTTTCTCTTTTTCCAAGTATTCCTCAAGTTCTTTCCCTTCAAGCTTCACACGTTTCCTCAACTAAAGAAAAGTAACAGACGAAAGGAAATGTTAATATTAAGGGGTTAAAGCAGTGGAATATGAGACACACCACATCTCTAAATTGCTCTGTCATCTTTAAACTGATGTTTTTCCTCTGAAATTAATCAAGTTTCCATTACATGCAATTATAGGTCCTACTTAGATTAGTATTAAAATTGAGCTGTCACACATCATCTAGAATGGGTTTAATTTACATCAAACTGGTTGGTCAGGCACAGTAGCTCACACTATAATCCCAGCACTTTGGGAGGCTAAGGTGGGAGGACTGCTTGAGACCAGGAGTTCAAGACCAGCCTGGGCAACATTGGTTGACTCTGTCTCTAGGAATAATTTAAAAATTAGCTGGGAGGCTGGGCACGATGGCTCACACCTATAATCCTAGCACTTTGCGAGGCAGGAAAATCACTTGAGTTTGAGACTAGCCTGGGCAACATAATGAGACTTCGTTTCCATAAAAAAAAAAAAAAAAAGCCAGGAGTGGTAGCACGCACCTGTAGTCCCAGCTACTCAGGCGGCTGAGACTGAGGATCACTTGAGTCTGACAGAGCAAGACCTGGTCTCAATCAATCAATCAATCAATCAAACTGGTTAAAAATCCCCAATCAGGAAAAGAAAATACAGATAAGCATTTTTATAATTTGGAGTAGGTGAGGCCCAAAAGCCATAACGAGAAACATAAATAAATGCAGCAACATGAATGAAGAAAATCTCCCTTTGACATTTTAAACCTCATAAAATAAGAAACTGTAAAGAAAAACAAAAAAGAAACAGAAAAATATCTTCAGTACTGTGACCAACAAAAACTATTTTTTCCTAAGAGCTCTTCCAAATGAGTTAAGAAAAGGATGATCAACACATGAAAAAGGACAAGATACTTAGAAAGGCAATTTACAAAATAAGAAAGACACATAACTACTGGCCATGAAAAGACCCTTAACTTTACTAATTTCTGAAAAGTACAAAATATAAAAAACATAATTGTTTTCATCTATGAGACTGGCAATGCCATACATGGGGAAAGAGTACCTTCTTCCATTGTCTGTGGGAAAATTAGTGCAACTATGTTAAAAGGCAATGTGCTAACATCTAAAAATAAAAATTTATCATTTGACACAGTATTTCTACTTCTAGGAATTTATCCGACTGAAACAATCACAAATGTGTAAAAAAGAAAAAGTACATTAGTACATTGCAGCAATATTTATAATAGTAAAAAACTGGACAAAATTTTAAAATCCATCAAAATGGAATGATTAAATCAGTAGTTCTCATATATTTATCTCAGGACTACCTCAGACTCCTAAAAATTAGAGAACTCCAAAGAGCTTTTTGTTTTTGTGGGTTCTATTTCTGAATGTCTACCTTATCAGAAATTAAAACTGAGCAATTTTAAAAATATTTATGTTCATTAAAAAATAATAAAACCAGCCGGGCATGGTGGCTTATACCTGTAATCCTAGCACTTTGGGAGGTTGAGGCAGGCAGACCATCTAATGTCAGGAGTTCGAGCCCACCCTGGCCAACATGGTGAAACCCCGTCTCTACTATAAATACACAAAGGAGCAGGGCATGGTGGCACATGCCTGTAATCCCAGCTACCCAGGAAGCTGAGGCAGGAGAACCGCTGGAACCTGGGAGGCGGAAACTGCAGTGAGCCACGATCGTACCATCGCATTCCAGCTTGGACAACAGAGTGAGACTCCAGCTCAAAAATAAATTAAGTAATAATAACAATAGGCCAGGCGCGGTGGCTCATGCCTTTAATCCCAGCATTTTGGGAGGGCGAGGTGGGTGGATCACCTAAGGTCGGGAATTCGAGACAAGCCTGATCAATATGGAGAAAGCCCATCTCTATTAAAAGTACAAAACTAGCCAGGCGTGATGGCACATGTCTGTAATCTCAGCTACTAGGGAGGCTGAGGCAGGATAATCACTTGAACCTGGGAGATGGAGGCTGCAGTGAGCCGAGATTGCACCATTGCACTTCAGCCTGGGCAACAAGAGCGAAACTCTGTCTCAAAAATAAAATAAATAATAATAAAACCACACGGCAACATTAACAAATTTTTACCAAAAAAAATTACATTTTCCAAAGCAAAAAAAGATAGTGTGAAGAACGGCATTATTTTATTTTTTTGAGACAAGGTCTTGCTCCATTGCCCAGGCTGGAGTGCAGTGGTGCAATTATAACTCACTGCGGCTCAATCTTCCAGCCTCAAGCGATCCTCCCACCTCAGCCTTCTAGTAGCTGGGACTACTACAAGCACGCACCACCACTCCCAGCTAATTTTTGTATTTTTTTGTAGAGATCGGGTCTTGCCATGTTGCCCAAGCTGGTCTCAAACTCCTGGAGTCGAGCAATCTGCCCTCCTCAGCCTCCCAGAGTGCTGGGATTACAGGCATGGGCCACTGCATCTGGCCAATAGCATTATTCTATATTTTTTCAAATCTCTTTAACGTCTAGCTAAACAGAAGACAGCTGGATTCTCACATTTGCTTCTCCATTCACTCTCTTGCAATATGCTGTTTTGGTTAAAGTATACGAAGAAAATCCAGGCTTACACACATGTATAGTTGGAAAGGGAAAAATATGTAAATAGTCCTTTCATGGATATTATTCTTTGATACTACATTAAAACTCAGAAAGTGGTAGTTTCTTAAAGGTTAGTTTCAATGCAGAACCTGAAACCATACTGATAGACTTGTTATGTATCTTACACTCTGTGGGTTTTTTCTTCATTTTGAGACAGGGTCTTGCTCTATTGCCTATGATGAGTGCAGTGGCATGATCACTGCTCACTGCAGCCTTGAACTCCCGGGTTCAAGCAACCCTTCTACCTCCCAGCCTCCTGAATAGCTGGAACCACAGATGTGCACCACCATGCCCAGCTCATTTTTTATTTTTTGTAGAGACAAAGTCTCGCTATGTTATCCAGACTAGTCTTGAACTCCTGGACTGAGGCCATCCTCCTGTCTCAGCCTCCCAAAGTGCTGGGATTACAGGCGTGAGCCACTGCACCCAGCCTGTATCTTAAATTTTGAATGGATCTTTTAATTTGTGCATTATTTTGTCACATAATTAATTGGTTATTTAGAATATACTAGTTCGCCAAGTTATCCAGATCTTACAAATGTTGACAATATTTTTTAAATCACATTTGCAAATATCACCACCAATCTTATCAGAAGTCTTTTCAGTTTAAGTTGTCAATCTCACAGTGCTGGATATAAGTTTTCCAAAATTCTAAATTTTCATTTGAAAGTTAGAATTTTATCAGATTTAAGCCAACAAATGTTGTCAATTGTTTTCTTTAGAGTGACAGGCTCAATGTATTAATTTTCAAGAAAATGTCTGCCAAACACCCAAATCTGAATGACCCTGTCATTATTTCACATAAAAATGGTGTTCCAGACTGGGCACAGTGGTTCATGCCTGTAATTCTAGCACTTTGGGAGTCGGAGGTGAGAGGATTGCTTGAGGCCAGTTCGAGACCACTATGGGCAACACAGCAAGACCCAGTCTCTACAAAAAAGAATAAAAAATTAGCCAGATGTGATGAAACACACCCATAGTCCTAGCTGGTAGAAAGGCTTGAGGCGGGAGGGTCACATGAACCCAGAAGTTCAAGGATGTGGTGAGCCATGAGTGTGCCTCTGTACTCCAACCTAGGCAACAGAGACCCAAACTCAAAAAACACACACACACACAAAACAGGGCCACGTGCGGTGGCTCATGCCTGTAATCCCAACACTTTGGAAGGCCAAGGTGGGTGGATCGCCTGAGGTCAGGAGCTCGGGACCAGCCTGGCCAACACAGTGAAACCCCATCTCTACTAAAAATATGAAAAAAAAAATAACTAGCTGGGCATGGTGATGCACACCTGTAGTCCCAGCTACTTGGGAGGCTGAGGCAGAAGAATCACTTGAACTCGGGAAGTGGAGGTTGCAATGAGTCGAGATCACGCCACTGCACTCCAGCCTGGCGACAGAGCGAGGCTCCATCTCAAAAACAAAAAACAAAAAACAAAAACAAACAAAAAAAAAGGTGTTCCCAGAAAAAAGTGGCTAGTTTAACTCACGACTCAAATAAACATACAAGTGTTTTTCTTGGAGACAGTCATTGTACTTTAGCACACAACGCAAGTTCTTTATTAATACTTCCTATCTTGTCACCCAACTTTTAAAAAATCTTTTACTAGGCCAGGTGCAATGGCTCATGCCTGTGATCCCAGCACTTTGGGATGCTGAGGCAGATGGATCACAAGGTCAGGAGATCAAGACCATCCTGGCTAACACAGTGAAACCCTATCTCTACTAAAAATACAAAAAAATTACCCAGGCGTGGTGGCACACACCTGTAGTCCTAGCTACTCAGGAGGCTGAGACAGGAGAATTGCTTGAACCCGGGAGGCAGAGGTTACAGTGAGCTGAGATCATACCACTGCACTCCAGCCTGGGCAACAGAGCAAGACTCATCTCAAAAAAAACAAGAAACTTTTACTGAAAGAACTTAGTAATATTAGTAACTTTTACTATTCCCTCAAGGACATTTTTTTTCTTTTTTATAGAGACAGGGTCTCACTATGCTGCCCAGACTGGTCTCAAACTCCTGGCCTCAAGCAATCCTCTCACCTCAGCCTCCCAAAGTTCTGGGATTACAAGCATGAGTCAGTATGTCTGGCCCCTCAAAGATATTCTCTTTCAAATTTCTTTTGTTTAATATACCTTTATACTTTGTAGAGGCAGTCTTGCTATACTGCCCAGGCTGGTCTGAAGCTCCTGGCCTCAGGTGATCCTCCTACCTTAGCCTCCTGAAGTGTTGGGAATAGGCATGAAGTGTTGGGAATAGGCATGAGCCACCACGTCCAGCCTCTGAAGGACATTCTTAGGTGAAACTATCTTTTTTTTTTTTTTTTTTTAATGACAAGTGTATGGTGGTGAAAAATGCAGTGACTACTAGTGGAGTTTTAGGCCAAGGTGTAAGGACTTTATGCACCACTGATCTTACTCATCAGTATAAATGTAGGCACAGTGAAAAGGCAAATATCATCTTACCAGTATTATAAAAAATAGCTTTGGCCTTGTGGACTCCCTGAAAGGGTCTCAGGGACTCCCAGGGATCCTCAAACCACACTTTTGAGAACCAGTAGATTAAATAATCACAGTACACATATACAATGTACTATTATAAAATTACTAAAAAGCATTCATTTATTTATTCAAAAACATTTAAATGTTTATAATATATCAGGTACTATGTAAGGTAGACCTTATATCTTCTTACATTGTTCAAGAAAGACTCAAGTGAAAATACAAGTCTCAGGATATGTGCAATATGTGATAATTTGGTCCCATCTCTCTCTCTCATGCTCTCTCTCTCTCTCTCTCTCAATATATATATGTATATACACACACATACTTTTTTTTTTTTTTGAGATAAGGCCTTGTTATATTGCCCAGGCTTGCCTCAAACTCCCAGGCTCAAGCAATCCTCTTGCCTCAATAGCTGGGACTATAGCCACATACTACCACACCTTGCTCCCATCTCTTTTCAAAAAAATAAAAATAAAAACCAGATATTAGTATATCAATAAGAAAAAAAAATTCCAGAATATATATGCTTCAAAAATGTCAACAGTTATGACAATTAAATGCAGTATGTAGTCACGGATGGGAACCTGGACAAAAAAGGAAAGGGTAATTATAAAGGACAACGTGGTCATCGGTAAAAGGCGAATGCTGAATGGGGTCAGTGGGTGAAATGGTAGGATGGTATCGATGTTGATTTCCTGATTTCAATGCATGTAACATGGTTTTGCTGGAGATTGCCCTTGTTTTCAGGTAATACACACTGGCAATATTTAGAGATAATGATGAAATATTTGCAATTTTTCTTCAAATGGTTCAGAAAAAGTAATATTGTGTCATGTGTATATAAGTGATAAAGCAAATCCAGGAAAATGTTGACAATCGGGGAATCTGGGTATAATATTTTGTAACTTTCCTGTTTGAAATTTTTTCAAAATTAAAAGTAATGAAAAAACTGGGATCTTTCTGAGACTATTCTAGTTCAGGGGCTGCCCAGTGGGGTAAGGGGATGGGAGACAAGTAACAACAAAAAAATTAAACCAAAATCAGACTATTTTCATGTCTAAAATAAATGGGTGATTTACATGTTTAAGGCCAGGAGCAGTGGCTCACACCTGTAATCCCTGCACTTTGGGAGGCCAACCTGGGAGAACTGTTTGAGGCCAGTAGTTCAAGACCAGCTTGGGCAACACAGCAAGTTCCCATCTCTATAAAAAATGTTTTTAATTAGCTGGTCATGGCGGCACATGCCTGCAGTGCTAACTACTTGGGAGGCTTAAGCAGGAGGCACGCTTGAGCCCAAGAGTTCAAGACTGCAGTAAGCTATGATCAGGCAACTGCATTCCAGCCTGGGTGACAGGGAATGACATGACCCTGTCTCAAAAAAATAAGAAGTTAAAATAAAAAAGTAAATACGTGTTTATATCTGGCATCTCACATTTGCCTAATAACTTATTTGAAAATAAGTTTCATTCAGAAAATAGTGGGATTATTTTTTAAAACAGTTAGCAACCTACATAGATGCCTTTTACCCACCAATAATCTTTAACAAAGTATTTACCTCTGTGATTTAGTTTATGCCTGTTGCTATAACAAATTTTTCTCTCCATCTTATTTTTCATTTAAAATATGTAAGATTGGCCGGGCGCGGTGGCTCAAGCCTGTAATCCCAGCACTTTGGGAGGCCGAGACGGGTGGATCACGAGGTCAGGAGATCGAGACCATCCTGGCTAACACGGTGAAACCCCGTCTCTACTAAAAATACAAAAAACTAGCAGGGCGAGGTGGCGGGCGCCTGTAGTCCCAGGTACTTGGGAGGCTGAGGCAGGAGAATGGTGTGAACCTGGGAGGCGGAGCTTGCAGTGAGCTGAGATCCGGCCACTGCACCCCAGCCTGGGCGACAGAGCAAGACTCCGTCTCAAAAAAAAAAAAATGTAAGATTAATAGCTTATTCAGAAACAGATTTCTAGAATAACCAACTCTAAAATATTTTTCTTCCTACTCCTTCACCGTATTACCTCCAAGTTACTCCTTTTTCTGATCCAAATCTACTCCAACCTATTAATCCTTATTCGTTGTTCATTTTTGCTCTTTCTAAATGAGTAAGACTTGACTTAGAAGGGCATTAGATACAGATGAAAAAATACCATACTTGGTAAATTTTTCTTGTCTAACACAATCAGAAATCTGGTTTATTTCATATTCACTTTTTTGATCATTCATGAATTCAACCAATGCTCTTACTGAGGGCCTCCAATATGTCAGGCACTGTTCTGGGTGCTAAAGATACCGAAAAACAAGGGCCTTTTTCTCATGGAATTCAAATTCTAGTTGATGGTGGGAAGAGGAAGACAACAAACAAGGAATACATCAGATGGTGACGAGTGCTAGGAAAAATAATTCAAGTAAGGTGATGGGCAGCTAAACCAGGTAGCTATTTTAAATCTGTAGTCAAAGGTGTACCTGAAGGGGTAGGCCTCAGGTTTAACCTGAGACCTAAATGACCAGGAGCCAGCCACACACAAAGCCAGGAGAGAGCACTATAGGCAGAAGAACAGCTAGTGCAAAGATTCTGATGCATTGTAGGGCATAGAGAAAGTGGAATACGCTAAGGTCAAAAGGTAGGTGGGATTAGATCATGTGGGATCTAAGAAGCCTGCCTAAGTAGTATGGATGTTATTGAAAGAGAAGAAGGAAGGCTTTGGAGCCATTTAAGCAAGTGAATGACATGAAATGATGAATGTTTAAAAGATCTCTCTGGGAGTTGTTATCCAATTGGTACAGAGTTTCAGTTTTGCTACATGAAAAAGTTTTACAGATGTGTCATACAACAATGTACATATAGTTAACGCTACTGTACTGTACACATAAAAATGATTAAGATAGTGAACTGTATGTGTTTTTTATTGCTTTGTGAGATGGAGTCTCGCTCTGTCACCCACGCTGGAGTGCAGTGGTGCAATCTTGGCTCACTGCAACCTCCACCTCTCAGGTTCAAGCAATTCCCCTGCCTCAGCCTCCCGAGTAGCTGGGATTACAGGCGCCCGCCACCATGCCTGGCTAATTTTTTGTATTTTTAGTAGAGACGGGGTTTCACTCTGTTGGCCAGGTTGGTCTTGAACTCCTGACCTCGTGATCTGCCCACCTCTGCCTCCTAAACTGCTGGGATTATAGGCGTGAGCCATCACACCCAGTCCTCTATTTCTTTTTTTACGTTTCTATTTTTTACCTTAGTTGGCTCTGCCCAACACGCTACAGAAATATTCTATTTCTCGATCAGGGTACAGACTAGACAGGTGCATTCAATTTGTAAAAATTCATCATGCTATACACTTAACGTAGGTTTCAGTATATATTATACTTCAGTGAACATTTTTTAAACTTCCAGATTTTTGGCTTGAATATGTGGGAAGTGCTGCATTCTCTGAGATAAGACAGAAGAATAGTATTGGGAGTAGGGGAAGAATAAAAATTGTTTTGGATGTGATCAAGTAGAGGGAAAACTGCTAGATAATGAAGATAGGAGGGATAACTGCAAAGGTACTATCACTAAGAAGGTGAGCAAGAAAAGGTCCCTGAGCATCAGCATTAGTTATTAAAAAGATCAAAAACTTAACATTTGATGTTTTGGCTGTTTTTCATTTCCTTAGCATGCTTCTGAATATCATTGTCTATTTTTTTTCCCAAACTTAAACCATTTTTCTTTTACTAATTCCTCAAATGATTAGACCTAATTTAATTTCTAGTAATTAAAATTTTCGGCCGGGCGCGGTGGCTCAAGCCTGTAATCCCAGCACTTTGGGAGGCCGAGACGGGCGGATCACGAGGTCAGGAGATCGAGACCATCCTGGCTAACACGGTGAAACCCCGTCTCTACTAAAAATACAAAAAAAACTAGCTGGGCGAGGTGGCGGGCGCCTGTAGTCCCAGCTGCTCGGGAGGCTGAGGCAGGAGAATGGCGTGAACCCGGGAGGCGGAGCTTGCAGTGAGCTGAGATCCGGCCACTGCACTCCAGTCCGGGCGACAGAGCGAGACACCGCCTCAAAAAAAAAAAAAAAAAATTTTTCAAATTCAGTATTTCCTATCTGATGAAATTGTTTCAAGTATTTCTTAGTTCTTTTAACCTTGTATTTCCAAGCTACTAAATAACCCCAAAGACACCATTTTACTTTGCTGTGCTTGCTCAGAATCCTGGCTCAACAATTCTATAATTATAGTACATATATCTCAGATTTTAGTTACTGATGTTATGCTTTTCTTAAGTAGAGTTGGAAGACAGATATCCCTACCACATAGCTTTTAATAAACTAAACTTTCCTTAAAATGACTGCTAAGGGCCAGGTGCCGTGGTTCATGTATAATCCCAGCACTTTGCAAGGTGGAGTGGGTTAGGGGGAGGGGTAGGGACAGCCTGAGCCTAGGAGTTTGAGGATACAGTGAGCTATGATGGTGCCACTGCACTCCAGGCTGGGTGACAGAGCGAGAGTCTATCTCTAATTAAATAATTACATGAGTGCTACAAAGACAAAATGAGAAGCAGCTTTATGATACTGCTTTATGTTACAGCTTTATGTTAAGGTTTAACCTAACATAAACCTAAACCTTTGCAACTCTGGCAGTTATTAACCATCCCACTATATCAAATGCTACAAACTTTAATGATATACTAGTTTTGAAAAATCGATAGAATTGATGCGCTGGTTATTAAGCAAATGATCTTTGGGTATACTAGTCATTGAGCTAATTGTCTTGTTCCTATTAACAGGAGATGAGTCAGCAAATGCAGATGCAGAATCAAGTTAGTATATTTAGTGGTGGAAAGATAAAGGAATTCCTGACTCACTGCTTCGACTTCTATGTTAAGTTTGAGACAAGATCATGTGCTATGAATGAAGGCTGAGAGTGAGCTGTAGGATGTTTGAGGAGAAAGAAGATATAAAATTGCCTTACAGTGAGAACGGGAACATCCTACCGAATGCTGAGTACTGGTGTAGGGTCCCTTTCTGAGATGTGAAGTCATGCATGTGAAAACAAATCTGTCTACACTGTAGTGTTTAACTTCAGAAACATAAAGCTGCTTAAGTACAGGCACACACCAAACAAATGGTTTAACTAAGGTCAAACCCTTTCCAGGTGACTAAAACAGAAATGTAAGAGAGTTAAAGATATGTGCAAAATTTTGATTAATTGTGAACCACTGAGTTTAAGGCTGGAAGGATGACAGACAGTATAAAGGTGAGGTTCATGAACTGAAAGTCCCAATGGAACCGAAGAGTTGTTGTCATGAGAATAATAGGGAAAGTCAGCTATAAATTCAGAATGAGATGCTTGGAGACTGTTCGGCCAAAAGAAGGTTACAAGCATGACCACAGGAACAGACAGCATGATAGCAGGAATGGATGTCTGAGGTAAGATGAAGGAAAAGATTAAGAAATAAGGTGTCAAGTGACTGGGAAGAATTGGACAGATCATACACATGGATGCTAAAGTCAATGAGAATAAAGTCCTGAATACAAGTGGACAGGGTCAAATGGTGAAAGAGTTACAGAATGACCAAGAGATCATTAAATGTCAGAAACAAGGAGGGGTCAGCATATCAGCAGGTCTGAAGGCAAAAACTGCAAATGGAAGATAAATAGCTAGGAAGCTGCAATACAGAACAAGGAAGACATGTACTCCATTCAAAGTACATGCAACACTGAAAGAAAGAGTAATTACTTCAGGGGGCTACAGGATAAAGAACATCTTTAGGAAAGAGTCTGATCTAAATTAAGCAAGAGACAGGAAAGGAACCTTTCAGAGATTGAGAAAACATTGTACACGCTTACCCTCTGGGTAAACTAGAGGGTACCAAGGAAAAGTTTAAGAATGAGAACTTCTTTTGAGACCATCCACAGCAATACAATGATACGGCTCTACAAAAAATAAAAATAAAAAAATAGCCAGGCATGGTGGCACATGTCTGTGGTTCCAGCTGCTTGGGAGGCTGAGGGAGGAAGATCCTTTAAGCCCAGGAATTTGAGGCTGCATGGAACTATGACAGCACCACTGCACTCTAGACTGGGTAACAAAGCAAGACCCCATCTCAAAAAAGAATGAGAACCTCCAGTAATTTGTGCTATTAAAGGCTCTCTTCTACAGTAATTTTTTTTTAAGAGATGGGGGTCGGGTCTTGGCATGTTGCCCAGGCTGACCTCAGATTCCTGGGCTCAAGTGATTCTTCCACCTCAGCCTCCCAAGTAGCTGGTACTACAGCACACACCACCACTCCTGGCTCTCAGGAGTAATTCTGATCAAAATCCTAAAACAACTTCAAGTTTTATTTTTGGTCACTATTTTTTATACATCATGCACAACGTATCCCCCACACAGTCTTAAGGTAAAGTTCACATACAAGTGCTTACCTCTATTTCTGTAATTTTTTCAGAAGGATTATCAATTAGGAAGCGTGCTAAAGTCCCAGGAGTAGTTCTGTAAGTTAGAATGATTGAGTTTTTAGGATCCTGACACCACTGAATAAAGAGATCCCTTGAAAATCCACATTCCAGGTCAGGTTGGCTGGCAAGCACAACTTTAGGGCTAGGTACTCGGGCCAAGTCAGAAAGACCATGACATAAAGAGAGATGGCGAAACTGAAAAGGATTATTTCTTTTGTCTTCAAAACATCTCATCAATTTATCACTCATCCATTCTACCTAATATGGGAGGAAAGATGACAAGAATTAGAAATCCTATAACTTCAATATATTCTCTAATAGTCAAGGAATCTGAGTTCTATCTTTTACCCCCACTGGTTGCTTAAATTTGTAATGTTTTGACAAGCAGCTTATTTTCTGCTTCCATTTCCCATTAGATTATCCCACCCTAGTTTTCATCCAAAAAACCCCCGATTTTTTGCATTATATTTCACATATAAATCACCTTAAATCTTTTTGAAAAGGCAAGGTATATGTTCTAAATGAAAATCTTGCCGGGCGCGGTGGCTCAAGCCTGTAATCCCAGCACTTTGGGAGGCTGAGACGGGCGGATCACGAGGTCAGGAGATCGAGACCATCCTGGCTAATACGGTGAAACCCCGTCTCTACTAAAAAATACAAAAAAACTAGCCGGGCGTTGAGGCAGGCGCCTGTAGTCCCAGCTACTCGGGAGGCTGAGGCAGGAGAATGGCGTAAAACCCGGGAGGCGGAGCTTGCAGTGAGCTGAGATCCGGCCACTGCACTCCAGCTTGGGCGGCAGAGCAAGACTCCGTCTCAGAAAAAAAAAAAAAAAAACGAAAATCTTACTCCCAGAGATTGCTATTTCAAGGCAAAAAGCTATTTAAAAGAAAGGACAATGAATTCTAACATGTATATGCTATGAGGTAGGTTCTATTTTTGTCCCCATTTTACAGACTGGGATACTAAAGAGTTAGAAGAGAAGCAATTTGCCTAATCTTTAAAACAGGGACAAAAGGGAAACTACTTAGTAGAATAAATAGATTAAATGAAATAATACATTTAAAGCACACAGAACAGTAAATGGTTAATGGCAAGTTATCATCATTACTAACAATCTCTTCAAGGGAAAAATAAAATCCAAAAAACAATGAAGACACCCACTTCCACAGACCCAATCACTGTAGCAAACTTCTTTATTACAAGTGACAACATGAGAACAAACCTGGGATTTAGAAAACTCCACCACATTGTAGCTGACATTATTTAGGAGTGCCAATGAGTAAACACCCAGTCCTGCATCTTTAGTCCTCCAAATCTGATCAAGAAGTTGAGCAAGTTCCAAAACTCTGCCTGCTGTGTCCACTGCTATTAACACATTTCCATCACCTCGAAGTGTTTCCAAGACATTTGCTAGAAAACAAGAATGTAAAATCCCTATAGAACATAACAATACTACGCTACAAAATTACAGATAATTTTATCTCTCTGTTTTTATTAGAAAGACTATAATTTACAAATAAGCAACTACTAGGCCAGGTACAAAATGAAGGAATTTTGTTCAGGTCATTACAACTGCTTTTGATTCTGTTAACTATCTCTTCAGAAATTCAGTGTCATTAACTCTCAATCTTTTTTCATTGAAAAATTATAAATCAGTAGTCCTCAACACTCTATACATTATAATACACATGGAAAATGGTGTGTGTATCACTGAGAAAATTGTTTGGCTAGGCCAAATGTAACTAGCCTGGTGTTTCTGGGCTACCCTGGTCTCGCCTATCCATCCCAATGAACTTTGTCCCAAATTTATGTACATACATATATATACACTCACATAATTATATATACAGCCATCCCTCAGTATCCATGGGTACTGGCTTCAGGACCCCCACGAATACCAAAACCATCAGATGCCCCAAAACTCTCATATAAAATGGTGGCCAGGTACAATGGCTCACACCTGTAATCCCAGCACTTTGGGAGGTCAAGGCAGGAGGATGGCTTAGTCCAGGAGTTCAAGACCAGCCTGGACAACATAGGGAGATCACATCTCTATAAAAATAAAAAAATCCAGCCTGGGTAAAAGAGCGAAAGTCCGTTTCAAAAACAAACAAAAAAACAAAAAAAACCCAAAGAAACCTGTACTTATATTCCCTAAATATACAAAAAGTTACAAAATAATAATAAGGACATGAAAGAATACGTACTCAGAAGCTGCTCATCTCTCTGTTTTCTTCTAGGCTGTACATATGTAGCATTGAATGAATCTGTGATAAGTAAGGAAGGCCTGCTTAGCATTTCCAGGGAACATCCATTTAAATGGCTATAAGAAATTTTAAGAAGAGGAGTATTTTATAGCATTTCAAGTAAACAATAATAGCTTCTCTTACTTAAAAAATAAGCAGCTTCATTTATAAGGTGTTCCTCTTCTAACTATAAAAGTAGGCACGCTCATTGATAAGAAATCTAGTAACTTCAAACAAGTATAAAGAAGAAAATAAAAATCTTCCAGAGTACCATTACTCAGAGATAACTGACATAATATTTTGGTGTACATCCTTCTAACCATGTAAGTTTTTCTATTCACACATTTTTTTTTTCTTTCGCCCTGTCTTATGGTACTGATACACATATGTATTTTTCAAAGCTGATATCCCATATGCATTCCTATATACTCAGTTCTATATCCTGGTTTTTACTCATGACATAAACATTTTTTTGTAAACTAAATGTTTAACAGTTATAAAAACATTTTATTGTGTCTACACTGTATTTGATCCCTTCCCTTTACTGATATTTAGGTCACTTATTTTTGCCATAATAATCTTTCAAAGAACATTTTTACAAAAGCTTCAATTGCATTTCTGATTGTTTCTTTAGGTCACATTCCTAGAAATGTATTTACTGTAATACATAGTACTGCTAAAAGGCTTTTCAGAAAGATTTAACATTACCCAGAAAAGTTCAACCAAAAAGACTGACCAATTCTACATACTTCCCAGAAGAAAACCACCATTTAAAAATAATTTTTGACTACTGCGGTGGCGCACACCTGTAATCCCAACACTTTGGGAGACAGAGATGGGCCGATCACTTGAGCCCAGTAGTTCAAGACCAGCCTGGGCAACATGGCAAAACCTCATCTCTACTAAAAGTACAAAAATAGCCAGGCATGTTAGAGCGCACCTGTAGTCCTAGCTACTTGGGAGGCTAAAATGGGAGGATCACTTGAAGCTGGGAGGTTGAGACTACAGTGAGCCGTGATCGCACCACTTGCCTCCAGCCTTGACGACAGAGACTCTGTCTCAAAAAAATACATAAAAATATGAATAAGAATAATAATTTTAATGGTATCTAACAAAAAAAATCATTTAAATTTTCTCTTTTTTGACTTTATAACTTTTGTCCATTTTGCAACTGGTATATTTTTATTAATAAATTAATACTTGATTTTATATATATGTTGCAAGTTTTTGGGCAACTTGCTGCAAATATTTTCCTACTTTGATTTTTTTTTTATTTGTTGTTTCAGACATTTGAACCTGTATGTCATCAAATCTATCAAACTTTTCTTTTGTAACTTGGTCCATTATTTTTATGCTTACAAAGTCTTTTCCAATTCAGAGATCAGACTCACCAATATTGCTTCATTTCTATTTAGTTCTAATCCATCTGAAATTTCTTTTGTTATATAATTAAAACGACACAAATTGATTTTTTTCCAAAATGGTTGAATCCTTCAATACCATTTACTCAAATAGCCATGCCACAGTTTGCCATGGTTACTACAAGACTGAATGAAGGAGGACGAACGCAGAAATGAAAACTTAAAACAAAAGTAACTACTTTAAAGGAAGGGATCAGGGGAAGAAGAGAGCTCCCTGCTTCTAGTGAGCAAAGGCAGCCGCCTTGAGCTTCCACAGCCCTTCATATTTATTGGGTAGAAAGACCAGGGAGGAGGAGGTAACAATTGGTTAATTGACCACAGGTTAATTGCTTAATTGACCACAGGTTCACATTACTGCTAACAGGCTTCAGATGTGCCTAGTCACAAGCAACACTTGCAGTTGAGGCATGACTGCCCTCAGCATTCCATCTGGGTGGCAAATACAGTTTGTCAGTTTGCCAACATTCTGCATTTATGAGAACAGTTTGCTGTTTACTCATCTAGCCTCCAGTGGTATACTGAGTCGATCACAACCCTCACTCTTTCAGCCTGCAACATAACCATCCTTTCCTCATTAATCTATGGTTATAAGCGTCTAAAATTCAGTCTATTTGTGTTAAGTATTTCTTAATACAAAGATCCTGAGCCTACTGTAATGTAACACAAAATAGCTATGAACTTAATGTACAGATAAAACAAAACAAGCCTGTAAGAGACTAAACACCAAAATATTGTATAGTAATGCTCTGAGTGCCACATGAAGTGTGTAAAATCATAACTAGCATTGAGTTCTCTTTCAAAGGGACTAACTTTAAACATACAGGGCAGTTATATTAGATGGTAATTATATTATGTGCAGGGCAACTCCCGTTTTTAAATCTATCAGATCTCGTGAAACCCATTCACTATCACAAGAAAAGCATGGGAAAGACACGCCCCCATAATTCAATCATCTCCCACTGGGTCCCACCCGCAACACATGGGAATTATGGGAGCTACAAGATGAGATTTGGTTGGGGACACAGAGCCAAACCATATCACGTTACAAAACAAAAGAACAACCCAACCACAAAGTTTTGTTAAATAGCAGGTCGAGAACTTGCTATTATTTACATAATTTCATATTTAAAATTCATCTCCTTTGCAACATCTCCGGGGAGGTATCTGTTTTGTAGAGTGTATACTTAACGTGTAAATTTTTTAAATCTTTTATGTCTTATAACATACTTTTCCCCCTTACTATGCAAATAATTAATTTTGAAAACATTCTCTATTTGATGCTTTTAAGTTGCCCTAAATTTCTGGTAACCAAAACAAAAACTGTGTTTCTTATTTTCCCTTCAAAGAATAAAATAATACTAATTGCATTTCCTTTAGCTTTTGTCTTGATATACCTACATCTCCCTCTTGTGGTTGAAGTCAACTGCATAAACAATTTCTTCTTCTCCATCTTTGACTATTTTCCATATTGTTCCACCTATCATATGACCAGCTGGCAGAGGTGTGATAGACAGGCCATGTCCTTTACCTATGTCAACAAGGTAACAATACTCAGATTTCTTTTACAATCCTAAAGAAAGGTTATTTATTTCTAAATGATAATATTTTAATAGGTAATCCTGTATATGTAATAACACAAAATTCAAAAGTAAAAATGCATATAATGAAAGCAGGCTTCATTCTCCTGTCTCCCAGCTACTCTACTCCCTCACTGGAGGCAAACATTCTTGTTACTTTATTATGTATTCTTGTAGAGATATTTGTGCTTATAAGTACAAGGCTAGAGATTAGATTTAAAAGCTAGTACACTATTAAATTATTTAGTATGAACTAGCAAATTTTAATGTATATTTTATATACAGAATTATCAAATGTTTCCATTTTTGCTAACCTCTAAACTAACAGAATAATTTAAATCTCATTGTGCTAAAGAATTTATCCTACAGAAAAACTAACTAGAAGCAAAACTGTTGAGACTGTTGTTATTTCTGGGCTAAATCTTCAGAGTCCATTATTGCACTATTTTATCAATGCCAGGGTTCATTTCTATGAAAATATCTAATACAATTATCTCTGTAGATGATAAATATAGACTTAATATAGGACTTCCTGACCTAATTCAATAATAAACTTTTTAATGTCCAATGCTAGAATTCATTATCTCCTCTGCTGCCATAGAACTTCATTTACCCCAGTCACTACATTTAGCCATCGCAGCCACCTTATCGCCTCAACCTAACTGTAAGCTCTGAGGAGGAGGAAATGGCCAAATTATCTTTTGTTTATTATACACAGTAAACACTAAATGAGTCTTTCCCAAGTTAAATATGAAAAAGCCTGAGCTATTAACATTTTGTTGGCGTTTATTCTGAAATATTTTAAAATTCAAATGGAAGTTAAGAGTTCTATATCAAGGCGAATGTGCTAATTTTTTTATTCTTCAGACCATAATGCCTGTAATTTTCTCTCTGAATTCTCGTCAGTATTTTCTAGCAAGTTAAACCCCATTCGTCTAAGTACTTACTACTGGAAATTCTTTTTACCTTTCAAATTCACAATCTGAGAGAATTTTAGCTGCTGTATTTTATCAAAGGCTGCATCCACATCATCTAATGTAAAGAGTGTAAAATCTTCCGTATTGTGTCGAGACTAAAAGAATAACACAAATAAAGGTGAAAAACTTATCACTGAAGGAGTGCTAACAAAATTTTTTTAATTGCTTAAATTACCTGATAAAGATCATACATGAACATCTGTCCCATTTTATAAACAGGAATGGTTGCATAGATAGCACAGTTCAGACCCAACTTTCCGACAGCATACGGGAGGGCACCAAGGTGGAGAGGATCAGGGTGAGACAACAGTACTGCATCAATCTGGTGAACATGCCTACAAGAACACAATCGAAAGGACTACTTCTTGAATCTTTTCAGAGGGTAAAGACAGAATATTCAAAATTATTCCCCAATTCTGGATTGAAGACTATGCTGGGGCAGAAGAGCAAAACTAAGAGCTAAAATTATGATTACCTATGAATTTCAATTATTACTACCTGTGCTCTGCATAGCTATAAAAAATGTAGTATAAGGTACACTTAAATATATGGTGTGTAGACACATTTTAAACAGAAAAGAAGGCCAGGTGTGATGGTGCACACCTGTAATCCCAGCACTTAGGGAGGCCAAGGCAGGCAAATCATTTGAGCTCAGGAGTTCAAGATTAGCCTGGGCAACATGGCAAAACACTGTCTCTATAACAAACAAACAAACAAACAAACAAAAAAAAAGCCAGGTGTGGTGGCATGAGCCTGTAGTTCCAGCTACTTGGGGGGCAGAGGTGGGAGGATCACTTGAGCACAGGAGGTTGAGCTTGATGAGATCATGCCACTGCACTCCAGTCTGAGTGACAGAGTGAGACCCTGCCTAAAAATAAAAACAAGAACAAAAATAAAAAAGAACAGTAGACACCACAAATAAGTTGATTTTTTTTTTTAAGATGGAGTTTCACTCTTGTTGCCCAGGCTGGAGTGCAATGGCGCGACCTCCAGCTCATCACAACCTCTGCCTCCTGGGTTCAAGCGATTCTCCTGCCTCAGCCTCCCGAGTAGCTGGGAGTATAGGCATGTGCCACCACACCCAGTTTATTTTGTATCTTTGGTAGAGATGGGGTTTCTCTATGTTGGTCAGGGTGGTCTCGAACTCCCCAACCTCAGGTGATCTGCCCGTCTCAGCCTCTCAAGGTGCTGGGATTACGTGGGTGAGCCACCATGCCTGGCCGTAAGTTGATTTTTAATAGCTATCCTGCATGCTATTTTTTTTTTTTTTTTTTTTTGGAGACATAGTCTCGCTCTATTGCCCAGGCTGGAGTGCACTGGCGTGACCTCAGCTGCCCAGTTCAAGTGATTCTCCTGCCTTAGCCTATGGAGTAGCTGGGATTACAGGTGTCCACCACCATGCCTGGCTAATTTTTGCCTTTTTAGTAGAGACAGGCTTTTACCATGTTGGCCAGGCTGGTCTTAAACTCCTGACGTCAGGTGATCCGCCCTTTCTCACCTCCCAAAGTGCTGGGATTGCAAGCATGAGCCACTGCACCCAGCTTCACTTAACACATCTTCTTTTTTTTTCTTTTTTTCTGAGATGGAGCTTCACTCTTATTGCCCAGGCTCTAGTGTAATGGAACAATCTTGACTCACTGCAACCTCTACTTCCCAAGTTCAAGTGATTCTCCTGCCTCAGACTCCTGAGTAGCTGGCATTACAGGCATACGCCACCATGCCCAACTAATTTTTGTAATTTTACTAGAGATGGGGTTTCGCCATGTTGGTCAGGCTGGTCTTGAACTCCTGACCTCAAGTGATCCGCCCGCCTCAGCCTCCCAAAGTGCTAGGATGACAGGCTTGAGCCACTGTGCCCGGTTGCAAACTATTAAGTTCAAGAACTCAGCTTAGAATTTCAGAAATTACTATTGGCTGGGCATGGTGGCTCATGGCTATAATCCCAGCACTCTGGGAGGCCGAAGTGGGCGGATTACCTGAGGTCATGAGTACAGGACCAGTCTGGCTAACATGGTGAAGCCCTGTTTCTACTAAAAATACAAAAAATTAGCCGGGCAGGCGGTACATGCCTATAATCTCAGCTACTTGGGAGGCTGAGGCAGGAGAATCACTTGAACCCTGGAGGTGGAAGTTGCAGTGAGCCGAAAGCATGCCATTGCACTCCAGCTTGGGCAACAGGAGCAAAACTCCATCTCAAAAAAAAAAAAGAAGAATTTCAGAAATTATTAAGGAGAGGGTATTTATATGACCACATACTTATAATGGATTTTTGTCCCAGCGTTTTCGCACAGCAACCACAGACAGTTTTGCTAATTGAATAGTAAAACTTCAATTAATCAGGGAAGCATATGTTCTCATTGACACAAGAAATTAATAAAATGGTTTGGATTTTTTTTGTTCAGGTTCTAAAGTTTTTTAAATATTTAAGTCCTCTTTTCTTGCAAAATTAGTATAATACTGCAAACATAATTGTTTTTTTTTTTTTTTTTTGAGACAGATTTTTGCTCTGTCACCCAGGCTGCAGTGTAGTGGTATAATCTAGGCTCAGTGCAATCTCTGCCTCCTGGGTTCAAGCAATTCTCCTTCCTCAGCCTCCCAAGTAGCTGGGACTATAGGTGCACACCACCATACCCAGCTAATTTTTGTAATTTTAGTAGAGTCAGGGTTTCACCATGTTGGCCAGGCTGGTCTCGAACTCCTGAACTCAAGTGATCTGCCCACCTCAGCCTCCTAAAGTACTGGGATTACTGGCATGAGCCACCGTGCCCAGCCCATAAATGATTATTTTTTTGGATGAATCAGTATCTCATGGTCATTCTGAGAACCAGTTCACAATGTTTAGCATCAAAAGATGTAGAAAAGTAAGCTAATGTGATCTGACCACAGAACTTTCACATGGAAAATGTTTCCTCTTCTCAAATTCTTATGTATTCTTGTTCTTTCCAAAAATTAGCATGCAAAAATTTCTACTGAAATCCATTAGCTTAAGATTTTGCTGAATTTCAACAAGCAAAGCTTATAAGTAAATCAAAACTTTACAAGTTAAAATGGTCACTATAGGTTTTTGGCATAAGCAAAATTAAGCCTTTTGCTCTAAACTAGTGTAAAAAGGCAATATTTATCACACTGAAATGGTATTACGGTACAGAAAAGAGAAGTTGATTTAATAAAAACCTAGAATTATGAAATGTAACTTACTTCCTCAGGGAATCTATAATATCCATTGAAAAGTGCTCATCCCAGCCACAGTCCAATAAAAATCTAAACTCATCAACTTGGAGAAGATAGCAAAGGGCAGATTCTTCTTGGACCCCAGAAAGGGTGGTTAACTTGATAATAGACGTCATTTTTTTTGGTCCAGAAACAGCAAGCTAGAAGGGTCTTTCAAATGAAATGAAAACATAAATAAACATAAAAGCACCGTCTGGCATATATAATAGACAAACTGATTAAAATTAGTTCAAATATTTAAGTTCATAGAAATTCCATTAACATGAAAAGCAGTTTAAAGGCCCATTTCCATCACTGCCAAGTTTACTTATTTTTTAAGTGAAAGCAAGTTTATTAACTCACTGCCAAGTTTAAAAGCACAAACATAATCTTGGACACAATGAGCCCTTTAGTGGCTCCCTAGTGGGGTAGTGAATGTTGCAATCAAATAGACCCATATATGAATCTACTATGTGATTTGAAGCAAGTTAATTAAACTTTCCTCACCTGTGTATCTCAGTCTATAAAACATTAGTATTAACATATATGTAAAAAGGATGAAGTATTTCAAATAATGTATAAATTACCTACAACAGATACTACTGCATCCAAGTTCCTCAATAAATAAATGTTTAGGAATTAATGAACTCATCCTTCAAGGTGAATCTGTTCGTCTTTTATCGTGCTTTGTGATGGCACTGATTTCACTGTATTACAATGATTAGTTTATGCGTCTTTCTCTCCTGTTAATTAGACCAGTGGTTCTTAAATAGACCCCCTTGAGAATCTGATAAAAACCTATGGGCCCTCCCCTCTCCCCTACCAACTCTCAACACAACCAAACAAAAAACAAGAGTACATATAACATAGAAATTCACAAACTTTTCAGGGAGTTTAACATTAAGAACCCTTGCATTGGAATGTGAGCAACAGAAAAACACAGGTGGTATATGTTTGCAACTCCTAAATAGAACCTGATGCACACTCAACATATATCTGATGGAATGCAAATTGGGATGCCTACTACATATATTTCAGGAAAATATAACATGAACACATCTATAGGCCAGGCATGGTGGCTCATGCCTGTGATCCCGGCCCTTTGGGAGGCTGAGGCAGGAAGACTGCTAGAGTTCAGGAGTTTGAGACCAGCCTGGGCAATGTAGTGAGACCCTGTCTCTACAAAAATAAAAAATAAAAATACTGGCTGGTGGCATGTACTTGTAGTCCTAGCTACTCAGAAGGCCAAGATGAGAGAATTGGCTGAGCCCAGGAGTTCGAGGTTACTGTGAGCTATGAGTGCACCACTAGACTGGACACAGAGTGAAACCCTAGAGTGTACCCTAGACTGGGCAACAGAGTGAGACTTTGTATCTAAAAAATAAATAAAATAAAACATATACTTTTTTTAAAAAAATGGGATTTAGAACCTGGAACTGTGTGCTATTAAGCAGAAGTTACGAAAATATTCATTAACAAAGTTCAACCCCACAGCAACATTTCAGATTTCAGCTCCCTAAAATAAATGAGCCTTTCCTGGCTAACTATGCAAATAGGAGAGAAGGCCACTGAATTACCTAATAATTTCTCACCACTACTCAAGGTTATCAACAAACTGAGGTAAACTGAAATCCACCTTTGACAAGAGGCTGACAGGGGCTGCTAAACCCACCACATCTCCCAGCCTTGTTTATCTGAGTGACAGCCAAAATCACAAGACTGCTAGGTTATCAACTATCAATGATGCATACATCTCCCAGTAAGACCTAATCCCCTACCTCGTCTCCCTCTCAAATCCTTTCAGGATGCTCTCTGGAACTATGATTCTACTCACCTGTAACTGCAACTGCTTCTCTGAAAATTCTCTTCACCTGCTTGTCTTCCCAGGTACCTGGCTGTTCCCTAATCATACTCTTTCTCTTACAGCCTTCTCAAGGTTTTTTGTTGTTGTTAACTTTTTGTATGCCCTGTACTTGAAAAGCAGGAGGTATGTGCTCCTTGCTCCTCACTGCAGCTTCTAAACCATGTCTTCTCCTTCCTCTTTCAAATAGTCTAGTCCCATTAAAGCTCTTGGCACCCAGCAGGTCACTATTCGTCTTTCACATTTCCCCTTCACTATGGCATCCATTAACCCGGCCTCATTCACTGGGGACTTTTACATGACCGTTGTTCCTCTGAGTAACTTCAATACTGACCTGTTGGTTCCTTGACTTCCTCAACTCCAATAATCTTCATTTCACTTCAGCCACTCAGCATTACGATTACACCCTAGAACTTATCACTATCAGTAACTGTACTATTTTGAAAATTTCACCTTCAAGCATCTCACTCTCTAACACCTTACTTACTCTAGTATTCCCATTGCAAAAATCCTCTGTGCTCAGTGGTATCTCTCTAATTCGCTGGCTACTTTTTCCCTATCGACGACCCCCTCCTGTTTTCACTCAGGTCCTCACCTTCAATTAATGATCTGTTAAGATTATTTGCAAACACTCAAATGTCTTGCTCCTCTAGTCCTTCTCTCTACTAGGCTGGCAAAACCCCAGTCCTGATGAACTCCAATCATGCAGGGGTTGGGGGAGGATGGGATATGGAGGAGAATTACAGCTGTGCTATTTGCTTTTTTTTTTTGAGACTGAGTCTCACTCTGTCACCAGGCTGGAGTGCAGTGTAACGATCTTGGCTCACTGCAACCTCCATCTCCCAGGTTCAAGTGATTCTCCTGCCTCAGCCTCCTGAGTAGCTGGGACTACAGGCATGCGCCACCACGCCCAGCTAATTTTTTTTAGTAGAGATGGTGTTTCACCATGTTGGCCAGATGGTCTCGATCTCTTGACATCATGATCCACCCAGCCCATTTTTTTTTTCTTTTTGAGAGAAAGTTTCACTCTTGTCGCCCAGGCTGGTGTACAGCGGCAAGACCTCAGCTCACTGCAACCTCTGCCTCCTGGGTTCAAGTATTTCTCCTGCCTCAGCCTCCCAAGTAGCTGGGATTACAGGCACCCGCCACCATGCCCAGCTAATGCTATTTGCTCTTTAAATTCATGGCCAAAGGTCTCAAATAGGCCCTAAGTATTACCCTTCAATCTGACTTTTCTTAGTAGGTTGACTTTCAATTTCTGAGACGACTACTCCACACCTCCTCCTCTTTGTTCAAAGATCACCCATCCCTCCCTCCACCCTAGTCTCAGCTGATAAAATTAGAGAGTAATTTCTCATTTTCCAGATACTACATCTATTAGCCTATCTGTATGTACACTGTTGGGTCTCCTATGGTATAGAATAGTCCTGCTCCCATCCAAGGTCGGTCCCTCTATGTGCGCTGTTGATCCCATTCCTATTCACCTTCTGAAAGACTTGACATCTTCAGTCATTTGCTCTTTCCCCTGCATCAGTGTTTCGTTGACGGACCATTCCCGCAAGCTTATAAAAATACTCCAGAATTTCCAACTTATAAGAACCCTCTCTTAACCCTTCAACCCCCAACAACCACTGCATCATTTTTGGGTTTCCCTTTCACAGAAAAACTTCTCAGGTATTTGTGCACAGATATATCTCCACTTCCTCACCTCCCATTTGCACTAAGTCTGAGAAGCCAGAGAAATGTCCGCTGGCTTAAGTCGTATAGAGACTTATCAATGACCTTTATAAAGCACTTCCAGGGATATACTTTCATAACAACTCATTATATTTCTCAAATTTTCTTCTCTCTTCACTGTGACCAAAACCTCTAACTTGTTTATATATTTTCCCTGTCTCTAATTTATTGAGTCATTCTCAGAGGTAGTCATTCTCTGACCACCCTAAAGCCCTTCTTCACGCCCATTACAACATCATTCTATTTCCCTCAAAATACTTAGTGCTCTCTAATTGCTACTTATTTATTTACTTGCTTTGTCTGTCACCTTCTCTCCTCCTGTGCCCACACTGGAATGTGGACTCCATGAAGGTAAAGACTTTCTCTGTTTTGATCACTGTTATATTCCAATGCCTCCACAGTGCCTAACATACAGTGGTAGCTGATGAATGTTTCTTAAATGAAGGAACGGGGCATGGCTAGTATAAAATAAGCTCACTGTCCTTACCACGCCATAAACCGGAACCCATCTACATATATTTGCCCTTGCTTGGGAGAGCTCTCTGAGTATGGGAGTTGGCTTGATCCATTTTTTTATCCTTAGTACATTAGCACATCCCTGCACATAGTGGTTATTCAATAAATAACTGTTGGTAAGTTAAAATTTAAAATATATTGATTTGTTTTTGTTTCCTGAAACAGGATTTTGCTCTGGTACCCAGGCTGGAGTGCAGTGGTGCAATCATGGCTCATTTCCAGCCTCAACCTCCTGGGCTCAAGTGATCCTCCCACCTCAGCCTCCTAGGTAGCTGGGACTACCAGCACGCACTACCACACTCGGCTAATTTTTTGTAGAGACAGGATTTTACTATGTTGTCCAAGCTGCTCTTTAAGTCCTGGGCTCAAGTGATTCACCCACCTTGGCCTCCCAAAATGCTGGAATTACAGGTGTGAGACAGCACACCTGGCCTTCATGTGTTCTTATTTGGGGTACAAAGACATTAATTCTCTATTTGATGAAAAACATTTATAAATACAATTTTGGAAAGGACCTTGGAAATTATCCCTGCCAAAAAGCTTACTGTACCACAATTATATCAATGGCCTAAGGGAAATTTTTTTCTACTTAAGTTGTCCTTAATTCCCACTTTCTTCATTTAGATTATGAAGTAACATGCGCGTATCTTGCAGCTAGAACTGAGTAAGTTCATATTAAAACTTTTTTTGCAGACAGACCAAGATTTCAACAGATGAAAAGATATTTTCACTACAATTATTCATAATAAAGGTATATCTTTATTAAACATTCACTACTTACTGATATCTCAGTCGTATATATGATAAAACACCAGGAATTCTGAAGAGTTCTTTATCAACCTAAAAAATAAATAAAAGCCTTATGAATGTGGTATTATGATTTCATTGTTTATAATTATGGTGTTTAATTTGTATCTTGCCCTAAGGCATCAGGAGCACCACCAAGTAGTATAATATGTGGTCCTTTTATAAAAAAGAGATCTGTCATAATTTTAGGAAGCTTAAGCTTACATAAACAGATAATAAATGACATAAAAATATTTAGGGGGTGGGCGCGGTGGCTCACGCCTGTAATCCCAGCACTTTGGGAGGCCGAGGCGGGTGGATCACGAGGTCAGGAGATCGAAACCATCCTGGCTGACACGGTGAAACTCCATCTCTAATAAAAAAAAAATACAAAAAATTAGCCAGGCGTGGTGGCAGGCACCTGTAGTCCCAGCTACTTGGGAGGCTGAGGCAGGAGAATGGCGTGAACCCAGGAGGTGGAGCTTGCAGTGAGCCAAGATCGTGCCACTGCACTCCAGCTTGGGCAACAGAGCGAGACTCCGTCTCCAAAAGAAAAAATATATATATATATATATATTTATTTATTTATTAAGTTTTTTTTTTTAAGTTGACATTACCTTATGTTATTGAGAATCATAGAAGAGGTGGGATTTAAGATTACTAAGGGTTGATAAGACATGGGTAGAAACAAAGAGAAGGTACTCAGAGGAATAACAGGAGTAAAGGGGAGTACCAGAGATCTCAGATCTCCGCACTTTTGCGTAAAAAGTTTTAAAGTACCAGTGAAAAAACTAGCCTGGCACACATTCACAAAAGCAGAAAATAAAAGATAAGGCCTAATGAACAGAAAGGGGCCAGATAATGAAAGGCCTTGGAAACTGTGAACCTAGTCCTGCAGGCAACAGAAACATTTTAAGATTCATTATCAAGTGGAAAGATGGCATGATATAGGTAATTCTGTATTTGGGGGCTATTAGCTGGTGTGTATGATTGATAAGATGATACAGAAAGCAGGGTGATAAAAAGAGAAAGTATTTAGTGGACCACTCCCTCCTAACTTTGCTGATTCCACCTTGAGACCAAATTTCTTCAGTCTCAAATTGTATTTTACAGCTGTGCGACATGAATATATTAGTTGTTATCTAAGTAACCAAGGCTTGGAATGCTACATGCTGATTCTTCACTTCTGGGACAGTCTATTATTACCACCTCCTGATTATTCTTCCCTTAGCAACGCTTTGCATATCATTCCCTTTCTATCCCTACTGCCAGTACCCTAATACAGGAAGGGCCTCACTACCTTATGTTTGGGTTTCTCAGTTTCTCTGCCTCCTTTCCTCCCTTCATTCAACCTAAACATTGCTACCAGATTCATCTTCAGAAATACCCTGCACATATTACCCCTTGCTCAGAAATCTTTGCAGGCTTCTTACTGCTTGAGAAAAGACAAATCAAATGCCTTAACTGGCAATGGAGGTTGCCAGGAAGCCACCCTGACATCACTGCTCAATGTCTTTGGGCCCAGCTTATATTCCACCTCCTTACAAATTCCCACATCTAGTCTAGACTAGAACAGCTCTGTCAACAGACATATAATGCATGCCACAAACTACTTTTAAATTTCTTCATGGAAAAAGAAACGGGTGAATTTTAATGTATTTTATTTAACCCAATAGAACCAAAATATTATTTCAACATGTAATCATGTCGAATATTTTACATTTTCATATTAAATCTTCAAAATCCACTGTGTATTTTATATTTACAGCACATTTCAATTAGACTAACCACATCTGAAGTGCTCAGTAGCTACATGTGGCTAGTGACTACTATAACAGTGCAGATCTAGACTCCAGACCATAAAAACCAGTGCTTTACACTCTAGAGCATTGTGTTGTCACCCCTAAAGTGCAGGTTGGCACCATCCTATGTTTGTGTGCATGTCTCAGACTAAGTTTTAATAGTATTGCCAACCATTTACTCTCCCAGAATAAAAACTCAAGTCACCTTCTTACCATTAACTTCGCAGTCAGCAGGTGAATCCCATTTGACATTTACTTAGTGTCTCTCTGACCTCCTTTATGTCCTGCCTCCATGGAGGCCCTCATTGCCTTACCTGAATGATTGCCAATTTCCTTTTATCTAGTTTTTCTGTTCCCAGTTGATCCTCCATATAGCTGTCACAGACCATCCTAAAAAAACAAATATCCTCCTGCTCACTCCTTGCACAAAATATCCACTGGATTCCTGCTAACTAATGAATAAAATCTAAACTCCCTATTGGAAATCAAGATCCTTCACAAGCTGATCTTAACCTACCTCTTGCTTCACCAATCACTCATGCACTAAATGCTCAAGCTGGTTGATTATCCCACTCTCCCTAAGTATGCTAAAGCTTCTCAAAGCTCTATATTCCTGTACTGAATCCCGAAATTACCTTCTCCTTTTGAGCTCAGCAAATTCCTTTTGATGCTACATGACCCAACTCCCATATTTACTTCTTTATAAAGCCTTTTTGTTGCCCTAACCAAAGTTATTTTGTTATAAAGGGGGCACATAAAGTATTTGTTGAATGGATGTTCAATGTATAGAGGAGTAAAAGTGATCATCTTTGTATATCCAGTACCCAGTATCTCACAGTTACTTGCCCTCTCAATAATGATCGTGCATGTTGCCGGGCGCAGTGGCTTGCGCCTGTAATCTCAACACTTTGGGAGGCCGAGGAAGGCAGATCGCTTGAGCTCAGGAGTTCCAGAGCAGCCTGGGCAACATGGCAAAACCCCATCTCTACTAAAAACACAAAAAAGTAGCCGGGCGCGGTGGCTGCGCTGGTGACCCCAGCTACTTGGGAGGCTGAACTGGGAGGATTGCTTGAGCCCGGGAGGCGGAAGTTCCAGTGAGCTGAGATGGCACCACTGCACTCCAGCCTGGGGGACAGAGAGAGACCCCGTCTCAAATAATAAATCAGCTGGGCGCGGTGGCTCACGCCTGTAATCCCGGCACTTTGGGAGGCCGAGGCGGGCGGATCATCCTGGCCAACAAGGTGAAACCCTGTCTCTACTAAAACTACAAAAATTAGCGGGGCGTGGTGGTGCGCGCCTGTACTCCTAGCTACTCGCGAGTCTGAGGCAGGAGAATCACTTGAACCCAGGAGGCAGAGGTCGCAGTGCGCCGAGAATCGTGACACTGTACTCCAGCCTGCGCAACAGAGCGAGATTCCGTCTCAAAAATAAAAAATAAAAAATCATGACCGTGCATGTTGATGACAACTAAGGTGAACTAAGCAAAATCCAAGGGAAAACAGAGTAGTTTGGGTTAGCCCTGGAGCTCACTGAGTGGGGAAGTCTCTTTCCTGTCAGTTGAGGGAAAGCAGCAATTTCATACTGGGGTTGCAAGGCCGGGCATGGTGGCTCACGCCTGTAATCCCAGCACAGGCCAAAATGGGAGGTTCTCTTGAGCCCAGGAGTTCGACACCAGCCTGGGCAACATAATGAAACCCCGTCTCTATTAAAAAAAAAAAAAAAAAAAAAAGAAGAAGAAGAAAGAAAGGAAAAAAAGAAAGGGGTTAAACGGATTGTAAAATTAAAAATTAGGGGATGGGTATAAATGATAGCTCAGGTTCGCCTGGTCACAGGAGGCCAGACTTGCCGGGGTTACAATCTGACCTCTTGTTTTCTAAAGAGCACGTAAAACAGTACGAAGTCAAAAAAGAATTATAACTTCACAGGGATAGTGGAAGCGCTGGGAGGCGATGGCGGGAGGGCCGAGACCCTTTTAGTACAGCGTGGTACAAACATCCAAAAGGTCTCTAGAGTCAATGAACTAAAAGGACGCCTACGCGGTGCCCAGAGCTTAGTAACCTCGTGGTCTCTCAACCCAAAACGACGGGAAGAGCCCGAGCGGGGGAGGCTGAGAACGCCGTAGCCACGAGGCTAAGCAGCTAAAGCTGGCGTCGGCTTAACTCCTCCAGCGCCAAGAGATTAAAGAGTAAGCAGAGGGAAGCAGAAAGGAGGAAAGAAGATCCCGGGAGGGAACCGTACGAGCTGCCGCAAAACAGCTGGGAGCTTGAAACCCATGGAGAAGTCACTTCTCTTTCCCTCGCTGACCACTTCTGCCAGGAACGACCGGGACAGTCGCAGCCGAAGCGGCGGGGGCGAGTCGTCGGGGGAGACTGGGTCGGAGTCGGGGCCCGGCGCTCCCAGAGGGCCAGTGACGCCGCCTTCCCCCGCCAGAGACTTGCTCCTTTCTCCTGCCCTCACTTGCCTCGTCAGGCCTCCCCCAACGCCGTCCACTGCCCTTCCCAACCCCTAAGCGAATCCAGGTTCAAGAGGTAGAAAAGCCGATGCTGGCTCAGCAGCGCGGGACACTACCGGCCGGCAGAAGCCCCCCAGCGGCGGCCGCCATTTTGGAGCTGGAGACGAGCGGCGTAAACGAGGAGGACCCAGGGCGAGACCATCTCCCGGGGGTGGGCACGGGGCTTTGGGAAGGCGACGGCGCTCACACCTGCACGCCTCGTCTGAGTGGAGCGAAATTATATTCAGAAATTATTGGTAATGTTTGGAAGCTAAAAAAAAAAGAGAGGAGTCAACCCTGAGGAGGAAGAAGTAGTATGATTTGCTGGCGTCACCCCTCTGCTCCGTGCCGGCGCGGCGAATGGCAGGTCCCGAGGTCGCAGCTTCCACTGGCGCGGGTGGCTGAGTTGCCCGTTGCCCTTGGTCTCGGGGTCGCTGTCGGCACTGAGGCTGCAGGTGGGTCTGGGGAGCCTGGGGGGCCGCCGCGCCGTGGATCACGGCGAGGGTGACGCGGAGGGCTCTAGGCAGGCCGTCAGTGCCGTGCGTGTGTGGAGGGGTGGTCTGGGCTTCCCCGGGGCTTCCGAGCGAAGGTGACGGGAAAGGAAAATGCGGTTTTCTTCGGGTGGAGGATGGGATTTCCGGGCCGGAGCTTTTGGAATGGGTTTTCTGAGGCTGTCATAACAGGAAAACGTCCGTAGAGATGTGACCCAGTGACCGCCCGCTAGCCGGTACCCCATGCCTGGCCTGAAGCAGGGAAGACGCTGGCTGCCTCCCCTCCCGGAGCAGCTTACATTCATCTAAGTCCTAGCCTTCTGTCTCGCTAACCTCGCTCTCTTCCAAACCGCAAATCCTCTTGAGCCGACACCGTTGCACCAAAATGATGCGCTTACCCTTTTGGTTTGCTTTTTTATTTTTATTTTTGAGACAGAGATTAATTCTTGTCACCCAGGCTGGAGTGCAATGGCGCAATCTCCGCTCACTCCAACCTCCGCCTCCCGGGTTCAAGCGATTGTCCCGTCTCAGCCTCTCAAGTAGCTAGGATTGCAGGCGCCCGCCACCACACCCGACTAATTTTTTGTATATTTAGTAGAGACGGGGTTTCACAATGTTGGCCAGGCTGGTCTCGAACTCCTGATCTCGTGATCCACCCGCCTCAGCCTCCCAAAGTGCTAGGATTACAGGCGTGAGCCACTGCACCTGGCCGACCTTGCCTTTTAAAAGAAAAACGTATGGCCAGGCGCGGTGTCTCACGCCTGTAATCCCAGCACTTTGGAAGGCCGAGGTGACCGGATGAAGAGGTCAGGAGTTCGAGACCAGCCTGGCCAACAGTGAAACCCCGTCGCTACTTAAAAATACAAAAATTAGCCGGGCATGGTGGCACGTGCCTGTAGTCCCAGCTACTCGGAAGGCTGAGGCAAGAAAATCGCTTGAACCTGGGAGGCAGAGGTTGCAGTGAGCTGTAGTTGCACCACTGCACTCCAGCCTGGGCCACAGAGTGAGAATCTGTCTCAAAAAAAAAAAAAAAAAAAAGCCGGGTGTGGTGGCTCACGCTTGTAATCCCAGCACTTTGGGAGGCCTAGGCGGGTGGACCACGTGAGGTCAGGAATTCAAGACCAGCCTGACCAACATGGAGGAACCCCGTCTCTACGAAAAATACAAAATTAGCTGGGCATGGTAGCGCATACCTGTGATCCCAGCTACTCAGGAGGCTGACGCAGGAGAATCCCTTGAATCCGAGAGGCGGAGGTTGCGGTGAGCCAAGATCGCGCCATTGCACTCCAGCCTGGGCAACAAGAGTGAAACTCCGTCTCAAAAGAAAAAAGAAAAAAGAAAAAAAAAAAAGGAAAGAAAAATGTATGAATTGTATAACTGCCAATCAGTGTCAGAGGAGAGGCAGAAATTCAGTCTACATAGGCCTATCACAGCTTAGTGCTAAGCAGTTTTGTTGGCAATAATGTATTGTCTTTCTAGGATGTTGTCATATGTCTTCTCAGTCATTGTACATGATTTATTAGTTTAGGTCCAAATGCATACAGGTGTATTTTGAATTCATCTGTATGCATGAATTTTTATAGGAAATTGGCAATCCAACTATGTTTTTATTGAATTAGTGCAATTTATTTTCCACCTGATGACTATTACAGGTTCAGCATCCCTGATCAGAATATTGGAAATCCAAAGTGCCCCCAAATGTGAAACTTGGGGCCACAAGTTTGAGACCAGCCTGGGCAACATAGCAAGATCTTGTCTCTACAAATTTTTTTAAGGATTTTTTAAAATTAACAACTGTAGCTCCAGCTTCTCAGGAGGTTGAGGTGGGAAGATCACTTGAGCTCAGGAGTTCAGGACTGCAGTGGACTATGATAACTCCACTGCACTCCATCCTAGGTGACAGAGCAAAACTATTAAAAAAAAAAAAAACAAGTTTCAGCCGGGCGCGGTGGCTCAAGCCTGTAATCCCAGCACTTTGGGAGGCCGAGACGGGCGGATCACAAGGTCAGGAGATCGAGACCATCCTGGCTAATACGGTGAAACCCCGTCTCTACTAAAGAATACAAAAAACTAGCCGGGCGAGGTGGCGGGCGCCTGTAGTCCAGCTACTTGGGAGGCGGAGGCAGGAGAATGGCGTAAACCTGGCAGGCGGAGCTTGCAGTGAGCTGAGATCCGGCCACCGCACTCCAGCCTGGGCGACAGAGCCAGACTCCGTCTCAAAAAAAAAAAAAAAACCACAAGTTTCATATAAGATTGCCTTCAGGCTATGTGTATAATGTATATGTAAAGCCCAAATGGATTTTATGTTTAAATTCGGTCGTATCCCCAAGATAGCTCATTATGTGTATGCAAATATTTCAGAATCTGAAAAAATCCAAAACACTTCGGGTTCCAAGCATTTCGGATAAGGAAAAACCTGTAGTTCTATTCCTCCTCATCTACCTTCTGGACACTCAGCATTTAAAAGCTTTTAAGTACCATAAACATCAATTCAGGAAGGGGTTTCTTAGGCATGAGCTATAATAGGAGCCAGAGCTGTAAAGTGAAGCTGAATTTGAACTCCAGCTCTATACTTAATAGTATTTGGATTAAGCTGTTTTCTTATCTGTAAAATGTAAATAATAGTTAATTCACATTATGTATAGAAATATATGGCTCTGGTACCTAGTAACCTAGTAGTCCTTTTTTTTATTTTTTTTTGAGACAGCATCTTGCTCTGTTGTCCAGGCTAGAGTACAGTCGTGTGATCTCAGCTCACTGCAACCTCCATCTCTTGGGCTTAAGCAATCCTCCCAAGTAGCTGGGACTCCCAAGTAGCCTCCCAAGTAGCTGGGACTACAGGCATATACTAGCACACCCAGCCAATTTTTTTATTTTTTGTAGAGACACGGTTTTCCATGTTAACCAGGCTAATCTCAAACTCCTAGGCTCAAGCGATCCATCCGCCTTAGCCTCCCAAAGTGCTGGGGTTGCAGGCATAAGTCACCTAGTAGTCACACTATAAAAGTAAGTTTTCTTCTCCCTTTACCTTGTTTTTTGTTTTTTTTTTTTCTGAGACAAGAGTCTTGCTCTATCCCCCAGTCGGGAGTATAGTGGCATCATCTCAGCTCACTGCAACCTCTGCTTCCCGAGTTCAAGCAATTCTCCTGCCTCAGCCTCCTGAGTAGCTGGGATTACAGGCATGCACCACTATGCCCAGCTAATTTTTGTATTTTTAGTAGAGATGAGGTTTCACCATGTTGGCCAGGCTGGTCTTAAACTCCTGACCTTGTCCTTCTGCCTCAGCCTCCCAAAGTGCTGGGATTACAGACGTGAACCACCACACCTGGCCCCTTTACCTTTTTTAGAGTAATCTATATTCATATCTACAGTGACATTATTGAATATAGTTTTTTTTTCTCTCATATCTTTTTTTCTTTCTAAATTTAGTTTTCAGTAATTACAGCTTTACCTAAAGAATTCCACTTCTGGCAAAATTGTATTAAATTTGTTTTTGCATTGTGAGAGGTTCTAAATACGTTTTACACATGTAAACGTTCTAAATGAGAGCCAGGTGCAGTGGTGCATGCCTATAGTCCCAGCTACTTGGAAGGCTAAGGCAGGAGGAATACTTGAGCCTGGGAGTTGAGAGCTGCAGTGCCCGTGAATAGCCACTGCCCTCCAGCCTGGGCAACATAACAAGACCTCATCTCTTTTACAAGAAAAAGTTCCAAAACAACATGAGGAGGATGCAAACAATCAGCTGTTGCAGGCAGAATGTTTTACAATACCCTCTCTGTTTCTCTGCTCTGTATCGTATCACATCACTATTGAAGCTAGTAGTAAAATTTAATAAATAGACTCAGTGCAGTGTAATTTTATATTAATCATTGTCCCGTGTGTAATCTTCATCAATTAGATTTTTAAGTATTATACAATATTCTGATGCCAGGCAAACAGAGAGGCTTATTAGGCTTTTAACATCTATTACATCTATGTCTATTATCTTCCTGTTTCAGATGCAATTTATTTATTTTATTGAGACAGAGTCTTGCTCTGTTGCCCAGGCTGAAGTACAGTGGCATGATCTTGGCTCACTGCAACCTCTGCCTCCTAGGTTCAAGCAATTCTCCTGTCTCAGCCTCTCCAGTAGTTGAGATGACAGACACGCACCACCACACTCGGCTAATTTTTGTACTTTTAGTAGAGATGGGGTTTTGCCATGTTGGCCAGGCTGGTCTCAAACTCCTGATCTCAAGTGATCTGCCCACCTCAGCATCCCAAAGTGCTAGGATTACAGGCATGAACCACCGTGCCCGGCCCAGATGCAATTTAAAAGCTATTTCAAAAAAAACCAAAAAAGCAGTTGTATTTCTGATAATTTTTTTTTCTTTTAGCTATCATGGTGAATTTACTTCAGATTGTGCGGGACCACTGGGTTCATGTTCTTGTCCCTATGGGATTTGTCATTGGATGGTATTTAGACAAAAAGAGTGATGAACGGCTAACTACCTTCCGGAACAAGAGTTTGTTATTTAAAAGGTTAGTCTGCATTTTTTTAAACCAGCAATTGGCCAAATTTGGGGAATATTCTTTTTTATATGTGCCAAAAATAAATAGAAGGGATAATTTTTCCCCCTTGAGGACTTAGATTCAAATGATACTGTTTTTAGTCTTGTTTGTTATTGAATCCTTGGATAAAACAATATGATTACCTCTAGAATGTAAAGTCTTCATTTAATGAATAGGCTGTTTCAGATCTTTGAAAGTATCGTCTTTTTTTTTTAATTCAAAGTACATTTTAATACAGCCACAGTTTAAAAGTAGCTGACCAAAGCCTAGCTTATATACAGCTTCCACATACATTGTCATATATTGTCTTACTTAAGACATGCTGTAGCTGAGAGAAATAGTAATAATAGCAGCTAGGCGCTGTGTTCTTAGCAACACTACCTGAGAGCTTTAGACCTGGTGGTAGAGTGATAGCAGCTGGCAGCTGCCTGGTCCCATTATGCCTCTAGAGATGGCTCCTCTGGCAGCAGAGAGTTCCCGTTAGCAAGACAGGATGCCTGCCAGTGGGCATACAGCTGGGTAGGAGGAAGCTTGAGGGGCAAGAGAAGTGAGCAGCATCCACAGTGGGTATGAAGAGATGGTAGAGGTGATTCACAAATCAGGGATTTCAAGAAAGAGAAAATAAGCTGGAAAGGGTTTAGAAAACATTTTGAATGAACTCACTGAGCAGAGATAATAGCTTTCATATAAACTAAGTAATGACAATTCTTTAACCCAGAAAAATGAAGCTGACAATATGGTAAAAGTTAAAGTCATGAATAAAAAGAATAAATATGATGAATTTAATATGTAAGTTTTTTAAATGGATCAGTGTAATAGAAAATAAAATATTGGCTGGGTGTGGTGGCTCACACCTGTAATCCTAGCACTTTGGGAGGCTGAGGCAGGCGGATCCCTTGAGGTCAGGGGTTTGAGACCAGCCTGGCCAACATGGTGGAACCCCGTCTCTACCAAAAATATAAAAAATTAGCTTGGTGTGGTGGCGTACAGCTGTAATCCCAGCTACTCGGGAGGGTGAGGCAGAATAATCGCTTGAACCCAGGAGGTGGAGTTTGCAGTGAGCCGAGATCGTGCCACTGCACTCCAGCCTGGGCTACAGAGCCAGACTCCATTTCAAAAAAAAAAAAAGAAAATGAAATATTGAAATCATGTTCTTCTGACTTCCCCTTTTATCTCTTATCAAAGTTTTATTTATAGTTTTTCCATTCCTTTTTTGCTTTCCACATAGGGAATTGCAACCCAATGAAGAAGTTACCTGGAAGTGAAGAGTCTGGCTGAACTATCGAATGCTCACATTTTAAACTTCTGAGAGAAATAAAAACGTGAAGAATCGGAAATGTCTTTCTTTTCATACGAAGGTAGTCCTTCTACTAACAAGCATACTTTAAGGCCAGGTGTGGTGGCGCATGCCTCTAATCCCAACACTTTGGGAGACCGAGGCGGGCGGATCATGAGGTCAGGAGATTGAGACCATCCTGGCTAACACAGTGAAACCCCGTCTCTACTAAAAATACAAAAAATTAGCCAGGTGTGGTGGCGGGCGCCTGTAGTCCCAGATACTCGGGAGGCTGAGGCAGGAGAATGGTGTGAACCTGGGAGGCAGAGCTTGCAATGAGCCGAGATCACACCACTGCACTCCAGCCTGGGCATCAGAGTGAGACACCGTCTCAAAAAAAAAAAAAAAAAAGTATACTTGAAAAATAATTATTAGGGCCCAGTGTGGTGGCTCATGCCTGTAATCCCAACACTTTGGGAGGCTGAAGCAGGCAGATCACCTGAGGTCAGGAATTCCAGACCAGCCTGACCAACATGGTGAAACCCTGTCTCTACTAAAAATACAAAAAAATTAGCCGGGTGTGGTGGCGCGCACCTGTCCTGTCAGGTAACAGAGTGAGACTCCATCTCAAAAATAAATAATAAATAAAATAATAACTATTAGGTACCTGATTGTATACGTTGGTATTAAATTTATAATTAGCATTTAATTTGCTGTTTCTCATTTTGGACCACAGTACTATTAAATCATAGAGCAAATTTTTTATCATATATTTTTCGGAAAAAAATCTCAAACCTTGTGCTTCAACGGGACTTAAAAAGGATGAGGCCAAGATTTCATTTGATAAACTGAAAATTTTAGTGACCTTAGCTTTGGCAAAGATTTTTTCTTCTTTCAAATATAGGATACACACGGGAAGCAAGGATTTTTAAAATACAACACACAGAACATGAACTAATTTTAAAAATCAGTAAGTTTGTACTTTATCAAAATTTTAAATTTTGCTCTTCGAAAAACACATCTAGAATATTTAAACAATCCTTATAGTTTAATAATAAACAACCTAACTTTTTTTTTTTTTTTTTTTTGAGACTGAGTCTTGCTATGTCACCCAGGCTGGAGTGCAGTAGTGTGATCTGCAAGCTCCACCTCCCGGGTTCCCGCCATTCTCCTGCCTCAACCTCCCGACTAGCTGGGACTACAGGTACCCGCCACCACACCTGGCTAATTTTGTGTATTTTTAGTAGAGATGGGGTTTCACCATGTTAGCCAGGATGGTCTTGATCTCCTGACCTGGTGATCCACCCAACTCAGCCTCCCAAAGTGCTGAGATTACAGGCGTGAGCCACCGTGCCCAGTTTAAGCAACCTAACGTTTTAAATGGGCAAAAGATTTTAACAAACACTGCCAAAAAAGATATGAGGATGGCAAGTAAGCGCATGAAAAGGTACTCAACATTAGTAGTCACTAGAGAAATGCAAATTAACAGCAAAATGAGATGGCACTACACACCTATTAAATGGTTAGAGTTAGGCTGGCGCACGCCTATAATCTCAACACTTTGGGAGGCCTAGTTGGGCGGATCACTTGAGCTCAGGAATTCGAGACCAGCCTGACCAACATAGTGAAATCCCATCTCTACTAAAAATACAAAATTAGCCGGGTGTAGTGGTGCATATCCGTAATCCCAGCTACTTGGGAGGCTGAGGCAGGAGAATCACTTGAACCCCGGGGGCAGAGGTTGCAGTGAGCCAAGATCATGCCATTGCACTCCAACCTGAGCAACAAGAATGAAACTCTGTCTCAAAAAATAGATTTAAATAAGTAAAAATAAAATAGTTAAAATTTGGAAGACTGACTACCAATTGTTGGCAAGGTGTAGAGCAGCTAGAAGGCACACTGCTGGTAGGAATATGAAATGTAGCCACCAGTAATTGTCCCACCTTGGAAATAAGTTTAGCAGTTTCAGGTAAAACATACCTACTACTTGACCCAGCCATCCCAGTCTGAGTTATTTACCCAAGAGAAATGAAAGCATATATCTGCACAAAGACTTACATGAATGTTCATAGCAGCTTGATTAGTAACAGCCAAAAATGAGATAACCCAAATGTCTATCAACATATGAATGGATAAAGTGTGTTGAATCCATATCATAGACTACCACCCAGCAATGAAAAGGAATGATCTATTGATGACATAATATGGGTGAATTTCATACTAACGGTGCTGAATGAAAGAAGCCAGGTAAGAAAAGAACCCATGCGATAGGATTCCATTTCTATAAATAGAAAATGTTATAAATAGCAATCTGTAGTAACAAAGCAGTTCGGTGGTTGAGAGATCAGGGTCTAGAAGGTGTTGAAAAGAATTACAAGGATGCTGGGGCAGGCACAGTGGCCCATGTCTATAATCCCAGCACTTTGGGAGGCCGAGGCTGTGGAATCACTTGAGGTCAGGAGTTTGAGACCAGCCTGGCTAACATGGTGAAACCCTGTCTCTACTAAAAAACATAACCAGGCATGGTGGCCTGCGTTTGTAGTTCCAGCTACTGGTCAGGAGAATCCCCTCAACCTGGGTGGCACAGGTTGTGGTGAGCTGAGATCATGCCACTGGACTCTAGCCTGGGCAACAGAGCAAGACTATGTCTCAAAAAAAAAAAAAAAAAGGGCCGGGCGCGGTGGCTCAAGCCTGTAATCCCAGCACTTTGGGAGGCCGAGACGGGCGGATCACGAGGTCAGGAGATCGAGACCATCCTGGCTAATACGGTGAAACCCTGTCTCTACTTAAAAATACAAAAAACTAGCCGGGCGACGAGGCGGGCGCCTGTAGTCCCAGCTACTCGGGAGGCTGAGGCAGGAGAATGGCGTAAACCCGGGAGGCGGAGCTTGCCGTGAGCTGAGATCCGGCCACTGCACTCCAGCCTGGGTGGCAGAGCAAGACTCCGTCTCAAAAAAAAAAAAAAAAAAAAGGCCGGGCACAGCACAGTGTCTCACACCTGTAATCCCAGCCACTTTGGGAGGCCAAGGCCAGTGGATCATTTGAGATCAGGAGTTCAAGACCAGCCTGACCAACATGGTGAAACCCCATGTCTACTAAAAATACAAAATTAGCCAGGCATGGTGGCGCACACATGTAATCCCAGTTACTTGGGAGGCTGAGTCAGGAGAATTGCTTCAACCCAGGAGGTGGAGGTTGCATTGAGCCAAGATCACGCCATTGCACTCCAGTGTGGGCAACAAGAGCAAAACTCTGTCTCAAAAAAAAAAAAAAAAAAAAAAGAGGAAACTTGGGTATAATATGTTCATTTTCTTGATTGAGGTGATGGTTTCACAGGTGTATACATGCCATCTGTTCTATGTATGTGTGTGTCAAGATTATCAAATTGTAGCCTTTTTTTCTCCCTCTTTATTCCACATAGACTTTAAAACCCATAACGGCAAGGATTAGCATTGTTCGCTCTTTAAAAAAAAAAAATTATTGTAAGAACACAATTTGAGGCCAGGCGCAGTGGCCATGCCTGTAATCCCAGCACTTTGGGAGGCCGAGGCAAGCGGATCATCTGAGGTCAGGAGTTCGAGACCAGCCTGACCAACATGGAGAAACGTCATCTCTACTAAAAATACAAAATTAGTCGGGCATGGTGTTGCATGCCTATAATCCTGGCTACTCAGGAGGCTAAGGCAGGAGAATCACTTGAACCCAGGAGGTGCAGATTGCGGTGAGCCGAGATTGCACCATTGCACTCCAGCCTGTGCAACAAGAGTGAAACTCTGTCCCCCCCCGCAAAAGAAAAACAAAACACAATTTGAAATCTGCCTCTTAACAAAATCTTAAATGTGCAATACAGTATTCTCAACTATAAGCACAGTGTTGTACAGCAAATGTCTAGAACTGACCTTGCATAATTGAAACTTCATGCCCACTGATTAGCCATTTCCCATCTCTGCCCTCCCCACTCCAGGCCCTGGTAACCACCATTCTACTCTATGAGTTTGACTACTTTAGATAACTCATGGAATGTTACATGGAATCATGCAGTATTTGTCCTGTGATTGGCTTATTTTGCTTAGCATAATGTCTTCAGAGTTCATCCATGTTGTTACATAGGATTTCTTTCTTTTTGAAGGCTGAATAATGTTTCATTGCATGTATTTTCTGTATCTGTTCATCCATTGATGGACATTTAGGTTATTTCCTCATCATGGATATTGTTAACAATGGTACAATGAATGTGAGGGTCCATATACCTCTGTGTGATTTCAATTCTTTTGGATAAATACCCAGATACTGGATTGCTGAATCATATGGTAGTCTCTTTTCAATTTTTTAGTTTTTTAAAAATAATAACTATCATAACAGATGTGAGGTGGCAGCTCATTGTGGTTCAAATCATATACTTTTAAATTGTACAGATATAGTATAAGAGTTACAAAAAGCCACACACAAAAAAAGTATAACCTCTTGAGGTACTAGTTACTGGGATGATTCTAAAAAACACCAGCAGGCCAGGCAAGGTGGCTTATGTCTGCAATCCTAGCACTTTGGGAGGCCAAGGTGGGCAGATGGCTTGAGCCCGGGAGTTCAAGACCAGCCTGGAAAACATGGCAAGACCCTGTCTCTACTAAAAATACAAAAATTACCTGGGTGTGGTGGGGTGCACCTGTAGTCCCAGTTACTCGGGAGGCTGAGGTGGGAGGTCACCTGAGCCTGTGGAGATGAGGCTGCAATGAGCCGTGATCATGCCACTGCACTCCAGTCTGGAAGACACAGGGAGCCCCTGTGTCAAAAAATAAGATAAAATATAAAATAAAAACAATAGAGAAGTAAATAAACTATATCTTTTAAAAATATTCCTTTGCCTTCAATATATGAAAGCAGATTGATGGGCCGGGTGCAGTGGCTCAAGCCTGTAATCCCAGCACTTTGGGAGGCCGAGGCGGGCGGATCTTGAGGTCAGGAGATCGAGACCATCCTGGCTAACACGGTGAAACCCCATCTCTACTAAAAATACAAAAAAATTAGTCAGGTGTGGTGGTGGGTGCCTGTAGTCCCAGCTACTCAGGAGGCTGAGGCAGGAGAATGGCGTGAACCCGGGAGGCAGAGCTTGCAGTGAGCCGAGATGGTGCCACTGCACTCCAGCCTGGGCGACAGAGCGAGACTCCGTCTCAAAAAAAAAAAAAAAAAAAGCAGATTGATGAATAATACTTGAAAAATCTGTAATCAATTATGAGGAGCAGAATATTTTTAGAAAGGACAAAAATAGCACTAATCAGAAACATTAGGTTGTATTTCTTTTGTTTTCTTTGGTTTGTTTCAAGCATATATACTTTATTGAGAGCAATATTACACCTAAGTCTTTTGTCCTTAAGGGATATATGGAGAGTTTCAACACAATGCTGTTGTATGTATTTTTTTCTACCTCCCTTTCCTGGAAATACGTGTAGTATTTTTTATGAAACATAAATTGCTAATGCCAACATCTGTAATAGTAAATTCGATTCTCTCTTGATTCATTTTTTTATGACACAATATCATCAAGATTAGTTATCAATTTTTAAAAACATAGCCGGGCACAGTGACCCCCCTGTAATCTCAGCATTTTGGGAGACCAAGGCGGGTGGATTATTTGAGGTCAGGAGTTTGAGACCAACCTTGCCAATATGGTGAAACCCCATCTCTACTAAAGATACAAAAATTAGGCATGGTGGTGCATGCCTGTAATCCCAGCTACTTAGGAGCCTGAGGCAGGAGAATTGCTTGAACCTGGGAGGCAGAGGTTGCAGTGAGCTAAGATTGTGCCACTGCACTCCAGCCTGGGTGATAGAGTGAGACCCGTCATAAATAGCCAAGTTCTACTGCCTCTTCTTGGAAGCCACATTTTATTAAATTTGCTTTAGGTAGGATTGAATTTAGGAGAAGTAAAATTACAGTGACACAATACCCTTTAGTTACCACTGATTTGTGTTGCAAGTCTGAATACTTAATACGCATAATTTTTAAAATGCCAAACATTTGAAATTCTGTTAAAGTATTTCGTCTTGGGTAACAAAATTCATGCCAGTGTGGATTTAATAGGTATAGTGTTCAAGAAGATGGAAATATCTCTGTGCAATCTCTCTTGTTAACATAAGATTTCTTTTTTCTTTTTTTTTTCTTTTTTTTTTGAGACAGAGTCTTGCTCTGTCACCCAGGCTGGAGTGCAGTGGCCGGATCTCAGCTCACTGCAAGCTCTGCCTCCCGAGTTTACGCCATTCTCCTGCCTCAGCCTCCCAAGTAGCTGGGACTACAGGCACCCGCCACCTTGCCCGGCTAGTTTTTTGTATTTTTTAGTAGAGACGGGGTTTCACCAGGTTAGCCAGGATGGTCTCGATCTCCTGACCTCGTGATCCGCCCGTCTCGGCCTCCCAAAGTGCTGGGATTACAGGCTTGAGCCACCGCGCCTGGCCTAATTTTTGTATTTTTTAATGGAGATGGGTTTTCACCGTGTTAGCCAGGCTGGTCTCGATCTCCTGACCTCGTGATCCGCCCGCCTTGGCCTCCCAAAGTGCTGGGATTACAGGCGTGAGCCATTGCGCTTAGCCTTTTTTTTTTTTTTTTTTTTTGAGATGGAATTTCACTCTGTCACCCAGGCTGAAGTGCAATGGCTTGATCTGGGCTTACTGCAACCTCTGCCTCCTGGGTTGAAGTGATTCTCCTGCCTCAACCTCCCGAGTAGCTGGGATTACAGGCACATGCCACCACACCCAGCTAATTTTGTATTTTTAGTAGAGATCAGGTTTTGCCATGTTGGCTAGTCTGGTCTCGAACTCCTGACCTCAGGTGATCTGCCTGCCTCGGCCTCCCAAAGTGCTAGGATTTGAGCCACCATGCCTGGCCAACACAAGATTTCAATGAAGAAGATTAGGGAAAAAGTGAGTAGCCTAAGATGACATAGGAAGTGTACTAGAAGTGCATCTATTTGGTCTTTTCTGTCTCCATGAAGTCTTTCCTGATTAGCTCAGTAACTTCTCTCTCTGCTACTGAATTATTGGTATTTTTTTGTGCCAGTCAATCAAAAAAGACTTCATGCATTAATTCATTGCTCTGTAGTAACCCTTGACGTAAAGAGTAAGATTCCTGCACTTTGGGAGGCCGAGGCAGGCGGATCATGAGGTCTGGAGATCAAGACCATCCTGGCTAACATTGTGAAACCCACTCTCTACTAAAAATACAAAAAAATTAGCCGGGCATAGTGGTGGGCACCTATATTCCCAGCTACTCGGGAGGCTGAGGCAGGAGAATCGCTTGAACCCAGGAGGCGGAGGTTGCAGTGAGCCGAGATGGTACCACTGCACTCCAGCCTAGGTGACAGAGCGAGACTCTGTCTCAAAAAAAAAAAAAAAAGTAAGATTCCTCTGCCCCTCAAAAGCCGCTAGTTCAGTAGTGTATAAAGTAATACTTCCAGTATGATCCAGTATGATGTAATGGTGCTTTAACGTAGGCATGCTCAAGGTATAGCAGTGGCACAAAAGACTTTTCCTTAGTGAACTTTCCAGAAGTAAAAGGAAGAAGCTAGTATGACTAGAGTCTGGAGTGACGGGGGCAGAGAGAATCTGGGGAGAACAGAACAGGACAGGTGGTTGATCCAGATCATAGAGCTTTTCAAACCAGCAATAGGATGGCAACAGGAAGTCACTGAAGGGTTTTTTTTTTTTTTTTTTTTGAGGCAGAGTCTGACTCTGTTGCCCAGTCTGGAGTGCACTGATGCGATCTCATCTCACTGCAACCTCTGCTGCCCAGGTTCAAGCAATTCTCCTGCCTCAGCCTCCCGAGTAGCTGGGATTACAGGTGCCCACCACACCACCCAGCTAATTTTTGTATTTTTAGTAGAGATGGGGGTTTCACCATGTTGGCCAGGCTGGTCTTGAACTCTTGACCTCAGGTGATCCACCCGCCTCGGCCTCCCAAAGTGCTGGGATTACAGGCATGAGCCACTGTACCCGGCCGTCACTTTGAAGTAAGAGTTGTGTAATTATTTAAGAATCCCTGCCAATGTAAGTCCCCTGAAGGTGGGACTGTTTGTCTTTTTCATGGTTATAGTCCCAGGGCCTGATACACAGTTATACTTGTTAAACGAAAGAAAATCTTGTACGATTTGCGTTTTTGGAAGATCACTGACAGCACCATGAATTAGACCTATTGAGACTGGAATCAGAAGACCAATTCAAAGATCCTTGGACTGGACTACACAAGATAGCAAGAGGGCTTGAACTAAGTAGTAGCAATGAAGACAAGGGCGAGAGAGAGTTAGGAGTGGATTTATAGCATTTGAGGACTGACTGGAATAAGGGGTGATGTGGAGAAGTTGTAGGAAGAGAATAAATGATTCCCAGATACTTGGCGCTATGATCTGAATGTTTGTATCTTTCCAAAATTCATTTGCTGAAATGTAATCCCCCGTATGTTGGTTTAACAGGTGGGGCCTTTGGGGGATGGATCAGATCATAAGGCCAAGTCTTGTGACTGGGATTAGTGCCCTTATACAGAGAGGAAGCTTGTTTGCCCCTTTTCCCCTTCCACCATATGAGGACACAAAAAAGGCACCACCTATGAGGAATGGGCCCTCATCGGACACTAAACCTGCTAGAGCCTTGATCTTGGACTTCCTAGCCTCCAGATCTGCAATACATTTCTGTTTATAAATTACTCTAAGATACCTTGTTATAGCGCCCCAAAAGGACTAAGACCTTTGACTTCATTAATTCATTTGAAAGACATCAACTACAATTCAAAGAAAAAAAAAACAGAAAAGGTGGTTTGCAATTTTTTTCACTTCATGAGACTATGATTTATTTCCCGGGGTAGGCCACACAATTCCTTGAGAACATGGACTTTTCCCCCATACAAGGCTGTGAACTGTGCACACAGAGCTGCTCAATAAATGGTACCGAATCCTCTGCTTCAGCACCTGGTCCTCTCTGGCAGTCTCCATTCCCTTACCTCTCAGTGCCCCCTCTGCTCCTCTGAACCTGCAGTCCCCAAAGTCACCAACTGTCTCCATAGCAACAGAATTTAGTGGCCTCTTATAAGTCCTTGTATTGCTTGACTTACTGGCAGCAAGTAAACCTGACTACCCCTTGAAGCGCCCCCTGCCCAGGCATTCCACAAGGTCACACTTTCTTGCTTTTTCTCCCTCCTCCTTGGCTTTTGCTTCTCTATCCTCAGGGCTCAGCTCTAGCCCTCTTCTCAAGCACTTCCTTTTCCCTAAAATGATTTTATTCACTCCTATGGTTTCAGTTACTTTTTTTTTTTTTTTTTAAAGACACAGTCTCACTCTGTTGTCCAGGCTGGAGTGCAATGGCACAATCTTGGCTCACTGTAACCTCTACCTCCCGGGTTCAAGCAATTTTCCCGCCTCAGCCTCCTGAGTAACTGGGATTACAGGCATGAGCCACCACGCCCGGCTAAGTTTTGTATTTTTAGTAGAGATGAGGTTTCACCATGTTGGCCAGGCTGGTCTCAAACTCCTGGCCTCAAGAGATCTGCCCGCCTCAGCCTCCCAAAGTGCTGGGATTACAGGCATGCACCACCACACCAGCCTTAGTTACCTTTTTTTAAAATGACAATTCCTCATTGAGTTCAAAGCAGCCTCCTGAACTTCAGACCTGGTATCCAACCATTACTCAACATAATTACTCGAATGTCCATAGACATTTCAAATTATCTCCAAAATGTAAACTCTATCTTATTCTCTTCCCAAAACTTTGCTGTTCCTCCCTTGTTTCTGCTCTCAATATCACTCCTGTCACAGTGGCTGCCCAGGGCACAAACCCAGAAGTCACCTTCACATTTCTGTCTCCTGCGTTCCCCAATCCCTCACTGTGGTAGGCGTAATTAAGAAATTATTTTAGGCAGATAGAGAGGAAAAGGGGTCCTTAAAAAGTTTTTGTTTCTTTTGAAGCAGTTCCAGAAACGTTTCCTGTCTAGCACGAAAGCCCTGGCTCTTAGACCCAAGCTGGCAACCTTTAATATGCAAATGCTGGCAGTTAGAAACTGGGTCCACCAACAGGGCGATTCCCACCATTGTCCCCTTGCCCTTGCTCTCACATGTGCTGGCAACATGGCCACCCCTGCGTATCCCCACGTGTGTAGAACATCGTGGAGCCCTGCATTTGCGTATTAAAAAGCTAGGGTGGGAGGGACAGTTTTTTTAGAGGGCTACATGAATGACATGCGTGGTCAAACCAGTCCCCCCTGAGCCCTATGCAAATCAGACACCACCTCCTGCAACCTCCTCATATAATTGGCTGGTATCTCCCCTACTCTCCGGGTCTCCTCTCTTGGCTTTGGAGCCCCCATCCCTCTGTCTCTACAGGGGGCTTCCTCTTTCTTTCTTCTCCCTTCCTTCTTGCCTATTAAACTCTATGCTCCTTAAAACCACTCCACGTTTGTCCATGTCGTTTTATGTAATTCGACTCAAGACGAAAACCCTAGCATTCTTCCACTGGTCGAAGCCGTATCATCACCACGTTCTGTTGAGTCTCTTTACGTCCAAATCTCTCAGAATGGCCTATTTCCATCTTTAAGACACCACCGTAGTCCAAACCACCATCATCTCTCCGAAGATTCCTTCAACAGCAACTGCTTTTTTTCTGCAGCCAGTGATCTTTCTAAAATGCAAACATGACCATGTGTCTTCTTTTAAAATATTTATATAGCTCCCCACATCCTTTTAAAAGTACACTTTGGCCAGGTGTGGTGGCTCACGCCTGTAATTCTAGGACTTGTGGGAGGCCAAGGCAGGTGGATCACCTGAGGTTGGGGATTCGAGACTAGCCTGGCCAACATGGTACAAACTCTTCTCTACTAAGAATACAAAAATAGTTGGACGTCGTGATGCGTGCCAGTAATCCCAGCTGTTTGGGAGGCTGAGGCAAGAGAATCACTTGAACCCAGGAAGTGGAGGTTGCAGTGAGCGGGGAGATTGTGCCACTGCACTCCAGCCTGGGGGACAGAGAGAGGTCCGTCTCAAAAAAAAAAACAGTACACCTTAATCTGGTTTCAAGGTGCAAGATCTGCACCTATCCTTCCGTTTAAGCTTCATCAAACCGCTGCTACCTCCCCGTCTCCCACATAACTTATGAGACTTCTAAGTTCCCTCTAAAGGGCCCGAACACCTACACTGGTAACAAGTCACTTGGATTTGAATTCTGGCAAGGCAACTTACCATCTGACCTTGGACATTGTGCTGTTCTTAACCTCTCCGTGCCTCGGTTTCCTCATGTGCATGAATAACATCAACACCTACATCAAAGTTTGCTGTATTAAATTTGATAATATATGCAAAGCATTTAGAAATGGGCCTAGCTCATAGAAAGCCTTATATAAATATTAACTATCATTTTTTTCCTTTTTGCGGGGGTTGGGGACGGAGTTTTGCTTTGTCGTCCAGGCTAGAGTGCAATGGCACCATCTCGGCTCACCGCAACCTCTGCCTCCCGGGTTCAAGCGATTCTCCTGCCTCAGCCTCCCAAGTACCTGGGATTAGAGGTATGCGCCACCACACCCAGCTAATTTTGCATTTTTAGTAGAGACGGGGTTTCTCCATGTTGGTCAGGCTGATCTCAAACTCTCGACCTCAGTTGATCCGCCCGCCTCGGCCTCCCAAAGAGCTGGGATTACAGGCATGAGGCACCGCGTCCGGCCTAGCTATCATTTTTATACAAGTGCTAGGTTTTGGGAGAATGTAATGATGGCTTTTTCTTACTAAATTTTCAGTGGAGGACGAGGAGAAAGAAAGTAAATAGTTATATGAACACAGTAGAAAGTACAAAGTGGAAAACAAAAAGAATATTGAACCCAGGTGAGTGGTCCAGACCTCCCCCCAGAAACCTAAGAATCCATAGAAATGGGTGGGAATCGGAGAAGATCCTCCAGACAGCAGGTGGCGATGTAGCATCCCCCAGAAGGCCCGCTAACAGAAGCTAGGAGGACGCGCTACCAAGGTCACGTGTCCCCGGCGTTCACTCGCTCTTCGCTTCACGTGACTCGCATCCTCGCGGCTGACTGGCCTGCGTGCGGCACGTGGGCGGGGGGCCAGGGAGGGGCGGGGTGGGAGGAGGGGAGGGACAGGGGGCGGAGCTGGAGGGGGTGGGTGGTTCGGCGTGGGGGCCGTTGGCTCCAGACAAATAAACATGGAGTCCATCTTCCACGAGAAAGTGAGTGTCCGCGTTCGGTGGGGAGCTGTCTGCCGCGCGGTGGCGGGCGTGGAGCGCCGCATCACCGCCCCCCGGAGGGCTGGGTGGGGTCCGAGTCGCCCCCATGCCGATCTCGCCGGGCTAGGGGCGACGCCGCACCCTCCCGCCTCTTCGGCTCGGGGAGGGGAGCATCACCTACGCCCCTACTTCCCCCGCGGCCCCCGCCCTGGGAGCCGGGAGGGAGTATGGGCGGGGCCGGGGCGTCTCGGGACACGGGAGCGCGGTGGCGCCCAGTGGGTTTGCTTCTGCCTTTCTCAGCCACTTTCCATCGCTTTTCGGAGGACTCCTTCACCCCTCCCCAATCCTTCCCTCTCCCTAGGGTCTAGCTACAGTCACCTCTGGGACACCTCCCTCGACCCCTCCTACCCTACTCCTAGCAGAATTAACTTTTCTCCAGACTGCTCAATTCTATATTGGAGCCTTCCCTACATTTAGATCTTTGGAGTCTTGTTCATGTTTTTTCCCCTGCACCAGGTCCGCGAGCCTCCCGAGGGAGGAGACCTTGGCTCCCCCACTGTGGGGCCTGACACTTAGGAAGTGAAGTAGGAAACCCGTTGTGCCCCTAAACAGGGAAGTCGTCACAAGTTTTTATTACGGGATGTTTGGGTTTGGTTTCTTTTGGTACTCCCATCTTTCCGGAGCAGGCAGCCAGCTTTGTTTTTAGGGTATTAGGAGTGGACTGGAATGATTTTGTTGTGGTCTGCCTAGCCTGCTGTCACTTTTAACTCTTCAGTGACCATGCACTTGAAGATACTGTCTGTGATATGTGGAGAAACTCCTCGTTTCTCACATGCTATTGTCCATCCATTTGTGTGTGAGTGAAGCCTTCCCCAGGACAACTTTGGTACATGATATCGTTTCATAATAGTATCGTGTTTGGAAAGAGTTGCTGGTAAGGCTATTATTTAATAGGAGAAGCAAAGGGTTTTTGTTTTATTAAATGCTTATAAATGATCGTTTATCCCAGACATTTAAAATTCACACACACACAACAAATAAAGCAAAGACAAAAGAATACATTTACCAGATGTAAATCTGTAGTATAAATCTTTTTTTAATTTTTATTTTAAAGATGGCATCTCATTCTGTCACCGAGGCGGGTGTGCAGTGGAGGGATCATGGCTCACTGCAGCCTTGACTTCCTAGGCACAAGCGATCATCCCTCCTCCGCCTCCAGAGTAGCTGGGACTACAGGTGTATATCGCCAGGGCCAGCTAATGTTTTTGGAGAGACGGGGGTCTCGCTGTGTTGCCCAGGCTGGTCTAGAACTCCTGGACTCAGGTGATTCTCCCACCTCAGCCTCTCGAAGTGCTGTGATTACGGGCGTGAGCCACTGTGCCTGGAACAAATTGTTAAGTACAATGCTTTTCATTGTAGAAAACATCTCGGAAACTTTTGAAATAGGCAGATTTACAGTGGGGGAGGAAGGCCTCAGTCGTATAGTTGTCACTAATTTTTTGACTTGATTGACATGACTTATAAATCATAGACAATAGAGATTTAGTTGCTTGGCTGAGTAGAGTGGGTGAAAAATACACATGTACTTTCTTAAAAACATTTTTTTTTTGAGATCGAGCTTTTCTGTTGTCACTCAGGCTGGAGTGCAGTGGCACGATCATGGCTCACTGCAACCTCTGCCTCCCTGTTCAAGCGATTCTCCTGCCTCAGTCTTCCTAGTAGCTGAGATTACAGGTGCCCACCACCACGCCCAGCTAATTTTTGTATTTTTAGTAGAGACAGGATTTAACCACGTTGGCCAGGCTGGTCTCCAACTCCTGACCTCAGGCGATCCACCCGCCTTGGCCTCCCAAAGTGCGGAGATTACAGGCGTGAGCCACTGCACTCGGCCATATATTTGTTATTAATTTTCAAAGGCTTTGGTGTGGGATCTCATTTCAACATGGAAGGCCTTAAACATGTTCCACACTACTTCCTGAGAATTAGACAAGATTTTTAACAATATTGATTGTTACCTAGTTGGGACACATTTCTGCTGAACCATGGGATCAATAAAAGCTGGGTGCTAGCCTAGTGAAAATCTACTTACCCGGGTGCGGTGGCTCACACCAGCGCTTTGGGAGGCCCAGGCGGGTGGATCACAAGGTCAGGAGTTTGAGACCAGCCTGGCCAACATGGTGAAACCACGTCTCTACTAAAAATACAAAAAATTAGTCAGGTGTGGTGGCAGGTGCCTGTAATCCCAGGTACTCGGGAGGCTGAGGCAGGAGAATTGCTTGAACCCAAGAGGCAGAGGTTGCAGTGAGCTGAGACCAAGCCACTGCACTCCAGCCTGGGCAACAAAGCGAGACTCTGTCTCAAAAAAAAAAAAAAAAAGAAGAGTCCCTCTGAATTATCAGCATGTGTATAGGCCTACAGATACTTCAGGAATGCATTTACCGTTATCATTAACTTGTATGTACGTAGCAAGTGAAGATTCAACAATTTAGTTTTTTGGGCGTACTCAAGAGTATGCACCTATAACCATATGGCCCGTTGTTAATCTCCTATACAGTCCATTCTGGGAATGTTTGAGCTTACTGTGCCATTTTTCAGTTCACTGCCTTCCCCTCTGCAATATACCTTTAACCCTTGCTAGGTCCTGGGTTTGGAGAGCCAGAGAACCGACTTTGGCCCTAGAGAAGCTGGGTAGGTGGGAATATCTGCCTGCAAAGGGCCTTGCAACCACTTCCTCTTGGAACCTTGGTTTCCTCTTTCTGAGTTGTCACTTTGAGTACCCTTTATTAAGTTAGAATGTAAAAACAGTTTCTCACTGATACATCTACAGTGCCTGAGATAGGGCCTGGCACAGAGTAAGTACTCAATATATATTTGAATGGGGCCGAGCATAGTGAGACCTGTCTCTACAAAGAATGAACAAAATTAGCCCAGGTGTGGTAGCCTGTAGTCGTAGCTACTTGGGAGGCTGAGGTGGGAGGATTGCATGAGTCTGGGAGGTCGAGGCTGTAGTGAGCCAAGATCACACCACTGCACTCCAGCCTGGGGGACAGAGCAAGATCCTGTCCCAAAAGAAAAAAATGTATATATTTGAATGGATAAAGAGAGGTCTTTGAGTTTCTGAGATATATATGGTGCTGTTTACCTAAAGTAAACAACTTTTCTGTAAACATTTTAAGGCTTTGCAGGCCGCTGTAGTCTCTGTCACACATTCTTATTTGTGCATGTTTTTCCCAACCATCTAAAATTGTAAAGTGCATTCTTAGCTACCGGGGCAGGTTGAATTTGGCCCATGGGCTAGAGTTTGCCAACCCCTAATTTAAATCTTTGTACTAACTTTATGACCACTAAGTACTGGATTTTGTTGTTGTTTGTTTTAGTTCTGGTGCCTGCTTTCTGTCTTTTTTTTTTTTTAAGTCACTTCTCTTGCTGATGTTTCTTGGTGCAGTCACTGTGCCATTTGTATTGGTGATTTTAATGTAATGCAAACTGGGAATAATAACTAAACTTGCTGGGGTTGTACATAAAATTATTGAAAAGATTGAAAAGATGCTGAGTATTGACTCTGTGGCATTCATTATGCCCTTTTGTGATTGCTGGATTTTAGCCATCTTTAGGATATTTGAGCTTTAGGAGAAACCAAATTCTGTATAAATGACTTGAAGTGCTAATGGCACAGATTTTGAAACCTCTGCCTGGGTTTGAGTCTCAGCTCTGCCTTTTACTACTTGTGTGATCCTGAGCAAGTTACTTAGTATCCCTGTCCTCTGGTTGCCTCCTCTGTAGTGGTAGGGATAATAACATAGACATAACCTCAGAGTTAGAGTGTAGAGAAGGCTCCCTGGCAGATAGTGCTGTAGAAGTACTGGTCATTGCCATTACTCAGATGCTTGTGTTTGCTGACCCTCATAGTAAGGGCTGGGAGAGCACTAAGAGGAGGTGAGAATGCTGCCAGATTGACAGCTTGTCCCCAAATGGCCCATTCCTGAGAGCGCCTTAGGTTTATACCTGATTTGTGTTGTAGTTAGTAGTGTCTGTGGTAATTTTAACTAGTTTCAGGTTGGTCTTGAAAACCTGGGGAGGTTGGGGGTAAATGATTTGGTAGCAGTTCCCTTGTGATTTTATAAATTATCTTTGTAGAACTGCAGTGTGCTCATTCTCTGAGCCCAACACAGTGAAGTCTGGGCCTAAAATCATAGGATTTCTTTTATTTTTTAAAATTTTTAATTCCTTTCTGTTCTTTTCTTTTTTTGAGACGGAGTCTTGCTCTGTCACCAGGCTGGAGTGCAGTGGCATGAACTCAGCTCACTGCAACCTCCGTCTCCTGGGTTTAAGCGATTCTCCTCTCAGCCTCCCGAGTAGCTGGGACTATAGGCATGTGCCACCATACCCAGCTGATTTTTATATTTTTAGTAGAGACAAGGTTTCACCATGTTGGCCAGGATGGTCGCGATCTCTTGACCTCGTGGTCCACCTGCCTTAGCCTCCCAAAGTGCCGGGATTATAAGCATGAGCTACCATGCCTGGCCTATTTTTTATTTTTTTGAGGTGGAGTGTCGCTCTGTCACCCAGGCTGGAGTGCAGTGGTGCAATCTCAGCTCACTGCAACCTCTGCCTCCTGGGTTCAGGTGATTCTCCTGCCTTAGCCTCCCGAGTACCTGGGACTACAGGCACCTGCCACCACACCTGGCTAATTTTTGTATGTTTAGAAGAGACCGTGTTGGCCAGGCTGGTCTAGAACTCCTGATCTCAAGTGACCTACCTGCCTCGGCCTCCCAAAGTGCTGGGATTACTGGCATGAGCCACCATGCCCAGCCAAATCGTGAGATTTCAATACTGCTGAACTTTGATTATGGCAAAGTGAACTTCTGCTTTGATTAAAGCTTGATGAGAGAGGTGACTGGGGATAGTTTGAGATAAGGGCAAGGCAGGAAAATGCATAATCTTAGGTGGGCTCATTGTCATTGTACAATTCTTTCGGTCTGTGTGGAATTTGATCCGTCCTATGACTTAAGTTATGTTTATTTATTTATTTATTTATTTTGAGACGGAGTCTCGCTCTGTCACCCAGGCTGGAGTGCAGTGGCCAGATCTCAGCTCACTGCAAGCTCCGCCTCCCGGGTTTCACGCCATTCTCCCGCCTCAGCCTCCCAAGTAGCTGGGACTACAGGCGCTGCCACTCGTCCGGCTAGCTTTTTGTATTTTTAGTACAGACGGGGTTTCACCGTGTTAGCCAGAGATGGTCTCGATCTCCTGACCTCGTGATCCGCCCGTCTTGGCCTCCCAAAGTGCTGGGATTACAGACTTGAGCCACCGCGCCCGGCCTGTTTTTGTTTTTATATTTATTTATTTTATTTCTTTTTGAGAGACATGGTGTTGCTCTGTCACCCAGGCTGGAATACAGTGGCACAATCATAGCTCCATGTAGCCTTGAACTCCTGGGCTCAAGTGATCCTCCCACCTCAGCCTCTCAAACAGTTGAGATTACAGTGTGAACCACTGTGCCTAGCCTTAAGTCACTTTAAAATTTGTACTGAACAGTTTGTCCTTTCCTTCCATTAAATCATATTAGAAGTACAGAACTTGGTATTTCCTGTAGCAATACAGTGTATCTTTGATGAAGTTTGATTTCAAGTACTTATTTTTCATAATTTAAAGCTATTTTTTATAGAGATAATTTTAATCAAATATTTGGATGTCGCTATTGCTATATGTGATATTAAGTATGGTGACCATAGTTTGTAAACTCCAAACTGACAGCAGGACAGGAAATTTGTGTTAGCAAAGGCTTTTTTCTTACTGTTTGAATTTTTAAAAAATTAGGTACCATACAGAGAGGAGCACACAAATCGTTAAGAGTACGGCTGGCCGGGCGCGGTGGCTCAAGCCTGTAATCCCAGCACTTTGGGAGGCCGAGACGGGCGGATCACGAGGTCAGGAGATCGAGACCATCCTGGCTAATACGCTGAAACCCCGTCTCTACTAAAAATACAAAAACTAGCCGGGCGAGGTGGCGGGCGCCTGTAGTCCCAGCTACTCGGGAGGCTGAGGCAGGAGAATGGCGTAAACCCGGGAGGCGGAGCTTGCAGTGAGCTGAGATCTGGCCACTGCACTCCAGTCCGGGCGACAGAGCGAGACTCCGCCTCAAAAAAAAAAAAAAAAAGAGTACGGCTCAGTGAATTCTCACAAAATGAACATGTGTAAACAGCAAGTAACAGAAGATTTACCTGCATCCTATAACCTCCCATTATTCCCTTTTCTAGGTGCTCTCTCTCCACTGCACTCCCACCAAAAATAACCACTATACTGAATTCTGATATCATAAATGAGTTTTGCCTAGTTTTGAGCTTTTGTGACTGGAATCGTACGGTGTGTATACCCTTTTGACTCTGTCCTCTTTAGTTTACCATTGTTTGAGAGATTTATCCATACTGTTCCAGGTAGTTGTAGTTAATTCATTCACATTGTTATGTAGTATTCCTTTGTGAGTAGACACGATTTCCATTCTACTGTGATCCCAGCTATCCATTTGGGTCGTTTCCAGTTTAGGGACCATTACAAATAGTAATGCTATCTGTAATGCTATTTTGTATTACTACAAATAGTAATGCTATTTGTAGCACAAAAATAGTGCTTTTGTGAACATTTTTATACATATCTTTTGATGAATATATGTTTGCATTTCTGTTGTTTACATTATGTACCTACTAATGGAATTGCTAGATCATAGGAAATGTACATGTTAAGCTTTAGTAGATGCATTACATAATTATTAGTTATTGTTGGTTATACTAATTTACTCTCTCACCAGTAGTATACAACAGTTTCTATATCTCTGATCTCCAACATTTTAGCCATTTTAGAGTTTGTGTAATAACACATTGTGGTTTTAATTTACATTTCCCTGATGACTAATGAAGTTGAGTACCTTTTTTGTGTTCTTTATAGCCATTTGACTGTCTTGTGAAGTGCTTGTTTGTCTTACCTTTTCTTTTCTTTTTTTTTTTTTTTTTTTTTTGAGACAGGTTCTTGCCCTGTCATCCAGGCTGGAGTGCAGTGGTGCAATGTCAGCTTACTCTAGCCTCAACCTTTTTGAGGCTCAAGTTATCCTCCTATCTCAGCCTCCCAAGAAGCTAGACTACAAGCACACACCACCGTGCTCAGTTAATTTTTTAATTTTTGTAGAAATGGAGTTTCACCATGTTGCCCAGGCTGGTCTCAAACTTCTGGACTCAAGTAATCCTCCTGCCTTGGCCTCCCAAAATGCTGGGATTACAGGCATGAGCCACCGCAGCCAGCCTTGGCTATTTTTCAATAGGTTATAAGTAGAACATCTGTATATCCCTTCAGTTTGCATATTATTCAGTAAGAGTTGCACTCTGGTAGTAGAAATATAGAAGAAGGAGAAAGAAGTGGAAACAAAAAGTCTGTTTTCATGAGAAGACTTGGGGGATAGTGTTCTCTCTGGCTCCAAGCTACTTATTCTTTACCAAAAGATGAGGATAAACTTATCTCAGACTCAGGCTGTCTCAATGCTGTCTTCCGATTCCATTATACACATATAACCCATATTTTTTTCACCAGCTGAATTTTGTTCCTAGAAAATTAATTTAGCGGCCGGGCACGGTGGCTCAAGCCTGTAATCCCAGCACTTTGGGAGGCCGAGACGGGCGGATCATGAGGTCAGGAGATCGAGACCATCCTGGCTAATACGGTGAAACCCCGTCTCTACTAAAAAATACAAAAAACTAGCCGGGCGACGAGGCAGGCGCCTGTAGTCCCAGCTACTCGGGAGGCTGAGACAGGAGAATGGCATGAACCAGGGAGGCGGAGCTTGCAGTGAGCTGAGAGCCGGCCACTGCACTCCAGCCTGGGCGGCAGAGCAAGACTCCGTCTCAAAACAAAAAAAAAGAAAATTGATTTAGCAGGAAAAAAATCCATCTTGCGAGGTGGTTCTTTTTAGAGTCTACTGTGTAACATAGCTGAGGACAAATTGCATGATGTCAGATAAGTTGGGTTAAGGAATAGACCTTACTGGGGAAAGAGAGAACTTGGAGGGCCAAGGTTAGCAGGAGAAGGAAACGTTCTCTCATCTTGCTACCATTTCAGGAAGTGGCAAACCTGGTGTCTGTGTTCACAGGGAGGGATCCATCTATACATGATTCTCCCTTCTTACCAGATAGCATGGGAAAGCTACACTGCTGTGGGGAGGAGGATTACACACAGGTTACTCAGTACCAGGCACCCTGGACTTGGATTCAGGCTGCCAGTTGTGTGAGAAACTGCCCAGCACTTGAAGGCCCTGAACCCGTGGGAGGTTGTACCCACCTCCCATAAGGAGGAAGCCTGTCGTCCCATGGGAGCTGAGCTTGGGTGCAGTCCCTCTTGCTGGCTTGTCCAGGAGTGAGCTCTAGGGTTGTTTGGGACAGTTCTGCTCATTGCATTACACTGTGTGTACATTATCTGTAGAGTTCCATGAAGAGAACTTCAGCTCTGTAACTGCAAGTTTTAACATGGAACAGAATTTTTCTCATCTGTATTGATTCTTTTTTTTTTTTTTTTTTTTTTTTTTTGAGACGGAGTCTCGCTCTGTCGCCCAGGCTGGAGTGCAGTGGCGCGATCTCGGTCACTGCAAGCTCCGCCTCCCGGGTTCCCGCCATTCTCCCGCCTCAGCCTCCGAGTAGCTGGGACTACAGGCGCCCGCCACCTCGCCCGGCTAGATTTTTGTATTTTTAGTAGAGACGGGGTTTCACGGTGTTAGCCAGGAGGGTCTCGATCTCCTGACCTCGTGATCCACCCACCTCAGCCTCCCAAAGTGCTGGGATTACAGGCTTGAGCCACCGCGCCTGGCCTTGTATTGATTCTTAAGATTTGAAATTCTATCAACAAGCATTCAGATTGTGTGGAGTTTTGTTTTTTTTTTTTTGGAGACAGAAGGCTGGAGTGGCGGTGGCATAGTCTTGGCTCACCACAGGCTGTACTTCCCAGGTTCAAGGGATTCTCATGCCTCGGAGTCCCGATTAGCTAGGTGTACAGGTGCACACCATCACGCTGGCTAATTTTTGTGTTTTTAGTAGAGATGGGGTTTCGCCATATTGGTCAGGCTCATCTCGAACTCCTGGCCTCAAGCAATCCACCCACCTTGACCTCCCAAACTGCTGGGATTACAGGTGTGAGCCACCGTGCTTGACCAGCATTATGTTAAAAGAATAAATGTTCTAGGCAGCTGGGCACGGTGGTATGTTTCTGTAGTCCTAGCTGCTCAGGAGGCTGACGTAGGAAGATCCCTTGGGCCCTGGAGTTCAAGTCCAGCCTGGGCAACATAGTCAGATCTCATTTTTTAAATAAATAAGTAACTGTTCTAGAGACTAAAATTTCCTTTCACCATTAGTAATTTACTGTGGAATCTCCAAGAATGAACTTATTTTAGGTACTGAAAATGAGGGAGACTAAGTGTTTTATACAGTAGTTTTTAGTAAAGTATGAGATTTGATGCATTTGATAGATGATAATTTTTTTGTTTTTTGTTTTTTGTTTTTTTGAGACAGAGTCTCACTCTGTCGCCCAGGCTGGAGTGCAGTTGTGTGATCTCGGCTCACTGCAAGCTCCGCCTCCCGGGTTCACGCCATTCTCCTGCCTCAGCCTCCCGAGTAGCTGGGACTGCAGGTGCCCGCCACTATGCCCGGCTAATTCTTTGTATTTTTTAGTAGAGATGGGGTTTCACTGTGTTAGCCACGATAGTCTCGATCTCCTGACCTCATGATCCGCCTGCCTCGGCCTCCCAGAGTGCTGGGATTACAGGCGTGAGCCACCGCACCCGGCCGATAATGTTTGTTTAAAATAATTCTTAAGTTTTTGATCATGTAATTGTAGTTTCATTAATGGTAGATTTGTAAAATAAATGTTAACAAATGAAAATGCATGTACCTATGTTAATTATACTTATCTAAAGCTGAAAGTTCAGTTCAACTATGTTAAAAAATAGTTGTAGCCTGGCACGGTGACTCACACCTGTAATCCGAGCACTTGGAGAGGCCTAGGCGGGTGGATCACGAGGTCAGGGGATCGAGACCATCCTGGCTAACACGGTGAAACCCCATCGCTACTAAAATACAAAAAATTAGCCAGACGTGGTGGCGGGCGCCTGTAGTTGCAGCTACTCGGGACGCTGAGGCAGTAGAATGGTGTGAACTCGGGAGGCAGAGCTTGCAGTAAGCTGAGATTGTGCCACTGCACTCCAGCCTGGGTAACAGAGCAAGACTCCGTCTCAGAAAAAAAAAAAAAAGTTGGCCAGGCGCGGTGGCTCACACCTGTAATCCCAGCACTTTGGGAGACTGAGGCAGGTGGATCACGAGATCAGGAGTTCGAGACCAGCCTGGCTAACATAGTGAAACCCCGTATCTACTAAAAATACAAAAATTAGCCGGGCATGGTGGTGCATGCCTGTAGTCCCAGCTGCTTGGGAGGCTGAGGCAGGAGAATTGCTTGAACCCAGGAGGCAGAGGTTGTGGTGAGCCGAGATTGCTCCACTGTACTCCAGTCTGGACAACAGAGCAAGACTGTGTCTCAAAAAAGAAAGAAAAGTTAATGATTAAATTATTTAGGGGAAAATACTGTGCAATTCTGTTTAATAAGTCACATTTTAATTTTTTCTTTTGGAAATGTTAGCAAGAAGGCTCACTTTGTGCTCAACATTGCCTGAATAATTTATTGCAAGGAGAATATTTTAGCCCTGTGGAATTATCCTCAATTGCACATCAGCTGGATGAGGAGGAGAGGATGAGAATGGCAGAAGGAGGAGTTACTAGTGAAGATTATCGCACGTTTTTACAGGTACTGATTTTAAATTCACTAAGTCACATTTCTTTCTTTTTTTTTTTTTTTTGAGATGGAGTCTTGCCCTGTTGTCCAGGCTGGAGTGCAGTGGCGCGATCTCAGCTCACTGCATCCTCTGCCTCCTGGGTTCAAGCAATTCTCCTGCCTCAGCCTCCCAAGTAGCTGGGATTACAGGCACACGCCACTACGCCTGGCTAATTTTTTGTATCTTTGTTGGAGACGGGGTTTCACCATGTTGGTCAGGTTGGTCTGGAATTCCTGATCTCATGATCCACCTGCCTCGGCCTCCCAAAGTGCTGGGATTATAGGTGTGAGCCACCACACCCGGCTTACATTTCTTTTAGAAACGTGGATACTATTTAGAAAAGGATGTGCCGTTCTTCCTATAGGGATCTGACTGGTGAATTATAACTGCACTGTTAACTTTGGAAATGGAAATGCAAAGATGTTATTTTAAATATGCACGCTAATGACAGTTTGTATCCTTCTTTCCTCACCCCCACCCTTGCTTCAACTACCTGTCAAAATTAATAGCAGCCTTCTGGAAATATGGATGACAGTGGTTTTTTCTCTATTCAGGTAAGTAGTCACAAGCATCTAATGTGTTGCTTACATCCCAGGCCCCATTTCACAGCCTTTCAATAGTCACTGTAACAAGGCGACCTTCAGAAGTTCTTCTAATAGATTATGTCTACAGAGTATAAGATTATACTCTAGATCACTAGATTGTGATCCACCTGCCTCAGCCTCCCAAAGTGCTGGTTACAGGCGTGAGCCACCATGCCCGGCCTACTAGAGTACTAGATTTTTATATAGATAGACATGAAAGGATTGTAGAATCTTCATATTAGAGTGGGGCATTTAAAAATTCCTTTTTGAGAAAGATTATTTAATTTGCATCTGGATGCTAATAATAACCTTAATTCTGGCCAGGCGTGGTGGCTTACACCTGTAATCGCAGCACTTTGGGAGGGCGAGGTGGGCGGATCTCAGGATCAGGAGATCAAGACCATCCTGGCCAACATGGTGAAACCCCATCTCTACTAAAAATACAAAAATTAGCTGGGCATGGTGATGCAAGCCTGTAATCCCAGCTACTCTGGAGACTGAGGCAGGAGAATCGCTTGAACCAGGGAGTCAGAGGTTGCAGTGAGCCGAGATCTCACCACTGCACTCCAGCCTGGTGACAGAGCAAGACTCTGTCTCAAAGAAAACCAAATACCCTTAATTATAATAAGTCCCAATGTCTCAAACTTACCATCTGTTGGGTAAATTTGAGAAAATGCAGTACCTTGCTACCATCCTTTTAAATCAGCCTACCAGACTGGATTTCCTTATTATGGTCTGTGGCTTTTGATTTTTGTCTTTGAGTTCTTTGGTGGTTATATATATGTACTTGAAAGATTATTTTATCTGCGTGTCTTTCATTCTTTTCTGACACTGTGAGTTGTATCCAGAGGTCTTTCAGAACCTCTCCTGAGCGGCCTATCTGTGCAGATACCTTTGTTTGTATTTCCCTTGTACTGCCCTCCTGGACTCCTCCTCATCCACCAGCATTTCCATCTAGTGCTTTACCGTGCCACTGTTAACAGGTAATGGCTACTGCAGGGCTGGAATCAGAGGTCAGAGTAGGCTCAGCACTTGGCGTTTCCTATTTGTGCCTTGCTGCTCTTGGTGCCCGCTACCTTGCACTCACTTGCTGTCTTTGCCGGTACCTGGCTTACTTGCTTCTTTGTTGGCTACCTTGGCGGGTAGATAGTGAATTTTCAGAAATTTCCCTTTTTTTGTCAGACAGATTGAAATAATCAGGTTTGCATTTTGTTTTTTTCTACAAGTGGCAAGCCCATGACCCTGGAAGTCTGATATCTATGGAAACTTCAGTTTAAGTGCCCAGGGAGAACTTATTTTGATAGACATGATTTCTGACATTGCAAGTAGTAAGTTGAATATAAATTTTCTGAAGTAGCACCCACGGCAGCCAAATTATCAGATGTATATAGTAGACTAGTTTTAAGAATAGCACTTACGGGTAGAATATACATCTGGATTTTTGAGGCAGTTTTATGTAGGAATTGTGTGGTTTTCTGGAACATCTCAAGAGACCTGGTATGAAAAGCACTCTTTTAATATATATGTGTATGTTTTTTATGGATTTAGTGATAGATCTATACACACACACACTTTTGAAAACCTATAGCCGGCTGGGTGTGGTGACTCATGCCTGTAATCCCAGTACTTTGGGAGAACGAGGCGGGCAGATCACAAGGTCAGGAGTTTGAGACCAGCCTGGCCAACAAGGTGAAAAAACCCTGTCTGTACTAAAAATACAAAAATTAGCTGGATGTGGTGGCGCATGCTTGTAATCCCAGCTACTCGGGAGCCTGAGGTAGGAGAATCACTTGAACTCAGGAGGCAGAGGTTGCAGTGAGCCGAGATCATGCCACTGTACTCCAGCCTAGGCAACAGAGCAAGACTCTGTCTCAAAAAAAAACAAAAAACAAAAAAAACCTATAGCCTTCTAGAGAAATTTATATATGAGGTACACAACTAACACAGCTATACTTCTTAAAGTGTTTACACAACTGACATAGCTACACTTCTTAAATTTGGAATGGAGTGGTTTGGCTTATGAAAAGTTACTATTTTTCTTAACAGGTTATAAGCAATGCCTTGAAAGTTTGGGGTTTAGAACTAATCCTGTTCAACAGTCCAGAGTATCAGAGCCTCAGGATCGATCCTATGTAAGATTTTGTTTTGCATTTCATACATTTCTTTTCCCAAATTTGATTTTTAAAGATATTTCTTAAAGAAGAGAAATATATTTTGAATACTTGTGTTTTGATGTTCCCTGTTTCATTCCCTCAGACTTTCCTATTTCACCTTTGTGATGTCCATGAGCATCTGCCCTGTAGCCTTCCTGGCACCCCAGTGTCTGTGGCAGCACAGAGCTGCCCCGTAAGTGGTGCGTGAGGCCATCTTTTGGCACTGCATCACTAAGCTGCTGCAGAGACATTCATATGGTTGTGTGATCTTTTAAAAACATCAGTGACACTTAACTGTAAATATGATCTTAAATTATCACAAATTTTATATAACGTTTGCCAGTAGACAACATAAATATGAATTCAGTATTTCAAGTTAATATTGTGTTTTCTTTTTTAGAAATGAAAGATCATTTATATGCAATTATAAAGAACACTGGTTTACAGTTAGAAAATTAGGAAAACAGGTAACATTTCTTACCCTTCCTTGTCTTTTTTTTCTTATATTGTACCCCATTTAAAACTAAAATGTGGGCCAGATGTGGTGGCTCATGCCTGTAATCCCAACAGTTTGGGAGGCTTAGGTTGGGGGATCACTTGAAGCCAGGACTTTGAAACTAGCCTGGGCAACAAAGGGAGGTCCTGTCTCTTTAAAAAAAAAAAAAAAAGCCAGGTATGGTGGCTCACATCTGTAATTCCAGCTTTCTTGGAAGGCTGAGGCCAGGAGGATCACTTGAGCTCAGGAGTTTGAGGCTGCAGTGAACTATGATTGTGCCACTGTACCCCAGCCTGGGTGACAGTGTCTTTATAAAGACTCTGTTTTATAAAACATAAAAAGGGCCGGGCACGGTGGCTCGAGCCTGTAATCTCAGCACTTTGGGAGGCTGAGACGGGCGGATCACGAGGTCAGGAGATCGAGACCATCCTGGCTAACACGATGAAACCCCATCTTTACTAAAAATACAAAAAACTAGCCGGGCGAGGTGGCGGGTGCCTATAGTCCCAGCTACTCCGGAGGCTGAGGCAGGAGAATGGTGTAAACCCGGGAGGCGGAGCTTGCAGTGAGCTGAGATCCGGCCACTGCACTCCAGCCTGGGAGACACAGCCAGACTCCGTCTCAAAACAAACAAACAAACAAACAAACAAACAAAAAAATAAAAAGAAAAAAATTTAAAAATTAAAAAAACAAACAAACAAAAGGATTGCTGACTTTTAAAATTAGGAAACTGACCAGTAATGTGTATTTTTGTGGCATGGTTTATCTATCTTGATAGATAGAAATTTGTCATTTTAAAACATATCAGTTTTCCTTGTAAATATATTTGTGACAAGTATATGCAATTTAACTATATCATAAGAAAAATTCTATATTAAATATAATACAAATGTGGTTACTTTTAAGTGGGTTTTTATGTGATGACTATGTTCTGTCAGTTAATTACTACATTTGTAGATTTGTATTTAGCGTAGTGCTGTCACAAAGCCTGAAATAGTGTCAAGCATGAATAAAGCATTCAATTATGCTTGCTTTAGTGTAAGATTATTCATATGATTCCAAAAGCCATGTAATACATACGTCTACATAAGATCGCTTCTATTTGTTAAATAAAACATGAAATATGTCTTGAGCAAGCTATTTTAAGAAACAGAATCATTTAACATCCTTTTTATTAGAATTTTGAAGCTTTGAAAGAGGGTTATTGAAAACCAGCTAGCACAGTAAAAAAGAATAAACTAGTGATACATGCAGCAACATGGATGAATCTCAAAATAATTATGCTGAAAGAATAACCCAGAAACAAAATACTACATGCTGTATGGTATCATTTATTAAAAGTCTAGAAAAGTGCAGATTCATCTGTAGTGATGAAAAGCAGATCCACCAGTGGTTGCCTGGGGATGAGAAGGCTAAGGAAGAGTGAGAGGGGAGGGGAGGGTCATAGAGAGGCATGGGAAATGTGGCAGTGATTAATGTGTCACAGTGTTGGTTGTAGTAATGGTTTTATGGGAGTACAGTATACTAATGTCAAAACATTTCAAAGGCCGGGTGCAGTGGCTCATTGTCTGTAATCCCAGCACTTTTGGATGCCATGGCAGGAGGATCGCTTGAGCTAGGAGTTCAGGACCAGCCTGGGCAATGTCACAAGACCCCATCTCTACAAAAAAATGAAAAAAAAAAGAAAAATTGGCTAGGCGTGGTGATACATGCATGTAGTCCGAGGTGCTAGGGAAGCTGAGGAGGGAGCCCAGAGGTCAAGCCTGCAGTGAGTCATGATCTCACCACTGCACTCCAGCTTGGGTGATAGAAAGAGATCCTGTCTCAAAAAAAAAAAAAATGTTTCAAATTGTACACTTTAAATATATGAAGTTTATTATTTATCACTTATACCCCAATAAAGCTGTTTGTTTTTTTAAAAAAGTAAATAAAAGCCAAAAAAGATATGTCAAGAAAGTATATTGAATTAAATCTGTAAGAGATAATTCAAAAACAAAAACCCTATTGTTATCTTTTAAGTCACCCAAATCAAATTTGGGAAAAGTCACCTACTTAGCTTCATCCTAAGTTGTTTCGTTCTTTCTTTCTCTCTCTCTTTCTGATGGATTCTTGCTCTGTCACCCAGGCTGGAGTGCAGTGGTGGGATCTCGGCTCACTGCAACCTCGACCACCCAGGTTCAAGCAATTTTCCTGTCTCAGCCTCCCGAGTAGCTGGGACTACAGGTGTGCACCACTACACCCAGCTAATTTTTGTATTTTTAGCAAAGACGGGGTTTCTCCATGTTGGTCAGGCTGGTCTTGAACTCCTGACCTCAGGTGATCTGTCCATCTCTGCCTCTCAAAGTGCTGGGAACACAGGCATGAGCTACCATGCCCAGCCCTAAATTGGTTCTTTCTTAAAGTTCTTTCTGAGGAGCCAAGAGCAAGTTAAGGAGGTGTAATCTAGAAGCTTGCAGTGAAGGCTGGCTGGGTGCAGTGGTTCACGCCTGTAATCCCAGCACTTTGGGAGGCTGAGGCAGGGAGATCACTGAGGCCAGGAGCTTGAGACCGGCTTGGACCAACACAGTGAAACCTTGTCTCTACCGAAAAAAGGTTTAAATTTAAAGGTAAAATTTAAAAAGTGCAGCTTACAGCAGTAGAGGCTGATGCAAGTGGGAATCACCTCTAGGTAAAAACCCAGGGTAGGGTACTGCTGAGATTATTTAACCTCTGGGTTTTATTTATGTGTTTTTAAAAATTATGATCCAGTATTTTTTACTTTTTTTGTATAAAGTAAGCACTGAATTTTTAAGGTCTGTAGACTTAGATTTCAGAAGTATCCTAGTATTAATTTGCAAATAAATGTCTATCTTACTATTTTGAGAGATTTAAAAAATTTTAGTTCTTCAAAATTGAATTTTCACATTTTGAATTACATTATCTTTGACAAATACAGAAGATGTTGGCCGGGCACTGTGGCTCATGCCTGTAATCCCAGCACTTTGGGAGGCCGAGGTGGGTGGATCACCTGAGGTCAAGAGTTCAAGATCAGCTTTGCCAACATGGTGAAACCCCGTCTCTACTAAAAATACAAAATTAGCTGAGTGTGGTCGCGCATGCCTGTAATCCCAGCTACTTGGAAGGCTGAGGCAGGAGAATTGCTTGAACCTGGGAGGTGGAGGTTTTAGTGAGCCGAGATCATGCCATTACACTCCAGCTTGAGCAGTAAGAATGAAACTCTATCTTTAAAAAAAAAAAAAAAAAAAAATACAGAAGATGTCAAATTTTGGTTTATTTTATTTTCTTTGGTTCTAATATATATTTTTGTTTAAAACCATATTTTTCACTATAGACTCTGTCTGAGGTCCCTGTATAATAGAAGGCTGGAAAAAGTATTAACATTGTCAAAATCCAGGAAAATAGTTGGTCATGATATTGACAGTAACTTTAAACACTTTTTGTAGCTTGTGGGTTAAATTAGGATTACTGTGTGGTAGTGATAAATGATGTTAATTAGGGCCGAGTGCAGTAGTTAACACCTGTAATTCCAGCACGTAGGGAGACTGAGGTGGGAGGATGTCTTGAGGCCAGGAGTTTGAGACCAGCCTGTACAACATAGTGTGAGACCCCCATCTCTACAAAAAAAATTAGAAAATTCGTCAAGCATCTTGGTGCACACCTGTAGTCCCTTTGGGAGGATGAAGAGAGAGAATCACTTAAGCCCAGGTGTTCGAGGCTACAGTGAGTTATGATTGCACCTCTGTACTCCAGCCTAGATGACCATCTCTTTAAAAAAAAAATGTGTTTATATGTTATATCTGATAGTGTTTTTTAAAAACATTTTTAAATTACACAGGGTCTCACTATGTTGCCCAGGCTGGTCTCAAATTCCTGGACTCAAGCAATCCTCCCACATTAGCCTCCCAAAGTGCTCAGATTATAGGCATGAGCTGCCGTGCCCACCTAATTTAGTGATTTTTAAAACTGAGTTGGTAATTATAAATTATTTTCCTGGAACTTCTTTCTCACAATTGGAATCTTTTGACAAAAATTATCGGTAATGGGAAAACTTGGAATAGTTGTCATTTTTCCTCCCGTCAGTATGATAGATGCGATTAGAGTTATGTTGGACCGATACTTTGAAAAAAGATTTAACTATAGCTATTAATAAAGACATTTCAACTACTGACTATCCATTTTTATTCTTTTGGGAGGGTTTAATGTGTATAGTTTAAAGCAAAGTGTTGTTTTTAAAAAACTATTTAACAGGGCCGGGCGCCGTGGCTCACGCCTGTAATCCCAGCACTCTGGGAGGCCAAGGCGGGTGGATCACAAGGTCAGGAGATCAAGACCATCCTGGCTAACACGGTGAAACCCCATCTCTACTAAAAATACAAAAAATTAGCCGGTGTGGCGGTGTGTGCGTATCGTCCTAGCTACTCGGGAGGCTGAGGCAGGAGGATGGCGTGAACCCGGGAGGCGGAGCTTGCAGTGAGCCGAGATCGCGCCACTGTACTCCAGCCTGGGCAACAGAGCGAGACTGTCTCAAAAAAAAAAAAGTATTTAACAGAGGCCGGGTGCAGTGGCTGGCTCATGTTTATAATCCCAGAACTTTGGGAGGCTGAGGTGGGAGGATCATTTGAGGTCAGGAGTTTGAGACCAGCCTGGTCAATGTGGCAAATGTGCTGTCTCTAACTAAAAATACAAAAATTAGCTGGGTGTGGTGGCACGGGCCTGTAGTCCCAGCTTCTTGGGAGGCTGAGGCAGGAGAATTGCTTGAACCTGAGAGACGGAGGTTGCAGTGATCTGAGATCATGCCACTGCACTCCAACCTGGGTGACAGAGTAAGACTCTTCTCAAAAAAAAAAAAAAAAAAGTAATAGTGATAAATCTGCAGTATTCTCTTTTAAGATCATATTATTCAATCAGAGGAAAGAGCTCAACTTGAAATATTTCCAGAGTTTAAACAATCTTACTAAGCTTTGATGGGTTATATCTATTCTTAACATGTGAAACTACTTTATTACCTATAATATGCACTAACTTAAATATTGACAATTTTTTTCCAGTGGTTTAACTTGAATTCTCTCTTGACGGGTCCAGAATTAATATCAGATACATATCTTGCACTTTTCTTGGCTCAATTACAACAGGAAGGTAAGTAAAGGCTGAAAATTTTGTAATGTTATCTTTCGAAGTAGTTAAATAAACAGGCGCATTAGATGACAGTGTGACAATACTGTTTTTCTGGCAGTGGCGGTGAAACAATCTTTAGGTTTGACGTGGTGATAGGCTGTGATTTGGGTGACGCTGTTCCATTAGAGTTCTCACTGGCACCTGGCCCTCCCTCTTCTGAGGGTGCTGCTTTCTTTGCAGCCCTTCTAAGTAATGGTTTTTTCTTTTATACATCACATACCACACGGCTGAGAGGAAGGATAGATATTTTTCTTCTTTGCCTCTTCTAGGCCACTGTTCTTCCCTATAAACTCCAGTTTCTTTGAAATACATGCCCCTAAGGGCCGGTTGTGGTGGCTTTCGCCTGTAATCCCAGCACTTCGGGAGGCCGAGGCGGGCAGATTACGAGGTCAGGAGATCAAGACCATCCTGGCTGATACAGGGAAACCTCATGTCTACTAAAAATAACAAAAAATTAGCCGGTTGTGGTGGTGGACACCTGTAGTCCCAGCTACTCGGGAGGCTGAGGCAGGAGAATGGTGTGAACCCAGGAGGTGGATTTTGCAGTAAGCTGAGATCGCACCACTGCCCTCCAGCCTGGGCGACAGAGCGAGACTCCGTCTCAAAAAAAAAAAAAAGAAAGAAATACATGCCCCTAGATTAAACTATCCCTTGCCCTTTTGCACTCATCCAAAAGTCTCTTTTCATCAGTGATTTTAGGATCTGACTCATTGTGTTTTTCTCTACTTCAACTCCTTTTATCATTCTTAATGATTTCTGTATTGCTAATCAATCCAGTAATCCAGTACCTGCTTCTTAGTTTCAAAATCACTCACTCTTGCTTAGCTATTACCAATAATCATAACCACTGTCAAATCTCAATTGCAAGCATATTACTCTTTAACTACCACCTCCTATCCTTAAACCATGTTTTGTCTGTTTTTTTTATTCCAGCCATTCTTTAAACCCTACTATGGGGCCCAGGCATTTCCTTTATATGCATTCTTCCTTTCTTCTACTGCTTATTTTCTGTAATCCATTGTTATATCACTCCATTGCATTCTTCAGCTTGTTTCCCGCTTCTCTCCCTCCACCATACTTGAATGACAAAAATCTCAACCCCGGTTAAAACCAAATCTTGGCCTTGTCCATTCCTGTACCAGAGTAGCAGGATATGGCTAAAAAATAACATAAAACATGATGATTGGTTTTACTTTTTTCTTAAATGATCTATCCATCCATTCACCCATCCATCTGTCTATCAGAGTGACTAGGCCTCTCTGAAGCCCAGGCTGGAGTGCAGCGGCATGATCACAGCTCATTTTAGCCCCACACTCCTGGGCTCAAGTGATCCTCTTGCCTCAGCCTGTTGAGTAGCTGGGACTACAGGCTTGTGCTACCACACCTAGCTAAGGTTTTACTTTAAATTTATTTTAATCACAAAATTCAGATGAGCCTTTAGTGCTGCCTGATATTTCTATTATGTTTTCTTAGTAAATCCCTGTACCACTCTCCAAGATGTTTATAAAAAATCACGTACCACTCTCCAGATTTTATAAAAAATCATGTGCCACTCTCCATATGTTTATAAAAAATCATGTACCACTCTCCAGATGTTTATAAAAAATCATGTGCCACTCTCCAGATGTTTATAAAAAATCATGTGACACTCTCCAAGGTGACTAATTTCACAGCTTCTGTCTTCAAACCTTTAACCACTTTCCTCTCCCTTCCCTACATACCTTGTGTATGGCCTTCCATTACATTCTGCTGAGAACATAGAAGCAATTAAAATTATGTTCTTATCTTTCTACCAGCAGGTGTATCAATTTGCTTATATCTTCACCTGTGCTTTGAGACTATTAAAATAGATGAATGGTCCCCTACCTCTAGCGAAGACCAGTCCCTCACTTGTGGGCTGGATCCCAGCTCCTCTGACCTACTCAAGATGTTCCTGCTTTCATCTCTCCACTCTCTTATATAATCAGTTCCCCCCCCCCTTTTTTTTTTTTGGTAATATACCTATAAACAGAAAAATAAGCTTTTTATCTCCATTGATTAAAAAGAAAAATCCTCTCTTAATTCCATGAAACTCCAGCTGCCTCCCCATTTTTATTTTTTCCTTAGGATTGTCTCTAGTGTGCCTTCTCCTTTTCTTGAACTCCGCCTTCTGGGTTCAAGCGATTCTTCTGCCTCAACCTCCCGAGTAGCTGGGATTACAGGTGCGTGCCACCACGACTGGATAATTTTTTTTTTTGTTTTTTGAGATGGGGTTTCCCTTTTGTTGCCCAGGCTGGAGTGCAATGGCGTGATCTCGGCTCACTGCAATTTCTGCCTCCCAGGTTCAAACGATTCTCTTGCCTCAGCCTCCCGAGTAGCTGGGTTTACAGGCATGAGCCACCACGCCTGGCTAATTTTGTACTTTTAGTAGAGACGGAAGGGGTTTCTCTGTTGGTTAGGCTGCTCTCGAACTCCTGACCTCAGGTGATCTGCCACCTCAGCCTCCCAAAGTGCTGGGATTACAGGCATGAGCCACTGTGCCTGGCCCCTGGCTAAATTTTTTTTTATTTTTATATTTTTAGTAGAGACAGGGTTTCACCATATTGGCCAGGTTGGTCTCCAATTCCTGGCCTCAGGTGATCCACCTGCCTCGGCCTCCTGAAGTGCTGGGATTACAGGCATGAGCTACTGTGCCCAGCCATCTTTTAGTAATGGTATTTAGAGATCACAATTTGAGTGCTGGCATGCTTATTGTTACTAGGTTTGTTACGTAGTTATTGTGAATCCACATTTAGGAATATAGAGTTTTTAATTCTTTGATTTTAGATACTTGTATCTTTTTTCTTTTATAGTTAAAACCTTGGTTCCTAATGATATCCCTTCTTAAAAACCCTGTCTGCCCTTGACCTCCAGCCCACCATGCTGTGGTTTTCCTAACTTGTTGCCTGCATCTTTCAGATCCCTTTCATGGATCTTAAGTATCATCTCTAAATAAGATCTGTGTGTCAGTAATTACCAAACTTTTATCTTCAGTCTTGACATCTACCCTGAACACCTAGCTTTGACTAACTCCTAGCTTTGGCATCTCCACTTTGAAGTCCAAAAAGCATTTCAAACTGAACATGTCTATGAAAGACTTTTTTTTTCTATCCATGCTATCCATCAGGTTTTCCATTTCCATAAGGGTGACTCTTCTTGTACTCTGGTTCCTATATATTATACTGATAGAGCCACTCAGAGTGCTTCTTAACCAGTGTAATGCCTGTTATTTCCCACCCTCACTCCTTGTCTTTCAGTGGCTTCCCAGCACACTTAGAATAAAATCTGAAGTCTTAGGCTGAGCGTGGTGGCTCATGCCTGTAATCCCAGCACTTTGGGAGGATGAGGGGCAGATCACTTGAGGTCAGGAGTTTGAGACCAGCCTAGCCAACATGGTGAAACCCTGTCTCTACCAAAAAAATACAAAAATTAACCGGGCGTGGTGTTGTGCACCTATACTCCCAGCTACTCGGGAGGTTGAGATAGGAGAATCACTTGAACCCAGGAGGCAGAGGTTACAGTGAGCCAAGATCATACCACTGCACTCCAAGCTGGGTGACAGAACGAGACTCTCAAAACAAAAAAATTGAAAAGTAAAATAAATCTGAAGTCTTGAATAAAACCCAAGATCTTTACCATGACCCCTGAACAGGGCAGAGTATCCATTCTTCAGACACTCTTCATAGAATACCATGGTGAGCTGGCATATTTATTGTGTGATATAGAAACAGTTTTACTGGCAGAAAACACATTAAACCATTTGAACTCTGAATACAGTTGTCCTCATAAAAAATGTTCATTGTACTGTTTTGAGGTTTTCCATTAATAGTTCTTATAATCTTTGTCCCATTATGTGTTAATTCTAACAAAGGATATCCAATAACAAACACCAGAGTTTAAGAAAAATGTGCCAGGTGCGGTGGCTCACACATGTAATCCCAGCACTTTGGGAGACTGAGGTGGGCAGATCACCTGAGGTCAGGAGTTTGAGACCAGCCTGGCCAACATGGTGAAACCCCGTCTCTCCTAAAAATACAAACATCAACCAGGCGTGGTGGCAGGTGCCTGTAATCCCAGCTACTCAGGAGGCTGAGGCAGGAGAATCGCTTGAACCTCCTGGGAGGCAGAGGTTGCAATAAGCTGAGATTGCACCACTGCACTTCAGCCTGGGTGACAGAGTGAGACTCCATCTCAAATTAAAAAAAAAAAAAAAAAATTAATGATAGAAAAACTTAAATCAATTAGATTGCTTTAGGTATAGCCCACCCTTAGTTTTTGTGTGTAGCATCTAGCTTGGGGAAACCCTGGATTTCTGGAATCATATTTATACACAGTCACACTAGACTAATGTAATTCTTTTGGATGCAAACCACACATTTGACACCTTAAATAGCTTTTAGGTATTTGGCTTTCCAGCTCCTATTTTTAGTTACAAGGGGTGTACATGTGTGGGTCAGCGTAGGGGTAGCTTTTTCCACAGATGATTAGTTTTAGCCATGTTACTAGTTATTGCACACATTATCTGACTGTGTCCTCAAAACAGCCCTGTGAGTAAGTATATTAGTCAGGGTTCTCTAGAGGGACAGAACTAATAAGATAGATGTATAGATGAAGGGTAATGTACTAAGGAATATTGACTTATATAATCACAAGGTGAAGTCCCACAATAGGCTGTCTGCAAGCTGAGCAACCAGGAAGCCTGTCCAAGTCCCAAAACCTCAAAAGTAGGGAAGCTGACAGTGCAGCCTTCAGTCTGTGGCCAAAGGCCCAAGAGCCCCTGGCAAACCACTGGTGTGAGTTCAAGAGTCCAAAAGATGAAGAACTTGGAGTCTGATGTTTGAGGGCAGGAAGCATCCAGCATGGGAGAAAGGTGAAGGCTCAGCAAGTCTGGTCCTTTCACGCTCTTATTTCTGCCTGATTAATTCTAGCCGAGCTGGCAGCTGATTTGATGGTGCCCACCCAGATTGAGGGTGGGTCCGCCTCTCCCAGTTCACGGGCTTAAATGTGAATCTCCTTTGGCAACACCCTCACAGACACACCCAGGAACAATCATCTGTAGCCTTCAGTCCAATCAGGTTGATAATGTGAACCATCACAGGAAGGTACCAGTATCATCATGTTTAACAGTAGAAACCAAGACACATGCAGCTAGGAAGTGGAAGAACTGGGATCAGATGCAGGCAGTCTGATTCTAAATCAGTTGCTCTTACCCACTCCTTTACTCTCTCTGATACCAGTAAGTGAGTAGCCTGCTCAGTCAAGTGCTACATTAGTAGGGCCCTTGACAAACATTTACTTCGCACAGTCACTCAGTGAGACGGCTGTTCCAGTCTTCCAAGGGAGAAAGTGAGGCCCAGAGACTTGAAGTAACTTATCCTAGATGACTTTACTAGTAAGTATAAGAATCATTATTTGAACTAAAATCTTTCTGAATCCTCAGCTTGTATTTTTTTCCAGTGTACTGTGCTGCCTCTTTATCTAATAGCATTTTACATTAATTTTGAATCTCTTTACTAGCTGTTTAGGTTGATTTTTGCCTTTTTGTTTTAGGTTATTCTATATTTGTTGTTAAGGGTGACCTGCCAGATTGCGAAGCTGACCAACTTCTGCAGATGATCAGGGTCCAACAGATGCACCGACCAAAACTTATTGGAGAAGAATTAGCACAACTGAAAGAGCAAAGGTAAAAATGAGGCCTGCAGTGTGGAACATAGGATGGTATTTCATTATGAGAATTCAATTTTCATGCTTACATTGAATATGTGATCCTTGTGTTGTTGGCACCTTTATTTTGGACCTTACATTTTAGTGAAGTTTATTAGTTCGAACTTGAATCAACTCTTTGAAATACTTAAATATATTAACTAAGTTAGCAGGTATGGTGTATTCCTAGCACTTCGGGAGGCTGAGGCAGGCTGATTGCTTCAACCCAGGAGTTCGAGACCAGCCTGGGCAACATGGCAAAACCTCACCTCTACAAATAGTACAAAAATTAGCCAGACGTGGTGGTGTGTGCCTGTAGTCCCAGCTACTTGGGAGGCAGAGGAGGAAGGATCACCCAAAACTGGGGAAATCGAGACTACAGTGAGCCACAATCACACCACCGCACTCCAGCCTGGGCAAGAGAGTCAGACCCTGTCTCAAAAAAAAAAAAAAAAAAAAAGAAAAGAAACGGAAAAAAAAAACTTAGTTGGATTCAAATTACAACACACAGTCATTATATTACTAGAGCTTATTTGCCAGAAAACGTTTTAAGTTTTGGCTTACGTAAAGCCTTTACGTTACAAATGCCTTTATGTTATGTCTAAAATAGAAGATTGGTTGCAGTTATTACCAGTGCTTTTGTTCTTTAGAGTCCATAAAACAGACCTGGAACGAGTGTTAGAAGCAAATGATGGCTCAGGAATGTTAGACGAAGATGAGGAGGATTTGCAGAGGGCTCTGGCACTAAGTCGCCAAGAAATGGACATGGAAGATGAGGAAGCAGATCTCCGCAGGGCTATTCAGCTAAGTATGCAAGGTAAAGACATCCTGATGTGTGTTCTATTCATTGCTGAAGAACTGATTGCAATTATTCTTAGGTTTCCTGGAAGTTAATGTACTCTTAGAAGTGTTTTGACAATTACTGCAGAAGCAATAGCTATGTAGTGGGCTTTCCCTTTAGATTACTTATAATGGAAATAACTTTTTACAACCTATATTTTATTAGGAGTAGTTATATTTTTACTCCTGGTTATTTATTTGGTTTCAACACTGTACTAACATAGTAGTCAATTGTGGTATTAATCTTTGTGGGTTATCAGTTGACCCTTACCCAAATCAGCTCTTTCATAAATGTATGTCATTAGACACTATGGAAGGGCCTGGACAGGGAATATAAACTGATTTTATAAAAAGCCAATATTTATTGGCTATGCAACTTAAACCTTAAGCCCACTTTGGTGGGCCCAGTTTTTTAGTGATATAAACTATTAATTTCAAAAGCGAAAACATATCCCCTAGACAGTCTAGGCAAAGAAAAGTGTTAAGACATAGCTCGAAGTTGCTTAATTAAAAGTTTGAAGTGGGTTTTTTCTTTTATATTTCTCTAACTTATGTGTATTTGCTTCTACTTTCTAATGGAATTATTTATCAATTGATTTCCTTAGATATCTAGATAAAACTGAGATTCCATTAATGGGAAGATTATTTTTATCCTGAACTTTTCTTGCCTCTAGGCACGCCTCTGAGTACTCCATATGGTGAGCAATCCCATTTTTGATTAATAGAGTCCTGCTGGATTAGCAGGGACAGAAATCAGCTTTAGATTTCTTTTTTTTTTTTAATTAATCCCATTTTTGATTAATAGAGTGCAACTGGATTAGCAGGGACAGAAATCAGCTTTAGATTTCTTTTTTTTTTTGAATTAAGAGTCTCACTGTCACCCAGCCTGGAGTGTAACGATCTTGGCTCACTGCAACTTCTGCCTTCTGGGTTCAAGTGATTCTCCTGCCTCAGCCTCTTGAGTAACTGGGACTACAGACACCTACCACCATGCCTGGCTAATTTTTTGTACTTTTAGTAGAGATAGGGTTTTGCCCTGTTGGCCAGGCTGGTCTTGAACTCCTCACCTCAGGTGATCCACCTGCCTTGGCCTCCCAAAGTGCTGGGATTACATGTGTGAGCCACCGCGCCCAGCCAGAAGAGTAGAATATTCTTCAAGAAAAAACGTTTTAAAAGCTTACTCAAATGAGTATAAACAAATATATTGTTGCTTGAATTGGTAAATACAGTGATTGGTTTTTGTTCTGTTGTGTTTTGTTTTCAGGCAGTTCCAGAAATATATCTCAAGATATTCCACAGACATCAGGTACAAATCTTACTTCAGAAGAGCTTCGGAAGAGACGAGAAGCCTACTTTGAAAAGTAAAGTAGTTGGTACAAATTAAAGTAGCACGTTTAATATTTGCTTTGGCTATTTTGTCTGTTTGTAAATGGTTACTGCCTGAATCCTATGAATATTTGAATGCATATTTTAAAAATTTACACCAAATAGGACAGGCACGATGGCTTATGCCTGTGATCCTAGCACTTTGGGAAGCCAAGGTGGGCAGATTGCCTAAGGTCAGGAGTTCGAGACCAGCCCAGGCAACACAGTAAAACTCCATCTCTACTAAAAAATATAAAAAAATTAGCCAGGCATGGCAGTGTGCACCTGTAGTCCCAGCTGCTTGGGAGGCTGAGCCAGGAGAATTGCTTGAACCCAGCAGGTGGAGGTTGCAGTGAGCCGAGATCGCACCACTGCACTCCAGACTGGTTGATACAGTGAGACTGTCTCCAAAAATATATGTATGTATATATAAATAATAAAAATTTACAGCAAATAACATGAAGCAAAATGTAGTTTTAATGAAAAACTTTGCCTCAATACTGGATAAATTTTTGAAACTGAGTGAAGGAAACCTTGTACAATTTCATTTATTAAAAGAAAAATGAAATTAGGACAAGGCAAGAAGAATACCTATTGATCCTTTGGATGTGCTTCTTGCTTACCTGATTAACCCTGCAAAATTTCTCTACCAATCAGTAAGAAAAACAGCTTTTGAGGTATGGGAGCACATTCCCAAATAGACGTGGGTAGTTCATTTAGCGCTCATGGCTGCTGCAGGGGGTCCTGTAGGCCTGTTAGCATCAGGAGAATGGATGCAAACTATAAATCTGGATCAACTCCTAAAACTTTACCTTGTGCCCAGCCTTGTAAGTGCTTGCTAAATAGAAATTCTACTGTATGAAAATACATTCTTTTCAAGTAACTATCAGACTTTTGTCCCCCACTTTTTTTAAAAAAGAAAAATAAAAGGCTGGGCGCAGTGGCTTACGCCTGTAATCCCATCATTTTGGGAGGCCAAGGCGAGTTTTTGGGAGTGAGTTTTTGGGAGGCAGGAGAATCGCTTGAACTCGGGAGGTGGAGGTTGCGGTGAGCCGAGATCGCGCCATTGCTCTCCAGCCTGGGCAACAAGAGTGAAACTCCGTCTTAAAAAAGAAACCAAAACATAAATTAGCCGGATGTGGTGGTGGGTGTCTATAATCCCAGCTACTCGGGAGGCTGAGGCAGGAGAATCGCTTGAATCTGGGAGGCGGAAGTTGCAGTGAGCTGAGATTGCGCCAGTGCACTCCAGCCTGGGGACAAGAGTGAGACTTCGTCTCAAAAAAAAAAAAGAAAAAGAAAACTCCATGTTAAAAATTACAAGATAAATAATCAGACCTGCTGATCCTAGGTCAGAAAACGAAAGACTCATAGCTGAATCTGACCTGCCATTGCTGTATTTCATCCATTCTAAGATGCACATAGTTTCACATTTCAACGTCTCTGAAATTGAGAAGCATCTTACAATCATAATTGACAGTATATTAGCAGCATCTAAAAATATTGGCTCATTTTACATTTGATGGTATAATGAAGAAAATATTTACCTTTTTTTCTGTTTTGTTTTTAAGTCACAACTCAGAAGTAGATGAAGGAAAACTCTCATCAGCTGACATCCTCTTAATGTGAGATATTTCTAGTCTTTATTCAGCATATATTAATGGCTAATTATATGTTAAATTTCAAAGTAGTGCTTATTAGTGCTTTTTACTTTTTTTTTTTTTTTTTTTTTTTTTTTATTGAGACGGAGTCTCGCTCTATCGCCCAGGCTGGAGTGCAGTGGCCGGATCTCAGCTCACTGCAAGCTCTGCCTCCCGGGTTCACGCCATTCTCCTGCCTCAGCCTCCCGAGTAGCTGGGACTACAGGCACCCACCACCTTGCCCGGCTAGTTTTTTGTATTTTTTAGTAGAGACGGGGTTTCACCATGTTAGCCAGGATGGTCTCGATCTCCTGACCTCGTGATCCGCCCGTCTCGGCCTCCCAAAGTGCTGGGATTACAGGCTTGAGCCACCGCGCCCAGCCCCAAATGCTTTTTACTTGTAAGTTTCAAAATTAACTTTTTTATTATAATAAACTCCAAATTTATACAAAAGTAGAAAAACTAGCATAATGAACTCCTGTTTATCACCCAGATTCAACAAATACTAGCACACAGCCAATCCTGCCCTTTTTTTTTTTTTTTTTTTTTTTTTTTTTTTTTTTTTTTTTTTTTGAGGTGGAGCCTTGCTCTGTTGCCCAGGCTGGAGTGCAGTGGCATAATTTCTGCTCACTGCAACCTCTGCCTCCTGGGTTCAAGCAGTTCTCCCACTTCAGCCTCCCATGTAGCTGCGATTACAGGTGCACATCACCATGCCCAGCTAATTCTTATATTTTTAGTAGACACAGGGTTTCACCATGTTGCCCAGGCTGGTCTTAAACTCCTGACCTCAAGTGATCCACCTGCCTCGGCCTCCCAAAGTGCTGGGATTACAGGCATGAGCCACTGCGCCTGGCTCAGTCTCGTTTTATAATACTCCCATCTCCCATTTTTTCCACTGTCCCACCTACAAGTTTGGATTATTTTGTAACAAATCTCAATCATCATATCATTTGTTCTATAACCATTTTAATATATGTCTCTAAAATATATGAACTTTTTTTAACATAGTTAAATGCTATTGTCATAAAATAATCATGATAATTAATTGTAATGCTATATCACCAATTATCTAGTTAATGTAAAAAATAACTTAAATCTAAGGCCAGGCGCGGTGGCTCACACCTGTAATCCCAGCACTTTGGGTGGCTGAGGCGGTCGAATCACCTGAGGTCAGGAGTTCAAGACCAGCCTGACCAACATGGAGAAACCCCATCTCTACTAAAAACACAAAAAATTAGCTGGGCATGGTGGCGCATGCCTATAATCCCAGCAAGTTGGGAGGCTGAGGCAGGAGAATCAGGGAGACAGAGGTTGCGGTGAGCTGAGATCTTGCCACTGCACTCTAGCCTTGGCAAAAAGAGTGAAACTGTGTCTCAAATAAATAAATAAATAAATAATAAAAAAAATAACTTAAATCTACTTAATTAGAAAAACTAATATTCTGGAAATTTTATTTTAAGAAATATCTAAATTGACTAGGCACGATGGCTCACACCTCTAATCCCAGTACTTTGGGAGGCTGAGGCGAGCAGATCACCTGAGGTCAGGAGGGTCAGGAGTTCAAGACCAGCCTGGCCAACATGGCGAAACCCCGTTGCCACTAAAAATACAAAAATTAGTTGGGCATGATGGCGAGCCCCTGTAATCCCAGCTACTCAGGAGGCTGAAACAGGAAAATCGCTTGAACCCGGGAGGTGGAGGTTGCAGTGAGCTGAGATCACCCCACTGCACTCCAGCCTGGATGACAGAGTGAAACTCCATCTCAAAAAAACAAACAAAAAAAAGAAATATCAAAATTAAAAGAAAGCATACATGGCCAGGTGTAGTGGCTCATGTCTGTACTACCAGCACTTTTGGAGGCTGTGGCAAGCAGATCATTTGAGGCCATGAGTTCAGTGCCAGCCTGGCCAACATGGCGAAAGCCCGTCTCTCCTAAAAAGAAAAAAAATTAGTCGGGCATGGCGGCGCACACCTGTAATTGCAGCTACTTTGGAGGCTGAGGCAGCAGAATTGTTTGAACCCAGAGGTGGAGGTTACAGTGAGCCGAGATTGTGCCACTGCACTCTATCCTGGGTGACAGAGCGAGACTCTTGTCTCAAAAAAAAAGGGGCCGAAAAGAAAAGGGGCCGGGTGTGGTGGCTCACTCCTGCAATCCCAGCACTTTGGGAGGCCGAGGCAGGCAGATCACAAGGTCAGGAAATGGAGACCATCCTGGCTAACACAGTGAAACCCCGTCTCTACTAAAAAATACAAAAAAAATTAGCTGGGTGTGATGGCAGGTGCCTGTAGTCCGAGCTACTCAGGAGGCTGAGGCAGGAGAATGGCGTGAACCGAGGAGGCGGAGCTTGCATTGAGCAGAGATTGCGCTACTGTGCTCCAGCCTGGGCGACAGAGCGAGGCTCTGTCTCAAAAAAAAAAAAAAAAATACCGTCACCACCTTCAGTAACTGATGTTAGTATTTTGGCACATTCTCTTTCTGTGACTTATACACACTTACCTTGTAAGTGTTGTACTCATTTCCTATGACAGTAAATAGTCTTTGTAACAGGCTGCATGATATTTCATAAAATGAATGGATGTGGCATAATTTATATATGTGCCTTTTGAATTCTGCTATTATTATTAATATTGCAATGAACAATTCTTATATTGCCTCTATGCCTCAAATGTCTCATCATTTCTTCTTTTTTCTGAGGATATCAAATTACTGGGTTAAAGGTTATGAACATTTTTAAGGCCTTGGTACAGATTTCTAAATTGCTTTCCAGAATAATTCCCATGTGATACTTTCATCATGTTTATTTCAGACTTTTTTTTTTTTTTTTTTTGAGACGAAATCTCACTCTGTCACCCAGGCTGGCGTGTAGTGGCACAATCTCGGCTCACTGCAACCCCTGCCTCCTGAGTTTAAGCGATTCTTCTCCCTCAGCCTCCCAAGTAGCTGGGATCACAGACAAGTGCCACCATGCCCAGCTAATTTTCGTGTTTTTTGTAGAGATGGGGTTTCACCACGTTACCCAGGCTGGTTTCGAACTCCTGAGCTTAGGCAATCCACCCACCTCGGCCTCCCAAAGTTCTGGGATTACAGGCGTGTGCCACCGCGCCCGGCCATCAGACTTTTTTATGCCATTTTTTGCCATAAAATGGTCTAAAGACATACATCATAGAGAAACTATAATACAAAATTTATAGGTATATCTAAGAAAAGGAAAGTATATTTAAAGCATAAAAGTAAACCCCTCTTTTACTTAAAATTTTTTAAAAATTGGATTAAAAATATGGAACTTCCGGGCCGGGCGCGGTGGCTCAAGCCTGTAATCCCAGCACTTTGGGAGGCCGAGACGGGCGGATCACAAGGTCAGGAGAGCGAAACCATCCTGGCTCACACAGTGAAACCCCATCTCTACTAAAAAATACAAAAAAATAGCCGGGTGCCGGGCGCCTGTAGTCCCAGCTACTCCTGAGGCTGAGGCAGGAGAATGGCATGAACCCAGGAGGCGGAGCTTGCAGTGAGCTGAGATCGCGCCGCTGCACTCCAGCAGAGCGAGACTCCGTCTCAAAAAAAAAAAAAAAAAAATGGAACTTCCAACAAATTGAACTTTTTTTTTTTTCTTTTTTGAGACAGGGTCTCGCTTTTGTCACCCAGACTGGAGTGCAGTGGCACGATCTTGGCTCACTGCAACCTCCACCTCCCTGGTTCAAGCAATTCCCCTGCCTCAGCCTCCCAAGTAGCTGGGATTACAGGCGCATGTCACCACGCCCGGCTAATTTTTTTTTATTTTTAGTAGAGACAGGGTTTCACCATGTTGGCCAGACTGGTCTCAAACTCCTGACCTCAGGCAATCAGCCTGCCTGGGCCTCCCAGCGTGCTGGGATTACAGGCGTGAGCCACTGCACCCGGCCTGAACATTTTATAGTAGTAAAGATAATTCAGTAATGCCCAATAATGACTAAGTAAGTTATAACAAGAACAATGTCAGCAATAACTAGTGCTTTTTAGTAAACAGGGTCAGGCAACCTTGTACCCTTTAAAAATGTTCAAATCTCGATATACCTCCTTCCTAATTGGAGCAGGATTGATTGAGGAGGAAAGTGTGCAGCGATGGTTACCAGCTTCAGCCTCTTGGCTTGACTTTGCAAATACTGTTGAGAATTTGGAAAGAGCTTGAGAATATCTTACATAGTCACATGTTGCTGAGAAGAGTTAAGAACTAACTTCTTGATGTTCATTTTTAACAATGGTTTGCATTCAAAACCTTATAGAGCTCATTAGTAGGAGAGCTGAGAAGCTAATATTTGCTTTTCACTAAAATTCCTGATTACTTAGCCTAGGTAGTTCCTTGTCTCTCTAGGTTCTGTCTTTGGGAGCTTGGCTCTAAGGTTATCAAGCTAACTCTTTCTTACCTCTTACCCTTCCCAAATTGACCCTGGTTCTGATTTGTTACTCGTATTATTTTCTAGTTTTTCTTTTCCCTCTTTGAGTATTTGAAGCGTCATACTGAATATAGTAATCATAGTATTCATGCATAAAGAAAATCATAAAGTAATTGCATAAACACATAAAGTAATTATAGTTTTCATGCATTAAAAAAACTAGTTTAGGCCGGGCGCTGTGGCTCACACTTGTAATCCCGGCACTTTCGGAGGCCAAGACAGGCGAATCATCTGAGGTCAGGAGTTCGAGACCAGCCTGGCCAACATGGCAAAACCTCTTCTCTACTAAAAATACAAAAAATTAGCCAAGTGTGGTGGTGGGCACTGTAATCCCAGCTATTCGGCAGGCTGAGGCAGGAGAATCACTCGAACCTGGGAGGCAGAGGTTGCAGTGAGCCGAGGTAGTGCCGTTGCACTACAGCCTAAGCGACAAGAGCGAGACTCTGTCTCAAAAACAGCAACAACAACAACAACAAAAACTAGTTTCTCTCTAGTGCAAAAAATACTGTTAAGCCGGGAGTAGTGGCTCACGCCTGTAATCCCAGCACTTTGGGAAGGCGAGGCGGGCAGATCACAAGGTCAGGAGATCGAGACCATCCTGGCTAACACAGTGAAACTCCGTCTCTAGTAAAAATACAAAAAATTAGCCGGGCGTGGTGGCGGGCGCCTGTAGTCCCAGCTACTTGGGAGGCTGAAGCAGGAGAATGGCGTGAACCCAGGAGGCAGAGCTTACAGTGAGCCGAGATTACGCCACTGCACTCCAGCCTGGGCTACAGAGCGAGACTCCATCTCAAAATATATATATATATACACATACTGTTAAAAAGTCTCCCTATTACAGATTCATAATTTATGAGTCATTAAATAATATTTTTAAGCCATGACATTTTTTCCAACAGTAGTCTCTAAATCTGTTTTACCACTGTAAAACCCCAAGTAAAACTACTACATCAGCTGTGTCACTGTAAAACCTTCCTTAACTCACATAAGTATGAAATTAAGCAATGTGTGTGAAACTATTTTATAAACTGTAAAGGATTCCATACATGCATGTTGGCAATTATTAATGTCTTCTCTAGGTGTGGCTTTGAAACACATGCAGATTATTTCTGCTACAAAAAACATAGTTACAAATGTTTTGTAACAAGGGGAGACACAAATATCTTCATGGACATGGATTGCTATGAGTTTTTGATTGACTAATACTTGAGCCACCACTTCAGTGATATGGTATAATTTATCAAACAGTGTTGAGAAACAGAAACTACTGGGGATGTTTTAAGGAGAAAAAGTACTTAATATAGAAATTAGGATTTTACATAATCTGAAGAAAAGATGAAGGTGCAGATCTTAGCCAGGCCTCCAGAGTACCACAAACCAACTTGCAGGAAGAGCTGTAACCACTGCCCCAATTGGGACAATGGCTAATGAGGATATTAAATTTAAGAACACACTGCTATAGCAAAGATCCTGGGCTTAGAAAGCTGCCACTACAATTGCCTAGACATGGGAACATGAAGTCTGGCCCCCACTGCAAAAGCAGTGAAGCAGAAGTTTGGGACTGACATCTCCATGACTTTGCTTGCCACCAGAGAACAACTAAAGGAGGAGGGAGACGGCTGGCCTTATTTCTGCCTATTTATTTTATTTTATTTTTTGAGACAGACTCTTGTCTGTCGCCCAGGCTGGAGTGCAGTAGTGTGATCTTGGCTCACTGCAACCTCCACCTCCCAGCTTCAAACAATTCTCCTGCCTCAGCCTTCTGAGTAGCTGGGATTATAAGCACCCGCCACTGCACCCAGCCAATTTTCTTATTTTTAGTAGAGGTGGGGTTTTGCCATGTTGACCAGGCTGGTCTCGAACTCCTGACTTCAGGTGATTCACCCGCCTTAGCTTCCCAAAGTGTTAGGATTACAGGCGTGAGCCACCATGCCTGGCCCATTTCTGCCTTTTTTTTTTTTTTTTTTTTTTTTTTGAGATGGAGTCTTACTCTGTTGCCCAGACTGGAGTGCAATGGTGGCATCTTGGCTCATTGCAACCTCTGCCTCCCAGTTTCAAGCAACTCTCCTGCATCAGCCTCCTGAGTAGCTGGGACTACAGCTGTGCAGCACCATGCCTGGCTAACTTTTGTTTTTGTTTTGTTTTGTTTTTTTGAGACAGAGTCTTGCTCTGTCACCCAGGCTGCAGTGTAGTGGTATGATCTGGGCTTACTACAACCTCCGCCTCCCGGGTTCAAGCAATTCTCCTGCCTCAGCCTCCTAAGTAGCTGGGACTACAGGCACGCACCAACACGCCCAGCTAATTTTTTTGTATTTTTAATAGAGATGGGGTTTCACCATGTTGGCCAGGCTGGTCTTGAACTCCTTACCTCGTGATCTGCCTGCCTTGGCCTTCCAAAGTGCTGGGATTACTGGCATGAGCCACCGTGCCCGGACAATTTTTGTGTTTTTAGTAGAGACAGTTTCGCCATGTTGGCCAGGCTGGTCTTGAACTCCTGACCTCGGGTGATGCACCTGCCTTGGCCTCCCGAAGTGCTAGGATTACAGGCGCAAGCCACCGTGCTCAACCCATTTCAGCCTTTTAAAGCTCATGTGAGCACTTAATTTGTAACCAGAATCCTACTTGTAAAATAATCTAAGACATGGAGCTTTTAGCTTTGTAGCCTCTGTAATATTGATGGCACAGTGGGAGTGGATGCTGAGTGCCACTTAAACATGTTCCATCTCAGTGTCTTCACAGCTGTAAGGTGTCAACATTGTTTCAAGGTGGGCAATTGATTTACTTCTCACTTTTCGTAAACTAAAAGTAGAATAAAGGCTATTCCTCTAAAATTGCTGTCTTACCTGTCACTCCCTTGCATTCTCACATACCTTCTTGAGTGGAGGGGAAGAGGGCATGGAGTGATAGCTGATGTGCCAGGAATTCTCCATACTCAGTCCGTCTTTCTTGTGCCATGTCGCAGCATCAGGATTTGCTAATGAGAGGATACTGTCCTTATGTGCATCGTTAGCCATGCACACTAAAGTCTTAACACCTACACACAGATCACTATTTGGGCTTAGAGACCAACAGGGAAAAATTGCAGTTCTCATTGGTTGAACTTTATTTATTGTTCACAGTTTTAAAACACAAAATTGAGAGGAACTCTAGAAAAAAGGTGTCATTCTATTAATAATTGTTGCCAGTAGTTTAAAAATTCTGGTTCCTTTTCAAATTCCTATATACCACCCCCCCTTTTTTTTAATACCTTGATCTTAGCTAAAAGACCGAGAAGCAATCTTTCTTTTTTTTTTCTTAAACCTATGGCTTCTCACTGAGATTGTCAGCTGTTGGTAAGTTTTGGTTTTTGGTTTTCTGTGTTTGTATTTACATATATGAAATATAGATTGAGTATCCCTTATCCACAATGCTTGAGACTAGAAGTGTTTTAGATTTGGGGTTTTATAGGATTTGTGAATATTTGTACTATACTTGCCAGTTAAGCATTCCAAATCCAAAATCTCAAATCTGAAGTGCTGCACTGAGCACCTCCTTTGAGTATCATGTTGATGCTCAAAAAGTTTCTGATTTTGGAGCATTTCGATTTCGGATTTTCGGATTTGGGATGCTTGATCTGTAATTTCAGATTTACATAAAAGCAGAAATAGTACACAGAGCGCCTATATCCTTCACCCAGATTCCCCAATTGTTGGCCTTTCTGAACCATTTGGGAGTAATACGCAGGTATCATTTTCCATTATGTCTCAGTTGTTCAGTATGTATTTTCTAAGTACAAGAATATATTCCTACATATTTACCTCATAACTATCATGTTTAAATATTTTTAAAATGGGGATTTGAATTACATTGTTTTTCCTTTTGAAAAAAATTACAGAGGAGCTGAATGCAATCAATATTACTTAAAATCTGATAATGTGTGTTAAACAGTAGTTTTCATTTATCAAGTATTCAGTGAACGCTTACTGTATTGTAACAGCACGGTTATCAGCACTGTTGAAATAGATGAACAAGTTAACATTTGCACTCTCATTAGCTTACAAGCCATAAAGAGGGAAATAAAGAGAACACCAGATGGTAAGTTTATGCTGAGAATTAAAACGAAGTGATGAAATAATGGGAATGTCAGATGGCTACTTTTGGTGGGATGGTCAGGAAAGGCATCTCTGGGGAGATTGTTAAGCTCAGACCTGAATCAAAAGAATGAGCCAGCCATGGAAACATTGTGTTAACTCACATGGTAGTTTGAGATGCTTTATCTGATCAAAGGTACTTATTTTCAGTGACTTTCAACAATATTAGGGTCTATAAACCAACACTCATTTGCATAAGAATAGCTACAGTGAATCTTTTTGTATGATAGGTTTGTTTGTTTGTTTGTTTTTTGAGACTGAGTCTTGCTCTGTCACCCAGATGGGAGTGCAGTGGCGCGATCTTGGCTCACTGCAATCTCTACCTTCCACTTCAAGTGATTCTCCTGCCTCAGCCTCCCAAAGTAGCTGGGATTACAGGTGCCTGCCACCACACCTGGCTAATTTTTGTATTTTTAGTAGAGATGGGGTTTCACTGCGTTGGCCAGGCTGGTGTCAAACTCCTGACCTCAAGCCATCCACCTGCCTCGGCCTCCCAAAATGCTGGGATTACAGGTGTGAGCCACCATGCCCGGCCATGATAGGTTGTGTTGTGATGAAAATACCTACCTCTTAATTTGTCTGATAAATTTAAATGTTATGTCTAGGTTTCCTAGGATCTGCACTTCTATATTTTAAAGTAATCTTGGCTGGGCGCGGTGGCTCAAGCCTGTAATCCCAGCACTTTGGGAGGCCGAGACGGGCGGATCACGAGGTCAAGAGATCCAGACCATCCTGGCTAACACGGTGAAACCCCGTCTCTACTAAAAAAATACAAAAAACTAGCCGGGTGAGGTGGCGGGCGCCTGTAGTCCCAGCTACTCGGGAGGCTGAGGCAGGAGAATGGCATAAACCCGGGAGGCGGAGCTTGCAGTGAGCTGAGATCCGGCCACTGCACTCCAGCCCCCGGCGACAGAGCGAGACTCCATCTCAAAAAATATAAATAAATAAAGTAATCTGTATCAGACTAACTGCTCTTGCATTCTTTTAATGCCAATGACTACTTTGATTTGTGGAACAGTGTATTTTCCACATGAATAGTTTTTCTCATGGTGTATTTATTCTTTTAAGTTTTGTTTTTTAAATATACATTCACTTTTGAATGTTTCAGACAGCAGCAAAAGCAGCAACAGCAGAAGCAGCAGCAGCAGCAGGGGGATCTAGCAGGACAGAGTTCACATCCATGTGAAAGGCCAACCACCAGTTCAGGAGCACTTGGGAGTGATCTAGGTAAGGCCTGCTCACCATTCATCATGTTTGCTACCTTTACACTTTTATCTGACATATGGGCTCCATCTGATTTTTGCTTTACATTATTCTTTATCCCCTCTTTAATCATATTAAGACTCTTAAGTAAATTTGTAATCTGCTAAATTTCCCTGGATTAAGGAGCAGTTACCAAAAAAAAAAACCAAGCTAGATGTGGTGGCTCACACCTGTAACTCCAGCACTTTGGGAAACCAAGGCAGGAGAGGATTGCTAGAACATTTAATGACTACTTTAACATAATAATTTAAACTTCACAGTAATTTGTACAGTCTCCAAAAATTCCTTAGAAATCATGATTTTTTTTTTTTTTTTTTTTTTTTTGAGATGGAGTCTTGCTCTGTCACCCAGGCTGGAGTGCAGTGGCACGATCTCGGCTCACTGCAAGCTCCACTTCCGGGGTTCACACCATTCTCCTGCCTCAGCCTCCCAAGTAGCTGGGACTACAGGTGCCCGCCACCTCACCTGGCTAATTTTTTGTATTTTTAGTACAGACAGGGTTTCACTGTGTTAGCCAGGATGGTCTCAATCTCCTGACCTCATGATCGTGGCCTCCCAAAGTGCTGGGATTACAGGTGTGAGCCACCGTGCCCGGCCAGAAATCATGAATATTAGTAGGTGAAAAATAAATACATTTTACCACCTGGAAAATGAAAAATACTTGAGTATAATCTAAATAACAATGGGAAGTGCAGAGTTACTTTCCATGTCTCGGTTTAAATATGTCTTAAACTTTGGCCAATTAGTAGTAGAAGTTGAGAGAAAAAGTAACTGTATCTGACAAAGAAATTATAAGCAGAATATATAAAGAACTATTAAAACTGAACAATAAGAAAACAACTCAATAAAAAGGTGAAGAATTTGAAAAGGTACTTCACCAAATAAGACATAGGGATGACAAGGCCATGAAGAGAGTCTCAGGGTCACTAGTCACAGGGAGACGCACAATAAAACCACAATGAGATACCACGGCACCCCTGTAGGTGTGGCTTAATGAGGAAATAAAACTGACAAGTGTTAGCAAGGATCCAGGCAGCTGAGACTCATATACTGTTAATGGGAATGTAAAAGTGTACAGCTTTGGGAAACAGTTTGACATTTTTTTTTGATAAATGTATACTTAGCCATATGTTCCAGCCATCCCAATCATGTATATATAACCAAGAGAAAAGAAAACTTAGGTTCACATAAAAACTTATATCAAATGCTTATAGCTGGCCAGGCATGGTGGCCCATGCCTATTATCCCAGTACTTTGGGAGGCCGAAGTTGGTGGATCACCTGAGGTGAAGAGTTCAAGACCAGCCTGGCCAACATGGCAAAATCCCGTCTCTACTTCAAATACAAAAATTAGCCAGGCATGATGGCGGGCACCTGTAGTCCCAGCTATTCAGGAGGCTGAGGCAGGAGAATCACATGAACCCGGGAGGCGGAGGTTGCAGTGAGCCGAGATCGTGCCACTATACTCCAGCCTGGGTGACAGAGCAAGACTGTCTCAAAAAAAAGGGCTGGACACAGTGACTTAACGCCTGTTATCCCGGCAGTTTGGGAGGCCGAGGCCGGTGGATCACCTGAGGTCAGGAGTTCAAGACCAGCCTGGCCAACATGGTGAAACCCCATATCTGCTAAAAATACAAAAAATTGCTGGGTGTGATAGCGGGCACATGTAATCCCAGAAGGCTGAGGCAGGAGAATCGCTTGAACCCGGGAGGCGGAGGTTGCAGTGAGCTGAGATCGTACCACTGCACTCCAGCCTGGGCGACAAGACCGAAACTCCATCTCAAAAAAAACAAAAAAAGATTATAGCATCTTTATTCATAATTGCCCAAAATTATAAATTGCCTAAATGTAGACCTTCATTTAGTTAATGAATACACAAACTGTGGTATATCCAAACAATTGAATAATAAAAGGGATGAACTGGTACTTTTTTCTATTCCTCCTCTTAAGTACAGCCAAAACACCTCAACATTTGTATAAAACATAAGCTGGGCCAGGCGCGGTGGCTCACACATGTAATCCCAGCACTTTGGGAGGCTGAGGTGGGCAGATCACATGAGGTCGGGAGTTCAAGACCAGACTGACCAATGTGCAGAAACCCTGTCTCTACTAAAAATGCAAAATTAGCTGGGCATGGTGGCGCATGCCTATAATCCCAGCTACTTGGGAGGCTGAGGCAGGAGAATTGCTCCATCCCGGGAAGCAGAGGTCATGGTGAGCTGAGATCACACCATTGCACTCTAGCCTGGGCAACAAGAGCAAAACTGCGTCTCAAAAAGAAAAAAAAACAAGCTAAATCTCAAAGGCAGAGAGAAGACAGACTGGCTGGGAACCTGGGAACCGGAGGAGCAGCGTGGTGGGGAGTGGCTTGGATTTTCTTTTTGCCTCATTTATCCTGGGCTTGGTGCTGGAGAAGCTGTGGGCTCAGACCAAGAGAAAACCCCATAAAAAGCCTGCTCTCTCTAGCCAAAAGAGGGAGCCTAGCAAGACAAAAACTTTTAGATAATAAGCACTTGACTACAGTCAAACACCACAGAATAAACTGGCCCCAGACCCTGTCAGCAAAGGCCGAGTGGGAGTCAAGATATGTACCCCAACCTGGAAGTCATAAGGTACACTTCTCCCCTTTCCCAGCCAACATGGTGTCAGAGAAGGCTGCCTGGGGAGCTGGGGTTTTCCTTCCCTCCAGGAGGTGATAAGACTCCTTTCCCACGGTGTCAGCAGTCACGGGGAGCCTGAACGTCCACCTAATAATACATAGGCATCTCTCTGGCTCCTATGGGGGTAATGTCAGAGAAGACGCCTAGTAGAGAATCCAGACTGTTGCTGGCATCCAGCAGTAACAAGGACACCTCCACAATGTCTGTGGAGGCCACGTGGGGATCAGTAACAAGGCATTCCTCTCCCTCCCAGTCAGAGAGCTGTCAGTGGAGGACTAGGGGACTAGAACTCCCATGTGCATTCAGCAGTAATCCCCATGACCACCACTCCGTGTTATCACAGGCCTTGAAGAAGCCTGAACTTTCACTCCCCTCTGGTTGTAGTGAGGTGGCACTCCCTTTTTCCTGCTGCCAGTGCTGTGTCAGAGGAGGCTTGCCAAATTGGAAGATGTAAATAAGATTCACATTCTCATAACGTAATACCCCAAATTTTCAAGATTCAATTGAAAATCACTAAGCCGGGCACAGTGGCTCACACCTGTAATCCCAGCACTTTGGGAGGCTGAGGTGGGCCGAACACTTAAGGTCAGGAGTTCAAGACCAGATTGGCCAACATGGTGAAACCCCATCTCTACTAAAAATACAAAAATTAGCCAGGCGTGGTGGTGCACGCCTGTAATCTCAGCTACTGGGGAGGCTGAGGCAGGAGAATCACTGAAACCTGGGAGACAGAGGCTGCAGTGAGCCAAGATTGCGCCACTGCACTCCAGCCTGGGCAACAGAGCAAGACTCCATCTAAATTTATATCATGGAGTCCCAGAAGGAGAGGAGAAAGAGGGTGGGGCTGAAAAAATATTGGAGGAAGAAGTCATGGCTGAAAAATTCCCAAATTTGGCAAAAGTCAGAAACCCATGGATTGAAAAAGCTGAATGAAGTTCAAATATGATAAACTCAAAGAAATTCACTGAGACATATCATAGTCAGATTTCTGAACACTGCAGACAAAAAATGAAGATGTTGAAATTAGCAAGAAACGACCTTACCTACGGCAATTTGAATGACAGCAGATTTCCCATCAGAGATCATAAAGGCTAGAAGGAAGGGGTACATACAACATTTTTTCTAGTGCTGAAAGAAAAAAACTCTAGGCTGGGCACGGTGGTTCACACCTGTAATCCCAGCATTTTTGGAGGCTGAAGTGAGAGGATCACCTGAAGTCAGGAGTTCGAGACCAGTCTGGCCAACATGGGGAAACCCTGTCTCTACTAAAAATACAAAATTTAGCTGGGTGTGGTGGCACACGCCTGTAATCCTAGCTACTTGGGAGGCTGAGGCAGGGGAATCGCTTGAACCTGGGAGGTGAAGGTTGCAGTGAGCCAGGGTTGGGCCACTGCACTCCAGCCTGGGCAGTTGAGTGAGACTCCGTCTCAAAAAAAAAAAAAAAAAAAATGAGCTGGGCTTGTTGGTGGGCACCTGTAGTCCCAGCTACTCAGGAGGCTGAGGCAAGAGAATTGCTTGAACTCGGGAAGTGGAGGTTGCTGTGAGCCAAGCTTGTGCCACTGTACTCCAGCCTGAGTGACAGAGCGAGACCTCATCTAAAAAAAAAAAAACAAGAAAACAACTCTAAACCGAGAGTTACACATCCAGAGAAATATCCTTCAGGAGTCAAGGGAAAATTAATTTTTCTTCAGCAGACCTACCCTAAAAGAATGGCTAAAGGAATTTCTCTAAACTGAAAAGAAATGATAAAAGAAGTAATTTTGGAACACCAGGAAGAAAGAACAATAAAAATAGTAAATATGGGTAAACACAATAGACTTTACCCTGCTTTTGAATTTTCTAAATTGTTTGATGGTTGAAGCAAGAATTATAGCACTGATTTGGTTTTCAGTATATATATTGGAAATATTTAAGGCAATTATGTTACAAATGAAGGAGGGTCAAAGAATATAAAGGGAGGTAACCTTTCTGTATTTCTTTTGAATTGATGCAGGCACTTTGGAAAGTAATTTCACTATTTGTTTAAAAACTTAACATACCCTGACCATATGACATAACATCTATACTCCTGGGCATTTGTCCCAGAAAAACAGAAATAAATTTTTTTTTTTATTATTATTTTTTTCAGTGTTACACTCCGTAAATGCTGTAATTAGCACTTAGAGAGGCCAAGGCAGGCAGATTGCTTGAGCCCAGGAGTTCAAGACCAGCCTGGGCAATGCTGCACAGTCAAAAAAGAAAAACAGACATTTAGAAAACTATTTTAAATGTCTTTAATTGCTGAATGCCTCTTTGGCTAATATTTGTTAGATCATTCTTCTTCCTCCTCCTCCTCTTCTTCTTCTTCCTCTTCCTTTCTTCCTCTTCTCCTCTTCCTCTTCTTCCTCTTCCTCCTCCTCTTCTTCCTCCTCTTCCTCTTCTTCTTCTTCCTCTTCTTCCTCTTCCTTTCTTCCTCTTCTTCCTCTTCCTCCTCCTCTTCTTCCTCCTCTTCCTCCTCTTCTCCTTCCTCTTTTTCCTCTTCCTCTTCCTCTTCTTCCTCCTCTTCCTCTTCTTCCTCCTCTTCTTCTTCCTCTTCTTCTTCCTCTTCCTCTTCTTCTTCCTCTTCCTCTTCCTCTCCTCCTCCTCCTCCTCCTCCTCCTCCCTCAGCCTCCCAAGTAGAGATGGGGTTTCACCATCTTGGTCAAGCTGGTCTCAAACTCCTGACCTCGTGATCCACCCGCCTCAGTTTCCCAGAGTCCTGGGATCACACCCAGCCTGGAAGATCATTATTTAGACCTACAACTGATGCATTGTTCCACTGACACAATTGCCCAGGCTGGTCTTGAACTCCTGGGCTCAAGCAGTCTGCCTGCCTTGGCCTCCCTAAGTGCTAGTATTACAGGCTTGAGCCACTGTGCCCAGCCAAAAATAGAAATTTATATTCTCAAAAAAACATGTACATGAATGTTTATAGCAGCTTTACTTGTCATAATCAAAAACTGGAAATGACCAAAATGTCCTACAGTGAAACAAACTGTAGTACATCCATAGCATGTAATACTCTACTGTCAGGATTACAAAGAAACCAACTGTTGGCACAGGCAGCACCGTGGCTGGATCTCGGGGGCATTATGCTGAGTGCAAAAAAGCCTCAAAGGGTCTTATACTGTATGATTCCATTTGTTCAACGTTCTAAAAATGACAGCTGTATAGAGATAGAGAACATATTAGTGGTTGTCGCTAGTTAGAGGAAATGGGTAAAACAGAAGTGGGTGTGAATATAAATCGATAGGAGGGAGATCTTTGTGGTATTATAACACTTCTATGTCTTGATTGTAGTGCTCATGGTTACATGAATACACATGTGTGATAAAATGGCATGTAGAACTACATAAAACATTGTGCCAATGTCAGTATCTAGGTTTTAGTTTGATCTTTAGTTACATAAGATGTAACTGTTGGGTGAAATTGGGCAAAAGAATACCCGAAACCTCTCTGAAATATCTTTGCAACTTCCTTTGAATTGACAATTATTTCAGAATAGAAAGTTGGGTTTTTGTTGTGTGTATCAACATGCGTATATCAACATGAATTGTTGATATACACAACGTGAGTATATCACAACATGAGTATATCAACATGAACTGCTGATATTGTTGATATACACAACAAATTGGTGATATACACAACAAATCCCAAATGCATTACGCTAAGTGAAAGAAGTCATATTCAAAAGGCTACATACCTACTGATGCCTTTTATATGACATGCAGGAAAAGATGAAACTGTTGGACAGAGAATATACTGTTGGCTAGCTGGGATTAGGAATTGGGGATTGACCACAAAGGGGTAGCATGAGGGAGTTTTCTGGGGCAATGGAATGGTTGTATATCTTGACAGTGTATTTGCCAAAATATATAGAACTATAAAAGTAAGTTTTGCTTTATATGCATTAAATCAAAAAAAGAAACTCATGCTCAAATAGAAACACATTTTCTGAGAGCTTACCTTTTGATGACTTTGAGAATTTTCTGGAAATTTTAAAGAAATGTGGTTTTGTTTCCCAACAGGTGATGCTATGGGTGAAGAAGACATGCTTCAGGCAGCTGTGACCATGTCTTTAGAAACTGTCAGAAATGATTTGAAAACAGAAGGAAAAAAATAATACCTTTAAAAAATAATTGAGATATTCATACTTTCCAACATTCTGTGTGATCACAGCATAGGGTCCACTTTGGTAATGTGTCAAAGAGATGAGGAAATAAGACTTTTAGTGGTTTGCAAACAAAATGATGGGAAAGTGGAACAATGCGTCAGTTGTAGGACTAAATAATGATCTTCCAAATATTAGCCAAAGAGGCATTCAGCAATTAAAGACATATAAAATAGTTTTCTAAATGTTTCTTTTTCTTTTTTGAGTGTGCAATATCTAACATGTCTAAAATTAGGGCATTTTTCTTGGATCTTTTTGCAGACCAGCTAATTAGCTCTTGCCTCAGGCTTTTTCCATATAGTTTTCTTTTTCTCTCTTGTAGATAATTTGGCTCATATCATCTAATAGTGACTTTCATTTCTTATTAACCAAATTAACCTTTCAGGAAAGTATCTCTAGTCTGTGTTGATAATAGTAATGGTTCTAGAAGGATAAACGGTCCTCCCTTCAACTGTATACTGTGTGCTCCAGTGTTTTCTTCTGTTATTTTCTCTGATCACAACTTTTCTGCTACCTGGTTTTCACTATTTTCCTACAATTCTTTTGAAAGATGGTAATCTTTTCTGAGGTCTAGCATTTTAAGCCCTGTGATGGGATCATTATTTCATGACTGGTGCATTCCTAAACTCTGAAATCAGCCCTGCACAAGTACTTGAGAATAAATGAGCGTTTTTTAAAATGTGTGAGCATGTGCTTTCCCAGATGCTTTATGAATGTCTTTTCACTTACATCAAAACCTTACAGCTTTGTTGCAACCCCTTCTTCCTGCGCCTTATTTTTTCCTTCTCCAATTGAGAAAACTAGGAGAAGCATAGTATGCAGGCAAGTTTCCATCTGTTAGAAGACTAAACATACATACCCACCATGAATGTATAATACATGAAATTTGGCCTTCAATTTTAATAGTTTTATTTTATTTTTTTCTCCTATGACTGGAGCTTTCTGTTCTCTTTACAGTTGAGTCATGGAATATAGGTGTCTACTTCACATCTTTTAGTAGGTATAGCTTGTCAAAGATGGTGATCTGGAACATGAAAATAATTAATGAAAATGTTTAAATTTATACTGTGATTTGGCACTTGTATCATGTTTAGATAGCTTAAGAACTATAGAAGTCACAGTACTTAGTGGGTCTGTAAATAAGAAAGTCCATAGTTTTGATAAATATTCTCTTTAATTGAGATGTACAGAGAGTTTCTTGCTGGGTCAATAGGATAGTATCATTTTGGTGAAAACCATGTCTCTCTGAATTTGATGTTTTAGTTTCTGTGTTCCCCATCCCTCATTCTGCAGCCCCTTTGGAAGCTCTTTTGAATGTTGAATTGTTCATAAGCTAAAATCCAAGAAATTTCAGCTGACAACTTAGAAAATTAAAGTATGGTATATTGCCCTACTGGTGTGTGGCTGCACACATTTCATCAGGGAAAGTTTTTTGATCTAGGATTTATTGCTAACTGAAAAGAGAAGAAAAAATATCTTTTATTTATGATTATGAAATAGCTTTTTCTTGAATATAACAGATTTTTTAAGTCATTATTTTGTGCCAAAGTTTTCTGAAGTTTCCCTTATACAAAAGGATAGTTTTATTTTAAAATCTAAAGTGTTCTTTTAATAATTAAAAATGTTTCAGAAAAATTATACAACTTTAAAACTACAAGAGATGTTGGAGTTTAGTACTACTCCCTCAAGATTTAAAAAGCTAAATATTTTAAGACTGAACATTTATGTTATTACAGGTGTGTTAGTCATATTTTCCATGGATATTTGTTCATTACCTTTTTCCATTGAAAAGTGACGTTAAACTTTTCATACACTTGAATTGATGAGCTATCTAATATAAAAATGAGAAAACCAATATGCATTTTAAAATTTTAACTTTAGCGTTTATAAAGTTCATATATACCCTAAAGCACTTAAGAAAATACGGCATGTTTGACTTTTATTTGCTAGAGAGGTTTTTTTGGTTGTTTTTGTTTTTGCTTTTTTCGAGACGGAGTCTCACTCTGTTGCCCAGGCTGGAGTGCAATGGCGTGATCTCAGCTCATTACAACTTCCACCTCCTGGGTTCAAGCGATTCTTCTGCCTCAACCTCCAGAGTAGCTGGGATTACAGGTGCCCGCCACCACACCCAGCTGATTTTTGTATTTTTGGTAGAGACATGGTTTCATCATGTTTGGCCAGGCTGGTCTCGAACTCTGGACCTCAGGTGGTCCGTCTCCCCTGGCCTCCCAAAATGTTGGGATTACAGGCATGAGCCACCGCGCCTGGCCAGCTGGAGAGTTTTTAAAGCAGAGGTGAGCACACACTGGATGCGTTTGAATGTGTTTGTGTAGTTTGTTGTGAAACTGTTACATTTAGCAGGCAGATCCAGAATCACTAGTGAACTGCCATCTTGGTGGGGTTGGCTTAAATGTAATTGAATGTTTAGATTCTATTTCTTAATTGATTGGCCAGTATGAAAATACGCCAGTGCAAGTAAACATAGTATCACAAAAGTTAAAGTTATGCAGAGCTATAGTTTATACATCAGGTACTGCCATTTACTGTAAACCACCTGCAAGAAAGTCAGGAACAACTAAATTCACAAGAACTGTCCTGCTAAGAACTGTATTAAAGATTTCCATTCTGTTTTACTAATTGGGAACATCTTAATGTTTAATATTTAAACTGTTGGTATCATTTTTCTAATGTATAATTTGTATTACTGGGATCAACTATGTACAGTGGTGATGCTAGTAGAAATGTAAGCCTTGGAAATACCACTTTCATATTTTCAGATGTCATGGATTTAATGAGTAATTTATGTTTTTAAAATTCAGAATAGTTAATCACTGATCTAAAATCATCAATATATGTTTTTTACAGTAATCAACATATAAATATTTCAGTAATATAAACTGTTTGAAAAGGCTGCTGCAGGTAAACTCTATACTAAGATCTTGGCCAAATAATTTACAATTCACAGATTATTTTGTTTAAGGAGGTGCTTTGTTTTTGTCCTTAAAACTTGATTTTTCTTAAGGCTTTATTCATGATGCCAAAGCCAATGAGGAAAAAAACTCAAAACCAGCTGAGTATCATTATAGACAAAACTACCAGTAGTCCATATTGTTTCATTTAATATTAAGTTGAATAAAATAAATTTTATTCCAGTCAGAGCCTAAATCACATTTGGAATGTCTGAATTTTTGATACTATTTTTGAAATCATGCTAGTGCCGGCCGGGCGTGGTAGCTCACACCTGTAATCCCAGCATTTTGAGAGGCCAAGGCGGGTGGATCACGAGGTCAGGAGTTCAAGACCAGCCTGGCCAAGATGGTGAAACCCCGTCTCTACTAAAAACTACAAAAATTAGCTGGGCACGGTGGCAGGCACCTGTAATCCCAGCTACTTGGGAGGCTGAGGCAGGAGAATCACTTGAACCTGGGTGGCAGAGGTTACAGTGACCCGAGATGGTGCCACTGTGCTCCAGCCTGGGTGACAGAGTGAGACTCCATCTCAAAAAAAAACAAACAAAAAACTCATGCTAGTGCCAAGAGCTATGAAATTCTTAAAACCGGCCCATTGGACTTCTGTACAAATACAAAATAGATTCAATGCATAATCAAAATATAATTTTAAAATCTTAAGTAGAAAAATAAATCTTGATGTTTTAAATTCTTAGGAGGATTCAATAATTAATATTGATTACCTCCAGGCTGGGCGCAGTGGCTCACGCCTATAATCCCAGCAATTCAGGAGGCTGAGGCGGGCAGATCACTTCAGGGCAGGAGTTCAAGACCAGTCTGGGCAACATGGTGAAACTTCGTCTCTACTAAAAATACAAAAATTAGCTGGGCGTGGTGGCACACACCTGTAATCCCAGCTACTCAGGAGGCTAAGAATCGCTTGAACCTGGGAGGCAGAGGTTGCAGAGAGCCAAGGGCTCACCACTGCATTCTAGCCTGGCGCAATAGAGTGAGACTCTGTCTCCGAAAAAGATATATATATGACTATATATATATATAACTTGCTATTTAAAACTTGATCCCGGCCAGGTGCGGTGGCTCACGCCTGTAATCCCAGCACTTTGGGAGGCTGAAGCAGGTGGGCCACCTGAGGTCAGGAGTTCAAGACCAGCCTGACCAACATGGTGAAATCCTGTCTCTACTAAAAATATAAAAATTAGCTGGGTGTGGTGGCGGGCACCTGTAATCCCAGCTACTTGGGAGGCTGAGGCAGAACTGTTTGAACCCAGGAGGCGGAGGTTGCAGTGAGCTGAGATTGTGCCATTGCACTCTAGCCTGGGCAATGAGTGAAACTCTTGTCTTAAAGGTTTTTTTTTTCCTTGGGCTACTATTTTCTCTTTCTTTCTTTCTTTTCTTTCTTCCTTTCTTTCCTTTCTTTTCCTTTGTTTGTTTGTTTGTTTTTAGTAGAGACAGGGTTTCACCATGTTAGTCAGGCTGGTCTCAAACTCCTGACCTCAGGTGATCCGCCTGCCTCAGCCTCCCAAAGTGCTGGGATTACAGGTGCAGGCCACCGTGCCCGGCCTTGGGCTACTGTTTTCAAAGTGAATTGTTTGTTGTATTGAGTCCTTAACAAGTCCAGACATATGATATATGTGATCCTAATTAAGAAATACCAGATTGGATCAACTAATTATGTCAGCAATGTAAATAACTTTTTATTTTTCATATTCAAAATAAAAACTTTCTTTTATTCCTGGTCCCTTTATAACCAGCATCTTTTGCTTTGAAAAATGAGCTGGCTTTGTAGTTTTTTAAAGTCTTAAACGTAAGAAAAATGTCTTTTGTTCCAATTTGCTTTCATGAATGAAGACCATTGACATGGTAAATTCTAGAATTTTGATTTTGTTTTTTAATTTGAAGAAAACCTTTGCTATTTTTATTTTTTCCAAATGGTCTGACATTTTAAGAATGCTAATAACTTCTAAATTTATCATCATTGGCATGTTTAATAGCATATCAAAAAACATTTTAAGCCGGTGGATGCATAGACAAAGCAATGAGAAACTAGTGAAATACACACGGATGTTCCTGAGGCACTTAGGAAGCTCTCAGTTGTCTCTTACATAGTTCAAGGAATGTTTTCTGAATTTTTTTAATGCTTTTTTTTTTTTTTTGAAAGACGAAAACATACATTTTAAATGTGATTATCTAATTTTTACAACACTGGGCTATTAGGAATAACTTTTTAAAAATTACTGTTCTGTATAAATAAAATATTTGAAATTCAAGTGCAGAAAATATCTGAAACAAAAAGCATTGTTGTTTGGCCATGATACAAGTGCACTGTGGCAGTGCCCCTTGCTCAGGACCCAGCCCTGCAGCCCTTCTGTGTGTGCTCCCTCGTGAAGTTCATTTGCTGTTATTACACACACAGGCCTTCCTGTCTGGTCCTTAGAAAAGCCGGGCTTCCAAAGCACTGTTGAACACTGAGGATTCTGTTAGTGTGGATGTTCAATGAGTTGTATTTTAAATATCAAAGATTATTAAATAAAGATAATGTTTGCTTTTCTATTTCCTTTTGAATTTGTGTTTATTGTTAATTCATAGCTATTCAAAGTATGATTAGAGCTGGGCTTTGTGGCTTGCATCTGTAATTCCAGCTACCCAGGAGGCAGAAGCAGGAGGACTGCTTGAGCCCAGGAGTTTGAGGCTGCAGTGAGCTATGATCTTGCCACTGAATTCTAGCCTGGGCGACAAAGCGGGAAAAAAGTGTGGATGGAGGACCAGCAACATCTGTATCACCTGTGAGTTTTTCAGAAATGCAGAGTTTCAGCCCACACTCAGACCCTACTGAATCAGAACTTGCACTTTTTGCAAGATCCCCAGGACACTGAAGTGTAGAGTGAAGCTTGAGAAGCACGATTTTATGGATTGTTCTTAACCAGCTGTGGTAGTGAATATGAGTAACGCAAGCCAGTACAGTCCATTGATATTCTATTCCAGCTTACTGCCTGCCAGAAGGTCCATTATTACTGGATCCCGAGTCTTTTCCAAGAGAAGCTAAGTTCCAAATTTTTATTTGAAATATATTTTTTAAATGATTGCTTAATTGGCAGGGCGCCAGTGGCTCGCCTTTAATCCCAGCACTTTTGAGAGGCCAAGGTGGAAGGATCACTTGAGTCCAGGAGTTCGAGACCAGCCTGGGCAACATAAAGAGACCCCCATCTCTATTAAAAAAAAAAATAGAGACAGAATGCTGCCTTAAAAAAATCATAAATGTTTGCTCAATTGATTTTTAACCCTGAGGGCCAAACAAAGCACATTGGTAGCAATTTTTAAGAGTGCTGCTTTTCCTCATTTTATCTAACTCTGGACACCAGAATCCAAATGTAATGATTGGACTCCACCTAGACTGATTGAGGAATATATTGTCTTCACATTAAGGGTTGTCTATTCATTTTAGCTTTAATTAGGATTGGGCACAAATTTTGAAACATAATAATGTTACAGGACAGGGATCGCGATCCAGACCCCAAGAGGGTTTTTGGATCTTGTGCAAGAATGAATTCAGGGCAAGTCCATAAATTGAAAGAATTGAAAGCCAGTTCATTAAGAAAGTAGAGGAATAAAAGAATGGCTACCCCATAGGCAGAGCAGCCCTGAGGGCTGCTGGTTGCCCGCCCACCCCCCCCCCTTTTTTTTTTGAGACAGAATCTCGCTGTGTTGCCAGGCTGGAGTGCATTGGCATGATCTCAGCTCACTGCAACCTCTGCCTCCCGGGTTCAAGCAATTCTCCTGCCTCAGCCTCCTGAGTAGCTGGGACTACAGGTGTGTGCCACCATGCCCAGCTAATTTTTGCATTTTTAGTAGAGACAGGGTTTCACCATGTTGGCCAGGAAGGTCTCGATCTCTTTACCTCGTGATCCACCTGCCTTGGTCTCCCAAAGTGCTGGGATGAGCCACCTCGCCTGGCTGGTTATTTCTTGATGATATGCTAAACAAGGGATGGATTATTCATGCTTCCCCTTTTTAGACCGTTTAGGGTAACTTCCCAACATTGCCATGGCATTTGTCAACTGTCATGGCGCTAATGGGAGTACAGCAGTGAGGACCAGAGGTCATTTCATCACCATCTTGGCTTTGTCAGCCAGCTTCTTTACTGCAACCTGTTTTACCAGCAAGTTTTTTATGACCTGTATCTTGTGCAGACCTTCTGTTTCATCCTGTGACTTAGAATGCCTTAACCATCTGGGAATGCAGCCCAGTAGGTCTCAGGCTCATTTTACCCAGCCCTTATTCAAGATGGAGTTGCTCTGGTTCAAACACCTCTGATATTTCCCTACTCCCTTTTATAAGACAACCCTTAATCCTAAGGGTTGCAGAGGGATGAAGATCCATCTCCTGTAACTTCTTCAGGCTGAATAGGGGTGATGATATTCCTGCCTATGAGAGTCTCTTGTATTAGGGTAGAGAGGAGCTCACTCAGTCAGTATGGCTCTCTATCCTTCCTCCCTTCCCCAGCCCCTGACAACTACCATTCTACTTTGTCTCTATAATTCTAAGTATCTCATATAAGTGGCATCACTCAGTATTTGTAGGGTTTTTTTGTGACTAGTGTATTTCACTTAGCATGTCAAGGTTCATCCATGTTGTAGCATATGTCCGAATTTTCTTCTTTTCAAAAGCTGAATAATATTCTGTTGTATGATAATGCACATTTTGCTTATTCATTTATCCATCAAAGAAAACCAATAGGTTTTTTACATACCAGCAGTAACCTGGTTAAAAAAAATAAGATGGAAAAATACCAAGCCCAAAAATGTCAAATTGTTGAACACCAGAGAGGTACTATAATTCAAGCTGAGCAGAAAGGAATGGCCCTTGTCTCAGCCCTGAGCCACATGTCACTACATGGGCCCCAAGCAGCTCTTCTTGTGCTCAGAGTCCTGCTAAGTCTTGTTCTTCACCTCTCTAAAGTGGCTCAAACTAGCGCAGGAGGCCAGGAGGGAGCAGATTCTATGCCACCTCCATTGCTTCTGTGCCTTCTCCAGATCCATTTTTTCCAAAAGCTGTGTTTGAATTCTGCACAGGGGCATCTCTGTCTCCAACAGTGAAACCGCTTTTACCAGACCCAGACAAGACTGCCTTTTTTTTTTTCTTTTTTCCTGTACGGGGCCTCGTTCTGTTGCCTAAGCTGGAGTGCAGTGGCACCATCTCAGCTCACAGCAACCTCTGCCTCCTGGGCTCAAGCAATTCTCCTGCCTCAGCCACCTGAATAGCTGGGATTACAGGTGCGGGCCACCACCTCCAGCTAATTTTGTATTTTTAGGGGTTTTGCCATGTTGCCCAGGCTGGTTTAGAACTTCTGAGCTCAGGTGATCCACCCACCTTGACCTCCCAAAGTGCTGGGATTACAGGCATGAGCCACCTAACCAGGCCAGATTTAACTGCTTTGAACCACCATCTCAGACATCTTCCAGGGGCTTCTGTTAAATACAGAGTATTAATAGTGTGTAATTCCATTTATGTAAGATCCTTGGACTAGTCAAACTCATAGAGACAAAAAGTACAATGGTGGTTGCCAGGTAGAGGGGAAAATTGGGAGTCATTTAACGAGTATGGAGTTTCAGTTTGGGAAGAGGAAGAGAGTTCTGGAGATGGATAGTGGTGATGGCTGCACAACAATGTGAATGTACTTCATGTCGGTGAACCGTATAACCACTTAACAATTGAAAATGGTTATAAAGGTCAATTTTGTGTTATGCATATCTTATCACATAAAAAATACAGAGAACTGATCACTATATTTGCTCCCTTCCAAAATCCCACCTAGGTTAAAGAAAAATACATAAACCCACAAGAACACAGGGACCAGGAGAGGAGATGCATTCATTGGATTAGGTTTGGTTGTAAAAAAAAAAAAAAAAAAAAAAAAAAACTCCCGGGCACGATGGCTCACACCTTGTAATCCCAGCACTTTGGGAGGCTGAGGCAGGCGGATCACAAGGTCAGGAGTTCGAGACCAGCCTGACCAACATAGTAAAACCTCATCTCTACTAAGAATATAAAAATCAGCCAGGTGTGGTGGCATACGCCTGTATTCCCAGCTACTGAAGTGGCTGAGACAGGAGAATCACTTGAACCAGGGAGGCAGAGGTTGCAGTGAGCTTGAGATCATGCCACTGCACTCCAGACTAGATGACAGAGCAAGACTCCGTCTCAAACAGAAACAAAAACTAATATAACAGTGACTTTACATGCTATGGTTTTTTTTTCTCCTCTCATCTTCAAGAAATGTGGAGACTGCCAGTCCAGGGATGATACAACATCACAGTGTCAGGAATCTGCTCTTTCTGTATAACTGTTACAGGAAAGGGGTCCCAATCCAGACCCCAAGAAAAGGTTCTTGAATTCAGGCCAAGTCCACAGTGCAAAGCAAAAGCAAGTTTATTAAGAAAGTAAAGGAATAAAAATTCCCTACTCCATAGACAGAGCCGCCCCGAGGGCTGCTGGTTGCCCATTTTTATGGTTATTTCTTGATGATATGCTAAACAAGGGGTGGATTATTTATGCCTCCCCTTTTTAGACCATATAGGGCAACTTCCTGATATTGCCGTGGCATTTGCAAACTGTCATGGTGCTGGTGGGAGCGTAGCACTGAGGAGGACCAGAAGTCACTCTTGCGTGGCCTTTTTGGTTTGGTGGGTTTTGGCCAGCTCCTTTACTGCAACCTGTTTTATCGGCAAGGACTTTATGACCTGTATTTTATGTTGACCTTGTATCTCATCCTGTGACTTAGAATGCCTTAACCATCTGGGAATACAGCCCAGTAAGTTTCAGCCTCATTTTACCCAGCTCCTATTCAAGATGGAGTTGTGGCCGGGCGCAGTGGTTCATGCCTGTAATCCCAGAACTTTGGGAGGTTGAGGTGGGTGGATCACGAGGTCAAGAGTTCAAGCCAGCCTGGCCAACATGGCAAAACCCCGTCTCTACTAAAAATACAAAAATTAGCCGGGCGTGGTTGGCGTGTGCCTGTTATGCCAGCTACTCGGGAGGCCGACACAGGAGAATCACTTGAACCTGGGAGGCGGTGGAGGTTGCAGTGAGCAGAGATCGCGCCATGCACTCCAGCCTGGACAACAGAGCAAGACTCCATCTCGGGGAAAAAAAGAAAAGATGGAGTTGCTCTGGTTTACATGCCTCTGACATAATGGCTTTATGTACATGGCTTCCATGGTTAAGGTCAGCTCGTGGATCTGATATGGCTGTGTTGGTGATCATGCCCAGCAATCAGAAAGAGAAAGGAGGCTGGGTTTGGTGGCTCATATCTGTCATCCCAGCACTTCGGGAGGCCAAGGCAGGAGGATCACATAAGCCCATGAGTTTAGACCAGCTTGAGCAACATAGGGAGACCTCATCTCTACAAGATATAAAAATAAATCAGTTGGACATGGTGGCGTGTACCTGTGGTCCCAGATATTCAGGAGGTTGAGGTAAGAGGATACCTTGAGACTGGAGGTTTGAGGCTGCAGTGAGCTATAATCGCGCCACCGCACTCCAGCCTGGGCAACAGAGTGAGACCCCATCTCAAACAATTAAAAAAAAAAAAGAGGGCAGAAAAAGGCTATGTACCTTTTCTTTCAGGTTACCTTCTCAAAGTTGTGCATACCCCTTCCATTTACATTACATTGGTCAGAGCTTAACATGACAACTACTAGCTACAAGGTGGTTTTTATTCTGGGTTGCCATGCATCTTAGCTTGAGTACCCTACAGGCAGATCCTGAGATGAGGATTCCTGTGAAAATGATTATTTACTTATTTAATTAATTTATTTTGAGATGGAGTCTCACTCTGTCACCCAGGCTGGAGATCAGTGGCGTGATCTCGGCTCACTGCAACCTCTGCCTCCCAGGTTCAAGCAATTCTCCTGCCTCAGTCTCCCAAATAGCTGGGACTACAGGCATGTGCCACCATGCCCGGCTATTTTTTTTTTTTTTTTTTGTATTTTTAGTAGAGACGGGGTTTCACTATGTTGGCCAGGCTGATCTCAAACTCCTGACCTCAGGTGATCTACCCACCTCAGCCTCCCAAAGTGCTGGGATTACAAGCGTGAAACACTGCGCCTGGCCGAAAATGAATTTTAAAAGTGTTCCAGGAAGAAATGGAAAGGGCATAGGGGAGTAAGAAAGTGGAAAATGGAAAGGAAGGAAGCCAAGCAAGGGGATCCTATCAAGCAAAGCCTCAGTCCTGCAGACAGTTCGGAGGCAGGATATTCATATCTTAGAGTTGTCCGAAACAGGACAGGCAAGCTGCAGAATTTTCAACTCCGGCTGAATAAGGTTGTGTTTCAGCTCTCTGGGCACCTGGAAAGTATGGGCTCCAGTAGCCTGGAGGCAGTCTGCTGACAGACACAGGTGCTGGCTGGTGTGCACAAAAGTGGTAAAGGGATGAGCGGGTACAATAGGGACACTGGCATCTTGGCTGTCATGCATCCAGGTAAAAAGTGGGGGCTCAATTACTATATATGAAGGGGAGAACAGACTTTAGGGTATAATTATCAGTCATTTCCAGGTGAGACAACAACAGAAGAGAAATGCTAAATTTTTTCTTTTTTTTTCGGGGGGGGCGTGGGGTGGGGACAGAGTTTTGCTCTTGTTGCCCAGGCTGGAGTGCAATGGCGCAATCTCCGGCTCACTGCAACCTCCACCTCCTGGGTTCAAGCGATTCTCCTGCCTCAGCCTCCCGAGCAGCTGGGATTACAGGCATGCACCACCATACCCAGCTAATTTTGTATTTTTAGTAGAGACGGGGTTTCTCCATGTTGGTCAGAGTGGTCTCAAACTCCCAACCTCAGGTGATCCGCCCGTCTCGGCCTCCCAAAGTGCTGGGATTACAGGCGTGAGCCACCGCGCCCAGCGAGAGATGCTAACATTTTTTTGTTTTTTGGAAGATGACAAGTTGATGCAGGAATGAGCAGAACCAGGAAGCTGGATACTCAGTGTTTAAGAGTTCCTAGCAACACGCAGGAAAGGAAAGCAACAAGTATCCCGGGAGGTGGGGTTAGATGTAGACTGAAATCAGGGGGTGTGGTTAAAACTCTTTGAAAGAGGCTGGGTGCGGTGGCTCACGTAATTCCAGCACTTTGGGAGGCCAAGGCAGGTGATGACGAGGTCAGGAGTTCAAGACTAGCCTGACCAACATGTGAAACCCCATCTCTACTAAAAATACAAAAATCAGCCAGGCATGGTGGCGCATGCCTGTAATCCCAGCTACTAAGGAGGTTAAGACAGAAGAATTGCTTGACCCGGGAGGGGAAGGTTGCAGTGAGCCAAGATCATGCCATTGGACTCCAGCCTGGGCGACAGAGAGAGACTCCATCTCAAAAAAGGAAGAAAGAAAGAAAGAAAAAAGAACAGCAGATTCCCTAGAGAGGAGACATTCATCACTTAAAAAAAAAAAATATATATATATATATATATATATTTAAAATAATTCGCAGAACTAAAAGCCCTTTTTGAATGGGCTCAGGGTGCCCAGCATAATGTACAAAACAAAAGCAAACCCACATCAAAGTACGCCATTATTAATTTCAGAGCATCAGAAATAAAGAGAAGATCTGATAAGCTTCTTGGAAGAAAACAAGGCACAGAGAATAATCAGAGGAGAGTAGAGCAGGAAAACAGGGTCCTGGGTAGAGATAACTGAGTCTAGCCAATTGATAGAATTCTTGATGTTTTGTTGAAAACAGAAGCACTTTATAATTCTCTGGGTAAGTTTTAGAAAGATTCTGTAGTAATGGAAAATTGTGCAAATTTAAAAAATGGAATCTGTTAATTTCAGGAAGAACAAAAGGTGGAAAAAGGCAATATAATCTTGGTACAACATTTGACTCAGCTGCAATGAATAAGACTTACATAGTTGTATAAGGTAAGCATTGATTACTTACTTTACCAATAATTATGATATCACCATACTGAAAGCCCAGAAGGAAGGGAAATAAAGGGAAATACAAGAGTGCTAAATCTTTTTTTTCCATAAGTTGGTAATGTATAAAATAAAAAAAGACAATCATAAGCCTAATGCTTAGAAATTCAGAAAAATATCAGACTAAATTTTAAAGTCTACTTTAAAACTGAGTTTTTGCTTTATAGTTGCATAAATAAATTCATTTTGATGGTTTTCTCAGAACAGATGAACTGGCTGAGTAAAGTGGTCCATGCCTGTAATCCTAGCACTTTGGGAGGCCAAGGCGGATGGATCACTTGAGGTCAGGAGTTCCAGACCAGCCAAAAAATTAGCTGGGCACAGTGGTGCACACTTGTAATCCCAGCTACTCAGGAGGCTAAGGCAGGAGAATCACTTGAACCTGGAAGGCGAAGGTTGCAGTGAGCCGAAATCGAACAACTGCACTCCAGCCTGGGCGACAGAGTGAGACTCCATCTCAAAACAAAAAACAAAAAACAGATGAATTGTTTTTCCTTTAGGAATACTGATGATCCCACTGCTTGAGTAATGGAAACCAGCTTGCAGCTGATAAGTTATTTTTTGTCTTTTTTCCTGTTCTATCCATTGTCCTAGGTTTGAAATTTCAGCTGGGCAGCTTTGATCCCACCACCTGTAGCCACTGAGGTTCACAGGCTGTTTGAGATATTGTGTTCAATTGTGCTGGGCTTGTTTTGCTGCTTATTGAGTGATGATGAGCAATGTATTCGCTACTGAGATATTTTGCAGAAAAAGGAAGAGATGTCTTCAGCTCAAATGCTATCAAACTTGTATGTCTTTTAACTTTTTATTATAAAAAATTTCAAACATATGCAAAAGCAAAAGACTTGTTTAATGAACCTTATGTACTCACCACCCAGCTTCAATAATTATCAGTTCCTGACAATTCTTGTTTCACCTACCCCACCTCTACTATACACACATACAAACACACACACACACACAGACACACACCCACACGGGAGCAAAGTCAACTTCCATTATTTTGAAGCACATCCAAGACATCACATTATTTATCACATTATTTATTAAGTTTCTTGGGCCATAGTCCATCTCACAGAAAGAAATCCCCCATGAGAAACTTTTAGGACATAGCTTTTATGTTAATTACTTAATTTCTGCACTAGCCATCCTTGCCTTCCTTCTAATTTTCTGCACTAGCTATCCTTACCTTCCTTCTAATTTACTAACCTGCCAAGGATTCTCCTGCCGCAAGGTATTTGCATCAGCTGTTTCTTTCTGCCTGGATTGCTCTTTCCCAGATACTTACATGTCTCATTCTTTTTCACCCAGGTGAAATAAACAGCCTTGTTGCTCACACAAAGCCTGTTTGGTGGTCTCTTCACATGGACGTGCATGACATTTGGTGCCGAAGACCTCGGACAGGAGGACTCCTCTGGGAGACCGGTCCCCTGTCCTCGCCCTCACTCCATGAGGAGATCCACTTGCAACCTCGGGTCCTCAGACCAATCAGCCCAAGGAACATCTCATGAATTTCAAATTGGGTAAGCGGTCTTTTCCAGCCTCTCTTGCTACCCTTCAATCTCCCTCTCTCGGTACCCTTCAGTCTCCCTGTCCTTCCAATTCCAGTTCTTTTTCCTCTCTAGTAGAGACAAAGGAGACACATTTTATCCATGGACCCAAAACTCTGGTGCTGGTCACAGACTCGGGAAGACAGTCTTCCCTTGGTGTTTAATCACTGTGGGGACACCTGCCTGATTATTCACTCACACTTCATTGGTGGCTGATCATCAGGGGGGCACCTGCCTTGGTCATTCACCCACATTCCCTTGGTGGCAAGTCAATTGCAGGGACACCTGCTTTGGCTGCTCACCCACACTGCAGCCCAGGGCTGCTCACCCACCCCCTTTTCTGTGTCTCTACCTTTCTCTTTAAACTTACCTCCTCCACTATGGGCAACCTTCCGCCCTCCATTCCCCCTTCTTCTCCTTTAGCCTGTGTTCTCAAGAACTTAAAACCTCTTCAACTCACACCTGACCTAAAACTTAAAAGTCTTATTTTCTTCTGCAATACCGCTTGACCCTAATACAAACTCGACAGTAGTTCCAAGTGGCCAGAGAATGGCACGTTTGATTTGTCTATCCTACAGGATCTAGATAATTTTTGTCGAAAAATGGGCAAATGGTCTAAGGTACCTGACGTCCACACATTCTTTTACACATTGGTCCCTCCCTAGTCTCTGCTCCCAATGCGACTCGTCCCGAATCTTTCTTCTTTCTCTCCTCTTCCTTCAGTCTCCACCCCAAGCTCTGAGTCCTTTGCATCCTTCTTTCCTGCGGACTCATCTGACCTCTCCCCTCTTCCCCAGGCTGCTCCTCGCTAGGCCGACCCAGGTCCCAATTCTTCCTCAGCCTCCGCTCCCCCACCCTATAATCCTTTTATCACCCCCTCCTAACACCCTATCCGGCTTACAGTTTCTTTCCTCGACTAGCCCTCCCCCACCTGCCCAACAATTTCCTTTTAAAGAGGTGGCTGGAGCTGAAGGCATAGCCAAGGTTAATGCTCCTTTTTCTTTATCCGACCTCTCCCAAATCAGTTAGCGTTTAGACTGTTTTTCATCAAATATAAAAACTCAACCCTGCTGAGTTTGGCCTGTTTGGCAACAACCCTTATGGCCTGTTTGGCAACAACCCTTAGATGCTTTACCGCCCTAGACCCAGAAGGGCCAGAAGGCCATCTTATTCTCAACATGCATTTTATTACCCAACCCACTCCCAACATTAGAAAAAGCTCCAAAAAATTAGATTCTGGCCCTCAATCGCCACAACATGACTTAATTAACCTTGCCTTCAAGGTGTACAATAACAGAGTAGAGGCAGCCAAGTAGCAACATATTTCTGAGTTGCAATTCCTTGCCTCACTGTGAGACAAACCCCAGCCACATCTCCAGCACACAAGACCTTCCAAATGTCTGAACCGCAGTGGTCAGGCATTCCTCCAGGACTGCCTACCCCACGATCTTGCTTCAAGTGCCAGAAATCTGTCCACTGGGCCAAGGGATGCCCGCAGCCCAGGATTCCTCCTAAGCCATGTCCCATCTGTGCAGGACTCCAGTGGAAATCGGACTGTCCAACCTGGCAGCTACTCCCAGAGCCCCTGGAACTCTGGCCCAAGGCTCTCTGACTGACTCCTTCCCAGATCTTCTCGGCTTAGCAGCTGAAGACTGACACTGCTTGATCGCCTCAGAAGCCCCCGAGACCATCACTGATGCTGAGCTTTGGGTAACTCTTACAGTGGAGGGTAAGTCCATCCCCTGTTTAATTGATACAGGGGCTACCCACTCCACATTACCTTCTTTTCAAGGGCCTGTTTCCCTTGCCTCCATAACTGTTGTGGGTATTGACAGCCAAGCTTCAAAACCCTTTAAAACTCCCCAACTCTGGTGCCAACTTGGGCAACATTCTTTTATGCACTCTTTTTCAGTTATCCCCACCTGTCCAGTTCCCTTATTAGGTTGAGACATTTTAAACTAGTTATCTGCTTCCCTGATTATTCCTGGACTACAGCCACATCTCATTGCCAACCTTCTTCCCAACCCAAAGCCTCCTTTGCGTCTTCCTCTCGTATCCCCCCACCTTAACCCACAATGGGACACCTCCACTCCCTCCCTGGCAACTGATCAAACACCCATTACTATCCCATTAAAACCTAATCACCCTTACCTGGCTCAACACCAGTATCCCATCCCACAACAGGCTTTAAGGGGATTGAAGTCTGTTATCACTCGCCTGCTACAGCATGGGCTTCTAAAACCTATAAACTCTACTTATAATTCTCCCATTTTACCTGTTCAAAAACCGGACAAGTCTTACAGGTTAATTCAGGATCTGGGCCTTATCAACCAAATTGTTTTGCCTATCTACCCTGTGGTGCCCAACCCCATACACTCTTTTGTCCTCAATACCTTCCTCCGAAATTCACTATTCCATTCTTGATCTTAAAGATGCTTTTTTCACTATTCCCCTACACCCCTTGTCCCAGCCTCTCTTTGCTTTTACCTGAACTGACCCTGACACCCATCAGTCTCAGCAGCTTACCTGGGCTGTACTGCCACAAGGCTTCCAGGACAGCCCTCATTACTTCAGCCAAGCTCTTTCTCATGATTTACTTTCCACCCCTTCGCTTCTCATCTTATTCAATATAGTGATGACGTTCAACTTTGTAGCCCCTCCTTTGAATCTTCTCAACCAAACACCCTCCTGCTCCTTCAACATTTATTCTCCAAGGGATATTAGGTATCTCCCTCCAAAGCTCAAATTTCTTCTCCATCCGTTACCTACCTCGGCATAATTCTTCATAAAAACACACGTGCTGTCCCTGCCTATCATGTCCAACTGATCTCTCAAACCCCAACCCCTTCTACAAAACAACAACTCCTTTCCTTCCTCGGCATGGTTGGATATTTTTGCCTTTGGAAACTTGGTTGTGCCATCCTAACAAAACCATTACATAAACTCACAGAAGCAAACCTAGCTGACCCCATAGATCCTATGTCCTTTCCCCACTTCCCTTTCCATTCCTTAAAAAACAGCGCTAAAAGCTGCTCCCACACTAGTTCTCCCTAACTCATCCCAACCCTTTTTTCATTACACACAGCTGAAGTGCAGGGCTGTGTGGTCAGAATTCTTACACAAGAGCTGGGACTGTGCCCTGTAGCCTTTCTGTCCAAACAACTTGACCTTACTATTTTAGGCTAGCCCCCACATTATTCCTGATACCACACCTGATCCCCATGACTGTATCTCTCTAATTCACCTGGCATTCACTCCATTTCCCCATATTTCCTTCTTTCCTGTTCCTCAACCTGATCACACTTGGTTTATTGATGGCAGGCCTAATTGCCATTCATCAGCAAAGGCAGGCTATGCTATAGTAGTATCTTCCACATCTATCCTTGAGGCTACTGCTCTGCCCTCCTCCACTACCTCTCAGCAAGCCAAACTCATTGCCTTAACTCAAGCCCTCTTGCAAAAGGACTACGTGTCAATATTTATACTGACTCTAAATATGCCTTCCATATCCTGCACTACAATGCTGTTATATGGGCAGAAAGAGGTTTCCTCACTATGCAAGGGTCCTCCATCATTAATGCCTCTTTAATAAAAACTCTTCTCCAGGCTGCTTTACTTCCAAAGGAAGCTGGAGTCGTTCACTACAGGGGCCATCAAAAGGCATCAGATCCCACTGTTCTGGGCAACACTTATGCTGATAAGGCAGCTAAAGAAGCAGCTAGCCTTCCAACTTCTATCCCTCACGGCAGTTTTTCTCCTTCTCATCAGTCACTCCCACCTACTCACAGACTGAAACTTCCACCTATCAATCTCTTCCCACATAATGCAGATGGTTCTTAGACCAAGGAAAATATCTCCTTCCAACCTCACAGACCCATTCTATTCTGTTGTCATTTCAAAACCTCTTCCATGTAGGTTAAAAGCTGCTAGCCCATCTCTTAGAACCTCTCATTTCCTTTCCATCGTGGAAATCTATCCTCAAGGAAATTACTTCTCAGTGTTCCATCTGCTATTCTACTACTCCTCAGGGATTATTCAGGAACCCTTCCTTTCTTATACATCAAGCTCGGGGATTTGCCCCTGCCCAGGACCGGCAAATTGACTTTACTCACATGCCCCAAGTCAGGAAACTAAAATACCTCTTGGTCTGGGTAGACACTTTCACTGGATGAGTAGAGGCCTTTCCCACAGGGTCTGAGAAGGCCACCATGGTCATTTCTTCCCTTCTGTCAGACATAATTCCTCAGTTTGGCCTTCCCACCTCTATACAGTCCAATAACGGACCAGCCTTTACTAGTCAAATCGACCAAGCAGTTTCTCAGGCTCTTGGTATTCAGTGGAAACTTCATACCCCTTACTGTCCTCAATCATCAGGAAAGGTAAAATGGACTAATGGTATTTTAAAGACACACCTCACCAAGCTCAGCCTCCAACTTAAAAAGGACTGGACAGTATTTTTACCTCTTGCCCTTCTCAGAATTAGAGCCTGTCCTCAAGATGCTACAGGGTACAGTCCATTTGAACTTTTAAATGGATGCAGTTTCTTGCTCGGCCCCAACCTCATCCCAGACACCAGTCCTCTAGGTGACAATCTTCTAGTCCTCCAGCAGGCTAGACAGGAAATTCGCCAGGCTGCTAATCTTCTCTTGCCTAATCCAGATTCCCAGCCATATGAAGACACTCTAGCTGGATGATCAGTTCTTGTTAAAAACCTGATCCCTCAAACTCTGCAACCTCGATGGACCAGACCCTACTTAGTCATCTATAGTACCCCAACTGCCATTTGCCTGCACGATCCTCTCCACTGGGTTCACCGTTCCAGAATAAAGCTGTATTTGTCGGACAGCCAGCCTAATCCCTCCTCCTCCTCCTGGAAGTCGCAAACACTCTCCCCTACTTCCATTAAACTCACTCACATTTCTGAAGAACAGTAATAACCCTCATGAGCCTAATACATCTCTTCATTCTATTAGGTCTGTTCGTCCTTACCCTACTTTTTGCAACAGGGCTTTACACAGTCACCCTCACTATTTGGACTGTGCTCCAAAAACTTGTCATCCCTACTATCTTCTGTCTAGTCATACTCCTATTCACCGTTCTCAATTACTCATAAATGCCCTGCTTTTGTTTACACTGCCGGTTTACACTGTTTCTCTAAGCCATCACAGCTGGTATCTCCTGGTGCTATCCCCAAACTGCCACTCTTAACTCCCTCTTAGAGTGGATAGATGATCTTTGCTGGCAGGGCACCCTCCAATACTTCCACACTGATGAAGTTCTATTCTTTACTTTTATACTCACTCTTATTCTCATTCCCATCCTTATGCCACCCTCTACCTCTCCCCAGCTATCTCCACCATACTATCAATCTTACTCTCTCCTAGCCGTTTCTAATCCCTCCTTAGCGAACAATTGCTGGCTTTGCATTTCCCTTTCTTCCTGTGCTTACATAGCCGTCCCCGCCTTACATACAGACTGGTCAACATCTCATGTCTCCCTACACCTCCGAACTTCCTTTAACAGCCCTCACCTTTACCCTTCTTTACTTTCTAGACAGGTCCCGCAAGACCTCCCCAGACATTTCACATCAGCAAGCTGCCGCCCTCCTGCATACTTACTTAAAAAATCTTTCTCCTTCTATCAACTCTACTCCCCCATATTTGGACCCCTCCCAACACAAACTACTATTCCTGTGACCGCTTCTTTATGTATCTCTCGGCAAAGACCCACTGGAATTCCCCTGGGTAACCTTTCACCTTCTCGATGTTTCTTCACTCTTTATCTCCAAAGTCCAACTACACGCATCACTGAAACAATTGGAGCCTTCCAGCTCCATATTACAGATAAGCACTGTATCAATACAGGCAAACTTAAAAACATTAGCAGTAATTATTGCCTAGGAAGACACTTAACCTGTATTTCACTCCATCCTTGGCTACCTTCCCCTTGCTCATGAGACTCTCCTCCCAGGCCCTCTTCTTGTTTACTTATACCCAGCCCCAAAAATAACAGTGAAAGGTTGCTCGTAGACACTCAACGTTTTCTCATACACCATGAAAATCAAACCTCCCCCTCTACACAGTTACTACGTCAGTCCCCATTACAACCTCTGACAGCTGCCGCCCTAGCTGAAGCCCTAGGAGTCTGGGTAAAAGACACCCCTTCCAGCTCTCCTTCTCATCTTTTTACTTTGCATTTCCAGTTTTGCCTTGCACAAGGCAAAGGATCCTTCTTCCTCTGTGGATCCTCTACCTACATGTGTCCACCTGCTAATTGGACAGGCACATGCACACTAGTTTTCCTTACTCCCAAAATTCAATTTGCAAATGTAACCAAAGAGCTTCCTGTTCCCCTTATGACACTGACATGACAAAAAAAGAGTTATTCCACTAATTCCCTTGCTTGTCGGTTTAGGACTTTCTACCTCTACTATTGCTCTCAGTACTGGAATAGCAGGCATTTCAACCTCTGTCACAACCTTCCATAGCCTCTCTAATGACTTCTCTGCTAGCATCACAGACATACCACAAACTTTATCAGTCCTTCAGGCCCAAGTTGACCCTCTAGCTGCAGTTGTCCTCCAAACCGCCAAGGCCTTGACTTACTCACTGCTGAAAAAGGAGGGCTCTGTATATTTTTAAAAGAAGAGTGTTGTTTTTACCGAAATCAATCTGGCCTGGTGTATGACAACATAAAAAACACTCAGTAATAGAGCCCAAAAACTTGCCAACCAATTACACTGAACCCCCTTGGGCATTCTCTAATTGGATGTCCTGGGTCCTCCCCAGTCTTGGTCCTTTAATACCTGTTTTTCTCCTTCTCTTATTTGGACCTTGTGTCTTCCATTTGGTTTCTCAATTCATACAAAACCACATCCAGGCCATCACCAATCATTCTATATGACAAATGCTCCTTCTAACAACCCCACAATGTCACCCCTTACCACAAAATTTTCCTTCAGCTTAATCTCTCCCACTCTAGGTTCCCACGCCGCCCCAATCCCGCTTGAAGCAGCCCTGAAAAGCATCGCCCATTATCTCTCCATACTACCGCACAAAATTTTCACTGCCCCAACACTTCAACACTATTTTATTTTTCTTATTAATATAAGAAGACAGGAATGTCTGGCCTCTGAGCCCAAGCCTGCGCATATACATCCAGATGGCCTGAAGCAACTGAAGAATCACAAAAGAAGTGAAAATGGCTGGTTCCCGCCTTAACTGATGACATTATCTTTTGAAATTCCTTCTCCTGGCTCAGAAGCTCCCATACCGAGCACCTTGTGACCTCCACCCCTGCCCACCAGAGAACAACTCCCTTTTACTGTAATTTTCCAATACCTACCTAAATCCTATAAAACTGCCCCACCCTTAACTCCCTTTGCTGACTCTCTTTTCGGACTCAGCCCACCTGCACCCAGGTGAAATAAACAGCTTTATTGCTCACACAAAGCCTGTTTGGTGGTCTCTTCACATGGACGCGCGTGACAAATGCCTGCCACCACACCTGGCTAATTTTTGTATTTTTAGTAGAGATGGGGTTTCACCATGTTGGCCAGTCTGGTCTTGAATGCCTGACCTCAGGTGATCCGCCTGCCTTGGCCTCCCAAAGTGCTGGGATTACAGGCGTAAGTCACTGCCCCTGGCCCTGCTTTTTTTTTTTTTTTTTTTAACATCCAGGACTCACACTGGATATCTGAATGTGCTTAAAATAAAATTTACATCTCATTCTTTAAGTGTTTATTAAATGCTTCCCCTGCATTAATGTGAACATCATAGCCCAGTGGTTAGATGTGCAGACTCCGAAGCCTGACTGCCTGGGTCTGTCACTTATTAGCTGTATGACCTTGGATGGGTTACTTAACATTTCTGGGCACTGGTTTCTCATTAGTAAAATGAAGAATGGGCGCCTGTAGTCCCAGCTACTTCGGAGGCTGAGGCAGGAGAATCGCTTGAACCCGGGAGACAGAGGTTGCAGTGAGCCGAGATCTCGCCACTGCACTCCAGCCTGGGTCACAGAGCGAGGCTCCATATAAAAAAAAAAAAAAAAAAATTCAGCTTTCAAGGAGAACTACTATTGCTTGGTGCCATCAGATCTCAAATACTGGAGGCATTCCGAATGTTCTGTTCACAAACGGTGCAATCTGCAGTAGCCCCTCTTGTGAATATAATCAAAGTGAAAGATGCCAGTATACTTATTGCTATGATTAAAAGAACTGCAGATCTATATCCTTTTGAAACCAAAAAATGTGGAAGTCTCCCTGGCTAGATGCTGTGTGTCCACGTATCCTGCACCAATTGCTTGAAAGTCACATGACAACTTTTCTTCCTTTAGGGAAGGAAGCAAGCAAGGCAGGACACTGTGTTACGGCCACAGTGTGGGTAACAGGACTGAGGGAGGTGTAGCACTTGAATAGCGAGTGCCGCCAATACCATAGGAGCGTTGACACTAAATGGCACTTCTCTATTAAGTTGCCCTGCTGTCCTCTAAAGAGTCATTTTGAAAAACGGTTGACCGTTTTTCAACTACTTGGGTGAGGGCAGCTTCACGAAAATAGCTCGTCGTATGTTAAAGAAGATAGGGTTTCAATTGTGAGCTATAAAGGCACCAGAGATTTCTCCTACAGAAGGAAAGTGTGTTTCCTGCTTGGACACCTGAATTTTCAACCCATCTTTTTTTTTCCTTTTCTTTCTTTTTTCTTTTTTGCAACCCGTCCGTTCTATCTTTGCAGCCTCAGTTCCTACCATAGTGCCTGTCACGGAGCAGCTAATCGATACAGTGACGCGTGTAAGCTATCTGAAACCGCTTCCTGCGCACTGGAACGTCCCCGCCAAGTCTCCAGGCACCGCTGGAGGCAGTCCCGATTAAAACACTAGGTTTCAACAACACAAGGAGGGTTCGCAGGGTCCCCGGACTACCCACCAAGGGTCGGCTCTGCTTTGAAACGCAGCTGCAGGAGTCCGAGGAGCGCCGCGATGCCCCAGTTATCCAGGCCATTCCTACCCCAGCCAAAGCCGGCGGGCTGCGTGTACCTAACCTTGCGCTAGGCGCAGGCTGCAGTCTATCCAACCCGCGCGCGGTCCTCCGCGATCCCAGCCTCCCTTGCGCCAAGGACACGTCCGGCGGCTTCGCGGGGCCTGTCTACGCCACCGCGGCGCCTTTCTATGATCCGCTGCCGCTTTCCAACGAGTGTGATGGCGGCCGGCGTCGAGTTGGCAGGAGTAGCCCACGGAACTGGGGAAACTCACTACAGCTGAGGAAGAAGTGGCCCAATCTGGACGGTGGGAATGAGCAGAAGGCCCTCCGTGGGTGACTGTGTCACTCGAGGCGGGACCCTCGTAAAATTCCAGGCCAGGCCTCTGCGTTTCTAGGCAGAACCTGGAGCCGGCCTTGCTTGAGAACCCCGCTTTGTGTTGTTTTATCCTGTCTCGCGAAGGCAGGCGTTCAAGGATACTTGGTCAGATCGTCCGACGGCGCTAAACTTTTTTTTTTTTTTTTTTCCCGAGCGGACCAGGTCGTTCTCTAAACTTGCTGCGATGTCGTCCTGGCTTGGGGGCCTCGGCTCCGGATTGGGCCAGTCTCTGGGTCATGTCGGGGGCAGCCTGGCTTCCCTCACTGGCCAGATTTCAAACTTTACAAAGGATATGCTGATGGAGGGCACGGAGGAAGTGGAAGGTAACAGCTGGAGCGAGGGAAGGGAGGGCTTTTCTAAGACCCTGGGAACGTCTGTTTGGTCCCTACTTCCATCAGTCAGGAGACGCGGACAGGTCGCAAAGGAATGCTGCTCCTCCCTTTTTTCTTCACACACCTCCTCTTGCCTCTTCTCAACAGATTTTCTATGATGAAAGACCACTGGGGGCCAGGGGAAGACTCCTGGTTCTCCTTTAAATATTCTGGATATTTCAAAGTACAGTAGAGTGAAACTGCTCCTATGTTAAGTCGAATTTATTTTTGTTTGGTTTATCCACGCCCACCACTTTGCCCTCAGTTTGGGGTCTGATCTCATTCTTACTTTCTTGTATTCTGACACAGTTTAAAGAATTGTATATTTGTTCTATTTTTGTAACAGTTGAAATAACTCATAATTTAAACATTTGGTGAGTTTTGCTCTTTTCTGTCTTGAGTATGTTATGAAACACGTCCATGTTTTTCCATTTAATTATTTTATACTTTTCCTTATTGTGATGATACATTGTAGCGTCCCAGCTGAGAATGTATTTTTGTGTATAGTCGCTCATTTCGTCCGTATTTCGACAGTAGAATAGGGAAGACAACCCTATTATTAAGGTACCCTTAGCAATCTTCACTCATTTTTGAAGTCCTCAATCTTGTTAGTAAAACAAGATTGAGTCACACACAATAGTGACCCAGAGTTACATGGTAATCAATGGCTACATTCATTACTATCCATTAATTACTATTTTGATTTCTTGGCATTTCAGTAAGCAATGTTTGGATGGAAACAGTTTTTAAGTTTCAATCTAAGTCAGCTCCAGGGAGATAATGGACTGTTCTTTTGGGTGAGAGCTGCTGCTTTGACAATTGTATTTCTTATAAATAAATTTAATAAATTAGTATTCTGGCTTAGTTTTGTTTAATTGCTTATTTAACAGATCCTTCATATTTGTTTGGTTGAAATCGGGAAAGATGGTTTGATAGAAAGATAATGCTTATGTTTTGAGTTTCTGTGGGGTCTGTTTAGATGGAAGGAAGAATAGACTGGGGAGCTAGCGAAATCCACTTTACCGCTTGAGGTTCCCCATGCCATAAAGGTGCATCAGTGAGACGGGTTTGGGTATAGAAATGAAAGGGCGTCTTTATGTGTTGGGGAAAGCATGGGACCCTGAGGGCAGTCAGAAGCACAGAAGGGCTGGATAACTGTGGGAAATGACTAGTCGCTCCTTATATCCTAGATAGGGGAAAACGGTTGGCTGTTCCTTTGACCCTAAGCCAGAGAATGTGCATCCCTCAACCTGGATGTCTTCCAGGTTTAAGGTGGTATTCATTTTGTTCTCCTGCCAAATGTGCTGTTTTCTCAATCTTAATGGCTTCACTCTCAGTTTCCTAAACTGTAACTCTTCATGTCTTTGTTTTATGTCTTTTTTCATCTCCTACTTCCAGTTGGTCATGAAATCTTGTTTATCCTATGCCAGAATTGTCCTTTCCTTTATTACTCCTTATTCTTTCGATCCCTATAATCTTTCCCAGGAACTATTCGTCTTTCATGTCCTGTCACCCATTTCTCCCTACTCCAGTCCATTTTCAATTGTATTGTCAGTTACTTTTTAAAAACAAACCTGCTTAAAAATTTCTTGACCCTGTTACAGAACAAAATCCAAACCTCTCAGTTTTGGATGGAATCTCACTCTGTTGCGTAGGCTGGATGCAGTGGCGTGATCTTGGCTCATTGCAACCTTCGCCTTCTGGGTTCAAGCAATTCTCCTGCCTCAGCCTCCCAAGTAGCTGAGATTACAGGCATGTGCCACCACACCCAGCTATTTTTTGTGTTTTTAGTAGAGATGAGGTTTCACCATGCTGGCCAGGCTCGTCTTGAACTCCTGAGACCTCAGGTGATCCTCCCGCCTCAGCCTCCCAGAGTGCTGGAATTACAGGTGTGAGCCACTGCGACTGACCTTCAGTGTACCTCTTCTAGTTGCCATACCAGTTGCTGTACATGTGCACATACATAGGCTTGCTTATACGCACAGCTTCTGTCATGTGGGATTTTGTCAGGCACCTACACAACTTCAAGCCTCTATATGGAAAGCCCTTTCTTCTCTGTTCCCTCCTTCACCCAGAAAACAATTTTCCTGTACAGCCCTGCTCACATGTCAGGTACTTAAGTATTTGGTGAACCATTCTGACTCCCACACAGGTTGAGTTGTTGAGTTGAATTTGGTCATCTGTGTTCTAACAGAACTTTGTGGATCTCTTCCTGACAGCACTTAACATGTTGAGTTATAGTTTATCTGTTTTCCTGATGCTCAGGGTGGGGACTAAATTTTTTTTGCTCCTTATATTCCCAAATATGTGGCACCTTCCTTTTGGCACATAGTAGATGCTTAATAAAAATGGCACAAGTGGGTGATGAGAAATCTGCAAAGTTGCTTAATGCCTTTATTCTTTTCCCTTTGTATTTCAGTCAGACTTGCTTAACACCTAATTTATTGATTTTGTAAATTTTTAAAAATAGGAGTCTGGCCAGGTGTGGTGATTCACACCTGTAATCTCAGCTCTTTGGTAGGCCCAAGTGGGAGGATAGCTTAAAGCCAGGAGTTGGGACCAGCCTGGGCAACAGGGAGATCTCATCTCTACAAAAAGTTTTTAGCTGGGCATGGTGGTATGTGCCTATAGTCTCACCTACTTGGGAGGTGAGATGGGAGGTTTGCTTGAGCCCAGGAGTTCAAGGCTCCAGTGAACTGTGATTGCACCACTGAACTCCAGCCTGGGTGACAGAGACGACCCTGTCTCAAACAAATAGAGGGAAAGGAGGGTCAGGCTACAGTTCTTTTATTCATTCAACAAGTATTTATTAGTGTTTACCCTGTGTCAGTAATGCAAAATAAAACAGTTCCAAAATAGCACTATGGGGACAACTTGAAAGCCATCCATATTTGTAATATCAGAAGGTTGCAATTTTACCTAACACTACTGATTTATTCAAGGTTAGGAGCTTGGGCTTTTAAATCAGAGAGACATGGGTTGAAATTCTGCTTTTGTGCATTACAAGTTGTGGGATTTTGGGCAAATTATTATAAATGAACCTCCAAAAAGCACAGTTTCCTTATCTTTTAAACAGGAATAATCATATCTATTGTGAGGTTAAGAGTATTAAATGAAATCATGAGTGCAAAATGACTGGAACTGTGCCTAGCAAATCGTAAACATTAATGAAGGGTAAATGTCATATTTGCCCTCATTGACAAAGTCAGAATATTTTTGTCTGCATAATATCTCCCCTTTATACTTAAAAAGACCAAGTTTTTCTTGTGGGGGAAGGTATGAAGTTTGCATCAACTTGTTAAATCCCTCTTTAAAATAGTTGCTGCTTTTAGCAATTACCTTCCTAAACAAATTAGATTATACCTTGTCCTCTTCGGAGTAGCAATTAAACAGTCCTTTCATAGTTCAAGCAAGACATACAACCAACCACAGATGTAACCCTCCCTGGTGATTTTCTAAACATTAGTGTTTGTCACTGTAATTATTGTATGCTTCTTTTGATTTAAACCAAGCTTGTCCAACCTGTGGTCTGCAGGCCACATGTGGCCTAGGATGGGTTTTGAATGAGACCCAACACAAATTCATAAACTTGCTTAAAATATTATGAGTTTTGGCCGGGCGCGGTGGCTTAAGCCTGTGATCCCAGCACTTTGGGAGGCTGAGACGGGCAGATCACGAGGTCAGGAGATCAAGACCATCCTGGCTAACACGGTGAAACCCAGTCTTTACTAAAAAATACAAAAAACTAGCCAGGTGAGGTGGCGGGCGTCTGTAGTCCCAGCTACTCGGGAGGCTGAGGCAGGAGAATGGCGTAAACCCGGGAGGCGGAGCTTGCAGTGAGCTGAGATCCAGCCGCTGCACTCCAGCCTGGGCAACAGAGAGAGACTCCGTCCCAAAAAAATATATATTATGAGTTTTTCTGGCTGGGCGCGGTGACTCACACTTGCACTTTGGGAGGCCGAGGAGGACCTCAGGATCACCTGAGGTCAGGAGTTTAAGGCCAGCCTGGCCAACATGGTGAAACTTCGTCTCTTTAGTAAAAGATACAAAAACTAGCTGGACGTGGTGGCGTGGGCCTATAGTCCCAGCTACTGGGGAGGCTGAGTTGGGAGAATCACTTGAACCCAGGAGGTGGAGGTTACAGTGAGCTGGGATTGTGCCACTACACTCCAGCCTAGGCGACAGAGGGAGACTCTGTCTCAAAAAAAAAAAGAAAGAGTTTTTTTTGCGTTTTTTTTTTTTTTTTAAAGCTCATTAGCGATTGTTAGCGTTAGTGTATTTTATGTATGGCCCAAGACAGTTCTTCCAGTATGGCCCAGGGAAGCCAAAAAATTGGAAACTCCTAATAAACTGTAGTCCAGAGAAGTTATTTTTATATTAAGGACCTGTGAGTAATGAAAAAAATACTAGTACCTAGGAAAAAAATCTAACTCTGGATGATGATTTTCTTTTCTTTTCTTTTCTTTTTTTGTTGTTGTTGAGACCAAGTCTTGTTCTGTCGCCCAGACAGGAGTGCAGTGGCACGATCTCGGCTCACTGCAGTTTCTGCCTCCCCTGTTCAAGCAATTTCTGCTGCCTCACCTCCTAAGTAGCTGGGATTGCAGATTACCGGCACCCTCCACCATGACTGGCCAGTTTTTTTTGTATTTTTAGTAGAGATGGGGTTTTGCCATATTGGCCAGGGTTGTCTTGAACTCCTGACCTCAAGTGATCCACCTGCCTCGGCCTCCCAAAGTGCTGGGATTACAGGTGTGAGCCGCCGAGAGCAACCGTATGATGATTTTCTACTAGCATTTGTGGTTACCATGTTGAATACTGCTGGGCTCTGACTCTACTTTAAATGAAAATGTACAAAACCAAGGGCCATGCATGGTGACTCACACCTATAATCCCAGCACTTTGGGAGACGGAGTGTGGAGGACTGCCTAAGGCTAGGAGTTCGAGACCTGCCTGGGCAACATAGTGAAACCTCATCTCTCCAAAAAAGTAAAAAAATTAGGTAGGTGTGGTCACATGTGCCTGTAGTTCCAACTACTTGGAAGTCTGAAGCGAGAGAATTTGCGGCTACAGTGAGCCATGATCACACCATTATACTCCAGCCTAGGTGGCAGAGTGAAGTGAGACCCTCTCCAAGAAAATTAAAAAATGAAAATGTACAAAACCAGACTGAGCTCATTCACATTTTTAATAAATTGCGTCTATGTTACTTTAAGTGTTCTCAGTATATTTTTCTTCGTTTATAATATTTTCTTCTCAGTAAATATTATTTGATAGTATTGAGAGCAGAAGTTAGTGACAGAGCAGGTACACTGTTATCTCAGACAAATACTACCACTTTTAAGTTCCAGCTCCCCTTCTTTTTTTGGGGACGGAGTCTCACTCTGTCACCCAGGCTGGAGTGCAGTGGCGTAACGTTGACTCACTGCAACCTCCACCTCCCAGGTTCAAGTGATCCTTCTGCCTCAGCCTCCTGAGTAGCTAGGATTATAGGCGTGCGCCACCATACCTGGCTAATTTTTGTATTTTCAGTAGAGATGAGATTTTACCTGTTGGCCAGGCTGGTCTCCACCTCCTGATCTCATGTAATCCGCCCACTTTGGCCTCCCAAAGTGCTGGGATTACAGGCGTGAGCCACCGCACCTGACCTCTAGCTCCCTTTCTAGCCTCATGCATTTCAAGGAAGTCACTTTTCTTCTAACTACAAGCAGCCAGAAAAAGCAGACAGTAAAACACATACAGAGGAGGTGCTTGGGCACAAAAGGAGGTGGGGGGAAGTCTCTTGGATAACTGCCAAACTTCACTCTCATACAATGGGCCCCACTAAAGCAGTGGGCCTTAATACGCACATTATTTTCCCTTCAGGTGCACTAAAATAGGGAAGCTAAAGCAGATTCAGGGGGTATGCCTGCAACTCCAGAAAAAATGGAACAAACATACAACTCTCCCTCCCAGATAAGCACTACAAAAAAACACAGAGGCAATCTAAGCCTCTAATACACTCTCCCACCCTAAATCCTTAAAAACTCTTAGTCTGGAAGAGAGTGTACCTCTAACCTAACTCAGCCAAATGCCCCTCTCAGGTTTGTTTTCTCTAAAATAAACCTGTCTTAACTGGCAAGCCACCCTTTGTGTTTGTCTCCTCTTTCTTTAATTCTTACAGTTAGAAATAAGGCCTGAAGCCCCAGTTGAATAAGTTTCATCTAAAATTATAGCAGCATAAGCCCACAGAGAAATAGTTTTAATTTCTGAAGCTTAATTTCCCACAGCAAAATTTTAATGAACATTTCTAAGGGGTAAAGGTAGACATCCTAAGATATAGGGCATAGGCAAAAAGAATGACTTTTATGACAATGAAGAACATTAGTGTCAGTGAAAAGTTGTTATGGAAATAAAGTAGTTTTTTTCTTCTGAATCCTCTCATCAGCCTACTATTCTGTGTAAACTCAGTGAAATATATTTTCCTGAAAATACCTGTTTATTACTTCATATGGTATTGATTAAATATTCAATATTTGATATTTCTCTTGTAGCAGAATTACCTGATTCTAGGACAAAGGAAATTGAAGCCATTCATGCAATCTTGAGATCAGAGGTAAGGAAAATCAAAGACTACTTAGATTTTTCTTGTTTAAAGTCATGAAAGTTACACAAACATTATTTTGATCCTTTCTTGTTAAATGTACCGCTTAGCATTTTTTTTCTTTTCTTGTTTAATCTCGATTGTTTTTTGAGCTTTTATCAACCTCTGTAGATGAAAAATTTACTTACTTGGTACTGCAGTTTGCTATTCTTTAATATTCCCATCTCTATTTCTGTATAAGTAGGAAAACTGCCAAATGTAGAAATAATAGTATCAATAATTTATCATAATCTGGGTTTTACTGTGTTCCAACAGCATACTAAATTGCAGAGGTACATTTATTTAAGAATAATTTCTTTTTTTTTTTTTTTTTTTGAGATGGAGTCTCACTGTGTCACCCAGGCTGAAGTGCAGTGGCACCATCTTGGCTCACTACAACCTCCACCTCCTGGGTTCAATCAGTTTCTCTGCCTCAGTCCCCTGAGTAGCTGGGACTATAGGACTGCTACCACACCCAGCTAATTTTGTATTTTCACCATATTGGCCAGGCTGGTCTCAAACTTCTGACCTTGTGGTTCACCCGCCTTACCCTCCCAAAGTGCTGGGATTACAGACGTGAGCCACCGCACCTGGCTAAGTATAATATTAAGAATGCAATTCTGTTTAACCTGGAGCTTTTTAAACACTAAAATGATAATAATATTTGGATACAAAGAAGTTAAGAATATAGGAATGCAGCCAGGCACAGTGGCTCATGTCTGTAATCCCAGCATTTTGGGAAGCCAAGGCAGGTGGATCACTTGAGATCAGGAGTTCGAGACAAGCTTGGCCAACATAGTGAAACCCTGTCTCTGACTAAAAATACAAAAAAATTAGCCAGATGTGGTGGTGCACATCTATAATCCCAGCTACCCAGGAGGCTTAAGGCAGGAGAATTGCTGGAAACTGGGAGGCGGAGGTTGCATTGAGCCGAGATCATGCCACTGCATTCCAGCCTGAGTGACAGAGAAAAACTCCATCCAAAAAAAGACAAAAAGATATAGGAATAGCAAATTAATTTTACTGTTTTATTCATTATTAGTGTCTAGACTCGGTGCAGTGGCTCATGCCTATAATCTCAGCACTTTGGGAGGTGGAGGTGGGAGGATGGCTTGAGGCCTAGAGTTTGAGACTGGTTACAAAAAATAAAGATAAAAAAATTAGCCAAGGTGTGGTGGTGGGTGTCTGTAGTCCCTGCTACTCGGGAGGCTGAGTTGGGAGGATCACCTGATCTTAGGGCCCAGAAAGTCAAGGCTGCGGTGAACTATGATCCTGCCATTGTACTCCAGCCTGGGCGACAGAGTAAGACCTTGTATCAAAAAATGAAAAAGACATTTTAATAATTTAAATACAGCAAATCCAAATTTTTATTTATTTTTTTCTGGTTTTGAAACCTTAAAGACTCAAAATAACCAATGTTCTTTGAATTAAGTTAACTGCTTTTTAACGTTTAATTGCATAACATGAAATATCTTTATCTCGTAAAATATTGATTCCAAATTTCAGTTACCTCCCTAATAGATTTCAGGTTATTACTACTTCTAGTTATTTTTGTTGTGGTGGTTGTTTTGAGACAGGGTCTTGCTTTTTTGCCCAGGCTGGAGTACAGTCGCACAATCATAGTTCACTGCAACCTTAAACTTCTGGGCTCAACCGATCCTTCTGTTTCAGCCTCTTGAATAGCTGGGACCACAGGCATGTGACACCACACCCAGCTAATTTTTAACATTTTTTTGTAATAGGCCGGGCACGGTGGCTCATGCCTCTAATCCCAGCACTTTGGGAGGCTGAGGTGGTCAGATCACTTGAGGTCAGCTTGGTCAACATGGTGAAACCCCGTCTCTACTAAAAATACAAAAATTAGCTGGATATGGTGGCTGGCACCTATAATCCCACCTACTTGGGAGGCTGAGGCAGGAGAATCACTTGAACCCAGAAGGCAGAGGTTGCAGTGAGCCGAGACCACACCACTGCACTCCAGCCTAAGCAATACTCCGTCTCCCATAAATAAGTAAGTAAGTAAGTAAATAGATAAATAATTTTTTTTGTAGAGACCATGTCTTGTTCTGTTGACCAGGCTGGTCTCAAACTCCTGGCTTCAAGCAGTCTTTCCACCTTGGCCTCTGAAAGTGCTGGGATTACAGGCATGAGCCACCATGCCCAGCCTGGTTCTTGATTGTGTCATTAAAATGAATACTTTTGAAAATTTTAATGGCTCATGATTTTATTGAAGAGATGATGGCTGTCATCTTTGCTCCATAATTACAAAGCGTGTTGATTCTTAGATTTATAAATGCCAATTAGAATGATCCCTCCACTGAGCTTTTTTCATTTCTGTGTCATCTGTTTCCTCCCAGTTGCTTTTGTATACACACCTGCCTTCAGCCTTCTACATATGAACATATCAAGTAAATGTTGGTGTACAAATATACATGATGAATACTGTCACGTGGACAGGCGCGGTGGCTCACGCCTGTAATCCCAGCACTTTGGGAGGCTGAGGCGGGTGGATCATGTGAGTTCGAGACCAGCCTGACCAACATGGAGAAACCCCATCTCTACTAAAAATACAAAATTCGCTGGGCGTGGTGGCGCATGCCTGTAATCTCAGCTGCTGGGGAGGCTGAGGCAGGAGAATCACTTGAACCTGGGAGGTGGAGGTTGCAGTGAGCCGAGATCACGCCATTGCACTCCAGCCTGGGCAACAAGAGCGAGACTCTGTTTCAAAATAAATAAATAATACTGTCATATATCTGCTTAGCAAAATGAAATGGTATAGGTCCTTGTCACAAAATAATACAGAGTAAAGTATTTGAATAATGTGAAATAAGTTGAATAATGTGAAAGCCATATTTCTTTTTTGTTCTTAGAAATATATTGTTCACTCATCAATTCTTGACTTTTAGAAAATTCATCCAGGATATTGTCATCTGAAGATTTGTGTAAGATTTCACTTCTACAGTCAGTTTCACCATAACCATTAGACTCTAGGATGCTGCTTTCTGTCTCTTTGTATTCATCTTCTGAGTTGTCTGAAATGTTTACCTTTGTCAGTTTTCTTCTTTTCATCAAATAATTAAAAATTCTGAGTTTTTAACTGTCTTCAATGAAAGAGACAAAAAAAAAAACTGCAAAAAGTGGTGTCTGTAGACAGCTGTTTTCTTTTAAAAAGATGATATAGGCCAGGTGTGGTGGCTCACGCCTGTAATCCCAGCACTTTGGGAGGCCGAGGCGGGCGGATCACGAGGTCAAGAGTTGGAGACCAGCCTGACCAACATGGTGAAACCCCATCTCTACAAAAAATACAAAAGTTAGCCAGGCATGGTGGTGCATGCCTGTAATCCCAGCTATTCAGGAGGCCAAGGCAGGAGAATTGCTTGAACCTGGGAGGCAGAGGTTGCAGTGAGCCGAGATTGTGCCACTACACTCCAGCCCGGTTACAGTGAGCCGAGATTGTGCCAGTACATTCCAGCCTGGGCGACCGACAGAGTGAGACTCTGTCTCAAAAAAAAAAAAAAAAAAAAAAAAAAAGATGTAATACTTTGGGCAATGCAGTCAGAAAACTGGTTATTTTACCATTGCGTCATTCTCCTAGGTGATTTCATAGTTTTCCGTTTTCTTACTGTCATTTTTTAAATAGTTGGGAATAAGTTTTTAAATGTTTTTTAAAAATTGCCGTGATAGTAAAAGAGCAAAATGTTTTAAGATACAGAAAATACAAGTTGATTATGATCCCATGATTTTTGTTAGATTTATAAAAGGATCCACGATACCCTTATGGTAATTGTAAGATAGAATGTTTTATTCTATTTTTAAAAATAGGTAAATTTTATCTTTGTTGGTAGATGTCTTAGAAAGAATAAGTTTTACAAATAGTTAGGACTGCCTAAAAAAGAAATTAAGTTGATTTCTGTGGACCCTAATGGTATAACCAAGGATTAAGTAGGACAGAATATTTTAAGATATGAGTGTCCTATGGACTTCAACAGCAGAAATGTAGTCAGAGTTTAGAGGGACTGCAGCTAGAACTGGAGGCCATCAGGAGTCTGTCTCTCTTTTCATTTGTATTCTCTTGTCTTCTTTCCATGCATTTATTCTTTTCTCCTTTTAGACCAGCCCCCTCTGTTCCATATTCCATATAATAGAAAACATTATCTCTGGCAACTCTCTTCATATTTTATGGATTCAGCCACATGAAGAGAAACCGTCCTTCATTTGCTCTCTTAGCCTTTCTTTTTCTTTTGAGACAAGGTCTTGCTCTGTCACCCAAGTTGGAGTGCAGTGGTGTGATCGTGGCTTCCCGCAGCCATGACCTCTCAGGCTCAAGCAGTCTTCCCTCATCAGCCTCCTGAGTAGCTGGGACTATGGGTGCAAGCCAACACACCCAGCTAATTTTTCTCTTTGTAGTTTTTGTTCCTTATGTTGCCCAGGCTGGTCTTGAATGCCTGGGCTCAAGTGATCCTCCTGCCTCAGCCTCCCAAAGTGCTAAGATTACAGGCATGAGCCACTGTGCCTAGCCTTTTCTCAATCTTTCTGACTCTCATATGGCTATGGAGATGAGGGCAGACAACTAAGTAGATATTGACCATATTCAAAGTTTTAAAGTTCTGTTTATTGATCAGAGTTAAATAAATAGCCTTAGGTATTTCTGTGTGAAAAAAAAACCTGAAGTGATCTTTTACAACCAGGGTTTGACTTCAGTATATTATATTGCTAAGTTATGTCTGGTGTTTTTCTTATTAACAGCTTACAGAAAATCATGCAAAAGCAGCCAATAGAATAGAAGGTAATCAGCTATTGTGACCATTGGTCCTGTTTCTTACTACTAGTTCTTCAGGATAATTAAGGTCTGTGTTAGATTTCTGGGGATAGAGTCCCAAACTAGGATTTGTGGATTTTGTAATTATTCCTTTGATTATTCCATTGATTTTCTCTGCGAATTTATGTAATCTTCCTGGATCATTATTTTCACATCTGTTGACATCAGAAGTTCCTAAAATCTAAGAAGAAAACAAATGACATCCCCAAAGTGAAAAAGTCTTCACCTTTTAGCAAGAGCTTTCTTTCTCACCATCAGTCTCCTTTCTCTCATTCATTGTTGTTAAACTGTGTTTGTGGGTATATTAGTAGAATGCTTAGTAAATTGTTATCTGCAATGATTTGTAAATTCTTTTTTGTAGATAGTTTTAGTGTCCATTTCTCGTGCCCCATTATGTTCTTATTATTTCATTCAAATAAGGAATGATAATAGGTTAAGATAATTAAATATTTAGGTACATACAATTTGAGTAATTTTTTTCATGTTTTTCAACATCTTAGAAGACAGTGTGTGATGCCTAGATTCGTTGAATGAGGCTATTTTGTATACTTTGAACTTTTTTCAAGCAGTTCTAGTAGTGGTTTTCAAATTGGATTTTTCAGAGGTCCTTCAGGGACTCTGAAGGACAAGCAAACGATGTGAGATTTTAGCTCCTCCCTGTACTTCACCCAGAAGGATTTCTTTTTTAAAAAGTTCTGGGCCGGGCGCGGTGGCTCAAGCCTGTAATCCCAGCACTTTGGGAGGCCGAGACGGGCGGATCACGAGGTCAGGAGATCGAGACCATCCTGGCTAACACGGTGAAACCCCGTCTCTACTAAAAAATACAAAAAACTAGCCGGGCGAGGTGGCGGGCGCCTGTAGTCCAAGCTACTCGGGAGGCTGAGGCAGGAGAATGGCGTAAACCCAGGAGGCGGAGCTTGCAGTAAGCTGAGATCCGGCCACTGCACTCCAGCCTGGGCAGCAGAACGAGACTCCGTCTCAAAAAAAATAAAAATTAAAAAAAAAAATAAATAAATAAAAAAGTTCTGTTTGGGGAGAAAACAAAAACTCAAACATGTAATCCATGTGTTTACTAGATATGTATTGACTACTGTATGCTAGAACTGGGTAGACAAAGATGGGGAAACATTGATTAGTGGCCTTTTCTTAACAGAAAATCAATCTGAGCAAAATGTTACTATTTCACTGTTTGGTTTAGAATTATGAATATTCTATATAAACATGGTCAGTGTATTTTTTTTTTTTTTTTTTTTTTTTTTTGAGACGGAGTCTCGCTTTGTCACCAGGCTAGAAGGCAGTGGCATGATCTCGGCTCACTGCAACCTCTGCCTCCCAGATTCAAGCAATTCCCCTGCCTCAGCCTCCTGAGTAGCTGGGATTATAGGCACGCACTACCATGCCCGGCTAATTTTTTTTGGTATTCTAGTAGAAATGGGGGTTTCACCATGTTGGCCAGGATGGTCTCGATCTCCTGACCTCGTGATCTCCCTGCCTTGGCCTCCCAAAATGCTGGGATTGCAGGCATGAGGCACCATGCCTGGCTGGTCAGTGCATTTTTAACTTTAATTTAAAAGCATATTTGGAAGTCCAGAATTCTGTCCGAGACCTTTTATAGTTGACATTGTTTTGGGGGGAAACAGTACGTTTTTCATAATGCCATGCACAAAACTAATCACATGTTTTACTTGCAGTCTTTTTGTTGAAAATACTTTTTTTTTTCTAGAATGAAAGGCTTAAGAAACTTTGTACTGATCTAGAAGAGAAACATGAAGCATCAGAGATTCAAATAAAGCAGCAATCTACAAGTTATCGAAATCAACTTCAACAAAAAGAGGTAAATGTGATCACAGTTACTTCATACATACTTCACTGTAATGTATTTAGGTATGTTTTTAGAGTTAGAATATAAATCGAGGTGTATTCAGATCTACAAAAATATTGAAAAAGTGATGAATTTAATAATTTTCGACTCAGTTTGATACCCCTTATTTAATAAGAACTTTATAAGGTTTTCTATTAAGTTTACATTATATAAACCAACCTGTGTGAAGTATAATTTTTTCTTTCCAAAAGAAGAAAAAGTTTTTGTATAAAATATCTTTAGGCGTCTGTTGCTTATAATTTCTGATTTTATGAAGCCTAATGTTTGTTGTATTAGCATGTGCTTGATTTTCCATGGAAAAACAATATTAAATATAATTTATGTATAATTGCTTTATAAATGTTTTTGGGTTTTTTTAGTTTGAAATGGCTGCTTTGGAATTGATTTATCTTTGCTTTACAGTGCTGGTAGTAGATATTATATAATTTAATGTTACTCTGAATCCTTAAAATACAGTCTGTGTCCTCATGTGTTGTGCTGTTACTGAATTCTCCTTAGTGTTTAGTACGTGAGTGGCCCCGAATAAATACATTGAATTGACCTGTTTCCTGTTTTATTATCCAGATCATTTGGATGTTTTTTAGTTTGTTGACTAAATGTTCGTTTCTACCATAACTTTATATTTAGGTTTTTAAGATTTAGGTGTCATGCTTTCTAGTTCCTTTAGTGACATACTAAGATGAAAGATAAAAGTATAGCATGTTAAAGATAAACATAGGTTTTGAAAGTAGTGCTTATATTTCCAATTTGTTGGAAAGTGATAATTTCATAAAATACAATAAAAAATGAATTACTATAAAAATAAAGTGAATACTAAAAAAAGCAAAGTTGCACGTTCAAATAATTTTTTTTTTTTAATGAGACAGAATCTTGCTCTGTCACCCAGGCTGAAGTGCAGTGGTGCGATCTCGGCTCACTGCAACCTCTGCATCCCAGTTCAAGCAGTTCTTGTGCCTCAGCCTCTGGAGTAGCTGGGATTACAAGCATGCACTACCACGCCTGGCTAATTTTTGAGTTTTTATTAGAGATAGAGTTTCACCACGTCGGCCAGGCTGGTCTTAAACTCCTGACCTCAGGTGATCCGCCCGCCTTGGCCTCCTAAAGTGCTGAGATTACAGACGTGAGCTCCGTGCTTGTCCACAAGTTCAAAGTAAAGTTACAAACCTACTTTTTTATTTTTCTCGATTCCCCGTCTCTGCTAATAATACAAACATTAGCCGGGCGTGGTGGCATATGCCTGTAGTCTCAGCTACTCGAGAGGCTGGGACAGAAGAATTGCTTGAACCTGGGAGGTGGTGGTTGCAGTGAGCCACCATTCACTGCATTCATCCGTGGACCACATTTTGAGTAGCATTGAGTTGTAAACATTATGATAGAACAGTAGTTCCTCCTACCCAGGGGTTTACAGCTGTATCATTATGACACTTTAAAAGCATATACATGTTTACACCACCTAGGAGATTCTGACTTAGTGTATTGAAAAGAGGCCCTGGTACAGGTTGAGCATTCCTACCAAAATTCAAAATGCTCCAAAATCCAACACTTTGAGTACCAGTGTGATGCCACAAGTGGAAAATTCCACACATAAGTACTGGACACAAGCTTTGTTTTATGCACAAAATTGTTAAAAGCATTTTATAAAATTACTTTCACACATACCTGTGGGTATAAGGTGTATGTGAAACATAAATGAATTTTGTGTTTAGACGTGGGCCCCATCCCCAGGATATCTCATTATATTTATGAGAATGTTCTCAAATTGGAAAATACCTGAAATGTGAAACGATTCTAGTCCCAAGCATTCGGATAAGGACATTCAACCTGTATTGGTCATTTTCAAAAGGTCCATAGGTGATTCTGATGCTTACCTCAGTGGAAAACACTGGTGTGGGGAAATTTTGGTATTTTCTACTTAACTATCGATAATAGAGGGCACGTTAAGCATTTAGGTTTGGAAGCATCTGTTATTACAGCTTGCACTTGTATAACTCTACAAGTTGATATAAATATCATGCAATGATAGCTTTTTAAATATCATAGCTACATTTGAAAAAGATGTAGATTTTAGTACTTTTTACAAGGATGAAAGATATGATTATATAGATCTGTTATTTCCTGAATCCATGTGTGGGCCTCATTGTGATGTTCATGTTCTCCAAGATGTAATTTATCTCATGTCATTTGTAGGAAAATGAATGAAATTTGCACACTACTATAGATTTCCATTCGAGAAGGGGCTCCAATATGAAAAACTTGTTTGTTATGGCATACGACATAAATATGTTTGGTTTTTGTCTACTTGCTTAACTTTATGCATATAGAAATACCTTACTTGTTGACTGTCTTCCCAATATCAAATTTTCCTCACTTGTGGCAGTGTCTTCTGGACTACTTTGACTACTTTACAGAAAGCTTATTTCAGTTCTGTCTATATTGTTTGATTTTGTGTTTTGAATAATCTTTTACAAGAATGGATGTGGCATTTTGGTAGGTCCTGTGTTTATAATTTCTTTTGCACTAAGACTTACCTGCCTTCAGTCAAAACTCTGCTGGTAATTTCAGAACTTGTATACTGTTCTCTTCCTAAACAGGTCAGATTTTCACTGGCTCCTCTTTGCCAAAGCTAGAGCTAAGACCTCTTTCAGTATATTATTTCTTTTTAAGATTCATGGGCTAATAACCATGGGCTCACTGTTTCACTGTTTTCTTATCTAAAAAGATTGGATTTATAAATCAAAGCATTCTTCCAGCTGTGCTGTGCAGGCCAGTACAACGTTACCTCTGATTCATGGTGCATTTTAAGCCTACATCCAGCCATAATCAGTTACACAACACTCTTGTAACAGAAGATATTCTAAGAAAATTTCCAGTGCATAGACTGACACAGCTTTCATTTTCGCATCATTTAAGATTTGGTAATCACAAACAGAACCCTAAGAAATTGCTTATACTACTCCATACAGAGAAGATAGCAAACCCATGTTTAACTGAGAAATTCATTCCTTTATTAACATACAAAATTCTGATATTTCTACTATTTGTAACATTATTTATGCCTTCATTGTGAGTGTGTTTTAAATAAAAATGTTATGGTTAGAATGTTATTTAAGACTTAGATTCAGTTAATAGAGGACCATCATTGGATAATCTTAAATTATTATATTGTGTCTTTTAATACAAATCTATGAAAGGTCAATATGATTGTTTTAAAGTACCTTTTCTAAAACATGGATTATAAATATATAGGTAGAAATCAGCCATCTTAAAGCCAGACAGATTGCACTACAGGATCAGTTGCTGAAATTGCAGTCAGCTGCTCAATCAGTACCTTCAGGAGTTGGTGGTGTACCAGCAACCACTGCATCGTCTTCATTCGCTTATGGGATTAGTCATCATCCTTCAGCTTTCCATGACGATGACATGGACTTTGGTGATATAATTTCGTCCCAACAAGAAATAAACCGACTCTCAAATGAAGTTTCAAGACTTGAGTCTGAAGTTGGCCATTGGAGGCATATTGCGCAGGTAGATACAAATTTTTTAGAGTTTTTGAAAACTTTGAGTAAAATTACAGATGTAATATAAAAAGCTGTATGTAGAGCTTTTGATATCAGAAAGAACCCTGGACTAGGAAATAGAAAACCTGTATTCTAATTCCGTCAGTGACTTTCTTTTTGTGTGTGTTTTTATTTTTTATTATTATTATTTTTTTTTAAGACAGAATCTTGCTCTGTCTCCCAGGCTAGAGACAGATCTTGTGGCACGATCTTGGCTCACTGCAGCCTCTACCTCCTGGATTCCAGCGATTCTCCTGCCTCAGCCTCCTGGGTAGGTGGGATTACAGGCGCACACCACTATGCCTAGTTTTTTTATCTTTAGTAGAGATGGGGTTTCACCATTTTGGCCAGGCTAGTCTCAAACTCCTGACCTTGGGTGATCTTCCCACCTCAGCCTCCTAAAGTGTTGGAATAACAGGTGTGAGCCACTGCGCCTGGCCTCTGCCAGTGACTTTCTTTTTTTTGAGACAGAGTCTTACTCTGTCACCCAGGCTGGAATACAGTGGCACAGTATTGGCTCACTGCAACCTCCGCCTCCTGGGTTCAAATGATTCTCCTGTCTCAGCCTCCCAAGTAGCTGGGATTACAGGTGCGTGCCACCATGCCTGGCTAATTTTTGTATTTTTAGATGCCTGGCTAATTTTTGTATTTTTAGTAGAGATGGGGTTTCACTATGTTGGTCAGGCTGGTCTTGAACTCCTGACCTTGTGATCCTCGTGATCCGCCCGCCTCAGCCTCCCAAGTGCTGGGATTACAGGCGTGAGCTACTGCGCCTGGCCTCTGCCAGTGCCTTTCTAATTGATTTTGGTCATGTCATCTTTCTCTCCCAGTCTCAGTTTCCCTTTCTGTACACTATTTGGAAAAAAAAAATTTTTTTTTAAATTAAAGCAGCAGATCCTTTTTTTTTTTTTTTTTTTAATAAAGCATTATGAGAGGAAAAAAAATTGAGTTGCTGTGGTTGAACCAAGAACCTTATCTGCTGGAGTCCCTGAGACTCGTCTGGTGGAAACACCAGGACTCTGAGGCACCATGTTTGAAACCGCTTGCTTAGATGTTGTCTGAGGTTTCTGTTAGCTCTAGTTACATGTAAAATGAAAATCTGGCAATTGATATTATAAAATATGATAAACTATTTTGTCTTGTTTCTCATGCACTAGAAATTAATTCTTTGTTATTTGGGGCTGTAAACTTTCTTCCAAGGAGCCCTTTTTTGTCTTACATATTAGATTTTATACAGGGTGAATATCTCTTATCCAAAATGCTTGAGACTAGAAGTGTTTCAGATTTTGAATTTTGGAATCTTTTCTTGTTCTTTCTTTTTTGTTTTTTGTTTTTCTTTGAGACAGAGTCTCAGTCTGTTGCCCAGGCTGGAATGCAGTGGCACCATCTCGGCTCACTGCACCCTCTGCCTCTCGGGTTCGAGCAATTCTCCTGCCTCAGCCTCCTGAGTAGCTGGGATTACAGGCGCCCACCACCACGCCCAATTAAAATTATCTCCTTCTTTCACAAGTTGCTAGACGTTCTCAGTACCCCAAATAAGCCTTAGAGAGGATGATCTGTTTGTCCATTGTATCTCCAAAAAGCAGAAGTTCTTAAACTTTGTATGTATAAGAGATGACCTGGGGAACTTGGCAGTATTGGAGATCTGCTGTAGTACCTTCAGAGATACCAATTTGTTAGCCAGTTTTAGGGCCTTAAACTGTATTTAAACAAATAGCCCTGGTGATTCTGATAACCTGAGGAACACATTTTAAGAAACATTGCTTAGGGTAAGATTTCATAGGGAAAAGAATGGTTTTTGGTGTGTTCACTTCAATATATCTTAAATGCCTACTCCATGACAGACCTGTACTCGACTACAAAGGTAAAAAAGGCGTACTTGGGACCTTTCAGAGGACTTAATTTTCTAGCAAGACATAATAAAATTAACATTTGCAGTACAGTTTATAAGATGCTTCCATATGTATTATCCCAATAGATTATTATGTTAATAACTATGAGATGTATTTATTACCTATAGTTTATAGATAAGGAAATGGAAAGGGTTTTTTGTTTTTGTTTTTGTTTTTTTTTGAGATGGAGTCTCGCTCTGTCGCCAGGTTGGAGGGCAGTGGCGCGATCTCGTCTCACTGCAACCTCTGCTTCCTAGGTTCAAGTGATTCTCCTGCCTCAGCCTCCCAAGTAGCTAGGACTACAGGCTAATTTTTTTTTGTTTTTTTAGTAGAGACAGGATTTCACTATGTTGGCCAGGATGGTCTTGATCTCTTCCCCTCATGATCTACCCACCTTGGTCTCCCAAAGTGTTGGGATTACAGGTGTGAGCCACCGCGCTCAGCCCTAAGAAACTAAAAGTTTAAGTCATACCATCCATTGCCACAGTGGTTATGATTCAAGCACACGTGTTTTGACTAAATTCTGTATTTTTTCTATTATACTTGATTCTTTCTTTCAGTCCTAGAGTAGCTTTTGGTTCATTAAGATGCTATATAGTAATATTAATAAAGATAAATGAACAACATACAGCTTTGAATAAGAAGAATCCAAAAGTTGTTTTATTTATTTGTTAAAACAAAGATTATTCTCTATTGAGTAGAGATCTTCTGGGTAAAATCATTTGATTTTGCCAGGCATGGTGGTTCATGTCTAATCCCAGCACTTTGGGAGGCCAAGGCAGGAGGACTGCTTGCAGCCAGGAGCTCAAGACCAGTCTGTGCCACATAGTGAGACCCTGTCTCTACAAAAAAAAAAATTAGCTAGGAATGCTGGCATGTGCTTGTAGTCCCAGCTACTTGGAAGGCTGAGGTGGGAGGATTGCTTGAACCCAGGAGGTGGAGGCTGCAGTGAGCCATGATCACACCACTGCATTCTAGCCTGAGTGACAGAGAAAGACCCTGTCTCAAACTATAAAGAAAGAAAAAAGAAATTGCCTTTTAGAAAGCTGCTCAATTATCTTTATCCTTACATTTTGTCAAGCTAAGTAAAATATTCTATAAAATTTTCCACCTTAACTTATTTTGTAAAATTGTTGTCCCCCCATTAGTTAATAAATTCTTAAATATGACATCTTTTATTTATTGTATATTATTCACTATTCTTTAATCAGAATCTGTGAAAATCCCCCTTTTTAAAAAGCTATCTTATAATGAAGTTAGTTTGTGGCTTTCTGGTGACAAGAAAATCAGTATAATTATTTACTAATTCTCTTTTTCTGATCTAGACTTCCAAAGCACAAGGAACACATAACTCTGATCAAAGTGAAATATGTAAACTCCAAAATATCATTAAGGTAAGTCAAATTGTTGATTGATGGTGGGAGTTATGCATCTAAATCTGCTTGTAAAAGCATAGGCCTGAATTAAGGTCTCAGTTATAAAAGTCATTATCATTATATAGATTATGATACTTCTTTTTCTTTTAGAGAGAGGGTCTCACTGTATCATCCCGACTGGAGTGCAGTGGCATGATCAGGTCACTACAGCCTCATACTCCTGGGTCCAGGTGATCCTCCTGCCTTAGCTTCCCATGTAACTGGGACTACAGGCACACATGCCACCATGCCTGGCTAATTTTTTTCTGATTTTTTTGTATAGATGGGGCTTGCTAATGGTGCCCAGGCTGGTCTCAAACTTCTAGCCTCAAGCCATCCTCCTGCTTCAGCCTCCCAAAACTGGGATTCCAGGCATGAGCCAATGGGCCTGGCCCGTTTTTTAAAAATTTGGTTGATCTTCTTTATTATTTATGGCAAGTAAAGTATATAAAAATCTCTGTCTTTCCAGAATCATTTGGTTTTGAACATTTATTACGGAGCTTATCTTTCGTAAGTCTCTATACTCTATTGTATCTTGTAAAACTGTCTTTATTAAAACGTAATTGCAGGCTTGCTGAAGTTTCAAGGTTTAGGGTTAAAGGACATGGACAAAATAAAATACTTATATCATGCATTGGAAATACTTATTTTACCTTAGCAGTAGAATTTTGCTAATTCGTGTCATTTATTATTTCTTTTTTTTTTTTTTTTTTTTTGAGACAGAGTCTCGCTCTGTTGCCCAGGCTGGAGTGCAGGGCAGTGGCGCAATCTCAGCTCACTGCAAGCTCCGCCTCCTGGGTTCATGCCATTCTCCTGCCTCAGTCTCCCAAGTAGCTGGGACTACAGGGGCCCGCCACCACACCTGGCTCATTTTTTGTATTTTTAATAGAGATGGGGTTTCACTGTGTTAGCCGGGATGGTCTCGATCTCCTGACCTCGTGATCCACCTGCCTCAGCCTCCCAAAGTGCTGAGATTACAGGCATGAGCCACCACACCCGGCCAATTATTATTTCTTTAAAGAAAAGTCTTAGTTGCATATATTATTGTGGCAGTGAATTATTTTTATTGTTAAAATTATTGTCAGATATAGAATTTTTAGTTTTGGGTTCATTATTATTCCCATACTAGAGTGGACAGAATCCGGATCAGACCTGTGTTTGAATCCTAGCTGTATTATTTACATGCTATGCTAACTTTGGGCAAGTTAATTCTGTTTTATTATTAATAGAGACTGTCATAATACCTATCTTGTAGGATTGTTTTGAGGTTTAAATGTAAAGCTCTTAGCCCAGTACTGGCACTTAAGTAAGAAGTTAATTTATAGATTAGGATTTTTTTTTTTTTTTCCATAAGAGCATCAATTTTTCCATAGATTAGGATTTTTGGTTACAAGCAACAAAAACCATCTCTGGCCAAGCAAAGCAAAAGAGGATTTACTGGAAGAAGCGACAGTAGTCCGTCCGCAGGATTGAAGGAGGAGTTGAATATTTTGGCCTCATGGTGGATAGGAGTGGGAAGAGTGTTAGGAATCTGGGTGGCGGGACCCGTGGACAGACTCTTGAGAGGGTACCTGTCCTGGTGCTTCCCGTCAAACCAGTTTCCCTAGTTGATGGACTCAGCTCGAGATCCAGGTTCCTGTGAGAGACACAGTGGGCTCAACTTGGGTAGGAAGGCGCCACGTTGACAGTTTGGGAGTTCCTTTCCTGGTGAAAGGAAAGGCTGAGTGAGAGGGTGGAAGTAGTGGAAGCAGGTACAGATTGGTCAGAGGGGTGGCACTGGTATTGGTGGAATGTGTCATTAGGAAAAGGAGAATTTCAAGGTCACAGATATTAAGGAAAAGACATTTTTACTCATCATTTGTTTCAGCCTTTTCTTGCTGATGTTCCCTCATTAGAAGTAGAAAAACTGTTTTTGAGATCTAGGAAAGGAAAAGGTGAAGTTGTTCAGAATTGTCCTAATTTTGGGTCTGTGTTTAAATTCTTTTCAGCCTTAACATGTTCTGAGAATTCTTTTTAATAACGCAGACTTTTGGACAACAGTTAAATATATAGCTTATATAAATTTATTGATTATAAATGTGAATAACTTTGTTTTTATTTTTTAAGGAACTAAAACAGAACCGAAGTCAGGAAATTGATGACCATCAACATGAAATGTCAGTACTACAGAATGCACACCAACAGAAATTGACAGAAATGAGTCGACGACATCGAGAAGAATTAAGTGACTATGAAGAACGAATTGAAGAACTTGAAAATCTGTTACAACAAGGTTATTAGTTTTCTTTCTTTCTTTTTTTTTTGAGATGGAGTCTCCCTCTGTTGCCCAGGCTGGAGTGCACTGGCGCGATCTCTGCTCACTGCAACCTCCGCCCCCTAGGTTCAAGTGATTCTCCTGCCTCAGCCTCCAAAGTAGCTGGGATTACAGGTACCCGCCACCATGCCCAGCTAATTTTTGTATTTTTAGTAGAGATAGGGTTTCGCCATGTTGACCAGGCTGGTCTCAAACTCCTGACCTCGGGTGGTCCACCTGCCTCAGCCTCCCAAAGTGCTGGGATTACAGGCATGAGCCACTGCGCCTGGCCAGTTGATAGTTGTATTAATTTAACATATTAGATGACATAATTAAATGATAGACCTAGCATTCTAAGACCAGGACAGTGCTGTAAACTTGCACTAAGTTATAAAGAAGAGTAAATGACTAGTTCTGCTTATCTGCCAGAAATTTGTAATGGCACCTCTACTTTTAAGATTCTGTGGCTGAGCATGGTGGCTTATGGCTATAACCCCAGCATTATGGGAAGCCAAGGTGTGTGGATCACTTGAGGCCAGGAGTTTGAGACCAGCCTGGCCAACGTGGCGAAATCCCGTATCTACTAAAAATACAAAAATTAGCAGACGTAGTGGTGCTCACCTGTGGTCCCAGCTACTCGGGAGGGTGAGGTGGGAGGATCACTTGAGCCCAGGAGGCAGAGGTTGCATTGAGCTGAGATGGCACCACTGCCCTCCAGCCTGGGCAACAAAGTGAGACTCTATCTCAAAAAAAAAAAAAATTTCTGTGAAAATGGAAACGTCCTTTTTGCCTTTGTGGTAAATAGTTATAATTTATAGATTTCTTTGCATTATTTGGTGATAATACTTTGGTAATAAATGATTAGAGATATTGTCACTTTCTTTCAAACTAAGAGACATAGGCCTTTATGTAGTTGATTCAAAGATTTTCCCCCAACTTATTTATTTTAAAACACTTAGTTTATTATAGTAATTTAACTTTTAAGCTTTCTAAATTCTGAACTGTCTTAAATCTCTTAGTTGTATATAGCAAGCCGTTTATTTCTTGGTACTTGACATTTGATGTCCTTGTTTTGTGTTTATGTTCTAGGTGTCTCTGGAGTTGTAGAAACTGATCTCTCTAAAATTTATGAGATGCAAAAAACTATTCAAGTTCTACAAACAGAAAAAATGGAGTCTACCAAAAAAATGGAAGAACTTGAGGATAAAATAAAAGATATAAATAAAAAATTATTTTCTGCAGAAAATGACAGAGATACTTTGAGGAGAGAACAAGAACAGCTAAATGTGGAAAAGAGACAAATAATGGAAGAATGTGGAAACTTGAAATTGGAATGTAGTAAATTGCAGCCTTCTGCTGTGAGGCAAAGTGATACTGTGACAGAAAAGGAAAGAATTCTTGCCCAGAGTGCATCAGTGGAAGAAGTGTTCAGACTACAACAAGCACTGTCTGGTATACAGTCTTTGGAACTTATTTCAGATTGCATAGTAGTTGTTCCGTTGCATAGTAGTTGTTTTTAGAGACAGATGCTTCACTAACTGAATGCTTAGTGGAAATGACATATTCCTGGGAATGACTGTATATCATTTGGGTAGAATTGTGTGGTTTGGATTCAGTGTAAGAGTTAATAGATTACAAATAGGAATGTCCTGTTAAAAAGGATTAAGTATTGCTATACTTTCTGTAACTCATCACAGTCCACATCCTCCAGTTAGGGAATACAGCCTTTCTTCTTCAAAGTCAGTTGTTACCTGTTTGAAATGATCTCCTATATCCAAGCAAAGCCCTGAATGCTTAGAGCCATAGGTCTTCCACCATTTTTTATGCTCATGATGATATTTAGTTACTATACCAGTATTCTGTGTTACAAAAAATCAGTACTAAATGAAATAGGCCAAACACCAGTAAATAAAATACATTTTAAAGTAATTGTACTTATGTTTTAAAAAATGTTTACTTGTTTAAAAAATAAATTTACTTATGTAAGAATAATACATTTACTTATTTATCACATTGGGTGATCCAGATGAGTTTATTTGCCTGAAAAACCCACTGCCTTAGTCTTTCCTCTTTTTTCTATTTCCATTTCCACAGAATTACTTCAGCCAGTCATAATTGCTTTTTGCCTATGTTAACTATGGCAGCTCTCTGAATGGAGCAGAACAGCATGACTGGGTTGGAATCGAGCTCTATCACTAATTAGCTGACGTTGGACAGGTTAACATCTCTATGCGTTGGTTATTTCATCTATAGGGTTGGGATAATGGTATCTTCCTTGTAGTTTTAGTAATGAGGATTATATGAGTTACTATCTGCCACTCTTTAGGTTAGTGTCTAGCCGATAGTAGATGTTGAAGAGTTAGCTTTTTTTTGTTGTTTTTTTGAGACGGAGTCTCGTTCTGTAGCTCAGACTGGAGTGCAGTGGCATGATCTCGGTTCACTGCAACCTCCACCTCCTGGGTTCAAGTGATTCTCCTCCCTCAGCCTCCCAAGTAGCTGGAACTACAGGCATGTGCCACCATGCCCTGCTAATTTTTGTATTTTTCATAGAGATGGGGTTTCACCATGTTGGCCAGGATGGTCTTGATCTCTTGACCTTATGATCCACCCACCTCCATCACCCAAAGTGCTGGGATTATAGGCATGAGCCACTGCCCCCAGCTGAAGAGTTAGCTTTTAAAATTCTCTGTTCTCCACGATTCCTTCAATCTATTTTTTTTCATTCTGCAGCCAGAATAATTTGTCAGAAATGCAAAGCGGGTTACTCCCCTGCTTTTAGTACTTTATAGCTCCCTGTGAACTTTGGGATGATGTTTAAATGTCTTAGACATGATAATGTCTCTCATGATCTAGGTTCCTGCCTACCTCTTCAGTTTCAACTATTCCCATGCTCCTGCATTCTAAACTGGAGCCATATTGAATTTTCTATAGCTCCTTAAACGAGCAATGTTGCCTCTTCACTCTGTTACCCTTGCATTTTCTGCTTTCTCTGTGTGGGGTGTCTCTATGGGTCTTTTAGCCGACTCTCAGTATATTGATTCAGTGCAGGTATTAATCTCCACGGAGAAGTACCTAGCACTGCCACTTCTTGGCCCTATTTGCTCCTCCTAGTCTGGATTAGGTGTTTACCCTGTTTGTTCTCGTAGCATCCCGTGCTTGCTCTGTCATACTATGTTATAATCCTGTGCTTACTAATTTTTCTTCCTCTCTAAGTTGTAAGCTCTTCGAGAGCAAAGGCTAAGTTTTTCCAGCTTTTTGTCTAGCACCTGGCCTCATAGTAAATGCTAAATATTTCCTGAGTGAATGTCAAATCAATGATTTCAGCTATTTTTTTGTGTATCTCTTCTGTTTATGGATCTGTCTGTAATAACAGATTGAATGGTCTTTTTCTCAGCATTCACATCTAAATCACGTTAGATAATTGAGAGATTATGGTGTTGTGGTGGCATAAATATATATAATAAAATATTACTTTTAAATTGTTTTCCTCCAATCTTAAACCATGTACTATTTCCTGCTTCTCAAACTAATCAGTTCCTGTTGAAACTTGGTTGTCATTAGCATTTTTATCAAGGCAATAGCTTACGACTCATCCACAATACAATTTTAATTTTTTCTTATACTTATCCATAGAATTGGATTTTAATTTGGTTTTTAACTGGCATTTACATTTTGATTTACTTGATATGACAAAACAGGAATACAAATACGTGTCTCACTCAGAACTGTTACTGCTTTTGCCATTGGTGCTTAGATACACACTTTGTTTTAATTGGGTTACATTTCTGAGTTTAATATTGAAGATAATAGGTTACTCTAAATAATTTTAATGTCAGGTTCATTTGCTGTTTTTACAGATGCCGAAAATGAAATAATGAGATTGAGTAGTTTAAACCAGGTAAATTAATTTTGACAAATGTTGTGTGCGTAGAGACAGTGGAAGCACATCCTATACCAAGTGCGAAATGAGTTTTAATTTTCCTTAAGAGATTCAAAGAGTTATTTCTTTTTCTAATAATTAGAAGTTATTTTGTAAATATATTTTTATATTTTTTCAAGCATAATAAGGAAGTCTTCTGTAAGGGTGTCGAAAATGCATGACTGGTTTCATTCATTTTACACACTCTTATAAGTGTTGCATTCTTTTTTTTTAATTTATTTTTGAGACGGAGCCTTTTTGCTTGTCACCCAGGCTGGAGTCGCAATCTCGGCTCACTGCAACCTCCGCCTCTTGGGGTCAAGCGATTCTCCTCCCTCAGCCACCTGAGTAGCTGGGATGACAGGAGCGTGCCGCCGCGCCCGGTTAATTTTTTGTATTTTTAGTAGAGACAGGGTTTCACTGTGTTAGGATGATCTTGATCTCCTGACCTTGTGATTCACCTGCCTCAGCCTCCCAAAGTGCTGAGGTTACAGGCATGAGCCACCGTGCCCGGTTAAGTATTGCGTTCTTATAATTATTACATATCATTAAAGAAATACTGAATAGAAACCCACAATTGTATAGATTGCCTGCTTTTTTATAAACTGGAAATTTCTTGTTACCTGAAAACACTGCTTTAATATTTTTGTAGGATAACAGTCTTGCTGAAGACAATCTGAAACTTAAAATGCATATCGAAGTTTTAGAAAAAGAGAAGTCATTGCTGAGTCAAGAAAAGGTTGGTGCTGTAAAAATGGGGGCAGAATTAAAATGTTGTGTGTTATAGTTCACAGCCAAAGGCCAGTTGATATCCAAATGGAATGTTGAGTAATTGACTCAAGTCCTTAAAATAAAGCTGATCTCATTGATGCTTGTCAGGCTAGGTGGAAGTACCTGGGCAAAGTTCAGAGTATAAGTGGCTGGCTTGAGTTCATATTTAGAAGTAAGCTAGTAGGCACAGAGAAACAAGCAGAAAAGATAGGTGGAGGTTCTATTTGGTTTCTGATAATGTCCTGACAGCAGGAGCATACACAGGTAGGTCAGGAGGTCTGGAGTGGCATACTATAATAACTGTATAGGCTGCTTATGTGCTTCAGAATGTGTCCATTTTGGTGGACAGTACTTTCTTAGTGGTGAGGCATACAGAGCGACAGTTTCAATGGTAGAAAGAAGTTTTTTTTTTTTTTTTTTTTTTTTTTTGTGAGATGCAGTTTCACTCTTGTTGCCCAGGCTGGAGTGCAATGGCGCAATCTCGGCTCACCGCAGCCTCCGCCCCCCGGGTTCAAGCGATTCTCCTGCCTCAGCCTCCTGAGTAGCTGGGATTACAGGCGCCAGCCATCACACCCAGCTAATTTTGTATTTTTAGTAGAGATGGGGTTTCTCCATGTTGGTCAGGCTGGTCTCAAACTCCCGACCTCAGGTGATCTGCCTACCTCAGCCGCCCAAAGTGTTGGGATTACAGGCGTGAGCCGCCACACCTGGCAAAAGAAGGTCTTTATAGGGGTACTGAGCAACAGTTTCAGTGGTAGAAAGAAGGTCTTTATTGTATGTGTTCATAGCAGGAAGGAATAAGATTCTGAAAGGGAAAGGTATTTAGAAGTGTTTTTATGTTTGAACTACTTGGGGGAAATTTATTGGCTAAGGCAGGTGCTTAAATATAGAAGAGTTGTAAGCTAGTATTATTAAGTTAAAGACCAGTGTCTTAATTTAAATTCTTAATTTTAAAAAGTGATGCATATTTTCTGATATATGTGTCCAGAAAACATACATACTGAAAACCTTTGGACAGTACAAGTAGAGTATCTTTTGTACCTCTGTGGCTTGGCCTCTTTCCCAGAGGCAGTCTCTGTTACCAGTTTCTAGTGTTTCTTTCTGGATTGTGTCTATGCATGTATGATTGTATATATCAGTAGCTTTAAAAAATACAAATCTCAGCTTATTATAAATACCCTTTTTACATACCATATTTCCAACATCTTTCCACATTAGTATATATGCAGTGTTTCTCAAAGGGACTGCTATTGGCATTTAAGCAGGAAAATTCTTAGTTGTGTGCACTACGCTGTGTATTGTGGGATTTTTGTTGCCACTCTTTCTACCCACTATGTGCTAGCAGTATCTCCCCATCATTTTAAAAATTACTATATTATATATATTTTATCTTTCCTGTTTTTGCTCCCATTGTATCCTGCTCTTTACCTGACTGATCTAGTAGTTTGTAGTTGGCAGAACTCTCTGCACTTATCTGGTAGGACCTGTAACCTTTTCATGATGTGTTTGGTTTCAGTAGCTAGTTCTGATAGCTGTTTCTCCTTTCTTTTGATGTTAAGTAGTCCATGAATTGTGTCTGCTTACTGATTAAGAATACCAAAAGTGCCTATGAGGGCCGAGTGTGGTGACTTATGCTGTAATCTCAGCACTTTGGGAGGCCAAGGTGGGATGATTGCTCGAGGCCAAGAGTTTGAGACCAGCCTGGGCAACGTAGTGAGACACCATATCTACAAAAAAACACTAAATAATTTTTTTATAAAGTACCTATGAGGCTGTCTGCGCTTTTAAGATCCACCTGAAGAAAATTTTTGTGGTTCTCCTAATTTGAACAGATAACTTTAGAAAGACTTAAGAGAATGCTGTTTCCATCTTTCAGCTGTAGTCAGAATAAATTTTTGAATTGGAAGGAAATAAGAATTGTGATACAGATGCTCTAGTATAGCTTTTATCAGATCTCTGTTTTTTCAACTAACTCTCCATAGTGATGTTGAGTTTCTTTTATAAGGTTTATATTAGGCTGTTTATTTGAAGGAATTTGAGATTCTTATTTTTTTTAATTTTATTTTTTAGAGAGAGAGAGAGAGTCTTGCTGTGTTGCCCAGGTTAGAGTACTGTGGCTGATCACGGGCATGATCATAGTGCACTACAGCCTTGAACTCCTTGGCTCAAGTAATCCTTCTGCCTCAGCCACCTAAGTAGCCTCCTGGAACTATAGATAAATGCCATCACGCCTGGTTCAAGACTCTTATTTAAAGTAGATTCCATATGGGTTTGGTGTTTAAAAATCTGTCAGTGAAAGAAGGCTTTAATATATAGTTATTACAAACATTATAACTAGAGATTGAAATAATGTTGAAGCATAGAGAACTGTCCCACTTCTGAGATTTTGGAGAAAGCATTAAATACCAGGTAGTAGACTATAAAATGTCTACTATATTTTATAGTAGACTATAAAATATACTATCTTTAGGAATGTCAGGTGTGACAGAGGGGAACCTAGTCCATGCTCAGGTTAGAAGGTAAAGGAAGGAAGGAGGATTATTTCTTGGGTCAAGAAAAAGTTCCATGTTCTGACAGAAGCAAAAGTAATAAAGGAAACTCCTTTAGTAAGAGAAAAGAAACCTTTTATTTTCTAATTAGAGAGGTTAAACGTTTGGGTGAAGGGCGTTGATTTTTTTATGTTTTTATTTAGTCTGAGGCTGTTGATGACTGGATGTTAGAGAATGGAAGTGAGGAAGGCAGAAAGACTTGGGGACATTTTGAAAAGTATGTATGTACGGTGGGTGGGGCCAGGGGATGGATAAAGGGTAGCCACAGTGGAGCAGGATAGAAGAGGCTCTCAAATGGAAATGTTTTTTGTAAAGAAGAACTTGGCACTGGAGGACAAACTTAGAGTCGTTGCATCTGTCTAGGGTTGTAGAAATGTTTTGCTTGAAGCTACAAGTAAAATTGCACATGAATGAAGGATGTGGTTTGTTGAATTTTACATACAATTACTGAGGTATAGTTCAGTACTGTTTCCAATATAGAGCACTTGAAATAGATTCCCAAGTTTTGCTTCTATGTATGTTTTTAATCTTTTGGTGTCTCCAATTGAAAGTATATGTTGCTTTTTTCCTTTTATCATTTCAGGAAGAACTTCAGACGTCACTTTTAAAATTGAACAATGAATATGAAGTAATTAAAAGTACAGCAACAAGAGACATAAGTTTGGATTCAGAATTACATGACTTAAGACTTAATTTGGAGGCAAAGGAACAAGAACTCAATCAGAGTATTAGTGAAAAGGAAACACTGATAGCTGAGATAGAAGAACTGGACAGACAGAATCAAGAAGCTACAAAGGTAACACTGTATTAAATACAGTGAGGCAGCACATTCTACTAAGTAGACTAAACACTGGATTAACATGCAGAAATGATGGGTTTGATTTAATTAACATTTTAGTTCATAGAGATTGACAGACCTCTTTGGTAAAGTGCTAGATAGTAAATATCGTTGGCCTTGTAGGCCATATAGTCTCAGTCTACTCAACTCTGTTGTGATATCAACAAATGAGTATGACCATTTTTCAGTAAAATTTTATTTACAAAACAGGCAGCATCCCTGAGTTGGCCAATTGCTGTAGTTTGTTGACTCTTACTCTAGTGTAGAGTTAAAAATAAACAACGTGCCTGGCGTGGTGATTCACGCCTGTAATCCTAGCACTTTGGGCGGTGGAGACGGGTGGATCACGAGGTCAGGAGTTCAAGATCAGCCTGGTCAAGATGGTGAAACCCCGTCTCTACTAAAAATACAAAAAATTAGCTGGGCATGGTGGCAGGTGCCTGTAATCCCAGCTACTGAGGAGGCTGAGGCAGACAATTGCTTGAATCCAGGAGGCAGAGACTGCAGTGAGCCGAGATCATGCCACTGCACTCCAGCCTGGGCAATAGAGCGAATCCGTCTCAAAAAAAAAGAAAAATACTATTTACCATCTTTGGTTTTAAATTCGTATCCCTAAAATGCTTTAAAAAATGACAAGATGGGGCCGGGCGTGGTGGCTCATGCCTGTAATTCCAGCACTTTGGGAGTCCTAGGCAGGCAGATCACCTGAGGTCAGGAGTTTGAGACCAGCCTGACCAACATGGAGAAACCCCATTTCTACTAAAAATACAAAATTAGTTGGGTGTAGTGGCGCATGCCTGTAATCCCAGCTACTCGGGAGGTTGAGGCAGGAGAATTGCTTGAACCTGGGAGGCGGAGGTTCCAGTGAGCCAAGATCATGCAATTGCACTCCAGCCTGGGCAACAAGAGCGAAACTCCGTCTCAAAAAAAAAAAAAAAAAAGGCAAGATGGATTTGCTGTAAAATAGTAATAAGTAATTTTGCAGTGGGTGTTTTGATAGAAAAACAATGTTTTGAAGAAGGATTGGAAATAGCTGAGGATTATTCTTCTATTATGTATGAGATTTTATAAAATTTTCTTTAAGTAGTAAAATGAGAACATGTTGTAAAGTCACCATGCAAATTTTTCTTTCAGCACATGATTTTGATAAAAGATCAGCTATCCAAGCAACAAAATGAAGTAGATAGCATCATCAGTAAACTGAAACAAGATCTAAATGATGAAAAAAAGAGAGTTCATCAACTTGAAGATGATAAAATGGACATTACTAAAGAGTTAGATGTACAGAAAGAAAAGCTACTTCAAAGTGAAGTAGCCCTAAATGATTTACATTTAACCAAGCAGAAACTTGAGGACAAAGCAGAAAATTTAGTAGATCAGCTAAATAAATCACAAGAAAGTAATGTAAGCATCCAGAAGGAGAATTTAGAACTTAAGGAACGTATTAGACAAAATGAGGAGGAGCTTTATAGAATAAGGAATGAGTTAACTCAGTCTCTAGGTCAAGACTCTAATAGTAATTTTAAGGATACCTTACTTAAAGAAAGAGAAGCTGAAGTTAGAAACTTAAAGCAAAATCTTTCAGAATTAGAACAGCTCAATGAAAATTTAAAGAAAGTTGCTTTTGATGTCAAAATGGAGAATGAAAAGTTAGTTTTAGCATGTGAAGATGTGAGGCATCAGTTAGAAGAATCTCTTGCTAGTAACAATCAGCTTTCTCTGGAAAAAAACACTATTGTGGAGACTCTAAAAATGGAAAAAGGAGAGATAGAAGCAGAATTGTGTCAGGCTAAAAAGAGGCTATTGGAAGAAGCAAACAAGTATGAGAAAACCATTGCAGAACTGTCAAATGCACGTAATTTGAATACCTCTCCCTTACCGCTGGAACATGAGCATTTAATTAAATTCAATCAAAAGAAAGACATGGAAATAGCAGAACTCAAAAAGAATATTGAACAGATGGATACTGACCATAAAGAAACTAAGGACATTTTGTCATCTAGTTTAGAAGAGCAGAGGCAGTTGGCACAACTTATAAAGGAGAAAGAAATTTTTATTGAAAAGCTTCAAGAAAGAAGTTCAAAGCTGCAGGAGGAATTGGATAAATATTCTCAGGCCTTAAGAAAAAATGAAATTTTAAGACAGACCATAGAGGAAAAGGACCGAAGTCTTGGATCCATGAAAGAAGAAAATAATCATCTGCAAGAAGAATTGGAACGACTCAGGGAACAGCAGAGTCGAACCGCACCTGTGACTGACCCTAAAACCCTTGATAGTGTTGCTGAACTAGCATCTGAGGTGTCTCAACTGAACATGATCAAGGATCATCTTGAAGAGGAAATTAAACATCATCAAAAGATAATTGAAGATCAAAACCAGAGTAAGATGCAACTACTTCAGTCTTTACAAGAGCAAAAGAAGGAAATGGATGAGTTTAGATACCAGCATGAGCAAATGAACGCCACACACACACAGCTCTTTTTAGAGAAAGATGAGGAAATTAAGAGTTTGCAAAAAACAATCGAACAAATCAAAACCCAGTTGCATGAAGAAAGACAGGACATTCAAACAGATAACTCTGATATTTTTCAAGAAACAAAAGTTCAGAGCCTTAATATAGAAAATGGAAGTGAAAAGCATGATTTATCTAAAGCTGAAACGGAAAGATTAGTGAAAGGAATAAAGGAGCGAGAACTGGAGATTAAACTTCTAAATGAAAAGAATATATCTTTAACTAAACAGATTGATCAGTTATCCAAAGATGAAGTTGGTAAACTAACTCAGATTATTCAGCAGAAAGACTTGGAGATACAAGCTCTTCATGCTAGAATTTCTTCAACTTCCTATACTCAAGATGTTGTTTACCTTCAACAGCAACTGCAGGCTTATGCTATGGAAAGAGAAAAGGTATTCGCTGTTTTGAATGAGAAGACTAGGGAAAATAGCCATTTAAAAACAGAATATCACAAAATGATGGATATCGTTGCTGCCAAGGAAGCAGCTCTCATCAAACTGCAAGATGAAAATAAAAAATTGTCTACTAGATTTGAAAGTAGTGGCCAAGATATGTTTAGAGAAACTATTCAGAATTTGTCACGTATCATTCGAGAAAAAGACATCGAAATAGATGCTCTAAGTCAGAAATGTCAGACTTTATTGGCAGTTTTACAAACATCCAGCACTGGTAATGAGGCTGGAGGTGTTAATAGTAATCAATTTGAGGAGCTTCTACAGGAACGTGACAAGTTAAAACAGCAAGTAAAGAAAATGGAAGAGTGGAAGCAGCAGGTGATGACCACGGTACAAAATATGCAACACGAGTCAGCCCAGCTTCAGGAAGAGCTTCACCAACTTCAGGCACAGGTTTTGGTTGACAGTGATAATAATTCTAAATTACAAGTGGACTATACTGGCCTGATCCAAAGTTATGAGCAGAATGAAACCAAACTCAAAAATTTTGGGCAGGAATTAGCACAAGTTCAGCACAGCATTGGGCAGCTTTGCAGTACCAAGGATCTTCTTTTAGGAAAACTTGATATTATTTCACCCCAGCTGTCTTCTGCATCATTGCTTACTCCCCAATCTGCAGAGTCTCTTAGAGCAAGTAAGTCTGATGTATTGAGTGAATCTTCTGAATTGCTTCAGCAAGAGGTAGAAGAGCTAAGAAAATCACTACAGGAAAAAGATGCAACAATTAGAACTCTCCAGGAAAATAATCACAGATTATCTGATTCGATTGCTGCCACCTCAGAGCTAGAAAGAAAAGAACACGAACAAACCGATTCAGAAATCAAGCAGCTAAAGGAGAAACAAGATGTTTTGCAAAAGTTACTTAAGGAAAAAGACCTCCTAATCAAAGCCAAAAGTGATCAACTACTTTCTTCCAATGAAAATTTCACTAACAAAGTAAATGAAAACGAACTTTTGAGGCAGGCAGTAACAAACCTAAAGGAGAGAATATTAATTCTAGAGATGGACATTGGCAAACTAAAAGGAGAAAATGAAAAAATAGTGGAAACATCCAAGGGAAAGGAAACAGAATATCAAGCGTTACAAGAGACTAACATGAAGTTTTCTATGATGCTGCGAGAAAAAGAGTTTGAGTGCCACTCAATGAAGGAGAAGGCTCTTGCTTTTGAACAGCTATTGAAAGAGAAAGAACAGGTATGTTCTGGATGGAGTATTGTAGAAGTAAGTTGGGGGTGGAGGAGACTTTTTTTTAATGTTATTTCATTTATATTGTCTTTGAAGAGGACTGTGCATTTGTTCATTTAGAAATATTTATTTCAAGGTGTGATTTATTCTAAATAAATTTTCCTCAGAGACATCTGGAAGTTCTCCCTCAAATTGTTAGATACTTCCAAATACTTTTGGTAGTACATTAATTTTTTACAGATTACTAAGTACTACTTAATATTTTTCTTTAGAAAACAAGTGTGTCGAGAGAATTTTGAAGTCACTTCAATTTAATCAAATTTTAGGTATATTTCAGTAGCTGTTAACATTTTAGAGATTCTTATATATAAGGAAAGCACTGTGAAACACACATACATCTTTAACCATCTGCAGTAAAAAATACATTTTACATCGTGACACAGTAAGAGTGTGTGTGTGTGTGTAACTGAAAAGTTTCAGGAACCAGAAATTGCTCTTAGTACGTTTGATACCTGTTTGAAAAAGAATGTGCTGGCTGGGCGTGGTGGCTTATGCCTGAAATCACAGCAGTTTGGGAGGCCAAGGTGGGTGGATCACCTGAGGTCAGGAGTTTGAGACCAGCCTGACCAACATAGTGAAACCCCGTCTCTACTAAAAAAAGTACAAAAAATGAGCCGGGCATGGTGGTGGGCAATCCCGGCTACTCGGGAGGCTGAGGCAGGAGAATCACTTGAACCCGGGAGGCAGAAGTTGCAGTGAGCTGAGATCACGCCATTACACTCCAGCCTGGGTGACAGAACAAGACTCTGTCTCAACAAAAAAGAAAAAGAGAGAAAAAAAAAGAATGTGCTATTCAGGTAGCACATTCGGTTAGAAATTTTTAAAAAATAATAAGAAAATGTGCTGAATGACTCATTAAATTGATTTTTATGAATTGATTAGTCACAACCTGGAATTTGAAAAGTATTAGCCATGGGTAATACTTTTCTCATAATAGGCTCAGTAAATATTCTAATCCCAGTTCTGTCACTGATGTGACTTTGGGTATATTTTGACCTTATTGGTTTATTCAGCCATATATAACAGGAGGTCATAGCAGTTATATGGATAGTGCCAGTAGCTTTTGATAATATTTAAATTTTTATATGCAGTTCATTTTAGTAAGAATTATTCAGGATTTCCTGTTACACTATATACTATACTATATATAACTTTTGATAATATTTAAATTTTTATATCCAATTCATTTTAGAAAGAATTATTGGGGATTTCCTGTTACACTATATACTATACTGTACTATATGATGGTGCTGTGTAGGGCTTGTTCGTTAGTGTATAGGGTGCTGTGTAGGGCGTGTTTGGTGGTGTATAGAGTGCTGTGTAGGGCGTGTTTGGTGGTGTATAGGGTGCTGTGTAGGGCGTGTTCGGTGGTGTATAGGGTGCTGTGTAGGGCGTGTTCGGTGGTGTATAGGGTGCTGTGTAGGGCGTGTTCGTTGGTGTATAGGGTGCTGTGTAGGGCGTGTTCGTTAGTGTATAGGGTGCTGTGTAGGGCGTATTTGGTGGTGTATAGGGTGCTGTGTAGGGCTTGTTCGTTAGTGTATAGGGTGCTGTGTAGGGCGTGTTCGGTGGCGTATAGGGTGCTGTGTAGGGCGTGTTCGTGGTGTATAGGGTGCTGTGTAGGGCGTGTTTGGTGGTGTATAGGGTGCTGTGTAGGGCGTGTTTGGTGGTGTATAGGGTGCTGTGTAGGGCGTGTTCAGTGGTGTATAGGGTGCTGTGTAGGGCGTATTTGGTGGTGTATAGGGTGCTGTGTAGGGCGTGTTTGGTGGTGTATAGGGTGCTGTGTAGGGCTTGTTTGGTAGTGCCTTTTTGCTGTGATTTCTATCCTTTTAGTGGCAGAAATTTTGAAAAGAGATGATAGGCAAAACAAAATATTCAACTAGCACTTCTTGAACACTACATGCTGCCCGGCATAAGCTACAAAGTGATTTAACTTCATTTGCCAGTTCCCGATTTAAAAATTAAATGATTTAATAATTTAATGAAGAAAATATCTCTTTTAAAATATGTGTGTGTGTGTTTTTAAAGCTAAAATTTTTTCTTTCCAAAAGGGCAAGACTGGAGAGTTAAATCAGCTTTTAAACGCAGTTAAATCAATGCAGGAGAAGACAGTTGTGTTTCAACAGGAGAGAGACCAAGTCATGTTGGCCCTGAAACAAAAACAAATGGAAAATACTGCCCTACAGAATGAGGTATACTTTCACTTTAAAGGAATTATGAATCAACAAGTTTAATAACTATTAAGAGAACTGGAAAGATGACCAATGAAAATGAATTTCTCTCTTAAGTGATTTTTCTTAGTCTTCCTCTGCTGTGCAATAGTAAAATTTTAATCTCCCATGGTGCATTTTATTTCAGTCTTCAAAAGTGAAAACCATGGCATGTCTCAGATATAAGAAAAATTGCCCACCCATATAGTATGAAAAAAATGAGATTTGCTGAAAAAGTGGCCTGTCACAAAGAGTACTTTATACAGAATGAATTTTATAATTCCATTTTCCATTATAGCCACAGGAAATTAACTTTTGCGAAGTAAAGCTTCCAGATGCATATTCAAGATGATTTCAAGGTATTTTTTTCCTAGCATAAATACATTTTGCAGTATGAGAAATTGGTATATAATTAATACACTTCAATAATGGGAAAAAGATTTGATGACAATGGTTTGTAGTGGGGTAAGGGAGCATTTTGTAGAAGAAAAATAATGTTCTCTACAGGTTCAACGTTTACGTGACAAAGAATTTCGGTCAAACCAGGAGCTAGAGAGATTGCGTAATCATCTTTTAGAATCAGAAGATTCTTATACCCGTGAAGCTTTGGCTGCAGAAGATAGAGAGGCTAAACTAAGAAAGAAAGTCACAGTATTGGAGGAAAAGCTAGTTTCATCCTCTAATGCAATGGAAAATGCAAGGTAATTTTTTCATTTTTTTGCATTAACTTTAACTGAACACTTCTTAAATATCAGACTCAGTAAGTATTTTTTGTATGTTAGCTCATCCTTGCAAAATTCAGTATCTGTATTTTATGGATGAAGAAACTGAAGGTAAAGAGATTTAATAACCTGCCCAAGGTAGGCACAAACAGTGTGTGGGGGTTTCACACTTGAGGCTGTGACTCTTAAGCAGATCTGGCATTCAAACTCTGTGTGTCTTGTCCATCACCCTAGATCATTGCCTCTTACCATACCATTTTAGGAGTACAGTTTGAAATTCTGACTGATTTTAATTGGCTCTGTCCAACTCCCAAATAACTATGTGGTTTTATTTTTCATCAAATGATTTGAAGTTGAATAGGGTGTGGATATTAGAAGGAAGAGAGTAAAGGAAGTAGAAAAGTAGAGACCAAGGTCAGCATGAAGAATTAACTGGGTTTATTAGCACTCTTGCGTGACCCGGTCCCTGTTTATATACTTTAGATTTTTATTTCTCTCAATAAAATTTTTTTCCTGTTTTTTTTTTAGTTATAGAAAGGTTATATTTTTCATGTTTAGGAAAATCACACAAATCACACAGAGCCCTACATGCCCAGACATAATCTTCTTGTGTGCCTTTTTATACTTACTTTCTTTCTTTTTTTTTTTTTTTTTTTGGAGATGGAGTCTCGCTCTGTCGCCCAGGCTGGAGTGCAGTGGTAGGATCTCAGCTCACTGCAAGCTCCGCCTCCCGGGTTCACGCCATTCTCCTGCCTCAGCCTCCCGAGTAGCTGGGACTACAGGCGCCCGCCACCTCGCCCGGCTAGCTTTTTGTATTTTTTGGTAGAGACGGGGTTTCACCGTGTTAGCCAGGATGGTCTCCATCTCCTGACCTCGTGATCCGCCCATCTCGGCCTCCCAAAGTGCTGGGATTACAGGCTTGAGCCACCGCGCCCGGCCGCCTTTTTATACTTTCATGTCTGTGTGTATATATTATAAACCCTTTTTAAAGCAAAACTGAGATTATAATACACGGTTTTGTAACCTGTTTCTATCAATAATATGAATGTCAGTACATGTTAAGCCATGTGTGTTTGCAATATTTTATGGCTACATAATATGCCATTATTTGGATTTGCCATGATTAACCCAGTCATTTATTATGTTACAACTTTTCAAAATCACTGAGTGTTGTCATATCCCAAGCCATGAATTTTTTGTTGATGACAGATTATATCCTTAGTGTTAAGTTTTGAGAA